>NC_143393.1:24031286-26531286 GCF_980474605.1 Leiobunum rupestre | reverse complement strand
CATTCAAAAGGATAAAAAATGCTATTAGCGAAGTTCATAGGCTGTATGATGTTCTTTTTTTTTTTTTTTTAGAAAATTTGTGGTTGCAAAATTTTAATTGAAATATCTTACCTAAAAATATCAGATTAGAAGATAGGAGTCAAGGCCTTGAACAAGAAATGGAAAAAGTTAAAAAAGATGCCAGTAAGGAATCTGTTTATTATTTCCGAGAATTTGATCTAACTGTTTTTTTTAATTTAGGAGCTTTGCTGTCCCAAAGAAAGGAAATTGCGGCAGAACTGAAGCAAAGGGCAGAAAGGTCCTCATCTTTCACAGAGGCAGAACTAAAAGAGCTAAGGGATGACATTAAAGTAACTAATTTTATCTTAATTCCCATTAAATTGTTTAAAATTGAAACTTAACCGATTTGTTTGTACTTAAGCATTTTGTAGTAGAAAGAAAGTACGATGATGAATTAGGAAAAACAACTAGGTTCATGTGGGATAAAGATCGGATATTTGAAGAAATTAAGAATTTTGGTGAAAGTAAGGAGCCACTTTGATTTTGAAGTTTCTGTCAGATTAAGGGTGATATTAGTTTCATTTTCTTTTCAGTTTTTCACGTAAAAAATTGTTATAGTCAACGTAGGCAGTCTGTTTCCTCAGTGGCAAGTTCAACGTGTATGACAACGAGTGCATTAGAATCCCCAACTGAGCAACAAATTCCTAATTTAAATAGTTCTAAAGGTATAGAAATTAATTAATTTACAAATATTTAGAATATCTGTTTAACATTTTCTTCTCTTGAAAGATAATACTGGTGACACCAGCAATTCAAATGACCAATCCGCAGTAAGTTCATTCTCATTTCATTAATCCTAATGTTGAGATTCTATTGGTTTAATAAAAATGTATTTCTGCAGGATTCCAGACCTCATAATGCTTCAAATCAGTTCCAAAGTCGCTATAGAGTTTTCTTTAGTTCAACCAGACCCCATTACAACGATTATGGTGGTGGAAACAGTGGGTCAGGAGGTAACCACTCTGCACAGGGTCAAGGTGGGGGATCAATGGGTGGAAATAGCGGACAAACCCGACCGAATTATAGGCATTATCAACAAAATCGAGGTGGCCGTGGACATTTTGATAATAGAGGTGGTGGTGGAAGGGGTAGAGGATATTATAAATCCCACTTCAACAACCCACGATATCCCAATAACGCGAACCAACAAGATACGGAAGATTCTGGTAATAAGAGGCCACCACCTCGTAAAGGCGGTAGGAATCCCAGATTTCAGAATCACAATCACGGAAGGAGCTATCAGCACCATAACAACAACAATAGCACTGTTAATAATAATATCAATGCAACAGCCAATAACATCCCTTCGTCTAGCGAAAATGCGACTCCCAAGGATGTTAAAGTAAACAGCGATAAAGCTTCGGAAGGGAAGAACCCTTCATTGGTTAATGGCTACACTAACCATTAGTTAATCCCCTCTTAGTTCAAATCACCTTTGCCCCTTCAAAACTCCTATTTTCTTATTATTTTTGGATTTTAGACAAAAAAGGCTTTGGCAAACCTTCTTTGATTGTCTTTAGAGCAAAGTGCCTGCTCTTTATATTCGAACCCTCTTTAACAAGCTGTTCATGATGGAGAAAATATTTTAGGGGGTTTTAGGCCGTGATTTAGATTTAAGTGTACGTTGTAATCTTCTTTCCTATAAATAGCAAAAAAAATCTTTGTTAGATCGTTTAAATTTTTTCCCTTGAAAAATATTTGAGAAGTTTCATTTTTAATATCAAATGAAGAAAAATATTCCCACATCTCTGGTGTATCGTTATTTTTTCCTTTCCAAATTTGTATAAAGTCAATCCTTTTTACAACAGCTTGTTACAGATTTTTGAAATCTGGAACTTTTTTATTTTTATCCTCTGATTTACCATTATAAAATTATATTGGCCTGTATCTTTCGTATAGAAAAAATATATAGATATTTGGTTTTTCTTTATTTTTCTGTGAAATTTTGAAGTTAGCTAGCTCTTGATATATGTCTAAAAATTTCTACAGTTTGCTTTTTCTTTTTAAGTGTAAGCTCTGTTTTGTTCCCGGCTATTTCTTCATTCATTGGCTTTATTGCGATTTTTATCAATATTTGATTGCAAACGATAGGCTAACAGTGGCTTGATATAAGAAGTCTTTAATAAATTTTATACTAACTTCTCGTATAATAAAGAGAAAGTAGCTTGTTGCGTAGTAGTTAGCCTAGCTATTAGATTTAATATTATTTTGAAAAAATAGCCTAATATTTGTTCTGTAAATTAAGAGTTTACAAAAATGAGTACAATTGTTAGTACGTTTTTCTATAATAAACATTGAAAAATTAAAAACTTTTCTCCCCTATATTAGTTTCTTTAGTTGATTCTGTAGATTACATTATTTAAGTAATATTTTATGGTTTATAGAAAACATGATAAAAGGTTTTTTGCGGGAGTTTCGTATATCACTCTGTTTTAAACTTGAAACATCCATGTTATTATTAAAGGAAAATATTTAAGACATGGGATTTGTGCCAAAATATGAGCAGATTTGTATCTGCGAAAATGTTCAGGGCTATTGGATACTCTTTAGACAATTTTATTTTAAAAGTGCTGCTTTCTTTCAGGTTAAAGGTACTGTTAAAAATCTTGACTATTTCTTTGCATTAACGCATAAATAGGGTGGGAGCTGAATGGCAACTTTAATTTGTATCTACAAGTTAAGTTTTTAGTTCTTTAACACACTTGAAAGTTTAGGTTTGAAATAAAATTGCAGCTCTTTTTTTATTTATAACACTTTAATTTACTTCGCAGAATGGAGAACTCTTAACACATGTTTTGTGCAATTTGTATAGTATAAATTAAAGAGATGGCCACAAAATTTAACAAAAAACCCTCGGAAAAACTAACTAAAGTAGGGAATTAAGCATAATTGAATAAAACAAAATGTATATATATATATTATGAACCAATTGAACCCTTTCACCCAAAATTTTAATCTAATTAGCTTTTAGTTGTTTGGTGCCTTATAACTCCGATAAAAAAATGAAACCAATTTTGTGAATGAATGTCAAGTCTTTGTAAGTGTATGCATGATCTAAAGAAAACAAAAATATTGGTGAAAACGTTAAAAAAAGCAAAAAAGTATTTGCTATTCATTTTTATTCCAGCATTATAATCTATAAATAGGAAGAACTTTTGTATGATATATAAAAATGAAACAAAAATTTAGATTGTAGTTTCGAGATAAAGCAAAGCTTAATTAAATTGTTTTTTAATGTCACTAGGGAAAAATTAATGTTCTCCAAATGGGACCATTTGTATAGTGCGTAGAAATATTAAAACACCTCCACTCGTACGCGAGGAATATTAAGATTTCTATGGTATAGTGATATCTTTTTTTAATGCATGAATATTTGCTTGTAGTTTTTGGACATTCCCACCAAATGAAAGAAAAATTAGCAACTGTTTCTAGAAATTGAAGGCTGGTTGTTCACTCTTTTCATTGCCACAAAATAAACTAATGTAGCATGTACTATAATGTCTTATTTATTTTCCTTATAAAACGGAAAACCAACGTGGTTCGCAGTTTTCAACATTTGAATTTCGCACAGGAATTTTTGACATTTCATAGGAATAATCTACCAATCAACGGCTAGCGTGATACCCTTTGAAGTTTTACCGCCCTGCCCGCCCAGTTGCCATCTTGGATTTTCCATTCGATTTCCGAAAAATTTTGTTTTGTTTGGGGACGGGTTGATGATCCGACGATACTTTTTTGTTTATTTCGTAAACAAAAGAAAGTATTCGTAGTTCGACGAAGGTTTAATAACTCAATATTGTTCCTCGGAAGCGTCCTTAAACAGGTATTTAAGTTTTTAAACGTATTTCGTGTCAACTGTTTAAAGCCAAGTCTTAAGTGTTTTGTTTAACTCATAAGTCATTGACTCAAATGACATCTTTTTTTTGTAAAAGATCTTTTGTAAACCAAGTTTATTCGCCGTTTTTAGAATTTTTATCCTTGTTTTAGACAATTTTGGTTTCCAACGAGGTGGGTATTATGAGTCATCAAATACAGCAACCACCGATGCCAGCACCCCGAGGAAGTGCGTATTTTTGATGCATTCTAATAGTACTTTATTTTGTGATAATATTATCTCGTACAAATTATAAATAGTGTCTCATGGGAATTACAATCCCGCTGATTTACCGATGAGCAATCCAAAAGAGCAAACCATGATGTGGCAACAAGGGAACTACATGGGTGACTCTGGAATTCATTCTGGTGCTAATACACAGGTAAAAACTATATTTGTTTGTACACTGAACAGCGTTTTTATATAAACTAATTAAATATTTGTTTTGCAGGCCCCTTCATTGAGTGGAAAAGACGATGATCTCGATAGTGATCAGATGGTTTTCGATTGGGGGGAGACTGGATTTGGACAGGGTTTCACTGCCGAGCAGGTTGAAGGTAAAACTTGAGGACCAAACTGTTCAAAGAAACTTAAAAGTCTTATTTAAGGGGGTTTTGTTAAAATAAATCTGAAAATATCTAAATATTTCTCGTTTTCTTGTGACAGAAATGGATCAACAGTTGAATCAAACCCGCTCTCAAAGAGTCAGAGCAGCTATGTTTCCTGAAACTCTTGAGGAAGGGATTGAAATCCCTTCAACTCAATTTGACCCCTCTCAATCAACTGCTGTTCAGAGACTCTCTGAGCCATCTCAAATGTTGAAGCACGCTGTAGTTAATCTAATAAACTACCAGGTAGATATTGGTGCAAGGTAATTTGTGGGCTCATTCCTAACTACTTCTAAAATATTTGAATTTAGGATGACGCAGATTTAGCAACTCGCGCAATTCCCGAATTGATCAAACTCTTAAATGATGAAGATCAAGTTGTCGTCAGTCAGGCTGCCATGATGGTTCATCAGTTATCAAAGAAAGAGGCATCTCGTCATGCAATTATGAATTCCCCACAAATGGTTGCGGCTTTGGTCCGAGCAATGTCTACTTCAAACGATCTTGAAACTACCAAATGTGCTGCTGGCATTTTACACAATCTCTCCCACCATCGACAAGGTCTCTTGGCCATATTCAAATCTGGTGGAATTCCAGCATTGGTGAAACTTCTTAGGTGATTAAATGCAAAAGTTTAAGTTGATATTGTACATCAGCTTTCCTAAGAGTTTTTATCTCTTATTTGTAGCTCACCCGTTGAATCCGTACTGTTCTATGCCATAACCACCTTGCACAATTTGCTCTTACATCAAGAAGGCTCAAAAATGGCTGTCCGACTAGCCGGAGGACTTCAGAAGATGGTGGCTCTTTTACAGCGCAATAACGTTAAATTCCTAGCAATCGTTACTGACTGTTTGCAAATTCTTGCTTATGGAAACCAAGAGAGCAAAGTATGTGGAATTTACTTTATTTTACGCTAAGAGACTCAAGAATTTTCATTCCGTTTAGCTGATTATCTTGGCCAGTGGTGGACCCGCAGAGTTGGTCAGGATAATGCGTTCATATACTTATGAAAAATTACTCTGGACCACTTCCAGGGTTTTAAAGGTCCTTTCAGTCTGTTCCAGCAATAAGCCCGCTATCGTTGAAGCTGGTAATATCCCATTTACTAAAAATATTTTAGGTAATTTACTAAACATTTGCTTCCATAGGTGGAATGCAAGCTTTGGCTATGCATTTGGGTCATCAAAGTCAGCGTTTAGTGCTAAATAGCTTGTGGACACTCCGCAATTTGTCGGATGCTGGCACGAAACAGGTAAAAGTAAAGTATAAAGTCTTATATTGGGCAGAATTGTTATTATTAATCGTACTTTTGGCTTATATAGGAAAGCATGGAAATGCTTCTTCAAAACTTAGTTCAGCTTTTAAGCAGCAGCGACATCAATGTTGTTACCTGCGCAGCTGGAATCCTCTCTAATTTGACTTGCAACAATCAGCGGAATAAGGTCACAGTGTGCCAAATTGGAGGAATAGAGTCTTTAGTCCGCACAATCATTCAAGCTGGGGATCGAGAAGAAATCACTGAACCCGCTGTTAGTAAATTTCTCATAACTTGGACCATTAATTTCTGGTTCTTGTTGTTGTTAACTAATATAATTCTTTGATTTTGTAAGGTTTGCGCTCTCCGACACCTAACAAGCCGTCACCCTGAGGCGGAACAGGCTCAAAATGCAGTCCGTCTTCATTACGGCCTCCAAGTTATTGTTAAACTACTTCACCCTCCCAGCCGTTGGCCTTTAATTAAGGCCGTAATTGGTCTCATTCGTAATCTGGCTCTCTGTCCAGCTAATCACGCTCCTTTGAGGGAACACGGTTCTATACCTCGCTTAGTTCAGCTCCTGTTTAAGGCTTATCAGGATACCCAGAGAGTAAATATCAATTTTTTTTACTCACGTTTTTAATATGACATTTTTTATTTCCCGTAATTATAGCAACGTTCCAGCATTGCTTCGAACGGTAGTCAAGCTGCGTACACTGATGGTGTTAGAATGGAGGAAATAGTGGAGGGGACCGTGGGAGCCCTACATATACTGGCCAGAGAAGCTCATAACCGCGCCATTATTCGCGGCCTCAGCGTCATTCCCGTCTTCGTTCAACTACTTTACAGTGAAATAGAAAATATTCAAAGAGTCGCTGCTGGGGTTCTTTCAGAATTAGCCACTGATAAAGAAGGGGCCGAAATGATCGAAGCAGAAGGTGCAACAGCTCCTTTGACTGAGTTGCTTCATTCGAGAAATGAAGGAGTTGGTCAGTAAAACAGTTTTTTTTTAAATTTTATTCTTTACGTAAACTATTTAATTAATTTTTTACAGCTACATACTCTGCTGCCGTTTTGTATCATATGTCCGAAGATAAACCCCAAGACTATAAGAAAAGATTGTCAATGGAGTTAACCAACTCTCTGTTCCGCGAAGATGGAGGACCTTGGGGACCAGGGGTATGCCAAAGTCATAAAAATTTTACTTCATTATTGCTTAAATGTCTTAATTTTTAATTTTGATAGGGTGGCGACATGGATATGTTGGGTCCTGATGAGGCTTATCACGACCAGATGTATCAAGGAAGTCAAGGTCCTCCTAGCGTTCACTCTGTCGGAGGCGGTAGACACAACCCGTATCCACCGCAGGGTAAAACCTATTATTTCTCCTGACATGTCACTTCCCCAAACGTATCCTCATTAAACTACCTTTTTAGTGTGTAGAACTATTAACGCGTGATACAGAAAATTTTAAATGTAATTATATAAGCTATTCCTCCTCAAAGTATTTTAAACCATGTTAATTTTCCACAAAGGCTTAAATGTGAAAACATTTTGTGTTTTTGAAATTCTTTTCCATTTCTTATCTCAGCTTTCTGGCCAGCTGCGTGATTTTTATTTTCAAATCTGTCTGTTATTAGTCTAGTGTAAAAACTTAACTAACCACTGCTTTCTGCGCTTTCTTTTCTTTTCCTTGAGCATTCATTTTCTAAGGATTTCATTAATCGGTATGGTATCCATTTTTTATCATCTTTTTAATGTTATGGTGGCAGGTTAAGCCCGCCCTAGAATAAGACTGTAATGGGGCTTTCTAGCTCGGGCTTAACTTGTGTTTTGTTTCGAAAATTATTCAACTTTAATGTTAGTTGAAGGATGGCGCCACTTTCAATTTATTTTCTATTCATCTATGTAAATTGAGAGGATGCTTATTAAAGCAACTGTCGGCTCTATCATTGCAACCCGTACTCAGAGATGGTAATAAATATAGCCGATTCTTAAAAAAACTACTTTAGTGGAGAGCGTGGTGCCATTATTAATGGCAAAGGAAGCTAAAATTCAAAATAGCCAACTGATAACGTTGTCAGAGAGGCACTGTAGAGTATTATATTTAGACAACTTTTACTCTATTTTGTGGATTTTTACCTAAAATGTAAAAAATATTGTTTAATATTACTGTAATTTATATTATTGACCAATTTACAAACTATTTAATCAATGATAGGGGTACCTATATGTACTGACTTTTGGATCAAAATGTAGCTTAACTATCTTGTTTTCATTACGATGATAGTGACATCTGTTGAAAAAAGAGCTACTTAACATAGGGCTGACACTTTCTTTAAGCTCAAAATTAATTTTTACTAGTTTCAATACTAAGGATCAGTAAGAATGTAAATCATAAAAGGGACCAATATAACACCATGAAATTTAAATTAATTATGTAGGATAACAAAGTAAAAATTGTTTAACTTAGTGCCATCTACTATTTCATTTAGTGATCCCCCCAGGGAAAATTTATTACCTAATTAAACTGTGTAAATATTAGGTTTTTAATACACATTTAAAAGTAATGTGAATTTGTTTTTCCCCCAACAGCTTATGACACGCAGGTCCCTATTGATTCGATGCAAGGTCTCGATTTGGGTGGTGGTCCTCCGGGTAGCAACTCTTCCTTTTCCCCAATGGATGCCCCGATGGATATCGGTGCAGCCTTTGATGATCTTGACCCCACCCTACCTTCTCCGACTAATCCTCAGGATGGTACCAACCAGTTAGCGGCTTGGTACGATACAGACCTATAGAGTTATATTACTAGCTCCTACATACGTACATGTGTCATTTAGAGTATCATTAATTTTTGCATTTGTATTTTTTTATATACACGTCAATATTTTAATCCCAAAATGGGGACAAAAAGCATCCATGATTATATATATTTATGGGACTTTTTAGTACATCTACTTTGTAGATTTAATCATACATTGTTTAAATCAAAAATATTGAATGTTTTAAAATTTAAAGGGACAATTTCATCTAATATTTGCGTTATTACGTAATAGTGAAGTTACTTATTACTTAAAACAATTTCAAAAAATTTTACTTCATATTTTATAAGGCTCTCGGCTTAAAATATCATTACCAATTTTAAATTTTCAATTGTATTCGTCTTCCACCTTATTTTCGTAATGTATCTGTAGAAAATTGCTGTCCTATAAATTTCTATAACTCTATGAATGTCAAGTGTTTTTTATATATATTTTAAGTTTGAGGGGGATGTGATTATATTTAATTATTATGTAAAAGTGAAAGGTGATTTATCAAATAAATGTCGAAGATCCGATTCTGTTCCTCTTTTTTTTTTACTTATTCAACAGTTTTAGTATCGTCTAAAAACGAAATAACCAGCCGGCGCTTCGTCGTCAGTGCAGCGGTATCTCTGAGAGGTCGAGTTCGAGGGGAAAAGGGGAGGAAATTACGCAGTCTTCGGTTATGGCGCGCTCCCCTCTGTAGGATTCGAAACGATCCCGCCGCTGCTGATCCCTTTTTTCGCATTTATCGTGTTTTTTGGATGTCAATTTCTTATCGCTTTTGGTGAGTGGATGCATTTTAATAAGTTTCTTGTTTATTCGTGACGATTGACTCTTCCCCGCGAACCTAACAATTAAAAAGACGCAAAAATTCGGTTTGCGTCTTCGGGATGAAGTGGGAGGACTTTGGAAGAGGATGGGACTGCCCCGTTTATTTACGGCATTATTTTCCATGTTTTCTTTGGCATTTGTTCGAGTGACAGGTGTTCGTAATTTTCACTCGTCATGCTAAAATTATCACATTAAATTTCTTAAATATTAACCTATTAAAAAAATCTGTAATTTAAGAAGTATTATCGCGTTGCGAGACTGCCATTCGAAATGTTATTTAAAGCTAGTTTTAGTTTCACGTTTCCTAGGTATTTCCGGAAATTCCTAAGATCTTTACGTTAGAAATATCTTCCTGAAAAGCTACTACAACGATGTTTTTTTTAATATATTATTGTCTTAAGATTGGCGATTCTAACTTATAATTAACCATTTAAACGCTTATTTTAATTAATAAATCTCTACAATTACGTCGGTGATTCGATTGCCAAAATATTCTCAGAAATTAAGGTCTGAAATATGCGCTATTGGATTTTGTGTGCCATCACAGCACTATGTCCTATTATTTTGAGTGTTTTTCGGAACTCCGTCAATTTGGCAACGCGTCAAACATCCGTCTACTAAAGATCGCGTTTATTTCCCCTATCTCGTAGCGTCCCGCGCCCATCTGATGCACTTGACATCTCTCCCTCGCTCCTAACAGATTTCTTACTTCTGAATTTTTTTACTATCCATTAAAATTAGATATGCCATGACCCGCTGGATTCGTTCCGTATAGAAACCTTCGTAATGCTGACTCGTTGACATACATTTCAGAAAAAAAAATCCAGTAGTTTCATTTTGAAAGGGGTATAGATCTTCAGAATCCTTTTGAAAAATTCGCCCAGAATTTCAAGAGGCTCTTCCCCTTCAGTCACGTGACACAGACGCAAGCATATATTCCCGCTTTTCCCAGAACACGCGAGTCTAAAATTAAAAGGCCACAGAATTGAATTTCGGAATTTGAAAAATGCCGAAAATTTGATTGGTCGTATCTGCTATCACGAGGTATGGAAAGGGAGGAGCTAGCTACAATTCGGACCGAATTTTTTAAATTATTTTTTGGCCCTTTAAATGCTAAATCAGAACAGTATCTAACTAGTAAAATTTTACATCGCTTCTATCACGAGATACTGAAAGGGAGGAGCTTGCTGAAATTCAGACCGGTTTTTTTAAATGATTTTGTGGCCCTTTATTTGCAAAATCAGAGCAGTATCTAACTAGTAAAATTTAACATCGCTTCTATCACGAGATACTGAAAGGGAGGAGCTTGCTGAAATTCAGACCGGTTTTTTTAAATGATTTTGTGGCCCTTTATTTGCAAAATCAGAGCAGTATCTAACTAGTAAAATTTTACATCGCTTCTATCACGAGATACTGAAAGGGAGGAGCTTGCTGAAATTCAGACCGAATTTTTCAAATTAGTTTGTGACCCTTTAATAGGTGTTTCCATAAAATAATCAATAAAAATTCAAGTATAAAATCAAAGCAGTGTCTAACTAGTAAAATCTTACATCAATTTAGATTATTATACGTCTATTTAGTAGGAACTCTAAATGAAATTGGGGTTTTCCTGGCCAGTGTTTCCGGGAATCGCATCGCTAAGGATCCTAGCCGCATTTCGGGCCAAGTAAAATGTTACTTGTTTTAAGATAAAAGATCTTGGCGAAGTTTTTAAAACCTATGATAAATGGCCGTTCTGTTTTTTTCTAGGTTTTTTTTGGAGGGGGAGTGTAAGAAAGCCTATACCTAGGGGTTTCTTCGAAGGCTCATTTTCAGTGCTCCATTCGCTTGGCCTAAAAATTGCTTCCAAGATTTTTGCGATGATTAATGTTAACCCTTTTAGGATGAAGGAAAGGACTACTAAGCTCTAGAGAGTTTCCCTTTAAACCAGAATAGAAAACAGTCGCGTAGCCAGCATCCCCCCCCCCCGCCCCACGAAATGTATGGTAGGTATTTTTTCAATTTTGAAAGGATTTTAATTTTATTTAAAATTATGTTATATAAAATGCTCTATTTAAAATGCTGGTTGTTAGTGGCGTTGTAGCGCCCAGTTCAAAATTTTGATATGGCGCCCCCTATGTATGTCATAAATAAAAAAATTAGGAATACAAATTTTTATATGGTGGTCCCCGATGTATGTCATAAATAAAAAAATTAGGAATACAAATTTTTATATGGTGCCCCCTATGTATGTCATAAATAAAAAAAATTAGGAATACAAATTTTTATATGGTGCCCCCGATGTATGTCATAAATACAAAAAAATTAGGAATACGAATTTTTATATGGTGCCCCCGATGTATGTCATAAATACAAAAAAATTAGGAATACGAATTTTTATATGGTGCCCCCGATGTATGTCATAAATAAAATAAATTAGAAATAGATATTCATTTATCCCTTACATATTACGTCGTTGGTTCTGTTCTACTGAGAATTAATTACTGGTTAAATTCCCAATGAAAATCAGATGAGCTCGTGCTGCGACAGTGTTCTGTCATTAAAGGGAATATAACCTGCAAAGCATCTTTATGGAAGACCCCTTCAATTTTTCAAATTACCCTGTACAGTGGCGCCAAACATTTTTAAGGCCAAACGCAAGAGCGGCCAGAGCTGCAAACGTTGGAGTTATATTCCCTTTAAGAACGTTAAAATATAAATTATTATTAGGACCTTTAGGAATATTTAAATATAAGCAACGTATATAGTTGGAATAATTTTGGGTCTTTCGTCGCCCCACCAGGAAGACCTCTAGAGCAGCGCCAGGTTCAACATGCCCCCTCTGCATGTACGAATCTCCGTCAGCGGAGAAATCGAAATAATTATTTCCGGAAATCTAGAAATACAGGATAAATATTTTCGATATTTCTGGAAATCTAGAAATATTGGAAATCTTGAGAAATAAACGGAAATATTAGAAATCTCTAGAAATTCAAAGAAATATTGGAAATCTAGAGAAATAAACGGATATATTTTCGATATTTCTGGAAATCTAGAAATACATTAGAAATCTAGAGAAATCCAAAGAAATGTTGGGAATCTAGAGAAATAAACGGAAATATTTTTGATATATCTGGAAATCTAGAAATATTGAATAAATATCGGAAATATTGAAGAAATATCGGAAATATTGAAGAAATATCGGAAAAATTGAAGAAATATCGGAAATATTGAAGAAATATTGGAAAAATTGAAGAAATATCGGATATATTGAAGAAATATCGGAAATATTGAAGAAATATCGGAAAAATTGAAGAAATATCGAAGAAATATTGGAAATATTGAAGAAATATCGGAAATATTGAAGAAATATCGGAAAAATTGAAGAAATATTGGAAATATTGAAGAAATATCGGAAATATTGAAGAAATATCGGAAATATTGAAGAAATATTGGAAATATTGAAGAAATATCGGAATTATTGAAGAAATATCGGAAATATTGAAGAAATATTGGAAATATTGAAGAAATATCGGAAAAATTGAAGAAATATCGGAAATATTGAAGAAATATCGGAAATATTGAAGAAATATTGGAAATATTGAAGAAATATCGGAAATATTGAAGAAATATCGGAAAAATTGAGGAAATATTGAAGAAATATTGGAAAAATTGAAGAAATATCGGAAATATTGAAGAAATATCGGAAAAATTGAAGAAATATCGGAAATATTGAAGAAATATCGGAAAAATTGAAGAAATATCGGAAATATGGAAGAAATATTGGAAATATTGAAGAAATATCGGAAATATTGAAGAAATATCGGAAATATTGAAGAAATATCGGAAAAATTGAAGAAATATTGGAAATATTGAAGAAATATTGGAAATATTGAAGAAATATCGGAAAAATTTAAGAAATATCGGAAATATTGAAGAAATATCGGAAATATTGAAGAAATATTGGAAATATTGAAGAAATATCGGAAATATTGAAGAAATATCGGAAAAATTGAAGAAATATCGGAAAAATTGAAGAAATATCGGAAATATTGAAGAAATATTGGAAATATTGAAGAAATATCGGAAATATTGAAGAAATATCGGAAATATTGAAGAAATATTGGAAATATTGAAGAAATATCGGAAAAATTGAAGAAATATCGGAAATATTGAAGAAATATCGGAAATATTGAAGAAATATTGGAAATATTGAAGAAATATCGGAAATATTGTAGAAATATCGGAAATATTGAAGAAATATTGGAAATATTGAAGAAATATCGGAAAAATTGAAGAAATATTGGAAATATTGAAGAAATATCGGAAAAATTGAAGAAATATTGGAAATATTGAAGAAATATCGGAAAAATTGAAGAAATAACGGAAATATTTAGAAATAAAAAATTTGGTGTACATTTTTTTCTAAGTGGCTACCCCCTCGCAGGGGTCACAGGGCCCATGTTCCCCATGAAACGTATGGTTGCATGTACAATTGTTTAGGTTTTTTGTTTTGTTTGTAATTTTCGGGCCCCCCACCCCCAAATAAAATCCTGGCTACGCTACTGTTGTTATTTTTTTAAAGACGTATTTCTGATTCAACTAGACGCTTCAATAAAACCTCTACAAGGAAATCGCCAAGAAGTAATATTTTCAACATCCAGGACTTGCAAGTTACTGTTTATATAGTACTTGTTAAAATAATGGAAACATTTTCAAATGGAGTTGAAATTTGTCACACGGATCCCCCCCCCCCCCCCCGCTATTATTTAAATTAAATTTTAAACTGCGTACTAAGCAGCCTCAAACTCAGAAAAATGAAAGCAAAAATAAGTTTAAAATAGTTAAAGCGTTAACAAAATAATGAACGAATTAATCGTTTAGAATCCGAGAATTAGTTTATTCGAATAATCGTTTTGAAAAACCGAATTTTAAAAAAAATTATTTTGGAAAACAAATAATAACCGGTTTTTCGAGTAAACAAATATTCACTATTCGTGCTGTGTAGCGCCATCTTCTGTGTAGTTGGAGTACAAGTATTCCTCAATTCATGAGTTCCTACACAGTACTGATGAGCCCATAAATGAAAAAACCGGTATATTCCCATTCGATCGAAATCCCATTCGACCGAATTCAATATGTTTCCGAAATATAGCCCAAAAGGCGGATTCGGTTCATTGGGACCTTTTGTTTTGTTTTTTACTTCTGCCCCGAGATATAGCAGGGTACGCAAAAACGTTATACCTAAACAAAATTGCTACAGGTGTACTAACGGTAAGGTTAGGTTAGGCTCTCACTTCCCTAGGGTGGCGCGCCTTTATAAATATATTTATGCTTTGAACTTTTTATTTATATCAAGAATACAATAATAACTAGATTTATTTACCGTTTTGTTTAAGCGAAACAAATAATCATTCTTAATGTACAAAAACCCTCCTTTGTGAGCTATTTTCTCCATTTTAGCTAACTGGCTCCAATAAGACTATCAGCACTTATTTATATAAGAAGTAAACCAATTTAAAAAACGTCTCATAAAAACGAAATTTGATGTACTATAAAAAATAATATAAACGTGCAAAATTGGGCTGTAAACCGCACAATTGGGGTATTTTCGAACGAATGGGATTTCGTTCGAATGGGACCAAAGCAAAAAACCAGTCTACTGTTATTATCTCTTGCTATAAATGTGTTTGGTTCACGAACATCTTAACTGACATTTTACTCTTTCCCAACAGCGCGGCGTCCAAACCTTTCTCGATGGATTTTTCCACTGAACTATAGACCCAACACATCCCGCAATTTTAAAGACGCCATGTAAATACTAGATTCTTCTTCAATTTGGTAAGATTCATTGGCAATGCTAAAGGCGTATTTTATTCGTTGATTACCTACGTTATTATAAAAGCTCACATAAAGGTAAATTTTAACGGCGCGACAGCTTGTTTTTTGCTTCTAATTCACGATAGGTGGCTCTCTAATCTAAAGGTAATAACTGTCACTGATTAGATGGCGCCATTAAGTACTTGAAGAGTTAAAGCAACTGTCGGTTATATCATTGCCAACTGTATTATGAAAAGGCCCCTGTTATTAGAGATGGCCATGAATCTATCCGATTGTTCGAAAAAAACTGATTTAGTGGAGAGTGTGGTGCCATCTATTATTGGCAAAGGAAGCTAAAGTTCAAAATAGCCGACTGATAGCGTCGTCAGAGAGCCATTGTAGAGTATTATATTTAGACAACTTATACTCTATTTAGTGGACTTTAAAGGAAATATAACCTCAGGTATTTGGTGTGGAACACCAACGTTTGCAGTTCTGGCCGCTATGGCCTTTGGCTTTAGAAAGGTTTGGCGCCCCTGTACATGGAAACTTGAAAAATTGAAGGGGTCTTAGATATAGATTGCTTTGCAGGTTATATTCCCTTTAACCTAAATTATAAATCCCATGTAAACAATATCGTTTAAAATTACTGTAATTCAATCAAAATGTAGCTTAACTATCTGGTTTTCATTACGACGATAGTGACATCTGTTGAAAAAAGAGCTACTTGACTTCAAGCCGACACTTTCTTTAAGCTATTTCCAACAATGGGAAAGCGGGTGAAAGGTCACGCTTTTTAATTGCCCAATAGTTAAGAAGGGGAAAGGGCAATAACCTTTCACCCGCTTTCCCATTGGTGGAAATAGTTTAACCCTCCCTCCCCTAGTACTTAATGGCGCCATCTAATCAGTGGCTGATTTTAAAAATTTCCCTCATTAAATTTCTGAAAAATATATTAAAAAATCGTCAAAAGGCGTTTAAATAAATCGTCCTCCAAGGAAATCGCCAAGTAATATTTCCGAGAGTCAGGACCATAAAGTTAAGAATATTAATCTAGAGATCCAATCAAATCTGCTCCCCGCGAAACAAGTTTTTGAAAATTACAAATGTGTCGTCTCCTCTAAAATGACGAGAAAACGTTATCATATGACCCGTGACGCCATCCATTCTTTTTGAAAAAAATTTTTTTGCCGGAAAATGCGTCTTATTTGAACGAACCATTGAGAGATAGACGGCGCCACGAGTAGAATGATAAAGTTTTCTCGTCCAATGAGAGGCGACTTTTGAAGTTAAAACGTTGCTTCTCATTGGACGTCCGTACAGATTCCGGGATTTTCAAAACACACGGCGATTTTGCGTTGGCGGCGTCTGCTTTTTTCGGCGTAGATTTTATTTTCTTAAGATTTGAGTTTAAATTTTTTCTAATGACTGTAAATTGGAAAAATATGTAGTTTTGGAAGCTGAATAGTTTGAAGGTACTGTATTTTACGATTTCATTATCCCTTTAATGTTCGCATTTCCCTGCTGCTTGGTTTTGCGCTCGTTGCAGCCTACTTCCAGGGGCTAGTATGCCACACTTTCCATTCATCGTAGGAAAATGGAAAAAAAAACCGGCATACTTCTCAACTCACCCCCTACAACTCCTTAAAACTTTTGCATAACCTTTTGAAACCCCCTGTATAAACAGTGACTGGCTTTTGGAAATATTACTTCTTGGCGATTTACTTGGAGGATGATTTTATTGAAACGTCTATTACATCCCAAAATGTCTTATAACGCAACAGTTTGCTTCGTAATATTTTTCGCGTCTTGAATATTGAAACCTGGTCGTTGTCTAGGCAACGGAGTCCAGATACGAGAGAACCTATAGTGGCTAGAATTGTCGAACTAAAATACCAGAAATAAATGGAAGAAATTCCCCGCGCACGGGCCTTTATACTAACGTAGGCGACGGATTAATAAGTATCTTTCGCATCGGGGTGTAGGGCTTCTTGCTCGGGCAGACGATGATGGGCGAACCGCCTTGTTTCGTCGTGGCTCTGCCGCCTCTGATCGAAGCCACGGACGGCGACATCGTGACCCTGCAAGTGCGAGTGACGGGTCATCCGGAGCCGGCCGTCAGCTGGTTCCATTGCGGCGAGGGGGTGATGCACGTGGCCGGGAAGCGGGACTTGTACAGGCACGAAGACGGCTGGTACGAATTCGTGGTCACCAACACCAACGAGGAGGACGAGGGCGAGTACGAGTGCAAAGCCGAAAACGTCTACGGCGCCGCTTCCACCTTCGGAGACCTTTACTACTATTCCAGAGGTTAGTCTTATCGAGGACCCCTAGAAGTCACTAAGAACTATGAAAATATTCAATGCTGCCACCTTTAAATTATACTTCTCAAAATATGGAAATTTATTGGCGCCCTCTAGAGCCGTGTAAAGTCTATAAATATTAATTTCTTATTATTATTATTTTTTTATAATTTTATCTTATTTTTTATAATTTTATCTTATTATTTTTTAAAATTTATTAAAGTTTTATCTTATTATTTTATATAATTTTATCTTATTATTATTTATTGTTATTTTTCATTTATAGTTTTATCTTATTATTATTATTATTATTGAAACAGGCCAAATTCAAAATTCCCGCCGCCGATTTAGCGTAAATTCGTGCTAGGATATTTCCGTCAAATGTACTAGATATTTTTCCTTTCTTAACCTGCAACTGAGTATATAGTAACGGCTCTCTTTGGGGCCCGGAATTTATATTTCATCGGGGCCCGGCTTCGATCTACGCAGTCCTGTTTGTTTCGCGCCAAAATGCGGGCGCCGCCGTTTCGAATAAGCTATAATTAATAATAATCAAGGCAACACCTTAGACCCAAATCAACTAGCGACTTATATTGTCTTTTTTAAACAGGTGGCGGGGTTACAACGCGTAGGAGGGTGGTGGCAAGCTCTTCATGCCACGCGAGCCAAAAGCTCCCTACAGCCGTAACAGTTTTTATGGAAGGGGAATCCGAAGAAATCGGTAGAAAACCCCTTTAACCCGTGAGGGAGAGAACTTGCAAACTTAACGCAGAAGGAGTAGTTTCGAGTTTTCACCTAGTGCCAAAAGTTGGGATCGAACCCGGTTCCTTTTGCTGCGAGGTGAAACCGCTAATCACTCTGCCACCCCACTCTTTTTTTATAATAGTACTAATCAGCTAGGCTAATACCTAAGGCACCACCTTAGACTTAGGTCATCAAGCGATTTTCAACATGTAATTTAGTATTTTCTAAATGAACGACTTAGGTGTGCGACAATGGCGGCAGCAAAATTTGTAACCCCAACAAAAATAGCGGAGTTTTGCACCTCCAAAAATGTACACTAAGCTGGTCTATTAAAAATTATATATGTCAAGTGAAACACCTCTTATATTAGTCCTAAGCAACTTGTTTTTGATGCGTTTCACGTTTGAATCTATTCAGATATTTCGGACTCGACAAAAGACGGTTCAGAAGCTGGAACCCGGGCGGACGACAATGGTAAATATATCGTACAGTAGCTGTCTCTAATTAAATCTACGGCCTCTAATTGGGAATTCGTAATTACTCGGTAGACGAGTACAATGGTAGGCAGTCGGGCCTGCTCATTCTTCTGGACGATGGTTCCCTAACCGATGACGACAGTCAAGGTATAATTAACCCTTAATTAATTATTAATTACCCCCGAGCTAATTAATACGCTAATTTATTCATAGACCATTCCCTGAGGCGATCTTTGACCGCTTCGGAACAAATGCAGGTAATTAGAACTTCAATTGAGAACAAATTTGCATATTAGTATGATTATAAAGTCTTAAATTTAATAATGAAAATGTGGTTTTTCTTTTGGCAGGGTATCATCGAAGATTTGACGCAGGATGACGGCAGCTTAACCCTCGGCAGAGATGAATTTGGATCTGACAGAGATTTAGTCGATCCCGGAGATCCAATGGTAAGAATATTTTCAATACTTCCTACGATTACTTTAGTCAGAAGTAAATGAGCATTAGTTTCTGCTTTAATTTCATATACGAATTAATCGTAAGAAAATATTTTTGAACAAATGACTTTTTTTGGCGTATTACTCCATAGAATGATTATGATAATTTTGTTGCAAAAAAGTCAATGCCAAAGGTCAAACAGGTCTGAAGAGGTCAGGGAATAAGAATTGGTAAAAAGTCAGGGAATTTAATAATGGGCCTAATAAGTCAGGGAATTTAAAAATAGGTCTAAAAGATACGGGAATTTTAAGAATTTGTAAAAAGTCAGGGAGTTTAATAATGGGCCTATTAAGTCAGGGAAAGGTCAGGGAAATTAAAAATAGGTCTAAAAAGGTCAGGGAATTTTAAGATATTGTAAAAATTCAGGGAAAAGTCAGGGAATTCCATTTTATCTTGACACTTTTTGAAGGTAATTTCACTCTAGATCTATGACAAATTCTATGATTATCATTTATTTCCTTGAAAGTTTGGCTAATTTTTTCAACATTGCAATAACCTTTTTACTGAAATATAAGTCCATTTAATTTTATTAACTTCTGATAAAAGTAAAATAAAAATAAACATTTTGGCCTTAAAAATCAATGAAAATTTCTTAAAATGGTTAGGGAATAGTCAGGGAATTTGAATCTGAGAATATTGTGGCAACCCTGTCAAAAATAAATGGGGTAGTAGCATTTGTCCGAATTTCATTCGTCCGAATAGTGTCGCGTTTGTCCGAATACTCATTTGTCCGAACTCGAAAACCGAAATTGTTCCATTTGAACGAATTTAATGACCTTTAGTGTCATTTTTCCGAACGAGTAGTAGCATTTGTTCGAATTTCCATGGCAAAAATAGTGTTTCGTATATGTATTATATATTAGAAATATAATTGTATGACGAAATTGTTTTATTTTAACCAAAAATTGTCTGGGTTGGTGTTAATTCAGAGTTGGCTTTGATTCCGTTAGGTTAGGTTACGTTAGGTTAGGTTACGTTACGTTAGGTTAGGTTAAATAGGTTAGTTTAGGTTAGGTTAAATAGGTTAAGTTAGGTTAGGTGTCTGTTTTCATTGGAATTTAGGTTAGATTGAAGTTACACAATTATTCATGTTAAGATAAAAAAAACGCACGTTTGGATTCGGTTAAATGTGATTCTTTCGAATTTGACTAAAGCCAATGTATAACGTTGGGACAAATGACATTTCTAACATTTGACAAACGGTTAAATTGCCAACAAATTATACAAAATAATTTTCGGACAAATGAAACCATAATTCGGTCATCTGAGCCTTATTTTTACAGTTCGGACAAATGAGTATTCGGACAAATGCTACCAAATCAAATAAATATTAGTTATACTTAATTGTCGCTATTGTAGCTCGTTAATTTTGAGTTTTTAAACAGTACTTTGGATCTTTAGATCGGTAATAAGGAAGCGATAAAAGTTTGATATAGATCGTTCTGAGTTAGATCAAATCTAAAATCACTAACGGATTCCTGACATTTCAAACATTATGTTGTTTAACATTTACAATTATTTCTGGGAAATTTTAAATAATAAATCATTAAATTAAAGGAAATTGGATAATATCTACGTCCGCCCGTAAAACTCTCGGAATAGCCGGGACCAGTATAGCAAAATCCCTAAAAAGTCCTATAAAATCCTATAATTTTGATATTTTGATATTTTGCCAATTTAAAATCCCACCACTCAGTTAAATTGCTAGATTTAGCTATAGGATAAATTCCTATACAAATTCATTCTAGTCTACACTTTTGTTATTGTTAACATGGTTAGCTACAAGTATATTTTTGTAATAAAATGGTTAAATAGTTTCTATTTTTTAATTGGAAATTGAAGATTTATTTAATTAAATATAGATTTTGTTTTTAAATGCATAAATTTAGTAGAGGAAATAGTACTATAAAGTCCTATAATTTGGAAAAAATAGTCCTATAAAATCCTATAATTTGAAAAAAAAAAGTCCTATAAAATCCTATAATTTGGAAAAATAATCCTATCAAATCCTATAATTTTGGAAAATAATCCTATCAAATCCTATAATTTTGAAAAATAGTCCTATAAAATCCTATAATTTTGACAATAGTCCTATAAAATCCTATAATTTTGAAAATAGTCCTATAAAATCCTATAATTTGGAAAAATAGTCCTACAAAATCCTATAATTTGAAAAAAAAAATGGTTTTATAAAATCCTATAATTTTGAAAAAATAGTGCTACAAAATCCTATAATTTGGAAAAAGTTTTATAAAATCCTATAATTTTGAAAAAATAGTCCTATTAAATCCTATAATTTTGAAAAAAGTCCTATAAATCCTATATTTTTGAAAAAATCGTCCTATAAAATCATATAAGTTTGGAAAAATAGTCCTATAAAATCCTATATTTTGATAAATAGTTCTATAAAATCCTCTAATTTTTAAAAAGTAGTCCTATGTTTTTAGAAATTTAATCTTATTTTTCTTATAAAAAAATTGAAGGTTTGATACCACGATAATTAATTTTTTTCTAGTTTTAAAATAACTTAATTGCGGGACTCCATTTCAGTTTTTGGAGGGCTGGCACTACACCAACACGCACTACCACCGGAACCACGGTGGGCAAATGCATCAGCAAACGGTGTCGGACAGCACCTGGGACTCGGTACGGCGGCCGGGAAACCGGCGCTCATCGGGAACCGGCCGCTCGCCGCCGGAATCGGTCAAGTCGGGCCCCGCCTCGGAACCCTTGACGTCGTGGTACCCGCAACTGTCCACCACCAACGAGAGCTTCGGCGACCTCTCCTCGGACAATGTCAGTTCGCTGTCTACCCCGGACCCCGAATCGACTTTCACGTGCGTCACTCCGGTCAACCCGCCTCTTCCCTTCGCGGACTCGCGAGCCTTCAGCGCCCTCTCGAGTGCGGGAGAGCTGGCGCAAGCCGCCAAAGCGGAAACTCAACTCTTGGCCGCCGCCACTTCCGGTGGCGTCAAGGCCAAAAAGTGTATCAAGTTCTGGGATATCGCCGAAGAAGAGGAAGACAAGACGGGGACCTTGGTCAATCTCGTCGTCGACGGATACGCTACACAGAATTTCGTAAGTTGACATTTATTCAAGGTCTTACTCGATTTCCCAGATTGAGACAGCCATAGTAAATATTGAAATGACTCTAATTTTAACATTTCACTACCTGAGAGCGAAGGTCAAAAAAGTTGCTATACTCCCAGACAGGGTTGGCATAGAACCAGCCATACCGGTTATAGCCACCTTGTTAAAACCGGTTATAGCCACTAGAAAAAATCCAGATTTTTGTGGTTTTTAAAAAAAAAATACAATATGAATATTTTAGTAAATTAATAGTTTTTATTTAGAAATTTAGTTTATTTTTTGTTTCATATTTAGAAACCGGTTTACTTTTACCAGTTTTTCGGTAGGTTTAAAGTTCCAAAGTGCCTCGCTTCTGTCGGTGCGTCATACACAAAAACTAGGGGGAATTCCCGAGGAAATCAAAATAATTCAGTTATTTTATATAGTGTTATTTCGCTTTACTTGTTTAGTTTCTTATTTACGACAATAACTGCAGACAATTTCTACTTACATAAGTAAAAGGTACTGTTTATATTTTAGCCGGTTATAACCGGGGGAAAAAACGGTTATAGCCAATTAAAACCACTGGTCTGGATTTTTTCAAAAAAAGCCGGCTTTTTGCCAACCCTGCTCCCAGAATACCTATAATACCTAAAAAGTCCTATATTTCTAAATAGGCCTTTCTATAAAGTAACATTGGCCTTCTTGTTTCGATGTTGCTGCTGCGTCACGGGTGACGTATCGATGACGTTTCACTAAGAAAAACCCTGGACATAAGAGTAAATTCGACGAGGCACCCTGTTTTTAAGCATTAAGTAACTGAACTTCTACGTATTTCGTGACGAATGAGCAACATAAAAACAAGTTCAGCAAGCGTAGCTTATTTTATTGAAAGGCCTATTGGTCCTAATTTTTTCCTAGTCGTATAAATCCCTATAATTTTTAAAATTGTCATTAGAGTGAGCACTGCTTATGGGAAATTTACTAAACACCGCAACTTATAGGAAATCTTAAAAAAATCACTTACAAGGAGAGTACCCGAGGTGTTTATTGCCGATTTGATTCAAAGTCGGGCGTAATGTAGACCTATATGAGATATGAAATTTCTCAAAAGGAGACGTTGCACAACTTGCACTACCCAATAGTACCCATTCGATTTTCCAGGCAACCGAAAATGTTTACAATTTTACCCCAAAAATGTTTACAATTTACCGAAACTTGATGAAATTTACCTAACTGTGGTCCAAATTACCCATTTTGTTATTTATATAAATTTTTTTAATATTTTCGTAGGTGAAAACGATAAAATCCAATGCTTTTTTAAATGGAGATTTTTGTTTTCAGTGGTAAAAAACATTTTCGGTTTTAGTATATTACCTCTAGAATTGGGATTAGCACTTATTTACCTGGCTGTCTATGCAAAAATTAAATTTTCAGTTATGGATAAAAACAAATAAAACAGATTATTATTATTCTTATGGAATGTGATTTAAAAAAAAACAAACCCCTGATTATATTTTTTCCTATTTACATTTTGAAATTTTGAAGCAATTTTAAGTTGTAAAGTATTTGACTTTTGTTACAAGGGTTTTTAGGGAGAAGACCTTCTTATATAATCCTATTTTTTCCAAAGATTTTTACCTATAAATTTCTATATTTTCTGTGTTCCTATAACTATAAATTACAAACCTCGAGTACTTTACTTTAATTTTGCTTTAACCTTTTTTGGTATATTTCAATTATTAGGATAGTATTACAATTATTTTATAAACTTATTTTTCTCAAAATGTGTTTTTTTTATTTGCCGGACCTCAGCTCTCAGGTAGCGAAAAGTATCTTGAAACTACACAATGTTCAAATTATAATATTACCGGAAGTATATTCCTAAACTACCTTCGAGACATAAATCAGCTAGTTGCTATACCTCTAATCATAAGTACCATAATAACATAAGTATGTTAATTAGGAAAAATTATCACCGAACTGATTTTCAGAACAGAGCCCCGTAGTGTCTAAATAAGCCCTAGGCGAAATATACTTCTATCAAGGACGATTACACACTACTCATAAGGAGACTACCCGAGGTGGTTATCTCCGATTTGGTTCAAACTCGCGTGGTAAGAAGAACTTAATGTAACTTAAAAATCCCTAAAAGGGTGGACAAGAATGGGCTTTAGTTTTGCCATGGCAACCAAAAATGTTTTTCACATCTTAAAAACTGATTACTCGTATTTACCCAATATATGTATATTTACTCATATTTACCAAAATTGACGTATATTGGTCCAAATGTACCAGATTTAGCCATGATCTGAATTATGTATCTAATTGATGAACCTTTTTTAATTTTTTGAAAAATATAGTTAGGGGGGACCCTTAAAATCTTCGATTTTCCCATGTTAATTTTCATAGAGAAAATCAGTTTTAAGTTGCGAAAAACATTTTTGGTTGCCATGGCAAAACGAAAGCCCATTCTTGTCCACCCTTTTAGGGATTTTCAAGTTACACGAAGGTCTACTTACCACCCGAGTTTGAAC
Organism: Leiobunum rupestre; assembly: GCF_980474605.1. Taxonomy (NCBI): domain Eukaryota; kingdom Metazoa; phylum Arthropoda; class Arachnida; order Opiliones; family Sclerosomatidae; genus Leiobunum; species Leiobunum rupestre. Next base: position 26,506,422 of record NC_143393.1, on the reverse strand, counting down.
CAAATCGGAGATAACCACCTCGGGTAGTCTACTTGTCAGTTCTTGTGCGAGTCCGAGAATGCATTTTGGCAGACAAATAGTCGAAATAGTTACCGTAAAAATCTCGTATGCTCGAGAGAAAAAATGGTCGTGAAAGTAACTCTAAAATCCCGAAATCTGTGCCAAAATCAATTCTAAAATCACGAAATCAGTCTTAGTAAAACAAATTTAAACACGTAAATCGTGTTCTGAAATATCTAATTCGCGAGTGTTCGACTCTTCGGAACTGAAATACTTAAGGTACTTATTAAAAATATTATTAAAAATTGAAGCAAAATTGAATAACGCAACGCCTAGAGCTCCGGGAAACGGATAAATTAACCGCCAAAATTTCAATTATTCATAAAAAAGTTCGATTAAACTATTATACGATTTAATATGTAACAAATAAGTTTTATTCGGATAATTTTCGGATATCGATCTAAAAGTATATAACGGAAAATTTCTTATCCGTACGCCGAGCCCTAGCAACGCCGCTGTAACGATAACGTCGAAGAAATTACGAGATATAATTGAAAAAGTGTTGTTCTCAATCGCCAACAGGGGATTAGGTACGCTTGTCTTACAGCGAGTCGGAAAGTGAAAAATGTGACGTAGTCTTGTTTTGGCGTGGCACAAACTTTTTTTATCGTGAAAATTGCAATATTGAGGGGAATGGGGTGGATTTTTCATTTCCGGGTGTTTCCTTGAGGCGGCAGAAGGCGCGGAGGGGGGTGCAGACTTGGGTTACCATGCTTCTCTTCCTTACCCGAAAAAGTCCCGAGTTGAGAATGACGAGCGCCTATTTTTAGCCTCTCTCATCTCTGATCTCCAGAGCTTCTCGTCTCCTTCCTTTTGTTTAATTCCTTGTTTCCCCGTCGGTGGCGCTGATTGTAGTTTTTTTTTTTCGTTTGTCACTGCACCCTGGGTAGTCGTAACTATATTTACATGATCTTTCGTGGCCGATAATTAGTCGCCCTATTCAGCGGGATTTTTATGAGCTCTACCGACCGATTTGTCTTTTCCCCTTTTAGTCCCCGACGTAGAAAACATCCTCTTTTTCCTCAGAGGAAATAGAACCGCAACTGCCCATTAATTCTTTTTTTTTCACCGCAAAGTGCCCACCCATTTGGGTTTTTCACACGCAACTTGTTAGAGAAAAATCTTGGGGTTTAGTTGTTATAGAAGGATGAAGATTGTTTCATTATTAATTAATTTTAATTCCCTTATGGAAATTACATCTAATGTTCAAATTTAGATTTAACTGGAATACAAATCTGTTTTGATCCATTTGGAATCAAGATCAGTTCAGTTTATATCCAAATATATTTTGATCCAACTGGAATTAAGATCCGTCAAGTTTAATTTCAAATTTGTTTTATTCTATCCAGTTTAAATCCAAATCTGTTTTGGTCTAATTAGAATTAAGATCCGTCCAGGCTAGATCCAAATCTGTTTTGGTCTAACTAGAATTAAGATCCGTCCTGGTTAGATCCAAATCTGTTTTGGTCTAACTAGAATTAAGATCCGTCCAGGCTAGATCCAAATCTGTTTTGGTCTAACTAGAATTAAGATCCGTCCAGGTTAGATCCAAATCTGTTTTGGTCTAACTAGAATTAAGATCCGTCCAGGCTAGATCCAAATCTGTTTTGGTCTAACTAGAATTAAGATCCGTCCAGGTTAGATCCAAATCTGTTTTGGTCTAACTAGAATTAAGATCCGTCCAAGTTAGATCCAAATCTGTTTTGATCTAACTAGAATTAAGATCAGTCCAGGTTAGATCCAAATCTGTTTTGATCTAACTAGAATTAAGATCAGTCCAGGTTAGATCCAAATCTGTTTTGATCTAACTAGAATTAAGATCAGTCCAGGTTAGATCCAAATCTGTTTTGATCTAACTAGAATTAAGATCCGCCCAGGTTAGATCCAAATCTGTTTTGATCTAACTAGAATTAAGATCAGTCCAGGTTAGATCCAAATTTGTTTTGATCTAACTAGAATTAAGATCCGTCCAGGTTAGATCCAAATCTGTTTCGATCTAACTAGAATTAAGATCCATCCAGTTTACATCCAAATATGTTTCGATCTAACTAGAATTAAGATCCATCCAGTTTACACCCCAATTATGTTTCGATCTAACTAGAATTAAGATCCGTCCAGGTTAGATCCAAATCTGTTTTGGTCTAACTAGAATTAAGATCCGTCCAGGCTAGATCCAAATCTGTTTTGGTCTAACTAGAATTAAGATCCGTCCAGGTTAGATCCAAATCTGTTTTGGTCTAACTAGAATTAAGATCCGTCCAGGCTAGATCCAAATCTGTTTTGGTCTAACTAGAATTAAGATCCGTCCAGGTTAGATCCAAATCTGTTTTGGTCTAACTAGAATTAAGATCCGTCCAAGTTAGATCCAAATCTGTTTTGATCTAACTAGAATTAAGATCAGTCCAGGTTAGATCCAAATCTGTTTTGATCTAACTAGAATTAAGATCAGTCCAGGTTAGATCCAAATCTGTTTTGATCTAACTAGAATTAAGATCAGTCCAGGTTAGATCCAAATCTGTTTTGATTTAACTAGAATTAAGATCCGCCCAGGTTAGATCCAAATCTGTTTTGATCTAACTAGAATTAAGATCAGTCCAGGTTAGATCCAAATTTGTTTTGATCTAACTAGAATTAAGATCCGTCCAGGTTAGATCCAAATCTGTTTCGATCTAACTAGAATTAAGATCCATCCAGTTTACATCCAAATATGTTTCGATCTAACTAGAATTAAGATCCATCCAGTTTACACCCCAATTATGTTTCGATCTAACTAGAATTAGGATCCATCCAGTTTACATCCAAATATGTTTCGATCTAACTAGAATTAAGATCCATCCAGTTTACATCCAAATATGTTTCGATCTAACTAGAATTAAGATCCATCCAGTTTACATCCAAATATGTTTCGATCTAACTAGAATTAAGATCCATTCAGTTTACATCCAAATAGGTTTCGATCTAACTAGAATTAAGATCCATCCAGTTTACATCCAAATATGTTTCGATCTAACTAGAATTAAGATCCATCCAGTTTACATCCAAATATGTTTCGATCTAACTAGAATTAAGATCCATCCAGTTAACAACTAGAATCAATATCCACTCAGTTTGAATCTAATTCCGTGTCAGCTAAGCTAATACCCAAGGCACCACCTAAGGCCTAAGTCATCAAGCGACTTTTAAAGCCATTAATTCAGGTGGCCGGGTTACAATGCGTAGGAATCAATCTCCATCCAGTTTAGATCCAAATCTGTTTTGATCCTATTGGAATCAAGATCCGTCCAGTTTAGATCCAAATAGGTTTTGATCCAACTGGTATCAAGATCCGTCCAGTTTAAATCCAAATTTGTTTGGATCCAACTGGAATCAAGATTCGTTCAGTTTGAAACCAAATATGTTTTGATCCAACTGGAATCAAGAACCGTACAGTTTGAAACCAAATTTGTTTTGATACAAGACTTATTTAGTTTTAATCCAAATCTGGTTCGATCCACCTGAAATCAATGTTCATCCAGGTTGAATCCAAATCGGTTTTTATGCAACTGGAATCCATCCAGTTTAGATCCAAATCTGTTTTGGTGAAACCTGTGGCGTAGCCAGAAATCCTTCAAGGGAGGGGTTTAAACTATGTAAAATACCTAAGGGGGTCGAGATGGGGGTTCAATTTTATTATAGCCAAAGTTTCACTCCAAGGGGGCAGGTTAACACGGAAACCCTCCCCTTGTCTACGCCACTGGATCCAACTGGAATACATCTCCATCCAGTTTAAATTCAAATCTGTTTTGATCTAACTAGAATCAAGATCCGTCCAGTTTAGATAAAAATTTGTTTTGATCCAAGTATAATCAACCTCCATCCAGTTTAGATCTAAATCAGTTTTGAAACAAATTAGGATCAAGATCCGTCCAGTTTTGATCCAAATCTGTTTTGATCCAACTGAAATAAAAATCCGTCGAGTTTAAATCCAAATCGTTTTTGATACAAGACTTATTTAGTTTTAATAAAAAACGGTTTCGATCCAACTGCAATCAAGGTTCATCTAGTTCTAATCCAAATCGGTTTTTATGCAACTGTAATCCAAAATCCAAATCCAATAATTTTGATCTAATCGGAATAAATTTGACATTTATTCATTGTAATTGGATCACGTTGTATTTTTCGAAAAACCCCATTTCGATATAATTCTGGAATTGGATTTGATCTACCATATTCCCAATACCCACAAGCTCATTCTATCTAAAAAAAGTCATGAGCCTGTGTATAATCAAGAAGGCATAGAAGTAGCTATGTCGCTTGTCCCCGGCTGCCATGATGTTATACTTTTCAAAATGGAAACGCCCTAAAAATCTGCTCTGTATCGCCATCTGTACAATGCTAAAGTAGGATGTTTTTTCCTCACTATGAATGAAGATTCAAAAATGCTCAGATTATTTTTTTAAATTAAATTATCCAACTGAAGTAATTTTTAATCATAAAAAAATGATAAGAACAATAAATAATATTAAGATACTTTAATTAATATCATTTTTCTCGACCGTATAGAAATGTAGACACTAGAGGGCGCTAGTCAATTCCATGAGTTTTAAAAATATTTCAATTTAAATTTCAATTTATTGTTTTTTTCAATGGTTTTACAATTTCGATGGGATTAGAGGACTAGGTCAACTGCCAACTTGTAAGCCCTCTGTTGGAACATCGACAAATAATAATAATTTGTCGATGGTTGGAAGGTGTTTAAAATTTTTCATTCTGAGGTTGAATAAAATATAAAAATAAAATAAATTATAATTATATAAAATTAAACTGGTCAACATAGAACAACTGTACACAAAAATTAAATACACTTATAAGATAACTAAACAAGTTAAAAGATTGAGTTTCATCGTTAATAATATAACTTCATGGTGCCAGTATTTAATATTTCAATGATTAAGATAGCACTCTTGATCGATTAAATCCGATTAAATAATGATTAAGATAATTAAATCATGATTAAATCATGATTAAGATAATTAAATCATGATTAAGATAATTAAATCATGATTAAGATAATTAAATCATGATTAAGATAATTAAATCATGATTAAGATAATTAAATCATGATTAAGATAATTAAATCATGATTAAGATAATTAAATCATGATTAAGATAATTAAATCATGATTAAGATAATTAAATCATGATTAAGATAATTAAATCATGATTAAGATAATTAAATCATGATTAAGATAATTAAATCATGATTAAGATAATTAAATCATGATTAAGATAATTAAATCATGATTAAGATAATTAAATCATGATTAAGATAATTAAATCATGATTAAGATAATTAAATCATGATTAAGATAATTAAATCATGATTAAGATAATTAAATCATGATTAAGATAATTAAATCATGATTAAGATAATTAAATCATGATTAAGATAATTAAATCATGATTAAGATAATTAAATCATGATTAAGATAATTAAATCATGATTAAGATAATTAAATTAGATTAAGATAATTAAATCGTGATTAAGATAATTAAATCACGATTAAGATAATTAAATCATGATTAAGATAATTAAATCATGATTAAGATAATTAAATCATGATTAAGATAATTAAATCATGATTAAGATAATTAAACCATGATTAAGATAATTAAATCATGATTAAGATAATTAAATCATGATTAAATCACGATTAAGCTGATTAAATAACGATTAAGCTGATTAAATCACGATTGAGCGGATTAAATCACGATTAAGCTGATTAAATCACGATTAGGCTGATTAAATCACGATTAGGCTGATTAAATCACGGTTAAGCTGATTAAATCACGATTAAGCCGATTTGAAGACAATTAAGCCGATTATATAGCGATTAAAAATAAATATATTCCAATAATTAGATCGTGAATAAATCGATTAAATAACGAATAAAATTAGCTTGTGGTTAAATCAAGATTGAAATAATTAAATCGCGATTAAAAGTTTATATCGTAATTAAACAATTGAACTTGTGATTAAATCAAGATTAAAATTATTAAATCAAGATTAAAATGATTAAATCGTGATTAAATCAAGATTAAAATGATTAAATCAAGATTAAAATGATTAAATCAAGATTAAAATGATTAAATCGTGATTAAATCAAGATTAAAATGATTAAATCGTTATTAAATCAAGATTAAAATGATTAAATCGTGATTAAATCAAGATTAAAATGATTAAATCGTGATTAAATCAAGATTAAAATGATTAAATCGTGATTAAATCAAGATTAAAATTATTAAATCGTGATTACATCAAGAGTAAAATGATTAAATCGTGATTAAATCAAGATTAAAACGATTAAATCAAGATTAAAATTATTAAATCAAGAATAAAATGATTAAATCAAGATTAAAATGATTAAATCAAGATTAAAATGATTAAATCAAGATTAAAATAATTAAATCGTGATTAAATCAACATTAAAATGATTAAATCGTGATTAAATCCAGATTATAATGATTAAATTAAGATTGAAAGATTAAATCAAGATTGAAAGTTTAAATCTTGATTAAATCAAGATTGAAAGATTAAATTGTGATTAAATCAAGATTTAAAGATTAAATCGTGATTAAATCAAGATTTAAAGATTAAATCAGATAAAAAATATAAATTTAATCGGATTAAATCCGATTAAGTATGCACCCGAAAGAGGAGTGATCTGCCCTTGATATTTTCACAGTTCTCAAATACATCTACGGGTTCTTGGTATAATTAAAGACAAGTTAACGGTAAAATGAGTAACCAGACAAACCAAATTTATTTATAAATGACAAATGGCCGTTCTACCGATAGAGTCTAAATTCGACAAGTTAGCGAATTTAATATTGATGGTTTCGCAAAGACGGGCTTTCTTTAATTCCTTTGTGTAAGAGAACAAAAACGAGATATATTTTCTCCTGAAGACAGCAATTACACCAACGAGAGAGTAGAACCTCAGCGTTTTCTATAATTGTTGCGCCATTTAGTTTAGGCTAGCACTCTTTCCCGGTCTCCCTTCTTCGCGTCAAGCGGTCGACGAAGGCAGCCGACGTGGACGGTAAAGTCTGCCTTCTTTGGAATCGTAACGGAACTCGTTGAACTCTCGTTAAGCCTCGGCTCGAGTATACGCAATGGAGAGATAGCGTTAGCGTCGCGGGGATGTCTGCTCGACGCCGGGCACGATTTATTTTTTATCCGTCTATCGGTGGATGTTGATGGGGCCTTCGCTCCTCTCTCGCTTTTTCTCCCCTGATATTTCTTTCAACGACCCGACATTGCGGGGCTTTCGATCGTGACCAAAACTCATTAATTTCGCTTTCTAACGCATATCAATGGAAAGGAGATGTCAAATTGTTGTCTTTTTTCACTTACGAAGAACTCGAGTATTTATTTTAGACAATTTTTTATGCTTCCGAAGAAATTTACCGCGTGGGCCCCTTGCCTGGCAAAGGCTTAACGCTACGATAGAATAAATATTTTTAAATTCGTAGCCTACGTTACTGTAAAGGCATTATTCTTGGCAGCAGCGTTGCCAGTTCTTGATACTCAAATCATCTAACCACAGACAAGAAATTATCGATCTCAGAAAAAATTATCATATGCCTGACACTTAAAGTTCGACCGATTGAAAAGTTATGTTTAAAAATTGCAGTGTTAACTGGTTTTCAGCCAATTAAAAAACATTATCGTACATTATGGTAAGCGTGAGCTGAACTATCGAAAAATGCGTACTACATAGTACGCCATTGAAAATATCGTTCGTCCCAAAAATTATCTCGAAATTATCGAGGTATACGATAATTATCCTACGTCTGGCTACGCTGCCTGGCATTTTAGTTCGCCAATTCTGACCACTAGGACTGTGCTCTCGTATCTTGAAACTGTTGCTTAGGCAACGCCCGGGTTTTAATATTCAAGACGCAAAAAACTTGCCGTTGCAAAACTGTTGCGTTATAACAAATTTTGGGCTATTATTAACGATTTTTTTAACTTCTTTTATCAAGTTTAAACAAAGGTGAGGACACATTTTATTAATTAAACGCTAATCTCTTATTAGGTCCAAATCAGAGAGCAACATCTCAAGAATTAGAAGCAAATAAATAAATCCTCGCGTTGATAAAATGACCCCACTCGACGGGAGGCGTGCACGGACCTTTATAATAACGCAGGCAACGGTAGATCTTATGGAAATCTAAGACGTTATTAGATCAGGGTCAGGGGCTGTTCCTAAATTACGTAACGAATAATAACGATTGGGTGCTTGCTCGTAGGGTCGTAAGACATACGTCATAACTAAGCCCCGCCTTAAAATGGCTGTCATGACATTAATTTCAACTCAAGATCACGATGCAAAACATGACAGACTTGCAAATAGTGGTATTTTTAACGGGAGTCCTTTAGACCCCCGACCCCTCCATGTCTATTATTCATAAGGGTCACTTACTCGTAGGGGAGTTAAAATTAAATAAATACAGAAACGACAGAAAAAACAAATTGTTTACGATATTTTGTGAAATTTTCTAAAATGTGTTTCATTTAAATTGGGAGTCCGGGTGACCCTCGACCCCTCTTGGAATGATTTATTGTGAGGGTTCCAGCATTTATTTTGAGAGTCAATGACCCCCGGGTTGCCATTAATTGAAAGTCTGCCACACGACCCGGCGAAATAATAACGTAACCGCCATGGGCGTCTTAATGTCATGGCGGACCTATACGCGTTACTATGGCAACGAACACAAGCCCCACCGACGAGAAAGCTAAAATCTTAAAATTATTAAATTTCTTTCTAAATTAAGCCTATTTAATTAGTGTTTACCTCTGGGAAATTAATCATACTTAAAGTTAAAGTAATTGAAAATTTTCCGCTATAAATCTATAATATTGTTGCCTAGCATTGGTAAAATTAAAAAATTAAAAAATGTCTAATTTTGGCCAAAGGAAGGGTCATGGAAAAATCTTTCAAATTAGTCAGATAATAAGCGAGTTTCAACAACCGCGCCGCCATCTATCGGATATAAAAATAATTATTAGGATAGTACTTGTCATAACAAAGGGAAGCCCAAGATGACGTCACGCTGAGGTATGGCATCATAGTACCATCCTCGTTTGCTTTTTCGTCTAACTACGCATAGGTCAGATTATTTCAGATATTATTGAAACTCGTTTATTTCCATCTGAAAATATTGTGGCAATCCTGTAGATCGAAAGTAATTTAAATTGATGTAATTAAGATAAAAATAATAATTTATTTATTATTATTTTATTATTAAACAATTAATATACTCGGTTTTATTATTAAACAATTAATATACTCGGTTTTATTATTAAACAATTAATATACTCGGTTTTATTATTAAACAATTAATATACTCGGTTTTATTATTAAACAATTAATATACTCGGTTTTATTATTAAACAATTAATATACTCGGTTTTATTATTAAACAATTAATATACTCGGTTTTATTATTAAACAATTAATATACTCGGTTTTATTATTAAACAATTAATATACTCGGTTTTATTATTAAACAATTAATATACTCGGTTTTATTATTAAACAATTAATATACTCGGTTTTATTATTAAACAATAAATATACTCGGTTTTATTATTAAACAATTAATATACTCGGTTTTATTATTAAACAATTAATATACTCGGTTTTATTATTAAACAATTAAAATACTCGGTTTTATTATTAAACAATTAATATACTCGGTTTTATTATTAAACAATTAATATACTCGGTTTTATTATCAAACAATTAATATACTCGGTTTTATTATTAAACAATTAATATACTCGGTTTTATTATTAAACAATTAATATACTCGGTTTTATTATTAAACAATTAATATACTCGGTTTTATTATTAAACAATTTATATACTCGGTTTTATTATTAAACAATAAATATACTCGGTTTTATTATTAAACAATTAATATACTCGGTTTTATTATTAAACAATTAATATACTCGGTTTTATTATTAAACAATTAAAATACTCGGTTTTATTATTAAACAATTAATATACTCGGTTTTATTATTAAACAATAAATATACTCGGTTTTATTATTAAACAATTAATATACTCGGTTTTATTATTAAACAATTAATATACTCGGTTTTATTATTAAACAATTAATATACTCGGTTTTATTATTAAACAATTAATATACTCGGTTTTATTATTAAACAATTAATATACTCGGTTTTATTATTAAACAATTAATATACTCGGTTTTATTATTAAACAATTAATATACTCGATTTTATTATTAAACAATTAAGAAGTCTATTGTATTAAGTCGAGTACGTTTATAGAAAATCTAATCTTATTTCATACTGAGTTTAATTATGTAACAGTATTATCCGTAGCCCCTGGTAGTCCAACCACCCGTATTACAACGAAGCTACGCGTGAAGAATACTTCTACAGGCGTTTGATCTAATTTTCGCCTATTATAATTGAATAGCGAATAATTTCCGCAACTGAATGAAAACCTCATTGAGTCAATAATTGTAGTGTTGTTAATTTTCTGGAAAAATAAAATGCGGAAAAATTTCCGGATAATATTCCTTAAAATTTTTCCCAAATTGGAAAAATAAAAAATTTAAACATAAATTACTTTTTAAGGGTTTAACTTTTTATCGATATAAAAGGCCTAAAATAGTAAACATACTACAAAACATTAATAATGTTACATTGTTAATCAGCTTAAAGCTAGTCTAGAGGTTTAGTTTTACTTTTAGATTCGGAAAAATTAGGCGAAAATGCCGCTTTATTGAAATTTGCAAACAATATTAGACTAATCATGGAATGAAAACTTTTTTTTTCGGAAATATACGGAAACTTTTACGGAAAAAAGGCCTCGGTCATTTTCCGTAAAATTTGCCGACTTATAACACTAAATAATTGTTATAAATAGGTAGTTTATTCAACCTGACTCATTATCACCGCAGTAAAATTTCCCTTACTTACGTAACTCAACATTTCTAATTAACTTATTCGCGCGTTCGTGAGAATGAAGATTGAATTTTTTCTCCGCTGTAGAAGTCTAAAAAACAGCACCCAATGAAAAACTACGTTGGGCGTACAGTCAAGGGCGGAGAATTTTCGACGGCGACTGTACCCCACCGCGACTTTTAACGAAAAATTTGTAGAAGATGCTCTCTTTCATCTTAAGCCTCTCTACTGGCGCGCTCCTCCAGAGTGTTTAAAAATAGAAAATTAGGAAACATTCCTTCGCGTTACGAACCGGGTACATGTATCTCGGCAGAGAGGACTCTTCGGATGTACAAGAATATATATAATCTCCGGTACCGGTACCCTACGAAGGAACGGAAACCGTCAGAAAGAGTCGCGTAAACCGGCGGAACTATCGTGGAAGTAGTCCATCTCGCAGGCGCTGCACACTGGGAACCGAGCGTTCAATCCTTCGACAGAAGTATCGCTGGTCGCCGATTTCGATTTGGAATCGCCCTTAGGCCCCCTTTCACCCACTCGCGGAATCGTCTCAGGTCAGTACCGTTGTTGGGCTGCTCAAATATTAATTGACGCCACCTACGTGGCGTTGTTCGTCTCGTGTTAAACCACCCACCGCTATATTTGTACGTTTTAAACGAGATTAATTGCGCCTTAATTAAAGAACGTGTTGACTGTGGCCTTGGATACTATTATTATTAGGGTTTTAACGAATGGATTGATATAGTCGGTGTGGATAAGGACGGGATTAATCATTTTGAGTTTCCGCTTTGTCTAGACCCCGATCTCGGGCTCTGAGGAGGCTAGTGCCAAGATGTCATCCTATTCGAAATCTGTCCGTTCTTCAGTTTCATCTTCGTCCTACGGTGAGTTTATTTTTACTTTGATTCTTTATTTATTAAGCTTAAATTGACAGTTTAATCGTATTTATTGATGAGAGTTCTGTTAATCGAGGATGACAGTTGGCCCAATTCGTTACCAAATTTACCTCCCACACGCCTTTAACCGAACTGTCAATTGACTTATGTCTTAATTGATTTTTGATTTGGTATGTTTGATAATGTGCCAATTGGGAAACCAATTTTAATTTGCAACTATTTATATAAAGCTTTTACGTAACTTAAATTTAATTTCGATCTTTTTAAAAACAAAAATGTCAAAATCTAAAAGAATTAAGTAGTCTAAAAATAGACGAATTTAGACGTAAATTTTGGCTTCGTGTCAGTCGGGAAATGTCAATTATTTTTCAAGGTCTACACCGCGTGACGTATGGTTTAGATGATTTCGATCTGACGAACCTTTCGAGAGGAAATTGTAAAGGTAGAAAAGAAATAGTCTAACAACGGATATCGCTAAGCCTAATTTTAGACTTCTTTATTCCTTTTTTTTTAACTAAGACACTACTTAGCTAGAGAGACAGAGGATAGAGATAGATAAGGGGGTCTTATGGGAATGGAATCTATGGAGGTTGATTTGGGTTTTAAATATCCATTGGCGCCACGGGTTTGGCCCTTCTGAAAATCGGAGCTTGGCATTTAGCCTTGGTTAGCGACGATAGCACTCGGTTATCAGAGAGAGAAATAGAACGGCGTATAATTTTACTCCATACGTGTCTGCTTGTTTGCGCTCATTTTTTCGCTAGCAGCTTCGCGTTCGCCGACGGAATTTGCCAAAGCCACAAAACACATTGCCAGCGATTCCAGGCTCACTTTGGGCTAGGGCCAAAATAAAAAAGTCGCGGTTACCCTCCCCATCTTGTTTAGCTACCCCGGAGCCATCTGGCGTTCCACTTTCGATAATTTAAATTAATTTTAAATTTTATATACATCCATTTAAAATATAGGGATGTTTATATGTAGTTAAAATATTTAATGAGGTACTTGAGATTGTGTTTTAATTTGTTCGCCATATATGGTTGAAATAATTGGGGGGAAAACTTTGCTAATGATGATAATGACAAAATAACACACTCCACGAGGTCTTTCAAGTTTTGTTTAATATCTGTTTGTCAAATTAATTTATTTAACCCAGGTGCGTAGGAACCAGGGGGGGGGGGGCAATGTCCATACTTAGAATTTTGCTGGGAGGGGTAACTAATGTTATTGCCCCATTCAACTTTTTAATCACTTGAAATCTTCTAAAGGCTCAAATTCTGATTTTAAAAGCATATAAAGCTTATCGAACCTCAACTGTGTTTAAATTACAGTCTTTTCCCACTAATTTACATAGTAGTAAAAAAAAGTACAGATGCATTCGGAGAAGCTACACTCCATTAAAAATTAAAAACCATTCTCCAGACCCCTTTTCGTTTCTCTTTGCCCCCTCCAACTTCTAGAACGTTCCTACGCCCCTGATTTAACCACCGTAGACAGGTTAGGTATGGAGGGTTACTGGGCTGTAATTATTTAAGTAATCAGGTGTTCAAATCCCATGTAATTACTTAACCAAAATCACCGAATAATTGTGTTGAAATAAGTGAAAAAATCATTAATCAGGTGTACAACATTTTATTGATTAGTTTGATGTTAGATTCCCAAAACACACACTTCTATTGTACCAATTATTTAATAAACGCGTCAAGCGTAACAAATAGAAGTTGAATATACTCCGAGTCAGTGTTGTTACGAGCGATTTCCGGATCGTACTTCCTCCAATCACAAAACGTATTTTCAAGCATTTTTTGGGGTAAAAAGTACTTTTCGATTTTCCGCTTAGTACGTCATCTATGAAACAAATTTTCTTCGTTTTTTAAACGTCAAAAGTTTGAATACGTCATTGTAACTGCAATCAACAATTACAATGCCCTTGAAAACAGTCTGAATGTCGCTTTCAATAGAGGGCCATTATGGCCATACAAGAATAATTCAAAATTATACCACATATTATTTATTAAACTTTCAACGAATTCCAAAAATATCAAAACTTATATTCGTATCATAAATTTTCCAAACGTACTAATTACGATTAAATAAATCCATAACGTATTTTCGTACTAAAAATTTGAAAACGTATTAATCACGTTGGCAAGCCAAAATATACCTTTCCTCGGAAGATTTTCTAATTTTCAGTGAAGCGTAACATGTATCCGTGGTGCTGTAGTACAACACCCAATGACAAAAAGAGAGCTCTTTTGGAAAAAAAGTTTTTCCCTTGTTCCAAGAAACTGCGAACGCAGTGATTATACTTGGCCCCGAAAATGCGTACGCGTTCGCAGCCCAGACAGACAAACCCACAGACAGACTAGATGATTGTAAAACCCCTCCTACGGGATATAGTCCCCTCGGAGAGGTAAAAAGTACAAATGTACCACTTAAAAATAGATCTAATCGAGTACAATTTTTCGTTTTTGGTCTTTCCTTTGACTCGTCAGTTGGCGAAGAATCATCCAGCCGAACATCGACCCGTTCAACCTTGTTGGACTCGAGCGATCTGACTTCTTCGGCTCTGTCCTCGGTCCGTCGCAGCACGGCCATCACGTCCTCCTTCGACGCCGACGACGACCTGTCCTTCCGGCGCTCCTCTCGCACTTCCGCTTTGGACGACGACCCGTTCGCCGGCGTCGGAGGCACGCGGCGCTCTTTGAGATCTCGTCTGGACGACGACGCGGACAGCGGCATCGCCTCCATCCGCCGGACATCCCGCTTGAGTTCCCGCGACGAAGAAGCGGACTCGGCCCTCAGCTCCGCCCGCCGCTTGACCGCGCGCATGTCCTCCAAGGACGAGGACGAGTCCTCTTTGCCACCCTCCGCTTACCGCATGAGCTCTCGCACCAGCTCCCAGGACCAGGAGGACGGCATGAACGTCAAGAGGTCCACCAAGATGTCCTCTTCTCGCGAAGAGGACGACCGCTACTCTCTGTCCAAGACCAAGTTCAGCTCCTCCATGGACGCCGAAGACGACAACACCTCTTTGTCCATGCGCACTAAGAAGTCGTCGCTGTCTTACAAGGAGGAGGACACCTCGGGCTCGAGCTTGGTCAAGAAGTCCACCAGCGCCTTGTCCTACTCAGAGTCCTTCTCTTCCGAAACTAAGGTAAGCGAATCCGACTTGGAGTCTGTTTTCAGCAGCGAACACGTTAAAGATATTCTGGATAAATTTTAAACGCGCATTTTATGAGCATTTTGAAAAAAAAAAGACATTTGATATACTGGAGTGAAGAACTCAGCCCATATTTTTCCCACAACCATTTTTTATTATTCTTATGATTCTTATTATTCTTATTGTCTATTTATGGATAAAATCGGTCTTATAAATTTAACCCATCAAAAATGTACGTAGCAATTTTTTTGTATATTTAAAAAATATATATTGTAGATGTTAATCAAATATGACCTCCGGTACCACTGGAAATTTTGACTTTTAACGACGTTTAATTCTTAGCCTAAAAGAATTTAATTACTTAGAAATTCCTTAATCACGAAATAGCAGATCTCGAGAAGTTTTAGCTCATTTTTTGACATTTAGGAATTTAAGCCCTAAATAAATCGCGATTATTAAAATTATAATTCTAAAATACTAGCTGAGATCTGCACTCCTACGTTACCAAATGAATCTTTTGTGATAATTAATTAATTAATTAACTAATGAACTAATGAATACGTCGCATCTTTGGTACCGGTGCTCAAATTTGCCTTTAATTAGGGGTATAAAAAATTATTAATTGTAGATTTTCGGTAAAAACTAAATCACATATTTTCTTAATTTCTTACAAAATGAGCTTGTTCATAACCGCCTAAATGTCCAAATTAGGAATGTTTTTTTACGCATTTTTTATATTACGATATTTAATTATAATAGAATCTTAATAATGGCTTCTAGAGCCGTCCCTAATCATGATGTCATTTCATAATTATGTATGGAATTTGAAATAAAAACAATATCGTTTGTACGTTTGCAGAAATTTCTGGCTGTCTAATTTCCAATTCGTAGTTTCTTATTTTGCTTACAAATAAAAAATATTAACTTTTTGTGGCATTAACCTTTAAGGAATGGGCAGACGGCTATTTTCAGTTTTTTTTTAAAAGAACTTTAACTTTGAACTCACAAAGCATCTTTGAGCATCTGTACCAAAAATTAATGTTAAGCATACTAATTTTTTTTTAAAACGTGTTGGTAAATATGCAATATTTGAGTTTTATTTTGATGACGGTGATCAGGTGGTGTTTAATGCAGGGCTCACATCACGTCCCTAGAATACCTTAAAGTCCCAATTTTTATTGAAGGGCCTTAAATGACCCTAAAAATGAGGATTTAGTACCTAAATTACCATATTTTCAACAAAACCGGGTAAAATTGATTTACTCTTCTGTTCAAGGTAAGGCTACGTAATGGTTAAATAATTAAGTTTTATGATAATTAAAGTTGAATTCAAGTTTTTGGTTATTTCGAAGTAGTGCTTGCAACCTATTCTCAGAACTGAGTTAATAAATGCGATAAATCAGATATCAGATTACCCGCAAATTACGTTCATATATTATTAGTTCATTTGGTAAGGGTCAAAATTAAAACTGAAAATAATCTGAATTCACTACAAGCACATTTCCGACTCCTCACAGTTATCGATGTTATAGGTTTAATTAATTAATTTTAATTAATGTTTAATTCAATTTGCTTTCCACAAGATAATTTACATATATATTACACTTATAAATCAGATAACTGTTCCGCTAGCTGAATCTGGTGAGATTTATTATAGCTGATCAGTTCAGTTCGGATACTTGGGATAATGAATCAGATACAATATAAAAGATTAATCTGATCTCATCAACTGATTATATTCGATTACCTGAGAATTACAACCTGGATAACGTAGTCGTTGAAAGCACTGTTTCGGGGTTCGTACAGAACCTGGATATCCTGGAAAACCTGGATAAATCAGGGAGGAAAAATGTCAGGGATTTAAAAAATTTCGAAGAAAGTCATGGATTTTAGTTAGTCAACCAAACCACACATTAACAAAGAATGTTTGACCTAAAATATTAAAAAAATGTCCAAAAATAAAACCAAAAAGGTGAGGAATATTGTCAAAAATTGGTCAGGGATAACCTGGAAAAGTCAGGGATTTTAGATCAGAAATTTTCGTACGAACCCTGTGTTTGGAAGTATAAAATTAGAAATTTAAACAAAATCTTTTAAATTTACAACGAGTTGCTAAATTCTGATTAATCGTAATTTACTTAATCCAACTCGCATTAAAAAAATAATGATAAATACATTTTAATGTTTAAGTCGATGTTGACAAGATAACAACCTGGATTATTCTTTGAGAAAAAAACAACAAAAAATTATTTCTTCTTAAGTAGCAAACCGCTCCACTGAACCCTAGAAATGCATAGACTAACGCGTGTTTTCAAGGTTGACGGTTAAATAGCTTCCTTTACCTGAATATATAGTTATGATATACCGGGAAGAATGAAAAAATACAAAAGAATTTCTAGTAACGGTTGCAGATTTGTTTATTTTTTATTTCGGTGAGTGTTTGAATTCAGTTATTTAAATAAACGTAAGAACTTGTAAGTATAAGGAAATAAACATTAGAAGCGGAGCCCTTATAGGTTGGATTTTAATGCTTTTATTTATACCAGATGGCGACACTTTAAGCTTTCTGGCGGGAAAGGAATAAATACTTTTAAATTTATTACAAACTTATAACACTTTTCGTACAGGGAGTATAACCCTCCTTGTTTGGCGCTAGTCTAGAACGATAGTAGAAACACCCAATTCTTCTGAAGAGGTTTATCACTTGAAACCTGTTTCATATTTAGTGTTTATTTTTTTAAATGCACCCAAATTAACATATAAACATCAATATCCGGTCTATAAATTAAATATTTTCATTATAGTTTGGATACTTATTCAAATATAATTTCTTAATAATGAGATACGTGGTTTTAGATTCACGAAAGGCGTTCTAGTAGATATGAGAAAATAAAGCACTAACAAAGCGGGAATACTTTTAATGGGATAATTCCTCAAAAACCCCTGTATTTCACACTACGTATAACACGTGGTTCGAAAAATTAGGGGAGGGAATTTTGTATTGCCCCAAATTCCTGAAAAGGTCATACTCCTTTTTACGTATAAACTTTAAAGGGGAACGGCCAAGATTTTCCAAATATGGCCTTATTTCCGTATCAAAAGATTAACAAGACGTTCAATATACTAACACGTACGTTTTTTTTGTATTGAAAAAATAGCTTTTGGCCCAAAAAGTTGAAACGAAAAATAACACCAGGTGTTTGGGTTTGAATTTTCGCCGCCATCTTAGGGGCTGCTGCCAGCACCCCTAACCCCGTATGAGCGATTTGCGAACTATCCTAACTTTTAAAATCGCGCCATTTAGGCTTAAGTCTCTTATAACTGGAAGGGGCCGCGTCTTCAGCAGCGCGCGCTTTTACGTTTTTTCTGTCTCACTGACTTCTCACCAGGTGTCACGGCGGAAGCGCGCTTTTCGATTTCCCGAAATTTCTTTATTTTATTAAAAATTAACCACTCAATATTTTTTATGCGGTTTAAGCCATAAATTTTACTTTTTAATGGGCTATAAACAATCGTTTAAACTGATTAAACATTCGACGGAAATTTAAATACAATTTTTCGCGGTTCATATATAATTTAAAATTGCTACGTTTGGCGCCATCTGGTAAGATTTCGCGTATTTAAAAATCGTCTTCTAACGTCGTTACCCCGTGTCATATTACTCTATGGTCGCCGTTTTAGACGCGTTTATTATCTTGGCAAAAAAAGCATGGCCGGGTGATTGAAAACAACTGAACCAAATCAAATTTGTTTGAAAGGTCGATTCCAGTGTCCTCTAGCGTGCTTACGTGATTGAACGTGGGAGAAATAGAGGTCGCTCAAAGCCTAAGAAAGCCTATCATTTTAAAACACTAACGTCACATCGCTCTTGATTCTAGTTGACGTTTTTCACATCGCGTCATT
This sequence comes from Leiobunum rupestre, assembly GCF_980474605.1. Classification (NCBI taxonomy): domain Eukaryota; kingdom Metazoa; phylum Arthropoda; class Arachnida; order Opiliones; family Sclerosomatidae; genus Leiobunum; species Leiobunum rupestre. The sequence continues at coordinate 26,487,410 of NC_143393.1, read as the reverse complement.
CTAACGTATTTTTTGTTTCGTCTGCCAAGAATAAATGTTAGTTTTTCTCGAGCGGCGACATAGCGCCGCCCTTGTGACTAACTTCAAAACTTCAACAGCGACATTTTGTTAGCGATTAGGTCCAGTTTATTTTTAGGGATGATATATTTATAAGGTATTGATATCGCAGAGTTTCACCATACATTATATAATTGCGGTTTGCAGGAAGAATTAGTCATTAATACATAGTCGTTGTTAGACCCCAACGCCGCCGACGCCGATCTTTTTTGCGCCGCCGCTGCCAATGTTTTTTCGGTGCGCCGCCGACGGTTTATAATATTTTTAACAGGGCTACCAGATTTTCCGTTTGCAGCTTTAACAAAAATGTAGTTATTTTTCTATCGCGTCTTTAACTTCTAGAAAAAGGATTGCTTGAACGTCCTACTATTAAAATTAATTTTCATATAAACGCCGCTCCACGCCGCCGTGGCGTTAAATTTTGGTTCAACGCCGTCGCCGACAAAAAAGTAAAAATGTCGCGGCATCGGGGTCTAGTCGTTGTAACAGAAGCGTCTTCTTTTCCGCACAGTGGCGACATCTCTCGTTGCGTATTGTAGTCGTAGCGTTATGGCTCGGGTTCAATTCCCGACTGCGTTCTAATTATTTTTTACTTAAGAAAGAAAAACATCTAACTAAAGAAAAATTAAAATTTGTAATGTACAGAAACGTTTTTAAAAACTTTAATAGAATGAAATTGTTGAATTTGGAACCTTGTACTTGACGCGAGGTCCGTCGCGCAAGACTACAATGCGTAAAAAGAACAGTAATCGTCCGCCCCACTTACCTAGTTCCACAACGGAACTAGTGTTGTTACTAGGTGGATACTTTTCGCTGGTTCTGGAACAAAAGGTTTACAACCTTTTACGCTGAATTAAACTATACGCTTGTTCTGGTGGAGATAATTACTCTACTTCATGAACTATTCGTCAAGGTATTTTGCTTACACTTTTTAGCGTGTAAACTGATAAGATCGTCTGGTTATCTAGAATTTTTTTTAGCCCGACTCGAACTATTAACCACCACAGTAAAATGACGTGATATAGTTACTCTTTTTACCATAAGAACATAACAACAATTAGTATGCCAATTAGTAAAAATTATCATTTAACTGATTTTAAGAGCTATTGCGCAATCTAGTTCTAATTCTAAGCACAGAGCACCCTGGTGTTTAAATATGGCCAAGGTGAAATATACTACCACTCAGTTCGAATACAAGTCCAAGTCGAAGCTTGGCAAGATGTCGGTTAGTCCGCAAATTAGTTAAAAACTTGTTGAGGTTAACGCAGGGATCCCAGAGTACCTATAATTCATATATTTTTAAATTTTTCCTATTTTTTAAAAAAAATGCCCCTATAAATTCCGATAATTTAAAAAATTGTCCCTATAAATTCCTATAATTTAAAAAAATTGTCCCTATAAATTCCTATAATTTAAAAAAATTTTCGCTATAAATTCCTATAATTTAAAAAAATTGTCGCTATAAATTCCTATAATTTTAAAAAATTGGCCCTTTAATTTCCTATAATTTAAAAAATTGTCCCTATATATTCCTATAATATTAAAAAATTGTCCCTATATATTCCTATAATATTAAAAAATTGTCCCTATATATTCCTATAATTTTAAAAATTGTCCCTATAAATTCCTATAAATTGCCCCTATAAATTCCTATAAATTGTCCCTATAAATTCCTATAAATTGTCCCTATAAATTCCTATAAATTGTCCCTATAGATTCCTATAAATTGTCCCTATAAATTCCTATAATTTTAAAAATTGTCCCTATAAATTCCTATAATTTTAAAAATTGTCCCTATAAATTCCTATAATTTTAAAAATTGTCCCTATAAATTCCTATAATTTTAAAAATTGTCATTAGATAGCTGCTGAAACGCTTATGATAAATGTACTAAACATTGTAACTTAAAGGAAATCCTTAAAAATCACTTAGTAATATTAGGACTGGGGTTAAAACTTATTTACCTGATGTTGTAAGCTGCGCTACGGCATTCTTATTGATTTTTCAAAAAAATACAAAACACTAAATTTATTTAACAATTTTAATTTTGAAACACGTTATTAAGAAAATATTGAAGTTTTAAAATATATGACTTTTGTTTCCAGGGGGTTTTACGGGGAAGATATTCCTATATAATCCTATTTTTTCAAGAGATTTTTACCTATAAATTCCTTTATTTTCTTTGTTGAGTTCCTATAATTCCTATAATTAAAAAATAATAATAACTAGGAGCCTTGTTAATGGTAATAGTAAGTGTAGAATGGTCTATTAAAAGCATTAAAAGTCGATAGTTTACTTGGGCCTAAGGTGGTACCTTGGGTATTAGTATAGCTGAATACGAAGATTCATACTTATTGTTATTATGTGACTTACGTTCTTACCCTACTCCGAAATCCCAGAACACGCGTTTCGTAGTGGAACGTCTGCCACCGTTTCTGTCGATAGAGGGCGTCTGGTTGTCGTCTATTGTTGTAACTTACGTGGGTGCGCGTAGACTTAGGCACCTTTTAAGGTATCCTTTGATAATTGGGCTCGGTGCTTTTTTCCAAATCTATTTATATCAGAGTCCTTCTGAGATAAGCGCGTAGATTAAAAACAGAGAAAAGCAGTTTTGGTAAACCTCTCCGAAGGAATACTATTTTATTTTTAATCTTTCAACTCTGTTTTCTACGTAATGCGAGCGTAAAACCCTCGCTCTATAACGTTGGCAAAAGAACAAGGATCATTTTAATAACGTGGGCTGTATCCTCTTCACCATGTTTGTTGTTTATGTTAGCTTCTCTAATTATCTTGATGGGCTACTATCCCAGACTCTAGACTTTTATCCCAAGCGCGCTACCAGAAGTATATCACATCTCCAACATCCCCAATGAGAAGTTTATAAGTAGTGTTGTATGTCGGAAACATTTCCGTATTTTTCCGAAACAAATAAAAAAAAATTTTCATTCCATGATTAGTCTAATATTGTTTGCAAATTTAAATAAAGCGGAATTTTCGCCTCATTTTTTCGAATCTAAAAGTAAAACTAAAGCTCTAGACTAGCTTTAAACTGAAAAACAATGTAACGCTATTAATGTTTTGTGGTATGTTTACTGATATTAGACATTATTTTATATTGATACGATATATTGAAACATTAAAAACCCTTAAATAAGTAATTTTTTTCAATTTGCGGAAAATTTTCTGGAAATGTTACCTCATTTTATTTTTTTAATTACTTAAAATAATGGGGTTATCTCTGCAAGTGGACCATTTTTAATTAAAAAAACATAAAAAATATTTAAAATATGTGGCGCCACATACCTTAAAGGGAGGTGAAGCTTCCCTTATTGCTCAGTCGTGGCGCTACAGTCTAGAACGTAGTAGAAAATCTTACTGCGCCACCAGTGAGAATTAACGGAAGCTTGGTCTTAATGGTAGGGTTATACTCCCTTTAATGCCAATACAAAGATTTATCGCGTATCACTACGCTAGTAAAACTAAAATAATATTTAATAAAATAAAAGTTTCAATAAGATGCTTTTCCTTATCGCTACCTGAGAGCCAAAGTCAAGCAAGTCGAGACACGTGACTTTTGAAACAAATTCGAAATAATTCTTCGAGGGTTTTTAAATTAAATTGACTTAATATTTAATTTTCCTATTGCTTTAACCTTATTTTCTTAGTATATTGTAATTATTAAATTATTATTGAAATTATCATAGATATACAACTAAAAGGTCGCTGTTCTTAAAATGGGGGTGTTTTGACTTGCTTGACTTTTGCTCTTAGGTAGCGTAATATTATAATGGAACACTTACTTTATTTTTATTAACTTCTATTGACACGATGAGCTTATTTTAAACCGTTATTACAGAGTGCCAAATACGAAGAAAGGTTAACATTCAAGTTCGAAACTGATGTTGACTATAATATAGCCAAAATTATTCGCGCTAAGATAATAATTTCCCAAGATTTTAGGTCTGAAATAAATCTTAGCTGTTGACGAATTTATTGGCACACTTTTTCGAGAGCGGCAAACCTTTTAAAGCTTTTTTAGTTGGGAGCTAATCCTAAGCTTACTTTGATAAAAACAGTAGGTGGCCTTATCTGGATTGCCGACCGTAACACCCAACCCTAATTTCGCGTTCCACGAATATACCGTTTGAAAGTAAGTTTCTAGGCCTTTGCTCGCGGGTTTTCATGACGCGCTTTATAATCTTCTGGGTGACATATTTCTCGTTGCGGGTGGAGGTGCAGGCTTAGAAATGATTTACGATGTGTACTAAAAGACCCGAAATAGCTCGTTGGGTTTGTTTTTAGTTTTTTAGTGGTTTTTTTCTGGGTCGGCAGGGTGTCGAAGCCGGTTTCGCTGCCAGACATAATCGTAAAATTGAGGGAAAGAGTTTAAATCTGTCAATATTCAGAAATATTTTTTTTATTTTTTGGAATGCTATGGTTCATTTACTTCTGGTATTAGAAATACTTGTATAAACAGTGTTGCCACGGTACTTGGTAAACCAGGGAATTTGAATATGGATCTAAAAATCAGGGAAATGTCTGGGAATTTTAAAAAATTGTCTAAAAATCAGGCAATTTTAAAAATTAGTCTAAAAATCAGGGAAATATCAGGGCATTTTAAAAATTAGTCTCAAAATCAGGGAAATGTCAGGGAATTTTAAACCTTGGTCTAAAAATCAGGGAAATGTCTGGGAATTTAAAACCTTGGTCTAAAAATCAGGGAAATGTCTGGAAATTTTAAAGGTTGGTCTAAAAATCAGGGAAATGTCTGGGAATTTTAAAGGTTGGTCTAAAAACCAGGGAAATGTCTGGGAATTTTAAAGGTTGGTCTAAAAACCAGGGAAATGTCTGGGAATTTTAAAGGTTGGTCTAAAAATCAGATAAATGTCTGGGAATTTTAAAAGTTGGTCTTAAAAGCAGGGAATAGTCAGGGAATTTTAAAGGTTGGTCTAAAAATCAGGGAAATGTCAGGGAATTTAAAAAGTTAGTAATAAAATCAGGGAATTTTTAAACATTGTCTAAAAATTAGGCAATTTTAAAAATTAGTCTAAAAATCCCGGAAATGGCTGGGAATTAAAAGGTTAGTCTAAAAATTAGGGAAATGACAGTAAATTTTAAAAGTTAATCTAAAAATCAGAGATATGTTAGGGAATTTTAAAAATTAGTCAAAAAAATCAGGAAAATGTCAGTAAATTTAAATTCGGTTGCAAACTGGAAACATTTTTTAAAATATATATGAAAAAATACAAAGTTGTGCCGCAAAATAAATCAGGGGAAATCTCCGGAAATGGTCATGGTCATGGAAAACCTGGAAAGTCAGGGAATTGGAATCTGTAAAAAATGTGGCTACCCTGATTAAATATAGTCTTATGAGGAAAGTAAAATAATCAGCTAGGCTAATATCCAAGACACTACCTTAGGCCCAAGTCATCGAGCGGCGTTTAATGCCTTTAAATCTGGTAGCCTCAGGTTACAATGCGTAGGAGGGTGATGGCAAGCCCTTCATGCCACGCGACTAGTTTTTATGGGAAGGGGAAATCGAAGTAACTAAACCTCTTTTCTCGCTCATGGCGCTAGTCTAGAACGATAGTAGAAACATCCAATTCTTCTGTTAGGGGAAGCGTGCGCGACCTGAAGAGGTTTTCTCGCTTGAAACCTTTATTGTTCCACATTTAGTGTTTATTTTTTAAATGCACCCTTAATTAACATATAAACAACAATATCCGAGCTATAAATTAATTATTTTCATTATAGTTTGGATATTTATTCATTCAATAACGTGGCTTTAAATTCACGAAAGGCGTTCTAGTAGATTTGAGAAAAATTAAAGCACTACCAAACTATCTACTTTTAAAGGAATAATTCCTACAAAAATCACTGTATTTCATACTACGTATAACTCGTGGTTGACGCGGATAGAAAAATGAGGGGGAGGGAGTTATGTATTGCCCCAAATTCCTGAGAAGGTTATACTCCCTTTAACCAGTGGGGAGAGAACTTGCAAACTCATCTCCCTATCGCGTTAATGTAATTTGCTTGATTCATATTTACCTTCATAGGCTCATGTATATTAGACAGGCTTAAGCAAGTACACATTTCAATTCTAAATGGATACTTCCTTGGAAAAAATATATAATATAAACTTCTGATAATAATAAAAATAAAAATCCAAAAATTATTAATGAAAATCGTATTTTTACCCTTGAAAAGTAATGATCAGTTTAGCACCATTAATATTTGTAAAAGTATGGATAATGAGGCGAATCTACCGTGGCTAATCGTGCATTAAATATTAATATTTCAGGATACGCGCGATTCGGTTCCGGCCAATGAAACAAACGCGCCACGCTACGGTAGAAAAGAGAAATACCCCTGTAATTATTTTCTTGCCAATGCAGCAGAAAATCGGTGCAACTCCTCCTACCCAAATACGCCTCAAATATATCTTTATTTAGAATTCTACTGCTATGATTTCCGATAATAATTATAAGCTACTCGAAAGATTCGCGAGCAAACCTTTCCTTCACGCGAACTTTTAGCGGTTAAAGTCACAGTCAATGATATTTGGATACGGATGAATTAATCTGCGATTCATCTTGTAACGACTCTGTTGTTTTAACATAGTGGTTTTCAACCTGTATTTTCCGCGAAGCCATTCGCTATCGGAATTCAAACCCCTGAAATTTTAGGAATTAAATATTATCCCGGAGATTGGAAAACCAATTTTTGAAAGCCAAATCGCCCCAGATTTCAAATATCTGATTTTTTTTTATTATAATGAAATAAATTATTATTTATAATAATTGTATTTATAACTAAAACTGAAATTTTTTCATTTTATTAATCCAAACAAATATGAAGTAGAATAGACTAGATGAGCTAGATTATTGGTAATAGTCAGTGTAGAGAGCTGTTCGCTCGCGTGGCATGAAGGGCTTGCCACCACCCCTCCTATGCATTATAACCGGGCCACCAGTTTAATAATAATAATAATAATAATAATAATCAGCTAAGCTAATACCCATGGCACCACCTTAGGCCTAAGTCATTGAGCGACTTTTAAAGCCTTTAATTCAGGGGGCATGGTTACAATGCGTAGGAGGGTGGTGGCAAGCCCTGCAAGCCACGCGAACAAAAAAGAAAAGACGACTAGAAACTGATGACTTGGGCCTAAGGTGGTGCCTTGGGTATTAGCCTAACTGATAAAAAATTTGTTATTTTGGTTTTTAAACTTTTTATATATATTTTTTATGTGTACTTCAATATTCACTAATTCTGAAATATCTTTTTTCAAAAAGATGTTTTAATTATTTCGGGAATTCGAAGCAGCTTTTACTATTTATAGCCCGAAAAAAAATTATAATTCACTTTCCTCAATGGTTTGAAAAATCAATATTTAGGGCCTCTAATTAATTTTTAACTTATTTGGAATTACGTACTTTGTATTTAAATGCATATATTTTTTAATTTAATAATAAGCTTCTTAATTTGTCTAAGATCAAAGTGTAGTATTTGCGTCAACAAAATAGATAATTTCCTATTTAAATGCGTATATTTTTTAATTTAAAAATAACCTTCTTAATTTGCCAAAGATCAAAGTGTAGTATTCGTGTCAACAAAATAGATAATTTCCTATTTAAATGCGTATATTTTTTAATTTAATAATAAGCTTCTTAATTTGTCTAAGATCAAAGTGTAGTATTTGCATCAACAAAATAGATAATTTCCTATTTAAATGCGTATATTTTTTAATTTAATAATAAGCTTCTTAATTTTCCAAAGATCAAAGTGTAGTAATCGTGTCAACAAAATAGATAATTTCCTATTTAAATGCTTATATTTTTTAATTTAAAAATAACCTTCTTAATTTGCCAAAGATCAAAGTGTAGTATTCGTGTCAACAAACTGGATAATTTCCTACTTAAGTGCATATTTTGTAATTTAACAATAAGCTTCTGAATTTGCCTACGATCAAAGTGTAGTATCGTTTTGCATCAGCTGTTAAAAATATCTCACCACATATCCTACATACTAGCCCTCCTTGTTTGGTAGGGTGCGCCATAGCTTCTCCCTTTCTCGCTCATGGCGCTAGTCTAGTAGAGGAAGCGTGCCTGCCCTGAAGAGGTTTTCTCACTTGAAACCTTTATTGTTTCATATTTAGTGTTTATTTTTTAAATGCACACTTAATTAACATATAAACAACAATATCCGATCTATACATTAATTATTTTCATTATAGTTTGGATATTTATTAAAATATAATTTCTTAATAATGAGGTACGTGGTCTTAGATTCACGAAAGGCGTTCTGGTAGATATGACAAATGAGAGCACTACAAAGCGGGGATACTTTAAGTGGGATAATTCCTCAAAAACCCCTGTATTTCACACTACGTCAGCGTTGCCAACCGTACTATAATTATAGTACATTTCGATAATTATACCTTTCGAATTTTTCCGTACTACAATTTCAATCACGTACTATATAGTACGCTTTTTGCGATAATTGTATTATAGTTTTACTATATTTCCTATATTTGTGCGATAATTTAAGAAATATTAGAAAGTTCCTTTTTGTGTACATAAGAACGGCGTTTCCAGTTTCTTAAGTAGGCTAAGAATTGAAATATTATACTCGGAGTGTTTGGTTTGTTCTCGAAAATACGGCTGACTTGACTAATCAAGCGTGTTGTAGCCTAACGAAAACGAAATATGTTAGTAACGGCCAACTATGATAAAGTGCTACCATGGTATAGCGAGTAATCAAAGCTGGCCGTACTTGTGTACTATAATTTTCTAGAAAATTCGATAATTTTTGGGCTTCGATACTATAATTTCAGTTTTGGGACCTGGCAACGCTGCACTACGTATAACACGCGGATAGAAAACTGAGGGGGATGTAATTATGTATTGCCCCAAATTCATGAAAACGATATACTCCCTTTAATGGTAGATTGAACTAAATATTTTTATTTTGTTTCGCCTTGTCCTATAAATAATAGAGAAAATAAATAGTAAACCCACCGTATCGACCTTCTTGGCATTTTGTTTTATGATAAATTATGCAAATTATCGGCACCACCAAAATATTAGCGTCGCCCTTGAAGCGTGATTTGTTTGTTATGGTTTCGAAGTGATGCCGTGAGAGTGGTATAAGCCAGAATAGCCCGTCTAGAATAATTTTTGTGGGTCGACTTTAGACGAGGTTAAAAATATATCCGTTCCAATTGCATCGCTATAAAGACAGACGAGACGCTTACGTACGTTATCTGGTAGCCGGGTCTAGTCCTAATTTAATTCTATCCCTACTTCTACCGAAGTATCGGGTAAAAGCGACCTCGCCTACGTAGGAATGAGAGACAACAGTAGGAATGTTTCTGATAGATTGGTCTATATTTAACTCGGCAGTCTCTCGGGCCTTGTCGAAAAACGTTACTCGGTTTGAACGCTGTCGCGTTTTAGAATTAGTTTCGCTACCAGTCCGTCGCTATCCCCGCTAAAAACCCCGTCCTTTAGATTTTGGGCCTAGCAATTCTCGCTAAATTCGCTACCGAGTGTTCGAGATGACCGTATAAAAATTGAAAAGAGTCGCGGTAGATTTAGTCAGCGGTTTCGCGCCTTAATCCAGATTTAAGCCGCTTACTTCCGCTTAATCCGTAATTGTCTGGAAGCGAAAAGGAGGAACCGAATCGTTGAATCGGCAAAAGGTTTTCCTCTTCTCGCGAACTCTCTTCAATCGGGAATATTTCGCGTAGTCTGCTGTTTAGTCGACCATTAACCTTAGTAGTTTCTTCTCTTTGGAACGGGAAAGACTAGCGAGAAGGGCTTATAGAGAAAACGACCCCGAGAATGAAAGAAAAAATTGCGTTTTTTGGGGGGTAAACGAAATCATTAGAGTGGAAATTTCGAGCTAGATCGCCGCGAAAACTTGGCATCGGGATGCTGAGTGCTTCATCCGCCCTTTCTCCGCCACTCGAAAGAGTCGGTTACTCTTCAGACTTCAAAAAGCGTTGATACGGCCAGGTACTTGTAAAATTCGCGCTCAGTGTGGGATAAATCTTCGTCGCCGGTCGCGATCCACCGCTACGACCGCCAACGGGAGACTAACCCAAAAATGCGATGATGTTTGGATTTCCCGAAGGTGGAAGCGCTCGAAACTGAGAAAACCTTTTTGCCAATCGCCGATTGAGAATTATAAACAAGAACTTTGCGCTCTCTCAAACCTTTGATCGGGAGATTTCGCGGTAGGAGATTTTGTTTGTTTTAAATCAGTATTTAAGAACTTTCGAAGTTTGTTAAGAAATGGCGAGTAAAACGTCATCAAATTCTCGACGCGACGTGCCGTGTCGCGTCATGTCCAAGAGCGTCGACAACGAAGAACACAGTTTCGTGCCCCGGACTGAAAACTATCCCAAATTCGACGGCGTATCCGGTTGCCGCATCACGACCAAGAACAAATTCAGCGGAGAGTACCGCTACATTTACCCGATGTTGGATCCTGACGGTAAAATCCGCGCCGTGACTGAACGAGACTTTCACTGCAGAATCTGCTACAAATACCGCGGCTACCTTAACTACCAATACGTCTACCCCGTCCTGGTTGAGGATGGGGAGGCCGATTTAACCAAGGACAATCTGGAGCTACTAGACGGTTGGGACGAACGAACCAAGGACGCCTTCGTGCCGGAAGAAGTCGATCGAATGATACCCTTGGGTATCGACCGGGTTTGGAAGTCGCCCAACACTGGCGACATCTACATCGTCAGCGTCCGAGGTGATATCTTCCTGGCGCGGCTCAAGACCATTCAGGGTAAGGCCAACGAGGACATTCCCAAGCCGAAGATCCGTACTTTATTAGAGGTCAATGGACTGGCCGACGTCGTGTACACCAAGAAGACCGAACGAGCCATGGACAGGTGGAAGCGGCAGATGGAGAAGATGGCCGCCGAGAACCATTGCCAAAATAGAATCGTCTATTTCGGGAATAATTTGGATCCCAGCGAATGGAAGGACGAAAGTATCCTGGACTTTTTCGCCCAAAACTATCCCGAAGAAGAGCAAGGAGACACCCAAGTCGAGGATGAGGCGACCTCCGAAAATGGTCGCTTCTCTCCCGGCAAGAGTGTGGATGGGTCCTTGGAAGACGAGGACTCGGGTTACGGGGAGAGGCGCAAAGCCTCGTACGTGTCGTCGCGTCTTTCCTGCGACTCTTTCAATTCGGACGAGTTTAGAAACACGGAAGGGAGTCCCGTCCCCACCCAGCGGATAACTACCGGGGAGGACCAAGAGGAAAGAGATCTAGAAACGCTGGAAGTCGCGACGAACAAAGAACCGCATTCGCGAGAAGTTGCCTCTGTCAGTGATGAGGATACTAAAATGCCGGATGACGGAGAAGGAACGTCCCACGTGTCAAGTCCTAATTTGACGCCGGCGCCTTTGCCAGATCCAGAAGGGCCACTATCTTCTCTTTTACCGAACGCCGATTGCTATAATGAGGTGCCTATGATACCCGGCGAAAATAAAGACCATATTGAGATTCGAACGCGGGACTCTGATGATTTGACTGAGAAAACCGATGTTATTGTTCCTGACATTGAAATTGAAAGGAAGGACACTTTGGAAGGTGATAAAAGTAGCCATTGTCTAGACGTCGAATCCAATCAAACCGACGCGATAAACGAAGATGTTAATCGTATTGACTGTGATGTCATTAGTAATACATCAGACGTTCCAACGGAACTCGTGGAAGATACAACCCTAATAAATAACGATGATAGGCGCCATTGTCCCGAAGAACGTCTAGATGTCGAATCTAATCAAACCGACGCGATAAACGAAGATGTTAATCGCATTGACTGTGATGTCATTAGTAATACATCAGACGTTCCAACGGAACTCGTGGAAGATACAACCCTAATAAGTATCGATGATAGGCACCATTGTCACGAAGAACGTCTTCATTCTAAACAAGTGAACTTGACTGTTGTCAATAGTAATCCGTCTCTCCAAATTGACCTCGACGACACGGTAGAAGAACCACCTTCTCATCCAGTTACGGAATGTGACCCTGATGACAATCGTGACGTTGACCTTGAAGTAGAGGCTCCAGTAATGGATCAAGCGGCGGAACGCGAAACGGAAATAGAAACTAGAGCAACCAATTGCATCAGCGAAGGCCGCGAGAATCTAGAAGCCACGCGGGAAGATCAAATTGAAATCAATCCCAAATTGGATTCCGAGAAAAAAACTTTGTTCGAAGAAAATAACAACGAGATCCCAGCATCAGTAGCGCCGCAAAATGACAAAGCCATCGCCATCAACTCCCTAGAAACGGAGGAAGAAAATAGCTACCAAGATTGCCCCGTAGATCGCGAAAATGAGTACAATCTGAACGGGCAAATCTTCGCGGAACGTGAGACGCAAAAACAAGTAGATCCAACAACCGATACGCGGGAAAATGGCCAGAACCACATTGTCGCGGGTAAAATGATTAGATCCACGACTGACGCAAACAGCGAAGACGGCAACTCTTCTTTGGAAGACGCGTTTTTTGATTCCGAAAACTATTTTCATTTTCCGGAACATGACGGTAAAATCGGAGAAATCTCCGAAACACTTTTCGATTTAGATAGTTTAGAGGTCGCTAGGCCTAACGATAGTCCCTTCCCTCCCCGAACATCCTCCCCCACGTTGGCTTTCTTGTGTTCGCGAATCGTTAGGGATAACGACGCCACGAAAGGATACGAAGATGCAACGGTGATTGAGGTGAGAAGGCCCCTGTGATCATATACGACTCTAAGTGACCCCCCCACTTCCTTTTATTAATTTAAAGATGTTATTTTCCTAAGTATATATAGACCCCTCCCTTTTATAGATTGACAATTTTCTTACTTATTTATATACAGGACGAAATCCTACATTATCGATTTAAATGTATGCTTTTGTTAGTGATTATTAAATTTCACTCGAAATTGATTTTTTTTACGTTTGTTTTTATTACTTCAATATTTCTAAACCTGAATATAACAATTAGGGCTGGACATAAGACAATAGTCACGGCATTTGACCACGGCATTTGACTACTAAAATAAATGCTTTGACTACTAAAATAAATGCTTTGACTACTAAAATAAATGCTTTGACTACTAAAATAAATACTTTGACTACTAAAATTAATCGGAAATCTAGTCAATTTGACTAATGAAAAATTTCCCTAAATATTCTTAAATAATGGCGAATATGGCGTATCATAAATTCATCAATCCCATTTTATTTAAAAAACAATTGTGATCGGTCAAAGTCATGTAACTCTAGTGATATAATTCTGACCGGTAAAGCCAAATGTTGGCGGTCCTTATGGTTTGTATACCCCCATTTTTACCCCCACTAGTCAGTGACTACTAAAATAAATTAAGATAGGAGGCTCACTAGTCAGGCTGACTACTAAAACAAATATGCTTATGTCCAACCCTGATAACAATGTTACTTTTTCTAAAGTAAAATAAGTTTATTTTTTCCCATAATTCGCGCTATTTTGTCATGGCAGAAGTAAATAACATGTATCATACGGGAAAAGTATCCCGCAAATGTTATTCGCTTTAAACAAATTTCAGCGCTAAATACACAATATAATAACTTTCTAAAACTATTACAAAATATGTTTACGCGGCTTAATTTTTACAGTAATGTTCTCATTTCTCCCAATCTTAATTTTTTCGCCTAAAATAATATCTCCCATTTCACCTAATGGCCATTTTCTCCCGAATCAAACATAGAAACTTAAATTAAAATACCTCCCAAAAATAGACCAAAAGAAACTGTTCTTTTAAATGAATTTTAATATTTTCGAGGGAAGGGGATATTTCTTAAAGTATAAAAGGAAGAATATGAAATAAATATTTATCATTAGGTTATGTTGAGTCTTAGTTACCCTATCTAATTGTTATTCGAATCATCATTTTAGATACACCAAGTATATTTGTCTCGTTTTGGGCGCAAAGGGATTGGGCGCAAAGGGATTGGACGAAATGAGATTGGGTGAAATGAGATTGAGCCAAATGAGATTGGGTAAAATGACATTGGACGAAATGAGATTGGGTAAAATGACATTGGACGAAATGAGAATTTGGAGAACTATTTTGGACTAAATGGAGGGTAACAATTTTTACGTGACATTATTTTTAGACTGGATTATTGGTGTTTTTTTTGGCTACGTATGTTTAAATGCAGGTAGCAGACGCTCTAAGATACGCGTAAAGCCGTTAATTTGTTAAAAATAACAATGAAATTCTTTTGAAATGAACTAGCTTTATGGTTGAGGGTGACACGTAGTAAAAGTAGCGAATGTTTCATCTTTAAGGTATGCGCGCCGCTTGGCCAAAAGGATGCTTAGGTATAAGACTCAAATTTGGCTACTTCGCCAGAAACTTCGTATTACCATAAGTAACATAATAAGTATGACACTTCCTATTGCTTTAATGCTAATTTTCTACCCGAACCTTTTTTCGGCCCTGATACTCTCTTCAAGCTGTGACTTGGACTGGCGACTTACCGTTTTGGATGACTACATTTTGATAAAAATTTAAGCCTAATATCGGAGAGCACGTTCTGGAGTCGCGAGGGGCTTTGGCTTTGTTTCGAAGCCGGCGTGCGAATCACGCGTGATAAAAAACATGAGCTCGTGGCGCCGAGAAAAACGTTTTTAATTTTTATCATTTTAGCCTAATATTCCGCCTATCTATTGACCTTTCTTAAAATTCAATTATGGCGCGCAACAATACCTCTGTATTGGAAAGTCTTGCAAGCTTATTTATCTGCATTTTGACTGTACAATGTAGAGGTTTTTCACGCGCTAAATGAAATTTTAAAAAGGACAATAGGCGCTTAAATAAAACATCTTCCCAGAAATTGCCAAGAAGTAATATTTCCGACAGCCAGGACTCATAAGTTATTATTTATATAGTGCTTGGTGAATAGAAAGCTGGAAACTCTCTCGAACGTAACATCAGTTTTTTGCTAAGCCTTAACATGCCAAAAAAGTTACCTGGTTAAAAGGAAACACTTGTTGCATACCGTACCGCAAAAGTAATATGATTAGTTCTAAAGGAATGAGTTTTCATCTTTTTCCAAAAGATAATTTTGTACGAAATGAATTAACTCTGCCTCCATGAGAAGCTTTAAAATTGCCCGGTATTATAAAAATATTACATATAATTTTAATTATTTATACCATAAGAGGATGATAATAATAATATTATCTTCTTATACTTAGTTTTAAAAACATTATATATGTTACCTTAAAATATATTATCGAAAATAAACATTAGTATGTTCCTTATACACGTGAGCCCACGCGTTTCTTATCTGACGCAAAATTCTCATGAGGGCAAAAACGCGTCTCCATTTGGCTTAAATATGACTTTGTGGCTAGCCAATCTAACCGTTTAACCGACCGACCGGAAATAGCTCCTTCCCAGAAGAATTTGGAGAGGGGAGTAGAAACCGAGTATCTTTTATTGAAGCGTCCATTGGAAAATTTTTATCATTCCTATCTATCGGAAACCAGATATTTCGGCTTAGCGAAAGTCTCACGTATTTTAGACACTAGAGGGCTCTGTGCTGAGAAAACATCTTGATAACGCAATAACTATGAAAATCAGTTTGGTTGTAAATCTCGTTAATTGTCATAGTTATTGTTAATAGCTGAAAACTATTCGTGAGTTCTGAACCGTTCAACCAGTCCCCATGCGCACTATTCGGCAAAAAAATTCTAGAACTACCCAAATGCAAACTATTCGCAGACAAGAACCTCTTGTTGAACCGTTCGGAACCGTTCTAAATGGTACCTGCTCAAGAGCAAGTACTGGTCGGAACTCAAGGTTGAAATCTCTAAAATTCGTCTGCACATCGGGCTGCGTACGTCAAATCGTACGAATCACAACTATTCGTACAAAAGTTCTGAACTATCCAGAACTTTTGCGTGACGTTACAGCTCAGTCCTAGGCTGTTCTCTTAACGGTTCAGAACTCACGAATAGTTTTCAGCTATTATGTTACTGATGGTATTACTGAAAGGGTTCTGTTTAAATCATCCTCTTGGTAATATGCGCGGGAATTAAATGATAATTGAAGGTGGTAATGAAAACAACTTGCAGCTTCGACGTGGTGACGTATTTGTAGATGAGCCATAACTAATGTCTTTCAGTATAATTATAGGTTCTTGGCTGGGGAATCTTTTGGCATAGTTTCCGTGGTTAATCTGACATCATTATAAAAATTAGAGATTTATCTGCGCTTGTCGTGGGTGTCTTCAAGATGATCTCTTCTAATGTTTTTCTTTACTAGATCGACCGGCTTTTAAATTTAAAGATTTTAAGAAAAAAAGGATAAGTTTTGTTTTCATTTTAACTTGAAAGGATTTTCGCTTGCCATACCACACTTTTCAGATTCACACACAAATTCTGTCACTTTGGGTAAAAGCTTTTACATAGTATATTTTAAAGAGTTGCATTGGTATGCAAATTTATCGGGAAGGTTCTTTGAAGAATATGCCGCGACCTACATTTCGTTCAAAGCCTCCTCGAAAGTTCTTGGCAACGAAGTTTCAAAAAATACACTCGGATACGTGACCTTGCATTTTTGCGCTTAGCCGGCTCAGCACGCTGTGTCTAAACCTTGTTAAAAAGGACGTAGTCTTTTAATTAAATTAGTTAATAATTTTTGTGAAGCATTTTTATCTATTTAATATAGTTAATTTTTCGCTTTGTACACGTAGAAACAAATGATATTCAATTTCAATATATTTTTAAACCAAATATTTAAATATTCAAATTAACCATTTTTCGTTTTTTTCTTACGAAATCATTTATAAAAAATTAAGATAAGGTATTTTCCAGGGTAGAATTACCTTTTACTATATTTAATTTCAACCTTTTACTATATTTAATTTCAACCTTTTACTATATTTAATTTCAACCTTTTACTATATTTAATTTCAACCTTTTACTATATTTAATTTCAACCTTTTATTATATTTAATTTCAACCTTTTATTATATTTAATTTCAACATTTTATTATATTTAATTTCAACATTTTATTATATTTAATTTCAACATTTTACTATATTTAATTTCAACATTTTATTATATTTAATTTCAACATTTTATTATATTTAATTTCAACCTTTTACTATATTTAATTTCAACCTTTTACTATATTTAATTTCAACCTTTTACTATATTTAATTTCAACCTTTTATTATATTTAATTTCAACCTTTTACTATATTTAATTTCAACCTTTTACTATATTTAATTTCAACCTTTTATTATATTTAATTTCAACCTTTTATTATATTTAATTTCAACCTTTTATTATATTTAATTTCAACCTTTTACTATATTTAATTTCAACCTTTTATTATATTTAATTTCAACCTTTTATTATATTTAATTTCAACATTTTATTATATTTAATTTCAACATTTTATTATATTTAATTTCAACATTTTATTATATTTAATTTCAACATTTTACTATATTTAATTTCAACATTTTATTATATTTAATTTCAACATTTTATTATATTTAATTTCTACCTTTTACTATATTTAATTTCAACCTTTTACTATATTTAATTTCAACCTTTTACTATATTTAATTTCAACCTTTTATTATATTTAATTTCAACCTTTTATTATATTTAATTTCAACCTTTTATTATATTTCATTTCAACCTTTTACTATATTTAATTTCAACCTTTTACTATATTTAATTTCAACCTTTTATTATATTTAATTTCAACCTTTTATTATATTTAATTTCAACATTTTATTATATTTAATTTCAACATTTTATTATATTTAATTTCAACCTTTTATTATATTTAATTTCTACCTTTTATTATATTTAATTTCTACCTTTTATTATATTTAATTTCTACCTTTTATTATATTTAATTTCTACCTTTTACTATATTTAATTTCAACATTTTATTATATTTAATTTCTACCTTTTACTATATTTAATTTGGCTTACATTTAAGTCGCCCAAAAAACAAATTATATTGCCCAAAAAAAAGCAGTGACATTAAAAAACAATGAAAGTAGCTAAACAAATATTTACGATGACCATAAAAAATAAATGAAACCTACCAAAAATATAAAAGTAAAAAAAAAGAAGAAGGTACTGTCGGTAGGCGACTCCCTTTGGGATACTTTTTTCAAGCAGCAAAACCATAATCGGGGACTGGTCGGTTGAAAGAAATCCGGGTTCTTTAAATTCGGAGATATTTGCCGACAATTACGGTCAATTATATTTTTTTCGCAATTCAAGTAGCTCAAAATTAAAAGAAACTGAAATAAATAAATATTTACGTCAACGTGAAAATCTAAACTTCAGAAATTTTGACTCGTTTGCGAAATATCAGACCGTTTTATATTTAGTAACTATCAACCAAGATAACTGGAAAGAGGCTTCTTGTACTTGTGTCGTATATCTGAAAGAATTTATATCAAATCAAATAGTTTATTGTGTGTACTTTACATTACATTTCACTAATTACTTTTTTTGTGTTTACTAGTACACTTGCCCTTCTACAAAAGCATAGCACGTGTGTAGAGGGCACAAATATTTTGTTATTAAGAAATAATTTTTTACCTCCGATCGAATTTACCGTACAGTCAAAAAACAACACTAAAACAAATTGCTTATAGTTTCATAATTTTCCAGTGTCCAATTTTTTATCTTAAATTTATATGTTTTAAATGACGTTTCATTTTTTATTTCAGATTGTAATTGATTAAATAATATTGACCCATAATATCTCGCGTGTCTTTGACTCTTACTCTTATTCAACTTTGGTGTGATAAAATTAAAAGAGTTCAGTGATCTAGTTCCATATGAGTGTTTATACATTAAGTCTGGCTGACATTTATATTCAAACATTTTAGATAGTACGCTAAGTGTATATATTTGTCTTATGTTTAAAACTTTAAACTCGGAGTACAATAGAGAAGTAGGGTATAATATTGGTTTGGATAGACAAGTTTTTATAATCCTATTTTGTAAACGATTTAACGGATTTAACACAGAATTGGTAGCGTTTCCCCAACCCAAACATGTAAACATATCGTAGCTGTAGCATACGTGAACAAATTCTTAGACGTTCCAATTGAGGCCAAAAATATACCTATTGGACAAAAGCGGAAGAGGGGTCGACAGCTAATGCAACTAAAGCACTGTTATTACAATGAAATAAAATTTTTGCTTTTACCGAGGGGCTAACCACTCTTAGAAAGTCTGTACACCGATTGCGCCGGATTACGCTTAGATTAGCACTGCCAAAGGCAGGGACTTTAAAGATAACGCGTAATCCCATTAGTACAGTCAAAGGTACGGCTATGTACACCGATTACGCGGAGTGACCAGCCCCTCGGCTTTTACTTTTTATTTGGTAAGTTTAATTTCTTTAGTTTGGTCAGACGTATCATTTATTTGGGTGTACTAATTGTTTTTCAAATTCATTGGTTTTTTTTTGACTGATTAATTTGATTTTTGGGCTGATTAATATTAAGTGATTTAATTTCAGTTTATTTTTAAAGAAAAACTATCCATTTGCAGTATTTTTTCTCAAGGCCCTATAAACAAATGATCCCTAATTAAATGAAGGCTTTTGGTATTTTCGCGAATAGAATTCCCTCGCGAATTCGACCTACTGGGAAACTATCCTTGACGTAGTAAGCTAGAAGGGTAGAAGTACAAAAGCCAAAAAGTATTGTATCTTCTCCGCCAGTTGAAATCTGTTAATTCAGTCCCAGATGGCAGGACTCCAGCGGAATTCCAAATTAAAGCGAATCTCGTGTCATTCCTGGGAATCCAACCAGCGATTCTTCGCTCAAATCTAAGATCCGCAGTCAGATATTAAACTCGGAGGTTGAAAGAGATGGAGAGATAGGCAAAGAATGATTCGAGAACTCGGCGAGTTTTTCCGCTGCGTAGTTCATTAGTTATACGTAATTGCAAGCTCAAGTGTTTTTACCTTCGGAGAAGAAAATCCAGGGATGTTTTTTTAAAACCTAATTAATAAAAACCCTATTTTAAAACGTCGATTTAAACTTTTACTTTATTTGGCGTCAAACAAATTCTTATAAAAACATTTTCCAAAAAAATATCGTACAATAAATCGAGGGGCAGTTCACTCCTTCGTAGAGTGCAGAAGTAATCAAGGTTAAAAATTTAATTGGATTAAATTTAATACAGCCAAAGCTACAGACATTAAATTTAATCGGATTAAATTCAATACAGCCAAAGCTACAGACATCAAATTTAATCAGATTTAATCAACCAAGAGTGCAGATTTAATCATGGGAGTGAACTGCCCCTCGCAATAAATACACATTTCAAATTATTTTAAAAACCGTGTAAAACCGAAATTCCCTAAGACTTGTACGAAGTTACATTAGCTTTTGAAAAAAAATGTTCAAAACGTTTTGAAATAAATTGAAACATTTTGTTTAAAACCTTTCAATCCGGAAAAAGTCAATGTGCGATTTCAACAAATACAATGCAAATATTAATAAATAACTATCCAATTCGGGAGCGTGCGATTTCCACATATACAATGCAAATATTAATAAATAACTTTCCAATCCGGAAAAGTCAACGTGCGATTTCAACAAGTACAATGCAAATATTAATAAATAAGTTTCCAATCCGGAAAATTCAACGTGCTATTTCAACAAATACAATGTAAATATTAATAAATAACTTTCCAATCCGGAAAAGTCAACGTGCGATTTCAACAAATACAATGCAAATATTAATAAATAACTTTAAAATCCGGAAAAAGTCCGCGTGCGATTTCCACAAATACAATGTAAATATTAATAAATAACTTTCCAATCCGGAAAAGTCAACGTGCGATTTCAACAAGTACAATGCAAATATTAATAAATAAGTTTCCAATCCGGAAAATTCAACGTGCTATTTCAACAAATGCAATGTAAATATTAATAAATAACTTTCCAATCCGGAAAAGTCAACGTGCGATTTCAACAAATACAATGTAAATATTAATAAATAACTTTAAAATCCGGAAAAAGTCCGCGTGCGATTTCCACAAATACAATGTAAATATTAATAAATAACTTTCCAATCCGGAAAAGTCAACGTGCGATTTCAACAAATACAATGCAAATATTAATAAATAACTTTAAAATCCGGAAAAAGTCCGCGTGCGATTTCCACAAATACAATGTAAATATTAATAAATAACTTTCCAATCCGGAAAAAGTCAACGTGCGATTTCCACAAATACAATGCACATTAATTCATTTTTCAAATCTACAAAAGTGGGTTTTATGGATATCAAAATAAAATTGATTAAAAAGTTCAAAATTGAACCACCTAAATTGTGAGAGGTTTAATATTCCATCCCTGTTTCCCATTATAGAGTGGATCGCGCAAAGTGTACGAGGCCATCATCGATTTCGAGCCCGTCCGCAGCGACAAGGAAGCCATTCCACTGAAGGAAGGCCAACAAGTCGAGATCTTGGACGATTCAACCAAACCCAGAAAGTAAGTTCGTTCTACTCCAATTATTCCCTCCGATGATGCCGCTAAATATAAATAAGCCTAAAGATTAGGATTCGCCGGTTTGTCTCTGTTATTTTGACTTCTCGGTGGAGTCGACGTCTGCGATAGAACGTGTATGTAAATTGATGCGAATGACTAACGCGAGGGTTAATATCTCAGCCAACACAGCAGTGGCTGTCTGGTCGTTGTATTTATAGTCGCGAGCTGGTTTTATCGCGTAAACTTAGACGGGAAACTGTTTCCATCTGCTTCTCAAAATCTGCCTGTCGGACTGATAAAACTAAATACGTTACTGTTTTGTTGATCTATTTTCTTATTACATAATCTTTATTAATAATAGACCATAGTTACCGCCTTAGACCATAGTTACCGCCTTAGACTATAATTACCGCCTTAGACTATAATTACCGCCTTAGACTATAGTTACCGACTTAGACTATAGTTACCGACTTAGACTATAGTTACCGCCTTAGACCAAAGTTACCGCCTTAGACCGTAGTTACCGCCTTAGACTATAGTTACCGCCTTAGACTATAGTTACCGCCTTAGACCGTAGTTACCGCCTTAGACTATAGTTACCGCCTTAGACTATAGTTACCGCCTTAGACCATAGTTACCGCCTTAGACTATAATTACCGCCTTAGACTATAGTTACCGACTTAGACTATAGTTACCGCCTTAGACTATAGTTACCGCCTTAGACCAAAGTTACCGCCTTAGACCGTAGTTACCGCCTTAGACTATAGTTACCGCCTTAGACTATAGTTATCGCCTTAGACCGTAGTTACCGCCTTAGACTATAGTTACCGCCTTAGACTATAGTTACCGCCTTAGACTATAGTTACCGCCTTAGACTATAGTTACCGCCTTAGACTATAGTTACCGCCTTAGACTATAGTTACCGCCTTAGACTATAGTTACCGCCTTAGACTATAGTTACCGCCTTAGACTATAGTTACCGCCTTAGACTATAGTTACCGCCTTAGACTATAGTTACCGCCTTAGACTATAGTTACCGACTTAGACTATTGTTACCGCCTTAGACCAAAGTTACCGCCTTAGACCGTAGTTACCGCCTTAGACTATAGTTACCGCCTTAGACTATAGTTACCGCCTTAGACCGTAGTTACCGCCTTAGACTATAGTTACCGCCTTAGACCATAGTTACCGCCTTAGACTATAGTTACCGCCTTAGACTATAGTTACCGCCTTAGACTATAGTTACCGCCTTAGACTATAGTTACCGCCTTAGACTATAGTTACCGCCTTAGTCTATAGTTACCGCCTTAGACTATAGTTACCACCTTAGACTATAGTTACCGCCTTAGACTATAGTTACCGCCTTAGACTATAGTTACCGCCTTAGACTATAGTTACCGCCTTAGACTATAGTTACCGCCTTAGACTATAGTTACCGCCTCAGACTATAGTTACCGCCTTAGACTATAGTTACCGCCTTAGACTATAGTTACCGCCTTAGACTATAGTTACCGCCTTAGACTATAGTTACCGCCTTAGACTATAGTTACCGCCTTAGACTATAGTTACCGACTTAGACTATAGTTACCGCCTTAGACCAAAGTTACCGCCTTAGACCGTAGTTACCGCCTTAGACCGTAGTTACCGCCTTAGACTATAGTTACCGCCTTAGACTATAGTTACCGCCTTAGACCGTAGTTACCGCCTTAGACTATAGTTACCGCCTTAGACTATAGTTACCGCCTTAGACTATAGTTACCGCCTTAGACTATAGTTACCGCCTTAGACTATAGTTACCGCCTTAGACTATAGTTACCGCCTTAGACTATAGTTACCGCCTTAGACTATAGTTACCGCCTTAGACTATAGTTACCGCCTTAGACTATAGTTACCGCCTTAGACTATAGTTACCGCCTTAGACTATAGTTACCGACTTAGACTATTGTTACCGCCTTAGACCAAAGTTACCGCCTTAGACCGTAGTTACCGCCTTAGACTATAGTTACCGCCTTAGACTATAGTTACCGCCTTAGACCGTAGTTACCGCCTTAGACTATAGTTACCGCCTTAGACCATAGTTACCGCCTTAGACTATAGTTACCGCCTTAGACTATAGTTACCGCCTTAGACTATAGTTACCGCCTTAGACTATAGTTACCGCCTTAGACTATAGTTACCGCCTTAGTCTATAGTTACCGCCTTAGACTATAGTTACCGCCTTAGACTATAGTTACCGCCTTAGACTATAGTTACCGCCTTAGACTATAGTTACCGCCTTAGTCTATAGTTACCGCCTTAGACTATAGTTACCGCCTTAGACTATAGTTACCGCCTTAGACTATAGTTACCGCCTCAGACTATAGTTACCGCCTTAGACTATAGTTACCGCCTTAGACTATAGTTACCGCCTTAGACTATAGTTACCGCCTCAGACTATAGTTACCGCCTTAGACTATAGTTACCGCCTTAGACTATAGTTACCGCCTTAGACTATAGTTACCGCCTTAGACTATAGTTACCGCCTTAGACTATAGTTACCGCCTTAGACTATAGTTACCGCCTTAGACTATAGTTACCGCCTTAGACCATAGTTACCGCCTCAGACTATAGTTACCGCCTTAGACCGTAGTTACCGCCTTAGACCGTAGTTACCGCCTTAGACTATAGTTACCGCCTTAGACCATAGTTACCGCCTTAGACCATAGTTACCGCCTTAGACCATAGTTACCGCCTTAGACCATAGTTAACGTCTTAGACTATAGTTAACGTCTTAGACTATAGTTAACGTCTTAGACCATAGTTACCGCCTTAGAGCCGAATTACCACGCGTCACGAGCGAAAACCAATCTTCAAGGTTATCATGGTTTTCCTTGGACATTCCAAGTATATAAATATATAATTTCCTATAATACTATAACTATAATATTACAAATAATTTCTTTTAAAGTGCGTTTCATATTGGATTTTCGTATTTTCAATGTTCATTTCCCGCCAAATTACGCCTTTAAACTTACCGCGTCCGTTGCTCCCTAAAACGATATAAATTATTGAAATTATAATTAGTATATGTTAGCCTCGCACTATATTTTGCCGAACGAATTCATACTTCTCTCATAAAAGCTATATTATGTACTTTAGGTATTATATTTTCAATTACTCTCGCAATTTTATTGAAGCGAAGTGAGCCGAGCGATTTGTCATGCACTACAATTTGGAACTGTACCTATTTGCAGGAAACAAACCAAAAATCAGTAAATTTAGTAATTTTTTAAAACAAATCTAGAACAGGAGACCCCTTGAAATTTGTGGTTTTATGAACATATTAATTTTTTTATTTTGTTTATGTATTTTAAAATTTTATTTTCGGCAATTAATAATTATTACCGAAATCGATATTAATTAAATCATTCAATTAACGGGAATACTAAAAATTATCCATATGAATACCAATATATCTCAAGCTTGCTTCACTTCAATATCGGGTCAGGATAGCCAACTTTTAGTTTCGCTTTGCCTGACTGATTTTTGGTAGTTTTGCGTTATTGCCACAGATGGCAGCAGTGCCTCGTGAAGCAGCTAATCACATTTAAGAAATTTATAAACAATAAGGCAGGTGAAAATCCAGCTTCTTACGTTGGCCATTACGTGGCGTTATGTAATCTGAAAATGCTAATTAAACATTTAAAAATTCAAATATGAACTAAAAACCAGGGACTAGTTACTTTTTAGACAATATAGGCCATTTCCCAGGGCCGCACTTTCGAAGGGCTCGGATTCTCAAGGTAGAAAAATGCTCCATTAAGGCCCGGTTAGAAGACTTCGTCTAGCTAGGCCCGTACTTTCGAAGTGCCCGGATTCTAAAGGTAGAAACAAAATGATACACTGGGCCTGGTTAGAACACATTGTCCGGGGCCCACAATTTCGAAGGTCCCTGATTCTAAAGGTAGAAAATAAATTATACACTGGGGCCCGGTTAGAAGACATTGTCTAGGGCCTCGAAGTGCCAGATTCTAAAGGTAGAAACAATATGATACACTGGGCCTGGTTAGAAGACATTGTCTAGGGCCTCGAAGTGCAAGATTCTAAAGGTAGAAACAATATGATACACTGGGCCCGGTTAGAAGACATTGTCTAGGGCACGAAGTGCCAGATTCTAAAGGTAGAAACAATATGATACACTGGGCCCGGTTAGAAGACATTGTCTAGGGCCTCGAAGTGCCAGATTCTAAAGGTAAAAACAATATGATACACTGGGCCCGGTTAGAAAACATTGTCCGGAGCCAATAATTTCGAAGGGCCTGGATTCTAAAGGTAGGAAAAAATGATACACTAGGGCCCGGTTAGAAGACATTGCCTAGGGCCTCAAAGTGCAAGATTCTAAAGGTTAAAAACTATATGATACACTAGGCCCGGTTAGAACACATTGTCCGTAGCCCATACTTTCGAAGGGCCCGGATTCTAAAGGTAGGAAAAAATGATACACTAGGGCCCGGTTAGAAGACATTGCCTAGGGCCTCGAAGTGCAAGATTCTAAAGGTTAAAAACTATATGATACACTTGGGCCCGGTTAGAAATCTTTTCCCGCGCTTTCGAAGGGCCCGGATTCTAAATGTAGAAAAAAATAAAATGTTACAATGGGGTCCGGCTAGTAGACTTTCCTTAGTGCCCGCAAAACCTCTAACACGACCCTGCTAAAAAAGTACAAATGATCTTGACAATTTATTATTAAGTTAGATCAAAAAAACCCTAAAAGATAAAATAAATTTTGGGCTTTTCAATAAACATTTTCAGCTGTTTCGCTAGAATTTGTTTAGTCGGTTCCTTCAACTTGAGCGCATTTATTTTAGGCGAATTTCGAAATGGGAAACCGCTCCTGGAACCGTAAATAACGGTCTTTTTTGGCGGCGAGCTTTTAGCAGAATTCGCGTCTCGCTCCACAGAGAAAATAGATCGATAGTTGACAGCTTCCGCTTTGACGAAATTGCCGAGCGCATCTTTCGCCCGAGAGCCTGCTTTTAACGGTGTGATTGAACCGCTTTTTGCCTTTGTATTTTTTCTTTCCACAAATTCTGGCATGCCTCTTTAGTTTTAGCTACACTTTCTTGGGGTTTTTTTTTGTCCCATGTTATGGTTGTCGCTTGAAGGTTTCGCCATCAGTTTCAGGTGAACGAACCAAGATATCAAGCGCTTTGTAACCTTTGTTACGTTGATGGCCATAGATACCGTTGAAAAGGCGTTTTTACAAACGAAGCGAGTGTTTGTAAATAGTTCATTAGTTCCATTTCGATAATTTGACTTTATATCGCCGAAGAAAGCGTAAATTTTCATTATGAATACGTCTTAGGCCTTTGTAATAGGCCTTGGTCTCAAGCAAAAATTTGGATTAAGCTAGGTTTCCACTATGGTACGTCATAGCGTTGTTAAACTTGTTAGTCGGAAAATTTCCGGCTCGGAAAATGACCGATGCCTTTTTTTCAGGAACATTTTCCGTATTTTTCCGAAAAAAATAAAAAAGTTTTAATTCCATGATTAGTCATATTGTTTGTAAATTTAAATAAAGCGGCATTTTCGCCTCATTTTTTCGAATCTTAAAGTAAAACCTAGACTAGTTTAAACTGATTAATAATGTAACACTATGAATGTTTTGTAGTATGTTTACTTATATTAGACACTTTATATCGATAAAAAGTTAAAAACATTAAAAACCCTTAAAAAGTAATTTATGTTTAAATTTTCTATTTTTCCGATTTGCGGAAAATTTTCTGGAAATTTTTCCGCATTTTATTTTTCTGTAAAATTAACAACACTAGTACGTCATAATGTATTTTTCTTTACGGGCGTGGAAACGATTGTACTTTCCAAAGTTGAATGACTTTCTAACCAACGATTAGAAGGAGATTCCTGGAAACTACACACAGCGCCAAGTTCGTTTGCGGCGTACGTGTTAACTATGTCCATAATTTTTTAGGTATCATATTTTAGCACACCGTTTTGAGGTTTTTCTAAATAACCATAGTTTTTCTAAATCTTAATTATTAATCTATAATTACGTTACATCATACCATTAGTAACATAAAAGCAAACAGAGGCATACTTCTGAGTTATTATGTTACATATGGTTACACATACTTGTGTCAGTTACTTATCTTAAGCGTGGATTTCAATTATTCCAAGAAACGCTTTTACCATCGCCATCTGGTGCGTTATATTTGATTTTTAAGTTGCCTAATTTTCTCGCAAGAGGCGGTAATCTATATTATTTATGACGTAACTCCACACATGGCAATCAGTAAATATTTCGACTAACGGAAAACTATGGAACGTTAATATAGAATTATGTTTGTATGTTGTGATAACGCAAAGCAAATTTATGCCTTATACCATCTTTGTTTATTTTATCGTTCTCTTGAAGATGGTTTGTGAGAACACTTCCGTTCAAAGAACTACCGGGTGGTGTGGAGGGTTGGGTGCCTTCTTGCTACTTAGAAAAGGTCAGGACCAAAGCCATCACGACCACCACGGTCACGGAAATCAACAAAGAATACACGGATCCCAAAGAAATCGAAGCCTCTACCAAAAGAGCGTCAGTTCTTTTCCCTTTTCAAATTCAAAATTTCGGACAATAAATCAATTCAATTTTTAACGGACAAAGACGACTTTAAAGGGGTAAAATTCATCCGAGGTAACGTGATGATAAAGTTATTTGTTAGTAGATGGCGCTCTAATAGCAACATGACGTTATAATTTTGATTTTCAACGATTGGTTGAAAGTTTTCAGTTTTTAGTGGAGAACGGTTTTGTCGAGATTTAAAATACCAAATTATCTTCTTTTCCTGATTGGATAGTTTAAAATTGTATTATAGTGCCATCTATGGTGGAGAGTGTTAACTATTGTTAAAATTAATTGTTAATTTAAATTACAAGAATTATATATTTTTAATAAGAATTTAAAGTACTATAATTTAGTAATTAATTAATAACTTTTTAAAAAAGTTTATTTTTTCATAAACTTTATAGTGTCGCCATCTACCTCAAACATTATTAAATAGGAAGGTACCTCGGGTGTATTTCGCCCCTTTTTGCATATTTCCCTGTAGGCAATATGTGAATGCGTCTATTGTTAATCCCGAGAACTTGTCGTTTGCAGTGCCGTCGTGAAAGAACTGGTCGAGACGGAAGAGGATTTTTCGCGCGACATGCAGTACGTCGTCAGAAATTACGTCCGGGCCATTGACAGCTCTGACGTTCCGACGGAACTTAAAAATTACAAAGAAGAATTATTCGGAAATTTTAAAGCCATTTCGGAATTTCACAACAAGTACACCATACTCTACCTTATTTACTTATACTATTTAATTGCAATTAAACTAATTAATATACTAATTGATATTAATTAAATTCATTAATATCTAAATTGGTATTAATTAAACTAATTAATATCTTAATTGGTATTAATTAAATTCATTAATATCTAAATTGTTATTAATTACACTAATTAATATCTTAATTGATATTAATTCAAATCAAATCAAATTTATTTTGGGCTAACTCATTAACATACTAATTGATATTAATTAAACTCATTAACATACTAATGGATATTAATTAAACTCATTAGCATTAAAATTAATAATAATCAATTGTTTTAAATAATGATAATTAATATTAATCAATTGTTTTAAATAATGATAATTAATATTAATCAATTGTTTTAAATAATGATAATTAATATTAATCAATTGTTTTAAATAATGATAATTAATATTAATCAATTGTTTTAAATAATGATAATTAATATTAATCAATTGTTTTAAATAATGATAACTAATATTAATCAATCGTTTTAGATAATGATAATTAATATTAATCAATCGTTTTAAATAATGATAATTAATATTAATCAATCGTTTTAAATAATGATAATTAATATTAATCAATTGTTTTAAATAATGATATTTAATATTAATCAATTGTTTTGAATAATGATAACTAATATTAATCAATCGTTTTAAGTAATGATAACTAATATTAATCAATCGTTTTAAGTAATGATAATTAATATTAATCAATCGTTTTAGATAATGATAATTAATATTAATCAATCGTTTTAAATAATGATAATTAATATTAATCAATTGTTTTAAATAATTTTAATTAATATTAATTATTTTAAATAATGTTAATTAATATGAATATTAATCAATTAATTATTTTAAATAATATTAATTAATATGAATATTAATCAATTAATTATTTTAAATAATGTTAATTAATATGAATATAAATCAATTAATTATTTTAAATAATGTAAATTAATATTAATATTAATTATTTATTTAATAACGTTAATTAATTTTTAATTAATATAAAATCAATTTCCGTAGCGAATTAATTAAAGGAGTTCAGTATTACGCCAATGAACCGTCCAAATTAGGAATTACATTTCTCAGGCTTGTAAGTCTTAAAAAAACTTAAACATAATATTAATAAATTTCTGTTTTAAAAATTCTATTTATTTTTTTTTCAGGAAAGAGATTTTGATAAGCACGTAAATTATTGCAAAAATGAACATCGCGCCCAGGAAATTTTGGAAACAACCGCTTTGAAAAAGTTTTTCGACGTGCGTTGACAATTTTCTCAAAAATTGAAAGTCTCGCCGTATTCCAAAATCTCTTTTATTCTTAGGAGCATACGAAGAAAATCAAAGATGATAAAACCCTTTCTGAGCATTTGAAGCTTCCAATCCAACGCATCAATGACTACCAGCTTTTGCTTCGCGTAAGTGTTAATATACATAGATTGCATCCTTACGTCATAATTGACGCAGTTCCAAGTATAGATATATGCACCAAGAATAAATATATAATTTGAGAAAGAATGAACCGTCATTTTGCTGGTGTAGATTTCTTTGTAAAATTGTAAAAGGCGAGGGTTTAACAGTTTCAATCGTCCGTTTGCGGATTTTAATTATTTTTAAATGATTAAGAATTTAGTTTCACGTTAAAATTGGTTAACTGCCTTGTTAAAAAAATTTCGAATAGTTAAATTGTAATTGTAAAAGGGATCACCACAAAGACCTAATTTGACAAACTTTGCCAACTTCCTTTCGCAGATATTCTTGTCGTCATTTGCTATTTATTTAAACAACGCGGGTGTAAAATCTTATTTGGTTTGTTTAGGGCCCATAACGATATTAATTTGAAAATTTTAAAGCATAAATCTAATTTTCGTCCGTTTTGTCGCTTTGATGAGGCTTACCAACATAATAGCTACCTATTCAGGGTTCGTACAAAATTTCCGAAATGAAATTCCCTGACATTTCCAGGTTTTCCCTGACCAAATTGCCAAATTTTCCCAGACCATTTTTGTAGAATAAATGAATGGTTTAAGGTAAAATCTTGAGAAATATTAATTATGAATTTTTAATACATCTTTCAAAAATTTATTTGACTGATTTTTTTGAGGTTATTTTAAAATTCCCCTACTTTTTGCGGTCATTTTAAAATTCCCTTACTTTTTTGGGGTCACTTTAAAATGCCCTTACTTATTTGGGGTCATTTTAAAATTCCCTTACTTATTTGGGGTCATTTTAAAATTCCCTTACTTATTTGGGGTTATTTTAAAATTCCCTTACTTATTTGGGTTTATTTTAAAATTCCCTTACTTATTTGGCGTCATTTTAAAATTCCCTTACTTATTTGGGGTTATTTTAAAATTTCCTTACTTATTTGGGGTCATTCTAAAATTCCTTTACTTATTTGGGGTTATTTTAAAATTCTCTTACTTATTTGGGGTTATTTTAAAATTCCCTTACTTATTTGGGGTCATTTTAAAATTCCCTTACTTATTTGGGGTCATTTTAAAATTCCCTTACTTATTTGGGGTCATTTTAAAATTCCCTTACTTATTTGGGGTCATTTTAAAATTCCCTTACTTATTTGGGGTCATTTTAAAATTCCCTTACTTATTTGGGGTCATTTTAAAATTCCTTGACTTTTCCCTGACCACTTGAAAACATTTTCAAATTCCCTGACTTCTCCCTTACCTCTTGGAAATTTTTTCAAATTCCCTGACTTTTCCAGGTTTTCCAGGTCGTGTACGAACCCTGCTATTTAGTAGTTACGCGCATAATGGTTTGAATTTATGATATCCCCTCCCGGTTTCCATAGAGACCATAGACCCTTCCCTTATTAGGTGCAAACTATGTATTTGTAGACAATTTTGATTTGAAAAACGATTGATATTCCTTTAACCCGCAGGAATTGATCAAATACTCGTCCAGACTCAACGAAGACACGAACGACCTCGAAAAAGCCTTAGAATTGATGCAAACTATTCCCCAAAAGGCGTCCGACGCTCAATTCCTCAACTCCATCCAAGGTTACAAAGGAAACTTGCACAAATTCGGACGAATGCTTTGCCACGTAAGTTTGATTTCTTGTGGAAATTTTATGTTCGATGCAGTAGCGATATAGAAACCATGTTTCTGAAGTATAGTCTCCTCCCAATTTGCCGATGGTATGCATATTAGCAAAAACCCGTAGAAGTAACTAAGAACTGTGAAAATATTAAATACTGGCACCATGAAGTTATACTTCTCAAACTCCGGGCTATTAATTGGTGCCCTCTAGTGCCTGCATTTTCATACAGTGGACGTAAATGAAGTCTATAAATTTTAATTTATTAATATTATGTGTGGGCAGTGCTGTGTTTGTTGCTCCTAGATGGCAGCAGTGGCGTCACGACAACGTCCCCCCCCCCCCCGCAGGATATCAAAACTCAAAAGGGCCCTTTATTAAAAAAAACTTTTTTTATTGGTCCCTAGTTACGCCACTAGATGGCAGTAGGGGACAATGTTATCGTACATAGTTCTTAATTACTTCTATGCAGTCTTGATGGTAGTAATAATGTATTGGCGTTAATAGAGACTATAGCCTATGTTTCCATGATTCTCGGGAGATATTCCCCACCTACATGAGATGAAAGATTACATGCTGAAAGGCGTGGTGTTTCATCAGGGAATCATGAAATACTCTCTATCGACTTGAATGCATTTTTTATATCTATTTAAGCAAGAATACATTAGGGTACTTAAGAATATGGGACCGAATAGAGTTCAGAGGTGAACTCGCGTCAAGTGGGCATATTACTCACTTTTCGCCAACTCGAGTAGAGCCGGGATTGCTGGTAGACCTCTTTCGGACTTTGAACCAGGCCCGTATATGGGGGGTGGGGGATGCTCAGCGCCCCCCAATGAATACTTGGGCATCCCCAACCCGACCGACCCAAAAAAATCGATTGCTCAACTACCAACTAATATCGGTTACCCGTATTTTTCATAAAATATTCATAATTCATAATTTAAAAAATAACAAAATGTAGGCAATTTCGGTATATTTACTAATTTCAGGAGTGAGAGTTAAAAATTACGAGTTTTAGTATTAAACCATTAGCACCCCCTAAATAAATATGAGTGCCCCCGATTTTTGGCGTCTGGTTACGGGCCTGCTTTCAACCTATAGGTTCCAAAACCACCGGCTCCCAAAACACAATTTGTTTGTGGTCCCGTAAGATTTGGGCCCATCTGCCCACGCGGCCAGTTTGCCTCTGTCAGTGGGTGTCGGCTGGAGTTGCTACAGCATCCACTCTTAATCCCACTGCTGTGTGCGAAGTGGGGATTGGTCGTCCCATTGCTGCACCTTCTGCTGGGTTGAGTGGCTTGCGTCGACGGTGCGACCATCAGTAGTAGGGTACTACTACTACCCATGCTGGTTTTGTCACCTGTCCGGGTTGTGGACGCTGGCGTAGGGCACTATGATGATAGACCTCCGGTGGTATGGTATCTGTTACTAGGTACACCGAGCTATAAATTCTGCAACACTGCCAGATGTTATTTCTCCGTATTCTTAGGTATCTGAATGCATTCTTGATATTAGTATCTCTGTTTGCCTTTTGCTTTCCACCGCCGTTGCTCTATCTTGGTGGGTGGGGTTCTTGCAAATAGGTTCTGAACAATTCGGCTCTTTTCCCATTACTCTCCCAGGATTGGTTCGAGGTGACCGAGGGCTCGGCCGGAGTGACTCGCGAAAGGTACGTCTTCCTTTTCAAAGGCCGCGTCTGCATCACCGACGTTAAGAAGGTCCAGGACAAAGACGTTTACATGATGAAGAATATCATCAAGGTATATTTTTCCTTCCATTATAAATATTTAGTCTCGCATAACCCAGGCTAAGGAAGGTAGAAGGCATCCTAACATTGAACGTGCCACTCAAGGTCAAATTAAAATATCTATATAACCATAAGGAATAGAGGAATAGTTCCAATTACGGAGTTGTAGAGCGGGTGGAGCTCAGATACGGAGTGCTAGAGTGGGTAGATCTCAGATACGGAGTGCTAGAGTGGGTAGATCTCAGAAGTCATCTTGACCTTTAGCTTGCCAGTCAAGGTCAAATTACAATATTTATTTATCCATAAGTAATAAATGAATAGTTCCAATTAGAAAGTTGTAGAACGGGTTAAGATCAATTTGGGAAAAATTGTTTCCTAAAACCAATGAGTCCAGGGTTATGCAAATCTGTTCTTCCGTACAGTATTGGTATAATTACTTTTGGGTATTCGTAGCTCCACGACGTGAAAGTTGTGGAACCATCGGGAGAAGAGAAGACTTTGGTCATCGAACATAGTAGCACGAGCGAGCCGGGTTTCCCGCTCAAGTTGAAGGCCAGGACGTCCATCCAGAAGGAATCTTGGTTTAAAGAATTGACCGTGACAGCCATTCCCGCGGGTAAGTAATTAGGTCTCGACGTTAAAGTTTAATCAGAGATCGTATCTAAGATATTCTAAATTTACAATAACGAAACGCGTTTTAAATGAAAACTAAAATGAAAAACTAAATGGCAAAAGTAGTTGCTGAGAAGTGCCATGTTATAAAATATGGATTTAAATGTTCGAATATCGGACAAATGAACTACTGGACGCGAATCTAGATTGCGCGTTTGGTTCTTTTAGAGCAGCGCCACGCTGTCCGATCCACTCGGAACAAATCCTTCCCCCGCTGTCAAAGGGGGTTTTCGGTTTCCTGTTTTCATAAAAACTTTAAACTTGTCAAGGTTAATGGTAATAGCAAGTTTAGGGAGCTGTTGGCTCGGGTGGCTTGAAGGGTTTTCCACCACCATCCTAATCAATTTAATCCGGCCACCAGAAATTGGCTTCACAAGTCACTATAGTTGTGGTTCCTTGGGTATTAGCTTAGCTAATTATTTACACCCAAATAAATTATCTTTAGCTCGTCTTTTAACACTTTTGGGTGGTAATGTTTCGTAATTCTCTCGGTAGGATTTTTTTTGCTTTAGATACGGGTTCGTTAGTTAATTTGTCCAAGTTCGAATTGACTGACGAGATTTTCAGTAAAATTAAGAATTTCGTAGTGCTTTGTTGCAAAATTACGAGGTAATTTCTCGTAATTTTGTACCATCGTAGTTTTTAATAGATTAGAACTTTGTCGGGAGTTGTTTTCCAATAAAAAAAAGCGCACTAAACGGCCAGACCCATATTTATGTAAAAATTTAGAAATTGAAGATTTCGGTGAGGACGAACCAGTTGTAATCACCGAAAAGATAAAAATTGAAAAAGATGAAAACGCATCCGAAAAGATCCAAATTGTAGAAATTCAGGAAGAAACCTCATCGGAACAAACAGTAGTTAAAGAAATTCAAGACGAAACCGCGTCGGAACAAACGATAATCAGGGAAATTCAGGACGAAACCGCATCGGAACAAACGGTAATCAGGGAAATTCAGGACGAAACCGCATCGGAGCAAACAATAATCAGGGAAATTCAGGACGAAACCGCATCGGAACAAACGGTAATTAGGGAAATTCAGGACGAAACCGCATCGGAGCAAACAATAATCAGGGAAATTCAGGACGAAACCGCATCGGAGCAAACGGTAATTAAGGAAATTCAGGAAGAACCCGTTCCGAAAAAGACGGAAACCATCGAAATAGTGAACGAAAGCATCAGCGAAGAAATTCGCGTAGTAGAATTGCAGAATGAAAGCAGTCCAGAAGCGGTAATTAAGGAAGCGACCGAAGAACGCGAAGAGGCCGTGGTGACGGAAGTGCTCGAGAGCGAGCGCGTCCGGGAAGAGGAAACGGTCGTTGAATGCAATATTTCGGAAGACATTGCGATGCGGGCCAAATCTCCGGAACCCAGAGTCGAAATTTTGGAGGATTTCGAAGCCTACGAGGAAATGAACACCCAAATTACGGAAAGCATTCGATCCGGGTCTTTGACATCTATGGAGGGTAGGTAAATTAACCGCGAAGAGCCTTACCCCGATAATAGTCAAAAGCCCTCTGATTTAGAAGCAACTCATGTCCGAATGCCGAATGATTTTGCCGCTTAGTTTTATAGAAATTAGTTTTCTATCGCTTTCATTTTAACACCTATTTCCTTCAAATTCAGAGCTATTTCTTTACTCCGCAATTGCGGCTGTTCTCTTTTCCGTTGTGTCACTTCCGTTTTACTACTTGTAGAAATCTACTTATTAGTTCCGTTTCTTTTGAACTATAACTTTTCTTTCGGACTTCCTTTTACTTTCTCTCTTCCGTTTCTTCGTCCTCCGTTCTTTTCTAAAGAAGTCAAATATGTAAAATTTCTTTTCAAAGTTTTCTGACCATTTTTGTGTGAACAGCGACGTCAAATTGTCCGTTTTATATAAGCTTTTTCTGTCTGTTTCAAGAAGAGTCGTTGGTTATTTACTAAACAGCGAAACAAAATTACCAGCTTTAACTATTTGAAAAACTAACCGACTTCTAAAATATTTGCCTAAAAATCGTCGTAAATGTTTCGTAGCTTAAAAGAAATTAACGCTATAGCTTTAAATCGTTCACGCTCTCGGTAATAATGATACGAGAATAGAAGACCATTCAAAACTCGCCATTCGACGATGACACTCTGCTTGCGAGATACCATACAGAAATGGTCATAGAAACCTTGAAATTTTATTTCATTAACCAGAGCAGAGCTAGCGTGTTTTCAATATAGAGATGGTGGGTTTTGTTTGGTCTTCCGTTCCAGATTTTTACTCTGCTTTTGAAGAAGACGCCATCTCTGTTTATTCCACAGCTTCCGAAATGGACACCGGAGCTCCGAAACCCAAATTCAGGAAGTCTCTCAGAAGCGTCTCTTGCCAACGTAATTACGTTATTCGCGGATTTTAACCTTAAAGCTGAATTGTCACCACCCTAAAATTGATTAAAAACCATTTAAATGGATAGAGGACGTCCGAAAATGGTTATACAAAAAATTTCACGTTAATATTGCCAATATTTGATTTATTATTAGCAACCAAATTTCGTGTTTTATATCCCTCCCGACTCGAGAATCTCAGAACCGCTTGGTTGAACCTACCTGCAGCGCCATCTCGTTACGAAATATTATTTTCCCGGGTTTTATCGTTTTTCGGTTGGAACTGTCGTCTGCTACGACATTCTCCTTGGCTTTTTAACCGAGTTATATTCGTAGATTGTAGTTTATCGTGTTTTTAAAATGCCTTTCTCAAATTTTTGCCGCTTCATTCTTCTGGCGCTGCACGTAGGTTCAACCGCGATTTCTGAAATTTTTGGAGCCGTTTGATGTAGGTTGCGGATAAAGTAGCGTAACTTTTTAAATACTTTTCCAATAACTATAAAATTTCAGGGACATAATCATTAATATATTTTCTACCATTCTGTAAATAAACCTCGCAAATTTTGGTTTTGGTGACAATTCCCCTTTAATGGAACAAAATACGTTAACTTTGTTGCGGGTTTTCAGAGGGCGAGACTATCACTTTGGACTGCGAGGTTATCTCCCAGCCACCGGCCATGGTATCTTGGCTCAAGGACAACAAACCGGTCAAGGCCAGCTCTCGCTGCGAGATAGTCAACAATGGAAACTACCATTCTTTGACCATTCGCGAAGCCCAAGAGAAAGACGCTGCGTTGTACACCGTCGTGGCTAGTGACGAAAATGGAACTATTTCGTGCAGCGCTAATATCACCGTTAAGCAAGGTAAATATTGTCCATCTTCCCGAAACGTTGAACAGGGTTCGTACCCGACGTGGAAAACCTGGAAAAGTCAGGGAATTTTAAAAGGTTTCCAAAAGCTCAGGGAAAAGTCGGGGAATTTGGAAATGATTCCAAAATGTCAGGGAAAAGACAAGGAATTTTAAAATGTTTCCAAAGGGTCAGGGAAAAGTCAGGGAATTTGAAAATGTTTCCAAAGGGTCAGGGAATTTGGAAATGATTCTAAAGAGTCAGGGAAAAGTCAGGGAATTTGAAAATGTTTCCAAATGGTCAGGGAAAAGTCAGGGAATTTGAAAATGTTTCCAAAGGGTCTGAGAAAAGTCAGGGAATTTGGGAATGATTCCAAAATGTCAGGGAAAAGACAAGGAATTTTGAAATGTTTCCAAAGGGTCAGGGAAAAGTCAGGGAATTTGAAAATGTTTCCAAAGGGTCAGGGAAAAGTCAGGGAATTTTAAAAGGTTTCCAAAAGATCGAGGAATTTCAAAATGGTCCCAAAAGTAAGGGAATTTTAAATTGACCCCAAAACATTCAGGCAAATAAATTGAAATAAAATATTTTTAAAGACTTTTACCTCAAACCATTTATTTATTTTACAAAAATGGTCAGGGAAAATTTGGAAATTTGGTTAGGGAAAACCTGGAAATTCCAGGGAATTTAATTCTGGAAATTTTGTACGAACCCTGTTGACACTGACTTCATTTTCAGCCCACGGTTTGGACGTACCTAAGGTCGATTCTAGACCAACTACTCCCGGTGGAACCGTCGTACCGCACGCTCCTGTTTTCAAGGTTATGCTCAAAGATACCGAACTCTTGGAGAACACTTCAGTCAGGTTCGAGTTGGTGGTTCGAGGTCACCCTGAACCCAAGGTTACATTGTAAGGATACCATTCTTCTTCGCGATCCCTGGTCAATTTCTAATTCCATCTACGAAACGATTGTAGCTACAAAGATAACGAAGAGTTGAAGCAAGATGAACGCGTCCGAATCCACTACGAATCGAAGGAAGTGTTTGAAATGATCCTGGATCACGTGACAGAGGCTGACGCCGGTCGGTACAGTTGCACCGCCGTCAACAGCGAAGGAGAAGCCACCACAGAAGGAAATATCAGCGTTACAAGTGAGCTCAGTTTCATTCTCACCGCCAAATACGTCAAAAATAAGCTTAATAAGGCTGGCTCTCAGATACAAACTTTTCTTTATCGTAAAAACATTCTAATTATAAAATGCTTCGAGAATTTGGTTGTTTTTCATAAACAAAAGGGTGATTTTACAAACATTTTATCGGTGTGTATGTATTTTGCGAAAATGATTGGTGTTTTGAATCTGGTTCACCCAACTTACAGGTAAAATTTCGTCTCCAGTACCGGTTTACTAGTAACGAAGACTATAGCGCCTCTGCGTAATATATTACAATCGATTCCCGCCATTTTATTTTGGCCTATAATGCCTTATTCTACTTCCAAATATCTCTTTACGCAGCGGCGCTACATGCCTAAAACGCTAGTAGATCTTTATATAATACTTAGTCTCTGATATCATGAAATTTCAATTTTACAGGCAATTTATTTTACCCCTGTTATTTTTGTTTAAGTTTTTACTCTCTTCTTTTCTGGCGTTTCTTAGACGCAATATAAATAAATATTTTGTGCATGGGATATAACTATATTTTTTTTAATTCCACTTTCTCTGGATACTATCACGAAACTTTTTAAAACAAATAAAACGGCATGAAGCAGTCAGTTCCAGTCGCTGCTTTTTCACACTTCACTAAAGCCGATTTTTTATTTGATTTTTCTTTATTTTATTATTTTTTCTCTACTACGCATGCAGTTGTTAGCAAGCTGCATTCATTTGTTTTTAGAGCGAGATATTTATTTACCGTCTCCTATAAAATTGACTCTAAGCATGCCGGGACTTGTGTGACATACCGGGCGACAATACTCGCTCTTTTTACTATTTTCCCCTCGCAGAACATAAAATCCTATTCCAAGGACTCTTGGACGAGGACGAAGATGCGCTTAGGACACCCTCTCCAGTTCCACCAGCCTTCAAATGGTAAACCTCAGTTTCGCTTCTTCCGGGATATTGGCTCGTAAAGTCGATGGTTAACGTATAAATTGTCACTAGGTTTAAGGATGGAAGGGAGTTCGAAGCCAACGAAAGATTCGAAGTGTCATTCGATGACGTGGAGGACACGCTGGCGTTGTGTTTCCATCACGTCAAACCGGATGACGCCGGCCTGTATACGTGCGTGGCCAGTACTTGCAGCGGACGGATCGCTTGTAGCGCCGAGCTGACTGTCCAAGGTAGCGCGGCTACTACCCACCTTCCACCAGTCTCAGTGTCACTCCACCAAAAGGACCAGTGTCATCCTCTCGTTTATATGTCCTCCGAGGATTATATCAATGTCTCTCGAGCAAAGCCGTCGAACCGTTTCTGTGTACTCCCTCGTTGTCGGGGAACAAATAATATTTTCGCTTTTTGTTGACCAGCATGGATTCACCGCGCGAGCATGGCATTTCGACTAACCATATTTTGGCTGAGTTACCACCACTTTGTTAATCTCACGTTTACGTTAATTTCTCACGTTTCAATACCAAGCATGAGTATCTTCAATGGTCTTTCGAGGTAATTATCTACGCCGCATTTCGAGCCAGTTGCTCAACGCAACTTCGTTACTCGACTCTCTTTGGATAGAACTTACGAAGTTGCCTTGAACGTCTTCATACGTGTATTTGTTTACCCTGATGGATATTAAATGTACCACGCGTGTCAAACGTTTCCAATCACGGCGGTTATTCGTTATTACATCTTTTTGTCGCCACTTTTAACAGGTCTCGTAAACCAGTTGTTACGAGAACCGGAGGCACCTCAAATTACGGCCAACCTGTCCGACGTCGAAGTTAGCGAAGGCGCTTCGGCCATGCTCGAAGTTAAAGTTACTGGTTTTCCCAAACCAGATCTTTCTTGGTACGTTTACGATCGCCTATATCTTGTTCTTTTAAGTTAATCAAGTATGTGGTCTTTGATTCGCAAGCTGACCGAAGTTAAATTAAGTTGTTTGTAAGATTAAGTCATGAATTGAGTCTGAGCTCGAAACTGTACTTTAAAAAAAACCCGATCAACTTTCAGGTACCACGGCGAAGAGGAAATCGTCAATGGTGGAAGATACAAGTTCTTATTTGAGGATAATGAAAGTACTACTTTGGTGATCAAGAACGTAACCAAAGCGGATGCTGGAAGTTACAAGGTTGTTGCCAAAAACGATGTTGGTCAAGTTGAATCCAAAGGAAAACTTACGGTTACTTGTATGTATGCAGTTTATGACGTAGAAAAAACGGTTCTTAAAGTTAGCAATCTCTTTCTACCGTTCCAGGTCCACCAGCGTTCAAAAAGCAACTCAAGGACATGGCTGTAATGACCGATGAGCCGTTGAAACTCGAAGTGGAAGTTGAAGGGAAACCAGCCCCGGAAATTAAATGGTACAAAGATGGTCAGCCATTGTCCCACGGTAAACAGGTCAAGATAGAACATCCCTCCGAAGAACTTTTCTCTCTCACCATCGCCAAAGCCAAGCCCGAAGACGCTGGTAGCTACTCGTGCATTGTTTCCAATCCATTCGGAAGTCAGACAGGTTTTTCTGCCGTGACTGTTAATGGTACGAACTTATCACTGAAGGGTCCCGTTCTTTCGACGCGTTTCTAATTGACCAAATGTCTCTTAGCTCCACCCTCATTCTTACGAGGAATGAAGAGCGTCGAAGTGGTGGAAGAAGAAACGATTAATTTGTCCGTTAAAATCTCCGGAACCCCCAAGCCGACGCTCAAGTGGTCCAAAGACGGCTCCACTCTCAAGGAGAGCGAGCGAATCAAGATTGTCGAGGAAGAGACCAACTCTTACGTGGTCACCATCGACAAGGTCAAGAAGGAAGACGCTGGCAAGTACGAGTGCGAAATTAAGAACGAGTACGGAAAAGACACCACTTCCGGGAACGTCGGAATCAAATGTAATTTGCGAAATAATTTCATAATGTCCCGTTCCTTCCAAGGTAATGGTATGGTTTTTTCTCCGTAGCGAAACCTTCTTTCTCGAAGAAACTTACTGATATGGAATTTAAGGAAGGTGACGTTGATGTGATCTTGGAAGTTAAGGTCGAAGGATTACCTAAACCAAATATTAAATGGTAAGTTGTTTCACGCGCTTTTACATGTAAGTTGCGAATTGGAATGTGATATTGGTGAAAAATTGAAGGTACCACGAAGGAAAGGAAGTGGCGGAGAGTAAGAACGTCAAGATTGTGTCAAATGAAGAAACGGGAACGTATACGTTGAAAATTAAAGAGATAGCCGTTGTTGATGCCGGAGAATACAAGGTCGAAGCGACCAATTCTGTTGGAAAGACTTCAAGCAGTGGCCACGTTTCCGTCAATGGTAAGTTATCTCATTTATTTAGTTTATCCACTTCACGAACTTGATCTTATGTACTTCAACTCGTTCCAGCCGCCGCCAAGATCTTGGAAGGACTAAAGGACGTCAATGGAACCGCTGGTCAGGACGCGACCTTCACCGTTAAATTTAAGGGCAATCCGAAACCGGATGTCAAATGGTATAATTACAAACTTGTAGCCCTTGTTTAGTCGTACTAACTTTGAACTTTAACAGGACA
This sequence comes from Leiobunum rupestre, assembly GCF_980474605.1. NCBI lineage: Eukaryota > Metazoa > Arthropoda > Arachnida > Opiliones > Sclerosomatidae > Leiobunum > Leiobunum rupestre. Next base: position 26,445,043 of record NC_143393.1, on the reverse strand, counting down.
AAGGCGGGTGCTAGTTTAACTATCGACGGAAGTCACGTGACTGTTAAAGAGGAAGCTTCTGATAAACTCACGCTCATCATCCACAAAGTCACCCAGGAGGATAAAAGCGAATATGGTGTCGAAGTTAGTAACATGTTCGGCAAGGATACTTCAACAGCCAAATTAAAATTAGAAGGTAAAAATATCGTGGTTAAAATTGGAATATTTACTTTTGATTTTAATTTTGATATTGGAAATTAGACGAGAGCCAAACACCCCGATTTACCAAAAGCCTATCGGACCAAAAGGCCAAAGTTGGCGAGGACGTCGAGTTTGCCGTGGTGGTGGAAGGTAAACCCCAACCAAAAATCCGTTGGTTGTACGATGATAAGGAGATCCAAGCCGACAGTAGGCATATAATCACCTCCGACGCCGCGTCTGGTAAATACACGCTCAAGGTCAAAACCTTAACTGATAAGTGCGGTGGAAAATACACCTGCGAGGCGTCCAATGACGCTGGTCGCGCCGATACTAGTGGAAATCTATCCGTGGCTTCGCCTCCCAAGTTTATTAAAGGACTGGAAGATCAAACAGCCTCTGAAGGTCAAAATGTCACCTTCAACGTCAAAGTCGCCGGTGCCCCGAAACCTAAAGTTACGTGGTAAGATTAATTAAGTCGCGTTTATAATTAGCCGGTACCTAATGATACTTTACGTTTCAGGTTAAACGCCGACGCGGAAATTAAAATTGACGGCAAGAAGGTGAAAGCCAAGGAAGAAGCCAATAACGAATTCACCCTCGTTATCAATAAAGTCACCAAAGAAGACGCCAGTAAATATTCCTGTAAAATCACCAACGAATACGGTGAGGAAATATCGTCGTGCAAACTTAGTGTCGACACCAAAGACGCCAAACCGGCCTTCAAAAAGACGCTCAAGGACACGGAGGCTAGGGAAGGAGACTTGAACATCGAATTTGCAGTTGAAGTTGAAGGAAGCCCCGCCCCCAAAATCAAATGGTAAGTTGATACACGACAATTACTAGTGGCTATCTTTATTTACAAAACGTCGCTATTTCAGGACGTTGGAAGGTACCGATCTGGCCAAGAGTGATACGGTTAAAATCACCGAAAACGCGGAAACCGGCTGCCACACTTTAGTTATCAAAAAGGCCGATGTTAAACAAACCGGAACCATCAAATGTACGGCCACCAATACCCAAGGAAGCGCCGATACCAGCGCGGCGTTCACTGTCTCGTCCAAACCTAAATTCGAAAAGGGACTTAGCAACGTCGAGGTCAATGAAGGTGAAACCGTGTCTTTGACCGTGAACGTCACGGGACAACCGGAACCCAAAGTTACCTGGTAAGTGGGATTATCATCAAAACCTTCATAGTTCCGATTTTAAGGCGTATTTCGTCGCGCAAAGGTCGCGCAACGGCGAAGACGTTTCTGCTTCAGCTACCATTCGCATTAAGCAAGAAAAGGAACACGTTTATCTGATCGAAATCGATAACGCCACCATCGAATTAGCCGGAGATTACGAATGCAAAGCCACCAATAAATTGGGAGAAGCTGTTACCAAAGGAAAGCTGACTGTCAATAGTAAACCAGTTTTTGTCAAAGGATTGAAAGACCAAGAGATCTGGGCTGGAGAGGAAACCGTTTTCGAGATTGAAGTTAAGGGCTCGCCCGAACCGGAACTCACCTGGTAGGATTATCTCGCCAAATACCAATTACTTTTAAATAAACGCTTTATTTTATGAAGGTTCAAGGAAGAAACCAAAATTACCGAAACGGAGAGAATTAAGATAACCTCTGAAGGTTCCATCCAGAAAGTTGTCATTAGCGGAACCAAGATGGAGGACAGCGCTACTTATAAATGTAACGCCACCAACAAAGCTGGAAAAGCCACCACCCAAGGTTTACTATCCGTGCAAAGTAAGTTTCGACTGTTCTTCGCGATTGCGTATTTTAATTACCGTTTGATTGTGGTTTTAGGCGCCGACGACTCAGCGGCTCCAACTTTCATCCGTAACATGATCGACACGGTGGTCGTGGTTGGAGACGCCGCCCGTTTCGAAGTCAAGGTCGCCGGCAATCCCTCACCAACGGTCACCTGGTATAAAAACGACGTGGAAGTCCAAGCCGATGGTCGTACCATTTTGGGCAGCGACGCCAAAGATAACTTCTATACCTTGACCTTGAAGGATCTGACCATTAACGATAGCACTTCTTACTCTTGCAAAGCGGTGAATGATAAAGGAGAAGCTAAGAGTAGCGCCACGCTTAGCGTCAAAGGTACCATTTTAAGATTATTGGATCCAGTTCGATAGCTAAAGTTCGTTAACTCGCAGAACCCGTTGCTCCGGAGCTAACTGGCTTAACAGACGCTGAGGTTAAAATTGGAGGCGTTGCCAAATTCGAAGTAACCGCTACTGGTTTACCATCTCCTACTATAACATGGTAGGTTGGGAAATTTTAAATATATAGTTCTGTTTGCTAATCACCTTTATATATTAGGAAAAAAGATGGCAGCACCGTCAGAGCGTCCGACAACATCGTAATCGTCAGTAACGAAGAAAAACAGACGTATTCCGTCACGGTTAAAAGTGTCAAGGAAGAAGATACTGGTAGCTACGTATGCCAAGCGTCTAACAGCGCCGGCAAATGCGAAAAAACCGCCAAATTGATTGTCAAGGGTAAATCTTGTTGTTTATTTATTCGAAATGAATTTGAGACTGAAGAAACTGTTCCTTAGGCGAACCTCCCAGTTTCTTGAAGGACATGAAGGACGTCTCAACCAAGAAAGGGGAGGACGTGTCTTTCGAAGTCCGAGTTGGCGGATATCCCTTGCCGACATTAACTTGGCTCAAAGGAGAAAAGGAATTGAAAGCAACCGACCAAATCAAAATAACTCAGAAAAAAGACTGTTTCACGTTGTCCATCAAAGGTGTGGCTGCTCACGACTTAGGAACCTACAGCTGTAAAGCGAAAAACGCTTCCGGTGAAGCCTCTAGCAGTGCCGTTTTGAGAACCAAAGGTAGTCTGGAATATCTCTGTACTTTTGCGTATTCAATTATATTAAACGGCGACTTTTTTCCCAGATTCTTCGCCCGTTATTGAAAGGGGCTTGGAACCCAAGGTGTCCTTAGGTGAGGGTGACCATTTGATCCTCGAGGCCAAGGTCGATGGTCAACCAATGCCAGAAATTCAATGGCTCAAAGACGGAAAACCATTGAAACCCGATGCTCATACTAAGATGACAACCACCCCCGACGGCGTCGCCCGCCTCGAAGTGGACAACGCAACCCCGGCTGATGCTGGCAAATACGAAATGGTGGCCAAGAATGACCAAGGAGAAGTTAAAAGCCCCAGTCAAGTCTCCGTCAAACGTAAATTTATCTTTATCTATAATTGTACCTTTAAAGTGACATTCAATTTCCTTAGCCGGCGAAGGAGAGAATGTCAAACCAAAGTTTGTTAAGCCGTTGGAAGCCATTGACATCGTCGAAGGTAAACCATCCCGATTGGAAGTGAAAGCTGTCGGCACGCCAAAGCCTCAAGTCGCTTGGTTGAAAAATGGACAACCCATCGAAGAGGACAACCGTTTGAAGGTCAAAACTGAACCCGATGGAACCTCGGCTTTGATTATAGATAGCCCAACACCGGAGGACGCTGGAAAATATACTTGTATCGCTACCAATCCCGTTGGTGACGCCACCACAGCCGCTCCTGTTTCTATTTCAAGTGAGTGCTCGCTATTGAAACGCGATTATTTAATTACCGGTTAAGCTAAATAAGGTTCTTCATTTAAGGACCTCCGAGTCAAAAACCAGAGTTTACCGAGGGGTTGAAACCCACGGAGTTGACAGAGGGAAAACCGGGTCGTCTGGAAGCGAAAGTTTCGGGCGAACCCAAGCCTGAGATCAAGTGGATCAAGGATGGCAGAGAATTGTCTCCGGATAAACACGTCAGTATCGCTGAAGAACCAGATGGTACTGTCGTCTTGTTGCTGGATAATGTCAAGCCCTCTGATGCTGGAAAATATGCCGTGACTGTTACCAACCCAGCCGGACAAGCCAAGAGCGAAGCACCCGTTACAGGTTGGTACAACCGCTTTGAAAGTTACCTACGGCAAGTACTTTACCACGTGTTTTATCGTATGTTTACCCCTTTTTTGGATAGTCGTTCCTGACGAAAAGAAAAAGGCAAAGATTGACGAGCCCAAAGTGGACAAACCACGATTCGATCAGCCTCTTTTACCAGTTTTGTTGAATGAGGGTGAACCCGGAAAAATGGAAGCAAAACTCAGTCCTGGTGTTCAAAATCCAACTGTCACTTGGTTTGTTTATAAGTTGTTTTAACTAATTTCAGTTTTACAGTTTTATTAACCAAACGCTATCGTCTGATCAGGCTCAAAGACAACAAGCCTATCACACCCGGTGACCATTTCAAACCAGAAATGTTACCAGATGGCACTTTGATATTGAACATTGATAAAGTGACACCTAATGACTCTGGCAAATATGCCGTGGTTGTTGCCAATGAAGGTGGTGAGGGAAAAAGCGAAGCTAAAGCTAATAGTAAGTTTACAAAGTTCGTTTACGAGTACATTCATTGCGGTTTATTTTACAACACTTTGATTGTGAATTCAGCCGTTCCAAAAATGATTAGCCCCACTGGCAAGAAGCCCGAATTTGAGAAGGGACTTTCTCCAAACAAGGATTTGACGGAAGGCCAACCTCTGAAACTAGAGGCCAAAGTTACTGGTGACCCCAAGCCAGATATTAAATGGTTATTACTATTAACTTGAGAATTTATTTGTTATATTACGCAGGAATTAATACAATTAGAAGTTTCATTTAAACCAAGGAATACCTCTGCGTATGGTCCCATACCAGAGTGACAGAGAAAAATCATATCACCTTGGGCAGGATTCGAAACTACGTCCTTTGGGTTACCGTCCCAACGCCCAAGGACCTGTTATAAATTAGTTGACGTAAAATGATACGGCACCGTCAACAACGGGTTAAATCTGTCCCGTCAATAATGTGAGCCAGATCATTCATAAATTGGGTGTCCGAGGCCTGATTATTCGTGACCTCGGTAGTCCAATGGTAGTGGCGTTGGGACGGTAACCCAAAGGTTGTAGGTTCGATTCCTGTCCGAGGTGATATGATTTTTCTCAGTCACTCTGGTATGGAACCATACGCAGAGGTATTCCTTGGTTTAAATGAAACTTCTAATACTATTAACTTAGTTGTAGTCGTTACGGGTGATAGAATTGGTTTACTAGTCTCTAGTAGACATATCGTTGTGGATTTTGAAATGTTTATTTTTGTTAAAGGTTGAAGGATGGTGAAGAAGTTGTTCCTTCAAATCGCGTGTACACTCACGAAGAACCGGATGGAAATGTGCGGTTGACAATTGACCACGCGTTGCCCGATGACTCCGGTAAATACGCCGTTGTTGCGCAGAATGACGAAGGAAAGACCCGAAGCCCGTGTATGGTCGAGGTTAAACGTAAGTCCTTAAGCAATTTCGATCCTAATTAGTGTAAGATTACACGTAATTATCTTTCCTAAAGCCGTGCCCAAGAAAAAGCCAGAAATCGAACTTGGTTTGCAAAAAACAGCGTTAATCGCCGGACAACCTGGAAAACTAACAGCCAAGATTACGGGACAACCCAAACCCGCCATCAAATGGTTCGTCTAAACGCGTATCTCTTATTTAGGAAAATACCACAATTATATATCCCTTCCAGGTTGAAAGATGGAAATGAAATAATTCCGGATGGAAGAGTCAAAATCCGAGAAGAGCCAGATGGCAGCACCACACTCTTCATCGACAGCGTGGTTCCCGATGACGTCGGAAAGTACACGGTTGTGGCCGCCAATGAAAATGGAGAAGTCAGGTCGTCCGCCCCCGTTACAGTTAACCGTAAGATTTATTTCAACATTGCGCCGTAATTACTTAGTATCGAGTTTGTATTGTCCATCTAGAACCACCGATCTTTATTAAACATTTGCAACCCGCCGAAGCGATTGAAGGGTACCCGTCCAAACTGGAAGCTCTTTTGAGTGGCGAACCAGCTCCAGAAATAAAATGGTCAGTTTCACCGGAATTTATCCTTTAGATTCTTAGGTATACCTTACTGAAAGGTACTTTCCATCTACAGGATGAAAGATGGCAAGAATTTCAAGCCCGATGGCGTCCACGTTAAAGCATTCCAAACCCCGGAAGGCAACATTGGCCTTCTCTTTGACCGCTGCATCCCACAAGACAGCGCCAATTATTGCGCGGTCGCTACCAACTCTCACGGCGAAGCGTCCACCGACGCCGACTTAAGCGTCACTCCTCTGGCCAGCACTCCCAGCGACCCCCCCACCGCGCCGACTATCGTCACCCCTCTGAATGACATCGAAGTCAAGGAAGGTGAACCGATCAAACTGGAAGTTTCGGTAACGGGAATTCCGTTACCGGCCATTCAGTGGCTTCTCGAGGGTCAACCAATCTATCCTTCCGATAACGTCCATCAAGTATTTGACGGCAAGAAGGCCATTCTGGAGATTCGCAAGTCCAATCCTCAACACGCCGGAAAGTACGAGGTGAAAGCCACCAACGCGACCGGAACCTGCAGTTCTCAAGGCAACGTGAAAGTGATGGAACGAACGCCACCAAGGTTTATTCAACGCCTTGTGGATCTCGAGGTACGACTGTCGTCATTAGTAGAATTTTCGAGACTAATATCCCTTCGTTCGCAGGCTCCGTCGTCCGAACCGTTGAAGCTTCAATGCCGGGTCAAGGGCTTCCCGGAACCGGAAATCGAATGGACCTTCAACGGCAATCCGATTTATCCCGGTCTTAAATACAACATGACGCGAGAGGGTGACCTCTGCATTCTGGCCTTGCCTCATCCCAGAGCGAAGGATTGCGGCCTCTACGAATGTAAAGCGAAGAATCCCGTTGGAGAGGATAGCTGTCGCGCCGATGTCAAAATAACGTAAATGACACACGCTATTCCGCTCGTAGTACAAGATGGTACAGTTCGTTTTCAATTTAATTTCAGTGACAAAGGCGAAAAGGGACAACCGCCGATGTTCTTGAAGAAATTGGGCGATTGCGAGTCCTCTGAAGGTGGAGACGCCAAATTCACGGCTTGCATCGTTGGATCGCCGGCTCCCGACATTAAATGGTGCGACCATTAATCTCTAGGGCTGTGCGATTAGTGGTTTTAGGCAATCGAGTCGGTTATCGAGAATCAAATTTTTTCATCGAGTACTCGAGTCGAGTAATCGAGTACATTACTTTGTCTTATTCAAGTTGAGTAATCGGATACTTGATTCAGGGGAAACTTTATCTTATTCGAATCGAGTACTTGATAAACGGGAAACTATCTTATTCGAGTCGAGTAATCAAGTACTGGATTTAGGGGAAACGTTATCTTATTCGATTCGAGTAATCGAGTACTTGATAAACGGGAAACTTTGAAGGTACCGTTTATTGCCCCCAAAAAGTGGAAAAATCCCCTCTTTGAATTTTGAAGCAACGAGGATAGAAAAAACAAATACTCGACGAGTTTAGAGACTAGTTTATTCGAGTAATCGCGTACCCGAATATGCAATTTTTTGGTACTCGATAATCGACGAGTATTCTTCAATTACTTATTCGAGGGCAAGTTCGAGTTATCGACCTCAAAAAATGCCTAGTACTCGATGATGTTCGAGTACTAGCACAGCCCTACTAATCTTCATCGACTAGGGTTGTAGATAATACAAATTTGGATCGTTTATTTCTCAGGTTCAGAAACGGAGAACAACTGGACTTCACTCCTCGACACAAATTTGAGTTGGAACCGAACGGGCTGCTTCGTCTCTTCGTGCGGGACATCCAAGCGGAAGACTTCGGAGAGTACCGCATCTCCATCTCCAATCCGTACGGCAGCGAGACCTGCACTGGGAAACTTCGCAAAGAGAGTAAGATGACCATGTCTAATTTGACGCGCACCGCGAGCAGGAGTCTGTCCAATTTGTCGCGGCAAGCCAGTATTAGTTTGTCCAACTTATCGCGCTCGGTTAGCAACCTCGATCTCGAAGTCATATCTCGGTGCTTTTTGGACCAAGTACACGAGAATCCTTTGATCGTCGTCGTGGTGGGTATGGTCGTTCTGGCCGCCCTGTTCACGGTTCTGGCCGCCCAAAGTCCACCCGCATTCGGTTGCGGCGATGATCGCTTCTTCGAGGCGGTGACGTTGTTCTTGTTCAGATGTTCGGGATCGCAATGCAGTCGGGGCTGTAAAAAGTAACCTTTTAAATAAACACGGCTTTCATTTGAGATTTTGGAGCGGTAACGGGCACCCTAAGTATTTTCAAACAGTTACAGTATAAGTCTATAATATTGTTCCATACGTTTGTCACTTTGGGGAATTTTTTACCGAGAGCTAGTAACGGAGCTGTTGGCTAGCGTGGCATGAAGGGCTTGGCACCACCCTCCTACGCGTAGTAACCCGGCCACCACGCATTGTAATCCGGCCTCCTGAATTAATGGCTTTAAAAGTCACTCGATGACTTAGGCCTAAATTAAGAAAATCTCCCCCTAGCGAGACGCGTTAGCAAGCGGACGCAAAACGGCGACGAAGCCTGTTATGCAGTCTGTCTCGTGAATAGCTCTCAGTAAAACGTTTGCGTGTGAAGAATAAAAAGTGTCACACTTATGTATCAATATTATACACTTATGGTTACAGTTAATTCCATTTATAGTGAATAGTTGCGGAAGTTGAGCTTTCGCATTTTTTATTTCAATCAAAATCAAAAAGATATTTATGATATTTATACCATTTCAAAATGGAGGTAGCTAGATTTCAAAATGTCGGGCTTAATTCTATAGCCACGTCCGGATGGTCCCTTCCAGTTAAATTTTTTAAATCGGAATTTTTATTTTTATTTCCCCAATTTTATTTTTATTTACGTAGAATTTTTATCCACTGAAAATAACGCTTTTATTAACAGCTGCTTAGTCTTTGCTTGCTTCGATACATTCCCTCCGTAGAATAAACTTATCAGTTTTAACCCCCCGAATTACGAACTTCATAAAAGTATTTGAATCTTAATTTAAAAAAAAACGCGGAATATATTGAGATAATGAAAAGATGAAAATTTGTAATGGATTGTTTCAAATTGTGTACGATGTATATAAACAACAAATGAAGCGCGCGGATATAGGAGCTCACTGAATGCCTGTGCTGTAAATAGAGATTGAAAAAATATCAGTATTAGACTTTTATTTTTGTCTGTAATCTTAGGTAAGTGTAACATTAAAATGTTATCTTTTCCCTCTAAAACTCGTCTTCTGTCTAGTTTCTTTCTCTATGCCGTGTTGTCATACTTCGGCAGTTTTTCATTCTAACTCTCTCTCTATTTCTCGATTTTTCAATTTTCTTCTGGCTTTTTCCTTGAGGCATTTTTTGATACTAACAAAATTGGATATTCAGTGAGCTCCGAATATATTTGGTTTTATTTTTTGACTGTGTGTCGTAGTATGGCAACACTGTAACACATAACACAAACCGCTTAACACCTCTGCGGCTTTGAATTTTTAAATAAATATAAATTGAGGGTAAATTTTGACGTTAAATCGACATAAAAATATTTCTAAAAATTACAATAAAACTAGGAACCCCGAGTTGGGTTACTATAACTTGACATTTTCAACACGAAATAGGTGATAAAATTCCCGCCAAACCAATCGGTGACCAGTATGCTGGTTACGACAACTTTAAGAAGAGTGGTAAGTGATTTTCATTCAATAGTTATATCATATCCGAGCTAGTACGGAAAGGCGTTTCGTGTTATCGCAGGAGCGCCAGTTCCTTTGCCAGACAAACCTCGCATTACGAGAATGTCCGACGACAATCTGACCTTGGCTTGGAAACCATCCGTTCCAATTTATCCGCGTTTGCCCGTTAGCTACCAGGTTGAGCATATGAGACATCCCGATGGACAGTGGTCACCCTACAAGTCTGGTTAGTAGTTGGGCAATTTATCGTACGATTTCGATCAACTGTTTTTAAATGGTTGGTGTTTTTCTACTCAGGCATTCGCGACTCGATCTGCGACGTCCGCGGATTGGAACCGGGACAAGATTATCGTTACAGAATCAGGGTACAAAACGAACACGGTCTTAGCGACCCTTCGCCATACGTCACGGCTCATCGTAGCAAGCTAGTACCACCGACACCCGGCGAATACAAGCCAAAGGATTACGAAATCGAACATCCACCGCTTGATAAAAATGGTTCGATTTTTTGCACGTTAATTGTACCATAAGCCTATCATAAGGTCCCCCATAAGTAAAGGTCTAGGATAGAGCCCCATGTTAACGGAATTGTCCATGCGAGAAGAAAATTAACGTACGATAATAGAGCAGTAGTGACATCTTCTTTTTCAAAATTTTTACATCTAAAATATTATCTTACTTGGTAGAGCAGCCACGTTCGGGTTGATAAATGTCACACAAAACGCGTTTAAATATAAATTTTGAAAAATAAATACCTTGAGAAACACAACTAATAGCCATTTTTACGTTCTGATGAATCATTTTGCAAAGATAAGTGTTAATTTTAACTTTGAAAGCGATCAAATTCTAGATAAGAATTGGCTACGGTGCTAAGGGCTGGTGGCGAAGATTTTTCTCGCATGGTTCATATAGCGTTTACCATTTGATTGCTCGAGATTCACTCCGAAAATGTCTCTGACGTCATATATCTCGCCCCAATCGACTATAGTAAAACCGCAAATGGAACATTACATTAGTATATTCCCGCGCTTTGTTTTTTTTTTATCTGCTAGTAATTTGAATTTACACGTCTTGGTCTGCCATTTTGCCAAAAAAATCTAAAAGGAACACGCAAAAATTGGCTCCGATCTTGATCTCGATCCGTTGATCTGTCGAAATCAGCAGATCGGTGTTGGGTGATCTCGGAGCACCCGAGAGCGGGAAATGGAACATGCTAAACTTGATCGGAGCAGATCCGAGCACGCAAATGGAACATAAAATGTTGATCAGAGCGATCTAGAGCGCTCGAGAGCAGTCAAATGGAAAACGCTATAAGTTTAAAAACATAATGCATTTCGCAAAATTATTGTTAGAAATGCGTAGTTGAGGACGTAACCACTAGGAGGTGCAGATTTGGAATACCTACCTTCAGAAGTGAATGAACCGAAGTTATCAGACTGCTATACTCCCCATGTTGGAGGCGTTTTCCTTATGAAGTTACATTTTGACCTCGAATTTGAAATTTAGCGCTTTTCTAGGCCGAAAAAACATACGTTTTTGTTTTTATCAAACCATTTTTTACACATAGAAATAGCTATACCCACAATTCCCAAGTGCAATTTATCGCGTCAAAAGACGGGGATGGAAATTAGCTTTTATTTGACTCGATTTTCATCAGGAAAACGCCCTCCGATTCTGAGCGCTATTTCGATAACTTGGTTCATTTACTTCTGCTACCTCTTAATAACGGGTGTGAGATCGTCAAAAATTTGGCCTAGACTTTTGCTAATGGGGATCTTATGATTGTAGTAATATGGTAAGTTCTTCTGTAAGTTGACGCTTGTCGAAAAATATCTAGCCGCGGCACCCAGATTCCTTCGCAAAGAAGAGGAGACGATGTACGGCATCAAAGGACGGCCAGTCAGCATTGAGTTTTGGGTTTACGGCTACCCGCAACCCGAATGTTCTTGGTACTTCAACAACACCAAGCTGGAAACCGGAGGAAAATACGACTTCTTGCAAGATCGCAACGGTCAAGTGATGATCTTCATCACGCGGATGACCGAAGACGACGTCGGTTCGTACACTTGCCACGCTGTCAACGAACACGGAGAAGCCAGGCAGAAGATCAATCTACTGCTCGCCGGTAAGTATCCCCAGGGAACCGATACCATTACCCCATTTGCTTTGGTAACGCGATGACGTCGATGGTGTATTTATAGAACAACCCATCTTCACTCAACGTTTGGAAGAAACGACGATTATGATCAGGAGAAGCGGTCGTCTGGAGTGCAAGGTCATTGGCAAACCGTATCCCAAGGTCAAGTGGTTCAAAGACTGGCAACCATTGCACGAATCGTCTCGAATCAAGATCCTCTGGGAAGAGCCCGATAAATGCTCGTTGTTTTTGAGTGGATCCATTTTGAAGGACTCGGGTCTGTACTCTTGCTCGGCGTCTAACATCGCCGGAACTGCCCAAACCAGCGCCATGGTTACCATTGAAGAGAATGAAACCGAGTACGATTCCCTGACTTACAGTAGGCCGAGGATGGTCAAACCCAAGACGAAGCCTCTGGGAGAGATCTACGATCTTGGCGACGAACTTGGAAGGTAATAATTATAATGGTACCCCAGTTTAAGTTGGTTTGAAGGCCAGTTTTGACCAATAAAAGTGGGATAAACTCGCCTTAAAAGCTGGTTTCAAGCGATAGTGTAACAGTAGCTAGGGTAGCGAGAAACTAGCGACGGTGTCCCATGATCAACTTGTGAATTTGGATTATTTATTCTATCGCCAGAGGTACTCAAGGCGTTACTTTCCACGCTGTGGAACGGTCGAGCGGAAGGAGTTACGCCGCGAAGGTTATGACCGGAACCGGAAAACTCAAGGATTATATGGCGGCCGAAATGGACATCATGAACCAATTGAATCATCAACGTCTTGTCCGGCTCTGGGACTCGTACGAGACCAAAGCTTCGACCAGTTTGGTCACTGATCTGTAATTTAAATTTCAATAGAACGTGATTTCCATATTTTACGGGAATAACTTACGAAATGTCTCATAGCTGTGGTGGTGGTGAGCTCTTGGACCATATTTTGAAGAAAGGTAGCTTAACGGAGAGTGAAGTCGCCGCTTACATCAGGCAGGTCTTGGAAGGCGTGGAACATATGCACAGCAAAAATATTGCTCACTTAGGACTAACCGTAAGCTATTTTTCTTGCCAATTTTAGCAAAATGTGACAATAGTGAAATTCCGTTTGTCGACTAGGTTGGTGATATTTTACTGGCGCGTCTTCACGGAGATAACATTAAGATTGGAGACTTTGGATTGGCCGCTCGTTTACATTCGGGACGCAATTACATTCAGCTCTACGGCCATCCCGAGTTCGTGGCTCCGGAATTGGTGAAGAAAGCGCCCGCTTCCCTCGCCGCTGACATGTGGAGTGTCGGAGTGATAACTTACTTGCTGTGAGTAATTGACGCGTGCTAAAACCAATACCGCAAATATCTCGAGAGTCAATTCTTTCGAATCTAGTTTGAGCGGAATATCGCCATTTTTGGGAGCCAATGATCGAGAGACGTTAACCAGAGTACAAGACGGCAAAATCAACTTCTTCCACGACGCCTTCGCCGAAGTATCGGATGACGCCCGCGACTTCATCTCCAAACTCCTCGTATTCGACCCCACGTAAGTAAAATCGCCTTTGATTTCCCGTTTTTATACAATATGATCAAAATATCTGTCATTGGCAGCGGGAGGTTGGACGTGAAAGCCGCTCTGGGTCACCCGTGGCTCAAAGTAAGTCATTTTATCGTTGCTAGATCGTTAATTATCTACGAATTACAAACGACTATTTGCAGCTTTCGGAAATTCCCGATAAATGCGACAATTTGAACAACATTGATCGCTTGAAGGACTATTACAGGAAATGGAAAGATTGGGTAGGTAATTTTTCTTTTTGTATCTGACGCTCAAACTAAATTATTTGGTGACCAATTCGAAGTACGCCAACGCCTCGTGTCGCAACTTCTACCGGCGCCGCACCATGGAATCGTGCTTCACTCACCCAAGCAAGATGATCTACCCACCTGGCGAGGTTTACACTCCGGTCGAAAGTCCCGAAAAGGAATTGAACAGATCCAAACCGAAGGCGTCGGAGTTCGACGACACATACAAACAGAAGATCAACCGAGAATTCATCGACGTTCGATCCGAGAGCTTGTAAGTATAACTCGACCATGACGTATACACGACGTACTATGACGTAAACGCTTATTTTTGAGGTATCAAAATGGACCGGACACCTATTTGCTTCAGTTACGAGACACTGACTTCCCCAGACGAGTCAGGCAGTATTTGAGAGTCGGAGCCGCTCGTAGTCCGTCCTTGGCCAGCAACTTGAGGGAAGGCCACGTAAGATTTGACGCCGCCACCTCGAGTGTATCCGTATTTGATTGTCTCGATCCTTTCGAAGGTCGCGGTTCGGGAAAGGAGGAAGTTCTTGGACGTCATGGACGAAGAAATTGACGACGAGAAAAAAGGCTTATCCACCAGGACAATTCCTTTGAGGTTGTCTCACGAAATTGGTACTTTGGGATACGCCCACGAACAAATCGAGTCCTTGAAACAAGAAGCCTGGAAGGGAAAGGGCGACAGGGAAGCCGTGATTGGTACGAACACTTCCCACATCAAAGACCTTGACCAATATAAAATATCATATCGCGGTTTTACAGGGGCCACGCCTTTCTTCCGAGAGCGTATCATAGACGTCGTTGTTCGCGATGGACAGGACGCGGTTTTCCAATGTTTCGCCAGCGGGACTCCGAAACCGTCTTACTCTTGGTTCCGAAATGACGGAATCCTCATCATGAGCAGCAGAATCAAGGTGCAAGAGACGTCATCGGGACGTTGCGAGCTTCGTATAACTCCCGCCAAAGCCTACGACGCCGGCGTTTATAAATGCGTCGTCCGGAATACCCACGGAGTGGCCATTTGCAGAGCCAGGCTGAAGATGGGCGGTATGATCCCACCTTTCGCCATCGCGATTCTATGAGCCACTCGCTTATCTCACTTTTTCAGACGTTCCCGGCAAGCAAGACGCGCCCGAAATCAGTCAATGCACGGACACGGAAATCTACGTCGTGTGGGCCGCTCCCCGATTCTCGGGCAATGCCCACGTCTTATGTTACAAATTAGAGTACAAAAAGACAGGTACTTAACCATTTAATCGCTGTATATCCAAAACGATTACCTCGATTTCCTCTTAGACGACGAGACGTGGACCAAAGTGGCGGACAACATCGAGCAAGAGTTCTACATCGTCAAGGACCTGACGCCATCCACGCTGTACCATTTCCGAGTGACGGCCATGAATAAGTTTGGCTGGGGCGTTCCTAGCAATCCCTCGGAGACGACCACGACCACCGCCAGCGGGGCGGGACAGAAGATCCGCGTCTCCAAGGCCCGCAAATTCCAACAGGACGCCACCGAACGAGCCAAGGAGAACCCCGTTCCGGAGGAAGAGGAGGAGGAAGATTTCAGCTACGATCAAGAGGACAATCCCATCGAACTCAAGGAGGGTGGTAGCTACAGCGACCTCTACAATTTCGTGTCCGAAATTACCAGGTAATTTATCCCATCTACTATAATTATTAAAATTTTTAATTGGAAACGAGTTAAAGGTAATTAAAAACCTTTACCACTAGTGGCGTTTAAGAGCTAGAAATCCCATTGGTAGTGTTGATGACGCGTACTTTCAACACGAAAAAGACGCCCGTCCGCTATGAGGACCTTTAGTTTGGTTACGCCACTAGTGGCCAAAGTGTCATCTTACATCCCCATTGATTTGATATTGGTACTTATTTACAGAGGTCGTTTCTCAATGGTTGTAAAAACGTGGTTAAAAGGCGGCGCTGAGACGTTAATATCCAAGTTAGTCCTGACCACGAACGAGAACGAAGCGGCTGTCCAGAGGGAGTACGAAGTGATGAAGTCCCTGTGTCACAAGCGCATCGTCCGCTTGATCCAGGCGAGCAAACACGACTCGCTGATCGTACTAGTCATGGAAAGGTTATCGGGCGTGGACATTCTGACGTATTTGGCCTCCAAGCATCAATACAACGAAGAAACCGTCGCCAAAGTCATAACTCAGGTACCGTCATTATCCCCGAGATCCTGTTTCGAATACACGCCATAACGCGTCACGCACTCCTAGGTATTAGAAGCTTTAGACTATCTTCATCACCGCGGTATCTGCTATCTGGAACTGCACCCGGACAACGTAGTCCTAGTTAGTCAAAAAAGGTTACAGATAAAACTGGTTGATTTCGGAAGCGCTCACTTCGTACCTAAAACGGGCGCCAAAGTCGACTTCAAGGGCACGACGGAGTATTTGGCGCCGGAAGTACTTAAGAAAGAGGAAGTTTGCGCGGCTTCCGACGTTTGGGGTGTCGCCGTTCTTACTTACATATTGTACGTTACTAATTAAACGACTAAGTTTACAATTAACCCGATTATAACCGATGACGTATTTTAGACTCAGCGGCGTGTCGCCTTTCCGGGGCGACACGGAACTCGAAACTGCGGACAACGTTTCGTACGTACGTTACCGATTCGAGAATCTCCACAAAGAAGTGACTCAAGAAGCCACGAGGTTCTTAATGCACATTTTCAAGAGAACGCCATCGTAAGTACTTCACTGGAAACGCGTTGTTTAATGTCCAGTTACTAAGACGAGAGAGTGGTTGTTCGTTTCCAGTAAACGACCAACTGTGGAGGAGTGCTTGGAGCACAAGTGGCTACTGCCCAGCGAATTCCTGTTGAAGAAACGGGAACACGCCGTCTTCTTAGCTCACAAATTGCACGAATTCTCGGAACAGTACCACGCTGAAAGGCAAGCGGCCACACAGCCCAGACTGCTCAATATGTTCGGAATGTCATTCAACAGGTCAGTGTACACTCTTTTGGGGACAATATTATAAGCCTATCTTTCGAAGCTTATGATTATATTGCACGTAAGTGTGTCAGTTCAAGTGCGTATCAAAAAATTCATTCGCGGTGGGGTCTAAGCCGACTTAAGAGTTAATTACGTTTCGCATAAGAATTAATTCTCGGGGGAGTCTAAACTGGCATCACCCTTTCTGACTTAAAAGTGACTTACGTTTCGCATAAGAATTCATTCGCGGGGGAGTCTAAACGGGCATCACCATTTCTGACTTAAAAGTTACCTACGTTTCGTATCCCCTTGGTCCCTTTCGGGGGGGGGGGGGGCTGAACCCCCACAAGATCCCTTTTGAATACCCCTTTCTGTCAGTGTTAAACTTTTACTGAGAACCAATTAGCCAGTTTCAACAATGTAAAGGTATTTTGAAATACCACTAGTCCAGCCATGTTCATTAGTTTTGACACGCACTTTTATTTTAAGAACGAGCTGCCTTATTCAGTTCTAAATATTTGAAATCAATAGAGGGCGGTAATGTTATTATAACTAGCAAAGTGGATGCTTGCTCGTAGCGTCGTAGCTAAGCCCCGCCTTGAAACGGTCGCCGTGACATTAATTTATCGTGACAGATCACGAGGCAAAACGCCAAACGATTCCGCGAAATAATCACGTGACCGCCATGGGCGTCTTAATGTCATGGCCGGCTGATACGCGTTACCATTGCAACGAACACAAGCCACACCTGCGAGCAACATACGAATACAAAAAGAAATACTGGTAACTTCTTTTAGAATAAAGAAGGTACACGTTAGTGAGTAGACCTTTTGTTAACTATTTTTTAAAATTTATATTCCTAAACTCATTTTTAACGTTTACGCCGGCAAACGCCGCCACCACTGATTAAATTAACCTAAAGCCGCCGCCGAAACAAAATTGTCGGCGCGCCGCTGCCAAGCGCTTTAAAAATAGGTAATATTTCATCGGCGTCCTATTCTAGTCTAGGCGCGTCATAATTGGTTTTAAAGCCGCGTAGGTTTTCCACTATGACGTCATTGAAACGTCACTCCGCATACTGACTAACTGATACACTTCTGGAATATAATTATGGACCCATGTTAATGATGTTTTATTTTTGTTCTACCCGTTTAGATCGATATCTTTAGAGAATGACACTTACGAAGAAGTGTGATTGTTTGAGGACGAATCTTGTATAAAAAAAAAGAATAAACAGTGAGATGCGTATAATTTAAGTTTGTTTTAATCTACCAGAAAAAAAATGGCTAAAGCTACTCGGCTCCAAGTAATTTATTTAATTTCTTTGGCTCACCAAAAATTTTGGAGTTCGAGATTTCTTGAATACGCGAAGTGGCGAATTTAAGACTGAAAAATATTGTGCATAGATGATATTATTTTCCTGGGGCGATAGATGTTTTAAAATAAATGTGTTAAACTATATATTGTTGCTTGATAAAAAAAAATTATTGTGAATGTCCCTCACAGAAAATAAAAATAATGTTATTGTTTTCTTTGAAACGTTCTTCTCCCTTCTCAGATAATTAAAACGTAACTCTTACGCCATCTATACTTATATTAATTAATTAAACACTAAATTACTCCAAATATTAAAAGTACCGCTTCGGTGGATTTGCAGATGGATTTCTGGATTTCGTACAAGAGTTAGTAACATTAAGCTGTTCCAATCACAACTTTAAATGTAATTAAATTAAGTATTAACGTGTAACATGTAGGTTCTCGAAGTTTCCTATTTTTACGTAGATCAATAGAGTGTTGTCGTCTGATACGATTTTGAAAACTTGTAACGTCACAGCTGTAGTGTTAATAGTGGCCGCCATGACAGTTACCGTTTTTTATCAATAGGCAAATTACAATGGTGACGTCGCCGGGTTTCAGACGACAACAATGTGTGATTTTAATTCATTTGATAATAGACATGTTAACGTACGCAAGGAACGAGTTCTTATATTTCCAAAATATGTCAATGCTTTATTGAGAAAAAAAAACCTGAAACTCCATGTTCCAAGAATGGACCTGCTTTAAATTTCGTTGATATTTTTAAGACACCGTAATCCTGGAATACCTTGACTATTTAACACTAAATTTGGTAAAAGACCCTCAACGTTCAACACCAAAATCTGAAGAAAAAAATAGGAAAATCGGGGATTTTTCAGGCTAGAAATAGTATAAAATAGGAATAAAATTTTGAACAGTAGGACCATTTTAATAAAAATGAGATCTTAATTTAAACTCTAATTTTCAATTCAAATTATTTTATTATCTTTAGACATTTTTGTACAAATTCGAGGGCCAAGATAGGAGTAAAATTAATTTTAATATAGGATATTTCTAAAACTGACTTAGGTCATTTTTCTGATAAAATATTTTAACAAATTAAAACTATCTTTACTCAAAATTGAACAGTTCAACTTTACAACAGGGAGGTTCATTATGAATTTTACCGACGATTTAGCCGAGCTGGTGGCGCCACCTAATGTAGTAAATTATAGCTATAACCGTGATTCGATACAATTCTGGTTCAATATTATAAGCCGATAGTACTTTTCAGCAAATTTACTAGAAATAGAGTGATTTAGGGACCGGATTCTGATTTTAAGGTGGTTTAGGGATCTCGAAAAAGTAGGGGCTTTTAGGTATTTTAGGGACCTGGTGGGAGCCCTACTAAGAACATGGGACTACAGAAATTCCTATCTCCATCCTGATACATTTCGTAGCGAAAGTTCGTCTGCTTTCGATTTTTCGTGACGCTCTTTCGCCATCTATGTTTACGTTTCGTAATTAGTAGACGAAATTTCGATATGAATTCATTCTTAGTTTTATTTAAAATTAAGTTTCTTTTATTAAAATCTAGGTTTAGCTACGGGTCTAACACGGTTCGACAACGAAGGATTCAAAGTTACCCTGGTAATTTTGTAAAATATATTTAAAATGATTTTTAATTCGAATTAAAAAATCATTAAAAACAATTTCCAACACGAATGGAATAATATGCGGTCAGGTAGTTCATTATACTCGCGTCTGCCGGTTCCGGGGCCGAACCCAAAGATACATCAATAAATAGAAGGTCTTTCCTGTGTCCATCATTGGGAACTTCTTCAATGACGTAACGTAAAATTTATATTAGAATTAAAAAAAAATTCAGTCATAAAGTTTAAGTCTATTACGTCATACCTACTATCTACCTGTATATTCGTTAAGACAAAATATGCAAACATACTATGATACTTATTTATAAATAAATATATTTGTGATGGTAACTAAAGATATTTGAGATGGTAACTAAATATATTGATACGGTAACTAAATATATTTGAGATGGTAACTAAATATATTGAGATGGTAACTAAATATATTTGTGATGGTAACTAAATATATTGAGATGGTAACTAAATATATTGAGATGGTAACTAAATATATTTGTGATGGTAACTAAATATATTGAGATGGTAACTAAATATATTGATACGGTAACTAAATATATTGAGATGCTAACTAAATATATTTGTGATGGTAACTAAATATATTTGAGATGGTAACTAAATATATTTGTGATGGTAACTAAATATATTGAGATGGTAACTAAATATATTGAGATGGTAACTAAATATATTGAGATGGTAACTAAATATATTTGTGATGGTAACTAAATATATTTGTGATGGTAACTAAATATATTGAGATGGTAACTAAATATATTTGAGATGGTAACTAAATATATTGAGATGGTAACTAAATATATTGATATGGTAACTAAATATATTGAGATGGTAACTAAATATATTGAGATGGTAACTAAATATATTTGTGATGGTAACTAAAGATATTTGAGATGGTAACTAAATATATTGAGATGGTAACTAAATATATTTGAGATGGTAACTAAATATATTGAGATGGTAACTAAATATATTTGTGATGGTAACTAAATATATTGAGATGGTAACTAAATATATTTGTGATGGTAACTAAATATATTTGAGATGGTAACTAAATATATTGAGATGGTAACTAAATATATTGATACGGTAACTAAATATATTGAGATGGTAACTAAATATATTGAGATGGTAACTAAATATATTTGTGATGGTAACTAAAGATATTTGAGATGGTAACTAAATATATTGAGATGGTAACTAAATATATTTGAGATGGTAACTAAATATATTGAGATGGTAACTAAATATATTTGTGATGGTAACTAAATATATTGAGATGGTAACTAAATATATTTGTGATGGTAACTAAATATATTTGTGATGGTAACTAAATATATTGAGATGGTAACTAAATATATTGAGATGGTAACTAAATATATTGATACGGTAACTAAATATATTGAGATGCTAACTAAATATATTTGTGATGGTAACTAAATATATTGAGATGGTAACTAAATATATTTGTGATGGTAACTAAATATATTGAGATGGTAACTAAATATATTGATATGGTAACTAAATATATTGATACGGTAACTAAATATATTGAGATGGTAACTAAATATATTGAGATGGTAACTAAATATATTTGTGATGGTAACTAAAGATATTTGAGATGGTAACTAAATATATTGAGATGGTAACTAAATATATTTGAGATGGTAACTAAATATATTGAGATGGTAACTAAATATATTTGTGATGGTAACTAAATATATTGAGATGGTAACTAAATATATTTGTGATGGTAACTAAATATATTTGTGATGGTAACTAAATATATTGAGATGGTAACTAAATATATTGAGATGGTAACTAAGTATATTGAGATGGTAACTAAATATATTGAGATTTTAACTAAATATATTGAGATGATAAACAGATTGAGATGATAAATAAATAGATTGAGATAGATTGAGATGACAAATAAATAGATTGAGATGACCAATAAATAGATTGAGATGCTAAATAAATAAATTGAGATGATAAACAATTATATGCAGAAATACAACAACAGCTTAATTTTAGAATTGCGATAGGATAAATTTCATAAAAAGGACCAGAAAATATGACGCGATATAATATTTTTCGACATCCTTTTCATCTTTGTAGATTTTAATTTCTGTATATATCAAGACAGTTCTTTTTATAAACTAACGTGGCCTTCTTGTTTAAATGTTGCTATTACGTCACAGTCTCTTACTTTCACAAGCCTACTAGCGCGCGCTACAGTCGCGAGGAATAGAGGTTTTTTTAGCGCGCGTGCAAATCGCTCGTGCGCAAAATATAGTAATAAAGCTGTGCCTTGTGACGTAACAAGTTGGGCAAGACCACTTTTTATTTTAAAAAACCAACTATTGCCACAGGTAAAACACTAAATATTTCACAAATACAGATGTGGGCACGGTGGAATCGTAAATAATTAAACAAAAAAATCAGTGTTCCGTAAATAAACATTTTATTACTCAATTTTGCAATAATAAATCTTCAGACTGACAGAAATGAAATTACGACGACGAAAATACATCTTAATTTAAAAACTAGAGAGAAAAAATTGATAATATTTCAGTCCCAGAAGTACAGTCCTATTTAAAAAAAAACTGAATAATACTGCTTATTGTACTCTTCGTTACTTTTTAGATCTATCAATTTCTCTATTTATTTACAAAATAGTAGCTATTTCGTTTGTTTTTTAAAAAGTCAAAAAACTCCCGTATTTTCAAAAATAACAAATTCCCCGTTTAAAAATAGCAAGTTTCGCGATATCAGAAGTACTGTTTTATGGAAATTTAATTAATAATAAAGAAAAAACCTGAGCAAATATTTTTGAACAAAACACGTTGAAAAAGGTTTACATCGATAATAAATATAGAAAAAAAAACTAAATGAAAGACATTTTTTAGCTTTGGCGTATTTTAGCTAAAAGCGATTATCTTAGTAGCCAGCCATTTCAACAATTATTTTGGCACAAATTTGTTTAGCTATAAACATTTTTTAATTTGAATATTCAAGTTGAAAATCCTCTCTTTCTAAGCGGTCCGAAAAGTTGGAAAATATAATTATAGATTAATTTTAATAAATATTACTTCGCATATATTTATAATAAGTTACGATGGAAGAGATTTGAATAGTCAATAGTATTGGAAGAATTTTTTTATCTCTCGAATACTTGAAAAATTTTGAGCACTTTTTAAAAAGACGTTTAATTTAAATTAGATTTATTTTAGAGTAATTTTGAATAATTATTGGCTCAAGCTGAAGAAGAGAGATTGATTGCGTTTATAATTCGAATTATTTATCGTAAATACTTTCGTTATTTTAAAATTCATTTCAATCGTTACTAGTAAATAAATGAAAAAGTTTAATTTTATTTTGGAAAGAGAAAGTTAGATGGCGCGTTAAAATGGATTTCCTTTAAGAGAGGAAATACTTACTCTACGTAGACATATATAAATAAATGTAGTTTAATTGCCCGCAGACTTAAGGACATTAATAGAACGGGACAATTTTTACCGGTAAATCAAGTATATATCATTTATGTACAGATATTAATGGGATGTTAAGTTATTCATTACGCGTTAAGAAGGGCATAGTAGAAAATAAACAAAATTTCATCTTCTTTTTATATAAACAAATAAAATAGTCCTTGGCCGCGACCTCGAACTACCTTCTCTAGCTGGAATTGGTAGACTTGTTGTCAAATTGGTCGTAATACTTAATGGTCTTATTCCAGAGAGCGTAAATGGTCTCAACGTCCGAATCCGGATGTCCGAATAGCCTGGGCCTGACCAGCGTCGTGTCGTCCAACCAGTTCTTAATGTCTTCGTCCGTGATGTCCAATTTAGGGGTGAAATCGACGTGCGTGACGCCGATTCTTTTGGCCAAGACTCCGGAGACGTGTACGTCGTCCACCCAGAAATAAGGAACTTGCGGGGACTGCAAATACAGGTTGAACACCACGTCCGGAGACATGACGATGCCCCAGCCCGAACAGTAACGGGGGTAATACTTCTTGGGATACTCTTGGTAGCTCACGCGCCATTTACTAGGTTCTGTCCTCTTGACGTTGGGGTTCCTGATCAGGAAACACATCATGAGGTCGCGCGGGCTGTTGGTGCCGGGTCCCCGGTACCCCTTTAAGTAGCCGGACAACTGGAAAGTGTCCACGAAAATGTCGTCATCCGTTTTCAAGACGAAACGCGCTTGCCGACAGAAATACGTCACCCACTTCAAACCCATGACGTGTTTGTACGTCAAATTGCGGTAACTGTCGACGAAGTTACCCTGGACTAAGTCCTCGTGCAGTCTGTTCTCCTCCTCCAAGGAGCGTTGCAAGGAGGACTCGTTGACGGTGCCGACCATGAAGACCAAGCGCACTTCGTTCTCGCGCAAGTTGGTCTCCCGTCCCCAAGTCTCGCGGATAGCGCGTCTCTTCTCGAAGTTCACCGGCGCGCTGTGGACGAAGATGACCATGAAGAGATCGGAGGTGTTGCGACAGCGCTCGTTGTTGATCAGGAACCGGAAGTCCGTCAGGTTGACCAGCGTCTCGAAGTCAGTGGCGTTGAGGGCGCTCATGTTGTAGGCGTCCTTCAAGTACCGCTCCCAAGTGGCGGCCGGGCGTCGCGGCGAGTCCGTTTGGTAGTTACTCATGTACCAGAAGCTGTTGACTACGTAGAAGAGAAACAGGAACAGAACGAAGCTCGCCACGTTCATGCGTTTCTCGTTGAGTTTGAAAGTGAACGCCATTGGCTCTCCTTTCGCGTCCTCACGCCCCGATTACGGTTCGCGCTCTCTAGAATTGACAAAAAAAGCATTCCATCAAATTCAAGTTCAAGGCAGAGCTGAAAGCTCCCACCAAAATCTTAAAAAAAAAATAGGGAAATAGGAATAAAATAGGAACCATTTTAATAAAAAAATGAGGCCTTTATTTAAGCTTTAATTTTTACAAAAATGCCTTAAAATAGGATATTTCTAAAAACTGGCTTAGTTTTAATTTGTAAAAATATTTTATCACAAAAATGACTTATCTTTACTCAAAATAGTTGAACTTTTGAATATTTCAATTTAGCCAGCTACTGGCGCCTCCTAATGTAGTAAATTATAGCTATAAACCGGCTTTTTTTTAAATTAAAAAATTCAATATAGTTAAAACCGGTTGTAACCCGAGGTTTAAACCGGTTAAACAACTAATAAAAAATGCTCAAATTGCTTATATCTAGCCCTCATTACTTCTAAAATGCTCAAATTGCCCGATTTCAAAATTATGGTTTTTGCGCGTAACAGTACCATGGTGAGGTATAGCAGACTCATTTACCCGCTTTTATACCCCATGGCGGCGTATTTCAAGATCCCCCAATTGCTTATATATGGATGGCTCTCATTACTTCGTGAGACGACAAAAAGTGAAGCTTAAGTTTAAGTTTCGTTTTGGAATAGAAAATGCAGAATATATTATTCTGTATATTATATTCTGCATTTTTTATTTGAAATAGTATTTAAAATTTCAATATTTCAAATTCATTTCACAATATTTTTTTAATAAGAAAAGTAGTTAAAATCGGTTTAAACTAGTCTGGTTGGTTCTTGCCAACCTTGGGGAGGCACATTATGAATTTTACCGAATATTTCAATTTAGCCGAGCTCGTGGCGCCACCTAATGTTGTAAATTATATCTATAAACGTGAATCGATACAATTATGGTTCAATATTATAAGCCGATGGCAGTGGCGTAGTCAGAAATTCGTCAAGGGGGTGTAAGTATATAAATGTTAAGAGGGGGGTCGAGAATGGGGTGGAAATTTAGTACAGTCAAAGGTAGGCCCCAGGGGGTGTCTGGACTTGGAACCCCCCCTTTGTCTACGCCACTGGCCGATGGTACACCAAATTTACTAGAAATAGGGGGATCAAATTCAGATTTTAAGGTGATTTAAGGACCTCGGAAAAAAGTAGGGGCTTTTAGGTATTTTAGGTACCTGGTCAGGAGTGCCCAAATCTATAACTTAAAGGGAGTATAACCCCTCTTGTTTGGTAGGGTGCACTTAGACTATACCACAAGCCTTCCTAGCGAGGGGCTGCAAGAAGTTGATCGAGCTTAACCCCCAAATTCCCAAAAAGTGTATACACCCTAACTAAACTAAGGCCGTTATTTTCAAGGTCGGGATTATCATTTTCAATTTGGAAAAACTACCGTTTCTAATAGCGTAAAAATGTGAACAAATACTTTACTTTCTTTTATTAGAAATTTATTAATCAGGATTAACTGATCAAGTGATTTTGTTAAATCAATCTTTGATTTAACTCACACCATATATTTCAATAGAGGAATAAAAAATGGCAAAAAATAGGTTCTTTAAAAATTAAAATACATAGAAAATCGGAGCAAACTTAAAATATTAAATCTTAATTAAATTTAATTCAAAATTAGCTAACTGATAAAAGTAAAATATCCGATAATTATAGAGGAAAAGAGCCATAGTATCAAAATCAATAAATTCTGTAAAATAAAAAAAACCTGATTTAATTATACAAAAAAATCGAGAATGTGCCAACCCTTAAAGTAATAATAATTATTATAATATACCACAGTTCTTGAGAGATGGCGCTAGTGCCAATTTCCCCCAAATGAATCTGCTAAATCGATAAGCGGAAAAAAAAATCGACACAACTCAGCAATAAACGAAAGTTCGATGCTTTGGTTTTTCGCCAAAGTCATCTCGACCCAAAATTAGAAACGATGCGGCAAAAATTAATTAGCCTAATTAATTCGACAAGCTACTCAAAATACGATTTACTCTGTTTACACGCTATCATAAAGAAATCGTTAAGGGGAAAACCTGTCAATGTTTAGTCACGTTTTACGCCACCAGATGGGGTAAGGAATCCATCGAGCTGTAGAATAAAGCTAAAATTAATGTTATCTAAATTAGAGTGGCGAGTAAGAACTCCCGAATCGTTTTTCAATTAAATAAATAAAAATCATCGAAAACGTAGATCAAAATATAACTTAAAACGTCAATTTTAAATAGTTTTTGTAAAATAATTACCGATTTAACAAAATAGAATACAAAAAGTGGATTTATAAATTGTCATAGACCGTTTTGGACGATGTTCCCATAAAGATATGTAAACAGGGATGCCAGATCGCGAAAATGAAATTTCCCTTTAGCGGCGTGGTAATTTCCCTTTTTGGATCAAATATTCCCGATATTCAGATGTACATAAAAATTACATAAATAATCCTGGGAAAAAAGTTGTTTTCATTGTTATCAAAATAATTATGCCATAGGCCGCTATATCAGGGTGACCAGGGAAATAATTTGAAAATTTTATAGGAAAAATAAGGATTTTAGAGGAGAATTATAGGATAATATAGGAAATAAAATAGGCAAACAATAGGATAATATAGGCAAATTATAGGAAAATAAAGGAAAAATAATAATGCAATTATTGCATATAATAATAATAATAATAAGCTAGGCTAATACCCAAGGCACCACCTTAGGCCTAAGTTATCATGCGACTTTTGAAGCCCTTAATTCAGGTGGCCGGGTTACAATGCGTAGGAGGGTGGTGGCAAGCCCTGCATGCCACGAGATCGAGCCAACAGCTCCCTACACTAACTATTACCGTTAACCTAGACAAGTTTTCATGGAAGGGGAAACCGAAGAACTCAGGGGAAAACCCCTTAAACCAGTGGGGAGAGAACTTGCAAACTCAACGCAGAAGGAGTTGTTCCGAGTTTTTCACCCAGTGCCACAAGCTGGGATCGAATCCGGCTCCTCTTGCTGCGAGGTGAAAGTGCTAACCACTCCACCCCAGTATATCGGTATACTTTGACTAGAATCACCTAGAATATTGATAATTTTGTTCGAAAGCGGCAGGATTTTCACTAGATGTTCTATGATACGTACCAAAAAGTTCTTTCATTTTCCAAAGACCGTGAAATTATAGGAAAACAGGTGAAATTAAAGGAATTTATAGTAAGGCATTAAAAATATAGGAAGTCTGGTCAACCTGCTATAACATAAAATAAAGCGCCATCTATATTATCAATATCGAACTATTTACCCAAAACTCACCGCTACTATTGTTTGATTTTTCAGTTTAAATTTTTAACAAAGGCCTAAATAATAATTTTCTAGGTCGAAATTTCCCTAGATTTCCTTTTCGAATTTTCTAGGTCGAAATTTCCCTAGATTTCCTTTTCGAATTTTCTAGGTCGAAATTTCCCTAGATTTCCTTTTCGAATTTTCTAGGTCGAAATTTCCATAGATGTTCGAATTTTTGAGCTCCAAATTTCCCTAGATGTGGGAAATTTGTACCCCGATCTGGCATCACTGTTATGTAAAGGATAAGATACAGTTTATAAACTGTATAATTTATGGG
The DNA here is from genome assembly GCF_980474605.1 of Leiobunum rupestre. Lineage (NCBI taxonomy): Eukaryota > Metazoa > Arthropoda > Arachnida > Opiliones > Sclerosomatidae > Leiobunum > Leiobunum rupestre. Next base: position 26,416,985 of record NC_143393.1, on the reverse strand, counting down.
ATTACCCCATTACAAGTAGCGTCACTGTAAATGACCAACCGGAAACACTCATTCGAATCGATGTTGCGGCTTCTAACGCTAAAATATAAAAAGCGGAAATGTTTTGAAAGGGACGCTGCGGAACCATTTTGGAGTTTAAAGCACGTACTCCCAGACAATGCGGGGTAAAAGATCAAAGGTAACTAACCTCACGTTTAACGACACTATCTAAACCCCCTAAAAAACCCGAAATACAGTTTCGAGTGAAAACGCAAAAGATTAAATCACGAGCATGTTTTCGCGCTTGACAAATCTATTCTTACCTGTAAAAATGACAAATCTAGCGTCGAAATAATAGAGACCATGATCGTAACACACATTGGTCAATACAAATATCCAACGCGATCTTCGGACGGCGACTTTCAATTTTAACAAAACCCGGCTTTTTAACTGGTATAACCGCGTTAAACGCTGCTTACGTAAGCAATCTCTTCTTTTTGTTGATCATCTGTCCATTGAATGTTTCTCAACTAGCTCCGAAACGCGTCGCGGGAAGCTGCGGAGACGAGCTCGAATTCGATCCGTTGCGAGCGTTCTGTCCGCTCTCGCTCCGTGTTCGGCTGCTCTGCGCCGCATGCGACGGGGTGGCCGAGCATCCTCCCCCGACGCATCACCGCCCCACCCTCCCTCCTCCTCCTCTGTATTCCCTCACAATTAAATACGTTACTAAGCTGCAGCTAAATAAATTGGACTGCCATCTATAGTCGTTGTTACATATTAACAGACAGCATTATGTTTAAATATAATTTATAATGTTTAAATATAATTTATAATGATAAAACATAACACATTATGATAAAACATAACACATTATGATAAAACATAACACATTATGATAAAACATAACACATTATGATAAAACATAACACATTATGATAAAACATAACACATTATGATAAAACATAACACATTATGATAAAACATTATATATTATATTTAAATATAATATACTGTTTAAAAATAATATATTATAATGTTTAAATATAACATATTATGATAAAACATAATACATTATGATAAAACATATATTATGTTTAAATATAATATACTGTTTAAAAATAATATATTATACTGTTTAAAAATAATATATTATAATGTTTAAATATCACATATTATAATGTTTAAATATAACATATTATAATGTTTAAATATAACATATTATAATGTTTAAATATAACATATTACCATGTTTAAATATAACATATTACCATGTTTAAATATAACATATTACCATGTTTAAATATAACATATTACAATGTTTAAATATAACATATTACAATGTTTAAATATAACATATTACAATGTTTAAATATAACATATTACAATGTTTAAATATAACATATTACAATGTTTAAATATAACATATTACAATGTTTAAATATAACATATTACAATGTTTAAATATAACATATTACAATGTTTAAATATAACATATTACAATGTTTAAATATAACATATTACAATGTTTAAATATAACATATTACAATGTTTAAATATAACATATTACAATGTTTAAATATAACATATTACAATGTTTATATATATATATATATATAAGATCTTTAACAAATTAAAAAAAAATTACAACAGTGTTATTTAAAAAAAATATTATTTTCCAGAATTAACTTAGTTATAAGTTAATAAATAACGTTTTACGGTAAAATTTTACGAGAAGACGGTAAGGTAAATTTCCCTACAGTGTAATTCCATTAATTACATTTTACCTTATCAACCATAGCGTAACCTCGTCCTAAATAATATATCCCAGTATCAATGGTTTCGCTTCGTTAAAATAGATTTTAAAAGTAATTGGTTAACAAGTCTGGAACGTCGTGAATAAAGTATGAGTAACGCACAGTTGCCGACTTTTGGCCAATCCCTCGTCTACCAACTGCTTTACACGCTATGGGCAGAGACTCAACCTCTACATAGCGTCAGGACAGACTTTCTGTCTCCCAAACCTATCTCTCTCTCTCTCTCTCTCTCTCTCTCTCTCTCTCTCTCTCTCTCTCTCTCTCTCTCTCTCTCTATAAGGAAACAGTGCGGGGGGGGCAGAAGGCTGCATTTTATATAGAACACTATATATTTAAGAGTACCAATTTTAACGAAATTTATTTCTTAAAGAATTTAATAAGACTAAGAAATTTGCCTATTTACGCGTTTATTTAGACTAAAGAAATATTGTTTTCTGAATTAAATTTAAAATATTAGTAGACCAAAAAAATCAACGCCTGTAGAACTGTTCTACACGCCATACACCGGTGTTACGGGAGGAGTCAACTACCAGGAGCGAAAAAATTATTTTCAAACCCTGTTCACGAAATTAGCAATAGGGACTTGGCAGTGCTACGTCACAGCTTTTTTCAATCGTGGGGAGAAACATATGATCACAATGGCGGCCATGGCCAAAGCTACGGAGTGCCAAGTCTCTATTATTAAAAAAAATAACGCAAAATTTTGTTTGAAAATTAAAAAAAAATTGGTATTCGTTTCTTTTCGGGTAATATTTAAAATAAATTTATTTTTAAATGAAGAAAATTCAGTAAAACATTTCTCCAATAAGTGAGTTTTTAATAGCTGAATTATCAGGTGTTTCAATATTTATTCAGACGCGGTCATACCTTACCTAAAAAATTATCAGACTAAAAATATAAATAACAATGGAAAACCGGAAATGTTTCTTTATAATAGGGGGCGCTGCAAAGTTCATTTGACTGACTAAATCGCACGACACATTGCGTGATTCGTCTCACCAAAAGTAAATTTAACCTTCCATATCTCCCAAGGATTTGACCTAAAAATAAAAACTAATCAATAAATTTGGTATAACTTCCCACTTTAAGAATTTATTGATTTTTATTATAATCGTTTTACCTGTCCAAATGATTGATTTCTATTTTTGCTAATAAGAGTAATGCAAAAAAAATTTAATTTAAAAAATTTAAATCGAAATGATATCGTAATTTTATTTATAACAAGTTGGCAAGCCAAAATTACCTCTCCTCGGAAGTATGGTCCCTAGTGATATTAATTTCTCGACACAACCCCCAAAGATATCTCCGCAATTCAGAGTTATTTACGAAAAACGTATTCTCGGTTCAAGTTAACTAAACTTGAAATGAATTATTTGAATACAAAAAACTTAAAATAACACGATTTATAATCAAATTGATATTAAATTTAGTTTTGGAAAATGGTTAAATTATATTAATAAATAAATTATTTTGATAAATATTAATTTAAAAAATTATTTAAATCGAATTATTAAAATTTTAGATCTAATACAAAAATAATTACAATGCTTACTTCCACTTATATTTAAAAAAAGACTTAAAAAATAGGATAAATAGGAAGCAAATAGACACCAATGTTAAATAACATGACATCATTATTTCTAAATAGGCCTTTCCATAAAAAAAGCTACGATTGCTGAACTGGTTTATGTACAGGGTTGCCACAAAATTTTTAGATTTAAATTCCCTGGCGATTATTAAGAGATTTTCCCAGACTTTTTAAGGCCAAAAGTTTTATTTTATATGCTTAACTTTTTTCAGAAGTTAATAAATTTAACTAGACTCATATTTCATTAAAAAGGTTATTGCTATTAGCCAAAATTTCAAGGAAATAAATAATAATCATAGAATTTGTCATAGATCTAGAGTAAAATTACCTACAAGTGTCAAGATAAAATTTAATTCCCCGACTTTTCCCTTAATATTTATTTTTTTTAAAATTCCCTAACCTTTCCCTGACTTTTCCCTCATTCGTCACGAAATACGTTTAAGTTCAGTTCAGTTTATGCTTAAAAACAGGATGCCTCGTCGAATTTAACCTTATGTCCAGGGCATTTCGTTGAAAAACGTCATCGATACATCACCCGTGACGCAGAAGCAACATCAAAACCAAGGCCTATTATCCCAAAAGCCGAATTAGTTTCGAAATACCGGATTCCAAAAAACTTAGTTTATCGCGTTCTAAGTAATTATTGGCTATCGATTTCTCATTTTTACTACTACCCTTGAATAAATTAAGTGAAAAAATTAACTTTACAGGTATGTAATCTCAGGGTTCATCCGCAGACCTTGGTTTAACAATAAATTTAAAAACTCTTTCTTGGAAAATTGTCTCGTTTTTCTCCCAACAGAGACTTATATCGGTAATGTCATTAAGTTCAAAGCTCTTAAAATAAACTAGAACAGCGAGATAAAAAATAATCCAAACACTTATTTATTCTCGGGAAATCGCTACGAAATCCTTCTCTAGTCACTTCAAAAAGACAGAGGCTTAGCTAACATCGCGGTCTAGTCTCGCAGTCGGGTAAAGTCCGTGTCGTTCGCGCCTGTCGCCGGATATTAGGTGGTGAGTCGCGTGAAAGGGCACCCAAAGACCGGGAATACTCTGACGTCACGGAGGCCCGGGACTGACGTCACACCTACGTCACCGGTAGCGCTGACGAATAAGGGGGCCGAATCTAATTGTCGGCCGCGCCGAAGATACGCCGGAGTCGTCCCTAATTCACCGTCAACTCGCGTCGACTTCACCCAATTTTTTTAACGCGATAGACAGTTCAACTTGACAGCGCGTCTGTCGTTAATTTCAACGATTTAACGAATCTCTTTCATTCGTTGGCATTGAAAACTCCTTTTAATCGTACTAGGTCGGCGTCCCATTCGCCGACAACTCCTAACGACTTACGTTAGCTTTTTAAGCGTAGTAAAGACGACTCGGTTTGACAGTACTCCCAAAGGCGACGACTCTTTGGCAACCGCTGATTCCAAAGATTGACACGAACTAGCATTTATTCTTACGAGTCTTTTAATTGTATCTGAGATTCTGAGGAGAATTTCAGCGCTTGATAACTGAGGAATTTAGCGAGGGGGGGGGGGGCTATTCTTTTCTGCCTAATTCTATTTTAAACTTGGCTTAAAATAAAGAACTTGATCGAAATAAGAGCTAAAACGAATAACAACTGAGGTAACACTTTTTTACCTACTAAGACGCCGAAAAAATACGTATAATATTTCTTGTCACACAAATCTAGAGGTCGGGGACGGTTAATCATTATCCATGTTTAAATTGATTTTTTTCGGGGGGAAAATGTAAACAAAGAAATTTACCGGTTATTATTTCGGAAAAACATGTATTATTCGTAAAAATTGAACTTTTTACCGAAAAGAAACGATTAATTTTACAAATTTATCAAAAAATTAATCGGATAATACAGAAATATAAATTACTTGATCAAAACGTTATACGAATAATTTTGAGAGCTTTATCTATTGAATAAAAGTGAACCAACCCCGACCGCTACACAAATCTGATCTCACTACAATTTTTATCAGTTAGTAGCACAACTAAATGCTTTTTTAAAGGTTTATATAATTGATTGAAAAATTCTAGGCGAATTCCGTCATGTGAAAAAAATCTATTTAATTTAAATCCGATTTTTATTGCTTTTGTTATTTTTTATTTATTTACAGTTTTATGCTTCTTTTTCTTGAGAAATTAATTAATAATTTGAGTAAAACGGTAAACTAAAATATATATTTTAAAAACTAAATTTAATTTAGTTTGATCCGAATTTCTTATTGCAGGATAGCCTACTTTTGTATACTTTTTTATAAATACATTGAAGTATAATAAGTGATTTAATGTTTTTGGAAAAATAACTATTTAAATCGTGATTTAATGATTTTTAGAAAAATCCCTCAATTTAAATCGTGATTTATTGATTTTTAGAAAAATCCCTCAATTTATATCACAATTCGAATATCGTTGTTTATTATTTACTTACACTCGTAACCCCCAGTCTTAAAAAAAGTCCGATCTAGCTTCGGAAGTCTGGCGTACGTGGCGCGGCCAATCAAATCAAATATTATCATTAGTTAGTTCATCGATAATTGTCTTATTTTAAAATGTTTTCTGAAAGAAATTTTCTAATACCAGTATCGGCCAATAGCGTTTTTAATATTGTCCAAACACGCTTTTCGTCGCGTACCCTGGTTAAGCAAAATGTCAATATCATTTTTAAATGATTTTTAAGCCCTATTTTAACGAGCGGATTTTTAGATTTTTACCCGCTGCTAGCTAGCTTGAAAATGGGACTGAAAATTGTATTTTAAACAACTGCGTTAAAGGCGTTTAAATATAATTATAATCCATTTTGTAAGAGCCTAAATTAAGGTTTGGGTTTTTGGAACGTGAACTGCATTACGTATTCTAGGTTTTAAAGGGAGCTGATTTTTGGATAATTCTTTAGTTATTTTGTTGGAAAATACTCATAATAATTAGACAATTAAAAATTTATAAAATATTTGATGTAGCCATTTAAATGTTACGCTTTAGCAATCTTTTTGATGCGTACAGGATCTAATTCACCTCTGTTCTGACAAACTAATTCATGATAAGAAGTTAATACAGGTCGAAGCTGTGGGAATGTTTACCCCATCTAGTGTCAGCCACAAGTACTATCTATCGGTTGAAAAGAAAATAATTCAATTCAAATTATTTTTATTTCCTGCAAAATTAAATGTATACACACTTTTATAAAATTACAGGAATAATAATAGCAACTGTCGGCACTGTCATGGCCACCTGTATTATGAAAAGGCCCCTGTTATTAGAGATGGTCCTACCCGATTCTTCGAAAAAAAGCGACTTTAGTGGAGAGCGTGGTGCCATCTATTAATGTTAAAGGAAGCTAAAATTCAATATATCCAACGGGTAACGTCGTCAGAGAGCCACTGTAGAGCATTTTATTTATATTACTTATACTCTACTTAGTTAACTTTAACCTAAATTATACATTCCATGTAAAAAATATTGTTTAAAATTACTGTAACTTATGATAATGACGAATTTACAACCGATTCAATCAACGCTAGGGGTCGCACGAAATTTTCGGATTTCAAATCCCCGATTTATCGAGGGTATCCCTGATTAATTTTTGGCAATATCCTTGACCTGTTTGGTAATATAACGGCCAATTTTCATCATTTCAAGTTTTCATAGGTAAAAGTATCAAATGAAACAATACTTTTGAAATATCACAAACTTAATTATATTTAATAAGCCAGACATGAGCACCCGAGATAAGATACTCCATTTTCTCTGACTTTTTACGATATTATTTAAATCCTGGAATTTTTTCACCAAATTGTAAATCCCTGACTTATCTAGGGTTCGTACGGAACATGGATAAGTACCGACTTTTGGGTCAAAATGTAGCTCTGCTATCTCAGGGTTGCCACAAAATTTTGAGATTCAAATTCCCTGACTATTCCCCGTTTTCCCTGACCATTTTAAGGCCAAATTTTCATTTTATAGTTGACTTTTATCAGAAGTTAAATTTTAATGAACTTATATTTCAGTAAAAAGGTTATTGCAATGTTAAAAAAATTAGCCAAACTTTCAAGGAAATAAATGACAATCATAGAATTTGTCATAGATCTGGTCTAAAAACTAACCTTAAAAAAGTGCCCAAGATAAAATTTAATTCCCTGACTTTTTACAAATTCTAAAAATTCCCTGACATTTCCCCGAATTTTTAGGTCCATTCTTAAATTCCCTGACGTGTGGCAACCCTGTATCTTGTTTTGATTACGACGATAGCGACACCTGTTGAAAAAAGAGCTACTTAAAGTTGAACCGACACTTGCTTTAAACCAACTTGTGACACGTGAAGTCAATTACCGGTGGCCGGGTTAACTAATAGAATGGTACTTTTGACAACAGAGAAAACAAGGTAACCGTGGTGATGTTGAGGTCCAAGTACCATTACCATCTGCTTTATGGCCCAAATACATCGCGTCAAAACAACAATGAAAGTGTTTGTTGTTATGACATTCAGTATTATTCAGAGAAAAGCTTCTAAGATCATGAATCACGCTAGACTATGGACCACCCGTTAAAAATGCTTTTATTAAAAATATCAATAAAAATCCGATGTAATTAATAAAAACGTGTCGTATTCCCGACACAAACATGACGAAAATTTCACGCTTGGGGGCGTTAGCCGCTTGCAGTCATTAAGTTCTCACCCACTTACTAGGCTGGTCTTCAAGAGGTTAATATCCCCAGTGCCAAGATGAAGAGGTGATAACAAGGCTTTCCGCCGTATTTGCATGGTCAAAATATCCTAGCAAGAACCTTATTCTACTTCCCCCTGTTAGCCGTAGAACAGGCTGTCATCGATTGATTTGGCTGGAACCATACTAGAGAGAAAATGTAGATTAAGCCTGTGCTATAAAACGCGTAAGGAGAACGTGTGGCATAAACAGCAGTCTATCGGCTTTGGAAATAACTATTTGTGCAGGGTATTTCAAATCGATTTCCCACTGTTATTTTCCTGATTTTCCCAGGTGCAAGATAATCTCAATTCAAACTAATTACATAATAGTAATAAAGTAGAATTTTTAATAAGAAAACTTACTGACGTAAATTCGTACTCTTTAAGGAAAACTCTCTGAACCCTCATAAATTTCCCTGTTTTTGACTAAACAATATGAATTTCCCTGATATTTCAGGTGTTCCAAGTTTCAAATTCCCCGATATTTCCATGTGTTCCAAGTTTCCAATTCCCCGATATTACCAGGTGTTCCAAGTTTCCAATTCCCCGATATTACCAGGTGTTCCAAGTTTCAAATTCCCCGATATTACCAGGTGTTCCAAGTTTCAAATTCCCCGATATTACCAGGTGTTCCAAGTTTCAAATTCCCCGATATTACCAGGTGTTCCAAGTTTCCAATTCCCCGATATTTCCGGGTGTTCCAAGTTTCCAATTCCCCGATATTTCCAGGTGTTCCCAGTTTCCAATTCCCCGATATTTCCAGGTGTTCCCAGTTTCCAATTCCCCGATATTTCCAGGTGTTCCCAGTTTCCAATTCCCCGATATTTCCAGGTGTTCCCAGTTTCCAATTCCCCGATATTTCCAGGTGTTCCCAGTTTCCAATTCCCCGATATTTCCAGGTGTTCCCAGTTTCCAATTCCCCGATATTTCCAGGTGTTCCCAGTTTCCAATTCCCCGATATTTCCAGGTGTTCCCAGTTTCCAATTCCCCGATATTTCCAGGTGTTCCCAGTTTCCAATTCCGCGATATTCCCAGGTGTTCCCAGTTTCCAATTCCGCGATATTCCCAGGTGTTCCTAATTCCCCGATATTCCCAGGTGTTCCTAATTCCCCGATATTCCCAGTTTCCAATTCCCCGATATTCCCAGTTTCCAATTCCGCGATATTCCCAGGTGTTCCCAGTTTCCAATTCCGCGATATTCCCAGTTTCCAATTCCCCGATATTCCCAGTTTCCAATTCCCCGATATTCCCAGTTTCCAATTCCCCGATATTCCCAGGTGTTCCCAGTTTCCAATTCCCCGATATTCCCAGTTTCCAATTCCCCGATATTCCCAGTTTCCAATTCCCCGATATTCCCAGGTGTTCCCAGTTTCCAATTCCGCGATATTCCCAGTTTCCAATTCCCCGATATTCCCAGTTTCCAATTCCCCGATATTCCCAGGTGTTCCCAGTTTCCAATTCCGCGATATTCCCAGTTTCCAATTCCCCGATATTCCCAGTTTCCAATTCCCCGATATTCCCAGGTGTTCCCAGTTTCCAATTCCCCGATATTCCCAGGTGTTCCCGGTTTCCAATTCCGCGATATTCCCAGTTTCCAATTCCGCGATATTCCCAGGTGTTCCCAGTTTCCAATTCCGCGATATTCCCAGTTTCCAATTCCGCGATATTCCCAGGTGTTCCCAGTTTCCAATTCCGCGATATTCCCTGTTTGTATGAACAATTTAAATAAATAATCCTCTGATTAACAGCCGTGTCCCATAAACCATAACGCTGACTAGGCGGAAGCCAAGGGGCCCACCAAGAGCAGGGGTCAAATAGGAGCCCCGCGTCACAAGGGGGAGGGGGGATATTGAAGGGCCCAAAGAAGATCGACGCCTGGGGGCCAAATACGGACCCCACGTCAGAAGGGGAAGGGGGATATTGAAGGGCCCAAAGAAGATCGATGCCTAGGGGCCAAATACAGGCCCCACGTCAGAAGGGGGAGGGGGATATTGAGGGGCCCCGCCATAGGTTAAATACTTAAGAGGCTAATTCCCTAATTGACGCCATCTAGTGTAAATAAAATTATAAAAATAGAACCTTCAATGGCTTCCCTTAAATGTCTGTTTCCCTGTAAAGCAGTCTGCACTCGTACGCGATTTCCAGCTCACGAGTGGAAGCGTTTATGAATGAGGGACAAGTAACGATTTAATCGAGAACTTCTTACAAACGATAAGGAAAATGAGTAATTTCTATTGGTGAAACTATAGCGCGGATGTTAAAGATGCGGCCGAAGAATAATCGAAATATTCCCTAGTAATAACCGCCTTTGACGCCAGATGGCAGTATCGCCTATTTTTCCCAAATTACAAAAGAGGGGGAGAATCGGGAACCTACTATTGGGAAAGCAATTTTGTCCGATGCGACAAAAATTCTCTTTTGTCGACTTCAGTGAGTCAATTTGTTTCCAGGAGAACTAATTTACGGGTGAGTTTACATTTTGTATAGACGGGAAATCTACTTTCTACACCACTGCCATAACCTAGGGTTCTCTAAGCCTAATTCTTTGAAAGGTATTTCAAAGGGTTTCTAACAGAAATCTACCAGAGTTTTAAACGTTAAAATCTACCAGAGTTTTCAACGTTAAAATCTACCAGAGTTTTCAACGTTAAAATCTACCAGAGTTTTCAACGTTAAAATCTACCAGAGTTTTCAACGTTAAAATCTACCAGAGTTTTCAACGTTAAAATCTACCAGAGTTTTCAACGTTAAAATCTACCAGAGTTTTCAACGTTAAAATCTACCAGAGTTTTCAACGTTAAAATCTACCAGTTTTCAACGTTAAAATCTACCAGAGTTTTCAACGTTAAAATCTACCAGAGTTTTCAACGTTAAAATCTACCAGAGTTTTCAACGTTAAAATCTACCAGAGTTTTCAACGTTAAAATCTACCAGAGTTTTCAACGTTAAAATCTACCAGTGTTTTCAACGTTAAAATCTACCCGAGTTTTCAACGTTAAAATCTACCAGAGTTTTCCACGTTAAAATCTACCAGTTTTCCACGTTAAAATCTACCAGTTTTCCACGTTAAAATCTACCAGTTTTCCAACGTTAAAATCTACCAGTTTTCCAACGTTAAAATCTACCAGTTTTCCACGTTAAAATCTACCAGTTTTCCACGTTAAAATCTACCAGTTTTCCACGTTAAAATCTACCAGTTTTCCACGTTAAAATCTACCAGTTTTCCACGTTAAAATCTACCAGTTTTCCACGTTAAAATCTACCAGTTTTCCACGTTAAAATCTACCAGTTTTCCACGTTAAAATCTACCAGTTTTCCACGTTAAAATCTACCAGTTTTCCACGTTAAAATCTACCAGTTTTCCACGTTAAAATCTACCAGTTTTCCACGTTAAAATCTACCAGAGTTTTCAACGTTAAAATCTACCAGAGTTTTCAACGTTAAAATCTACCAGAGTTTTCAACGTTAAAATCTACCAGTTTTCAACGTTAAAATCTACCAGAGTTTTCAACGTTAAAATCTACCAGGGTTTTCCACGTTAAAATCTACCAGTTTTCCACGTTAAAATCTACCAGTTTTCCACGTTAAAATCTACCAGTTTTCCACGTTAAAATCTACCAGTTTTCCACGTTAAAATCTACCAGTTTTCCACGTTAAAATCTACCAGAGTTTTCAACGTTAAAATCTACCAGAGTTTTCAACGTTAAAATCTACCAGAGTTTTCAACGTTAAAATCTACCAGTTTTCAACGTTAAAATCTACCAGGGTTTTCAACGTTAAAATCTACCAGTTTTCAACGTTAAAATCTACCAGTTTTCAACGTTAAAATCTACCAGGGTTTTCAACGTTAAAATCTACCAGTTTTCAACGTTAAAATCTACCAGTTTTCAACGTTAAAATCTATCAGTTTTCAACGTTAATCTATCAGTTTTCAACGTTAATCTATCAGTTTTCAACGTTAATCTATCAGTTTTCAACGTTAAAATCTACCAGTTTTCAACGTTAAAATCTACCAGTTTTCAACGTTAAAATCTATCAGTTTTCAACGTTAAAATCTATCAGTTTTCAACGTTAAAATCTATCAGTTTTCAACATTAAAAACCAAAATTTATCGGGACCTCAAAACTGAAATTACATGGTTCTAACACTAAATTAAAACCACCGAACTGTACATTTTCAAACTACAAGGACAAGGTATTTTAATACGTAAAAATTGCAAATCCGACCGTTTGTCGTAACCTTGGGAACGCGGTGAAATGTGTTTAGGAATACGTTATCAGCCCAAAAAACTCGTTTACCAGAATGACGAACGTTAATTAAGGACACAGAAGTAGCTAAAAAACCTAACTCCTAACTAAATCCAAATTCTTAGATACTGGTAAAAACTCGTGTCATAAAAATAAACAATTTTTTCAGTGAAAGATTCTAAGAAAAACGAAACTAAAATTTTAATCCGTAAATACGAAACCATCCGTCTAACAAGCAAAAAAGCTAAATTTAATTATACATTCGTGAATTCGAACATTTGGCGAGAAAGGTAGTAATATTTTAATATGAACTTAAATTGAATTAATTATTTATTTTACTTTCAATTTCATTGTTTATTTTTTGATAAAAAAACGAAAATATTATTGATTTACTGATTTTCTAAGGTTTTATGCCTGTTTTTCTTGAAAACTTGATAAATAGTTTGAGTGCCGGGATAACGTAAACTATAGTTTAAATTAATCCGTATTAACTTGAATTATGAATAAAAATAAAATTTAATTGCATTTTCTCTTAATTGAAATTTCTAAAGAATCTACTATCATACATTTTCATAAATACACTGAAGAACAATACGTGATTTAAATTATGATTTAAAAAAATAACCTTATTTAATTAACTCAAATTTATTTAAATTAGACAACCCTGACACGTGACTTCCCGTATTTTATAGAAACACAAGAGTCGTAGGGAAACATCCCACTCACGAAATTTTCGTTTTCCATCCATTCCATTTGACAGAAATTTTCGTTTTCCATCCATTCCCATTCCATTTGACAGAAATGTTATTCAATACCGTGGTAAATCCATGATTAAAATACTGATGTCAAACAAATCGAAATTTATCAAACCAGAATTAAATTTATTTATCAGAATGTAATTCCGACTGAGATAAAACAAATCTCCGCTAAGGTATCTCTGCCGATTCACAAAAAAACCTTGGATGGTCCCCCTTTAAACCAATAGGGTCAATTTTAATGGTCAAACATCCGCGCGGATGGACACACGCAACGACCAAAAAAAAAACCCGTCCGATTTTTTCAGAAAAAGTGTAGGTATATTTTATTTTAAGGGGGCTGATCAATTGATAGCGAGTGAAAACATTTCGCTTGACTTAAACTCCCTTTAACTACACCAATACCGACGTTTTACTTTTACGGCCAGCAAAAATGTAGCTTGAAATTGGCCGTGGATAGACCAAAGGTATTCGCTAAGCGCACCCTGTCGTAAACATAGCAAAGTAAAGTCAGCATTTTTTTCGATGTTGGCATCTTTTCGTCGCGACCTAGTTTAAGGAAGATACGAGTTTAAGTACCCGTCCTTACAGAACGCGTACGTCTAGAGAAAGGGCCCTTTCATAAATTACGTAAGCACTAGGGGGCCGGGCGGATTGTAAAAGCGTTACTAAATGCTAATAGTATAATAATTTTATTACGTCACATATCATAATACTACAATATCAGTGACACGCATTTGCACTCAACTCTGATTATCCGAAAGTGGCGACCTCTGACCCGAATCTTTTGCTCTTCTCTATTCTAGATAATTTATTTGTAAATTATGGTAATAACAATAAAAAGATAATTTTACAGTTCGACAATTTCCTGACTGAAATAATATGAATATCACACAATAATATAAATATCACACAATAATATAAATATCACACAATAATATAAATATCACGCAATAATATAAATATCACGCAATATAAATATCACGCAATATAAATATCACGCAATATAAATATCACGCAATATAAATATCACGCAATATAAATATCACGCAATATAAATATCACGCAATAATATATATATATATATCACGCAATAATATAAATATATATATCACGCAATAATATAAATATATATATCACGCAATAATATAAATATATATATCACGCAATAATATATATATATATATATATCACGCAATAATATATATATATATATATCACGCAATAATATATATATATATATATCACGCAATAATATATATATATATATATATCACGCAATAATATATATATATATATCACGCAATAATATATATATATATATCACGCAATAATATATATATATATCACGCAATAATATATATATATATCACGCAATAATATATATATATATATCACGCAATAATATATATATATATATATATCACGCAATAATATATATATATATATCACGCAATAATATATATATATATGTATCACGCAATAATATATATATATATATCACGCAATAATATATATATATATATCACGCAATAATATATATATATATATCACGCAATAATATATATATATATATCACGCAATAATATATATATATATATATCACGCAATAATATATATATATATATCACGCAATAATATATATATATATCACGCAATAATATATATATATATCACGCAATAATATATATATATATCACGCAATAATATATATATATATCACGCAATAATATATATATATATCACGCAATAATATATATATATCACGCAATAATATATATATATCACGCAATAATATATATATATATCACGCAATAATATATATATATCACGCAATAATATATATATATCACGCAATAATATATATATATATATATATCACGCAATAATATATATATATATATATATATCACGCAATAATATATATATATATATATATCACGCAATAATATATATATATATATATCACGCAATAATATATATATATATATATATCACGCAATAATATATATATATATATATATATATATATATCACGCAATAATATATATATATATATATATCACGCAATAATATATATATATATATCACGCAATAATATATATATATATATCACGCAATAATATATATATATATATCACGCAATAATATATATATATATCACGCAATAATATATATATATATATATATCACGCAATAATATATATATATATATATATTTATATATCACGCAATAATATATATATATATATTTATATATCACGCAATAATATATATATATATATATATATATATATATATATATATATATATATCACGCAATAATATATATATATATATATCACGCAATAATATATATATATATATATATCACGCAATAATATATATATATATATATCACGCAATAATATATATATATATATATCACGCAATAATATATATATATATATATCACGCAATAATATATATATATATATATATCACGCAATAATATATATATATATATATATATATATATATATATATATAACGCAATAATATATATATATATATATCACGCAATAATATATATATATATATCACGCAATAATATATATATATATATCACGCAATAATATATATATATATATATATCACGCAATAATATATATATATATATATATATCACGCAATAATATATATATATATATATATATCACGCAATAATATATATATATATATATATATCACGCAATAATATATATATATATATATATATATCACGCAATAATATATATATATATATATATATCACGCAATAATATATATATATATATATATATATATATATATCACGCAATAATATATATATATATATATATCACGCAATAATATATATATATATATATATCACGCAATAATATATATATATATATATATATCACGCAATAATATATATATATATATATATATATATCACGCAATAATATATATATATATATATATATCACGCAATAATATATCACGCAATAATATATATATATATATATATATCACGCAATAATATATATATATATATATCACGCAATAATATATATATATATATCACGCAATAATATATATATATATATCACGCAATAATATATATATATATATATCACGCAATAATATATATATATATATCACGCAATAATATATATATATATATATATATCACGCAATAATATATATATATATATATCACGCAATAATATATATATATATATATATATATCACGCAATAATATATATATATATATATCACGCAATAATATATATATATATATATATATCACGCAATAATATATATATATATATATATATCACGCAATAATATATATATATATATATATATCACGCAATAATATATATATATATATATATATATCACGCAATAATATATATATATATATATATATCACGCAATAATATATATATATATATATATATCACGCAATAATATATATATATATATCACGCAATAATATATATATATATATCACGCAATAATATATATATATATATATCACGCAATAATATATATATATATATATATATATATATATCACGCAATAATATATATATATATATATATATATATATATCACGCAATAATATATATATATATATATATATATATATATATATCACGCAATAATATATATATATATATATATATATATATATATATATCACGCAATAATATATATATATATATATATATATATATCACGCAATAATATATATATATATATATATATATATATCACGCAATAATATATATATATATATATATATATATATCACGCAATAATATATATATATATATATATATATATCACGCAATAATATATATATATATATATATATATCACGCAATAATATATATATATATATATATATCACGCAATAATATATATATATATATATATATATATATATCACGCAATAATATATATATATATATATATATCTATCACGCAATAATATATATATATATATATATCACGCAATAATATATATATATATATATATCACGCAATAATATATATATATATATATATCACGCAATAATATATATATATATATATCACGCAATAATATATATATATATATATATCACGCAATAATATATATATATATATATATCACGCAATAATATATATATATATATATATATATCACGCAATAATATATATATATATATATATATATATATATATATATATATATATATCACGCAATAATATATATATATATATATATATATATATATATATATATATATATATATATATATATCACGCAATAATATATATATATATATATATATATATATATATATATATATATATCACGCAATAATATAATATATATATATATATATATATCACGCAATAATATAATATATATATATATATATATATATATCACGCAATAATATAAATATCACGCAATAATATAAATATCACGCAATAATATAAATATCACGCAATAATATAAATATCACGCAATAATATAAATATCACGCAATATTATAAATATCACGCAATATTATAAATATCACGCAATATAAATATCACGCAATATAAATATCACGCAATATAAATATCACGCAATATAAATATCACGCAATATAAATATCACGCAATATAAATATCACGCAATATAAATATCACGCAATATAAATATCACGCAATATAAATATCACGCAATATAAATATCACGCAATATAAATATCACGCAATATAAATATCACGCAATATAAATATCACGCAATATAAATATCACGCAATATAAATATCACGCAATATAAATATCACGCAATATAAATATCACGCAATATAAATATCACGCAATATAAATATCACGCAATATAAATATCACGCAATATAAATATCACGCAATATAAATATCACGCAATATAAATATCACGCAATATAAATATCACGCAATATAAATATCACGCAATATAAATATCACGCAATATAAATATCACGCAATATAAATATCACGCAATATAAATATCACGCAATATAAATATCACGCAATATAAATATCACGCAATATAAATATCACGCAATATAAATATCACGCAATATAAATATCACGCAATATAAATATCACGCAATATAAATATCACGCAATATAAATATCACGCAATATAAATATCACGCAATATAAATATCACGCAATATAAATATCACGCAATATAAATATCACGCAATATAAATATCACGCAATATAAATATCACGCAATATAAATATCACGCAATATAAATATCACGCAATATAAATATCACGCAATATAAATATCACGCAATATAAATATCACGCAATATTATAAATATCACGCTTGTTTTTCTCATTTATAATAGTATGATTAGTTTTCTAAATATAAGACAAATAAAAATGACTGAAATAATTTTATTAATTTTAAAAATTGTGGTGCTTTTTTTAAATTTGTCTGCGAGTTGTAATACAAAATAGGGTAAATTGACAGTATAGGAAAATCGTTAGGAAATTTATCAGTGAAAAACGAATATATCGGAAAAAAATTGTGGGGGGGGGGGGGGATATAGGAAGAAAATTGGGACAATAAAGGAAAAATAGGAGAAAATTTAATTATCCAATAGGAGGAAATTGTTAAAAAATAAAGTTGATAACCGATAGAAATAGTCGAAAACTATCGGCGAACAGTGTTGGAAATAAGCATCTTTAAAAACTAGGACGTTCTAAAGACTTCCAAGGGTAAAATATCAACTATTTTAATTTCTTCAGACTTTTGAGTTAAAATATAGGGTATTATAGAAAATTTAATGGAATTATAGGAGAAAAAACGAAGGACATTAAATTATAGGAAAAAATAGGAAATATTGGAACTGTGGTCACCCTGAAATATAGGAAAATGATAAAATATAGGTGTGGTCACCCTGAATGAAAAGAGACTTAAAACGGTTTGAAAATTCAGAATTTATTTATTTAAAAAATCCTACGTTTCGGGATTTTTACAAGTCTGAAGAAGGAGGAACAGTTCCTCCGAAACGTTGGATTTTTTAAATAAATAAATTCTGAATTTTCAAACCGTTTTAAGTCTCTTTTCATTTAGTTTTTCACAATGTGCTTCTCTTCACTTCTGGTCACCCTGAAGTTGGTAAGAGGATTTTTAAGGGGATATGTAGGAATGTCATTTGATTTTTAGCGTGACGTAATTTGTGACGGTTCCCCCGAAATTTGACGTCGGTCGGCAAAAATCAATAAGCTCCGTTGGAAGGGCGATAGCAGATCAGTGTTACGACCACGTTTCGAGGGAACTAACAAAGATGACGCCTTTCATAAACACCCATCTCTGCTTCAATTTATCGTTCCCCCGATGGTTAGACAGGGTATTAATTAACGGCTTTGAACTTTTAGAAGATTGAATTTTTCCGACCTAGAGTTAGCCTAAATTTTAGTGTAAATAGTGACTAAATAGTGATCAAAACGTCACTAAAAATAAACTGTTTTTTAAAGTAAAAATCACGGCATTAGTAATAGTAACTTTCTATTTCTTAAAAGAACGTGTTTTCTTATATTTTCTTAAACGTATTAGTAATTAAATGATAGGGGTAGAAATAAGATAATCGACCTTGAAGGGAAAATATCCTATTTAAAAATAGAGTTTTGAAAAATTCTCCAAATCGCCCCCACATTTTTGAAAAATTCTCCAAATCACCCTCACATTTTTGAAAAATTCTCCAAATCACCCCCACATTTTTGAAAAATTCTCCAAATCGCCCCCACATTTTTGAAAAATTCTCCAAATCACCTCCACACTTTTGAAAAATTCCCCAAATCACCTCCACACTTTTGAAAAATTCCCCAAATCACCCCAACTTTTTGGAAATATTCTCCAAGTCAACCCCAGATTTTGGAAAAATTCTCCAAATCGCCCACACATTTTGGAAAAATTCTCCAAATCGCCCACACATTTTAAAAAAATTCTCCAAATCGCCCCCACATTTTAAAAAAATTCTCCAAATCACCCCGACATTTTAAAAAAATCTCCAAATCACCCCGACATTTTAAAAAAATCTCCAAATCACCCCGACATTTTAAAAAATCTCCAAATCACCCCGACATTTTAAAAAATCTCCAAATCACCCCGACATTTTAAAAAAATCTCCAAATCACCCCGACATTTTAAAAAAATCTCCAAATCACCCCGACATTTTAAAAAAATCTCCAAATCACCCCGACATTTTAAAAAATTCTCCAAACCACCCCGACATTTTAAAAAATTCTCCAAATCACCCCGACATTTTAAAAAATTCTCCAAATCACCCCAACATTTTAAAAAATTCTCCAAATCACCCCGACATTTTAAAAAATTCTCCAAATCACCCCAACATTTTAAAAAATTCTCCAAATCACCCCAACATTTTAAAAAATTCTCCAAATCACCCCAACATTTTAAAAAATTCTCCAAATCACCCCAACATTTTAAAAAATTCTCCAAATCACCCCAACATTTTAAAAAATTCTCCAAATCACCCCAACATTTTAAAACATTCTCCAAATCACCCCGACATTTTAAAAAATTCTCCAAATCACCCCAACATTTTAAAAAATTCTCCAAATCACCCCAACATTTTAAAAAATTCTCCAAATCACCCCAACTTTTCGGAAAATTCTCCAAACCCTGCAGAAGATACCACATATTTTGGTACATCTTGGTTATTTTAGGTTTTCATTGACGGTGGTATGACGATTTGGGATCCAATGTTTTTCATATTGTCAAGTTGAATCCCATTTTGGGGCCATAGAACCCCTTTCAACGAGGGAGGGAGGAAATGGGCGTAACAATGGGATTTCACGCATCCCACCGCCTGAGAGAGAGTGGCGGCTTTTAATATGAATTGGGAGAGCCAAGCGTGACGAGCGACATAAACGATCGTCATCCGACCATTGGAATGACGAACACGCTAAATTAAAAATAGAAATTTCTTTGCGAGATATGAAAGTGCTCTGAAAATATGTCCACTTATTAAACCAAATTAAAAATTCAAGAAATATTTTAGTTTCATTTAAAACGAAAGCTGGCAATGTCAATTCCAGGGCCCCAATCAAATAGGATTCAGTTTATAAAAATTTATAGGACTATTTTTTAAACGTAGGATTTTACAAAACTATTTTTCAAAATTATAGGATTTAACAGGATTTTTCAAAATTAAAGGATTATAATGACTATTTTTCAAAATTACAGGATTATAATGACTATTTTTCCTATAGGATTTTATGAATATTTTTCAAAATTATAGGATTTCATGACTATTTTTAAACTTAGGATTTTACCGGCCTATTTCAAAATTATAGGATTTTACCGGCCTATTTCAAAATTATAGGATTTTACAGGCCTATTTCAAAATTATAGGATTTTTGGAGATTTTGGTAAAAATTAAGATTTAATAGGAACTATAGGAACTCTGGTGGCACTGCAATTCAGAGCAAACTTGGTTAAATTTTATTTTTAATTAATGAATTTAATTAAGAATAATTAAAAATTTTGTTCACATTCCGCTGAAAAAAAATATCGTAAATATTAAAAAAATGTCCGAAATATTAAAAAAATGTCCGAAATATTAAAAAAATGTCCGAAATATTAAAAAAAATGTCCGAAATATTAAAAAAAATGTCCGAAATATTAAAAAAATGTCCGAAATATTAAAAAAATGTCCGAAATATTAAAAAAATGTCCGAAATATTAAAAAAATGTCCGAAATATTAAAAAAAATGTCCGAAATATTAAACAAATGTCCGAAATATTAAAAAAATATCGGAAATGTGAAAATCAGAAATCTGGGGTACAATTTTTTTCTAAGTGGCTACCCCCTCGATGAGTCGAGTACAGCTAAATATTGATTCCTCCTAGTCATAAATAACCCAGACGGCTCCCACAGAATTATGTGATTATAACATATCCGCTTCTAAATGTGATTTCTATTGTTTTGATTAAATATTAAAGTGGAATGTTAAGTAAAGTAGATTTCGATCGATAAGCGCCCCAAAGAATAAAAGCCAAGGAAACTAACTCGTAAGTTGAGTACAGGGTTTAATTGTTAAATTGCGAACACCCTCGCTGGAAAACCCCAAAAAACCTGGAAAATATCAGACATTTTCAAATTCCCCGAAGCATTGGAAACATTTCAAAATTCCCCCAACCTTTAGGAAACATTTTCAAAATTTCCCCAACCTTTAGGAAACATTTTCAAAATTTCCCCAACCTTTAGGAAACATTTCAAAATTTCCCCAACCTTTCGGAAACATTTCAAAATTTCCCCAACCTTTCGGAAACATTTCAAAATTTCCCCAACCTTTCGGAAACATTTCAAAATTTCACCAACCTTTCGGAAACATTTCCAAATTTCCCCAACCTTTCGAAAACATTTCAAAATTCCCCGACCAATTGGAAACATTTCAAAATTCCCCGACCAATTGGAAACATTTCAAAATTCCCCGACCAATTGGAAACATTTCAAAATTCCCCCAACCTTTAGGAAACATTTTCAAAATTTCCCAACATTTCGGAATCATTTCAAAATTTCCCCAACCTTTCGAAAACATTTTCAAAGTCCCCGACCCTTTCGAAAACATTTTCAAATTCCCCGACCAATTGGAAACATTTCAAAATTTCCGCAACCTTTCGGAAACATTTTCAAATTCCCCGACCTTTCGAAATCATTTTCAAATTCCCCGACCTTTCGAAATCATTTTCAAATTCCCCGACCTATTGGAAACATTTTCAAATTCCCAGATTATTCCAGGTTTTCCAGGTCGTGTACGAACCCTGTCTAAAAATAGTTCCAGTATTAAAAGTGGTTTAGGGGACAACAACCCAAGGACATGGAATCGCACCCTAGTGACATCAACGAAAAGTTTTAACGTGGCCGAGAACCGTTTACTGCAATGCCCCATCTAATCGATGAACCAATTGGTTGAAAGTATTTGTTGATTTATATTCCTCTTTTATTGACATAAGTGTATTATTTGTTGTGAAAAGGAAATAAAGATTTTGATTGAGCTAATTGTTTCCGTCTGATATCCGAACTTCCCCCTTCGTGTAATTGATTCTTTTGGGAGTGCCTCGGACGGTTTCCTGTTAGGAAGATTAGTCATTTTATAGAAAATTACAGAAGCTATATTTAGGCAAATATAGGAAATTATAGAAGTAATATTAAGGTAAATATAGGAAAATTAAAGGAACGCACATCTGAATTTATAGGAATTAATAGGAATAATTTTAATTAAGATAAAATAAATGCTTTTAAAGGAACTTTGGTTTAATAGTAAATTTAGTAATATTTAATTTAATAAGAAAACCACAGACTGTGTGTGTAGATAAATGTATTAAAGAAATTTTACATTTTCGTTTTAAGAACACGAGCCTGCCTTGTAAAAGTCAATGAAATTAGTGCTTTAGTAATTTTGAGCGCCTTTTATCGAACTTTAAAACTATATTGAAATCAAAACGCGAAGTACGATAAATATATCGAAAAATTGGAAAATATAGGGAAAATTATAGTAAGACAATCGAAATATAGGAAAAATTATAGTAAGACAATCGAAATATAGGAAAAATTATAGTAAGACAATCGAAATATAGGAAAAATTATAGTAAGACAATCGAAATATAGGAAAAATTATAAAATATAGGAAGAGTAATCTATCTCTAACGACGTAAGTTAAATCTAAACGTCATTCCAAAGTTGAGAGAGTTAAAATTTATAAATTTATATATTATATTTATAATAAATTCATAATTTAATTATAATCCTGCCAAACCGTTTAAAAGCGCTAAAATCTAACCTCTTAAAAGTGTTCGCTCTAAATATTTCTTTCCCTGTAATCCATGTGACCACAGAATATTTTAACCTTTAAAGGAATTATAGGAAATTTATCCAAAGGAAAAAATTAGGATAAAATTAATTATACAATAAGAAAAAACGGTTGTCAAAATTGTTCAAAGGAGGTATATCGTTCAAAATAAAGTTGATAACCGACCGAAAAGTGTTGGAAATAAGCATCTTTAAAAACTATGACGTTTTAAAGACTTCTAATTTGGGTAAAATTCAACTATTTTAATTTCTTCAGAATTGAGTTAAAATATTATAGGAAATTTAATAAAACTATAGGAGAAAAATGGAAGGACGTTAAATTATAGGACAAAATAGAAAATATAGGACAATAAGAACTGTGATCATCCTGAATTTGTGAAGTTCAATAAACAAGCATTTTTCAAGTTCATAAATACTTCTGACATTAAGGTTAAGTGTTCCAGATTTGCTCTTAACACCGCGACTAAAATGCGATTTAGTTATTTTATAAAATTTATTTAAAATTAACGTTAAATTATGCAGGGCCGGATTAACCAATAGGCCGAATAGGCCTGGGCCTAGGGCACCAAGCCTACAAGGGGCACCAAGAGGGTTCGAAAAAAATAAAAGTACAAAACTTTCATCATTTGCTTTTCACAAAATATTTTCCGGAGTAATTTTAGTAAATGCGTCCACCCCTATGAACCAAACACGTTTGATTGTCACATTCTCTGACGGACTGCCGTCTAGCCCCTGACGACATACTAAATCTGGCAGCAAAATGAATTTTCCTTCCATTTCTCAATTTAAATTTAAATGTGGTCGACCTAAGTTGAAAACTGTAGATTCCTATAGCGGACAAACATATATACAAACTCTCTTCTATATACATTAGATTTAACAAAATTAAACCAACCCCATCCATTAACAGGGCTCCCACCAAAATCTCAAAAAATAAAAGGGAAATAGGGGATTTTTCTGGCTAGAAATAGGGTGAAATAGGAACCAAATATTTTAAAGTAGGAACCAAATAGGGACCATTATAATAAACAAAAATAAGATCTTTATTTAAACTTTTAAAAGCAGCAAATTTTTAAAACTGACTTAGTTTTAATTTAAAAAAATGTTTCATCAAAAAAATTAAGTACTTAGTTTTAATTTCTAAAAAAACTTTTATCAATCCCAAAAATGACTATAAATTTTTTGTAATAATTCTATCACATTAAATCGGGTTTTTTTTTCGCTTTTCTACGAAATATTTTAAGCCGATGGTACTTTTCACCAAATGTACTAGAAATATGGTGATTTAGTGACCAAATCCCGATTTTATGGTGGTTTAGGGACCTCGAAAAAAAGTAGGGGCTTTTAGGCATTTTAGGGACCTGGTGGGAGCCCTGCATTAATCAATCTAAGAAACTACTTATTGGTTTAGAGTTTCAAACCTAGATGGCAACTAAAAATGCGCTAAGTGCCTCATAATCGAGGTTGTAAACAAATATAGCTACTTGCCGTTTATAAGGTGAAAACTGCCATTAGGAGAACGAAC
The DNA here is from genome assembly GCF_980474605.1 of Leiobunum rupestre. Lineage (NCBI taxonomy): Eukaryota > Metazoa > Arthropoda > Arachnida > Opiliones > Sclerosomatidae > Leiobunum > Leiobunum rupestre. Next base: position 26,391,459 of record NC_143393.1, on the reverse strand, counting down.
AAGAGAGGCATGGCCCCGCGCGGGAGCGCAAACTTAAATCTTGAGTCGTCTCCAGCTGGCTCCGTTGGACTGAATTATAATTACGGAAAAAAACATCCCACTTGAAAAAGACAAATTGATCTATTCTAATTACAGGCGCGCTTACGGCGAGTAACCTTCCCGCTTTCATCTTTGACCGACGGGGCAATTGTTCCAACGCGTCAAGCCAAAAGGATGACTCACCGTACCGGCTCGTCCTATAAGGAACGTATTTACGTTACTAAGTACCTACGAGTCGACGGAAACAATTTCACTATATTTTCAGATTCAAATTCCCAGACCTTTGCCCTCGTCTACCTGAGCATTTTGACCGATTTTCTCTTGTCCACCTGGCCATTTTGATTGATTTTCCCTTGACAATCTGACCATTCTGACAGATTTCTCTGGACCATCTGACCATTCTGACAGATTTCTCTGGACCATCTGACCATTCTGACAGATTTCTCTGGACCATCTGACCATTCTGACAGATTTCTCTGGACCATCTGACCATTCTGACAGATTTCTCTGGACCATCTGACCATTCTGACAGATTGCTCTGGACCATCTGACCAATCCGACAGATTTCTCTGGACCATCTGACCAATCCGACAGATTTCTCTGGACCATCTGACCAATCCGACAGATTTCTCTGGACCATCTGACCAATCCGACAGATTTCTCCGGACCATCTGACCAATCCGACAGATTTCCCTGGACCATCTGACCAATCCGACAGATTTCTCCGGACCATCTGACCAATCCGACAGATTTCCCTTGACCATCTGACCAATCCGACAGATTTCTCCGGACCATCTGACCAATCCGACAGATTTCCCTTGACCATCTGACCAATCCGACAGATTTCTCTGGACCATCTGACCAATCCGACAGATTTCCCTTGACCATCTGACCATTCCGACAGACTTCCCTTGAGCAAATGACCCTTCTGACGATTTTCTACTACCATCTGACCATTTTTGGAGATTTTCCATTACCATCTGACCATTTAGAAATTTTCCATGACCATCTGACCATTTAGAGATTTCCTATGACCATCTGACCATTTCTAAAGATTTTCCATAACCATCTAACCATTTTTAGAGATTTACCATGACCATCTAACCATTTTTAGAGATTTACCATGACCATCTAACCATTTTTAGAGATTTACCATGACCATCTGATCATTTCTAGAGATTTCCTATGACCATCTGACCATTTCTAGAGATTTCATATGACCATCTGACCATTTCTAGAGATTTTCCATAACCATCTAACCATTTTTAAAGGTTTACTATGACCATCTGATAATTTGTAGAGATTTCCTATGACCATCTGCCCATTTCAAGAGATTTACAATAGCTAGTAGCTTATCTTTTGTGTATGACGTAAATTTTATGTTAGTCCACACGTAGGCAATAGTGCTAAATATATATATAAATTATAGGATACAAATTTTAAAATTGCAGGATATTTATAGGATTAAATTACCTATAAAAGACCTTCATAAGGTTTTAAAATAGAAAAATACGAAAGTTTTATAGCGAGTATTTAATGGAATCATAACAATTTAAGACGCATTAGAAACGAAAATTTCAAATATTTTCTTTCTTGCTGGGCAAATCTTATTTTATTTTAGCATATTATACTCAACGTATAAATATGCAGAAAATATAGGATTAAAACTGTTACTATAGCATGGCTTCCAATCAAATCTTCAAATTTTTTAATAGGAAAAATAGGATAATATTTCTGAAAATATAGGACTTTTTTCAAAATTATACGATTTTCTAGGACTTTTTATGCTATTTCATTTACTAACTTAATGCATTTAAAAACAAAATCTATATTTATATAAATCTTTGATTTTCACTTAAAAATAAAAATTATTTAACCATGTTATCCCATAAATATACTAGTTAACCATGTAAACAATTACAAAAGTATGGACTATAATGACTTTGCATGGGAATTTATCCTATTGCTAAATCTAGCAATTTCACTGACAAATTGTGAGTGACGGGATTTGAAATTGGCAAAATATAAAAATTATAGGGTTTTATAGGACTTTGGGGATTTTGCAAAAAAATATAGGATGTTATAGGACATTTTTGAAAATATAGAATTTTAAAGGAATTATAGGATCTTTGGCAGCCCTGGAAAGGAAAATTTCAAATATTTTCCTTTTTTATTGCGCAAATCTTTCCAAATTTTAGCATATTTGGTTAAAACTCAACTTATAAAAATGTTGAAAATATAGGATGAAAAATTTAACTATATGATTTTATAGGATCATTTCAGAATAATGCAGGGCTCCCACCAAAATCTCAAAAAATAAAAGGGAAATAGGGGATTTTTCTGGCTAGAAATAGGGTGAAATAGGAACCAAATATTTTAAAGTAGGAACCAAATAGGGACCATTATAATAAACAAAAATAAGATCTTTATTTAAACTTTTAAAAGCAGCAAATTTTTAAAACTGACTTAGTTTTAATTTAAAAAATGTTTCATCACAAAAATTAAGTACTTAGTTTTAATTTCTAAAAAAACTTTTATCAATCCCAAAAATGACTATAAATTTTTTGTAATAATTCTATCACATTAAATCGGGTTTTTTTTCGCTTTTCTACGAAATATTTTAAGCCGATGGTACTTTTCACCAAATGTACTAGAAATATGGTGATTTAGTGACCAAATCCCGATTTTATGGTGGTTTAGGGACCTCGAAAAAAAGTAGGGGCTTTTAGGCATTTTAGGGACCTGGTGGGAGCCCTGATAATGTGAAAATATAGGAATTATATTATGGCTGGGAGGCCTTTCTAAGATTCGTAGGTTCTCAGAACCCTAAATACGTTCTATTTTCCGGAATATAGGGGGTCGTTTTAGCAAACGCCTCTCGTTGGCTTTTGAAATGGTAAATGTCGTCAAGGGCGCTGTGTGTGTGTCATACCGATTTCGTATCACAGCAAAATGTGTTTATTGATGATAGTCTCTTGTTTGTGTCAACGTTGAGTCTTTGCCACGTGTTCGACTCTGGATTGCAGCCAGATCATTTCAAATGGAGGATTTATATTTTCAACATTTGTAGTTTTAGGTTTTCTTCGAAACGATTTTTTTACGTATTGAAAACCAAAAGCCTTGAGTATTTAAAAAAAGTACTTAGGCTACTTCTGATAACGCTTATCGCAGGTTCGCGAGTAAGATATGATTACAATAATGGGCGTTTATGATTATAAATTTTATAACTGCAATACAAAACAATTTAGTCTAATTTTCCTAGCGTCCTTGTCTACCGATTTTGTTTCTTTTCAAAGGTCTATGAAATTCGAGGATAGTTATTCGAGGGTTATTTAAGTAAGGTTAGATTAAGGTTATTTTTGCTTGCGATAGAATTTTACAGCAATGAAAATTGGAAAACGTTGCTACGTCTGAAATATGTACAAACCAAAAAATAATTCAATTTAAATCGGCGATTTAAATCAAAGGATTTAAACACGGTTCTTACAAAATTTCCGGAATTAAATTCCCTGACATATCCAGGTTTTCCCTGACCATTTTTTATAGAATAAATGAATGGTTTGAGGTAAAATATTTCAAAAATATTTTATTTCAAAACATTTTTTGGCGGATTTTTTGGGGACCATTTTTAAATTTCCTGACCTTTTGGGGACCATTTTTAAATTTCCTGACCTTTTGGGGACCATTTTTAAATTCCCTGACCTATTGGGGACCATTTTTAAATTCCCTGACCTTTTGGGGACCATTTTTAAATTCCCTTACCTTTTGGGGACCATTTTTAAATTCCCCGATCTTTTGGAAACCTTTTAAAATTCCCCGACCTTTTGGAAACCTTTTAAAATTACCCGACCTTTTGGAAACCTTTTAAAATTCCCCGACCTTTTGGAAACCTTTTAAAATTCCCCGACCTTTTGGAAACCTTTTAAAATTCCCCGACCTTTTGGAAACCTTTTAAAATTCCCCGACCTTTAGGAAACCTTTTAAAATTCCCCGACCTTTTGGAAACCTTTTAAAATTCCTCGACCTTTTGGAAACCTTTTCAAATTCCCCGACTTTTCCAGGTTTTCCAGGTCGTGTAAGAGCCCTGTTAAATCGTCTATTACACTTCAATGTACTTTTGTACATGTATAATAAAAACTTTGAGCAAGGGCAATCCAGAACGAACTAAATTAAAAATATTAATTAAGTTTGATTAACATTACCGCTCCAATTAAAAAATTAAAAAGCTAAAAAATCTGTAATAATTAATAAAATCAATTAAAATTGAACAAAATTCGATTTAATTAAACTATAGTATATAAATCAATTTGTTTATCACAAACCCCCCAAAAAACGAATTTAAATTTTATTATTAAGCCTATGTAAGTTAAAACAAACCCATTTTAATAGCTCAAAATTACTTTAAAAAACAAAACCTATATTAGTTTAAAACCGCCGGAAACTGGGTACCTATTCTGTAAATATTCGAAATCCAATTTTCGATCGAAAACTAGATTTCGAACTTTGAGATCTCGACGAATGGTATGCGGTAAAGATTTCGAATAAGCATCAATCAATGCAACAATTTGTCGAAGTCGATCTCGACATGGTATAGGGTATCGAGATCGAATTCCCATTTGATTTCTTACAGAATCGCCCCCCAGTGTTTTCGGATTTCCCTTCTGAGAAGAAGCGTTACTAGGAATTGTCAAAGATTAACATCCCACTTCCATGATTTAAAACAAGAGTTGACTATAGCTGCAAATATCGAACAGAAATTTAAATAGATTGGCAATACGAATTTTGGGGTAAAATATGAATGATTTAGCAGCGTTACGAAACGTAAAATTTCCAAGCTTGTATTGCCACACGTTTTCATTTACATACGCGAATTTCAACATTTATTCATAAGACTAAATATGATTTTATTTAACCAAAACTTTGGGGTCAAATATCTTGTACAGACCATTTAATTTTAGAGTTATTTGAAAGATTTTATTTTCATGTCGAACATAAAAATACATCACGAATTGGAATGTCAAAATTCAGGGTATTTTATCTCCTAAAAATGAACAAGCAAAAAATTTACCATTGTTTACAAGAGCGGGTTTATAAAACGGAAATAACTGGAACTCATCTTTAAGCACGTTTTGCTTATATTATCATCCATCATTAAACAATAACAATACACAATTTAGTTAAGCCGATATATTAATATACTAATTTAAAAGACGTAAAACATCGTTGAGATTTAAGGCACATCTTTTTGCGTCGTCCCGACTGAGAGGAAACAGAATAACAGGCGAATCCGTAACAAAAAGAAAATAAACCTTCGGATGGGGATAGCGATGACGGGGGTTTAACAGTTCAAACGCAAAAACGCCATTGCCCCAAGGTCGCTAACCTTGAAAAAACAGAGCAGCGAAGAAAGAAGCCTTAAAAACAGCCCCTCATTCTGCCGAAATACAGAGGCTATTTTGGTTCGTTGCCTTTTCGAAAACAACTCAACGATAAGCCTAACGAAAAATCTCCCTCCGATATTCTGCCAAGTCCCGATTGTTATTGCAAAGAACGTGGAAACCTTACTATGTCAGAATTTGATTGGTTTTATTAACCAAATAAACCATAGCGATTCGTACAGAGTAACGGGGATAATACGTTACTTTCACGGGGCCTCAAGCGGGCGGCTGACAATTCGAAATCTTTTCTTCAATTAAATCAAAACTTCAACCGCTCTACGTAACAATGACCGCGGGGCGAAGGCCTAAGGGGGCTTGATGTTTGGATAATTCGATAAAAAAATATCACTTGCCTGTTACGGTAGAAGCATCGTATCGTCGCTAGACGCGCAAGGACGAACGGGGGCAACTTTTTTAAGTTTCCTTTTTTTTTTTTTTTTGAGTCAACGTTCTCATACGAGGAATTTTGCCCCTGCGGCGATGTCAGAAATCGTCTTCGAACCAGCGCGAGTTCGCTACGACGCGATCGACGAAACGCATCGCCACAAATTAAAACCAAAAGTCCGAATTAAGAAGATCATTTAACGTCGAGGATTACGGATTAAACTTAGGCAACGAAAATTAATCTAACGATGAACGCGTCGCGAAAGCCGGTAGTCATCCCCTTCTCGTCTTAGGTCTTATCGCGTGGCTGCCGAGTCGGTTGGGAACATTTTTCGAAATAACCGGCGGGTCCGGCGCGCATCGCTCGAGATGAGATCACGAGGAGACCGGTGAAAAGCAGCATGACGTCACGACGAGGACGAGCTTCTTTCTTAGTGACGTGGCGCCGCCTAGTAATTTATTCAGGAAGCAATTTAGACGATAAAAATAAACTATCGGTTTTGTCGATCTCTGACGCCCTTTTACTGGTCTATGGGTGGATAATATAAACGATTTAATAAAAGGGGGATAATATGCCTACACGGCCTAAATTTTAAGGTATTATTTTCTTAGTAATTAATTAACGACTGTAGCGAATCGTAGAACCCGGAGTCAGTAAACTTATTAATCCGAGCTAGACGTATAAATGTCGCGGTTGTCAGGAGATAATCGACTTCTGAAGGGTGTGTCTCCATATGTACAATGATTCTTCATTTATCTGTCTCACGCTTATAAAATATTCTATACCAATAAGTACTTGAGTTCTCTACTAAATTAACCTAAGTATTCAGCCATGTATTCACCCGAAATTAGATGTCAAGATACTGTTAACCTTTGTTGAAGGAATCGTTTTAGGCCTAAATAAAGTTAAAAATGTTGCTTTTCAAATGAAACGTAAAAGCTACGACTACGCAAAATGTTTTTTTTTTTAAATTTATATTCTATAAATTTGAAAGCATCCTATTGTAACAGGAGCCTACGGAAACATTCTAATTTACTAGTCTGAAATTTCATCCGTTTAGGTGTACTGACACGCGAAAACGCAACCCTGGTCGCGCATTGTAATGTAGGCCTAACGCGTATTGTCAGAGATATTTTCCATACAGCCCTCAGGATGGCGCGATCGTCGCAGCGCAGGGCGTTAACCGGAAAACACAGGTACCATCTCTCTTTTTATTCCTATTTTTTACCATTCAATTTTTTGTACGCGGCGGACGTGACATAGACGAAGGGCAGGATCATGAAACTGGCCTAATTGTTCTTCCACGCTTGAAGAGTCTGATTGTTTAATACGGCGAAAACGTTTTTGCGTCGTTAAAAACCTACTTTCGGCCGTCCGTCGCGCCTCTGGCGGTCGCCTAATCACTTCTACAGACTGACGAAAAATAACGAAGCTACGTCGTAACTGGTTTTTGGTTGGATTTTAATTTATTGATCCTTAATATCTACAATTAAGAATGTATACGGTTTAACCGAGAATATGTAGCTGTAATTATAGCCTCTATTTTTATGATTCACTGCGGATATTCTGAGAGAGAGCGTGCGATCGTACCGGAGTGTCTTCCCCTCGATCTTCCCCCTCTAACCTGGTGAAAGGGGAAAATATTACTCGGCGAAAGGCTGGGGGGCGTGGCTTTTCTTCCCGGAATCATGAGTCAAACCACAGACCACTTACCCAAAGAGGTACATATATCGCTGGTAGAAATTTCAATTTTTTTAAACCTCGAATGTAATGCTTTTAAGAGCGCGCCATCTCACGGCCAGTCAGCGTTGCCAGATTGTGGGAAATGTTCCATAATGCGGGAAATTTTGCGGTCCATTTTAGCTCTGTGGGAAAAAGGTAATTGTTTTCAAAAACGTTGATTTTGTGGGAACTTTCATGTCTGCGGGTATTTATCCTACGTTTTTTTTAATTTTACTATCAATAAAAAGATCAAAATTATCTAGAGCAGTGTATTTTCGTGAATCTTGGGATTTTAGAAACAACAATAATAACAAAATAAATCAATGTATAGGCCTAACAAACAAAATGTTTAAAAATTGTTATTTCAATAAAACTTATTTTAAAAAGTTGGTTTTCAATAAAATTTAATTTTAAAAAGTTGGTTTTCCATTAAATTTAATTTAAAAAAGTTGATTTTCCATTAAATTTAATTTAAAAAAGTTGATTTTCCATTAAATTTAATTTAAAAAAGTTGATTTTCCATTAAATTTAATTAAAAAAAGTTGATTTTTCATTAAATTTAATTTAAAAAAGTTGATTTTCCATTAAATTTAATTTAAAAAAGTTGATTTTCCATTAAATTTAATTTAAAAAAGTTGATTTTCCATTAAATTTAATTTAAAAAAGTTGATTTTCAATTTTTTTTTGTAATATATGGCTCGTTTACCGTTGTGGGCGGGGATAAATAGGGATTTATGAATTTGTGGCAAAATTTACTATCCTGCAAAGGAAATTTCGACTATCGTCCATTGGCAACACTGCCACCTAGGACCAACAAACACAAGGAGAACGCAGCTAGCCTTTAAACACGCTAACGCAGTGCAGTGTACAAATTTCATTGGACGAGACTTTTCGCTGAACGTTTTACGGGCGGGGGGAAGACAATTTCCGAATTTTCCCCTTCCTACGGCAGCAGGCGCTAAAGCGTCTAGCCAATGAAAACTGTACCCAAGAAAATGCACGACTTTTGACGGTTTGCATTCTCCTTGTGTGGGGCGCTGTGTTTGTTGCTCCTAGTTGCCACAAAGTAGAGGCAGTTTTAAACGTACAAAAACCAACACGCGTGACATTTATAAACAATGTATTGTAGAAGCTGGCTCGTGCACGACCTTTTTAATTTTATTTCGAAAAATAAAGAATTTTCACCCGCTATTTTCTGTTTGCTGTAAAAGAAGCCGCATCACTTTTGAGACACATTTTTTCGAGGTGTTGCGAGTCCTTCTTGAGATAGATGGTCTGTGGTACAGTGGTCCAACCGAGTGCTGTCCAGATATCCTCTGTTAACCTAAATTCCTTCTTGCTAAAACTTATTTTATGTATGTTTAATTAAGATTATTAAAAATAAAAACATTGTTGGGTGTCCAATATATTGTTTAGGTTAAAGAATATCCTGTTATGTTTTCCTATTGTACTAAGTTTTAAACCCTTTCGCGCCTCCCTTTTGAGTAACTTCTCGCTACGCCACTGTAGCCACTGACAAATCTGAAGTTATATTGAGGTTATGCTAAAAGCGTTAGCTCAAACAATGATGAACGTTTAATTTTTTTTGATTAAACCAAATATTTTATTTGCTGTATAATAAAACATTGTTTATTTTAACATTGGAGCTAATGGAGGGATTATTTTTATTTCCATAAGTAACATAACAACATAAGTACGACACTGAAAGATTTACGTTTTTTGATAGATAATAATTTATCATAATTTTGACAAAGTAAGCTTTATTTTTACTTTTGAAATAACTATCAAGTCTGTTAAAACGCGCTACGTCTTGTTTTTAACGTAACTAACGACAATAAAAAACCTGGTGGTAGAAACTTGAAATTCGTTAATCCATCATAAATACCAAAGTTCATACTCTCTTTAAAAGCGTTTCAAGTGGAATACTTATGTTTATAATGTTAGTTATGATATTTCTAAATGCTAACCCCAAAAATAATTAAAAATATGTTTTACTAACCAATATCCTTAGAATCTTTAGAGAGAGTTTGTACCGTGAAAATAACAGTCTCAGATAACCAAGATTCATAGGCGTTATCTATATTTCGAAACACGAACCACAAACTTTGAAAAACAATTTTAAATATCTCACGCCAATCGGCTTTTTATCGAGAAACTTAACCGGAGATAGGCGCTTTAATAAACGAACCTCTTTTTTGGGGGTGTCTAAGGCCTCTGACCGACACCATAAGTGTTTCTTTAAAACAAATTATATTTTTACTCGATCCCCTCCTCCTACGTGGCGAAAAAGAGGATCACTGAATGAAATATTTCCGGTTGGTTGGTTACCAAATTCACCTGGATAGCCAAAGAAGTCAACTACTAACCAACCTCAAGGTAAACTAAGTCAAAAAAGTTCGACATTCACTTTATAAACGAAATTTGTTTAATTAATTTTAGATTTTCAAAAAAGAAAAATGACGCGATGGTGAGTGTCGACGCCAAAAATCTCAGTTAGGCCTAAGACAATTTTACTCATCGGTGCAAAAATTATCCTTTAGGCCTAGCACAATTTTACTCCTCGATTCCAAAATTATCCTTTAGGCCTAGCACAATTTTACTCCTCGATTCCAAAATTATCCTTTAGGCCTAGCACAATTTTACTCCTCGATTCCAAAATTATCCTTTAGGCCTAGCACAATTTTACTCCTCGATTCCAAAATTATCCTTTAGGCCTAGAACAATTTTACTCCTCGACGCCAAAATTATCTTTTAGGCCTAGAACAATTTTATTCCTCGACGCCAAAATTATCCTTAAGGCCTAGAACAATTTTACTCCTCGACGCCAAAATTATTTTTTTGGCCTAGCACAATTTTACTCCTCGACGCCAAAATTATTTTTTTGGCCTAGCACAATTTTACTCCTCGACGCCAAAATTATCCTTTAGGCCTAGCACAATTTTATTCCTCGACGCCAAAGTTATCCTTTAGGCCTAGCACAATTTTACTCCTCGACGCCAAAATTTTCTTTTAGGCCTAGCACAATTTTTTCCTCGACGCCAAAATTATCCTTTAGGCCTAGCACAATTTTACTCCTTGATTCCAAAATTATCCTTTAGGCCTAGAACAATTTTACTCCTCGACGCCAAAATTATCCTTCAGGCCTATCACAATTTTTCTACTTCTACAGACAAATAAAAAAGTCATAAGGACCTCGGAGAGGCTAGGGCCGTTACACCACCTAGACTTGTTTTGGGCGAGGTTTTGGGTCGCGAATAGCGTTTACCCACAACCGCCGAAACTCCGCAAAAATTAGCTCCACAATAACAATACTAACCAACTATAGATAAGACCACGGCCAACTTTGATGGCGCGCTGTTCCCGCAACAGTTCATCATCAACGTTGGCCATGATAGGACTATGGTAGCAACCGATGGAGGCCAATTTTTTCGGAGGTCACGTGCGGGAAGTGGGTAAACGCTGGGTACAAACCTTCAATCAGAAAGCTCTCTAATACAATTTTTCTCTCCGACGCGAAAATTCCCCGTTTGGCTTAACCAAAGACAATTTAAACTCGTACCCTAGATTCGAATACTGAGAGCTTTTACCCTTTTCCGGCATGTGACCTCAGAAATATCGGGCTCCATCGGTTGCGGCACGGCCAACTTCGATCACGCACTGCCACGCTATATAGCGCGGCAGCGCGTGATCGAAGTTGGCCGTGGTTGCGGTAAGGCGCAAACCACGGAGCGAATTTTTTCAGAGTTCCGGCGGGAAGTGGGTAAACGCTATCGGCAACGCGCGAGAGAGTGATTTCGAATCTAGGGTACGAGTCTAAATTATCTTTGGCTTAACACAATTTTTCTCCCCGACGCGAAAATTCTCCGTTAGGCCTAACACAATTTTTCTCCCCGACGCGAAAATTCTCCGTTAGGCCTAACACAATTTTTCTCCCCGACGCGAAAATTCTCCGTTAGGCCTAACACAATTTTTCTCCCCGACGCGAAAATTCTCCGTTACGAATTTTGTACACCTGATTTCTGATTTTCGTAAAATATTATTCGGTGATCTCCAGTGATTACTCACAATTTTTCAGTGATTTCCGGTGATTAATTTAAGTGAATTCCCGTGATTACCTATGATTTGTACACCTGATTACTGAAGTAACTACCCCCTCGGTTAGGTCTAACAGAAATTTTCTCCCCTACGCGAAAATTCTCCGTTAGGCCTAACACAATTTCTTCCGTCGACGCTTATCATCGCGGCGTTTTCGCCCTTTTGCAAAGACCAGACAATAATACTTCCTATAAGTAAATCGCTGAATTAGTTTTATTGAAGTGTCAAAGGGTACACCAGCCGGGACTAAAAACATTGTCGAAATACTTGGGGTGACCCTCGGGGTTATTCTGTGGTTCGTCCGCCGGCACCTTCTCCTTGGATCGAACTTTAAACTCTTTCAACAAAACGTCCACGATTTTAGGATACTTGTCCGAAATATCTTCGAATTCGTTGGGATCCCCTGAAAGTCGGCAAACGTGATTTCGGGTGAAAACGAAAATAAACCGTATTGATTTATCGAAAAATTATGAATGCACTTAAATTATGACACGCTGCTCTCTAAAAATATACCAATGTTTTGAAAGTTTAAAAACTTACGTCGAAGGTCATACAACTGAATATTCTTATCGGCAGACCTAGTCGCGTTGTTCAGATTATTATTAGATTTCGGTGGCGGGTACCAGCCACTGGGTTCTCCGCCTTTCCCCACTATTAGCTTGTAATCGCCCACTCTGAAATAGATCACAAAAAATGCCACTCAAATTTAATAGGTAATGTTGCGAACCAAATGCTCAATCTCTTCCTTCGAAGAACGTATTGAGGTAAACGGAGAACCACGCCCTTCCGCCTACGTGCGGCTAGTCTTTCCCCCTTTGTCATTGTCAGGGGGGAAGACACTCTGGTACCGTTTCAGCTAGGAGCAACAAACACAAGGAGAACGCAGCTAGCCTATAAACACGCTAACGCAGTATTGTGTACAAATTTCATTGGACAAGCCTTTACGCTGAACGTTTTACGGGCGGGGGGAAGATAATTTCCGGATTTTCCCCTTCCGATGGCAGCAGGCGCTAAAGCGTCTAACCAATGAAAAATGTACGCAAGAAAAGGCGCGACTTTTGACGGGTTGCGTTCTCCTTTTGTGGGGTGCTGTGTTTGTTGCTCCTAGCTTTCAGGCTCTCTCTCTCCCTGTCTGTGTAGGCGTAGAATATCACTAGGGAATCATGAATACAAACATATGTAACATAATTACTCATAAGTGTGCCAGAAATAAATTTTTCTCAATGAGACCTTGTTGCAAGGATATGACGTAATTGACGTCACTTTCCAGTCGATCACGGTTTTATCGCCATCAAAATTAGTTCTGGCGGGGGATTTTAAAACCAGTTTTACGCGACGTTAGTCCGTATTTTCTTTGGTGGCTTTGAAACAAGGTCTCATTTAAATGTTTAATACAGAGATGTTAAACAGAAGCACACTTATGAGTAATAATGTTACATGTGATACAAAGGCTACAGTTGCGGCTATATATTCTCGGTTAAACTGTATTCGTTCTTGTTGGGAATAGCTTCTATTGATTGGCGAGGTTCGACGATTATCTCGCTAGAAAAGGGAGGGTCTTGAAAAGGCAAAGCCATTATTCTAATGAAGGGTTATCAACTTTCTATTTCGGTATCAAATTGCGGCTAGGGCGAGAAGCGGATCAGTTTCTATTCCCCTACATTCATATAACAATAACAAAGGGAGATGCTAATTTGACGTTCATTAAAAATTCTATTTATAAAGGGAACTGTTGAAAGATATAACGTATAAATGGCGAGCAAATGAGCCGCTAAATGCCCAGATACTAACGGTTCCTTATGCGATAGCGTTGTCTGTCAGTTGTACTGATAATTTAAGATTAATAATCTTAACCAAAAATAGATTTTACATCCTGCTAGTGGTATTTTCGCTTGAATACACGCGGGCTTTCTCTGATTTTTCAGAAGAAATAATTAGTGCGCGGCAAAATACGCGGATACAAGAAAGTAGATTTGAGCATAAATTGTAATTTCTACGCTGTTTGGAAAATCGCCTCAACTCAGAAGGATACTTCCTTGTAAGATTATGTTATTTACTTCTAACATCACTTGAAATATAGCGATTGAACCCGTATCGATATACAGATTGTCTCAAAAGGTTATACAAAAATTTGAAGTAGTTGCAGGGGGTGAGTTTAGAAGTATGCCTGTTTTCCCCCCATTTTCCTACGATGAGTTAAAAAAGCGCCAGAGAGCTTCAAAGTGTGGCTTACTAGCCCCTGGAAGTAGGCTACAACAAGCGCAAAACCAAGCAGCAGGGAAATGCAAACATTAAGGTTAAGGTTCGTGTGATAGGTAAAAAAGAACTTTGTAAACAAATCGAGGTAACCAGCGTAAGAAAGTAAACTTAAACAGTATTTAAAGTCCCTGCTGCTTGGTTTTGCGCTCGTTGCAGCCTACTTCCAGGGGTTAGTAGGCCACACTTTGAAGCTCTCTGGCGCTCTTTTAACTCATCGTAGGAAAATGGGGAAAAACAGGCATACTTCTCAACTCACCTCCTACAACTCCTTAAAATTTGTGCACAACCTTTTGAAACACCCTGTATTTCAATTATCCTGAATTTCTTTATGGTACTAGTTCTAACGTGTACAACTAAACTGTACCCACAAATCAGCTTAAAGTTATCCCTCACTCACAACAGGGGAAGGCATAGGGGTCCCAAAAAAACTGGTTTTGAAGCACACTGCAAGTCAGGATTTTATGTTACCCCTCTGCCTCCCCCTGTTGTGAGTGATGTATCCCTTTAATTCCAAACGTTCTCGGGTATCGTTACTTGATAGTTCCACAGTCCTTAGCCACGTTGTGATTTATATGGTCATTAGCGTAACAGACTATCATTAAAATTTTTAGCGAAGTGTCATATTTATAACTATTATGTTACAAATCATATACTATAGCGGAATAAAGCTTTTCAACTATACAGGGTCTTTTTTTTTGCTCGGAAAAGTGTTTTTTTTCAAAAACTATTTATAGTACCGATTTCAAATTTGGAAGGTCAATTCTCTATACCGGGGGACATCAGTTTGAGAAATTTGAGCGTTTTCGGTAATGTTTTTCACCAATTTTGAAAAATTATTTTTCGACCACTAGGTGCGAGATAAAAAATTTCTATTACAAAGTTGTAGGCCGTCATCGAAAACCCTTAAAAATTGTTCACTCGACGAAAAACAACTTATTTATCAGTGAAAATTCGAGCTTGAAAAATTTACAAGTTGGTGAAGCCAAATTACGATTGTTTGAAACGATAATTGAAAAGGGAACAAGTCTAATACAAACATAGTAGAGTTTTCACACTTGAAAAAATGTACACGTTTGGTTTTTAAATGCAGATATTTTATTCACAAAAATTTTTACAAAACATTTTCAATAATATCACCATTGGCTGCAACACAGGTTTGTGCGCGGACAATTAAGTTCTCAAACGCTTTCTCTACCATTTCTGGTGTGACGTCTCGGCAAGCACTGATTATTCGTCTAATGAGTTCCTCCCTAGTTTCAATGGGCGTGGCGTATACCTTTGCTTTAACGAATCCCCAGAGAAAATAATCCAGCGGTGTTAGGTCAGGTGACCTTGCTGGCCAATGCACTGGACCATTTCTCCCTATCCACCTTTCAGGAAACTCGTTGTTGAGGTGCTCAGTTACTTGCCGGGAAAAATGCGGAGGGGCGCCATCTTGCTGAAACCACAACTGACGTCTTTCAGCCAATGGAAGGTCGTCGATTGCGTCACTCAGTTCGTTCTGTAGAAAATGTAAATACCTTTGGCCGTTGAGGTTCGTCGGCAGGAAAAAGGGACCAATCAAACGGTTTCCAACAAGTCCAACCCAAACATTGACCCGTTCAAATTGAACCTGGTGATGATATTCAAAACCCCAATGTGGGTTGATGTCAGACCAAAGATGGCTGTTTTGATGATTAAAGGGCCCATCTCTAGAAAATGACGCTTCGTCGGAGAACAAAACATGGCGCAAAAATTGTCTATCTTCTTGGACAGCATTTAGTAACCAGTTGCTAAATTCATTACGTCTTTGATGGTCTCCGTCAATTAGTCCTTGGTGGAGCGTAGCTCTGTATGGGTGATAGCGATTCTTACGAAGAATTTTCCACACACGATTTGCAGAACAACCCAAATCAGCAGCGGCGTTAGCGCAACTGTGACGAGGATATGCCACAAAGTACGCGAGTACATTGTTCTCGAAGTCTAAATCCGGTTGACCCAATCCGCGAAACCTAGGTTGCAAGTTACCAAATTGATTGAAATCGTGAATTGCTCGTCTTACTGTATTTACAGATGGTGCTCCATTTGGATGTCTTTCTGCGAAGATTTCAGTCACTCTTCTAAGGTTTTGCGCTGCAACTATCTCGGTACGCTCAGCTACTGAATAACGAGGCATTGTTCGAAATATTATCAAACACTGATAATAATCTCCCAAAGTTTTCCTTTAAATACCCAATGCATGTTTAGGATTGACCTATAGCCTCGTGTTTTTTAAATCCGGTCGTTTTTTTAACCAAAGTTTCAACTGGATTAGGTAATTCGGTTTCAATTATCGTTTCAAACAATCG
This sequence comes from Leiobunum rupestre, assembly GCF_980474605.1. Lineage (NCBI taxonomy): Eukaryota > Metazoa > Arthropoda > Arachnida > Opiliones > Sclerosomatidae > Leiobunum > Leiobunum rupestre. Next base: position 26,375,194 of record NC_143393.1, on the reverse strand, counting down.
TAATTTGGCTTCACCAACTTGTAAAATTTTCAAGCTCGAATTTTCACTGATAAATAAATTGTTTTTCGTCGAGTGAACAATTTTTAAGGGTTTTCGATGACGGCCTACAACTTTATAATAGAAATTTTTTATCTCGCACCTAGTGGTCGAAAAATAATTTTTCAAAATTGGTGAAAAACATTACCGAAAACGCTCAAATTTCTCAAACTGATGTCCCCCGGTATAGAGAATTGACCTTCCAAATTTGAAATCGGTACTATAAATAGTTTTTGAAAAAAAACACTTTTCCGAGCAAAAAAAAAGACCCTGTATAACTGATTCAATAGACGTAAACAAAAAATATGATATATTCAAGTGAGACATTAAGAATTTTCTGATCGAAAGAGAAATATAATTAACGCCAAACATGAAAATTTATTTTATCGCATAACTTTCTCACGTCTGATTCTAGTCTAATTCTAAATGTTGTTATTTTATACACCCTGTTATTATTTTTATTGCTTTTTAATTTTTGTTTTTTCTTTTAATTAATGTTGTTTATTTTCTTACATTTATGCTTAAAATGTTAATATAAATATCGATATAGTAAAAATGTTATAACTAACAAATTGTAGGGCTCACAAGTCAACCATGACTTAGCCCCAAAAAACCCATGTAAAACAAAATTATAAAATAAAATTGTATTAAAATTGTATTGAAATTGTATTGTACTACCATAAGTAATTAATACATATTTTACGAAATAAGTGTCCCTATAAGTTGTAAAAAGGAAACACGTACACTACCTCTGCAGGCTCGAAAATCAGTGGAAGTCTGCATGATTCAAGCGAATAACATTAACTAGCAGGATAGGAAGTAAATAAAATATTTCATTTGTTTTGTTTGTAATGCGTGACTTCAATTCTTCACACAACATCGAATTGGACTTCATAACAATCCACGGATTGAGGAGTCCAACTAAGGTTACCCTACTTGAGTTTCCATAACTTAAGGTTTAATCCCTTAGGGTTCACAATCATACCGGTATCATTATTTGAACAAACTTCGAATTGAACTTAATAATAATAGTCAGGTAGGCTAATACTCAAGGCATCTAGGGACTTTTAAGGCCATAAATTCAGGTGGCCGAGTTACAACACGTAGGAGGGTGGTGGCAAGCCCTTCATGCCACGCGAGCCAACAGCTCCCTACACAGGTTTTCCGTTTTACCAACTAACAAGGGGAGTACCCGAGGTGTTTATTGCCGATTTTGTTCAAAGTCGGGCGTAATGTAGACCTATATGAGATATGAAATTTCCCAAAAGGAGACGTTGCACTACTTATTCGTTTCGCCATGGCAACCGAAATTGTTTTTGACCACTTAAAACAAAAAAAACTTCGTTTAAAAAAGCATGGGATTTTCTCGGTTTAAAAAATTTGAAGTTCACGAAATGGGTAATTTGGACCACATTTAGGTAATTTTCATCAAGTTTGGGTAAATTGTAACATTTTTGGGGTAAAATTGTAACACCTTTTGGGTAAAATAAGGAAAAAATCTTATTTTTGTTTTAAGTGGTTAAAAACATTTTCGTTTGCCATGGTAAATCGAATGGCTAGTGCAACGTCTCCTTTTGGAAAATTTCATATCTCATATAGGTCTACATTACGCCCGACTTTGAACAAAATCGGCCATAAACACCTCGGGTACTCTCCTTGAAAGTATAAACCAACACCTATATCATTCAGGTCATCATATATTCTCGTAAACCGGTCAATGGCGTGACAAGGGAGTCGTTTCCGTGGAGGTATAACCATCTTGGGCGTAGCTTTAACGGTAATACCAGAAGTAAATGAACCGAAGTTATCAGACTGCTATACTCCTCATGTGGGAGGCGTTTTCATTATGAAGTTACATTTTGACCTCGAATTGGAAATTTTGCACTCTCCTAGACCGAAAAACTATTTTTTATTCATAGAAATATCTATACCCACAATTCCCAAGTGCAATTTATCGCGTCAAAAGACGGGGATGGAAATAAGCTTTAATTTGACTCGATTTTGTCATCATTTTCATAAGGAAAACGCCATCCGATTCTGAGTACTATTTCGATAACTTCGGCTCATTTACTTAGAGGTCGGGGATGGTTAACTTTTATTCAATAGTTAAAGCTCTCAAAATTATTCGTAAAATGTTTTGATCAAGTAATTTATATTTCTGTATTATACGATTAATTTTTTGATAAATTTGTAAAAATAATAGGAAAAACGACGTTTTTTGCGATAAAAAGCTCAAATTTAACGAATAATACATGTTTTTTAATAATTTTCCGAAATATTAACCGGTAAATTTCTTTGTTTAAATTTTTTCCCGAAAAAAATCAATTTAAACATGGATAATGATTAACCGTCCCCGACCTCTACATTTACTTCTGGTAATACGCCTTCCCGAGCCCTTTACAGCGTCGGCGATCGGAAAAAATTCCTGTGGGGGCTTACGCCATTATTTTTAATTCAAATATTTATATACTTAAAACTTAAGCCAGAAAATGTTCAGCTCTAAATATGTATTACCAGGAAACTATTTAGGTATACACTTGGAATGTCTAAGGATGATTTTTACGGCCATGATGAAGCTCGCAGAAACGGGCGTCTCTTAAAGCGGGAAAACTCACGAGAAAAACTCTGGCGCCTCGCTACCCTAATTCGACGGAAACTCGTCATTAAGCCTAGTCATGGTTATTATATTATTAGCTTACCTGATTATCTCTTTTATAACCATACAAATACCTGAAATTAGGTATTACTACACTTCTTTCGCGAAGAACACTATACTTACTTCAAAATATTAAGTACGATAAAAAATTGAGGCTTTTAAATCCATTGTTTTATAAGCCTTTTTTGCGCGGGAAGATCGCCTATTTGTTACCATGACGACGCGTTCTTTTCGCGTCAAACCTCGAGCCAATGAATTCAAAATGTCGTGTTACGTCTTACACTTGACGTAGTTAAGCCCTGCCTTTTTCTCGACGCGCTTTCGTATCACCGTCCCAATGGAACCTAGACATTCCAAGTGTATACCTCTATAGTTTCCTGGTATTACTATATTTAATGTTCTTTCTAATACCTCATACGTCAATGAATTCATAGATAACCAAATTTCAGAAAAATATCTGTGTATATGGACAAGGCTAGATTATTAAGCCTTTCGTGGTCACGTGCATGACGAAGGTATTTTAGGCTATCTAGATAATTCCCATTCTGCAAACTGGTTGTCACGGAATGGGAATGGATGGAAACGGGTAGTCGCGGAATGGGAATGGATGGAAACGGGTAGTCACGGAATGGGAATGGATGGAAACGGGTGGTCATGGAAGACGAAAATTTTAACGGGAATTGGATGAATATGGAATTCTGCTTTACGAGAATGAGCGGGAATGACAACGTTTTCAACTCAATTGCAACTCTCTATTCCAATTTTATAAATAACCAAATTACCTGATCGCTCCACGTCGATTTTTCTTGTCGAAAATATTGTACACGATCCCCTTCCTAACGTTCCTCTTGTTTCGCGAGATGGACTTCCACTGATCGACTCCATCGAATCCTTTTCCTAATGAAAAAAGATTACATTTTAGCCCGTTCATTAATTCATAACAATAAGTCTTGTCTTTCATTTTCGACAATTCAAAGCGACGGTACCCACCTGGAACGCCACCCGCCAATGCAATCAGTGTCGGGTACCAATCGACAATGTGAAGCAAACTAAACGTAATAAATGTTGTTAGAAAGCTGGTTTCGCAGTCAATGCAAAAGTAGCTGCACAATGTTTCGGGCTTGTTTTGACTCGGGTTCTAACAGCTGCTAAATTCAACGACCGTTTACGAGTTCAGTAGAGTGCGAAACGTTTACGTTTTAAGTCGTAGTTTGCTTTTTTCAACGTCTAAAACGGTGGAATATTAAAAGTGTGCAAATACCTTTTTTCGAGATTGAATATTTTATATTTGATTTATAGGCATATGTCCAGGGCTGGATTAACCAATAGGCCGAATAGGCCTGGGCCTAGGGCACCAAGCCTACAAGGGGCACCAAGAGGGTTCGAAAAAAATAAAAGTACAAAACTTTAATCATTTGCTTTTCACAAAATATTTTCCGGAGTAATTTTAGTAAATGCGTCCACCCCTATGAACCAAAAACGTTTGATTGTCACATTCTCTGACGGACTGCCGTCTAGACCCTGACGACATACTAAATCTGGCAGCAAAATGAATTTTCCTTCCATTTCTAAATTATAAATTGAGGAAGCGCCTAGCTCGCTTCGCTCGCTATTGAAAGGGGGCACCCAAATTAACTTGGGCCTAGGGCCCCATAAAGTCTTAATCCGGCCTTGCATATGTCAAATACCAAATCGAATATTTAGAACTTCAAATAGTTTGGTCAAACAGTGTACCAAATGCTACTTCCGAATACCAAATGCTACTTCCGAATACCAAATGCTACTTCCGAATACCAAATGCTACTTCCGAATACCAAATGCTACTTCCGAATACCAAATGCTACTTCCGAATACCAAATGCTACTTCCGAATACCAAATGCTACTTCCGAATACCAAATGCTACTTCCGAATACCAAATGCTACTTCCGAATACCAAATGCTACTTCCGAATACCAAATGCTACTTCCGAATACCAAATGCTACTTCCGAATACCAAATGCTACTTCCGAATACCAAATGCTACTTCCGAATACCAAATGCTACTTCCGAATACCAAATGCTACTTCCGAATACCAAATGCTACTTCCGAATACCAAATGCTACTTCCGAATACCAAATGCTACTTCCGAATACCAAATGCTACTTCCGAATACCAAATGCTACTTCCGAATACCAAATGCTACTTCCGAATACCAAATGCTACTTCCGAATACCAAATGCTACTTCCGAATACCAAATGCTACTTCCGAATACCAAATGGCACTTCCGAATACCAAATGGCACTTCCGAATACCAAATGGCACTTCCGAATACCAAATGGCACTTCCGAATACCAAATGGCACTTCCGAATACCAAATGGCACTTCCGAATACCAAATGGCACTTCCGAATACCAAATGGCACTTCCGAATACCAAATGGCACTTCCGAATACCAAATGGCACTTCCGAATACCAAATGGCACTTCCGAATACCAAATGGCACTTCCGAATACCAAATGGCACTTCCGAATACCAAATGGCACTTCCGAATACCAAATGGCACTTCCGAATACCAAATGGCACTTCCGAATACCAAATGGCACTTCCGAATACCAAATGGCACTTCCGAATACCAAATGGCACTTCCGAATACCAAATGGCACTTCCGAATACCAAATGGCACTTCCGAATACCAAATGGCACTTCCGAATACCAAATGGCACTTCCGAATACCAAATGGCACTTTTAATACCAAATGGCACTTCGACTATATAAAAGTATTTAAAATACCAAATAATTTTAGTTTTAAATTTTGTTTCCCTTTGTTCAAGAAAATTCAAAAACAAAGCCTACTTTCATAAAGATTCCCTATCTTGGCAAAGAATATTCGCTAACATTTTCAAAACTTATTCTATCGAATTATTTGGTACAACCAAATATTTTTACATTTCTAGGATGCGAAAACAATTCAAGCTTAAACTTACTTTTCATTAACGTATCCCGTTTTCTCGAGTCCCGAGCCGTGGACAAAGGCCACCCCTCTGGTCCCCCCCTCCCAGAGGGTATTTTTGTTACCCCTCAGGGGGTAATTGTTGCCGCCGTATAAAACTTGCCCTCCATTCTGGAAATTAACAACAATTTACTTCGTTACATTACACGCGTGGAGGAAAAGTAAGGAGTCGTGCTATAAAACAATATTAACGTGTCACTTTGATGCCAGAGGGAGAAAGGGGGCTTACAATAAAGAGGGTCAACAGCGGGTCTTTTTGGCGCGTAAATGCGTCACAATGACGTCAACGAGATCGCCTGGTGGAACGCCAGTCTGGCGGAATTTTACCGCTCAAGGTTCGTAGGGGGGGGGAGCTCTTCAGTTCAGTTCAGAGCCAATGAAGAAAGTGAAAGTTAACGGAACTAGCGACATCATACGGCCCGTATGATACCGGTACATAATCTAGTCACAAGCAAAACTGTCATATCATGTATTCGATTAATCGAGATCTTACTAATTCGAAGGAAGAGTTGGACATTTCAAAAGGTAAAAATGTCAAAGATGATTAAAGAATCTGTAATGTATCTTCCTTGGAAATATTTATTACGTGCGTGGAACTAACAAGTAAGTGGAGGAGTTTCCCCCCTTTTACCCCTAGTAACTTGAAGCTCTCTGGAGCTATCGTAACTCATAGTAGGAAAATGTGGAAAAACAGGCATACTTCTCAACTCACCCCCTACAACTCCTTCAAATATTTGCACAACCTTTTCAAACACCCTGTATGTGTGATCACGTTTGATATCCGAAATGGTTTAAACTAAAATAATCCATTATAACGGAAATCAAATAAAAATTTAATCCATTCTAAACTACTCCAAGATCCAAGTCGACCGAATATTTAAAATTTGGTTTCGATAAAAACCCAATTGAGGGCGACGCTTAAGGCGTCCCTACCGCGAAGGAAAGGATTCTGGGTAACTTTGAGCCTCTTTTCCCCTCCAGTCAACTTCTCAACTCCAAGCTAAAATGGTATAACAGCAAGACTCCTTATCTTTTCTCCACGGTGAAGAAAGACCCAAATGGCCTACATCGGTTGTGAAGACCAGCAAGGTATTTTGCCAAAATCCGCGTCTTTTCAGAGCCTGCACGATCCTTCCAACGGCTTCGTCCAGCGAACTGACCATTCCTATAATTGTTTTTCGCGGTGGGCGTCAAAGCAATCATTTTCTGTTTCGATTAGTTAGAAAAGTAGTAGTAGTGGCGTACCACAGTAATTCCTCCTTTCTTCGTCTTTAATCCATTTGTATAAGTTGGCGTATTTCTGAGGAACCTTTTCCAAAATAAAAAAAAGGTTTGCAGTGAATAAACCGATACGCATTTGACGCCATTAGAATCCGATTTTTAAACAGCCAATGTTTTTCCAGATGGCGCCATTATAGTCTTAGGGGCTGTTCACAAATTACGTAACGTGGTAGGGGGGAGGGGGAGTTTTCGTAAGCGTTACGAATTGTTACGTGGGGGGGAGGGAGGGTTTACTAAAATGTTACGTAACACATCTTATTTTTAATATCGTAGAATAAAATTTTCACTTTCAGAAACAGTCGCAATAGACGGTAAAATAAATTCCAACGGCTTCCCAGCCTCTGAAGGGTTTTTGAATTTGGGGGTACGAAAAAAGGGGGAAAGTTTCGTGACAGCATGGCTGCCAGCTTCCCCGCTTCGCGACTTTATTTGTCACTGAAATAATTTCAACCATTTTTCACGTCTATTACGATTGATCTCAGTTAATAATTTGTATTTTAATTTAAAGAATTCAAGTTATAGGTAAATTTACAGTTAAACAACCATTTTGTCTAGCTTTTATTCCGGAAACATAACCGTCAGTTTACTTAGATGGCGCCACGTGCTCTACGAAGAATCACGATTTAGATATTTGTTACTCGGCGACAGTTAAAAATTGGTCTCTGCGCATGCTCCAATACCAACCAATCCGGTGTTCCCTCCCTGGCTAGTTTCCAGTTTTTAAGTGGCAATGACGGTTTAAAATTCCACCCCCATTTATTTTACCGTCTATTATTAAAAACATAAGCATCTTCATTGGTTTACTCACGATTAAAAGGATTTCATACCCATGGGTATGAAGTGTTGCATAAAAATACAGTTGTAATTTCAAATGTAAAGTACAAACAATAAAATTGAGTACCTGATCTTATTGTACTTTATTACCAGCGTATTAGTTGTTACGTACTATAATAATTAAAGAGGGGGTCGAAATTTGTGACGTAATTTAAGAAGAGGGGTCTTTCCATTTGTTACTCTTTGTTACGAGGGGGAGGGGGGGGAGTCAAAAAAGTGGTTTTTCTGCGTTACGTAATTTGTGAACAGCCCCTTAGAAACAAAATATTAAATTATAAAGAAACCGAAAAAAATATTATTTATTTGTTTTATTTTATGTTGAATTTATCATTGTTTTCAAATAAAATATAGCTTAAAATACTGTATTTTTTTTAAATATATCGGCAAGAATGTATTTATTTATACCTAGGGAGAATGCCTATGTCGAGACGGTTTTTAGCCTTTCTCTTAATCCACCCGTTGGTCCCCCCAGTACGCTCCTCCACTTAAAATAAAACGAATAGTCCCGGTATTTCATTGGCTGCTTAAAATTTACGTCACCTAACGCGATGGAAATCAAACGCCGGTGACGTTTTGTCTTTCCCGCGGCGCGAGACGGGGGAAAGGCGTTCAACGTGCTCGGCGATTGTCGCAACATAATCATTCTTCCTAAATATAAATAAATACATTCTTGATATCGGTAAAAGGTTTAGCTGGCGCCATCTAGAATGTGTAACAGCGTTAAAATCAAACCACTAATGGTTCCCCCCACAAGCGATTTTCAAATTATCTAAACAGTTCAATGTAACGTACTTCCAATGGTGCGTGGACGCTTTGAAATGGTAAATAGAAAAATGTTGGTTTTCTGGGGTCCAACTTCGAAATTAAATCTAAGGTTACTCTAGTAAAGAGGTGCTGAAAATGAAAATGAGTGTCACATTTGAGTTTTAGCAACAACCAAGAATGTATTTATTTATACTCAGGGAGAATGAATATGTAGAGACTATCGACGGACGCGTTGAGGCCCTAACCCCGTCACGCTAAGGGGGGGGGGGAGGGAAAAAGGAGGCGGTCTTATTTTTTGCGTCCTCGCTGCAGCGTTAATCGCGTCGAAAAACGTAATTTTTAAGAACCAATGAGATTGCAGTATTATTTGATTTTATTAAAGCGGAGGAGCATACCGGGGGGCCCAACGGGTGGAATTGGAGAGACGCTAAAAATAATCTCGACATATTCATTCTCCCTAAGTATAAATAAATACATTCTTGCAACAACCTTGTCTCTCATTAAAATATCATACGGTAGAGTAAGTCCCGTTGTATCTAGACTCAGGAGAGGTATTATTTCTCAAATCCAAATACTTTTGGGTATCTGAAAAGTAAGATCCCGATGTGTTCTTAAAAAGCACCACCAAAATGTAAAAATATCAAAGATTAAAGAGTAGGTCAACGGTAAAAAAAGTGGTTTTATTTTAATTTCCTTGAAAATGTCGATTAATTCTCAATTCTTTTTCATAATGAACCAACATATCTCCGTAGGATTCAATGTTAAAGAGGGGTCGGATTATAGCGCCACAACCTCCGTAGCGGCCACAAATGGGATTCGCGATTTGAGACTGATTGCGTTGGCCGCATTGGGTGAGAGAACTGTTTGGTGCCAACCCAAATTAACCAAAGTTTGAGTTAGTTGTAAAAACGCCTTTTTGATTTCTAATTCAAAATAACTAGAGTTCGGCGTTTGGATAAAAATTAACCACTTATTGTATTTTTATCCATAACATACAATTATCCGAAAATGTAAATTATTTTTCGCGTGTTAAATCGTTGTTTATCCATGGATAATATCCATAAATAAACAGTTAACGCAGAGCTCTAAAAATAACTTAACTTTACAATCTGATTCAATAGTTTATTGTTATTTCGCCACAGTGTGTCAGAATTTATAGCCCGGTGGACCTAGTAACAGAGACCATACTACCGGAGGCCTAGTAGGCATTAGATTTCAAGTGGCGTCACCCGGATTTCCAAAAATGAAATTTTGGTGCCCATTTTTAAGTTTGAAGAAACTTTTCGCCAAGTGAATTGGAAAAATTATTAATTTTAGGAGGCGCTGTTCGGAAATTTTACAGGTGGCTCAAGCGCTGCCTAAAACACCCCTACGACCGACCCTACTGTAAATTTCATAATGAAATCGTTTTAAATTATAATAAGCCTTGTTCTCGAGCAAAACAATGGTGGCGAAGAAGATTTCTTACAAAAAGCGCCAAGTTCGTACATACTCAGGTCGATATTAGGGTTTTATTATATCAGGCAGGAATCCATACCTCTACTTGGAATGCTTATCGCGGCAAATTTTCGTCTCGATGTGGCGGACGGTTTTTTTGACGTCACTATGTTAACTAAACAAACCACTACGTGAGAGGGGAGCACGCGCAGAGGGGATTTTTCTTTCTTAGGCGGGGCCAAAGCCGTCAGAGTTATTTTTACCATACGCGATACGGCAGGATAAGCATTCCAAGTAGAAGTATGGATTCCGGTATCAGGTAATAGTTGCCAGATTACCATTTGTCGTAGCGACGAGGCTATGTTGATAATAATCTTCAGCGCCGTTGTAGTAGCCGAAAAAGGTCTCGAAACCACGGTAGGTCGGGGTGTATTTCCAATTGCAAAATCCCAAATGCCACCTGCAACCACGTTAAACACACCAAATAACCAAATATTAATTAATTAATTATGGGCAATGGCTTTCTACGGATTTAATTCAAATTTAAATATGTGGTTAAGCCTGGTCAAAGGACCAAAATTGTCTATGACCAATTTTCCCTAGCTCTTATAGTTTGTTCAGTATCAGTGGTCGAAGTCGAACAAAACTTTTAACGTTATATTGGTTCGCGTTGTAGTCTCGTACGTCGCGGGTTCAGGTTGACTGACATATTAACTTTTCCAATTTTAAAATCCAAACGACGTTACTTATTATTCGATGAGTGGAATTATTTGATAATATTTTCCATAAGAAGGGGTATAATAAAGATAATATAATAAGTAAGAAATAATAAATATGCGTTATAAATGGACTCCGATTTATTTATTAAATTATTATTTCTTACTTATTAGGGTTTTTTACCAAGAATGTATTTATTTATACTCAGGGAGAATGAATATGTCGAGATTATTTTTAGCGTTTCTCCAATTCCACCCGTTGGGGCCCCCGGTATAAAATCTACTAATACTGCAATCTCATTGGTTCTTAAAAATTACGTTTTTCGACGCGATTAACGCTGCTGCGAGGACGCAAAAAATTAGACCGCCTCCTTTTTTCACCCCCCCCCCCTTAGCGTGACGGTGTTAGGGCCTCAACGTGTCCGTCGATAGTCTCGACATATTCATTCTCCCTGAGTATAAATAAATAAATAAATACATTCTTAGTATTACATTTTCGTTATTAAACCATTTCTAATGGACAATATTAACAAATAATTCCAAGTACGAAAATTCATCGAATAATAAGTAAGTAATGTATAGTTTGTATTTTAAATATGACAAGTTAATAAATAGGGAGTTTACAGTATGACGTGCCACTACGTCACCCGTGCTTTTTCCTATTGATAAAAAATTTCCCCCCACAATGGCGGCCATGCTCAAAGCTACGGAGTGATATTTCCCTATATGCCAGTCAACCTGAACCCACGACGCACGAGACTACAACGCGAACAAATAATTTTTTTAACAAAATGACTATACTAACAATTGTAAGTTTTGTCCAACTTTGACCAAATTATACCGGACAAACTATAAAAGCTAGGGAAAATTGGCCATTGACAATTTTCGTCCTTTGACCGGGCTTAACAACATTAAAATTTGATATAAATCAGTGGAAAGTACGATGTCCTGAGAGTCAAGGTCAAGCAAATAAAAAAAACCCATTTGGAGAAAAATAAGGGTTATATCTATAATAATTGCCATAGTAAGGTATCTCAACTTGCTCGTCCTTCGCTCTCGGGTAACGAAATAATAGTGGCTTTACTTTCCGACGGCGTGAGTTGAGTAACCCAACTGGCGCAATTGCTGGGGCAAAAGCGTATGGTTCAGAGACAGTCCCGTTGGCTCCAGCACTCTCAGATTCGAGTTCCGTTCGTCCAATGGTGGAAAATTTCATTATACCATTTATTCCAATTGAAAAAATAAAACTAATTTTCACTAACTTGCCGTCCTAATCGGTAAGGGTAGTATCCCGTCATCAGGGCAGATCGAGAACTAAATTACACATTTATATTTAATTCAAATTGATTTATAGTAACTAGAATGTTCCCAAAAATATAATCTCCACCTACACCGATTTACGCGCGGAAGAACCTGGCTCTGTAGCTTATGGCTTCGGTGATATGTTGTTATACCAACGCCCCGCCCTATTTCAGGTCTAGAGCGCCATAAGCATTATTATTTTAATTTTTATAATTATATTACTTTTTATAAATATTTTATAATATTTAAATTTCGCGTATAAATTAAATTTATAAAAAAATTATCGTTGTAGCATTTTCCAAAAGTATATTTAGAAGTAGCTATAAATTTTGAAAATTTTGTATTAGTGAAAGTTGCCATTATTAAAACTTATTAACTTAAATCTTTCGTTTCCGCTCACTATAGGACGAAATCTGACTCTTCCAAAAAATAAAATAAACAAATTGGTACCTGGAAATGTAATAATAATCAGCTAGGCTAATACCAAAGGCACCACCTAAGGCCCATGTCATCTAGCGACTTTTAATGCCTTTAAACAGGTTCAGATTCTTCTTTGCCTAAATTGGTTTTTGGCGAGATCAGCGTCTTCCCCTTACCGGGAAAACAGATGAAATAATTACACTAGGAAAGACGGCTTACGGGTTGCAAATGGGTTGTACGTAAGACTGGTTCAAAATAACTCCGGTTCTGGCCAAAGATTCCAAATTGGGAGTTATCATGGTCGGGTTGTTCCAGCTGACATCGTTCCAACCTGGATTTTATGAATTTTTAAAACAATTTACAGGGTGTTTCAAAAGGTGATGCAAAAATTTTAAGAAGTTAAATAAATAAATAAATAATAATCAGCTAGGCTAATACCCAAGGCATCACCGTAGGCCCAAGTCATCTAGCGACTTATTATGCTAGGAGGTGTTTGAGAAGTATGCCTGTTTTTCCCCCCATTTTCCTACGATGAGTGAAAAGAGCGCCAGAGAGCTTCAAAGTGTGGCCTACTAGCCCCTGGAAATAGGCTGCAACAAGTCCGTGAGACGGCGATGCACCGGTACGTGTACCTTTCCTGGTAGAGACGTTGAGCAGCCAAAGCATTGCCATCCGCCAGTCCAGACACGAAATGAATATCCGCCAGTTCTTCCGAAGTGAACTCCCGTGTTGCAGTTTGAAAGTGATGATAAATCGCGGTCCATCACGACTTTAAATACTGTTTCAGTTTACCTTTTTACGCTGGTTACCTCGATTTGGTTACAAAGTTCTTTTTTACATATCACACGAACCTAAACCTTAATGTTCGCGTTTCCCTGCTGCTTGGTTTTGCGCTTGTTGCTGCCTACTTCCAGGGGCTAGTAAGCCACACTTTGAAGCTCTCTGGCGCTCTTTTAACTCATCGTAGGAAAATGGGGAAAAACAGGCATACTTTTCAACTCACCCCCTACAACTCCTTCAAATTTGCATAACCATTGTAACACCCTGTATATTTATATTTATATATTTTTTTTAAATACCATCGTAACTTACCCAAGTCATCGGCCACTATGAAGACGATGTGTGGTTGCTTCGTTACCGATTGGTACTGGTTCGACTTCAACGCTACGGCGTACAGAGCCGAAACCAGTGTAAAAAGGATACAAAGCATAACGTTTGGATTTAAAAGAATTCTAACGAAACGAGTTTGAAAATATACATTGGTCTTCTTAGCAATCGCGGCCAAAACATAAACCCTCTTCTCACAATCAGTCTGTCACAACTGATAAAGCAACGATGGAATAGCCAGACGTCGAGTTGGAAGTTCAATATCCTGATAGCCTAGTCTATACAGCTGAAAGACGCCGAAATTTAGATCAATCATGTATTTGTTTCTCCTTCGGGAGAATTACCGACGATGATACGATTTCTAGCGTTTCTCCCAATCGACCAGTATGCTCCTCCCCTCAAGGGTCCATCAAATCAGCACGGTATCTCATTGGTTCTCTGAAATTGACGTCTGCTGTCACGTGGGAAAATTCGACCAAGTAAAGTGGAGGAGTAAAGCGGAGGAGCAAAGCGGAGGAGCAAAGCGGAGGAGTAAAGCGGAGGAGTAAAGCGGAGGAGTAAAGCGGAGGAGTAAAGCGGAGGAGTAAAGCGGAGGAGTAAAGCGGAGGAGTAAAGCGGAGGAGTAAAGCGGAGGAGTAAAGCGGAGGAGTAAAACGGAGGAGCAAAGCGGAGGAGTAAAGCGGAGGAGTAAAGCGGGGGAGTAAAGTGGGGGAGTAAAGTGGGGGAGTAAAACGGCGGAGTAAAGCGGAGGAGTAAAGCGGAGGAGTAAAGCGGAGGAGTAAAGCGGAGGAGTAAAGTGGGGGAGTAAAACGGCGGAGTAAAGCGGAGGAGTAAAGCGGAGGAGTAAAGCGGGGGAGTAAAGCGGGGGAGTAAAGCGGGGGAGTAAAGCGGGGGAGTAAAGCGGGGGAGTAAAGCGGGGGATTAAAGCGGCGGAGTAAAGCGGCGGAGTAAAGCGGAGGAGTAAAGCGGAGGAGTAAAGCGGGGGAGTAAAGCGGCGGAGTAAAATGGAGGAGTAAAGCGGATTAGTAAAATGGAGGAGTAAAATGGAGGAGTAAAGCGGCGGAACAGAGTGGAGGTATTAATTGTAGCAGTAGCGATCGGGGGTCGACTTTGGGTTAAGAGAGCTGCCGAAGCCCCGCCGTCGGAATCACGACTATTTACACCTCGCGCCATCTGTGTTGGAATGAAGCGACTATTCAAGATTTCGACATTTTGACTGTTCACTTTAATTATATTAAAACTGAAATTAGTTAAAAGTTTTTTTCAATATTTATTTTCTTCGGAACAACAGTGGAGAGAGGGGGTAGGAAAAGCTACACATTTTACAATAATTTCAAAATCGTATCAAAGGAACGAAAACCATATTTTGTTTTTCATTTCGTCAAAATGACGAAAAAATCTCACTTTTAAAATATTTCACTGAAAATGAAACTTTTTTTATCGCTTGAAGGATTTGGTTCCTAAGTATTTTGGACTACATATAAAAACAATAACAAAAAACTTAAAAAATAAAAAAAATTGCGTTTTTTATGGCTTCGGTATTGAATATTGATGAAAACTGTACATTTTTTTCCATTTTCTCTTTCTATTTACAAAGCTATACATTAAGAAACAAATACTTTTTATATAGTTTTCAATACTTTCGGTAGTGAACCCCGTAAAAATCAGTTTAATTTTTTTTATATAGAAGGTTGCAAATAAAATTTACGTATTTTTCCCGTTAAACTACTTTTTACTTCATTTTTTACGACATAATCTTTCGTAATATATTTTTATACTTTGCGTAAAATCGATTTAGTTTACAGTAAGTACACTGTTTTTGTTATATATATTTTATCCTCTACATCGGGACAGTGAATATTTCATTAAGTGAACGTTGTTATTGTGGAAACAGTAAACCTAAAATTTATCTTTAATAAATGTTTCTTATAGAAATAAAATTTTATTTCGTTTTAATATTTTATTTTGGGAAATAAATTTTTAATCGTACGGGTAATAAACCTAACTCGTGAATTATGTCTTCTGCCTCTGTTTAGAAATATTAGTATGCTTTTAGTATGACAATTAGCATATAGATACCGGTATCTGTTACCATTTTTATTAGCTAGGTTTTAGGCTATTTATAGGGTAAGATTTGGAATGTAAGGAGAGTAAGAAAAAAGGGGGCGATGGGGCTTATGGAAATTCAGACAATTTCACTAACAAGAAATTGCCAGATGCTTATTTGGCCTAACGTTCAGACAATTTCATTGGCCAGAATTTGCCAGATGCTTATTTGGCCTAAACGCGATTGGCCATAATTTGCCAGATGCTTATTTGGTCTAACGCTTAGATGATAAAATAAAGGATAATCGTCTAAATGCTACCTCGAACTAAAATGGGCGGAATCGCTCTAATGTCAATAAAAACAATTTAAATTAACAAATAAAATAATTGTAAAACAAATGTTTCTTAAAACGATAAAGTAATGGAATGTAATTAACGTAACAAAATACGCGATGGAATGTAACGATTATGGTATAAATAAACCAATAAAAATATATATTTTTATGTACAAGGTAAGGTTTATATTTAAAACTAAAGAGAAATGGGATAATTTCTCTAAATTTTTAAATACAATGTAACTTCTCGATATTTTCCACGATTTTATCACTACAAGTACTTCAAAATATGGCAAAAATAATCTTAAAAGTGTTTTTTTTTTCTCACAACATTGAGCGTATAGGAAAACTCGTGTTATTTTTCCCCTAGCGGAAATGGATAAATAAAACTTGGTAACGGCGGCAGTCATTTTTAACTACTTTTTCGATTTTTAAACTATTTAGATAAAGAGTAAAATGTTCTATGAACTTTGGAAAATGAGTATATCATAAGTTCATTACCGCCACGGCGTGGTTACGTTTGTCTCTTTCTCGAGTTGTTGTTTCCGGTTTTAGTTTCTGGTTTTTTTTTGCACCATCAATAATTATTTACCACACGGTAGTTTCCGTGGCTTCAGTCGCGGTCTTTTGAGTTGCGGTTTTGACCGGAGCTATGGTCAAGTCCGAAATGTCGTCGGATTCGGAGGAAGCGGCCGACATCGTGGGCGACGGGTACGAGTCTGGGATGACCGGAAGTTGACTCTGCGGGAAATTCAATTAAATTAATTTGAAAAAGCATGCCTTCGATACGTCACTAAGTATACGAGGATGCTGTACAGAAGGAGGAGTAACTAGGTATAAAACGTTGCGGCCATGCGCGGGACATACATTCCAATCAAAGCATGAAGCAGTGATGCCAGATCGCGAAAATGAAATTTCCCGTAAACGACGTGAAAATTTCCTTTTTCCAGGCCAAAAATTCCCAAGTGTTTCAAAATATTCTACACATTCAGATTTAAATTCAAATTACATAATTAACCCTAGGAAAAAGTAGTTTACATGGTTTTCAAAAAAACTATCCCTGTAAGTCCCTATAATATAAAATAAAGCGCCATCTATATTATTAATATCGAACTATATTAACCATAATTAATCTCTAATATTGTTTAATCTTTAAGTTTAGATCTTTAACGAAGGCTTAAATAAAATAACAAAACCAGATTGGAGGCTAATACTATCAGTGGCTAATTTTATTATATTTTCATATTTAATCGATTTGGTCAGATCTTGTGAATATTTAATAGCTTCGCCTTAAAATCATCCCCAAGTCAAATTTCCCAAGATTTCCTGAATTTTCAAGGTCCAAATTTCCCTCGATCTGGCATCACTGGCATGAAGGAGTAGTTAAACCGAAAACTCAACCAAGTGTAGCCATCTAGCGGAAGCTGACGCTAAAGAAAAGTAAAATGCGGGAAAAAACCTGCAGATAAAATGATTAAATTATTAATATTATTTTTTAACCCCTTGACACGTTGTTAATTTTGAAAAGTCTGAAATCGTAGAATATTACCCATTTTATTATTGAATGATTATAATTAAATTAATATTAATACCTATGATCTAGCGTCTGCTACAGACACATTAAAAAGTCACAAGAACGTTTTCTTTAAATAAACTTATCAATATAAGCAAACGATGCCAAAATTATATTAATAATGATACTTGCATTTTAATAAAGTCAAATTTACGAATAACGATGAGGAAAAACTAATAGCGTCTGCTTTAGCCGTTACCTATTTAGCAGGGTTGCCAACTTGCCACAGTTTTTTCACTTTCAAATTCCCCGACTTTTCCAGGTTTTCCCTGACCATCTCAGGACTTATTTTGTGCCAAGATTTTGTATTTTTTAACCTATATTTTAGTAAAAGTGTCCTATTTGCAACCGAAATGAAATTCCCTGACATTTCCCTGATTTTTAGACTACTTTTTAAAATTCCCCGACTTTCCCTGATTTTTATACCCATATCCAAATTCCCTGACTTTTCCAGGAATTCCAGGTACCGTGGCAACCCTGTCTAGGTTTCAATTGAGAACCAAAGGGGGCGTAGGAATAGTTTTCGGTCGCGAATATACCCCACCCCAGTGGCTAATTGACAATCTTCTAGCTTTCAGAAGTAATTTTTTTCGCTAGGGTTTACAAAACAATGTTTAACGGCACGCTACTCATGCTTCTATACAGAATCCTTTTTTAAGAGTAAATGATTTGACAAATATGAATTCCTACATATAGCCTCGTGTCTGCACAATGCAGACACTAATATGGTTTTCAAAATTTGCATATTTATGAACTCGTTAGTGATTTGAGCATACTCTGTTCAAACCAAGGAGCTAATAACTTCAGGCGGCCATACCTCTACTTGGAATGCTTGTCGTGGCAGATTTTCGTATCGATGTGGCTGACGGTTTTTTTTTGACGTCACTATGTTAACTTAACAAACAACAACGTGAGAGCGCGTGCAGAGGGGATTTTTTTATCTCCTAGGCGAGGTCAAAGCCGTCCGCGTGATCTTACCATACGAGATACGGCCATTGAGTTGGGAATATTAATCTAGAGATCCAATCAAATCTGCTCCCCGCGAAACAAGTTTTTGAAAATTACGAATGTGCCGTCTCCTCTAAAATGACGAGAAAACGTTATCATATGACCCGTGGCGCCATCCATTATTTTTGAAAAAAAAAATATTTTGGCCGGAAAACACGTCTTATTTGAACGAACCATTGAGAGACAGACGGCGCCACGGGTAGAATGATAAAGGTTTCTCGTCATTTGGGAGCAGACGGCAGTATTCTTATTTTTAAAAACTTGTTTCGCGAAATACTGAAATCCGACGTTTTGATTGCACCTCTAGATTAATATTCCCAACTCAATGGATACGGCAGGATAAGCATTCAGTAGAGGTATGGATTCCTGGTTGAGGCAAGTGATCAGCCCCTTGTTTTAAACTTCAAAGGAAGCTTCTAAATTCTTAACAGTGCCATTAACGATAATCTAGCGAATGAAAGATTTCTTTTAAGCAAACCAAAAGAATAAATAGCTTTACCAAATTCACTCTCGCTTACAAGCAGTTACAACAGCCAAAAAGCAAATTGAAGGATGAACCGTGTCTAACCTGTCTGAGGCGCTCGATACCCGCCTTCTCCTTCAGAATGGAAGCTGGTAAACCGCCTTTGACGCCACCAGGGATGGTGTGCCTTTTAGTGGGATCTTGTTGACCACCGACGCCAATACCCCCGAGTACTTTACCAGTACCCGAGACGCAATTATCACGCTGGTCCAGGTTGGCCGGGGTGGATGAGGAAGCG
This sequence comes from Leiobunum rupestre, assembly GCF_980474605.1. Taxonomy (NCBI): domain Eukaryota; kingdom Metazoa; phylum Arthropoda; class Arachnida; order Opiliones; family Sclerosomatidae; genus Leiobunum; species Leiobunum rupestre. The sequence continues at coordinate 26,355,926 of NC_143393.1, read as the reverse complement.
ATTTGCAAGGATTGACCACCCAGGTTTAGTTTGGCCAAAGCGTCCAGACTGCGAGGAATGTCCGGGTTGGAATTGCTGGACAGTAGCTCGTTTGAGGTTTGCCGACTGCGCTCCGACGTGTTCTCCTCGAAATCGTCCACTCCCTCCTCCTCGGACAAGACTCCCTCCGAACTCAGGGTCGAAATTGACTGACCGCTGAAGTGCTTCTGGATTCGTGACAAGTTTCTGTTGGTGGACCAAAAAACCCGTGGTTTAGAAAAAGCTTAAATCTGATCCACATGTTCTAGACAGAGTGAGTAATTCTATATTGGGGAAAACTTAATTCTTTAACGCAGTTCTGCGAGGGTCGTAATAGGCGTATGGTAAACGTGCTCCTTGATAAGCCCCAGAGGAAAATGTCGAGCGGTGATATTTATGATGATCTTGAAAGTCCATCAAATTTGATTGTTCCTTAAAATCCATCGCTGAAGGAAATCAGCGATTAAACGAGCTACAACAGCTTGAGGTTGATGCGATGGCGCACCGTCATGCTGAAAACGCAGCCGGTGGTAATCGGCCAGAGGAATTTCGTCCAAAGCATTCGCTACTTCGTTCTGTAAGAGCTCCAAATTGTACTGCCTGTTCAGACGATGTGGCAAAAAAGGGGTCGATCAGTCGATCGCCGACTAGACCCACCCATAGGTTAAGTCGAAATTGAACTTTATGATGGTGAGCGAATTCCCAGTGAGGATTAACCACATCCCACATGTGGTGGAAAACGAATATTCATCGGACCCCAAGAGTAGACTAAGAAAATCCGGCTTTTCTTCACACATGATGCTCAGTTACACAAGTCATAACGACGTTCCTTATCGCCATCGAGAAATTCTTGGTGAAGAGTCGCTGATACTGCATCGAGGGTAAGCAATGAAGTAGGCCGGGACATTATTTTCCATGTCGATGTTTTGACGACCTACTCCACGGAACTTGGGATTGACATCTCCATGGTTGTTGAAATCTCGAACAGTACGGTGTTATGGTAACTAAATAAGTGACTTACTCTTGTAGGGTTCCAATTCACTTCGCCGTAAAACAATTAAACCATTAACGCAGGCTGATAATGTTTTACATTATGAAGTTGTCGTTTTAAATACTAAAAAATCTGAACGTTGTCCCAAACGCGACCAACCGTGATATAATCTAGTCAGTCTAGAACAAACTAAAAACCACCTGTAATTTATGTATGTGTTTTTTTGTTTTGATTGAATCAATCTTTGGTACATTTGTGTTTTACTTAAAATGCGTTTTCTTGCAGAGCCGGAAAAGCTATTTCCTCCTATGAACGACTTGTTATTTTTGATGACCGAATTAACTTTATTTGTACATTTTCAAGTTTGCTCTGCAACTTTATCATTGAAGGATTTCCTCTATCAGCTACCGATCAAAAATAAATTTTAGAAAAACATGAAAATCATTTTAGAATTTTCTGAAAATTACAAATTAGAATGTTCCCTACGTCATACGTATACTCTAATAATTGCGATGTCAGAGCAAAATCAGACATCCTGTATCTTCTTTGCATTTAATTGTAGTAAGAAAAATTAACCAATGACCAGCCAGAAGGTCGGTTCTTTTGTAAGTAGCTAAGGTGACCTTGTTGGTTTCTTCATTTTATGCAAAAATTGGTTTTAAAAAATTCACCGTTAAATGGAAAGGGCTTCGAACTCATATTTAAAATCTGGCCAAACTAATGCCGGAAATGGCGGACACCCACGTTTTGGTATACGTTAGGGCACGGAATCAGGGTGAAAATTAAAATAGAAGTATTTTGTGTGGAAAATAATTACTTATATAAAAAATATTTAGTTCTTGATGATGATGTTACAGTATGTTTGAGCAACTTAAATTTACCTTTGGTTAACAAGCATGAAATCTCTTCTATCACTATCGTAGAGATCACCCTCTTCTTCCGACGTGGAAAAGTCGTGATCCTGCGTATTTAATCAATTTAAATGTTGCCAATTAAGTCCGAAAGATAACGATTTTACCAACCTGCGAACTTTGGGTAATACTATCGCAACTGCTCATTTGAAACCTTCGACTACCAAAACCGGAAGTGGGAGGAATGGTCGGAGGATGCATCCTGGTGGGCGACTCGTCGCTGTCCGTCATCACTCTTTTCCTTCCGTAGACGAGACCAGGAGAGGAAGTGACGGCGGAGCCTGACGAGGTGGTGTTCAGTGACATCTGGCGATCGTTTTGGGCGTCGTTACTGACGACTCCCAGAGTCTTGGGTGAGGAAGCGGAACAGCTGCCGCCGCCGTTCAGTTGCCCGTTGACGCGTTCGTTGCCGTTCGAAATGGAGCCCGACTCGTTATTGACGCACTCCGAGGAAGGGTCCGAAGGTTTGCGGCTCCGGTTGGAGTTGATGTCCTCGGGGGAGTGCAAGAACCGCGACTTGTCGTTGTCGTCGTCCACCAGACACGAGTTCAAGAGGTGCTTATCGTCCGTACTGCCGCATTTCCAGCAGTCCCGTTGCGCGGGGATCCTTTCCGGAGGAGACTGTTCCCGAGGAACCACGGTGGCCGTCGAGGCGGTCTCCGAAACCGAGGGAATCCTCAAGGACAAAGTCGAAGGGCTGCCGTTGCCCAAATGTCCGGGACTCGTCAAATCGGCTTCGCTCATCAGTTCGCAACTGTCCGTTTGGGTCTCGCTGTCCACCAGGGAACAGGAGCCACTGCACTTGCGCCTTTCGTGGCAGGGGCTGTTGCAGGGTGAACACGGGTTCCCCGAGGAGGACACAACGTTGCTGTAGTTCCCGGAGCCGCTGCCCGAGCGCCGGTGATGGCGGCTTCGGCGGATGCGGCTCTTACTGTTGTTGTGACTATTGCTAGTCGACAAAGGGGGCGTGCCTCCCGCGCAAATGTTCGAGATGACCGACGTGGGCGTGATAGGGGGCGTCACCGCGCCGTTCGGGGCTAAAGTAGTAGGAACGTTAGTAACCAGAGTCACCGGTAAACCTCCAGCCACCGGTGGGAAGTTGCGGATGTTTTCCGCGAATGAATAGCCTTTTTGGGGACTTTCGGGGCTACAAGGACAAAGGTGGTTGAAGCGAAATATTCGATTATTCACGTTGTAAGACGTAAAATCATACCTGGTTTGTTCAGATTGAGATTTGTAAGACTTTTTCTTATTGAACCGCTCGTGGGCTTTCAAAAGAGGCCTCACTAATCGTTTTCGGTACGGTTTGTACCCAGTCGAACAGATCTGCAAGTTTTGTTCCCTCCTAACGACAGAAGAAACGTGTCTTGAGTACGCCGACCCTAACAAGGAGACAACCCGAGGTGGTTATAACCGATTCTGTTGAAACTCGGGGGTTAGATAGACCTTATGGTAGTATGAAAATTGCCCAAGGGAATTAGTTTTCATATGGCAACCGAAAATGTTACTGATCTCTCCATTTAAAAAAGCATGAGTTTTCTCATTTACCCAAGCTTTATTAAAATTTAACCAAAATTGATCAATTTTACCCAAAATCCTTGATCAAATTTACCCAAATTCATCTTTTTTGGGTAAGTGTTGAAAATTTAATTTTTTTAAGTACCCTGTGAAACCGAGAAAATCCCATGCTTTTTTAAATGGAGATTTTTCGTTTTGAGAGATCAAAAACATTTTCGGTTGCCATGGGAAAACTAAAGCCCATTGCAACTTTTCCCTTTGGCAATTTTCATACTAACATACGGTCTACCTAACACCCGAGTTTCAACAAAATCAGTGATAACCACCTCGGGTAGTCTCCTTGTAAACGTAATCGCGACTTACTTGACGACTTCCTTCTCCCTGTGTTCGAGTTGGAGCATGCAGGCCATCAGATCCATGTACAGGTTATTGGCCCTCTCCAGCTTCCTCTCGTAGTGCTCCCGGATGTCCTGGGCGTGTCTGAGTTCCTCCTTCCTCCGTTTGACCAGATCTTCCTCGATCTGAGGCACGTGACTGCGCTCCTCCCTTTTTATGTTCTGCATGTACTCCTGAATTTCCTCCTTCCAAGTGGCCTGCGTCTTGAAGTACCTTTCTCGAGGAGTGCTCAGAATCTCGACAGCGGCGATGTCCAAATGCATCAAGATATGCCTGAACGACGGCCTATTGCGGGGCTTGGCACTCCTGGGAAAATAATCACCAAAAACATTTACCACTCGACCGTGATTCTTCATCTCGTCACGAAACCTACCAGCACTGCTTCATAAGTAGCTTGAAACCTTCCGGGCAAGTATTTGGTACCGGTAGGTGAAGACTGTTGTTACCCACTCCCCAAATGATGGCTGACGAGTCCACGTCTTTATAGGGTACTTCGGAAGTGAGTAGTTCCCATAATACTACCCCGAATGACCTAAAAACATTGACTAACTTAGTCGCTAAATTCTTAATCACGTTCTTAGACCAATAGGCATCATCCTCCCAAGAAATCGCCAAGAAGTAATATTTCCGAGAGCCAGGACCTGCAATTCACTGTTTATACAGGGTGTTTCAAAAGATGATGCAAAATTTTGAAGGAGTTGTAGGGGGTGAGTTGAGAAGTATGCCTGTTTTTCCCCATTTTCCTACGATGAGTTAAAAGAGCGCCAGAGAGCTTCAAAGTGTGGCTTACTAGCCCCTGGAAGTAGGCTGCAACAAGCGCAAAACCAAGCAGCAGGGAAATGCGAACATTCAGGTTTGGGTTTGTGTGATAGATAAAAAAGGCTTTGTAAACAAATCGAGGTAACCCGCGTAAAAAAGTAAACGTTTTTGAAGTCCCTGCTGCTTGGTTTTGCGCTTGTTGCAGCCATGGACTAATTAATGTATACACAGGGACGGTCCGCACAACGCTACTCTCTCATAAAATCGGCGACTAAGTCTTGTTAATGCTGTTCCCTCTTTTCCTCCCCCCTTAAGCAAAGTTAGCCGAGTCAAAACGTCATCAAACGGAAAAACGATGCTGCCCTCTATCTGCAAGTCTTGGAGTCTATCGATGTTGGCGTCTGCTTATGATTTGAAAAACAAACGTTTTTTTCGTTCATTTGAATAAGGTGTATGATTTAGGAGCTTTAATTTATTTAAGTAGTTTTACAAATTAATTATGAGAAAAAAGCTGTGTGTTTACCCTTCGTGTAAAAGTGATTCGAAGTATTGTCATAAAGAACACACGAAAGATTTCTTTATACCTTTCCTGTTCATCTTTTTCTAAGCCTTGTCCAAAAATATCTTTGATTTACCATTATCGGAATCACTTAAATCCACTTTTTTAATCTTCTTTTTGTCTGGAGAAATTCAGAATAACGTCTCGAATGTATGGGCCGAAAAATTAATATCAATCAATTTAATTGTTAATATAAATGAATTCATTTACCAAACGCACGTGGAGCTTACAACATCGCCGGCAAGGCGACTGCTTTTTTTTGTTTCCTTAAACATTTCCTCCCGTTTCCATCCCCCTTGACTCAGTTTGTCGTTAGTTCGCACAATCGCCGCTCGAGGGCACATTTAGCAATCGCTAGCCGCTAAATTTCCTATGCGGACCGTCCCTGTGTATACATTAATTAGTCCATGTTGCAGCCTACTCATCGTAGGGAAATGGGGGAAAAACAGGCATACTTCTCAACTCACCCCCTACAACTCCTTCAAATGTTTGCATCACCTTTTGAAACACCCTGTATAAACAGTGACTTGCGGGTCCTGGCTCTCGGAAATATTACTTCTTGGCGATTTGCAGGGAGGATGATTTATTGAAGCGTCTATTGTAAATTCACTCACCAGATGTCAACTTTTTCGTTGCAAGGTTCGTTGCGTATAACTTCGGGGGCCATCCAAGCGACTGTCCCAGCGAAAGACATTTTGGTGCTAATGTCGTTCCACTGCCTCGAAGTTCCGAAATCGGATATTTTCAAGACGTCATTGTGGCTGATTAGAACGCTGTTTGGAAATTGGTATAGAATTGAGTTTGGCCTTTCCACCGCGTATTCCTAATTATAAGCATCTTACTTGGGCGATTTGAGATCTCTGTGTATGATTTTATGCGAGTGAAGATAGTGCATCCCGGAGGCAATCTCTTTGCTCCACTGGACGACAGTGGCTGGCGGAATCTCCCGACCTTTCTTGAGTACCTCGTACAATTGACCGTAAGGACAAAACTCCATGACGATGCAATAGCACGGAGACTGGGTGCAAACGCCCCTTTATCGAACAATGATGTAACATTAGTGCTCATTCGTAAAATCAGGAATTTATAGAAGTATACACTTGGAATGTTTAACGATGGTTCTAGTGGGTGTGGCTTACAGCCCAGATTTTTGCTCGCGACGGCGGCTAGCCAATGATTTTGAATATAATAATAAACAGCTAGGCTGATATCCAAGGCACCACCTTCACCACCTTAGGCACAAATCATCGAGCGACTTTATCGAAGGCACCACGTTAGGCACAAGTCATCGAGCGACTTTACCCAAGGCACCACGTTAGGCACAAGTCATCGAGCGACTTTACACAAGGCACCACGTTAGGCACAAGTCATCGAGCGACTTTACCCAAGGCACCACGTTAGGCCCAAGTCATCGAGCGACTTTACCCAAGGCACCACGTTAGGCACAAGTCATCGAGCGACTTTACTCAAGGCACCACCTTAGGCCCAAGTCATCGAGCGACTTTACTCAAGGCACCACCTTAGGCCCAAGTCATCGAGCGACTTTACTCAAGGCACCACCTTAGGCCCAAGTCATCGAGCGACTTTACCCAAGGCACCACCTTAGGCCCAAGTCATCGAGCGACTTTACCCAAGGCACCACCTTAGGCCCAAGTCATCGAGCGACTTTACTCAAGGCACCACCTTAGGCCCAAGTCATCGAGCGACTTTACCCAAGGCACCACCTTAGGCCCAAGTCATCGAGCGACTTTACCCAAGGCACCACCTTAGGCCCAAGTCATCGAGCGACTTTACCCAAGGCACCACCTTAGGCCCAAGTCATCGAGCGACTTTACCCAAGGCACCACCTTAGGCCCAAGTCATCGAGCGACTTTACCCAAGGCACCACCTTAGGCCCAAGTCATCGAGCGACTTTACTCAAGGCACCACCTTAGGCCCAAGTCATCGAGCGACTTTACCCAAGGCACCACGTTAGGCACAAGTCATCGAGCGACTTTACTCAAGGCACCACCTTAGGCCCAAGTCATCGAGCGACTTTACCCAAGGCACCACCTTAGGCCCAAGTCATCGAGCGACTTTACCCAAGGCACCACCTTAGGCCCAAGTCATCGAGCGACTTTACTCAAGGCACCACCTTAGGCCCAAGTCATCGAGCGACTTTACTCAAGGCACCACCTTAGGCCCAAGTCATCGAGCGACTTTACCCAAGGCACCACCTTAGGCCCAAGTCATCGAGCGACTTTACCCAAGGCACCACCTTAGGCCCAAGTCATCGAGCGACTTTACCCAAGGCACCACCTTAGGCCCAAGTCATCGAGCGACTTTACCCAAGGCACCACCTTAGGCCCAAGTCATCGAGCGACTTTACCCAAGGCACCACCTTAGGCCCAAGTCATCGAGCGACTTTACTCAAGGCACCACCTTAGGCCCAAGTCATCGAGCGACTTTACCCAAGGCACCACGTTAGGCACAAGTCATCGAGCGACTTTACTCAAGGCACCACCTTAGGCCCAAGTCATCGAGCGACTTTACTCAAGGCACCACCTTAGGCCCAAGTCATCGAGCGACTTTACTCAAGGCACCACCTTAGGCCCAAGTCATCGAGCGACTTTACCCAAGGCACCACCTTAGGCCCAAGTCATCGAGCGACTTTACCCAAGGCACCACATTAGGCACAAGTCATCGATCGAGTTTTAAATCGAAAAGTCATACATTCAACCATAAGTAACATAATAACAATATGTATGTCAATTAGGAAAAACCATAACAGAACTGATTTTAAGAGCTATTGCGCAATCTAGCTTTAGTTCTCAGCACAGAGACCCCTAGTGTCTAAATATACAACTACCACGCTACTCAATTCGAGTGCTAGTTCAAGTCGGATCTTAGCGAGAATGTCAGTGTCGAAAAAAGGTTCGGTCAGGAAATTAGCATTAAAACAACAGTAACTGTCATTCTTATAGTTATTATGTTACTTATGTTGCAACGTTTGCACAATGGACCTATTGTCGAAGTGCGCGGCTGGCCACCCCTTTCAATAACAACGATTCAACGTGGTTTAAAAGGTATAAATCTCTAAGAACCTACTTGAAAGCGATAACGTTAGGATGGTTGAGCTTCCTCAGATGCCGGACGTCCGTTTCGGACTTTTCTCGGACCTTTTTGACCGCCACCAATTCGTTGTTCAAGCGGCCGACGAAAACCGCCCCCTGAGCCCCGCTGCCCAGCCACTGCAGCTCTCGGATGTTCTCAAACGGTATTTCCCAATCGTCTAAGCAATTAATAACGAAAATGTTAAAGTCGTACAACGCCATCCAACCAACCGGGCGTACCTCTGTTTTCAGTTTGGGCGCCTTTGCCCAACATACTCCAGACGGGCCGCAAGCAGCCCCAAAGGCCGTCGAACCATCCGGCTGATCTACCGGAACCACCCATGCTGAAACCTCCGACCATGGAGGTCCCGAAACCGCTGTAGCCCACTTCGAACTCCTTGCCGTTGCTGAGCCCGTTCTCGGAGAGCGACCCGTTCAGGCTGTGGTTCGAAGGGGTTCGGATGGGCATCGAGGCGGCCGGCAACGGGCTGCTGAGGGGTCGAGCCACCGACGGGCAATTCGGCGACTTGGGCCGATTGCATTCCAGACTTAGTTGACTCAATTCTTCTTGAATACAAAGCATTCTACGGGTACAACGAAGGAATAGCAGGGAAGGACCGCTTGTTAGCAAGATGTTAGTCTCTCAGATCGCGAGATTGCCTAATAATAACCACGTAGCGGCGACAGATTAGCTTGCATTTTAGAGGTCGTCAACAAAGTTTTTGAATAGTTGGGATTTAGTGCGGGTTCGTACATCAAGAGCAATCATACGTCTCAAGCGCAATCATTGTTTTTACGTTATTGTAAATAATTACTATTTGGAATTACAATTAAGCGATTAATTATCTTGCGCCAAAAGCGAGTTTTGAAATTAGGATTAAAATAGATCAGCCACTACAGTACTACAAACTTTCGACATCACCCAAATTAACTAAATGGTAAATGTTAATATTAAAATATAATAAAAGTATATTTTTTAATAGTTGTTTATCTTCCATTCAAATATTGTCAGATTAAAGGTATAAAAACACAGGCAAGCGTGCAACCATGCTTACGTAGGTGTTATTGTGACGTAGCATGGGCGGGATGGGCAATAAAGGTGGGGAAGTGGGAGGGGAGGGTCACGTACCCTTTCTCAAATACTTCCTCGCGATCCGTGCTGTTAGGAAATTAAATTTCATTTACATTCGACGAAGATGATTTTCGTTATAAGAAATAGAAGAAAAGGAGGGAAGGAACGGGGGGAAGGACAGAAAAAGAGAGAAAAATAGAGAAACATTTTTAGAATTCCAAGATTTTCGGGGAAAAAACAGGAGAAATTCAATATGGAAATTAGAAAGATATTTAAAAAAAAATAGTAATTATAGAAAAATGCCAGTACCCATGGAAAAGACAAGAGAGAAAACACATGATCTTAAGAAAACAATCCGTTTTGTTTCCGCGAAATTGTAAACTAACTGAAGAATTCGTATTCCACGTAAGTTAAACGCGTACTGGAAACAGAGATAGTGAAGTGACACGCACCTGTTTCGATTCACATTCCAATCCGTTATACGACTACCGTATCTAGTTCTACAGTTCTGTTTGTATTGTACGTACGTTGATTTTCATTGAGATTTGTCAATACGACCACGAAATTAATGGTTTTTTAACGGCGTCCAAAATTACACCAAATTAAAATTGGCTCGATTATAAACGAATTTTTTTACTAGCAAACTTTTAAATAACTGACAAACCTATCAATAGATTGTTTAAAGAATTGCTTACATGGAAACAAACATTAAAAGCAAATCCATTAGAGGTTGGATTTTATTATTTTTATTTATACTAGATGGCGCCAATTTAATTTTTTGGATGGATCGAAAGAGATGAATATTTAATTAAGGTATTTCTAAACACCTCCCAGCAGAATGGAAAACTGCAATTTTCTACCACGTTTTTGACTGTCGCTAGGGTTATATTTTCTTTAAGCGAGGTCTTTAAGACAATAAATTGAAGTTGACATAAAATAGAAACACAAAAAAAAATATTTTTTCGCTGTAAAATTTTTACGTTTCGAGACTGTTAGCGCCATCTATTAAGATTGCGTTTAATTAAAATTGAGCCTCTAATGGCGTTACTCCTGTAAAAATATATTCTTATCATTGCATAAAGAGATAAATACTAAAAAAAATATATATATATATATTTTTGGTGGTTCTTAGCTATTTTAAAATTTCTACGTTTCAACACTGATAATACTAATGAAAAAATTTATATTTTTCATGGTTTTTAGCTATATTTCAAATTTGCTACGTTTCAACACTGTTGGCGCCATCTAGTGAGATTTCGTTTATTTAAAATAGGATTTATAATGGTGTTACCACTGCAAAAATATATTCTTATCTTTGCACAAAGAGATAATACTAAAGAAAAAATTTTATATTTTTCATGGTTTTTAGCTATATTTCAAATTTGCTACGTTTCAACACTGTTGGCGCCCTCTAGCGAGATTTCGATTATTTAAAATTTAATCTCTAATGGCGTTACTCGTGTAAAATATTTTCTTCGGAAAATGTCGGTTTTAATCCGCAATATATCGTAACTAAATGACTCCGGAGATAGATTTCATTTGAAAATGAATGACATTACCTGGTGAAAAAGTCTTCCCTGTCCGTGCTACTGTTCATAACATTCGACTTAGCGGGCTCCTGAATGGGACTTTCAACATTGATAGAGCCGGCTGCCATCTTGCGGATAGTTCCGGAACTAAATTGCAAGCCTTCCCAACTACGTTAGCTTCATTTTCGACTCCCTAAAACGAATTACCAATTATTAGAAATTTAAATAATATAATAGTCGGTGAAATATCCGTAAATAACGCATCGTCGCGTGTGAAGAAAGGCCTTCAAGGTTACGCGGAATCAGGCTTACAAACATGGCAACGTTGATAAAACACGTGAGTTTTGCTTCGTAACGTCGAACAGAAATCGTACAAGTACTTTTTTTTATCACACCTGACATAGCGAGGCAGGTTTACGCGATAGATGATATAAATAAAATAAAAATAATAAATTAACTTGTAAATCAATTATTTGATACGCTTAAAATTAAAAACAGATAATGGTATTTATAAATTTATGAATAATTGACGCGTCATTAAGGTAAATAAATTTTAATTACATTTTGAAAAAGAAATTAAGTCTATTTCTTCTATAAGAGAAGGAGACCAAACCGCAGCTCCCGGAAGTATCGAGGGTAAGCCGCCTCGCCCCTTCCAGACAATAACACGGGAGCGTCGCCCGACGCGCTTCGGAAAACACGCTCAATTTTCCAATAAACGTCAGAAATATTCGATTTTTTTTAAACAGCGTGTTATATTTGAAAATTGGACAATTTTAGTCAATGATGTAATACCCTTAGAAATTAATATTGCAAGATCATTCGATAATTTAACTTCAAAACAACTTGCGTTAACACCAATGAGTGGAATATGAACTAGAGATCAGTGGCGTAGCCAGGATTTTGTTTCGGGGGGGGGGGGGGGACACGATTGAAGAAAATAAAAAAATAAACATATTTGTAAGTACGACCCCCCCCCCCCCCGGACTACGCCACTGCTAGAGTTCCAAACAAATTTGGGTGTGGGGGTCACGAGTAGGAGAATTAGGCTTAAGTTTCAATTTCGGCGCCATCTGTTTCTATAAGCAGACACTTTTGCAAAATATATTAAGGTTTAGTTTCCCAATAACACGATAGATGGCGCTAACACGATTTGATTAAATAAATTTACTAGGCCTAATTCTTCAACTCAACAAATGCTGTCCCGCGAAACGGTAGGTCCTGGAAGGCGGATTTGGATTTATTCTACCTCAGTGGTTAACACTGATTTCTAATGAAAATGAAAACGATTTGCAACATTATGTCCGTAATTTTTTTATCGTTTTCAATCGACGATTATAAACGATAACAGTAAAAATACAGTCAAAACAACAAAAAATACACGACACAAAAAAACGCATTAAGACCAATTATATTAAAATATTCCTATCGTATAAAAGTGGGCGGCACCGCAAAACCGGTACATTGCATTACACTTATTCATTAAGCCTTTGCCTCTTACATTTATCACGAAAAGACCCCAAAAATCGTTGTAATAAAACGTGCAAATGAGCGGACGGCACAGGTATTTCGGACTCTCCGGGAATATCGAGTTCACCGTCAAAGCGACGCCGAATAGACCCGAGACGAGTTAATAGTTCCAAAGAGGGAAAATAACAATGTAGACTACACGCTAAGCCTCGGTCCGTGGGTATCGAAATTCGTCGGCGGGCGGCGGTTCGGCTGAAATCGGCTGGCAAAAAACGTCAGACGCCGCCGAGTCTTTCGGGGCGGCGGAGCGAGCGGGGGCGTGTCCCCAACCCCGACGGAAGCGACCGCCAAATCTCAAACAAACCCCCATTTTCAGTCCCCCCCCCCCCTCTTTGACGACTCGTTATTAACGTAGTATAAAAGGGGGGGGGCGGCTAAATTCGCGAGTGTCGGTAGGGGGGGGGGGGACGCGAAAGTATCATCAGAACGCGTGGTACGCCATTTCTGGGAAAAAATCGATTTACTCTCGCGGCGGTTTGGACGGCGCATGATCCCCCCTTTCATTTTCATTCCCCCCTCGTCGTTAAAGGGACAATCTAGTGACGCAAGCACCCTTTACCACCCACACTGGTTAGCCTTACCAAGGCTCAAACGTAGATTGTTCTATTTCTCCAGGGGGGAGATAGAGAGAGAGAGAGAGAGAGAGAGCTTTGTATGTCTAGTAGATATATATAGGGATTGAATTATATCGTATCACCTGACACGTCGCCACGCGACGGATTGAGCAATTCCCCGCCTTCGCCTCAAGTACGAAGTGATGGTTTAACGGTTTAACGTAGAATTTATATCGAGGGCAAGCTGGGTTCAGGAAATCTATGGCTATTAACTAAGAACGTGTTACTACGCTTCGGGAAACTATCTTTCCATTTCGATTGCTCGCAAAAATATCTTGTTGTTTTCTATTCGCTTTGACCCCGAGTAATATCCGCGTGGAAATGTAAAGCTACTTTTATTCGTAAATTAAATATTTACACGATACTGGGAAATTTCGAATGTTTATCGCGAACTGGATGCGAGGAAATCTCTCGAATTTAATAAGTATAATGTACACCACGGTCCGAAAGCTCCCGAGAGTTTTATTATAAATAAATAAAATTATTCAAACCATGCCGTAGCAGAACTTTAATTTAAAAATTTCAGAAAAAATAATTCACACGAAAATTGGATTTTTCAAAATAACAAATAATTACATTTCGTCGAAAACATTCAGGATACCTAGTATTTTACTTAGAATCGTAGGGTTAAATTAATTAATTTAATAGTGTAGACAAAGGAAATTAGTAGTAGATCAAAAATCAACCATAGCGCCTGTAGAAGTGTTCGACCCGCCGCACACAGTTGTTCAGGGAGAAGACAGCTACCACGGGCAATATTCAACCTCGAAATATGACATTGAATTTAGCTCCAATTTAATGGGGATTTTTTCGTCACGAGCCGTAACATAATCATTGATATGATTAAAACGGTGACAACGATTACTATACAACCTATTTTTACGTACCAGTCATAGTCAAAACAAATTATATTTAACGGAACTAAATTTTTAAAGATACATTTCAATTTCAATGACCGATTTAAGAAAATAGGAATTTGGCATTAAATATAACCCAGGGAAATTATTGAAAAATTCTACGAAATGCGAATCATTTAGACGACTGTAAAATGGAAACTGAGTTATCTCTACGAGGGTGATCGACGCCTCAACGTCTAAAAACTGCACCGTAGTGGTTGATCGCTCAATGCCTAGGTCAAGGATTTAACGATTTCTTTTTGCTCATTTGCCAACTCTAACAAACCTAACCTAACTATACCTCGTAACCGGAGGAGGGGGAGAGTAAAAATAACTACGCAACCTTTACCCTTTTCAAGCCAGTGTTACAAACTGTCAAGTAGTTTTGAGTCCGTTGTCTTGAAAAAGACCAGATCGATTTATTTTGGAAAAGCAGCACCCGCCCCTAGAAATGGACTATCTTTTTCTAGGAAGGATAAGGCCACTGACCAAAAGAAATTGAGAGGGGGTATCTATGGTGGGCGACAGTCCCGAAAGTTCAAAGGTCAATCGCTTATTACGTTAAAATAAAGCGACCCGATATTTTTAATATACCGTACAAAAGACGCGTATAAATTAAATAAAAATTGCTGACACCTAGTTTGTTTATATCGTTAAAGTCAGTCGAGTGTAAAAGCGCGAACTACATTATTACCAGGTCCTTGGAAATTGGCTGTTTTTTTACATTTCGTTTCGTGGAATTAAATTAACCGTCAAAACTAGGTCGTTTTGAGAAATGAACGAAAACAACTCGATAAAAATCCAAATTTTAAAACTTACCTAAATTTCCTCTAAATTATCGGAATAATCCTGAAAGGTTTGAAGTAGAGTGAACGTTACGCGAACGGATTTCGGCACAGCTTTCGAAGGAGAGTTCGGAAGATGATTTGGAAAATACGATATCGCGAGGAATCGATTATTTTCATAAGCCAATAAATAGAAGAGTCGAGGAGAATATAGAGAAAAGAGGCGAGGGAGACTCGCGGAGCGGCCGACCAGACTGCGGCATCTTCGGCGGATCCTAATACTCTTCCCTCCGTTTCACAGCCGAGGCTTAGCTCATTTTCGCGTCTACGCCGACAAAACGCGTTCGTGACGCGATAAAGCCACGAATAAAAGCTCGTTCCGGCCCGTCGGCGGGAGAGATCAAACTCGCGGAATTAAATCTAGGCCTTAGCGGAAACACCGAAGTCATCCGCGACAGTTATTTCTGAAAGAGAGAAGAGAAGCTAGCGAGCGAGCGCAATCACCTGTCATCCGCCATTGTATAAAGGCTTCTGCCGCCACTTTACGTTACAGCGGATCGGCGGGCGGTGAGGGGGGAAGCAAATCACGAAAGGGGGCAAATTCGAAACCAGGTGGAGGGGGGGGGGGGATAAAAAAACCGTGAATTCCGAGAAATATTTTAACCGTGGCAATATTTTAAATAAAATGAAATTGAAAGTAGTTCATAGACCATTTCGAAATTATTTAAAATTTAATCGAAAATTTCACGCTTAAACTTTCGTTTGTACACAATTTTATCTGATACTGTTTTTCACCCAGCGCCACTAACAACGCGTATAGAAAAACAAAAATTGATAAAGATGGAATGCGTATTTCACTCATTTCCTTCTCTGATGAAACGGTTATCAGTGTATAAAAATAACGTTATTTTATTTTTTTGAAATAACAATTATTGTGGTACAAAATAGACCTAAATTACGATAATTCCGTTAAAAACAAAATTGGTTTCTGTACTTCCTAAATACTGACGTCGTGAGCGTTAAATATACAAATGTAATGACTCATCAAACACCACGTGACCATCGCAGGACCACTTTTTAAAACACCAGCAAAGTAGTTTAAAGGCCCTCGAGGTGTTTTCAAGGTTTTTTTTTGTCCCAAATTCAAAACAGCGCCGAAAGTAGAAGATTGGTATATAAATAAAAAGCAACTTTTAACCTATCCCTCACCGGATAGTTACGATTAAGATAAGGAACAGGGTACGGAATACGGCCGCCCTTTACAAGTCGCGATCTCACGTAAGCTACGGTACAATTCGGAAGATGAGTCACCATCTACCTTGTAGCCCCCCCTCTGGTGTGGTTCCCCAAAATCAAGACCCGTTTTTTCGCTACTTGGACCGTAAAAAAAATAGGTATTGGGAATACTATTATTTGGGTTCAGGAAAGTTTTTGTGGGGAAAAGTACAAAAGTTGGCCAAAAATGGGTTGCGAATCTACAGTATCATTTGTTAAAGGACCACTATTGTTATTTTTTTTCCTGTGGCAGTTCGCTCTGAACCTGCTGCTCAAATCATGGTTTCGACCCATTAACCTTCCCCCTTTTGAAAACCAACTTTGATCCCAAAATTTTAACAATTGTTATTCCGTTCTTTCACTGGGCAAGATTTGTATCTACGCAGAAAGTGAAGCCAAGGTGTAAAAAAGCCGGTGGCGACAAGGGGAGGGCTTTCGTGGACGTATCTTTGACCCTCCCAAATGTCCCATCCCTTCTCGACCCTCCCAAGACGAATTTCCGGCTACGTTACTGTGTCGCTGCAAGTGATGGACGTATTAAGCTCCTCCCCTTTCGTATTTACTAACAGGAGTATATTTGGTAAATTGGTTTTTAAAGTAATAGCATAAGTCTATAATACTGTTCTATAAGTTTGTCAGTTTGGAGAATATTTTATTGAGAGCCAGTAACGGAGTGACGTCATCACCAGAAGAAAATCTCCCCGTAGCGAGGCACTGTCAAAGGCTACGTGTGACGCGTTAGCAAGCGGACGCAAAATGGCGACGAAGCCCGTAATGCAGTCTGTCTCGTGAATAGCTTTCAGTAAAACTTTTGCATGTGAAGAATAGGAAGTGTCACCCTTATGTAACAATATTATAAACTTATGATATTACTTATACCATAAGTAACATAATATATATACTTTGTTTCGAGGGGGGCACACCATTGCAAAAAAAAGTAAAAAAATAGAAATATTTGTATGTATACGTTTCGAGGGGGTGTTCCCTGTGCCCCCCACTGGCTACGCCACTGCCCTAGTGTCTAAAGTTCGTGTACAAATCCAAGTCAGAGCTTGGCGATAATGTCAGGTACGAAAAAAGGTTCGGTCAGGAAATTAGCATTAAAACAATAGGAAGTGCCATCCTTATTAATCTTTAATCTCTTACTTATGGTAATACCGAACGTGAAATTGATGAAAAAGAAACAATTTTCTTTAATTTAATTTTAGTTTAGTTATATTTTTCAGTTTGGTAATATTCAGAAATAAGTCGACTTTTCCGCACTCCAATAAAATTCATCTATGATCAAAGTAAAATAAAACGACAGTCGCTAAGCCTTGGCCTGTCTTAGAACTATATTGATAAATACATAATCGATAATCTATCCTCATTAAAATGCAAAATATTCACGACTATAAATACAATGTCTAAAACTGGGGCAAACCAGTCCTTTCCGTTTCTCTGATTATCTCAGGGAAACGTCAATGATCTAATTATATTAATATCATACGTAGATAACCAAAAAAACGAAAAGATAAAAGTATCTCCCTCTGTCCTCACCACCTGGGTTACTCTTTTTAAATACTTCCACTTCAAATGATCGACGTAATAGACACTTGTAAAGTTGTTATAGCGGCAGGTAACAAACCGGCGCTTTAGGTTCAAAAAGGGTGACTCATAACTTCGGAATCCGTGACGCAACACGAGGGCACAAAAATACGACGCAATCTGATTGGACACTCGTCTAGGGCAACGCGTCATACTCGCGCGAGAAAAAGAAATTGGTAAATGAACAAGTTGAATAAGATCAGTATGAACCTAACAGCACTTCGTAGGTGGATTACGAAAGTCAGTGGCTCCGATAATGTTACGTATTTATACTCGGAGACAGCGTTGCCAGTTCTTGAAACTCAAATTATCGTATCGGAGCCAAAAAATCTCGATTTCAGAAATAAATAATACGGGAGATCCCGTGTAAATGTTTTTCTACGTCACTAGCTATTGTTATTGAAGATAAAGAGCGCGCGCTCGAGTCGATAAAGAATTTGGAATTTGAAGTCCACGTGCGAAACGCGCGCGCGTGCCAATAAAGTACTTATTTATATTCTCAAAAAGCTTAAAGGCCAAGTTTCAGATAATTTCATCCCCCAGTGTCGAAAAAGGGTTCAAACATCTTTTTGCTTTTCCCTTCGCTATCCCCATATTGATAGCGACGGTCACCTCGTCATTCGGACTTCGCGGTTCTCAAGGGCATTGTCACTGCGGACAATTTTGATAGCGCTAACAATGCCGGACTTAATCCTTCCACATGGAGAGGTCGGGAGAGCGAGCTGACCCGTCGCTATCGATGGTGGGGTTTCGAGGGGGAAGTAAAAAGGATGTTTGAACCCTTTTTTGGCAAAGAGGGGTGAACCTAGGCTTTTAAGCTTTATACTTTTAAGTTTTTATGGTTTTATTTTATGGAAACACCTATGATCGTACGCTTGAAAACTAGCGGTAAATTGTAATTTAGTGTGAAATATTTACCTGAAAATTGTGAAATAATTTTTTTTTAATAACACTTAAAGTTCCACCGATTGATAACCTATGTTTAAAAGTCACAGTTTAACGGGTTTTCTGCCAATTAAAAAAATTATCGTACATTATCGTACGCACCAGCATACTTTATAGTACGCCATTGAAAATATCGTACGACACGCAAATTAGCTCGAAATTATTGACGATTACGATCATCATACGTCTGGCACTCTGCTTAGAGGTAATGACATAAGTTAATGATACCATTAACTTATGGTAATGACTATGGATGAAGTCCAATTTCTGACCAAAAGATTTTTTTCCGAGTTCGAAAAATTCGTAGCATAAATTTTTTTTTTGAATTCTTTGCCGCATCAAATTCATCTAAAAATTCACAACAAAAAAGCACGTGTTTCTGTTAGGCCTTGGTTCTAGATCACAATTTTAAATGAGTAGGTAATAAAATAACTGTGACATTAAAAATTAATGACCAATAATGACGAAATATTTCTTACCATTATTTCATATTCCTACTGTTTTACACCTTAAAGTAAGCGCCTCCCCGCTAACAAAACATTATCCTGGTCTCTCATTGGTTCCTTTAAACTGACGACTTCTTACGGTTTTTCCTCCTCCTCCCCCCCCCTCTTATGCCGAGTATTATGTACAAAGGATAAATAAATATCTTCTTGTCCCAATCTTGTGAAGGGGAAAATTCGGAAATTGTCTTCCCCCTTTCCGTAAAACGTTCAGCGTAAAGATTCGTCCAATGAAATATGTACACAACACTGCGTTAGCGTGTTTAAAGGCTAGCTGCATTATCTTTGTGTTTGTTGCTCCTAGTTGTAACCACAAACTGATCTTTTAATAAATGAAGTAAATTACACAGATATCCAAAAATTCCATAATATAATGAAATTTTTATTTTAAATGTGCAGATTTAAGTCAACATAAATACAAAAACTTACATAGACACGCGTAATAGCATAAGTAACATAATACCTCTAAGTATTTTTTTACTACATCCTTTCTTCACAGTGACGCCAAAATTTTCCTAAATAGCGCCCCTGGGTAGCGGCGCCATGAACTAATCTTACCCAACTTTCGGTAACGTGAGATTCCAGGAATTCAGCGAGTGATTTTGAATACTGCCATTCTTAGGCTTAATGCGTATTTAGCCGAGCTATGGTTGAACTCTGACCCCTTTTGGATGACCAATAGAAAAATTCAAATCACAAAGAGTTTAAACTGCCGGGTTACAGATATGCTAGTCGTTTTACTGATTTATCTTAATTGGTAAAGAAAGGATATAATTAGGAAAAAATGCATGAGCAAGGCTACAAGTGTCATACTTAGAGGTGTTATGTTACTTTTGGTAATAGTTGTCACTACTGGCTATTTCAAAATTACTTTTACTACCTTTACGTTAGAGGTATATCAGGCTTATTTCAACGCTTTTATACCTTAACATGGCGGTGTATTTTCACGCGCAAAATAAATTTTGAGACCCATCGATTGTGACTACTATGAGCAAGAATGCCAAGAATTTAATAGCAACTGCAGGTGTTATAATAAATTATTAGTAAATGGTAGACGTTTCTAAACCTGTCCGTAAATATTTGAGTCGAACACTGAAATAAAACTCGAATTATCATCCTAAATAAATAAATAAGGGAAAATTGCAATATAAACATTTTAAAGATATCTTGGGGGTTTCCGAGGCACTTCGACATTGAACTTCCCTATCAAATGGAGTATCACGAAGACTCCTAGGAAACGTGATCTAGATACATTAATTCTGAAGATTGGAATTTCTATTGTTTTAGAACTATACTGTACTCACTTAATCAGTCATACGTTTTTCTATTGCGCAATGCATACATAGAAGCTTACCGTATATGTTTCGAAAAGTGGGATATCACCCAACTATTATTGATTATTTATAAAGATTATTGAATGATTTTTATCTATCGTTTAAAAATCTGATCACTCATCAACGCTCATAAAGCGAGTGAAACCGCAGTATGGAAATTCATACATAAAGCAAGAGGCCGTTGACGTAGAACTTAAAAAACCATGATTCGTAAGTAGCTTTTATTATTTTGCTTAGACTCGAGGATTATTACGGGAAATGGACGGGTAACTAAATTTAAATAGAGGTTTAATTTTTTTATACGTTCTCTACATTTCGATTTAAATTTCGCGGCCCCAATACGTTCCGTATAAGTTTCAAACGTTACTCATAGATGGCAGTGTTTATCTATAAAATGACGAAGCACGATTGGTCAATATATTAAATCCGCGTGATATCCTGATAAATTCCCGGAAAAATACAGCGTTTCCTGTATTTTTTTGGAGAATTTTTATTTTCTGACGTTCTTTTGTTGCACGTGAACGTCGTAGGTCCGTGAGTGTAGTTTATTTAGTTTCAATATTGGTTTAAACAATCACGTACATCGACATTGTTAATTTATTTTAAAATTCGATTTGCTTACTTTAGGGTCATTCGTAACTATCCGAAGATCTAGTCACCTTCAAAACCAAAAGAAAATGTCCATGAAGAAACTAGAAAAAAAGGGAAGCTCCCTTCATCGAATGATGGAGCATGATCTTCAATGTTTAAACAAATGTGGATTTTATGGTAATGTCCAATGGCAAGGCTACTGTTCCTTGTGCTACAAGCAAAAGAAAGCTCAAGAACAGTCCAAACCCACTATCCGAAGGTTCTCTAGAAGTCAGGCAGATTCTAGCAAAAGTAATGATCGGCACAGCTTGGAATTCACAAAATTTGAGGAGAAAAAGCGTCAACAAGTGGATAAGCGTACAAATACCATCAAAAGCATAATGAAACGTACAAATTCAGCCCGAGAATCTTCATTTGCCTCTCCGTTTAAAGAAAATCGTCAACCTAAACCATTTGAAAACATAAAAGAAGATAGTGAACACTTTGAATTCCTCAAATCCTTGCCTGAACTAATTAAGAATGATCTCAATAAGCACATCACTAATATCGCAGAAAAGGTACGCAAACTTTTTGAAAGACCAGTCATGATTGATGACATTTCGGAACTAATCGTGGAATTCTATCAAAGGATGGGTGAACGTTTCGAAATGCATCAACTTTACAAAGATACCCCTCATGAAACTGTGGATAAATTGTTAGATTTCACTGAAAATTATTTAATGTTGAAATTGTTTAAGATTGTGTTTGCTCAAATATCTTCTGAGAATGAAGACAAAGATTTGGACATTCAAAACCGTATTAGAAGGCTTAATTGGGTGAATTCCCAGCATCTAGAGTTAGACATTAACGAGTTGAAGCCGGAAATAAGGGACTTAATGGATAAAGCCATTACGGATATTATCGAAATGGATTCCAAACAAACACCACAAGAAAAACTAGCGAGTATTTTCAAATGCAGTAAAAATATTTTCACATTCCTGAACGTATCACATGGAGGTCCTGCAAGTGCTGACGAGTTTTTACCCACTCTGGTTTACATCGTTCTGAAAGCCAACCCACCTCTGCTCAAATCCAATATAAAATACATCACGAGTTTCAGCATCCCAGCCAGGCTCATGAGTGGGGAATTTGGATACTACTTCACAAATTTGTGTTGCGCCGTGGCCTTCATTGAAGATTTGGTTGGCCCAACTATCGGCTTAACCACTGAGGAATTTGATAGCTATATGTCCGGAGAATCTCTACCACCTGGAGTCTTGGATGAAAATGCCTCTTTATCGGAAGGACTACGTAGAATGTACCGCAATCTAGCCTCCTTATCAGAACTTGAAACACGTCAGAAGAAGCTAATGACAGACGCCATAAATCTGCAAGACCAAATGAATAATTTTCGTTCCAACATCAAGGAAGAAATTGACGCAGTCATCTATAAATCTCCATTAGTGTTCAAACCCTACAACATCCCTCTGGATGTTAGTATTGACTTTGTACCCATGGCTCTACGCCCCCGTATTCTGGAGGAAAGGAGTAAAAAAGCTCAAGCCGACATAGTTTTGAAACATACGGAAGAAATTCTAGTATCCCTAGATGATTTAGCTAATATGAGGGAGGAATTGGATTTACCTAAATCAGCAGAATCCCAACAACCCCAATCGTTACCTAAAACAGCTAGTCAAATTTACGAGGAGCAAGAGAGGAAATGTCATTCACCCCTTAGTAGGACCAATAACACTCCATCATTCATAGTCAATTTGCCCGAAGACACTGAACTAACGGAAGAAAAGGAAGAGGCAGCCACGGAACTGTCAAATTCAGAATCTCTAGCTTTAATGGACATTCCCACTTACGAACCAACCTCCGATCCCTTATCACCTGAAAATACTGGCTTTACGGTGGCTCTAAATTTACCTCCGCCTCTTATACCCCAAGTAGTAGATAATGAATAAGCAATTTTAAATATTAACTTTCCGTAACCATTTAAAGACCTAGATAGGCCTAGTGGTCATATTTCACACCAAATATTTCAAAATAAGAAAACAGTACCTTTGGTTTTTAAAGATTATAAGTTGTAAGAGTGTATTATATTGTGTAATCGTGGCTTAAATTCTCAAATAAAATTTAAAAAATTTAATTATCATTGATTGATTGCATAAATTTCTATAAACTGAAATTCAGATAATATAACAAATCAATTAGGGAAATTTAGTTGACAAAATTTGTTTAGAGACGGGAATGTAGTCCACCAGTAATGCAGAAAATTTCTCCAGTAATGTACGATGCTTCATCGGAACTCAAGAAGGAAGCCAAACCACTTATTTCTTCAGGGTTGCCAGGTCTGTTGATGAATAAGAATTAAAAACTGCAAATTGTAGTTTAGTCGCCCATCATACTTAATAAATTATCTACGGCCCGAAACTATAAGTGTTTTCATTATCTTTTTTGGCGAGGTTAGATTACAAGGGGCGTCTTTTAAGTTTATTTTGACAACATCACCGCAGATATCTCAAAAAGGGGGATATGAAGCAATTTTTCTGGCCCTCGCATTTGCACCAAGCAACTAAAGTTCCCTTGGGGCGGTACATAGAAAACAGCATGTTTTTCATCCAGCCAACAAAGTTTTCTATGCCTTTTGGGTTGATTTTTGCCCAGACTTTAGGAATTTCAATTTTATTTCAAGTTTTCCAAAATAATTTTTTTTAAGGTTGGCACTTTTTTGATTTTTTTAATAAAAATTAATTCAATCTATTTTTTTGATTTAAATCTGATTTTTATACAATTAATGACTTTTTCCTGTATAATTAACCGATATTTTACTTTTATCAGTTAGTTAATATTGAATTAGATAAAATTTAATTATTATATAATAATTTAGTTTTCTCACATTTTATATGTATTTAAATTTTTTAAGAACTTATTTTTTGCCAATCTTTATTACTCTATTGAAATACATTGTGTGATTTTAAAAAAAATCACATGATTTAAATCATCCAACCCAGATAGGGTGTATGGGATTTGTAGGAATGTCAGACCCTTAAGTATTATTAGACAGGGTTGCCACAAAATTTTGAGATTTAAATTCCCTGACCATTAGGGGTGTGCGAGTATCACTTTTTCGCTATCGCGTCGAGTTAGAGTTTCAAAATTTTTTCTTTCCGAGTTAGAGTTTGAGCTTGAAAAACTAAGCGAGCTTAAGAGTTTTAATTTAACCCTTTTTTTAAGATCCGAGTTTCTAACGAGTTTGAAAATTCCTAACGAGCTTTAAAATTTTAGGCGAGTTTTGAGTTTTTAACGAGTTTGAAAATTTTGAGCGATTTAAAAAAATTTACCCCCTAAAAGTTGTTTCAAAGGAGAAAAGTTTTCCAACTTTTCACGTTGAGCTAATATTTGAGTAATATGAAAAAAAAAACAGGAATATTAAATGAAAAAATATGACGTCAAATAATTTTAAGCGCCCTGATTGGTTGAAAATTGTGACGTCATAGGTTTTTAAAGTTTAAATTAACAACTGAGCATGCGCGCCTTATAAATAAGCAAATCGAGCACTCGGCAACACTTAAATTGACTGACGAGTTCTTATCGAGCTTGACCTTGGCGAAACTTTGAACTCAAAAGCTCAGCGAGTTTCCACAGAAGGCTTAGCGAGTTTCGAGCCGAGTACTCGACTCGAACTCGTTTCAAGTACTCATTTAAAACGAGTGCTCGCACACCCTTGCTGACCATTTAAAGAGATTTTCCATGACATTTTAAGGCCAAAATTTTTATTTTACTTTTATTTTCTTGTGTACAATTTTCATTGGTTAGACGCTTTAGCGCCTGCTGCCGTTGGAAGGGGAAAATTAGGAAATTGTCTCCACCCCCACCCGTAAAACGTGCCGCGTAAACAGTCGTCCAATGAAATTTGTACACAACACTGCGTTCTCCTTGTGTTTGTTGCTACTAGTTGCAATGTTGAAAAAATTAGCCAAACTTTCAAGGAAATGATAATCACAGAATTGGTCATTATCTAGTGTAAAATTACCTCCAGAAAGTATCCAGAGAAAAATGAATTCCCTGAATTTTAAAAAGTTCCTAAAATTCCCTGACCTTTCCCCGACTTTTAGGCACATTCCCTGACTATCCCCGATTTCCTTGACGTGTGGCAACCCTTGGATATTAGCCAAGTTGATAATTATTATATTCCGTATAAGTGATACATTATATACTTATGGTATTACAAAAACCTGAATAGCTTCCACCATGGGCCAAATAATGTTATTTGGCCTATGCTTCCACTATATAAAAATTTCTTATCAGTAGAATTATTACTACTTTCATACCTCTTAATGAGTAATCTATCCAAAACTGATTCAAACATGTCTTTATTGTCTAGTATCTGCTTAGAAAAAGTATAACTTTAAACAAAAATATTAACATAAAAATTTATAGAACAATACATACGGCATTTGCAAATTTGGTATTGATAACTCCCGGGCAAATTGCATTTACTCTTATATTAAGAGAAGCGCATTCTTGGGCCATTGCCTTCGCCAGACCTAGCAAGGCTGTTTTACTAATAGAGTAAACCCCCAACATCTGTGACAAAAATGCATTATTAATAGCCTTTATTTGTATTTATGGATATAAAATGTTTCATTACAGCCATAGGTGTATAAGCCGCTATTGAAGATATGTAGACAATGGAGCCCCCACTAGGCATAAATGTAAAATATTATGCCATTACCGATTTACCAGAATTGAAAAAGATAATTCAAATGTACTTTCTTTTTTCCATCTCTTCAACTACCAATTGTGAAAGTTGAAAGGCATTTTTTACGTTAATGGAGAAGACCTGAGATTTAGGTTTTTCATTAGAATACTAGTAATTCCATTGTAACTGTAAATTACCTTATCCCAGACTGGTTCAGTAGTCTGAAACAATATCAAACTTATTTCAGTAAACGTAATGCTTAGATACTAAGATAGCTATTATTTACTAACATCTAACAGTGGTCCAGCGTATGGATTAACGGCTGCATTTGAGACAAGAATGTCAATGCCACCAGCATTTTTTACAGTCTAAAAAATATATTAGTAACATGTACTCGTATACCAACTTTAACATACTTGTTGTTCATTACAAATTCTACTAAATGTTTCCTATCCTTTTCTTCACCAACATGACAAACAGTACCCAATACGTCCAATCCCTCTTTTTTCAATGCATTGATTGCTTCTTCAACCTTATTTTTTCTACGACTGCTAATGACAACTTTAGCCCCATCCTGGCCTAATTTTCTGGCGATTGCCAATCCAATTCTACAGTGTGTTATACATTACAACACTTTATCGTTCTGTTTAGCAGGTTAAAATCAAGGGAAATTCATAATTACCCTTCAGTTGAAGCTGTGACTACTGCAACTTTTCCATTAAGTTTTTTGCCGTTTTTCATTATTTGGCTTGTTGAAATTTGCCTAACAGTTCTGCTGCTATTTAACATTAACTTATTAAGACCTTGAACACTACGAATCATCAAAGATGATACCATTAGTCAGCCGGAAAAAAAGTCCTTAACTTATAATAATCTTTATTATTCCACTTGTGACGCAAAAGCGATCTTAACTATGAATGAAAACGCGTTGTCGCGTTTGCTATTTCGTATTTTTCAAAATCATTTTGCCACGGCCAACTTAGATCCACTGTGCGAGTAGCAGTGGATCGAAGCTGGCCGTGATTTTGCGTAATACGTGCTGCCATCTATTATTTTGTCAAAAATTAAAAGGTCACGAAATTTCCGCAATTTTTTTTGTATTTAATGAAAATAACATCCCACACATTAATTTGGCAAAAATGCAGATAATTTAAATCTTATAGTAAGTTTAATTTAGATTAAATGCAGCGTCACGTGACTGCTAACAAAGAGCTAAGGAAGGCAATTTTTGACCCCCCTGAGTCACAAGGCCCCTCCTTCCGTGATTCTGTAAACAAAGATGCATACATTCGCAAAGGCGGTGCGTAACTGAAAGCGGCTCCCATAGCAACTAAATTTATTTTAATCCTTACGAATGCAAGCTTAAAATACATAGTTATTATTTTATTATAAAGCTTAAACATCAAAATAACGATTCAGCCTCTTATTTGAGGCCATAAACCCCTAAAATAGTGCGTATTTTTTAGGCGAACATAGCCTAAGCGATAAAGGTAAAAGAGCCTTTTCCGCCATTAGGAAGGTTTCGATTGGGTAAAAAATCGCCACACTGTATCACGTGACGTTCGCGTCATAGGTAGCCCGGGAAATTTTGAATCTTTCAAAAGCCGGTCCCGTTCGGACTCTTCATGAAAGTGAAAGCCGCGAAGGTAAAAAATAAAGTCGGAAAATGGAGATGACAACTATTCGAGATTTAAAACACGGCATGAAAAACCTTAATATGGTTTTTATCGTTTTAGAAGTTGGTAAGGTTAATGAAAAATGGCCAATTTTTATAACTTTTCACTACTTTGCATGGGTTATTATTAATTTTTCAAATGCATTTCTTTAAAATTAAGGACGACCTAATACAACCAAAGATCTCCACGAAGTCAGAACTTGCAAAATAGCTGACAAAACAGCTTCCATAAACTTTTCAGTGTGGGATGAACCTGGAGTTCATATACAACCGGGGGATATTTGTAGGATCACTAAAGGGTATGCGAAAGTTTTTCTAATTAAATATTTGGTATCATCAAAAAACTAACTTATAAATTATCTTAGTTATTCTTCCCTATGGAAAAACTGCCTTACTTTATACACAGGAAAGGGTGGAGAGGTCCAAAAAATTGGAGAGTATGTATTTTAGCCTAAAAGTTTTAAAGCAAGCTTACAGTCCAAGGCATTGTCCTTGTAAAGCTCGCACTGAAACTTACTGTACACACTCATTATCTTAGATTTTGTATGATTTTTACTGAACTACCAAATATGAGCGAACCAAATCCAGAAATGTTACAACAACTACAAGCAAAATTTGTAATTATACAAATTAAATCTAAAAAAGTTTCAATTTTATAATAAAAGTGCTCAAACGTTGTGGTTTTTAATTAATTCATTAAAATTTATATTATACGATGCGACCAAAGAATGACTGCAGTCTGAAAGCAATATTAAGAATTAAAAACCATGAAGTAGCGGCACTTTTATTAAACAGTAAACAATAAATCTAAAAATTTAATTTATAATGAAATTAATTAATTTACAGCAAGCGGAAGCTAGAGGTTCCCCAATATTAAATCAGCCTCTGAGCGGACCAAACCAGACCCCATTAGGACAAACTTCAAACCAAAATTTGCCAAATACGGGAATATTACCTGGTGGTCCGTAATATTATTATTAAAAATTAATTTTATCGAAGGTTATATTAATTTAAATTTGATATAGGAAACGGGCAGGGTTCGTTTATGCCTCGAGGCATGCCCAGGCCGATGATGTTTCCCAATCCCTCTAGTTTACCTGTGAGGCCCTCTCCTATGGCCAATCACAGCAATGGAATGGTAAATAACCATAATAACAACCACAAACCAAGAATGAACAGGAGATAATCCAACCTCGAAATGAATTAGGTTATAAATTAAATAAATTCCCTTTTAAATAAAAAGCTCAAATTAAGTTCACTAAATTATCTTGAGACCAACTAGTTTGTATTTGAATATGCATTCAGAAACGTGTTCTTTGGAAAATATTAAAAATTTATTGACACTTGTGAAATTATCAAGATTTAGTATTTATTTGAACTTACTGTTGACCTTTGTAGTTGAAAAAACTGGCTTGCATTGGCTGGGACATTTTAGGTTACTATTTAGCAAAAATAAATGAAATTCAAGAACAATGAAATACTTTACAATATTTATAACAGACCTTAAAAATCTTTAGAATATTAATTTATTGATATCTATACATAGAGATATATCTTTCTACATTATATACATTTTGTAAACTTTCAACACTTAACTTTTAAAACTAATGATAATATATCATTATAACTTATCTATTTTTTCGATATAGAAGTTCGATTTAAATCTCTTTACATTGCACTAAATACTTATTTTTGCCATACTCTAATATTATCACATGTAATTTAAATGACTGAAGTTGATTTTACTTTCGTGGGAAAGCGGATCGGATTGTAAAGAGTTTGGGATTTCAGGGGTCCATTAGTTCAAAAGGTCAAGAGTTTTTTCACAATTCAATACTTCGCCCACGAATGCTGATATTAACCAAAGGGTCGTTTTTGTCGCTGGTGAAGGGCGTCAGTCCCTTGCAGCGTCTCAGGGTTTCAGTTGGGGCGTGGTTCGTCTTTCTTAAAAGCTTCCGGAAGTCGTAAGGGCCAGAATCGTCGTCATTGGTTGACGTTTTTTTCCGGGGGTCTTTATTGGACATAACGTTCTGCACGGAGATTAGTTGTTGTCTAGGCGCGCCTTTTGATTGGCGGTGTTGTTGTTGATGGTTTAAATTTGATTGGTTATTGTTATTATTGTTGTTACTGTTAATGACGGCGATTGGTGGACGCAGAATTTTACGAAATTGAAACGGTCCTTGGTCGGGGTCCAAATGGGTGTTAGAATCATCGGAACTAGGGTTAGATAATTTAATATAATATAATTTTTACTTTCTTATTAGATGAAATAATACTTTAAAGTATGGTAATGTATTTAAAGTGGGCTTAAATGTAACTAAACTACCACATTCCACATTCATACCTGCGACTATCCGCTCCGGGCGACCTTCTCCACCAACCCTCGATTTCCGCCATAGTTGGTCTTTTCCCCGAAGAATTTGACTTTTGACTTTTCGGGCTGCCCGATTCGACCGGTGACGGAACCCCACTGCTAGCCCCGCTTGAGCTGTTGGCCTGATTATCATTTTTATTGACTAGCCTTTGCGTCGGTCGGCTTCCGAATAAATAACTTCTCGGTACCGGTTCTAATAGAAACAATCATTTTTATAAACTACGATTGGTCACATCAGGAAATTATATACGTATACACTTGAAGTGTCTAAAGATGTAGAGAGGTGGGCACTAATGATTCCCATAAAAACGAAAGTAGTTTACAGCCGAGATTTCCACATTGTAATCCGCTAAATACGGCGCTGATTCGACATTAAACCATGTCTCAAATGGAAGTTCATTTACTTCATTCAAAATTATAGAATAACCTAGTTTTGAGAACGAATTGAGATTTCTTAAAGGAAGTATGACATTTCATACCAGGTTTAGCAGAGACTAGATGTTCTTGGCACTAGTCAGGGCCGTGCTTAGGGGGTGGCGAGCCGGGCGGTCGCCCAGGGCCGCTAAAATTTTACCATAATGATGTATATACCGGAGGGCCTCTACACTCAGTTTCGCCCATGCATTTCGCCCGGGGCCGCGAGACCTCTAAGCACGGCCCTGGCACTAGTTACGTTAAAACAAGCTGTAGAGCGTGTTAGCAGACGGTTTTTCGATTGAGTTCACACTCCGTTTTAAGCAGTGGTGTAACTAGATAAATTGGGCCCCAATGCAAAGGGGACACCAATTACAGTTCATCCGTCTTGATGGGCGGTTAAGCCTGCGGTACCCTATAAATGAGTTAGCACCCGATGCATCGCATTGGGTGCATTGGCCAAGTTACGACATTGCTTTTAAGAGTCACTGAATCGGTTGAATTTTAAGGACAACATAATAACGTGTTTTGGGAAACGATAAAGTATTCCGGGGTCACGAGACAGAAAGGGTGTAACTCTACAGTGTCCATGGTGGAGCTAGCTGAAATTCGACACGAATTTTTCAAACACTTCAGTGGCCCTTTAAAAGTTTTAATACGTTTTCTGATATTTTTAGAGCGGCTTCTTAGCAAGTGCCCCAGCCCCCAATGAATTTGAGATTACCTATTGTGTCCGACCCCCTGAAATCCAGCCTGTTGCAACGGAGTTACATTCCAAGCAAAGACTATAAGCGTATATATAGTCTTTGATTCCAAGTGTATACATAGATAATTCCCTAGTGATATTGATAACAGTATGGCGACTAACCGTCTTTGGGATCTCCGGATTGAATGAGTCCTACCCATTTTCCCATCACGATATTTTCTCGTTCCTTATTTTCGAAGAGTTGCCTGTTCAAACCCTCTCGCATCAACTTGGCCACGTCTAATTCTTGGTCTCTCTTTTGCCTTTGACACGGAAAAAACACATTTGTCAACGTACAAAAACTAAGAAAAATAAAATGCCGCTATAAAGAAGGAACTAATTCGCTTAATATAACTAAGGTGGTGCCTTGGGTATTAGCCTAGCCTAGCTGAATATATCTCTTAATAGAGAAGTACCCATCCGCGACTTGACGGAAAATTATCTCATTAAAGGGCCCCACCGGCATTTGAAAAAATTACCACGTGGTAGCAGATACGACCAATCATATTCTGGAAACAAGCGCGTGAAAGTGCTTAAATTCAAACGCCGGTGTGTCCCTTTAAAAAGTGCCGCGATCCTATGAAAGCTCGTGTTCAGTGATGCCAGATCACGAAAATGAAATTTCCCTTTCACGGCGTTAAAATATCAATTTTCGGACTTATAATTCCCTAGTTTTCCAAAAACCCGAGAAACATTTCGGATTTACCTAGAAAATGACATAAGTAACCCTGGGAAAAGTGGATTTCATGGTTATCAAATTAATTATTCCTGTATTCCCCTATTACCGAAAATAAAACGCCATCTATATTATCAATATCGAACTATATACCCATAATAATTCTCTAATATTGTTTGATTTTTCCGTTTAGTGGTTTAACGAAAGCTTAAAAAGTAAAGAAAGATTACAGGCTTCCCATTCGACCAAAGCATTACCATCGTTTGCTATTTGTATTGTATTTATTTTTACAAAATTTAATTAATTTTGTCAGATCTTGCGTTTTTTTTATCTAATTTCCCTTTTTCGAATTCTAAATTTCCCTCGATCTGGCATCACTGTAGGTGTTTCATTTACAGTGTCTACTTCTATTGTATATAATAACAATAATAATAATAATAATCAGCTCGGCTAATACCCAAGTAACCACCCTAGACCTAAGTCATCGAGCGACTTTTAAAGCCTTTAATTCAGGTGGCCGGGTTACAATGCGTAGGAGGGTGGTGGGGAGGAGTGGGGAGAGAACTTGCAAACTCAACGCAGAAGGAGTTGTTCCGAGTTTTCACCCAGTGCCACAGGCTGGGATCGAACCCGGCTCCTTTTGCTGCAAGGCGAAAGTGCTAACCACTCCGCCACCCCACATATATTACACCCCTCTGGTTTATTGAAAGCAATGGTTATCACTAGGAATGAAAGCAATTGTTATCACTAGGAATGAAAGCAATGGTTATCACTAGGAAATAAGGATCGAGCGCCAGACAAAATAGTTAAGGCACACGAACGACCTGCGGGGTTTGGCTCTATTTTCGTATAAAATGAGCGGGGCATCCCAGGGAAGGTCTTCCTCCTGGTCATCTTCGTCCTCGGAATCGTCTTCCGATTCGCCATCGTCCTCGCTTTATTATAACCATTAACAAGAATCCGACCGTTTTAAGCAGCGTTAAAGTACAAACAAAGCCGTGTTATTAATCGTATCAGCTTCGGAATAACACGTCAATTCAAGGTGTCCAACTGCCGCGGTGATTATCGTTGTTCGAAACTGACCTTTTGTTTTCAGCCACGATGGTATCGTAATATCTGGAATTGTCCTCGTAGAACGGTGGTTTCGTATTGGGCCGAGGTGACCTCGTCTTTAGAAAGATATCCATATTATTGATCGCCTGGTTTAACTTATAATGAACTGCAAACTTACGTTTTCCAATTTGGTTTCGATGTTGTTCGTAGTTCGTTGTTGAGGTTGATGGTTAGGAGAGTCGTCGCTTGAGAAATTATTTTGTTTGTTGTTACAATCCCGAAATCGTTTCCACTGTCTTTGGATCGTTCTGGCAGCGTGTTCCTCGAAATTTCCCAAGATTTCTTTGTGATTTAGCAATAATGACTTTCAATTTTAATTTTCAAAAAAAAAAATATTTTTTAATCCATTGTTTTACCTTTCTTTCTGCTTCTACGACGCTCCATTATCGGTTTTAAATGTTTCCGAGCCAAATAACCTCGGGCATCTACCAATAAGTTTAAGGTTAGAAACACCGAAAAACTAATAAAATCGTTCAACAGCGTACATTTTTGAATAGCCGTTGCTGCCTCGTGACTAACGTACTTGTCCAGTTTTTTTATATAGTCTGTTTGAGATGAAAGTTTGAGAATGGAACCACTTATTAGATATCCTATATCAGTCGCCACTTACTTTTGGCTTCTTCCTCTTGTAACCTCAAGAACTCGAGTCTTCGTTCCTTGTTCCTTTCTCTCCTGGTCAACCAACCTCTGGCGTCTTCAATGATACACATAGAAAACCCGAGGTTAATTTCACTTAAACAATTCGAGGCTTTAAGCCTTACATTTTTGCATGATGACGACACTCCTGGCGACTGCCCACTTCTCTTTCGCCGCCCTTCTCTTCGCCAACCATCGCCGGCAGATGGCCTGCACTTTGACGATCTTATTGATTTGTTCCTCGTACAACAGCGACAAGTATTCGACGTGGTAGTACTTCAGAAACACCTTCGTTTTTCCAATAGCCCAACCGTCCATCCGCAAACGGATAAGTAGCAATCGGGCGTTCTCCTGGTTGGCCACCACTCGCTCTTCGTAACCAAATGCCAAGAAACAGTAACTACAAAAAAATTCGATAACGACAGAGTTAACATTTTGGACTGGTTGACGTCAGTGACAGCTCGCTTACCGTCTCAGAAAATCGGAGAACGGAAGGCGATGCGAAAACCCTTGTTGGCGGATCCTAATGGTTTCCAAAACTCCGGTGTACTGTAGTTGTTCTAGAACCTTCTGTCTCGAAAAGGAAGCGGCCATCTTGCTGTCGTTTGGTTTCAAACAGCGGACGAAATGCGGCGTTCCAGAGACAATTTTATGCAAGAGATCCATCAACGAATAACGATAATACGTGGCCACTGTTTGCAAGTTACGCGTTTGACTAACCAGTCCATGCACACCCCTCTGTTGGGGCAAGATATTAAGATTTCAATATATACGAGTAAATTGCAATGACTACCTTCGTCGTCCATTCTTCCTTGAAGATTGGAGAGCGAGATCGGTCACCGTCTTCGGTGATATTGTTACATAAATGACCAGTCTTAGTCAGCGGAGCTTGGAACAGAGTTTGGACGATGGGGTAATCGGACTGACGAAGTAAATGGACGATTTCAGGTGGCACAAAGTTGCGGTTCTTCTCCAAGAAGTTATGGGCCGAGTAGTTAACCTTCGTGATGTAGCGTTACAATTAGTAATAACAACCTTTGACATGCCGTCAAAGACTCACCTTTCCAGCGTAATGTTTAATCGTAAACTGCAAGGCGTTCGACCGCGGACGCACGTAGTAAGGAGATCGAATATTGTTGTGAAATTTGTCTTAATTGAGGGAAAAATAATCAGTTTAACCTTCAAACGACCTTTAATAAAAAGCGCGTCTACTTACCTATGAGGCTCTGGTCGGTCGCGTTAGGAAAATGACTTTCTTCGTCTAGGAGAGCTAACAAACCCAGCGGTTTGGCTAGAAACATGTCCAATACTGGACGGTTGTCACTGAACTTCACCAAATCTACTTTGATTCCTTCACTCTTGTACTCTTGCTGCAAGGTAAATGGCGAAAGTTTTTGTAAGATGCGTATTGCGCTTTCAAAGCGAAAGCTGCTAAGCGTATACTTGAATTCTTACTTGTTCCCAAGCGAAAACGTGCTGGTTGAAGAAATACTGGATTTGCTCGTTGGCGATATTAATACACAACTGCTCGAAAGAGTTTTTGTGGAAATTCTCGAAGCCAAAGATGTCTAATAGACCCACGGAGAGCGGCTCGCCACTGAATTAGTTAAGTTTTGTGTAAGAAACTGGACCGGGACAAATGTTTAAAGCGAACTTACTACACTATCCTTCCCAACGACAGCAAACGATTGATTTCATTGACAATCCAATCGAATAATCGGCCATAGACGGCTTTGGCCATGGCGTCTCTCAAAGCCGCCGCTTCGGTGGCACTGTTGTACCTGACTATGGACTCACCTCGCGTTACCACACTCGTGGACGTTAAAGCTTGAGACAGAGAGCTACTACTAATACCCAAAAGGCTCGCCACTGTTCAGATGGACAACACAAATTAATGGCGACTATTTAGAGCTTAAAATTTATTTAAAAAAAAACTTTTTTACCAATGGTCACTTTCTCCTCATTTCTGATTTGACTCTTGTTGGAGTTGTGTTCGGTTTCGGTTTCCACCACTTCGATATCTCCCAAATGAAGAATGGCGGCCAAGACGCTGTATATTATGTCAATTTCCTGCGATACATAAACGCGTTAGATCAACCATTTTCCCCGACATTGCTTGGTTAATTGCTCACATTTGGTCGAAATCCGAGTAGACGAAACCCTTGCTTAATGTTGCGAAACGTCCTTACGTTGGCTTCCGATCCTTTGTTACTCGACAACCCTCCCTGCAAATACCTGTGTCGTCTATTGCAGTCCTGGTCCAAGAAGTACTCGCCCAGACGGTCCTCAGCGGCCAGACCATCGTATAAATAGTAGAAGATGTGAAAATTTTTCTCACCCCTTCAAATAATCTCGTTTTAGTTGAATTAATTTAAAACCAAAGCCACTCGAAAAACGATGTGTTCAGTATCAAAAAGGCTGTTTTCACAAGTCTTAAAAAGTTAAGCAACAAACACTAGGAGAACGCAGCTAGTCTTTAAACACGCTAACGCAGTGTAGTGTACAAATTTCATTGAACGAACCTTTACACTGAACGTGTAATTTTCCCCTTCCGACGGCAGCAGGCGCTAAAGCGTCTAACCAATGAAAACTGTACAAAATAAAATGCACGACTTTTGACGGATTGCATTCTCCTTTTGTGGGGAGCTGTGTTTGTTGCTCCTAGGTTTCCACTAGCGAGCGTCAGCATGCATTTTTCCTTACGCTCGTCAAACCGTTTGAACATCCGAAAGTTGAGTGACGCGCCATAAGCCCACAACGCGCGCTAGTGGAAACCAAGGCTTAGGCTTAGAAAATGTTTTGCGCATCAACGCTCGCCTTCGCGGGGTTTTGCACTTAAAGTACCACCTAATCCTTGGAAATTTAAATAACGTGGTTTAGGAAGTGCATAGGTACGACTTATCCATTTGACGGTAGGGGTAATCTGAAATTCATCCCAAATGTTTCAAACGATAAATACAACGTTTTTTCTGGTGCCGACTCTCGCCCTTTTTGTCCCAGTGAAAATCAGCCTTAAGGAAAATCGCGATAGTTTAGGAGGCCAAAGAACGTTACGAAAAAATGGACAAACTAATTAAGAGACTAGCGTTAGTAGAGTGGCTTCAACGTATGAAGATGAAAGATTACTGACGGGGCTTGCCAGACGACTCGGGATTGTTCGAGCAAGTAGACGGATAATTTGGCTCCCGTGATCTTCCCGGATCGAGTGAAGGTCAAATCGAGGAACTTCCCAAAGCGACTAGAGTTATCGTTGATGCCCGTTTTGGCGTTCCCGAAGGCCTCCATCAGCGGGTTGACTTGCAGGATCTTCTCCTCGAGGTTGCGGTTGGGCGCCTTCCCCAGCGACACCAAGTGGCGAACCAAGAAGTTGGCGCTCTCGGTTTTACCCGATCCACTCTCTCCGCTGATGACGACGCACTGAAAAGAAACCATCATCAATGACTCGTTTTCCTCATGGTACTTGTCAGAAAATGGCTAAGGTCGGTGAGAATTGATCTCCGTCGCAGATAAATATTAATGGGTTGATCGCTTTGACGCGTTCTCTTAGTTTTGGAGAACGCGACCCGTGTTTTACGCAACCAAACAATCGCTTCTTACTTCCTCGTAGCCACGCTTTTTAAAGCGCTATCCTTGTTCTCTAAAATATGTTTCCCAGCGTAACTATCCGCTATAGACCGATACACATCTGTTAATGGAGAAAATCCTTTCACAGGGATAACATTAGAGGTCACGTTTTAATACCCGAAGTCTGGCCAGATGGCGTCAACGGTCTCAAGCGTAAATATTTTAAAGTTATCTAAACACCGCGAAAATTATTACTGTTTCTTTTAACTTAGAATTTCCAGTTGCTTGTTTATAGTTATTACCATAGGCCTATCATAAGGTTCCCATAACAATTAAAGGTCTAGGTCAAATTTTTGACGATCACATACCCGTTATTAAGAGGTAGGCATTTAAAATCTGTATCTCCTAGTGGCTACGTCCTCAACTATGCATTTCTGAAATAAATTTCGCGAAATGCATAATGAAGGCGCGCAAGCCGTGCGCGAATGTTTTTAAACTTAGAACCACGTGGGAGAAATCTCCGCCGCGAGTCCTTAGCACCGTAGCCAAGGCTTATTCCCAATTCTATCGCTTTTAAACTTATAATTAACACTTATCGTTGCAAAATGATTCATCAGAGACTAAAACTGGCTATTAGAAATAGGAGTTATGTTTCTGAAGATATATATTTTTTTTAAATTGAGATTTAGATGCGTTTTCTGCGGGCATTTATCAACCCGAGCGTCCTAGCTAAGGCAGTGTTGTGTACAAATTTCATTGGACGAACCTTTACGCTGAACATTTTAGGGTCGGGGGGGAGAAGACAATTTCCGAAGTTTCCCCTCCCGACGGCAGCAGGCGCTAAAGCGTCTAACCAATGAAAATTGTACACAAGAAAATTCACGACTTTTGACGGGTTGCGTTCTCCTTGTGTGAGGTCTGTTGCTCCTAGGTGGCAGCCTGTACAGACACTATCACAAAGAGGCGACGATCTTTCCCTTCCATTCCTTCAAAAATGTCAATGAATTTGAATGCTAATTAACGTGGGATAACGAGCGAGACTTTCATATGGACACGTAAATTTGACATTTCGTAACGTTTAAAGGGGGGCATTTTTCCGAATGGAATCACACAAAAAAAGGAATTCCATTTATATGGAAAATATATGACATTAAAAGTCAAAACAGGACAAAACGTCTTGAAAAGAGAAACGAACTCCCACTTTTATTGTATCTCTTTGTCGCGCCTCGTAACTTGCGATAATATTATTTCCGCATCTTTATCCAAATAAACAAGTTTCGCGGAAGACCAATGGTCCCCTTTCAACTGGCATTCCTTTTAACTATGTTGAACCGACCCTACCACTTCTTTGACCCCGTTTACTCTCCCTCAAAAGGTCACGCGAGTAGTGGACAAGTTGGACGAGACCATCTGTATCCTCGTTTCTCAACAGACAATGAATTAATAATATCATAAGTAACATAATTCCTCTAAGTATAACACTTGTAGCTCATGCACTTTTTCCTAATTACTTCCTTTCTTCACCAAAGATAAATCAGGAAAACGACTAGCAACTCTGTAACCAAGAAGTTAAACCCTCTTTTGTGATTGGAATTTTTTTATTGGTCATCCAAAAGGAGTCAGAGTTCAAATTCAGCGGCTAAATACGCATTAAACCTAAAAATATGGAGGTATTGAAAATCACGCGTCAAATTATCGGAATATCACGTTAAAGGAAGTTGGGTTATATTAGTTCACGGCGCCGCAACCAAGGGGCGCTATTTAGAAAACAATTAGGGTGCACTGTGAAGAAAGGATGTAGTAATAAAAATTGCAAATGTCACACTTAGAGGTATTATGTTACATATGATAATATTAAGAATGTATTGAGGCAGAAGTAATTGAACCGTAGTTATCAAAATAGCGCTCTTAATTTGGAGGGCGTTTTCCTGATGGAAATGATGAGAAAATCGAATCAAATAAAAGCTAATTTCTATCCCCGTCTTTTGACGTGATAAATTGCGCTTGGGAATTTTGGGTATAGCTATTTCTATGTATACAAAATGGTTTGATAAAAACAAAAACGTATGTTTTTTCGAATAAGAATAAAAATAGCTACTTTATTTACACAGTAAAAGTTTAAAAGTTTAACATTTAGTACGCGGCGACTAGTTTCGCGCTCTGTTCAGTGGCATCATCAGGTCTGGTTTTGACAAATTAAAATATACAAATTACGGTTTGGGAGAACCACGTGACAAAACTGGAAAGCTACAAGACCAAAAAATAATACAGAAAAATATTCATGAAGCTGGTTTACCACAATTCAGCTAAAAAGCTACCCGGACCATTATCTCTGTTCAAGCTTAGATTTAATTTCCGTTTTTTAATTATTTGCAATGACTCTCTAATATTTAATTTAAAATAATTTTCAACGTAGGCGATATGTTTAGGTTTATTAAAAGATATTTTATGGGTAGGGTTATCCGCGATATGTTCCGCCAGAGCAGAGTTGTAAGATTTCTTTTTTTTATGTCATTTTTATGTTCGTTAAAACGTTTGTAGAAATTTCTAATGCATTGGCCTGCGTAGCTTTTTTCACAGGAACAATTTTTCGGCCTAGGAAAGCGCTAAATTTCAAATTCGATGTCAAAATGTAACTTCATAAGGAAAACGCCTCCAACACGGAGAGTATAGCAGTTTGATAACTTCGGTTAATTTACTTTTGATTGAGGTGAATAAGGAATATGTGGGCAGCACCTTCGTGATTCCCGGAAAAAAACCACACCCTTTCGCATTTCCTCTGGTAATATTTCCTCCTTCCGGTGGGCCTGGGGGGGGGGGGGGGGGCTCTCCGGTGTAAGTAGATAATATCTTCCGGGAATCATGATAACATTTTATTCCACATATTCTCTGTTAACCCAAATACATTCTTGGTAATATATATAGTACGAGATAAGGAGACTAGGATGTGTACATTTTTCAATAACGATCACAATACAACTAACGATGTAAAATAAGCAACATTTTCCCAAATTAAATAGTGAAAATCATTATAACCCTCAATTTAACAGCACTATTTTCTTCCCCGAAACATCTTTCTAAAAATAAGCGGGAGCCGGGTCGTGCAGATACATTTTGGGCCCAGGGAAAACTATCTCATCGTGGGCCCTTGTAACCGAATTTTTCAAGAACAGGGTGCTGGTGAAGAGCAAGGCGATGAGCCCCTATCCTACCGGGCACCCAAAAAGCACGCCCTTTTACGGTGGGCCCCCCTTATTTTCCCCCTTGGATAAATTATAGTAGTTCCTACCTAGATATATCACTATATAGTCCCGCGTGCATTTGCTAAGTGTTTGTTAGGGTCCAGTCTTGTAGAAGGCTACATGTACGTGTTACGGGAGTTTCGGAAATTCTCCGCTAACTTCGCCGAAGCGGTGCTGCTGCCGCAAAAGCCATTTGCTGGTCAGGTTTTATTTCAAGTGATATATCCAGGTAGGAACTACTATTATTAATCCAAGCTCCGCCCCCTCGCTGAGTGGCACATGTTTCGAGCTACCAACATTGGCAGGATAGTAAGTCGGATACCTCACTTTAATATATACGGTATGTACTTCTGATATTACCTGATTATGTTTCTGATGTAGCATGGAGTGATAGGCGCTGTCGGCGACCGCGAAGATGTGGGGAGGATTATTGGCTTTGGCTTGGTTCCGATACCTAAACGACACCATGTCCGAATAGATGGGCAACTGTTGAAAGGGATTGAGGGCCAGTAGAATGTCCCCGATGTAAGTATAGATTTGACCTCTTTGGTATCGAGACGCCAGTTGTTCCACGACCACATCCTAAAGAAACGGAAAATCAGTTTAAAACACTAATTACTGACATTAAATCGAAGATACTAATATTTTGAATAGCTCAACTACTTTCCTATGTCTTTTAAAGAGAATATCACCTCGGGTATTTGGTGTTGAACACCAACGTTTGCAGCTCTGGCCGTTATCGCCTTGGCTTTAGAAATGTTTGGCGCCACTGTACAGGGAAATGTTTTCCAATTTAGCGTCACGTGGAAATAAGTCCAAAATTAACTACGTTGGGTTCATTTAAAGGTAATATAACCCGCGTAGCAATCTTTATGGAAGACCCCTTCAATTTTTCAAATTACCCTTTACAGTGGCGCCAAACATTTCTAAAGCCGAGGGTATATTCCCTTTAACTACGACTCCGCGAAAATGGAGGGGGTCGAACTATAAATCCTAATCTCCCCCAAGATGGCGACCGTAAATTAGAAGCGTCAAATTCATAGCATACCACGAGCCGTTTTCTAACGGGCGCTTGGCCGTTTTCCATCTCTCAAAATACATACATTCGCGACCAAATACAATTCGCGACTCGTAAACTTTCCTTGAGAATCTAAATTTGGTAAAACAAAACCATCCGTATCCATCCCAAAATGGGCAATAATCTTCCATCAAAGTAGAAAAAAGCAGAACCCATCGTCGTCATTGGCAAAAGCAAAACCCCCACCCACGAAACGGAAGCGGTCCGTGTATTTCCTCCTACAAAATATTCCAATCAAGAATTCAAGATTATCATTTTAATAGAATCTGTTCAGGCAAGGTTAACAACCACAACGTCGAGAAGTAGAAAAAACGAAACGGGAACTCCTCCCCATTTTTGTCGAATGTTTCGCCAAGAATCCGATACGACTGAGTTCTATCGCATAAAAGATTTCTACCGGAGACAGGGTGATGTTTTGAGATGTGCTGTTGTTAAGCCTTGGTTAAGCGTGGCAGGTTTTTTTCGATTGAAGAAGGTTTCTTTCAATTTCGGACTAACCTCGGAAAGGCACTCGAGTGCGGCTAAGTCGTCATGGCAAACGGGCTGCGGGCGGGACTTCCGGTCGGTCTTTAACTGACCATGCTTCGTGGTGACCTCCGGTGGCCTTCGCGCGTAGCCAAGCTCCCTTTGTTCCAACATGATGGCACGTAATTGAACTCGAACCTGTCGCGTACAAACGTACAAAAACATTCTTTAGACTAGACGCAAAAAAAAAAATGGATATAGACAAGGCTTAACTTAATCTTTAGCTCTAACCCATTGTAAGCGCTGTTAAATTGTCTGAAAGACTGTTGTGTGGTTTTTTTCACTTAGTTGCTTAGCCTTTCATAATAGTTTATGTTTGTGGTATAGAATTGCAGAATTGCAACAGTGTCGAGGTTAATTTTAAATTAATTCCATATTGGGATTTTTATAATAGTTAAGGATACTTCGAATTTAAAGTCTTAAAAATTGACCGTTTAAATAAAAATGTTTTTCCTCAATGAAGGAAGACATCAGATCGGAAATTGTTTACGCGACAACGTGTCTTCGTCACGCCCCAAAGACGTCGCTAAAAGAAGGATTTATCGAACTTTTTCTAAGGTCCCTCACTCGCACGTTTTGTAGCTTTTCACCGGCTACGATTTTTCGACATTTTGGAGTACGGTTTTAATCGTTATTTTATCTATATGTTATTCAGATTTAAAAAATTTCAACAATAAATGTTTGAATAAATCACGAATAGGCCAAAATCACATTTCAGTTAAACACGACTTTTGGTCCTAAATAGCTCAAGCAAGTTTACTACAAACACGATAACGATGAAAATAATACGCTACAGATCTGTAACGATGAAAATAATATGTTACAGATCTGTAACGATGAAAATAATATGTTACAGATCTGTAATTATGAAAATAATACGTTAAACATCTGTAACGATACAAATACGTAATAGATCTGTAACGATACAAAACGTAATACATCTGTAACGATACAGAACCTAATAGATCTGTAACGATACAAAACGTAATAGATCTGTAACGACACAAATACGTAATAGATCTGTAACGATACAAATACGTAATAGATCTGTAACGACACAAATACGTAATAGATCTGTAACGACAAATACGTAATAGATCTGTAACGATACAAATACGTAATATATCTGTAACGATACAAATACGTAATAGATCTGTAACGATACAAATACGTAATAGATCTGTAACGATAAGAATACGTAATAGATCTGCGACGATAAAACTACGTTATAAATCTGTAACGATAAAAATACGTTATAAATCTGTAACGATAAAAATACGTTATAGATTTGTAACGATAAAAATATGTTTTCGCTCCTCAACCCTAACAAATCCGCAAAGACATTCTGCTACAATTAAAAAAGCCAGATTTACGAACAAGCGTTATCTGGAATCCAGCAGTTCCACGCCGTTTAAAGGCTAATGATTCTAGCTTTTCTGTACAATTTGATGAAACGTGATAATTACCTCTTCGGCGTTAACGGGCACCTGTAGAATGAAAGGGTGTTCCATCAACTCCGATATCATCGGCCGCAGTTCGAAATCTTTGACTAAACATCTTTGAAACCATAAAGGACACATAATTAGTGGAATGCGTCAAAACGTCTTTAAACAACGAGCGACACTAACTCTGAAAGGAAATCGTTAAATTCTTCAGTCCAAGATGCCTCGTGTTTCAGCTTGGGGGGCGGGTTTCTGTAAAGATCGCGAAAGCATTCGGATTAGGCGAATCTGTTCAAAGACCAAGCCCTTCGAAGGTCACGAGCGCAAGGTCACCTTGGAATTTGAAAGAGAGCTCTCATTGGATGAATATCGGCCAATGGCGGTTCACCATCGGCCAATTCTATGGCGGTAATACCCAACGACCAAACGTCGCAGCGGACATCGTACGAATAATCCAATTGTTGTTCGCAAGCGATTACCTGCGGATTAAATCGTTAGGAATATTTCCGTTTTAGCGGGATATTTTGAAATCG
This sequence comes from Leiobunum rupestre, assembly GCF_980474605.1. Taxonomy (NCBI): domain Eukaryota; kingdom Metazoa; phylum Arthropoda; class Arachnida; order Opiliones; family Sclerosomatidae; genus Leiobunum; species Leiobunum rupestre. The sequence goes on along the minus strand of NC_143393.1, from coordinate 26,312,317 downwards.
GGCCCGACCTCGGGACTCATCCAATACGGTGTGCCAACGGATGTATTTCGCTTCCCGAAAGTCTCGGTGAGATGAGACGAAACACCTAAGGGCGATATACTCTCGAATTAGTATCAATGTTTACGATATGCTCAACTGCTCAATGAGGACTTGTACGCCATCAAATATATTCCTTACCGAAGTCCACTAGTTTGATATGTCCGTCTTCGGTTAGCAGGATATTATGACCTTTGATGTCGCGGTGCATACAGTGGTTAGAATGCAAGTACCTTAATGCCTAACGAAAACACATTTTTCTAATTATTCATTTCATTATATTTGGCATATTAATTAATTTTATTAATAGTTATCCCTACGTCCATAGTTTCGCGTAAGATGTATGCTATGATGATTTCCGGCAGGTTTTTTCCCCTTTTCCGAAGGCCTTGGATAAGATCCGTTACAGAACCGCCGGTACAGAGCTAATAATAATTAAAATCATCATTTCTATTAGTTAGTTTATTAAAATATAAAAAAAACATAATGTTTTAAAATAAATGTTGACTATATATTTCAAGCTACCCTATATTTTGTTTGATTTATTGTAGAGGAAATAACTAAATTTCGAAAATAAACGTATGGTTTATAAGTATGGTTTGTTACGTGGATTAAAGCAGTAAGTGTCAAAAGTTCCGAAACTTGGAAATAAATCACTTGGATATTCTCAACTCTTATTAAACTGGTTTATTTCCAATTTTTTTCAAACACTTCAAAACGGAATTGAAAACTTGGCTAAAAAAACGAGCGTTTTCTCTTAAGACCGAAGAGACACACAGTAGTCGTCTAGTAGGGGACTCATACCCTTAAATTAAATGTTCCAGATGCAATTTACATAAATATATACATTTATACCGGCACAATTTTTTTCTCAACTGCACGCTCGAATTGGCGCTATACTTCGAAATTTAAGACGATATATTTTGACGAGTTTTTAAATATATTTTCACGCAGCGAATCTTCGACAGACCTTTGATAGTATAAAAAAAATATCAATTCAAATTTAATACAGGCCAATTTTCTTCGAATCGATTCGAAATGCGCGCCACCGAGCGGCGAAATTTAGAAAGATATTTTTTTGATCAAATGGTGGAGATCTCTGAAAAGATCTTACGGATGAAGATGACAAAAAAGAAAAAAACGATTTTTCCATTGGAATAATTCCTTATTTCCGATAACTAAAATGGGACGTTTCCGATGCAGTTTTTTTGCTGTCGTTGTCGCAAATCTAAGGCTTAGCTCAAGCGTATCACGCAGTGCCCGATAACTTTTTTTTAGAGTATGATAAAAATCTACAAAAATATATCAAGAACAAGGTCGAAAGATGATCGACATATTTTTAAACTCATTAAGAAGTTGTGTTAAAAAATGTAGAATACAGTTTTTGTTTCACACCAAAATGTACAAACTATGACCGGCAACACTGTTATCATGATTGTTAATTAATATTTAGAAGCAGCACTGACAAAATACTATTTCCTTCATTAATTTGGTCACGGCTAATAAATATCTAATTTCAATTGCAAATTATATATTTAGTGAAATAAACGTAATAATTGGACAGTATATTGATAAATTTATAATTAAAATATTTATAAAGTTTATAAAAGTAATTATAAAGTTTATACAAGTTATTAGTACTCTTATAAAGTACAGATGGCGTTCAGATAGCAAAGTCTGGAACAGGATTGGCAGTCAGCAGTGCATAAGCGGTTCCCTGCTACGATGGGCTTAGATATTTATTAGTCGTGATTCAATATTATCTAAATAGCCAGCCAGCTAGTCTATTTTTTATACCGAGCTAAGGTGACCAACGTGACTAGAGTATTTTTCAAAATATACCATTATTAAAAACGGGATATGTACACAACCAATTATATGTCCTTATTTCATGCAATGTAATAGTTTGTTTAAAAATATAACCCATAAATGAGTTAAGGTTTAAATCCATTTAAAATCTGACCAAACGTTCACCACTTCATAATGAAAAGGGGAAAAAAGCACTGTAGTAGTTCGCATGTAGAACGATTGTAGGAACACGGGAGGAATTATCCTAAATATCCACCTAAAATCACTGCTAGATCATTAAATTACTTTCGGAATGTACATAGGAAAATAAACTTAAATGTTTTTTAAATTACCAAAAAAAGTTTAAAACCAGACCCAATTTAAATCAATATTTTTTTTATATTAAAAGTAGAAATTTGATCACCTCTCTTTCTAGGTTTATAGCATCGTAAAAAATGCACTTGAAGTTTAGAAGACTTAATACAAGGTACCATAAAAGAAATATTAACCTTATAAAATGTCATTAAATACAGAAAATTGCTCTAACCATAAATTTCAAGTTCTAAATCGATATCAGATCAAACCATTTTGATAACGAGATGAAATTAAGTCCAACAAAATCGTTAATCGAAGAATTTACAATGTCAAGATAAGGAAAAAAAACTGAAACGCGTGTTAAGGCTAAGACACTTTCTTAAGGGTCATTAGATGACCTCTGATTCCACCGCAAATTCGGGAAATAAAATGTTTACCGAAACACTTACTTTTAAAGACATTAAATAACAATTTACAACTTCTACCAAAGGGAAAAAATCTTCAGAAAGAAAAAAATAACTAATTTTACCCCAAGTTTAATATCAAGGTCAGATCACCGCTAAATTGCAAATATTGGTAATTAATTCTATTATGCGTGGAAAATGTATGTCGATATTTAAATAAAAGTCACGCTCTACCATTGAGAGTTTACGAAGCCTTAAACTGGGCCCCAGTTGAATATTAAATTAGCAACGCTTGTTACGCTACACCAAAACCCTTAAAAATGCAAGCCGGGTGTTAGAATATCATTACCCTAAAAAAAAACAACTAAACGAAAAAAATTGGCTTAAGACCATGTACTCCGTAAAAAATTAGACCAACAAGTAAGGGACGGTACACTGAATAGTGATCAGTTTTAGTTTAAAGCAACGCCTGACACTAGTCTAGCGCTGTAGTGTCGGATTTAAGAAACGTCTCTACCACCTGATAATTCTTCTAGAGTTTATAACGCGAGAGTAGAAATATTTAAAACCTCTGTCACCAGAGGACGCTTGCGATGCGTTGCCATTTCGAAACGCGGATTTAATCATAGACCAAGAATCAAAGGGACTCACTGTTGCACGCGTCAATACTGGGAATAGGAAAATCACGGGTAATTTTAGTTCAATGTGGACAAACTTGGCGTCGCTGAAGTCTATTTCGGAAGCGTTCACTTTCAATTTTGACAAAATGGCGCCGTTGTTGTCTGTTAAATGATTAGGCTTAGTAAGTTTTAAACTTTTTATTTTTAAAAAAGGGCATTTAAAGGTTTAATGGTAATTAACCATTGTATTAAGTAAACATAATCAGTAAGCCGCATATGGCTGAGTGTTAATCAAATTTACTGGAATCCATCTCATTTGTAAACTTAAAAAAATTTAATGAACTAAGCCTAACCTAACTTTCTCGCACGTACCATGCAGTGATAGTAGAACAGAATTCTTGAGGCGCATCAAAGTGGCTGATGTACCTCAATAAGCCTTCCGATTTAGGCCACGCCTACCGTGTCAAAATATCGGAAACAGTGAGTCCCCATAAATTCTTGTTCCATGGTTAAACAGTGAGTGTGCCGTTCCATATTGTTAGTCTAAGGTAGCACTACAAAATATAGTGTGTTTCCTGCTAAAATTATATAAAACACTTTGACCAATACTATATTATGATAGTAATTCATTTTCTACTTAGTTATGCCAAAAAATATATCAATTTCTGGTAATCATAATTAACTGTCATTTTTAATTTTGCATTTTTGTTAATTTTTATCGGAATTATTTTGGAATAAACCAAAGTATAGGAATTGCACATGGAAATCCTAATCGAATGTAGCATGGAAGTAGGATTCTATAGGATCGCTGGAGCACGTTAATTAAATCACTACTATCTCCACCTACTTCTCTCGCAATGGCGTCGAAGACGTTTTCGCGCGAAACTACGCAATTCGGTTTTTAAATTTAGAGCAAACACGTTTTATTTTAAATTTGAAATGAAATATATAACGGAATAACATTTTAGAGGGTAGAGCTACAAAGTCGGCTAGAAATTTCATTAGTCCGTTCGAAGGGGCTGTTCCAATTTGGGAAATTTCCACCCTTCTTTTTCTTCACGCGCCACGGATTTCGCACGAAATTTATCAGGTGGGCGCATTGAAGGAGATTTGGCCGTTTAATTCTTCCACTTGAAAGGCGCGCGGTGACGATGAATGAGAGAAGCTCGCTTTGTAGCGAAAAGGCCATTCTCTTCTCACGCCAATGAGTATGATTAATGGTACAGGCAACTTGTTTGAAAAGTGTACCACCAAGTGGACGAAGTTTTTCCATTTTATTTGATAAATTAATTTCAATATAATATTCACCCTTTCTCTCTTTTAAAAGACTTCACGTTGATGGCTAATGATATCAGTGATAATTTCCATTTCGATATGAAAAATAACGCGACAAAAGCTCCTCGAAAATTTCATAAAATCTTATGATAAAAATAACTACTATAGACAGGGCCATTTCGACCTTAAAATGGCCATTTCGACCTTTTAAATGCTGGGTTCGAAAATGTACTAAAATCTTATCATAAAAACTAACTACTATGAACATTGAACAGGGCCATCTCGACCTTGAAAATGCTAGGTTCGAAAATGTACTAAAATCTTATAATAAAAACTAACTACTATGAACATTGAACAGGGCCATTTTGACCTTTTAAATGCTAGGTTCGAAAATGTACTAAAATCTTATAATAAAAACTAACTACTATGAACATTGAACAGGGCCATCTCGACCTTGAAAATGGCCATTTCGACCTTTTAAATGCTGGGTTCGAAAATGTACTAAAATCTTATAATAAAGATAATTACTATAAATAGGGCGATCTCTACCTTGAAAATGGTCATCTCGACCTTCAATATGTCGATTTTTTAAAATTACAAACTTGGGCTACTGATCAAATAGAAAATACAGAATTTAAAAAACACCTAAATCTTACAATCCGAGATAAATTAGCTTCAACAAAATCCTCCAATTTACCAAACAATTTTATATATCACTTCAGGATGAAATATTCGAGAGCAGCCGTCGAAACGACAGATAAGACGCGAATTATCGTAAAAAACATCCATCCGAATTTCTTCCAACGACCTCTCCCGAAATAACATCCTATTGCTAACACAGATAAGTCTAAAAAATCATAAATTCGGCAACAAGACGAGACAAGGCCGTATTTTAAGAATGACACCTTTCGGGACAATGTACCAAATGAAGCGGAAACGACCCAGCTACGCGTGGATAAAACATTTCGAGACGAACCAGATAAAGATCCAATAAATAAAACGCGGAGGAAGATGGCGTACCTCAATAACGAACCACAACTGGTCCTCCTCCCTGCGCGATCCGGGTTTCAGGTACAGTCCGTAGAACAAGGGGATGTTCGGGTGAAGACACAGGTCCCGCAGAATCAGGTACTCCTCGTCAATCTCCTCGGCGTTGTCCGCGATGTTCTCCATGATCTTGACGGCCACTTTGCTCTCTGCGAGAGATGGCGGCAAGAAGGTTAAGAGGACGCGTTTCTAGTTAGTACGGAATAACAGAGGAACGTACCGTCTTCGATGTTGACGGCCGCGTAGACCTCGCCGTACGTGCCCTCGCCCACCACATCTTGCAACTCGAACTTGTCCGTCGGGTCGGGCAGTTCGCTGAAGTTGATGTGTTGAGACAGGTTGTCGTAGTGACTAACCAAGCCGTTGACGGAAGGCCCCTGACGCCACGGAAATAATAATAGAAGCTTAGCCGCAAATAGGGTTGTCATAAAACCGAGTAATACTGACCATTTTCCGTTTGTCGGAACCTTTGGTTCCCGGTAGGAAAGCCTTCGTTCTTCGGCGGGTTCGCGGAAGAAGGCGGTTTGACGCTCAATAGTGCAAAATCTCTGATGGAAATGAAACCATACGTTATTAAGAGAGATAGGAAACCATAGCAAAGGAATTATGGTCTATTTGGCCGCGACGCGATTTCGAACTAATCCAATTACGCGAGGCGGTACGTGATACCGCTTAAAGGACGGACTAAGGCGCCTTTACATCCGCGATATTGATATCATTTTTATCCAAATATCGAATATACGTACTTGACAAGATTGTTTCGGGCGCGTCGTCAAATCATGCTTTTGTTTCATGATCTCGCATCGGGATTTTTCGAGAGTCTCAGAGTTTTCAATCTGTAGAACAGAAAAATAAATACGTTACAAATCAGGTTATTTGGAACCCGTACAAAAAGCTCTATTTAAAATCCACGTTTTGTAAAGTAAGAGTAGATTAAAAGTCCACTTTGCCTATTGGTGATTAAAGACTAAGAGTTTCTTTTAAATGAAACATTTGCGCATGATGTCAAAAGAATATTAACGGAACTTAATTTTAATTAAATTACACTTTCCAATAATATTTTTAGCAAATAATTCTACATTATGAACACAGAACTCGAGCGACCATTTGTGTGGCAACATTTTTGATATCTGTCCCTTCTAAAGTCTAAGCCGATCCAAATTATAAATCTTAAACTACGCCCTAATTACGAATGTCATATCAACAATAAAAACATCAACAAAAGAGTTAATTTAATATACACCTGCTTAAAAATATATAAAACTTGACAAAAAATTATTACGAAACAATACGGGATATGACAGAGTTAGATAACAAAAGAATATGGCGAAATAAATAAGAACAATGTCATCATTGAAGACGTGAAAATATAAAAATGGCGACAATGACACTAGTCTACGATAACAAAATAAAATTAGCAAAATAGAATAAAATTTGAATAGGCGGCAACGTAAGCTAGATGCTCTAGATACGAAGTTTAATAAGAAGATGAGGAAGTGGAAGAACCACACCCCTGCGAGGTACCGTCGAAAACATTATCATAAGTGTATAATATAATACATAAGTGTGACTCCTCCTATTCTTCACATACGTACGTTTTACTGAGAGCTTAGTAAGATTTAGACCTTTTCTTTTTAAATTGGGCCTTTAAAAGTTTAAGTAATGGTAATTAACCATAGTGTTAAGTAAAAATAATCAGCAAGCCGCATATGGGCGAGTTTAGTGCTCGGATTTCGATTAATTTTTATCCATGAATAAAATAGGCTCGGCGATATTTAAATAATATTTATTTCAATAACCAATAGTTGAATAAAAATTGTAAAATGTTTAAATAATCGAAAGTGAATAAGCCTATTATTTAAATAAAACGAACAATTATTTGAATAAATGACACTTTTGTACAAATAAATACTTGGTTGCGTAAAAAAACATAATTAAATAAGTTAAAAATGATATTCTTTTTACCAACGTTTTTTAAATAAATCGGAAAATTTGTGGCTAATTAATAAACAATTCCGAGCAATAGGTGAGTTGTAATCAAATTTAATTTCTAGGGGGAGATTTTCTTCTTGGGATGATGTCACTCCGTTACTTGCTCTCAGTAAAATACTCGCCAAAGTGACAAACTTATGGAAAATATTATAGACTTATGATATTGTTAATAACGGTCGGACAAATATTAAAAATATGAGATGACAGTTATGATTTTACATAAGCGCGACCGAAACGACACCCTGTGGGGAGTTTGGTAACTAAATAGGGGAATGCGGGGTTAATCAGATGCTGGACTGGTTTTCTTCTTCACGGTCATTATCTCGCCTCAGAATGAAGATATGATCCCGAACCGAAACAAATTAAAGACATCATCGCTTGAATAATAAATGAGAACGGATTAAAGCAGGGTTAACGCACCATCCCAACAAATAATAATAATAAACAGCTATGCTAATACCCAAGGCACCACCTTAGGCCCTTTTAAGACCATTAATTCGGGTTTCCTTGACCTTTCGATCTTGATTTGTTTTTATCTAACGAATTTTATCCGCAGTAGCACGAACAGACCGTTTTATTTTGTGGTCGGTTAAAGGCCGAAATGGATTTTGGGTGTTTTTTCCCACGGTTAATTTTATGACAGTCGAGCCAATGGGCATTTTCGGATACAAACCCGATCACTTAAATATTAAGTCGATCAAATTAAATTTTAAAAGTAGGAATGTTGCAGTCGGTAAAATGCACTTTTGGGGTCGGAACAGAGGGGCAGGACACTTCCATTTTGGGTGCGTCTTAATCATAGTAAAATGATTAAATCAGGGTAATCGTGATTTAATCAGGGTAAATCACGATTTAATCAATATAATAATGATTTAAACGAAATTTAATTATTGTAATCATGATCTAATCATTTTAATCAGGATTTAATCATTATCTAATCTGTTTAATCATTTTAATCAGATTTAATCGTTTTAATCAGATTTAATCGTTTTAATCAGATTTAATCGTTTTAATCATATTTAATCAAATCATTATAATCATATTTAATCAAATCATTATAATCATATTTAATCAATATAATCGGTCGAATCGAGATTTTATCGAGCGCGGTAAATACGAAATAATTCTAATCACATATTAAATTATTCTAATCAGCTCGTTCTAATCACGCACAATTATAATCATTCCAATCACCAATATAATCATTCTGATTCTCGTTCTAATTTCTAATCGCGATTTAATCATACTAATCAGGATTTAATAATTTTAATCAGGATTTAATCATTTTAATCAGATTTAATCATTTTATCATGATTAAATCAGATTTAAACATTCTAAATATGGATTAAACATGATTTAATCAAGATAATCGTGATTAAATTGAATTTAATCAAAATAATCATGATTAAATCGGATTTATTCTTTCGAGGGGTGCGTCGTTAATCAAGGAAGTGACCTGCCCCTCGTTCGGAACATGTTTTTCCCGCTTTAAAACCGACTCTATTCCGACTGTTTTCCGACAGAATGTGTGTCTTCCAAAAGTCGCTTGATGACTTAGGCCTAAGATGGTACCTTGGGTATTAGCCTAGCTGATTATTATTTCTGGTTCATTTTGTTATTTATTTTCCCATACTTCCAACATTCTTTTCAATGACCATGTTGTAACGATATCTCAAGGGTTCCCACGCAATTGACGTTCTTCATCCATGGTCAACCACAGGGCCTACAATACTGGGCAGTTCTGGCAGTTTCGGGAAATTCTAAAACTCGGATTTGGGCAGTACTATTTACCGTGAATTTATCGCAAAAAGTATGAAAATTTAAAATAGCTGATGACCTCATAGGAGATGTACATCTCGACAAAGGCAGCCAATTTTGCTGAGCTAATTAAGTTACTTATTTACAGCCTTTTTCTCTCATAATATTGTTAAAATATTCATCATTGGGGGTTTAGTTTAGTTTGGGCAGTTCTCAAAAAATGCTAATTTTAGCCCCACTCAACCAGGATGCCCACTAAATACAGTGGCGTAGGAACGTTTGAAAAGTTGAGAGGGCAAAGCTGCTCAAACCCTCAATCTTTTTTAACAAGCAAATAACGGAAAATATTTCGTATATTTTGTATTTCGAAATTTAATAAATTTATTTAAGTTGATTTTACCACAAAAATATGAATGATTCAGTAAGTTTTAAATATATTATGGTACAAAACCAATGTTTTTAAAAAAAATAAGAACTGTAGGTAACCCGGCCACCTGAATTAAAGGCTTCAAAAGTCGCTTGATGACTTAGGCCTAAGGTGGTGCCTTGGGTATTAGCCCAGCTGATTATTTTTATTATTATTATTATTCTTTTTATTTAGCCTCTAATATTTTTAATTAGTCAATTTGTAGTTCTTAACTGTCCAAAAAGTTGGAGGCAAATAAATAAGTTAATCCCTCCAGCTAAATATTTGGGAGGTGCATTACCCCTCGACCCCCTGGCTCCTACGGCCATAAACACAAACAAACAGTGCCAAACTTCAATCGAAGCTCTTCACTAAAAATGAAACAAAGCCACCGCTTCCTACTTCTCAAAGCGAATATAGAATCGAAAACCATCTTCCTCGAAGAACGTCATTATTATCGTAACAACTTCGTAACTGAGAGTATCCTTAAAAGTTTGCCTTTAATTAACGCTATTCCTTCAATTAGAGAAGGACCTATAATCATAACGCGAAATAATTAAAATCGGCGCTTCTGCTTGCAGAAGTGGTATAATTACCATTGTCACGGGACACTACCACTTTATGAATTATAGTTAAGTCGTCAACCTCTGACATTCGCGGAAATTCACTCCTACGAGTCCCCTCAAATAAGTTAAATCTGTTTTTCCTTATCAGAAGTCATTATGTCATTTTCCAATAAAAGTTTTATATTATCCGATAGCGAAGACAAATCCGGTCGCATTGTAGGGGTTTGCCGAAATTGATAAGAATTGGGACGCTCGGGATTAGAGGCGCGAACCCATTAGAGACCGTTAAGAATATTTCTCCCCATCACGAAATCTCAGACGTACAATTTAACGATTTTCACACGGACGCGCGAATTTGGTACCGCTATAAGTCCATTAAAAATCTCGCTGCCCGAGCCTCTAATTTTCTCGATTATCTGTCGGAAAAAATACTCGTCATTTAACACCGCCATATTTATTCTAATAATAGAGATGGTCAAATATAAAATATGGGCAGGGAAAATACATTGGGTCAGCCACCTACTAAAGAAACTGGGTCTCCTTGCTAAGACGATTTAAAAACCCACCGCGGCTTCCAAATTTAGGCAGAATTTCGATCGACAAGATTTTACGATAAATAAGCGGTAGTTGGCTCTTTCATACAGGATAATTTATTTAAAAAATAAATATTAATATATTTTTAAATATATTAATTATTGTTATAGGTTATTAAATATATTAATTATTGTTATAGGTTATTAAATATATTAATTATTGTTATAGGTTATTAAATATATTAATTATTGTTATAGGTTATTAAATATATTAATTATTGTTATAGGTTATTAAATATATTAATTATTGTTATAGGTTATTAAATATATTAATAATTGTTAAATATTTAATATAATACTAATTGTTAAATATTTAATATAATACTAATGGTTAAATATTTAATATAATACTAATTGTTAAATATTTAATATAATACTAATTGTTAAATATTTAATAATACTAATTGTTAAATATTTAATATATTATTTATTAAATATATTAATGATTATTTTATATTATTATGTATTATTAAAAATATTAATTGTTATATATTATTATATATTATTAAAAATATTAATTATTATTATAATATATTATTTATATTATTACAAATATTATTTATTAAAAATGTTAATAATTATTAATATATTTTATATATTATTAAAAATATTAATTGTTAATATATTTTATATATTATTAAAAATATTAATTGTTAATATATTTTATATATTATTAAAAATATTAATTGTTAATATATTTTATATATTATTAAAAATATTAATTGTTAATATATTTTATATATTAAAAATATTACTAATTTTTTAATTTATTTTATATATTATTAAAAATATTAATTATTAATTTATTTTATATATTATTAAAAATATTAATAATTAATTTATTTTATTTATTATTAAAAACATTAATAATTAATTTATTTAATTTATATTATTAAAAATATTAATAATTATTAATTTATTTTATATATTATTAAAAATATTAATAATTATTAATTTATTTTATATTATTAAAAAATTAATAATTATTAATTTATTTTATATTATTTAAAATATTAATTAGTATTATACGATATTAAATATATAATATTGATTATATATATTTCGTATTATAATTGAATATAATTATTAATTTATAAAACTAAATATTACATGAAAATTTATTGATGCATTGATGCCAATTATCACGTTAAAATTGAAAAATTGTAGGCTTCACGCGGACTTGCAATAAAGCATTTAACTTTATTTCCTACTATCGAATACTCAAACTTTCTGTAATTTTAAAAAGGTCAACCGTATTACCAAGTCTTTAAAGTTGAACCTATACTGTTTAAAATACCGGAGATTATTTTAGAATAAAAATGACTAACACATTTCCTGCGAAATTATCACACCAGCTCGATTTCTGGCGGACAACGACCTTGATAACGGCGAGGTATTCTAATTATATATATAGAAAACCCTTTAATTAAAAGGCAGAACCGGAGGCTGTTGGGGTGGTTTGATGGATTAAAATAATTCCATCCTTAGCCGGTCCTTCGCGGCTAAGACGCGTTATATATTAAAATAAAATATCTTAAATAACAAAAAGTCTTTCATATTTTTACAACCCCCTTCGTATGTTCGACTGACTTCGCACAAAAGCCCCCTCGAGGTCTCCATGGATGCCAAATTAATTACTTACCAGAGGCCAATTAGGTCGTTAAGTTGTTACCCCCGTCCGCGACTGTCATCAGAATTTTAAAACCATCTTTGTTACGTGATATATAGCGGCTACTTTTCAAAAGAATCTTATCTTAGACGTGTGCAAATTTATCTTTCAACTGTAAAAAATATACTCCAAAACATCCCGAACTTTAAGGATAAATAAACCGTATACACTAGAGAGTTTTTCAGTAAATAACAGATGACAACCAGAAGCTATTATTTACTCGGTTATTTATGCAAATTAGGTCGTAAATAATTTTAAAATCGCTCGCTGAAAAGGATACAGAATTTCGCTATGGGTGGCTTGGATTAGAAATTACGTTAATACGACTTTAAGGTGTGTGTTTTTTTAAGCCGAATCAATTTGCGTTAAAAGAAATATATAAAATATACATGTACCTAGGATAACAAAATGGTAGATAGTTTTAAGTTGGAATTGTCCCCAAATTACGTGGGTCACTAATAGGGGGAAGGTCACTAAAATATGTTGCTTTACATATCACATTCCAGAACCGAAATTATTAATTATTTTAAGGTACACTGGTAATTTAATTATTTTTTTATCAATTATAAAAGTAAAATTAAGTTATCTAGACGTACAAAAATAAAAAATATACATTATTTAAAATGTAATTTAACAATTTGAAGGTTCATGGGGAAATGTAACAATTAAACTGTATTTATACAACATTTTACTAGTGTAATAACTGTAGAAAGTCACTAAATGATGTTTTTCAAGAAAATCAAGAGAAAAACATTGGCAGTATGTAGTATACCAATATCTCTCTAAGGCAAAGGGGTTTTCCCCGAGCTCTTCGGTTTCCCCTTTCCATAAAAACTTGTAGAGATTAACGGCAATGAAGGGCTTGCCACCACCCTCCTACGCATTGTAACCCGGCTACCCAATTTATGGTTTTAAAAGTCGCTAGCTGACTTGGGTCAAAGGTGGTGCCTTGGGCGATGGGTCGGACAATTATCAAAATCCGGTACACTTGGTCTAAAATCGCAAAATCTTGTAATCCTCTCTACATGGTAAATTAACATTGAAATCCCAAAATCACTTCAAAAAGTAATGATAAAATAGCCAAAATCTCTACGAAATCCCGAAATCCCGAAATCCCGTACAAAATAATGGCAAGTGTCCGACCCCTCGGCCTTGGGTGCCTATAGCTGATTATTATTTATTATTATTATATATATTATACGTCTAGTACAAGCGAGGGGAAGGTCACTTCCTTGATTAACGACGCACCCCCCAAAGACTAAATCTGATTTAATCGTGATTATTTTGATAAAATTCAATTTAATCAAGATTATGTTGATAAAACCGCATTGAACCATGATTAGGATGTTTAAATATGATTTAATCATGATTTAATGATTAAATCCTGATTGTAACTATTAAATCGTTATTAAAATGATTAAATCCTGATTGTAACGATTAAATCGTTATTAGTATGATTAAATCCTGATTGAAACGATTAAATCGTTATTAGTATGATTAAATCGCGATCAGAAATTAGAACAAGAATCAGAATGATTATATTGGTGATTGGAATGATTATAATTGTGCGTGATTAGAATGAGCGGATTAGAATAATTTAATATGAAAAAATGTAGTTCCTATTACAAATTTACCTTAATTACTAAGCTGTGATAACTCGCGTTTCAACTTGTCACAAAGCTGTGATGTTTTCGGATGTTTTAAATAAAATGTGATAAGTTATTTTTTCAACATTTCAATCAAATTCAAATGCGATATAACCATAGACCGGTGAAGAATGATTGAGACTCTAATCCATATAAATTATATTTAGTCAACGAATTTGATATACATTTAGTCATTTACCATTACAAATTTGATCAGTAACCAATGTTATAGGTTCATTCTCACCAACTGATGATAATGATGACATTGAATCTGAAACAATTGATATGTTAATGAATTACCTTAGAGATATAATATTTAAAAACTTGGTACATACCATTAAATAGGCTTTCAAAGTCATCTTCAATGGAACTCATTATTAAAAGCTCACTACTGTTTACCATCAAAGCCACGTGTTTTTTGGGATAAATGAAAAGCACGTGCTACTAGATTTAAGTCCCTAAAGTGTATATGGTGTATGCTTCGCTGTTCACTAGTCTTTGGTTCGCACCAGCATTTTGATATACGTGGCGCCCTCCCGTGCTGAGACTTTACATGGTTATAAATTCGCGCGCGAAATGTCCTTGTGAAACCTTCCTTAGTCTATGATATAACCATCAATATTAAAAATAAATATTAAATAATCGTACTTTAGTTTTGATTTTGATTATAAAATCTCGATTCGACCGATTATATTGATTAAACGTGATTAAAATGATTAAATCCTGATTAAAAAGATTAAATCATGATTAGAATGATTAAATGTCGTTTAAATCGTAATTGGATAGATTAAATCGTGATTAAATTTTACTATGATTAAGACGCACTCAAAATGGAAGTGACCTTCCCCTTGAGTACAAGCAAGAATGTTTTTATTTTTACCTAGGGAGAATGTCTATGTCGAGACGTTTTTTAGCCTTTCTCTCAATCCACCCGTTGGTCCCCCCAGTACGCTCCTCCGCTTAAAATAAAACGAATAGTCCCGGTATTTCATTGGCTGCTTAAAATTTACGTCACCTAACGCGATGGAAATCAAACGCCGGTGACGTTTTGTCTTTCCCCCCGCGCGAGACGGGGGAAAGGCGTTCAACGTGCCCGGCGATTGTCGCAACATAATCATTCTTCCTAAATACATGTATAAATAAATACATTCTTGGTACAAGTCAATATAAAATCCGTATTTTTAAATAAATTGCAACCCCGTGTTTACATTATCGCGAAATCAGGTTCTACCTCTTTTTTCAAGTTCAAAGTTATAAATTTCTTCAAAAGTTGAGAAAGCAAAAGTTGTTAAACGTCTCTGGCACGTGGTAAAATAGTAAAACAATAAAACGCGAAGGTTAAAAAACCCGTAAACGAAGTCGGGTTTACGAAACTTCCAAGTGATACATCAGAGAAATTAATTATAAAATTATTATATTAACATTCTTTATTTTTTAAATTATTACGCGCTTTTTCATACAGATTCTATAATGCGAATAACAGTCTCATTATAAAAGAATAAATGAATTTTAATCGTATTCTTATCACATATTTTTCAGACCAACATTATTCTAAAGGGGAAAAGAAGGTTGAAAAATATAGTTTAAGTTTCATTTAATTGGAAGCACCAGAGCGCATAAAGACGTCAAAGAGAACTTACCAAAAGAAAAGATGGCTGATATAAAGTTATTCTATTTGCCTTTGTTTATTATTAAAGAATTGAGATGAAAATGCTCATAAAATTATAACTAAGCGTTTTGTTTGGGCAGGTTACCGGGTTAATTGGATACCATGGAAATTTTATCCTTTCGGGTTTTTGGAATGATTACTGGTAATTATATTTTATGTGATTTATGCTTTATGAAGGGGTGTGTTTTCTTGTTATATTAGAAAGTAAAAATCAGGCAAGTCAAGATACGTGTTTTTGGATTAAATTGGCTCAATACTTTAAACCTCTTTCAAGAATATTTACATTACATCATAAGTTACATAATAAACTTGAGTTGTTATTTTTCCGGAAAAAATAAATGCCGAAATATTTTCGCAAAATATTCCATAAAATTTTCCAAATTTCGAAAAATAAAAAATTAAAACTTATTTTAGTTTTATTCTAGATTAGTCTCAAGGTTTAGTTTTACTTTTGAATTCAACAAAATAATGCAAAAATGCCTCGAAATTTCAATTTTCCGACAATTTTAGGCTAATCATGGAATGATAACTTTTTTTCGGTAAAATACCGAACATTTTCCATCAACCCTTCACATCATACTTGCTTCATTGTCCAAATTACTGCCAAGATAGTGTGAAGGTGGTGAGTACGTGAGAAAATAGCTACTTATAATAGTCAATTTTATGTTCTGATTCAATGATTTACCACTATTTTACCAAAGTAATCGTTTAGCCCTGGCTAAAGCTTTTTAGTCGTGTAACGATTTGGTCATTGGCGTAACAAACGATCATTACCAAAATTCGGATTGTTCAAATAGAAAGTTTAATACTTATTTTGTTACGGTACTTATGTTTATATTATTTTTTGTTATTAGGCTGGATTGAAAACCAAAATGGCTTTTCTCAAATTATATTTAAATTTACTTAAATTTTGCACTCTGATAAATAGGTAGGTATGTAAAAATTACTCACGAGCAATTATATTTGTCCAAAAATTGCTCACAATTTTACTATAAAATTTTACGCAGTGAGATTCCACCACCTTAACCCTAATACGAATATAAAGTGATAAAACCGTTTATTTGATCACGAAATAGGTCACGGCGGTGTTAAATGAAACTTTTTATAGCGAGTAAAAATTTTCAATGTTCACTCAAACGTAATACGTAAACGAAAACCAAAATAAAATAAATATTTTAACGAAAATCTAACCGTTATTTGCATCATGAATCCATTAATACTAAACAAATTGTTTCTTCTGAATATTTACATTTGATTTTTGAAAATACGGTTTTAAGTAACTGTTTAAACTAAAATGTATAATAAACGTTCGGGTAAAGGAATTATTTAACTAAACTTTTTCATTGTAATATCCTCTTGACGAGTTGTGACTCGCGGACGTGCACATTTAGAAAGGCCGAAAAATGGCCATAAAATAGTGTGTCGATAAGTATTTTTCGGTTTCTCAGCGCGTGCGTGATGGACAGTTCAAAGGCGAATAAAACCCTATCCAGGAAATTAAAATTAAAATTAGCGGACAACAGGATAATATACTTTCTCAAGTACCGTATGGATCAATACCCATAAAATTACAAATTTTTTATTTAATTTAATTTTTATATTGTGTTTAACACTGTTCCCAAAAGAATTTATCATACTTTTCTAGTTTATAGTATACTATAGCTTCGAATTGTTAGTAGTTACAATATTTTCAAAGCCATAGTTTTTCAATATTTTCAAAGCCATAGTTTTTCAACATTTTCCGATTCAAAGTTTTTCAACATTTTCCGATTCAAAGTTTTTCAACATTTTATGATTCAAAGTTTTCAATATTTTCAGATTAAAATTCGCCGACTTTTCAAGTTCTTCCTTAACAAGGATTTTAAACGACCTTTAAAGGTCAAATTAGATAAGTTTTTAACTTTATATTTCCATTATTTTTTAGTAAGGTGAGCGACTTAAGAACGTGTTCATCCCGACTGTTTTACCAGTTCTTAATACCCTAGATTTTTAGACCTACTTTCCATTTCCCGATACCCTATCAATTTCAAAACATTTCAGTGGAAACGTTATTATAAAATTAATAATGATTTAAATTAATAAATCTTAAAAACTTATTTGAAAATGAATTTAAAATTTAAAATCGAATATATAACTTTAATAGTCATCGATTGACCCCCAAAAAAATATTTCAACGAAAATGGAATGGTAACAAATGGGTAAATATTTCAACGAAAATGGAATGGTAACAAATGGGTAAATATTTCAACGAAAATGGAATGGTAACAAATGGGTACATATTTCAACGAAAATATAATAGTGACAAATGGGTACATATTTCAACGAAAATATAATAGTGACAAATGGGTACATATTTCAACGAAAATGGAATGGTAACAAATGGGTAAATATTTCAACGAAAATGGAATGGTAACAAATGGGTACATATTTCAACGAAAATATAATGGTGACAAATGGGTAAATATTTCAACGAAAATGGAATGGTAACAAATGGGTAAATATTTCAACGAAAATGGGATGGTAATATTTTGAACGGAATTGGAATGGGATTTTTTCAACGAGAATGGAATGGGAAATATTTGAACGAAAACGGAATGTGAACGGCAAATTTTTCAACGGGAATGGGCGGAAATGGTAATTGATGGGTAACAAATATTTTAAAGAAAATGGAATAGGAATGTTTTCGAATGGAATGGAATGGAATGGAAATGGTACCGGATGGATAACAAATATTTAAACAGAATTGGAATGAAATTTATTTAAACGGGAATGGTAACGGATGGATAGTAAATATTTGAGCGAAAACCGAAAGGGGACGGGAATGGGTGGGAATTGTTTCAACCGGAATGGGTGGGAATTGTTTTCAAGGGGAATGGCTGGGAATGAGAATATTTTCAAGGGGAATGGGTGAAAAGGTATTCAGGGGGAATGGATGAAAAGGTTTTCAAGGGGAATGGCTTGAAATATTTTCAAGGGGAATGGGTGGAAAGGATTTCAACGGGAATGGCTGGGAATGTTTTCAAGGGGAATGGATGGAAATGATAATATTTTCAAAGGGAATGGGTGAAAAGGTTTTCAAGGGGAATGACTGGAAATATTTTCAAGGGGAATGGCTGGAAATATTTTCAAGGGGGATGGGTGGAAAGGATTTCAACGGGAATGGCTGGGAATGTTTTCAAGGGGAATGGATGGAAATTATAATATTTTCAAGGGGAATGGGTGGGAATGATAATATTTTCAAGGGGAATGGATGGAAATGATAATATTTTCAAGGGGAATGGGTGGGAATTATAATATTTTCAAGGGGAATGGATGGAAATTATAATATTTTCAAGGGGAATGGATGGAAATTATAATATTTTCAAGGGGAATGGGTGGGAATGATAATATTTTCAAGGGGAATGGATGGAAATGATAATATTTTCAAAGGGAATGGGTGAAAAGGTTTTCAAGGGGAATGACTGGAAATATTTTCAAGGGGAATGGCTGGAAATATTTTCAAGGGGAATGGCTGGAAATATTTTCAAGGGGAATGGCTGGAAATATTTTCAAGGGGAATGGCTGGAAATATTTTCAAGGGGAATGGCTGGAAATATTTTCAAGGGGGATGGGTGGAAAGGATTTCAACGGGAATGGCTGGGAATGTTTTCAAGGGGAATGGATGGAAATGATAATATTTTCAAGGGGAATGGGTGGGAATGATAATATTTTCAAGGGGAATGGATGGAAATGATAATATTTTCAAGGGGAATGGGTGGGAATGATAATATTTTCAAGGGAAATGGGTGAAAAGGTTTTCAACGGGAATGGGTGGAAATTAAAAATATTTTCATGGGGAATGGGTCACTGGGTGGAAAGGTTTCAAAGGAAATGGGTGGAAATGAGAATATTTTCATGGGGAATGGGTGGAAATTAGAATATTTTCATGGGGAATGGGTGGAAAGGTTTCAACGGGAATGAGTGGAAATGAGAATATTTTTAAGGGGAATGGGTGGGAAGGCTTTTAACGGGAATGGGTGGGAATGGTAACGTATCTGCTTCTCTATTTTAGAGATATCACTCATCCTAAAACCATTAAAATTTAAAGGCAATAGATTAAGAAGATGTATATATTTGAGTGGGCCTGTCAGGATACGAATTACAGGGCGCAAAAAAGGGGCGCGCCGAGGGAAGTAACGAGGCGAAAAATGTGGTGATCGAAATGGAAGGCCGATCTGGGCGCCGCGTGAGCGCGTCCATCGCCGGACGCCGTTTGATCCATTTGCCTAAATCGACGAACTCCACAGGTCATTAGGCGCCAAAATGAGAAATTCGTCTCCCAGCAACGTCAGATGGGGAAGCGCGCGGAACGAATCTACAAATTCGAACAAATTTATAGGATCTTTTTTTGGAACCGTAAAACGGAAAAATGAATATCGTTCATTAAAACTGCGAAACCACACCCCGCCTTCCACTCCGGACGGTGTTCTACTTCGTACGATTCCGCAAATTAAAATTAACATTCTACTAAACCAATAGTACGCGGTTGGAGATAAGTTTAGTGAGCCAATGACCTACAAGAAAATCGCCAAATAACACGGTTTCGTCAGAAAATTAAGTACCCATTTTTCCTATTTGCATATTTTCGCGAAAGGTTTAATGACATTCGGAATTCGTATCGATGATGCACGATTTTACCTACTATTCCGTACTAAAAATTGCACCGAAATAATCAGTATTTACTGCGTGATAAAACATAATTTTATAAACTCATTTTATAAATTAACACTACAAAGCACCTTTATCTACTGCGTGATAAAACCTACTAATTGTATTAACTCAATTATAAATTAACACTACAAATAGCACTAAAAGCACCGGCATCTACTTCGTGGTAAAACCGATTAATTTTATTAACACAATTATAAATTAACACTACAAATTAAATTAAAGGCACCTACATCTACTGCGTGTTAAAACCAACTATTTGTACTAATTCCATGATCACTTAACACTACAAATAGCACTAAAAGCACCTGTATCTACTGCGTGGTAAAAACCTACTATTTGTACTAATTCCATGATCAATTAACACTACATGTATCTACTGAGTGACAAACCTTAACTATTTTTACTAATTCCACGATAAATTAACACTAAAAACAGCAGAAAAATCTGCGTGATATACTCTACTATTTGTACTATAATTCAATGACAAAATGACACTACAAATAGCGGTAAAAACCGGCAGTAGAAGTAGAAACACCTAGTTTCGACTAACACTGAACGCGTAACCAACGAAAGATAATAGAAATGCGCAACAAAGGCTTCTGAGAGATAACAATAGCGTAGCAATTAAAAAGTAGCACAATACCCCAAAGAACAAAACGGCGAGTCTCCCACACGAGGAAGCGACATAAAGGACCAAAATTGCTGATAAAAAAAGTGTGGCGAGATTAGTGTTTTCCAGATTCGCGCGTGAGGTCACGGCACTTTATAGGAAACCGTTCTTGGCTGAACTACATCGGGTCCAGCTATCGAATTCTCCTCTCTTCGAAATATCCATCGCTTGTGATTACGGGGAAGGTGCAAATAGCCGTAAATACAGGGCCACAATGGCTCTCTTTAGACACTGGATGTAGGACACGCTCCGAAAAAGGGTGCGAACGTCATCCAACCAGAGTCGCAATTTGCGTTCACCGATAGACGTTTCCCGAAAGGGATAAGCTATCAGTGTTATCAAAATACTTATTTCTCAGTATATTTATACAAGAATGGTCCTTGTTGGAGTTAAACCATCATGTACACTGTGTACGTTAGATGTTATACTAACAAACCAACGCGAATACATTGAAGTGAATTGAGATTAAGGGGTTCGTGATCAACTAAACCTTTACCAGAATTTCGTAAGATTTGGCGCTTTTAGATTCTTAAATTTTAGTACTTTTATATTCTTAAATTTTGGCGCTTTTAGATTCTTAAATTTTGGCGCTTTTAGATTCTTAAATTTTGGCACTTTTAGATTCTTAAAATTTGGCGCTTTTAGATTCTTAAAATTTGGCGCTTTTAGATTCTTAAATTTTAGCGCTTTTAGATTCTTAAATTTTAGCGCTTTTAGATTCTTAAATTTTAGCGCTTTTAGATTCTTAAATTTTGGCGCTTAGATAATTAAATTTTGGCGCTTAGATAATTAAATTTTGGCGCTTAGATAATTAAATTTTGGCGCTTAGATAATTAAATTTGGGCGCTTAGATAATTAAATTTGGGCGCTTAGATAATTAAATTTTAGCACTTTTAGATTCTTAAGTTTTGGCACTTTTAGATTCCTAAATTCTGGCGCTTAGATAATTAAATTTTGGCACTTTTAGATTCCTAAATTCTGGCACTTTTAGATTCCTGAATTCTGGCGCTTTTAGATAATTAAATTCTGGCACTTAGATAATTAAATTCTGGCGCTTAGATAATTAAATTTTGGCGCTTAGATATTTAAATTTTTGGCGCTTCTAGATCTATAAATTTATGGCATTTAATTTCCTAATTTGAATATATTTTTCTTTCTAGAAAATTAGCTTAAATGATTGAAAAAAATAATTAGTAATATTTCAATCATTTAAGCTAAAAAGAATATTGCAGGGAAATATCACGATTAAAAAATTAAAATTCCGATTATGTAAAGTTATTGTAAGTAATCGATTCTTCAGTACCAGTGTAAGATTGCGAGCCACGTTTTGAAGTACGTGCGTTTAAAAGTAGACGAATAAATCGGATAATAATGAAGGTTTTTTTATCAAAAGTTAAAGGGGATTATAGTGTTCAAAAGAAGGGAAATGGGAAACCGTGACGAAAGCGAAATGGCCTCTTCCGGGATGCACGCCAATTCGACACTCCTTCCACCTCTTAAACAGCGCCACAAACAATACAAATTAAATCTCCAAGTAAACGATAAAAAACTAGGCATTCAACGATCGGCAGAATCTAGTTTCGACTTCGACACGTTACCAGAGGAACGGTATATAAATACCACTTTTTTATTTTGAAGGTAATGATCTACGGTGGGCCAGGAAAGGGGTGAAATCGTAACAATTGACTGAGCTTTTTGGAACTTCCTTTGTAGCCGTACGATACAAAGGACAAAGGGAAATTTTCATAAAAGCGCAATCGACAAATTTTGGGACTTTTTATCTGTCTCTGAGACTGAAAGGGGGGCCAATTGGGTTCAATTGGACAGTTACCAAATAATAAACATAATGGTTCCTCCGGACGTAAAAGATTTTCCCATCCTGATTGTACCTTTACATTTTGGCAACGTTCGTTACAAAAATGGGAAACGAGCTAGCCGATAAAAATCGAAATTTGACGGTTTTCCTGACCACGCGAGATTACGAGACTAGATTATATTGAAAATTCTCGTTTCTGTTTTTCGCCGATTTGACCATCTTTTCACGCGGTTAGTTGGGGTTAAGATGCCGAACATTTTACACGCCCTAGATGTTGTAGTTTCGGTTAAATTGACAATATTTTTCATCTGAAGTTACAAAAAATATTTAAAATTAAACCGTGATAAAATGACTCGTCCAGGGAGGAAACTTGACAAAGCATAAAACCTCCGTCGGACAATTAAATCCAAAAACGAGACTCGATCGATGGGCATAATACGAGACAAAAATTTAATGAACCATCCGGGAACGGGTCGTCTGGAAGGGAAGAAACGATAACAGGCACGAACATTCAAAAACAATACTTCGAGACTTGCTCGAGTGTGTCATTATTCTTTACGGTTAAATCGAAAAAAATACTGATTCAAATTTGGTCAGGTGACAATTCGGCGAAAGGTACCGTGGTAGAGAGCAGTTGGACGAATAAAAAAAAAACAGGTAAGCCTCGAAAAGTACTAAATCCTGGAAGATGTTTCAATTTTTTAAAACCAATCTAAACACAATCGATACGATCGAATTAAAATGGCCCACTTTTAATTCTGTAATTTCTTTTAACTAAATATATTTTGTAAAGAAAAATTTGTAAACAAACTGTGCTATATTAAAAACATTCAGTTTATCAGACTCTATATACGTACGGTAAAGTTTTGGCTGTGTTCTCGCTAGAATCGGTAAAAGTAAACTTTTTTCGTTCGAAAATGAGGGCTTTTTCCTGGCAGACAAAGGTTTGGAACGTTACGCATTACCAGAATCCTATTTATCTCGATGGGGTGGATTAAAAATTGGAAAGCGTTTTTTCTAACACAGCAATGTGCCGCGTCTCTCTCGAAATTTGCCAAAAGGATTTTGGCGTAGCCGTGAAAACACGTTTTTACTTATGTTTTTAAAATTTCGTTTTTTAGGGGTCGGAAAACTGATTGTTTGGCAGAAGAAAGCTAGCGTTATAGGTCAAGGATGCGCTAAGAGATAATGAGAAGCTAAGCAATCTACTAATTTCACATCTTAGAGCTTCTGTAAAATTGGACCGAAAATATTTAATTTTTCTGTATAAGCTTACACGGAATTTTTTGTCACCTTAGTTAAGCAGGTCGTTGTTGTATAAAATTTATTAAATATTTGCTTTATAATATGCCTATGGCCTTTAAAGCAAAAAAGACTTTAGGCCTAGTGGAGAGTTATGGCGTCGGCTCAATGATTGCAGCGGGAAAATACAGATTGACAACGGCAGCTCAGGTTTGTTTAAATATTAGTCTTTAAAATTAGAAAAATACGACCTATGTCTAGGCTCAGTGCCTAAATACAAAACTTATGTTTTTATACCTACCTAAATACCTAGGCATACGTGGCATACTCATTCTTAGGTGTTTGGAGTTCGAGAGTAGGGTTTCGGAGTTCGAGAGTAGGGTTTCGGAGTTCGAGAGTAGGGTTTCGGAGTTCGAGAGTAGGGTTTCGGAGTTCGAGAGTAGGGTTTCGGAGTTCGAGAGTAGGGTTTCGGAGTTCGAGAGTAGGGTTTCGGAGTTCGAGAGTAGGGTTTCGGAGTTCGAGAGTAGGGTTTCGGAGTTCGAGAGTAGGGTTTCGGAGTTCGAGAGTAGGGTTTCGGAGTTCGAGAGTAGGGTTTCGGAGTTCGAGAGTAGGGTTTCGGAGTTCGAGAGTAGGGTTTCGGAGTTCGAGAGTAGGGTTTCGGAGTTCGAGAGTAGGGTTTCGGAGTTCGAGAGTAGGGTTTCGGAGTTCGAGAGTAGGGTTTCGGAGTTCGAGAGTAGGGTTTCGGAGTTCGAGAGTAGGGTTTCGGAGTTCGAGAGTAGGGTTTCGGAGTTCGAGAGTAGGGTTTCGGAGTTCGAGAGTAGGGTTTCGGAGTTCGAGAGTAGGGTTTCGGAGTTCGAGAGTAGGGTTTCGGAGTTCGAGAGTAGGGTTTCGGAGTTCGAGAGTAGGGTTTCGGAGTTCGAGAGTAGGGTTTCGGAGTTCGAGAGTAGGGTTTCGGAGTTCGAGAGTAGGGTTTCGGAGTTCGAGAGTAGGGTTTCGGAGTTCGAGAGTAGGGTTTCGGAGTTCGAGAGTAGGGTTTCGGAGTTCGAGAGTAGGGTTTCGGAGTTCGAGAGTAGGGTTTCGGAGTTCGCCAGCAAAACCACCTTGGCCTAAATTGAGTTTATTTAAAATTTGGCTAACTTAGAAAGTTGCAAATTTGTGAAAATGTGTCTTAAGAATACTTCTTAATATCCCCTTTTAATTTGTATTTACGCTTACAAATAAGTTATCCAAGGATTTGTAAAATATGTTCGGAGTTATAGGCAATTCATTATCAATGGTGTTCTAAGTTAGCAGTGAGTGTTCCGAGTTGGGCTAAGGCCGTTCCAAGTTGATATTCGCTATATAGTCTTTGGAAAAATGAAGATTGTGCAATATCTAAAGGGACTTAAAAACTGAACCCACGGTGCTGAAATTGTATTGCAAGAATAATACAATTTCTGGCTTTATTGAAACGGAAGTTATTTAAGTATTTGTAAAAAGTATTCCGTGTTGCCCGTGCCTACCCTATATTACTAAATAAATTCCATCCATACAATCTTGATTTGACAAGATAGAAACTTTTTCAAAATATACAGTTTCAAAAATCACACCCCTACAAACAAAAACTGAATAAATATTGAACGTATTTTTTCACGAATAACCCGGAGAATTCACAGTGTCAGTGTGTCAAAACAATTTCATCCTCCCAAACAAATGATAAATTGTTGAAATTCTACCAAAAAAAAACGTATCCTGAATTTCGCGAATAAAATTAATAATTGTACATAAAAGTACTTTAATAAAATACACCTACAATGGCTAAACGGCGTACACGTAAACTACAGCTATTTTGCCGCTTTTTCAGAACGAGGAACCCGTCGTGCGACATTTACAGCTGCGCGACAGGCGACACAACCTATTTACCGTGACACTTTTCCCCATTCTGTCGCTTATTTTTTAATCGCTTTGTACGTAACGTTTGATCGTCGCGAGGACCACCATTAAATCCACAAGCCAACACTACGAAAATGTCCCGTAGAAAAGGTTATTTTGGTATCTCATATAACAGATTGAACGAACTCGACTCGTAAACAAATTCACCAAAGCGTTCTGTAAAAGAAGACATTAGACGAATGAACGTGAACGGGAGACTTGTAGAAGAGTATATTGTATAAAATAAAGCTACGTTAACAAGTTTCCCCGTTCACGATTACAAGGTGTGGCTTAAACCTGACTATTTACTTCCCACTTAAATTTAAACGTAATAATAATAAATATTTATTTTTAAAATAAACTTCATTTTCAAGGTACTTACTAGGACTGCCAATATTACAAATAATTTAAAACATAACAAGAATTTAAAATTTAAAAAATTCTGAAATAAAAACAATTTCTTGGAAATTGTACTGAGGCCAAGCCTATTCGATCTGGTTGCCAAGACTTCACAAACACAAATTATAAATAATTTAAAAATAAGACAACTATTTATTATTTTAAAAAATTAAATAAAATCAAGAGATAACAAAATCAAAATTAAAATAATAAAATCAAGGACTTTGGAATAATGGTTTCGTACGTGGTAACTTTCACAAAAAATTATATTGCTTCTTTACGAATAATTTCGATTAGGCTATCTTGAGAATTCCCAAGTACCTCAATATCAAAGTGATTCAACCGGCTTTTTATCACTCTCTAAGTCCCCGCTAAGCTGATGCAGAAGAAACCTGTAAATATATTTCAGAATCATGACCTTGCAGTGGTTTCTATTTCCTGGGGTCGACGCAACGAAGGACCCCCCACTCGCTCCGTTAAGAGCGAATTTGAAGGCATCTCTTTATTCGAGACTAGACGATATAAAGTACCGCGTCTATTGGGTCACTACCCTCTGAGCCTGGCTTGAAAATGCTTCAGATACGGCTTGTTCGATTCTTTATAATACTCCACAATAACGGAACGGGATAATATTTAAACTTTCTTTAATATTTGATACCGAAAAATATAATTTAAAGAATTCCTAAACATAACTGAAACTTGGCAAATAAGTTATTTAATATATTCCGACCAAATAAACTTATTACATAGAAAACTAGCCTTGGAAATTTCCATCCATTTCCATCCAGATCAGCCTAGGGCGAAATATTTCCTGACATCTTCCACGGTAATGCTAATAACTACTTTTAGACGGCGGACAATTTTGGCTTTTTCAAGGCTTCCCTTCGCGTATGTTGGAAATTATTTAAGTCCAATGGGCGGGATGTTACCTACGACGTTTTTACTCGGTAAAATGGACGGGTATTATTCAAGGCGGGGAGTGGGTAAAAACTACGCGTTTAAATTAACCTTAAATTGTAAACTTAGGTTGATATTAAAGAAGGAAATCAGAATTTAATTCCCCGAGGTTAAATTCTTAGCTTTCGTAAAGTTTACGTCGACTCGCCTCGAGTTATCGGATAGTGGTTTCGAGTATTTTTAACTTCCCATTTTCTAAGAAGAGTGGTCGCCTGTTATTTAATTGTACAAATTTCGCTCGGGGTATACTTACTGCCCTAAAATGAATAATTTGAGTTTGTCAAGGGCGAAATTGTAATTAAACTTTAGAGAGATTTAATTGAAACGGGACGCGTGGGAATTTCTATTCATTAAAACAAAGAACTGGGTTAAAATAATACGAGGAACTATCAAACGCATTATTTTGCATGTCTTTAGAGAGACGCATCCTGCACCGGGTGTCGCGCTGTCCCTTGAGTTCACAGCACCACGCTGGTGTTTTGTACGTTTGGGAGAATAAACGAAAAAAGGTGGAGCAA
Source organism: Leiobunum rupestre (assembly GCF_980474605.1). Taxonomy (NCBI): domain Eukaryota; kingdom Metazoa; phylum Arthropoda; class Arachnida; order Opiliones; family Sclerosomatidae; genus Leiobunum; species Leiobunum rupestre. The sequence goes on along the minus strand of NC_143393.1, from coordinate 26,284,310 downwards.
GGAGTTGCAGAGTGGAGAGAGCTGGTCTACCCAGTCAGTGGCTCAATTTCCCCCATTTGTTCGTACGGGAATTGGTACCACTTCCTTAAATTCTTTACACAGATTACAGCGATCACAGCCTTTGGTAGTGCTAAATATTTAATCGATTAAGTAATCACTTTAGTACAGTCAAAGCTACGGGCTTGTAGACGGATTACGGATAGTGGTCAGCCCCTCGATTCCACCAAACCTACAATACGTTCGCGAGTTGCGGGAAAGCACGAGTTGGTGCCAGAGGCAAGCAGCACCCTGTATATTGTTTTGGAATAGCAAGAGATATTTTAGAAAGGAGGAAATCTCTTTTAGAAACCTCCGAGTGGGAATTGTTACAGCGCCGTTTTTGGGATAATATTTGTGTTTACAATAGACAACCAAACTTAGGTCGAGAAAAGGTCGTTAGGTTATTGTAAATTAAACAAACACGGTTGTAACGAAGATGCATTATTTACTAGAATTTCGCAAAAACAGGTTACTACTGCAAAAATGTTTAAACATTTTCTTCAATTTTAAAATATTTCATTGAAAAATATGCAATTGTCTACTTTACTATTTGAGTCAGGGTACAAAAGCATCCCAAATCAATCACTCCTGACAGTATAGATCGTATTAAATTTTTAGAACTACACTTTTATCAGAGAGTTTTTACAGCACTAAATTCATCTATAAAGTTTTTTGTACTCGAATGGCAGTTTCAAATTTTTAGAACTACACTTCTATCACAGAGAGTTTATACTGCACTAAATTAATCTATACCTTTTTTGTATTAGAATGGCAGTGGAACCAGGCCAAAACGCGCGTACTAACCTCAACAATTACAGTTAAACTTTCACAAAACATACTGCAATTTTCTCCTCGTCAATAAAACGGAAAAAAATGCGAACTCGAAAATTGCTTCCCCAAAAAAATAGATTTTTCATCTTTACAAATCGGCCAAACTAATGTTGAAAACTGGCATCCACCCCACCGATTTTTTTCTCTCAAATTATGAAAAAGTTAAGGAAAATTCTAACCCATAAACCATAAATTTAAAAAAAAAATCAATTCCTTTTCAACACTAGGCCTAAATATTGGCCATTAAAGAACTTCGCGCCAGAAAATAGGGTGGGGAAATTGACGTAGAAGCAATTTTACATACCGTACAGAGATGATAATGCGGATTTTTTACAAGAGGCGTCAATACAATACGATCCCTTTGTGCTTTGGAAAATCACCAAACGAGCTTCGATAAGAATTCGTCATTTCTTCTGGCTCGAATTGGACCAAGAGGGGTCAGGGCCGGTCAAGCGTACGCGAAAGGTCAATACATATACGATCATTTAATTTTTACGCCTAAATAAACCCACGTAAACTTCACCTTCCCTGCGTGTCTGATCTAACTGTCGACTAACCCCCTTCAAGAATAAATTATCCTATGATCATGATATAAGTATTATTTGGAGATTACGTGTTGTTGACTGGCCCTAATGACGTGGGATTTGTCGCGTGGGAAGATCCTACTCAGGTACAAGCGCGAACTTTGGCAAAAGCACGCCCCCACAATTTTTCGCGTCAGGGAAATTACTAAATTAAAATATTCCTTTGGTGAACTAGCCTTTGTTTCGAAGGTATGGGTTTAAAGGACAGAATTAAATGCATTGTCCTGGCTCGAGTATTGGTATTGCTTGTACCTATTTTTTACTACGAAGTAAAATAAACAAAAGTTTACAATTTAAATAAAAAAACCACTTAAGACCAACGAACAAAATTTAAGAAATTAATTATCAAATCACTAAATATTCGCATTTAAGATAGCCGTAAGTAGTTGTATAATGTAAATTAATTACATTCCAATCTCATCAAGGACATGCGACAAGTTTACAAGCTAGAACCGAACACTTCGCTGTTTTCAAATTAAATATTTCGCTTCAGGCGACATTTCGCCGTGGAGTTTTCTATTAAAAAAATAAAACCGTTATATAAACATCTACTTAACTCTCAATGCGACCTTCAAAAATCAAAACTACAGACAAAGACTAATATTATTACTACATTTACCATCATTAAATTTGATCAGATTTGTCGATTTCGTTTTGTAATTAATTTTTTTTTAATAAAACTGGTCAGTATTGGCAGAATCTTACAATAAAACTGGTCAGTATTGGCAGAATTTTACAATAAAACTGGTCAGTATCGGCAGAATTTTACAATAAAACTGGTCAGTATCGGCAGAATTTTACAATAAAACTGGTCAGTATCGGCAGAATTTTACAATAAAAGTGGTCAGTATTGGCAGAATTTTACAATAAAAGTGGTCAGTAATGGCAGAATTTTACAATAAAACTGGTCAGTATTGGCAGAATTTTATAACACAACTGGTCAGTATTGGCAGAATTTTACAATAAAACTGGTCAGTATTGGCAGAATTTTATAATAAAACTGGTCAGTATTGGCAGAATTTTATAATAAAACTGGTCAGTATTGGCAGAATTTTATAATAAAACTGGTCAGTATTGGCAGAATTTTATAATAAAAGTGGTCAGTATTGGCAGAATTTTATCCTAAAAATGGTCAGTATTGGTAGAATTTTACAATAAAAGTGGTCAGTATTGGCAGAATTTTACCCTAAAAATGGTCAGTATTGGCAGAATTTTATAATAAAAGTGGTCAGTATTGGCAGAATTTTATCCTAAAAATGGTCAGTATTGGCAGAATTTTATAATAAAAGTGGTCAATATTGACAGAATTTTATCCTAAAAATGGTCAGTATTGGCAGAATTTTATCATAAAACTAGTCAGTAACAGTGAGTTTGTAGAACAATTACATATTTAAAATAGGTTTATTTATACAATTAAATATCCCTACGTAGTGTAAAATTTACATTCTATATTGTAGGTAAATCTTTAGCCATAATTCTACGTACATTACCACTAATTAACGGTAAATTCGCTAGCATTGAAATTCGCGTCGACGCTGCGAAGGTGCACGTTTCGTTTTAATGATCCAGATGGATACTTCAGTTATAACCTTCTGTTACTTGTCGAAATTAACTGAAGTACCTTTACTAAGATGCAATTTGCGTAGAAGGCTCCCTCTATCGGTTGATTAAAGGTCGGGTCAATAAATTATTGGAATGTAACGGCGCCTAAAATGTGCGAAGCATATCGAAACTCATATCCTATAATGCCTTTTACGCAACCACGCAGTGGTTTCATACACTACGCGGTTCCAGTACAGCGTTTCGAAATGACCCCGTAGCTAGAGACTAAGTGTTTCAATTACCAATAAAATCGAGTACCGTAAATCCCTTATAATTAAATTTAAATTAACATCATTAAATTTAAATTCAATATCGCGTCAAGGAGGAGGTAGTCACAATCTAAAATACGCATGTACTAATGGCAAGATCAAAACCACAAAATTCACGATTCAAATTCCCATAAAAATGAGTACCAAAATTCACCGCAAAAACCGTGGTAATTAAATTTAACTATAATTTAATTTAAATACAATATCGCGTCAAGGAGGAGGTAGTAACAATCTAAAATACACGGGTGCTAATGACAAAATCAAAACCACAAAATTCACATTTCAAATTCCCAATAAAATAAGTACAATGTCACAATTAAATTTAATATAATATAATATAATAACTTAAAATACGCGTGTACTAGTGGTTAAACCAAAACAAAAAAAATTCCAAACTCACCCAAAAATTCACATTTCAAATTCCAATAAAAATGAGTACCAAAAAATCACCACAAAATCCGTTACAATCGTCGTAGAAATTAAATTTAAATATCACTTAATAGGGGAACAACCGAGTAGGCCAAAAATTAGGCCTAACGTCAAACAGCGAACAAATTTCACGGCGAGAGTGGCTTTAAAAAACGTTCACCAGAGACACGGAGGTTACGTGATTACGGCTCACTCGTTATTACACAAGTGGATGCTGGGCCGATTATCCAACGCGGGATTTCGCCGGCGCGCAACAAAATAAAATCACAAAAAACTGCAACACAAAAATATTCTTTTACCCCCCCTTTTCAACAGGTTGTGGGGGACTCGGAATTTAGCCGACTGGAACACGCAACACTAGACCAAAACTACAGTTCTTTTTTATTCTTGTTGCCTTCCGAATTGAATGTAGCTTACCAATGAACGAACCGTTTTCTCGTTACGTCACCAGCTAGTTCCACGACGTTTTGAAAAAACACAATCTCCATCTCGACAGGGTCTCTCCGTATCGCTTTGCGCTATTAATTAGTCACTTTTAATGTAGAGGTTTTGTTATTTTTGATATAGAGGTTTTCTTTAATTAATTTGTTTATTTTTTCTCGTTATTTGATTTTATTTTTACTAATTTAAACTTGACTTTAAATTATTGCTTTAAAGTTCATTTTATTTTACTCATTTAAAGTTCATTTTAATTTACTCTTTTAAAGTTCATTTTAATTTACTCATTTAAAGTTAATTTTATTTTACTCATTTAAAGCTCATTTTATTTTACTTATTACACCCTAATTTTATTTTTACTGATTTAAACTTCAAATAATTTTTACTGAAGTTTAAATCTGTAAAAATAATTTGAAGTTTAAATCAGTAAAAATAATTTGAAGCTTAAATCAGTAAAAATAATTTGAAGTTTAAATCAGTAAAAATAATTTGAAGCTTAAATCAGTAAAAATAATTTGAAGTTTAAATCAGTAAAAATAATTTGAAGTTTAAATCAGTAAAAATAATTTGAAGTTTAAATAATTTTTACTGATTTAAAATTCAATTTTTTTTACTGATTTAAACTTCAAATTAATTTTACTAATTTCAACTTAATTTTATTTTTATTGAATTTACCTACATTTTATTTTACTGATTTAAAGTTAATTTAATTTTTACTGATTGAAACTTAATTTGATTCTATGCAGAGTCGGCTGCTTAAAGCTACTACTATTTACAAAATAAATATTACAATATTAAAATATTTAGAAATAAACCACTTTTTTACTATTTCATAATATTTCCACAATATTTTTAGAAATGGATTATTTATTGGTAAGACAAGACCAACTTTAGGACGTAAGGGAAGAGAGTCTTCATAAGATAGGAGGAAAGCAATATCCCCCCAATGGCTTTCGGAAATTATTTTGGTAAAAATCCGAATTCCTGGATTTTTCCCTTCTTATAAATTTGATACGTAAAACCCTGGAAAGAAAAATTCAGGATTTAAGTATAAGAAACCTGATAAGTAAACCGGGTGGAAATTAGACCCATCGAAGCTTATATACGGGGACGAATTTTGGACAATGGTCCCATTCACGGTAGTAAGAATTAGTGAATTTCTGACTAGGCCTGTGGAATTCTATTCGGAGCTGGATGATGGATGGTGAATTATTCCTCCCTGACATAAACCCACCCCTTCCGTCCATTGAGGACCGGGGCCACTAAAACTACCCTCTCCCTAACTCTCAAATTAGTTACAGGGCTTATTCATTCTTGAAACTATTAAACGCGATATCTAATCTAATGCGAATTTGGACGCTAGCTAGATAACAGCATAAAGCCCTTCTGGAATCCACGCCCGTTAACACCATAAGTCTATAATATTGATCCATAAGTTTGCCACTTTTGGGAATATTTCACTGAGAGCTAGTACAAGAAGAAAATCTCCCCCTAGCGAGACGCTGTCAAAGGTTACGTGTGACACGTTAGCAAGCGGACGCAAAACGGCAGTCTGTCTTGTGAATAGCTCTCAGTAAAACTTTTGCACATGAAGAATAGGAAGTGTCACACTTATGTAGTAATATTATAAACTTATGGTAACACCATAAGCAAACAGCTACGTGCACAGTGACGTAAATTGACGACGTACACAAAGAAAGATAAGCGCCCCCATCGAGAAAAATACGCAACTTCAAAATTATTTTACCAGTTTCAATTTATCTCTTAATGTTTATAACTAAAACAGGAAGGGTTTGATTACTTTTGGATTCGTTTGTAAATTATATATTTTCATCAATTTGGTTTCACGATTACGGTTAACTCGACGGTTTTAAGCGAATTTGCCAGTTTCAATAGCATTACCGCCATCTATCGGTTTCAAAAAATTTGCTCTGAATAAGGCCTAGTTGTCATGTGCACCAAAATAAAGTTTATTAGTTTTGAAAAAAAAAGAATAAGGCCCGGCGTTCTTAAAATTAGTCTCGCGCAAAAGTACCATCCTGACCAATTGCGATAAAATCAAAGCGCGTGTCAAAACTATTGAAGTTGGTTCTACTTGTGGTATTTGAAAATACCTTTACATTATTGAAACTGATGAATTATCGCGCGGTGTTTTTCCGCCTCAACGCGTGGTTCCCGCACGCACTCACTATGACCATATGTAACATAATCACCTGTAAGTATGCCTCTGTATAACATTTCCATGGAAAAAATTTCAATGAGACCTTGTTTCACACGGAACCTACAATAAGCGGATCCGAAAATGATCAAATTCATATAATCGTTACGCTATTGAGTGGGTTACCATGGAAACGAAATCACGCGATCGCGAGGCACGAGCGAAACTATAGATTGTCAAAGTTAGAAAGGCGCGAGGAATTCTGCGCGTGCTTAGAATTCGCTTCACTAACTTCCGTTATTTAGCTGGCAGTGACCTAAGAGTAGGTCCGTGACCACCCTGATACCACTCTTGAAGAGTGAGAGCAACTCACAAGTCAATGGCTCTCTTCTTAGAAGTACCAGGGATAAACTCCATGACCTGTCTCAGCCATAGTGTCATACACACTCATGAGTGATAATGTGGCTACGACGAAGAGGCAAAGAGCACGCACTAGACCTAACGAACTTTTCCGAAATCCATCAAATCATAGCTTACCATGATAATTATAATAATAATAATCAGCTAAGCTAATACCCAAGGCACCACCTTAGGCCCAAATCATCGAGCGACTTTTAATGCATTAAACAGGTGGCCGGGTTACAACGCGTAGGAGGATGGTGGCAAACCCTGCATGCCATGCGAGCCAACACTTTCTATAACCTCTAGTCCTCTACAATTTTTTATGGAAGGGGAAACCGAAGAACTTGGGGAAAGATACCTATCAAACTCAACGTGGAAGGAGTTGTTCTGAGTTTTTACTCAGTGCCGCAAGCTGGGACCGAGCCCGGCTACTTTGGCTGCGAGGCTAGGCTGATACCCAAGTCACCACCTTAGGCTTAAGTCATCAAGCGACTTTTGAAGCCATTAATTCAGGTGGCCGATTTACATGGCGAAAGTGCTAACCACTCCGCCACCCCAACGATTATTTTCTCACAGTTAATATGGTCACGTGGTGTTTATTTCGTGATTTGTGACGTAGTGAAAGGTCATGGCGGCCGTTTTCAGGCGGAGCTTAGCTATGACGTAGGCCTATGACGCGACGAGCAAGAAGGGAATCGGTAAAAATTTAAACAGACACACTTATACAAAACGTATGTCAACACATTTAACGTCAAAATCAAAGAATTAACGTCTTGATTACAGGCTCGCGGTGCAATCGTTGCAATCCTCGATTCTACCCTTTTAACAAAATGAGAACGAAACTCAAGAAGTTTGAAACCGAATGAATAACATTATGGTAAAACTGTCCTTGGGACTAAATATTCGATTATTATCTTGGCAAAACCTATTTCCGTTATGATTTCCCGCGAAGGTTCCATCGTAAGAGGTTCCGAAGTTATTAAAACATCCTCGTAAAAACCAAGACACGGATGGCAGAGTCGTTGATGGCTCTAAACGACGTAAACGAGCTTATAAATAGTCGACAATTTCTACGCTTTTAATTACGTTCATCAATGTAGCTCCAGTCAAGCAAAACGAGATTCAAAATCGTTATAGTAACAAAAATAAGGACCGATTTCCCTTTTCGCGTCTTTTGGCATTTGGTTTGCGAGGCGCGTCGCGGCACTAATGTTCTTCGAGGGATAAATACCCAACGACATTCCAATTGTCAAGATCAAATAGAGAATATATACATTTTTAACATGATAAACTCTATTACGCAAATCGGGGCCCCGATTTGGTCTAATAAAATTCCTCGCTTTAAAGCAAAGCAATCTATATGGAAAACCCCTTCAATTTTCCAAATTACCCTGTACAGTGGCGCCAAACATTTTTAAAGCCAAAGGCAAGAGCGGCCAGAGCTGCAAACCTGAGGTTATATTCTAGAGATGTTAATTTTCCGGAAAAATAAAATGCAAAAAATTTTCTGGCAAATTTTTTGAATTACGGAAAATTTTCCGCAAATCGGAAAAAAATTAGACATAAATTACGTTTTAAGGGTTTTTAATGTTTTTAACTTTTTATCGATATAAAATGTCCAATAACAGTAAACATACTACAAAACAATAATAGTGTTACATTGTTAATTAGTTTAAACTAGTCTAGATGTTTAGTTTTACTTTTAAATTTAAAAAAATGAGGCGAAAATTCCGTTTTATTTAAATTTGCAAACAATATTAGTCTAATCATGGAATGAAAACTTTTTATATTTTTTCGGAAAAATACGGAAACTTTTCCGGAAAAAAGGCCTCGGTCATTTTCCGACTTACAACTCTATCAGACTTGTAAATAGTGTATATTTTTAAGAGAGTCCACTGGACCCGGACCCCTCCGCCAATCTATTTTTTCGACGAGTCCAGGACTCTTCCCCCTTTCTTCGTCCCCCCTCGTTTAAATTTATATGTTCTTTAATCTCTATTTATTCCTCCATATTATATTCGAAAATAAATGGCACCTAACCATGGAAATCCTATAAAATTTTTATTGTAATTATAAAAGAGACAGTCAAAGTTTAAATATTTTCATATATAATCGTGATCGGGTAAATTAAAATGCTCGTAAATATTATAACAATTAATTTAACCATTTAAGTCTTCATTCCAAACCCATAGAGCTTAAATTTTTGTTTTCTACCTTTATTCATTTTAATAAAGCAAAATTTTGATCTTCAATGGCACTGTTACAATTACTGTGCCTAATGGAATACAGAGCAAGACTATTAATTATGGACTAATAATTTCCATACTTCGTTAATCTTAGACTAACGAAGTGTGGAAATTATTCCCCACACCTCTTTAAGTTAAAAGAGGTTTTTCCCTGGTAGGCCCAAGTTTTCCAAATTTTTCATTGGTCATTGTAAATTTCTATAGGCCTCACAGATAAGTAGATAGTTAGTTCCATGGGGGAGCTCTAGCTCCGTTGGGAGTCCGACTAATATTCGGGGAGCTGAAATAGTGGCGGTCAGTATACACTATACAGAGGCCTCAAAGAGAAAAATAATTCAACTTTTTATTTAATTCTTGAAATTTTCCCTCTTTTTACACAGCTAACGATATAATTTGAGGGAGTCCCGTGGACTCTTTACCCCCTTCTAAAGACATTTTTTTAGGAGTCCCGTGATTTTTTTCATGGGTTTTTGACGCGTAGACTGCCGCTATTTACAAGTCTGAACTCTATTATATTTCCTTTAAACATTTGTTTCTTGATTCGGAAGGTTTCCCTCAACGGCCACCCTACCGCCATCTATCGGTGGGTCTCCAATTTAACGAGATAATCCAAACGCGCAAAATACAGAACGCACGAGAGTTAAAAAACAATAGGTTGTATTTCTATAAAATACGGGAGGTCACGTGTAAATGTTTGTTCTACTTCACAAGCTATAGTTATTGAAGATAGAGAGCGCGCGCTCGAGTCGATCAAGAATTTGAAATTTGAAGAACGTCATGTTTTTGCCAAGCCTTAATATGTCAAAAAAGCTACCTGGTTAAAAGGGAACGCTTTTTGCTTCCGTAAAGGTGAAAAATTTGCATTATTTTAACAAGCACTATATAAACAGTGAGTCAGTAACTTGCAGGTCCTGGCTCTCGGAAATATTACTTCTTGGCGATTTCCTTGGACGATGATTTATTGAAATTGAATTTTTTGAGTTATCTGGTTTTAGACATAAGGTAGCGAAACGCGAACACCGTAATATAAATTATTTTTTTTTCAAACCGAATTTTCTGAGTTACCTGGTTTTAAAATAAATTAGCGAAACGCGAACGAGTTAATTTAAATTAATGTTTAGACAAACTGAATATTTTATGGAAAATGAATTTTTCGAGTTACCTGGTTTTAGACATAAGGTAACGAAACGCGAACACCGTAATTTAAATTAATTTTTATACAAACTAAAATTTTCAGAGTTACCTAGTTTAGGAAATAAGGAACGCATTTTAATTTAAATTAATTGTTAGACGAAACGCGTTAGATGCCGCTTCTATCAATTGGCACGAAATTCAAATAATAGAATAGTGCGTACACGGGTTGTGGGTCCTTCGAATTGGCCAGAAATCTCAAGTTGCTCTTAATTTAAAAAATATATGTAGATTTTAAGGCGAAAAGCGCCAAAAACCACTAACATCTACGGCTAAGATTTAAAAAAATTATATTGGGATACCGAGACCGGTAAATGTAGCGTCGAACTAGATATCGTTGAAATTTATAACCTTAACTGTACGTGAAACCAATACACGCAAATCCCTTGGATGGTGTGTAAAAAGCTTTCTTTTTCTATAAGGGCTTTGTGTTTTTAAATATGAATAAATTAAAACTATGGTAATAGGACGGTTAGGATCGTTACTTTTAATAAGAAAAAACTCAGTACTTGGGCAGAATATGCATTGTCTTTAGTTATTAGTGGGGCTGATTATTATTATTATAAACTCTGAACATTTCTAACACCGAACACTTTTCGTTTTAAAACACATTTTATATTAGTTTCATCAAGTTCAAAACTTAAATTAAATTTTTTCATAAGGTTAAACCATTATTTTTTTTTACAATTATTTAAAATTGGTGGAAACTATAGGCTACACTAACGACGTAAGAGTACTCAGTGCATCGGAAGTGTAGTTAAAATTTTCTACTTTTTTTCTAGTGTAGTTCTCGACACTAAAGCGAATAATTCATTTCCCCCAAACCCAGAGTTGCTTTTGGTCTAATTTCTTTTAGCTTTACAGAAATTTACGAAAATTGGCCTGAAATGAAAGGTAACCACTTTTTTTTTACCTTTTTTGAATCTTTAGAGTATTAATACGTTAAAAATGTAAAAAATGAAATGCTTGTTTACAAAGTCGCCATGTTGCGTCATAGAAACGTGTAGATTTCCCGACTTTTTTCGAGTAGGGTGATACACGGCCCTTAAATTGTAGCACTTTTGTTACACCTCACAAAAAAACTGACCAATAGTTTCCGGTGTAATTATTTTTGCACTACACTTTGCTTCCAAACGTTGGATTTCGTGCAACACTAGTCGAAAGTGTAGTACTATTGGGGCCAATTAAGCGTTTCAAAGGGAGTGGATCAATTGATTTCACATTACTTCCACCTAGGAGCAACAAACACAGCACTCCCACAAGGAATAACCAACCCGTCAAAAATCGTGCCTTTTCTTGTGTACAGTTTTCATTGGTTAGAAGCCCGCTTGGCCGCCTGCTGCCGTCGGAAGGGGAAAATTCGGAAATTGTCTTCCCCCTTTCCGTAAAACGTTCAGCGTAAAGGCTCGTTAAATGAAATTTGTACACAACACTGTGTTAGCGTGTTTAAAGGCTAGCTGAGTTCTCCTTGTGTTTGGTGCTCCTAGCTTCTACTAGCTTTAACAAAAGCTAGGAGTGATTGGCGCAGATGATTTTTCGATTTATTTTATATTGCCTTTAAATCACACTTCAGCATAGTTATCGACACTTACAGCGCCTACTATATTTGAGACTAACTCTAGACAATACAGCTCGATATTAAGGAAGTACTTACCCCATCTCGTGGCAGAAAACGTTACTAAACATTCGACGAAATTCTCCTAAAACCAACCACACTTTAATTAAGTAAAACCATACAACATTAAAAAATATATTAAAGTAACAGGTTATGTGCCATTAACATATTTATTGGAAATGTGTTTCACTTAAATATACATGTAAAAAAACAAAATTCAGTTACAGTAAAAACTTACAACTATTTCAAAAAGCTAAAATTAAGGCATAAACAACAATAATTGAAAAAAATTCAGTAGATTTTAAATTGTACAATGAAAGCTTCCGATTAAAATAAAAATATAGATTTTAAATATATATGATGTAAAAACAGTTTTTGTTCCAGTTTAAACTTTACAAAACAAAGCGAAAAACTGCACAAAAGTGGAAACTCAACAAGATTGAGCTGCCTACGTAAGCTTTTAAAAAAAAACAAAGATCCTATAACAATACTTAAAATGTACCTTTTGGTTCGGCTCAAGGACACCTTAAGCCACCGTTATTGGCCCTGGTCTCAGACAGCTCCGAGTCGACCGAATCAGTGTCACCCATCCCACTTTCAACGCTGGAGTCTTCGTCGTTCTTGGTTTCGGGGATGACGGTCGTACCACCTACACTTTGAATGCTTGAGAATGGAGAATTGGATGAGTAATCACTGTCCGACAGGCTCCCTTGAGTGGATAATGGGGAGCGGGATGTTGACACGCCGCTTAGATTGACCATTCGACCAATGGCTCTGATGGCATTGCCAGTTTTCTGTATAATATAATAACAGGACAATTATTAAAACTCTATTAACCTTCCATAGCCTACAGAAGTACATTGAATTTTTTTTTAAAGATTTTCACCTATAAATTAGGCCTGTGCGGGTAGTAGGTGGTTTCTTTTCGCTTGTTCCGGGATTTTCGGAGTAGGGTAAGAAGAGTAAGGCTATGACGTCATTTTACTCAGATTCTGTGGTGGCGAATAGTTCGAGTCAGAGTAAAAACGTCTTTCCAAAACTGCTGCCTGTGGCCTTTTTAGCGGATAAATTCTGGCTAGCAGACGACAAAATCCGATTACAGGAGGAGTAAAAAGAGTAGCCCTAATACTCCGGAACAAGCGAATAGTTTATAAGCATGAGTAATTCTCATCCCCGGAACGGGTGAATAAAACGTTTTAGGGAACCGGCGAAAAGACACCACCTAGTGGGTACTCGGGTCCGAGTCCGAGTACTCGACTCAGTCTCGGACTCGCAACCCGTTTTTCTAAGGCTCGAATGGGTACCCGAGTCCTTTGCCAAGGCCTAAGAATTACTGGAAGTGGACTCGAGCCAGTCATGAGCCAGAAGAAAAAATCCCGAAGTGTCTGTTATTTTGCCGACGAGTCCATTTCTTATTGTCCCGACGGGTCCATTATTCCCCTCGTGTGACAATATTAAATTCCCGGAATGGCGCTACAGTAGCTATTTAATTGCACACAGTTTGTTTGATGGAGATCACGTGGCACACCTTTAGTTTTACTTTCTCAAGTTAAGGCGTGTTCGCGCTTTATTCCGGGTTTTTAGATTAATTTGAGTAACTTCAAGCTGAAAATGAGTAAACGAACAAAATATTTGAACTCGAATAACATTTAAGGACTTTCAAAGACTCAGACTCGTTCAAGTCCATATTTTCAAGACTTGGAATAAGACTATACCCAAAAAACAGGACTGGCACAGTACTACTATAAATAATTTCTGGGTATGACCAGAGATCCTGGTAGTCGCTACGTAACTCTCACGAAAACTAATCAAGAAAAATTCAAGCATCAGCGCCGCCTCTCGACCGGGAGAAAACCCATTTTCCGCTTATGGGATCGCCATAGCTTTCTCGTGGGACGCCACAATCGGCCAAAAAATAGAGGGTCGCTGGCAGTGTGAGAAATAAGGCACTATCACAGGCCAATCGCCAGTTTAAAAATTAGCTGAGCCAGTTTAAAAATTAGCTGATCCAGTTTAAAAATTAGCTGATCCAGTTTAAAAATTAGCTGATCCAGTTTAAAAATTAGCTGATCCAGTTTAAAAATTAAATGCTTGGGGTGACCACTTAATTAATTCAAAGTTTTTTCCCTTCAAGATTTTAGTTCATTAAAAAAATAATATTTTAATCCCTAAAATTGTTTGGTCTTTGCTTCTATGCTGTGTGCTTGGCCTTGGGTCAATTGTGTGTATGGGTGGGTGACTGGGTGTCATGAGTCTGTCTACTCGACAGTCGACACTCTACACACAGTATAGAAGAAGCGAATTTAGCAGTTAGCAAAAAGAAATATAGAGAAACGGCAGCTTGCTGCCTTTGACTGTATAAGCGTCTATGGGAAGATAACATGGAGTGCCAACTCCCTATGGTTCGTGCAGCCGGTCTCGGTCTCGGTTTCCGGAGCCGAGTCGCCGACTCAGTCAAGGATCGGGGCTTCGGGCGCCTGCTGCATTGTAATTTGCGACTTGTTAGTATTTGTTTTGAAGATAATAATTTACGGAAACTTACTAATGTGATATTTATTAACTAATAAATTATTAAGTAGATATTTGAAATCATGCCTGGTACTTATGCCATAGCCCATATTGTCAAGATAATTTGACCATAAATGATGAAAGCCTGATTTTGAAGGTTCAAATGGTAAGTGGCCAGTGGCCATTTTTTTAATTAAACTACCTATAGGCTCTACTGGCCACCGGTCCAGTTTAAAAGCCTTTGGATCGTATATCGAACCGCGGGTTCAATTATCGTACAAATACGATCTGGGTCGTACATCTGGCCACTCTGATCTCGGGTATGACGCTGTATGTGAAAAGTCATATTAATAATATCGCTAACCTGCCACTTTCTTCTTATGATAAACTTTTTCAGTTTATCAGTCGATAATTGAACGGAACTCATGCGGTTTTGTTCTTTGGCGAGCCATTTGTGTTTCAGAGCTTGAGCCGCTGTTAACCTTTTTCTATATGCATTAGAACAAATTATTGTAGTTTTTGATTACAATGAAAGGTCGCTTATCTTTCTTACTCTGGTCTTCTGACGAAAATTTGTGAAATGAATTCCTTGGCGTCTTCGGAAACAGCTTCGAAGGCATCATCATCGAAGTCAAAGTCAACTCTGGTGATATTGGCAAACGTTTCGGCGTCAGAGTCCCCCATGAATGGAGATAGCCCCGTCAGCCTTTGAAAATTATACAAATTTAATTACTAAAACTTGCATTTAACGCGTAATAAATATAAATAGAACTTACAAAACGTAGCAAATTACTCCAACACTCCACATGTCGCTGTAAGGACCAACTGGCTCGTAACTGATGACTTCCGGAGCTACAAATTCCGGCGTTCCGAATAAGACCCTAATAGCTTCGTCGGCTTTGGAGACTTTCGCCAATCCAAAATCGATGATTTTTATTTGATGGCTAGTTTTGGATTCGCACAGAATGTTTTCGGGTTTCAAGTCCAAGTGAATGATATTGCTGTCACCCATGTACTTGACAGCCTCGCAAATCTGTTGCATGAATAGGACACAGTCCCTCTCGAGTAGGACAAAATCATCAGCCACAATTCTTTCAAATAATTCTCCACCTGATACGCTAAAATACGCAAAAACTTATCTATGACACAAGCTGTTATTATTTTGGTTTAAGTTTGCTTACTATTCCATGACTAGCGAAACTTCTTTGGGTCCTTCGAAAGCGGAGTAAAGCTGCAGCAGCTTCGGGTGCTTCAAACGATTCATAACTTCAACTTCTTCTTTCACTTTCAATTTATCTTTAGATTTTACGCATCGAATTATTTTAGCAGCCCTTTTGAGACCCGTTCTTTTCTCGTGACAAAGGTACACGACACCGAACCTTCCTCTAAAATTTACATGATTACGTATCAAAAATTAATTCAGGTAACTAGAATATGGGATTCTAAAACACATCCTTTCATACTTTGTAACGAAAGTTTATCTGCTATCGATAATCTTGTAAAGACAATCGCCATCTATGTTTAAATTTTGTGATTAAATAACCGGAAGAACTTTCGCTATAATGTATGCGAGGGTGGTACCAGAGGCTAATGCTATTACCATAAGACTATCAAGCCCCCCCCCTCCCCCCTAAGTTTGAAACGAATGGGATTTTAACGTTAGGCTAACGACTGGCCAAACTGGATACATGAATCTACCTGGTGGCGAAAAACCGAAACTTATGCACAAATCCCCCAATTCATGCTACCGGAAACTGCTCCGTAGATGGCAAGAAGTAGTATAGGTTTTAGGGGTGAGTGACTTGGGGAGGATTTTCTCTTTTTCTCCGCCAGGTAGCGTAGATCCTAATTTTGATTTCTCCCGCGCGGTCTAGTGCTGAATACATGAGCTCTTATTCCCAATGCAAACTTATGGGGGCCTTGATAGTCTTATGGCATACCCGAATACATTCCGGTAAAAATCTTACAACAACGACCTTAACAAACTCACTTTCCAATAGTGTCGGCCAAAGTGTAACGGTCGCTAAAGGGGATATCTTTGTCAATCTCAACAAACGGGTTGTCCATAATGACAGAATCCGAGTCTTCATTGTCAACAGTGAAAACGGAATCCGACTCGGGACTAGGTTCACTTAAGCCGTGCACATTCTCGGCTTTGACCCGGAACACGTAACGTCTTTCCGAAAGCAAATCGCGGACGTGGTAGGACGTCGTATGACAAGCGCGGCTGACTTGAATCCATCTCATTTCCGGAAGGGAACATTTCTCCACAACGTAGCCAGTAATGACACTGCCACCGTCATAAGGCGAACCACTCCAACAAACGACGGCGGAGTGACTCGTTACGTCCGAGACGACGGGTTTTTCACTGGGAGGATCTGGTGGTCCTGAAATGAGAAAAAAAGGATTAGTATCGTGGTTGATTTAATGCTAACTGATTAATAGATTTTACCTTCAACGGAGACTGAGGCGAACAAACAATCGGAACCGGCACTGTTCTCAACAGTTACAACGTACTTTCCACTGTCATCTGAAGTGGCGTTTTTTATGATAAGAACGGTTAGTCCTTCGTGGATTTCTATAGTGACGCGGTCACTCTCCTTCAAAATCTTTCCCTATTTAAGAATGGCTTTTAATTCTTATTACATAAGGTACGCGGACAGTGTAACAATTACCCCTTTAATCCACGTAATAGTCGGAGGCGGGGAACCGATAAAATGAGTCCTTAAAGTAATATTTTCCCTTCTCAGGATTGAAATACTTTGAGGTCCTTTGAGAACTTGGGCAGGGGTTAGTCTGGGTGGTGCCAAGACGCGCGTCGTCATAGGAAAGGTCGTTGATACGTCCGTCACGAGGATTTCGGGTATGAGAGACGCCGTTCCGTTTATTACCGAGTTTCTTTGTCTTTAGACAACAAAACAGACCATTAATAACATTCGTGACCGTTTGCGAAACAGTTCAATGACATATCTCACCGTGACGCGTTATTTTCATTGCTAGGAACGTCCAAATTGTCAGTGGAATCGAAGTGCTTCGATCTCCTGAAGACCGGGGACCTCGGGACGGGAGATTCTCTTCTCTGCACCAAACTGTCCTTGGAAGGGCCGGTTTCGAGTTTGAGTGAGGATAATTTGTCGTCCTTAACGTTTAACTCTTCTTCGGGTCGCTCTAAGACGGTGAGGACGCAAGACGTCTCGTTCTCGCCGAATTTATTGTACACTTCGCACGAGTAGAGACCGGCGTCTTCGGGAAAGAGTTCTTCGATGACTAGAGAATGCGTCTCGCCATCCGGGGACGACACGTAACGGAACTCGGGACAGTTTTGAATCTCGCTTTCGTTATGTACCCAAACCACTTCCATAGGTTGGGAACCTGCGGAAAACAGCACTGTGCAATACGCCAAACACTAACATCCACCCTATTTGCTTACCTTTGGCATGAACCGAAAGCGTCACTGGATTACCATCCACTTCCTCCAAATCCTCAAGTTTGGCGGTAAACTGCGGCTTCTCCC
This sequence comes from Leiobunum rupestre, assembly GCF_980474605.1. Classification (NCBI taxonomy): domain Eukaryota; kingdom Metazoa; phylum Arthropoda; class Arachnida; order Opiliones; family Sclerosomatidae; genus Leiobunum; species Leiobunum rupestre. The sequence goes on along the minus strand of NC_143393.1, from coordinate 26,266,484 downwards.
CTGGTCTTTGTTTTTCTAAACGTCATATTGGAAATTAACGTTTACTTTTAATTGTTGACGAAGAAGACCAATGCTTACCATTTACTATAACCCGACACGCTGTCTCAACCTTTCCTAGTTCATTTTCGACGACACAAGAATAGAAACCTTCGTCTTCGGGGTACACTTCGCGAATATTCAAAGAGGCAGTTTGTCCATCGAAGTGAACAGCGGCGTCCTGATGCGGTTGGAATAGTTGGCCGTCTTTGTACCAAGCTATTGAGGGCAATGGGTTGCCGGACACTTCGCAGGACAACTGACACAATTGACCGTCATCGATGGCGAAGTCTTCCAAAGATCGAATTACGAGCGGTGGCGTCGCTTGGGGCTTTTTAGCTAAAAATCACCAGAAAATAGTTAATAACCAATTATAGACTAGAATAATAATGATGATCAACATGATCAGCTAGGCTAATACATAAGATAAAAATATAGGCCATTATTAGAGGCCGTGTTAAATTACGTAGGAGGGAGCCAACGGCTCCCTCACACGCCACGCGAGCCAACGGCTCCCTCACACGCCACGCGAGCCAACGGCTCCCTCACACGCCACGCGAGCCAACGGCTCCCTCACACGCCACGCGAGCCAACGGCTCCCTCACCCGCCACGCGAGCCAACGGCTCCCTCACCCGCCACGCGAGCCAACGGCTCCCTCACCCGCCACGCGAGCCAACGGCTCCCTCACCCGCCACGCGAGCCAACGGCTCCCTCACCCGCCACGCGAGCCAACGGCTCCCTCACCCGCCACGCGAGCCAACGGCTCCCTCACCCGCCACGCGAGCCAACGGCTCCCTCACCCGCCACGCGAGCCAACGGCTCCCTCACCCGCCACGCGAGCCAACGGCTCCCTCACCCGCCACGCGAGCCAACGGCTCCCTCACCCGCCACGCGAGCCAACGGCTCCCTCACCCGCCACGCGAGCCAACGGCTCCCTCACCCGCCACGCGAGCCAACGGCTCCCTCACCCGCCACGCGAGCCAACGGCTCCCTCACACGCCACGCGAGCCAACGGCTCCCTCACACTCATTATTACAGTTAACCTCAAGCTCTTATAGAAAGGAGAAACAGCATAATTCGGGGGGAAACGATGATTACCTCGAACCTCCAAGTCTAAAGATGTGGACGTCTTCCCGACCTTGTTGGTAACGACGGCGATGTAATGCCCGCTGTCGCCGACTTGAACGTTTTCAATGTCGAAGATGTGAAGACATTCCTTTTGGGAGAATTTGTAACGGGAACAGCGCTGCAAGGGCGCGTCGCCTCTCTCCCATTGGACGCTCGGTTCGGGTACGCCAGATACGGAACAAATGAATCGGACCGCGTCGCCCTCGTCCACTACTTTGCTGTGAGGAGGCATCAGGAAAGTGGGCGCTTTGTCGCGTCTTCGGAAGGAGACTTTCTCGACCGTGCATATTTGTTTCGCTATTCGAGTTCAGAGATCAATCATTAATCACGCTTGTCGTGACAAGAAGTTGGCGAAAAATTGCCCACCTTTTCTGTTGCACACGGCGCTTAAATTTCGAGTTGGCGTCGCGTCACCTGTTAAACGTCGAAATAATTATCGACCACAGATGCGGTCGCGAAATATTAAAGTATTTATTTACCGTTAGTTTGTTTAGGAGGAGATTTTCTGATGGAAAAATGCTTCTTTGAATCGGCTGAAATTGAAAAAGTACAATTTCAATTTCAAATATTTACGAAACATTCTTTCTACAATTTACCACTGTTCCAAAATACAGCGTAGCAATATAAACAAAGCAATTTTTTTTCATCAAGTTATAATTTAAATGAAGTCTAAAGAAAATAAAAATGGCAAACCTCTTTCGGTATTTGTAGTTTTAGCGACTGATCTTAGTTTAACTTGACTTATATCTAAAGAAAAAAGTCGTTATCAATACCCTAGGCGTTTATAAAAATTCACATCGTACTTGTGATTTTGTCGGGCACTGGAGAATTTGGTTTTCCGACGGGAGATTCCTTGTTTTTTGGTAGTTTGGTGTCTTCTAATTTTAAAGTACAAATCGTAAAGGCAGTTCCGAGTTTATTGGTGGCCATACATTTGAAAGTCCCCGTTTCGGCTTTACTAAAACTCTTAATCGACAATTTGCATCTAAAAGTAGAAGACAAACGATATCAAGTACACGACCGCCTTGTTTACGATATCTCTAAACAAGATCGTCTAGACAAGCACACTTACTTTTCACCTTGGCGTTCCGTCCGTAAGCAACGTGTGGTGCCAATAATTTGCCCGCCTTTTTCCCATATCACGTCCGGAGCGGGGTAACCTCGAACGCAGCATTCCAAGGTCACTGGTTGACCAACGATACAAACGCTATTCTTTAGTTTTAGCGTAAACTCGGGTGCACTAGCCGAAGTGCTACGACAACAAGAACAACAGTGAAAATTAGATATATGTACTAGTCTTTCGGAAACGAAAAAAAAAGTATTAAAATTTACTTTTTCCCAAGTAATTTTGAAGTTGACATGACCGGGTCTCATGGATAATTCACTCTGCAATAAATAAAGAGGCAGATTAGTTTTGCTAACACGGGAGATAACGTAACAGGACAGACAACCCAAATTAATTGAAATTTAATAGCCAGTGATTGACGTCCGACCGTGTTGTAAGCGGGAGGCTTTATACCTTATTAAAATCCCATTTCACGTAATTTGTAACCTGGACCGTAGGAAAAAAGTATAGCTTTAGGGATTTTGGTATTCAAGATCTCTCGAAGTGAAATTACGTATGCCAACATTTAGATTTTACAATACAATATATAGAGTACTTTGGTTCGGTCAAAATTTAATTTCTATCGAAGATAAGGTTCACGGTTTTTATTCAAAGGTAAATAGTAAAATAGTAGATTAGCTAATTAGAAAATACGAACAGTTGGTTAACCCTCTTGGGGCTATGAATATACGTTTGTTCTGATAAAATAAAACTCAATGAAAAAGACCAAAAAAAAAAATTGAGGTTACGTCGTTGAGGTTACGCAAAAAAAAGATGATGTATATTATTACGCGTTTGTATATCCCAATCCACTCTATAATAGTCTATAATAGATAATAAGAATACGATTTCTTTCATAAATTTAGGGTTGTTTTATTATTGCTAAAGGGGAATTTTATTGTCGATTCGATTATAGACAAAGTAAAAAGTACTCCAAACGATAGGACAGTTTTTACCCGTTGTCATCATTATTACACCTAGTAGCATCCCCCTTTTATCCATCACGACTAAACTTTGGAACGTTGAGCTATTTTGGACCAAATTCTCTTAAGTCAAGACTAACCTTGGCTACATAAGATAAATTTGTCCAAAATGTCCTCAAAGTCAACAATGGGTTGCCACTAACCTTCAACTGTAGAGATTATGACTTATATACTATAAGAAACCACGTTCCAGCTGTTACCCTTACTAATGAGTGGCCCACTGGTAAACTTCAGACACTCGAGTAATACTACTTAAACTTCTTAAAGGGACACAGAATAGTTTTAATTTAAGGGCGGGGCTACGGTAACACTTGGTTTAGCGATTCGGTAATGAAAAGTAATAACAATTTAAGGTTTACGAGACCACCCATAACAAAATCAAAATTATACAAATGACACAGCGTGGCGCTACGGTTTTTTGACGTCTATAAAAATCTCTTAGTTTCGTGACGTCTATACAAATAACACAGCGTGGCGCTACTGTTAGTGACGTCTATACAAATGCCACAGCGTGGCGCTACTGTTCGTGACGTCTATACAAATGCCACAGCGTGGCGCTACTGTTTCAATCTTACCGGTACACCGGGCTATAAATCTGACACATGTTCGTGACGTGTATACAAATGACACAGCGTGGCGTTACTGTTCGTGACGTCTATACAAATGACACAGCGTGGCGTTACTGTTCGTGACGTCTATACAAATGACACAGCGTGGCGCTACTGTTCGTGATGTCTACACCCCCTTTATGTATTTTACGGTACGGGGGTATATAAATCCATTAATCCATGTTCGTGACGTCTATACAAACAATAACGTATTTACTAAGTCTATACTCTTTGGATGATAGGTTTTTGTGAAGTTAGCTAAACCGCAATCCAAACTCGAAACGTTAAAATAATCACCTAGTGATAAATGACTCTTCTGACCCAGTTGGAACAGGGTCATTTTGGTAGAAAATTGACCACAAGCGTTAAGAACGTTAAGAATGCACGACCTACAGACTCGAGACAAGGTTCTCTTCTATCGGCCTTGTTTCGCGGGAAAGTTTGGGTCATTAAATTGTAAGACTATCCCGACTAAAATAAACAGCGGGGGGCAAAAGAAACCATCCCTAATGAATACGAAGGGAGGGGTGCGCCAACCCGAAATAATTAGCCAAAATATTCCCCGAGTAGAGATGATCGAGAAGATAGAGAGTAATCGAGTCCTCGGGCCAAACAGACTTCACCCACCTCTGTCCCTCATCAGAGCTGCCCGGTGAGGAAACAAGGTCAATTTTCAAAGGGCACACTGTTGTTGTTTTAATAGCCGCGACTGCTAATTATATTTTAAACGGACATCAACAATGCGATGGAAAAGGAACCGACTGATGTTTTCGCCGCCACTGTTCGGAATTCACGAAATCGTAGGTGGATCCCTACTTAACATTGCGTAAAAATAAACCTTCAAAAGCACGCGTGGTTGGCAAGAAATATTTCGACGATAAACCCTTCTGAAATTATCAAAAACAACACTATCGTTTAGGATTTGCTTTATTATTTATACAAATATACGCTACATTAGAAATCAGGGTTGAAAAAAAACGATTTTTTTTAAATAAAAACCCAAAAAACCGTTATTTTTGGTTTAAATCAGGTTTTTTTAAAAACTGCTTTATTTTACTCTAAATCTATTTTTCGCTTTTGTTTAACCGTGCATACATATTACCAATCAACTAAAATTAATGTGAGTATTATAACAAGTCTCACGTGACCAGAACAAAGTTTTAGTTTTGGTTTCGTTTTTTAAAAGTCTTACCAGAACCATGGAACTAACTAGCGTTAGTTAGTTCCATGCCAGAACGAAGTTTTAGTTTTAGTTTAATTTTTGATATTGTATAAATGACGGTCGACAATTTTATAGAAAAAAGAGAAAATTTTCAAGCGAATTAAAGGAAAATAAAGGAAAAACCATGAGAAAAAATTAGGATTCTTATTGAAAAACGGTAGATAAAATAAAGTTTAATATAGGATGAAGAAGGGTACACGACGACGGAATGTTTTCGGGTTATATACTACACGAGAAAAACCTCAGGAATGTATGAAAAATATAGGAAATGTTGTCACCTTGTAAATGTTAATGTAATCATTTTGGTTAGAAAATGTACAAACATTTTGGAATAATTTTTAGTTAATTAAAAAACCCATTGTTGTTTTAAACATCACTTGGTTTAAACCAGCTTACTCTGTTACATTTTACGTTCTTTATCTTAATAATTAAAACGTTAAAAACCCAGCTTAATGACGTCAAAGCATTTAGACTAGAATATATAGCAGTATAAACAAATATTCCTTTGAAATAATACCTGGTTAACTTTATTTACCCGTATTGAGATAAGGTCGAGTAGACTGATAAAGATAAACTTCAGTCAAATTTGAAGTTCCGCAAAACGCATTGATAATTCTACCCGAATCGCGTTAGAACATATTTCTTAATAAGGTTGCAACTGAGAATATTCAAACAAATAAAATATTGCCAATTTACTCTTTTAGAATAAATTTTTATTTATAAACAATGTTTTAAAAAAACATTTGTTTTAATAAAAATCAAATCAAACGTTTATTTTTTAATTAAATACAAATCGACCCTTTTCGTGTATAATTTACAGATATTTTACTTTGATAAGTTAGCTAATCTTGAAATAAATTAAATTTTAAATAATTTTAATATTTTAATTTTTTAAATAATTTTAATATTAATTTTTTAAATAATTTTAATATTAATTTTTTAAATAATTTTAATATTAATTTTTTAAAGAACTTATTTTTTGCCATTTTTTATTCCGCCATTGAAATACAAAAAATCAGTTGATTTAAATCTTGATTTTAATCGAATTGATTTAAATCAGCCAACTCTGCTTCTAACCCTATTGTAACTGATGTTCCAAATAAAACACCAATCAATTCTCAATTTGAGCGAAAATATCAGATTTTTAGTGTTTCACTTTAAATTTAAATTAATCTTATTTAAATTTAATTACTTGTAATTTAGTTTGCTCTGAATTGGCAAATTCCAAAATACATTGAAAATAACAGGCGATTTAAATCCATTTAAAAATAACTTTGATTTAAATTAGTGATTTAAACCTGGAATTAAATAAACAAGCCTCGACGCATCTCTACGCGTACACCCCTACGCGCTTAACCTCATTAATGACGGGTGAATCGAGAGTGAGAGCACCTAGACCTCAATAAATATAAGGTGCCCGCGACGCGAGTAAAAGGCAGCCAGTACACAATTATTTAGGTCCTATCTTTTTGAAGTTCCGCAAACCCCTGGAGGTAGACTGCGGTCACTATTGTAATCTCCAGCCTGTCCTTTTAAGGCGCGCTAACAACAATGCGAAAGCCAAATGCAAAAAAAAAGATAACGAATTCGAAAGATTTCACTTTTGAAGTCGCCAAAAGCAAAGTGACCTCTTTTTTAAGTTTAAAACGAAGGTGGCGCCACTGTAGTCGTTTTATATAGCCTCAATGGAAAGGCATATAATAGGGAACGGATAAAAATTATTTCGGATTTTCGGAATGCGGACATTTTTAATTAAATAAATTTCACTGTGTTGAAAGATGCTTTTCGTTGAAGAATCTTCATCTTGAAAGCTTTGCGTCACGACAACGGAGTCGGATCTTCGGGTAGTTTTCGTAGTATGACGCATCGCCTCTCGCAATCGTTAGAAATGTATTTATCTAAAGGACGTATATAGATTAAAACGTCATGACTTTCCGAATGGAAATAATGAGAATGTCACCGGTTGTAATGGCAAATATATCGAAACTCGTTACCGTAACCATGGAAACAATCGTGTAAATATTTCCAGTTGAAAGCTATTTATAAAGAAAGTTTCCGCGATAATTAAAAATGGGAAAATAGGTGTTTATATAAAATACGGGTGGTCATGTGACAATGTTTTGTCTACGTCACTTAGCTGTAACTCTTGAAGGTATATAGATAGCACGCGCTGCAGTCGCGAGACCCTGAGGAATCTGAAACCCGCGTCCAAGCCCTTAAATAACTTGCACTCGTGACACGGATAATAACATTTTATACTTCTAATTCTTATTGGTTTTATCATAAGTCTATAATATTGTTCCTTAAGTTGGTCACTTTTGGGGAATATTTTACGGAGAGCTAGTAACGGAGTGACGTCATCTCAAGAAGAAAATCTCCCCCTAGCGAGGCGCTGTCAAAGGCTACGTGTGACGCGTTAGCAAGCGGACGCAAAACAGCGACGAAGCCCGTAATGCAGTCGGTCTCGTGAATAGCTCTCACAAGGAGACTATCCGAGTTGGTTATCACTGATTTTGTTGAAACTCGGGAGTTAGGTAGACCTTATGGTAGTATGAAAATTGCCAAAGGGAAAAGTTGCAATGGGCTTTAGTTTTCCCATGGCAACCGAAAATGTTTTTGATCTCTCAAAATAAAAAATCTCCATTTAAAAAAGCATGGGATTTTCTCGGTTTCACAGGGTACTTACTTAAAAAATTTGAAAAAAAATAAATTTTCAAAACATACCCAAAAAGATGAATTTGACCCAGGGGCGGATTAACCCTTTCGGCGCCTTTAGGCACAGAAAAATTTGGCGCCCCTTGGCATTGGTCAGCTAAGAAGGGGCGTATCAGTTTATAAAAATTAAATAAATATATTTTAGTTTCCCGAAATCGTTTCGGCGTTATTTTGAGTAGGGGCAAGCCAAGTATATGGACCGTGGGGCTTAATCAGAGTTTTGGCGCCCCTAGAAAAATTGGCGCCCTAGGCTGCACGTGCCTACTTTGCCTAATGGTTAATACGCCCCTGATTTGACCTATTTTGGGTAAAATTGATCAATTTTGGTTAAATTTTTAACGACATTTGTGTAACCGAGAAAATCCCATGCTTTTTTAAATGGAGAGGTCAAAAACATTTTGGGTTGCCATAGGAAAACTAAATCCCATTGCCACTTTTCCCTTTGGCAATTTTCATACTACCATAAGGTCTACCGAACCCCCGAGTTTCAACAAAATCGGTGATAACCACCTCGAGTAGTCTCCTCGTCAGTAAAACTTTTGCATGTAAAGTGTCACACTTATGTAACAATATGATACACTTATGGTTTATTTTATAGAAACACCCATTTCTTCTAGATACGCTGGAAAAACATTCCCAAGATTCTACTTCAATAAAAGTAGAATATATTTTTATTTTCTTTAAATCTGACAATCTGTAGATAATTGAAATAACGAGGATGGCGTTTTTCACGTAGAGAACCGTGAAATGGGTCTATTATAAGGAGGACTGATAGACTGGAGAGTGACAGAGCGCGATAGCGAGTAGACTTGGGAAAATATTTTCTCGTTCTCTTTTGGAAAATCTTATCGGGATGTCGTTCGGGTCTTGACATTTTTCTTCCATCCCAGCGAGCAACCGTACACTCTCCCACTCAACCCAAGACGGGGCTATTAAACAGCCAGACCAAAAGGCGCCCCTGACACTCCGCTTATTATTATTGTCGCTGGCTCTCCCAGAATCTCTTTTTTCGTCTCTTTGGCGCAAAATATTCGACACCACTCGCGTTTGAAACGGATACAAGAACTGGCGGGGCGCGGGCCTATTTACGTACCGAACCCCACTCTCGGAATGGTGTACCAAGTATAAAGATAGCCCAGGGGTCGATGACCTATTGACAGTGAAATTGCACCCCCGACAATATACACAGTCTGTTGGTGCGGAATCACGTACTACGACTTACAGAAAACGCGATTTTCGCACTAGAAGATTCATTAATTTTAAATCATGGGAGTGTGAAGTAACGCTCAACCTATTAAATTTTAAGGGGGCCGATTCATGTCAGCTAGGCTAATAATAATCAGCTAGGCTAATACCCAAGGCCCCACCTTAGGCCCCAGTGAACAAGCGACTTTAACTAAACAACTTGTGTACCAACTGTTCACCGGGAAACACGAATACAGCAGCAAGCCTTTTAACGGCTTTAATTTGAAAAGTTTTGATGTTAAATTAATAAAATATTACTAATTTCTTAGAAAAAATCCTTCACAAATATTTTAAGCAAGGGTTTAAAAAATTTCCGCTCCTAAAAATCGACATTAAAAGCAGCCCGTTTTTTAAAAAAAATTCACTCTATTTAGATAATTTTTAAATTCTACCTTTCACAAAGGTGGCTCCATCTAGTAAAACTTCCCTTCATAAAAGTAAAACCTTCAATGGCGTTATCAAAGGATTGTTTCGCTATTTGTATTGTATTACATTCGGAAACTTAATTTTAATGATTAGCGCTTAAAAACCGTTTTCTGATAAACCTTAAAGGGACTATGAACTAAATCCTCTTACACTCGCTACGACATTATTTTTAACGTAACAAGCTTCAAACATCTCTGGCTTCTGTTAAACTTAGTAACAGAAATGTGAAAGGGAAAATTCGGAAAAACAGTATGAAATACTTAAACAATTAGAAATAATTTACGTCAACGGATACTTCACGCTTAAAGACGTGATCATTTTACAAAAACTAACGACCATTTTAAACTCGATTTATAACAATTAAGCTTACGACAAGCAGAACCTTTAATTTAACAACCAGGCCTTAAGACAAATAATCAGCCGCAACAACACCACCACATCAACTAGATACTCGACTCAACCCTTCCACGCCAATCGCGTTCAATTTCTCAGAAAAAAATCAAACCAACCTTCAACTTCAAACTCCTACCTTAGTCATCGAAACCAAGCATAGTTAGGCATCTAATTAAGAGCTTTAGACTAATTAAAAATAAACAAACGTTACTGTAATAAAAGATAAAATAAGCGTCTAAAATACGCAGCAGGCGGTTACTAAAATAGGCGTCTGGCTTTCGCCACAGATGCCATTTGACCCAAATGGAGCTAGGCTGCAAAAACAAACTCTCGAGCTTATATATTATTTAAAAAAAAAGCCATTCATTAGTGCGACGAGTGTACGCTAGAGGGCGGAACGCGACTTTGAAAAATTAACTTAAGCTTATAAATAGTGAGAGGAGCGTTACCACCCCTGCAGTCATATTCTTCCACTTCCACTTTGGGGGGGGGGGGGGGGGGTGAAATAGGACTCGCATAAATTAAGCTCTCGCTCGGTTTCACAGAGGACCTACTTTTCGTACGACCCTATAAATATGGTCTATTTAAGGGACGTTTATTTTTCTTTAAAAGAAATTGTTACTTTGTTAAGCGTGATTGCCCGTACAGGAAAAAATATTAATCTTAAATTGATATTCGAGATATAGAAGTGTCTACACAAAAGGAGACCTTGTCTGGCGCTATCAACATTAATCGCGCTTTAATTACAGCTTAGACACCGATACGACATCGCGGTTGCAATAACTACAGCTAGACACGACGCAGATTGTGATCAATTAATATTATAAATTAATTTAATAATTTAATTAAATATTCATTAATATAATATTCAACGTTAATATTAAAAGAGATACGAAGTCATTAGTTAACGATTGAAATAATAAGAAATATAATTTTTAACAATGTTTTAAAACACTTTAATATTAATTAAAAATATTAAAATATATTTTAAAATTAATTAACTAAAATTTTGGTAATTTGGCAAGATACGCTTTCATGGCGGTATAAGATTTAACTATATGCTTAGTAAAATATTACTATAGCTAGACACGACGCAGATTGTGGTCATTTAATATTACAAATTTAATAATTTAATTAAATATATATTATACAATATTCAACATTATTATTAAACGAGATACGAAGTCATTAGTTAACGATTGAAATAATAAGAAATATAATTTTTAACAATGTTTTAAAACACTTTAATATTAATTAATTAATTTTACAATATATTTTAATATTTTTAACTAAAATTTTGGTAAATTGGCAAGATACGCTTTCATGGCGGTATAAGATTTAGTAAAATATTACTAAAGCTAGACACGACGCAGATTGTGGTCAATTAATATTATAAATTAATTTAATAATTTAATTAAATATTCATTAATATAATATTCAACGTTAATATTAAAAGAGATACGAAGTCAGAAGTTAACGATTGAAATAATAAGAAATACACTTTTTAACAATATTTTAAAACACTTTAATATTAATAAATTAATACTTTGATAATTTTAACTCAAATTTTAGTACTTTGGCAAGATACGCCTTCGTAACGGTGCCAGATTTATCTAAATTCTTAGTAAAATTTAAGTTATATTAAAAACACGGCTTTCCCAAAAAACTCATATTCAATATTAATAATATTAAATATAAGACCAAAATTATTAGCAACCGGCAAGATAGCCTTCACGGAAGAACAAGATTTAAATAAAATCTTAGTTAAATAAATAATATTAATAACAGTTATTAATAATAGCAAGAATGTATTTATTTATACCTAGGGAGAATGTCTATGTCGAGACGGTTTTTAGCCTTTCTCTCAATCCACCCGTTGGTCCCCCCAGTACGCTCCTCCGCTTAAAATAAAACGAATAGTCCCGGTATTTCATTGGCTGCTTAAAATTTACGTCACCTAACGCGATGGAAATCAAACGCCGGTGACGTTTTGTCTTTCCCCCCGCGCGAGACGGGGGAAAGGCGTTCAACGTGCCCGGCGATTGTCGCAACATAATCATTCTTCCTAAATATAAATAAATACATTCTTGATAATAGTAATAAATAATATAAAAAAATATTATTATTATTAAAAATAAATATATTTATTAATTTAAAATGTAATAAGTGGTAACAGACGTGACTTACCACGCCACTTGCGGAGTCCTTCAGGGCTCCTCCCTCGGGCCACTCCTTTTTAACATCTATATTTATGATTTACAATTTCAATTAAAGCAGACCCAATATTACCAATTCGCCGACAACAATAAGTTATGTCGAGTGAATGAGGTTAGTGATTGCGACGCTCTTCAAAATGACTTAGTTAAAATTAACTCGTGATGTAATACTAATAAATTTACCTATAAATCCCGCAGTCAGTTGTTATTTCATTTACTAGAAAAACTAATTTCGTTCAATATAATTACAAAATTAAAAATGACGAAATCATTAGGAAAAATAGCACTAAAGACTTAGGACGAATTTTTGACAAAAAACTATACTTCAGAGAACATATCCCAAGCACCTATATTTTATGTAATAGTTATTAGGCGTAATTTTAAAAATCAGCAGAAATATTAATTCCAGCCGCCATTTTATTTTTATTTTTATTGCCTTAATTAGATCGAAATGTACGGTATATTAGCCTGGGGCGGCCGCGGAAATGATTTACGATCAAAAATAGAAACTATTCAACGAAAATTTTTAAATCACCTGTAACAATACTTTAAAAAAAATCATTGCAGGTATAACTATCTAACCATTCTAATAGACTTAAAATTAAACACCTTATCGAATTTTCGAAAACCAAACGAACTAATTTTCCTATATAAATTAGTAAACCATAATACCCAATTACCCAATATCACTATATGTGTGCAAGAAATTTTGATCTGTACAAAACCGAAAAGAACTGAATCTCTGCAAATACATATAGCGAAAAAATCGATCTTCACAATTGCTCAATTTCCATTTTAACACAAATACAATGTTAAAACTTTCATTTATATTTATATTTCCCTGGAATTGTTTTAATTGTATAAATAATAGTAATTAAATAATAAATAGCAATTAAATATTAAATAATAGCAATTAAATATTAAATAATAGCAATTAAATATTAAATAATAGCAATTAAATATTAAATAATAGCAATGAAATATTAAATAATAGCAATGAAATATTAAATAATAGCAATGAAATATTAAATAATAGCAATGAAATATTAAATAATAGCAATGAAATAATGTTAAATAGCAATGAAATAATGTTAAATAGCAATGAAATAATGTTAAATAGCAATGCAATAATGTTAAATAGCAATGAAATAATGTTAAATAGCAATGAAATAATGTTAAATAGCAATGAAATAATGTTAAATAGCAATTAAATAATGTTAAATAGCAATTAAATAATGTTAAATAGTAATTAAATAATGTTAAATAATGTTAAATAGTAATTAAATAATAAATAATGGAAATTAAACAATAAATAATGGAAATTAAACAATAAATAATGGAAATTAAACAATAAATAATGGAAATTAAACAATAAATAATGGAAATTAAACAATAAATAATGGAAATTAAATAATAAATAATGGAAATTAAATTATAAATAATGGAAATTAAACAATAAATAATAGCAATTAAATAACAAATAATAATTAAATAATAAATAGCAATTAAATAATAAATAGTAATTAAATAATAAATAATAGCAATTAAATAACAAATAATAGCAATTAAATAATAAATAATAGCAATTAAATAATAAATAATAGCAATTAAATAATAAATAATAGCAATTAAATAATAAATAATAGTAATTAAATAACAAATAGTAAATAAATAACAAATAATAGTAATTAAATAAAAAATAATAGTAATTAAATAATAAATAATAGTAATTAAATAATAATTCGGAAACGGAAAACGCAATGTTGCGTAATCGCGATAATTTAGTATAAAAATTTCATGACGTTTTTTTTGTGAGATGTAATTTCGGTGAGAGGGTGGTGTAGGCTGGAGGGGGTAATTCGCTTCGAGAAGAAAATGATAATAATGGCCAAGAAACTGGGCACTTACCGAAGTCCGCGAGAAGAAAGCGCCGGAATTTCTCCTTGAGTCGGATAAAGTGGCTGCGGGGCCGAGAGCAATTGAAACGAAATCGCGCGCAGCCCTGACTGGCTCGTAGCGCGGCCAAAACCACCTCAACCAAGAAAGCACCTTCCTTTGCTAATTTTCATCCAAAAAGATAAAACAAGATAGTCAACACCCAATTTAAAGTTACGCGTATACGTCGTAAGTGTTTCATTATTGTTTAACGATTTCAAATTTAATTTTAAGGATTTGATTTGAGAGATATAAGTCGCAAGATGAGTTGGCCGTCTACAGCCAAAACAAACTGATGGAATTACCCAATCCCTTCTATAAGAAAAATCTAATATAGAACTACCCAAAATGGCCGAGCGCCGAATGTCTTCTACGAGCCAAATAAAATTTAGAACTACCCAATATAGCCAAGTGCCGAATGCCTTCTACAGGCAAAAACCAATTTAGAAGTTGAATAGAACTAACCAAAATGACCGAGCGCCGAATGCCTTCTATAGGCAAAAACCAATTTAGAAGTTGAATAGAACTAACCAAAATGACCGAGCGCCGAATGCCTTCTATAGGCAAAAACCAATTTAGAAGTTGAATAGAACTAACCAAAATGACCGAGCGCCGAATGCCTTCTATAGGCAAAAACCAATTTAGAAGTTGAATAGAACTAACCAAAATGACCGAGCGCCGAATGCCTTCTACAGGCAAAAACCAATTTAGAAGTTGAATAGAACTACCCAAAATGTCAGAGCACCGAATGCCTTCTATAGGCAAAATCGAATTTAGAACTGCAAAAAAGGCAGAGCGTCGAATGCCTTGTACAGGCAAAAACCAATTTAGAACTACCCAAAATGGCCGAGCACCGAATGCCTTCTATAAGTAATAAATCAAGTTTAGAACTATCCAAAATAGCTGTGCTCTCATAAAATTTCTATATAAAAACCCAATCTAATTAGTTCTATCCTTTAGAACTATCCAATTACTAAGTTCCCCCTTGCTTTTACCCCCATCTTCAAAATCTTCCGAAGCAGGTAAGCCTCTGCAAGAAGCCATCGCGCAAGAATACAGTACGTAAAAATGCGTCTTCGTCCGCCACAGTTATATAGTTCCACGGTTTTCCTAGTCAAACTTCGAAGGTAACTTGATTTCATATCTTTTCTACAAAACGGCTATCTTACTCCCAAAAATATAAATTTAATAAATTCAAAAGTACGGGAGGATATTTTTATTAATAAATTATGAATCATATGTCGAATAATGACGCCAAAAATATGCCGAAGATTACGAATCGAATCCGGCACGGGTAATATTTCATAAAAAGAAATATCAAAAAAATACATACTCATAAATAACCTCTTATCAATATCCCAACATAAAATAGGATTAAATTATGCTAAAATATACTTATTAAAAACAGTACAAGATAAATAATACCTTTAAATTCGCAAAATGAAGAAGGTGGTCATTAAATCAAGTTGAAATTAGGAAACTGCTTTAAAATATAAAGTTCCGTAAGCAAAGAGTCCCAACCTACCTTCCGCGTAATGAAATATCACGAAACTAAATGAATTTAATCCGCCTTAGGGTCGACGTCACCCCCAAATTAAAAAAGACAATCTTGTTTCAACAGTAATTAAATGGAAATTAAGAACTTTAAGTATCAAATCTCGATACACTTATGCGGGACCCCAAAATTAATTCTATCGCATGGTGGGTTATTATTTTTGCATCTCCCGCGCTATCATTGGAAATCAAAAAAAACTTCATTCGGACCGTCGTCGTTGTAAAAGAAAGTCAGTCTTTTAGTTTCTTTTTGACATTAAAACCAATTCGGAGACCCAGCCTACGTGATTAGAAAACAACCTTGGGTTAAACATTACGACTATAGCCAGCGCGATAAAAGGAGGGGATAGGGTGAAGGCTGCTTCGTGTCTATAGATGCGTTTCAAATGGGACTGAGGATAAGAAAACTTATGGGAGAGGCCGTATCATTTTAAACGCCATTGAAATTAAACAATTTACATAGAAATTCGATTGAAAATAATGTTAAAGAAAAACTAGCTTTTAGATACGAGTCGCGATTGGATTGTTATTTAAAAATAATTTTCAAATTATATTGTACCGGTACACCGCGTGGGATTTTATAATTATTTGTGATTGTTGAACGACTAATTTTTATGTAAATTCGATCCGTTTTTTTCCCCATAAATGTTAAACTTAAAATATGCACGTTCCACCTAATTGTTTCGGCCGAAGAACGGCCTGTTGTATCCCCACAATAAAATGTTACAAGAAAAAAAACATAGAGAAGCCATCAGAGGTCGGATTTTAATGCTTTTATTAATACTAGATGGCACCAATTTGTACTTTTTTGGGGGTAATGGAACAAAAACTGATTTTTTACAAAAAATCTCAAACACTATTTTAAGCGATATTTTATGTTAAACCACGAAAAATGTATATTTTTAAGATAACTATTTTAGATGATTTAAAAACAGGATTGGAAAAAAGCCGGCTTTTTTTGAAAAAATCCAGACCAGTGGTTTTATGTGGAATAACCGTTTTTTTCGGTTATAACTGGCTAAAATATAAACAGTACCTTTTACTTATGTAAGTAGAAATTGTCGGCAGTTATTGTCGTAAATAAGAAACTCAACAAAGCGAAATAACTATATAAAATAAAATAATTTGAATTTGAATTTATTTACTTTTTAGAGTCTAATTAAGATATTTGAGGGCCAAGTCTTCTTGCGACGTATAGCCCTCAGTTACAACATATTTGTACAAGAGAGAAAACCCAGTTAAAGGGGAATAAAATTCAATTAAAAATTAATAAAATAAAAAAAATTATAAACAAGTGTAAAGATTATGAAATAGTTAAAATAACATTTTTTAAAAGAAAAAAATTGTAACAAAGAGTCGTAATTAAGTGTTATTACTAATATAAGAAAAGACAATTACAGTTAAGATCGAAAATCTGCAAACTTAGCCTATTTTGCTGAAATATTTTGGAATATTGCATTTTTTATATGTTTTTTAACTGAATTCTTTTGATTTCCTCTGGAAATTCCCCATAGTTTTTGTTTATGACGCGCCGACCGAAGCGAGGCAGCGAACTTTGGAACTTTAAACCTACCCACTGAATTAGAGAAGAATTTGAACTCTCCGACGGAACAGCCAATAGTGACTAAATATGAAACAAAAAATAAACTAAATTTCTAAAAACTATTATTTTAGTAAAATATTTATATTGTAATTTGTTGTTAAAAAAAAGCCAAAAAATCTGGATTTTTTCAAGTGGCTATAGCTGGTTTTTACCAGGTGGCTATAACCGGTTCTATGCCAACCCTGTTTAAAAAGTCTACGTATCATAAGGTACGAATTCTGGTATTAAAATGGCGTACACTTTGGCCAAATTTGTAACTTAATTACTTTTAGTTTCAAAAATATTAAATAAATACGCAATGATAAAATTCGCATTCAATAATAAAGTGGGTCTGATCACGACGTGAAATCTCAGCCCAATCCTATTACTCAAAACGACTTAACTCCGTTTTTAATTCGTTATTGTCCCAACAACAATAACCGTATAGAATTACCGTGAAATATGATTTCCCAAGGGCGTTCTTGAACCGTTCATGAAACCTCTACACGCCGCAACCATCGATTGAAAACCAAAAGAATAAAACTTCTTGAGCAAAAATTATGCGGGAATTTTAAATCGTTTTCCAGAAATTAAAAGTAACGGGGTTGAAAAAAAACCTGTATGTTTTGGTTTAAACTTGATTTAATTTCAATAACTGGTTTAATTTCATTATATAGCTTCTGTAAATGCGGTTTAACTGTTTATACGCACTCGTCATTAATTAAAAAATTAATTTGGGTAAAAAATATTAAAATTATGCACGTCGATTCAAATTAGCACAATTTTTACCTCTCCGAGGAGATTATGTCCCGTAGGAGGGGTTTTACAATCACCGTGTCTGTCTGTCTGTGGGTCTGTCTGGGCTGCGAAAGCGTACGCATTTTCGGGGCAAAGGGTAATCACTGCGTTCGCAGTTTCTTGGAATTAGGGAAAAGCTTTTTCCAAAAGAGCCCTCTTTTTGTCATTGGGTGTTCTACCACAGCACCACGGATACATGTTACCCATCACTGAAAATTAGAAACTCTTCCGAAGAGAGGTATATTTTGGCTTGCCATTGCCAACTGGTTTTATTTTAAAGACCATTTGGTTTAAACCAGCTGAAAAATAAAGAAATACTTGTTAAACAATTTTTATTTATCTTTTTATCTAATTAGTTTCGAAATTACTACAACTTAGCCGGTGTTTTGTTGTGCTGTATAGAATTTTCTTCGCCATGAACCCACCCCAAGAATGCATTCATTTATACTTAAGGAAGAATAACTCTGAGAACACCCTGATCTAGTGTTTCCCCGTGACGATAGAGGAACCAATTGGACACCGTACCTATTTGATTGACTCTTAAGGGGCGGAGCAATCTGACGGACTTCGAAGTGGACTGAAAGAAACTCTCATTGTCATTCTCTTTACAAAAATAAGACTAGCTTCGGAAATTATGATTAGTTTCCAAGCCTCTTCATAACGTATGAAGGGCGTGAAAAGTATTTACGTTAAAAGGTTCTGACGGTGGCGACTGACCTAAGGGAAGGGGTAAAGTAGGCGAAGAACGTAGCCCCAGCTGTAGGACTGCTGGCCTTGACTCGAACCCATCGCACAAAGAAGGGATTATACGATGGAATGATTTCTTTTTCGTTGAATGAAAACCAGTTTCATCTAAAGAGTTCAAATCAGAATCGGAAAAGGAATGGCTCAGGGGTCAAAGGTGGCAATCAACTCTTTCAATAAGAACGCTCTATGAACTACCCCAAGTTAGAGAAAATCCTTGAATAGGCGCCTCCCTTACTACAAAATACAAATCGACTGTTTCGCGCCAAAATATGGAAGCCGCCATTTTGAAGAAAAACACTGCATCATTTAATATGGGCCTAGTTACAAAAATACCACTACGAATTATATTTGTAATTTATAATTTTCTTTTTTTAAACAAATAAAAATATTCCACTTAAAATATCGATTACTTTTGAAATATAATTATCTAGGGTACATTAAAAAAATACTAGAAAATAACCTAATCGCTCAACAGGAAAGTAACACACGAATGTAGGATGGCGGTAGGATTTGGGGGGAAAAAGGACGCCAGGATTTGGGAGGAAAAAAGGGAACGCCAGGATTTGGGGGAAAAAAAAGGGACGCCAGGATTTGGGAGGAAAAAAAAGGGACGCCAGGATTTGGGAGGAAAAAAAGGACGCCAGGATTTGGGGGAAAAAAAAAGGGACGCCAGGATTTGGGAGGAAAAAAAAGGGACGCCAGGATTTGGGAGGAAAAAAAAGGGACGCCAGGATTTGGGAGGAAAAAAAAAGGGACGCCAGGATTTGGGAGGAAAAAAAAAGGGACGCCAAGATTTGGGAGAAAAAAAAAGGGACGCCAGGATTTGGGAGAAAAAAAAAGGGACGCCAGGATTTGGGAGGAAAAAAAAGGACGCCAGGATTTGGGAGGAAAAAAAGGGGACGCCAGGATTTGGGGGAGAAAAGGGGACGCCAGGATTTGGGGGAGAAAAGGGGACGCCAGGATTTGGGGGAGAAAAGGGGACGCCAGGATTTGGGGGAGAAAAGGGGACGCCAGGATTTGGGGGAGAAAAGGGGACGCCAGGATTTGGGGGAGAAAAGGGGACGCCAGGATTAGCGAGGAAAAAAAGGGACGCCAGGATTAGCGAGGAAAAAAAGGGACGCCAGGATTTGGGAGGAAAAAAAGGGACGCCAGGATTTGGGAGGAAAAAAAGGGACGCCAGGATTTGGGAGGAAAAAAAGGGACGCCAGGATTTGGGAGGAAAAAAAGGGACGCCAGGATTTGGGGGGAAAAAAAAGGGACGCCAGGATTTGGGGGAAAAAAAAGGGACGCCAGGATTTGGGGGAAAAAAAAAGGGACGCCAGGATTTGGGGGAAAAAAAAAGGGACGCCAGGATTTGGGAGGAAAAAAAGGGACGCCAGGATTTGGGAGGAAAAAAGGGACGCCAGGATTTGGGAGGAAAAAAAGGGACGCCAGGATTTGGGAGGAAAAAAAGGGACGCCGGGATTTGGGGGATAAACGGGGACGCCAGGATTTGGGGGATAAACGGGGACGCCAGGATTTGGGGGATAAACGGGGACGCCAGGATTTGGGAGGAAAAAAAGGGACGCCAGGATTTGGGAGGAAAAAAAGGGACGCCAGGATTTGGGAGGAAAAAAAAGGACGCCAGGATTTGGGAGGAAAAAAAAGGACGCCAGGATTTGGGTGGGAAAAAAGGGACGCCAGGATTTGGGAGGGAAAAAAGGGACGCCAGGATTTGGGAGGGAAAAAAGGGACGCCAGGATTTGGGAGGGAAAAAAGGGACGCCAGGATTTGGGAGGGAAAAAAGGGACGCCAGGATTTGGGAGGGAAAAAAGGGACGCCAGGATTTGGGAGGGAAAAAAGGGACGCCAGGATTTGGGAGGGAAAAAAGGGACGCCAGGATTTGGGAGGGAAAAAAGGGACGCCAGGATTTGGGAGGGAAAAAAGGGACGCCAGGATTTGGGAGGGAAAAAAGGGACGCCAGGATTTGGGGCGCCTATGATCTAGCGTCTGCTATTTTCAAATTGAAGAAAAATGCTTAAATCTATAGGTACTGTAATTGCTCTTTGTTAACATGTAGGAAATAGCAAAAAATTAACCCTCTAACAAAATAAAATGTTCTTACACTGTTGGCTACCAAACTAGTTTTCACTGGCTCCCGAAGGAGGGCGTAACGATAGCTTTGGGTGAGTAGTAATGGCAGCGATGTCGCTCACGTTTTGACGCGAAACAAAGTCTCTATTAAACAATAGTAAGATTAAAAGATATACACATTCGAAAAACGAACCAGAAAAATTAAAATTTATTAAATCTGCAGAAATAATAAATTGTTAGATATACGAAGGTCGTTTCAAATTATAAAAATTGTATAATTTTCAAATAAATTTGTATAAATGAGACCCTGTTAATTAGTTAAGTTTCAAATTAGAAAACGTTACGAGCCACGGAATAAATTAATAATATATCCAAGGTTGGCTATAATTAGTGTTTAATTTTTATGATAATTAGCAAACTAGATTAAATAAGAAAAAAAACAGTTCCGGGATTAAGTGTAACGGGTCGTGTATTCGCTAAAACAATTACAATTAGGCACGTTTTCAACGAAATAATAATATTATAAGCGAAACAAGACTTAAATATTAAAATTTAAATCGTGGCTGCGCTTGTAATCGCGTCTAAAGGATCAAAACCTCGGGAGGTTTGTTAAACGGTACCAATTCCCATGATCAGATTTAAACATTTGATATAACTCGTTTAATTCAGAGATATTTTCGAGAAATTGGGCTTAACCCAGTGACTAATGTATATACGTCAAACGTGTAGAAAATATAACTACAAACATAAATATTTAATTTTGTATAAAAAATTATGTTATATTTAAAATAATAAGATTTTTAATTCTTGCAAATAAAACTTGCAAAAACCTTAAAAACCAATTGCACGTTTTAGCATCGCTACACGTACCTAATGATAAAAAGTTCGCAATGATCTGATCGTGGTCATGCGGGAAATCATGAAATTTCGGCAAAAACGACTTGAAAGGGATCGGACTTTGGAACGAGGGAAGCTCAATTAGCCTAGTTCCATGTGGACAAATCGCAAAGATAACATCCAGGCACGTCTCATTTTAAACGCACGCGTTTTTGCTGCGGAGATCAAAACCGAACATATCAGAAATTACAACAAGATAAAGCCGAAAAAATAACCCCCCACTCGTTCCACAGCTAATTATTTCGATACCGACCTGATTAATTTACGTTGGTGCCCGTATTTGCGCATGAAAACCAAATAACGCAAATCAGTTTGATAGTGTTATCGAACTTCGAAGCGAGATGAGCCGGGTTCGATCCCTGCTTGTGGCACTGTGGGAAAACTCCGAACTACTCCTTCCGCGTTGGGTTTGCAAGCTCTCTTTGCCGATGGTTTAAAGGGTTTTCGTCGCCGAGTTATTCAGTTTAGGATCATAGTGCGTGTACGGAGCTGTTGGCTAGCGTGGCTTGCCACCGCCTTTCTACTCATTGTAACCCGGCCACCTGATTTAGAGGGATTTTAAGTCGCATAGATGACTTGGGCCTAAGGTGGTGCCTTGGGTATTAGCCTAGCTGATTATTAAGAAGCGAGCCGTTAAGTTTAGGCTGTCTGTCAACAAAGATTTGATCAAACGCAGATCATTTCTAAAGAAGTCGTTTAGCTCCAGGAGTGTTTATTTTTTCCAATTTGAGTTGTTGGGATAAAAATAATAATTTCTGTATGTTAATATAATACGTGAGTCACGTCTTCCTTTCAGAGAGTAGAAATATATCTTCCGGTTGTAAAAATGAAGAGACATTATCGTGTTTACGACTTTTGTCAACGCGTACAGCCAAAAATAATAAAACTCTGTGGGATGCTACTTACGCCATACCATTTGTTATATACTGAAAATTTTGTCACTTAAATTAACATGAGCTGCTACAGATATCGGAGCTTTTATTGTCAAAAGGAAAATCAACTTTTACACGAACCACTAGGGGAAGTAATAGAAAATTGACTAAGAATAAAATTATCTTGGCGAACATTTGTAGAAAATGTATTTAGGTTAAGATAGAAGCGTATATTTTTATTTAAGGTTTTGGTCTTTAAAAATGTCTTGTCTTCAACACATTTCGAATTGAAAACGAATGCTCCACTAACCCGACACAAAGACAGACAGAGGTGAAAATTAAATTTTGAAGTGCCCCCCTTAAACCCCTACATACTCTACATCAAAGGGTAGTCATTTATACACCGATTACAAGCAGACTTTACCTCGTACTTCTACTTTATACTTAGTGGCAGGTTTTAAGTTCCGCACCGAAATCGCTCAAAATTTCGGAACATTTTCGACTATTAATTTTTCTCGCAGATTTTTATCAAATTTAGTTTCTTTTTTGTTATATTTCCCACGAACAATGGCGGATTTCGCTGCAGGGGATGGACTAAATTAAAACAGGGGGGGCAGGAAATAGCCGTAACATTTCAATCAAAGGGACACTATCAGCTACCACAATCTGAGCTTCGTCTGCGGGCGGGTTTTCGGCGGAAAATCGCAATCAGCGGTTTTTTTGTCTCTCGCGCGGATATGCTAATTTCTTAAGTGATTAAAAGTATCACGATTAATTGAAAATTCTCGGAACCCTGCCTGTTTTCTGACCTAATGCCACTTGGAAGTTTATTTTTGTTACAGCTAATAAGACAAACCATAGTTCACTTTCAAATAACTTCATAATTCACGGACTCCTCTCTCAAGCTCGTGAAAGTAAAACCACAATGTGAATTTAAGTAATTTTTTAGTAGCCAGCTAAAGTTAAGTCCGTAAATTGCGAGGTAGTTTAAGCAGAAAAGAATACAGAATTTTTTAAGTAAAATAACATTACTGAAATGCCGTGTTGTTGTTGCTTTTTTGGTTTTTTTTTCAAGATCAATAAAATCCATGGTTTAAATCGAAATCTGAATGATCTTATTTGTTTAATTTACTTATTTTTAAATAATTGTAAACCTCTATTTAGGTAAAAGTTTAATGAAATTAAAAAAAAACTAAAATTTAAATTAATCCTAATTAAATTTAACTACAACTTGTAATTTAGTTTGCACCGCAATGACAATGCTTGAGAACCAAACTTTTGAACATTTTCATGAATACATTGAATCAATGGAGCTAATTTCAAACGTAACCCAAAAATTGTTTACAAAATTCCGAAATAATACATCGTGAAATGGACCTAGGAAGTTAACCACGAAATCGTTTCAGAGCCTCTAGGCTTTATTTTACGGCCACTTATACTTCCAACGACAGTCAGGATATACAAGTAGTCATTTCATAATTTTTCTCGCAACACTAACCACGTTGCCGCTGAAGTTTAACACAATAGAGAGGTTAAGCGGGTCAGAAGCTTGAACGAGTACGTCGGGTGTATCTAGACGTTCGTGAAATTAAATTATTTTAAATCAGTTAAGCGCGCTTTCACTGCTAAAGAAAAAATTTACAATAGAATTTTAACACATTTCAGAAAAATTTGCTAAGCCCGGGTACATGACGAAAATAAAAAGGTGTTTAGACAATACTAAAACGCGCCTTTTTGTGAGCAAACATTAAATGTGTCTCCGATTTAAGTTTAAACCAGAATTTACGATTGCTAAAACGCATGTTGCTAGAACAGGGTTGCCAGTTTTTCACAATCAAATTCCCTGACTTTTCCAGGTATTTCCTGACCATATCCCTAGATTTTTCTAACTTATTTTGTGCCAAGATTTTGTATTTTTTAACCTACATTTTAGTAAAAGTTTCCTATTTGCAACCGAAATTAAAATCCTTGATATTTCCCTAATTTTTAGACTAATTTTAAAAATTCCCCGACTTTTATACAAATATATAAATTCCCTGACTTTTCCAGAAATTCCAGGTTTTCCAGGTACCGTAGCAACCCTGTAGAAAAGGAACAACCTGCCATAATTATATTTAGATTTGTTGATCAGGAAAATGGCAATATTCAGTATTTTTATTTAAACGCTATAGATATTATACTACGCATCACATGAGCTCGACAGAAATTAGCGTCGTCTTCAAGTTATAACAAGTTCCGACTCCGAAGTATAAACGCGAAGAGAAAACCGTGGAGTATGATCACGTGACTCTCGACGTTGACGCTCAAACGTCTAGAGCGCTCTGCTTAACCTCTCTATAGCACCGGCACAAGCGAAGCCATTCTCTCCTTCTTCTGACCAACGACACCACCACCCCCGCAGAGGATTCTAGGTCAATGCCTAACTCTGGAAAACGCACTCAAGCGCTCCTAAACATGGGCGCAGCGCAACGACCAATTCTCCCCCGTTAAATTAACTATCAAAAAAGGCATTTCTAAGCTTCAAACCGTGGGACCAGGAAACTCACGGAATTTACTAAATGTATAAAAATTCGTCCATAATTTCTATGGGTTATAATGAATGCGTTTCCGGATTAAACAGCTATTGACCTTTTCAAAAAACGGTTCTTTAAACTATATATGTATTCTCAAATTTACCACAGATTTCTTTAAAATTAACCTTCCAGTTATTAATTTAGTAAATTAAAATTATAAATAAATAAATTGTGAATTTTAAAACCGTTTTGAGTCTTTTAATTTAGTTTTTTTCACATTGTGCTTCTCTTCACTTCTAATTAATTTAGTAAATCAAATCAAACTCAAACCCAAACATTTTGACAATTTATAAATCCATTTTTCGAAGAATTTATTGTTTTATTCCGTTAAATATATGAAATAACTTAATAGCTGACACTTTCTCGATACTAATAGATTATTATTTTATATTATTTATTATTTATTTACAGTTTTGACACAACACGTAATTTGCTTATTTCGTGAACCGATATCAGAATGAAATAAAATACGATGTTCTACGAGCGTCTCTCTGGTTAGAGACTATTTATTTGAAGCCAAGTCCAAACCCGATCTGGTGGCTGAAAACGTTGCTATACAAACAGTTATTGACCTTTTCAGCAAACACAATTCTTCAAACGTACCCTTGGGGGGAGGTTTCAAACTTAAATAAAATATCGTGTTAAAAACGTCAACCATAATTAAAAATGTCATTCAAATTTGAAAATATTGCCCGTCAGTTTTGAAAAGTTTAATTACTAAAATAAAATTAATTCTTAGAAATTTCAAACAGCCCTAAGCCGAACTACAAAAATGTATTCGTTAAAATTATAGAATTTACGGTGTATAATTTATAAGCGAAACGGTGTCTAGTCTATATAATTTTAAATTGTTTATATTTTGCAGTAAAGAATACACCGCCTTGAGATACGTAATTTTGAGTAACTAAATTTAAAATTTAAATTAACCCATTTTAAGCAAAGCGCGTTTTAACTCGGAAAATAATTCTCTATAGAGAAAAGGTCGTGTCATAACGGTTAAAACCGTATAATAAATCAAGTTAGGGTGGTTTCTTGAGCTCTTAAAACGGGGGTGGAGCCATCTTAACCCGTCAAAATTTCGTTTAAAAGAATTCCAAAAAAGTTCATAAATTAAAAAAACTTAGAGAAATATTTACGCAAGAACATCAAGTGCCCAAAAACCAAATTCCACTGTTCATTCTGGCATCATGTGACGATGGTAACGAAGGCTGAAAGGGGTAAAATCCACGCTTACTAAAACCCATACGGAGGTTCAACTAACCCTCAATATACAACTAACCGGAAAAGCTTAAGCGTCGTAAGCAAAATTAATTGTTACGAATTCGTTAAGCCAAGTTAAAGTTATTGGAAATTTTCCGATTAGAAAAATGATATGTATATATATATTATATTGATGACCTCACGACTACGTCACTTCGGATCAAGCTGGGGGGGGGGATGAGGCCCGGGAAATTTATGGGGTGAAAAATATCCAATTTCTACGTACTCGTAGTTCAAAGTTACGCAATGGTGAATTTTCAAAACATTTTAGCTTAAGCCTTTGCTGCGCTCGAATATCACGAAATTTAAAAAAAAATGTTTTTTTTTAAACACCATTTATTATTATTTATGGAAAAGGATGAAATGTGAAACCGAATGTGATTTCTGGCTTCATTAAATCGACTTTTTAGAGCGTTAGAGATAATTTTGGTTTCGGATGAGCTGATGTACAACATAAGTCAGTTGGCAGTAGGGCCGAAGTTCACTATAATTACGAGGTTGAAATATAATACCCCTTTTTTTGTGGTTTCATTTTAAATTTTGGAAACTTCAATTCTGTATTTCTATTTAATTTATAATTCATTTTGAGCTACTTCTCAAACTGATATCTAAAATTAACATGGTTTAATATATTAACTTGTACCGCGTAACTTACAAGGAGACATCCCGAAGTGTAACAAACCGATTTTGTTCAAACTCTGGGGATTGGTAGACCTTCATGTATAATGAAAAATCCTAAAGGGAATTTATTCAATGGGCAACCGTTTTGCCATGGCAACGAAAAATGTTTTTGACAACACAAAATATTAAATATTCCCATTGAAAATAACATGAGATTTTGACCTCAAATTGATCAAAAGTTGATCAATTTTGATGTTTTTTTGTCAATTTTTTTTCTATTTTTGGCATTTCGAAATTTTGAAATTTGTTAAAATTTTTCATAGGGGGGGGACCCTAGGAATTGGTCAGAATCCCGTGTTATTTTCAATGGGAAAATTTCCATTTGTTGTTGTCAAAAACATTTTTCGTTGCCATGGCAAAACGGTTTCCCATTGAATAAATTCCCTTTAGGATTTTTCATGATACATGACGGTCTACCAATCCCCCGAGTTTGAACAAAATCGGTGGGTTACACTTCGGGATGTCTCCTTGTTAGTAAACAAACCCTACAAATCTGTACCAATATTGACAGACAATTTTGGATTCATAATTCAGATAAAAGCTAACATTTTACACTTACATTGTAATTATTTAACAATTTACCGGCATAATGCCAATGTTAAAATGTTAAAATACAATATTCCATAAATATCTTCATCAGGGTTCGTACGAAAATTTCTGATCTAAAATCCCTGACTTTTCCAGGTTATCCCTGACCAATATTTGCCAATATTCTTGACATTTTGGTTATATTTAGGACATATGTTTTTATTATTTTAGGTCAAAAATTCTTGGTTAATGTGCGGTTTGTTTGACTAACTAAAATCCCTGTCTTTCTACGAAATTTTTTAAATCCCTGACTTATCCCTGACATTTTTCCTCCATTTTACAGATCCCTGACTTATCCAGGTTTTCCAGGATATCCAGGTTCTGTACGAACCCTGTTCATCAACGTTCGAAATTTACGCGTAAATAATTTTACACAAGTCAGTCGGTTAATATTACCAATATCAATTGTTTAAAATATTCAAATAACAACGGGTCAATAGACTTTACCTTTTCAGAGCTTATAAACGAGCTAATCAGTGAACCGAGACCGAACGGTACAATCAAAGTTAATCTATACTACGTAAAATCAAACAACTGTATCGGAATTTGGCAGGCTACGTATTCTAAAAGTACAATATTTAAATAAATAATAAATACCCTTATTTGGTGTTAAACATCCACTTTGCAGTTTGATAAGTTCACTTCCGAATGATTACTCAATTTAAAAGTTTCACAAAACGCGACAGATATTACAATCGGTATAGAAACCGCGAAATACGGTCGTCCAATAGGTTCGACTTCCCAAACACGTCTGTCAAAAGAACGGGCAAACTCAGGACGATAACGGCCATGCGGAGATAACAGCGTTCGCGCCTCTAGATACAAAAATAACGAAAAGCCGACATTCTGGTTTTTTACAACCACAAATAAAGATTCAAATAAGGCTTAGCACACTTTGACGTATTACCGTAGTTACTGGGATGAAGTCGATTTATTTTAAAAGTCAGAATAAACGAACTAGGAAAAAGGAAACGGTTAAACACAGGCGCGATGGAAACATTGACGCTTTTCGGTGGAGCGCCTGACATCTATTGGCTTTTACGGACATTACAAAAAGTTTTATTTCTCCCAGATAAAGAAATCTTATAATTGAAAAAGGCGGGCATTTTGTAAGCGCTTAAATTAAAGGGAATATAACGGTTATAACCTCAGATATTTTAGTGTGGAACACCAACGTTTGTGGATCTGGCCACTCTTGCCTTTGGCTTTAGAAATGTTTGGCGCCACAGTACAGGGTAATTTGAAAAATTGAAGGGGTCTTCCATAAAGATTGCTTTGCAGGTTATATTCCCTTTAAGGTAGAATAATTTTTTTTTTCACGAAAACTGCAATATGCACTCTAGCTATCAGTAGGAGCCGAATGTTGATTAAATATTTAATGCTTTGGTTTAAAGGGAGTATATTTATAGTGGATCAACGAATTTCACATTTCTGCCACCAGATTTAACGGAAGCTTGGCCTTGGGGTGATTGTCGCTAGGTGGGTAAAAATAACGACCCTCCCAGCAACATTTGAATTTATGTGAAAGACCAATAAGAAACTGCTATTTCGTTACACGACGTCTGAAACGCAGACGATTTTAAACCGAAAACACGAAACTACGCAAGACAGGAAATTCGATTTCATATAAATTCAAATATTGCTGCGAGGGTCGACATTTTTACCCACCTTTTAATAAAGGCCTATAGTAATTGTTTACAATATATTTTATATGGGATATATAATTTAGGTTAAAGTTCACTAAGTAGAGTAAAAGTGGTCTAAATATAATACTCTATAATGGCACTCTGACGACGTTATTGTTTCGCTATTTTGAATTTTAGCTTCCGTTCCCATTAATAGATGGCTCCACGCTCTCCACGAAAGTGATTTTGTTCGAAGAATCGGATCGATTCATGGCCATCTCTAATAACAGGGGCCTTTTCATAATACAGGTGGCCATGACAGAGCCGACAGTTGCTTTAAGCTACATTTTGACCCAAAAGTCGGTACTAATTAGTACCGCTCGCGTTGATTTGTAAATTGGTCAATAACATAAATTACAGTTATTTTAAACAATATTCTATACATGGGATAAATAATTAAGGTTAAAATCAAATAAATAGAGCATAAGTTGTCTAAATATAATACTCTAAAATGCCTCTATAACGTCGTTATCAGTCGGCTATTTTGAATTTTAACTCCATTTGCCATTAATAGATGGCACCACACTTTTAACAAAAATCGATCCGATAGATTCATGGTCTTCTCTAATAACAGGGCCTTTTCAAAATACAGGTGGCCATGATAGAGCCGACAGTTGCCTTAAATGAAATACACATTAGAAATCATATGTAACTCGCCAAGGTAATATCCATATAACGGTTTTCCCCCGCTATTTCGGTTCCTAAGATTGGTACAAAAATATTTAATCGATAACCAAATTATTTTTTATTTAATTTTTAGAAGTTTTTAAGTTTCATTTCCTATGATTTCTTTGTCGCGAGCCCGATTTTACCGAGAGGTATAAAACGTTTTGCGTTTACTACTACGAAGTTCTGCCCCCCTGTATACCTGGGTACCCGACGACCAAATGCTTGTGTTTCGGCAAATTTAGACACATCTGACTATATGAATCACTGGATACTTTGACGAAGAAATGTTTGTGCTTGGACAGTACTATTTTATTTAGTAGCACTTTGTTATTGGATAAAGTTTTCGCACCATTTGATTTCTCGCAACGTAAAGTTAAAAAAGTAAGAAAATTCTTGTTCCATGCATGAATCTATCCGATTTTTCGAAAAAAGCGACTTTAATGGAGAGTGTGGTGCCATCTATTTATGGCAAAGGAAGCTAAAGTTCAAAATAGTCAAATGAATAATTTATATTCTATTTAGTGGGCTTTCACATAAGTTATATATCCCATGCAGTGGCGTAGCTAGCATGGGTGACACCCGGGGCGGATATCATGGTGTGCTACTTACTAGTCTCTAGTTTGTGTAAGTTTGGATTTTTTTAACGTTCGGATGTCACCCCCAAATCACGCCCAAACGGGTGGCACCCGGGGAGGGCCGCCCCCACTGCACCCCCCTAGCTACGCCACTGATACCATGATAAAATTTTGTTTACAATTGCTGTAACTTATGTTATTGGCCAATATACATACGATCCAATCCACGCTAAGGGTACCTATAAGTACCCGCCCTTTGGTTCAAAATGTAGCTTAACTATCTTGTTTTGATTAGTGACATCTGTTGAAATAAGAGCTACTTCACGTCGAGCCGACACTTGCTTTAGCTTTAATCCCCCTCTGGCTAGTAAAATAGGATCCTTCCTCCCTAAAAATATCAAATAAACCAAGAATCCTATATGTTAGAAGGATGTGAGGCGAGGGACGAAAAATGGCAGCGCCGTCGGTGGGTCATGCGCGATAGAGAATCCGTTTTTAGATTCCGTCAAGGACAAAACATGGAGGAAGCACCACAAAATTTGTCCTTGAGGGAATAGAAACAAGACGTCCCACGTTTAGAGGCTCCCTTAATATCGACGGCGCTGCCGGCGTTTTGAAAACACGGGCTGGCCGGAGGGCTACCTATCCTTCTAACATATAGGATCCTTGAATAAACTCGGCCTCTCCATGGTTTTTCAAAACCAACGCTTCCGACGTGTTTAAAGTACACGCTGGTGACGATTTTATCTCCAGTGGCGGCGCCAGAAATACGCTGGTCTAAGCTGGTGCCATCTTGAGTTTCAGAAGGGGCCTACAAATTTAAAATTGGGTTTTCCCTACAGCTCCATGAAAAACCCAAACTTTGAAAATATTTAAGTTTGAACCACTTCTTTATGTTAAACGTTATTTGCGCCCGAAACGAGTCTAGATGGCGTAACGGCGCTAGCTTCTCCGAGGTAGCGCCTGTGATCTAGCGTCTGCTACAGACAAATTAAAAAGTCATAAGAATGTATTTTCTTAAATAAACTTATCAAAATATAAGCAAAAGATGGGAAAATAATATGAAGAACTACTGTACTATTGTCCACACAGTCAGTTCGTCGTCTATACTACCTGTTGAATCCGAGTGGACAGTCCGATTACTTCTGTCGGAAAGCATCGTGTAGATGATTTGGCGCCAAAAATTTATAAAATTTAGTAACGCAGATAGTAATGCTTTGTTTGCTGAATTTAATTTATTATACAAATGAGTGGTAGAAATTATAAGAAAGTGCAAAAACTTAAAGGAAGAAGCGAAATTTATAAGGGGAGCTATGGATAAGTTTTTAAAGTGCCTTTAGGATGTTCTTTACTTCATAGTACGCCTAGAAAAAGGTCTAAGACCCATCATGTCAGGACAAAGGTAAAAGATTTAGTCATAAAGTTCGAGAAAGACCCTTAGTTCCTTTCGAAACTGAGCACAATTAGGTAGGACCTCGGGTAGAAGCTCGGGTAGCAAGCTCCAGTCTCGAATCGACGATGGCTGTGAAAAACCGGCTCACAGTTCATCAATATATGAAGCTATTTACAGTTAAAAAACTTTTGGATGATTCTGTACCTGAAACTCGCGGATTTGAATACTAAGACCAGAACGAGTCAGACATTTTTAATAACCAAAGAGTCAGAGTTGAGAGGAAATCGCTATTCGGCTACTGATACATTAGTACCTAAAGAATTGATGTGAATTTAAAGCAACAAGAAAGTGAAAAGGATTCTATCCAAGCGCACCTTATACCACAAAACGAATTTACTTAAAATCCATCCACTTATAACTTCAAGTGACAATGCTTCAAAGTTACTTCTTCGACCACTAAAAATCACGTTTAATCCATTTTAGCAATTCATAAAAATGGTGTAAACGGGGAAGTCGTAGACGTTTGCGTTTAGCTAGGAATCCGAATTCGTCCATGAGGGATGCCAGTCAGGGTGACAATTAAGAAGAGCGGTTAAAATATACTTAGTTCGATCAAGGGGGGCGTTTTGGACCCGGTCCCACGGAATCCCTAGTCTACGCAACTGTCGCGTGTACGACAGTTTTATGAGTTGTCGAAACTTCCTAATAAGAAACAAGATGTCACGGACATTAAAGTACACGCAATTCCCCGATGTATTAAATATATTTTGAATATAAATTTCAACAAATTTTCAATCATCTTAATTAAGAGAAATTGCGTCGAACATGGGTGTTTTCTCAACAAATCTGTATATTAAAAATATATTATCTTAAACACCCTGTCGTTTAAAATAACTAACCCAGTAAGAATTAACAACTAAAGAGTAATTTTAACTCAAAAAAAGACCATGACCACGCTTCATTAATCACCCTGTCTTAGAATTAAGAACAATATTTTAATCATCCTGTACAACCGAAGAGTTACTTTACCACACAAAAAATCCATCACCGTGTTCAATAGGGAAAATATTTAAAATCACCCTGTACATAATAATAATATTAATGAGCTAGACTAATACCCTTGGCACCACCTTAGGCCCAAGTCAACGTGCGACTTTTAATGCCTATAAACAGGTGACCGGGTTACAATGCGTAGGAGGGTGGTGGCAAGCCCTTCATGCCACGCGAGCCCTACACTCACTATAGTTTGGTATTATCTTGAATTGGTACGAAATTCAAATTTCAAAATGAAAATATGCAAATGACCAACTTCTTGGGTTCTAATTTCATAAAATAATAATTGGGTTACCGAGAGTTTAATACTGGCAATCGATTGACGTATCATTTACCTTTTTCCTACAAACCTATCGAGAGTTATGGCCCGAACGGCGGCGGCGGTGGCGGCTACGTCCCAATTGAAAATAGTACGCACAAATCCCTTGGGGATTGTGTGTAAAAAAGCAAAACCTTCTTTATCTTTACGTTGCCAGAAATCTAATGGTGCGAAAACGTTATCCGATTACAAAATGCTACTAAATGAAATAGTACTGTCTAAGCATAAACATTTCTTCGTCGAGTATCCAGTGATACATAGAGGCAGATGTATTTAATTCGGAAATAGTATTGTCTAAATATGCCGAAACACAAGCATTTAGTCGTCCGGTAATCCAACCAACTTAAAGTAGTAAACGCAAAACGTTTTATACCTTTTGGTAAAATCGGACTCGCGACAAAGAAATCATAGAAAATAAAACTTAAAAACTTCTAAAAATTAAATTAGAAATAACTTGGTTTTCGATTAAATTTTTTTCCATCATTACAATCTTATTAACCGAAATAGCGGAACCAAAACGTTATGAGGACCCATTCTTGGATATCTATTAAAGGGACTTTCAAGGGTGAGCTGTGAGGGGGGGGGGGGATGAGTCCATTTAAAAATACGTCATTCGGTGGCCGTTCGTCGCATTTACAAAGTAACACTCTGATGACGCTTCAGTGACGTTCTTTAATCGACTTCCGACCCCTCATACCCTCCTTGAAAGTCCCTTTAATGTCAAAAGAAGCTAAAATTCAAAATAGCCAACTGATAACGTTGTCAGAGAGGCACTGCATAGTATTATATTTAGACAACTTTTACTCTATTTAGTGGGCTTTAACCTAAATTATATAGGGTGTCTCAATTTGCTCGATCAGGCCATTTTTCTCAAAATTTATTTATGCTAGGGTTCTGAAATTTGCAGGGTTTATTTGTTAGGTATGGAAGGCTTTGGTTACTAAATTTCAGAAAAATCGAATGATTTTGTGCCGTTTTGGAAAATTTATTTTTTCACCGGTAGGTGTCACGCAAAATGTTTCAATAGAAAAGTTGTAAGGCATAGTCGAAAGTGTAAAAATAATTTTGGTTCGGTTGAAAAAGACCTATTTTTCACTGAGTTTGGAGGTCGGGGGAAAAACAAGTTGTACTAGCAGGCAATAGCCTTTAACGTAAACAATCGTACATAATCACAACACACATATACATTTATTTTAGGGAACTTATGCTTTCAGCTATGTAGTTAATAATCAGATCTGCAAAAAGTTATTGTTAAAGAAAATTATTACGTTCAACACCTAAATTAATACAGATCGTCTCTAATTCTCTTATTATCAGAGGACGAAAGCTCTGAATTTGAAAAGATTTTAGCAGAGAACCCCTTTTAAAAACTGTTTTTAAACTCTAAATTAAAACTATTGAAATCCAAAAATGGCACCCTGCTATCGTACAGTGGTGTCTCTATGTCAGAGCCAAATCCCCGACAACATACGAAGCTTTTAAAAGAGCATTTACGCCCCATCTTAAGCGCACATTATTTAACTATTCCAGCGAGTTACCTACCAATTCAGGATTCAATGTAGAATCACTGCAGGAAATGAGGCATAAAATGAAACCAGAAGATATGGAAGAACACGAACATTATTTCTCATTAATAAAGGATGACCTGGTCTTTCACAGTGGAGCTGGCAAACTGGTTGGTTTCACAAATCTCAACGAGTTTGGAAATTGCATCAAGTCGACTGAGCTTGATTTTGATGATACTCCCCAGTAACATTGGGTTTCCATTTTAAGGGGGAAGACTCAGGGGCGTAGGAACCGGGAGGGGCAGGGGGGGCAATGCCCCTCCCTAGAATTTGGCTGGGAGGGGCAACTAATGTTATTGCCCCCTCCAGCTTTTTGGTCAGTTGAAATCTTCCAAAGGCTCAAATTATCATTTGGAAAGCATATACAGTTTATAGAATCTCAACTGTGCTTAAATTTCAGTCTTTTCCCACCAATTTACATAGTAGTAAAAAGTACCCATGCATTCGGAGAAGCTACACTCCATTAAAAATTAAAAACCATTCTCCAGACCCCTTTTCGTTTCTCTTTGCCCCCTCCAACTTCTAGAACGTTCCTACGCCCCTGGGAAGACTACAGTGGCCATTGTCTACTTTCGCGCTATTTCAAGCTGAACTCTTTTAATTTTGTATTTTAACTTATAAAATTAATATTTAGGTGTAGAACAGCCACTTATTTAGTGCTTAAAATAATTTTGACAATTTTAAATTTTAAAATAATTAAGTTATTACGTTTTAATTTGGACCCCCGGAGCTTAACAAGTTAGGCAAGCGCCCAAACTACCCTTTAGTTAGGACCTTATATCTCGTTAACTATTAATATTAGAATTATTAAAATTATTTTAAGCACTAGAGGAAGGTTCAGCCTAATAAGAAAAATATAATTCAATTATGTAATGGTTAAAACAGAAACGTTCAGCTTGAACGAAAAAGAGGCTTTTACTGTATTCTTCCCCCTTAAAGTCGGCTAGCAGTCGACTCACAAGGAGACATCCCCAAATTAGAGCTCGGCGTTTGGATAAGAATTAATCGCTTTATTTATTTTTATCCAAAACACACAATTATCCACAAATTATCCGAAAAAATCTATTATTTTTACATGTTAAATTGCTTTTTAGTCTGGATAATATCCACGAATAAACAGTTAATCGAAATTTTAGCGGTTAATTTATCCGTTTCGCCGAGCTCTACCCCAAATGTAACCCACCGATTTTGTTTAAACTCGGGGTATTGGTAGACCTTCATGTAACTTGAAAAACCCTAACGGGAATGTATAGAATGGGCAACCGTTTTGCCATGGCAAAGAAAATTTGAAATCAATAAATTATTAATTAACCAATAAAATGTTTTATTGCGTTACGAATGACAAAAAATGTTTTGGATTTGTGTAACTTCAAAAGCCAACAAGCACGCGGACACTTCGAATCGCAAATTTATATTTCTGGGGTCGAGGATAAACTGTTCCGGGAAATATGAGATATACTCAAGAACGGATCGAAGAAGCTGAAAACAAAAAATGCTACATTGGGATGTGGTGTTCTACAAATTATTTTAATTTCAATGTTTAAAAATATTTAGTACAAAATAAAATACTCATTAACAATTTATACGTGAAATATTGAAATTGAAACATTAATCATATTTATATATTTATTACTAAATAAATATTTAATATATATATAAATAATAGTACTATTAACATATTTAATTGTACATATAATATTATTAAACATCATTAAAAATTATAAAATCATTTATTTATAAAATAATTCATTGGTCAGTTAGTAAATATATTATTATTAATAGACGTCGATTGCTCAAGATGGTTCGGCCACAAAATTTAAAAAAGAGTGCATCTCTTGCGATTCACTTCGATCGGTTTTTGGTATAGTATATTGCCATAACCTTGAAAGTGCTTTGTCTGTCATACAGATAAGAGGATATGATTGCGGACCGCTCTATCAATTATAAATATATATTTCGAATAAGTACTTAAGTAGTCAAATAAGTTCTAATACTTATATTAAAGGGGAACGGTCAAGCTTTAAGAAGTTATATAGCCCTATAGTCCATTAAAAGCTAAAATGTATGGCGAAAACCACATAAAAAATATTAAGTGGTTAATTTTTAATAAAATAAAGAAATTTCGGGAAATTGAAAAGCGCGTTCCAGTTATACGAGACCTAAGCCTAAATTGCGCGATTTTAAAAGTAATGCTAGTTCGCAAATCGTTCACTAAGGTGCTGCTGGCGCTGGCGAGATACACCTTAAGATGGCGGCGAAAATTCAAACCCAAATACTTGGCGTTATTTTGCGTTTCAACTTTTTGGGCCAAAAACTATTTTTTCAAGACAAAATAAGGTACGTGTAAGTATATTGATCGTCTTGTTGGTCTTTTGATATGCAAATAGAGCAATATTTGGAAAAGCTTGGCCGTTCCCATTTAAGTATATATACTAAGTCTTATAGAGCTATTCCATTAAACACTAAATCTAGGTTAATCCCGGGCAGTCCTTTGATAGGTTATCATTGCGCAGAGGCAGTGTCTATAGGTCGGGGACGGGTACAGTGTTTTGTCTAGGATGTTACGGATAAGGCATAGTATTGAAACCATTGGAACGAGTGTGGTAATTACGCTACACTGTTGAAATGCTATCTTTTTTCTAATACTTACTTTCAATAGTTCTAAACTAGGGAAATATGTTGAATTGAGATGACAAAAGTATTAATTTAACTTGTAAATTGGAAAATGAGACGGTCGTGTAGAGCTTCTCAATTGGAAATAGAATGTATGTTAATCCAGTTTAGTGGTATGTAAGGTTATCATTGCGCAGTGGCAATGTCGTAACCAATGAGGTGTAACCGAGGTGCGACTATTGCTAGTTGAAAACTTAACCCAATACCCAGCCGAGACGACGCGAAATATCGTCGGCTCTGGCAATTTTTGACAGCCTCGCGGGGCTTCTTTAAATATACAAAAGCAAACATACCGATACAGTGTAACTTAATTGTATCAGTATAAATATTAACCTTACGAAAACATGTTAAACCGGAATACTGTTGTTGGCTCGCGTTGCTTGAAGGGCTTGCCACCACCCTCCTACGCATTGTAACCCGGCCCCCTGTTTAAAGGCATTATAAGTCGCTAGATGACTTGGGCCTAAAGTGGTGCCTTGGGTATTAGCTTAGCTGATTATTATAAAATCATATATACCGAAACCATCGCTGCACACCAAGACTTGGTCCGAGGGGCTAGCCACTCTTAGAAAATCTGTACACCGGATTACGCTTAGATTACCACTGCCAAAGGCAGGGACTTCAAAGATTACGCGTAATCCCATTAGTACAGTCAAAGGTACGGCTCTGTACACCGATTACGCGGAGTGATCCGCCCCTCGACTTGGTCTCGGTCTCATTTTAGTTTCCCCCAAAAACACAAGAGCTCGTTTCGTTCTTATAAGTTTCATTTCCTAAATACGAGAGCTCGTCTCGGGCTCATAGTTTTCTCTCATAAACACTAGAGCTCGTCTCGAACCCACAATTCCTCTCCCTAATCATTTGAGCTTGTCTCGGGCTCATACTTATTTCTGTTACTAACAAGGGCTCGTCACAGTTTCATACGAATTTGCATAACTCGAGGGGCTCATCCCAGTCTTTTAATATATTTTTGAGTCTTAATATTTTTTTCATGTTGATATATAAATCACAAGTCAAACGAAACAGCCGGGCGACCAGGCCTGGTACTCTCTGTCTCTCTTCACTAAAACAATCTTCGAAAATTCTAGAAGGTTGTTTACTTTGGACCAATCAGAAAACGAATGGGTTAAATCACGTTATCCGAAATAGCCAATTACGTAAATTCCGTAATAACCCAGTAGGCCAGAGCTCTCTTCAAGGGTGACACGGCCAACTGTGATCACGCTCTGTTCGCGAACTTCGCGCTTTAGCTATAGCGCAAACAGCACGTAATCAAAGTTGGTCGTGATGGTGAGAAAGAAAGCGTTACGGCCCGTGTTGCTCTGCGCCGCAGCGCCCCCAGTGGCCAAGGGAATCATAATCGTGCAAAAACGAACACAAAACGGTCTATTAAAAATTAAAACGTATCATATCGGGCTCGTTACAAAACTATGGTCTCAACTCGGACTCGTAGTAATACTCTATTATATTGGACTCAGCTCAGGCTCACAGCAACTTACTATATTTTAATGGTCTCATCTCGAGCTCACAAAAATACGCTTTATTAAAATTGTCTCATTTCGAGCTTAAATTAAATGACCATTACGTTTTGGTCTCTTCTCGGGCTCGTATCATTCTCATAATAAAGCCTGGGCTCAAGTCTCAAATCGAGCTCGGGCTCTTAGTGTGAGACGACCCGAGGTGATAATCACCGATTTTGTTCAAAGTCGGGTATAATGTACACCTCCATGTAACTTGAAAAACCTGCAAGGGAAAAGTT
Organism: Leiobunum rupestre; assembly: GCF_980474605.1. Lineage (NCBI taxonomy): Eukaryota > Metazoa > Arthropoda > Arachnida > Opiliones > Sclerosomatidae > Leiobunum > Leiobunum rupestre. Next base: position 26,227,155 of record NC_143393.1, on the reverse strand, counting down.
GCGATGGGCTTTCGTTTTGCCATGGCAACCGAAAACGTTTTTGACAACATGATTTGGGATTTTTCCATTGAAAATTACATGGGAATCTGAAGGATTTTAAGGGTCCCCCAATTGACCAAATTGCATTAAACTTGATTAAATTAAATTTTTAAAATCAATTAAATTTTTTTAACGTTTTTGAAATTTTCAATATTTTCATTTTTTAAAAGGTTTAAAGTACATGGAGGTGTACACTATACCCGAGTTTGAACAAAATCGGTGATTATCACCTCGGGTCGTCTCCTTGTTAGTGTGAGACGAGCCCGTTCAGCTATGACCGAAACAGCATAACTTGTTAAAACTCTAAATTTATAAATGCCTGATGTAAATCAGCATAAATATTTCCCTTACGAAAATATGTTAAACAAAAACAGTTTTCACTGAAAATATCAATTTTTAATGGTAAACCCGTGTTTTCCGCGGCTAGATGGAGTAAGGACTCTTAGAACATAAAGCTGTGTTGTTCGAGTTACTAGCTAAGATATGTTCAAACTGTAATAAATAATATAAAACAATCTATTAGGCGTTTAAGTGTAAAAAACGTTGGCTTAAGACTTAATTGTGACTTCAAATGCCAAAATCCCAATCGACAGGAAATCCTTCTATTCTATCTTTAATACTTTTTTCAATAAAATGTTTTCCCCACAATTTTCTTTTTCTTTTAATGGATGGCGAGAAATATTGAAATCCTCTTTCTGTGTAGCAATTATTTCATCAAGTTGAAGATAAATGGTTAATAACGAAATTTATCTGAAACTCTATAATAAATAATGGAATTTAATAAACGTAAATAACAATTGTAGCATTAGAACTTTGATGGATTTACACCAATTATCTTATGAAAGGTAATTGCGGTCGCAGAATTGTTCAGGATTATAGCGTCATTGAATTATGAGAGCACTATGGTTAAAATAAAACGACTTTATTTACATTTAAAAACTTAGTCAATAAATCAACATAATTCGAAAAGGTCAGACACACAACTGGTTGATTCTGGATTTTCATTAACAAGGAAAACTTCAGTCACAGCATGACAAAAGGCTAATCTCTTATCAAGGTTCATAAAAATTAATATTTACCAAAATATTAGACCTAAGTTTAACTAAATTTATATACATTTTTTATCCTTATTCATTTTTAAATCGATCAAACGAAAAGTTGCGACAATTGCGTTCTTAGGGTAACTATTTCGTAAATATTTGAGGGTCGAAGCGAAGCGTACCTTTTTCGGAATATTTGCGTAATACGGAAAGGTCACCAAAATTTCGATTTGACCCACTCCACTAAAATTTGCTTCCAATAGGTCACAATGGACTCAAAAGGTGAAGCTTTTGTCAGCCATTTATATTTGCACCTAACAGTAAATAACAATAACTAAAATTCGTATTTATTTAGGATTTAAAGGTTAACTTGAATTGAAACGTGCTTTTATTTTTGCGTAGATATTTCTCACTAATTAAGAACATCGAAAACATCAAGGAATTATTCACCATTTCACCAAAAGCGACCAAAGACCCAAAAGTGTGTCAGTACGTAATAATGTTTAATGAAAGCTAGCCGTGAAGTAAAACAAGTTCGCTGAGAAGGCGATAATATTATTTTGTGCCCGTATTTCATTTAAGCTTGTAGCATAAAATCATGAATTAGTAATAAACCTTAAATTTTAGTAAAATATTACTTGTGGCCATACACGGCTTCGATAAGTAAGTGTCAAACTTATTTATTACTTCTGGTCATAAACGAATCCATAAGTAAGTGCCACACTTATTTATTACTTTTGGCCATACACGGCTTCGCTAAGTAAATGGCACACATTAATTATTACTGGCCATCCTCGGCTTCCATAAGTACGTGTCCCATTTATTTATTACTACTGGTCATACAAGGCTTCGATAAGTAAGTGTCACACTTATTAATTACTTCTGGTCATACTTGGCTTCGATAAGTAAGTGTCACATATATTTATTACTTGTGGCCTTACACGTACGGAATTTAGCTGTCAAACACCTCAAACACACAACTGAACTTAGAGATTTAAGAGAAGTTGCCAAATAATTTTTAGGACATTGGGAAACTAGCCCAAAATTTTTCTCTATTCGATACAGTCCAATCCCAGCCCAAGGAAATTGCTGTTACCTGATGATTAATGCAATGAGCTACGAAGTCACTTTAGCCTTTGGTAGTGGTATCAGGGAAAAAAAATAAAGAAACTTATAGCTGTAAGAAATTATCGTGGTACATATATAATAGCGTATTATGAACCATTAAACGTTTTATATTGGTCGTCTCCGCAATAGCGTTCCCAAAGTAGTGCAATTTTGGGCGGGAAACCTCCCGCCTGGCAACATTTTCGGCGGCGTCCCAATACCTCTTTCAATATTTCTTGCCCCTCCAATTCGGGGTATGAAATAAAAAGGGAGTGGGAGAGGGGATTAAAATTACGTCATCAAAGTTTGAAACTTTCTCGACTCCAGCGCTGCCGAGTGAGGCGTTTCGGAACGTATGTTTACGGGCGAGTAAATCGGAGAAATCGCGCCACTCCACATATTAAATACAACTATTCCAACTAGTAGTCTATTGTGAGACTAGCTCTCAGTAAGGTAGAGTTGACACACTTTTGGGTCTTATGTCGCATTTGGTAATTTTCAATAAAAATTTAAATATTCTATTGAAATTTAATCAAGTAAAATATTTAAGATGTGAAATTTAAAGCTCAAAATTTATTGACATTAAATAATTTCTGTGGCGTACTGATGGAGGACATTAACTGTACCATTTCAGGATTCCAGGCCAGGCGAAATGAGTCACCCTTGTAACTGTCAAAATTTGTTAGAGAATTGACGTCTTCGTACACAGAATAATTTCCTAGAAAATTAAATGAAGCCGCATAATGAGGTCCGAATAGGGAATAATACTATAACAACAGGATGTCCACGCGATTGAAGGTTTTAGAATCAGCACCTGCAAATAGCTTTGGAAAGAGGCAGCGCAAACACTCGTGGCTCAACCACGCTGTTTTCCGCGGAATGATCGAGATAACAATTTCCAAAGGTTGTGGTGCAGGAACGGAAGGCAAGGATGGCCAAAGACGCCGTCGCTAGAAAGCGCGGTCCGGCAGCCTGAGTTGGCCATAAATGGGGTCCCATCTTTCCAAGGGGTGCCGTCTGGTTCATTATGTTACTTTTTATAATTTAATGGTAAAGTAATCTATGATGACCCGGCCATATGAAAAAGGACACCTGATATTACTAGCCCAGGGGCGCGTGGAAGGTAAAGGTCTATAAAACCCTAGTTAACTTGCAATAAGGGTATTATTTATGAACATCGACGACCTTTGTCGAACGCTTTTCGAAGCTTAGGATTTAACCTAAGTTTTAAATACAAATAATTTCCCAGAATGAAATTTAAGATCGTAGGGTCAATGGAGGTAAGTGTGATCAAAATATTTTTTTCTGGCGTTTACCTGAAATTACTCTTAAACTAAAAATAGCACCCTCTTAAGAATTGGTACAATTAATACGGCCACTTTATCCTACACAACCACGCAATCAAATATAATATCAATTAAATAGTGATATAAATATTTATTATTTAATTTAACTCTGGTACTGATCACACTTACAACCCCCCATGCGGGGAAGTGTGATAGGGGGGTGGGGTAATTGTTATCACTTGAAATCCTTGACCAATCGCTAATGAATTTGCATAAAGAGGTTAAAAATGGTGTCCCAATAAAGCTATATTTTTTTCGTAGATCTAAAATAATATCTTCGTGTGGTCACACTTACCCCCAAAATGAAGGGCAAGTGTGATAGGGGGGGGGGGGTAATTGTGATCACTTGAAATCCTTGACCAATCGCAATAAATTTGCATACAGAGGGTAAAAATGGTGTCGCAATAAAGCTATATTTTTTTCGTAGATCCAAAATAATATCTTCGTGTGGTCACACTTACCCCCAAAATGCGGGGCAAGTGTGATAGGAAGGTTAGTTAATTGTGATCTTGTGAAATCCTTGATCAATCGCAATGAAATTGAATACAGCGGATAAATATGGTGTCCCAAAAAAGCTCAATTTTTTTCATAGCCGTAAAATAATATCTTCGTGTGGTCACACTTACTCCGCACCGCAAATTTTGAAAGACTTTTTTCAGATAAAATTTTGAAAACCTCAAAATTTTAGCAAAAACACCAAATTTTCCTAGCAGGTAAAAGGTTAAGCAGACTACAAAATACCTAAATTTAAAATCGGTTTGTCAGTTAGAAAAAAAATTACAGAACTTTTCTTTTGGGCATAAAATCTCTAAACACGAGTAGAAGAGTATAACATTTTTTCAACTAAAATTTTTAAAAACGAAATTTAATTCAAATTAATATTGAAAATATACAAAATGTGTAGAATTAAGTATATTTCAATATCCATTCATCAAATATTATGTTATAATATTATTTGGGGAAATAATAAGGGGTGATCATACTTACCTCCATTGACCCTATATCTGTAAACAGTTTGAGAACTCGCTCGAGCTCAGAAAGCTTCCACCAGCACCTAACGCAAAGTTCATTTTCAACCCCAAAGAAACCAGCTGGCAGATCGAGAGCTATACAATCCTGATAAAACCACCCGGATTTAGCCGGATAAATTCACATTAAAAAAATCCACATTAAAACTAAGTTTATTTTAAATCTCAAAACTGAAGATTTCGAGTACGTATTATATGTTTTAAGAAAACTAGATTACACTATATTATAAATCCTTGCAAAGCCAGAAATCCGTCACAGGATTGATGAGCGACAAAAGGGTGAAGTTAGTCTAACTTTGGACAGGGCAGCCGAGAGTGGCTGCGGGCCCTAGTAAAATATAATTCCGGGCCCCAAGGCAACAGTTACTTACTGGAGATTGCTTTACTTTTTCGGAGGGAAACCCAGAAGAAGTATACCTCGTTGGTTCAAACACGGGGAACTAAATTTCAAACGTTTCCCTTAGTTGCAGCCCTCTTTCTGATTCAATCCTAATAGACAGATTAAGTCAAGAACTTGTAGAAGTGTAGACGTTCATCAGTGCAGCTTAGGACAAAAAAAAATATTCTAGATGATGCGGTCGCAAAATTAAAAAAAAGAGCGTATCTGTTGCGATTCACTTCAAACTGTTTTTGGTAGTGTAGTATTGAGATGATTGATAAATATTTAACGCATTATTAAAGTTATAAAATAATTTCTAATACGCGAAAAGGTAGAAACGTCCATAATAAAAGGGGGCAAAAAAGCTAAATCCTAACAAAATTAAAGAAATGAAATAAGTTCAAAAACGTATAGAGCTATTCAATTAAACACTAAATCTAGGTTAATCCCCGGCAGTCCTTTGATAAGTTATCATTACGCAGATACCGTGTCTTTAGGTCGGGGACGGGTACAGTGTCTGGTCTAACCGTCTAGGTTGTTTCGGATAAGGCGTAGTACTGAAACCATTGGAAGGAGTGAGGTAATTACGCTACACTGTTGAAATGATGTTTTTCTAATACTTACTTTAAATAGTTCTAAACTAGGGAAATATGTTGAATTGAGATTACAAAAGTATAAATATAGCTTGTAAGTTGGAAAATGAGACGGTCGTGTAGAGCTTCTCAATTGGAAATAGAATGTATGTTAATCCAGGTTAGAAGTATGTAAGGTTATCATTGCGCAGAGGCATTGTCGTAACCAATGAGGTGTAACCGAGGTGCGACTATTGCTAGTTGAAAACTTAACCCAATACCCGGCCGAGACGACGCGAAATATCGTCGGCTATGGCAATTTTTGACGGCCTTACGGGGCTTCATGAAATATACAAAAACAAACATACCGATACAGTATAGCTTAATTGTATCAGCAAAAGTATTTACTTTACGAAAACATGTTTAACCAGAATACTGCTGTTGGCTCGCGTTGCTTGAAGGGCATTAATTACAAACTAAATATTTTAAATAATATAAATAAGAGTACCATTAACATATTTAATCGTTAATATAAGAATTTTAAATATCATTAAAAATCATAAAATCATTAATTTATAAAATATATATATATTTTTTAATATTCTGAAGATTTATTCACTTTAAGCACCTAAACAAAGTTACATAGAATGTTATGGTGAACCAAAATAAAATAAATTAGCACAAGGTTGCCAGGTAATCGGCAAGCGAAGCACCCGGGGGGAACGAGTTAAGAACTGATGCTGCGTTCCCTCTTTGAACCGCAATAGCAATTCTTTGCGTGAGAAATTCCACCTATCGCGGCTCGCCGGTAACCTCACGAATTTGACGCCCGATGGCATGTATCAACGCCACACCGTCCCGACCGAAGGAGCCGAGGGTTTCGATGGCGACGGCCTTAACCATGTATTTGACTTTCTTTTTTTGTTCAGCCTGGGTAGCCGCCCAGAGGGGGGCTGAGGAAGAAGAGGACGCTAGAGGGTCGGTACAGGTGAAGTCCCAGACGAGGGATTTCCCGCCCGACCAAGGGACCAGGGTTAATCCATCTGGGCGTTTTCCGTCATCACGCGAAAGACCCGGCGGATCTAGGGTGCACGGAACTCCAGCGGAGACCGGGGTGCGTTTTAAAATGTCGTTCACAGCACCGTGACGGGAAAGCCGACCCGTGCTACGCTTACAGCTAAGACCATGGGTGCCGAAAGAGTCAACAGCACTTCCACAATTACACGAATGCGGCACACAGATGCGGGCACCCAGGCAAAGGCCGACGGCGATTCCAAATGAATCCTCGTTTAAGAGGGTGCCAAGAGACGGCGAGGGGAGCGCGTTCAACCAGCATCCCGACTCCTTAGATTTTACAGAGTGCAGTCTTGCCTTGTCCCTATCAGTGGCAGCGCAGTCCCACAGGAAAGCGGATGACCAATAATTAAGTGGAATAATAAAATGGAACATGAATTGTCCCGCAATGGATTGGGTGGGGGATTCTAGTGAAATGTTAAAAGGGTCATTATGCTAATCGTTGGTGGCGCTTTTTGAAAATTTCAGTTGGTGCTTCGCAAGGATTTTGGGCAGTGATATTTTTCCAGAAAAGAAAATATTCGAGTATATTTTACCATTGAGATCAAAAATCTTTAAACTTACAGAAAAATCGCAGCTTTTGAAGAAGTTAAATATACAGCTAGATGCATAAAAAGATTTCGTTTCAGAGAAGAAGTTAGCTGGTAAATACATCATTTTTGTATTTATTTTTGATTACCTCTACTTAGTTTAGAAAACCGGTACGTTGACTTAAGTGTAATTACTAATAAAAATGCCAATAAGCTTTATAAGTTATGCCGTATTTTAATTAAAAGGCATTAATATGTAAATCAATATGTAAATATTGTTTTTACTCAAAATGAATTTCTTTAAGTACTAGTATCTGACTTTGGAACTATGGTTGTGAACTGTTTTCCTAATAAAATCAAAGCAGTACTAGTCTGATTTCTATATGGTTTTACAGTTGGTAGAAAATAGGCCTGCCATATATTCTTTGCCGGAAATAACAGACTTGGAAAAGTGTTTAATATATAATTTTGAAATTCCTTTCAACCTCTTTTTGTGAATTATTATTTCCCATTTAATTAGGGATGTTTTGATATTTTATCGGTTTAAAAATGGACGTCAGTGCCTGCTTGCTTCTTCCACCATTCCTTTTCAAGGAAGATCCAACCTTTCTCTTTATTTTCAGCGTAAGCTGTTCAATTAATTTCATTTAACAGTTAGAAGTGAACAAACTTCTGATATAGGAACCAACTGAAGATCATGAGAATTCAGTTTTGCTTTTGCAAGGAGAAGAATATTTGGAAAAACCAACAAAAATGTTGTTGGAAACAGAGATTTTCAACGCCGGAAGTGTAGTTAAAGGCTTTGTTCTTATTTTCATTTCATATTATGTTTTCGGGATTGTGTATAGCCCCAAACTACGAAAAACATTCACATTTGTTCAAAAAGTGATTTTGAAAAATCAGCCTTCGCTTTATAAAATTACAGTACCTGTAAAAAATGTCGTAAGCAAGCTTTCTGTTTAGTTGTTTGGTATTTACCTGGAAATAAATTCAATTTATAAGCATTTGGTGTTTTTTGGATTTCGATATAGTTTTTAGGTCCTATCCTGGGTAAGAAAGGGAAAAACAAGGTTTATTTTACCCCAAAAATGGTTCTAATAAATACCTTATGGTATGAAAGTATATCATAATAAGTAAACTAAAATGCCTTGTGAGGAGGTTAATTTTAATCCCGAAAGAGTCCCAATAAATACCCAAAAGTAGTATGGGCAAGAACCATAAGTAGGAAATATAAAAACCTCTTGAGGCACTAAGAAGGTCTCAAGAAGGTTCTTTAATCCTCCAAAAAGGTTCTTATAAATACCTTATGGTATGGAAATATATCATAATAAGTAAACTAAAATGCCTTGCGTAGGATTACATAGTTCCTAAAAAGGTTTAATTTAACTCTGAAAAAGGAGCGATATAAAACCTTAAAATGGTATTTAAAGACCATAAATGGTTCGCCTGAAAACCGTTTTAGGAAATGAAATATTACCCAAAAGGTTAAATTTAATCCCGAAAATATACTAATAAATACCTACAAATAGTATGGACACGCACCATAAATAGGAAATATAAAAACCTCTTTATGTACTAAGAAGGTCCCAAGAAGGTTTTTTAACTCTCCAAATATGGGATTATTTAATACCACGAGGTATACCAAAATACCTTACCAATGAGGTATTTTCCAGTACCAATATAAAAAGGTTTATTTTCATACTCTAAAAGGTAGCTATGTGGATGCATTCGAATATACCTTTGTGGGTATGAAAAGCTACTTTTATTTTTAACAGTGTACAGTTTTATTTATTTTTCTGGGAAATTACTTTGGTGTACCATGACGTCGATTTATAATCTTAAATCTTGTTTAACAGTCACAAAGGTTACTCATATCGCCGTAGTGCGGAAATGGTACAGTTAATATAATAGAGAAAGAAGCCTTCTATGGCCCGATAAAAGTTTCTTTGCAAAGAGATATCGCATCGCTCTCTGTAGCCCCTTTTTGGCGAGGCGAAATTCCACTTTCGTTTAGCGTTGTTATTATTATCACACAGTTCGATAAACCTCTCGATTTTCTCCGAACTATGATTTTAATCGCGTACTATATAATACTCTTTTTGCGATAATTTAATTAATTTCCGATATTTGGGCGATAATTAAAGAAGTTTTGGAACGTACCTTTTTGTTCACTTTAGAATGTAATATTATGCCAATATATAAATTTAAAATTTGCGTGTCACGGCCAACTATGGCCAAATGCTACCACACTATAGCGAGTAATCAAAGTTGCCCGTACTCTAATAAAATTTCATTTTTGTGCATATATACCCCCTAAGCAAGGCCCTAAGGAGGATGCTGACCGCCACCTGATGACGTAACCTTCGTATTTTTAAACGCTCGTATCTCATTTACATGTTATCGACGTTAGTTTATCGTCTATCAATTTGAAGGAAATAATATACTCTACAACATCGGTATGCATATTTTCGATAGGACTAACGGTAATTGCTATATACAAACACAAAATTCTGATGACGTCATCAGGGGGTCAGCCACCACCGAGAGATTTTCTCCCGGCGGATTTTGGAACCTTAGGGAAACTGTGCAAAATTTGGTACTGGTAATCGGAAGTGAAATATTTTTTGACTAACGACACGGACTAAATTTAACTGTGTAATAACCGTTTGGTTACGGTAATTTCTTAGAGTGTGGGACACCAAAATAATTTCCCAGAAAAATAAATGAAACTGTATAATGAGGTTCGAGAAGGGGACAAACCTTTAACAATAGAATGTCCACGCGATTGAAGGTTTTAGAATCAGAACCTGCAAATAGCTTTGAAAAGAGGCAGCTCCGCTGATACCCATACGTTGGCGCGCAAACACTCGTGGCTCAACCACGCTTGCTTTCCGCGGAATGAACGAGATAACAATTTCCAAACCATGTGGTGCAATCGCCGAATTACGGTGTTTGCAACGTCACGATGGGGAACTTTCTTCGTCTCCGAGAACGAGCGTCACAATTCAAAGAGAGAGAGTCCGTGATAAGCCGCTCAAAGGGCGACTCGTCTCGGTATAAAATGTCAGCTCCCGAATACTTGGACCATCATTCGACCAGTCTCAGCCATCCAGTGATTTCAGTCCAGAAGGAGCAGACCAAACCAACTCTGATCGTAAGTACCATTTTGTCTACTATAAAGAAACTCTTATATTTGGAATTTAAAACTAACCACGAGTTTAATCTTCCATTAATTTTAATTTAAAAAACCTTTAAACTTAGAAAATTAGCTTTACAATATCTGATTTGAAAATAATAAATTTTTACTTTCTAAGTTTAGAAATCAAGGCCTTCGCGTAATTAACTTAATCTCAATCTAATCTTAAAATTAAGTTTATTGTTATTTTTTTTAAAGATGAAATCTATCTTCGTTTTCGCTATCGTGGCCGCCGTGATATCCTGCGCATTCTGCCGACCCCAGGATGGCCCCGGGGCCCCAGGAGCGGAAGGCAAGGAAGGACAGGACAGGTTCTTCTTCGGAGACCACGGACTTCATATTGGGAACAGCAACGGAGGACACAACAGTGGCGGATACCCCTACCCCGGACAGTACCACGCCCAGCCTTACCCCTTCCCCGGCGCATTCCCCTGGGGTTAAACGCCATCACTCTGCCATTACCATTCATCCATTGTCATTAAATCAGTTGTACATGAATTATTTATACGCAATCCTGCCTTTATTATTAGAAAATAAACATTGTGATGAAACTAATTTTGTTTTTTGCAATTCCTGAAATGATACATACAAATTTGCTTATTTGGAAGATTATTATTTTGGGGGGAAACTCTATTGCAAGTTTGCAACCAGGTGCGTAGCGCAAAGGGTTTTGTTGGGGCTCTCAGGTAGCGATAGCAATTCATCAGGATTTATTTAAATTCATTAGGTTTAATCGGCAAGATAGATTAGCGTGGTTCATTTTCCAGCACATTGTCGGGTGCCCTATCATAATAATTATCTAATCAATTTACTTGATATTCAGGAAACTTAGCAAAAGTAAACTTTATTAAAAATAAAAGTAATCAAACTTAATGAAGACTGATGAATGTTAACCAGAACGCCAAATATTGATATTACGAGCGCAATTATAAACCACTATTTGACAAAAACGATAGTATATAGAATAGGTTTAAAATAATAATAAAATAATTTGAATTTGAAATTCTTTTCGTTTTCATTTATAGTAATCGCTATAATAATCTTATAATGGAAATACAGAAAAAGCTAAAAATTAAGTCAGACTACCGTAAAAACAAGTGCGCTCTAAAAACTAAGGGTTTAAATTTAAACCATTAATGTGTATAAACCTTTTGTCCAAAATCCAATCCATCGAAGGATTTCATAAAAACCATTCTAAATTTAATTGGTTTAGGTCTAAACCATTTATATTTCCAGAGAATTAAATATTTATTTATTTGGTTTTATTTTAAACCATTACTGTAGCAATATAAAACGATTTATATGATATTAGAGTTTAATAATGGCTTGTATATAAACCATTTTAAATATATTTATATGCTACTGCAAATACCACAAATGTTTAAAGTTACACTCTTACTAATATGGCGAGATACCTTTACTGCGCTTCCAATAGCAGCTTAATGGTTTGAATTTGAACTCTGACTATACTGCCGGGAGACCTTTACTGCGCTTCCAATAGCAGCTTAATGGTTTGAATTTGAACTCTTACCATACTGCCGGGAGACCTTTACTGGGCTTCCAATAGCAGCTTAATGGTTTGAATTTGAACTCTGACTATACTGCCGGGAGACCTTTACTGCGCTTCCAATAGCAGCTTAATGGTTTGAATTTGAACTCTTACTATACTTCCGGGAAACCATTAATGCGCTTCCAATAGCAGCTTAATGGTTTGAAGTTAAACTCTTACTATACTGCCGGGAGACCTTTACTGCGCTGCTAGTGGCATCTTAATGGTTGGTGTTTAAACTCTTACTATACTGGCGGGAGACCTTTACTGCGCTTTTGAAAACACAGTAATGGTTGTTCTGTTAGCATTATTTACCAGAAAACATAAAGTAGATGGTACCCTAATTATTATTTAAATTTATATACCCAATTTAAAATACCGACCCAAATTGAGACAATTATCCAAAATTTGATATTTACCCAAATTTAACCACCTTTGTTTAAAAAAAATTGAATAATTGCATAAGGGGGGACCCTTAGAATCTTCGATTTTACCATGTTAATTTACTTAGAGAAATATAATATTGCAGTTGTCAAAAACGTTTTCAGTTGCCATGGTAAAACTAAATCCCATCGCATTTTTTTCCTTTTGGGGTTTTTTAAGTTACATGAAGGTCAACTTAATCCCTGAATTTAAACAAAATCGGTGAGTTACACCTCGGGTAGTCTCCTTGCTAGTGTAAGGTAGGTGATGCTAATATAAACAACTTTAATCTTTATTATAATTAAATTTAATCCATTTAAATACAGAAACCTAAATTTAATAATTAACAAAAGAGGTAGGCTTACGTTAACCTTACGCCACCACTAGAGGTGTCAACGAGCCGAGCAAACTCGCGAGGGCTCGCAACTCGACACGCTCGAAGTGTATCGAACCGAGTCGAGCTAAGAATAAATGAGTCGAGTGTCGAAGCGAGCAAAAACGTATCGAGCCGAGTTCTAGAGCTCGCTCGTTAATCAGCAGAAAACGAACCGTGTCAGGAACCGAGCCTATGTCATATCGAGCGACCAACGAGTCGAGCTAGTTTCTTGGCGAGCGAGCAACGAGTCGAGCTAGTTTCTTGGCGAGTGCGAGCACCGAGTCGAGCTAGTTTCGTGGCGAACGAGCAACGAGTCGAGCTAGTTTCTTGGCGAACGCATCGAACTACGAGCTAAAAAGTTGAGCCCTGAAACGAATCAAGTGCCCTCGCTTGAAAAAACCATTGACTCGGCTTAGGCTCAACTCAGTTTAGGCTCGACTCGGCTTAGGCTTGACTCGGTTTAGGCCCGACTCGGCTTAGGCTCGACTCGGCGTAGGCTTGACTCGGTTTAGGCTCGACTCGGCTTAGGCTCGACTTGTTATGTGCTCAGCTCGTTTATGGATCGGTTCAACAAAGGCTCGAAAAAAAGTGACTCGGCTCGAGTTCGACTCGGGTGGCCTTTTAGCTAGCCGAACCCTATTTTAGTCGCGCTCGATTCGTTTAAGACTCGCTCGATTCGTTTAAGACTCGCTCGCCGCATAACTCGCTCAAAATGTCTAAAAGTCAAAATTTCAGCCGGAGTATCTAACCGTTAACCGGTTTCGCCCTTTTGTGGCTCATCAGTACTGTGTAGGATTTCTGGTTTTTCTCGAAAAACTACCGATATCACTAAAACTAATAAAAAGCTTTGTATATAGGGCAACACAGTTGTATATTCGCTCAAAATGGTTTCCGATTTAAATTTCTCTGTTCGACTTGTGTAAAATACATAGTTGTACCGAGCGAGTTTATGAAAATAAATAACCACTTAAAATCCGTCAATTTATGTTTTAAAATTAATTACCCGAATGCGGCCATTTTAATTGAAACCTTGGTCACCACTCGAGAATGCTATTTACAATTTTTATTCTAGCACCAAAAAATAAAGTAAAACTTATCGTCGAACTAGACAGTTTAAAGGCCCATCCACACTATCCAACTTTAGTCAGCTGACAACTTGAAAGATTTTTGTCGGACGAACAAGGCGGGTAATGAGAACGTGTCAGTTGGTTAGTGTGAATGCAAAATAAGTCAGGCTGACTAGTCTGCCTAATTTGGTCAGCTGACTAAAGTTGGGTAGTTAGAATGAGCCTTAAGGGTGATTTCAAAGGGATCTGATGAATGACAACAAACATTTAGAACTTTAAATCAGTGCAAATGCAGACCGAGTAAAAGCACAGTTAACGCGTAACGTTCAAGTCAATGAAGCAATGTAGAAATCCACAAAAAAATGCATAGAAAATGTTTTCAATAAGTAAAATAAAAAGGAACTGTCCAAGCCTAAATATAATTTTCACAATCAACTATTACTGTGTAAATCGTGTTAGGATAGAAGACCGTTAAAGGTCTTTGTTATGTACAGAAACGTCAATTAAGGCCGCTAAATTCAAGACCACACTGACCTATAGGCCGAATTAGCCCTGGTCTCAAGAAGCAGTTTTGCCGCCCCAGTTTGAAACCCTACTGCTGACTACAGCAACTTTCACCTGAATCTTTACGTACCCAGTCCGACCCTAGCTTAGGCAAGCTACACTAATGAAATGAATACATTTAATTTAGTGCTCGAGGAAACCACACTTGTTTAAACGGTTTATTGTCTGGGTTTAAAATAAAGGCCAGCTATAATGTACAAAAAGTTTTATATATTCATCACCATCCATGATTATCGCTGAGCAACCACCTGGTTGCTCCCACCCCCAAAGAACGTCCTTGAATGCCTCAAATATAATACAGAATAATATGAACCTAATATCCATTTTTAGAAAGGTGTTACGATATGCGTTCCTTTAACCTTAGAAAGTAAGCTTTCGAGCTATTAAATAGCGAGCCAATGGTTTTTTCAAGCGAGGGCACTTGATTCGTTTCAGGGCTCAACTTTTTAGCTCGTAGTTCGATGCGTTCGCCAAGAAACTAGCTCGACTCGTTGCTCGTTCGCCACGAAACTAGCTCGACTCGGTGCTCGCACTCGCCAAGAAACTAGCTCGACTCGTTGCTCGCTCGCCAAGAAACTAGCTCGACTCGTTGGTCGCTCGATATGACATAGGCTCGGTTCCTGACACGGTTCGTTTTCTGCTGATTAACGAGCGAGCTCTAGAACTCGGCTCGATACGTTTTTGCTCGCTTCGACACTCGACTCATTTATTCTTAGCTCGACTCGGTTCGATACACTTCGAGCGTGTCGAGTTGCGAGCCCTCGCGAGTTTGCTCGGCTCGTTGACACCTCTAGTGGTGGCGTAAGGTTAACGTAAGCCTACCTCTTTTGTTAATTATTAAATTTAGGTTTCTGTATTTAAATGGATTAAATTTAATTATAATAAAGATTAAAGTTGTTTATATTAGCATCACCTACCTTACACTAGCAAGGAGACTACCCGAGGTGTAACTCACCGATTTTGTTTAAATTCAGGGATTAAGTTGACCTTCATGTAACTTAAAAAACCCCAAAAGGAAAAAAATGCGATGGGATTTAGTTTTACCATGGCAACTGAAAACGTTTTTGACAACTGCAATATTATATTTCTCTAAGTAAATTAACATGGTAAAATCGAAGATTCTAAGGGTCCCCCCTTATGCAATTATTCAATTTTTTTTAAACAAAGGTGGTTAAATTTGGGTAAATATCAAATTTTGGATAATTGTCTCAATTTGGGTCGGTATTTTAAATTGGGTATATAAATTTAAATAATAATTAGGGTACCATCTACTTTATGTTTTCTGGTAAATAATGCTAACAGAACAACCATTACTGTGTTTTCAAAAGCGCAGTAAAGGTCTCCCGCCAGTATAGTAAGAGTTTAAACACCAACCATTAAGATGCCACTAGCAGCGCAGTAAAGGTCTCCCGGCAGTATAGTAAGAGTTTAACTTCAAACCATTAAGCTGCTATTGGAAGCGCATTAATGGTTTCCCGGAAGTATAGTAAGAGTTCAAATTCAAACCATTAAGCTGCTATTGGAAGCGCAGTAAAGGTCTCCCGGCAGTATAGTCAGAGTTCAAATTCAAACCATTAAGCTGCTATTGGAAGCCCAGTAAAGGTCTCCCGGCAGTATGGTAAGAGTTCAAATTCAAACCATTAAGCTGCTATTGGAAGCGCAGTAAAGGTCTCCCGGCAGTATAGTCAGAGTTCAAATTCAAACCATTAAGCTGCTATTGGAAGCGCAGTAAAGGTATCTCGCCATATTAGTAAGAGTGTAACTTTAAACATTTGTGGTATTTGCAGTAGCATATAAATATATTTAAAATGGTTTATATACAAGCCATTATTAAACTCTAATATCATATAAATCGTTTTATATTGCTACAGTAATGGTTTAAAATAAAACCAAATAAATAAATATTTAATTCTCTGGAAATATAAATGGTTTAGACCTAAACCAATTAAATTTAGAATGGTTTTTATGAAATCCTTCGATGGATTGGATTTTGGACAAAAGGTTTATACACATTAATGGTTTAAATTTAAACCCTTAGTTTTTAGAGCGCACTTGTTTTTACGGTAGTCTGACTTAATTTTTAGCTTTTTCTGTATTTCCATTATAAGATTATTATAGCGATTACTATAAATGAAAACGAAAAGAATTTCAAATTCAAATTATTTTATTATTATTTTAAACCTATTCTATATACTATCGTTTTTGTCAAATAGTGGTTTATAATTGCGCTCGTAATATCAATATTTGGCGTTCTGGTTAACATTCATCAGTCTTCATTAAGTTTGATTACTTTTATTTTTAATAAAGTTTACTTTTGCTAAGTTTCCTGAATATCAAGTAAATTGATTAGATAATTATTATGATAGGGCACCCGACAATGTGCTGGAAAATGAACCACGCTAATCTATCTTGCCGATTAAACCTAATGAATTTAAATAAATCCTGATGAATTGCTATCGCTACCTGAGAGCCCCAACAAAACCCTTTGCGCTACGCACCTGGTTGCAAACTTGCAATAGAGTTTCCCCCCAAAATAATAATCTTCCAAATAAGCAAATTTGTATGTATCATTTCAGGAATTGCAAAAAACAAAATTAGTTTCATCACAATGTTTATTTTCTAATAATAAAGGCAGGATTGCGTATAAATAATTCATGTACAACTGATTTAATGACAATGGATGAATGGTAATGGCAGAGTGATGGCGTTTAACCCCAGGGGAATGCGCCGGGGAAGGGGTAAGGCTGGGCGTGGTACTGTCCGGGGTAGGGGTATCCGCCACTGTTGTGTCCTCCGTTGCTGTTCCCAATATGAAGTCCGTGGTCTCCGAAGAAGAACCTGTCCTGTCCTTCCTTGCCTTCCGCTCCTGGGGCCCCGGGGCCATCCTGGGGTCGGCAGAATGCGCAGGATATCACGGCGGCCACGATAGCGAAAACGAAGATAGATTTCATCTTTAAAAAAAATAACAATAAACTTAATTTTAAGATTAGATTGAGATTAAGTTAATTACGCGAAGGCCTTGATTTCTAAACTTAGAAAGTAAAAATTTATTATTTTCAAATCAGATATTGTAAAGCTAATTTTCTAAGTTTAAAGGTTTTTTAAATTAAAATTAATGGAAGATTAAACTCGTGGTTAGTTTTAAATTCCAAATATAAGAGTTTCTTTATAGTAGACAAAATGGTACTTACGATCAGAGTTGATTTGGTCTGCTCCTTCTGGACTGAAATCACTGGATGGCTGAGACTGGTCGAATGATGGTCCAAGTATTCGGGAGCTGACATTTTATACCGAGACGAGTCGCCCTTTGAGCGGCTTATCACGGACTCTCTCTCTTTGAATTGTGACGCTCGTTCTCGGAGACGAAGAAAGTTCCCCATCGTGACGTTGCAAACACCGTAATTCGGCGATTGCACCACATGGTTTGGAAATTGTTATCTCGTTCATTCCGCGGAAAGCAAGCGTGGTTGAGCCACGAGTGTTTGCGCGCCAACGTATGGGTATCAGCGGAGCTGCCTCTTTTCAAAGCTATTTGCAGGTTCTGATTCTAAAACCTTCAATCGCGTGGACATTCTATTGTTAAAGGTTTGTCCCCTTCTCGAACCTCATTATACAGTTTCATTTATTTTTCTGGGAAATTATTTTGGTGTCCCACACTCTAAGAAATTACCGTAACCAAACGGTTATTACACAGTTAAATTTAGTCCGTGTCGTTAGTCAAAAAATATTTCACTTCCGATTACCAGTACCAAATTTTGCACAGTTTCCCTAAGGTTCCAAAATCCGCCGGGAGAAAATGTCTCGGTGGTGGCTGACCCCCTGATGACGTCATCAGAATTTTGTGTTTGTATATAGCAATTACCGTTAGTCCTATCGAAAATATGCATACCGATGTTGTAGAGTATATTATTTCCTTCAAATTGATAGACGATAAACTAACGTCGATAACATGTAAATGAGATACGAGCGTTTAAAAATACGAAGGTTACGTCATCAGGTGGCGGTCAGCATCCTTTCATTCCTTAGGGCCTTGCTTAGGGGGTATATATGCACAAAAATGAAATTTTATTAGAGTACGGGCAACTTTGATTACTCGCTATAGTGTGGTAGCATTTGGCCATAGTTGGCCGTGACACGCAAATTTTAAATTTATATATTGGCATAATATTACATTCTAAAGTGAACAAAAAGGTACGTTCCAAAACTTCTTTAATTATCGCCCAAATATCGGAAATTAATTAAATTATCGCAAAAAGAGTATTATATAGTACGCGATTAAAATCATAGTTCGGAGAAAATCGAGAGGTTTATCGAACTGTGTGATAATAATAACAACGCTAAACGAAAGTGGAATTTCGCCTCGCCAAAAAGGGGCTACAGAGAGCGATGCGATATCTCTTTGCAAAGAAACTTTTATCGGGCCATAGAAGGCTTCTTTCTCTATTATATTAACTGTACCATTTCCGCACTACGGCGATATGAGTAACCTTTGTGACTGTTAAACAAGATTTAAGATTATAAATCGACGTCATGGTACACCAAAGTAATTTCCCAGAAAAATAAATAAAACTGTACACTGTTAAAAATAAAAGTAGCTTTTCATACCCACAAAGGTATATTCGAATGCATCCACATAGCTACCTTTTAGAGTATGAAAATAAACCTTTTTATATTGGTACTGGAAAATACCTCATTGGTAAGGTATTTTGGTATACCTCGTGGTATTAAATAATCCCATATTTGGAGAGTTAAAAAACCTTCTTGGGACCTTCTTAGTACATAAAGAGGTTTTTATATTTCCTATTTATGGTGCGTGTCCATACTATTTGTAGGTATTTATTAGTATATTTTCGGGATTAAATTTAACCTTTTGGGTAATATTTCATTTCCTAAAACGGTTTTAAGGCGAACCATTTATGGTCTTTAAATACCATTTTAAGGTTTTATATCGCTCCTTTTTCAGAGTTAAATTAAACCTTTTTAGGAACTATGTAATCCTACACAAGGCATTTTAGTTTACTTATTATGATATATTTCCATACCATAAGGTATTTATAAGAACCTTTTTGGAGGATTAAAGAACCTTCTTGAGACCTTCTTAGTGCCTCAAGAGGTTTTTATATTTCCTACTTATGGTTCTTGCCCATACTACTTTTGGGTATTTATTGGGACTCTTTCGGGATTAAAATTAACCTCCTCACAAGGCATTTTAGTTTACTTATTATGATATACTTTCATACCATAAGGTATTTATTAGAACCATTTTTGGGGTAAAATAAACCTTGTTTTTCCCTTTCTTACCCAGGATAGGACCTAAAAACTATATCGAAATCCAAAAAACACCAAATGCTTATAAATTGAATTTATTTCCAGGTAAATACCAAACAACTAAACAGAAAGCTTGCTTACGACATTTTTTACAGGTACTGTAATTTTATAAAGCGAAGGCTGATTTTTCAAAATCACTTTTTGAACAAATGTGAATGTTTTTCGTAGTTTGGGGCTATACACAATCCCGAAAACATAATATGAAATGAAAATAAGAACAAAGCCTTTAACTACACTTCCGGCGTTGAAAATCTCTGTTTCCAACAACATTTTTGTTGGTTTTTCCAAATATTCTTCTCCTTGCAAAAGCAAAACTGAATTATCATGATCTTCAGTTGGTTCCTATATCAGAAGTTTGTTCACTTCTAACTGTTAAATGCAATTAATTGAACAGCTTACGCTGAAAATAAAGAGAAAGGTTGGATCTTCCTTGAAAAGGAATGGTGGAAGAAGCAAGCAGGCACTGACGTCCATTTTTAAACCGATAAAATATCAAAACATCCCTAATTAAATGGGAAATAATAATTCACAAAAAGAGGTTGAAAGGAATTTCAAAATTATATATTAAACACTTTTCCAAGTCTGTTATTTCCGGCAAAGAATATATGGCAGGCCTATTTTCTACCAACTGTAAAACCATATAGAAATCAGACTAGTACTGCTTTGATTTTATTAGGAAAACAGTTCACAACCATAGTTCCAAAGTCAGATACTAGTACTTAAAGAAATTCATTTTGAGTAAAAACAATATTTACATATTGATTTACATATTAATGCCTTTTAATTAAAATACGGCATAACTTATAAAGCTTATTGGCATTTTTATTAGTAATTACACTTAAGTCAACGTACCGGTTTTCTAAACTAAGTAGAGGTAATCAAAAATAAATACAAAAATGATGTATTTACCAGCTAACTTCTTCTCTGAAACGAAATCTTTTTATGCATCTAGCTGTATATTTAACTTCTTCAAAAGCTGCGATTTTTCTGTAAGTTTAAAGATTTTTGATCTCAATGGTAAAATATACTCGAATATTTTCTTTTCTGGAAAAATATCACTGCCCAAAATCCTTGCGAAGCACCAACTGAAATTTTCAAAAAGCGCCACCAACGATTAGCATAATGACCCTTTTAACATTTCACTAGAATCCCCCACCCAATCCATTGCGGGACAATTCATGTTCCATTTTATTATTCCACTTAATTATTGTTTTCGCCTAACCATCGTATTCCAAACAAGTTGTTCGAAGCGTACCCCATAGACCAAATATACTTAGACTGGAAGGTTCTATGAAGCTCCATGTTTTACTTATTTTCGCTGGCCGCATTGTTTTTGAGGCGTTAATTTTGACAAACAAGACGTCGCGGGTACCAAGGGGCCTATCCAGGGTGTATATAAACGGTGTGTAGATTGTTGACATCAAATTCATTGATTTGTAGTACATAGGAAACAAATACTCAATAATGATTTAGTTTAATCGACTTTAAATGTTGAAAATAATTTTTGGTAGCTATATTTCGTCTACTAATCGGTAAAAAGTAAGTAATTGTTTGTTTTTCATTAATGTTTTCTGACAGACAATCATAGAAAACTCGTTCAATGTTAGCTCTAGCACATTTCTTGTTTCGAATTTGTAAAATGTATAGTACCACATGGTCAGCTTGTTTATTTCGCCCCTCGGAAACAATACATATTGTAGGAAAACATAAAAACAAATTCATTAATAGCCTTTCATTCCACTTAAATTTTATTTATTGCTACTCCCAGTCATTGTAAAAAAACGCGAATCTAAACAAAGTGCTTCAGTTATATCGGTCCTTTTTGCTCCGGTTTTTTAACGAGGGAAATGTAGTAAAAAGAGCTAGGGGGGATTAAGGGCAGATTAGAGCGGAGAGTGTTAATGATTCGGCCAAAAAAATTCGGATGTTTTCGAGTCGGTTGACAAAACCTTAGTATTTTTAAATTCGTGAATAAAACCATGACTAATGGGAGGTGACGCTCCCCTTCTTCCCACCTGCTTAAGCACCCCCCCCCCTGCTTAAGCACCCCCCTCCTCCCACCTGCTTAAGAATCCCCCCCACCTGCTTGAAAATCTGACCACTACACTGGTCGCCCTCTTCCCCAGCGGCTTAAGCGCCCCCCCCTCTAAATTGAAACTCTGGCAACGACACTGATCGCACCCCCCCCGACATTGATTTTAGTTTTAAATAGACCAGTAATAATACAAACTTACCATTAAATGTAAATTTGCCTTTGATGACGATAACATTCAATTTATCATAAACTGTAAGACACATTAAAAGTATAACAGAACGAATGTGGCAGATTTAATTTGAAAAAAATTACTTTAAGTTACGTTGAGTCTTAGTTTACCGATTTCAAACGAGCTCAAATGAAATGGGCGTTTGGCGAACAAAGTGCGAAAATAAACGACCTTCTTAGCGGTACATCTACAAGTAACGCGTGGACATTCACGTGACACACTAGTATATTCCCCGAAACAATAAGGCATCAGCAGAGTCCGATGTTCGTCCCCAGTGAAAATCTCGTTCCCCCTTGGTGTTTAACCCCTACATAACGTTGAAAGGTATTTTTTGGAACTATTTTGACCAGAAAACCAACAAAAAAGCTTCATTAAACACCTTTTCTAGCGAAAGCACCTTATTAGGAACTGTCGGAACCCCCCGATAAAACGGTAAGGGCCAAAATCCCAAAAAGGTACCCAAACACACCAAGTGGTTTTTTTCCGTACCTTCTAAAAACCTTTTTTTTTAACAGTGTATAATGAGGTCCGAGTAGGGGACAAACCTTTAACAATAGAATTGAAGGTTTTAGAATCAGCACCTACAAATAGCTTTGAAAAGAGGCAGCTCTGCTGATACCCATACGTTGGCGCGCAAACACTCGTGGCTCAACCACGCTTGCTTTCCGCGGAATGAACGAGATAACAATTTCCAAACCTTGTGGTGCAATCGCCGAATTACGGTGTATGCAACGTCACGATGGGGAACTTTCTTCGTCTCCGAGAACGAGCGTCACAATTCAAAGAGAGAGAGTCCGTGATAAGCCGCTCAAAGGGCGACTCGTCTCGGTATAAAATGTCAGCTCCCGAATACTTGGACCATCATTCGACCAGTCTCAGCCATCCAGTGATTTCAGTCCAGAAGGAGCAGACCAAACCAACTCTGATCGTAAGTACCATTTTGTCTACTATAAAGAAACTCTTATATTTGGAATTTAAAACTAACCACGAGTTTAATCTTCCATTAATTTTAATTTAAAAAACCTTTAAACTTAGAAAATTAGCTTTACAATATCTGATTTGAAAAGAGTAAATTTCTACTTTATAAATTTAGAAATCCAAGCCTTCTCCTATTTAACCTAATCTCAATCTTATTTTAAAATTAAGTTTATTGTTGTATTTTTAAAGATGAAATCCATCTTTGTATTCGCTATCGTGGCCGCCGTGATGTCCTGCGCATTTTGCCGACCCCAGGACGGCCCCGGGGCCCCAGGAGCGGAAGGCAAGGAAGGACAGGACAGGTTCTTCTTCGGAGACCACGGAATCCAAATTGGCAACAGCAACGGAGGACACCCCAGTGGCGGATACCCTTACCCGGGACAGTACCACGCCCAGCCTTACCCATTCCCCGGCACATTCCCCTGGGGTTAAACGCCATCACTCTTCCCTCAACATCACCATCACCTTTCGTCCATTTTAATTAAAACCGATGTAAATGAATTATTTATATGTAATCCTGATTTAATTATGTTAGTAAATAAACATGATTAAACTGACATTATTTTCAATTCCTGATCTAAAACATACATGCATATTTGTTTTTTTTTCCTAAGCTTTTCATTTTTATAAGAAAGAGTATTTCAATCACAAATACTCCCTATAAATATTTGGTTCACTACAACTGACAACTTCTAGCCATAGACGGGCAGTTGGCGAACTGGCGCGAGCCACCTCATTAGTTCACCAACTCAATTCCTGGTTTATGTAGTGCATCTCGATAACACCTATACCCCCCCCCCCCCTGGTTACGGCCCTGGCCCTATAAGACACGGTCGCCACGAATTGTGTCTTTGTAAGAGTGATCGTCCTACTTGGAAATTTTCACGGGAAGAGTCATTCTGTTGCGGACCTTTAAATAAAATCAGGGTTTCGTGTCTTAAAATTTTTCACTTCAAAACCGACATCTTTTCCAAAATCTTTCCGCAAAAGTTCGATTTTATAGCTTGAACGAACACCTTAAACTTAACTTTAATTTTCTTTCGTTTTGAGTTTTCAATACTAGAAATATTACATCGATATCAAGAACGCAGTTTGGAGACTGAGAACATAGGAGCCTACCTTCGTGGGGGAGGGTGCTATAGTTATCTGATACCAGGTTTATAAAACCCGGCTAATGCCAAAGATAATCTCTCAAACCAGTAGTGGATCCATGATTTTTTGGATGTAGGCTAAACGTTTTTCATGGCCCCTTTCGTTGCGAAAACCGACTAAAAATTTTAAGTTTTTATGGAATTATCTATTGGAATAATTCATTTTTCAAAACGGAACCCCAGCTCCGTCAGACCTCGTCTATTGCTGCCATCATTGAGAGGAATTTGTAACTAGCAATGTTATATTTATTTATCTTCTTCAACCTTAACCACTAAATGTCTTTAGAATCGTACGTCAGACTAAAATGACTACTCCTCCTAGAAACTTTGAACTCCGCCTGCGCTAGAGGTGTGGTACTTTCCCATCCAGAACGACCTCGTCTTCTTCAACACACTCAAAACTTACTGTTGAAAAAACAGCAAATACGGTTTATAATTTACAGCAAGGTGTAGTTGAAGTGGGTTAACTGCAGTTTGTCGTAAAATATACAGCTTTCTGCTGTATTTGGAAGAAAACAGTAGCGACTGTAAAAATTCATATTCGCACTGTTTTTAAAATGACAGTTATATTAAAATTAACAATATGAAACCGTGGTTGACGTTTTACTTCAAAAATGCGTAAAATTTACCACACGTTGCTGTTTTTTCTGTTATAAACGGCAAGCGCTAGTATATAAAACAACTAATTATTATTTAGTTGTGAAAACATTTTTTTAAATCACACAAGTTTCATTTTAGTTTTAAATATAATAATATCCGATAAAAATATTTTTATATATTCTTTTGTATAAGTAGCACCCCACGCAAAATGCTATATTAATTTCAACCCTTGTTCATCGTGTGCTTAATAATTTGAAACCAAGTTAATAGTTTACTTTCCTTTGGTTTTCCCTATAACTCTAAAGTACAAAGGCTCGAGCTAAACATGATCAACTTGAGTTGTAGTCAGTTTTGTTATTTTCGATTAATTTCTATTGGATATGAAAATATTTTGTCAAAGTTAATGTTATAATAATTTTAATAATTGACTATTTTTATTATTTATTTCTCTCATGAATTGATTTTTAAATTATTTGAAATCCTTAAAATTTTGGGTGAAGTTTAAAGGTTATGAGTAAGTTCTGTACTATATACGTTTGATAACTAAAACTACTGTAAAACACTGGAATTTTACAAACATTGGATTTTAAATATAACATTATCTTGCTGAATTTTTAAAAAGCAATACTCTGTAAATATAACATTATCTTGCTGTATTTTTAAACAGCAGAGTGTCCAGTAAATTTAACAAGAAGCATGACAATAAAAAAAACCAGTCAGAGTTGGTTTTGAAATTAACAGCATTCTGCTAGCATCTATGCTGACCGCAGCTTACTGTAAAATTTACAATAATATTTTTCTGTGTGAAGATACAATTCCCAATTCAGGAGAATGAAGTGAAAGAAAAACATGGTTTGAATGAAAGTATTCCTTTAAACTCAAATAATTTCCCAGGATCCTGATTTAAGATCCCCCAATATCAAAGACTATATAACGCTTCGCTTACTAGACAGGCGTGTTCTATGGCTCAACTTGCATACCGATTGTGGCTCCATCTCGACGCTGGCCCAAAATTTCCCCTACCTTGAGCTGTGTTACTAGTGGCGCCTCTAGCCGCGGGTCCAAATAATACCCCAGCTTTTACAGTGCTACAGAGGTGTTAACAGGTTTTTCACGCCTGTCTAGTAAGCGAAGCGTTATATAGTCTTTGCCCAATATAGAATCGATCGAAATGTTAAGGGGTATTCCCCGAGCTCGTCGGTTTCCCCTTCCATACGGTTAACGGTAATAGCATAAGTGGATCATTATCTCTAAGTAGACAAAACGCTATGCTACCTATGACTAGAATTTATACTGCCAAATGTAACGTTTCTTACATCTCTTATAGTACATTTCACGTCTGAAACGTGTCTCGAGGGCCCGAGAGAGATTTTGGGGGTTGGCTCATCGAATTTCTCCCCCAAAAAACCTGTACCATATTTGTTCAAGGTCAGTTTCAGATCCAAGGGTAGAGTTTTGTACAATAAACGCCCCTTTAGTTGCTGTCTTGACCACTCGGTGGCGCCTCCGCCGAAATATTTTGAAAATATTTATCTCTGGAGTTTGCTCTCTATACAAGCTCTGACGTCACGAAAACCAGACTAAGATACCCGACCGAGACCCGGAATTTGTATACGTAGAGAGAATGATCCACTTATGGTAATAGTAAGCGTAGGGAGCTGTTGGCTCCCGTGGCATGAATGAGCTTGCCACCACCCTCCTACGCATTGTAACCCGGCCACCTGAATTAATGGCTTTAAAATTCGCTGGATGACTTAGGCCTAAGGTGGTGGCTTGGGTATTAGCCTAGCTGATTATTATTATTATTATTATAGTTTTTCATTAAACTTGGAAACATTAACTGAACCAATATGTCTATGTTCGAGTACACACAGAAAAATATTATTGTAAATTTTACAGTAAGCTGCGGTCAGCATAGATGCCAGCAGAATGCTGTTAATTTCACAACCAACTCTGACTGTTTTTTTTTATTGTCATGCTTCCTGTTAAATTTACTGGACACTGCTGTTTAAAAATACAGCAAGATAAAGTTATATTTACAGAGTATTGCTGTTTATTTAACCTTCATTCCAGACGTATTTCATACATTAAATGCATGCAGTTTTTACAGTAAACTCCAATGTTTGTAAAATTGCAGTGTTTGCCGTAGTTTTAGTTATCAAACGTATTTAGTACAGAACCTATTCACAACCTTAAAATTTCATCAAAAATTTAACGGATCAAACCATTATCACATTGGTTTAATTTAATAAATTCAAATATTTTATTAATCAATTCATGATAGAGATACATAAAATATTTTATCAATTCTTAAAATTATTTTAACAAAAACTTTGACAAAATATTTTCATAATCCAATAGAAAACTTTTATAAAATATTTAAATGGCTTGAACTCTAGATTATCATAATTGTATTTCGAGCCTTTGCGATTTAGAGCTATAGGAAAAACCAAAGGAAAGTAAACTATTAACTTGGTTTCAAATTATTAAGCACACGATGAACAAGGGTTGTAATTAATATAGCATTTTGCGTGGGATGCTACTTATACAAAAGAGTATATAAAAATATTTTTATCATCAGATATTATTATATTTCAAACTCAAATGAAACTTGTGCGATTTAAAAAAATGTTTTGACAACTAAATAATAATTAGTTGTTTTATATACTTGCGCTTGCCGTTTATAATAGAAAAAACAGCAACGCGTGGTAAATTTTACGCATTTTTGAAGTAAAACGTCAACCACGGTTTCACATTGTTAATTTTAATATAACTGTCATTTTCAAAACAGTACGAATATGAATTTTTACAGTCGCTACTGTTTTCTTCAAAATACAGCAGAAATACGACAAACTGCTGTTAACCCACTTCAACTGCACCTTGCTGTAAATTATAAACCGTATTTGCTGTTTTTTCAACAGAAAGTTTTGAGTGTGTATGTACCGGTTCAGAAATTGAAAAATAATAATAGCAATCTGTTTATTTCTAACACAATAAAAGGAAGATTACATATAAATAACTAATTTAAATCTGTTTAAATGAGAATGGATGAAGTGTGATGGTGATGGCAGAATGATGGGGTTTAACCCCAGGGGAATGCGCCGGGGAAGGGGTAAGGCTGGGCGTGGTACTGTCCGGGGTAAGGGTATCCGCCACTGGGGCGTCCTCCGTTGCTGTTGCCAATTTGGATTCCGTGGTCTCCGAAGAAGAACCTGTCCTGTCCTTCCTTGCCTTCCGCTCCTGGGGCCCCGGGGCCGTCCTGGGGTCGGCAGAATGCGCAGGACATCACGGCGGCCACGATAGCGAAAACGAAGATGGATTTCATCTTTAAAAATACAACAATAAACTTAATTTTAAAATAAGATTGAGATTAGGTTAAATAGGAGAAGGCTTGGATTTCTAAATTTATAAAGTAGAAATTAACTATTTTCAAATCAAATATTGAAAAGCTAATTTTCTAAGATTAAAAGTTTTTTTACTTAAATTTAATGGTTACTTTTAAATTCCAAGTTTGTCTTTATGGCCAGGCAAAAACTGTCCCTTCAATGATAGGTGGTTTTTGGTCTGTTCCTTCTGAATTGGACGGCTGAGACTGGTTGAATGGTGGTCGAAGTATTCGGGTGCCCCGTTTTTATACCAAGACCAGTCGGCCTTTGCCCGATTACCACCGACTCTCATAGTACGGTGTCGATCGTTCTCGGAAATGAGGAAAGAACCCCTCATGACGTTGGTCACGCCGTACTAGCGCCATTGCACCACAAGCTTTGCCAAATTCCGTTCTTCTCCAAATTCGCGGTAAATCAGCGCGAATGAGCTACGAGTGTTTGCGTGCTGACAGTAGCCCCGCTAGGATTTTTTCGCGAGTAGGCACTGCGTGATTAAGAGGCCCCCATAAAAACCTCCTTTGTAATTTTTGATGTTCTTTAACTAGCCAAATTGTATATATTTATTTAAAAATTTTATTATTATTAAATCAATAAAATTTTTATTATTATTAAATTAATAAAAATGTTATTATTATTAAATTAATAAAAGTTTTATTATTATTAAATTAATAAAAGTTTTATTATTATTAAACTAATAAATTTTTTATTATTAAGTATATTATTTACAAATAAATATTACCAACTTTACTTTTAATCGAAGAATTCCACCCTACGATTACCTCTTTACCCAAATTCATCAACTATTTATTTAGGCTGGTCTCCCCCATTGTTAAGGGGGAAAACTACAGTGGCCATTGTCTAGTTTCGCGCTATTTCAAGCTGAACTGTTTTATTGTTGTGTTTTAACTTATTAAATTAATATTGATGTGTAAAACAGCCTCTTGTTTATTGCTTAAAATAATTTTGACAATTTTAAATTTCAAAGTAATCTAATTATTACGTTTTAATTCGGACCCCGGAGCTAAACACGTTGGGCAAGCGCCCAAACTACCCTATAGTAGTTGACCTCTTGAACAATAATTTTTCTCACTAAACTTTTAAATCATGACATTAAATATCTAATATTGCAATAAAGTTTCCCCTATTCCCAATATTGTCGGCGGATGTGTAAGTGTTCCCCTGAGGTGCTAAATCTTGTTGGGCATATAAAATAATCACTTCCACGTGTGTAGATAGGACCTATCTGTTTCTAATAACGTCTAGTCTATGGTGGTCGTTAACCTGGCAAACTATTGATCCACGGGATTTGGATTCCATGTAGTCTAAGTACATTTTGTAGGCTAGTTGGTGAGAAGATTTGTTGGAAGTGAAGTGTTCTTCGAATTGTGTCCCCATGTTTTTCCAATCCGAAAATCCATTTAGAAATGCAGTGTTTCTACTGCCTAAAAAATGACGGCAACAAAAACAATACACTGCATCCTTTGCAACTGAATATTCAATCATTTGATATTTGTCATACCAAGAAGAATTGAAACCTCGATTTTTACCGCCAATTAATCTTTTAGGAAAAGGATTTAGTTTAGGCTGAACTGGAAGACAATCTTTATCTAGACTAATATCCAAGTTATTCAACGCGTGTAAGCCCATTTATTTTGAATTGGACACGTTGTTTGATGTATTTTGTGCATGGTTAGAGTTGGGGTTTGCAATTACTTCTGCAATTTCTCCTTCGTGAGTCAGTTCCATTTCCATATCAGTACCGACGTTTGGAAGAACTTCAGCAGTATTACTAAAACAGTGACTGTTATCAGTCTCCAAGGATTCTAAACCCTTTCCCAATTCTTTGACTAGGTTTTGCTCAGAACTATAGTTATGGCTTTGCGCCGACGATTTCAAAAAACGTGCCATTTCACCTTTCTGATAACTAACGAAACTATCTTCCCTTTTCCATTTTTCTCATTTTTGGGACCCAGATAAAAATTTTCTGGTACTCATATTTGAAAATGCTACTATTATATACTAATAGCGAAATAACCTTAAAAAGGTTTAAGAAAATAAAGCTTAGTTAAAGCTATGTAGTCTTCAAACATACTTTTTAATAATACCAGCTATATCAAAGCCCTGAAAAAAGCGGTTTGAATATATTTTCTAGAATAGCTAATTAGCCTTGAAAAAGGCTTTTTGAATAATTTAGCTAGAATAGCTAATTAGCCTTGAAAAGAGCTTTTTGAATAATTTAGCTAGAATAGCTAATTAGCCTTGAAAAAGGCTGTTTAAAAATTAGCTTAAAACAGCTAAATAGCCTTTAAAAAGTTAGTCTCGGAAGAGACTTAGAAAAAATTTGACTGGGAGAGAATCGAAATTGAGAACTACCTGTTTGTTCAGGAGCAGAAAACGAAATGAAGAAACGCGCGTTATCTGGGACAAGTCCGACCACCGAAGGTCTAGGTCCTTTCTCTACGATCAGTGGTCACTGATATCACGTGATTTCGCAAAAGGGACAAGGAGTAAAAAAGAAAAAACCCTAATCCCCAGGAAAGATATTACATCGGTTGCTCTGTTAAAAAAGTTAGTAAAACAGCATATCTTGGATAGCTCTATTGCATAATTGTATTATGTATATTTTTTATTTTATTTCTTTAATTAACTTAGTAATTCTTAATTGATTTGCAAATTAACTTTCTAACACTTAATCTTTTTGTGTCCGTTAATTTTTCTTTTTTTCTCTTTTATACAAAAAAGGGAACTCTTTTTACAAGTCCCTTTTTATTTATTTTTTTGTTTTGTCGGTTTTTTACAATTTAAAGAAGGTTGTTACCTTAAATTAAAAGGGCTATAAGTCGCTCATTGACTTGGCCCTAGAATACCTTATGTATAAAAATATATCAGATTGTCAATAAAATTTGAACTTGAACTTGAACTTGACGCTCTCTATTCAAAGTAGTGACTGGTACGATGCTTTACGCTTCGACTTCAGCTCCGCTGGGATTTCCCTTCGTTTAAGCGTTGCAACGGTTTAAGTCGTATTAAAGAAATCCAGTTTCTCACTTTATGCCCCCTTTTGTAGAAATCCTAGAAAGTAAGCTTATGTTTATTGTGTTGGTTGGAGCTAAGTTATCACTGAGGCGAACAGGTGGTTTTTTTTGCTGCTTTCCTTGCACGACGGACTTCCCCGTCCCGGGCCAATCTTTTGTCATATACTCTATATCAATGTTAACAGAGTACACTACCAAAAGCAGAGACCACAGAGTTCGCTGACTTTGTTTGTGTACTCAAGTAATATTGATTTCGAGTATAGGTGGTTCAAAAGGGAACGTTTTGTTAGGGCCATTTAGGACTCTTGGAAATTGGAATTGAATGGGAGTTCTTTTTTTAGGGGGCTAGATGACCAATTTTTAAAAATAAATAAAATTTAAAAATCACATTTGGAAGCCCCAGAGGCAATTTTTTTAAACTTTTAGAGGCCCCTAAAATAGGCCTAAAATTTTTGAACATAGGCACGTGCCTACTTGTGCCTACTGCTGGCGGGGGCACTGCGTGCTGACGTCAGACTAAGTGTCAACAAAACTGTGTCACTTCAACGTTATCTGCCGGGCGGATGAGTCGGACCTAATCATACAACTTTATTTATAATTTTAGGTTCGGGAAATTATTTCAACAGTCATAAAGGTGACTGATTTCGCCGGAGTGCTGAAATGGTACAGTTAAAATGTCCTTCATCAGTACGCCACAGAAATTTATGAATGTCCTTCAATTTTGAGCGATTAAATTTTACATCATAAATATTCTACGCGAATAAACTTCAATAGGATATTTAAATATTTATTTAAAATTGTCAAGTTTAGAATAAACTAACTGCTGAGCAGCATTCGTGAAATGGTCAATGATTACTTGATATTCATCAATGTTTTTACTTAGTTTCGAGGTAATTTGTTAAATATGTCAACGCGCCATTAAAGCCCGTTTCAATTCGACTTAACCTTTAAATCGTAAACCAATCCGAATTAACTTGAATTTTAGATAAACCGGACGATTCACATATCGGTTATCATTGCGCAGAGGCAGTGTCGCAATCAATGAGGTATAGCCGAGGAACTATAATTGCCAGGTTATAATCACTTTTTCAAATTCTGTACACCGATTACACCGAGTAAAGCCTTTGGTAGTGTTAAATCTTTAATCGATGACGTAATAACTTTAGTAGAAGTCAAAGCTATGGTCTTGTACACCGATTACGGATAGTGATCAGCCGCTTTAAGGTAAAAGCATTTTTATTACGAAATATTTATCAAGATTTAGATTAGCATAGTTTTTGAATACGACCAAAGCGAAAAGGAGGAGAATATACTACTCAGTTTGGACGCGGGACCAATTAGAGCTCGGGGAAACGGATAAATTACCCTCCAAAATTTCAATTAATCATAAAAAATTCGATGAACTGTTTATTTATGGATATTATTCCCGACTATTATCGGATTTAGGCTAATAAGCAACAAATAGGATTATATTCGGATAATTTTCGGATGTGGATATAAGAGAAATGAACGGAAAATTTCCTATCCGAACGCCGAGCCCTAGGTCCAATTCGCAGCTCGCTAAAGTAATTATCGAAAAAATGTTCGGTATTATAATTTGTGTTAAACAATAGGAAATGTCGTCCTTATAATTTTTATGTTACTTATTGAAATAGTAATTAGGTATAAATAAAAATTTTAATAGTAAATTAAATGCCCTACGATATATGAAAAAACAAACTCTCAAGATGGCCGCCGTATCGTGAACTTCGCCCATAGGTGGCGCCGTGAACATGCGATGCAGCGTTACGATCCAAGAAATTAGGCGCTACTCTGGAACCAAAATGTATGCCACCAAATGAAGTTGTATAACGTACAATCATAAGTAACAATATCCTTCAGTATGACACAATGTGAGTGGTATGTTTAACGTATAATCAGAAGTGACATAATATAAATAAGTACGGTACTAATTGACACTGTAAGCGTTTGCACACGATACTTTGTTGCCCTTTGCGATATAAAATTTTGAATATAGTGTATTGGACATGCCAGGGGAATAAGCTTAACACATACGATATGGAACTTATATGAAGGCTGGGCCGTCTTGTTCTTTACTGATATTCCGCTATTTATATAGTAGGAATCTGAGTCTAAAAATATTTTTAATGGACATTTGATAAAATATATACCAGAACGAAAAAGTCACTAAAACTCAAATTAAAAAAGATTAAACATTTGATCAGAAATAGGCAGGGGTGGTTTCGTTTCAGCGTAACGCGAAATTCACCCATAGGTGGCGCCGTTTATACGCGACGTGGCATTACGTATTATATACCGATTTATAGACAATTAGGCCATTAATAGGGAAAACGATTAAAAATAAAAGTGCAAATTTGTAATGTTAGCTTTAGCTAAACATATCAAAAGCTTATTTTTTTAAATAAATTTAATTTTATTTAAATGTTAAATTCTATTCTAAAACAAAGGTATGAGCACAAAGAAAAATAGTTAATCATCATAAACAGTTTCATATTTTTTCAATGATTGTTATTTTTTCCAACATAAATACTTTTTTCAATTAATTTTTCCACTAATAAATATCATTTGAAATTGGACCTGGTTGACGTGCTAAGTTAAAGGTATCCCACTGCGGAACAACTTTGACTGTGGTCGTTCTTGATTCAAATTTACAGAGACTCATTTGAATCAAAATCAATAACATTTAAAGAAGTGGTACTTTATGTATTTCAAAACATTATTTTAGAGTAAAGCCTGGTTTTCACTTGGCGGTTTTTGGGCGAAAAAGCCCGGCGTCGACGGAAAATGGGCGAAAATTTCGGTCGACGCCGGGCGGAAATTCCGTCGGTTTTCGGTTTTGTGTGGCGATTTTCATTTCTATTTTTTTCGCTCAGTTGGGCGATTTCGCTCTTTTTCAACCAATCAAAAACCATTTTCGAAAGGTGACTGTGACGTCAGGGGGATGGTTAATTTCCCGCTTCTTGCATCCGGAACTCGGCCACGTGCTTTTCTGTGTTTTGGAACGTGTTTTTTGTTATACCCTTGTTGCCTTCTTTTCCAGTATGTTTCTTTCACACAAACCGATCTTTCATAACTCATATTTCCTTGAACACGATAGATCATGTAAAATAACATTAAATTTAAAATGCTTACATGAGCTTTAATCAATAGTTCACTATTATGATCAGATAAATCATCCATTTTTAGGCCTAGGCTTAAATCTCCATTATCAGACGAAAACCGACGAACTCGCTGCCAGAAAGAAATCGCTTTATTTCCGCCCTAAAAAAACGCCAAGTGAAAATGCTAAAACGCCGACAGTGAGCGAAACGTCGAAAACCATATCGCCGACGTCGAACTTTCAGTCGTTGATTTTCCGCCAAGTGAAAACCAGGCTTAAGTGGGTTAGTCATTTTTCGACACGAGATAGAAGTGGAAATATTTCAAGAACGTGTTCTATAATTACTCCAGTGCCGTGTCCGAGAAGGTTATTTTCCGTAATTGAATGGGTACCGATGTCCTCCGTAAAAAGGTCCAGGGAATATCCCTGGATTAAAATAAGGGCCACTGGGATACGGTGGGTATCCGTAGCCACCTGCACCGAAATCAGTTGAATTAATTTTCCACTCTACTAAAGAAATATTTCGGTGTTAAGAAAAAAGGAATCTCCGATACCGTGAGCGTTTCCGTAATGGTCGTTGTCGTTGCCAAAAAAGAATCTGCTTTCACTAACGTTCCCCGACTGTCCTGGATCCGGCCTGGCCAGCGTTTGTAGCTGCGGTCGGCAGAAAGCGCAGCGCAGAGAGACGCTGATGATGGCCACGTACAGGAACTTCATGCTTTAGCATAATCGAAGTCATAATCAATTAAATTTATTTTAAAATTGAAACCGACTATCTCGTACCTTAATAATTAAGAAACACCCGGATAAACACAACAGTATGTCATCAACGTTGCATATATTAGTTTGCCTAAAAATCTAAATGATATTTTGATAACCAAACAAATTGACGTATTTGGTTGACACAGTCCATCGATAAATTTCCCAAACGGCAGGAATCCATACCGCTACTTGGAATGCTTATCCTGCCGTATCGCGTTATGGTAAGATTACTCTGACGGCTTTGGTTCCGCCTACGAGATAAACAATCCCCTCTGTGCGCGCTCCCCTGTCACGTTGTTGTTTGTTAAGTTAACATAGTGACGTCAAATAAACCGTCAGCCACATCGAGACGAAAATCTGCCGCGATAAGCATTCCAAGTAGAGGTATGGATTCCTGCCAACGGCTATTGCAAACCATTTGAAAATGCAAATATTTTCTACGCCACTTTTCGCTAATATCTTCAGAGTTAATTCGATTGGATCTTTAATCGCATTATGCACAC
Organism: Leiobunum rupestre; assembly: GCF_980474605.1. Taxonomy (NCBI): domain Eukaryota; kingdom Metazoa; phylum Arthropoda; class Arachnida; order Opiliones; family Sclerosomatidae; genus Leiobunum; species Leiobunum rupestre. Next base: position 26,191,737 of record NC_143393.1, on the reverse strand, counting down.
CCCTCCTTATAAATAAATATTTATGAAAGATAACATGATTTATTGACAAAAATATTTGTCTTGGAAAATGGTTAAATTTAATGGGAAAGGCATTTTTGGTTTAGAAAAAATATTTATCATTAGAAAAGATTTGATGCGGTCAAAAATATTTTACGCCGGATAAAATATTTTTTAGTGTTGTTAATATTCCGAGAAAATAAAATGCGGAAAAATTTCCTCAAATCGGAAAAATCAAAAATTGAAACATAAATTATTTTTTAAGGGTTTTTATATTTTTTATTTTTTATCGATATAAAATGTCTAATAACAGTAAACATACAAAACATTAATAGTGTTCCGCTTTATTTAATTTTTTAAACAATATTAGACTAATCATAGAATTTAAACTTTTAATTAGGGAAATTTTCCGGAGAAAAGACCTCAGTCATTTTCCGGAAAATTTTCTGACTAACAACACTAATATTTTTTATTGGAGGAACAATTTATTCCGAATAAAATATGTTGCATTGAAAGAGCTGTTTATTCCAATTAAAATATGTTGCATTGAAAGAGCTATTTATTCCGAATAAAATATGTTGCATTGAAAGAGCTATTTATTCCGAATAAAATATGTTGCATTGAAAGAGCTATTTATTCCGAATAAAATATGTTGCATTGAAAGAGCTATTTATTCCGAATAAAATATGTTGCATTGAAAGAGCTATTTATTCCGAATAAAATATGTTGCATTGAAAGAGCTATTTATTCCGAATAAAATATGTTGCATTGAAAGAGCTATTTATTCCGAATAAAATATGTTGCATTGAAAGAGCTATTTATTCCGAATAAAATATGTTGCATTGAAAGAGCTATTTATTCCGAATAAAATATGTTGCATTGAAAGAGCTATTTATTCCCAATAAAATATGTTGCATTGAAAGAGCTATTTATTCCGAATAAAATATGTTGCATTGAAAGAGCTATTTATTCCGAATAAAATATGTTGCATTGAAAGAGCTATTTATTCCGAATAAAATATGTTGCATTGAAAGAGCTATTTATTCCGAATAAAATATGTTGCATTTAATTAACTATTTATTCTGAATAAAACATTTTTCATTTAAGGAACTATTTATTCCGAATAAAATATGTTGCTTTGAAAGAGCTATTAATTCCGAATAAAATATGTTGCATTGAAAGAGCTATTAATTCCGAATAAAATATGTTGCATTGAAAGAGCTATTAATTCCGAATAAAATATGTTGCATTGAAAGAGCTATTAATTCCGAATAAAATATGTTGCATTGAAAGAGCTATTAATTCCGAATAAAATATGTTGCATTGAAAGCGCTTTTTATTCCGAATAAAATATGTTGCATTGAAAGAGCTATTTATTCCGAATAAAATATGTTGCATTGAAAGAGCTGTTTATTCCAAATAAAATATGTTGCATTGAAAGAGCTATTTATTCCGAATAAAATATGTTGCATTGAAAGAGCTATTTATTCCGAATAAAATTTGTTGCATTGAAAGAGCTATTTATTCCGAATAAAATATGTTGCATTGAAAGAGCTATTTATTCCCAATAAAATATGTTGCATTGAAAGAGCTATTTATTCCGAATAAAATATGTTGCATTGAAAGAGCTATTTATTCCGAATAAAATATGTTGCATTGAAAGAGCTATTTATTCCGAATAAAATATGTTGCATTGAAAGAGCTATTTATTCCGAATAAAATATGTTGCATTGAAAGAGCTATTTATTCCGAATAAAATAGGTTGCATTTAATTAACTATTTATTCTGAATAAAACATTTTTCATTTAAGGAACTATTTATTCCGAATAAAATATGTTGCTTTGAAAGAGCTATTAATTCCGAATAAAATATGTTGCATTGAAAGAGCTATTAATTCCGAATAAAATATGTTGCATTGAAAGAGCTATTAATTCCGAATAAAATATGTTGCATTGAAAGAGCTATTAATTCCGAATAAAATATGTTGCATTGAAAGCGCTTTTTATTCCGAATAAAATATGTTGCATTGAAAGAGCTATTTATTCCCAATAAAATATGTTGCATTGAGAGATCTATTTATTCCGAATAAAACATTTTTCATTTAAGGAACTATTTATTCCGAATAAAATATGTTGCATTGAAAGCGCTTTTTATTCCGAACAAAATATGTTGCATTGAAAGAGCTATTTATTCCCAATAAAATATGTTGCATTGAGAGATCTATTTATTCCGAATAAAACATTTTTCATTTAAGGAACTATTTATTCCGAATAAAACATTTTTTCATTTAAGGAACTATATATATTCCGAATAAAATATAATGCATGGGAAAAAAAACAATTTATGCTGAATAAAAATGTTTCATTAAAAAAAACTATTTATGCTGATTAAAAATGTTTCATTGAAAATAAATATATTTATGCTGAATAAAAATGCTTCATTGAAAATAAATATATTTATGCTGAATAAAAATGCTTCATTGAAAATAAATATATTTATGCTGAATAAAAATGCTTCATTAAAAAAAGAAATTCTGATGGAATAATATTTTTCATTGTAAAATATTGTTACTTAAAAATAAGTCTTCCAATTAATAGTATTTTTCCACTCCAAATACGTTTCCTGTAAAGTCGACACGTAAGGTTGGATTTTGTATTAGTTAAAAAGTTCCTCGAGGCTATCAAAAATGGCCGCACTTCACGTTCTCTCGGCGGAGTATTGGTTCAGTTTTCGATTCATAATTTGTCCGAGTCTTGAAATTGAGTCCCCAAAAAGTGAACGAAAATTATTTGAGAAGCCCCCTTATCCCAAACCGACTTTCTGCAGTTATTGTATTTATCTTTGTATTAATTTAACAATACCATTAGAGCTATTAAAATTGTCCATTGTATAGTCCCAATTTGGTATGGCGTACGTTCAAGTGCAATGTCGCACCGATAATCTAATTCGTACTACTTCGCCCTAACTCTTCACCCATTTCAGCACTCTGGCGAAATCAGTCACCTTTGTGACTGTCAAACCAGATTTAATCGACGTCACGAATGTTACGCAAAATAATATCCTTGATACCAGAAATATATATAAAGATGTTTGATGAGGTCCGAGTAGGGAAGAGAGATATAACAATAGGACGTCCACGCTTTTAAAGATTTTCGAACCAGCACGTGCGGATAACTTGATTCCTTGAAGAGATACAGCTTTGCTGATACCTAGTCTGACGTTGGCCTGCAAACACTCGAAGCTCATTCGGCGGATTTTCCGCGAGTTGACGAAGACAGAAATATTTCAAAGGAGGGGGTGCAATCGCCGAAAAACGGCGCGACCAACGTCATGATGGGGCTCTGTCTTCATTTCCAAGAACGAGCGAGACAGTGCGATGAGAATCGGCGATAAGCCGGTCAAAGGCCGACTGATCTTGGTATAAAAAGGGGACACCCGAATTGTTCGTGTACAAATGAGTAAAACAATCAAACGCAACGTAATAAACGAACTGTCTTTAATTCACGAAAATAATAACATTAAACTTTCAAAAACCGTTACATCGAACTACGGCGGCTTGCGCTATCATGTGTGTGTGTGTTTTTTTTTAGAAGCTCGTTATGAGCGATTGTAACGGGTGGGACAATTCAGTCCGCTCGTCCATTTGATTAATCAGGTGCGAGATATGTGTTACGGCCACGCCAACGGGGGGATACTTGGGGATAGGGTTGGGACACCCGTGGCGGAAGTATGACAACCACCCGTTGGGGGATTAGTGGTCGTCCTCACACGGCCATCCACAAACTCTGCCTCCCGGACGCCTGGGATTACAGGAGCGAGCCACTACTCCCGGCTCGCTATCATGGTTATATCTATCCTCGACCAAGTCTCTCCGAAAACTAAACTATTTTCGCCCTCTAGCGTCCAACTCACTAAAACACTGACCCGTGGGAAATTACAATTTTACAGTTTCTCGTGAAAAAGAATGAAGGTCGAAGGGCAATACCAATACGAGATTATCGAGGCGGCTTGTTTCTTCTTTGATGGCTCAATGGTTTTACATATCCAAACTTTATATTTATATTTTTAGGGGTATATGATTCGCATTTCGAATATTACTCGATACAGATATATTAGCCTAAACATTCCGGCCACCTTGAAATGAATATTTTAAAAAAGACAATTGTTATACACACAAAATTTAAACTACTTAATCCAATGCTTTGAACATTTTATTACCACGACCCTTGACAACCTTTAGTAACAATGGACCATCGTAGTCCACCCCACACTTGAGGAAGGCGCGAGAAGAGTTGACTCGCACTGAAGGTAAGTCGCCCATTATTTGTTGCACTGTGGTGGCTTGGTGACGTACACATCTAATACATCGCCGAATGTGATAGCGGATGGCGCTACGAGCGCCTATAATCCAGTATCGTTTTTGCAAATTAGCGAGGATTAGCTGCGGTCGACCATGAAAATATTTCAGGTGCTCATGGATGATAACAAGCTCGGTGAGCTTGCTTTGTCTTGGTATGATAGCTGGATGAATTTGATCTATTGGCATCTTGGCATGACGTAAGCGACCACCTACTCTTAGTACATCATCGTCGTCAAGGTAAGGTCGAAGACATAAGATTTTGCTCTTCGAAGAAAGTGGTTTATCTTGACGAAGATTTTGTATTTCGATGGGGAAATATTCATTTTGAATAGCCTTGATCCAATGACGTAAGGCAAGATAATTTTCTACTTTTGTTAACGGTCCCTTACGTTTAGAAGTTCCATTTCTTGTATTGTGAACGAAGCGAAGTATGTACGCTGTTACGTGAATCAGAGTAGTTAATGAAGAATAGTTCGAGAGTAGGGCTGTGTCGATTTGACCGACTGCTGCGATTATTTGTACCCGCTTTTCTTCAGAAAGACAGTCTTCGAAGTCATCAGTAAGGTCATCCTTAGTTAGACAATACTGATCCAGATTTTGTGGTCCATTCCACCATAATGAAAAATCCCGTAACTGGCTAACTTGAATACCTCTCGAGGCACAGTCAGCCGGGTTGTGGTTACCAGGTATATGATGCCAATACGCTGAAGGAAGAGTCTCCTGAATGATTGAAACTCTATTTGCGACGAATGTTTTCCACCGTGATGGAGATGATGCTATCCAAGCCAATACTATTGTTGAGTCTGACCAACAGTGGATTTCTGGTATATTCACCTTTAACGTCTCTAAGATTAACTGTATCAAATTAACAAGTAGGACAGCTGCACATAGTTCCAGTCTGGCAATTGTAACTGGTTTCAATGGAGCAACTCTAGTTTTGCTGGTGATTAGTTGAGTTTTATCTTGACCGTTGATACTGGTGGTCTTCAATTAAACAACGGGGGCGTATGCCTTTTCCGATGCATCGCAAAAACCTTGAATAGAAATAGCCTTTGGATCAGGTTGAGAGATATAGCGTTGAACGGAGAGAGATTCTATTTCCGGAAGTTCATCACGGAAGTCTTGCCATTTCCGCCGTAGAGAAAAAGGTAACTCTTCATCCCATTGCTGCTTTTGTCGCCACATTTCTTGCATAAGTAATTTTGCTCTAATGATTATTGGCGCTAGAATTCCGAGTGGGTCAAAGACTTTCGATATGTCTGACAGTATACTTCGTTTAGTAACCTTGAGTCTAGAACTTGGTGACGTCACAATGAATGTGAATTTATCGGATGCAGGATGCCAATACAGACCCAATGTCTTAATGAATTCGTCTTTGTCCATATTTAGTGACGCTTCGACCTCTCGATCTTCAGTGGGCACTGATTCCAATAGAACAGGCTCGTTTGAGGTCCATTTTCGTAATCGGAAACCTCCTTTACTAGTCGCTTGAATTAATTCTGATTGTAAAGCCAAGGCTTGACTGATTGAGTTCTCACCAGACATGAGATCATCCATGTAAAAATCTCGAGTGATTTCTTCATAAGCCAATGGGAATTCTTCCTTCTCATCTTGTGCTAGTTGTTGAAGAACCTTGACAGCCAAGTAAGGCGCTGAAGCAGTACCATATGTAACTGTCAACAACCTGTAATCTTGGATAGGTTCGTTGATGTTATTTCGCCAAATAATGCGTTGTAAGTCCGAGTCTTCACGATGTACTAAGACTTGCCGATACATTTTTTCCAAATCTGCTGTTATTGCAATAAGGTTGAAACGAAACCGAATTAACAACTTGATTAAGTCATCTTGTAATCTAGGGCCGACTATCATTATGTCGTTCAATGACAAGCCAGTAGACGTTTTGGCTGAGCCGTCGAAAACCACTCTCAACTTAGTAGTCGTGCTTGTTTCCTTGATCACGCCATGGTGACGCAAGTAGTAATTGGAAACCGTATGAGCATTGGTTAGTTCGCTTGGCTTGATCAACTCCATATGTCCCAAAGCCTCATAGTCCTTCATAAAGGTTCGATATTGGTCATATAGATCAGGATTAGATTGTTGACGTCGTTCATTTGCTAAGAAACGACGAACAGCTTGATCCCTTGAACTACCGAGTACCTGAGGTTCATGACTGAGTGGTAATCTAACTACGTATTTGCCAGAAGTATCGCGAGTATGAGTCTGGAAAAAGTGTTCTTCACATTGAGCTTCGGCAGACGTTAATTTCTTCTCAAAAGGTAGTTCTTCGATCTCCCAAAACTTTTGTAATTGGTTATCAAGGGTGCAGTGATGCACGTGTACATCCGATCTGCTGATAATCGAGTCTTGGGGTCCAGAAATAGCCCATCCAAAAACGGTATTAAATGCACCTGGGGTTCCTGTTGGTCCCTTGCATTGGCCATTACGAACGATGTCTATGTAAACATCTGCACCCAAGAGAATGTCCACTTCAGTTGGTGTGTGAAACTGTGGATCTGCTAGTTGTAATCCTAGAAGATGTGACCAGGTGGTAGGGTCGCACGCCATGCTTGGTAAATCTCCAGCAACACGTTTCAAGATCAATGCTTCGACCTTGAGTCTTACAGCCTTGTCGACGCTAGATCGAATCTCTAAAGCCACGCTTCCACGTGAAGTTCCCAATCCAGAAGCTCCGATTCCACCGATTGATACATTAAAGTGGTTGCGCTTTAATTGAAGCCTTTGAGCGTAACGCTCGGTGATGAAGCTTGCTTGTGAAGCACTAAAAAGTAGTGCTCGCGCCGGCTGAAGCTATCCGCTTGAATCGACAACCTGAATAAGAGCGGTTGCCAATAAAACTTGCGAGTGTTTGACTGATCTTCTTGACATATTTGAGACAACTTCAGAACCTTCTCCCATCATTGAATGGGCTTTGCTTTCCTGATTATCTTGATGAAGGAGAGTATTATGTTTAAACGTACATTTTTTGCAGTGGCCTGCTTTGCATTCTGTACCTAGATGACCACTTCGTAGGCAATTAAAACATAAAGAATTCTTCTTGATAAGCATCCAACGCTTGGAGCAAGGACTGTTTAGTAAGGTAGAACATCTATAGATCGAATGCCCTTCGTTGCATATAGCGCATTGTTCTCGTGTTGTTCCATGATGACTGGCTGTTGTCTGTTTGGGCTTAACAACGAACTTAGATCTAGTAGAGGTCATTGGCAGTTGAGCTGCAGCCAACGCTCTTGCACGTTGATCAAGGAATGTCGTCATATCGTCAAATGTGGGCTTAACGTTGCCTGGCAATGAGAGTTCCCATTCGCGACGAGATGCTTGATCCAATTTTTCTTTAATGATATGCAGTAATATTGAATCCCAATATTGAACTGGCTCCTTGAGAACCTTCAGGGCTCGGATAGACTCCGCTGTGGTATCCATAAGACGTCGTAATGCTATAGCTGACTCATGAGTAACGCTTGGTTGAGAAAAAAGTCGCTTGATGTGCGCGTCTATTATTTCATTAGGGTTGTTGTATCTTTTTGTCAGTAGGTCCCACGCTTCGGGATAATTACCATCGGAAACTGGAATAGCTTTGATCAGAATCGCTGCTTCGTTTTTAAAGGACGCCTTGAGATATTGGAATTTCTGAGCGCCGCTTAGTGAGTTATTGTTGTGAATCATGGCCGAAAAAAGATCATGAAAAGTAAACCAGTCTACATAATTTCCACCAAAAATGGGTAATTCTACCTTTGGCAATTTAATATCCGGACTAGGTGTTGAACTTAAGCCTTGAGAAGAGGATTGCTGAGCGGATATAACCGGAGGAACAGCAGCTGCTGTACTCTGTTGAATTTGGTAAACGATAGTAGCGTAATATAATTGTGAGTCTTCCAACCTATTAATTGCTAGATTGTGTTCCGTTTCATGATCATCATACTCATTAGGGTCACATGCTTGAGCTATATCTTCGAATAATTTAGTGTAACTAACAGTTAAATCTTCAATCTTACGTAAATACATATTTGCCGCTACAATGGATATGTTTTGATTGAGACTCGCTCTTTGTGATTCTAAACGTGTTATTTGACCCTTTAATGATGACCTCTTTGGTTTCAGAGAATCCATGTTGATTGATGAATCTTGTTAGTTGATGATCAAAACAGAAGTAATCCAAAAGGCACAATTAATCCGATTAGTCCGAATGATGCCGAAGTTGACGTTAATCCGACGCGTTGATGAAAGTCATTCACAGTGTTTCACGAAAATGCAAATAGCCAGTTCCTAGGTTTAGTTGTAAATTAAACCGTAGCGAATATACTATCTGGCTCGACGGACCAAAAATGTTCGTGTACAAATGAGTAAAACAATTAAACGCAACGTAATAAACGAACTGTCTTTAATTCACGAAAATAATAACATTAAACTTTCAAAAACCGTTACATCGAACTACGGCGGCTCGCGCTATCATGGTTATACTTATCCTCGACCAAGTATCTCCGAAAACTAAACTATTTTCGCCCTCTAACGTCCAACTCACTAAAACACTGACCCGCGGGACATTACAATTTTACAGTTTATCGTGAAAAAGAATGAAGGTCGAAGGGCAATACCAATACGAGATTATCGAGGCGGCTTGTTTCTTCTTTGATGGCTCAATTGTTTTACATATCCAAACTTTATATTTATATTTTTAGGGGTATATGATTCGCATTTCGAATATTACTCGATACAGATATATTAGCCTAAACACGAATATTCGACCACCATTCAGCCAGTCTCTGTCATCCAGTCCAGGAGTAACAGACCAAAAACCACCTCACATCGTAAATACTGTTTTGTCTGCTATAAGGGAACACTTAGATTTGAAATTTAAAACTAACCATGAGTTTATCCTCCCATTAAATTTAAATTAAAAGCCTTGGAAAATAGCTTTTCAATATCGGATTTGAAAATAATAAAGACTGCCTCTTAATTAACATGATCGTAGCCTATTTTTAAAATTACGTTTATTGTTGATTTTTGAAGATGAAATCCATCTTCGTTTTCGCTATCGTGGCCGCCGTGATGTCCTGCGCATTCTGCCGACCCCAGGACGGCCCCGGGGCCCCAGGAGCGGAAGGCAAAGAAGGACAGGACAGGTTCTTCTTCGGAGACCACGGAATCCAAATGGGGAACAGCAACGGAGGACGCCCCAGTGGCGGATACCCTTACCCGGGACAGTACCACGCCCAGCCTTACAACTTTCCCGGCGCATTCCCCTGGGGTTAAACGTCATCACTCTTCCATTCAAATTAAAACAGATGTAAATGAGTTATTTATATGTAATCTTGCTTTTATTATGTAATTAAATAAACATTGGAATAAGCTATAATTATTTTTTGAATTCTTGAACCTATGCGTACACTAATATAGATATATTTTTAGTTAATGTTTCCTAATTGCTCTGAATAATTCCATACTAAATATCATATTTTTATCTTGAAAAAAGAATTATTCCACCAAAACCCAAACGCCAGAGAAAATTATGCCTTGAAAAGTTTTAAACTATATCAGTCTTTTATCTTTTATTTTTTAATAATCACTTGAAATATTTTCGTGTTATCTATCTGAACTATTATTCCCTGATTTTAAACCAAATTATACGTAACAATTTAAAATTTACTTCTTCCCCTGGCGTTAAACATCAACACTAATCGAACACCGTCACCAATCATCCATTCTCAGATAAAATGAAATACTTATATGCAATCTTTCTTTTATTATGTTAGTAAATAAACATTATGATTAAACTAATTTTTATGACAATTCCCGATCACACGCATGCTTATTTGTTCAGGTGGAAGGAAAGAGTATTTCAATCGCAATTACTTCCGGTTGTAACACTGACAGATAAGATGCGAAACCTTTTTCTCGCGAATTGCCATGGCTCATCCGTCAAGGGTGTTGTCTTATTATTATTCACTTCAAAACAAAGACATCTTTCAAAATTTTTAAAAAACTTTTTTTTAATATAGCAAATGGCTCTCGGCGAAATAAACTGTCGTGCCAAAATAGGCAGAGGTCGCCGTGGGGCTGATCATTATCCGTAACCGGTGTACAAGCTGGTAGCATTGACTGTACTAAAGTGAATACGTAATCAATTACTGACCAAAGCGTTAATATTCAATAAAAAATTGTACGTTTCTTGACTTGGCTAGATTACCCCCCCCCTCCCCTTCATCTTGCGCTGCGATCTCATTTTTTTTCTAAAATATTTGCCGAGATAGGATCATAGGCAATTTCATTAAATATTTAATTTAGGCTCTCTTTACTGAAAACTGACCTCTAAATTTATGTTGTCCATAAAGTCGCTAATTTAGTTTATTACATTATTTTGTACACTATCAGTATGATAAAACAATCACTAATTTTAAGAATTCAGAGTACGCCAATTTCAATCGAGCAGGGTCCTCAAAACACAACTGCAGCAAGTCGGCAAACGTTCGAGGCTGTTTACAGACGCTTAAGAAAAGCAGGTGGACAAATTCAACAGGTAAAATCTCTTAACAGAGCGCAAGAGGTCACGGTAGACATTTTGGAACTAGTTTTTTTTAGGAGGGATAAAAACAGGGGCTTTGGGTGGGAACAAAAGCAGTCTATTTCCGGGAACCCCCTGTCACCTAAACTAACCTAACCTAACCAAACCTAACCTAACCTATCTTACACTACCTCCATGTGACAGCATGTAACCCGTGGCACGGTTCACGAAGTGCAATGGTCTTGTCCAATGCTTTCTAAAACATGAAACCAATGTCAATGCCGTGGTAAATATGTTTGTATTTTGTGTTTTTTATGGGCTATTTATTTTATTTCTTTGCTTTTATTATAAAAAAAATAAAAAATTAATTTAAAAATACAGTTTTCGTCTATTTACACATACATATTTATGTATATAAGAGTAAAATTCGTGATGCGCGCTTTCAGTTATGGAGCGTATAGCGAATAAAGGCGACTTCTTGTACATAGGTGAGGTGGCGGAGTGGTTAGCACTTTCGCCTCGCAGCAAGAGGAGCCGGGTTCGATCCCAGCTTGTGGCACTGGCTGAAAACTCGGAACAACTCCTTCTGCGTTGAGTTTGCAAGTTCTCTCCCCACTGGTTTAAGGGGGTTTCCCCTTCCATAAAAACTTGTCTAGGTTAACGGTAATAGTTAGTGTAGGGAGCTATTGGCTCGATCTCGTGGCATGCATAGCTTGCCACCACCCTCCTACGCATTGTAACCCGGCCACCTGAATTAAGGGCTTCAAAAGTCGCATGATGATTTAGGCCTAAGGTGGTGCCTTGGGTATTAGCCTAGCTGATTATTATTATTATTATTAAGAATGATTATTTATTTCATTTTAACAAAACCATTTTAGTAGTTATTACGCCAAAACATTCCCAATTAATAACTTTTAAAACGGTGCCGTGTGATGGATGACCTACAAGTTCCTATTTCCTAAAGTAAAGTGTAATATAGTCTGAACAAAAATTAAATTCGTCACGTACCCTGTTATATCTTTGAAACTTGATATTTCAGAAAAATCATACCATGACTATAAGTTGAAATTGTTGCTAGAAAAATTCTTTCAAATGGGATTCGGTTGAATAGGCATACTCCAAATTGATGGTGTAAATTTATTTCTCCAAAATTAATAAAATTAATTTTTTCACTTATTTTGATAAGTGTCGGTGTGTTTTAAGATCTTAGCACTTACTCTCGTTGAAGAGTTTCTTAATTTATTGATGGCGCCTACTTATTTACTTTTGGACATAAGGACTAGTTTGATATAAATTCGGCGTATTAATTTTGGTTGTAAAATGAGTCATTTTTCGACTCTGGAGTATAATCAACTAAACAAGTCATAAATGTTTAGTTTACACTAAAATTCTCGTTCCCAAGAATCTCGAATTAACCCAGATCAGAAATACATGCCCAGATTCAATTTGCAAAATTTTATATTAAGAGGTGCGGAATAAAAATACGCTTTTCATGAAATATAATTAGAATTTCTACGCCTCATAGTAGTTTACTAAGAAGCTATAAAACTTTAATTTTCGGATAGGTCCAGCTAGATGTCGCTGTTGCGAGTGGGGCAAATTTGGTGTATAGCGGATTTGGTATATCAATATGATTTAAGTAATCAGAAACTGATTTTGAGATCTAAAGGCACAATTTTCATGTTGATTCTTGGTTTTAAAGACTGATTTTCGCGTAGATTTCGGGATATTCAAGCTGGTTTCAAGATTTCTAAAATCATTTTTTCTCTACGTGATTTGTGTGAAAAAATAATTTTCTCTAGCATAAATATTTATTTGAAGGTGTAGTATAAAACTTATTTAACCAGTGAGGAGAGAACTTGCAAACTAAACGCGGAATGAGTGGTTCAGACTTCAGAGTTATCTTCAATGGCCACAAATGGCGAATGGGAGTGGCAGCGGAACAAAGTCTGTTAGATTCACAGTATAGAACTTTCAGTTTGTCAAAATTAATGACAGGATTTTCATTTTTTCGAGCGTTCCAACTTTGATTAGCCATGCCATTTTCAAGGTAACCTGTTTCCATATAATTTTTGCGTTTGTTTATTAATTTGCAAACGGGGCGCTGGGTTTCACTAATATCTATAACTGCTTTTTCCAACCGCAGTTTAACCTATAAATTAACTGTTCAACATTTACTTTGACGTCACATAGGACAGATGTTCAGGGTGAAAATATACAGAAAATATTTTAAAGTTTATGTAATATTTAAACTGATTTAATTGTAATTTTTGGCGAGGAATCCCAATTTTTTTTTTTCAACCCTCGCAATTGGCAAAACCCCTTCCATTTTGTTTTCAACGCGTTACGGCGGCCATCTTGAGAGTTTGTCTTTGTATTTCTGGATTAGTGACGTAACGAGACGAAAAGGCTAAAATTTAATATCGACCAAAATAGTGGGGAATTTAATTTACACGAAGGGATTATCACCTCCCTCCAACGCAATTTATCACGGCCACGTGGGATTAAGTTAATGAAAGTCGCTTGATTTGTTAGCTGATTGTCAATAATCGTATTTTTATTTGAAATCTAAGACATGTGTAACAAATTCCATCGAAAACTCAAAAATAAAATCGACGAATATCAAGGAATTAATGACCATTTCACGTATGATGCTCAGCATTTTAAACTTAAGTTTAATCACGAAAATATTTCTTATTTGAAATTTAATCGCTTAAAATTTATAGACATTATTTACGTACTGATGGAGAACTTTAACTGTACCATTTCAGAACTCCGGCGAAATCAGTCACCTTCGTGACTGTCAGACAATATTAGAGAACCGACGTCTCGGTACACAGAATAGTTTCCCCATCCCTGAAATGTAAACAAACTATAGAGTAATATCACTTCGTAGCTTTGGCCGTGGCTGCCATTTTAGGAGCGTTTTTTTCTCTATGGAAAAAAGCATGGGTGACGTTGCCTGACGTCACACTGATATTACTCTACACTCTAAAAAAAAAGCATTCAATTTCCTTTCAAAATGGAATAACACTATTCAATTTTGAATGCCGCTTCAAATAGGCATGCAAATTTAACCGCTACCATTCAATTTTAAAAAAGCTTTCAAATTGACGTTCTAATTTGACTAATTCCTTTCAATTTTGAATAAACATTCACCTTGGCGTTCAAATTTAATAAAAACCTTTCAAGTTCAATTCAACTGTCATCCTGGCGTTCAATTTTGACTACAAGTTCTACATCCATTCAATTTAACAGCAGCTTACACAAAAGCAGTGGCGTCGCTAGGGTATTTTAGGCGGCGCTTGAGCCACCTGTCAAATTTCTGAAGCGCCACCTAAAATTCCCAATTTTTCCAATTCACTTATTTCTGAAGCGCCACCTAAAATTTCCGAGAAGCGCCACCTAAAATTCTCAATTTTTCCAATTCACTTGTCGAAAAGTTTCTTCGAACTTAAAAATGGGCATCAAAAATTTAATTTTTCATAGTCGGCCTCAATATTTCAACTTTAAAAACCTTTTTGGGAGCTCCCCCCCCTCCCCCATATCACTCACTATAGGACGCCCCTGACCAGTGCTAATGGCTTAAGCGCCACCAGTTTTGAAATCCTGGTGACGCCACTGCGCAAAAGATCGTTGGTCGAGTGAGCTCTCGGCTGCTGTGTCGTCTGCTATAAAAAGTGACGAGGCTTACGCGAGCTAAATAGTGTATCCAAGCGACTTTGTGAGCAGCCGAAGTTTAGCAGACGACGGTTTGCTGAACCTTAACGAACACGCATAAGCCTCTGCGTTCAAAAATCTTTCACGATGCTTTTGACGTCTAAGCATCCAAATGGCAAGGTTTCCAACAAATGTTCACGGTATATGTCTTACTTGTGCTCGCATCGGGTGGGTTTAGAATCCGAGTCCTCCTGCATAACAGGCGGGCGTTCTACCAGTACCAAAGAACCTCCGATACTTAAAGGGGCTCCAAAGTTCGGTGGCAAAATGTGTGTAAAGTCAGTAAAGTGCGAAATATACGGTTGACTCTGCCCGCCTCTGTCAAGGCCGAGTGAGGGGTTGGGGGAATGAAAAGCATGCTCAATTTTATTTTTTTTTTGCCACCGAACTTTGGAGCCCCTTTAAATCACTTTGTTGAAAATTAGAAATTCAGTTTCATCAAAAGCGTATATCAATAGTGTTTTATTTTTCGCTTCTTATGTAAATACATGGAAGAAGAAAGCTTTATTCTTCCATGATAAATATAACGAAATTTTGGGTTCGATTTAAAATATTGCACAGAAGAAATTGAAATGTTGTGACTCGCGTATTAGTAATTATACAAATGAATTAACAAATCCGGCTACCGAGAATAGAACTCCCGGCGCTCTGCACTCCGAGCGAGTGCTTAACCGTTGAGCCACCGACACTTACTGCACCGGACACTTTTTTTAAACATAAAGCTTAACGTTTCTCTGCCATTCTTTAGGCTTTTTAATTTTGGAAGAGACAATTGTTTCTTTAATAGTTTTGTTATACATTATTTATATAATTAATAATAAAATTTGAGCTGAGCTTTTTTTAAAGACAATTCAGTGCAATTTTTTTATTTTAATTAGCAATATTTAAACGGTATGGAATCGAACCCGGATCACTAGATTTAGGCGGGTAATGCCTAAAGAATTAAAAAACTCGGACTCTTGGCTAAGATCATTGTGTATTATCTTGTATATAGCGGATACACCTTATTATTAAATTAATTGAATTAAACAAAGTTGTTTTGCCGACCGACCGTAACCATCGAAAACCACATTCAGGGTACCATAAATTTGTATACCAAACGTGATCGGGCTGAGCTATTTAAAATACGAACCAATTAATTAATCTAAAATGAATATTACTTTAACCCTCTAGTAGCACAAATTTACACGATTAAAATAATTTACAAAATTTTTAAATTCATTTTACAATAATTTTCGATGTTCAGCCCCGCTTTCTCGTAACGGCTGCGGAAGCGCTCCGGCCTGGAATCATTTGCGTTTTAAAACGTGGCAGCGATGCGTCGCTACCCACTCCAAAAAGACCCTGCTATTACTTAAGAGCATCGTGGGAACTAGGCCATTTTTTCCCGGTCGTGTTAAGCCTTAGCCTACTTTGTTGTTCAACTACCACGACTTCACGAGGGTACCTTTTAACAAGCAAGTAAATATCAATTTGTTTTGCTATTCTAATTTTATATTATTCTTGGCTTAGAATTAAGCAATGAAATTATTTGTTCTTAAAGAAAATATAGGGTTCCCCGCTTCCGGTAAACAATGGCTACGTTAAGCTTATGGAACGAGATTTTTTAAACACTAGTAAACGTTTAGTGTTGAAATGAAAACTATTGACTCTACAGATTTTAAACAGAAATATACTTGATATAAATTTAAATTGGGAATTTAGATTTCATTTTATTTCGCTACCTGATCTCCAAAACCTGGTAACTCGAAATTAATGGTTGGCGTTTTTAGAAAGAGCTTTTCAGTCTTCACTAAATAAAAATCAAGATAATTCACCACTTCAGTAACACGATCTGCGTAAACGCAGTGACTGACGCGCCATCTACTATTAAAGAAGAGAACTGCTTAGTATGCAATTTCCTTCTTCCGTTTCTACAAAATTTATATAGTATGTGCTCTCGGAAAACTTCCGTAAATGGCACAATAAATACTGAAGTGGTGAATTACCACATAGTTTCATAGTTCACGTTTAAAGTGAGAATAATTTTTTTAAAGCATGCGGTTTTATATTTTACAAAATTTATATTTTTATATTTCATACAGGATCCAATTGTGAATACACCGAAAATAGTATTCCAAAATGAAAACATTAGAGAAATATTCAATTCTCCCTTGGAGGTTAAAATTGACGGGGTGTCATTTGACGTCAACTCTATAAGAATGACAGTCGCATCCTTGTTTTCTGGATACCATACGTTTGAACTTGAGTATCCGACTTCCTTGAGAAAAACAATGGATGAAGAATTTCCAGAAAGTGTTTTTTAAAATTGTAACAACGGATGTTTCGTCACCGGTAGTAGGCATTGTTAATAGACTTACAGAATAACTATAAGTTTATGGATCATGCTTTAGAATACACTTTATTTTGTTTAAAGAATAAAGTTTAAATTTCAATAAAAACGTATTTTCTAAACTATGAACTTATTAATGCTGTAAGCTTACTTGTTCCCTTTCTAGCACATAAACAATTAAACATATTTGTCGCCTCAAATTCACCATATAATAAAAATGATTCACGCACGCCTGTACGCGTTAATGTGAAGCTCAATTATCGTTATATTGAACGACATATCGCTTAAATTTGAACAGCAATTCAGGTACATTTGATCGCCAAAAGACTTAAATTTGAATGCCGGAACGCTTAAATTTGAGCGCCAAAAGACTTATGCCTACATTTGAATGATAAATCGCGCACATTTGAAAGCCATTTCAGGAAAATATGATCGACCCAAGACTTAAATTTGAACGCCAAAAGACTTCAATTTGAACGCCAAAAGACTTCAATTTGAACGCTAAAAGACTTCAATTTGAACGCCAAAAGACTTCAATTTGAACGCCAAAAGACTTCAATTTGAACGCCAAAAGACTTCAATTTGAACGCCAAAAGACTTCAATTTGAACGCCAAAAGACTTCAATTTGAACGCCAAAAGACTTCAATTTGAACGCCAAAAGACTTCAATTTGAAAAAAAGACTTAAATTTGAACGCCGGAACGCTTAAATTTGAACGCCGGAACGCTTAAATTTGAACGCCTAAAGACTTACATTTGAGTGATAAATCACGCACATCTAAACGCCATTTCAGGTAAATATGATCGACCCAATACTTAAATATGAACTCTAAAACCTACATTTGAACGCCGGAACACTTAAATTTGAACGTCAAAAGACTTAAATTTGAATATTAAATCACGCACATTTGAAAGCCATTTCAGGTAAATATGATCGCCAAAAGAGTTAAATTTGAACGCCGGATCGCTTAAATTGGAACTTCAGCAATCAAAGATGAACTGGGCGACTATTGGCTTTGAATGCTTTACCCATTCAGGATTGAATCTTCGCTTTCAATATTGAATGTTAACCTAGCAGTCAAAGTTGAACGCCCCCGTGAGCACTTACATTTGAATGGTAAAGCATTCCACCACAGTGGCAAGGCATTGAATGCTGATGCATTCAATTTCTAGTGTTGTGTTTTTAGAGTGTATACAGTAACAAAGCACCATTACATTTGTTATAACCACTTTGTTGGCACTAGGAGCAACAAACACAAGGAGAACGCAGCTAGCCTTTAAACACGCTAACGCAGTGTTGTGTACGAATTTCATTGGACGAGCCTTTACGTTGAACGTTTTACGGAAAGGGGGAAGACGATATCCGTTTTGTCCCCTTCCGACGGCAGCAGGCGCTAAATCGTCTAACCAATGAAAACTGTGCACAAGAAACTCCACGACTTTGGACGGGTGGCGTTCTCCTTGTGTGGGGTGCTGTGTTTGTTGCTCCTAGGTTGGAGGTAATGGGCCAACTGATACATACCCTGTACCAGATAATGATCATGCCCCCCCCCCTTGCCCCACCCAAATAAGAATGAAACTTGATAAATTTAAAAGACAATTTTGTAAAACGCAGACTAAATTTTAGATATATGAACCAAGTGCAACTGCCAAAACGAATTATCACAATGAAAATAAGGCCTTGGGAAGAACATTTAAGGTTATGAAAGGAAAATGAGGAAAAAAATTAATACAGATCGTCTCTAATTCTCTTATTATCAGAGGACGAAAGCTCTGAATTTGAAAAGATTTTAGCAGAGAACCCCTATTAAAAACTGTTTTTAAACTCTAAATTAAAACTATTGAAATCCAAAAATGGCACCCTGCTATCGTACAGTGGTGTCTCTATGTCAGAGCCAAATCCCCGACAACATACGAAGCTTTTAAAAGAGCATTTACGCCCCATCTTAAGCGCACATTATTTAACTATTCCAGCGAGTTACCTACCAATTCAGGATTCAATGTAGAATCACTGCAGGAAATGAGGCATAAAATGAAACCAGAAGATATGGAAGAACACGAACATTATTTCTCATTAATAAAGGATGGCCTGGTCTTTCACAGTGGAGCTGGCAAACTGGTTGGTTTCACAAATCTCAACGAGTTTGGAAATTGCATCAAGTCGACTGAGCTTGATTTTGATGATACTCCCCAGTAACATTGGGTTTCCACTTTAAGGGGGAAGACAGGGAGGTAGGAACCGGGAGGGGCAGGGAGGGCAATGCCCCTCCCTAGAATTTGGCTGGGAGGGGCAACTAATGTTATTGCCCCCTCCAGCTTTTTGGTCAGTTGAAATCTTCCAAAGGCTCAAATTATCATTTGGAAAGCATATACAGTTTATAGAATCTCAACTGTGCTTAAATTTCAGTCTTTTCCCACCAATTTACATAGTAGTAAAAAGTACCCATGCATTCGGAGAAGCTACACTCCATTAAAAATTAAAAACCATTCTCCAGACCCCTTTTCGTTTCTCTTTGCCCCCTCCAACTTCTAGAACGTTCCTACGCCCCTGGGAAGACTACAGTGGCCATTGTCTACTTTCGCGCTATTTCAAGCTGAACTCTTTTAATTTTGTATTTTAACTTATAAAATTAATATTTAGGTGTAGAACAGCCACTTATTTAGTGCTTAAAATAATTTTGACAATTTTAAATTTTAAAATAATTAAGTTATTACGTTTTAATTCGGACCCCCGGAGCTTAACAAGTTGGGCAAGCGCCCAAACTACCCTTTAGTTAGGACCTTATATCTCGTTAACTATTAATATTAGAATTATTAAAATTATTTTAAGCACTAGAGGAAGGTTCAGCCTAATAAGAAAAATATAATTCAATTATGTAATGGTTAAAACAGAAACGTTCAGCTTGAACGAAAAAGAGGCTTTTACTGTATTCTTCCCCCTTAAAGTCGGCTAGCAGTCGACTCACAAGGAGACATCCCCAAATTAGAGCTCGGCGTTTGGATAAGAATTAATCGCTTTATTTATTTTTATCCAAAACACACAATTATCCACAAATTATCCGAAAAAATCTATTATTTTTACATGTTAAATTGCCTTTTAGTCTGGATAATATCCACGAATAAACAGTTAATCGACATTTTAGCGGTTAATTTATCCGTTTCGCCGAGCTCTACCCCAAATGTAACCCACCGATTTTGTTCAAACTCGGGGTATTGGTAGACCTCCATGTAACTTGAAAAACCCTAACGGGAATGTATAGAATGGGCAACCGTTTTGCCATGGCAAAGAAAATTTGAAATCAATAATTTATTAATTAACCAATAAAATGTGTTTTGGATTTGTGTAACTTCAAAAGCCAACAAGCACGCGGACACTTCGAATCGCAAATTTATATTTCTGGGGTCGAGGATAAACTGTTCCGGGAAATATGAGATATACTCAAGAACGGATCGAAGAAGCTGAAAACAAAAAATGCTACATTGGGATGTGGTGTTCTACAAATTATTTTAATTTCAATGTTTAAAAATATTTAGTACAAAATAAAATACTCATTAACAATTTATACGTGAAATATTGAAATTGAAACATTAATCATATTTATATATTTATTACTAAATAAATATTTAATATATATATAAATAATAGTACTATTAACATATTTAATTGTACATATAATATTATTAAACATCATTAAAAATTATAAAATCATTTATTTATAAAATAATTCATTGGTCAGTTAGTAAATATATTATTATTAATAGACGTCGATTGCTCAAGATGGTTCGGCCACAAAATTTAAAAAAGAGTGCATCTCTTGCGATTCACTTCGATCGGTTTTTGGTATAGTATATTGCCATAACCTTGAAAGTGCTTTGTCTGTCATACAGATAAGAGGATATGATTGCGGACCGCTCTATCAATTATAAATATATATTTCGAATAAGTACTTAAGTAGTCAAATAAGTTCTAATACTTATATTAAAGGGAAACGGTCAAGCTTTAAGAAGTTATATAGCCCTATAGTCCATTAAAAGCTAAAATGTATGGCGAAAACCACATAAAAAATATTAAGTGGTTAATTTTTAATAAAATAAAGAAATTTCGGGAAATTGAAAAGCGCGCGTCCGCTGCGACACCTGGTGAGAAATCGGTGAGATAAAAAAACAACATAAAAGCGCGTGCTGCTGAAGACGCGAAAGATTTTTTTTGCACGCGCGGCGCGTTCCAGTTATACGAGACCTAAGCCTAAATTGCGCGATTTTAAAAGTAATGCTAGTTCGCAAATCGTTCACTAAGGTGCTGCTGGCGCTGGCGAGATACACCTTAAGATGGCGGCGAAAATTCAAACCCAAATAGTTGGCGTTATTTTGCGTTTCAACTTTTTGGGCCAAAAACTATTTTTTCAAGACAAAATAAGGTACGTGTAAGTATATTGATCGTCTTGTTGGTCTTTTGATATGCAAATAGAGCAATATTTGGAAAAGCTTGGCCGTTCCCATTGAAGTATATATACTAAGTCTTATAGAGCTATTCCATTAAACACTAAATCTAGGTTAATCCCGGGCAGTCCTTTGATAGGTTATCATTGCGCAGAGGCAGTGTCTATAGGTCGGGGACGGGTACAGTGTTTTGTCTAGGATGTTACGGATAAGGCATAGTATTGAAACCATTGGAACGAGTGTGGTAATTACGCTACACTGTTGAAATGCTATCTTTTTTCTAATACTTACTTTCAATAGTTCTAAACTAAGGAAATATGTTGAATTGAGATGACAAAAGTATTAATTTAACTTGTAAATTGGAAAATGAGACGGTCGTGTAGAGCTTCTCAATTGGAAATAGAATGTATGTTAATCCAGTTTAGTGGTATGTAAGGTTATCATTGCGCAGAGGCAATGTCGTAACCAATGAGGTGTAACCGAGGTGCGACTATTGCTAGTTGAAAACTTAACCCAATACCCAGCCGAGACGACGCGAAATATCGTCGGCTCTGGCAATTTTTGACAGCCTCGCGGGGCTTCTTTAAATATACAAAAGCAAACATACCGATACAGTGTAACTTAATTGTATCAGCAAAAATATTTACCTTACGAAAACATGTTAAACCGGAATACTGTTGTTGGCTCGCGTTGCTTGAAGGGCTTGCCACCACCCTCCTACGTGCTGTTTGCGCTATAGCTAAAGCGCTAACAGCGCGTGATCACAGTTGGCCATGTCACCCTTGAAGAGAGTTCTGGCCTACTGGGTTAATACGGAATTTACGTAATTGGCTATTTCGGATAACGTGATTTAACCCATTCGTTTTCTGATTGGTCCAAAGTAAACAACCTTCTAGAATTTTCGAAGATTGTTTTAGTGAAGAGAGACAGAGAGTACCAGGCCTGGTCGCCGGCTATTTCGTTTGACTTGTGATTTATATATCAACATAAAAAAAATATTAAGACTCAAAAATATATTAAAAGACTGGGATGAGCCCCTCGAGTTATGCAAATTCGTATGAAACTGTGACGAGCCCTTGTTAGTAACAGAAATAAGTATGAGCCCGAGACAAGCTCAAATGATTAGGGAGAGGAATTGTGGGTTCGAGACGAGCTCTAGTGTTTATGAGAGAAAACTATGAGCCCGAGACGAGCTCTCGTATTTAGGAAATGAAACTTATAAGAACGAGACGAGCTCTTGTGTTTTTGGGGGAAACTAAAATGAGACCGAGACCAAGTCGAGGGGCTGATCATTCCGCGTAATCGGTGTACAGAGCCGTACCTTTGACTGTACTAATGGGATTACGCGTAATCTTTGAAGTCCCTGCCTTTGGCAGTGGTAATCTAAGCGTAATCCGGTGTACAGATTTTCTAAGAGTGGCTAGCCCCTCGGACCAAGTCTTGGTGTGCAGCGATGGTTTCGGTATGTATGATTTTATAATAATCAGCTAAGCTAATACCCAAGGCACCACTTTAGGCCCAAGTCATCTAGCGACTTATAATGCCTTTTAACAGGGGGCCGGGTTACAATGCGTAGGAGGGTGGTGGCAAGCCCTTCAAGCAACGCGAGCCAACAACAGTATTCCGGTTTAACATGTTTTCGTAAGGTAAATATTTTTGCTGATACAATTAAGTTACACTGTATCGGTATGTTTGCTTTTGTATATTTAAAGAAGCCCCGCGAGGCTGTCAAAAATTGCCAGAGCCGACGATATTTCGCGTCGTCTCGGCTGGGTATTGGGTTAAGTTTTCAACTAGCAATAGTCGCACCTCGGTTACTCCTCATTGGTTACGACATTGCCTCTGCGCAATGATAACCTTACATACCACTAAACTGGATTAACATACATTCTATTTCTAATTGAGAAGCTCTACACGACCGTCTCATTTTCCAATTTACAAGTTAAATTAATACTTTTGTCATCTCAATTCAACATATTTCCCTAGTTTAGAACTATTGAGAGTAAGTATTAGAAAAAAGATAGCATTTCAACAGTGTAGCGTAATTACCACACTCGTTCCAATGGTTTCAATACTATGCCTTATCCGTAACATCCTAGACAAAACACTGTACCCGTCCCCGACCTATAGACACTGCCTCTGCGCAATGATAACCTATCAAAGGACTGCCCGGGATTAACCTAGCTTTAGTGTTTAATGGAATAGCTCTATAAGACTTAGTATATATACTTCAATGGGAACGGCCAAGCTTTTCCAAATATTGCTCTATTTGCATATCAAAAGACCAACAAGACGATCAATATACTTACACGTACCTTATTTTGTCTTGAAAAATTAGTTTTTGGCCCAAAAAGTTGAAACGCAAAATAACGCCAAGTATTTGGGTTTGAATTTTCGCCGCCATCTTAAGGTGTATCTCGCCAGCGCCAGCAGCACCTTAGTGAACGATTTGCGAACTAGCATTACTTTTAAAATCGCGCAATTTAGGCTTAGGTCTCGTATAACTGGAACGCGCCGCGCGTGCAAAAAAAAATCTTTCGCGTCTTCAGCAGCACGCGCTTTTATGTTGTTTTTTTTTATCTCACCGATTTCTCACCAGGTGTCGCAGCGGACGCGCGCTTTTCAATTTCCCGAAATTTCTTTATTTTATTAAAAATTAACCACTTAATATTTTTTATGTGGTTTTCGCCATACATTTTAGCTTTTAATGGACTATAGGGCTATATAACTTCTTAAAGCTTGACCGTTCCCCTTTAATATAAGTATTAGAACTTATTTGACTACTTAAGTACTTATTCGAAATATATATTTATAATTGATAGAGCGGTCCGCAATCATATCCTCTTATCTGTATGACAGACAAAGCACTTTCAAGGTTATGGCAATATACTATACCAAAAACCGATCGAAGTGAATCGCAAGAGATGCACTCTTTTTTAAATTTTGTGGCCGAACCATCTTGAGCAATCGACGTCTATTAATAATAATATATTTACTAACTGACCAATGAATTATTTTATAAATAAATGATTTTATAATTTTTAATGATGTTTAATAATATTATATGTACAATTAAATATGTTAATAGTACTATTATTTATATATATATTAAATATTTATTTAGTAATAAATATATAAATATGATTAATGTTTCAATTTCAATATTTCACGTATAAATTGTTAATGAGTATTTTATTTTGTACTAAATATTTTTAAACATTGAAATTAAAATAATTTGTAGAACACCACATCCCAATGTAGCATTTTTTGTTTTCAGCTTCTTCGATCCGTTCTTGAGTATATCTCATATTTCCCGGAACAGTTTATCCTCGACCCCAGAAATATAAATTTGCTATTCGAAGTGTCCGCGTGCTTGTTGGCTTTTGAAGTTACACAAATCCAAAACACATTTTATTGGTTAATTAATAAATTATTGATTTCAAATTTTCTTTGCCATGGCAAAACGGTTGCCCATTCTATACATTCCCGTTAGGGTTTTTCAAGTTACATGAAGGTCTACCAATACCCCGAGTTTGAACAAAATCGGTGGGTTACATTTGGGGTAGAGCTCGGCGAAACGGATAAATTAACCGCTAAAATGTCGATTAACTGTTTATTCGTGGATATTATCCAGACTAAAAGGCAATTTAACATGTAAAAATAATAGATTTTTTCGGATAATTTGTGGATAATTGTGTGTTTTGGATAAAAATAAATAAAGCGATTAATTCTTATCCAAACGCCGAGCTCTAATTTGGGGATGTCTCCTTGTGAGTCGACTGCTAGCCGACTTTAAGGGGGAAGAATACAGTAAAAGCCTCTTTTTCGTTATCTGAAACTCTATAATAAATAATGGAATTTAATAAACGTAAATAACAATTGTAGCATTAGAAATTCGATGTATTTACACCATGAAAGATAATTGCGTTCTTATGGTAACTATTTCGTAAATATTTGAGGGTTGAAGCGAAGCGTACCTTTTTCGGAATATTTGCATACTACGGAAAGGTCACCAAAATTTCGATTTGACCAACTCGACTAAAATTTGCTTCCAATAGGTCACAATGGACTCAAAAGGTGAAGCTATTGTCAGTCATTTATATCTGCACCTAATAGTAAATAACAAAAAGTAAACAATGAAGGGAAAATCTTAATTTTTGGCAATTCTGCTGTAAAATCGTTTCTTAAAAAAGTTGTTCCCTAACTGACCCGGCTCCCCCTAAACTGAACCCAGAGGCAACCAGCCTAAGGGAGAATGCTAGGCAAATTCTGATTAAATCAAGCAATAATTAACGTTAACCGTAAGAGAATTAACAAGAAGGATCTCGAATGATAAGATAATTAATAAAGGTTTAATGAACTAATGTACAAATGATTAAACAGTATGCCTAACACAATGAACTAAGAGACGAGCAGGGTATGGCCTAAAACTATACAACGTTTAAGCCTACGGTTACCTAACCAATGATGACCCGGACATATGAAAAAAGAAGCAAGATATAACTGTCCCAGGGGCGCCTGACAGGTAAAGGATTTAAAGGCTCACTTGAATTGAAACGTGATTTTATTGCGCGTTGACATTTGTAACTAAATATTAACATCGACGAATATCAAGGAATTATTGACATAAGACACAAAAGGGTGTCAGTACGGTATAATGTTTAACAAGAGCTGGTCGCGAAGTAGAAAAAGGGAGAGGGGTTAAAAACATGTCATCAATATTTGAAACTTTCTCCACTCCAGCGCCGCCGAGTGAGGCATTTTGGAACGTACGTCTACGGGTGAGTAAATCGAAGAAATCATGCCAGACCACGTACATATAAACTACACTGTTAAAAATAAAGGTCTTATTTTAGACCTCTAAAGTGCTTAAAACATTTTCCAATATTTAAGACCATTCAGGGTTTTATCATAGAACATATTTAAACCTTCTCCCCTAATTCAGTCCTTTTGTGGAGTGTTATTCAATACGACTCAATAGATTAACCATTAACATGGCCAGATTAAGGTGGTTTTCGGTAGAGGGAAATAGTCGTTGAACGAAGGGAGTTGATCACGTAAAGTATCGTGTACTTTCAGTTTTTGATATACACGTAGCAAGAATTCTGTGGTGCCAATATTTGGGTTATAATAGTTTGACCCCATAATCAATATCCCCAATATTTAAATCAGTTATCAAATTTTTAAAGACTTAACCTTAGTTAAATATTCCTGGTGATTGGAATTTCTTCGCATTATGTTATTTTAAAGAAAATATTAAAAAAGAAATAACGTAGTATTCAAATACTAGTCTCGAAATTGGTCCATATCATTTTTTTCTTCGTTTAAGGGAATTAAATGGGTAGTCAAAAGGATTAAATGTTAGAACATAACATTTTTATACCTTTACCACCAGGACTGGAAAAGGTTTATTCTTAGGGTACGTTCCCTTTCAATACCCCAAAAGGTATTGTATTAAACATGAAAGAGTAAAATGGGTCTAAAATAATTGATTAGACCGTTTTCAGTAACCAAATGGTTTGAAATAAATTAAAAGTCCAATTTTGGACGTTTTATAAACCTTTATTTTTAACAGTGTATATACAACTATTCCAACTAGTAGCAGTCATGTCTCCGGCTAGTAGTCTATTTTGAGACTAGCTCTCAGTAAGGTAGAGTTGACACACTTTTGGGTCTTAAGTCGCTTTTGGTGTCACGAATATATCTCAGCAGCTAGTTTATTCTAAACTTGATAATTTTCAATAACAATTTAAATATTATATTGAAGTTTAATCAAGCAAAATATTTATGATGTGAAATTTCATAGACATTAATTAATTTATGTGGCGTACTGATGGAGGACAATAGGTGGTTTTTTTCGTCTGTCCTGGGTTTTTTGAGCAGGTTAAAAAGTGTAGCGATATGACGTCATATTACTTCAATTCGGTCTTGACGAAAGAAACGAGTTGGAGTAAGAAGGGAGTAGTTAAAGGTTAAAGGTTATTTATAAAAAGTTTCCCGTCATGTTTTCGTGAAACGAAATTTAGGCAGACGACAAAGCTAGATTACTCCCTCTACACCTCCTTTCGAGAAGGAGTAAAAAGTGTAACCTTCGAGCTCTGGAACAAGCGAACAAAATTCGGGACAGGGTAAATCTTACCCCGAGAACAGGCGAATAAAACGTCTTAGGGTAAAAAGTTTACACTTTTTGTCCCCGGACAAGCGAAAAAAAACCACCTATTAACTGTACCATTTCAGCACTCCGGCGAAATGAGTCACCTTTGTGACTGTCAAACAAGAATTAACATTTTAGAAATCGACGCCATGGTACACTGAAATAATTTATCAGAAATATAAATAAAGCTGCAAGATGAGGTCCAAAGAGGGGACAAAACTATAACAATAAGATGTCCAGGCGATTGATGGTATCCAAATCCGCACCTGCTGATAATCATAAAGAGAGGCAGCTTTGCTGATACCCTGACGTTGGCGCGCAAACACTCGAGGCTCAACCACGCTTGTTTTCCGCGGATTGAAAGAGATAACAATTTCCAAACCTTGTGGTGCAATCGCCGAGTTACGATCTTTGCAACGTCATGTTGGGGATTTTTATTCATCTCCGAGAACGAGCGACACAATGCAAAGAACGAGAGTCCATGATAAGCCGCTCAAAGGGCGACTCGTCTCAGTATAAAGAGGGAGCTCCCGAATACTTGGACCATCATTCGACCAGTCTCAGCCATCCACTCCAGAACGAACAGACCAAAACCAACTCTCATTGTAAGTACCATTTTGTCCGCTATAAAGAAACTCTTATATTTGGAATTTAAAACTAACCACGAATTTATTCTCCAATTAAATTTAAGTAAAGATAACCCTAACACTTGGCAAATTAGCTTTTCAATATCTGATTTTAAAATAATACATTTTTACTTTCTAAATTTAGAAATCCAAGACTTCGCCTAATTAACTTAATCTCAACGTAATTTTAAAATTAAGTTTAATATTGTTTTTTTTTAAAGATGAAATCCATCTTTGTTTTCGCTATCGTGGCCGCCGTGATGTCCTGCGCATTCTGCCGACCCCAGGACGGCCCCGGGGCCCCAGGAGCGGAAGGCAAGGAAGGACAGGACAGGTTCTTCTTCGGAGACCACGGAATCCAAATTGGGAACAGCAACGGAGGACGCCCCAGTGGCGGATACCCTTACCCCGGACAGTACCACGCCCAGCCTTACCCCTTCCCCGGCGCATTCCCCTGGGGTTAAACGTCATCACTCTGCCATCACCATCCATCCATTGTCATTAAATCAGTTGTACATGAGTTATTTATACGCAATCCTGCCTTTATTATAAAAGAAAATAAACATTGTGATGAAACTAAATCTTTTTCGCAATTTCTGAAATTATACATACAAAGTTGTTTATTTTGAAACCTTATATTTTGGAGGGAAACGCTATTGCAACCAGGTGCGTAGCCCAGAGGGTTTTGTTGGGGGCTCTCAGGCAGCGATAGCAATTTACTAGGATTTATTTACTTTCATTAG
Organism: Leiobunum rupestre; assembly: GCF_980474605.1. Lineage (NCBI taxonomy): Eukaryota > Metazoa > Arthropoda > Arachnida > Opiliones > Sclerosomatidae > Leiobunum > Leiobunum rupestre. The sequence goes on along the minus strand of NC_143393.1, from coordinate 26,162,849 downwards.
TTTTAATTGATTATAGAGTTTACCGTGGTGCATTTTCCAGCACATTGTCTTGTGCCTCATCATCATAATTATCTGCTCAATTTACTTGATATCCGGGAAACTTTGCAAAAGTAAACTTTATTAAAAATAAAAGTATAATCAAACTTAAGTAAGAGTGATGAATGGCAACCAGAACCCCAAATATTGATATTACGAGGGAAATTATAAAACACTATTTGACAACAACTATCGTATGTAGGATAAGAAAATAATTTGAATTTGAACGAGGTTTTTCCTTTCATTTATAATCGCTTTACTAATCTTATAATTAAGCCTTACAATCTAAAAACAAGTGAAAATTATCATTTCAAGTCTCGGCATTTTTAACTTTTGTGCCACCGAAACCAGTCGATTTAAATTTCAAGCAAAGCAATTTGTTCTGAAATGTAGTTTCACAAGCGTCGCCATAGTGATGACGACGATGGCCAAAGACGCCGTCGGTAGAAAGCGCGGGTCAGGCACCGTCTGGTTCATAATACTATTTTGGATAATGTAATCGTAAAGTATTCAATGACGACCCGGCCATATGAAAAAGGGCACCTGATATTACTAGCCCATGGGGCGCGAGGAAGGTAAAGTAAATGTGTATTAAACCCCTAATTAACTCGCAATAAGGGTATTATTTATGAACATCGACGACATTGTTCGGACGCTTTTCGAAGCTTAGGATTTAAGATAAGTTTTAAATACAAATAATTTCCCAAAATAAAATTTAAGATCGTATATCTGTAAACAGTTTTAGAATTCGCTGGAGTTCAGAAAGCTTCCACAAGCACCTCCCGCAAATTTCATTTTCACCCCCCCCCCCCATGAAACCAGCTGGCAGAGAACTATCCAATCCTGATAAAACCACCCGGATTTGGCCGGATAAATTCACATTAAAAAAATCCACCTAAAAACTAAGTTTATTTTAAATCTCAAAACAGAAGATTTCGAGTGTATTATATGTTTTAAGCAAACTAGATTATAAATCCTTGCAAAGCCAGAAATCCTTCACAGGACTGATGAGCAACAAAAGGGTGAAGTTAGTCTACCTTTGGACAGGGCAGCCGAGAGTGGCCCCAGGCCCTAGTAAAATATAATTCCGGGCCTCAAGACAACAGTTACTTACTGGAGATTGCTTTACTTTTTCGGAGGGAAACCCAGAAGAAGTATACCTCGTTTGTTCAAACACGGGGAACTAAATTCCTAAACGTTTCTCTTAGTTGTAGCCCTCTTTCGGATTCAATCCTAATAGACAGATTAAGTCAAGAACTTGTTAAAGTGTAGACGTTCATCAGCGCAGCTTAGGACAAAAACAATTTAAGATTGTTTCGCAACGATGGCATATTTAGGAATTTAAATACAAGTGATGTGATATACAGTACTGGATTACAAAAGTGAATAATTTACAGATGGTTCACCTCTCGATGGAAGATAGTTTATTTGTCCCATGGTAAACCAGAAAACGTCGTTTATTGATTTTCACCAGGGTACGGGTTTCCTCCACTAAAGAACCATTCGCTTGGGTACCGGTACCCTGCGTATAGAGAAAGTATAGTTTACTATCAACAACTTAAGCTCGGGTATCTCAATCAAGAGATTTTTGAAATGGTTAAATACATGTACGTCCTGCAGCCCCGTTGTCGTTGGCAATGCTTAGATTGTGGCTTCCAAAGAAAATCTACTTTGATCGCCCTCTTCGCCGGGTGTTCCGCGTATTGGTGCCGCTCCCTCTGGTTCAATTTGGGTTGGCCATAAAGGCAGCGGTGATAGCGACCGCAACGATGTAAGTCATCTTGGAGATGGAGCCAGCGCCGGATTTAAACAACTGGAGGCCCTGTGCTATGAGATCTTCGGAGGCCCAAATATAATGGGCAAGAGGCCCCGCTTTTAAACAACGAGGAGGTTGGGGGCCTGTACTTAAGTGATTTTCACTGATTTTGTTTAAATTCGGGGGATAAGTAGACCTTTATGTAACTTAAAATTTCTCATACGTAGAAGTTTCGACGGGTAAATGCGTGTAAATTTGGAAAAGAATGAGCAAATTGGATAAATACAAGTAAACTTGGGTTATATTATTTGAAATGATAAATAAACATTTAATATTGACTAATATTTCGGAACGATTTCCAAAATAATTTATGTTCTCCAAGTGAGATGTGTCTCGCCAAATTTCGGTTTTGGAGTTTATGGTAAGTATTGAATCGGCCTGGGGAAATTTACTTCTTTAAAATACATTCACCCGCTAAATCATCGTTTGTTTTAAAGCGTAATTACGAGAGCTTCTAAATTTGCATATATTTCTTTTTCAAAGAACAATTAGTTATAATCACAAAACTGATTTTCAAATCGAGCCGGGCCGCAACGTACCAAAGCTTTTGTTACAAAAACTATATGATCTTCAATTGTTCTGAAAATATTTTTATTAACCAATTATTTATTAATTAACCAATGTATATTTCAAATGTCGGGGATCAATTGTTCCGCGAAACATGAGGTATACTCAAGCACGGATCGAAGCAGTTGAAAACAAAAACACGCAACATTAGGATATGGTGTTCTACAAATTATTTTAATTACAATGTTAAGAAATATTCAGTATAAGTTATAATTCTCATTACCAATTTAAATGTGAAATATTTAAATTTTAATATTAATCATATTTATACATTAATTACAAACTAAATATTTTAAATAATATAAAAAAGAGTACCATTAACATATTTAATCGTTAATAAGAATTTTAAATATCATTAAAAATCATAAAATCATTAATTTATAAAATAATTCTAGATGATGCTGTCGCAAAATTCAATAAAGAGCGTATCTGTTGCGATTCACTTCGATCTGTTTTTGGTAGTGTAGTATTGAGATGATGGATAAATATTTAACGCATTATTAAAGTTTAAAATAATTTCTAATACGCGAAAAGGTAGAAACGTCCATAATAAAAGGGGGCAAAAAAGCTAAATCCTAACAAAATTAAAGAAATGAAATAAGTTCAAAGTCGTATAGAGCTATTCAATCATTGCGCAGAGGCAGTGTCTATAGGTCGGGGACTGGTACAGTGTTTTGTCTAGGATGTTACGGATAAGGCATAGTATTGAAACCATTGGAACGAGTGTGGTAATTACGCTACACTGTTGAAATGCTATCTTTTTTCTAATACTTACTTTAAATAGTTCTAAACTAAAGAAATATGTTGAATTGAGATGACCAAAGTATTAATATAGCTTGTAAGTTGGAAAATGAGACGGCCGTGTAGAGCTTCTCAATTTGACATAGAATGTACGTTAGTCCAGTTTAGTGGTATGTTAGGTTATCATTGCGCAGAGGCAATGTCGTAACCAATGAGGTGTAACTGAGGTGCGACTATTGCTAGTTGAAAACTTAACCCAATACCCAGCCGAGACGACGCGAAATATCGTCGGCTATGGCAATTTTTGACAGCCTTACGGGGCTTCTTAAAATATACAAAAGCAAACGTACGGATACAATATATGGGAAGGACCGGTTAATGACAGTACCGCGATGCTACTTTCCAATGGCGCAGTCAATGATCGCGATAAAGCCCGTCTTCTCTCGGTTAGATCAAAGGAATCCGGTTCTTGGCTGAACGCGCTTCCGCCGCCTTCTCTCGGAACCGACCTCGACGATGACTCCTTTCCGATTGCGGTCAGTCTGCGTTTGGGAGCCCGCATCTGCGTGCCTCACACGTGTAATTGTGGTGCCCAGGTCGACTCTTACGCGACACAAGCCTGAGCTGTAAGAAGAGTTCCGGACGGCTCTCCAGGCACGGCGCCGTTAATGATATTCTTAAACGTGCTCTGGTTTCCGCGGGTGTCCCATCCATTCTGGAGCCTCCGGGTCTCTCCGCGACGACGGGAAGCGGCCTGATGGAATGTCCCTTGTTCCATGGACCGGCGGAAAATCGTTGGTGTGGGACTTTAACTGCACTGACCCTTTGGCTCCGTCATATTTGGCGTCTTCGTCCGCAGCCCCTCTCTGGGCCGCCACCCAGGCTGAGTCGAAGAAAAAAGCGAAGTACTCCGGGCTTGAACACCGATATTTGTGACGGTTTGGCTTTGGTCCATTCTATTGGTCGTCGAATTCGGGAAGCTACCGGGGAGCCGCGTTCCACGTCGTTTTTGACTCAGCGGATAGCAATCGCGATACAACGGGGTAATGCCGCGTCGGTGTTGAACACTTTTCCGCCCGGCACCTCCCTCGCGGAATATCTTTATTGCCTGTAAAGACATTTTTTTTGTCCTTCTATGTATTTTTAAACACTTTTGAGTTATTTCTTCAGTATAAACGGCACTAGCAATTACTAATTGATGAGGAATTGTCATATCGAATGATATGATATTTCCTGTACATTTTAAAAAAATTATTAAGAAATAACTTAAAATCAAAACCTTTATCTGAAGCAACTCGCTTCAAAAGACAAAACGGCCGGAAATAATTCTATACCAATTAATGTTTTCCGCTAAAACAATTATATTTTTCCTTTAAACTGGGACGTGGACGGCGAGAAATGCAGTGTAGCAATAATACCAGGGGCACTGCGAAGCGTCTCTTCTTCGAAATATTTGCAAGGTTTCCGAAATTTCGATTTCTGCAAATCGATAAAAATCATATAGTTCACAACATTTGGTGACAATTGAGATGATATTGTCAGCCATTCGTATCTGCACCTATCAGTTTATAAAACAGAGTAAGCGATATATCGGTGCCGTGCTTACTTCGCCCGGGCAGTAAATGAAAGTGTCCCAATTGAAGGATTTATTTCGTAATGAGGACATATTTACAAAGGGCATGATATAATACAAATGAAGGATTAAAGGTTCAATTAATTGGAGAAGGTCTCGCTGTCGCTGGAAATTAATTTATTTAACCCAGGAGTTTTCCTGAAACGGTAGAGTACGGATATCCTCCACTGGGGGCGGGATATCCGCCTTGGTTTGGATAGCAAATTTAGTCGAGTGGGTCAAATCCAAATTTTGGTGACCTTTCCATAAATTGCAAATATTGCGAAGAAGGCACGCTTCGCTGTGACCCTCAAATATTTACGAAATAGTTGCCCTAAGAACGCATTTACCTTCCACCAAAGTACTAATGTAACAATTGTTATTTACATATTAAAATTACATTATTTATAAAGGAGTTTCAGATAAATTACTTAGTTAACCATTTATCTTCAACTTAATGACATAATTGCTACACAGAAAGAGGATTTCAATATTTATCGCCATCCAGGTCCAAATAAAAAGGAAATGAAAATTGTGGGAAAAAACATTTTGTTGAAAAAAGTATTTGTGATAGAAAAGAAGGATTTCCTGTGGATTTGGGTTTTGGAGATCGAGTTGGTTCAGATGAATGTCTTGATTTACCATTTAAATATTTTTAAAAAAAACTTCAACTTGACGAATTAACTTCCAACTGAAAAATATCTATTTTCACTGTTTTTAAATAATTTTTTTAGTAATGGGTAAAAATTTAAATTTGTTCAGAGCACATTTCCAATTTAAATCCTTTTCTATTTTTGGAAAATTACTTGAAATTGGAATTTTAAGTGAGGGGCAGCTCACTCCAATTATAATTAGGACAACTTCCTATGATTAAATCTTGATTTGATTAGATTATAATTAAATCTGTAGCTTTGGCTGAACAAAGTTTGAAAATAATTAAATCATTATTTACTTTTTAATCATGATTATTAGGACACCCTGTAACAAAGTGATCTGTCCCTCGATTTTAAGGCACACTTGAGCCATCGTTCTCGATACTTTAAGCGCCTAATAGAATGTTTTCTTTTATTTATGACACTTTCAGCACATCTAAGCCCACTCGAACAACGCCACGCAATGCTGGGAGAGTTATTACCCCATCTGTCGGCAGAAAATGTTCATAAACATTTCAATATACTGCAATTGTATTGAAGAAAATTTCTTAAATAGTAGATTTTAGTTAGAAACATTATTTTGCTAATTTGAGCAATTTTTAATGCAAAACTCGGTTTCCTATGAAGTAAATTTGATTTGAAACCTCTCTTTGCTGGGTATTGGGTTAAATTTTCAACTAGCATGACCTCATTGGTTACCAGAATGGTAACCTTTTAACTAATAAACGGGTTAACGTACAGTCTATGTCCAATTGAGAAGCATCTACACGACCGTCTCATTTTTCAATCTACAAGTTATATTAATATTTTTGTCATCTAAATTGAACATATTTCCTAATTTCAGTACTATTTAAAGAACGTATTAGAAACAAATATATCAATTCAACAGTGCAGCCTAATTATCCCAGTTGTTCACTCCTTCCAACCGTTCCAGTACTACGCCTTATCTGTATCCTATAATATATAAAGAGATCAATTCTTGGCCTTATCTGTAACCTCTTCAAGACCTTTAGACACGACTGTACAAAAGGACTCCCTATTTATTTGAAACTACACCTGCAATGTAACTTGAAATTTGGAAAAGAGAAAGCTTTGTTGTGACGGTGAAACACGCGTAGCTCAGAATATCATTTTCTCCATGAGTTGAAGAAGACAGAAAATTACCGGGGCTCGTGGTGCAATCGCCGAATTACGGTGTTTGCAAAGTCTTTCCTCATCTGCGAGAACGAGCCACGAGAGGCCCCGAGAAGCGGGGTCAAGACAGTCTGGTTTTCGTATAGTATTTAGTAACCCTAACAATACGACCAACATTCAACCAGTCTCAGCCATCCAGTTCAGAAGGAACAGATCCTAAACCATCTCGCATCGTAAGTAGTGTTTTGTCTTGCTATAAACTAAACTTTAAAATTAAAATTAACCGTGGATTAAGTCACTCGTTAAATCTGAAAGTCGCTTGATGACTTAAGCCTAAGGTGGTGCTGATTATTGAGCGAAACGAGCGAGTGAAGCTCTCATTGTCGTGATCTCGATGGAATTTTTTTTGTGTGTTCGTCCGTCGCCTTTGGGGGAGGGAAGAACGGGACCGGCGCAAGAGAGGAAAGATAAAATTTTGCTGCGTGTTCGTCCGACGCCTTTGGAGAAGAACGGGGACGACAACCAGTGCTTCTACTCTGGGAAATTTGAAACTCCTTTTTTCAATATTAGGTAACCAAAAAAATTCCCTTTTTTCCCTCTTTAGTGTTAGAAATTCCCTCAAAATTTCCCTATTGATTTCTAACATAATATGAATTAAATATAATATTTTCACCTAACATTTAAGTCAAGGAATATTTTCAAATAAATTTATTTTATTATTATAGACCACGTGGCTGGAAAAGGGGCTACATTTATTTTATTATAGGGACTTGGCAGTACTACGTCACAGTTTTTTTTCAATAGTTTTTATTGTGGGGAGAAAAATGTTACCACAATGGCGGCCATGGCCAAAGCTACGGACTGCCAAGTCTCTATTATAGACCACGTGGCTTGAAAAGGGGCTACGGCCCCGAAAGCTCGCCAAAATAATTATAAATTTCTTTTAATAAAAGGGAAAAAAATTTAGTCATGAAGTATCGTCATGAATAAATGTTTGGGCTATTTTTCATGTTATACAAAACCATGACTTTTAAAATATAAAAGTTAAAGATAACAATTTGTAACTTGTAAGTTTATATCCGAATTCCGAAAAACAGAATTACACTATTACAGACGAATATTTCAAAGCGTCTATTTTAGCAACAAGAGTACAAAAAGTATTCCTGAAATTTCTTTTATAGTCAATGTGACGGACATGATATTCAGGTGTAGGTTAATTAATCACAACGTGTTTAGTAACTATAGGAACTGTGCAGCTGATTCCCTTACTATTCAAAAAAGCATTCAAGATGGAGAAAAGACTAGGCTATATTTATTTTCAATGAAATATATTCTACTCATAATAGTGGTAACTTACATTGTTTTCCAGAAAAATGGGAAATTCCCTTTTTTCAAATAAATATCCCTTTTCTAATTTTTAAAGTTGAAAATTCCCTAGAAAGGGAGAGGAAAGAGAAAATTTGGCTGCGTGTTCGTCTGACGCCTTTGGAGAAGAACGGAGACGGCACAAGATAGGAGAAAACAATTTGGCCCGTTCTTCGTCTATGGAAATACTAATACGTGTAGAGGATTTTTTTAAAAAAAGGTTTTATTTTGTACATAATTACTAACATTATAAATAATAGCTTAATAACATTATAAATAATAGCTTACTCACATTATAAATAATAGCTTACTCACATTATAAATAATAGCTTACTCACATTATAAATAATATCTTACAAAACTTCTAATTAAGATCTTAGACATTCTTATTAACCTTATTAAATATGTGAAATATATTAAATGAATATGGTTGCGCGCGCGTTCCGCTCAAGTTTTTGTGGATAAAACCGGTTCCGGGTTTGAGACGTCCTAGTTATTATTATTATTATTATCTTCTTATACTATATTCCTAAGTGTCTTCTGTCTGCCATGGTCTGTCTGTCTTGCGTCTGTTTCTCTATAGACGTCCGAGCCGTTCAACCTAGGACCTCCAAATTTCTCACAGCTATTCTTCCCAGCTAGTGATAAACTTTACACTTAAAAAATTTTACTTTTAAATAATTTTACCATTTAAATTTATAATTTAAAGCTTTCTTTTAATAATTATTAGTGTACAAACTTGATCTTAGACTTAGCCTTATTTCTAATGTAGGATTATTGTTGTTTCCAAAAGATGAAATCCATCTTCGTCCTCGCCATCGTGACCGCCATGATGGCCTGCGCATTCTGCCGACCCCAGGTCGGACCAGGGGCCCCCGCCCCAGGAGCAGAAGGCAAGGAAGGACAGGACTGGTTCTTCTTCGGAGACCACGGACTTCAAATAGTTGATTTTTTAAAATGTCTTTACGCTTGTCCAACTTGTTGAAATGTTGCTCTTGAATAGTTCAGCCAATGCCTAAGAATGAGTTCATAAACTCTTTAGTGGGAGAGAAAACGCATCCACAGCTGAAGCGGGGAGGCAACATTTCAACAAGATGGCCAATGTTATTTTATAAAAAGAACTATTGGGAACGTAGGATACCTCAGTGGCGAGTACCCTTACCCAAGACAGTACCACGCCCAGCCTCCCCTCTTACCCCGCACATTGCCCAGGGGTTAAACAACACTCTTTTTAAGCCACCACGTTTTACCCAGTCTCGTAAAAACAGATGTAAATAATTTATTTTTGGACAATCTTTATTTCTATATTTTAGAAAATAAACATTTGGATAAATTTATCATAGCTTTTAATTCCCAAACCTACAACACAAAAATATATAAATATTGGTTTTTATGGAACAATATTTCGATCATAGTTTCTAAAATCTGTCAATAAGTCTTTTTCCTGATAAAATAATTGAATTTAAAAGTAATTTCTAAGCTTCGAAATAGATTTTCGCGTTTGTGCCGCATCTGGCTCCAGACTTGGAAATACGAAATAGTGATATATTTAAGTTTATTTTTTATTGAGGGCCAGTGGCCCAGGGGAGGTGAAATGGGGGAAAACATTTTAAAATAGGGAGAGAAAATACAATATTTTTGTTCTAGGTTAACATAGAAACTTCAACGAATGAGTTGGCCGCTATTGCGCGAGTGTCAAAGCTGGCCGTGCATTAAACTAGAAACTTATAAAAAAATTATAAAATAAATAACCTTCCCGGGGGGGGGGGATTCTTTAGTAACTGGTACAACGAAAAATGAAGTAACGAAAAACTGCTCATGGTGTTTTTTTTTACATTTTTTAACATTAAAAGCTAAATAAGGCTTAGCACTAAAAATGGGCATCCCAGCCCCATTATTATATTACAACCATGGGCCATCTGGGATCCTAACTAGGGACATAGTAACTAGTTAAATAGTACCTGTTGACCACGTGATCCTGCTTACATTTCTTAGCTATACTTCCGTCGGTAGCAGATATTCAACGCTACCCGTAAGCCTAACAATACTAAAATTTATTTTATTTTTAATAATATTATTTTTCATTTCCACCGTGTTATTCCACCACAAATGTTTTTTATATACAGGGTGGAAGCCTCAGCCGTGGTCCAGCCTCGGTACTTCTCCTAGTACACCGGAGTGCTGCGGGTCGAACACTCCTACAGGCGCTGGTATTCCAAAAATAGACCAACGGGATAACTAGAAGCGCATCTTTAGCCCATCGCCCGAAAAAGCATTCGGAAGATGCGCTTCTAATTCTCCCATTGGTGTATTTTTAAACTAAGAAAAGTACCGAGGCTGGACCAAAGCTGAGGCTTCCAATTCTCCCATTGGTCTATTTTTGGCCTACCAGCGCCTGTGGTAGTGTTCCACCCGCAGAATGAATGAATGAATGATTTATTAACGCCAAAAATAAAAAATACATTTGGTCCCTTTTAGAACAGGGAGGAGTCGAAACTCGCCGTTACATAAAAATAAAGATAAAAGTTATACGATACGATACGATGTTATAAGAACACCTAAAGCTGGATATTTACAATATTTACAAAGAAAAGGGAAAATTTCAAAATCGGAGACTGGCCCACTCCATTAAAACTTGTTTACAATTTGAAATTTTTGGCCAATCGTTTTCTCTAGAAGAATTTAAACCGAGCCGGGATAAAAAGTCATCCTCGCGTGAGCTATGAAAGTCCTCGGGGCACCGATAAGCGGATAGGTTCGGACAGTCCATGACCACGTGGAAGATATCTTCGACAGAATACCCGCATAAAGGACATTCCGGATCCGAACCGAAGACATCAGTCATTCGAGACGCGGTTTGGAGAGCTCCGGTTCTGGCTTGAAAAAAGAGATGGCTCGCCCTATCATTATTGTAGAAAGACTCGATGTTTGGCGCACCCATTTGTCTGTACCACAATAAGCTATAATGGGAAGCGACTTCCTTAGTCCAAAACTCAGTAGAGCGTTGCAGTACGGCACTGTCGACTACGTTATTCCATTCTCTATGGTTTGAGACCTCCGCTCGGGAGACCGCTGATCCATATTTCAGGTCCAGATTCGTCGTTCGAGTCGACCATTTAGATCTTAGGCTGGTTTTACGAATGTAGATATAAATTTTGTGAACCAGACGAGAATTATCCATAAACCTCAGTCTTCCCAAATAACGTAACTCGCTCTTCGCCTCTCTTTCTTGGATAGAGGACCACGCCATCTCCCCTTTTATCGCTGATTTCGATGTTATAAAATTTCCGCCGACCGCCATCTTCCCAGTCGCGAATTGAGCTTGGTCTAAAATCCTCAACGTTTCACTCGTTATGTTAGTGCTGGAACCGCCACCGACTTCCAAAGGGTACGGGTCACTTTGTACGTATCATACGAGTGAGCTCCTTTATGCTTCACTGCACCCATTAAAGTGGTGGCTTTGCGCCGGAGTTTCTGTTCGTGAATACCGAGATATTCCAAGGTCGAGAAGGTAATGCCTAGATATTCCACAATGTTAGAAACAGGCACAGAGTTTCCCTGGATGGTAAAATGTGGGATTATAAGGGTCTTTTCAAGCGTGTTCGCTGGGAAGACACTGCACTTATTCGCTCCAAATTCAAGACCAAACTCCGTCGCGTAAGTACCGCAAATCGTAAGGAGATCTTGGAGTTCGGTGGTACTTTCCGCAGCGTTGAAGATGTCGTCCGCGAAGAAGAGGCCGGGAATTTTAAAATCTATTTCTTCGTACGTTGGGTGTTTCAGGTGAAAACCTTTGTCGGATAAACGAAGGCGGTCTTCCAGTGGTTGTAGGTAAAGTGCGAAGAGTAGCGGGGACAGAGGGCAACCTTGCTTTAAACCAACCGAACTCGGGATGAAATCACTTTTGGAGGACCCAAACCAGTAACGGTAATGGACGTTATCGTAGAGCCGCTTGATATGATGAACGAAAACACGAGGGATCCCTTGGCGGATCATTGTCTCCCAGAGTTTTTCACGACAGACTGAGTCATAAGCCTTACGCAGATCGAGGAACGCCAAATACAGAGGTCTTTTCTCCAACCGAGCTATATCCATCATCTGAGTTAAGATGAAAATGTTGTCCGAGGCTCGCCGATCACGACGAAAGCCGTTCTGGAACTCTCCGAGAATGGAGTTATCGGACACAAATTTTTCAAGTCTGTTTTTTAGAATAGACACGTAAAGTTTACTGAGGCATTGGGAGAGTGCGATAGGGCGGTAGGATGAGAATTCCTCCGGGTCTTTATCACCCCCTTTAAACACCAACTTGATCTCCGTCAAAGTCCAAGAGTGAGGTATGTCGTTATTGGAGAAAGCTTGGTTGAAGAGTATACATAGAGCCTCTTGAGCGGTTTTCCCCAGGCTTTTTAAGATTTCATTGGTAATGTTATCCTCTCCAGCCGCTTTTCCTCGTGGAAGGGCTTTTATCGCTTGTTCTAACTCAACCAGTGAAATCTTGTCGGTGAGTTCGTTTAACGGGTTCTCGTACGGACCGTTGCAAGTAATATCCTCGATAGTTAGAAGTCGATGTCGATTCCGAAAGGTAAGCTCGTCTTTGGATACTAGTTCGGTGACCAATTGTTTGATTTCTACTGATGAGGAGACTGTGTTTCCATCTGGATCTCGAAGTTTTGTCGGTGGTTGCGAAAAGGATACATCTCGAAACATGGACCAGAAGAGTTTGCTGGAATTTCGTCCAGCGTTGTTAATTTTCTCCTCTGCACACTCAAAACCTACTGTTGAAAAAACAGCAAATACGGTTTATAAGTTACAGCAAGGTGCAGTTGAAGTGGGTTAACAGCAGTTTGTCGTAAAATTTACAGCTCTCTGCTGTATTTTGAAGAAAACAGTAGCGACTGTAAAAATTCATATTCGTACTGCTTTTAAAATGACAGTTATATTAAAATTAACAATATGAAACCGTGGTTGACGTTTTACTTCAAAAATGCGTAAAATTTACCACACATTGCTGTTTTTTCTGTTATAAACGGCAAGCGCTAGTATATAAAACAACTAATTATTATTAAGTTGTCAAAACATTTTTTAAAATCGCACAAGTTTCATTTTAGTTTTAAATATAATAATATCCGATAAAAATTTTTTATATACTCTTTTGTATAAGTAGCACCGCACCCAAAATACTTTATTAATTACAACCCTTGTTCATCGTGTGCTTAATAATTTACTTTCCTTTGGTTTTTCCTATAACTCTAAACTACAAAGGCTCGAGCTAAACACGATCAACTACAGTTGTAATCATATTTGATTATTTCAATTAAACATTATGAAAATATATTGTCAAAGTTTCTGTTGTAATGATTTTAATAATTGATAAAATTGTTTATATTTTTCTATCATAAATTGATGAATAAAATATTAGAGATTTTTTAATTGAACCAACGTGACAGTGGTTTGATCCGTGAGATTTTTGATGAAATTTTAAGGTTGTGAATGGGTTCTGTACTAAATACGTTTGATAACTTAAACTACGGCAAACACTGGAATTTTACTGTAAAAACTGCATGCATTTACCGTATTAAATCGTCGGGAATGAAGGTTAAATAAACAGCAATACTCTGTAAATATAATTTAATCTTGCTGTATTTTTAAACAGCAGAGTGTCAGTAAATTTAACAGGAAGCATGACAATAAAAGAAAACAGTCAGAGCTGGTTGTGAAATTAACAGCATTCTGCTGGCATCTGTGCTGACCGCAGCTTACTGTAAAAATTACAATAATATTTTTCTGTGTGTGTGGCCTTGTTAACTTCCTTAATTTTCTTAGCTACCAACTCCGAAACCACCCGTTTCTTCGTGAGGTAATCTTTCCAAAGTCGAAGAGTCTCATTTCGATCGAGGGAAGGATCTCTCGCGGCTTGTCTGTATCGTTTGTTCGCCTGTTTTCGTTGGCTCCTAGAGAAACTGACCACTTTATCAAAGTACCCCTTCAGCGTAACTCCTTTCTTTTTTGATATAGGGGGAATTAAGTGGGCATCAGCGGCCAAAACTATACTATTCTGGAAAACGTCATAAAAAGGTCGTTATAGGAGATAAGTTTGTTGTCAACATCTTTTGAGAAAACTTGTAATTTCTCAGGGTTGTTCGTTATCCACCGTGAAGTTCTTTCGTTTACGGGTGGGTTAATTCGGGGAACGTGGATCGCGAAAGTCAGGGTGATGCAGTTATGATCGCTACCTATGTTAAGTAGACCATCTTCATCGATTACCACGCTCGTTAAGTGCACTGCAAATAAATCGTTCACCTTAAGATCACTATTGTACACATTGGTAGCACATACATGTGATCTGTATATGTTCTACAAAGTGATCCCATGTGTGCTTTTACGATCTCTGAGTGTTCACTCTTTTGAAAATATCGCTTATAAGTGATCTCGTTTCACCTATCAGTGATCTTAAAGTGATCAGGGTGCCCTTAAAGAACGCATAACACATTTAGAACACTTGTATCAATGTTTGGTACACTAAATTATCACTTTGAGGACACCACGTTGTAAAATTTGGTACACCACATAATCTCTTTTCGAACACTTTAAATTTATAGTGCCAATTGGTACACTAAGCATAACATCTAATTGTTTATATATATCCTCTTAGCAGACGCTAAAGCTTGAGCGTCGCTGCGCCACCTAGTCTAATTTCGGTAGCGAATTGAAATTTCATACTTTTGTTTTATCCCCATTAGCTACTGAAAACTTTCGTTATACCCCCTTTCGGCGGCCATCCACGACATGTAGAGGATACAAATACGTAATGAAGTCAAAGCTACGAGAACAGGGGGCTTAACAGACGTTTGATACACGGTGATCCCACTTAGCAGAAGCTAAGCAAAAGCTTCTGCGTCGCTGGGGCCACCTAGATTCGTTTCAGTATGGCTAACACACTTGTTTTCAAACACGGACAGTAGGCGCCGTCTCTTATTCCTGTTTTTCTACGCACGGCGTCTATAGGCCCCGTGCATGAAAAGAGAATATACAAGTAAATTCAAAATCGTCTGCTTAACTTTTAATTTATCCAAGGACCATAGTGTAAACTTAATAAAGCAGACGAAAATGAGAGCCACATGTGGTATTTTTCCTCATTGCGGATAGCTTTAATGCTGCCAGATATCTAATCTACGCCAGGGGCCTATTGCCTTACATATTTATTTCCTACCCATATCGGTAAAACCAAGATTTTTAACGCACGGGGTCTAAACTATTTTTTTAGATATATCTGTAGTAGCAGAAAAAGATACTTATATCATTCACGTTAATAAATTGCAAACAAAAATAATGCCGTTCAATATTAGAGCACTAAATGATCACCTGCGCAACAAAATTGGCTCATCTGTTCACTTAAAGAAATAAGGGAACACTACTGTTTAAGTGTTCTACTGTGTTTCCGATGTGTTCTTTAATTGTACAAGTGAGCCAATTTTGTTGCGCAGGTGATCTTTTAGTGCTCTATTTTGAACTGTTGAAACACTTTCAGAATGCCAAAAAACACTACAAGATCACTCAGGAACACTAAAAACACACCAACAAACACTTAAACAGTAGTGTTCTCTTATGTGTTTCCTAAGTGTGCTTTAAGTGAGCAAGTGAGCCAATTTTGTTGCGCTGGTGATCTTTTAGTGATCCACCTGTACACACTTTTGAATTGCTTAAAGAACGTATTATTCACGCTTGTAGATCACTATAGTACACTAGTTACACACACACGAAGTACTATGTTCCAATTTGTGATCTCTTGGTGTATAGTGATCCGATTTTGTTGCGCACTTTTAGCGTGCTTTTAGTGATTTACTAGTGAACGTTTTTTTTTGAAGTGTGATTCTCAAAAGCTTGGTTAAATAGAACGTAATCGATGGTGGAAGATAGGCCCCTCGCCGACCAAGTCACCCGTCCCTCGCACTTTTCCGACAGATTTCCAATAGAGAGCTCATTCTCCAATGCAAATGTTCTCAATTTACGCCCAGTATAGTTTTCTCGGCCACTGAACTCTCTCAGATGCGCGTTGAAATCACCATAGATACAGGATGGGATCGAACCGGCGGGGTTAAGCGCGTGTAAGTCAGATTCAAGACATTTAAAGATAGCATCATTCCACGCTGGATTTTCATTTTCCGTGGCCATATATACTACCGCTACATTAAAAGATTTCTTTCCAAGAGTCACTTGAACCCAGAAGTGTTCGTGGCACTTTAGTAGGGGAGAACATTTAATTCCTGGGGCCGTTATAACACCAATACCACCGCCGACCTTTTCGCGCGATTGTCTGTTAACACCGTTCCAGAGAAAACCCATAGGTAAATCAGGGTAATCGAGGTTTCGTAAGTGGGTTTCAGTAACGCAAAAAAGGGCAAAGTTGTTTTGGAGCATGATCTCCGTAAGTTCGTCCCACGTTTCACGATATTTTCCAAGTCCATAAATATTTAAGCATGCCAATTTCAACATAGAAACTCCCCTTTTCTTTCTAGCCCCCCTATTTTTCTTCTTATAGGTGTTCTTATAGCTCTTAGGTCAGTCGGAGGATACATCCCAATTTGCCCCGGAAGACTTGTCAGAGGAATCCAAGGTATCTTGCGGATCTTTCGGAGATCGTTTCGCCGAAGACTTGGTTGGGGAATCAGAGGCTTTTTCCGATGATTTTGTAGCCCGTTTAGAGTGTCGCCATTTACGTTGGTTTCTACTGAGATCTGGGCGAATGAAAACGCCTTCGTAACCCGATATATTCTTCAAGTTGTGAGCCCTTGATAAAACTTCGTGTTTCATTTTCCATTACCCCCGGATTAAACGAATGGGACGTGGTTTATTGTTTTTACTCTCACCAAAAAATTGTTTTGTTTCCACGACTGAAATTTCCTCTTTGTTGAGATTGAGGTTTGAGGCCAGCCATTCTCGAGCCTTCTCTTTATCTTCTAAATCCTTATCTCCTATACCGAAAACAATCACATTCGCTGCCCGGTCTTCCATGTTGGTAGAAGACCTGATCACTTTTCTGACAGGCGTCTGGAGAGCTTTAGAGTTCAGCTTTAGCTCTCCATTCTCTAAAGGGTTCAGCCTAGTCTTCTCACGAATTTCTGTTTTGAGTTTATCTAGTTCTTCGTTAGTTTTCTTCAATGAATCTTCCATTTTTGCAGTATTCTCTATCGGATTCAGTATTAACTTCTCACGAATTTCAGATTTAAGTTTATCGACATCTTCATACGATTTCTCCCGGAGTTCGCTCTTGAGTGTCTCTAATTCTTCATTACTATTCTCGCGAATTTCGTTTTTGAGTTCCTCTAATTCGTCGTTACTTTTCTTCAAAGCCGCTTCCATCTCAACGAACCTAAGATTTATCTCCTTCAACTCTTCCTTCATTTGTAGCGAAACAATCTTTCTGCATGTGTCGTCGTGGGTATCCTTGAACGACTGAAATTGCCTTTCCATATTTTTTGTTACCGCGCTAATAGCGCTCAGAAGACGTTCCTCCATGCCAGTCGCTTTGGATTTCGAGTTGATACATTCACATTTGGTTTCCTTATGAGTAGCCTGTATATCTTCTTGTTTTCCGTTATCAGTAAGCTTTGTTGCTACAGGAGACAAGCAGAAGCTTACCCCCCTTTTTTATATACTTCATTTTGTACCACTAACTTATCATTCAACCGTGTACGTATGCGCTTGAAATCCTGTTGTGATGCTGTAACTGTCGAAGACATCTCTACACAGAAAAAACAATGTTTAAATTCTAGACGTTTTTCTAAACGGGAAAATGCAACGCTCTCACAGACATATACTATACCAACACGCGTTGAGTAGAAGAAACGTTAAGTCTTTTTGCGCGTCGAATTACAAAACGTTTTCGTTTAAAGCATGTTAAGTTCTAGAAATGATTGTTTAATGCGTGTTGAGGTCTTGAAGTGCTTAAAATGTAAACTCGTCTATTTGACGAAACGTTTAATTTTCAAACGCGTCGAGTTCTTGAAACGTGTAAGATTCAAACGCGTCGAGTTCTCCAATCGTTTAAGTTTCAAACGCGTCGAAATCTGGAAGCGTTTAAGTTTCAAACGCGTCGAGTAGTCGCAACGTTTAAGTTTCAAACGCGTCGAGTAGTCGCAACGTTTAAGTTTCAAACGCGTCGAGTTGTCGAATCGTTTAAGATTAAAACGCGTTGAGTTCTTGAAACGTGTAAGATTCAAACGCGTCGAGTTCTTGAAACGTTTAAGATTCAAACGCGTCGAGTTCTTGAAACGTTTAAGATTCAAACGCGTCGAGTTCTTGAAACGTTTAAGATTCAAACGCGTCGAGTTCTTGAAACGTTTAAGATTCAAACGCGTCGAGTTCTTGAAACGTTTAAGATTCAAACGCGTCGAGTTCTTGAAACGTTTAAGATTCAAACGCGGCAAGTTCCCGCAACATTAGAATTCCAAACGTATCGAGTTCTTGAGACGTTTCGGATTATTGAAAGAGAAAATTGATTCTAAAGAAAATTTTTATTTGCAAAAAATATTTTATTGATTATCAAACATTTTATATCAATATGATGTTCTTCCACAAATTTTAAATATTTGGTGGTTTTAACAAATGACGATTTTGGGACAGATTATTAAGTACGTACTCTCGCTCTGCTCCGCAGCGCTCCCCAGTGGCCAAGGGGAAATATAATCGTGCAAAAACGGACACAACCGTTTCTTAAAAATAAAAAGGTCTCATATCGGCCTCGTTACAAAAATATGGTCTTAGCTCGGACTCGTAGTAGTACATTATATTGGACTCCACTAAGGGTCACTGCAATTTACTATATTTTAATGGTCTCATCTCGAGCTCACAAATATACGCTTTATTAAAATAGTTTCAGTTCGAGCACACAAAAATACGCTACAATATAAAGGTCTCATCTCGGGCTCGTATCATTCTCATAAAAAGGCTGAGCTTAGCTTCAAATCGAGCTCGGGCTCTTGTTGTGAGACGAGCCCGTTCCGCTATGTTCTTTCCTAAAACTGAATTTTTTGTTTTTCTTTATTATTTGACCCAACCAAACTGAAGTGAAGTGAAGTAGAGCTCCTAAAGAAGATTTTGACCTGCGTGGACAATATTTAGTAAGTTGTGTGTCGACAACGAAAGATGCCCAAGAATCATTTATACGATAAATTTGCGTGTTTACATATAACACTATAGATTCGTAGCGCCAAGTATACGATTTAGTTCTGTGACGTAAATAGAGGTTTTGGCGCCCTGGGCTAACATTTAATTTGGCCGGCAGTTATAATACCAACATACAGGGCCGTTCTTAAGGGGGGGGGGGCGAGCAGGACGGTCGCCCAGGGCCTCGAAAATTTTACCATAGGGATGTATATACCGGAGGGCCTCTACACTCAGTTTCGCCCATGCATTTCGCCCGGGGCCACGAGCGCTCTAAGAACGGTCCTGTACCAACGCAAAATACGTTGAAAATGAAATTGCCTCACGTTAAAAATGCAGCCCAGATCGATCCGCCCCCTCCGCAATGGTACTGACTTTATTTATTACCACCATGTGTTTTTCGACAATAGGAGTCAGGGGGTCAAGTTAATAATAATTTTGTCTAAACCACATTGCATGGCATTCATGAGTTCTACTTCATTTCAATAATATCAATTTGCCAATAATTATATTCTAAGCTTAATTTCTAGTTTAACTTTACCTCCAGCATTTATAATTAATGTCTTCCCTAAATTGTAATAACATTGTTGAATTTTAAATTAATTTTTTGATCGAATTAATAGTTAGCTTAGAACTAAAATGTTTAAGTTTTTATTTAATAATCGTTTGGCTATAGATTTCATTAGGCAGACTAGCACTGGTATTCATGATAACAGTACAATACTACATCCAAGCTTAACTTAGGCCTAAATTTTCGTTACGCAGATATTTGAAATTACATTAATATACAAGAAGAAGCAACTCTTCTATTTTGCAAGTAATTGTTAATAAGAAATAAAATCATCTCTCACGTAGACTTACTTTCAAAGAAAAACGTGAGCAGCGCGGAATCGTCTTGAAATGGAAGTCAAGCACAAATAACGCGACTATGCGAATATTTCCAAGGAACAGCGTTGCCAGATGTTCAAAACATATTAAACGTAACTAAAGCCCAGTTCACACTATACAGTTAATTGGCCACTTAATTGTATCCAACTAATTGTAAGCAAGAAAATTGTATAGTGTGAACCGAATAATTGTAAGAATTGTTCCACTTTTTCTGTTTACACTATATGTCACCACTTTTTCTGTTCACACTGTACAATGTTCTTGCTTACAATTAGTTGGATACAATTAAGTGGCCCAATTAATTGTATAGTGTGAACTGGGCTTAAGTAGTAAAATTTGCAACACATCAGACAAGGAAGACAGCGTTTCAGAAACAGCTTAAAAACTATTTTTTAATTTAATATGAGGGCCCTGGTGGCCCGCTACCCCCGTTCAATTGATTTATTTTAAGGGGCCCCTGATTTATTTAAGGGCCCCCTGATTTATTTAAGGGCCATTGGCCCCAGGACTACCGCTGTTTCCAAGTCTGCTAGCAACTATAATAATCTGGAGCCATGCAGACATCAGAGCCGCACCCATTAATTCTATTTTGTAAATGTAGGGAATATTAAAAAAGAGCACCTTGTGATGATGAAGGAATTAGTTTTTCAGATAGGTTTATTTTTATTCCTTGGCCTAAGACCTTGGCCATTGGAATATTGAAGTTAATTAAACTATTTAAAATACATGACAGCGATGATAATCTAGTGATATTTACTAATTTAAGTCATTGGAATGGTATACAGGAAGGTAGTTTCCGAATTAAATCACCAAATTTCAAGCCGGGGGACGCGGTGGTGGCTTGTAAACGAAAGTTTTTCACGAGAGGTATAATAAAATATACGGCTGCAAACCGTCCCTGTAGCTCAACGGCTAAATTCGCCCCAACTTGCAATTTGGCCTACTTTAAGGATGATGAGTCCGCAGCGATGCGGGGTGGAGAACATAGTTTGGGGGGGGGGGGGGGCAAAGGAGGCAATAGGGGGCAGTTGGCCCCGAAATTTGCGTTCAACGAATTGGACCGCGTTTGGTTTTGTGCCCGATGATAATTTTAACGCTGAGTCGAATGAGACCAACCACAGGTCTGTACGATGAACTGTTTCCGAGTAATTTGTACTGAATTACGTGGTCGTTTTTCTCTGATATGAAAAAACCTTTTAAATTTAGAACTCTGGTCGAGATGGGTATCGTTCTGTAGTATGTGTTAACGCGGGTCGCTAGTACTAATAGTTTCCGAGTTATGACCAAAAGTACACTCAAAAACGTGATTTTCTCGAAATTTCACTAAATATTGGACAAGACCAACCATACTTTCGGAGGTTAGGTATTGTTTAGTGCCGCAAATCCGTAGGATAACTCGTTTACGAATTATAACTAAATCTGTGAGGAACATTAGAATTTGAAAGAAGCAAAATAAACGGTTACATCGGCGCAGTCGGATCTAACGCGTTATTAGCGGAAACTTTGGCTTTTATAACAGAAGCCGTTTCAAATCTATATCCCAGAGGAACCATTTTGAACACTTTAAAACACAGGTGTTTAGGTTTATGCTTATTTTGTTAATCGTCTAGGTTTCAAACGTGTTTATAGATTTTCGATTCCTTTTCGTGTTTAGTTGTTTAGCCATTTGGTCCGTTTACATCTATAACGCGTTACATTGCAATTCAAGTGTTCAAAAGCTAAACGTGGTTTTTTCTGAGTGGATCCGTTTTGAACACTTTAAAACACAGATGTTTAGGTTTATGTTGATTTTGTTAAACGCCTAGGTTTTTTACGCGTTTTTATAGATTTTCGCTTGCTCCTCGTGTTTAGTCGTTTAGCCATTTTTGATTTAAACATTTTGGTGTTTAGTGAATCAACGGCAAAAGTAGCCATTTACATTTATAACGCGTTAAATTGCAATTCAAATATTGAAAAGCTAAACGTTGTTTTTTCTGTGTACGGAGCGACGTGGGGGTGGGGGTCCCCCGTCGTCGAAAGGAGGGGGAAAGAACGCCGTTGTTGATGTTGCTGTTTGTCTCTAGACGAAAGGGTAATGGCGAGGAACCGGGGAGACGCTGTACACCTTGCCGGCCAAACGTAGAGACGATCGCTTACGTAAAACACCGTTATCGAGGCGTACCGGTGCTAAGCCTAACTTGGATCTAGTTTTTTTTTAAAAGGTCGAAGTCGCGTTGGACTGCGCGTTAGAACACCGAAACCGATAGCAACGGATACTTTATCACTTTAACCAATCGATACAGTAACTGAACAAATCGAGATAGGTTAGCATAATTAAAAAAATTATAATAATGTTACCCGACACTGCGCGATACATGCACCGTCATTGCAGCACTCTGGTGTACTAGGAGAAGTACTGAGGCTGGACCACGGCTGAGGCTTCCACCCTGTATATATATATTACCATAAGCCTATCAACCCTAAGTTTGAATCGAAACGCAGTGTTGGTTCAAGCTAACGACTGGCGAAAGTACAGCGCTAAATCCACTAGGTGGCGGAAAAGAGAAACGTAACGCGTCCCGCAATGCATGATGCCAGCTGCTCTGGTAAGAGAGAGGTGCGTAGAGAGATAAAGGGGGAAGGAAGACGCTTGAATTTATCTCTACCAGGTGCCGATACTATCGCCTGATTTCTTCTTTTTCGCCCGTCCAGTGGTGGTACAAAGGGCGCTATGCGCGTTTCAAATTTAGAGGTTATATTCTTATGATATTACAGTATTTAGGGTGTTAACTAAAGAACGATACAAGGACAATAACTCCAAATATATTTGAAACTCTCAGGACACATCTTATTAGGAAGCGAATTCCAGTCGTTAATGACACTGCTCGAAAAGAAATTAAAACGGACCGAAGTTTTAGATTTGGGCTTACGAAGTTTGAGCAAGTGTCCACGGGTCCTGAACATCTGAAAAATATTCAGAAAAATGTAGTTCTAAATTATTGTAAAAAAACTTGTGCAAATGACTTAAATGGTTAATTTTGTGACGAATATGAATTGAATCATAATTGAATATCAAGAGCTTTTAGTCGGGAGGGAGCAGCGGGCTTTTCCAATTTTGTAACCAATTTAGTAATATGATTCTGCACTTTTTGCAAATTCAAGAGATCAATGGATAAATGTGGAGTCCAAACGGGGGAACAATAATCGATGATGGGGAGAGCGAGATAATGGTAAAGCTGTTTAATAAGTAATATTGTATCACAATTAATTATTTAAAAAGATATGATAAATATAAAAAATTGTAACCGGCCAAAGATTCTGACTTCGGAAAATACTACACATTTCTAGATTTTTGAACGTTTTTGATAAGGTAGGACTGATGACGGTGCATTTTTATTCACGAAAAGAATATGCATTTTAATGAAAACACCTTTGCCTAACCTTATCCCAACACCCTACGTGAATGGACAAATAAAATTGATGGTCAACCTGGATTAACTGCGGAAAGTTTTGTATATATTTAAAATGAGGTTGACAAATCTGAACATAATCTTTTACTGGCATTGTCTTTGGACGAAATGTCAATAAAAAACATACCGAATGAACTGTAAAAGAATTGTCCGGATATGTAAACTTAGGGTTGGAACATGATACCCAAGACAGTGATGAAGTGGCAATATCAACACTTATGGCTGTAGCTTTCAATGGGCATTGGAAATTCCCCGTGGGATACTTTCTTGTTCATGGCACTTCTAGCTACTTATTGAAAAATCTTGTAACCGAGTGTCTGTTTAAAATATTTAAAACTGGGACTAAATGTTTGCTCTTGTGTGTGATGGACTATGCAATAACATTACTTTGGCCCACTCACTAGGTGTTGTTATAACAAAAGAATTGGTCCAATGCAGTTTTCCTAATCCAGGTACAGAAATAAACCTACCTAATTGTTCATTAATCACTATATATAAAAATTTATTTTTAGCGGATCCAGATGAAAGGGTTTATTTGGTCCAAGATGCTTGCCTTATGCTAAAGCTGCTGAGAAATTTATGGGAACACTATGGCGTTTTGATTGACCAAAGAACTGGAGAAGTAATAGCAAAACACTCCGAAATTGTTTAAGTTTTCCCCTGATAACCTTACATAATTTTAAGCGGATTGAATGGGTATATATCGCTATTCTCCAAAACTATCAAGAAATAACATTGGCCAACAAACTATCTAAGTTTTATATAAAATTTAAAACCCAAAAAATTAAAGTTAACTTGGCGACACAAACTGTTAGCAGTATGGTGGCCAAATGTATTGAGTTCTTGAAGGAGGCAGGAGATCCAGTGTTTCAGCGAAGCGGTCCAACATCAAAATTTATCTCATCAATTGATTGGTATCACAAGTATTAATTAATTGAGGGTCTTTTCTCTAGAATATTGACACTATCTTTCCTTACTTTCTTTGCGCAGATTGTTTGATGTTTTATATTCAAGAAATCCGTGGGCTAAAGGTTTCAAGGCACCAATTCGGCGGTCCAATATGGAATTAACCAAATGTGATTTGATGAAAATAAAGAACTTCTTTTCAATTTGACAGATGTCGAAGGCAAATTGATCCTTGAAAGTCAGAGGAAGACTGCAATTTTAGATGTTGTTGAAAAATATATTGCTCCCGCAGATGCACCTTTGAAGTATAATGTTTAATTGGCTAAAGTTATTTGGTCCCATACCAGATTTTGTAAACCATTTATTAATTTTAAAGGTACCTTTTAACCTACAAAGTATCTCAAGAGACGTGGGTGGAACAACAACCCTACCTAAAAACACTTTGAAACATCAAAAAGTGGTAATGTCATCGCTTTGGAAAAGACTCATGTCCCAAATTTATGCGAGGTTTCAGTTCAAAACAATGTCAGTCGTGTTATTTCTGAAAACTCTCAAGAGGAAGAAATAGAAGATTTTATTTTGTAAATTACTGATGGAACATCCTCATTTAACATCTTTAGAGAAAATATTATTCATTTTATAAGTGGTTTTGTCGTAATGAAACTAAGAAAAGAATGAAAATTCCAAAACTGTGTAACTGCTTTAGACGAGAGAAACTCTCCAATAACAGATCATTACTATGCAAAAGACCCTACTAAACTTCTACTCCTTTTAAAGGACAAGGGTGGACTTTGTCATCCATCGACTTGTTTTGTTAAGATTTGTAGCTTAGCTGAGAAAGCGGTGAGGTTCTTTGGACCAATAAAAACCGTCGCTAAAAACATCAATTTAAAAATACAGTGTTTGTTAATGCGGCAGTTATTCTCAGAAGACATTATTCCAACATTAAATGATCACATGTTTGATGACGAACTTGGCTCGCAACACCTATATTAGCGTATTTATAGTAATCTTGGGTGCCCCTCTCTACTCTGGCTTTCTTTGTGCTAAGATCCTAGATCCCCTTTTACGGCGTAACCACGTAGCTTGGCGTACAGGAAAATTGAAGAGATATAGACATTTATTTGGTTATTTATTTGGCTTTCCACTTATTGCGGGAAAAGAAGACTTTTTTAGCTGCTTACGGTAAAAACTTGAAGAGCGTCTTTGACAGGTAAGAAAATTAGCTGATGAATGCTGTGGTTTACACTAAACAGTGGTTTATGTTTTAATTAAAGGTTTAGAATTAGATAGCTCTTTAAGTAGAGATTTTAGAATTCGTAAAAATTTGCTAAGCGAGTGCAGTGGAGTACGCTAGGCAGAATTTATACGGTTTATAATAGGTTGTATTTTAAGAACCACTTTTTGTATAGAACACTAGACAAAACATCACGGAAGACGGATTTAGAGTTAGATCCTTACAAATTCAGAAGCTAAAAGCCTAAAAAGAAAACAAAAAATAAAATCATCAATTGAAACATTATGAAGAGATCTTTTGAAAGTGGATTTCAAAAGAGAAAATGAAAAAAACTCTCCTAGAGGAAACTAATACCTTGCCAAAAGTTGACACCTTTTTAAAAAAAGTTGATTTAATTTTAACTGACAACAGTGGTAAGCCAAATTGCCAAGATTATATAAATCATACAACTGAACTTACTGAAACTAGTGTAGAAAATACAGTTAATGATCATGATAAAGTTTTTGCCAATCAAATTATTACCTTCTTCATCCCTGATATCGCAGACGCGCACAAATGCTTTAGATACATATACTAGAGGAGCGATAGCTGGAATATACTCTAATCAATATAATGACCTTGGACTTCGGGGCCACAAAATAAATGAGTGATATTGAATTTTGGTTAGAAAAAGGTCCGTCAGAATGCCAAAATTGGGAAATCCCCTTTACTAATTCAAAACGAACATATAAAGACCAATCAACGTTAAGAGATTATATACAAAATTAAAGAGTGGAAAAATAATTATGATGTGCGATTCGAAAATCGCTCTTGTCTACGTCACTCCGTAGTCGAAGTCGACCAAAAAGAATGGTCTGAAACTAGAAAAGTTTTATTTTTCATAATTTTCGAAGAGTGTCCGTGAATTTTCATTGTGAGAAATTCAGAAAATTGTCACGGAGACATTCGAAAATTATGATAAATAAAACTTTTCTAGTTTCAGATCATTCTTTTTGGTCGACTTCGACTACGGAGTGACGTAGACCAGAGTGATTTTCGAATCGCACATCATAATTATTTTTCCACTCTTTAATTTTGTATATAATCTCTTAACGTTTATAGAGTTTATTCTGGATAAACTTTGCGTACATTTTTTGTTATGATGTATCGTAAAAACATGAATTCTAAATTTATTTTAATGTCTGTCCCTTCTCAGCCGTAACACTTACAAGAATAAACACTGTTTTTTCAGTTCGTAGAACTGGTTTTTGTATAATTGAATTTTGGTTAGAAAAAGGTCCGTCAGAATGCCAAAATTGGGAAATCCCCTTTACTAATTCAAAACGAACATATAAAGACCAATCAAGGTTCTGCACCAAAAGTCACTTTCAATCAATCAAAGTTAATGGAGAAAATGTGAAAGAGAATGGCTAGTTTATTCTCCCGCTACTGGGTGTGTGTGTAAAATGTTTTCATCTTCGAATACTTAATTCACAAATGGGTTTAGTGACTGGCGAAACCCAAAATTGATTCAAGGACATGAAAACTCAGAAGATCATAGAAAGACGTTACTAACTTATGTAACAAGAAAGCTTGGCTCTCTTATAAATCGTTCTTCGGTGGAAGAAACTAAAAAGGAGCAAAGATACTGGAGAAGCGTACTTGAAAGTTTTGTGGCCGTCATATACAAAATTATGTATAATTTGTTTTTGTATAAATAATGTCAATTAACAGTTTTCCTGTAGATCGTGGGGCCTCAAATAGCTCTCAAGCTTAGGACCTTAACGACGAAGCCTATAGTAAAGCCCAGTTTTAAGCATGGACACTGTATCTCTAACCGGACGGGAAAAGCAGCCTAAAAGAGGTACCCCCTCACTGTCCGTTTGCGTCCTACTTCGTATGAGCTGAAATAGTCGGCCGTACTCGATTCGGAGGGACGTCAAGGTCATTCGGAAGAATGTAAACCGCCATTTCAAACGGAACATTTTGTTGACCACGTGATGAATTATATGGCCTTAACTGCCCGAAACTTTCAAAATTCTTAACCCCCCCCCCCCCCTTTACAGAGAGACGGTGGCGGCGGCAGGTGATTTTGTATGCTGGAAGCTACAGCTTTTCCCGTCCGGTTAGAGATACAGTGTCCATGTTTTAAGTATGCTACAGAGCTACAAACTATAATGGTCAAGAGATTTGTTATTCAAATAGCGATAATTTGTAAAATATAAAAGATGGCAGCTATATCTGTAAAGTTAACTGAAAAACATAACTTTTGATTTAAGCGAAAAGAATCCGTCACCATTATAAACTTGGTCTATGGTCATAGATGCTCTGTGTCAGGATTGATTCTTGCAAGCAGTGGTGGATACAGAAAAAATTTAAGGGGGGGGGGGCGCTAAAAGACATCTTGACCTATGGGTGTAATAACAAATTAGCAAGTCACATGGCGGGGGCGCGCCCTACCCTTGCCGTGAACCACGCTTGGTTATTCATTTTTAAACGTTGATGATGAGGTCACAACTTACCTCCCTTTTTTGGATGGCGTCACCACGAGAGAGTGCACAAACCCGCGAATTTGAATTCAATTTAAAGGTTCGTTCTTAGAGCATTTTGTTTATATCAAAACATTTTAGATTTCTTTGGCACAAGCAAGCCAAATAATAGGTGTTTCTATAAAATACGGGAGGTCACTAACTATAGTTATTAAAGAAAGAGAGCGCGCGCTCGACTCGATAAAGGTTTTGATGTTTGAAGCTCACGTGCCAATTGACCGCTTTCTAAATAACGATCAAGCGCGTGCTTATTTACCTGCTTTAATACCCTAACATGGCGGCGTATTTTCACTCGCCAAATGAGCTTTAAGATCCACCAATAAAGTATTAAAAAGCTTAAGTCCTTGACGTAGTGAAAATTATTTTATTCTTTAATTTTGTTATGGTTTTATTTTACGGAAACACCTATTGAAACATAAACTTTTATTTCAATAGATATTTCTATAAAATAAAATGAATAAAAATAAAACATAATACGTTGCTCTTTCGTCACAAGACTCAGCGTTGTTTGTATATTCTTCGCACGTGCGATTTGCACGCGCGCTAGAAAAACCTTTATTTATCTGGCGACTGTAGCGCGCGCTCGCGGACTTGTCAAAGTAAGAGACTTGTGACGTAAGAGCCACATTTAAACAAGAAGGCCACGTTACTTTATAAAAAGAGCTATTTAAAATTATTTCGCACCAACTCTTAAGGTTATAATCTTATTTCGGTCATCACTTTTATTTAATGTTGTGTTATTGTAAAGTTTAAAAAATATATTATCACTGTTTATTAACCGGTCAAATATTTCCAGTTCCATTTCACCTAAATTTTAAATATCAAATTACCGCTAAGTAACATAAATTTTTATACGTTCATATGACAGTAAATTTTAGGGTTAACTGTGATTTATTAGGGTATTGGAGTATATATCATGTTGGCTCACGTGGCGATAAAATCAGGAATTAGTAATAAACCTTAAATTTGAGTGATATATAACTTCTGGCCATACACGGCTTCGATAAGTATAGTGCCACACTTATTTATTACTTCTGCCCAAACACGGCTTCGATAAGCAAGTGCCACACTTATTTATTACCTCTGGCCATACCCGGCACTGGAACCAGAATGTGTTTCAAATGCTACTGGCTTCGAAGTAGACTCTTCTGACTGAGGATTAAGGCCCTTAATGGGTCAGGGTGTGCAATAACTGGTAGCTTTACCGGGGAGTCGGGGTCCGGCTCTTGGAACCCATACGGGCGGAGACGCACTGGGAGATGTTAGCTCTGATCAAATGGTCCTATTTCCACCTCCAACTTTGGTCAGGTATGGGCAGGAAACTGAGCTTCGGCTCAGGCTAACGGAGAGGGTCCAGGCTTGTGAAGTCGACATATTATTACTTCGTCACACTTATTTAAGATAGTTTGGATTATATGTAATAACCCCCCCCCCATTTGTTTAAGCGGGAACGTATGTCTACACTCTACAGCGAGTAAAGCCGCATTCACACTATCCAACTTTAGTCACCTGACTATGTCTGTCTGACTAGTCAGCCCGACTAGTCAGGTCAGCTTTCGCGTTCATACTATCCAACTCGTCAGCTTGGTGTTGGATGCGTATTGTCGGGTAGTTTAGCTCGAACGTTAGACGCATGAGGTCGTTTATATATCATTAACCAATCAGAGAATGGAAATTTAGGTAGAACCTGTCAGATTGTTTTTCTGATTTGGGAATGTTGGCTTCGGCTCAATATTGTGGCTGGTGAAATTTATTGTTTTGAGTGAGAGTAAATATGGAGTCTGATGACAAAAAGAAAATTGCTTTATTAGGTATTGTTTTGATCGTAAAGAAACAAAGGGTGAAAAAAGAACGAACAATTAGATTATTTCTGTTATAATTTAAAAGGGAAAGAAATAGTTATACAACTTACGGTTTCTTTTACTATCAAACTTTCTCCACACAAGGATCAATACGTCGAAAAGTTTATAAACTAAAACCTAAATTTAACGTCGTCCGATTTCACACGTGATCGCATTGAAGTCACTTTTTCTCAGTTTCTATTGGCTGCTGCCACCTGACTCGCTAGTCTGCCTGATTTTAATCGCCTCTCTTCCCGATTCCAAGTCGGAAGCTTCCCAGACAAAAATCTTATCAGGTGAAGCATTCACATTACCGGACTTGTCGGTCAGACAAAAATCGGGCAGCTTGTCAGCTGACTAAAGTTGGATAGTGTGAATGAACCTTTAATCGAAGACATCGCGCCAGACCACATAGACTAAATATAAAGTTGCTATTATGAGACTAGCTCTCACACTGAGAGAAAAAACTGTAGAATTTACAGAAATATTTTACAGCACCCGTTCTGTATTTTTTAATACAGTACTGTACTGTTTAAATTACTATATTCAAGAAATATTTACAGTATAAATTACAGGATGTTTTTAGGTATTTAAAATGCAGGGTCTTTATGTAGTATTTATCGTTGAATAGTAATATATTTTCAGTATATATTACTATTTGTTTTACAGTATAAATTACAGGATGTTTTTAGGTATTTAAAAATTCAGGGCTTCATGTAGTATTTATCGTTGAATTGTAATATATACATAAATTTTCAGTATATATTACTATTTGTTTATAGTAAAAATTAGAGGTTTGTTTCCGATATTTGTAATAAAGGACAGCCATGTAGTTTCTATGGTAGAAATGTTATATATGTACATATTTGTTCAATACATATTACTATGTATTTACAGTAAAAAATGAAGACGTTTTAAGGTATTTAAAATACAGGTAGTTCCTGTAGTTATTTTGGTCGAAGTTGAATTGCTACCCAACAGTAATAATCCATAAAAATTCATTATTAGTTGTAAATCAACTATAATATGAAGAAAAGATTTTTAGTGACATTTTGTAAAAGCACCAATGGAGTCATATTTTTAATTACCCATCAAATGAAAACAAATTAATGTTTATACATTTAAATGGAAATTCATCGCGTTAGTGTTTGTGGTTTGAACTAAGTTTAATACGTGTCTGGATTCCGAGCCAATGAGTTGCAATACTATGTTGTGCACGTGTTTATGTCTCTTGCTTTGGACTCTAGTTCTGCTGGAGCATATTGGTATATATTTAGCAGATTTGTTGAATATTTTTTACAATTAAAGTACCTTATTGGTTAAAAATTAATTACGGAAATGTTTAGTGTACATAAACGTATTTTAAAAAAGGGTAGTATGAACAAATCAAATATATTATATTTCCTGGCTATATTCACGCAGTTTTTAAATGTAAATTCCGTAAAATTTACAGGCGTGTTAGAAAATTTAATTATTATTTCAGTGGTATACAATACAATGATTCTGGTTGAAAATTTTACTATGAGCTATTTGTATAAATTACAGGAATCTCAAGTAAAAGATATTTACGAAACTTTCTGTAAAAAATACAGAACATTCCTGGCTACTGTGCGTCCAGGAGTTCCATGTAATTTCTACGCAATATTTTTCTCTCAGTGCAGTAAAAATTTAAATAGCGCCAAGGAAGAGTTGACGCACTTTTGGGTCTTATGTCGCTTTTGGTGTCGCGTATATCTCTCAGCAGCTAGTTTATTCTAAACTTGATAATTTTCAATAACAATTTAAAATATATATTGTTTAATCAAGTAATATATTTATGATGTGAATTTTAATAGCTCAAAATTTATAGACATTAATTAATTACTGTGGCGTTCTGATGGAGGACATTTTAACTGTACCATTTCAGCACTACGGCGAAATGAGTTACCTTTGTGACCGTTAAACAAGAGTTAAGATTATAAATCATGTTACACCAAAATAATTTCCCAGGAAAATAAATGAAATTGTATAATGAGGTCCGAGTCGGGGACAAAACTTTAACAATAAGATGTCCACGCGATTGAAGGTTTTAGAATCAGCACCTGCAAACACTCGTGGCTCAACCACGCTTGTTTTCCGCGAAATGAACGAGATAACAAATCCCAAACCTTGCGGTGCAATCGCCGAATTACGGTGTTTGCAACGTCACGAAGGGGAACTGACTTCATCTCCGAGAACGAGTGGTCGAGCGTCACAATGCAAGTTTTGCAAGGAGAGAAAGTCCGTGATAAGCCGCTCAAAGGGCGACTCGTCTCACAAGGAGACTACCCGAGGTGGTTATCACCGAGTTTGTTGAAACTCGGGGGTTAGGTAGACCTTATGGTAGTATGAAAATCGCCAAAGGGAAAAGTTGCAATGGGCTTTAGTTTTCCCATGGCAACCGAAAATGTTTTTGATCTCTCAAAATAAAAAATCTCCATTTAAAAAAGCATGGGATTTTCTCAGTTTCACAGGGTACTTACTTACTTAAAAAATTTTAAAAATGTTTATTTTCAAAACATACTCAAAAAGATTAATTTGACCTATTTTGGGTAAAATTGATCAATGATTTTGGCTAAAATTGATAAATTTTGGTTAAATTTTTACAAAATTTGGGTAACCTAGAAAATCCCATGCTTTTTTAAAGGGAGAGGTCAAAAACATTTTCGGTTGCCATAGGAAAGCTAAAGCCCATTGCAACTTTTCCCTTTGCGAATTTTCATACTACCATAAGGTCTACCGAACCCCCGAGTTTCAACAAAATCGGTGATAACCACCTCGGGTAGTCTCCTTGTCAGTATAAAATAAATGAATACTTGGACCATCATTCGACCAGTCTCAGCCATCCAGTCCAGAAGGAGCAGACCAAACCAACTCTGATCGTAAGTACCATTTTGTCTACCATAAAGAAACTCTTATATTTGGAATTTAAAACTAACCACGAGTTTAATCTACCATTAATTTTAATTTAAAAACCTTTAAAATTAGCTTTACAATATCTGATTTGAAAATAATAAATTTTTACTTTCTAAATTTAGAAATCAATTCACTGTAAAAAAAAGCATTCAATTGCCTCTCAAATTTAACTAACAACATTTAGTTTTGAACAATCCTTCGTATTAGCTTTCAAAATTAACTACTACTATTCAAATTTGACCAACTCTTTATATTGCTGTTCAAATTTAACAACTATAACTCAACATTGATTGCTTCTTCATATTGGCGCTCAAAATTAAATATCACCATTCAATTTTGATAATTAATAATGTTAGCATTCAAAAATGCCAGTAACACTCAAATTTGAAATAGCCTTGTATGTTCGTTCTCATTTTAATTCCAAAATTTAATATTGATAATTAATAATGTTAGCATTGAAAAATACCACTAACACTCAAATTTGAAATAGTTCTATTTAGGTGTTCAAATTTAATTGCCAACACTCATTTTTGAAAAGGCATATATTTTGTTAAGATTAAAGTTACTTATCAATAGTTATTCGAATTTGCAGCTTTGTAGTATAGAAAAGAAGTTTATTTGCTAAAAACCATAGTTTTCCATTATAATTGCTTGTCAACCAATAGATTTAAATTATAATATTTTTGTTCCATGACAACTCAACCAGAGGTGTCCACCCTACCATCTTACATTTCGCTAAAACAATAAGCCATTTAGGCTACCATAGAGCTTTCTAGCGGCCAACACGAGAAGCTCGCTTAACTACTGGATTTCCGTTTGCTAATTAGCAGACACCACGTTCACATTTACCAGAAACCGCTTCAAAGCGATTCGAAGCGCTTTCGAGGTGAAAAGTGAGCTGATAGACAACATAGACAAAATATATATTGACTGGAAGGGTGTATGAGATGAATGTTTCTGTCAAGTTAACTGGTCAGCTTGTTTTCGAGGCGTTAAATCTTCGAAACAAGACGTCGCGGGTAACAATTGGCCTAGCCAGGGTATGTATAAACTGCCTGTAAGAAATTTCGGCTAAAGAAGGACCACGGTTCGAAAGCTCTGAATAAAATTAAAAAAAAAAACAGATAAATATAATGTAGATAGTGGTTTACTTACTGGTTTTTATGTTAATAGTACAATTTAAATTTAGAAACTATTTCTTAATTTGTTTTTGAAATTTTCGATCGAAGTCGCTTTTTTAAAAAGTTCAAAAAGATTCGTCAGGAATTGTTTTGCAAAAAATTAGTATTCAGTTTAAGGTAATTAGATTTTTATACGCTATTTGTTAGAGTATTACATTTCCGCTACGAATAAATGTTAAATCAACCATCTACGCGTAGTTTATATATACCCTGGTGAGGCAGGTCGGTACCCGCGACGTCTCGGAAACAAGGCGGCCAGGGCACATGTCAGAAATATTCAGCTACATAAAGACTGAAGTACCCATAGCTACATTGGTTCCAAAGCCAGGTTTCTCAATATAATGAAATTTGAATTAACAATATATTTTAAATTAATATACGCGATACTTTTTAACAATGGAAAAACGTAAGTTTAAAAACTGAAGGCAGTTTTTAAGTGTGATTTTTCTATAAATCCTCATTTGAAAAACAATAAATATATATATTCTAATATTTTAGATAGGGAACTTGAAACTGCCCTTTTACTTTTTCCAACCATTTTCAAAGAAAGTTTGAACTCTTGGTTTGCATTCAAAGTACGTTAATATTTTGTGATATTTATGTAACTTAAGAGATTTTTTATTTTTAAATATTTTCGTTATAGGATCCAAATGTCAACACTCTCACTGTGATTTTCCAAAATGAAAATATCAAGGAAATATTCATATTACCTTCGAAGTTAGTAGTATTAAAATGGCAATAACGTCACTCTTTGCCGGATATTACACTTTCCAACTACAGTATTCGAACTCTTTAAAAAACTATGGAGTATATTCAAAAAATTGTGTTTAATATTGTATCAACTGAAGTTTCTTCGGCAGTATCCAAAGTGTACAACCGACTTGAAACATAACAATTTGTTTTTGTTATGTATTGCATTTTTACATTTGTTTTCATGAGGGCCAACTTCATAATTTTTTTAGTTTCTTTAATTTAAACGTTATTTTGGTTTAAATTGGAATTTATTATCCGTAAATTCGAATGCAAATCTTCATAAATTTGAAGGTTATTCATAATAAATTTTAAATTTATTCTCCTACAATTTGAAATTTATTCTCCTACAATTTGAAATTTATTCTCCTACAATTTGAAATTTATTCTCCTACAATTTGAAATTTATTCTCCTACAATTTGAAACTTATTCTCCTACAATTTGAAATTTATTCTTCTACAATTTGAAATTTATTCTCCTACAATTTGAAATTTATTCTCCTACAATTTGAAATTTATTCTCCTACAATTTGAAATTTATTCTCCTACAATTGGAAATTTATTCTCCTACAATTTGAAATTTATTCTCCTACAATTTGAAATTTATTCTCCTACAATTTGAAATTTATTCTTCTATAATTTGAAATTTATTCTTCTACAATTTGAAATTTATTCTCCTACAATTTGAAATTTATTCTCCTATAATTTGAAATTTATTCTCCTACAATTTGAAATTTATTCTTCTATAATTTGAAATTTATTCTTCTACAATTTTAAATTTATTCTCCTACAATTTGAAATTTATTCTTCTACAATTTGAAATTTATTCTCCTACAATTTGAAATTTATTCTTCTACATTTTGAAATTTATTCTCCTACAATATGAAATTTATTCTTCTATAATTTGAAATTTATTCTCCTACAATTTGAAATTTATTCTCCTACAATTTGAAATTTATTCTTCTACAATTTGAAATTTATTCTCCTACAATTTGAAATTTATTCTCCTACAATTTGAAATTTATTCTCCTACAATTTGAAATTTATTCTTCTACATTTTGAAATTTATTCTCCTACAATATGAAATTTATTCTTCTATAATTTGAAATTTATTCTTCTACAATTTGAAATTTATTCTCCTACAATTTGAAATTTATTCTCCTACAATTTGAAATTTATTCTTCTACAATTTGAAATTTATTCTCCTACAATTTGAAATTTATTCAAATACAATTTGAAATTTATTCTTCTATAATTTGAAATTTATTCTTCTACAATTTGAAATTTATTCTCCTACAATTTGAAATTTATTCTTCTACAATTTGAAATTTATTCTCCTACAATTTGAAATTTATTCTCCTACAATTTGAAATTTATTCTTCTATAATTTGAAATTTATTCTCCTACAATTTGAAATTTATTCTCCTACAATTTGAAATTTATTCTTCTACAATTTGAAATTTATTCTCCTAAAATTTGAAATTTATTCTCCTACAATTTGAAATTTATTCTCCTACAATTTGAAATTTATTCTCCTACAATTTGAAATTTATTCTCCTACAATTTGAAATTTATTCTCCTACAATTTGAAATTTATTCTCCTACAATTTGAAATTTATTCTCCTACAATTTGAAATTTATTCTTCTATAATTTGAAATTTATTCTTCTACAATTTGAAACTTATTCTCCTACAATTTGAAATTTATTCTTCTACAATTTGAAATTTATTCTCCTACAATTTGAAATTTATTCTCCTACAATTTGAAATTTATTCTCCTACAATTTGAAATTTATTCTTCTACATTTTGAAATTTATTCTCCTACAATATGAAATTTATTCTTCTATAATTTGAAATTTATTCTTCTACAATTTGAAATTTATTCTCCTACAATTTGAAATTTATTCTCCTACAATTTGAAATTTATTCTTCTACAATTTGAAATTTATTCTCCTACAATTTGAAATTTATTCAAATACAATTTGAAATTTATTCTTCTATAATTTGAAATTTATTCTTCTACAATTTGAAATTTATTCTCCTACAATTTGAAATTTATTCTTCTACAATTTGAAATTTATTCTCCTACAATTTGAAATTTATTCTCCTACAATTTGAAATTTATTCTTCTATAATTTGAAATTTA
The DNA here is from genome assembly GCF_980474605.1 of Leiobunum rupestre. Classification (NCBI taxonomy): domain Eukaryota; kingdom Metazoa; phylum Arthropoda; class Arachnida; order Opiliones; family Sclerosomatidae; genus Leiobunum; species Leiobunum rupestre. The sequence continues at coordinate 26,125,902 of NC_143393.1, read as the reverse complement.
TTCTCCTACAATTTGAAATTTATTCTCCTACAATTTGAAATTTATTCTTCTACAATTTGAAATTTATTCTCCTAAAATTTGAAATTTATTCTCCTACAATTTGAAATTTATTCTCCTACAATTTGAAATTTATTCTCCTACAATTTGAAATTTATTCTCCTACAATTTGAAATTTATTCTCCTACAATTTGAAATTTATTCTCCTACAATTTGAAATTTATTCTCCTACAATTTGAAATTTATTCTTCTATAATTTGAAATTTATTCTTCTACAATTTGAAATTTATTCTCCTACAATTTGAAATTTATTCTCCTATAATTTGAAATTTATTCTCCTACAATTTGAAATTTATTCTTCTATAATTTGAAATTTATCCTTCTACAATTTTAAATTTATTCTTCTACAATTTTAAATTTATTCTCCTACAATTTTAAATTTATTCTCCTATAATTTGAAATTTATTCTTCTACAATTTGAAATTTATTCTCCTACAATTTGAAATTTATTCTCCTACAATTTGAAATTTATTCTCCTACAATTTGAAATTTATTCTTCTACAATTTTAAATTTATTCTCCTACAATTTGAAATTTATTCTTCTACAATTTGAAATTTATTCTCCTACAATTTGAAATTTATTCTCCTACAATTTTAAATTTATTCTCCTACAATTTTAAATTTATTCTCCTACAATTTGAAATTTATTCTCCTATAATTTGAAATTTATTATCCTATAATTTGAAATTTATTCTCCTACAATTTGGAATTTATTCTCCTACAATTTGAAATTTATTCTCCTACAATTTTAAATTTATTCTCCTACAATTTTAAATTTATTCTCCTACAATTTGAAATTTATTCTCCTACAATTTGAAATTTATTATCCTACAATTTGAACATCCAGTTGCTTAAATTTGAATGCTAATTTACTAAAATTTGAACGCCAGTGATGGATAATACACTTCAATATGAAAGCTGATGCGCCTAATTTTTAACGCAAATTCGCTATAATATGAACGCCAAATCGCTTTTTAAAGAATAAAAGATTCGGGTTAAAATGAATGCAAAATCGCTTTAATATGATAGCAATTTGAAAGTCAATGGACGCTTCAATAAAAGATACTCCGTTTTTACTCCCCTCTCCAAATTCATCTGGGAAGGAACTATTTCCGGTCGGTCGGTTAAACGGTTAGAATGGCTAGCCAAAAAGTCATATTTAAGCCAGTTGGAGACGCGTTTTTGCCCTCATGAGAATTTTGCGTCAGATAAGAAATGCGTCGGCTCACGTGTATAAGGAACATACTAATGTTAATTTTCGATAATATATTTTAAGGTAAAATATATAATGTTACTTAAACTAAGTATAAGAGGATAATATTATTATTATTATCTCTGTTATGGTATAAATAATTAAAATTATACGGAATATTTTTATATTAGCGGGCAATTTTAAGGCTTCTCATGGAGGCAGAGTTAATTAATTTCGTATAAAATTATCTTTCGGAAAAAGATGAAAACTAATTCCTTTAGAACTAAACTTATTACTTTTGCATTACGGTATGCAACAAGTGTTTCCTTTTAACCAGGTAACTTTTTGGCATGTTAAGGCTTAGCAAAAAACCGATGTTATGTTCGAGAAAAGTTTCCAGCTTTCTAATATTTCAACAAGCACTATATAAATAGTAACTTATGAGTCCTGGCTGTCGGAAATATTGCTTCTTGGCAATTTCTGGGAAGATGTTTTATTTAAGCGCCTATTGTCTCTAATTTGAACGCAAATTCGTTTTAGTAAGAAAGCAAAATCGCTTTTGTATGAACGCAAAATCGCTTTATTATGAATAAAAATTCGGGTTAAAAGGAACGCAAAATCGCTTTAAGGTGATTGCAAAGTCGCCTCAATTTGAAAGCCAATAGTTTCTAATTTGAACGCAAAAATCGGTTTAATTAAAATGCCAATTGGTTCTAATTTTAACGCAATCTCAACCTAATTTGATCGGCATTTCGCGTAATTTTAAACGGGAATTCGGCTATATTGGAACTACTGCGATCAATTCTACACCCTGATGTTATCAGATTTTAAATATACGTCTATTTGTTTTGCTTGTTTAAGAATACTGAAGCCTGAAGGGAATGGTTATCTTCAATTTTGATCGCTCGACAAGCATTCATTTTTGAACGAGCTTAAATGCGTTCAAATTTTATTGATAAAGCTAGCCCCCACAGTGGCAAGCCAATGAATACTCGAACATTCAAAGTAGACTGATGTGTTTTTAGAGTGAAGGCCTTCGCGTAATTAACTTAATCTCAACCTAATTTTAAAATAAAGTTTATTGTTATTTTTTTAAAGATGAAATCCATCTTCGTTTTCGCTGTCGTGGCCGCCGTGATGTCCTGCGCATTCTGCCGACCCCAGGACGGCCCCGGGGCTCCAGGAGCGGAAGGCAAGGAAGGACAGGACAGGTTCTTCTTCGGAGTCCACGGAATCCAAATTGGCAACAGCAACGGAGGACGCCCCATTGGCGGATACCCTTATCCCGGACAGTACCACGTCCAGCCTTACCCCTACCCCGGCGCATTCCCCTTAGGTTAAACGTCAACACTCTGCCATCACCATCCATCCATTGTCATTAAATCAGTTGTACATTAATTATTTATACGCAATCCTGCCTTTATTATATTGGAAAATAAACATTGTGATGAAACTATTTTTTTTTTCAATTCCGGAAATTATACATATACAAATTTGCTTATTTGGAAGATGAATATTATTGATAAACTCTATTGCAATCAGGTGCGTAGCGCAGAGGGTTTTGTTGGGGGCTCTCAGGTAGCCATAGCAATTTATCAGGATTTATTTAATTTCATTAGTTTTAATTTGCAATATAGATTACCGTGATGCATTACCGGGTGCCTCATCATAATAATTATCTAATCAATTTACGTGATATTCAGGAAACTTAGCAAAAGTAAACTTTATTAAAAATAAAAGTAATCAAACTAAATGAAGACTGATGAAGGGCAACCAGAACCCCAAATATTGATATCACGAGCGCAATTATAAACCATTATTTGACAACAACGATAGTATATAGAATAGGTTTAAAATAATAATAAAATAATTTGAATTTGAAAGGTTTTTCTTTTACATTTATAGTAATCGCTATAATAATCTTATAATGGAAATACCGAAAGTGCTAAAAATTAAGTCAGACTACCGTAGAAAGAAGTGACAATTCTCTTTTCAAATCTCTTTTAAGAATTACTTATCTCGGAATTTTTTATTTTTGTGCCACCGAAACCAGTTAATTTAAATTTCAATCAATGAACATGTTCTGAAATGTAGTTTCACTAGCGTCGCCATAAAGAGGACGCCGATGGCCAAAGACGCCGTCACTAGAAAGCGTGGGTCTGGCAGCCTGAGTTGGCCATAAATGGGGGCCACACACTCCGAGGGCCGCCATCTGGTTCATTATATTATTTTGGGTAATTTAATCGTAAAGTATTCCAAGAATGCATTTATTTATACTCAGGGAGAATGAATATGTCGAGATTATTTTTAGTGTTTCTCCAATTCCAGCCGTTGGGGCCCCCGGTATGCTCATCCGCTTTAATAAAATCAAATAATACTACAATCTCATTGGTTCTTAAAAATTACGTTTCCCGACGCGATTGACGTAAAAAGCTGGCGCGAGTTACGCAAAAAATAAGACCGCCTCCTTTTTACCCCCCCCCCTCCTCAGCGTGACGGCTTTAGGGCCTCAACGTGTCCGTGGATAGTCTCGACATATGCATTCTCCCTAAGTATAAATGAATACATTCTTGTAGGTGTGTGCAAAATATTTGATTAGAATATTCGATTCGTCAAATCGAATAGCACTTGGGAAAGTTCGCGAATATTCGTTTTTCTTGATCAAATAGTCGAATATTCGAAAAGATAGGAAAAAAGTATTTAATATTTTCAAATAGTTTGCAAACTGGTCGAATAACCGCGGGTCTTTTTCTAATTTGTTGAGTTTCAAGGCCATCAGAGGAGAACGCTGTGAAATTTCCGAACTAGTGCTTATTTCTGGCCTTTTTTCTCTCTTTAGGCCACAGCGGCAAGGACCATATAAAGAGTAACTTGCACGTCCATTATTCATACCGTGTGTATTAAAATTTCTTAGCGAAAGGCAGAAGCTGTTTATTCTAGCACGTATTGGCTAGATTATTCGCGTGTTCTTTGTTATGGAATTTTATAGAATAGCAAAGTAAAACTAAAACGTAAACCAAGTTCAAAACAAAACTAATAACTGGGAGAAAGGTTGAAGTAAGTACCTTTTTGGATTTTTCGGTTTCGAGTTCACTAAATTATTGGTTTAAAATTATTATAAATTAAATTAAATATTATTTTTTTATTTGTAACAAAAGATCTGCCGCTTCATGTTTTCCATATATTTAAAAACTCGAGACTTTAATGAAGTGTTTGCAAAGCATGAAAAATATAGCAGATCCTTTGATTTTAATTGTAGTTAGTAGTTACTGAAAAATAAAAGTCGCTAGCTGAATTGGTACTTTGGTAGTTAAACTTTAAAAATGTGTATTTTAAATTTTGTTTGTAAAAGTTTTCTCTGAAAAATTTAGTATTATAGTTTAAATTTATTAAATAAAATAAAATATAAATTATACATTTGGTTTAGTATTTTACTATTGCAAGTAAAATGAACAGTGATTTCAATTACTTTTTTATTTTTTTGACAAAATGTGAAAACTATTTGGTTATTTCATTGGTTATTTCAAAACAAAATACGTCGAAATATTTGGTATTCGAAATACTATTTGGTATTTGATCAGTTAACTGGCTTAAAATTTTGCTCTAAAAATATTCGACCAAATTATTTGACGTTATAAATATTCGATTTGGTATTTGACGTGCCTGGAAAAAAATATTTGATATTCGATTCGATCCCCAAAATATGGTATTTGCACACCTCTATATTTTTGATTTAACTGAAGTTTTAAATACAAATAATTTCTCAAAATAAAATTTCAGAACGAATATCTGTCAACAGTTTTAGAATTCGCTCGAGCTCAGAAAGCTAGCACCTCCCGCAAAGTTCATCTTTACCACCAATGAAACCAGGGCTGGCAGCAGGGGCGTACCGAAGAGTGTACGTTTGGGGGGGGAGGTAGGTGAAATTTGCCAAGTAAAAAACAAAGTTTGTCAAGTCGTCTAAGTTTGGATTGTTACGGTAGATTTCAATTTAAATGTTTCATTAAAATTATAATCGGTGGCGCCATCCGCTGTTAGCGGCGGGAACTATATACTATACAATTGAATTAATGGTACTAATGTACTTTGGAAGTTATAGATGGCGCCACCCGTATTATGATAGAGTTGACGGCTGAGTGCGCCGACTGGAAATTTCAGAATTTGTTTCGCGAAACCACGACTACCGAACGCGCCTATGTCATTCTAGCGGTACTATTCCCAATTCAATGGCGAAAACGGCTCGGCGTCTAGTTATATTGAGTGAAGCAATTGCGTACTCTCTTTATATATAAAGTGAGATACACGAAGAAGAAAACAGAGATTGAACGATGTTACAGCAATTTAAAAATCCCATCAAACCCGCTTACTATTTTCTCGTCGTGTATCCCGCTGTAGTAACATAAGCAATTCAAACACTTATTACTGAAATATTAACGTAAGAACAACCGACACGATATCACACCATATGATCACACGTTATCTTTACCCAACGCAACTTTAGGAATATTGGCTTGTGAAATTTTCACTTTCCTAAAGAATATCACTATAATATTCACGACTTACCTAATTTTCCCTAAGTAAAAAAACTGTAACATCTCCTATAGAAATTAAAACTATTTTTATAAATTTTATACAGATTGCCAAATTTAACGTAGAAAATGAACACTGAAATAATAACGAACAACCGATATTCCCTATCACGCGTCTATCTGCCTTTCAATTTTATAAGGTGCTGTAGGAAAAATGACTATTTAAAAAGCTTTTAGCACAAGGCTGAACTAAAGTTCGAACACACTAGCTGCCTAGCGTAGTAATCAGGTCTTGTAAGTTATACATAAGGAGAAGCAACTACATAGAAATCTCAAATATAGTTAATGACTTTAAGGAAGTAAATTGCTGGGAAATTCTAAATGATTTGTTTACTATCGATTTAGGAGTTTTTTAATTAACTAACATGTTTCATAATTTTCATTTTGCCAAGTCCACCTCGATTTGCCAACTTTACAAAACTTTGGGGGGGGGGGGAGCCTCCCCCCTGTCCCCCCCAAAGGTTCGTTCCTGGCTGGCAGAGAACTATCCAATCCTGATAAAAACATCCCCATTTAGCAGGATAAGTCCCCCTAAAACTTATTTAAAAAGGTCATCAGAGAGCCATTATAGAGTATTATAGTTAGACTACTTTTACTCTACTTAGTGAACTTTAACCTAAATTATATATCCCATATAAATATAATAAAATATATTGTAAACAATTACTATAATTGAAGTTATTGACAAATTTACAAACGATCCAATCAACGCGAAGCGTACTTTTATGTCCCGCCGTTTGGCAGTAGCGGCGCCAGGATTTTTGGGGAGGTAGACCAACCATTTGGAGGCCCCCCAAAATTATGGAGGCCCCCCCCACCACAATTTTTTTCAAATCCGTCCACGTGGATTATTTTTTTTTAAGCAAGTGGTGCAATTTTTGGGTAAAATGGGTACGCGACGAAAAAATTAGAAATAATGACACTTAACAAATGAGTGGTTATTTACTTATTTCTACGACTGAATTCCAGTCTATCAATTCACATTCATTCCTTCGGTACTTCGCATCAGAACTTACAACTTTACGAAAAGGAATGCACATAGGTACACTAACGACGTAAGTAAAGTAAGTTAAAGAACCATTTATTTGTAAATATAAAATTAAAGATACAATTTGTATATCGCTCGCCAAAAATTAAAACAAAAAAATAAACTATTGTCAAATAAAAGTTACTCGTACCTTTCAGTGGAATAAAAACAGCAGTGTCGTTTAGCGAATCACTCGCATTGAATATTGAAAAATTAATAAATAAATTATTTCGCAAACAAATTACAGAATTTTCTGATATTAAATAATTTGGAGGCCCATATTTTAAATTTTGGAGGCCATTTAAGACGACTTTTGTAGGCCCCTACCAAAATTTCAAGTAGGACTAGGCCTTTGCCGGGCGGCCTGTTGCTGGCGCCGCTACTGCTTTCTGTCTGCCTCAGGTGGGGCAGGCAAGGAAGGACAGGACAGATTCTTTTTCGGAGACCACGGAATTCAAATTGGGAACAGCAACGAATGACGCCCCAGTGGCGGATACCCTTACCCTGGACATTACCACGCCCAGCCTTACCCCTCCCCCGGCGCATTCCCCTGGGGTTAAACGTCATCACTCTTCCCTCAACATCACCATCACCTTTCATCCATTTTCATTAAAACCGATGTAAATGAATTATTTATGTGTAATCCTGATTTAATTATGTTAGTAAATAAACATGATTAAACTGAAATTATTTGGCAATTCCTGATCTAAAACATACATGCATATTTGTTTTTTTCCGAAGCTTTTCATTTTGGTAAGAAAGAGTATTTCAATCACAAATAATCCCTTTAAATATTTGGTTCACTACAACTGACAACTTCCAGCTATAGACGGGCAGTTGGCGAACTGGCGCGAGCCACCTAATTAGTTCACCAACTCAATTCATGGTTTATGTAGTGCATCTCGACAGCCCTATACAGCACCGTAACCAGGATTTGATTTCAGGGAGGGGTGGGGGCACGCAATGGAAACAAATAAAATAAAAAAATAAAAAATTGTACATACAACCATAAGTTTCAGTTGAGCACGGCCCGAGCGCCCCCGCAGTTTGGAGACTGAGAACGTAGGAGCGTACCTTCGTGGGTGGAGGGCGCTATAGTTATCTGATACCAGGGCTATAAAACCCGGCTAAATGTTTTTCATGGCCCCTTTCGTTGCGAAACCGACTAGAAATTTTAAGTTTTGATGGAATTATCTATTGGAATAATTCATTTTTCAAAACGGAACCCCAGCTCGGTCAGGCCTCGTCTATTGCTGCCATCATTGAGAGGAATTTGTAACTAGCAATGTTATTTTTATCTTATTCAACCTTAACCACTAAATGTCTTTAGAATCGTGCGTCAGACTAAAATGACTACTCCTCCTAGAAACTTTGAACTCCGCCTGCGCTATAGGTATGGTACTTTCCCATCCAGAACGACCTCGTCTTCTCCAAGATACAATTCCCAATAGTGGATTTTATAAAATGTCTTTACGCTTGCCCAACTTGTTGAAATGTTGTCCTGGAATAGTTCAGCCAATGCCTAAGAATGAGTTCATAAACTCTCTAGTGGGAGAGAAAACGAATCCACAACTGAAGTGACGGGGCAACATTTCAACAAGATGGCCAAGGTTATTTTATAAAAAGAACTATTCAGGAGAATGAAGTGAAAGAAAAACATGGTTTGAATGAAAGTATTCCTTTAAACTCAAATAATTTACCAGGATCCTGATTAAGATCCCCCAATATAGAATCGATCGAAATGTTAAGGGGTTTTCCCGCGCTCGTCGGTTTCCCCTTCCATACAAACTTGTCGAGGTTAACGGTAATAGGATAAGTGGATCATTCTCTCTAAGTAGACAAAACGCTATGCTACCTATGACTACACTAGAGTCTTTGTCCAAGTTTGTCTTTACGGCCAGGCAAAAACTGTACTTACAATGAGAGGTGGTTTTTGGTCTGTTCCTTCTCAACTGGACGGCTGAGACTGGTTGAGTGGTGGTCGAAGTATTTGGGTGCCCCCTTTTTATACCAAGACCAGTCGGCCTTTGCCCGATTACCACCAACTCTCATTGCACTGGGTCGCTCATTCTCGGAAATGAGGAAAGAACCCCTCATGACGTTGGTCACGCCGAACTAGCGCCATTGCACCACAAGCTTTGCCAAATTCCTGTCTTCTCCAAATTCGCGTCGACGTCAGACTAAGTGTCAACAAAACTGAGCCACTTCAAAGTTATCTGCAGGGGCGGATGAGTCGGACCTAATCATACAACTTTATTCATATTTTTAGGTTCGGGAAATTATTTCAACAGTCACAAAGGTGAAATGGTACAGTTAATGTCCTCCATCAGTACGCCACAGAAATTAATTAATGTACTTCAATTTTGAGCGATTAAATTTTAAATCATAAATATTCTACGCGATTAAACTTCAATAGAATATTTAAATATTTAATGAAAAAGTAAAGTTTAGAATAAACTAACTGCTGAGCAGCATTCGTGAAATGGTCAATTTAGTTTTCGAGTTAATTTGTGAAATAGGTCAACGCGCCATTAAAGCCCGTTTCAATTCGAGTTAACCATTAATGCGTAAACAAATCCGAATTAACTTAAATTTTAGATAAACCCGATGATTAACATTTCGGTTATCATTGCGCAGAGGCAGTGTCGTAATCAATGAGGAATAGCCGACGAACGATTATTTCCAGTTTACACTTGATTAAATTCGCAACATCATTCGAGGTAGAGGCCTGCGCCGATCTGATATGGGTCGGCGGCGGCGTTTGACCCAAAATATACCGGCGGCGGCGTCTTCGGCGTGGCCACAATGACCGGCGGCGGCGGCGTACGCCGGCGTTTGTATAAATTTTAGAGCTATTTTTTGTAGTGACAGTTTGAAAAACACGCGACCAGAAGGGCAAGGGCAAATACCAACTCGTACTAGTCCTTCCATGGACTAATTAATGTACTTCACACAGGGACGCCCCGTTTCCGAATATTTGCTTCGGGCGATTGTTAATTGTGCACTCTGGCGGTGGAGTTAGGAACTAACGCAAAACTAGGGTCAACCGGGGAAGAAGGAAAAGGGGGGAGGGAAACATATCGATAAACCAAGCAACATTTAAATTTAAAGGGAATTAAAATGTGGATAAGCCTTGGTTATAATAGTGACTCTCTCTATAGCCAAGATAGCAATGCTGGAATCTATTGGCGCTAAGTGAAAATGCTGTTACTCTGCGTCGACAGCAATCCGAAAACTAAAATTTGACATTCGACGTCGTGTTCAAATGTCGTTATTTTCGCGTAAATGAAAACCAAGCTTCATATACAAAAAAAAGCGTATAAAGAAAAAAAGAAACGGCGGCGCGCCGTTCTTTGTATCGGCAGCGTCGGCGGCGTTTAGCGGCGGCGGAATAGTCGCGAATAATATCCATAAATAAACAGTTCATCGAATATTTTATGATTAATTGAAATTTTGGAGGCTCTAATTGGTCCCGCATCCAAACTGAGTAGTATATTCTCCTCCTTATCGCTTTGGTCGTATTCAAAAACTATGCTAATCTAAATCTTGATAAATATTTCGAAAAAAAATGCTTTTACTTTCAAGGGGCTGATCACTATCCGTAATCGGTGTACAAGACCGTCGCTTTGACTTCTACTAAAGTGATTACGTAATCGATTAAAGATTTAACACTACCAAAGGCTTAACTCGCTGTAATCGCCACTATTATCGGATTTAATATGCAACAAATAGGATTATATTCGGATAATTTTCGAATATGGATATAAAAGAATAGAACGGAAAATTTACGATCCGAACGGCGAGCCCTAGGTCCAATTCGCAGCTCGCTAAAGTAATTGTCGAAAAATGTTCGGTGTTATAATTTATATTAAACAATAAGACGTGTCGTACTTCTAATTTTTGTGTTTCTTATTGAAATAGTAATTATAAATAAAAAATTAAATAGTAAATTCAATGCCCTACGGAAAAAAAACAAACTCTCAAGATGGCCGCCGTATCGTGAACTTCGCCCATAGGTGGCGCGGTGAACATGGGACGCAGCATTACGATCCAAGAAATTAGGCGCGCTATAACACTACTCTAGAACAATTATGTATGGCACCAAATGAAGTTGTGTAACGTACAATCATAAGTAACAATATCCTTCAGTATGACACTATATAAAGCTGTGAGTGGTGTGTTTAACGGGAAATCAGAAGTAAAAATATCCATAAGTATGACACAAAATAAAGCTGTGAGTGGTGTGTTTAACGTATAATCAGAAGTGACATAATATAAATAAGTACGGTACTAATTGACACTGTAAGCGTTTGCACACGATACTTTGTTCCCCTTTGCGGTTTAAAAATTTGAATATAGTGTATTGGACATGCCAGGGGAATAAGCTTAACACATACGATGTGGTACTTGTATGACGGCTGGGCCGTCTTGTTCTTACTGATATTCCACTATTTATATAGTAGGAATCTGAGTCTAAAAAATGTTTCATGGACATTTGATAAAATATATACCAGAACGAAAAAGTCACTAAATCTCAAATTAAAAAAAGATTAAACATTTGATCAGAAATAGGCAGGGGTGGTTTCTTTTCAGCGTAACGCGAAATTCGCCCATAGGCAATACGTTTTATATACCGATCTATAGAAAAATTAGGCTATTAATAGGGAAAAAGAAAAATTAAAATTGAAGTGAATTTTTTGTATTGTTATATGAAAAGTTTGTTCAACAAACTATATTTAATTATTTTTCGTTTAAATTTGTAATGTTAGCTTTAGCTCAAAATATCGAAAGCTTATTTTTTTAAATAAATTTAATTTTATTTAAATGTTAAATTCTATTCTAAAACAATTGTACGAGCGCAAAGAAAAATAGTTGATAATCATAAACAGTTTCAATAAAACGTAATTTTTTCAATGATTGTTATTTTTTCCAACATAAATACTTTTTTTCAATAAATTTTTAAACTAAAAAATTTCCTTTGAAATTGGACCTGGTTGACGTGCTAAGTTAACTGCGGAACAACTTTGACCGTGGTCGTTATTGATTCAAAATCAATAACATTTAAAGAAGTGGTACTTTATGTATTTCAAAACATTATTTTGTAAAACGTAGAATAAGTTTGGGAACCATTTTTCGTCAAGAGCGTATGATCGAGAAGGTTATTTTCCATAATTGAATGGGTACCGATGTCCTCCGTAAAAAGGTCCAGGGAATATCCCTGGATTAAAATAAGAGCCACTGGGATACGGCTGCTGGTTTCCGTAGCCACCTGCACCGAAATCAGTTGAATTAATTTTCCACTCTACTAAAGAAATATTTCGGTGTTAAGAAAAAAGGAATCTCCGATACCTTGAGCGTTTCCATAATGGTCGTTGTCGTTGCCAAAAAAGAATCTGCTTTCACTAATGTTCCCCGACTGTCCTGGATCCGGCTTGGCCAGCGTTTGTAGCTGCGGTCGGCAGAAAGCGCAGCGCAGAGAGACGCTGATGATGGTTACGTACACTAGGAACTTCATGCTTACGGGCTTTTGAGAAGCGAGAGTTAATTACAAACTGAGGTTTAATATCAATTTTGAAATGAGTAGGGGGGATCAAATGTAATGTAACGATCCGCGTTCGTTGCTCCTTTATATACAGTGTCCGTGCTTGGTTTGCCTTTTTTATCTTTTAATATTTATTTTGAGCAAATAGCTGTGGAATTTTTATGAGGGATTTTATCCGCCACGTGGGCCGTGGCTGCTCATTGCGCGCGCTTATGACGTTATAATATTCTTAAAAATATTATGACGTCATAAACCTAAAAACCACAATTACCATCGTTTGATTAAATTGCATACATATTTTCTTCAATGACGCCAAAATACGACTTTGTTAATTTATGAAAATTATAAGCCATTTCAAAATGAAATCTAACGCTTACTTTAACGAAAAATGATCAATTATTAAATCTGAACATAGAATTGACAATTACCAACCCTCGTTAATTTTCCTAAGCCTCATCTAAATCATGGAATATTCTGATTGAAAATGTGTACCAACAGAAGTTTGCGATACGGCGGCCATTTTGAGATAGTCGTCCCTATTTTTCTTGTCGTAACGAAACGAAACTATTGTAATCTATACAATGGTCGTAGAGTATTTTATTTCTTATTTAAAAATGTAAATTTATAATTAACACTGCTATTTTAATTTGACAATAAGGGCATTTTGTGATTTTAAATTAGGACATTATAAAGTAATTTTCTAAAAGGAAACGGTATTATCAATGTAATTGCAAGATTTTACAATTAATGGTCTTAATAGGAGCATTGGTTGCTGATGATTTAGCTCTGCTTAATAAGATTGACTATGTTGAAACGATCCGTGGACATCGTGGTCTAATTTTCCTCCGGCTCAAGTGTACGATGAGGTGCTAACTGTATTTTTCTCGACGGACCTTGAACTGGACCGTGCCATCTAGGAGCAATAAACCCAGCACCCCACACAAGGAGAACGCAACCCGTTAAAAATCGTGCATTTTCTTGTGTACAGTTTTCATTGGCTAGACGCTTTAGCGCCTGCTGCCGTCGGACGTACTTGGTTGACACAGTCCATCGATAAATTTCACAAACGGCAGGAATCCATACCTCTACTTAGAATGCTTATCCTGCCGTATCGCGTATGGTAAAATAACTCTGACGGCTTTGGCCCCGCCTACGAGATAAAAAAAATCCCCTCTGCGCGCGCTCCCCTCTCACGTTGTTGTTTGTTAAGTTAGTGACGTAAAAAACACCGTGAGCCACATCGATAAGAAAATCTGCCGCAATAAGCATTCCAAGTAGAGGTATGGATTCCTGCAAACCATTTGAAAATGCAAATATTTTCTACGCCACTTTTCGCTAATATCTTCAATTCGATTTGATCTTTAATCGCATTATGCACAACGCTCCTTATAAATAAATATATATGAAAGATAAAATGATTTATTGACAAAAATATTTGTCTTGGAAAAATGGTTGTATTTAATGGGAAAGGCATTTCTAATATAGAAAAAATATTTATCATTAGAAAAGATTTGATGCGGATAAAATATTTTTCATTGAAGAAACTATTTATGCTGGACAAAATATTTTTCATTGAAGGAACTATTTATTCCGAATAAAATATTTTTTAGTTTTGTTAATTTTCCGGAAAAATTTCCGCAAATCGGAAAAATCAAAAATTGGAACAAATTATTTTTTATAATATGTCGAATATTAATAGTGTTCACACTGTTAATCAGTTAAAATCTAGTCTAGAGGTTTCGTTTTACTTTAAGATGCGAAAAAATTAGGCGAACAATATTAGACTAATCATGGAATTAAAACCTTTTTTTATTTTTTTCGGAAAAAACGCCTCGGTCATTTTCCGGACGACTAACAATGTTCACCACTTTTTCCTCTATGATGTTCACTAATATTTTTCATTGAAGGAACCATTTGTTCCGAATAAAATATGTTTCATTGAAGGAACAATTTATTACGAATAAAATATGTTTCATAGAAAAAAACTATTTATTCCGAAAAAAATATTTTTCATTTAAGGAACTTGTTATTCCGAATAAAATATTTTTCATTTAGCTCATTCGGCTGATTTTCCGCGAGTTGGTGAAGACATAAATATTGTGGTGCAATCGCCGAAAAATGGTGCGACCAAAGTCATGATGAGGCTCTGTCAACATTTCCAAGAACGAGCGAGACAGTTCGAAGAGAATCGGCGATAAGCCGGTCAAAGGCCGACTGATCTTGCTATAAAAAGGGGACACCCGAATATTCGACCACCATTCAGCCAGTCTCAGTCTTCCAGTCCAGGAATAACAGACCAAAAACCACCTCACATCGTAAGTACTGTTTTGTCTGCTATAAAGGAACACTTAGATTTGAAATTTAAAACTAACCATGAGTTTATCCTTCCATTAAATTTAAATAAAAAGCCTTGGAAATTAGCTTTTCAATATCTTATTTGAAAATATTAAAGGCTACCTCTAAATTAACATGATCTTAGCCTATTTTTAAAATTACGTTTATTGTTGATTTTTGAAGATGAAATCCATCTTTGTATTCGCTATCGTGGCCGCCATGATGTCCTGCGCATTCTGCCGACCCCAGGACGGCCCCGGGGCCCCAGGAGCGGAAGGCAAGGAAGGACAGGACAGGTTCTTCTTCGGAGACCACGGAATCCAAATTGGGAACAGCAATGGAGGACGCCCCAGTGGCGGATACCCCTACCCCGGACAGTACCACGCCCAGCCTTACCCCTTCCCCGGCGCATTCCCCTGGGGTTAAACGCCATCACTCTGCCATCACCATCCATCCATTGTCATTAAATCAGTTGTACATGAATTATTTATACGCAATCCTGCCTTTATTATATTGGAAAATAAACATTGTGCAATTCCTGAAATTATACATACAAAGTTGTTTATTTTGAAATTTCATATTTTGATGGGAAACTCTATTGCAACCAGTTGCGTAGCGCAAAGGGGTTTGTTGGGGCTCTCAGGTAGCGATAGCAATTTATCAGGATTTATTTAATTTCATTAGTTTTAATTTGGAATAGAGATTACCGTGGTGCATTTTCCAGCACATTGTCGATTGCCTCATCATAATAATTATCTAATCAATTTACTTGATATTCAGGAAACTTAGCAAAAGTAAACTTTTTTTTAATAAAGTAATCAAACTTAATGAAGACTGATGAATGGCAACCAGAACGCCAAATATTGATATTACAAGCGCAATTATAAACCATTATTTGACAACAACGATAGTATATAGAATAGGTTTAAAATAATAATAAAATAATTTGAATTTGAAAGGCTTTTCGTTTTCATTGATAGTAATCGCCAGACTTGTAAATAGCGGCAGTCCACGCGTCAAAAACCCCTGAAAAAAATCACGGGACTCCTAAAAAAATTTCTTTAGAAGGGGGTAAAGAGTCCACGGGACTCCCTCAAATTATAAAAAAAAAGTTGAATTATTTTTCACTATTTCAGCTCTCCGAATATTAGTCGAACTCCCAACGGAGCTAGAGCTCCCCTTTCTACTTATCTGTGAGGCCTATAGAAATTGACAATGACCAAAAATTTGGCAAACTTGGCCCTACCAGGGAAAAACCTCTTTTCACTTAAACAGGTGTGTCCCGTGTGGGGAATAATTTTCATACTTCGTTAGTCTAAGACTAACGAAGTATGGAAATTATTAGTCCATAATTAATAGTCTTGCTCTTTATTCCATTAGACACAGTAATTGTGACATTGAAGACCAAATGGTTAAATTAATTGTGATAATATTTACGAGCATTTTAATTTACCCGATCACGATTATATATGACCATATAAAATTTTTTATAGGCTTTGCCTGGTTAGGTGCCATTTATTTTCAAATATAATAGTCCAGTGGACTCTCTTAAAAATATACACTATTTACAAACTAATCGCTATAATAATCTTATAATGGAAATACAGAAAAAGTTAAAAAATAAGTCAGACTACCGTAAAAACAAGTGACAATTATCATTTCAAATCTCTTTTAAGAATTACTTATCTCGGAATTTTTTACTTTTGTGCCACCGAAACCAGTTAATTTTAATTTCAATCAATGAACATGTTCTGAAATATAGTTTCACCAGCGTCGCCATAGTGAGGACGCCGATGGCCAAAAACGCAGTCCCTAGAAAGCGCGGGTCTGGCAGCCTGAGTTGGCCATAAATGGGGGCCCAACTCTCAGAGGGGCGCCATCTGGTTCATTATATTATTTTGGGTAATTTAATCGTAAAGTATTCAATGACGACCCGGCCATACGAAACAGTGCGCCAAGTATTTTTAGCCCAGGGGCGCGTGGAAAGTAAAGGTCTATAAAACCCTAGTTAACTTACAATAAGGGTATTATTTATGAACATCGATGACCTTGTTCGGATGCTTTTCGAAGCTTAGGATTTAACCTAAGTTTTAAATACGAATAATTTCATAAAATAAAGTTTCAGAACGAATATCTGTCAACAGTTTTCGAATTCGCTCGAGCTCAGAAAGCTTCCACCAGCACGGTAGCACCTCCCGCAAAGTTCATTTTTACCACCAATGACAAAACCATCCCGATTTAGCTGGATAAATCCCCCTAAAAACTGATTTCTTTTAAATCTCAAAATAGAACATTACGAGTGTATTTTACGTTTTAAGCAAACTGGATTATACTATATTATAAATCCATGCAAAGCTAGAAATCCTTCACAGGACTGATGAGCCACAAAAGGTGAAGTTAGTCTATCTTTGGACAGGGCCGCCGAGAGTGGCCCCGGGCCCCAAGACAACAGTTACTTACTGGAGATGAGTCATTTTTCGACCCAGGAATATATTGAACTAAACAAGTCTTAAATGTTTAGTTTACACTAAAATTATGTTCCGGCCCTAGAATCTCGAATTCACCCAGATGCAATTTGCAACACTTTATATTAAGAGATGCGCATAAAAATACGCTTTTCATGAAACCTATTTAGAATTTCTTTGTCTCATAGTAGTTTAATAAGAAGCTTTAAAACTTTAATTTTCGGATTAGTGTAGCGGGTGTCACTGGTGCCAATTCGGCGAATACGGGATTTTGAATCTCAAATGATTTCAGTAATCGGAAATTGATTTTGAGATTTAAGAGCACAATTTTCATGTTGATTTCTGTTTTTATAGACGGATTTCGAGATTTTGGGACTGATTTTCGCATAGATTTCAAGAGGGTTTTAAATTCATTTTTTCTCTACATCGAACGGGATTTGTGGGAATAATAATTTTCTCTAGCATGATTATTTATTTGAAGGTAAAGGGACCCCTGTAGCACATAAGAGTCGGGCCGACGCCTTCAATTGTAAAGGTCGACTCTCTGCCGACTAAAAAGGTACCTTTTTCCTACTCCAAAACGACGTCGGGCCACAGTGGGCTCAATTTCATACCGTGACTCTATACCGCCTATAAATTTGATGGTTACCGTACTTACCGACTACGAAACGTCGGCGGGCCGACTGTATAAATTACGTATTCCGACTGAAAACTACTACTTTAATAATGATTAAATATCATATAATTCATGAATTACAAATACATCATAACAGGGAATTTTAAACCGAGGGCCGTTTTTTCTAGTTCACGTCACATATACATACAAGAATATAAATACTACGTTTACATGAAAAAATAAATTGATAGAGACAATAACATCTAATTGACTTTTATTGGTAAATTAAAATTTAAAAATGTTCAAGATTATTTCCTATTAAAATAAAGTTTTAAACAACTTTAGGGTATTAAACTATTAAATATCACTTGTATCAGAAATACATGAACCGAAATTATCAACGACCTCCTTTCTATTGGGGGGCATCTTCCCATTGTACAAGGAGAGGGAGGAAATAAAAACCGAACGGATTTCAGCCCGCCCGCGGGAGAGGAAAAATTCTAGTTCATCACGGCTAGATTACTTATATTACTTCGATCTAAAAGCAATTATGGACAGATTCGCACAGTCATCTAGTGTATTCCAACGATTACAAAAAATATAGTGGAACATGAAACATGCTTTTAAACAACCGGTTAATAAATAAAATTTCGGCACCGTATACCTATTTAAAAAGCTAGCATTTGTCTAAAATATAAACTAATAATAACAATCTGTATAATTATGTTTACATTTAGTATCGACTGTATATTGCCTTTAATATGTTATCTGTAATTATTAAAAACATTATATCGCTATAAATGGCGACGAACCAGCGACCTATGAGTTGCCGTTTCAAAGAGTATTCCAATTGAAAGGAACTGTTACTACTAGGTGATTTATAAAATGATATGGCTTAATAAAAATTCGGGATATATTTTACGCGAAACAAGGGAACACCTTTATTGTGGGCTTAGGTAGTCCAAATGGAAGAAGCGTTGGGACCGCAACCCACAGGTCGCTGGTTTGATTCCAGCCTGAGGCATGCCCAGTGGTATTCCTTGATTTAATTAAAAATATTTCAGCATTTATCCTTCTGGTTTTCGGCAGTAGCGTAGTTCGCACACAATTGAGTAAAAATAATTAAAGCGAAAAAATATTTCAGGGGGGAAAGTTCCTTTTTCGGAGGGTGTCTCCCCCCTGTCTACGCCTCTGGTTTTGGGTGGCCCCCCTTTGACCCCTGGCAGTCCACATTTTTAGACCCAGTCCGCTACTGCCGCGTAGCCTCTATTTCGTTTTACGGTGATCTATAGAGGTAGAACCGTACCAAAACGACTACCTTGTAACCTTGCATAACCAATCTCTTGTCCACTCTGTGACTCCGTGTCAGGCCGCTCAGCAGAGAGGGGGTTGCCCCACCCCTGTTCATTTTGTTTGGCCCCAACATAGTCTTTCATATAAACATCGTTAGTATTTGAATTGACAACATTTTCCCAGCATTAAACAAATTTGAATAGTCGAACTATAATTTGGATAATCATGGTCCAGTTATTACTTCCTTTAAGTGGGTGATATGGCATTTTCATTTATTTTTTGGTTTAAGTTACGTTGTGAATTGTCACATATGGAATTCAGGAACGTATGTAATTAAGTGCTTGGTCTTAGAGTGGTAGGGCGAAAAGTTAGGTTTTTGCCTAGTCAAATAGAAAAAGGTTGGTTTTTGGGTTCAAACAGAGTTCAAATAGAGAGGAGCATGCAGTGGCATAGCCAGATGGGTGGACCAAGGGGCAAGTCCACCCCCTACGCTACTGAGAGCATGGACGCCGGCAGAAATAATTTCAAGTCATATAGCGAACTCGCCCGATGAAATATACAACATTTACACACACAACGATCCGATAAATGAACGAGCTATAGCTAAAGCTTAGTTGGAATAGGGATATAAGTTTCCCGAAATTGATGTAACACACATTTCAAGTAACTGGATCACTCTTCTTCGTCACTGCACTCCCCAAAAAGTTCAACAGCAAAAACAACAGGGCAAGGCCCAATTCGGGGGGAGGGGAGTAAAGAGGTATGGCTAAAGAAAGGGGGGTGGAGCAATTTCCCCGTTTGCACACCTCTGTGGGCGCCCATGGAAAAAATCCATTTTCCATTTTCAAAATGGTCATTGTGTCAACTCTAGAAAAAGTTGGTTTGCTTAGCTACCCTCTTACTCCATCCTTGAGTCCTAGAGGCCCCCAATGGTCTTAATCCGGCACTGACGAGGAGACGACCCGAGGTGGTTCTCACCGATTTGGTTCAAAGTTGGAGGATTGTTAGACCTAGATGTAACATGAAACCCGTTAAAGGGAAAAGTTACGCTGGGCTTCCGTTTTGCCATGGCAACCAAAAATGTTTTTGACAACATAAAATGAGAAAAAGTCTATGTAAAATAACATGCGAAAATTACAAATTCTAAGGGTCCCCCTTTGCAAAACTCCAATAATTAAAAAAAAAATATTTTTAAAAAAATTGTAAATTTTACATTTTGGGATTACTTTGAACAAATAGGGGGGAATAAAAACCATTTAGGGTGAACTAGAGCTAATTTGAATAAATAGGTCGAAATTTTAGATATAATACAAAATATTTGTAAAACTTATGCCGTGAAAACTGCCATATATTTTCGCCGATAAATCTTAAAATTTCTTAATTACATTATCTGAACGATGTAAACAGATTTTTAGATTTCGATAGAAAAACGACGCCATTTTATAAAATGGCGGATACAAATATAAATCATGGTGCAATAAGTTAGGTAATTTATATCCGATTAACTTAAGATTTTACGTTACACTATCTGCCCGAATGAATTTGTACTATAGATTTTTATAGTAATCCGACACCATTTTGGAAAATGGCGGATATCAATAAAACTCATCGTGCGATAAGTTCCGTAAATATTCGTCGATTAATCAGAAATTTTCTACGTTTCATTATCTGCCCGAGTTAATTAGACCTATGGGTTTTCCAATAATAATCCGACGCCATTTTGAAATATGGTGGATATAAATATACCTTATGATGCGATAACTGCCGAAATTATTTGTCGATTTACGTGAAATTTTCTTCATTACATTATCTGACCGAATAAATAAGCCCCTTACATTGTGATAGAAATCTGACGCCATTTTACAAAATGGCAGATATCAATATCTCATAATGCGATAACTGCCGAAATTATTTGTCCAATTACTTGAAATTTTTTACTTTACATTGCCTATTATAGATAATCCTATTAATTTTAATAAAATTCGAGGCCATTTTGGAAAATGGCGGATGTCATATAAGTTCCGTAATTATTCGACGATAAATCAGAATTTTTCTGTTTCATTAAATGATCGAATAAAAAAGTCCTTTCTATTTTGAAAGAATTCCGAAGCCATTTTGCAAAATGGCGCATGTCTGAGAAGTTCCGTAATTATTCGTCAACTATTCTGAAATTTTCTATTTCTGACCGAGTAAATTAGTCCTATTTCTTTTGAGAGAAATAGTCCTATTTTCAAAATAACGCACATCAATGTAACCCTTGGTGCGATAAATTCTGTATTGTTATTGTTAAAAAAATTTTAGGAAACTTCATATAAAATGGGTAAATTTTAATACATTTCGGCAAAATCCAATAATATTGGGTAAGTTCTTATATCATTGGATTAATAGAAAATAATAATGGTTAAATATATCATTTAGGCATAATTTGGGTAAATTGAAATATTATTAAATTAGTTCAATTGGCATTGTAGAATTATTGGTAATTCGGGAAATTATTGGTAAAGCAGAAAATGGTTGTAATTCCGGAAATTTTGGGTAATTTGGAAAATTATTAATAATTTAGGAAATAATTTGTAATTTGGAAAATTATTAGTTATTTGGGAAATAATAGGTAAATTGGGAAATATTTTGTTATTCTGGAAATTATTGGTAATTCTTGAAACTAATAGTAATTCTTGAAACTAATGGTAATTCTGGAAATTATTGGTAACTCGGGAAAATATTGGTAACTCGGGAAATTATTGATAACTCGGGAAATTATTATCGCATTATGAGATATTGATATCTGCCATTTTGTAAAATGGCGTCATATTTCTATCACAGTGTAAGGGGCTTATTTATTCGATCAGATAATGTAATGTAGAAAATTTCATTTAAATCGACAAATAATTTCGGCAGTTATCGCATCATAAGGTATATTTATATCCACCATATTTCAAAATGGCTTCGGATTATTATTGGAAAACCCATAGGTCTAATTAACTCGGGCAGATAATGAAACGTAGAAAATTTCTGATTAATCGACGAATATTTACGGAACTTATCGCACGATGAGTTTTATTGATATCCGCCATTTTCCAAAATGGTGTCGGATTTCTAAAAAAATCTATAGTACGAATTCATTCGGGCAGATAATGTAACGTAGAAAATCTTAGGTTAATTGAATACAAATTACCTAACTTATTGCACCATGATTTATATTTGTATCCGCCATTTTATAAAATGGCGTCGTTTTTCTATCGAAATCTAAAAATCTGTATACATCGTTCAGATAATGTAATGTAGCAATTTTAAGATTTATCGGCGAAAATATATGGCAGTTATCACGGCATAAGTTTTACAAATATTTTGTATTATACCTAAAATTTCGACCTATTTATTCAAATTAGCTCTAGTTCACCCTAAATGGTTTTTATTCCCCCCTATTTGTTCAAAGTAATCCCAAAATGTAAAATTTACAATTTTTTTAAAAATATTTTTTTTTTAATTATTGGAGTTTTGAGAATTTGTAATTTTCGCATGTTATTTTACATAGACTTTTTCTCATTTTATGTAGTCAAAAACATTTTTGGTTGCCATGGCAAAACGGAAGCCCAGCGTAACTTTTCCCTTTAACGGGTTTCATGTTACATCTAGGTCTAACAATCCTCCAACTTTGAACCAAATCGGTGAGAACCACCTCGGGTCGTCTCCTTGTGAGTGACTCAGAGTAGAGGTCCGACGCCGCCGCTGTTCACGCCGCTTTTCCCTTATTTTCGGCGAGCAACGCCGCCGCCGCCGACGTTTCTTCGGCGCGACGCCGTACTATTTGCCTATTTTCTAAAACATCCAAGGGCTTTTACTCTAGTCATTAACATTAATTATTGTTCAATGAATGATTTCTAGCAGAAATTCTTTGAAAGAGTATAAACCCGTTTGTTATTCCGATTTCTATGTATAAACCCCAGATCTGGGATTTCTAGTATTGTTTCGTTCTGAAGGCTCTAAAAATGACACACGCCGCCGTTGATCATTTTTGCATCGGCGTCGGACTCTAGAGTCTAGTTCAGTGTACTCACCAAGGGCCACAACTTGGCGAATGGGAGTGGCAGCGGAACCAAGTCTTGTAGATTCGCGGCATTTTTTACGAAACTTGGATTCACGGTATACAATTTTCAGTTTGCCAAATTAATGACAGGATTTTCATTTATTCGAGTGTTCCAACTTTGATTAGCCATGCCATTTTCAAGGTCACCGGTTTCCATATAATTTTGGCGATTGTTTATTATTTTTCTAACTGGGCGCTGGGTTTCACTAATATCAGGCTTAATTTTAATATTCACGGTACAATGTTTACTTTGACGTCACATAGGACAGATGTTCAAGGTGAAAATATACAGAAAATATTTTAAATTTTATGTATCATTTAAACTGATTTAATTGTAATTTTGGGCGAGGAATCCCAAAATTATTTTTTCAACCCTCGCAATTGGCAAAACCCCTTCCATTTTGTTTTTAACGCGTTACGGCGGCCATCTTGAGAGTTTGTCCTTGTTTTTCTGGATTAGTGACGTAACGAGACGAAATGGCTAAAATTTCATCTCGACCAAAATCGTAGGGATTATCACCACCCTCCATCACAATTTCACACGGCCACGTGGGATTCAGGTAATGAAAGTCGCTAGATTTCTTAGCTGATTGTCAATAATCGTATTTTTATCTGAAATCTAAGACATGTGTAACAAATTCCATCTAAAACCCAAAAATAACATCGTCGAATATCAAGGAATTAATGACTATTTCACGTATGCTGCTCAGCAGTTAGTTTATTTTAAACTTGAAAATTTTCAATAATAATTCAAGTTTAATCACGAAAATATTTCTTATTTGAAATTTAATCGCTCAAAATTTAAAGACATTATTAAATTTCTGTGCCGTACTGATGGAGAACATTAACTGTACCATTTCTGCACTCTGGCGAAATGAGTCACCTAAATTTGTGACTGTCAAACAATATTAGAGAAGCAACGTCTTGGTACACAAAATAATTTCCCGATCCCTGAATTATAAATAGAGCTGGATGATGAGGTCCGACTCAGATAACTTTGAAGAGACACAGCTTTATTGATTCCTAGTTTGACGTCGGCGCGCAAACACTCGAATTTGCAAAGCTTGTGGTGCAATGGCGCTAGTACGGCGTGACCAACGTCATGAGGGGTTCTTTCCTCATTTCCGAGAATGAGCGACTCAGTGCAATGAGAGCGATTGAGAGTCGGTGGTAATCGGTATAAAAAGGGGGCACCCGAATACTTCGACCATCATTCAACCAGTTTCAGCCGTTAAGCTCAGAAGGAACAGACCAAAAAGCACCTCTCGTTGTAAGTACAATTTTTGCCTGGCCATAAAGACAAACTTGTAATTTAAAAGTAACCATTAAGTTTAAGTAAAAAAACCTTTAAACTTAGAAAATTAGCTTTTCAATATTTGATTTCAAAATAGTAAATTTCTACTTTATAAATTTAGAAATACAAGCCTTCTCCTAATTAATTTAATCCAACCTAATTTTAAAATTAAGTTTATTGTTGTATTTTTAAAGATGAAATCCGTCTTTGTTTTCGCCATCGTGGCCGCCGTGATGTCCTGCGCATTCTGCCGACCCCAGGACGGCCCCGGGGCCCCAGGAGCGGAAGGCAAGGAAGGACAGGACAGGTTCTTCTTCGGAGACCACGGAATCCAAATGGGGAACAGCAACGGAGGACGCCCCAGTGGCGGATACCCTTACCCGGGACAGTACCACGCCCAGCCTTACCCCTTCCCCGGCGCATTCCCCTGGGGTTAAACGCCATTACTCTTCCATCACCATCACACTTCATCCATTCTCATTAAAACAGATGTAAATGAACTATTTATATGTAATCATTATTTTATTATTTTAGATAAATAAATAATTAAATAACTAAAAATATTTATAAATTCCTGAACTGGTACATACAACGTGATTTATTTGGAAGTTTATATTTAGGCCGAAAACATTATTGCGACGCAGGGGCGTAGCGAAGAGGGTTTTATTGGGGATAAAAATGAACTCTCCGGGAGGTGCTGGTGGAAGCTTTCTAAGTTCCAGTGATTAAGTTTTCACCATCTCCAGAAAAAGTGGTGGGTGCAACCGCAACTACCCTCTCTTCTAAAACTGTTGACAGATATTAGATCTGTAATTTTATGCTCTTAAATTATTTGTATTAAAATAGCGCTAGTTAATTCGCATATTATTAATAACATTTATACATTACATATAATTTAGGTGTATTAGGAGATATTACATATCTCCCTTTAACCAAGAAAATTTTATAAAGTTGGTAAGTCCATTGGGTAAACATTAGACATGTATATATATATACACGTCTATTGTTTACCCAATGGACTTACCAACTTTATAAAATTTTCCATTGGGTAAACATTAGACTGAACTTCTGGAATGTCTGTCAATTAATTGTGCTTATCATATAAATAGAATTCGGAAAGTATTTTATGGCCCATACCATCGAACGAATATAATGAACAGAATCATGCTAAATACAAACAAATTCGGGAATTTAAATGATATTTTTTATAAGATTATTCCATCAAAAATCATATCACTTAATGTGTAGTTCGTAACTTGTTTAACTATACAATTGTTACTGTTTTTAATTCAAGGTTTACATTTCTCCCGTTTTATTTACTTTTGTATATATTTCTTTTTTTTATATGTTACATTTTATATTCTTATTTCTAAAGAGTGTGTGAATGTTTTTGACAAATATTGTACGTGCGTAGACGACGATTTTTTTTCTTAGATAAAAGTAGCATAAGGTAATATAATTGTACAAAACAAAACAAGCAATCAGCCCTGGATTAACCATTAGGCAAAAAACGCAATTGCTTAGGGCATGAAGAAATATAGAAATTAGGGGCACCATCGAAATTTTATTCATTAGGAACAACTAAAAAATGTTATAATGATACAATGGAACTAAATCTAAATAAAAAATAACTATATCAGTATAATTATATAATATTTATAATAATATACTTCTTTGAAGCGTCTACTGACATCGGCAATTCGCCAAAACGATTACCTCCATAAATATATTGAATACCGCAGGCCTGGTGGCGGGAACAAAAAGGCTACATGAAATGTTTTGACTATACTAAATATACTAAAGTCACGTATTTTGGTAAAATTTTATTTATTAAAACTCACAGTTCAGAAAATACATTTAACTCGGAATTTTTTGAAATAATGGTAGTCTGGCATCATTTATTATACTTTAGTATAGTCAAAACATTTCGTGTTACCATTTTGTTATCGCCACCATTTTTGCGGTATCCAATATATTTATAGAGGTACTGAGGTAGGGTGGGGTGCATTTTGCCGACTCCTCATTTGACTGACTCCTCATTTAATCGACTTTTCATTTGGCCGACTGCTCATATGTCCGAACGACTGCTCATTTCACCGACTCTTATTGCATGTAATTCTCTATGTCTTTAGTGTTAGGTTGATTTATAGAACGGGCAATGTATTCTAAGTATTGGCGCCTGACGGCGCCGCGAACTCACTTCGCTCGAGCGCTGGGGGCCCGGCCCGGCGCCCCCTCAGCCCCGTTCTTTATAACAAAGCTGGGCCTTCTAAAACGCGACCTAGAGGACAGTACCTAGCCAAACGCACCTAGTATCGTCCAAATGCCAAATGAGCAGTCGGCCAAACGAGCAGTCGGCCAAATGAGCAGTCGGCCAAATGAGCAGTCGGCCAAAGGAGCAGTCGGCCAAATGAGCAGTCGGTCAAATTAGTAGTCGGAAAAATGAGCAGTCGGTCAAATGCACTGTCCATTTTTCCGATTTCTCAGTCGGACAAATGTGCAGTCGGCCAAATGGACATGTGCCAGATTTATAGCCCGGTGTACCGGTAAGATTTAAACCACACCACCGGAGGTCTATCATCAGAATGCCCTACGCCGGCGTCCACATAGCCCGGACAGGTGACAAAACCAGCATGGGTAGTAGAACCCTACTACTGATGGTCGCACCCTCGACGGCGGCCGCTCAACCCAGCAGAAGGTGCAGCAATGGTTCAACCAGCTCGCCACTTCGCACACTGTTGAGAGTTTTATAGGACTAAATTACCTAAAGCGATCTTTAACTGTATCTACTTGCGAGCCTACTTTCTTATTTTGTTTAAGATAATTTGAGACTTCTTTTTGGTTTTAAAAGGGTTAAGTTTTATTTTGAACTAAAAATTCCTCCTTTAGGAGGGTTGACTCTTTAGAGTCCGAGCGAGCTTTTTCTCTCACCTAGTTTTTACGACGTTTCTGGTCATTCTGTTTTTATAAAGGATGGGGTATTTCCCCTAAATACTAGGACGGTCCCATTGAGCCGCCCCCCGTTGCCTCCAATATCCGGTCTTCGTCTTTCGGGTTTGCAAGGCAGGGATGGCTCAACGTTTTCGCCACGGAAAAACCCAGATTGGCACTTTCGCGTTTATACATTTTACAAAAGAAAATTATTACAAAAGAAAATTCTCGAATTAATTTTCCATGGATATTGCCATTTTTAAAACAAATAATACACTAAAAAAAATACAACATTTTACAAATTAATAATAAACACATTTCAATTAAACAATAATACACAATTTTAAACTAATTACACAAATACAAAGATATTTAACACTCCCCCGGCAAATACGTTAGTATTTCCAAAAACAATTCAATTTAAACATTTTTTTCAAATTAAAGGGAGTAATTTTTAAGCAATTTTAAATTTCAATCACTAGTAATTTCTAGGGGGTACAGTAATTGTATGGGACGTCGTATGACGTTTCCATTTCCAGTACGAACTAAGCAGGAACGTATTTTTTGGTCACGGCCAATTTTTACTTTTGTAATTAAACCCAATTTCCAATTTTGACGGGGTCGGTTGTCCTCGTGAATGAGAACAACTTGGCCTTCTTTAAATATGGTTTCCCGCTTAATTACCTTACTGTGATGAGCCGACCTAAGATCTAACAGGTACTCTGATTGCCACCTTTTCCATAATCTTTCGAGTACCTTTTGTCTATGCTTTAATCTTAGTATCAAATCTTTTCGCGTGGCATTTACATTTAAATCTTTAAAGTTTTGATTTGGCAAGGTGGTGATTCTTTTACCGATAGAGAAATCAGCGGGAGTGAGTGGGCATGGTTCGTTAACGTCATTGTAGACAAACGTAATGGGTCTGGAATTTATCATTCCCTCGGTTTCCGCGATTAATGTTGACATTTCGGCAAAATTTAATTGAGCATTACCCAATACCTTTTTTAGGGTGCTTTTGATAGTGCGAACCATCCGCTCCCAGTGACCTCCCCACCAGGCCGCTCTTTCAGCGATAAAACGCCAAGATATTCCAATTTTACCGAAAAACGCAAAAATTTCGTCATTTTTGATATTTTTCCAAAGTTCTTTAAGGTCTGCATTCGCCTTTTTAAAAGTGGCTGCATTGTCGCTAAACACTATTTGAGGAATACCTCTTTTCGCGATCATTCTCCGCATAGCTAACAAAAAGTCTTCGGTAGACAGAGAATCGACTAATTCAAGATGTAACGCGCGCGTCACGCTACACGTAAACAAACAGACGTATGTTTTTACCATTGTTTTTGGTTTGTACTTGTCAATCACATACAGAGGGCCACAGAAATCTATTCCTATGGTACTAAATGGGGGTGTTTCGTCAATTCTAGCTTTCGGTAGCGGGGCTTCCGACATTTTGCCCGGTTTTGCACTAAATTTTTTACATTCGAAACACTTATTTATTACTTGTTTGGCTAACTGGCGACCCGAGATCACCCAGTATTTTTCGCGAATTTGCGTGATTGTGCCGTTTACACCAGAGTGTAGCACTTGGGCGTGGCTTCTTTCTACGAGCAGGGAGGCGAAACGGCTAGTTTTTCCCAAAATAATCGGATGTTTTTGTCTATACGTTAATTTCGCTTCTTCCAAGCGGCCCCCCACACAGAGCAAACCTTCGTTATCAATAAATGGTTTCAAAGATACAATTTTCGAATTTTTATTAACCTCTTGTTTGTTTTCTAAAGAAATTATTTCATCTTTAAATTCAATTTTCTGGATATGTTTCACCCATAGATTTTCCGCTTCGTTTAGCTCTTCAGCGGTTAAATTACCCTTAATTCTAGTTTTACATTTCAACATTTTAGCGAAGCGCTTAACCCAGGCTGTTACGCGGAATAATTTATCTATTTTACTATAGCGGTCTAAAGGGATTAGATTTTGGATTAAATTTTGATCATCGCGAGTGGTTACCATCGCTACCTTTCTCCTTTCAGCGTCTACCCCGTCGTTAGATAAATCTAAGGGGGTGGATGGAAAATTTGGCCAATGACTTTCGGGATCCCGCAACCATAACGGACCCTCAAACCAAAGTTTACTTTCGTTGAGCTTTTTCGCGCTTAAGCCCCTAGTTGGTAAATCGGCTGGGTTACTAGTTCCGGGACAATGACCCCAATTTTCGAGGTTAGTTAAATTTTGGATTTCGCGGACTCTATTGGAAACGAACGGTTTCCAATCCTCCGAGTTATTTTTTATCCAGTGAAGGGCTATCATTGAATCGGTCCAATAATACGTTTTTGAGATTTTGTTTTCAAATTGTTCGTTAGCGTATTTAGCTAAGCGGGCACCCAAAACGCACCCCATCAACTCTAAACGGGGAATCGTATTATCTTTCAGCGGGGCCACGCGGGTTTTTGACATTACCAGTACAGTTTTAACTTCCCCCCTTTTAGTGGTCAGTCTAAAATAAATCGCGGTTGCGTAACCTTTTGAGCTGGCGTCGCAGAAGCAGTGTTGCTCTCTCGACTCTATTTCGCCCTCCAACCCATTCAAATAATACCGGGGAAAAGCTGTTTTTCTTAATTCGGGTAGTTCTTCGCACCATTTTTCAAACTCCCTTCCTATATTTTCCGGAAGTTCGTCATCCCAGGTCAAATTTTTTATTTTCCATAACTCTTGGAACAGTAGTTTGGCCCTAATTGTGTAAGGCCCTAAAATCCCCATCGGATCAAATACTTGGGAAACGGAACTCAAAATGCACCGCTTCGTTTTCTTGAGGTTTATTAGGTAACTCATTAATTTTGACAAGTTAAATGAAAAGGTATCAGTTTCGGGGTCCCAATTTAAGCCTAGCACCTTTTGAGTTTCGGAACTATTTTCACTAGAGAAAATAGGAATGGGGCCTGCGTTTTTATCTTTCTCCCCCCACATTTGTCTGAGCTCGGGCGAATTTGAATTCCACTTTCTTAGTCGCATATTCGCGTCCCCCATAATTTCGTTCATCCTAACTGATATTTTGTAAGCCTTTTCGACATTTTCGGCTCCGCTTACAGCGTCGTCTACATAGAGATCCCTATCTAAAATTTCGGTTACTTCGGGGTCAGTTTCTTGGTAATTTTTAATATGGAACTTAATTGTTCCAGCGAGAAGGAACGGGGAGGGTGAAAACCCGAAAGGAACTCTATTGTATCTAAACACCCTAAATGAATTTTGATCTATTTTTCCCTCTTGGTCATATTTAAACCAAAGAAACCGAGTTACGTCCCTTTCTTCTTCCGCTAACCCCACCTGAAGAAAAGCCTTTTCTATATCGGCTAACAAAGCCACTTTGTGGTTTCTAAATCTCAAGAGTAAGCCTAACATATCAGGATTTAAATTAGGACCTGGCGACAAACAGTCGTTTAGAGAGGGTAAGTTCGCTTCATGGGCGGAGCCGTCGAAAACGACTCGGACCTTTGTTGTGGCGCTGCTATCTCGCACTACCGCCTGGTGGGGCACATAATGACAATTTTTCGAGTCAATCTTTTCGGGGGGTACCTCCTCGATAATCCCCGAATCTAACTGTTCTTGAAGAACTTTTCTGTACTCTTTGAAAAGAGCGGGATTTTTCCCAAGTTTTCTAGCTAAACTTTGCGCGCGTTTTTTCGCGATTTCAAAATTATTGGGCAGGTTTTCCCTATCAATTTTCCAGGGGAATCGAACGCTATAACGGCCGTTTTCGAATTCAATGCTATTTTCGAAATCTTCTACGATTTCTTCGTCATTGGGTGGGTCATTAGATTTTTCACGAATGCCTATAGCCTCAATCTCCCAAAACGATTTTAACGTTTCATTAACTTGATTTTCTTCCACACTAACGTGCAAGGTCGAGTACGTTTCTCGTCCTACACCTGTTATTTTTACGGGACCCGTTATGGCCCAACCAAATTTAGTTTCTAAAGCGACGGTGTTTTTTCCGAAACGCTCAATTTTACCGGAAACTAACTCCCAATAAATATCACCCCCAATTAAGGCGTTAATGTCTAGGGTTCCCTTTTCCGATTCATCGGCCATCTGTAGGCCTTTTTCCTCGAGATAATTTTCTATTTCGATACAAGGTGGTTTAGACAATGCCCGACAAATGAACGGGACTTCTACGGCCTGAATTTCTATAAATTCACGTGGGTAAATTTTGTTACGTAGAATTAGCCTAACAATACGCCGACTTACTTCCGCGGCTTTACTAGTCCCGAACCCATGAACCGCTATTTCAGTTTTACCAACTACGGGCAATTTTAATTTACGGGATAAGCTTTCCTGTACAAATGACAATTGGCTACCCCCATCTAATAAACAACGAATTGTTTCTCCTTTTGATTTCATTTCGGGGTTTTCCGCGAGGGCCTGAACTGTTTGTAACAAAACTGTATTTGAAGTAGCTACTTGAGAGCTGTTTACCGACACCTGCATTGTAGTAAAATCCTCCCTTCCCCTTTCTTTATCCTTTTCGCCCTCTTTAGGGGGGTTTCGATTTTTCTTGGAATTTGACTCATTTTTCTCGCACACTACGATATTATGGGCCCTCCCACATTTTCTACACCCTTTAAATTTTGACGGGCAATTTTTGGTTTGGTGGGCTTTTCTAATACAATTAAAACATCTATCCTCATCTTTTAATAGGCGTTTTTTATCCTCGATCGAGTGATAGGTGCAATTCGTGGACGAGTGTTGGGTGCTTTTACAAAAAATGCAATACACATTTTCGTTGGGGACTACAGCCGATAGCGCGGTTGCCGATGGCTGTCTTTTAAACTTTTCCGGGTAGGATTTTTCCCTACTTTGTTCTTTTTGAACTTTCGCGTAACTATCTATAATTTGGGGCCCCTGTCCTAACATTTCAGAGACCTCCCGATTTTCTACCTCTTTTTTAAGGAACGTTATCAAGTTATCGACATCCCAATTGTCACCGGCGGGTTTCGTTCTACTATAATCTAGCCTAATATCGCTAGGAAGACAACGTAGTAGGGCTGGGCAGAGAAAAGTACCATTTACTTTTGGGTCTACGCCTAGATTTCTTAAGCTTCTTATTGTTCCCTCACACGTATCAACCAGGGTGCGCAACGCTTTTACATCATTTGATTTTTTAACCGATTGTATATCTAATAACTTATTCATTAATCTATGTATTACGAGATCTTTTCTACCATATCGGTCTTCTAACATTTTTATTACGTCGTCGTAGTTTTGCTCTGACGCGTCTAAGAAATCTAATACACTAGCCGCCTCCCCCTCTAAATACGAAGCCAAATACGTAAACTTTTCTACCTTTGGTAAGTTCGTTCGGTGGATCGCCGCTTGAAATTGGCTCCAGAAACTGGACCACTTTGAAATGTCTCCGTTGAATTTGGGCATCGTGATGGTGGGAAGCTTCGTGGCCGAGATGATCTGCGGTGGTGGGATCAGCGTTGGCGTCGTCAGCTGCAGGTTTCCTCCGTGGTTCGAAGGGATGGACGTTGTCGTTCCGTAGCCTCGGAGCTCGTTGATTTTCCGGTTGGCTTTGGATTTGGCGACGGTGATTTTGTCCCTGTAAGTTATTGTCGAGCTCGCCTCCTTTTCGAGATCCGCTGGTGAATCGAGGTGCGATTCGGCCTTTTGGTCGAGAAGAATGATTTCCTCCTCTTTTTGAAGAACGATGGCCAGTAAGTCCTCCAGTTGCTCGATCGTACATTTTTTGTCTTTGATGAGCGTTTCTACTTTCGAAGTCTCCACGGTGATGGCTCTCCGGATGGGAGTCCGGCTGGCTTTTACCCTCTGGTACGCGGCGTTGGCGGCCGCAATCACTTCTTCTGCCGGCTCCGTCATCTTTGGCGTGGTCGTTGCTCGCGTTGGAAAAACAGTTCTTTTTTCCAAGTTTTGATTCGCTTACGTTGGCTTTTAGATCCCGGGTTTCGGCACCATTATGTTGAGAGTTTTATAGGACTAAATTACCTAAAGCGATCTTTAACTGTATCTACTTGCGAGCCTACTTTCTTATTTTGTTTAAGATAATTTGAGACTTCTTTTTGGTTTTAAAAGGGTTAAGTTTTATTTTGAACTAAAAATTCCTCCTTTAGGAGGGTTGACTCTTTAGAGTCCGAGCGAGCTTTTTCTCTCACCTAGTTTTTACGACGTTTCTGGTCATTCTGTTTTTATAAAGGATGGGGTATTTCCCCTAAATACTAGGACGGTCCCATTGAGCCGCCCCCCGTTGCCTCCAATATCCGGTCTTCGTCTTTCGGGTTTGCAAGGCAGGGATGGCTCAACGTTTTCGCCACGGAAAAACCCAGATTGGCACTTTCGCGTTTATACATTTTACAAAAGAAAATTATTACAAAAGAAAATTCTCGAATTAATTTTCCATGGATATTGCCATTTTTAAAACAAATAATACACTAAAAAAAATACAACATTTTACAAATTAATAATAAACACATTTCAATTAAACAATAATACACAATTTTAAACTAATTACACAAATACAAAGATATTTAACACACACAGCAGTGGGAATGAAAGCGGATGCTCTGGCAACTTCGGCTGACACCCTACCTATAAGAAGGTAGAGAGCCAAACCCTTTGGAAAGAGCTCCTAAAGGGGAATGACGAGCACACAGCAGCCCAAGTAACCCAGCACAGCTGGCACCGGAGATCCCGGTGGACTCCAAAAGGCCGGGAAACAGGGCCGCCGTGCCCGCATATGGAGGCCCGCCACCCCACAGCAAACTACCCAATCCGCCGAGGCGGCCAGTTTGCCTGGACCCTCTCCGTTAGCCTGGGCCGAAGCACAGTATCCAGCCCACACCTGACCGAAGTCGGAGGTGGAGATAGGACCATTTGGACGGAGCTAAGATCTCCCAGTGCACCAACGCCCTTATGGGTTCCAAGAGCCGGACCCCGATTCCCTGGTAAAGCCACAAGTAATTGCACACTCCGACCCCTTGAGGGCCGGCCAAATGGACAGTCGGCGTAACGTGTATTTTGTGGTCGGCCAAATGAGAAGTCGGCCAAACGAAACTCTCCCCCGAGGTAGTCGTTTTGGCGAATTTAATTTAAAAAATATAAAAATTTATCCTACAAAATGTATCTCATACACGTTAAAAAAATTAAGTTACGGAGTTACGCAATGTAAAGCCATCTGACAATGGAAAGCCACCAACAAAATATTTCACGTAAATGGAAAAGGGTTAGGTTAGACCGTTTTAATTCGTAAAAATGCGGCGAAGAAGAAAGAGTATCTTCAGCCTTGTCCATTTCCACTTGTCTGGCCCACTCTTTACTGCACAACGTTCATTTTGGCGCCACCTAGGACAGATAGGCAGAGCAAAAATATATATGTCGATGTAATTTTTAAACTGATTTAAGAGTAATTTCTTTCTTTCAATTCTCGCCAAAACACCATCATTGTTTTAAGCTGTTTTTCCCTATTAATGGTATAATTACCTATAGATAGATGTATAATACGTTACGCTGCGTAGCATATTCGCGGCGCCACCTATGGGCGAAGTTACGGCGGCCATCTTGAGAGGTTGTTTTTTATGTCCATGTTTCTTGCCAAAACGATACGAGAAGGCTAATTTCATTCGGACCACAGTCGTTGGGCATTTAATTTGCTATTTAAAATTTCATTAATAACTTCATAAGGAACATAAAAACCATGAGGATTACACCAAAACTAAATAATATTTAATACGAAAAGTGTCGTTCTAATTAAAGAGTTTTCTATAAAGGAATTAGTTCGTAATGTTTGAAAATTATAATGAAGATTTAGATCTTATGTATTTACATTATGGTTGCCAATTTCAACAGAAGAGATATTGGGTTAAATGAAATGTCAGTCATTATACGATGATGGAAGATTAGAAATCGTCATTAAAGACATGCATGATTAAAACAGGAGATTATTGGAAAAGTTCAAAAATGTTCGTGGAGGATACTCTGCCTTTCAAAATGAATATAGCCATTTTTGCACGAATACACGTCCGATTAAAAATTGCAGGTGAATCAGTTTGCATGTGATGAGAATGAATTATTTTTATTAATATATCACACTGCGTTGATTCTTCTTTCATACATATTTCACTGGCATCCTCATTTCTTTCAGATTGTATTGAAATAGTGCAGTGGCGGATACAGAAAAAAACTTGAGGGGAGGGGGGGCTAAAAGACATCGTGAGCTTGGGTGTAATAACAAATCATCGAGTCACACGCCAAGCTTATGTATCCGCCACTGAAACTGTGTAAATCTCATGGTTAGTTCGATTAATGGCACTTACAATTGTTAGTGTATGCAAAGCACTTAAAGTTTGTATTGATTTTGTGGAACTTTTTTTCAAGTCTAAATTACATTGAGAAGATTTGGATTTTGTCAAATGTAATAGGCGCTTAAATAAAACATCTTCCCAGAAATTGCCAAGAAGTAATATTTCCGACAGCCAGGACTCATAAGTTATTATTTATATAGTGCTTGTTGAAATATTAGAAAGCTGGAAACTTTATCGAACGTAACATCGGTTTTTTGCTAAGCCTTAACATGCCAAAAAAGGTTACCTGGTTTAAAGGAAACACTTGTTGCATACCGTACTGAAAAAGTAATATGTTTAGTTCTAAAGGAATGAGTTTTCATCTTTTTCCAAAAGATAATTTTATACGAAATGAATTAACTCTGCCTCCATGAGAAGCTTTAAAATTGCCCGGTATTATAAAAATATTACATATAATTTTAATTATTTATCCCATAAGAGGATGATAATAATATTATTATTATCTTCTTATACTTAATTTTAGTAACATTATATATTTTACCTTAAAATATATTATCGAAAATTAACATTAATATGTTCTTTATACACGTGAGCCGACGCGTTTCTTATCTGACGCAAAATTCTCATGAGGGCAAAAACGCGTCTCCAATTGGCTTAAATATGACTTTTTGGCTAGCCATTCTAACCGTTTAACCGACCGACCGGAAATAGCTCCTTCCCAGATGAATTTGGAGAGGGGAGTAGAAATCGAGTATCTTTTATTGAAGCGTCCATTGAGCATTGGTTTTTTTTTCTTGGGAGGCATTCTGACTTTCCCACACTCGATAACCGAGGCTTAACTGAAGATTCCTCTCAATAATAATAATTCCGTGTGTATTTACATATTATAACTAATATTTAGAAGTAGTTAATGTCATGAACATTACTAATAAATTGGAGATTATAGGTGTAACTAATTTATAATTATTGCAATAATTCATTCTCGTCACATGCAAACTGATTCACCTGAAATCTTTAATTGGACGTGTGTTCGTGCAAAAATGGCTATTTGCATTTTGAAAGCCAGAGTATCCTCCACGAACAGTTTTGAACTTTTCAAACAATCGCCAGGTTCAATCATGCATGTCTTTAATGACAATTTCTAATCTTCCATCATCGTATAATGACTGACATTTCATTTAACCCAATATATCTTCTGTTGAAATTGGCAAGCATAATGTAAATTAATAAGATCTAAATCTTCATCATCATCTTAAATTCCTGTATAGAAAACTCACTAATTAGATAAAAACTATTTACAGACAATCGCGTTCGCGTGTTTGTTTGCATTTTTGAATCCACATGTTAAACTACGAAATTCCCAAATCACATGAAGAACCAATCAGAAATCACCTTCAAAAGCATTTTAAAATTATTTTCAAATAAACAATAATAATTATGAAATAATAAATGAATACAGATCCTACCTGTATAGCGTCGCCGTTAAAACAAAACCACGTAACTTGAGATACCTGGTTTTGTCAAAATTTACATATTTAGATTCTACACCCCAATTTACGTATATAACATTAAAAACATTAATAGGTTGCAATTGGATTTATTTTTTTAAATCGAGAAAAAATTTAAACGTATCTTTGATATTCGCAACTTATTTCGCGCAAAAGCACGTACCTTGCTTATTTTCAGCTCTATCTCACTTCATGACGCAAAACCACGTATCTCTAAAACTTCCCCTTTAGCAAAATATTTTTAAATTAAAATCCTCATAAAGAGTCAATATTGAAACGAAATTATTTAACTATAAAATTAACTCACATGTAAAAACCTAACACGTGATTTCACAAGTCCCTGCAAAATTAAAAAATCCATTTTTCTCACAAAGGCCACCGAAAAGATACGTGGTTTTGTTTTAACGGCGACGATATTGGCATTTTGCTATTATAATTCTGGTGATGTCATCTTAGTCGATTTAATATTATATTTATTATTCTGCGGGACATTTTTCGACGCGTAAAGACACTATTTCGTATAAGCTTCGGAAATTCGGCAGTACATTTTTCTCGCCCCAATCTAGCTTCGAAAATTTCGCTTCGAAGCTCCCGCGCCCAGAGCGACACTTTTTGCATTAAATATTATTTAGTTTTGGTGTCATCCTCATGGTTTTAGGTAACTTATGAAGTTATTTATAAAATTTTAAATAGCAAATGAAATTAAATGAAATTAGCCTTCTCGTATCGTTATGTCAAGAAACACGGACATAAAAACAACCTCTCAAG
Source organism: Leiobunum rupestre (assembly GCF_980474605.1). Taxonomy (NCBI): domain Eukaryota; kingdom Metazoa; phylum Arthropoda; class Arachnida; order Opiliones; family Sclerosomatidae; genus Leiobunum; species Leiobunum rupestre. The sequence continues at coordinate 26,087,890 of NC_143393.1, read as the reverse complement.
ATGGCCGCCGTAACTTCGCCCATAGGTGGCGCCGCGAATATGCGACGCAGCGTAACGTATTATACATCTATCTATAGGTAATTATGCCATTAATAGGGAAAAACAGCTTAAAACAATGATGGTGTTTTGGCGAGAATTGAAAGAAAGAAATTTGGATTCATCTCCAAAAATTACTCTTAAATCAGTTTAAAAATTACATCGACATATCTATTTTCGCTCTGACTATCTGTCCTAGGTGGCGCCAAAATTAACGTTGTGCAGTAAAGAGTGGGCCAGACAAGTGGAAATGGACAAGGGTGAAGGTACTCTTTCTTCTTCGCCGCATTTTTACGAATTGAAACGGTCTAACTTAACCCTTTTCCATTTACTTGTAATATTTGGAAAGTTGGTGGCTTTCCATTGCCAGACAAATGGTGTTGGCTTTACATGCGGGCCCATCTCAACCCTTGGGCTGGGTAGGGCAAAGCAAATAACAGCCACATCCCGCAACAGCGAGACATTTATGAGAACGTATATGACGATATTAAACCCTCACGAGGGAGAAACCCACTAGCACCTCGACCAATGATTAAAGTCAGACCCTCAACGAATCAACCATCAAATATTCAAAATCGAGCAAACCAAAGAAATATCACTGGCTCAAACACGCCCATACAATCTCAGCTTTGCAACATCATGCGTTTAGAAATTAAACGTGTTATCTGCTTCTAATATTTATCGTTAAAACGTGTTTAGATAGAATACGTTTAGAGATTAAACATATCAAATGCTTTTGGCGCTTACAATGAAAACACGTCTAAAGATTTTTAAGATTAGTTTCTAAACATGTTCAAAGGTTCGGGTGTTGTGGTTTAAAACATGTGTGAATTTGTCGTATACGCCACTCTTTGAGTAACCGTATATTTGAGTTGTTTAATTACGATCTAAAATAACATTAATATTAATTGACTACGAATTAATGAAACCTACTGCCTATACTGTCGATTTCATTTCTTTAACTGCCTGATTATATTTTAGCGATATTTTTTAAATTATATTTGTGTTAATACGGCCTTAAATCACATCAAAAGTAATGTTATTTTATTAATTTTTAGTAGTTCGTGTTCAATTATTGATTTATTTGCATTAGTGTTATTTAATTAGTCTTAATTACCAATAACTTAAAATTATGAGATGATATAAGAACCCGGTCCATATTGTAGTTAACACTTAATATAACGGTGGTTAACGAAATTTTTTTTAGAAAAATAGAAAACGAAATTAAACGAAATATATAGACAACGCGAAATATATATTAAACTTGTAACGCAATATACACTTTTAAACATCAGTGTTTAGCATTATGTTTAAAAACCACGAAGTTTAATTTCTAAACATGACCTCTTACCAGCTGTTCCGGTTTGGAACACTACCGGAAAGATCTTGGAAGATCGTTTGATCAACTCGTTTTATTTAAACAGATGGGTTTAAGGAAACAAGTTCAAACAACACCAACTCTTACCCATGTTTAGCTTTCAAACATGTTTAGATGTTAAAAACCTAAACACTTTTTTGTGTAGTGTAGGGAGCTGTTGGTTCCCGTGGCATGAAGGGCTTTCCACCACCCTCCTATGCATTGTAACCCGGCCACCTGTTTAAGGCATTAAAAGTCGCTTGATGACTTGGGCCTAAGGTGGTGCCTTGGGTATTTGCCTAGCTGTTTATTATTATTATTATTAACTGAATCGTAACTATATATATATATATATATATATATATATATAAACATGTCTAATGTTTACCCAATGGACTTACCACTTTATCAAAATAAGTGAAAAAATTAATTTTATTAATTTTGGAGAAATAAATTTACATCATCAATTTGGAGTATAATTAATAAATTAAATAAATAATCATTCTTAATGTACAAGAAGCCGCCTTTATTCGCTATACGCTCCATAACTGAAAGCGTGCATCATGAATTTTACTCTTATATACATAAATATGTAGGTGTAAATAGACGAAAACTGTATTTATAAATTACTTTTTAGTTTTTTATAATAAAAGCAAAGAAATAAAATAAATAGCCCATAAAAAAACAAAAAACACAGAATACAAACATATTTACCACGGCATTGACCCATTGACATAGGTTTCATGTTTTAGCAAGCATTGGACAAGACCATTGCACTTAGTGCCACGGGTTACATGCTGCCACATGGAGGTAGTATAAGATAGGTTAGGTTAGGTTAGGTTAGGTTAGATTAGGTTTGGTTAGGTTAGGTTAGTCTAGGTGACAGGGGGTTCCCGGAAATAGACTGCTTTTGTTCCCCACCCAAAGCCCCTGTTTTTATCCCTCCTACAAAAAATTTTGATATTAGTACATACTGAACTAATAAAACAGCTCTTCGTCGGTTTTACTTCACTCAATTTTATTGTTTTGGTAACACATCAAGTATAAATTGAAATCCGGCCAATTTGGCGAATTTTTCGATCTAACGGGAATCGATTGAATGGGATTCGGTTGAACGAGATTCGGTCGAATGGGCCAGGAGCATAAATTTAAGTTATTCATAATCATTGGAAGTGTTCCAAATAGCTACCCTGGGGTCGAATACAGAAACGGGCACGTCTTAAGAACACGTTCAAAAATTCCTGCTGTGTTTCGTATAGTGTAACAAGTCATTACGAGCCTCTCTGGTGTAAACTGCGTCCTTGAGATAGCCCCGAAGAAACAATCGTGGAAGTTTAAATCGAGAGATCGGGCTGGCTCTGAATTCTTAAAATTAGTGATTGTTTTTTCAAACGGATAGTGTAGAAAATAATGTAATAAACTAAATTAGTTACTTTATGGACAACATAAATTTAGAGGTCACAAGTTTTCATTCAAGAGAGCCTAAATTAGATATTTAATGAAATTGCCTATCTCGGCAAATATTTTAGAAAAAAAATGGGATCGCAGCGCAAGATGAGGGGGAGGGGTGGGGGTAATCTAGCCAAGTCAAGAAACGTACAATTTTTGTTTGAATATTAACGCTTTTGTCTGTAATTGATTACGTGTTCACTTTAGTACAGTCAATGCTACCAGCTTGTACACCGGTTACGGATAATGATCAGCGCCACGGCGCCCTCTGCCTATTTTGGCACGACAGTTTATTTCGTCGAGATCCATTTGCTATATTAAAAAAATGTTTTTTTAGAAATTCTGAAACTTGTCTATGTTTTGAAGTGAATAATAAGACACAACACCCTTGACGGATGAGCCATGGCAATTCGCCATTCCTAGTAGCAAAGGCGATGAAAAACATTTGGTTGAACCCTTTTCAAAACAAAGCCTTTAAATTCAAAAAAGGTTACACAACTTATCTGTCAACAGTGTAATGCTTGTTTTCCACTGGCGCGCGCAACGACGCGTTTCTCAGCTTTGAAACGTTCAAACGTTTTTACGCGCGTAAAGAAAATAACATTATGACGCGCGCTAGTGGAAAACAAGCTTTACAACCGGAAAAAATTGCGATCGAAATACTCTTTCCTACCAAAATGAAACGCTTCCACCTAAACAAATAAGCATGCGTGTGATCGGGAATTGTCATAAAAATTAGTTTAATCATAATGTTTATTTACTAACATAATAAAAGCAAGATTACATATAAGTATTTCATTTTATCTGAGAATGGATGATTGGTGACGGTGTTCGATTAGTGTTCATGTTTAACGCCAGGGGAATGCGCCGAAGAACAAATAATTAAATTGATACGTTTAATTTGGTTTAAAATCAGGGACTAATAGTTCAGATAGATAACACGCAAATATTTTAAGTGATTATTAAAAGATAAAAGACTGATATAGTTTAAAACTTTTAAAGGCAACATTTTCTCTGGCGTTTGGCTTTTGATGGAATAATTCTTTTTTCAATATAAAAATATGATATTTATTATGGAATTATTCAGAGCAATATTTGTATTTTAATAGGAAACATTAACTAAACAAATATGTCTGTATTAGTGTACGCATAGGTTCAGGAATTCAAAACATAATTATAGCTTATTCCAATGTTTATTTACTTACATAATAAAAGCAAGATTACATATAAATAACTCATTTACATCTGTTTTAATGAGAATGGATGAAGTGTGATGGTGATGTTGAGGGAAGAGTGATGGCGTTTAACCCCAAGGGAATGCGCCGGGGAAGGGGTAAGGCTGGGCGTGGTACTGTCCGGGGTAGGGGTATCCGCCACTGGGGCGTCCTCCGTTGCTGTTCCCAATTTGGATTCCATGGTCTCCGAAGAAGAACCTGTCCTGTCCTTCCTTGCCTTCCGCTCCTGGGGCCCCGGGGCCGTCCTGGGGTCGGCAAAATGCGCAGGACATCACGGCGGCCACGATAGCGAATACAAAGATGGATTTCATCTTCAAAAATGAACAATAAACGTAATTTTAAAAATAGGCTAAGATCATGTTAATTTAGAGGCAGCCTGTATTATTTTCAAATAAGATATTGAAAAGCTAACTTTCCAAGTGTAAAGGCTTTTAATTTAAATTTAATGAGAGGATAAACTCATGGTTGGTTTTAAATCTCAAATCTAAGTGTTCCTTTATAGCAGACAAAACAGTACTTACGATGTGAGGGGGTTTCGGGTCGGTTCCTTCTGGACTGGGTCTGGATGGCTGAGACTGGCTGAATGGTGGTCGAATATTCGGGTGTCCCCTTTTTATAGCAAGATCAGTCGGCCTTTGACCGGTTTATCGCCGATTCTCTTCGAACTGTCTCGCTCGTTCTTGGAAATGATGACAGAGCCCCATCATGACGTTGGCCGCGCCGTTATTCGGCGATTGCACCCCCTCCTTTGAAATATTTCCGTCTTCGTCAACTCGCGGAAAATCAGCCGAATGAGCTTCGAGTGTTTGCAGGCCAACGTCAGACTAGGTAGCTGTATCTCTTCAAGGAATCAAGTTATCCGCACGTGCTGGTTCGAAAATCTTTAAAAGCGTGGACGTCCTATTGTTATATCTCTCTTCCCTACTCGGACCTCATCAAACATCTTTATATATATTTCTGGTATCAAGGATATTATTTTGCGTAACATTCGTGACGTCGATTAAATCTGGTTTGACAGTCACAAAGGTGACTGATTTCGCCAGAGTGCTGAAATGGGTGAAGAGTTAGGGCGAAGTAGTACGAATTAGATTATCGGTGCGACATTGCAATTGAACGTACGCCATACCAAATTGGGACTATACAATAGACAATTTTAATAGCTCTAATGGTATTTCTAATTTAATACAAAAATAAATACATTAACTGCAGAAAGTCGGTTTGGGATAAGGAGGCTTCTCAAATAATTTTCGTTCACTTTTTGGGGACACAATTTCAAGACTCGGACAAATTATGAATCGAAAACTGAACCAATACTCCGCCGAGAGAACGTGAAGTGCGGCCATTTTTGATAGCCTCGAGGAACTTTTTAACTAATACAAAATCCAACCTTACGTGTCGACTTTACAGAAAACGTAGTGGAAAAATACTATTCATTGAAAGACTTATTTTTAAGTTACAATATTTTACAATGAAAAATATTATTCCATCAGAATTTCTTTTATTTCAATGAAACATATTTTATTCGGAATAAATAGTTCCTTAAATTATTTTTTTTATTCGGAATAAATAGTTCCTTAAATTATTTTTTTTATTCGTAATAAATAGTTCCTTAAATGAAAAATATTTTATTCAGAATAAATAGTTCCTTAAATGAAAAATATTTTATTCGGAATAAATAGTTCCTTAAATGAAAAATATTTTATTCGGAATAAATAGTTCCTTAAATGAAAAATATTTTATTCAGAATAAATAGTTCCTTAAATGAAAAATATTTTATTCGGAATAAATAGTTCCTTAAATGAAAAATATTTTAATCGGAATAAATAGTTCCTTAAATGAAAAATATTTTATTCAGAATAAATAGTTCCTTAAATGAAAAATATTTTATTCGGAATAAATAGTTCCTTAAATGAAAAATATTTTATTCGGAATAAATAGTTCCTTAAATGAAAAATATTTTATTCGGAATAAATAGCTCTTCCAATGCAACATATTTTATTCGGAATAAATAGCTCTTCCAATGCAACATATTTTATTCGGAATAAATACATAGCTCTTTCAATGCCACATATTTTATTCGGAATAAATAGCTTTTTCAATGCAACATATTTTATTCGGAATAAATAGCTTTTTCAATGCAACATATTTTATTCGGAATAAATAGCTCTTTCAATGTAACATATTTTATTCGGAATAAATAGCTCTTCCAATGCAACATATTTTATTCGGAATAAATAGCTTTTTCAATGCAACATATTTTATTCGGAATACATAGCTTTTTCAATGCAACATATTTTATTCGGAATAAATAGCTCTTTCAATGTAACATATTTTATTCGGAATAAATAGCTCTTCCAATGCAACATATTTTATTCGGAATAAATAGCTCTTCCAATGCAACATATTTTATTCGGAATAAATACATAGCTCTTTCAATGCCACATATTTTATTCGGAATAAATAGCTTTTTCAATGCAACATATTTTATTCGGAATAAATAGCTTTTTCAATGCAACATATTTTATTCGGAATAAATAGCTCTTTCAATGCCACATATTTTATTCGGAATAAATAGCTCTTCCAATGCAACATATTTTATTCGGAATAAATAGCTTTTTCAATGCAACATATTTTATTCGGAATAAATAGCTCTTTCAATGCAACATATTTTATTCGGAATAAATAGCTCTTCCAATGCAACATATTTTATTCGGAATAAATAGCTCTTCCAATGCAACATATTTTATTCGGAATAAATACATAGCTCTTTCAATGCCACATATTTTATTCGGAATAAATAGCTTTTTCAATGCAACATATTTTATTCGGAATAAATAGCTTTTTCAATGCAACATATTTTATTCGGAATAAATAGCTCTTTCAATGCCACATATTTTATTCGGAATAAATAGCTCTTCCAATGCAACATATTTTATTCGGAATAAATAGCTTTTTCAATGCAACATATTTTATTCGGAATAAATAGCTCTTCCAATGCAACATATTTTATTCGGAATAAATAGCTCTTCCAATGCAACATATTTTATTCGGAATAAATACATAGCTCTTTCAATGCCACATATTTTATTCGGAATAAATAGCTTTTTCAATGCAACATATTTTATTCGGAATAAATTGTTCCTCCAATAAAAAATATTAGTGTTGTTAGTCAGAAAATTTTCCGAAAAATGACCGAGGTCTTTTCTCCGGAAAATTTCCTTTTTTTTCCGAAAAAAATTAAAAAAGTTTAAATTCTATGATTAGTCTAATATTGTTTGCAAATTTAAATAAAGCGGCATTTTCGCATCTTAAAGTAAAACTAAACCTCTAGACTAGCTTTAAACTGATTAATAGTGTAACACTATGGACACTGTACAGTGTCCATGTACAGTGTCCATGGTAACACTATTAATGTTTTGTGGTATGTTTACTGTTATTAGACATTTTATATCGATAAAAAGTAAAAAATATAAAAACCCTTAAAAAATAATTTATGTTTCAATTTTTAATTTTTCCGATTTGAGGAAATATTTCCGCATTTTATTTTGCCGGCAGATTAACAACACTAAAAAATATTTTATCCAGCCTTAATTGTTTCTTCAATGGAAAATGTTTTGTCCGCATCAAATCTTTTCTAATGATAAATATTTTTTATATACCAAAAATGCCTTTCCCATTAAATACAACCATTTTTCCAATAAATCATTTTATCTTTCATAAATATTCTTATTAAGCAGAGCTAAATCATCAGCAACCAATGCTCCTATTAAGACCATTAATTGTAAAATCTTGCAATTACATTGATAATACCGTTTCCTTTTAGAAAATTGCTTTATAATGTCCTAATTTAAAATCACAAAATTCCCTTATTTTCCATTAAAATAGCCAAGCTAGGAGGATGTTATCCGCAGAATTAATTATAAATTCCCTTTTTTAAATATGAAATAAAATACTCTACGACCATTGTATAGATTACAATAGCCCGTTTCGACAAGAAAAATAAGGACGACTATCTCAAAATGGCCGCCGTATCGCTAACTTCTGTTGGTAGACATTTTCAATCAGAATATTCCATGATTTAGATGAGGCTTAGGAAAATTAACTGGGTTTGTAATTGTCAATTCTATGTTCTGATTTAATAATTGATCATTTTTCGTTAAAGTAAACGTTAAATTTCATTTTTAAATGGCTTATAATTTTCATAAGCTTTGGCTTTAAATTAACAAAGTCGTATTTTGGCGTCATTGAACAAAATATGTATTGCAATTTAATCAAACGATGCAGTGGTACTTGTGGTTTTTAAATTTATGACGTCATAATATTTTAAAGAATATTATGACGTCATAAGCCTCATTTGTAATTAACTCTCGCTTCTCAAAAGCCCGTAAGCATGAAGTTCCTAATGTACGTGACCATCAGCAGCGTCTCTCTGCGCCGCGCTTTCTGCCGACCGCAGCTACAAACGCTGGCCAGGCCGGATCCAGGACAGTCGGGGAACATAAATAATCAGCTAGGCTAATACCCAAGGCACCACCTTACGTCTAAGTCATCAAGCGACTTTTGAAGCCATTAATTCAGGTGGCCGGGTTACAATGCGTAGGAGTGTGGTGGCAAGCCCTGCATGCCACGGGATCGAGCCAACAGCTCCCTACACTAACTATTACCGTTAACCTCAACAAGTTTTTAAGGAAGGGGAAACCGAAGAACTCGGGGGAAAACCCCTTAAACCAGTGGGGAGAGAACTTGCAAACTCAACGCAGAAGGAGTTGTTCCGAGTTTTCACCCAGTGCCACAAGCTGGGATCGAACCCGGCTCCTCTTGCTGCGAGGCGAAAGTGCTAACCACTCCGCCACCCCACCCATTGAAAGCAGATTCTTTTTTGGCAACGACAACGACCATTACGGAAACGCTCATGGTATCGGATATTCCTTTTTTCTTAACACCAAAATATTTCTTTAGTAGAGTGGAAAATTAATTCAACTTATTTCGGTGCAGGTGGCTACGGAAACCAGCAGCCGTATCCCAGTGGCCCTTATTTTAATCCAGGGATATTCCCTGGACCTTTTTACGGAGGACATCGGTACCCATTCAATTACGGAAAATAACCTTCACGGACACGGCACTGGAGTAATTATAGAACATGCTCTTGACTTATTCAACGTTTTAAAAAATTACGTTTTGAAATACATAAAGTAGCACTTCTTTAAATGTTATTGATTTTGATTCAAATGAGTCTCTGTAAATTTGAATCAATGACGACCACGGTCAAAGTTGTTCCGGAGTGGGATAGCTTTAACTTAGCACGTCAACCAGGTCCAATTTCAAACGATATTTATTAGTGGAAAAATTAATTGAAAAAAAGTTTTTATGTTGGAAAAAATAACAATCATTGAAAAAATTTCGTTTTATTGAAACTGTTTATGATGATTAACTATTTTTCTTTGTGCTCATACCTTTGTTTTAGAATAGAATTTAACATTTAAATAAAATTAAATTTATTTAAAAAAAAGAGCTTTCGATATGTTTAGCTAAAGCTAACATTGCAAATTGGCGCGATAAATAATTAAATATAGTTTTTTGATCAAACTTTTCATTTTGCAATACAAAAAATGCACTTTAATTTTATTTTTAATCGTTTTCCCTATTAATGGCCTAATTTGTTTATAAATCGGTATATAATACGTAATGCTGCATCGCGTAATAATAGCGCCATCTATGGGCGAAATTCGCGTTACGCTGAAAAGAAACCACCCCTGCCTATTTCTTATCAAATGTTTAATCTTTTTTTAATTTGAGTTTTAGTTACTTTTTTCGTTCTAGTATATTTTTTATCAAATGTCCATGAAAATATTTTTTAACTCTTATTCCTGCTATATAAATAGCGGAATATCAGTAAAGAACAAGATGGCCCAGCCGTCACATAGTTCCACATGTGTTAAGTTTATTCCCCTGGCATGGCCAAAACACTTTATTCAAAATTTTATAACGCAAAGGGGAACAAAGTATCGTGTGCCTGTAATCCCAGGCGTCCGGGAGGCAAAGTTTGTGGATGGCCGTGTGAGGACGACCACTAATCCCCCAATGGGTGATTGTCATACTTCCGCCACGGGTGTCCCAACCCTATCCCCAAGTATCCCCCCGTTGGCGTGGCCGTAACACATATCTCGCACCTGATTAATCAAATGGACGAGCGGACTGTATTGTCCCACCCGTCACAATGGCTCATAACGAGCTTCTAAAAAAAAAAAAAAGTATCGTGTGCAAACGCTTACAGTGTCAATTAGTACCGTACGTATTTAAATTATGTCACTTCTGATTATACGTTAAACACACCACTCACAGCTTTATATAGTGTCATATTTATGGATATTTTTACTTCTGATATCCCGTTGAACACACCACTCACAGCTTTATATAGTGTCATATTTATGGATATTTTTACTTCTGATATTCCGTTAAACACACCACTCACAGCTTTATATAGCGTCATATTTATGGATATTTTTACTTCTGATATCCCGTTAAACATACCACTCACAGCTTTATATAGTGTCATATTTATGGATATTTTTACTTCTGATATCCCGTTAAACACACCACTCACAGCTTTATATAGTGTCATATTAATGGATATATTTACTTATGATTGTACGCTAAACACACCATTCACAGCTTTATTGAGTGTAATACTGAAGGATATTGTTACTTATGATTGTACGTTACACAACTTCATTTGGTGCCATACATTATTGTTCTAGAGTAGTGTTATAGCGCGCCTAATTTCTTGGGTCGTAACGCTGCGTCGTATGTACACCGCGCCACCTATGGGCGAAGTTCTCGATACGGCGGCCATCTTGAGAGTTTGTTTTTTTATCGTAGGGCATTTAATTTACTATTTAAATTTTTATTTATAATTACTATTTCAATAGGAAACATAAAAATTATAAGGACGACACATCCTATTGTTTAAAATAAATTATGTTAGAAGAAACCGCCTATGGACTGTGAGAAGGTCTATTTGATCCGAGTTTCGCGTTGCTCGAAGACCTATCGGTACGAGTTATTAGTAAGTTTTTAAATTTCTTCAAATTTGTTTAGGATTTAGCTATATTATCCCTTTTAATTATGGACTTATCTACTTTTTCGCGTATTTTTTCATCCTTCTCACAGTCCATAGGTGGTTTCTTCTAACTTAACTTATCGTATATACTATTCTCCACCACACTCCCCCATTTTCGGCTTTCCGTTGCTATATGCAACGCGTTTTGAAATTTTTAATGTTTAGGCTTAGTTTCTCTTTTCGATTTGATAGTCGCCAGCCAGATTTCCCGCACGGTACTGATGAGTTCCAAATAGAACGAAACCGGTCTACCGTTGGAATTTCTGGCTATTTTATTTATTTTTAATTTAGGTTTTTACTCGAAGATCTATTTGATCCGAGTTTCGCGTTGCTCGAAGACCTATCGGTACGAGTTATTAGTAAGTTTTTAAATTTCTTCAAATTTGTTTAGGATTTAGCTATATTATCCCTTTTAATTATGGACTCATAATATAAATTATAACACCGAACATTTCTTCGACAATTACTTTAGCGAGCTGCGAATTGGACCTAGGGCTCGGCGTTCGTATCGGAAATTTTCCGTTCCTATCTTTTATATCCATATCCGAAAATTATCCGAATATAATCCTATTTGTTGCATATTAAATCTGATAATAGTCGCGAATAATATCCATAAATAAACAGTTCATCGAATCTTTTATGATTAATTGAAATTTTGGAGGGTAATTTATCCGTTTCCGCGAGCTCTAATTGGTCCCGCACCCAAACTGAGTAGTATATTCTCCTCCTTATCGATTTGGTCGTATTCAAAAACTATGCTAATCTAAATCTTGATAAATATTTCGAAAAAAAAATGCTTTTACTTTCAAGGGGCTGATCACTATCCGAAATCGGTGTACAAGACCGTAGCTTTGACTTCTACTAAAGTGATTACGTAATTGATTAAAGATTTAACACTACCAAAGGCCTAACTCGCTGTAATCGGTATACAGAATTTGAGGAAGTGGTTAGTCCCTCGAATTAGAGGCTTGCGCCGCCGACGCCGCCGCCGATACAAAGAACGGCGCACCGCCGTTTCTTTTTTTTTCTTTATACGCTTTTTTATTGGTATATTAAGTTTGGTTTTCAATTACGCGAAAATAACGACATTTGAACACGACGTCGACCGTTAAATTTTGGTTTTCGGATTGCGGTCGACGCAGAGTAACAGCATTTTCACTTATCCACATTTTAATTCCCTTTAAATTTAAATGTTGCTTGGTTTATCGATATGATTCCTCCCCCCCCCCCTTTTCCTTCTTACCCGGTTGACCCTAGTTTTCCGTTAGTTCCTAACTCCGCCACCAGAGCGCACATTTAACAATCGCCCGAAGCAAATATTCGGAAACGGGGCGTCCCTGTGTGAAGTACATTAATTAGTCCATGGAAGGACTAGTACGAGTTGGTATTTGCCCTTGCCCTTCTGGTCGCGTGTTTTTCAAACTGTCACTACAAAAAATAGCTCTAAAATTTATACAAACGCCGGCGTAGGCCACCGCCGCCACCGGTCATTGTGGCCACGCCGAAGACGCCGCCGCCGCCGGTCATTGTAGCCACGCCGAAGACGCCGCCGCCGCCGGTCATTGTGGCCACGCCGAAGACGCCGCCGCCGCCGGTCATTGTGGCCACGCCGAAGACGCCGCCGCCGCCGGTCATTGTGGCCACGCCGAAGACGCTGCCGCCGCCGGTCATTGTGGCCACGCCGAAGACGCCGCCGCCACCGGTCATTGTGGCCACGCCGAAGACGCCGCCGCTGCCGGTCATTGTGGCCACGCCGAAGACGCCGCCGCTGCCGGTCATTGTGGCCACGCCGAAGACGCCGCCGCCACCGGTCATTGTGGCCACGCCGAAGACGCCGCCGCCACCGGTCATTGTGGCCACGCCGAAGACGCCGCCGCCACCGGTCATTGTGGCCACGCCGAAGACGCCGCCGCCACCGGTCATTGTGGCCACGCCGAAGACGCCGCCGTCACCGGTCATTGTGGCCACGCCGAAGACGCCGCCGCCACCGGTCATTGTGGCCACGCCGAAGTCGCCGCCGCCGTAGGCCTAAAAGCCGGCGTAAGCTGCCGCCGCCGGTATATTTTGGGTCAAACGCCGCCGTAAGCCGCCGCCGCCGCCGGTATATTTTGGGTCAAACGCCGCCGCCGACCCATATCAGATCGGCGCAGGCCTCTACCTCGAATGATGTTGCGAATTTAATCAAGTGTAAGCTGGAAATAATCGTTCGTCGGCTATACCTCATTGATTGCGACACTGCCTCTGCGCAATGATAACCGAAATGTTAATCATCGGGTTTATCTAAAATTTAAGTTAATTCGGATTTGTTTACGCATTAATGGTTAACTCGAATTGAAACGGGCTTTAATGGCGCGTTGACATATTTCACAAATTAACTCGAAAACTAAATTGACCATTTCACGAATGCTGCTCAGCAGTTAGTTTATTCTAAACTTTACTTTTTCATTAAATATTTAAATATTCTATTGAAGTTTAATCGCGTAGAATATTTATGATTTAAAATTTAATCGCTCAAAATTGAAGTACATTAATTAATTTCTGTGGCGTACTGATGGAGGACATTAACTCCGGCGAAATCAGTCACCTTTGTGACTGTTGAAATAATTTCCCGAACCTAAAAATATAAATAAAGTTTTCCGCCCATTCTGAGAACTTTGAAGTGACACAGTTTTGTTGACACTTAGTCCGACGTCAGCGCGCAAACACTCGTAGCTCATTCGCGCCGATTTCCGGCGAATTTGGAGAAGACCGAAATTTGGCAAAGCTTGTGGTGCAATGGCGCTAGAACGGCGTGACCAACGTCATGAGGGGTTCTTTCCTCATTTCCGAGAACGATCGACCTAGTGCAATGAGAGTCGGTGGTAATCGGGCAAAGGCCGACTGGTCTTGGTATATAAAGAGGGCACCCGAATACTTTGACCACCATTCAACCAGTCTCAGCCGTCCAATTCAGAAGGAAGAGACCAAAAACCACCTCTCGTTGTAAGTACAATTTTGGCCAGTGGCCATAAAGACAAACTTGGAATTTAAAAGTAACCATTAAATTTAAGTAAAAAAACCTTTAATCTTAGAAAATTAGCTTTTCAATATTTGATTTGAAAAGAGTAAATTTCTACTTTCTAAATTTAGAAATTCAAGCCTTCTCCTAATTAACTTAATCTCAACCTAATTTTAAAATTAAGTTTATTGTGGGTTTTGTTAAGATGAAATCCGTCTTTGTTTTCGCTATTGTGGCCGCCGTGATGTCCTGTGCATTCTGCCGACCCCAGGACGGCCCCGGGCCCTCTGCCCCAGGAGAACCAGGCGAGGAAGGACAGGACAGGTTCTTCTTCGGAGACCACGGAATCCAAATTGGGAACAGCAACGGAGGACGCCCCAGTGGCGGATACCCTTACCCGGGACAGTACCACGCCCAGCCTTACCCCTTCCCCCGGGGTTAAACGCCATTACTCTTCCATCACCATCACACTTCATCCATTCTCATTAAAACAGATGTAAATGAGTTATTGATATGTAATCTTGCTTTTATTGTGTTAGAAATAAACAGATTGCTATTATTATTTTTCCATTTCTGAACCGGTACATACTCGAACATAGACATATTGGTTCAGTTAATGTTTCCAAGTTTAATGAAAAACTATAATAATTATAATAATAATCAGCCAGGCTAATACCCAAGGCACCACCTTAGGCCTAAGTCATCCAGCGATCTTTAAAGCCATTAATTCAGGTGGCCGGGTTACAATGCGTAGGAGGGTGGTGGCAAGCTCATTCATGCCACGCGAGCCAACAGCTCCCTACACTTACGATTACAGTTAGCCTCGACAATTTTGTATGGAAGGGGAAACCGACGAGCGCGGGGAAAACCCCTTAACATTTCGATCGATTCTATATTGGGGGATCTTAAATCAGGATCCTGGGAAATTATTTGAGTTTAAAGGAATACTTTCATTCAAACCCTGTTTTTCTTTCACTTCATTCTCCTGAATAGTTTTTTTTAATAAAATTACCTTGGCCATATGTTGAAATGTTGCCTTCCCTCTTCAGCTGTGGATCCGTTAACTCTCCCACTAGAGAGTTTATGAACTCATTCTTAGGCATTGGCTGAACTATTCCAGGGCAACATTTCAACAAGTTGGACAAGCGTAAAGACATTTTATAAAATCCACTATTGGGAATTGTATCTTGGAGAAGATGAGGTGGTTCTGGATGGGAAAGTACCATACCTGTAGCGCAGGTAGAATTCAAAGTTTCTAGGAGGAGTAGTCTTTTTAGTCTGACGTACGATTCTAAAGACATTTAGTGGTTAGGGTTGAATAAGATAAAAATAACATTGCTAGTTACAAATTCCTCTCAATGATGGCAGCAATAGACGAGGCCTGACCGAGCTGGGGTTCCGTTTTGAAAAATGAATTATTCCAATAGATAATTCCATCAAAACTTAAAATTTCTAGTCGGTTTTCGCAACGAAAGGGGCCATGAAAAACATTTAGCCTACATCCAAAAAATCATGGATCCACCACTGGTTTGAGATAATATCTTTGGCATTAGCCGGGTTTTATTATTTATAACCCTGGTATCAGATAACTATAGCGCCCTCCCCCCACGAAGGTAGGCTCCTATGTTCTCAGTCTCCAAACTGCGTTCTTGATATCGATGTAATATTTCTAGTATTGAAAACTCAAAACGAAAGAAAATTAAAGTTAAGTTTAAGGTGTTCGTTCAAGCTATAAAATCGAACTTTTGCGGAAAGATTTTGGAAAAGATGTCGGTTTTGAAGTGAAAAATTATAAGACACGACACCCTGATTTTATTTAAAGGTCTGCAACAGAATGACTCTTCCCGTGAAAATTTCCAAGTAGAACGATCACTCTTACAAAGACACAATTCGTGGCGACCGTGTGTTATAGGGCCAGGGCCGTAACCAGGGGGGGGGGGGGGGTATAGGTGTTATCGAGATGCACTACATAAACCACGAATTGAGTTGGTGAACTAATTAGGTGGCTAGCGCCAGTTCGCCAACTGCCCGTCTATGGCTGGAAGTTGTCAGTTGTAGTGAACCAAATATTTAAAGGGATTATTTGTGATTGAAATACTTTCTTACCAAAATGAAAAGCTTCGAAAAAAAAAAACAAATATGCATGTACGTTTTAGATCAGGAATTGCCCAATAATTTCAGTTTAATCAGGTTTATTTACTAACATAATTAAATCAGGATTACATATAAATAATTCATTTACATCGGTTTACTGTCCGGGGTAAGGGTATCCGCCACTGGGGTGTCCTCCGTTGCTGTTCCCAATTTGAGTTCCGTGGTCTCCGAAAAATAATCTGTCCTGTCCCTCCTTGCCTGCCGCACCTGGGCCAGACAGAAAGCGCCGGACATCAAGGCAGCCACGAAAATACCTAGGGACGAAGAATTTATTGAAAAAACAATTCCCAAACTACATTATGATTTTCATCTTAGAGAATTGGTTAAAAGATAGAAACAAAAGTAAATAGACATAAACAGAAAGTCTTGGTTTCTCACCAAGGCCAGCGCCATCAAAACTGAGTAACTACTTTATCCCTTCTTGGCGGTGCCGACCCCCCTCGCGTATCGCTACAAATTTGGGCATTGCGCGAGGTACATGCGAAATCCAGTTTCAGAAACGTCGTTTTCCGCGATCGAAAGAAAGTTTGCGCCAACATGGAAATTTCAACTTCAGCTAAACTTTTAGACTTAATGAAAAATTACGCTACAGACGATTTTTTGGAAAAAGAGAAGAGGCCATGTAATACATGATAGACAATGGAAGTATGGAGGAAATTATTCAAGATATACTATCACAATTGGCCTTTCTATATAAATTCATCTACGCTTGCCGAACTTGTTTTTATGTTGCTCCTACGTCACGATGTCCTGGCTTTATTAGAAAAGTTTTGACACGCGCGGTTTGCACGCGCACGTGAGAATCCGAGCTTTCTCGCGCCTTAAGCGCGCGCTCTTAATATTACCGAAGTTAAAGCAGTGACGTAGTAGCTAAGTTAAAACAAGAAGGCCACGTTAATTTATAGAAACATCTATTTGATTTATTAAAAGAAAAATATTGATACCGTCTCTAAGCCAAGGCCTAAATCTAACGGTTCACTTTGTTTTATAATATCATTATGTTTTTCATTACTTTTAACAAACTCGGTTTGTACTCCGACGGTAAACAATTCCTTAATGAAAAAATTACACTAATTTGCTTGGTTTTTAGGCATTAATAGCGGATGAGCTGCAGTTTTATTACGCGGCATGGCGAATCCTCTTACGTAGAATCAAAATAGTATAAAAAAAAGCAGACAACCTGAAGAGGTTACACTTTGTCCCGCCAGGAGCGCTAGTATCGGAGGGGCTAATTTCACAAATTCCCGCTTAAAATTTCGAAATTTTTTAACCGTTTTGATTGGATGGCTCTTTTGGGTTGGCGGAAACTAGGGGTGTGCATCTCAGATTAGATGGAATCCATTGGGGAAGGTACGAAACGGCTCGAATCTAAGACTCTGTTTATGTCTATTTACTTTTGATAAAAGTAGCGACGGTCGCGCTGTGTTTTACGAGGGGGGGGGGGAGGGAATCATTCGCCCTATCCCTGGGTACGAATAGGCGGAGGGAGGGGGAAACAGAAAGTGATTTCAAAACTAAAACCAAAACTCCGAAAAAGTTATTTTTTCCACTCACTCACGCAGTTAGAGTGTCACGTGTGTTGTATAGTGGCAATGTGGGCTGTGGCGAAACGCTGTGAGTTGATTCCTGTGATCGGTTTGAATCAAGTTTAAATTGAATTCGAAATTTAGTATCGGGAACCCGGGATTCAAAATACATGGCAAGATAAACATGTAACTACTAAACTACGGCCATACGTTCCTAAAATAAAAGTGATATTTTCTCAATAATGGCTTTATTTATGGTCCATAATTTATTTTTTGAAAATACGAAAATTAAAATCGATTCTAATCCATAAAATAAAAAAATAATGAAGGATTTACTACTGAATCAATAATCAAAAGATAAAATTGAAATATTCATTTTAATACTTCGAACTTTTGAATGAAACAAATTAGATTCTACTTTATCGTGAAACGTAGTTGAATTATTTCAAAATATACTTTACATAATAATGAAAACTAAAGAAGTATTTTAAATGATACTTATCCCAATATTTATAGATTTCTATTTATATTTCTCAGGCTAGGGCAAAGAGTAATTGAAATGAATTGAAACTCATATCTTAGAGAAATTTGAAAGATCGTGAAAAAATCAAAGGTCCAAAACCAAGGATAAAAATAAATGAAAGATTGCGAATGATTTTGTCGCCATCTATGTTCAAAAATAGAATGATATTTTATAGAAATTTCAGAGGGAAAAAAATGAAAATATAGTATAGCTGCTGCCATCTACGAAGGATACGTAAAAGATAGAATTTGTTTTGTGCATCTTTGCAGGGCGTCTACTATTTTGATGATTTGATTTGAATGGTATGTCAGTTTACTAGTTAGTACAAAGACTTATTGTATTATTATTATATTGGAATAAGTTTTACTACATCAAAATGAAGTTTAAAGTAACGTAGTTGGTAGTATAGGAAAATGCATTTCCTATTAGAGTTTGCCAAATGACTTTAATAAAACAAGAGTTAACCAATTTTACTATTATATTGCTTATTTTAATAATGGGTTTTTACTTTTAAAAAATTTGCAAACTATTTCGTTTTTAACCAATATTTGAAAAGCAAATACGTCAAATTATTTGGTGTTGGAAATTCTATTTGGTATAATGGTATTTGATTGGTTAACTGACCCTATTTATTTCATCTGAATTATTAGCTCAATTTATTCAACGTTTTTAAGTGTTCGATTTGATATGGCAAAAAAATATTTGATATTTCATTAGATCAACAAAACATGGTATTTGAACACCTCTATAATTTATAGTAAATAAATTACCCTAAAATAAAATTACTACAAAATAATTATTTTATAATAATTAAAATAAACATACTATAAAATAATAAAAATAAATATTATGGATTTTTCTAGGCATACCTTTTCGTGTGTTTTAGCAGCTTCTGCATTAAAGGGAATATAACCTGCAAAGCAATCTTTATGGAAGACCCCTTCAATTTTTCAAATTTCCCTGTACAGTGGCGCCAAACATTTTTAAAGCCAAAGGCAAGAGCGGCCATAGATGCAAACGTTGGTGTTCCACACCAAATACCTGAGGTTATATTCCCTTTAACAGTTCGTACCGCCGTCAATTCGCCGAAATAATTTTCAACGAAAAATATTTTTGGGGTAACGTAGGACTCAATAAGACGAAAAACCGGTTAGACTACACTAAACTACTTAAAATGCAAACAGATGGCGCGAGAATACAATAGAATTTCTTTGCTTTGGGACGCACGCATTTTTAAAAACAACAAAATATTTAGCCAGTTCTCGAAATAGAAGGTCTTATAAAATAGGGGTCAATTGTTTTTCCCGATATAATTATATTCTCGCAAGGTAGAACTGATTGGTTTTTAACTATGTTAATCTACATTACTAGGCCTATTGAAAGAACCCATAATTGGCCGGTGAGCTCCGACACGAGCCGAACGAAATTGATTTTAATTACGGAAAGAATTATCGAAATAGAAGGGCTTATAAAACCTTCTATTTCGATATCTTTTTCCGTAATTAAAATCAATTTCGCTCGGCTCGTATCGGAGCTCACCGGTCAATTTTTGGTTCTTTCAGTAAGCCTAGTAATGTAGATTAAAATAGTTAAAAACCAATCAGTTCTACCTTGCGAGAATATAATTATATCGGGAAAACCAATTGACCCCTATTTTATAAGACCTAGTTCGAGAACTGGTGATATATTTGGTTTTTTTTTTTTAAATGCGCGCGTCCCAAAGCAGAGAAATTCTATTGTATTCTCACGCCATCTGTTTTTATTTTAAGTATTTTAGTATAGTCTAACCGTTATTTCGTCTTATTGAGTCCTACGTTACCCGAAAAATATTTTTCGTTGAAAATGATTTCGGCGAATTGACGGCGGTGTATTGTCTGTCTCGGGGGCCAGATTAAAGGGCAACGCAAGTGAGCTGGCAAAATGTGTGTAAAGTCAGTAAAGTACGAAATTTACGGCTGACTCTGCCCGCCTCTGCCAAGGCCGAGTGAGGGGTTGGGGGGGATGAAAAGCATGGTGCTTTTTCTTTTTTTGCCAGCTCACTTGCGTTGCCCTTTAAACAAAAAGGACCGGATATTAGGTACACTGGTAAATAAATAATACAACACTCTAAAAAATAATGAACACTTGAATCGATAAGAGAAAAAAAGTACTTAAGTTCTTGTAGATGGGGTTTCTTTCTTCCTGACTACTCTTGCCACACACGAAGAACTACGATAGTTCTTTATAACACACAAAAAGACCTTCTATACCGCACTTATAACTGACGGCGCGCTCGAACATACCGCACCAAATACTTCAAAAACAATTCTTCGGACACGAGGGGCAATTACTTTAGCCGACTCAAAAATACTTCGATATTAACTTTAAACTTTATAACTCTATTCATAACTATTTACACACTTTTCACCACTAAAACAATTACTACTATAAAGACAATTACTAACTTCCATTTAACTCTTCATTTCTACCCTTCACTAGGAGTCTCCTGCTCCTCTCTGAGTGATCGATTGATCCCCAATCCTGGATTACCGAGGATTATATATGATATCAAAAAAACTAAATAAACGTAAGCCAACGTTTTTTATCTAGTGCAAAAAAGCTATAGAGAAAAATAGCGAGAAAAAAAAACAATAATCCGAAAATTATACCAAAAAAAGTCACCAGAGGGCGACCTTGTCTCTAAAAAATATTAATTTTTGATTTCCATCGTATTGATGGTTTTCTCCCAGAGAATCACGCCCCGAAAAGTGAACGGGTCGTGATAATGTAATATTTTTGGTAACCTGAAGCCCACCTTTGAGGCTTATTGAGCAGTTTTATTTCAATAAATAAATAAATGTGTAGTGCATACATGACTGGGTCCCCACTACATAAACCGAGGCAGTATCAGGGGCGTAGGAACCGGGAGGGGCAGGGGGGGCAATGCCCCTCCCTAGAATTTTGCTGGGAGGGGCAACTAATGTTATTGCCCCCTCCAACCTTTGGTCAGTTGAGATCTTCAAAAGACTCAAATTATCATTTTAAAAGCATATACAGTTTAAAGAACCTCAACTGTTTTTAAATTTCAGTCTTTTCCCGCCAATTTACATAGTAGTAACAAGTACACATGCATTCGGAGAAGCTACACTCCATTAAAAATTAAAAACCATTCTCCGACCCCTTTTTGTTTATCTTTGCCCCCTCCAACTCCTAGAACGTTCCTACGACCCTGGGCAGTATGACAATATTTTTGTTCGGGAGTATTTATCTCATATCAAGAAAAATTTAAATAGTCATAAGAAAATATGATATTTATTTTTCAATATATTTAAAGGAACACGCCGGTGTTTGAATTTATCCAGTTTCACGCGCTTGTTTCCAAAATATGATAAACCACTTGGTTAATCCGGGCCGAATTTTTTCAAATGCGGGTGTGGCAGTTTAATAAATTTTTAAATATATTTCGTTAATGCTAATTCCACCACATTGGCCTCTATCGTAGGAATGATCCCAGTTTTGTTTGGGATATATTTAGTTAAAATTCCAAAACGTTAACATTAATAATTAAGGAAATTATTACGCAAATTTAAAGATTATTGAAAAAATTAATTTTTTTTGTTATTTTTTTTCCAAATTAAAGAGGCATCCATATTCAATAATGATCTATATAGCCAAAATAATATAGTGTAAATAAATTATTTTTAAACTCCATGAACCATGAAGTGTGCGGTTCTTCACTTAGGTCCCAAGAACCCTATTTTTATCTACTCCATCACTGGCAACCCCCTTAAGACCACCCTTTCGGAGCGTGACCTCGGTATTATTGTGGACCCCGCCCTGAAATTCTCCAGCCACTCCAATAAAGTCACTAAGCGTGTCCGTTCAATAGTTGATTTTATAAAATGTCTTTACGCTTGCCCAACTTGTTGAAATGTTGCCCTGGAATAGTTCAGCCAATGCCTAAAAATGAGTTCATAGACTCTTTAGAGGGAGAGAAAACGGATCCACAGCTGAAGCGGGGAGGCAACATTTCAACAAGATGGCCAAGGTTATTTTATAAAAAGAACTATTGCGGGATGTGTCCGCCGTAATCTAAACTTCCGTTCCCCAAAATTAATTAAAACTTTGTATAATGCCCTAGTTCTCCCGATTTTCGATTTTTGTTCCCCAATTTGGACCCCTCATTTGGACGCTTCAATAAAAGATACTCGGTTTCTACTCCCCTCTCCAAATTCATCTGGGAAGGAACTATTTCCGGTCGGTTGGTTAAACGGTTAGAATGGCTAGCCAAAATGTCATATTTAAGCCAATTGGAGACGGGTTTTTGCCCTCATGAGAATTTTGCGTCAGATAAGAAACGCGTCGGCTCACGTGTTTAAGGAACATACTAATGTTAATTTTCGATAATATATTTTAAGGTAAAATATAAAATGTTACTAAAATTAAGTATAAGAAGATAATATTATTATTTTTATCATCCTCTTATGGTATAAATAATTAAAATTATACGGAATATTTTTATATTACCGGGCAATTTTAAGGCTTCTCATGGAGGCAGAGTTAATTCATTTCGTATAAAATTATCTTTCGGAAAAAGATGAAAACTAATTCCTTAGAACTAAACGTATTAGTTTTGCAGTACGGTATGAAACAAGTGTTTCCTTTTAACCAGGTAACTTTTTTGGCATGTTAAGGCTTAGCAAAAAACCGATGTTATGTTCGAGAAAAGTCTCCAGCTTCTAATATTTCAACAAGCACTATATAAATAGTAAC
This sequence comes from Leiobunum rupestre, assembly GCF_980474605.1. Classification (NCBI taxonomy): domain Eukaryota; kingdom Metazoa; phylum Arthropoda; class Arachnida; order Opiliones; family Sclerosomatidae; genus Leiobunum; species Leiobunum rupestre. The sequence continues at coordinate 26,064,740 of NC_143393.1, read as the reverse complement.
TTATTAGTCCTGGCTGTCGGAAATATTACTTCTTGGCAATTTCTGGGAAGATGTTTTATTTAAGCGGCTCAAAAGGCTCAAAACCGTTTTACCAAATTAGCTACTAAAATTGATAAGCTACCAGCCCCGTCGCGCTTAAAATCCCTGTCCATTCTTCCAGTCATTATTCGCCACAAAATAACTAACTTATGCCTTTACACAATTTGTTCCATAAAAGTCTCGTGCACAACTTTTCTGATTTTTTTGTTTTAAATGAGGGTTCTCGTACTAGAGGAAACTCTTATAAATTATCAAAACCCAGGGCAAGCACAACTGTTCGTTTAAACTCATTCTCTAATTCTGTAATCAATGACTGGAATGCCCTTCCCCAATCTATTGTATCCGAACCCTCCCTCCCTAAATTCCGTGCACTTTTAAATGAGCATTTTAACCGCGCGTTATGATCTCACCTTCTGTATAGTTCAACAAGGCGGATTTCGCTGCCATGGCTAACTCGCTCTCAAAACTAACCCTTCCGGCCACCACCTCTGTTGAGGAGATGTGGAGCGCATTTACTGCCGCCGTTGGGTCAGCGGTTGTAGCCCATGTACCAATCAAGCATCTCTCCACTCGACACAATCTCCCATGGGTTGGCTCATCCCTTCGCCGTCTGATGCGCATCACAAAACGGCGGTATAACAGATCCCAAAAGTATCCATCTGCTGCCAATATTCAGGCTTTTAATAAGCATCGAGCTATTGTCAAATATGCTCTTTGTGCCGCACGCACCCACCATGTTGACATGGTAGCCTCGGACCTTACAACGAACAGAAAAAAATTTTACCAGCTTGTCTCCACCAAGGCAAAGTCTGTTGGAATCCCTGATCTTTCCTGCAACGGCACGAAGTACACTATGGCAGTTGATAAAGCCAATCTCTTGGCTTCTACCTTCCGTAGTACTTTCCCGGTGTACGATCTGGGTGAAGTTCCTCTTCTGGAACCCCGAGCACCGATAATGCCTGACATATTATATTCTACCAAGGGAATATACCAATTACTTGCTAAAGCCAAACCACACAAAGCACCTGGTCCGGATGGTATCCAATCTGTTGTCCTCCGCAAATGTGCTAATGCATTAGCAGCTCCACTCACAGCCATCTTCCAGTCGTCTTATGACGAGGGTGCTATCCCGCGTGACTGGAGCCGAGCAAACATCACACCAATACCTAAAGGCGGAGACCGATCTGACCCTGCCGAGCACCGCCCTATCGCCCTCCTGTCGCAAGTTCTTAAGACTACTGAGCACGTAAGTGCGTCGGCCATCTCGTCACACTTCACCTTGCACAACTTGATAAGCCCCTATCAGCACGGTTTCCGGAGTGGTTTCAGCACCGAAACTCAGCTTCTCTGCTGCATCGAGGATTGGACCTCTGGACTAGAGCAGACCGGACGAGTGGACATTATTTTTCTAGACTTTCGCAAAGCTTTTGACTCGGTTTCACATGAACTTCTCAAAGCGAAACTCCACGCTTACGGAGTAAGAGGCCGCACTCTCAACTGGCTGTCGGCATACCTTGAAAATCGAGAATTCAGGGTTGTCCTTCCAGGAGTCACGTCAGACTGGCTTCCAGCTTCTTCTGGGGTGCCGCAGGGTTCTGTCCTGGGGCCGCTACTTTTCATCATATACATCAATGACGTTGGGGAAAACGTTGTCTCCACTTTGTATATTTTTGCGGATGACGTGGCGCTCTCCCGGATTATCTTCTCGCAGCAGGACTGCGCCATCCTACAATCTGACCTCGACTCTATCGGCAAGTGGAGCGAGCGTTGGCTTCTACCGCTAAATTCAGACAAATGCTCTGTCCTTTCCCTTCGCAGGGTGGGCCAGCCAGAGCAAGTCGCTAAATATATCCTCCATGGAGTTGATCTCCGACAGGTCCCCTCCCTAAAGTATCTGGGAGTGACGCTCACAGATACATTAGAGTGGACCACACACATCACCCGGGTTACTGCGCAGGCTGCGAGAGCGCTGGGTTTCATTCGCCGCCACCTCTCTCACTGTTCCTTCACCACGAAGTCTCTTGGAGTTAAAACATATGTTTTTCCGATCCTAGAGTACTGTTCTGCCGTCTGGGCTCCCTCGACTGTTGCGGGTGTCCATGCGGTTGACCGCATTCAGCGGCGTGCCCTCCGCTTCGCTGCCAGTGTTGGCTTTTCGTGGAGTACCTCTATGACCAGAGTTCTCAAAAACTTCAAATGGGATAACATGGCTTCGCGTCGTCGCCTTAAGAGATTGGTTATCGTAAATAGTGTTGTACATCGCACTTGTGGTGCCCTCGCTCCGCTTTCGAAGGCCATCTCTGGCTGGCATCGCCCCCCTAGAGGAAATCGTGCGGCCTCTATGGTTCTCCCCGGTTTTCGCCTCGCCGTTCGAAAACATTCTTTCCTCCCCTCCTCCATCCGCGAGTGGAATTCTCTTCCGGATCATCTGAAAGACATTTCGAGCCGTGTTCCTTTCCGGAAGGCACTCTCTTCGTACCTGGACATGTACGAGTAACATTTTTTTGCATTTTTATTGTCTTGACGTGATGGGTTTCGACCCTATTACTGAACTTAAGAACTTATCCTACTGTATCTGTTTCACGAATCACGCATATGTATTTGTAATCTACACAAAAGCCTTGCTGGCTTGGTAGATATTTTTCTGTTAATAAATAAATAAATAAAATAAAGTATCAGTCTTTTATAAAACTTTTAATAATATCAATATAACCATGCAACAGAATTTTGAAATTTATAATAACCACGAGTTGGTAAAATTTATATTTTGTAAAGTATTACTTAATTACTATATGACAATTGAGAAATATTGTTTAAAAATAATAGAAAATTATAATTTGATTGGATTGTTCTCAAAACAACTTGGATCTCTCATTTTGGTTATGATAGTAAATTATTTTTATAAAAACTTAAAAACAATAACAAAACAATACTGTTTCTTTAGAAAGATAAGTTCTCAAACGGCAATTTGTATTAATTAGGACATAAATTCTGAGCTACAATTTACATATAAAATTAAAAACATGAATTCCTATCTAGAGTATTTGAACTTTATAAAAGCATATTAAATGAAATGAGTATGAGATTCTTTGTGTGGATTTACATATAGCCTTGAAATTAAGTGCCAATGTTGTGTCATGGCTAGCGTTGACAGTTTTGTAACATTGAGACCTTTATGGTTCATGAGGTTTGATAATATTTACATTTAATTAATTTAAAAAACATGAATTGTGTTGTAGGCTAATGTATTTATTATTATTTGTGTAAAAAGCTATTGCATTCTATAATATGAATAATGTAGTTCAGTTTGGCTGGAGCATGATGGATGGCATAAAGTTAATAAAATTTATCATACAATGGTAGTTAAATACTCTCTTTAAAGGGAGCTTCTAATTAAGAGGTGGGTAAAAACCTACAGAATTTGTGTGAAGATCAGTTTACAGATATTAAAAATGAATTTGGGATTAAATATGCTGTTACGTGTTATAGGCCAAAAAGTGAACAAGCAATTTGTTATGTGTAAACGTGTGTAGGGTAACCAGTTTAAAACCTAAAGAGAAATTATTGTATAAAATTTTATAGTCATAGAATATGTTAGTTTTTTTTATTTGTACTGATTTTTCCTAGAAAAGCTACATTCATGCACCCTCTACTTGAATCTTGCATCAAAGTTTATTTTATCTAAGATCTCGTCCCTGGGTCCAAAGAATTCCTAATCCTCGTTAATCTCCTTTGTGAAACAGTTGTTAATTTTAACTTAAATTTTGTAGGCGGGTTTCCGGTTATGTGCTAACTTTTTAAAACAGTACCAAAAAGAATTAGACTTTTTGATCAATACGTGTATGTGAAGTGATTGTGTCTATAAATGAACTTAAAATAAGCCAATTCTTCTTGGTTGGTTCCTTGCTTTAGGTTTAAAATCATGCGTTTTTAGACTTGGGCGAAACTGATTGTAGCGGCCCTCCGGTATATACATCCCTATGGTAAAATTTTAGAGGCCCTGGGCGACCGCCCGGCTCGCCACCCCATAAGCACAGCCCTGAAACTATCTCTATTTAGCGATTTGTTTGCTTGTTCGATGTTCCAAGAATGGCTCGTTTGCTGGCAAAGCCCAGAAAACAGGAGGTAAAATATCCTTCTCAACAGCTGCTGATAAATTAGTTTATGAAATTGAGAATCCTCGTTGTTACATATATGTTGCCTGATGTAACGAGCGACTTCTCTACAGTTAAAATTCAAGAAATTAATAACTTTTTAAAATAACTTTGGAGATTGGTATTTCCTGGTTTCCACTTTCTCTGTAGAAAATGTTGTCATGATTGATGGAGCGAAGGGTAGACCTCCATCTCGGAGTTACAAAGTAGCTTTATTGTGCATCTTAGCGAATTTAAATTTAATGGAGAAAATTTCACATAAATCTCCAGGTCAGTGCTACACTTACGCTAAGGGTTACTGTATCACTTATGTTTCTCATGCTACATAACAATTAAGCTCAAAAATCATCAGAGGCTGTTCTTAAAAGATTAGTTTACATGCACATGCTATGAAAGAAGAGAAAGGTAGTTTAAATTTGCCATGTAACTCTTTTTTTGAGTTAATAAAGGTTTTTATTATATTAGTTGTATAGTCTAGTTGGCAAGTTGGTGGTCGAGTAAAAATTTATGATAAAACCTTTATGGTACTAATTAATATTAAGAAACAGTAAACATGGAAAAATTGTTCAGTTCCCCAGTAATTTTTAAAATTTTCTATTTTGATCCTAAAATAAAAGAATTAAATACTTTGCTAAAGCACTCTTTATAAAAAGTAAAATAGGACTTGCATTATTTTTTAAATTCATGTTGATGACCACAATGTCAGAACAATTATTCAATCTTTCATTTACTGACATTTTGGCTACAGAGAGTAGCAATACTTCTGACACTAGAAGACCTGTTGCCCTGTGATACAGGCACACATACTTATCGGCTGTTTGACTTAGCAGACACCACCGTGTCGACAAGGGAAAGAATTCTAATACTACAAATTTTTAAAATTCAACAAGTAGATATTTTTTGTGAGCACATTATAGGTATTGTTCTACGAGATCCCAAATATTACCCATATCTGAAGTGACATTTGACATCTAAGGTTGTGGCTGATTACTTTAGTTACCTTTTTGAAAATACTCAACTTGCTCATGAAAGTGATCGTGAGAGGTATAGAAATCTTAAATATAGAAGCAGCTACGGGTCAAAAAAAATACCTTGGAATATCACATTTCTGTACACAAGCGTAACGCTTTGCAAAAAGTTATAATAGGCGCTTAGAAACAATTTGACCTACAGTACATGAATTTTCAACCGTGTGGAAGTTGATAATTTTTGTAAATAACCACCATACTGAAGAAATGTGTGTTTTTTTTTGGTGTACTGCTGCCACTATCATGGAATGTTTTAAGGAAGTTAAGTTTAACCAATTAAGATTTGGTCAGATATACTCTTCCTGGTATAAGCGGGTTAAATTTTGTCTTGAAGAAGCTCTAGGTGGCGGCAGTGTTCCATCTCTATGCGGTGATCTCCAAATATACCTTAATGTAAAACAAGTTAAAGGGGTTTATTTCCCCTTTCTATAAAGTCTTGTAGAGGTTAACGGTAATAGTAAGTGTAGGGAGCTGTTGGCTCGCGTGGCATGTAGAGCTTGCCACCGCCCTCCTATGAATTGTAGCCCAGCCCCCTGAATTAAAGACAATAAAAGTCGCTAGATGACTTGGGCCTTGGGTGGTGCCTTGGTTATATTATTATTAGCTTTACTTTTTATTTTTCATAACTTGACTTTATTTTAGGGAAAAGCTTCGGGACAAATGTTATATTTAAAATTGCACAATCTTCTCAATTCCAATTGATATTAAATAAAACTGGTACAAATAAGAAGTACAAAAATATGAAATATATTTTTATATTGTTAAAGTAATTTATTTTAAATACAACTTTTATTAAAACTGGGTACGAGAGCACAATATTTTACATCAGTGTTTTAGTATTTAAAATATAACTGAAAAAACCATCAAACCAAAACCATATTTATTTCAACTTTGTATATATTTAAGTGGATAATGTACGTTAATAATATTTATGTCACTCTCTTGACCCTTCATGTTCGACATCAATTTTAGTTTTGTAAAAATTGGTTCGCATGGGGTATCCATACCCTAATAGAAACTTAATGTTATCTAGTTCTTCAGTATTTTGTTGGGTTAAATCCATAATCTCTGATGCTGGAACCGTAGGAAATAATGATGCTAGTCTATAACTTTGGTTCTAAAAAATATTGTTCAACAATGATTTATTACACACATCTTCCATATCAAGACTTTGAAACTCAGTTCTAAAAATTACCATAATGCTACTGGGAATTTGAGCGGGTTCCGTTAATTTGTTAATTCTTTCTTCCCCTTTCAAAATGGCATTCTTATAAACAGTTGCAATTGAATCTTTTTGACTTAATTTGGTCGAACCAAATATAACAAGTGAGAGTAAAAGCAGGAGAATGACCAGCAAAAAAAAATAGTACCAGTAATTGACAATTACATGTTTAGCTTTATTTCTATGCAATTTATCTTCTCCTTGAAGAATGTCCTTCGGGTAGTTATTATCTGCCAGAGATTTACAATAGCCATCACTGCCAGTGGGTAGAAAAATTAAGAAATCCATATTACCAAGATGCCACAAAGTTATTGAAAATTGACATACACATTGCAATAGCCACGTCCATTATTACACGACGCTCCAGGTAACAGCTTGTATCTCCGTCCTTCTGTGAAAAATCCTTTAACGGAAGCAGTCAGGCAAAAGCCATCTTTGGGATCCTTACAACAGACATCACAAAGAGATTCATCAGGAACTTCACATTCACAATCCTACAACAGATAATTTCTTATTTAACATATTACATTAATTTTATTTTACAAATATATGATTACAACTTTAACCTCCATTTTATTGAGAGTACATATGGTTCCATTACATTGCCCATTAATGCAAACTTTTGATGTTCCAGCGCATGGTATTCCATTCAATTTAATTTTAGCTACAGGACATTTGGCATTCCTCCCATCACATGTTGTATAGAAAACACACTTGTCATTTAGGCCAGAGCATGGAATATTCTTTCTTTTCTCAATTTTGCAGGTTTCATCACAGCACGGTGAAGAAAGAGGACTACACTGAAAACCTAAAGAACGATTTATAGTACACCCTGTTGTGTTCCTTCTCGTTCCAGTAGGCTGGGTTGGTGGCACACAACATGGGTCCAAAAACAAGCAGTCTTCTGAACTTCCACAGTCACATTCTTCATTGACATCAATAATTCCATCCCCACAAACAGGGCTGTGTTCTTGCTCTGTCCAGTACGACTATGTTTAAAATGCATCAATATTTTACCCACTGTTTAGATAAATATATTATTTTTTTTTAACAAACTTGTTTCGGAACTAAAGCTTCCCTTTTCTTTACTAAGCAGCCACCCTTTAAATAAATTTAAAGACCAATTTTTTACCAGCCATTATGTTTCTATGTTTATTTTACAACTAACCTTGTTTCTAATCACTGGTAACATATTAACTACACTCCAAATGGAAAATACACGATGTCTTTCTAATGAAGTATCCTGAAGTGAATTAAAAGTAAAATGGCCGGACTCGGTTTTAGTTGAGGTGCAGTTATTTATTTCATGTTCACTGCCAAAAGAATGTCCCAAAGCATGTGCAACAGTTATAGGCATAATTGACCGTGGAAGAACCCAGTTACTATTTATATTGGTTACGAAAAGGGTGTTGGTTTTTGCTCTTCCAAATTTGTTATGCATTATATTGTTTTCGCATATTCCTCCAGTGGGTTCCAATGGATTTGGTTGCGCATCATATGAAAGACTTAAAGTGTGATTGGGTTTAAAATCGCGACTCGTAAATAGAACAGTCAAACAGAATCTCTTTTCAATAGTAGCTGCATAGACACTGAGTTGTTCCAAAACCTTAAATAATTAGCTAAGAATTTAATAAGTAGCAATTGTTAAAGTGCCAGTATAATCTTTATTACCTGGCTTGAAGGGATGTTAGTCTTGGGCATAAGATACTCATCATGGAAAACTGATACTTTCGAAACTTTAAAACCTATGTTATCAGCTTTGCTATCACCATTAAAATCAGTATTACGAAATATCTTGTCCACCTCGTGTATAATTGAAGTCATTTCATAAATTGTAACCCCTTTATTTTGAAGGTGGAATTTGTAAAATGTTTCATCTGCTATCAAATGTAGGGAACAATGTAGGTTTTTGGGATTTGTTGGCATTTTTGTCTCATTAAACACTTGTGACATTGACCTAATTAGTTTAGGACCTTTAATTCCTTCAGTAGCCACCTTCAAACACCATGAAGGATTTCGATCTGAAAGTTTAAAATTTTAAAATTTTAAAATTAAACTTGGTGGTTGATTATGTGTTTGCTATTCATTAGTAACATCAAATATCTTCAACCGGCAAAGAGATAGTACCTCTTTATTACAAGATAATGCTAATTTAAGCTATCAAAGATAACATTATTACCATTTGGTAATAATGTTATCTTTGATAGCTTAAATTAGCATTAGGAAATCCTAATCTGTATCAGTGCCAGTAATAGAAATTTAAAAAAAAAATGGATATAGAATAACATCATGTACTTGAATCATTTGTGCAGATTTGTTCTACATCGCTTTGCTTGGAAATTCGGGTCTGAATGAAAGTGGCATTTTCGATTTGTTTATTTGTAATATTATTGAAGATTGGTTCTATGTAGAACACTTGATCTTCATTGTGGCATGCTACAATACTCTTGATTATGGGTTTTCTTAGGAAACCTGTTACTTTGCAACCAAAGTGGTTTATAACATAACCAGTAAAGTAGTTTTGTTCCAAAATGTCCAACGCTGTATTAGTGGTAAAATTTTTGGAAAGATATGTAATGGAAGCCTTCCTTTTTAGGATTTTTGGGGTGTTTCCTCCAACAATAATTTTTATGTGGAAGGATTTATTGAATGCTGTGAAATATATTAGTTTTTTCGAAGAGATATTATTTCTGGTTTTGCCAAGATCTCTAATCCAACCATTGCCTATTGTTTCATTTTCATGTCCTTTTACAAAACTCTGGTTATTAGGTTCATACCATTCAAAATTAATTATCTCAGATTTAGGGTTATTTTTAGTTTTAAATTCACTTTGACATTCTATAAATGTTAGAAGTAGCGAAGCTATCAAAATTACAGCCATGTTAATGGTTGAGCTTTTTCCGAATTAGGCTTAAGAGTGCACCAAATAATACAAATCGCGCGCCAGCTCCAAAACACCACGGCCAACTTCGATCACGCGTACCGTACGCGCGATCGAAGTTGGTGTATAGCCTCACGCGCAGTCGCATTAATTTTTCTCGCGCTCTTTTTCAAATTCGTTCATATTTATCAATTTATAAAAGTTAGGCTTAGCAAAAAATAAATATTATATATTATCTTATGAGCCTGCGTTACGTTCAAGGAGCTTGATTTCCAATCTAGGGTACGTAGTTATATTATCTTTGGTCTACTCATAAGTCGGCCTATGCGGTTTTGTAGATAACCTCTCTTAATAAATAAATAAATAAACCAACAAACAAAAGCAAAATTATCTGTTCCTCAGAAACCTCGCAAATTTGGCAACTGAACTGCTAAGAAAAACAGATGAAGGCTTGTAAATATAAGTTCCGATCTTTTAGATTTTTTTAAACATTTAATATCAATTTCCTATAAGCATTATAATCCCAAAAAGAGGAGTTTTCCAAATAAGAAGGTAGTGGTCGCTGAAATTTATGAGAACTCTTTAACTGAAATTAAATGGGTAGAGATTTGCCTAGATTTAGGTTTGAATGTTAAAGTTACATATATTTTTAAATATTCAATTTAATGGATCACAAACACATCTAATGCAAAAGCATCAAATTGCCTTAAAAAAGAAGTCAAAAGAAACGTTTAAGAATGTATTTAGCTGAGTTACAAAATAAATGAGTAAATTTAAATTTGAAAATTTCAATGGCAATTTTAGTGACACTCAGGATTTACATATGAAAGTGCAAATATTTTTCTTGAGGTTAAATGTGACTAATGTAGTACAAATGTAAAAATTTTGATAAAAAATGCAATATTTTCATTAAAAAGTATAAAATCTAATTCGATTTGGTGACAAATTTAGATAATGGCCTAGTGAAGGATAAAATTTTCTTTTCAAAGGAGATTTGGAATTTAACGAAGTTTTTGGTGACAGACTAATGGTTCCACTAATGCCCGCAGTTGATGCCCTGACCCACTGCCTTAAAAATTGTGTTTTTCCCTCTTCATAAGTTTTCACAGTTGTATTGTCATTAGTTCCATTAATATTTCTAATTTTGCTAAAATGTTGCTCCACGTAATCTTGGTTTAGATGAGTGGTTAGTACGTAATTGGCACCTTTTTTGAGCATAAACCGTAGAATACCCAAAATTGATTTAGCTAGAATAAGTAAATAAATTTCATATGAATTAAGAAAATAGGTTCATAAATTTTCTTTACTTACTTGAAGCTCTCAATCCTTCCAAAGATTCATTACTCAACATCGTACTTTTTATCTCTGCTTTAGAAAATTGACCTTTACGTTGCATGACGTCACTCTCTCACTCATCTAAATATTCAAGAAAGTCATGCTCAAGCCACTAAAACAAACAAATTATGGTTAGTTATGGCAAAAGTAGGCTGTCAAATTTTAAGTATAAGTTATACCTTAAATCTGATGTCATTAATGTTAGTATATGGCAATAAATTTATATTATTTTTGCGCTTTCCTTCAGTGAGACTACTGATGTTCATTAGATAAAAAGTTTTTATCATGTTACGTATAAATCTAACAGTTTCACTGGCACGATCTTGAATAATTTCTTCCATTGCTACACTTTCGCTTAAGACTTGAGTTGCAAGTTTCACTCGCATACTAGAGAATGAATCAAGGAAAACGTGTTGATATTGAGTTTTACCATATTTGAAAATCTTTCTTGGTGGTAATGTGTCAGTTTGTTTTTTAGAATCCTTGTTAGATATTTTTTTCCTTATAAATTTTGGTAGTCCACTCTTTGCAAAGCAGTTTCTCGTCGTTTTTATAACATGCGGTACATCAAAAATAAAATATAATGGATGCTTTTTGTCTCTAGCATATTTATTGTTGACAAAATAATCCGATCCACCATTATTTAAAAAAAAATTCTATTTGTCGACGTACCATCTGCAACAACAGCTAAAACCCTACAACCAATACCCTCTAAACGCTCGACTGCTTAAAATATTATTGAATTTAGCGATTCTGCAGTGAGGGACTCAGGGGAGTGAGTTGGGAAAAAGCTAAGGGAAACTTTAAATTGGATGTAATTCCCCGTACCATAATTTGTAGCACGTAAGAAGCAAGGTCTAATATATCTTTATATGCATTAACCTTTTCCTCAATTTGCCTTATTTTGTCCAAAGAATATTCAAGGTTTACAAAACCCAACATTTCACCTGTACTTTTTTGAACACGAGATCTTGTTTTATTTTCATCTCATCAATACCTAGGCACACGTATCGATTATGATCTTCTTTCACAATTAAATCAAATTGTTTTTTAAAACCCGCAATAGCTTCATCCGAGAATCCTGGTAACTAAACAAGAGTTTTTTCAGACGGCAGAATTAAAGCCCCAAAATCTCTCATTGCCCTATAAGCAGCTGGAGATTTGGTTTTCATATAAATGCACCATTTTATTATGTTTGGGTCCCACTTACGAGCTTTATTTAGGTTTAGCATGGAGTAATTCAATTTGTTGAAGTAAAAACTGTGCAGTGAAAGAATTGGTTTCCTCGCTTAATTTACTCCTTAGAATTTCTTGAAAAACATTGCCCGTAGTTTTATCCAACTTGAGCGCTTCTTTTTCCATATATTGGTCGAGTTTTTTCTCAATGGATACTAGTTTCCTTTTCAGCTTTACTTCAATTTTTTTGGATTCCTTCATTTTGTTAATCAAATCTTTTCTAGGCAATGATTTATATTTTAATCTTGACGTTGTGGATGAACTTTTCTTTTTATCTCTAGAAACAGCCTTCTGTAGAGTAGAGCGAAGGGCTTGACAGTGTTGACATCTTACACTCTTTATATTTTTTGTGTAAAATATTTGGGGGCACTTGTTAGATTTCACGCCATGAGTTAAGGCACAAATATAACCTGTATTTCGAATTTTCGAGAGGTACTCATTCTTTAATTGATTATCTTTATTTCCAATGCAAATTGTCCATTTATCAATATTGGTTATGATTTTGTTTAATTCTTGGTAACATGTTATAATTTTTGGTATAAGCTGATTAAGTTCATGGTTTTCATCAAGGTCAGAGTTTAAAACTTTAATGGATACGCCAAATGTATTATCAAGTGTGAGTTTTACGATAACGAAAATCTCATCTAAGCCCAATTTCATTAGTTCCAACTTTGATGATGAAAAACGTTTAACCCAAGATTTTGGACAAACCACATTCTGATCAAAATCTATTAAAGTTGCTGGTTTTTCAAAATGAGCTTGTTTTATAAGTTGATTCGTAGCTGACATAGTCGTTGATACTTGGAATTTTAGTTCAGCGCTACCCTCATTTAATTCATTTTCAGCGACTCTGGTTGTTTCATGATCCGTTGTTGGTTCTGGGACATTTGGAATAAATAACAAATTCTGAAGTGTATCTGTTGTTTCAGAATTTTCATACTGAATTTCTGGTTTGGAGATATTGTGAATTGTTAACAAATTCTGAAGTGTATCTGTTGTTTCAGAATTTTCATACTGAATTTCTGGTTTGGAGATATTGTGAATTGTTATCAAATTCTGAAGTGTATCTGTTGTTTCAGAATTTTCATACTGAATTTCTGGTTTGGAGATATTGTGAATTGTTATCAAATTCTGAACTGCCTCTGTTGTTTCGGCAACTTCATACTTTTTAATTGAAATTTCTTCCACCACATTATTTCTCCTTCCATTAGTTTTAGTCACCTTAAAAGTGAAGACTCTTAATAAAAATGAATTATTAATAGTCATAGATTTGAACTTACAAGTTTGAAATTAAGAATTGGGTCTGGATGGAATTTCGTTGGGCCATTAGCACCAACGAAATGCGACGAGCACACGTAAAATCGTTTAGGCTGGTTGTTCGAGTATCGACTCTCCAAATCTTTCATTGTAAGGTCTAACCTACCACAAGCCTTAACCCACTTATAACATTTTGCACGTTCCAGTTTTACACTAGGAAACTTAATGAACTTAATATTGTCTTGAATATACCGCTTATCGTTTTTGCATGCACCATAAGAGCACCGAATAGCCGGCATTATTGTTGCCTAGGCTTAACCACTTAACGGCTGAGAAGTTGCAGACCACCGAAAATTTATTTAAACACCCGCTAGAAATGAAGAGGAGCCCCGTCGTGCCCCGAGTCCGAGAAAAACAGCGGAAGAGAGCGCGAATCGTTCGCCAATTTCACCTTGGAGGAATAAAACCTATACTTGTTTTATTCCTCCAAGATTTCACCTCCTAAAAAGGGGGGAGATGCTCAGTTTTTTTTTTTTTTTTTTTTATTCGTTTGTAACGTGTGGGACAATTCAGTCCTCTCGTCCATCTGATTAATCAGGGCGAGATATGTGTAACGGCCACGCCAACGGGGGGATACGTGGGGACAGGGGTGGGGACACCCGTGGCGGAAGTATTCCGACCACCCGTTGGGGGATTGGTGGTCGTCCTCACACGGCCATCCACAAACTCTGCCTCCCGGACGCCTGGGATTACAGGAGTGAGCCACTACTCCCGGCGAGATGCTCAGTTCAAAGAATATTCTTTGCTCAGTTGCTGCATGTTTGTGGATTACTATCGCGGATTTTCTCCACATGGTGGTGTTTTGTAGCGGACACTCTGAAATCGGACATTATATTAATATAAGTTATTTAAACAGCTTTAGGAAAATCATAAAAATTTCAAGAATCTACTATATCTACCGTGTCACCCTTAAAGTCGCACGTTAACTTTGCGCAATCATTGTAAGTCTGAAATACAGAAATCATCACAGTTTAACTAAATTTTAATTATTTCAGTGTGGTTTAAAATATGCCTACATGAGATTCCAAAATCTTGATTTCAGTGTCTTTTAAACTATCATCAGTATTAGTCAAGTCAAATTGAGTGGTTTCCGGTAGTTCATTTTTTCCGTAAGTTTTTTGAAATAACCTCTGATAAATAGGGAAACTAAATAACAATTACTAAAATCAATAAATTGGCATACTCTAGAAGATGTAAATATGCTTTGTTCTGGAATAGATATTTTTGGGAGCTCTTTCAAATTCTTGTTTTAATAAAGAAATTATTCATAATTCCAGGGGCGGATTAACCCTTTCGGCGCCTTTAGGCACAGAATAATTTTCTGCCCCTGGGTATTGTCTAACGGGTTGGTCAGATAAGTAGGGGCAGCCCACGTACTTCGACCGTGGGGCTTTATCACAGTTTTGGCGCCCCTAGAAAAATGGCGCCCTAGGCACGTGCCTACTCGGCCTAATGGTTAATATGGACCTGCATATTCCAGTTAGTTGTTTATTTCAGAATGTATAGGGTAATTTTTACTTGTGTAGGTACAGCATTTGCTTTCAAATGGTGCCTTCCATTTTGAAAGTAAATTTCATCCGGCAGAAAATGTTTACTACACACAAAGTCAGATGAAGTAATTGAAGATGGAGTCCAATTTTCGCGATTTACCGCTAAAACCCATTTTCCTAGTAATTCAGAATTTCTCAGAGGAAATCTTAGTGTAAAAAAAATCTCTTATTCCGAGATTATTATAAAATATTTACTTTAATATTACATATTTAAGAAATGATAACTTTATTTCTTTCCCAGATCTCTTGTCTCTTTACAATGTGAAAAAGCGCAGTTTTTAACCATTTTTGCGGATATGCTTTTAGACGCAAAAATTTAAACACGAAAAGACCGCCGCTGTGCACGACGTGATGCGCAGTGGATCGCCTTTTTTTCCCCTCTTCGAAATTCGCGTCGTAGCCATGGCGACAATGTTTAATGCGTTTGTCAGATGGCGCGTACAATGCGATTCCACCCTAATGTCAGCCTTCTAGCTCGCCTGTTTCCCTTGGGATTGGCGGAAAGGGCAGTGCTTCTAGTCTAATTTCTATTTCTATGGTTATAACCTTGTTGGAGGATATTTTTTTTTCTATTGTGCGATGGCTTTAAATCCTACATTTCAGAAAAATCGGAAATAATTTCGGGTTTTTGTAAAAAAATATTTTTCACCGGTAGGTGCTAGGAAAAACGTTCCGATGAGAAAGTTGTAGAGTGCTGTCGAAAATGTTCAAAGAAATTGGTTTCATTGGAAAATAACACTGATGAAAAAAAAGCTGTCCATAGGGACCAATAGCCTTCGCATTTTTGTACGTAAATGAAATAAATGTCTGAAAGATTTAATTGAACATTTTATTCGAATAATCATAAGAATTTTACAAATGTTTGCCGCGATACATGTTTGGGCACGATGAAGCATGTTTTGAAACGAGCGTCTGATAATATCAGGAGTGACAAGTTCGAAGGCTGCAATGATTCGGTGATGCAAATCTTCGATGTTCTCAACGGGCGTCACGTAAACTTGTGCCAAATAAAAAGTATTCGAAATAGTTAATTTACCTCCCACAGGAACGGGGTATCCACCGGGCGCTGGGTATACAACCTGTTTAGGATATCCTGATAAGAAAATAAGGGCGATTCCCTATTAATATCTCGAGATCTGATGGCAAAATTAGAATTATGCGAAATGGTTAATTACGTCCGCCAGGAACGGGGTATCCACCGGGAGCTGGGTATCCTCCTTGGTTTGTGTAACCTAATGAGTAAACAGTGTGATTTATTATCAATAATTTTAATTCTGGTGGTTAAATAATAGTTAGTATTGGGAGCTGTTGGTTCGCTTGGCATGAAGGGCTTGCCACCACCATCCTAAGCATTGTAGCCCAGCCACCTGATAAGTCGCTTGGTGACTTGGGCTTAAGGTGGTGCCTCCGGTATTAGTCTAGCTGCTAAATTAAAAGTACTCGAAAGGGTCAATTACCTCCTGAACCTCCGTTGCTGTTTCCAATATGTAGGTTGAGGCTCCCAAAGAAGAATCTGCTTTCTTCACCTTCTTCACCGGGGTTTCCCGGAGCACCCGGAACTGGTGCTGCGTCTTCTAGTACTTGTCCATCTGGTACTGGTTCATTTTGAGGTTTGGAGATGACAAAAGCACTCAAGGCCACAATGATCGTGACAGCAACGTCAAAATTCATCTTCAATGTGGAGTAGCTGTTTAGTTGGAAGAACTGGGACGCTGTTCTGGAAACTGAGTTGAAGTATTCCGTTTATATACCATTTTAACCGCTAGTCTATTATTCTAACGGTACTTTGTAACTAGAGATTATTTATGCAAATATTGAGGGTAATCTCCGGATTGACACATAAATCCCTTTTAATTATTTTCAATTGAATTATAGCGTTGACTGAAAAATATTTTTAAACACTATAGGATATTGAAGACCTTTAAAGATTTCCAAAAATAATATTCTGTTTGATAAAAAGGTGCACCAGCGCTACGGCGGCCATTTTTTAGATTTCCGACCTTGTTTTTCTTGATTACTGACGTCACGAAACGAGATGAGCTATTGTTGTCTAAACAAAGGTCGTAGGACATTTAATATTTAAAGAAGTAATTTTTTATTTGTATACTGTGCTAATAGGGACAATACGTCCCAATAGGCTGTTGACGTAATGCGACATGTGATTTCGCGCCCAATGAAATCTCAAGAAGAAAGTTGAAAGGAAGAAGGCATGTCACAACTTTCCTAGGAAAGTCTGCAGAATACCCCCGATTAGATTAGTACATATTTTAACCTAGGCTGATCTAAACAGATCCTATGTTTAGAAGTTGGCAGTGCTTTGACGAATTTCCGGGAACTTTTTAAAAAATTAGCTAAGACCAACACAATTTATGCTATCACCTATTCTCCCCAAGTATAAAATGACCCGTTTTACTCTCACAAAAAGGATTAAAAATATCATACACGGGTGAAACACTCAAAACGCGTTATTTGTTAATTTTACGGACAACTATGCGAGACAATGATGGAACTACTTAAGTAAGTCGAAATCTTATTTAATATCGGAATCTTCATTAGCTAGGAGCACCACTGTCGCCCTTATAAAAATCCCTTCTTCTGATCCAGTATCAAGAATTTGGTGTTGGCGGAGAATAGCGTGGTTGAGTTTTCTACAATCCAGGCAGAGGCGCAGGGTGCCATCGTGCTTGCATTCAACAACTAGAGGATGGTTGTAAGACATGCGGGAGCTTATGTGCAACCGATATAGAGAGAATAGCATCCGGTTTTATTCTGATGCGGTACCATATGGGCAACTTTCCAATCGGATCGAAATATCAGGAAACTGGTTGATGATGTGTTGAGGGTCAAATGCTAGACGAACTGCAATCAGGGCAGCCGTTTATACGGTTGGTGATTGAGGCCGGTGTACTCTGATTATCAAACCCAAAGCCACCCACGCGTCAGCACCAAGAATCGTTGTTGTGCAGGCGGGCGTGATGAAGAAAGGCAATTGACAAGTATTGGTGAAAGAAACACAGCTGAACGTCACCATGCCCATAGCCGGGACAGTATGCCCGGTGTAAGCGACGATTCAGCACAGCGGCGGCACGATGTGAGGTTATACTGGTAACTGGTAACTGATCGAAGATGTGCTGGGATAGAATGTTCAGTAGCGGCGCTAAGGGTGGGCTGAAGTGGGCTTTAGCCCCCCTGCATTCCTGAGAGGGGCCACATATTTATATTAAAAGGGCCACATATTTATATTTAAGAGGCCACATATTTGAAATTTCTTTATGTTTTTATTGCCAAGTAAAGTTTTTCGGGGGGAAAAATCTTTAAAAATCAATTCGTTTACTCAAAAAGATAGTAGACCATAAACAGATAGATTCGGGAGGCGAAGGGAGCGGAAATGGAGAGAAAGTTTAATGAACAATTGAAAGAAAAGAAAGGGGCTTGAGGGAATTTCGGGAAATACCCCAGCGGGCATGCACGTCAATGCTCGGAATCCGACGCTCGGATACAAGCTCAGAAGGGGGTCCAGTAAACGCGACAATAGCCACAACAATAAAACGACCTTGCTCTTCTCGCTTCCTGGAAATTTCTGCGGTTTTTCGATTTCACCACTTTTGCGAAATATGGTCAATGCCAGGCTCGACCGCTAAGCTGCTTTTTTTTTTAAACATTTCTTTCCATTTCGTCTTGAGCTCCAGAACGAGTCAGGTCTATTTTGAAAGTCTTCCTCGAATTTTAAGTCTTTAGTCTTTCAGTTCTATTATTTTGGCAAGAGCGGACTTCTACCTCCTCGAGGTTTAAAGAAGCCCTAATGCGCTTGTTTAAAATATAAACACTTAGCTAAATGACTAGTTGATAGTTTGATTTTATTTCAAATTATTTCAACAGCCTTTTAAAGGCTAATTAACTATTAATAATTAATTTTTCCAAACAGCCTTTTTCAAGGCTAGCTAACTATTAGTAGATATATATTTTGAAAGTCTTTCTCGAATTATAAGTAGTTTAGTCTTTTCTGTTCTAATATTTTAGCAAGAGCGGACTTCTACCTCCTCGAGGTTTAAAGAAGCCCTAATGCGCTTGTTTAAAATATAAACACTTAGCTAAATGACTAGTTGATAGTTTGATTTTATTTCAAATTATTTCAACAGCCTTTTAAAGGCTAATTAACTATTAATAATAAATTTTTCCAAACAGCCTTTTTCAAGGCTAGCTAACTATTAGTAGATATATATTTTCCAAACCGCCTTTGTCAAGGCAAATTACTATTATTAGTTATTTTTCTAATATCTTAGAAACTTAGTCTTATTATTTACTAAGATAAATATTCCTCGAGAATTAGAAGGATTTTAGAGATACAATTTAGATAATTATATCCGGTAAATTTAACTATTTAAGTATTGACAAATTAAAAAAAATTGTAGAAATGAGTGGGAGAAAATTTCCGTCCGGAAGCCAAAGTCGCAAAAAGCGAAAAGCCAGTCAAGAATTTTTAAATTCTCAAAAGGGGCTCTAAATAAGTACTTCAAAACATCAATTCCAGTCTTAGAACAAACTCAATTAAATGCAATTGCGAACAAACTTGACTTACCAACCACTACTGAATCTTTAAAAAATCAACTTTCCCACAACGAAAACAAATCGCTAGAATCCGAACCAAAACAAAATAGTACTGACAATAAAATAAGCTTATTGAAGGACGCTATAGGGGTTCATGTTGAAAGTAATCTTTCAACTAATAAATCGAACGATGTTATAAATAAACATTCTATGTTGGAAACTAGTCAAAATGTTTTCGATAAAGTTGTAGAAGGCATTGAAGAATCAGTTATTAGGCCTAAGGTGGTGCCTTGGGTATTAGCCTAGCTGATTATTATTATTATCTTAATAGGAGCTCCTAGTGAAAGTGAATCAAACAATTCAAATGAAATTGCACTTTCATTTGTCGCTTCCAGGAATTCCCGAGAACTCCATGAGAATAGCAGTATCGTGCACCATTTAACTCCTGCTCTATCTGATTTAAATGCAACTCAAATTATTCCTGACATTAGTATCGACATTGATTCTCCACTCGCTCAACCAAGGCTCTTATCATTTCCCCAAACGATTATTAGGGGTCAAAAACGAAGTTTCAATAGTATTTATTATGTAAAATATCCCTTTTTGGAATATTCTGTAGAAAATGACATGGTATACTGTTTTTGCTGCCGTCATTTTCCAAGCAGTGGTAAAAAAACATATTTCACAACTGGTTTTAAAAATTGGAAAAATATGAATGAGAAATTTCACGAACATTTTACTTCCGAGAAATCGACCCACCAATTAGCGGAAACGAAGTACATACATTTTTTACAGTCTAAGAAACGAGGAGCTATAACTTCACAGATAAATAAGCAACACCGTTTAGATACTATTCGAAACAGAGAAGTTTTATCCGCCCATGTGCAAATTGTTTTAACATGCGCTCAACAGGATATCGCGTTAAGAGGGCATCGAGAGAACGACGATCAGCAAAATCGCGGAAATTTCATTGAAATCCTAGAATTGTTAAAGCGCATTTCACCTGACTTAAAGAAAAAAGTAGATAGCATGCCCAATGTAGCAAAATATACCCACGGATCAATACAAAACGAGCTTATTAACACTAGTGGTGCACTTGTTCAAAGAATGATTATTTAGGATATTAATGATTCGGGTGGTTTTTACGCAATAATTGCTGACGAAACTAGGGACAAAGGCGGTGTAGAACAACTAAGTGTTTGTGTTCGATTTACCACCACTAAGGGAGAGGTTCTTGAAAGGTTTTTGTATTTTGTTGATTTACATAAATTTGACGCTGAATCTTTATCTTCCGCGATTATTAATATTCTTTTATCAAATGGGTTAAAAATATCAAACTGTGTAGCGCAAACATATGACGGAGCGAGTGTAATTAGTGGAAGTAAGTCGGGAGTGAACATTAGGATTAAGGATGCTGTGGGTGGGATGTGTCCATATGTGCACTGTTACGCCCATCGCCTAAATTTAGTTTTGGTGGATACCTGTAAGAATGTACCAATAATTCGTGAAACACTTGATTTGTTACAGGCAATTTATACATTTCAAAGTAATTCGTCACTTCGAAGTGAGTATTTTCAAGAGGCCCAAAAAGAGCTTGAATACGATGTAATATTAAAATTACCCCAGAGTTGTGACACTAGATGGTCCAGTAAAAAAAAAATGTATACATTTTTTAGAACTAGATATAATGCTGTAGTTTTAGCTTTAGAAAACTTAATTAAAAGGTACCATAATAACGGGTACTATAGGAAGTCGGGAAACGGAGTTCAAAACTACTGGCGACCAACTTAAAGCAACTTATTTTGAAATTTTAGATAGATTCGTATTAGAAATGAAAAAAATATTGTTAGAAAATTGTTCTATTTATGAAGAACTTTGCGCATCAGACCCAAATTCGAGCGAGTTTTTGAACGTTGAAAAAATTACTGCGTTTTGTCAAAACTACAAAAGATTTAATTTTGAAATGGAGTCTCTGAAAAATCAGGTCAACGTTGCTAAAATGTTATTTAGTACCAAAAGCGGTGAAAACATAAACACAGAAAGTTTGCAAACGCAGCTTGAAACCAATGAATATCTTAAACCTCAAAATTTGCAAAATGTTTCCGATTGCTATAAATATTTATTGACATACGAGCAGGCATTCTCAGATCTCGTAAAATATTTCCAAATTGTATTATGCATACCTGTTGCTAATACTATTTCAGAGCGTAGTTTTAGTACACTTAATAGACTCGAATCATTTTTAAGAACAATGTCTGAAAATCGATTAACAAATTTAGCCTTGCTCTCTATAAATAGAGATTTATCTAATAGGTTAAGAGACAATCCTTTGTTGGTTGTTGACGAGTTTAGTAAAAAAAAGAGAAGAGTGCAATTTATACTTTGAGTTAAATTTTAAAATTTTTAAATATGTAGAAGCTATAAGAGACATATTGGAGGGCAAGCCACAGCTGCCACCAAATTATAAGGGGTAACTAAAATGGTAAGGGCCACAAAATTCTTAGGGGCCACGTAGACATGAAGAATTTTATAAGGAGATATTGTACGTATACAAGTCCCACTAGGGTAGGGTGGCTGGTTGCGTTAATAATCCTATTTTATCCATAAAATAATGAGATAGCGGTAGTTCTTTTTCGTTTATTTTTACAATCTAGTTTCTACAACATAAATATGACGGCAGTGACCAATGTGCTACCGCAAAAATGTAAGAAGGACAATTTCCTTCCAATGCATCTCTTAAATTATATAATTAGCGAATAAGTAGATAAGTCCATTATGAAAAGGGATAATAAAGCTAAACCCTACAAATTTGAAGAAATTTAAAAACTTACTAATAGCTCGTAAATCTCTTAAATTAGTTAGTCCTACTAAACTCTTCTTAGTCCACACACTGGCCATTCAAAGGTTCAAAGGTTTTTATTCGCTTGTACCGTACAAAGTACACCCTTTTGTAACAGGGCGGCTCCAATGGGATCTCAGCATTAATTATACAATAATACAGTAGTAATCAAAATAAAAGGTAATGGTAATGGAAAAAATAACCAGGAAAAAGTAATATACAACGTTATTTAATAAATTTTAGGGGGAAGTACTATGTAGACCGGGAAACAGAGAAGTTAGGGGAGTCAAATAAGTTAATTTTTCTTCTTCTGCCAAGTCTCTAACACCTTTTGGATCACCTCAAAGTCCCAAACATCCCCTGCAAGACCAAGAATATTTTCCAAGGGGCACCCAAAATGCTCTTGATATTTTCCACCGATGAGCTTTTTCGTCATAATGACGTCGTAAGTTGCTGAACGCTTTTATTCAGTCATCGGTGTTTTTTAAAATGGCGCAGCATTTATAGTAGTTTTACGTCAGTAATGACGTCAGTCATCGGAAAAACCGACTCTTCCAGCCGATGACTTCGGTGAGTAACCGATGAGCATCGTGACGTCAAAACCGGAAACGAGAAAAAGCGTACAGTAGGAAACCGAGGTCACCGATTACTAATCGGTGAGTCCGATGAGCTCTGCTGAACGTACCCCAGGTATACTGTGAACAGGGTGGGAGATAACGGGCAGCCTTGGCGTAAACCAACCCTACTCGATAATTCAGTCGTCGCAATCCCTTCCAGATAGTATGTGTAGTTACATTCCTTGTACAGACTCTCAATTTCTGATCTCAGGGTAATAGGAATAGCCTTGGAGGAAATACATTCCCACAGTTTAGACCTATCCACGCTGTCATAAGCTTTCCTCAGATCCAGGAAAGCAATTTCCAGGCGTAGAGCTATTTTCATGGTCAATTCAATTAATTGCATGATGACAAACAAATGATCGCCTATTCGTCGGTCCTTTCGAAAACCTCCTTGGGGCTCACATATTATATTATTTTCTTCCAGAAAGTTAGTAAGGCGATTCTTCAGTAACATTGCATACACCTTATACATTACTGAGGTGACAGCAATGGGGCGGTAGGAGTCGAGCTCCAGAGCATTTTTGCCTTTCCCTTTATAGATTAGAGTCACTCGTGCACAAAGCCAGGATAGTGGTGCCACTTTACTTCTCTTAATAGAATTCAATATACTACACAGAGACCGGCGAGCGTTAGGACCCAGAGCTTTCAGACTTTCAGAGTAGACTCCGTCCGAGCCTGCTGCCTTCCCCGTTTTTAAAGTACCAAGCACCTTATTTAATTCCATAACTGAGAATTCATCGTCAAAAAGGGGATCTTTCGCTTCAGTGCCTGAGCAGCTAGTTGAGAGGGCCGGAGTGGTGGGACCGACTGTGGGGCTGAGTAGTTCATTCTCTAGATCTTTGATATACTCTGTGATTCTCAGAGCCACCGCCTTCTTTTCCCACAAGAGGGACCCATTCTTCGCTCTAACTCCTTTAAAAGCCTTTTCTACCACCATCCCCTGCTCCCTCAATTTTTTCACGTAACGCCAGAACTTCTTTCCTTTGTCTTTGGCCGCCTTTTCGATATCCCGTTCCTTTTTTAAGTTCACCAGTCTAATTTCACGTGATACTACGTATTTCGCGTTGGCTTTTGCGGCTTTATAGGCAAACCAGAGGTCTCGTACAGAGTTAGTATCTGCTCCTCTAGCAACAGCTAGTCTGTGGGTCTCTGCTGCCCTTTTTCTAAGTTTGATTGCTTCCCCAACTGACTTGTTCCACCACTTCTTTGGCAGTATCTTATTCTTAATGAGCGGGGCTGGCTGTCTCTTTTTTAACGTGCCTTCCATTGACTTTAGCAGTAATTGAACGAACTTCTCATACGACTGATCACTCGTCCCCATAGCCTCTTCCATGGCCAACTGGAATAGTTTCATATTTTCTTCATTATCCAATTCCCAAAAAGTCCTTGGGTTGGGTTCCAGGGCGAGGCAATTGGGTTTTGTAACTTCAACTTGTGGTGACTCACAAATTGCCTCCAAAAATAGACTGTTATGGTCGCTACCAACACTCTTTACACCAAGCTCATCGATTTCCATTTTCGTAAAGAAATTTACTAATTCTTCGCTGTAGAGAATGTAGTCTACTGTTGTACGATATGCCTCATTGTGCCATGTATACATTCCACCACAAATTGGAGCCAATTAAAGTTACCCATTATTAGGCCGAAACTTTCAGCAAACAGCTTCACCTGCCGGCCCTTTGGATCTTCCTTCCCACACTCCGCAATATGGGCATTGAAATCGCCCATTATACAGACTTTGTAACCGTTCATGACTGCTTCTGTGACGTCCCTACTGAGGAATTCATAGATGAGACTGTTCAACGTTTTGGCTGCTGTAGAAATTCCCACAGCAAAATACACTAGAGCAAAAAGAATATTTGGCAAATTTTCAAAGTAGAACCACATGTGGTCTGTGCAAGTTTTGTGTAGCGTAAGGGGCACAGAAACAGGGGCCATAACGCCAATCCCTCCACCTTTCTTCTCACGGCCCTGGCGATTATTTCCTAGCCATTACACACCTTTGGGTAAGTTAGGATTGGCTCCGTCCCGTAGATGTGTTTCTGCTAGCGCAAAGAAAGTCAGCTTATCTCCTGAGATAATAGATGATAGTTCCTGCATCTTTTGTTCCGATGCCCCACCCTGTATATTCAGGTAGCCAAAACGGAAAAAAGGGATGTTTTTGTTTTCTGGCTGCGCCTTTTCCCTCTCTTCCTAATTTTTCTCTGAACCATTTTTTTTTGCTACAGGAACTTCAGCACTATATATGATCTCGGGCCACAGGGTCATTCACAGACAAATTAACATTTCCGAAAGAGCTATTTACATATTTACACATTGTTTCCCTTGCCCTAAAGTTCAAAACTTGTGCGCGACTTATCTTCGTGTTGAAAGATATATCATCTAGGGCGTCCTCCTGCACTCTCATTGGTTGCTGGGAAGAGTCTTTTCCGTGTCCGTGGGTGACATTACCGGAAGGGCCTGATTCCCAGAATTCAGGCCCACCTTCAAGTTTTTTTTAGCATTGGAACCCTTAGCAGTAGATTTTGGTAAAGCCCTCCGCTTTTTCCATATAAGCATTCGATAAAACATCCTCTGCTTCAAGGATCGGTCGGGGGCCAGCTGAACTTTACTGAATTCTAAGACTTGATTAGTCTTCAACTTAGGAGCTGCTTGTAGTATGACCTGTCGAGATTCGTGGCTATCCAAACAAATAAGTACCGGTTTCTCCTTTCTTTCTGTGCCTCTGCCAAGGCGCGTGCTGGTTTTGACGGAAAAAGAGAAAGCCTCCTCTAGTTCCAGATTCTTTCTTAGCCTGTTTTCTGCCCCTTCTGGCATGTCCATGTCGTCAAAATCCACTCCGAAGGCCACTAAGTTTTCTACTGGGGCCTAATTCAGTTTTGGGCAAGCAATCTCCAGACTTGACTTGTGTTGCAGAGTAGCAATCAATTTATTTTGTTCTTCAACCTTAAGCTGAAGGGAATCCAGCTTACTAGCCAGAAGTGCAGCGTTCTGTTTCTGGCCTACGGCCTCTACTTTACATAGATTATGGGTCTCTCTACGCAAACGTTGCTATGGTTTGAATCCTATCTAACCGGGCGAAAACAATTTGTAACCGTCGACGATCATTCATCCGATCAAGCGGACTCGTCGCTCGGAGTTCCACAGGGAGGTGTCCTGGCTCCCTTACTATTCTCGCTCTATATTAATACCATCTCGTGCGAGCTGGAGCATAGTGTGGCCCACCTCTTTGCCATTCGAAAGATGGACGAGGACGTCTTAAATATGGATCGCGCCTATGGAGAGTTACATTTATCTCTTCAAAAAAGCAAATCAGTGTTCGTGTTGTTCGGCTCTTCGTTCCGACTTTCACACTTTCAAAACATCAAAGAGCTACCCGAAAGTGGCGTTTATCGCGTTGCTTCCGTCAAGTATTTGGGAATGCACCTTGACGAAGGACTCAGCTTTATCGCCCATACTGACTATTTCTTGAAGAAGGTGAACCAGCGCCTATGGTGCATTCGCTCGTTGAAACCCGCCTTGGATGTCAAACTATTAAATACTTTATACAAGTCTTTGGTACAAACACTGTTTGATTATGGGGACATTTTCTACCACGCCACGTCGGAACGCCATCTCAAGTCTCTACAAGTTCTCCAAAATAGGGCAGCCAAAACTATACTTGGTGCTAATCGTCGTTCCTCCGCTACATTAGCCCGGGATACTGTGAAGTGGCTGGCCTTAAAGCAACGCTATGTTTTCCATCTTTTAATCTTCATGTTTAAGGTTCACGCTCATCTAGTGCCGCCGTATGTCACTAATCAATTTCATCATGTCTCTACCGTACATGATTATTCGACTCGCGCGAGTGCTATTTCGTTTTACCTTGAAAATATTTCGGCTACGATCAGGGCCGTCTTTAGCTTTCAGGCGCCCCTGGGCTAATTATATTAGGCGCTCTTTTATATATTATTGAATACTTTAGAATTAAAGTATAAAAAAATTAAGGGCCAGACGGCGCCCCTCCGGGGAGACGCCCTAGGGCTTAGCCCTACCTAGCCCAATGGTACAGAGGGGCCTGGCTACGATCCGCAAACAAAGCCCGCGATTCAGGGGTACTAGTCTATGGAATTCTCTTCAGTCACCCTTGTTACATAAAAAATTAACTCTATCACAGTTCAGTCGTGAACTCCTAGGATTTGTATCAACCTTAAAAATTTAATTGTCATAATCTGTCATTAACTGTCACGCTCTTCTGCGTCATGTATTATTTAATTCTTTATTTTATCTTGTACCTTAAACTTGTACTGTCATGTTTCAAATTGTACATTTTATCTATAAACCATATTTAAGATATTTCAGGACCCAGTTGGAAATAAGTCTTTGACTGAACTGGTTATCCCAATAAAGCCTTCATAATATTATTATTATTAGTAGTAGTAGTACCTAAACAAATGATTATTTCATCTTGTGTGGCCGTGCACCCTACTACATCATTTAAAATATGTCCCGTTTAAGGGAAATGATAAAGTTAGTTTCACTTTCGAAAATGTAACATCCACGGTCCACCCGGGTTGGTTCTTACGATTTTAAACGGTTAATTCAGGATTATTAAACTTTGTTAAACAATTACTATATGTATTATCAATAATGAAGTAATTAAAAATAGCGAATAGAAAAGGAACTTACAAATTTAAATGTCAGTGTCAACTGTTAAATGAGTGATGTAAATTATACAGAGGCAACTACAGTGTATCCAATTGTCAGACGAACTTCTAGCTCACGGTTATTATTAAGTTAGTAGCCGCCGGACTCAGGAAAGCAAAATGAGTATTTGGATAATACTAATATTTGTTTTATTATTTTCGAGTTTTAGTGAAATATTTTCACTGCCCGAACCTTTTTGACCGTAGGGCGATCCGCGATCGCGGGAACTATGTTTTTGCACTTTAGGATCGCCTTTATGGCCAGTCCATAAGAAAATGGGTGTAGCATCGCAAAACCGACGCTCTCGTGTACTGAGTTACCGCAGCAGTGGAATCGTCCGAGAGGAAAGATCGTAAAACCACTCAAATTACACGATATCAACTGGGGAGCTCCTTGGCTCTTAGGTGCTCCTTTATGGGCAAACAGTGAAAAGTAACCTCAACAAAACCAAGGCTTACGATAAACATATCGTTTTCACACAAAAAATTCACATATTTCAATAACAAACAATTACTTTTGCCGTTTTTATCAAAGCTAGACCTTTCTTGCCATCAAGCAACAAAACATACTCTCGACATCTTTTTCTTTGTAAAAATTCATATAAATATGAAATACACGTTAAGGGCGGCTGGAACTCTACTCCGACCTCGACTAAATATTCCAATGACTAACGAATACACTCCGGGAAAAAAAAAATTAAAATAGCTGTTCATTTCATGCCCCCCCCCCCCATATTTCTCATTCTTGTTTAACACTTTGTAGGGACATTTACTTGTTTATAAACAACAATTTCCATAAAATAGTTTTAGAAAATCAATCTTTAACGAATTTTCTAAAAATGGTTTTAATCTTTGCAAAAGTATTTCGAAAATCAGCAGGAGGTGCAAAGATAGAATGCTCTTCTTTGGTTGCGGGACAGGGTGGTTGAAATAATGTTTCTAATGCACATAGTGATTGAGATAGCATTGTAAGGATTTATTGCTTATAAAGCGACTGTTAGGTTAAAATACCTGCTGCACTAATTCTGTGAAAGAACTCGCGGACCGCTAATCGCTTCTTTTGCATCCAGAAATGGTATTTTTGCCGTTTTTTATCGCCATGATCTCATTGGTACAGAGTGTCCTAATAAAAATGTTAAGAAATTTAAACATGATTTAATCTTTTTTAATCTATAAACAGCCAAAGCTACAGATTTTACAAAAATCTAATCTAATCATGATTCAATTATAAGAGGGTGAGCTTCCCCTCGGTTTTCGTAGAACTAATAGCGCAACTACTTGTTGCTTCAGAAGTTTCCGGCCCAGCCAGCTATCGCCGCTATGGTATTATATAAACTATACTTTTCAAGGCTGCTTGCCAACTCCATTGGAATTGGTCAGTTAGGCATTCTAGTTTTCCTCCCAGAACAAATTAGAACGGTTACTAAAATTTCTATACTAATAGAATAAAATGCGCTCTTTAACAAGGTGTGATCTCCCTTCCCGTTCCCGTGGGGGAAATCCGCCATCTAGGAAAATGGCGGCCAAAATTAATAAAACTTTTTTAATTTTGGTAATTGAAAAATTAACCCTGTTTCAATGCATGTTTGCCAGCTACACTAAAAATTAATAAAACACAAATCGTGCTGAGTGCCCTAAGCTATAAACTACCCACGAGCCAATCAAATCATTACATTTAAAGGAATGTAGAGGTTTATCAATTTTGACTACCATATTAAAAGATGACGGATTTTCCCCTGGGGGCGAGAAGGAGAGACTACACCACGTTCAAGAGCGCATTTTGTTATATAAGTTTAGAAATTTTTGTAACAGTTCTAATTAGAATAATTTTTTTAGTGTTATTCTGATGTTTGCTAAACTTAAACGAGGAAATCTACAAAGTACAATAATTATAATTTTTGTATTTATTTCAGCGTTAAATATACAAATTTAATTTTGTGAACATTATAATTTAAATTAATGCGCTTAACAATTCACGGATGATTGGAAATATTACATTTGTTTGACACGAATATAAAACGAATTATGAAGGAATGTGGACAATTTGAAGAGCTCATTTTCCCCAAGGGAACCCGCCGAATTGAGGAAATGGGTAACCGCCGCCATTGTAACCTGCGGAATTATCACGAGAAACAAATTAATATACATAACGAAATAATTAAGTGGTGCACATTTTAATTAAGAGATTATCTGACCTCCTCCTCCGTTGCTGTTTCCGAGGTGAAGTCCGTGATTTCCGAAGAAGAATCTGTCCTGTCCTTCCTTGCCTGGTTCTCCCGGGGCGGGGGCTCCAGGGCCGTCCTGGGGTCGGCAGATTGCGCAGGACATCAGGGCGACGACAATATCGAAAACAAAGATGGATTTCATCTTCGGGAAAAAATTTGAAAAAAATTAATAACCTGGGATTTAATGTAAAATCAGTGTTGTACACTAATCTCATTTAAAGATAGGGCAGGGTATAAATGTGTAGCCTATGCTACTGTGGAAAAAACTATTTTTTCTCAATTTAGAAGTTGAAAAGCTTCGAAATATTTAACACTTACGATGGAAGTTGGATTCGGGATTACTACGAGGTTCTTTTACGGTCGTCGTGAGAGTTGCAAGTGATTTTGTACATGGACAGCCACCAATATTTATAGGAAACATACTTGTTCGCTTAATACTTAACCGGTTATCTTCGTACCGCGTCTGGGAAATATCGTCTGTGTGGAAAAAACCCTCCAGTAATATGTTGATATTCATCCGCTGTGCTCATGTCGTCACACCGGTATCGATATGACGCGCGTTATTGATCTCGGCTATATGACGGCTTATCGGGATGGGATATCATTTCATTGTCTTGGTTTCTTCTTTTTGCCTTCCGAATTGCAATGCCCAAACAGAAAAATCACCCTTTCACATATCTTATGAAAACGTTCTAAGAAAAATCTTTCTTAAGTAGGGGATTTTTGTTGACCCTCACGAAAATAGTATTATTATTATCAGGGCTATTGTACAGCTTGTCACGTAGAGATGTACCATGTACAAGGTGTTTCCGAAAGTTAGGTCGTAAACTAGAGGACGTGATCAAAAAAATAATAATCAGCTAGGCTAATACCCAAGGCACCACCTTAGGCAAAGTCGTCTAGATTAGTCTGACAATGATTACAAACTTTTATCAAGTATTGATTACCTTTCAAATGAAATTAAAATTAGATTTATGTAAGTTATGCAGTTTTTAACAATAAAGGCACTTATTTAACACTTTTACAATAATTGGGGCTATCTGAGGGATTTATAGTAATTGAAGGTTGTGAGCAGTAGCGTTGCATGGGGGAATCAGAGGGCACGCCCCTCCCCTGAAACGTATTACGTACAAATAATTTTTTTTTAACTTTTTTGACTGGTGTGCCCCCCGCGAACCAAAATCCTGGCTTCGTTATTGTTTGTAAGACTATCCGTAACACGCCTGTAATTGTAGAAATAGAACGTCGATCTCACTCTTGTATTAGAGCCAGAGGTGATCAATTTGGAACAATAGAGCTTACGACTTACTAATCGAAACCCCCTGTATTAAAAAACAAGAATTGTTTTAGCAACTTCTCCGTATCCCATCAAAAGTAAGAGTCAAAATTGTTTAGGATTTAAGAAGACTTTCCTTTTACATAATTTATGTTATGAGGGAAAAGTACATATTTTTAATTCTTGATATTAGTTGTTGTAGTTTTTTTTAATTATTTAACACCAGCGTTTGGCTTTAAAAGTGAATCAGATTAAGCAAAGATTTTATTTGTAATACCATGCTATTTGTATAATACCATTGATTGGAAATGTTATTTTATTATTCCAATTGCAAATAATTTAATTTACATAGTAAGGCAAAATTATTGTAACGCGTTGGAATTTCTGGCTATTTTATTTAATTTAATTTAGTTTTTCACTCGAAGACCTATTTGGTCCAAGTTTCGCGTCTTTTTGTTCGCTCGAAGACCTATCGGTACGAGCTTATTAGTAATTTTTTAAATTTCTTCGAATTTGTTTAGGGTTTAGCTTTATTATACCTTTTCATAATGGACTAATCTACTTATTCGCTAATTTACGTAAGTAACGTAGAGCGATTGCGAAATCGGCAATTGCGAAACCATAAACTGGTCATTGCCTACTCTCTTCGTTAACCAAATTACTACGAAGTAATATTGATGGCTATAAATATGAACAAAAATATAATTATGTCTCAAATTTAAAAAATATTTACTTTTAGAAACGGAGCTAACATTTATAATGGCGAATTGTCTGTTACGATTGAATAAGGGTTTATAATTTGGCCGATGTCCGCGTTAGTTTCAATTTTTAAAAGCGTTTCAATTCTTAATTAGCCTCGGCTGATTCGACAAAAAGGTTAGCGGCGACTAGCGGATATTTTTCAGTCCTACGCGCCTAACGATTTGTATGGTCATTGGCAAAAAAAGAAAAGGATTCTAGGTAAAAATCAGCTGTCAAAATGGCGTCAATTGCTTTGATTTACAGATAGTACACTTTGATCTTTGCTCAAAGATATTTATCAGTTTTTTGAAGATAATCAATTAGTCAGATCAGGCACGGACCGTTTATAAGGGGACGTAAATCGGCCCAGCTTTCCCAGCATTAAACCGGCTGAGATACCCAAAGCGGTGGTGAGGGGGGAGTAGGGGGTGGAAAAACTATATAGACTGGAACCTCCAAGGCCATTTCATTATTTCAAAATGGTCGTTTGTCATTTTCGGCTTTCGACTAAGAAATAGATATATTTTGTTTTAAAATAACAATTTATCAGTTTAATTTGCCGCAAAAGTAATTTTATTAAGTTGTTTTAAATCTTTATAAAATGGTACGGAAACATTGTATGTATTCCCTTTGTTGGAATAAGGAGAACGCTGTTAAGCCTAGTTCGAATATGGAACCTGTATGATATTTTCGGTTTCCAAATCCTAAGCAAGAATTAAGTAAATGTCAACGGACAACGGTGGATTGCAGCTTGTGCAAGATATGATGATCTATTATCACTTGAAAAAATTATAAAATATCCTCATTTTATCTGCTCAAAACATTTCATGGGTAGTCAGGGCCCTACAATCGAAAATCCAGACCCAATACCTTTTACAGAAACTGAAGATACTCTTCGATTAAATGTAAGTAACATCAGTGTTTCAATTTAAAATTTAATGTTTAAACTAAATACACTTTTTTTTAAGCATGGAATAACGAAAGAATTATGCGAAAATTTATCTACTACTTTTGCAAGTGAAACTTTAGACAGTGCTTCGGCCAAGCTGATAATCACTAGTGATGTAACATCACTTCAGAGCGAGTCACAAAGCAAAGTTTCATCGAGTATTAATGACCTGTTAAAAGTGCCTGAAGTTTTGCCAAAACAAGAACCTTTTAGTGAAGAGCTTCGGTTATTTTCGCAGGATATTACTCGAGAACATGAGCCGGTTCATGAAGAATTAGAGCAAAATTTAACAGCAGAGGGAACCATGGGATTGGAAGTTTTAAACAAGACAGCGTATAGTCAACATTTAATTCAATTGATGGTGGGAAAGAATTTACCTAAGGGTTGGTTGGTTATGCCCAAAGAGAATGGATTGCTATTTTGTCAAATCAATATTGAATCTGGATTTGTAAAAATATCTTTTGAAATCAAAAACCATAGTTCCCAAGGAATTCTACAAATTAATGGATATCATGTTGATGAATGTAGTACTTTGTGGCAGCGACTCCCTCTCATTAATAATACCGAAACTTTGCTAATAGCATTGGAAGTGCTAGACTGTTTTATATTGTGCACTGGCATTTATGGACAAAAATTAGTACAAAACTTCGAGACCAAAAGAAAATTAAATGGAAAGAAAAATATTTTTACTAACGCAGTACATGCCTCAAACTGTGAAGTAGTACTTGAATAACCTAGGCATTCTAATGGAAAAAATGGCGACGTGTTAAGTTTGTGTAATGCTTGCTTTAAATTTAGGAAGTCATTAACAGTATCGCTAATTCAAAGTAAAAATCCCAGTCGGGAAAACCGAAACCGTTTTATGTCTAGAGGACAACTTCAAAATAAACTAAAATCACAGAAGAAAGAAAATAAGGGCCTAAAACAAAAAGTAAAAAACATGAAAAGAAGAATGAAAGTAATTCTGAAGAAACAGGGACAGAAATTAGCCTCCGAAGATAATGAAGTTTTATGTAATGTTCTGGAAAAACAAAAAGAATTATTGCAAAAAAATTATTTTAAACGAATGTTCGTCGATCAGCAATTAGCAGCTTTGAAGGCCAAGACTAAAAGACTTAGAAGGTGGCACCCAAAGATATTGCAGTGGTGTATATATTTATATCGAAAATCACCAGCAGCTTACAAGTCTTTGACAACTAGTGGATTTTTGGAACTACCTTCTAAAAGGACTCTCTATAATCATTCTACCCATATTGGCCTGAATTCTGGTTTTACTTAAGCTAAGGAGAAACTTTATATTTCTTGCATTGAAGATCACCAAAAATATGTTTGCCTTATTCTTGATGAAATGAAAATTAAAGAGGACATAATCTACAAATCAAATACTGGTGAATTAATTGGATTTAGTAACCTCAATGATGTTGGAAATGAAATTTTAAAAATAAAATTCCAATCTAGTGATACAGAAATTCCAGAAGTAGCCACCCATATGTTACAATTATTTATTAGGAGCATAACTGGTCATTTTAAATTCCCTATTGCTCATTTTCCGTGTAACAACATTGATAGTGACAACCTCCATAGTATAATATCAGAGGCTATAAGCAAATTAGAATACAATAATATAAATGTGTTAGCTGTTATTGCTGACGGTGCCAGTACAAATCGCAAAGTCTTCAGAAATTTTGTTAAAGACGGTTTTAAGTGGGAAAACATTTACGCTCGAGATGAGAAGCGATCAGTATTTTTTGTGTGTGACCCTCCACACTTACTGAAAACTGCCAGGAATGGGTTTTCAAATAGCAACTTTCATTCCAAAACAAAGCATCTATACAAAAATTCTAAAGAAA
The DNA here is from genome assembly GCF_980474605.1 of Leiobunum rupestre. NCBI lineage: Eukaryota > Metazoa > Arthropoda > Arachnida > Opiliones > Sclerosomatidae > Leiobunum > Leiobunum rupestre. The sequence goes on along the minus strand of NC_143393.1, from coordinate 26,030,245 downwards.
TATTATGGACACATGTTTTGAAACTCTTTGAAACCGATTCGCAAAGAACCCTAAAACTCCTACCGAAGCTGACAAGAGATCACCTTTTTCTGGATTTTCATTCCAGAATGAGGGTCAGGCTAGCGGCCCAAGTTTTGAGCTCTACCGTGGCCAATGGAATTCGAATACAAGGATCAGTATTCAGAGACTGTTCTATTTATAAGAATGTTTGATAAATTTTTTGACATAATGAACACAAGAAACTTAAAAGAAGGCCTATTGAAAAGGAAGCCAAATTTAGATCCTTTCAAGGACCCAGATGATATGCTATTACAAGTAAGATATGATATAAAACCAATATTTAGAAAGAAAAATGATAACTTAAATTTTATAGTGGCTGGAGACTTCATGTATTCAATATTTCAAGGATTGGGAAAGTGAAATCCAAAATAGACCTGGAAATTTCAAAGCGAATCAACGAAAAATGATGATTCTAAGTAGAGAGACCATTGAAGGATTAATCATGACAGGTATTTTGTTTTTACCCTTTATTAGGAACCAAAATAATTTTGGGATTTGTTATCTTAAATATTCATTTTCAATAGCTCAATCTGTGCCTGGAATAATACGTTTTCTGTTATCCAAAAATGCCAAATTTGTTTTAACTTCCCATATTAATCAAGACTGCTTAGAACAGGAGTTTGGTAAACAGCGTGGTTCTCTAGGGGGTAATACTAATCCAGATGTGGTATTATATGGACAAAACCTTGATCATTTCATCAACTTAGACTTACAAATAAAAGCTCCTGTAACAGGCAACACAATGTAAATGACCAAATAAGTTTTTGTGTCTATTATAGTTTATCATTAAAGTAAAGTTTGAGCACAACTACTACTTTTATAATTTAAACCAACTTTTATTTAAATAAATTAAACCAACGTTCGAGAAAAATAGGAACTAAGTTTAATTAAATGAAAAACTTGTACAAAACTCTTATCACAATATGAACCGTTTAAAAACAGACCGTTATCACAGAAAATATTACTTTTGATTCTTTAAATCTTTTAGACCTTTAGCCGTTCATGTATCGGCGGCGGCGTGCACCGATTTTCAAACAGTCGGCGGCGGCGCGATCGGCGCCTTCAAAATTTGAGGCAGCGCGAGCCTCTATTTAGGAGTATCAGACCAAGGTTCGTAAACGAAAGGCACCAGACTCTGTTTTTATACCTTTAAGAATGTCTCTCACAAGTCTGCCAGGTATTTTCCCTCAACGAATAGCCTTAGGTCTAATAATTGCCACTACATAAAGGAAAAATCAAGAGGATGGTGTATAAAGTGCAGGCTCCTTAAACGGAAGAAAAAAGGCACACTTTTTCCCAACAAACTACTTTGCACCACTTAGATTTACAACAAATAAGAATGCGAATGACAGCTATGAAACTAAACAAGATGTCACGGACATTTGAGAACACGTTAATTTAAATTAATTTTTATAAAAACCAAGTTTTCCGAGTTACCTGGTTTTGGAAATAAGGTGGCGAAACGCGAACACGTTCATTTAAATTAATTTGTATAAAACCAAGCGTTTCGAGTTAACTGGTTTTGGAAATAAGGTGGCGAAACGCGAACACGTTCATTTAAATTAATTTTTATAAAAACCAAGTTTTTCGAGTTACCTGGTTTTGGAAATAAGGTGGCGAAACGCGAACACGTTCATTTAAATTAATTTTTATAAAAACCAACTTTTGGAGTTACCTGGTTTTGGAAATAAGGTCCAAGTTTTTCGAGTTACCTGGTTTTGGAAATAAGGTGGCGAAACGCGAACACGTTCATTTAAATTAATTTTTATAAAAACCAAGTTTTTCGAGTTACCTGGTTTTGGAAATAAGGTAGCGAAACGCGAACGAGTTAGATGGCACCTGTATCAATTGGCACGAAATTCAAATATTACAATCGACCAAAAACACTAAAGGGGGCAAATGCCCCACTTCTCGGGTTCCGACCCCAAAAATTACGAAAATCCCGTCGAGGCTATAATAGTGCCTACCGATTGAGATATCAATCGCCTTTGTACCACTAACGTACCGCGAGCAATCGTGTGTACGGCAGCTGGTCAAAAAAAATATTTAGTGGCACACTTATGCTTAACTTCTGGGCATAACAAATATTTAGGGTCACACTTATTTTTTACGCGCCTGTTCATACGTTATTGTTATTGCAGGCAGGCTTTCAATGGAATGCGAATATAGCTTCAGCGCGTAAAGAATTCAGGTATGACGGGAAATGGCTAATTAACTCACTTAAAATTAACTTTTTCCAACGCGGCTGCAACCTAAGCTGGAATAGGCCTAGAAGTAACAAAACTGGTGATTTTTGATCAAATCTTACTTACCTACTTCCTGTCGTACGACGTGCGTAAAAAGGGCGTTAAACGTGCGTAAAACGTTGGGGGTCACACTTATTGTTACTTCTGGGAACACGTTGAAAGCTCGGCGCGAACGGCCTTGAAAAATGCGAGAGGGAAACTGGCGTTTAGAACTCTATAGACACGCGGATTTACCATGTCGGAAGTTGCGGGGGTCCGCATACGCTGTCCAAAAACCTCACTTAGAATTAAAATTAAGCAACGTAATTGCAAATCTAGGTTTAAGGGAAACCACAGCTATTCAAAAATATAACTCTCATGAAAATCGGACTTAAATTAAAGAACGTTATGTAGACTTTTAGGCGAAAATATAAAACCGCGAAAATTGGGGTCCCGTAAATTAACCAGGAAACTATACTTAAATTTAATATTTACTGATATAACTGAAGTTGTATATCCGCTGAATCCTAACCTTACCAAAAATATTTTTTTTAACGTTATCGGACTTAATTTTAAATAAAATATCAACCACACAAAGCGAAACCAAAAAAAATAGTAAATTGGGCATTTGCCCAACTTCTCGGGCTCCGATCCCAAAATTACGAAAATCCCGTCGAGGCTATAATAGTGCCTATCGATTGATATATCAATCGCCTTTGTACCACTAACGTACCGCGAGCAATCGTGTGTACGGCAGCGGCGGCGGCGGCGGCGGCGGCTACACAGTAGGTGATCGTAATACACACAAATCCCTAAGGATTGTGTGTAAAAACCGTGCTTTAACCAGAAAAAATAAAGCTCTGAGGAAACGGGCTGACAATCTAATCACCACCAATGGTGTGGAACTTAGTAATGAAGAAAACACTGAAGCGTCGAAAATATTGCAGGAAAATCCATTCGAAACACCATCAAAATTTCAACGGTTCCCCTTACATCAGCAGCTTCAAATTGCTATTTCCAATAGCTCACGACCAAAGAAAGACACTGGTGTTTTCACATTAAGAGCAAATCATCCTCTGTCTACGAAGCGTTACGGCAAGCTATGCCTCTTCCAACAGCCAGAACTCTCTACAATTATTCAAAGGATATTAGAACCGAAAGTGGTCTTAAACCAGAGATTATTGAAGAGATGAAAAACACTGTGAACTATGACACCTTGGAAGAACATCAGAAATATATATCAATAATGATAGATGAGATGAGCATCCAACAAAATCTGATTTATTGACACAGCACTGGAGAAATTATTGGCGTCACTAATTTAAATGATTGTCAAAATAATAAAAAGTTCTAAGTTAATTGAAGATACCGAAGGAAAACAAGATGTTCCCCAGCTATAATGCAATTAATGCTCCGTAGCTTGACAGGTAATTTTAAATTCCCGTATGCATATTTTCCCTGCGATAATATGAAATCTGAAGAATTGTATAATATATTGTGGGAGGCTATTGAAAATCTCCAGTTGAGTGGATTCAAAGTTCTCACGGTAATCTGTGACAAAGCCGGAATCAATCAGAAGCTCATAAAAATATGTTGTCAAGATGAAGCCAATCCTTCAGGTGTCAATTATAAAACAAAGAACTTGTTTTCAAAGGGAGATTATATTTACTTCGTATCAGATGCACCACATTTGGCTAAAACAATACGTAACGGACTAGAAGCCAGCGCTAGTGACAAAAATACTATGCTTCTAAAAAAAATGGAAAACACTTACTATGGAGTCACATCACACGTACTTATGAAATGGACAATGAAAATGAGTATCCATTAAAAATAGCGCCAAAAATAACCTGGGATCACGTTAATTTACAGCCATTTTCGCGAATGAAAGTCAAGTATGCCGTTCAAATTTTAAGTAATACAATGGCAAATGCTGTGGATCATCTTGTTGGTGCTGAAGCATCAGAAACTGTTACGTTCCTAAAAATGATGAACAATTTCTTTGACGCATTTCTGGACCCATACAGAAGTGTTAATGACTGGCGCTTTAGGGTAACTTTAATAATATTCTTAATTTAAATTAAAAACAAAATAAAATAGATGTAGTTCACCACCGGCACCACCCTGCCTTTGTACGTTCACCACCCTGCCTTTGTACGTTCACCACCCGGGTGGCGGATTTCCACTATGTTTTGGGATCGGCCTGAAGACCCTACTAATAAGTTTAAAGTACCGTAAAGGAACACGGACTTTCTCCAAGGTTTGTTTTTAAAACATGTGACATAAGGGTCAGTGAATTTTATCCGCCTGCTAAACATAAGACCTGGGTTCGATTCCTGGCCGCAAACCCAGTTTAAATTAACTCAATTAATTTTAATCAAATCTTTGAAAAATTAAAAACAAATTGCCTTTTATAAACTTATTAACGTAAATTGATTATAGAATAAATTAAAGTTAATAATTCAATAAGTTCTTAAAAACAAAAAACAAATACGGACTTTCCCCATAGTTGTTTCTCTCAATATCGATAATTGTTGGAGATAATGCGATGAAGACTCTCGACCCGCAATGCATTTACCCTGTAAATAAACCAGTTATCGTAATTTTATCCTCGTCGTCATCCTTTCGGGAGCTTTGCTGTTTGCCGTTGAGCAATTACTTCAACAATAATGCAAACTATATGTGCCGTGGTTCAGTGGTAGAGCACTCGCTTTCCAAGCAGAGAGGTCCGAGTTCAAATTTCGCCATATTTGTTTTTGTTCAATAGACAAGTGGCAACATTTGGAATAAGAACCAAAATGTAAAACTATTAATATACGCGTCCGCTTAATGTGTCGGTGGTTCTGTGATCGAACACTTTCCTGCCAAGCAGGAGGGACCGTTGAAAAATTGGTGGAAACCCTGTCATTTGGTAACCCTCAGCGCTCGGTCCGTCCCAAAAGTCAATAAATAGAAGAAGGAGAGTAGAAAGCGCGCACACACGTCGCAACACTATTTTAAAAGCGGGTGTTTTGAAAACATGAAACGCTTTTCCAAAATTCGAGAAACTGCGCAGGCGGTTCTTAGACACTTTGTCCTGGTACTGCCAAAGCGTTTCCGCAGCGAACAACAGACAGACACGGTGATTGTAAAACCCCTGCTAGGGAATATATCCTTCGTAGAGTTAAAACATTGAAGGGGATTTATGCGTTGATCATTGTCGAATATCTATTGAATAATATAAACCAAATGCCAAATTTCTATCTGAGACCAGTGTCTCAAAACGTTGTCCGTAAATTAATGTAATTTCGCGTTTTGAGTATTTTACTCGCTATTGGGAGTTGTAAACGACACAATGAAATAGCTATTTGAAATCTGGCACCCTCTGAAACATAAAGTGCATAATGTAGTTCACATTAAAAACAAGCAAATTTATTTTATTTTGAGTGCCTATAAAATGGATTACTATTGCTAGTTGAAAACTTAACCCAATACCCAGCCGAAACGACGCGAAATATCGTCGGCTCTGGCAATTTTTGACAGCCTTCCGGGGCTACCTAAACCATATAAAATTAAACATCCGATGGAATGGCAGGTGTATGGATTCGGAATTAAGTTAACTTACGAGTCGATTAGCGTGCGTTACAGAAGTAAGTAGCGTAGTTCATAAATTTACCATTTCAAGCATAAACACGGTCGTGTTTACCGGCGTCAAATTAACATCTTTCCAATTGTATTATCACAAGAACGACAAACCGCCTAGATTATCACCGAAGTTGAATATTGGCTCTATTAACCCATTCCTGCCATTTTGCATATAATCTTATTTCCAACCGAGCATAAAGTTAGGGGGTCAATTAAATTATCCTCCCAGAAAATTGTTTGGGTGGGGCATTGCCCCCGCCCGGTTTCGGCGCCGCTGTTAAAGAGCAGCCAAGGTATATTGAAAATTAAGACGTTTTCAAAGTCAAAATCTCAAATCCTTTAGAAAGACGCCCGCAAAGATCCACGTCACCCAACATTTTAATCACGTTCACAACATCAATGACGTTTCCATCCGCGTCATGAAATCTACTAATCTTCCCACGAAAGGCTGCCGCACTGAAGAAAATCACCTCATTTTTAATTTAGCCACAGAGTTTCCGTCGGGGTTAAACATAAAATTAGTTTTAGGTAGGTTGCTTCGTTTTTTTAGGGGGTGTTGTTGTGTTTTTTTGCGGTCATCCCGACTTCGTGTTTTTCCCGCCCGCGTTCGACATTCCTCGATTGTCGTCTTTTTCGAACGAGGACGGTTTTTCGGTTGTCGGGTAGGGGTTTGTTCGCAAGCATTTGATGTTTGGTTTCCTCGCTCTCGTTTTTCTTTCGTCGTTTTTCCCCCCTTTAATTGTTCATCAAACTTATTGCGACTTTTATGACAGTCCTTTTTAGCTTTTTTAGTTTTTCTAGTCCCCCCCCTTTTTGTCGCGTGTTTGTATTCTCCTTTTGTTGTCGCGTGTTATCGTCTCGCGCCTCGCGTCTTTAATATTTTTAAACATTTTCAAATTGTCGGTTAGTCGTATTAAAGTTTTTCGCCTTGAAGGCCTATCGGCCGAAGTACCGCATATTTTCCCCCATTAAAGCTTAGTTTTCTCCCCTACTTATTGGTCTCTTTACTTGTTCGCGTTTTTACTCCTCACTCTCTAGACCATTGGTGGTTCTCGTGTTTTTGCTCTCAAATCCTTTGGCAAAGCACTTTTAAATTATTTGAGAAACAATTAAAAGCATCGTTTTGGTTTTAACGGTATCAGAAGTATATATCTCGTACGAGATAAGTGTCTCCGCCATTATTAAAAACGTGTTATCTCACAGGTTCGATTAGCTTTCCCACCAAACCGAGGAAGCAGACGCCGCATCACGAATCAAAATAGAGCGTGACTGCATTATTCTCCCGAATTATTCAAAATGGAAGAATACACCAATGAGAAAATGGGGCGGGAAATTTTATCCCGCCATCTTGAAGTTTTGAACGACATCCGTTTTTAAAATTTTTTCCTGGTAACCTTCACATCCGGCCTTTCAAAGATGGCGGCGAACGAAAGCGCGAGCTCAGCGTCGAGGGCTACCCAAGGCTTAACTAGTATTTGAAACGAACAAGTTCCTGGCTCTATAGACAACTGAAAATTTTTCCCTACTTTGGGGTACCCAAGCCTTAAATAGTATTTTAAAGACCGAGAGGAGAGTGGATTTCCACCCCTCTTAAGATGTTCTAATGACAACTGATTAACATTTCTGACAACTTGCGTAACAGGTCTGACAACTTACTTGACAGGTCTGACAACTTGCTTGACAGGTCTGACAACTTGCTTGACAGGTCTGACAACTTACTTGACAGGTCTGACGACTTACTTGACAGGTCTGACGACTTGCTTGACAGGTCTGACAACTTACTTGACAGGTCTGACAACTTGCTCGACAGGTCTGACAACTTGCTCGACAGGTCTGACAACTTGCTCGACAGGTCTGACAACTTGCTCGACAGGTCTGACAACTTGCTCGACAGGTCTGGTAACTTGCTCGACAGGTCTGGCAACTTGCTTGACAGGTCTGGCAACTTGCTTGACAGGTCTGGCAACTTGCTTGACAGGTCTGACAACTTGCTTGACAGGTCTGGCAACTTGCTTGACAGGTCTGACAACTTGCTTGACAGGTCTGACAATTTGCTTGACAGGTCTGACAACTTGCTTGACAGGTCTGACAACTTTCTTGACAGCTCTGACAGATTGAATGATGCTCAGTATCGATATTCTATTCAAAAACAGTCTGAGCCGTCGGTCAAGCTGTCCACGCTGTCACTCCTCAAGAAATTGACAAGTTCAGTTTTGCGGGGGTCAAAATTCGCGCAAGAGAAATAGAATTTCTCCTTTCGGCTTTTAATATAGTTTCTGAACTTTAATTAAATATCTTTAATTTTAGTGTGACATAGGTAGTCTACGTAAAAGCGTAGTGCTTCCGTAGCCAAGGAAAAAGACTCGAGCCCTGTGACGGCGATCCTGTGGGGGCTCTGGGGCTCGAGGCACCACGGGGAAAAACAAAGAGGGCAGAGCCCCCACAGAAAAAAATTGAGGGGAAATAGCAATCAGGGAAAAATTTATAATCTCACTGCCTTTATTGGGTCCGAATTCAGTCTTTTACCGAAGTTATTTTGAGATTGCAGATGCGAGTAGCTTTAAGATGATATAAAATTGATTTCGATAGATTCGTCCAAACAGAAAATCGCCGCGTCGTGTACCCTATTTTAGCTAAAATACGTTCGTAAAGTATGTGGCTAAGAAAGGCTTAATTATCTAGCCATGTACACCGGTATTTTTCTAAATATATTGATTTAACTTTTGTTATCAATGTATTCATTGACGGATGAGATATAAGAAAGAACGCTTTTAAAAAATTTTATATAATAATAAAAATTTAGAGCTGTAAATTTTCTTGCTTAAGTTTTAAGTATAGGAATTTTTGGATAAAAAAATAATGGCCCCCAGAGAAATGTTTTCCGATCGCCGCCGCTGCGAGTCGAGCCATGCACTACAATGATTAATAGAAACTCAGCTTTTTAAAGGGGCTCCAAAGTTCGGTGACAAATAAAAAGAAAATTGAGCATGCTTTTCATTCCTCCCAACCCCTCACTGAGTCTTGGCAGAGGTAAATTTCGCACTTTACTGACTTTACACACATTTTGCTACCGAACTTTGGAGCCCCTTTAACATAACTGATAGAGGTTGTGAGTGTAAAACTGGAAGGCGGGTTAATCATGCTAAGGGTGTTGTTTCATTAATACTAATATTTGTTTTATTATTTTCGAGTTTTAGTGAAATATTTTCACTGCCCGAACCTTTTTGACCGTAGGGCGATCCGTGATCGCGGGAACTATGTTTTTGCACTTTAGGATCGCCCTTATGGCCAGTCCATAAGAAAATGGGTGTAGCATCGCAAAACCGACGCTCTCGTGTACTGAGTTACCGCAGCAGTGGAATCGTCCGAGAGGAAAGAACGTAAAACCACTCAAATCCCACGATATCAACCGGGGAGCTCCTTGGCTCATAGGTGCTTCTTTTTTGGCAAACAGTGAAATGTAACCTCAACAAAACCAAGGCTTACGATAAACATATCGTTTTCACTCCAAAAATTCACATATTTCAATAACAAACACTTACTTTTTTTGCCGTTTTAATCAAAGCTAGACCTTTCTTGACATCAAGCAACAAAACATACTCTCGACATCTTTTTCTTTTTCAAAATTTATATAAATATGAAATACGCGTTTAGGGCGGATGGAACTCTACTCCGACCTCGACTATATATCCCAAAAACTAACGAATACACTCCGGAATGGACAGTTTTTTCTACCGGAAATACATGCCGGAAACGGCCCAAAATTTTAAAATGGCTGTTCATTTCATGCCCGCTGTAATATCCTCTATTAACTCCCTATGTTAAATATTCAAATTTTAAAATGGAGCGTCTCGGACGTGGATAGAAAAAGAAACACGGTCTTGTAAGAACACGCGATTTCAAAAAATTAAACGATAAGGCAGTTGGGAATAAAATATTAAACCAAAAGGATTATTCAAATTTAGCTCTTAAAAATAATATTAAGCCTAATATACAAAATACGAACCCCCCCCCCCCTCCTATTTATCATTCGTTTAATTCACTTTGTAGGGAAATTTACTTATTTAAAAATGACAATTTTCACGAAATAGTTTAGTGTTATTCTGATGTTTGCTAAACTTAAACGAGCTTAAGTAGGAAATCCACAAAGTACAATAACAATTTAAAGTAGTTTATAAAAGAAAGATGATTTCGTAATCATTCTTAGAGGGTGTAAAATCCTAAAACCTACCACATAGAGACGAAAACTGTAGTTTAAAGGTTAGGTCTTTGCCCCAATTGGGGGTTAAAGGGTCAAGACTAAGTATGGACACTATAAAATAGTTTGGAAAAAAAGCATCACTATTTTATTATTCTTGAATTTATTTCAGCGTTAAATATACCAATTTAATTTTGTCAACATTATAATTTAAATAAATGCGTTTAAAAATTCACGGATGATTGGAAATATTACATATGTTTGACACGAATATAAAACGAATTATGAAGGAATGTTTTCTATTTGAAGAGCTCATTTTCCCCAAGGGAACCCGCCGAATTGGGGAAATGGGTAACCGCCGCCATTGTAACCTGCGGGATTATCACGAGAAACAAATTAATATATAAAACGAAATAATTAAATGTTGAATATATTAATTAAGAGATTAGCTGACCGCCTCCTCCGTTGCTGTTTCCGAGGTGAAGTCCGTGATTTCCGAAGAAGAATCTGTCCTGTCCTTCCTTGCCTGGTTCTCCCGGGGCGGGGGCTCCAGGGCCGTCCTGGGGTCGGCAGAATGCGCAGGACATCAGGGCGACGACAATAGCGAAAACAAAGATGGATTTCATCTTCGGGAAAAAATTTTAAAAAAATTAATAACCTGGGATTTAATGTAAAATCAGTGTTGTACACTAATCTCATTTAAAGATAGGGCAGGGTATAAATGTGTAGCCTATGCTACTGTAGAAAAAACTATTTTTTCTCAATTTAGAAGTTGAAAAGTTTCTAAATATTTAACACTTACGATGGAAGTTGGTTTCTGGACTACTACGAGGTTCTTTTACGGTCGTCGCGAGAGTTGCAAGTGATTTTGTACATGGACAGCCACCACTATTTATAGGACAGATACTTGTTCGCTTAATACTTAACCGGTTATCTTCGTACCGCGTCTGGGAAATATCATCTGTGTGGAAAAAACCCTCCAGTAATATGTTGATATTCATCCGCTGTGCTCATATCGTCACACCGGTATCGATATGACGCGCGTTATTGATTTCGGCGATACGACGGCTTATCGGGATGGAATATCACCAGTTCATGTATTTCTGATATCACTTCATTTTCTTATGTTCTGTTTTTTGCCGTACGAATTGCAATGCCCAAACAGAAACGTCACTCTTTCTCATAACTTATCAAAATGATTTAAGAAAGATCTATATTAAGTAGGGGCTTTTTGTTGACCCTCATGCAAATAGTATTATTGTTATGATGTGTGTTGTACCGGGTGTTTCAGATAATTACGTCGTAAACTCGAGGACGTGTTTAAGATATGGCTCCCAAAAAAACTACACCAAGCCGAAAATCTTACCAACGATATTCTGCCGTGAACCAAATTTTTTATATAAAATTCATCAGATTTAATCGGTGAAGCGAGAAAATAAAAACCAGTTACAAAAGTTCAATAATGAATATTTTGAAGTGAGATTAGTCTGACAATGACTACAAACTATTGTCAAGTATTGATAATCTTACAAATGAAATTAATATTAGATTTTTGTAAGATATTCATCAGAAATGTTTTAAATAATTAAATTAATCTCGGCTATATGACGGCTTATCGGGATGGGATATCATTTCATTTTCTTGGTTTCTTCTTTTTGCCTTCCGAATTGCAATGCCCAAACAGAAAAATCACCCTTTCTCATATCTTATGAAAACGTTCTAAGAAAAATCTTTCTTAAGTAGGGGATTTTTGTTGACCCTCACGAAAATAGTATTATTATTATCATGGCTATTGTTCAGCTTGTCACGTAGAGATGTACCATGTACAGGGTGTTTCCGAAAGTTAGGACGTAAACTCGAGGACGTGTTCAAAAAAATAATAATCAGCTAGGCTAATACCGAGGGGCTAACCACTCTTAGAAAGTCTGTACACCGGATTACGCTTAGATTAGCACTGCCAAAGGCAGGGACTTCAAAGATTACGCGTAATCCCATTAGTACAGTCAAAGGTACGGCTCTGTACACCGATTACATGGGGTCATCTAGATTAGTCTGACAATGAATACAAACCTTTTCAAGTATTGTTTACCTTTCAAATGAAATTAAAATTAGATTTATGTAAGATATTCAGTTTTTAATAATAAAGGCACTTTTTGTTTCACACTTTTAAAGTAATTGGGGCTATCTGAGGGATTTAGTATACAAGACAAAAGTACGGTACGTACAAATATTTGTATTTTTTTACTTTTTTTGAATGGTGTGCCCCCGCGAACCAAAATCCTGGCTACGTTACTGTTTGTAAGACTATCCGTAACACGCCTGTAATTGTAGAAATAGAACGTCGATCTCACTCATGTATTAGAGCCGGAGATGGTCAATTTGATACAATAGAGCTTACGAATTACTAATCGAAACACCCCAGTGTATTAAACAACAAGAATTGTTTGAGCAACTTCTCCGTATCCCATCAAAAGTAAAAGTCAAAATTGTTTAGAATTTAAGAAGACATTAAATAATTAATGTTATGAGGAAAAAGTACCTATTTTTAATTCCTGTAGTTTTTTTAATTATTTAACTCCAGCGTTTGGCTTTAAAAGTTAATCAGATTAAGCAAAATATTTTATGTGTAATACCCTGCTTATGGTGCAATACCATTGATTGGAAATGTTATTTAATCATTCCAATTGCAAATAATTAAATTTACATAGTAATACAAAATTATTGCAACGCGTGTGTAGAACCGTAAGTAACGAAGTAATATTGATGGCTATAAATATGAACCAAAATATAATTATGTCTCAAATTTAAAAAATATTTACTTTTAGAAACGGAGCTAACATTTATAATGACGAATTTTCTGTTTCGATTCAATAAGGGTTTATGATTTGGCCGATGTCCGCGTTAGTTTCAATTTTTAAAAGCGTTTCAATTCTTAATTAGTCTCGGCTGATTCGACAAAAAGGTTAGTGGCGACTAGTGGAGTAATGATTACTAGCTATATAAGCCTAAAAAATTTATTACGGAAAAAGGCCACGTTTAATTTAAATTGCGTTTGTCATCTGAAGATATTTGTCCCCTGTTTATTTTATTGTTTATTTTATTTATGCTTTCTTTTGCTCCCTCTGCTTTTCTGTAATTCGCCGCATATATAATATGTTTTAAATTTATATTTTTTTAAAAATATCTCATAGTCGAATGTTAAACTCTTTTATAGATTTTGTTTTTCTTTTGTGTTTTGTTATTTACTTCTTTGTTCTATTTGAGATTTAATATCGATTTTTTAAGATAGTTAATAAAAAAATAATAATACAAAAAAGGGCTATAAGTTGCTGTTGACTTGGCCCCTCACAACATTGTATCATAAAAAAATCATGATAATAAACTGATTTGATTTGATTTTTCAGTCCTACGCGCCTAACATTTTGAAAAGGGTTCTAGGTAAAGATCCACTGCGAAAATGGCTTCAGCGGCTTTGTTTTACAGATACTACACTTAGATCTTTGCTCAAAGATATTTCTCAGATTTTTGAAGATAATCCATAAATCAGATCAGGTTTATCTTTCCCCTCACAAAGTTACGTGACCTGAAACTGTACTTGATTCATTACCGATCTGAACTGATCTACTGTAATTAATGTCACCAGGTTCGGTTACCTGACATTTAGTTTTCTGAAAACCAATGAAAATAAATAGTAATAAAAATTTCGAAAGGAATTGAATCCGGGGTTATTTAATTTTTCAAGTCGAGTTTTTTAATGAAATAGAGGTCTTTTTCCATCGAACGAAAGGTATTCGTAGGTTCAGATGATACAAACTTTCAATTGAAAAAATTGATCTTGCAGAGCTCTAGTAGTTAAAAATAATTTTTCTGACAGTGTGAAAGTATTTTCAGAAAACGACGAAATTTCACCAATCAATGTCTCCCGGTGTATATACTTAAACTTTAGATAACACCACGGCTAACTTTGAAGTTGGCAGTGATAGGAAAATATAGTGACCGATGGAGGCCGATATATCGGAGGTCAAAATTGATGCCCCACCACAATTAGGGTGCGAGCAAATGGTCGCAGGGCAAAAAATTTCAATGCATATTATTTTCGTGGCGGTTTTCTTTCATAGAAGCCCTCATTCGGCTCACTACCTAAAATAGAAACAAAATGGCTGACAAGAGAAAACGGCCAGAATGTTTTGATCGGGACTGTACATAAATAATTAATTTTACATTTGGTTTTTTTATGAGAATGTGTTTTAATGATGTTTAAGGAAGTGTGATTATTTATTATTAAAATGCCAGCAAATACCTTCATTCGATGTCGACCGTGAAATTGCACCCACAGTCGCTATAAATGTCGGAGCTCTATCCTCTTCGACCTGCTAATCGTCTCAAGGCAGCTATTAAGGCATCTGCAGTCATGTCGCTGACAGTTTCAAAGTTAATCGCTCGGGTTACAAAACAAACGAAGAGAGTTACGTACGCCTTGAAATGGCCGGCGTAGTCCACACCGCATCGTAAGAACGCTCTAGCTGGGTTGACGCGTGCTGCTGGTAAATCTGCCATTTTTTGCTGGAGGATGGTCACTTTCTGTCGGACTCATGGCACGCAACGTCGATTATGAAATCTGACCGCATCTCGAATGCCGAATACCCAGAAGCGTCGCTGAATGACTGATATAAGCAGCTGCGACCGGCATGTAAATGCCTTAAATGTTCATGGACAAGTATCAGAAATGTTAATTTGTTTCTTCGTGGTAAAATCATCGGATGAAATCGATCGGTATTCATTTTTGCTCTTCGAATCCGATCTCCAACTTGAAGTAATTCATCTGGATCAATGACTGTAATTTACTTTTTGACAGAATTGGTGAAGATGTCTTTAACATCTTATTTCTTCACTGAAATTTTGTTGTTGAACAGTCTTTACTCAATATTTGAGTGCGGAGTCGATTTCGGTTGCAGATAACGGAACAGTTGTCCTGTTAGGTTTGGACGTTCGAGTGTTTTTCAGGAATCGATGGATGTACGCCGTAACTCGAAGTAACACGGACAATGATGAGTAATTATCAAGTAAGGACGCATCTACATTACCCAGCGTAGAAAATGCAGGAATAGGTCGAGCATCGAGTAGGCACTCTTCAGTTCCGTCTGGAATGACTTGATGGTGGGATTCCGTAGCTTGATTGAGCCAAGACGGCCCATTCCACCATAATGAATAATTGTGGAATTCAACGGCGGACATACCCCTAGAGGCGCTATCAGCTGGGTTGTGTTCACCTTTGACATGATGCCATTGTACTCCTGTGACCGAACCTTGGATCTCTGATACTCGGTTAGCGATGAACGTGTTCCAACGTTGTGGTGGTGAAGCAAGCCATCCAAAGACCGTCATCGAGTCTGTCCAACAGTAAGTTTCTAAGGTGGTTTTCTTAAGTGCGTCATGGATTGTCTTGACTAGACGAATGAGAAGCACGGCGCCACAAAGTTTGAGCTTCGGTAATGACACTTGTTTCAGGGGTGCTACCTTGGTTTTTCCTGCGATCAAATGCGTTTGTACTTAACCATCCTGATTTCTGATCCGTAAGTATACTGACGCTGCGTTAGCCTTCTCGGACTCATCGCTGAAACCTTGGAGGCTGAATTCTTGAGCTCACTGTTGCGAGATGTGACGCTGAATGTTTAATCGTTTGATTTCCTTCAGGTCTATCTGAAACGCCTTCCAATTCTGGTTAACACTTTCATGGAGATGATCGTCCCAATCCAACTTGAGTTTCCATAAACCTTGAAGTAAGAGTTTCGTTTTGATGATTATCGGGTCTAAGAGTCCCATCGGATCCAAGATCTTAGCTACTTCAGAAAGAATGACTCGTTTAGTTATGGGCTCTGGTCATCAAATCATGACATAGAAGTCTTCAGTTAGAGCCAGTGCTGCTTTAGGATATTGTTGTTGAACGTCTATCGCTAGTTGCTTGAGCGTTCGTGTCGCAAGGAACGGAGCAGACGCAGTACTATAGTAACTTGTAGTAATTGCTCTGATGGACTTGTGCGCCAGACAATTCGTTGTAGATTCTTGTCCAACGAATGGACTAAGATTTATGTGATCATTTTCTCAATGTCTGCCATCATTACGACAGCGTGTAGCCTGAAACGAATCAATAACAATATTTCGATCGCTTAGATTTTTCTTTAATAAATTCCTTTTTAAATTTTTCCATTTATTTCTAATTTGTTGCCAATCCTTATTTTGAAACCCTAATTTTTTCAACTCTTTTTCGATATTTTTTAAAATGTCTGCATTATTCTGCCCTATCCCTTCTAAAATACTTAGCAGCTTTTTTTCATGAATAACATTAATCAAAGCTTTAATTTCCGAATCGGTAAGTCTTTTGCGGAGGATGTTTTAGGAAAAAACCTCTACGAAAGGGTTCGACAGTGTCTTTTTGGCGATTTCGAGTCGCTCCAATTTGAAAAATTTACCTCATGCTGTCGCACCTTTCTACCAAAAATGGAGCGATACGTTCTGTCGAATTTTTGCGTTTACATGACGAACCAAAAAAGAACGCTCTGTTCGTCGCGTAAAGTGCGACCATGTAAACGCGGTCAAAGTATAGGACCGGGTCTGAATAAATATAATTATAAATACCTTGAACGTTGCACTATCAGATTTAAAAACTAAATAATCACTTATGGCAACTCTGCGACTGGCGTGCTAAAAGCGAAAGGGCCAATCACGGCCCTTTTTCCCTCTTAGACAAGTATTCCACCCCCGCGTCTTCCCCTTTCTCCCGTCCCGAAAAGCTCCCTCTATCTCTAGCCGGTTGTTTTTAGAGCTGATAAATTATTAACTGAATTTGTATTCGATGATTTACTAACTAAAATTAACTGGAAATATAGCAAAGTCTGAGGATTGAAATGTCAGAAATTGAATGGTGTTTTCCGATTTCACCTACGATAAGTAGTTTGTTCTCTAGACCGTACTGTATACAAAAGTGTCGAAATGCGATGTTTTTGCAAATTTGAAGTGTAAAATCGGGTCTTAGCGATCGAATATAGCGCAATGCTACACGATAGGGTACGGGATAAACAGCTAAACGGGGATGGAGTGGAAAGCAGGAGTCGATGGTAAGAATAAACAGTAAACCTATCGGTTTACTTTAATCTCCAGCTCTGGTTAAAAGGTTTTGCCATGGGGCAGCCGAGATGCCGTCGGCAACTAAGATATGAGCTTGAAGTAACATCTGAAACTGTCTTTAGGATTTAAAACTCTTCGAGAGTTGCTACTAGTTTTTAAAACTGTCAGTTTGCGATGTCTTGAGCGCCACCCACCTTTTTATGGGAAAGGCTATGGAGGGGGGCCGAGGGGGTAGTTTTCAAAAACAAATACCATTTCCGAGCACTACTTTGTCCAAGTATTTATATTATTCCTCATCAATATATCAGATTTGTTTGAAGAGCCGAGCCAACTATTTGGGCAAGTAAGTTTTTACGTTTTAAGAGTACAGAGTTTACAAAGAAACGTTATAGGAACCAACGCTAGACTCGCCACCGCAACATATAAATATATATATTTTTTTTCGGGCTTGCGTCTTCACCTTACAATAATGATAAACCATGACGAACTAATTCTAACTAGAAAACATAATTACATTTTTATACAAAACCAATATTTCTTAAGAAAATTAAGGGCGCGAAACGCAAGTTTGAAAGAAGCTACAAGTTCGCCACCGAAAGCATAAGCAGTGGATCAGTTGAAACCTCATTCAACAGTTATGTATGTGTTTTTAAAATTTAATATGGTTTCTGTACTTTAATTAAATTTTTTTAATTTTAGTATGACAACGGTAGTTTAAGCTAAAGTGTAGGGCTTCCGTAGCCAGTGGCGTAAATAGAGCCCCCGCAGACCCCGCGGCGCGGGGGGGGGGCCCGAGAACTAGGGGCCCCCAAATGTTTATGATTAAAATCGGTGCTTTTTAAAAGGGCCCCCGAGTTATTTTTCGCGGGAGGGGGGGCGGAGTTCCTAGTTACGCCACTGTCCGTAGCCAAAGGAAAAGACTCGAGCTTTACACTCCAATGGTTGCAATAAAATCTCAGCCTGATAACATAACTGATGGAGGTTGTGGGTGTAAAGCTGGAAGGCTGGGCACGTGTAATCATGCTAAGTATGTTGTCTCATTTGAAAGAAATGGGTATAGCATCGCACCAGCGGCGCTCTCGTGTACTGAGTTACCGCAGCAGGGGAATCGTCCGAGGGGAAGAACGTAAAACCAATCAAATCACACGATATCAATTGGGGATCTCCGAAAGAATGGTTCGGCACCCAACGTAACTAGCAGACTGTACGAAGCTAGCAGGTATGGGGAGAGATCTGAATCTGAATTAAAGGATACTGCGAAAAAATTCCAAGCTGATTTGTGCGCTAGTGGAAATAGTTCTTTTGCTAGCAGTTAAGAGCAAAATAATAGTACGATAAAATGAAAAAAACACAGTTTGGTAGGGCTCCAAGCTCGTCGAGGTTAAGATAACAAGTGCCATTGTTTGAATAAGACTAATAAGACTAATAAGTGGAAATTTACCTAAATAGCTTTCACAAGGCAAATATCCATTCTCTATATTTAGTCAGAACAACAACTCGGATTGGGATTTGACACTCAGTACAAAGTAATTATTGTAAATTGAAATCCTTTTTTAATTTGGGCACGTTCACATTACTTGGAAACAGAGCCAGTTGTTCGACCTGGCCGCAGGTCTCCCATGGCGTGTCTTGCAGAGAGGAAAGAGCGATCACCTACCTATTCTCATAGGGGAAGCGTCTCACGATGCCCACAAGGAAGAGAGTACCCCTCACTTTCGTTACGCGGAAGCGGACTGGAAGCATTTTCGCATTGTCCTTGATTATGCTCTAGGCGAAGAACACCTTACAGTCTCCTCCGCGGAATCCCTTCTCTTCAACTCGGCGAAGGCGTCGATTCCTCTCACCAGCGGCCACAGGAGGTATACGCCTCGCCAGCCGCCTTGGTGGGATACCCACTGCTCGGCGAAGGCTACTGTCGTCACTGCGGCGCGGCGCAGAGCCCAACGCTCGGGCCTCTCTGCGGACATGGTTCTTTAAAAGCGGGAAAGGGCGATCTTCAAGGAACTGGTCAGGGAGAAGACCAGCTGGCGGGCCTTCTGCGATCGGCTCCATGCTCATACGCCACTGCCGCAAATCTGGTCCCAGTTCAGATGGTTCAAGACTGGCGTACTCGCACCGAAGCTTCTCACGCTGCAGAAGGGGGTGGTTCTTTTCACAGACCAAAGGGAAGTTGCAGAGTGCCTAGCGTCCAAAGTTGCGGAGAATATTCATACTCCCCCAGAACTCTCGCCGGCTCAAGCGTACGTCCCAGAGACTTCTCTTGCACGTCCACCGGCCAGGTACAACGCGCTCTTCTCGGCGCCGGAACTCAACGGCGTCATATCCGGCCTTCACAACACGGCCCCTGGCGCCGATAACATCTCGAACCTAATCATTAAAAACACCACCCCAGCGTTTCGCGCAGCCCTTCTCAGGCTCTACAACCGTCTCTGGGCCGATGGCATCATGCCCTCGCGGTGGAAGCATGCGATTCTTCATCCCATACTCAAGCCGGGCAAACCATGCAGAGACCCCACTTCCTACAGGGACATCTCCCTCCTTCCGAACCTTGGCAAAATTTACGAGCGGCTTGTTCTTGGCCGTCTTACTTGGTTTCTGCAGGTGAATCGCGTGCTTCCGCCGGAGCAATCCGGCTTCCGCAAAGGGCGCCGGGCAACCGATAACGCCCTCCGGCTTGTTACCGCTGCTCAAGGGGCCCTGCCGACTAATCACCACTGTTTGGCAGTTTTCCTCGACTTAAAAGACGCCTTTGGAAGTGTCCACCATCAGGCGCTACTCTATAAGCTACAACGCCGGGGCCTTGAGGGAAACCTCCTCCGCTGGGTGGAGAGCTTTTTGGATGGCCGTACCTTCCGAGTCCGAGTTAATGGCAAACTCTCAAAGCCGTACTCAGTTACCCGCGGCGTGCCGCAGGGCAGTGCAATCAGCCCAATCTTATTCTGCGTCATGCTCGACGACATTCCCGAGCTGTGTCCGAGGCCGGTTGACCAAGGGGTACATGCGGATGACATCAGCACGTGGATTTGCGGTCCAAACCTCAGCTGCCTCTTCCCTGCGATGCAGCTTGCTCTCGATTATATCTCGAGCTATGGAATCACCTGGGGTCTAAATTTCCAACCACTGAAATGCCAATTCATGATCATCACCAAATCAAAGCAGATCCAGGCCGGCCTTCACCCCACGGTCGGGCGCACTGCCCTCTCTCGGGTATCGTCCTATCGGTATCTCGGAGCACTGATTGACGACAAGCTGTCCTGGTCCCCACACATCGAGGTCCTCGTTGCTTCTTCGCTGAAGCGGCTTAACCTTCTGAGAGCCGTCTCCGCGACTCGTTGGGGGCGGGAAGGAAGGTCCTTCGCCTTCTCTACACGCATTTCCTTCGTTCTCGGCTGGACTACACTAGTTCTCTCTACGCCTCGGCCACAGCTACCACGCCCGGCAAGCCCGACAAGGTTCAAAATGCCGCTCTCAGAGTCATCCTAGGAGTTCCACAGTCCACTCCCATCCGGCTCATGGAATCCGAAGCAGCCATTCCTCCTTTGCGTTTTCAGAGAGACCTCCTGGATCTCTTTAACATCGCTCCATGCGGAGCATCTGACACACCCGATTTCTATCCTTCCCTATTGCGATCTACCCTACCTTCTCTGGAACTCATCGAGGACCGTTTCCCACCGGGCCGACTTCCTTTCCCTCTTCGAGCGTGGCGCCTTGCACAGGAGTACAATCTCACTTGGCTTTTCAACTACTCCCTCGTCTGCGAACACCGGAGTAGGAACCACCAGCGGCCACGATCATTCCTCGCTGGCTCTCTTCTACCAAGGGAGACCTGCCATCTGACGCGCTTCGGCAGCTCTTTTTCGCGACCCTCGAACCTTACGCCAGAGATGCTACGGTCATCTATACGGACGGCTCGCTCTCCTCGGACTCGGGTGTTGCTGGTGCGGCTTTCGCGATTCCAGCCCTCGGCGTCGGCGTGAGGTCCTCCGTGGACTCCGGGCATCCTATCAACCGGATTGAGCTCCTCGCTATCCAGATGGCTCTTTCATACGCGGTGACAAATGTGCCTGCTGAGCTGGTTATTTGCTCCGACTCTCAGAGTGCCCTCACCCAACTGCTGACGCGCTCTTCTGATCCGGTTGTTTCAATAATCCATGATCTATGTGACAATTATCCCCGCTCCGTCACTTACCTTTGGTGCCCAGCTCACGTGGGAGTGCCAGGCAACGAAACGGCGGACAAACTGGCCGGGGTCACCCAGCTTCAACGTCCTCAGGGGGTGCACTTCTTCCTTCCCTCGACACTCTCGGAGCTAAAGAGTGTCTGTGGGAAAGCGATCACCTCTTCGTGGACTCGCACCTGGCGGTCTCTCGCAGCCCAGTGGCCTCTCCTGGCTGCGAAGCCTAACCCTGACTCTCGAGCCGTTCTGGCCCTTCAACTTCCTAGACTGGAGGACACTCTTCTCGCGCGGCTTGGTTGGGGCAGACTTCCCACAAAGGCGGTTCTTCATCGTTTCGGGCTTCGGAACTCGGACTCCTGCCCTCGGTGTGCGGTACGAGAGGACGCCGAACACGTCCTGTTCGCGTGTGCCTCCTTCGCGACCCCTCGGCGGAATCTCTACCTTTCGCTCCAGGTGCGGGGTCTCCCGGACTCCGTGGTGGGTGTTCTCACCGCCGTTCACGCGGGTTGGCAAGATGTGATTTTGGACACTTGTAAACTTCTTCGTAAAGCTTTTCCGCGAAGATTGTGATTATTGTTCTTTTGGTATTTATTTTTCTGATGTGTATCCCTTTCAGCGCGTTTGTTCTTTCTCAATAACGTTTGTTCGCGGACTTTTCTCCCTGTGCGCCTGGTGTGAAGGCCTCGTTGCTATATACACCAATCCCCGCTACTATTGTTATTCTGCCCCCCCCCCCCCCCGCGTCTTATTTGAACGAACCATTGGGAGATAGACGGCGCCACGGGTAGAATGATAAAGTATTCTCGTCATTTGGGAGCAGACGGCAGTATTCTTATTTTTTAAAAACTTGTTTCGCGAAATACCGAAATCCGACGTTTTGATTGGACCTCTAGATTAATATTCCCAACTCAATGTATGCATCCGGTATATTGTGCGGATACAAAAGTTACCAAACCATCGGGACTGATTCCGGTTAACCCTTTGAAACTAGTCGTTGACTTTTAATTTGATTAGGGCCCTGATTGTAGATACAAAGATTTTGATGTTTCACAGTTGATTTCAGATGCGTCTAGAATGACCTTTGTATTTGGATAATGGTCTTTGAAATCATTGGGCATATTACGTTGAATAACTTCTCTAGGAGTTCAAATAGATAACTGGACCAACTGTAGGTACATGTAACTAACCACCTAATAGTTACTCTGGACACAGTGTTGGAAGAAACGCAGAAGCGATGAGCAAGATCAAGCCTTAAGCACTAAAAATAATTGATTTTTATAAAGAAGTTACATTTATAACTTTACTGTTTAACTCTACGGAGAGATGAAGATTTTTGGCTTTTTCACTTTCAATTGTTTTAATAATAGCGTTGATCTCCTCTTGTTTTAAATTAACTTCTTTTTTAAGTAGACTGTTTTCAAGAGAATTGACCTCTACTTTCTCTTCGAGTGATTGGCATTTACCACATTTTACAGTATCTGGGTTGGCTTTTTCAGTCGTAGAGATACCAACGGATGGATAACTTTCACGGGAAATAGCAACGGAGGGATAAACCTCACGGGAATTTAACTTAATTATTTCCGATTAGTTTAGATTTGCACTTTAAAGACGTTATAGGTGTTGAGGTTAATTTGATGCTAGTATCACTAGTTACATTTAAACTTGCATTAATTTTATATTCATCAAAAATTATATCATTTTTCAATAACAAACACACACTTTTTGCCGTTTTCATCAAAGCTAGACCTTTTTGACATTATTATTATTATTATTATTAATTTATTGATGCTATTATATTTTTTACATTTGTGTACAACATATATTGCATCGTCCCTTTGCCACATAAGTATAACACTCGTGCGTGGCTGGGACTATCTTAAAATTATACAGAAACATTGATAGTATACTTTTTAACTTAATTAACAAGACCAATTAGTAAAACCGAACTTCGCGTTACATAGAAATTAGTTTTAACTTCACAAAGTATATAACATATTATTTAATTTTAAAAGATCAGTTTTCTTTAGCCATGTAAGAATTTGTTCTTTAAAAATATGGAAATTGGTACATTTTTTTATATCTTGATCTAATAAGTTATATATTTTAGGACCTAGATAGCGAGCATGTTTAGGACCTAGATAGCGAGCATGTTTAGGACCTAGATAGCGAGCATGTTTAGGACCTAGATAGCGAGCATGTTTTAGGCCGATCGTTTTATAGGATCTCGGCGTAAATAAATTTCCTACTTCACCATATCTGGTGTCGTAAGTTTTAGTCAAGTCGATAAGTTGTCTGTGTTTGAAAGTGTATAATAAAATTTCTTTAACATATAAATGTTTAACAGAAAAAACTTTAAATTCATCATATAGTAATTGATTTGGGTAATAATAATTTCGTTTCAGACATATGCGTAGAATTTTTCTTTGTAATATTTCTAATGGTACGATTGCAGTTTCATAAGTACCACCCCAGCCGATTATTCCGTATGATATAATTGATTGAATTAGGGCGTAATATACTGTTTTTAACCACGGTATTTCTAGAAAGTTTTTAATTTCACGGAATTTATACATACATAGTCGAATTTTATTAGTGATATAGGTCACATGTTCATTCCATTTTAGATTACTGTCTATTATTACCCCCAGATATTTTAGTTTATTTACTCTTTCTAACTTTAAACATTTTACAGTGCAGTTTCTACAATTATTATTTTCGTGAATTTTTAATTCATGTAACAAGTCTATAGTCGTTCTCGAAGAGAAACAAATATAATTAGTTTTATTTATGTTGAGTGTTAATAAATTTTCCTTAAGTTTCATATAAACTCTATTTAAAGCCCTTTGTGTCTTGGAAAAAACTTCTGCCCAACTGCTTCCTTCAAATAGCAATGCAGTATCATCCGCAAACGATACGAGTTTCCCATCAATTTCGATGTTACATAGATTATTTATGTATATTAAAAACAATATCGGGCCAATAATTGTACCTTGAGGTATAAAAAATTTCATTACTAATGAGTTACTTATGGTATTATTTATTTTAACTATTGTATATCTCTCGAGTAAATAGCTTTTAAACCAATCTAATACAACTCCACGTATACCAGCTTTTTCTAATTTCTGTATTAATATAGGGTGGGAGACAGTATCGAATGCCTTTTTTAAGTCCAAAAACACGCCAATAGATTTTACATTTTGATCAATGGTTTTATATAACATTTCTGTTAGCTCAAAAATAGCGTCGCTAGTACTAAGACCTTTTCTAAAACCGTATTGATTTTTCGATAAATATTTTGAGCTCTCTAGGAAGTTAATTAACTGATTTTTTATAACTTTTTCAAATATTTTAGAAATGTTACTAAGAAGGGCAATAGGGCGGTAGTTTCCCACTTCCGTTTTGTCTCCTGATTTGAATATTGGTATAATTATTGCTTTTTTAAATATATCTGGGAAAATTCCCGAGGTTAATGATAAATTTATAATATGAGATAAGGGAGTTGCTATGTACGGGTTTAGTTTTTTTAAGGTTTTAATATCTATGCCGTCGTGGCCATTAGAATTAGAATTTTTTAAAGATGTAATTATTATTTTTATATCATTCGGAATAACCGGCGAGAAAAAAAGAGACCTGGTATTAATTTCAGTTGGGTCTGTGTTAGAGGATGCATTTACATTAGTCGTGAGGATATCATTAGCTAATTTTTCACCAATAGAAGAGAAATATTCATTAAAAGAATTCGCTATTTCTTTCGGTTGTTTATCGCTTATATAAATATTATTTTTATATTTTATTTTGTCTATTTGGTTGAATTTTTTAGAGTTATTTGTTGATTCATTTATAGCTTTCCATATTAATTTGGAGTTACGGTTACAATTTTCTATTTTAATTTTAAAGTGGTCGTTTTTTATGGATCTGATTAACTGGGTTAATTTATTTCGATATTTTATATAATAATTTTTTAATGCAACGTTAAATGGTTCTTTTTTAATACGCTTAGCTAATGCATCTCTTTTCCTTATCGATACAATTATTGAATTTGTTATCCAAGGTTTTATTTTTTATTTTTATGAGAAAAAGAAATATGTAGTTTTTTTGACGTTAGATCAATATGTTTTTTTAATACATCAACAAATAGTTTCGAGGCTTCATTAGGGTCCCTTTCTTCAAAAACTGAGTTCCACGTTTCTTTTTCGATATTTTTGGTTAAAATTTCATAATCAATTTCGATAACTTCTTTTGAATTATTCAGTTTATTTGTTTCGCGTATGTTAGGGATACTAATATAAATTGGATAGTGGTCTGTAATATTAACTATATGAGTAGTAGATAACACTTCATTTTTTTACGTTTTGCTTAATGAAAAAGTGGTCAATACACGTTTTAGTAGTGGAAGTTACTCGAGTAGGGTTATTTATACATGGAAAAAAGCCGTTTTCGTGTAGTACGTTTAGGTACTCAATAACTATTTTCTCGCGTGGCGATAGAAGATCTATGTTTATATCTCCAGCCCAAATTACATTTTCAACATTCGTATAATAAGACAATTTGGAATTCATATCACTAATAAATTCTAGAGCACTGTTACTAGGGGATCGGTAACATCCTATAATCCTGAAAATTTTATTATTAGGTAATTTGACGTCGATACTTTTGATAGTTGCTTTGGCTATCGCAAATACATTCTCAACAAAACTTAAATCATTTTTTACGTAAATAACTATGCCATCGTTTCGGTTTTGACACATTTTTGTAAAACAGTAATTATAACCATTTATGTAGAACTCATTATTTTCCATAATTTGAAAAGTTTCAGTTAGTATAATTACATCTAATGATATGTTAATAAACACAAAATTGGTCAAAGTTTTTTCTCAAAATTCGTATATTTAAGTGGAGAACATTCAAACCATTTTTATCTAAATTATTTTGGGTTAAAAAACTCTCGTGTAGAGGTTTTAGGTTAGGTTTTAAGAATTCTTTTGTATGGTCTATCATAGTAAACATTAAAAAATATTACACAACGTGTTTAATTATTATAATAGGTTAATTTAGAGAGTTTTTAAATCGTCTAGCGTTTTAATTCTTATGGAAGGCATGTTATCGGTTTTTCTGAGAAATACCTTTCCATTATTTACCCAGACATACTTATAATTTTTATTTTTGGCTACCATTTTGGTTTCATAAAGGATTTTTTTAATAACAATAGTTAATTGTTCATTAACATATATTCTATTATTTTTTAAATTTGGGTTAATATCGGTACCCTTTAAGTCTTTTTTTAATTTTGTTTGCTTTATCCAAGTATCTCTAACTTTCTTATTACTAACATTTACACGAATGACAGGGATTTGGTTATTTGTTCTAGGTAATCGGTAAATATTAAGAATGGCCTACCGGCCATTCTTATTTAAGGGGTCAGCGCGATTTCCTATGGCTAAAATTAATACAGCCAAGCGCAGGAGAATCAATAGTCTGGTCGCTAAAAATTTTAAGACTTTATTTTAAGCGATTTTCATGACCAAGATACAGTATTGTGGATCCCTAGCGGGATTATACTTACTGTCAACAATTATTGTCTGGCAGTACTACAATTAATTTTAATGTATCAGCGAGAAACGTAGAATCCCGTCATTTAACGAAAGTTAGTCGACTGTAGATAAGAACCTTCGTACTGTAATGAGTTAGTGTATCATTTTTGACATGGAAGGCCAACTGATCAGCTCGTATCCAGTTTCCCGGAAAAATGCAAAAATCAAATTTTGGCCGTCTTCGAGCTAACGTTGTTTTTCGCAATTTACTCAAGAAATAATAAACCATTTCTTATGGGAACTTTATTTAAATCTCATTATTTATACGTAATTAAGTATTTTTTAACTAAAAATTATCATTATCGTAATTAATTTAATTGCAGTGCAATAGTAATTAACATTTAACCGTTAAGCCTTTGCTTCGTAGGGAAAATTAGCCCGTAGAACCCGAATTACACGATCATATATTCTAGGTAAAAAATAACGTGTTTAGATAATTGGTAGTACCAGAAATAATTTTGTGGAAAGTGAAATTTAGTTTAAAGTTAATTTTGTTTTATCTCTTCCATAAGTTTTTTTAACAAGCTGATTTAATTACAGTAACGAAGTATGGTAAATATTTGAATAATTTTTCATAACAATGAGCATTCTGGGCATTCAAACTTAATCCTCTATGTAAAGGCTTCTTAATTATTCAGAAGCTTAACAAGTGAGTAGACGGAAATTATTGTTATTTGAGGATCAGTTATCATCAGTAGTGTACGAGCCATACCATTGTAAGGTAGTACAACCAGAACAGGGCTGGAGACTCACCATTCAAGTACTGTTGATAAATTTTTGGCTTTGTGAATATAAATTACACTTTGCCTCGGTGAATATAATATAAATTACACATGGTTGGTTTTTAATTTGAAAGCTCGGCAGAGTTCGAAACTCTTGATACATGATTGAGATAAAAGTAAACGATTAAAAGCTCTTCACAAATCATGCTATGCTACCCATAAACACTATCTCATCAAAGGTCTGTTTTTTATTGAAAGTTTTACCAAAATTAGCATATTGCACTTGCTTACTAGAACCAGTTATACACCTATTATCTTGTTGTCTAAGTCTTAATGGGAAATTAAAACTCAATTTAACATAACCAATTATCATCATTATTTCCCAATGTTAAGTAAAATATTTAAAATAATATTCAATATATTAAATTACATTCAATAATATTAAAATTTCTGTTCAAAATATATTTAAAATTAAACCTATTTATTTTCGAACTTATGGCTTTTATTTTAAATTATTAATTTTAGGAAAAATATGCCCTGAGGCATAGCAAAGAGACAGATATTAAATAAAAAATGCTTTAATCAAAGCAGTTGGAAGGTTGATTTAAGGGGTAGTTGGGATCTATGAAGGCACAGATATTGGAAATGTTTTAGAATTAAAGAGTTATTTTTTGGAATTATTTTAAAAAGCAAAATATATTTCTAAAATAATTTCCATCGATTTTCCTCACCTTTTATAGATTTTAAAACCCTTTCCTTAAATTTGAGCCTTGAAACTGTAACAGTAAACTGAGAAAATTTTAAATTCTAAAGGATTACGTGTAAAATTACAGCATTTAAATTGCTGAAACTCATTATAGAAACTTAACTGGTAAACAAGTCATCAATAAAAGGGAATTGCAATAAATTTAATCAAGACTGTTCAAGTTAACAGAGGAAATTTGGATGTAATTATAGCTTCTATTTTCACGACAACAGATGATAGTCTCTTCCTATAGAGAGAGCATGCAAGTGAAAGGAGAGCCATGTGTCTTGTCCTTTAGCTTAGAAAAGATAAGTCATGAATTTTCTTTTATTAAAAAGACTTCCAAGAGACCCTCTAGTCAATTTAAAATTCATAATTCAGTTTCCGTACATTGTAAACCCAAAGTTACGACTGAATGACTTATTTCAATTCGACTTGGTCTTTCTTGAAAGTCCCTTTAACATTTCAAACAGGCTACTGCAGTATAACTGCACACATATTATCAGTCCTTTCTAGAAATAAATGTGGTCATTTTAATGTAACTCTAAATGTTACTCTTTTTTACTACCAGCGGGTACTTGACTTCTGAGGATCTTCAGATTTTCATGATGCATGCCAAATTTAAATACTGATGTATAATTCTACTTTAAACCAGAAGTTTAAAATAATAAGTGCAGACTTGGATAGATATAATTTAGTACACGTCTGTTTTATAAATTCATTAAGAGAATTAGCTTACATAGAAAGTTGCAAACTCCTTTAACCGTTTAATTTCTTATGTATTTGTACAAAATTTTAATTTAACATATAAAACAGCATGTTAATTAAGGTTATAATATTTTCCGAGTAGTAGCATGGTAGTAGCTAGGAATATGAAAACTCGGTACCCTGGAATAGAAAAGTGTATTCCCCCACTACGAGCTCCACTCTCTCTCTACGGCAACGCAGCGCGAGCCAGAATCGCGGACATACGAGTTTAGCGCCACCTGTTTTTAAAAAATCCGTCTGCTAGTTTTCGAATATTAAAATTCATTGTCTATTCCTACTAAAAACACGGGACTAGAAATACGCGAATAGAAAAACTAGCAGACGAAAAGTCGATTAAAAGTGTAAAGATTCTACGATAGATGGCGATACTTCTTATGTCCGTTAATTTTTTACTGCCCCGCCTAAAACGGAAGACGACCACTCCAGGTTTACTTGAATCCTCCTAGGTAGTAGTTTGAAACCCAAAACTGCAGAATCCAGTTACGACAGCATAGCAGACAGCGTTGCCAGGTCAAAAACTGAAAATTATTGCACCCCTGATCAGCCTTGGAAATAAGGTTTTACTTTAAACTGGTCCTTATGACCAGTGACCCCCTAGCATATGAGTTATTAAACTGGTCCTTATGACCAGTGACCCCCTAGCATATGAGTTATTAAACTGGTCCTTATGACCAGTGACCCCCTAGCTTATGAATTATTAAACTGGTCTTATATAAAATGTTCTAATGTCATTTATAATCCTAAAAAACCTAAACTACATGTTTAGAAGTTAGATTATGTTGGTAACATTAACTTTACACGTATTCAAAATAGTTAACTTTATTTTATGAGTACCACAAGAATAGTACAATATAGTACTATCTCTCTTTCTCTAGGCCTCGTAACTCCCGAGTCCCCGGTCCATTACCGCGTAGCCAGGTAGCCTACCGTACTCCAGGGAAAGCGAGACTAGAGGATTGAGGGTTTGAGGCCAGAGGGGGGTTAGACCAAGGATTCTTTATTAACAGGATGAGTCGCCTACGGTATAACCTGTATTAGGAAAGCTGGGGCAGCTGCCTGGGGATTTAGGTAGACTATGAGGTCGTGAGCATCTTGTTTCGACAATCTCAAGGACAAATTCTAGTCTCTTCAAAATGGCGCTTTACGCTTACGAGAATAGGTAGTCGCTTAGTATTTTTTAGATGAGATTTAGTTTTAATTATCATATGTTTTATTATATTTGATTTTTTATTAATAAAGAATCCTTGGTTAGACAGTTCGACTCGTTCGAGAGATGCGAGCGAAGGGACTCTACATAAAAGCTCGACGTGCGGCCGTGGCGGTAGTAAGCAAAGTCGCTGTACATATAAATCCAGTTAATACGGAAATCAAAATTGATATAAATCTTAAATCATATGTAACATAATTACTCATAAGTATG
Organism: Leiobunum rupestre; assembly: GCF_980474605.1. Lineage (NCBI taxonomy): Eukaryota > Metazoa > Arthropoda > Arachnida > Opiliones > Sclerosomatidae > Leiobunum > Leiobunum rupestre. Next base: position 25,999,590 of record NC_143393.1, on the reverse strand, counting down.
CCACTGTACCTTTATTCCATTCAAAAATCTTCACTAACGGTTTGTTTCACCACGAACCAGTAAAAAAGTGGACTACGTTAGATTTTAACCTTTTTATTCATCCTAGTAATTTTGGGAGTCACACTATTGGCTACTAACATATTTATTTAAGCCAATGGAAAACCTCTAAATTGAGAAGGAATTTTTTGCGTCGGAATTTTAGTCAGCCCTATGTAGCTTTATTGAAATTTATAAACTCGCTCGGTTTGTGCAGATGAAGTTAAATTATGAGTAATTTAGAAAAATAAAAGGTTGGGGAAAATGACCAATAAGTGATCGCTTTCCGAAAATGGAACAAGACGTCGAAGTGGGATATTCCACCAGCGTTATTAAAACCCATATCAAGCCTAGAAGTATTAGGCCTAGGCTCTAAATAATCTTCAAAGACTCCAACCTTGTAGATGCGCCAGAAAAGCTCAACGAGAATTTCAACTATTTTTCCAATAAACCTGCATCTTCATTAATTTGCAAATTAATTACAATAACAGAACTTGACACTATATTGTAGTACATTTTTGCTCAAATCGGTTTGTTTACTAAAATAATGGCCGTCGATTTATCAGACGTAGAGCTAATTATACGACGGCATAATCGGCATTTGAGATTCGATGACGTCAAATATGACATCAAATATGACGTCAAATATTACGTAGGGTACGGATGACGCAATATCTGTGAAACAAACCGTTAGTAAAGAAATAGAGCTAGTGCCATACTTATGAGTAATTATGTTACATATGCTTAAATTAATATGTAATCTCCTATTATTTGGAATTATTAAACTGGTCACCTTCTGTTTTTTGTTATTATTTCGAATTAATAAACTGGACACGGTGACCAGTGACCCCCCAAATTTTGAATAAATTAACTGGTCTGAGCAATTAATTAACTGGTCTTTGACCACCTGACCACCGTTATTTCCAAGGCTGCCCCTGATCGAGAATTATTGAATTCTAGGAAAAATTATTGCATTTCCTCTTATTCAGAGAACTTGTAGTTTTTTAAAAATTTAATATTATTTTCTTTATGAAACATGAGTCAAAACCACCCAATTTAGAGATATTAAGGCGGAAGTCGGTGGTTTTGTGTTTTGGGGAAAAATAAGAGATGGCGCTATCGTGCTGGAGCTGAGTAAAACAGAACTGTCAAACTGCCGCAAACTGTAACTTTAGTAATTATGAGTTACAGCATAGACGGTATATTATACTGTCTATGGTTACAGCTCCAGACAATTTTGTTTTTATGGGGCTGAACATGAATAAAAATCATAATATTCGATTTATGTAAAAATTATTGAAAATATGGTACATCTTAAGGAAATTATTGCAAAAAAGCGTACCATATGGTACACGGCTAAAATTATGGTACGACCAAGATTTTGAAGTAAAATTATTGAAGTGTACCATAATTATGGTACGCCTGGCAACGCTGATAGCAGACGTCTATACAGGGCTTTTTGTTATTTTTTTGTTTGAGACTCACACACATTGGTGTCGACCCTAGGCCTTAGACACCAGCACACACACAATAACTGATTAATCAGGGTGAGATATGTGTAACGGCCACGCCACGGCGGGATACGTGGCGATAGGGGTGGGGACACGCGTTGCGGAAGTATCCCGACCACTTATACTTAATTCTGAACTAAACACGCGTACTCCTTTACAATTTAAAATTTTCTCAGTTTACTGTTACAGTTTCAAGGCTCAAATTTAAGGAAAGGGTTTTAAAATCTATAAAATGTGAGGAAAATCAATGGAAATTATTTTAGAAATATATTTTGCTTTTTAAAATAATACCAAAAAATAACTCTTTAATTCTAAAACATTTCCAATATCTGTACCTTCATAGATCCCAACTACCCCTTAAATCAACCTTCCAACTGCTTTGATTAAAGCATTTTTTATTTATCTATTATGCCATCATCATCATAATTAGTACCAATTGCATAAGACAGTGTTTTCAAAATGTCAATAAGTTGTTCAATCTTGGTTGCTTCAATACCGGTGTTTTCTAAATTTTGGCCTAAATTCTCTTGCCTAACTTCGTTTAACAAAATTTCTTGGTTTTGTACTTTTACTTTAAGTTCCAAATTTTTTACTTTGAGATTATTATTAACATTTTTGATAAGGTTAATTTCATTAGATAAGTTTCCTAGGGTTACATGGAAGTCATCTATTTTATTTGAACAAAATTGAAGAGATTTTTCGATATCGTCTATTTTGTTGACCTTGAGTTCAATATCTGGTATTTTGTTTACTTTAGTTTCGATGTCTACGATTTTATTCACTTTGACTTCAATGTCGGCAATTTTGCACACTTTAGCCTCTATTTCGTCAATTTTCTTCATTTTTGAGTGAATGTCACTTACTTGTTGTATAAGTAGTTTTAGATCACTGTTGGTTTGATTTTCTTCTGGGTCTTCCATACTAGTGCTGCTTAAGCTGGATAGCTTGCAGGTTTCGCATTTCCACGATATTTTTCGAAAACCCATTTTTCGAAAGGTTTCTTCATTTTTTATACTCGTACAGGCAACGTGTAGGAATTCTTTACAGGAGGAACACTGTATAATATCCTTCGTATTTTCCACAAACTTTATCAAACACTTTTTACACGACATTTTCCGCGTCTGTTATCTCTGATGTCAATTTCAAAAAATGAAGTTTATCGGAGCCGTTCTGGAGCGTGGCCGCTCAGGACGAAGTTCGGAATAATATCACTAGTTACATTTAAACTTGCAGTAATTTTATATTCATCAAAAATTATATCATTTTTCAATAACAAACACACACTTTTTGCCGTTATCATCAAAGCTAGACCTTTTTGACATCAAGCAACAAAACCTACTCTCGGCAACTTTTTCTTTTTGAAAATTTATAGAAATATGAAATACGCGTTTAGAGCGGCTGGAACTATACTCCGACCTCCACAAAATATTCCAAAGACTAACGAATACACTCATGAAATGCGTGCCGGAAACGAATTTTCTAAAAATGGTTTTAATCTTTGCAAAAATATTTCGAAAATCAGCAGGAGGTGCAAAGATAGAATGCTCTTCTTTGGTTGTGGGACAGGGTGGTTGAAATAATGTTTCTAACGCACATAGTGATTGAGATAGCATTGTAAGGATTTATTGCTTATAAAGCGACTGTTAGGTTAAAATACCTGCTGCACTAATTCTGTGAAAGAACTCGCGGACCGCTAATCGCTTCATTTGCATCCAAAAATGGTATTTTTGCCGTTTTTTATCGCCATGATCTCATTGGTACAGAGTGTCCTAATAAAAATGTTTAGAAATTTAAACATGATTTAATCTTTTTTAATCTTTAAACATCGAAAGCTACAGATTTAATTTTAATCTAATTTAATAATGATTCAATTTTACGAGGGTGTCCTAATAACATTGGAGTGAGCTGCCCCTCGGTCTTCGTAGAACTAATAGCGCAACTACTTGTTGCTTCAAAAGTATCCGGACGAGCCAGCTATCGCCCCTATGGTATTGTATCAACTTTACTTTTCAAGGCTGCTTAGCACGTCGAGAGCGAATATCTCCGCTGTAAACCACGCCCGTTTCTATGAGGTTGCCCGATTGGAAAATGGCAGCCAAAAAATTAATAAAACTCTACATATCTTTAGTTATTTGATTGGCATCTTTTTAAATTTTCGTAATATATCAATTAACCCTGTTTCAATGCATGTTTGCCAGCTACCGGTTTCACGTACACCAAAATTCATAAAACACAAATCGTGCTGAGTGCCCTAAGCTACATTTTAAGCTATAATTTTAGACTATATGGTGTATTTAAAAAAATAATATTTTACATAACTATACTTCATTTTAAAGTATTACTCGTTTAGTTAATATGTAGCCTCTTACAATTTTAGATGTCATTTTAGAAATTTTTATGTTTAAGTATATACACCGGGAGACATTGATAGGTGAATTTGTTGTAATGATTTATAATAAAAAGTACTGCTACTTCATGGAATTTGAAAAATTATTTTATTAAAATAAAATGATATAATCAGAATATTGTAGCGGCTGACGAAGGACTACGGTCCGAAAGCTCCCGATCATTTTATTTTAATAAAATCATTTTTTAAATTCCATGAAGTAGCAGTACTTTTTATTATAAATAATTACAACAAATTGAAATAGAACCATGGAACAAAATTTTAAAATTCAAGATTGATAGGTGAAATTTCGTCATTTTCTGAAAATACTTTCACACTGTCTGAAAAATTATTTTTAACCACTAGCTGCCAGATCAATTTTTTCAATTGAAAGTTTGTATCATCTGAGCCTACGAATACCTTTCGTTCGTTGGAAAAAGACCTATATTTCATTGAAAAACATGTCTTGAAAAATTAAATAACCCCGGATTCAATTCCTTTCGAAATTTGTTTCCTATTTATTTTCATTGGTTTTCAGAAAACTAAATGTCAGGTAACTGTCCAGCAGCTAACTGAATCTGGCGAGATTAATTAAAGTAGATCGGTTCAGGTCGGCTATGAATCAGATACAATTTCAGATGGCATTACTTTGTGCGGGGAAAGATAAATCTGATCTGACTTATTGATTATCTTCAAAAATCTGAGAAATATGTTTACGCAAAGATCAAAGCGTAGTATCTGTAAATCAAAGCCGCTGACGCCATTTTCGCAGCGGATTTTTACCTAGAACCCTCTTCATATTTCGCCAATGACCATACAAATCGTTAGGCGCGTAGGACCAGTGGCGGTTTTCCCCACAGGCGCACGAGGCGCGCGCCCTAGGGCCCCCGATTTTTAGGGGCCCCATTTTAGCCGAAAAACCAAAATCCGGAGAAGCCCCAAATCCAAAGCTGATGCTTAAAATAAATTAGTTCCATATATTCGAAAATTTCGAAAGTTCTCCTAGTCGTTTGCCCTACCACATTAATAATATTAAAAGGTTTTCCATTTACCAGTGAATCTCAACAAAAAAATCCTGCTATACGTTTTCATCTAAGCCACGCTTTACAACCAACTTCCTTATATTTTATTAATTAATATTAAAATAAAATTAAGCACAACTCTTGGAAAATAGGTTGCGGATCCGGGATCTTTTTAAAAAGATAAAGAACTTATTACTTAAGGTAAGTGTAACTGAGTCAGGTACGCTGGGGTGGCTAAAAACCTTATTGGGTAATTTTGGTACCGTTATTGTAGTGTTACGTTAAGTTAAATTACCACTGGTAAATTGAATTAAATGTAACTTAAAAACATGTTTATTTGATTTTAAAACAAAATTCTAATCGGTTAATGCTACATTAAAAACGTTTAATATGTATCGCTTTATTAGTCTATTTTTTTATTCTTCGCGTATCGCACTATATCCAAAATGTTTACGTAACTAACAGTAACTTACGTAAACATTTTGGATATAGTGCGATACGCGAAGAATAAAAAAATAGACTAATAAAGCGATACATTTTAAACGTTTATAAGTTACATTTAATTCAAATAACCGTAATTTAAATAGGAACTCCGAACTTGACATGAGGGAATACACCATGATGAAACGTCATTATGAATCTGGTGCAAAAAAGCGGCAAAAACGTCAAGAAAGATAAAATGAAACCAATCACCAGAATAAATCTTTAATGTCGTTTTTAGTTCGTAAAGAGGCGACAAGAGATATATTAAATCCCGCCACAGAAGAAGCTGAAGAACAACCAGATGGAATACTAGAAATTTAACAACATACAGCAGAAACGTGTTCGGTTGTCAAAGAAAATGTCACAAATACTGAGAATGTAGATAAGGAAACTGAAACACAAAAAGAAGAATATCACCTTGTACAACATAATTTGTTGGATATAGCTCTATGGCCAGATATATTGACTGAAGGAATGCTAGAACAAATTTTAAATGATAAACCGAAGAATATTGGTAATCCAGTAAAAGCAGGAATACTTGTTAAAGATCGGGACCGAACCTATTTTCGTCATTTTTCTGAAAAAAACTTTTTTAGATTGAAATCTAATGGAACCCAAGAAAAACGCGAAAGGCCAAAGTGTGTATTGCTATATTTGCAAAATGTTTTCCAAAAAAAAAAACACAATTTTTTACTAAAGGTTGTACAGATTGGAAAAACATATCACTAAGAATTTCTGAACACGAAAATTCAGTCGACCATAGAAGTGCTATGTGCGTGTTTTGCAAACGTTCTGAAATTGAAGGTAGAATTGATACCGAAATAAGGAAACAAGTTGAATCTGAAAAACAATATCGGAGAAATGTTCTAGAACGGGTAGTTAAAACAATAAAATTCCCTGCGTCCCAAGGTCTAGCATTTCGAGGGCCCCAGAATAATAAAGGAAATTATTTTCGATGTTTAGAGTACCTCGCGGAGTTTGACCCATTTATTAATAACCATTTGAAGAAATACAGTAAACACGGGAAAGGATCTGTTAGTTACTTATCAAACACTATTTGCGATGAATTCATAAATATAATGGGAGATAAATTACGAAATCAATTTATCGAAGAATTGAAAACGGCCACATATTTCTCTTTAATAATTGACTCTACACCCGATATTAGTCACGTGGATCAGCTTTGTTTTGTCGTTAGATATGTATTACCCGATGGTCAAATTAAGGATAGATTTCTTTCCTTCATTGATATTCATTCACATCATGCTGTTAATTTGGAACAAGTTATAATAGAAACCCTAAATAAATGGGGTATAGATATTACAAAATGTAGAGGACAGAGCTACGACAATGCGTCCAACATGTCCGGAAACTACACTGGATTACAATCTCGGATTAAACAACACAGTCCTGCTGCTGAGTATATTCCCTGTTCTAGTCACAGTTTAAAATTTTACAATGTCGCTTCAATCGCTTCTTATGATCATCTGACAGTTTCACATTGCCACGCAGACCATTTATACAACATTCCACAATAGCTTTAATCGCGTCGTTATTAGCATATTTGATGGCGGCATTTCTTTGGCACGAATTACACTTAGACAGATATTCTAAAAACTCCTTACGACTATGAATTCTCTTAATTTTGGAATGAAAACGGCAGCTTCTTCTCTTGGTAGTCCGGTTCGTAGTCTGTGATCATCTGACGTAGTTGGTTTCAAATCCACCCATAAATACCCAAAGTCTCTAGCAATTGCTTGATGAAAGGCGTCGATGACGTATTTACTGTTAGTGGGAGAAATCTGTGGTGTCTTGAAAATTATCAGATAGTGCGCGTTTAAAATTAACGTTCTAATTTCCTTCCCAGGATAATACAAATTTTGCATAAGTTCAAAAACCGACGTGTTTTTATGATGAGAACCTCTTATAAACAAATTCGTGGCATCCTTGTTTTTTGACATTTCACAAAGTAAATCATCAAGAATAACAAAATTCTTGACATTTGGGTAACTCAGTACACGAGACCGTCGGTGGTGCGATGCTATACCCATTTCTTTCAAATGAGACAACACCCTTAGCATGATTAACCCGCCTTCCAGCTTTACACCCACAACCTCCATCAGTTATGTTAACAGTTTTTATTGCAACGATTGGAGTGTATGGCTTTTACGTAGACTACCTTTGTCACACTAAAATTAAAGAAATTTAATTAAAGTTCAGAATCTGTATTAAATTTTAGGAAATAATATACAAACCTGTTGAATGACGTTTCAACTGATCCACTTCTTATATAGCTAACGGTGGCGAACTTGTAGCTTCTTTCAAACTAGCGTTTGGTAAAAAGCTAAAATGTTATCTAAGCTATGTTTTTGTACATTTCTACAGATTTGGTGTAGCCCAAAGTAGGGAAACATTTTCAGTTGTCTTCAAATACTAGTTAAGCCTTGGGTAGCCCTCGACGCTGAGCTCACGCTTTCGTTTGCCGCCATCTTTGAAAGGCCGGGTGTGAAGGTTGCCAGGCAAATTATCTAAAACGGAAGTCGTTCAAAACTTTAAGATGGCGGGATAAAATAGCGCGCCCAATTTTTTCATTCGTGTGTTCTTCCATTTTGAATAATTCGGGTGAGAAATGAGTCGGGATGCGGCGTCTGCTTCCTCGGTTTGGCGGGAAAGCTCATCGAACCTGTGAGATAACATGTTTTTAATGATGGCGTAGATACTTATCTCGTACGGGATATATACTTCTGATACCGTTAAAACCAAAACGACTGCTTTTAAATGTTTCTTAAATAGGTCCTAATTAAGTGCCAGGTTAATTTGACGTAGGTAAACATGATTCTGTTGGCGCTTTGATTTGTATTTTTGAAATTACGTCATATACTTCTGTATCGTGTGCTGATTGATTCATGAGGTATTCAGTTCGGAATCCATATTCCTGCCATTCCATCGGATGTTTAATTTTCTATTGTTGAAGAAGCCCCGCGAGGCTGTCAAAAATTGCCAGAGCCGACGATATTCCGCGTCGTCTCGGCTGGGTATTGGGTTAAGTTTTCAACTAGCAATAGTCGCACCTCAGTTACACCTCATTGGTTACGACAATGCCTCTGCGCAATGATAACGTACCAAGAAATTGTATTAGATTTTCGTAAATGTAGTATTAAATTGAAAAGCACAATACGACCGTCTCATTTTAGAATTTATAAGCTAGATAAACATTTTATTCATGTATAATAAACATTATTTAATACCTTACTAGTATTTTAAGTAAGTACTAAAAATATATGTCAATTTATCGGCGAAATGTAATAATATCTGAGAAGTGAAAGGAGCTCACTCTTTTCTCTTTAAAATTGCGTTTTAAGATATTTTGTAATCCATTTCATAGGCACTCAAATTGTTGTTTTTAACGTGAACTACATTATGCACTTACTGTTTCAGAGGGTGCCAGATTTCGAATACCTATTTCATTGTGTCGTTTAAAACTCCCAAAAGCAAGAAAAATACCCAAAAATACGAAATTACACTAATTTACGGACAACGTTTTGAGAGACTGATCTAAGAAAGAAAGTTGGCATTTGGTTCAATAGATATTCGAATATGATCAACGCATAAATCCCCTTCAATGTTTTTAACTCTCTGAATGATCTATTCCATGTAAGATAGCGAAACTAGTCGTTTCAACCTTTTAATATTATTAAAATTAAAGTTTTACTCTGTAATTTAAAGTTGTCTTTTATTGTCTTCTATTACAGGTGTTTTTACCTCTCCGAGGGGTTATACAACGACCGTGTCTGTGGGTGGGTCTGTGGGTGGGTCCGTGGGTGGGTCTGTGGGTGGGTCTGTCTGTCTATCAGGACTGCGAACGCGTTCGCATGTTCGGTGCAAAGTGTAATCACTGCGTACGCAGTTTCTCAAAGGGTTGGCAAAACCACCGTGTGACGGTGAGCGTTAACGGATGCATTTGCGGTTTGGTTTGGATGGTGTTGTTTGTAATGTTTATGCGTAGGTTGTGAGTGTTGAATTTGCTGTGTTTGTGTTCTGATGGTTGTGCATGTTGAGTCTGTTGTGTTTATATGGGCGTTTTCTCTCCAACTTCTTCTTAATGACTTTGGGACGGACCGAGTGCTGAGTGTAATGCTACCTCTCAACGTCCAATGGCAGGGTTTCCACCAGTTGTACACGGTATTCGTCTTAGTATCAATTTGCGATCGCATCGGGCGGGATTTGAACCCGAGACCTCCTGATTGACAGGCGGACGTTCTACCACAGAACCACCGACACTTGTTACGCCTTATTGAAAATTAGACCTTCAGCTTTATCGGAAGCGTATTTAATAGAGTAGGAAATTTTGGTTTAATTGAAATAGAATTGAAATTGAAATTATTGCATCGAAGAAATTCTAATTTAGCGTTTCTCTATTGATTAAAAACAAATGCGCCACCCAGGTTTCGAACCCAGACCATTCGGCTTGGCAGTCGAGCGCTCTACCACAGAACCACCGATAGCTGCTTAGATTCACTGAAATTAAGACAGGCATTGTAAGCATAATAGGTAATAAAGTGTTTTTTTATTAATGAATTTATGAAGGCCTAATCTGGTATTTTTTAAAGGTTAAATCTTGTTTTAGCGCAGTCAGCCGAGATTAGAGGGTTAAAGGGTAGACCCTGTGGGTGGTCCACTTTCTTAACGACCTATATATAGTTCTGTTAATTCAAAGGAGATAATTTAACGTTAATTGCTTTAAGAGCTGGCGGTTAGTCAAGTGGCTCTCTGTGCTTTGTTGATGGTAAGGTTTTTGCTTCTTGTAAATACATTTGGTGTGGATATTTGGATATCTACGATTTCTAACGCAGTCAATGATTTCTTGGGTGTGCGAGTCATTATATGATATTGGAAATTGGACGGCATTGGTCTTTTTCATGTGGTATGCGTCACAACGTCAACAGGAAGTGAACGAGTCGTCCACTACCAGATATCTACGGTATCTTCATCAAGGGCGAGTGTTGAAATAAAATGAGCGTTAAAGATGCGGCAAGTATTTCGTAAGCGAGTAATTCCAAAAAGCCTCTGTAGATATTTCTTTCATTAAAATTTGCTTCGTATTATATTTAACTGATAAACTTTTTCTGTAAAAGGGTTTAATTCAATTGTGCATTGTTATAGTACGTCTAACTTACTGTTGTAACTACTTAACTTATGATATTCTGAATAAATTAAAATTGGTCGTTTCGTCTCAATTATTTTAATTATAATTAAAATTTTATACCGGGCGGGATAGAAATGGGTTAATATTTTTAACAAATAACTCTAAATTGCGGAGATATATCTTTAAGGGTTATCTCGAGAAATTAATACCACTAGGGACAATTCTTCCGAGGAGAGGTATATTTTGGCTTGCCAACTTGTTCTATTTTAATTAGAATGTGTACAAGATTGATTTTCAACTTAAATTTTTAACATGCGTTTTTAGAAAGACGAAATCCATCTTCGTCCTCGCTATCGTGAACCCCTTAATGTCCCGCGCCTTCTCCCGGCGCCAGGACGGAAGGACATGTGTCAGAATTTATAGCCCGGTGTACCGGTAAGATTTAAACCACACCACCGGAGGTCTATCATCAGAATGCCCTACGCCAGCGTCCACAAGCCCGGACAGGTGACAAAACCAGCATGGGTAGTAGAACCCTACTACTCATGGTCGCACCCTCGACGCAAGCCGCTCAACCCAGCAGAAGGTGCAGCAATGGTTCGATCAGCTCGCCACTTCGCACAAAGCAGTGGGATTGAGAGCGGATGCTCTAGCAACTGCGGCCGACACCCTTCGGAAGGACAGTCGTTAGTGTTTTTGTATACCCCTGCATCGTATTCTAGTACATAACAGGGGTTAAAGATAAGTATAAAATGTAGAGTATGTAAAATGAAAAAAGATAGAATAAGTCTAGCAAAACCACAGTCAAGGGAAAGCACCAGAGCAAAACCAGCGAAGAGAGAGGACCCCGAGAAGTCAGACTCTGCAAGGAGACACGAGAGGCGAAGCACAGGCAGAAAGCCGCCCACGACCGCCGGAAAATTTATTATGAACAAATATATATATAAACTTTTTACAAATGTTGAAAGAGGCCTCAATTAAAATTAAACGCATACAATGAGTAAAGGTTTTTTTTTTAACAGATTATGAAAGAGGCCTTATTTAAAAGTAAACGCATACAATGAGTAAATGTTTTTTTTTGTAACAGATTGTGAAAGAGGTCGTACTTAAAACGAGACGCGTACAAAGAGTAACTGCTTTTAACACGCGTACATGTAAGTAAAACACGTACAACTGAGTAAGATTAATTTTTTTTTCAGGTGAGGAGAGAGGCCGTATTTGTGGAAGTTCACGCGTCCGAAGAGTGAAATGTGGTAGGTATGGTTTTTTTTTAATTTTTTTTTTTGAAAGTTAGAGAAGCCGAAATTGTGGGAGTTCACGCGTCCGAAGAAGAAATGTGGTGAGTAGATATATATATTTTCCCTTTCCAGGTGAGGAGAGAAGCCGTATTTGTGGTAGTTCACGCGTCCGAAGAGTGAAATGTGGTAAGTTATTTTTTTTTTTTTCAGATGGTGAGAAAAGCCGTAATTGTGGGAGTTCACGCGTCCGATGAAGATATGTGGTAAGTATGGGTTTTTTTTTTCAGGTGAGGAGAGAGGCCGTATTTGTGGAAGTTCACGCGTCCGAAGAGTGAAATGTGGTGAGTAGATATATATAATTTTTTTTTTCCTTTCCAGGTGAGGAGAGAAGCCGTATTTGTGGTAGTTCACGCGTCCGAAGAGTGAAATGTGGTAAGTTTTTTTTTTTTTCAGATGGTGAGAAAAGCCGTAATTGTGGGAGTTCACGCGTCAGATGACGATATGTGGTAAGTATGGTTTTTTTTTGTTTCTTTGAACAACAAATTAATTAAATAAAAATTTAAAAAGAAAAACAAGAAATAAGTTGAAGACGAAAAGTTTCGAAGTGTTCCAGTATGAGTCGCATGAGGGCCGAAATTTGTTTATAAGAGTCATTGTCATTCCAAAGTTCGTTAGCTTGGTCTAGGTATTTTGCACGATCCACGAAACCCTCCGTGAAAGGGCAGGCCCATATATAGTGTTTCGCATCAGCTATATCAGCACCGCAACCACAACCGCCGTTATCAAGATGGCCAAGTTTGAACAAATAATGTGGAAATTTTCCGTGACCAATTAAAATTTGTGCGGTGTAATAATCAACACCTTTGGTTTCCAAAGAAACCTTTGGCACGAATGTGTGAGTGTGACGGCCTTTTTCAGAGAATGTCCATGACGTTTGCCATGCCATCATCGATATTTGCCGCAGGTCCGATTTGATAGCCTGACGAGTTCGGCCAATGTCTAACGATATTGAAGTTGAAGATGAGCCAGCTCCTTTTGCCAAGATGTCCGCCCTCTCGTTGCCCGTAGTGCCACAGTGATCCTTTGTCCAGAAGATTTCAATGTTAGGTTGCTCGAACAGTGTTCGTTGTAAGTTAGATACGATCGGATCGGTGTTGGTATGGTTTTTTAAAGCCATAATCGATGATAAACTGTCAGTGAATATTGTAATTTTATCGTCGATGTTTTCGTCATATGTCCATTGTACCGCCTTCTGGATAGCGGACAGTTCGGCTTGGAATATTGTAGCGTACGTCGGTAAAACAAATTGTTTGAATAAAAGTTCCGTGCCATCATGAAAAAGTACAAATGCAAAGCCCACTGCGTCTGGGGTCTTGGAGCCGTCAGTAAATATTTCTAGACCCTCTCCGGAAGGACAGGACAGATTCTTCTTCGGAGACCACGGACTTCAACATTGGGAGCAACAACGAAGGAGATCCCGGTGGTGGACATACTTGCCCAGGCCAACACTATGCCGCGCCTTACCCCTTCCCCGGCGCATTACAATGGGCTTAAACACCACACTTCCTTAAGCATCATTAAAACACATTCTCATAAAAAAACCAAATGTAAAATTAATTAATTATGTACAGTCCCGATCAAAGGTTTCTGGCCGTTTTCTCTTGGCAGCCATTTTGTTTCTATTTTAGGTAGAGAGCCGATTGAGGTCTTCTATGAAAGAATACCCCCCACGAAAATTATTTCAAGTGAAAATTAATGCTTTGCCATCATTAGGGCGCGAGCAAAGCCATAAAAGCCAAACCCTTTCAAAATGACCCCATGAAAAATAAATTAAATTTTTCGTGTATACTTTTAAGCGACATAAAGCGAGATAAAAAGGTTTTGCCCACTCTCCTAGTTATGGGACTATTACACTCACAGTACGTTCGTTCGGTTTTTACTAAACCAATGCATTCCTAATTGGGGGTTTTAATTTTTATCGAGTCAAGTCCTACGTATTTAGTCGTTTTGGTAAATTGGTATCATTTATCATTCTAACCTTGACGGTTGAAGAGTTATGCCACTAACGGCGGTGGCAGCTACGTACCAGGTAAACGTTGTACACATGTCAACAAATGCATTGGGGATTGTTTGTCCAAAACCGTTTAAATCACAAAGCGTCTACCGACCGAATAGTTGGAGTGTAGCGTTAGCTATAGACCTGCAATAGATAAGATAAAACAAGACGTACGACGGTCAGAATACACACAATCCTTCTAATGTGTTAAGTTTGTTTGAGCTATACATACATTACCATTGATAGCCTTTCATAAAGTTTTCAAATCGGAGCCCAAGAAGTTGGGCATTTTCCTAATTTACTTACGGTGATTTTGCTTTGTGTGGTAGATATTTTCATTAAAATTAAGTCCGATAACGTTAAAAAAAATTTATTGGATAGGTTAGGATTCAGTGGACCTACAACTTCGGTTTTATCAGTAAATATTAAATTTAAGTATAGTTTTCAGGGTAATTTACGGGACCCCAATTTTAGGTTTTTATATTTTCGCCTAAAAATCTACATACAGTTCCTTAATTTAAGTCCGATTTTCATGAAAGTTATATTTTTGAATAGCTGTGGTTTACATATAACCTAGAATTGCAAAAACGTTCCTTAAATTTAATTCTAAGTAAGGTTTTTTCGGCAGCGTATACGGACCCACGCAATTTCCAACATTGTAAATCCGCGTGTTAGGTTTACGCGCCCGTTTCCCTTTGGCGTTTTTCAAGGCCGTTCAGAGTGGGCCGCGCTTTCAACGTATGGACAGAAGTAACAATTAAGTATGACACTGATCTACCTAGTCTTCGGCGTATGACCAGAAGTAATAAGTGTGACACTCAACGGCTGACTAGTAGTAACAAAATCAGACCGGCGTTGCAGGTTGCTGTAAATACATTCGAACGAGATATCATTGAAGAGGTATGCGCGACACGGCACAATCAGCGGCAACGGCTACACTGTACGTGAGACTAATATACACAAATCCTTAGGATTGTGTGTAAAAATGACGCTGAATGTAAACATACCAAGGTTACTTCCTTTCTTAATATTGTAATATTGACCAGAGTGTTCTGTGCAGTCGATTAATAAACATTATCTAGCTCTCAGTGCCATTATGTCGAACTATTCTCAGTTAACTGGTTAAGCTAAATACAATACAGGGAGGGGAAAAGAGTCGACCACATGTTGCGCCCAATAATAAAAACCCGTCACCTGCTCCGAGAGAATTTGGTAATTTATCAATTAAGCCAGCTACCGGTTTGACGTTTGCCAAAATCACAATCGTGCGGAGTGCCCTAAGCTACACCACGAGCCAATCTAGGGCTTTTCTGATCATTTCGATCGAAAAATTCAGTGACCTATAAATAATCGGACAATTTACAGATAATTTTCCGAATAAATCTCTCGCACGTTTCCCCGATGACATTTTAGTTCAAATAAATTTCATATTGTTTAGCTGATTAAGTTTTTATGTATATAAACCTAACTGGTTTTTAAACATAATAAGTTTATCATTGCCTGTTTTCGAAAATATATTTTACCCGAAAAACCACGAAGAGCTTTAGCTATTTAATTTTGTAACTGTTAATTTATGTTTTAGAAATAACCAAATAGATTATAGAGTAATGGCAGTGCTACGTCACGCAACGTCACCCTTGCTTTTTCCTATTCATAAAAAATTAGCGCCCACAATGGCGGCCATGGCCAAAGCTACGGAGTGCAACTACTCTATAGGTTCGTAATAGAAAGATATTGAACATATTTCCGAGAAAAGAAAACATCGTATTTTTGAACAAATTTTACCGTCATTAATTAATCAAAAATATTTTTCAAATCAAATAGAAAGAATGCTAATTTAAACGAACAACAAAACATATGTAATTATCCAAATTCTGTATTACTCGACTAAATTTATTTCAAATATATCGTATAAGTCGGGTAATAATGCTAGATCTAAATTCAATATTCTTCGGCTGCAAGCAAATACCATAGACTTAAATACGTCATAACTTAGATTTTGAATTCCCATTAGAAAGGCTAGAAATAAATAAGATTTATGTACTTTGACACATTCCCCTTAAATATTGGGTTACGAAAACGAAGTCTTTGGAGACATAAGAACTTTCTAAAGTTTTAAATACTGAACACCCACCAAATTAATAACGCAGGTGTCGCGCTAAAGTGGCTGAACTGGTCTTGAAGATCTGCAGACCAGAAAATTAAAGACCCTATCATAGCCTATGGCCTGGAGTCAAAGATAAATGTCTCGAGAGGGTGGGCATCCGTACTTGTACTGTTGAAGAAACCAGGTGGTACTTGTACTGTTGAAGAAACCAAGAGGTACTTGTACTGTTGAAGAAACCAGGTGGTACTTGTACTGTTGAAGAAACCAGGTGGTACTTGTACTGTTGAAGAAACCAGGTGGTACTTGTACTGTTGAAGAAACCAGGTGGTACTTGTACTGTTGAAGAAACCAGGTGGTACTTGTACTGTTGAAGAAACCAGGTGGTACTTGTACTGTTGAAGAAACCAGGTGGTACTTGTACTGTTGAAGAAACCAGGTGGTACTTGTACTGTTGAAGAAACCAGGTGGTACTTGTACTGTTGAAGAAACCAGGTGGTACTTGTACTGTTGAAGAAACCAGGAGGTACTTGTACTGTTGAAGAAATCAGGTGGTACTTGTACTGTTGAAGAAACCAGGTGGTACTTGTACTGTTGAAGAAACCAGGTGGTACTTGTACTGTTGAAGAAACCAGGTGGTACTTGTACTGTTGAAGAAACCAGGAGGTACTTGTACTGTTGAAGAAATCAGGTGGTACTTGTACTGTTGAAGAAACCAGGTGGTACTTGTACTGTTGAAGAAACCAGGTGGTACTTGTACTGTTGAAGAAACCAGGTGGTACTTGTACTGTTGAAGAAACCAGGTTGTACTTGTACTGTTGAAGAAACCAGGTGGTACTTGTACTGTTGAAGAAACCAGGTGGTACTTGTACTGTTGAAGAAACCAGGTGGTACTTGTACTGTTGAAGAAACCAGGAGGTACTTGTACTGTTGAAGAAACCAGGTGGTACTTGTACTGTTGAAGAAACCAGGTGGTACTTGTACTGTTGAAGAAACCAGGTGGTACTTGTACTGTTGAAGAAACCAGGTGGTACTTGTACTGTTGAAGAAACCAGGAGGTACTTGTACTGTTGAAGAAACCAGGTGGTACTTGTACTGTTGAAGAAACCAGGTGGTACTTGTACTGTTGAAGAAACCAGGTGGTACTTGTACTGTTGAAGAAACCAGGTGGTACTTGTACTGTTGAAGAAACCAGGTGGTACTTGTACTGTTGAAGAAACCAGGTGGTACTTGTACTGTTGAAGAAACCAGGTGGTACTTGTACTGTTGAAGAAACCAGGTGGTACTTGTACTGTTGAAGAAACCAGGTGGTACTTGTACTGTTGAAGAAACCAGGAGGTACTTGTACTGTTGAAGAAACCAGGAGGTACTTGTACTGTTGAAGAAACCAGGTGGTACTTGTACTGTTGAAGAAACCAGGTGGTACTTGTACTGTTGAAGAAACCAGGTGGTACTTGTACTGTTGAAGAAACCAGGTGGTACTTGTACTGTTGAAGAAACCAGGTGGTACTTGTACTGTTGAAGAAACCAGGTGGTACTTGTACTGTTGAAGAAACCAGGTGGTACTTGTACTGTTGAAGAAACCAGGTGGTACTTGTACTGTTGAAGAAACCAGGAGGTACTTGTACTGTTGAAGAAATCAGGTGGTACTTGTACTGTTGAAGAAACCAGGTGGTACTTGTACTGTTGAAGAAACCAGGTGGTACTTGTACTGTTGAAGAAACCAGGTGGTACTTATACTGTTGAAGAAACCAGGTGGTACTTGCACTGTTGAAGAAACCAGGTGGTACTTGCACTGTTGAAGAAACCAGGTGGTACTTGTACTGTTGAAGAAACCAGGTGGTACTTGTACTGTTGAAGAAACCAGGAGGTACTTGTACTGTTGAAGAAACCAGGTGGTACTTGTACTGTTGAAGAAACCAGGTGGTACTTGTACTGTTGAAGAAACCAGGTGGTACTTGTACTGTTGAAGAAACCAGGTGGTACTTGTACTGTTGAAGAAACCAGGTGGTACTTGTACTGTTGAAGAAACCAGGTGGTACTTGTACTGTTGAAGAAACCAGGTGGTACTTGTACTGTTGAAGAAACCAGGTGGTACTTGTACCGTTTGAAGAAACCAGGTGGTACTTGTACCGTTTGAAGAAACCAGGTGGTACTTGTACCGTTTGAAGAAACCAGGTGGTACTTGTACCGTTTGAAGAAACCAGGTGGTACTTGTACCGTTTGAAGAAACCAGGTGGTACTTGTACCGTTTGAAGAAACCAGGTGGTACTTGTACCGTTTGAAGAAACCAGGTGGTACTTGTACCGTTTGAAGAAACCAGGTGGTACTTGTACCGTTTGAAGAAACCAGGTTGCGGCCCATTTCCTCGGTAGCTTCATCTCTATCTTGTACCGAAGCTTCCGCCATCGTAACGCGCAGTTAACTGCCGAAAACTAAATAATTCTAGCGTTTGACAAATGTAGTTAAATTGTTCGAATTTCGGATTTTCGAAAGGTTATAAGAAACAAAAGTTATAAGTCCTTTTTTCGGACAATTGCTAATTTATATAATTTGTGTACGATTGCCGTTTCCCTTCATAGAAAAATAGCTATATTATCTAAATAAAGAACTTGACCGAAAATCATAAAACAGTTAATTTAATTTACGAAATAAAATAAGTTTACACATTAGTTTTCATTTGGTTGAAAAATTAACTGTAAAAAAAGAGTGACATAAATAACTTTTAATTACGAGTATAGAATTCCTTAGATAAACAAAAGTATTAAACGATAAATAAACGGTGATAAAATTAATCAAAATATGAAGTGGTTAATTTATTCGCATAAAATTATTCGAATAATACGAAGAACAGCTCTATTCAAATAATAATTTATCGGATAAACGGGAAAATTTTATTTATGGATAAAGGTTTACCAATCCCCGAGCCCTAAGCCAATCAAATAAATACATCTAAAGGAATGTAGAGGTTTATGAATTTAAACGGCCATATTAAAAGATGGCGGATTTTCCCCACGGGAGTGAGAAGGAGAGACCACACCACGTTCAAGAGCGCAATGTTTCTATAAATTGTAAATTTTCTAATAAGTTTAATTAGTTTAGGGTTATTCTGATGTTTGCTAAACTTAAACGCGCTTAAGTAGGAAATCATCAAAGTACACTCTGTTAAATAAGTCTTCGGCCGTTGGGATTTTGGCACTTATTTGCGATTATCTCAAAAACTATGAATGATAGCAAGTTGAAACCAATTTTATTTTTAATATTTTACTAATATCTTTCCTACCTATATCTTGATTCACGCGTAGCATTTCCATATCCGCCGGAAACGCCAAATATCGTTTTTGACAACTTTTTTAATAATGATGTTACGCCCCTGAAACCTGCATTTTTGGTTTCACAAGGGTCGATTCATATTTAGAAAATGCCATTGTTATCCGGCTACGTTGAACGGCTGCTAAGATATGGCCTATCGAAAATTCGATTCTCATTCGGAAAATACAACCACAGCGTTCCAACAACTCGTTAAATCAATATATATATGCGTATTGTGTTACCCGCAATGAAACGACGAAAGTTGTTTTTTTCCTCAAAAATAAGATATTATTTCTCGGTCGCCTCGAGCATTTTAGAATTTTCCGAGATAATCGCAAATAAGTGCCAAAATCCCAACGGCCGAAGACTTATTTAACAGAGTGTACAATAACAATTTTAAGTAGTTTATAAAACAAAGCTAAATCTGTTACTTAGAGGGTGTTTCATTTTAAAACCTACCACATAGAGACGAAAGTTTAGACCTTTGCCCCTTCCAGACCGCCTAGAAAATTGGGGGTTAAAGGGTCAAAACTAAATATGGACACTCCAGAAATATTTCGCGTAAAAAAAGCACCACTATTTTATAATTTTTGAATTTATTTCAGCGTTAAATATACAAATTTAATTTTGAGAACATTATAATTTAAATTAATGCGTTTAAAAATTCATGAGTGATTGGAAATATTACATTTGTTTGACACGAATATGAAACCAATAATGAAGAAATGTGGACTGTTTGAAGAGCTCCTTTTCCCCAAGGGAACCCGCCGAATTGGGGAAATGGGTAACCGCCGCCATTGTAACCTGCGGAATTATCACGAGAAACAAATTAATATATAAAACGCGATAATTAAGTGGTGAACATTTTAATTAAGAGCCATGATCTGACCGCCTCCTCCTCCGTTGCTGTTTCCGAGTTGAAGTCCGTGGTTTCCGAAGAAGAATCTGTCCTGCCCTTCCTTGCTTTTCATCCGCTGTGCTCATATCGTCACACCGGTATCGATATGACGCGCATTATTGATCTTGGCTATATGACGACTTATCGGGAGTGGCTATCATTTCATTTTCTTGGTTTCTGCTTTTTCCTTCCGAATTGCAATGCCCAAACAGAAAAGTCACTCTTTCTCATAACTTATCAAAACAATTTAAGAAAGATTTTCTTAAGTAGGGGCTTTTTGTTGACGCTCACGGAAATAGTATTATTTTCATGGCTATTTTTCGGCTTGTCAAATAGAGATGTTCCATGTACAGGGTGTTTCCGATAGTTAGGTCGTAAACTCGAGGACGTGTTCAACTTGTTGAGGTTAACGGTAATAGTTAGTGTAGGGAGCTGTTGGCTCAATCGCGTGGCATTATAACCCGGCCACCTTAATTAATGGCTTCCAAAGTCGCTTGATGACTTAGGCCTAAAGGTGGTGCCTTGGGTATTAGCATAGCTGAGAATTATTATTATTATTATTATTATTAAATGACTAACGAACCTTAGTCCTTAAGCGCTTCGTTTCAAAGATGGGTATCCCAAAAAATATACCCCAAAACCCGGTACAACAGCCTTAAATTTTTAATTTTTATTTATAAGTGAAGTGAGAAATTAAATATAGGTCTTTTCCCATCGAACGAAAGGTATTCGTAGGTTCAGATAATACTAATTCTTAATAGAAAAATTGATCTTGCACCTAGTGGTGAAAAAATTACTTTCTGAAAGGGTGAAATTATTTTCAGAAAACGACGAAATTTCACCACTCGATATTAAATTTCTACCTTAAGTAGCTTCCGAAAAAATCACTTGTTTCAACTAAAAATGCACCCTGTTTAGTACAGTGCATAGGTCAACGGGTGAGCCGGAGCTCACTTTGAGACTGAGCTCAGGTATTTTAAATAAATATTGTGAGCCTGAGATGAGACTGATAAGTTTTCACGTTAAAACCGAGCCCGAGCTGAGGTATTGTGGAACGCATGTTGTAACTAGTGAGCCCGACTTTGAGCCCCTGTTAAAATAGAAATTACTTCGAGCTCAATCTTGAACCCATTTCATGATTTTCATTACTTAGAGCTCGAGCCCAAGCCCGTATTAATATTTAACATACTAAGAGCTCACCTTGAGCTCGACATAATACTTGAGCCAGAGCTCGAGATTGATTTAGGTAGTTTTAATATCTGCAGGACCGTAGCTAGGGCTGGGCAGCCGGGGCGGCCGCCCCGGGCGCCGTGCGCGCGATAGGGTATAGGGGCGCCAAATTTTGTCCATATTATTATATTAGGGGGCGCCAAAATTGCAGCTCGCCCCTGGCGCCATTTTCTCTAGCTACGGCCCTGAATATCTGAGGTGAGCCAGTGCTCAACACTCGATTACGATTGAGCCGAGCCCGAGACCGATTTGAATACTTTTTTGGTATCTGAGGATGAGCTCGATCTCCTTCCAATTTGCGATATTGTTTAGCCCACGTTCGAAATTTATTTTGGCCAAAAAAAGGGTTAGAAGCTAGCGTGGCCTAGGGCCATCTAGACTCCCAGGCTCAGGGCTGCCTAACCGACTCCAACTGTGAAAATCTCCCCCTAGTGAGGCGCTGTCTAAGGCTATCTGTGACGCGTTAGCAAGCGGACGTAAAACTGCGACGAAGCCACCAATGCAGTCTGTCTTGTGAAAAGCTCTTAGTAAAACCTTTGTATGGGAAGAACAGGAAGTTGACAGAAGTATTTTACGCGTAAAAATGAACAATAGCAAGGTGTTTCATAGGGACCACGTCAATTGAGAGAAAGTTACTTATTGAATTTTTTTTTTCTTCTTCAAATGCCATAACTGAATTACAAAGAATGTACGAAATGATCATGGGGCACACGCAAATCCTTCTTGAGCCCATTCGAAGATTCGAGTCATGTTACGAATTTGCGACCGAAAAGTGTGGTTGCGCTCCCTAACTGCATCGGGCAGAGTTATTCGTCGGAGGTCTTGCTCACCAATTGTTCAAGATGTGCTCAGAACTAAAAGTTAGGTTTGGGTAGAAATTCGTATTTTTTGAGTAACAAGGAGTAAAAAGTTCTATGAGAAAAGTTAATAAAAATTTATTTTAGCAAAAGCTTATTAAGCGTTCGCATCTAGGAATATTATATCGGTACGATTTAAAATAATGCCCAAGTGATTTAAATTACCAAGAGAAAAAGTAAAAAAATCATTTCTAACAACATTACATTGATCATTGTATTTATAAAAGTTGTTTGACACGGCCCCCATTGGCGTGTAGGCAAGCTTGGACGCGTGTTTCGGATTGGGTTGCAGGCGTCAATTACGCGTTGACGTAGGTCTTCCACGTCTCGAACTTCAGTCTTGTATACCAAGTCCTTGATATGGCCCCAAAGATTTTAAATCAAAAGACCCGGCTGACCAGGCAACAGTTTCGCCTTTTATCTTTACGGAAGACCCTTCAATTTTTCAAATGCCCCTGTACAGTGGGACCACAACTTTTAGCGATCAAATATTTTACTTATGCAACAAAAACTTATAAAGTTTAATCATTGAATCATCATCTAATATTACAAAAACGGGCGTTACGCAACATTTATAAAGTCGGTTGGCTACACCCCACAAAAGAACTGTTTGATAAAAGTAAATTGCTAAACATAATCCAAAGTTATCATAGTGCTTGTTTAATTTTTATATTTAAAAACCTCAAGGACAGTACTGTTAATCTATTTAAGTTAAATAATGGTAATACCATCACAAGAGCTTTATACTATTTAGAACTTCCCCGCTGTTATACAGAAAAAAAAATCTTGTCGGTATTTTATTCTGGTGTAAAACTTTTTAATAAGCTGTATACAAAGTTAAAAGATATTACATCGGTTGCTCTGTTAAAAAAGTTAGTAAAACAGCATATCTTGGATAGCTCTATTGCATAAATGTTTTATGTATATTTTTTTATTTCTTTAATTAACTTAGTAATTCTTAATTGATTTGCAAATTAACTTTCTAACACTTAATCTTTTTGTGTCAGAGTTCGTTAATTTTTCTTTTTTTCTCTTTTATACAAAAAAGGGAACTCTTTTTACAAGTCCCTTTTTATTTTTGGTTTTGTCTGTTTTTTACAATTTAAAGAAGGTTGTTATCTTAAATTAAAAGGGCTATAAGTCGCTCATTGACTTGGCCCTAGAATACCTTATGTATAAAAATATATCAGATTATCAATAAACAAGTTGGCAAGCCAAAATATACCTCTCCTCGGAAGCATTGTCCCTAGTGGTATTAATTTCTCGAGATGACCCTCTAAGTTATATCTCCCCAATTCAGAGTTATTTACTAATAACGTAATCCCGGTTCAATCCCGCCCGGTATAAAATTTTAATTTGAATTAAAATAATTGAAACGAAACAACCGAGATTAATTTGTTCAGAATATTATAAATTAAGTAGTTACAACAGTGAGTTAGACGAACTAGAACAACGCACAATTGAATTTAACCCTATTTACAGAATAATTTATCAGTTAAATGTAATACGAAGCAAACTTTAATAAAAGAAATATCTACAGAGGGTATTTGTATTTTTATCGCTTACGATATAACAACACAGAAAACCTTCTTTAAACCACTTCACACGAAAAAATGATAATTAAAGCCAACAATACCGCCCAAAAGCTCAACACAATCAAAATTAAAATACAACTAGCGGTATTAATTTCTCGAGATGACCCTCAAAGTTATATCTCCCCAATTCAGAGTTATTTACTAATAACGTAATCCCGGTTCAATCCCGCCCGGTATAAAATTTTAATTTGAATTAAAATAATTGAGACGAAACAACCGAGATTAATTTATTCAGAATATTATAAATTAAGTAGTTACAACAGTGAGTTAGACGTACTAAAACAATGCACAATTGACTTTAACCCTATTTACGGTACAAGTTTAGCAGTTAAATATAATACGAAGCCAATTTTAATGAAAGAAATATCTACAGAGGGTATTTGTATTTTTGTCGCTTACGAAATACTTGCCGCATAGTTAACGCTCATTTTATTTCAACGTTCGCCCGATCAAGATACCGTAGATATCTGTGGTGGACGACTCGTAGACTGTCGGAACCATCCTGTGGACGTTGTGACACATACCGCATGAAAAAGACCAAAACCGTCCAATTTCCAATATCATATAATGACTCGCACACCCAGGATTTCAATGACGGCATTAGGAATCGTAGATATCCAAATATCCACACCACCAAAAAACTTATTAACAAGAAGCGAAAAACTTACCATTCACAAAGCACAGAAAGCCACTTGACTAAACGTATATCAATAAATGACCGTAGAGGGAATAGTTAGGGTTCTTTATAAATAAACACAAACGAACCCAATTGATGAACTGCATTAAACATCTTAATCAGCCGAGAAAACGTTTAAAATAAATTACGACCGAGTTGAAAACCAGACCAACTCGATATGTTGTTAATAAATGAATTATTAAGCTTGAAAACCAATACGCTAAACCTAATAGATAAGAATATACGACTGAAAAAACTAAATAAATTACAAAAAACTAACGGGTTCTACCCTTTATCTTATCTGCTGACTGCGCTAAAACAAGATTTGACCATTAAATTTTTTGAAAATGCGACGTATACACTTTGAAGGTTCCGTCAAAAATTATCCTTTCCCAAACGTAAAGGTTCTCAAAACATTAATACACAAAAAATAAGTAAAAAGGTTCCTCCAAAAAATGAACCATTTTGCGGAAGAAGTAAATAATTTTAAAAGAATAAAAGATAAAACAAATATACAACCGCAAAAATAAAACGTCAAATAATAGAAGAAAAAAATCTTTAACTCCATTCATTAAAAAAACCCTAAACAAAAGTACCAAATTGAAATAAAGCAACTTATTATATTAAACAAGATTAAGTCTTTATAATTTTTTCGTAAAAAAACCACATTAGGCCTTCACAATTTCATTCTTCATTCTTAAAAAAATTCAAGACTTTGTTAACTATTATGCTTACAATGAGTGTCTTATTTGCAGTATAGCTTGAAGTTATCGTTGGTTC
Organism: Leiobunum rupestre; assembly: GCF_980474605.1. Lineage (NCBI taxonomy): Eukaryota > Metazoa > Arthropoda > Arachnida > Opiliones > Sclerosomatidae > Leiobunum > Leiobunum rupestre. The sequence goes on along the minus strand of NC_143393.1, from coordinate 25,974,260 downwards.
TATGGTAGAGCGCTTGACTGCCTAACTGAACGGCCCGGGTTCGAAACCTGGGTGACGCAGTTGTTTTTAATCAAATGAGAAATCGCTAAATTAGAATTTCTTCGATGCAATAATTTAAATCTTCCACGAAATCTTGCTCTATTTCAATTAAACCAAAATTTCATACTCTATTAAATACGCTTTCGATAAAGCTGAAGGTCTAATTTTCAATGAAACGTAATAAGTGTCGGTGGTTCTGTGGTAGAACGTCCGCCTGTCAAACAGGCGGTCTCGGGTTCGAAACCCGCCCGATGCGATCGCAAATTGATACTAAGATGAATACCGTGAACAGTTGGTGGAAACCCTGCCATTGGATGTTGAGAGGTAGCATTACACTCAGCACTCGGTCCGTCCCAAAAGTTTGTACTCGGTTCTGTTATACGAAACGATACTGTACAGTTTGTATAAAAATTACATCATTGCTGGCATTATCAATGTCCGACTTCTGTTGCACTAGGTAATTATTTACTTCAACTGAAGTTATTTTTGGAATCACTGAAAGATGTGGATTTATGGTCCCATTGCCGATGATTTCTGGTTCAGGGACATCTTTACCACATCAATCTGAAATGCAATGATTAGAGCCGTTTGTAATGTTTTAAGAAATTTACAGAAAAATTCACTAACTTCTCAAATTATTTTGACAGCTACTATTCATTATCAGATTGGACCCTTCTCTTCCTATTAATGGTGCGAGTTTTTGGACATTTTAAGCTTCAAATTTCTCGTGAGGAAATGTCTTATTCTCGTTAAGAAATATTTAAATGTCTCGTGGGGAAATATTTAAATGTCTCGTGGGGAAATATTTAAATGTCTCGTGGGGAAATATTTAAATGTCTCGTGGGGAAATATTTAAATGTCTCGTGGGGAAATATTTAAATGTCTCGTTGAGAAATATTTAAATGTCTCGTTGAGAAATATTTTAATGTCTCGTGGGGAAATATTTAAATGTCTCGTTGATAAATATTTTAATGTCTTGTGGGGTTATATTTTAAAGTCTCGTGGGGTAATATTGTATTGTCTCGTGGATAAATATATTAATGTCTCGTGGAGAAATATTTTAAAGTCTCGTGGGGAAATATTTTATGGTCTCGTGGAGAAATATATTAATGTCTCGTGGGGAAATATTTAAATGTCTCGTGGAGAAATATTTTAAAGTCTCGTGGGGTAATATTTTATTGTCTCGTGGATAAATATTTTTAGAAAATGCGTTAAAGATTGATTTTCTAAAACTATTTTATGGAAATTTTTGTTTATAAATAAGTAAATGTCCCTACAAAGTGTAAAACAAGAATGAATTAAAGGGGGGGGCATGAAATTAACAGCTTTTTAGAAAAATTGGGCCGTTTCAGGCGTATTTCATATTTCTATGAATTTTGAAAAAGAAAAAGCAAGTTGTCAGACCTGTCAAGCAAGTTGTCAGACCTGTCAAGGAAGTTGTCAGATATGTTAATCAGTTGTCATTAGAACATCATAAGAGGGGTGGAAATCCACTCTCCTCTCGGTCTTTAAAATACTAGTTAAGCCTTGGGTAGCCCTCGACGTTGAGCTCGCACTTTCGTTCGCCGCCATCTTTGAAAGGCCGGATGTGAAGGTTGCCAGGCAAATGATCTCAAACGGAAGTCGTTCAAAACTTTAAGATGGCGGTATAAAATAGCGTGCCCAATTTTTTCCTTCGTGTATTCTTACATTTTGAATAAATCGGGTGAGAAATGAGTCGGGATGCGGCGTATGCTTCCTCGGGCCCTCAAGGGGTTGGAGTGTGCAATAACTGGTGGCTTTACCGGGGAGTCGGGGTCCGGCTCTTGTAACCCGTAAGGGCGGTGGCGCACTGGGAGATGTTAGCTCCGTCCAAAGGGTCCTATCTCCAACCTCCGACTTCGGTCAGGTGTGGGCTGGATACTGGGCTTCGGCCCAGGCTAATGGAGAGGGGCCGGGCAACCTGGCCGCCTCGGCGGATTGAGTAGCCTGCTGTGGGGCTGCGGGCCTCCGTATGAGGGTACGGCGGACCCATCTCCCGGCCTTTGGGCTCCCACCGGGATCTCCGGTGCCAGCAGTGCCGGGTCATGCGGGCTGCTGTGTGCCCGCCGTTCCCCTTTAGGAGCTCTCTCCAAAGGGCTTGGCTCCATGCCTTTGTAGGTGGGGTGTCGGCCGGGGTTGCTAGAGCATCCGTTCTCTATCCCACTGCTGTGTGCGAAGTGGCGGGCTGGTCGTCCCATTGTTGCACCTTCTGCTGGGTTGAGCGGCTTGCGTCGAAGGTGCGGCCATCAGTAGTGGGGTTCTGCTACCCATGCTGGTTTTGTCACCTGTCCGGGCTTGTGGACGCTGGCGTAGGGCATTCTGATGATAGGCCTCCGGTGGTGTGGTTCTTTTCTTACCGGTACACCGGGCTATAAATTCTGACAACATGTATGCTTCCTCGGTTTAGCGGGAAAGCTCATCGAACCTGTGAGATAACATGTTTTTAATGATGGCGTAGATACTTATCTCGTACGAGATATATTCTTCTGATTCCTTTAAAACCAAAACGATGCTCTTAATTGTTTCTCAGATAATTTAAAAGTGCTTTGCCAAAGGATTTGAGATTTTGACTTTGAAAACGTCTTAATTTTCAATATACCTTGGCTGCTCTTTAACAGCGGCGCCGAAACCGGGCGGGGGCAATGGCCCACCCAAACAATTTGCTGGGAGGATAATTTAATTGACCCCCTAACTTGATGCTCGGTTGGAAATTAAAATCGATGCAAAATGGCAGGAATGGGTTAATAGAGCCAATATTCAACTTCGGTGATAATCTAGGCGGTTTGTCGTACTTGTGGTAATACAATTTGAAAGAGGCTAATTTGACGCCAGTAAATACGACCGTGTTTATGCTTGAAATGGTAACTTTATGAACTCCGCCACTTATTTCTGTAACGCACGCTAATCGACTCATAAGTTACTTAGTTCCGAATCCATACACCCGCCATTCCAACGGATGTTTAATTTTATATTGTTTAAGTAGCCCCGTAAGGCTGTCAAAAATTGCCAGAGCCGACGATATTTCGCGTCGTCTCGGCTGGGTATTGGGTTAAGTTTTCAACTAGCAATAGTCGCACCTCAGTTACACCTCATTGGTTACGACATTGCCTCTGCGCAATGATAACGTACCAAGAAATTGAATTAGATTTTCGTAAATGTAGTATTAAATTGAAATGCACAATACGACCGTCTCATTTTCCAATTTATAAGCTAGATAAACATTATATTCAAATATAATAACCATTATTCAATACCTTAGTAGTATTTAAAGTACGTATTAAGAACATATGTCAATTTAACCGCGAAATGTAATAATGTCTGAGAAGTGAAAGGAGTTCACTCTTTTCTCTTTAAAATTGCGTTTTAAGATATTTTGTAATCCATTTTATAGGCACTCAAATTAAACTAAATTTGCTTGGTTTTAACGTGAACTACATTATGTCCTTAATGTTTCAGAGGGTGCCAGATTTCAAATAGCTATTTCATTGTGTCGTTTAAAACTCCCAATAGCAAATAAAATACTTAAAAACGCGAAATTACATTAATTTACGGACAACGTTTTGAGACACTGGTCTCAGATAGAAATTTGGCATTTGGTTTATATTATTCAATAGATATTCGACAATCATCAACGCATAAATCCCCTTCAATGTTGTTAACTCTACGAGGGATATATTCCCTAGCAGGAGTTTTACAATCACCGTGTCTGTCTCTTTTCTAATTAAGATAAATTTGCTTTGTTTTTGAAACGTGAACTACAATAAAAAAACAAGCTCTAAAAGAACTCAAATATAACCCCAATCTAATAATCACTCGGGCCGATAAGGGAGGCTGCATAGTACTATTAGATAAAGATGATTATGTTGAGGGGTTAAATAATATCCTAAGCAACACTAGTACCTATACAGTGCTGAAGAAAGACCCTACAAGAAAAATCAACGAAAAAGTTAAATCTACTATAAAAAGGTGTCTAACTTTAGAAGATAACCAGAAAAAACGACTTATCCCTCGCAACTTTATTACCCCAAGAATGTACGCGTTATGTAAAATTCATAAACAACCCATGAAATTCAGACCGATAGTCGATAGCATTGGCTCTTCTACCCATAAAATTGCAAGGTTTACATCTAACGAACTTTCGTTCCTTACTTCTGAATACGCCCATACTTTGAAGAATTCAGATTAGTATCGTTCGATGGCGTGAGCACGTTTACAAACGTTCCTGTAGATTTCTTAAGTTCGTTTAGTTGCCCGACAAAGGGTTCGACCGCCTAATTGATATTGACATGAACCGTATGGAACTTGAAGACACTATTAACCTATAGTTGAAATCTGCTTTGTAAATCCGTTTTAAAGCTAATGGAGAAATGTATATGCAACGCTCCGGCCTGGCGATGGGTAGCCCTCTTTCTCCGTTGCTTAGAATAAATTAGAATATCATGTCCTACTTAACTCCCCTTTTAATATTGACTTCTGGAAGCGATATGTGGATGACATTCTCTCCAAATGGATTCATGGCGGGGAGGCGCTTATGTTTTTATGATATTTTTAAATAGTATTGACCATAATATTCAATTTACAGTAGAAACTGAAATTGATTGACGTACTTATCTCCAGAAATTCTAATATAATCTCTACCAGTGTATATAGTAAACCCTTTTCCGTCTCCCTGCCACCCTATTGGATGTCGTGGCCTCCCGTGAACCAGAAGCTAACTGCCTTTTACACTCTCATGACGACAGCTGTGAATATCTGTTCGATTTAACTGGATATGGAAATTAATATGATCCAAGCAATAGCGGAGAATAGGGGAGTTCCAGTCGCTCTTCTGAATAGAGGGTTCAATACAATTATTAATCGTTATACAATTTCTCGCAATACTAAACTCATAACAGACAACACCAAATCCGGTTACGTAGTCTTACCCTTCGTTAACGAAGTTAGTCATTTAATAGGCAACGTTTTTAGTAACAATAACATTAAACCAGTATTTAAACCCATTAATAAAATTCAAAATTGCATAAATTCTCTTAATCACAAAATCCCACTATCCGACAAATTTGGTGTAAATGAAATTGACGGTTCCTGTGGTCAAAGTTATACCGGTCAATGTAAACGTAATCTATATAACAGACTTAAAACATAAAAAATATCTCTCTTCAGCCCTAGCGGCACACTCAAAAGAATCCCATAAACATAATTTGTCGTTCGACAGAGCGAAACTTATCAACCTAGAAAACAATGCGTTTAAACTCAATTTATTAGAATCACTCCAAATCGTGAAAAAAACAAACAAAAAAATGCAGCCTCAATAGAGATAACGGCCCGAGTGCTGTTTTAGCTGAGCTTTGGTATCGCGAATATTTTGGCGCACTTGTATGACACGTGACTTGGGTGTAATTTGCGCTTTGTTGAACGTCGCTTAATCAGACCTCATGATGCCTCTGTAAGAGAGCGAAATTAGTCGTTTCAACCTTTTAATATTATTAAAATTAAAGTTTTACTGTGTAATTTTAAAGTTGTCTTTTATTGTCTTCTATTACAGGTGTTTTTCTATTAAATTAGAATGTGTACAAGATTTATTTTCAACTTAAATTTTAGCAAGCGTTTCTAGAAAGATGAAATCCATCTTCGACCTCGCTATCATGGGCGCCTTCTCGGGCCCCAGGACGGAAGGACAGGACAGATTCTTCTTCGGAGACCACGGACTCCAACATTGGTGGTGGACATCCTTGCCCAGGACAACACTATGCCGCGCCTTACCCGTATGCATTCCAATGGGCTTAAACACCACACTTGCTTAAGCATCATTAAAACACATTCTCATAAAATTAATTATTTATGTACAGTCCTGCCGTTTTCTCTTGGCAGCCATTTTGTTTCTATTTTAGGTAGAGAGCCGAATGAGGGCTTCTATGAAAGAATACCCCCACGAAAATTGTTTGCAGTGAAAATTAATGCTTTGTCACCATTAGGGCGCGAGCAAAGCCATAATAGCCAGAACCCTCCAAAATGACGTCATGAAAATATAAATAAAATTTGTCGTGTATACTTTTAAGCGACATAAAGCGTGAAAAAAAAGGTTTTGCCCACTCTCCTTGCTGTGGGAATATTACACGCACAGTACGTTTCGTTAGGTTTTTACTATACCAATACATTCCTAAAAGGGGGTTGTAATTTTTATCGAGTCAGGTCCTACGTTTTTAGCCGTTTTGAAACAAGCATAAGAAGCTCGCTCAGCTCGGCTCGTGAACTATTCTTATGGCGTGGTCTCCTCCTCTCACTCCCGTAGGGAAAATGCCCGCCAATGTGAATAAAACTCCACATAACTTTATTCGCTAGCGAAACGGGTATATTTGGCGCTGCAGTCGTAACCCTAGTTAGTGAGCTTTCCCGCTCACTTCGGTGATCAAAAACAAACGATCGCCATGGCGAACGTTAAGCCCAGGGGTGGCAGAAATTGTGCTGTACCGTTTTGTTATAATACCGCGCTTAAAAAGATTAAAATTAAGGATAATGATGAAGAGAAAACGTCGGTTTTATCATTTCACAATTTTCCGAGTGAGAAGAAACTTTTAAACCTTTGGTTGAATAAGATAAAGTCGGGGAAGAGGCCTAGTAAATGGGCACAGATTTGCAGTGCACACTTCAAAGATGAAGACTTTTTAGAAAGAAAAGGTGAGAGACAAATTTTACATATTAACATCTTTAATCCAATGATAATTAAAATATCTTATCTAGATGGGAAAACTGTGAAAAGACGTCTAAAATGCAGTGCCATACCAAGTACAAATTTGCCATGTAGGTCAATTTCTGAAGCCACAGTCATTAAAAGAAAAGTAGTTAGAGCTAAACGTTGTGCAAATCGCTCCAATGGTATTTGTATTTAATAATATCATTTGTGAAACAAATAGATTTTTATTATCTGACTTATTTTTAGGTGAAGCTGTTGCGTCATCATCATTTGGTGATATAAATTCTCAGATAATTTCTAATAATTTGAATAGTGAAGTTCTTCATAAAAGTCCTGATGTTTCAACATTTTCCAACTTGGATATACTTGCTCAAGTAGCATCGGAAGAACTTGGAAAAGCTAATGTTCATGAGGTTTCTCCAGAAGTTACGAAAGCTTCAATTGGAATTCAAGTTTATTTGGATAAAAGCAAGAAAGAAGCTGTAACATCAAGAACTGGACTTTCTAGTAATGGACTGACTAATGGCGATTTTGTTTCTCTTACCGGCATTGGAAAAGAACTATTTGATAGTCTTTCAACTGAGGTTTTAAGACTAGAAAACCATAGTGACCTAGCTGATTTTGTTATGCCTGTGAGAGACCGTGTGTTATTAACGCTAATGAAGCTCAAGTCTAATCTGTCATTTGACGCTTTAGCTTCCTTATTTGTAGTTTCCAATCGTTCAATATCAACATACTTTAAAAGGACACTTTGCGCTCTTTCTGAAATTTTTAAAAAAAATTTATATTTTGGCCAAGTTTAGAAAATATCAGGGCTAATTTTCCCAAATGTTTTAAAGACTTCACAAATACTCGCGTTGTGTTAGATTGTTCAGAGGTACCGATGATGAAACCTAACACATTTCATGACAGAGTGGCTACCTACAGTCACTATAAAGGGACAAACACGATAAAGATTTTGATTGGAGTTTCGCCTTCTGGTATGATAACGCTCGTTAGCGATCCCTGGGGAGGTAAAGTCAGTGACAAGCAAGTCACCATTGAAAGCAATGTCATAAACCAATGTGAACAATTTATAGATGCGATTATAGTCGACAAAGGATTTCTTATCGAAGAAGAATGTTCTGCTAATGGTATTGTTTTGCATATTCCTCCATTTTTGAGGAAAAAATCTCAATTCACTAAAGAAGAAAGCGTTAAGAATCAAAAAATAGCATCTACTCGTGTACATGTAGAAAGAGCCATACAAAGAATTAAATTATTTAAAATTTTAAATGATAAATTTGACCTGGATTTAGTTCCTTACTGTGATGAAATTGTTACTGTCATACGTGGGTTAGTTAATTTACTTAAACCAATTCTGGCAGATGACAAATTTCTAGACTAAAAATTAAAATACCAATTGTTTTTTTATGAATCCATTTTAATTATTAGTTCTCAGTTCATCTTTAATATCAAATGAATTTAATTTTACATTTTGTAAATTTCCAATGAATTTAATTGTAGAAGTTGTAAATTGGTTTTTCACCTTTCATAAAAACATTTTAAAATATTAACTATAGGAATTATTTTAATTTTATCACTTTCTAATAGTTAAAAATCTTATCACTTTCTAATAGTTAAAAATAGTTCCTATTTTAATTTTATCACTTTCTAATAGTTAAAAATCTTATCACTTGCTGAATAGTTAAAAATAGGAACTACTTTAATTAATCCTATCACTTTCTAATAGTTAAAAATAGTTCCTATTTTAATTTTATCACTTTCTAATAGTTAAAAATCTTATCACTTGCTGAATAGTTAAAAATAGGAACTACTTTAATTAATCCTATCACTTTCTAATAGTTAAAAATAGTTCCTATTTTAATTTTATCACTTTCTAATAGTTAAAAATCTTATCACTTGCTGAATAGTTAAAAATAGGAACTACTTTAATAGTATCACATTTTTCTTGACTAGAAGAGGCAGGTAAAATTTAAAATAGAAATCACTTAATATCACTATGTTTTTCTTCAAAAACTCTTCATCTCTCTCAATGTCAATTAACAAATAGCCCTTTGGAGAATATACAAAAAATGAGCATGTTTTGATGTTTAGTATATAAAGGCCAAGCTGAACTTGGGCATAATAGCCCCTGCAGTCATTAGTTGGCAGGTAAATCCCACTCTTTCCAAGTTTCAAAAAATTAAGTGTGTTTTGAGAAAATGCCTCTTCAATTGGTATTTTTTGGCAACAAATGGACTCTTGATCTCAAGTAATTTGGTCTCTCCATTTTCTACAAACAAACCATCTGGACTAAAAGCTAGAAATGGATTCTTAAGACTAGCTATGAGACCAAATTCAAATTCTTCAACCTTTTTAAGCCAAGAGAATTTGGCTCGGGCAACTTTCTCCATTTTGTTACCGTACAAAACTGAAGGAACAGTTAGTTCCTTACCGGATAAATTTTTCTCTAAAAGTTTGGAAGCAGTATTCCCCTTATTTTTAGATGAAATATTTTTTTTTTAAAGTAGTACCAGTTAACCTAACTTTTCTCCCTTCTTTCCATTGATCTGATTTTTGATCTAATTGAGCTATGATTTTTGCTCTTTGCAAATCTACTTCAACAAATTCTTTGAAGAATTTAGCTTCTTCTGGAGATATTTTAGTAAACTGGTTTTCATACTCATTTAATGCATTAAGTGTGTCTCTCAAAAGCTTATCAATTAAAATTAGAGAGTCGATTGTAGAGGAATCAGTTTGGCGGCGTTTACTTGGATTTTCAATAATTTCATCAACAGCTTCTACACTTGCAATGGTACTAGTAGAAACATTACTTCTAGATTTGGAGTTTGCTTGATTCCAATTTACAAATTGTCTCAGATTTTCAGGGAGGTGTTTAGCACACATTGGCTCATATGGGAGACTAGCAAGCACTCTTCCTTCACACTTCTCTAAACTAGTAAGACAGAATGTTGGTTTATTAAATTTTCTAACGCAGTCCAGATCTTTAATTTTCTTGGGTTGATAGTGAGCTTGTACAGTTGCCTTCATTTTCCCCCACTTTTGCGGCTTTGAAGTGCAAGAGACTGTATCAGGAAGTTGGCATAATTCTCCATATCTATTTACATAGAATAGGCCCGCAACTCCATGTTTGCAAAAACCTGAGTTCCTACAAAAATAGTACATGTTACACTTATGTACTGAGTCTGAGTACTAAAAATAAAAATACTTACCCGCTTTTGCACGAGCAGTAAACATTGTTAATGCTATGTTTTCCATCATCACGATTAAATTTCAACTTTAATGAATGTGGCTCTCCATTTGGTTGCCTTGTTTGAATGACATAGCCTTTAATTACAACGAGACCACCTTCCTCTTTTGAAAAAATTTCAAAGACCCTTTTGGGCTTTCTTTAAACATTCGCTCTCCCTCTTCTAAGGCTCTTGGTTTTTCTCCAACATACTTGAAAATTTCAAGCATTGAGAGATTCACTAATAAAAAAAAATTGAATAAAATACAGCTACATACACCTCACTCTGAATATATTCTAAAGCTATGAAATGAATGGTTTATCTTTATAATAATAATAGAAATGAAAATCTAGACTTGTTCTAATTAAAATAGGATAATTAATAGTTTACATACCCTTTAGAGAAGTCATAATTATTCGATGAAAGTTGCCGAAAGTGTAACTTCAAACATTTGAAGGATAAATTAAATATCACGTAATGGTGTAGTAAATATTCACCAAGGCCTACTCAAAGTCTTCAACAAAGTTTCATATCTCTCTAACACGACTAAAACTTCTACTGACATTTTAAAAATAAAAGTCTAATATACTTTTGTTAGACATGACATTCTATCAAACTTTCCGAAATACTTTAAACTAATGTTTAATCGATGTTATAAAATCAATACTTCTCTATAGAACACCGTAACTCCCGGTACCCTGATCACCGAAGTGAAATTACGCTCAGTGCCGATAGGTGGCAATACTGTAGTTTTCGGTGGCGAATAGTTATTTGATTGGCTATCGAGGGTTTGTAATTGCCGTTAATTTGACGTATCATTTATCATACTTACCCACTAACGGCGGCTACGTACCAGGTAAGCGTTGTAGACACAAATCCATTAATGATTATTTGTCTAAAACCGTTTTAGTGACAAAGCTTCTTAAACAAACCGGATAGTGGGAGTGTAAAAGAGTCGACCACATGTTGCGCCCAATATTAAAAAGCCGTTCACCTGCTCCGAGAAATTGTTCTAAATTTTTACTAACAAATGTGCATCTTTTAAAATTTTGGTAATTTACAGTTAACCCTGTTTCTTTCAATGCATGTTTCCCAGTTACGGGTTTCTTGTACAGCTGTAAAATATTTGGCCGTTTTCTCTTGGCAGCCATTTTGTTTCTATTTTAGGTAGTGAGCCGAATGAGGGCTTCTATGAAAGAAAACCGCCACGAAAATAATATGCATTGAAATTTTTTGCCCTACCACCATTTCCTCGCACCCTAATTGTGGTAGGGCATTAATTTTGACTTCCGAAATATCGGCCTCCACCGGTCACTATTTGTTCCTATCACCGCCAACTTCAAAGTTAGCCGTGGTCTTATCTAAAGTTTAAGTATATACACCGGGAGACATTGATTGGTGAAATTTCGTCGTTTTCTGAAAATACGTTCACACTGTCAGAAAAATTATTTTTAACAACTAGAGCTCTGCAAGATCGATTTTTTCAATTGAAAGTTTGTATCATCTGAACCTACGAATACCTTTCGTTCGTTGGAAAAAGACCTATATTTCATTGAAAAACATGACTTGAAAAATTAAATATCCCCGGATTCAATTCCTTTCGAAATTTTTATTACTATTTATTTTCATTGGTTTTCAGAAAACTATGTCAGGTAACCGAACCTGGTGACATTAATTAAAGTAGATCAGTTCAGATCGGTAATGAATCAAGTACAGTTTCAGGTCACGTAACTTTGTGAGGGGAAAGATAAACCTGATCTGATTTATGGATTATCTTCAAAAATCTGAGAAATATCTTTGAGCAAAGATCTAAGTGTAGTATCTGTAAATCAAAGCCGCTGAAGCCATTTTCGCAGTGGATCTTTACCTAGAACCCTTTTCATATTTCGCTAATGACCATACAAATTGTTAGGCGCGTAGGACTGAAAACTCTCCGCTAGTCGTCACTAACCTTTTTGTCGAATCAGCCGAGGCTTATTAAGAATTGAAACGCTTTTTAAAATGAAATTAACGCGGACATCGGCCAAATTATAAACCCTTATTGAATCGAAACAGAAAATTCGCCATTATAAATGTTAGCTCCGTTTCTAAAAGGAAATATTTTTTAAATTTGAGACATAATTATATTTTGGTTCATATTTATACGGCTCTACACACGCTTTACAATAATTTTGTCTTACTGTGTAAATTACATTATTTGCAATTGGAATGATTAAATAACATTTCCCATCAATGGTATTGCACCATAAGCAGGGTATTACAAATAAAATAGTTTGCTTAATCTGATTCACCTTTAAAGCCAAAAGCCGGAGTTAAATATTTAAGAAAAACTACAACAATTAATATAAAGAATTAAAAATAGGTACGACTGCGAGTTATTTTTGCGGGGAAAAGGGTACCACGGTAATTATCACATGGGAAAAGCGGAGAGGGGGTACCACGGTAATTATCACATGGGAAAAAGGGGGAGGAAGGGCCTTACTGGGGTGGTTCTACTACGGGGAAAAGGGTACCACGGTAATTATCACATGGGAAAAAGGGGGAGGTGGGTACCACGGTAATTATAACATGAGAAAAAAGGGGAGGAACGGTAATTATCAAATGGGGAAAATGGGGAGTACCCCTGTAATTATCACATGGGGAAAAGGGGGAGGAAGGGCCTTACTGGGGGTACCCCGGTAATTATCACATTGGGAAAAGGGGGAGGAAACCCTTACTGGGGGTACCCCGGTAATTATCACATGGGGGAAAAGGGGAGGAAGGGCGTTACTGGGGTGGTTCTACTTTGGGGAAAAGGGTACCATGGAAATTATCGCATGGGAAAAGGGGGAGGGGGCCTTACGGGGGGAGGTCGACTATGGGGTTAAAGGTACCATGGCAATTATCGCATGGGAAAAAAGAGAGGGGGCGTTACTGCGGTGGTTTGACTATTTGGAAAAGAGTGCATGGGTAAGAGGGGTTGGGGGTTGCGTACTGGGGTGGAGTGCCTCGAAACACACAACTAGCTGAGGGACCGCCTGTAAGGCGGGCTTCTCGGCTAGTCTATATTATAAGGAGCGCTTGGTACATCGGTCGTCTTCGTCGTCGTACGTCCGAGCTTTCTGGAATGTTTGCTTAGTCCACGGACTGTAAATTTTATAGGACGAGTAAAGTGTTGCCTTCCCCTGTAGAATTTTGGTTTCCCCGTGCATCAATCACTTCGAAATAGAGAGAGAGAGTCCGTCAAGGTCATTTGTACCAGGCATAGAGCTAGCCCCCCCCCCCTCACGCATGTTATCTGGAAATCTGGCCGACCGAAATACAAGCGCTTTAGTTTATGACCTTGAGCGACTTCCGTCAGCCTGATCGGTGAACGGGGCGTAAAATAACTCGGGAATACCGGTCCTCTAAAATTTACAGTCCGTGCTTAGTCTGTCATGATGCCAAAGGCGGAGCGGCGAAGAGAAAGACAGCGCGGGGCGGCGAGAGAAGCTGCAGCCTTTCACTTCGTTAGTGGCTCAACTGTAGCCTTTTTTGGGTTTTAGCTTAGTCAGTAAGGGCATAGAGGAATTATCCCAGGAGAGACTGCCGAGATACGCGCTGTGCACTAACTCAGCGGCCGGGGTTTCGAAGTGCTTTTCCCCTTTTTTAAGCCCCTCTAAGAGTGGGGAGAGCATTTCAAGGTCTTTCCTTCTCGCACTGCGCATGCTCATTGACCACAGTGGAATTTTCCCAGCGCCTTCTTTAAATTTACTGTTCCTCATGCTGTAGATAATTCATTCATTGGCTAGCTTTATTTGAAAAATGGTTCTCGTAAAAACAATTTGTTATAGTACTTGTACTAGTACTTTAAAAATTAATGTTAGATCCAATTTAAAATTCTGCCCATTTCCAAAGTCAAAAACACGTATATCTTTCAAATAAACACGTTGCGCTAATCTTGAATCATTTCGGCAGTCTTTAAAGCAGCAATTCTTATTTTTCGGCATTATTTTATTGTTAAAAACACGAATAAACTTTCATAAGCTACGAAATACTTCGGTTTTTAAGGTTTATTATTTTGAATCAGACGATACAAAATTTGCTCCGGCGAGAGCAGTCGTTGACGTCAAAAAAGGGGGGAGGGGGTTGGAAGACGCCTGCCTATAGCGTTAACTCGTTTCTATTCGCTAGCGAAACGGGTATAGGCGGCGCCACAGTCGCTACCCCTGCAGCTTGGTTTGTCTGCGTACTTTGTTGATCAAAACAAACGATTAATATGGCGGATTGTAGGCGCAGAGGTGGCATAAATTGCCTTTTTGTAGTAATACTGCCTTTAAAAATATTACAATTCGAGTAAATGGTGAGAAAAGAACGTTGGAGTTATCGTTTCACAATTTTCCGAAATGCAAAAATCTTTTTAATGTGTGGTTAACTAATATAAAATCAGGGAAGATGCCTAGTTAGTGGGCACAGATTTGCAGCGCCCATTTTAAAGATAGACTTTTTAGAAAGAAATGGTGAGACACAAATTTTACTTGTTATTACTGATTTTAAAGTTAATATTATTAAATATATATCATAATAACTGTCATTTAGATGAAGAGAATTTAAGAGACGCATGAAATGCAGTGCCATTCCAAGCAATAATTTACCATGTAGACTTATTACAAATCCAATGTAACTAAATAAAAAGAGAGGACCCTACGTTTTGTGAATCGTTTTAAAGGTGATCTGTTTTATTATATACTGCAAAATAAGGAAATGCTAATGAATTAAATTAATTTTAGGTCAAGCCGTTCGATTGTCATTATCGCTGGAAAATGTTACATTTGAGGCCCACAAAATTATGCGTTAAAATATTTTTCTATTTTGTATTGGACCCCAATTTTCCTATCTTTGCCACCCTGATGGTTCGGTATGAGTTTTCGAGTTGATTAATAACATTTCGAGCTATTGCCGCAGATCCCAATATGGTTAAAAATAATACTGTAAATTCAAATGGTTTTTATTTTTAATACTTATTTGCATATCTTAACATTTTATTCACTTAATAGCCCTTGAGATAATAGACAAAATGAAAAGGCCTAGCTGAATTTTTCCATAGTAGCCTCTACAGGCGTTAACCAGTAGATTCCTTCCTTTCCAACTTAGTTATTTTTTGTCACTGCCTCTTCAATTGATATTATCTTCGCTACAAATGGACTCTCCACAAATATTTCATCCCGACTAAAAGCTAGAAATAAATTTTTGAGACTAACTAAGTGACCAATTAAGAGTACATAAACCTTTTTGAGCCAGCCAAATTTAACCCTCGCAACTCTAACCATTTTATTACCGTACAATACTGAAGGCACAGTTAGTTCTTTTCCTTCATTTTACCCCACTTCTAAAGTCGGAAAGTTGGGATAGCTCTCAGTATCTTTATATAGAAAATAGACCAGCAATTTACTGCATGTTTGCAAAAGCCTGAATTTCTAGAATAATAAGTAAAACAGGTTACATTAAAGAATTGGGTTTTAATAAAAAATATATTTACCCACTATTGCATGAACAATGGACACTTTCAATGCTGTGTTTTCCATCACCAACTTCAAATTTTAACTTTTGTTTTAAGCATCCGCACACCTTATTCTATGGATCAAGAGTAGATTACTCTCCAATATACTTAAAAATTTCAAGCATGGAGCGATTCACAAATATACCAAATAAAATTATTTAAAATACATTATACAAAATGCTGAAGCTAGTTCAAGCTACTAGTCTATGAAATTATAACAATCTGGGCTTGTTTTAATGTGAAGATAATAATAAATTTCCTACATACCTTTAAAACTTTCAAACTGATCCCGTGTATGAATTCTCCAAGGCCTACTCATAGTGTTATTAAACTCGAATATTTATACTTATATTTACGAATTCAATACCTATTGACAGTTCAAAATTAATAAATAAATGTCGTATATACACCTTTGTTAATACAAAACATTCGAACACGCTTTAAAAAATATGCTAAAATCGTTAGTAAAATTTTTTAATTGATGTTATAAAACGCGCATTTTCGCATAACGCCATTACCCGTATCACCCAAATATAGTTCTAGGCAGTGTGACTAGGTGGCGCAGCTGTAGTTTTCGGTGGCGAATAACATTCTCTCTCCTGGGGATAGTTATGTTCCTCTATGTTAAGGGTACCAAAGGCGGGGCGGCGAACCGGGCGAAGACACAGGCGGCACCGGAGAGAGAGAAACCGGGACTGCCTTTCGCTTTGTTACTGGTGGTGGTTCGACTATTAGGCAGATATTGCAATCGTGACGCCACGTCTGTTGAACGCTTTTTTACGATTGTTGTAAATTTTATCAAATATCGTCTGTCATGTCGTCTGCAACTAGCCTTCCCGCGTGCTGTGACGTCACGATTGCGTTTATCAACAAAATAACAGGCTCTTCCAGCCGCTTATTTCGTCGACTCTCCATTTCCCGGAAGTGAAAAAAGTCGTACAGTAGCGAATGCCCATTCAACGGTCCAACCGTTTACGGTTACTGAACGCGGCCCCGGACTGCCTTTCGCTTCGTTACTGAGGTGGTTCGACTATAAACAGCGTCAACGTCCCGTACTTTTGTCTTGTATACTAAATCCCTCAGATAGCCCCAATTATTTTAAATAAAAAGTGCCTTTATTATTAAAAACTGAATATCTTACATAAATCTAATTTTAATTTCATTTGAAAGGTAATCAATACTTGATAAAAGTTTGTATTCATTGTCAGACTAATCTAGACGACTTGTGCCTAAGGTGGTGCTTTGGGTATTAGCCTAGCTTATTATTATTTTTTTGATCACGTCCTCGAGTTTACGACCTAACCTTCGAAAACACCTTGTACATGGTACATCTCTACGTGACATGATAATAATAATACTATTTCCATGAGGGTCAACAAAAAAAGATTTTTCTTAAAACGTTTACATAAGATATGATAAAGAGTAGAGGTCAGCGTTTGGATAACAATTAACCGTTTGTTTGGATAATATCCATTAACAAAAATTATCCAAAAAATAATCACTTTAATCAGTTATTTTTGGCTTTTTCCCATATTAAATCGTTTTTGTCCATGGATAATATCCATGGATAAACGGTTAACTGCAATTTTTATGATTAATTGAAATTTTGTCAGTTAATTTATCTGCTCCGCCGATCTCTAAGAAAGAGTGACGTTTCTGTTTTGGGCATTGCAATTCGTTCGGCAAAAAACAGAAACCATGAAAATGAAATGATATCCAATCCCGATAAGCCGTCATATAGCCGAAATCAATAACGCGCGTCATATCGATACCGGTGTGACGATATGAGCACAGCGGATGAATATCAACATATTACTGGAGGGTTTTTTCCACACAGACGATATTTCCCAGACGCGGTACGAAGATAACCGGTTAAGTATTAAGCGAACAAGTATCTGTCCTATAAATAGTGGTGGCTGTCAATGTACAAAATCACTTGCAACTCTCACGACGACCGTAAAAGAACCTCGTAGTAGTCCAGAAACCAACTTCCATCGTAAGTGTTAAATTTTTTAATTTTTTCAACTACTTAATTGAGAAAAATTAATTTTTTTCCACCGTAGCATAGGCTATACATTTATACCCTGCCCTATCTTTAAATGAGATTAGTGTAAAAGTTAATAATTTTTTTTAAATTTTTTTCCGGAAGATGAAATCCATCTTTGTTTTCTCTATTGTCGTCGCCCTGATGTCCTGCGCATTCTGCCGACCCCAGGACGGCCCTGGAGCCCCCGCTCCGGGAGAACCAGGCAAGGAAGGACAGGACAGATTCTTCTTCGGAAACCACGGACTTCAACTCGGAAACAGCAACGGAGGAGGAGGTCAGATAATTTCTTAATTAAAATGTTCACCACTTCATTATTTCGTTATGTATATTAATTTGTTTCTCGTAATAATCCCGCAGGTTACAATGGCGGCGGTTACCCATTTCCTCAATTCGGCGGGTTCCCTTGGGGAAAATGAGCTCTTCAAATAGAAAACATTCCTTCATAATTCGTTTTATATTCGTGTCAAACAAATGTAATATTTCCAATCATCCGTGAATTGTTAAGCGCATTAATTTAAATTATAATGTTCACAAAATTAAATTTGTATATTTAACGCTGAAATAAATTAAAAAATTATAAAATAGTGATGCTTTTTTTCCAAACTTTTTATAGTGTCCATATTTTGTTTGGAGCCTTTAACCACCAATTTTCTACAGTTTTCGTCTCTATGTGGTAGGTTTTAGGATTTTACACCCTCTAAGAATGATTACAAAATCATCTTTCTTTTATAAACTACTTTAAATTCTTATTGTACTTTGTGGATTTTTCCTTTAAGTTTAGCAAACATCAGAATAACACTAAAAAAATTATTCTAATTAGAACGGTTACAGAAATTTCTAAACTTATATAACAAAATGCGCTCTTGGACGTGGTGTAGTCTCTCCTTCTCGCCCCCGAGGTGAAATCCGTCATCTTTTAATATGGTAATCAAAATTGATAAACCTCTACATTCCTTTAAATGTAATGATTTGATTGGCTCGTGGGTAGTTTATAGCTTAGGGCACTCAGCACGATTTGTGTTTTATTAATTTTGGCCGCCATTTTCCTAGATGGCGGATTTTCCCCACGGGAGCGAGAAGGGAGATCACACCATGTCAAAGAGCGCATTTTATTCTATTAGTATAGAAATTTTAGTAACCGTTCTAATTTGTTCTGGGACTTAACCTAGAATACCTGTACTACAAGCCATTTTCCCCGACAAGCGTTTTATAAATTAGCCCAATCGGGCGATAAAACCATTGGTGGCCCTGAAGATTCTCATAGAAATGGGCGTGGCTTACAGCGGAGATATTCGCTCACGACGTGCTAATCGAGAAATTCCCTAACGGACCGATTCCAATGGAGTTGGCAAGCAACATTGAAAAGTATAGTTTATACAATACCATAGGGGCGATAGCTGGCAGGACCGGATAGGCAAAGTGATTAATTCTGGACCACCTTTTTTGTTGCGCTTGAAAAGTTAAATTTTAAAAGGTAATATTCGTAAAAATAAAAACTGTTTTTTTTAAACTATTAATTTAACAGTTGCGTTTTAGAAATTCTAATTTAAAATAGGACGTCCTTGAAAATATTTTTAATTTTTCTCAATATATGCAATTTGACCATTTGTGGGCCACATGCCCTAAAGTGAACCGGGGGCTACCTAATGTGGACCACGGGGTGACCTAAAGTGGACCGGTAGATTTCTAATAATTAACCACAATTTTAAACCATAGGCCTACTTCTAGACATAGGTCTATTTAAAAACAGTTAAAATTAGGTTAAATATTCTAAATAGGCATAGGCCTACGTATTAAAAATAAAACTGCACGTAAACATTTTTGTAAAACAAATGCAACATTCATTTGAAAGATTAATACAAATTTAATCGTACTGGACCTAAACGTTTCTACTACAAATATAATTCAGGAATAACCTCTGTTTTGACTAGTTTCATTTAAATATATTTAATTATCCCGCATTTTTCAAATATAAACCATTTCTGAACCGGTCCAGAAATGGTTTATACAGTGGTTCAGATATGGTCAATTGCTAGGTCCGAAATAGAACTACATTGGTTCACAATAGGTCGAGGGTAGGTTCAGAATAGGGCAAATCAAATAGTTTCTTAAAAACAATTTTTTTAAACTATTTTTAATAATAAACAAAATTACTTACGTAAACGTTAAATGCGATGTTACATCAAATTACTATCAGGAAATGCATTAAAATTCAAGGTTTTCTGGAGCTCGAAGTGAAAGTTCTGTCTAAAAATTTGGCGGGAACTCATCACTGGTTTTTAATTACCAAGGTGCGCTATCTATTTGGAAACATTATTTATTATAAGAACGAAGAGGTTTGGCGGATTATTTAAACCTCAAAATAAATGTTCGAGTTATAACCTATGATTTTTTATAAGAGTTTTAAAAAGGTGGTTCAGAATTGGTCGTGGTCCAAATTAGATCACTTTGCCCTACTTTTGAAGCAACCAAATAGTTGCGCTCACCCTCTTATAATTGAATCATGATTAGATTAGATTTTTGTAAAATCTGTAGCTTTGGCTTTTTATAGATTAATAAAGATTAAATAATGATTAAATTGTTAAACATTATTATTAGGACACTCTGTACCAATGAGATCATGGCGATAAAAAATGGCAAAAATACCATTTCTGGATGCAAAAGAAGCGATTAGCGGTCCGCGAGTTCTTTCACGGAATTAGTGCAGCAGGTATTTTAACCTAACAGTCGTTTTATAAGCAATAAATCCTTACAATGCTATCTCAATCACTATGTGCATTAGAAACATTATTTCAACCACCCTGTCCCGCAACCAAAGAAGAGCATTCTATCTTTGCACCTCCTGCTGATTTTCGAAATATTTTTGCAAAGATTAAAACCATTTTTAGATCGATTTTCTAAATCTATTTTATGGAAATTGTTGTTTACAATTAAGTAAATGTCCCTACAAAGTGTAAAACACGAATGAATAAAAAAGGGGAGGGGGGGGGGGGCTTGAAATGAACAGCCATTTTAATGTTTTGGGCTGTTTCCGGCACGCATTTCATGAGTGTATTCGTTAGTCTTTGGAATATTTAATTGCTAATCAAGGTCGGAGTAGAGTCATGGAAGAAGGATGGCATGAGTACAGGAAGGGAAACTTAATAGAAAAAGCGGAAGACTAGGCCACCTGTTATTCAGATTTGGTACTACAAAATCATATACAATAATTGTTGAAAAATTATATAATATTTGATGAATATAAAATTAATGCAAGTTTAAATTTAACTAGTGATACTAGCATCAAATTAACCTCAACACCTATAACGTCTTTAAAGTGCAAATCTAAACTAATCGGAAATAATTAAAGGGGCTCCAAATTTCGCTGGCAAAAAAAAAGAAAATTGAGCATGCTTTTCCTTCCCCCAACCCCTCACTCGGCCTTGGCAGAGGCGGGCAGAGTCAACCGTAGATTTCGCACTTTACTGACTTTACACACATTTTGCCACCGAACTTTGGAGCCCCTTTAAGTTAAATTCCAGTGACCTTTATCCCTCCGTTGATATTTCCCGTTAAAGTTATCCCTCCGTCACGTTGGTATCTGTACGACTTAAAAAGCCAACCCAGCTACTGTAAAATGTGGTAAATGCAAAACACTCGAAGAGAAAGTAAAGGCTCATTCGCTTGAAAATACTCTACTTAAAAAAGAAGTTAATTTTAAACAAGAGGAGATCAACGCTATTATTAAAACAATTGAAAGTGAAAAGTCAAAAATCTTTATCTCTCCGTAGAGTAAAATAGTAAAGTTATAAATGTAACTTCTATATAAAAATCAATTATTTTTAGTCCTTAAGGCTTGAAATATTCACAAGATATCTTGCTCATCGCTTCTGAGTTTCTTCCAACACTGTGTCCAGAGTAACTATTACGTGGGTTAGTTACATGTACCTACAGTTGGGCCAGTTATCTATTTGAACTCCTAGAGTTCCATCCGCTCTTAACGCGGATTTCATATTTCTATAAATAATCAAAAAGAAAAAGATGTTTTGTTGCTTGATGTCAAAAGTTGATATCATGTAATTTGAGTGGTTTTACGTTCTTTCCTCTCGGACGATTCCACTGCTGCGGTAACTCAGTACACGAGAGCGTAGGTGGTGCGATGCTACACCCATTTTCTTTCAAATGAGACAACACCCTTAGCATGATTACCGTGCCCCGCCTTCCAGCTTTACACTCACAACCTCCATCAGTTATGTTAAAGGGGCTCCAAAGTTTGGTAGCAAAATGTGTGTAAAGTCAGTAAAGTGCGAAATTTACGGTTGACTCTGCCCGCCTCTGCCAAGACTCAGTGAGGGGTTGGGAGGAATGAAAAGCATGCTCAATTTTCTTTTTATTTGTCACCGAACTTTGGAGCCCCTTTAAAAGGCTGAGTTTCTATTAATCATTGTAGTGCATGGCTCGACTCGCAGCGGCGGCGATCGGAAAACATTTCTCTGGGCGCCATTATTTTTTATCCAAAAATTCCTATACTTAAAACTTAAGCAAGAAAATTTACAGCTCTAAATTTTTATTAATATATAAATTTTTTTTTAAAGCGTTCTTTCTTATATATCATCCGTCAATGAATACTTTGATAACAAATGTTAAGTCGATATCTTTAGAAAAATACCGGTGTACATGGCTAGATAATTAAGCCTTTCTTGGCCACATACTTTACGAACGTATTTTAGCTAAAATAGGGTACACGACGACGCGATTTTCTGTTTGGACGAATATATTTAAATCAATTTTATATCATCTTAAAGCTACTCGCATCTGCAATCTCAAAATAACTTCGGTAAAAAGACTGAATTCGGACCCAAATAAAGGCAGTGAGATAATAATTGTTTCCCCGATTGATATTTTTCCTCAATTTTATTTCTGTGCGGGCTCTGCCCTCTTTCTTTTTCCCCGTGGGGGCTCGAGCACCAGATCCCCCACGGAATCAGTGTCACTGGGCTCGAGTCTTTTCCTTTGGCTACGGAAACACTACGCTTTCACGTAGACTACCTATGTCACACTAAAATTAAAGATATTTAATTAAAGTTCAGAAACTATATTAAAAGCCGAAAGGATAAATTCTATTTCTCGTGCGCGAATTTTGAGCCCCGCAACACTGAACTTGTCAATTTCTTGAGGAGTGACAGCGTGGACAGCGTGACCGACGGCTCAGACTTTTTTGAATAGAATATCGATACTGAGCATCATTCAATCTGTCAGAGCTGTCAAGCAAGTTGTCAGACCTGTCACGCAAGTTGTCAGACCTGTCAAGCAAGTTGTCAGACCTGTCACGCACGTTGTCAGACCTGTCAAGCAAGTTGTCAGAAATGTTAATCAGTTGTCATTAGAACATCTTAAGAGGGGTGGAAATCCACTCTCCTCTCGGTCTTTAAAATACTATTTAAGGCTTGGGTACCCCAAAGTAGGGAAAAATTTTCAGTTGTCTATAGAGCCAGGAACTTGTTCGTTTCAAATACTAGTTAAGCCTTGGGTAGCCCTCGACGCTGAGCTCGCGCTTTCGTTCGCCGCCATCTTTGAAAGGCCGGATGTGAAGGTTGCCAGGCAAATGATCTCAAACGGAAGTCGTTCAAAACTTTAAGATGGCGGGATAAAATAGCGTGCCCAATTTTTTCCTTCGTGTATTCTTACATTTTGAATAAATCGGGTGAGAAATGAGTCGGGATGCGGCGTCTGCTTCCTCGGTTTGGCGGGAAAGCTCATCGAACCTGTGAGATAACATGTTTTTAATAATGGCGTAGATACTTATCTCGTACGAGATATATACTTCTGATTCCTTTAAAACCAAAACGAATGCTCTTAATTGTTTCTCAAATAATTTAAAAGTGCTTTGCCAAAGGATTTGAGATTTTGACTTTGAAAACGTCTTAATTTTCAATATACCTTGGCTGCTCTTTAACAGAGGCGCCGAAACCGGGCGGGGGCAATGGCCCACCCAAACAATTTGCTGGGAGGATAATTTAATTGACCCCCTAACTTGATGCTCGGTTGGAAATTAAAATCGATGCAAAAAATTTGAAATTTATTCTCCTACAATTTGAAATTTATTCTCCTACAATTTGAAATTTATTCTCCTACAATTTGAAATTTATTCTCCTACAATTTGAAATTTATTCTCCTACAATTTGAAATTTATTCTCCTACAATTTGAAATTTATTCTCCTACAATTTGAAATTTATTCTCCTACAATTTGAAATTTATTCTCCTACAATTTGAAATTTATTCTCCTACAATTTGAAATTTATTCTCCTACAATTTGAAATTTATTCTCCTACAATTTGAAATTTATTCTCCTACAATTTGAAATTTATTCTCCTACAATTTGAAATTTATTCTCCTACAATTTGAAATTTATTCTCCTACAATTTGAAATTTATTCTCCTACAATTTGAAATTTATTCTCCTACAATTTGAAATTTATTCTCCTACAATTTGAAATTTATTCTCCTACAATTTGAAATTTATTCTCCTACAATTTGAAATTTATTCTCCTACAATTTGAAATTTATTCTCCTACAATTTGAAATTTATTCTCCTACAATTTGAAATTTATTCTCCTACAATTTGAAATTTATTCTCCTACAATTTGAAATTTATTCTCCTACAATTTGAAATTTATTCTCCTACAATTTGAAATTTATTCTCCTACAATTTGAAATTTATTCTCCTACAATTTGAAATTTATTCTCCTACAATTTGAAATTTATTCTCCTACAATTTGAAATTTATTCTCCTACAATTTGAAATTTATTCTCCTACAATTTGAAATTTATTCTCCTACAATTTGAAATTTATTCTCCTACAATTTGAAATTTATTCTCCTACAATTTGAAATTTATTCTCCTACAATTTGAAATTTATTCTCCTACAATTTGAAATTTATTCTCCTACAATTTGAACGTCCAGTTGCTTAAATTTGAATGCTAATTTACTAAAATTTGAACGCCAGTGATGGATAATACACTTCAATATGAAAGCTGATGCGCCTAATTTTTAACGCAAATTCGCTATAATATGAACGCGAAATCGCTTTAATATGATAGCAATTTGAAAGTCAATTGTCTCTAATTTGAACGCAAATGCGTTTTAATAAGAACGCAAAATCGTTTTAGTCGGAAAGCAAAATCGCTTTATTATGAATAAAAATTCGGGTTTAAAGGAACGCCAAATCGCTTTAACGTGATTGCAAAGTCTCCTCAATTTAAAAGCCAATTGTTTCTAATTTGAATGCAAATTCGCTTTAATATAAAGGCATAATCGCTTTAATATGAATAACAATTCGGGTTAAAAGGAACGCAAAATCGGTTTAATTAAAATGCCAATTGGCTCTAGTTTAAACGCAATCTCAACCTAAATTGAACGGAAATTCGAGAAATTTTAAACGGGAATTTGGCTATTTTTCAACTACAGCGATCAATTCTACACCCTGATGTTATCAGATTTTAAATATACGTCTATTTGTTTTGCTTGTTTAAGAATACTGAAGGGAATGGTTATCTTCAATTTTGATCGCTCTACAAGCATTCATTTTTGAACGCGTTTAAATGCTTTCAAATTTTATTGATAAAGCTAGCCCCCACAGTGGCAAGCCAATGAATGCTCGAACTTTCAAAGTCGACTGATGTGTTTTTAGAGTGTACGTAAATATATTTTCATTTAGAGATGATATTTTCCGATAACGTACTTGAATGAATGTTATAAAATCTATTTTTATAGGATTAAAAAATCTATTGTTATTGACTTCGAATTTATGAATGGATGTAACGGGGAGATATTGATAAAAGAGTTAGCGGCCACGTCGGTCGAGACGGCACCACGCGTGGCTTCCTGGTATTTCCTACCCCCATACTCCCGAGATGAACTTGTCCGGCAGAACACCAGTCCTGGCTTGAAAATTTTCACCATGGATTAAGTTGTGAGTTTGGATACGTCTCATACGACAGACTGAAAGACTGCATTACAATGGCTGTGAAAGATTACCAGCGTGTATTTTGTAAGGGAGACGAAAAATGTTTATTTTTATTGAACATAATAAACCGTGAAGTTATTTATCTAAATGGAGACGGGTGTCCAAAAGCATCCGATATGAAAGACGATCCTATGTTTGAATGTTTAATTGAACATAAATCTATTTGTAAGAAAAGAACCTGCGCTTTAGAGAAAAGCACTTTATATGCCGAGTGGTTACATAAAAATATCAGCCTTGTAACTGTTCAATGAAATGTTTAGAATACGCTTTGTCGGTTTCAAACGAAAATGACACGCAGCGCCTCTCGTGGTGAGATCACGCGTAACTTGGTTAAAAGTTTTTACCCGCCCCCATTGAAATTAATGTAAAGTTGGTGATAATTAAAACGTTAATTAACCTACCAAATGGTATATGAAATATTCCACTGACAATTTTTTTGTTTATATGAACTTAAATGTAATATAAAATCGTCTTGAAAAATCGTTTATCTCTTTATAACGTTCAAAAATAATATTTTTAACGCGTCATGTAGATAATCGAACATCTGCTCGTTTAGGTAAAGTTTGCGTTGTCAACGCGCGTAATAGAAAGCAAAATGAGATTTTAGAAAGTACGTTGTAATTCGGAACGATATTAATACTTTTCGCGAATTTTGTCATCAGTGAATTATAAATATGACTTGAAATAAGTTTCAAGGTTTATTTAAAAGCTAGTTTCATAACTTTTCATCCATTGGTTCGTTCACAATGTATCTTTAAAGTAAACGAAAATTTGAAGGCGGTGACTCTTGCCCAGACTTAAGCCTCGGTTTAATCTACCGCGTATTTTGATTTCAAAAACCCGAGTACTATCTTTAAATGATGGCGAACGCTAATTGTAATACGAAACAAATAACGAAATACGTGGGATTTTTGACGTTAAATGGACTTAGAACGTATTTCGTTATTTGTTTCTTATTACAAGGAGCGTTCGGATTTTTCCGTTTGAAAATACGCGGCAGATTAAACCGAGGCTTAGTACTGGGCAAGATTCACCGCCTTTCATTTGCTTTCTAATACGCGGGTTGACAACGCAAACTTTACCTAGACGAGCAGATGTTCGATTATCTACGTGGCGCGGGAATTAGCAAGTTTCACTATTTTAGTAAATTCATGACCAGCTAACAATATTCCACTGGCAACTTTAATATTCCCCGCGAAGATGCCATGAAAACACTTTTGGCTGTACCACAAACCCTTTTAAAATTTTGTTGTATTGTTTTATTTGAAATGAACGCAAAAAGCAATATGTCTAAACGTGTAAAGTTACTTTTTTGTGTTGCTTGCCTCCCCCTGCTGAGCATTTCCAAGAAAATATTAGAGCTGTTCCACGGAAGGTAGATTTGTATTCCACTGCAGCACCACAAAAGCAATTCAGTCCAAAAGCTTGTTTTACTAAATTTTCGAGGTTGGAGAAAAATACCAATACTATTTCTTCTTGGACTGCGTCTTTTGGAGTTGGGTCAGAAATAATTAGGTCCTGAAACTATAATAAGACAACGGTGCATTAACTTAAATATCCTTTTCATAGTAGAATGCAATATAGTACCTGATTTGCAAGATGTTGACAGTTGTCAACCAGAAGGGGAGACGTAAATGTTGAGCTCACACCGCCTGCGGGACTTATGAACATTTGAGGGGGTTCTATTGTTGACTGTCTGAGTGTAACAATTAAATTTATTACATATTTCATTAAAATAATTTCAAGTAAGCCAGGCCTACTCCAGCCTTTCCAGGTGCTATTACTGTGTAGCGTAATGGCGACCAGTAGGCAGACTGGTCGACATTACGCTACCGGAAATGATGTTTAAACGTGTTTTAACTACCTCGTGCAACTTACCGATTGTTTACGTACAAAGGAGACTGTGCATAGGTAGATAATGGACTTGTTACATGAACAGTTACGGTCTGTAATTTCTCATTGAAAGATGACCTAAATTTAAAATTTTAATCAGCCAAAACATCGTTAATGCAATCACTTTACAACTATCTTACAACATTGGGGTAGAAATCAGTCTATTTTGCCTAAACCCAATTCTAGTACTCCTAGGAGTTAGGTCGTTAGTACGACAGAACATTTCAGTTTGAGTAGATACCTCAGAGGCTGAAAATACCACAATTTGTGAAAAAAAATACTATATAGAATAACGTATAATTATATTTAGTAAGTATTATCTTATTTACATTTTTTCTTTGAATAACTAAAGTGATTTTCTTGACATTTATCAAAGTATTGTTTTTTTCCACATTCCAATTCATCCCTAAAATTCATTTACCATTAGTTCTATCTATAATCTAAACTAATTAAAGAATAAAAACAATATAATATAATATAAAGAATTAATCTTACAGTCTTTTGAAAAGATGTGCAGCAAATTGTTCATTAGTAAGATACAATCGTTTACGTTCGCGGGACCATCTTTCAAACATCTCCAAACCCAAGTTCACTTTGTAAGTTTTATTTACTTTATTATCTTGCGGTGGATCCATCGTTGATTAAAAATTGATTACGACGAAAACCGATTTACCGAACTCGCGATATTTTTCAAGAATTTGGCCTATTAAAAAGATATAAAACCGTTACAGCCGGAGCTCATAAATAACGCACGGGCTCTATAACAAGAGAAAAGAATTTCAGTCTTAGAATATAAAGCGGCAAAACCCTTTCTTTAGGCAGAGTTGGTTAGGCGAGAAAGCAGAAGGGCCCATTTACTAACGGATCTCCCTAAAAACTGTACATGGACTCGACCGTCTTCGCCAGCTAGCCAAGTTTTTAGCCGTTATCCGAACAAAACCCTCAAAAGGGCCAGTCGAACGGTGGCGCCATCTAAATCGAAAACCCAAACTACAATTCGATTTTTTTTATAAATAGAGTGCGATCTTGTTCCTTTAAAGATACATTGTGAACGAACCAATGGATGAAAAGTTATGAAACTAGCTTTTAAATAAACCTGGAAACTTATTTCAAGTCATACTTATAATTCACTGATGACAAAATTCGCGGAAAGTATTAATATCGTTCCGAATTACAACCTACTTTCTAAATTTTCATTTTACTTTCTAATACGCGCGTTGACAACGCAAACTTTACCTAAACGAGCAGATGTTCGATTATCTACATGACGCGTTAAAAATATTATTTTTGAACGTTATAAAGAGATAAACGATTTTTCAAGACGATTTTATATTACATTTAAGTTCATATAAACAGAAAAAAATTGTCAGTGGAATATTTCATATACCATTTGGTAGGTTAATTAACGTTTTAATTATCAGCAACTTTACATTAATTTCAATGGGGGTGGGTAAAAACTTTTAACCAAGTTACGCGTGATCTCACCACGAGAGGCGCTGCGTGTCATTTTCGTTTGAAACCGACAAAGCGTATAAAGCGATAAGACGATTTTATATTACATTTAAGTTCATATAAACGGGAAAAATTGTCAGTGGAATATTTCTTATATCATTTGGTAGGTTAATTAACGTTTAATTATCGCCAACTTTACATTAATTTCAATGGGGGCGGGTAAAAACGTTTAACCAAGTTACGCGTGTGTTCGCCCCTAGAGGCGCTGCGCGTCAATCGCTCGTACTCTATATTCCAATTTGTTTTTATTCAAAGGCATGAGCAGCGTTGCCAGGCGTACCATAATTATGGTACACTTCAATAATTTTACTTCAAAATCTTGGTCGTACCATAATTTTAGCCGTGTACATATGGTACGCTTTTTTGCAATAATTTCCTTAAGATGTACCATATTTTCAATAATTTTTACATAAATCGAATATTATGATTTTTATTCATGTTCAGCCCCATAAAAACAAAATTGTCTGGAGCTGTAACCATAGACAGTATAATATACCGTCTATGCTGTAACTCATAATTACTAAAGTTACAGTTTGCGGCAGTTTGACAGTTCTGTTCTACTCAGCTCCAGCACGATAGCGCCATCTCTTATTTTTCCCCAAAACACAAAACCACCGACTTCCGCCTTAATATCTCTAAATTGGGTGGTTTTGACTCATGTTTCAAAAATAAAAATAATATTAAATTTTTAAATAACTACAAGTTTTCTGAATAAGAGGAAATGCAATAATTTTTCCTAGAATTCAATAATTCTCGATCAGGGGTGCAATAATTTTCAGTTTTTGACCTGGCAACGCTGGGCATGAGAAAGTCGTGCAAGCGCGTGGTGCGGAAGCGGGTCTCTAGTAAACTGTCGCGGACATGAAAAGGATCGTCAGTAATAAACATTGTGAAAACTGATTAGAAGACTCGGAAATGCGTGTGGTTATTATAAAAAATATCGATTACATTGAGATTTATAAATAAAATTACTTTAAAAACATTTTTAAATGAGGAATTTTGTAAATGCATGGTAGCTCGAATAGTCTGTAACGCTAACCAACTTTTGAAAATAAAAACTAGTGGTTTTAGGAAAAATGTGTCATTATTTAAAATGGATTTCAGGTTGCAGCATCCTTTTAACGGTCTGATCGCAGGTGCGATTCAATCTGGGAAATATTTTTTCGTGGCTAGTCTTATCAAATATAAAGATACGTGTATTTCGCCCCCACCAGAGAGAATTATATGGTGCTATATACGGAATATCAACCCAAACTGTTTAATTCGGTATTAGATGATACACCCACAGTTGAATTTCACGAAGGATTATAGAGTAGTGTCAGTCGTCTGCTTATGAAAAATGCAAAGACACTACAAGTATACTTGAGGACCGACAAGTATTAACGTATATAGTCTTTGCAATTTTTTCTTTAAAGACTGGCGAGTGTCGGCCATTTTGAGCGCAGTTTCCATAATGCAATGGTTTGTTTTAATCTTATAATTTTATTTTAACTAAGAAATGGAAAAGTCGGAATATTTTAACGGATTGGATTTTCACGTTAAAAGTAGATATTTAGAGAAAATCGCGTTCATTAATGACACCGACCCATATTATATTAAAAATAAAGACTATAAAATTGTTAAGCCTGATCAGCATGAGACATTAAAGTTTTTACCTGCTGTTACTTATGCTGATATTTATTGTTATCTGGTGGATGGAATATCACCATACACTCAAGAGCAATTAAAAAACTACAAAAGTTTAACTGGCTACAATCAGTTTGTTAGTGGCTTTGTAAGAGAGGTGTTGGTTAAATCGTTTAATAACTACGTTTTAGTGAAAGCAACTGTAAGTATTTTTAATTGGTAGTTCATTTCCAAAAGAATTCCTTATTTAATGAAGTTTTTTATTAGGTTATGCACTCACAGAGGTTGAATGAACCTCCACTGAAACCGTGGATCATTGTACTAAAGGATATATCATCCGTTACATGTGCTCATTGCAATTGCATGGCTGGTTTGGATGAGTCATGTTCCCATATTGCGGCGCTCCTATTTTACATTGATTATTCAGTAAGGTTTAGCGAGAAAACAACTGTTACTGGAGAGAAAGCTTACTGGGTTGTCCCTGTTATGCGAGATATTTGCTATGTTCCAATTGCCGAAATGAATCTAAATTCTGCTGCAGCGAGGAAAAAAAACCTTGAAAAAATATTAATTCTTGAAGAGCATGAAATTGTGTTGAGTTCATCCAAAAAAAAATCCTGTATTTTGGTTCAAAAACCAGTTCCTCTGATAACTGAAATTGAACATAAAAGGCTTGCAGAAAAATTATTTAGGCACTGTGGAAAAGGATCCTATTTCAGTATTGATAGGAACTATCAAGCTAATTTCATACCAAAATGTATTAACCCAGCATATCCTATATTATTAACGGAGTTGTTTGATGAAAAAACCAAGGGATTAACCTTAGATGAGCTCTTAAAAGAGTGCGAAACTATCAAAATTGACTTTACTGTAGAGCAAGCCCGGAGTGTTGAATTAGGAAGTAAATTACAAAACAAATGTAAAATGTGGAACCATTTTCGAGCTGGTAGAATTACTGCCTCCAATTTTCACAGAGCCTGTCACAGCAATCCAGAGAAACCGTCGGCATCTCTAATTTCAGTAATTTGCTACCCTAACTCTCACAAGTTTGAAAGTGTTGCTACCAATTGGGGTATCTCAAATGAGGAAACAATGCGGAAGGAATACATCAAACAGATGGAAGAAAAACATGTTAACTTTAAATGTGAAGTATCAGGACTCTGTCTAAATCCACGATTTCCTCATCTAGGAGCGTCACCCGATGGTTTGATTAGCTGCGATTGCTGCGGCAATGGTATTTTGGAAGGAAAATGCCCTTATACTTTAAAGGACCAATCGTACAAAAAAGGATTGATGAACCCAAATTTCTGTTTAACTGAGAACTTGGAACTGAAAAAAAAACACCCGTATTATTCCCAAGTACAAGCTCAATTGTTTATAAAAGAGAGCCTCTATTCAGATTTTTGCGTATGGACTAACGTAGATTTCTATGTCATTAGAGTGTACCCTGATAGGATTTTTTGGGAAACAGAATGCCCAAAGGCAGAAAGATTTTTCAAAAGAGCCATTTTTCCTCAGTTAGTTGGAAAATTTTTCACCAATGATCCGTCTCTTAAAGAAAACCAGCCAAAAAGAAAAAGAGGAAAAAAACAAGTGGTACCACAAGAAATTCACAAGCTTGATAAGGCCAAAATATCCTTGCCTTCAACGACTAAAGAGCTCGGAAATTTATCTCCTGTTATAGCTCTCCGCCCTGTACCTGAAGATATTTTATCACCAAGCAAAAGATTTAATAATAAAAAAAAGGAAAAAAAGCAAATAGTGAAATCTACACCTACAAATTACCAAGAGAAGGTTAATATAACCCAAGATGAGAAAGTTAAAAAACAAGCTGAGGAGGAAAATGGTCAGAAGACAGATGTTGAAAACGAGGAGGCGTGGTGTTATTGCAAAAAAAGAGAATCAGGAGAAATGATTTATTGTGAATCCGGAAGCTGTTTAATTAAATGGTTTCATGTTCAGTGCCTAAAGTTGAAAAAAATTCCGAAAGGAAAATGGGTTTGTCCAGATTGCATCAACAAGATTAAAACTAAAAAAAGACTTAAACTAGATTAATTTTAAATAGTAATTCGTTAAAATGAATTCAAATTTTTCCTTTTAAAATAAGTTTTAACTTAGTGATAAAATAGTTAACATTGTGATAAACTAGTCAAGCTATAAACGTTAAAGACTAGTCAAGTTAAATTAGAGAAGCTAATAAAAATACAACGATATTTTATACTAATTCCAGTTAGAGTTACATGGTTTTGGCTTTCAGGCAACTTAGTGATGTGGTACAGTTACTATATGCTTGTTAGTCGTTACATTTGCATATATATATTTAAAACTTGTTAACAATATTTACATGATAGTCTGACCGGTTTCGTTGGTTAGCCCTTCATCGTCTCCAATGTAAATATTGTAAACAAGTTTTAAATATATATGCAAATGTAAATAAATATGAACAAAAAGTTATTCTGAATAAATTTTAATTACACTTCAATTATGCTATTATATTATTCAATAGAAACTACTGATGGTGTCAAATTAGTTAGTGCACAACAAACTCTTGCAATTTTATCGATTGTGGCTACTGTTTCATCTGGGGCTTTCTTTAAAAGTTCAACTGGAATTTTAGTATGTAGTATTCTATACTTTTGTCGAAGCTGACCTATGACTCGCTCAACGTGTATTCTCACGTTAGCTAATTTGCGGGTTGCTTCTACATCATAAGGGTCTAACTGCTTTTTCCCATTCACAAAAGCAGGATACTTAATACTCGCACAATAAAACCCAACAGAATCATCAATGTCAAATCCTCTATCAGCAAGGACCAGGTCACCAGGTAGAAGCTTTTCTAATAGTCCCGAATGTTCAGTTAGATATTTGTCACTGACTCTACCTCCCCAGCCCTGAGAGATAAAACTGATTGAGCCTTGAGGAGTAATTCCAATAAGAAATTTCACAGTGTTTTGATGTTTATAATTTGACCAAGTTTCGGCCCGACTTTTAACACTGGATGGCTTATCAGAAAAAACTTCAAAGCAATCAATAATCACCGAGCACTTCTTTCCAAATTTCTCTCGAAAGCACATCGGCATTGTTGCATGCAATTCGTCTCTCTCTGGCCACTTAACAAATTTAAAGAGACGGTTATATAAAGCATTGAGGCAATTATAGAAAATTCTTCCCACTGAATTTTCTGAGATCCAAAATTTAAATGCCAGTTCTTTATTAGTTGAGGCTAAGCGAAGTTTCATTAGCGTTAAAATTAGTTGCTGAAATGCGCTTAGTTTGGAATTTTGAAATAAATAAGGTTGTATTTCCTCTAAAATGTCTTTCAGTAGTTCCAAACCTTCCAGACCAGTGAAAAACCGCACTTTTTCTTTGTCACAACCAAAGTAAGAGGGATGGAAATGTAATTTTTCTATTTCCTCATTTTTCTGAGTTATTTCAGAATGTAATTTGCATATTTCTTCCTCTCCATGGCTAATAACAATATTAAGGTCATTAATTTGAGAGCTCAAAGTTTGAATCATATCAGCACATTCTTTTAATTTAATTTCTAAATCTTCAGCTTCAAATTTGGGGCAAACTCGCAATATAGTTTGTGAATGTACATTACATACTTGTGGTTCAGTTTGTACGCAAAAATCTATCCCAGTAGTTTCAGTTTGTCCAGAAAAATCAGTTACACTATGATCAGTTTGCCCACCAAAATCTACACTACTAAAATCAGTTTGTCCCGAGAAATCGATACCAATTATTTTGGTT
The DNA here is from genome assembly GCF_980474605.1 of Leiobunum rupestre. Taxonomy (NCBI): domain Eukaryota; kingdom Metazoa; phylum Arthropoda; class Arachnida; order Opiliones; family Sclerosomatidae; genus Leiobunum; species Leiobunum rupestre. The sequence continues at coordinate 25,939,918 of NC_143393.1, read as the reverse complement.
GTGACAGAACATCGAACCACATCTCCAGCTTCAACGTTATCAGCAGTTTTTGTGGTAGGATTAGATTCATTTGGCATACTAATTTCTGACCTCGAGACATTATCTTCAAGCAATGAGTTGGCTTCAGAAATGATAGACAGATTACCAATAACATCACTACTGTTACTTTTACCAATAGACGATACATCTTGAAAAGTACCATGATATTGTAAATGATTTTCAGATGGCGTTGATGTCATTATATTATCTGAAGAGTAATTAAGTTTTCGCCTTTTCATTCTCCTATTGTATCTTCCCACATTACCCGGAGTATGTGAAGTAGATACATCAGACGAACTACTAGTATCGTTGAATGAGGGCAACCAATCTGGATTTGTTTTGTCATAAAGCTTGGAAGGTACACCTACGAAAGCATCTTTAATTTAATATGATGAAATATTATAAAACAAAATAAAACAAAAATTATTACCTGAGTAAAAGTGCCTAGAGCAAACTCTTAACTTGCCTTCTGACTCCTCTACATCTCTAAGCCTTAGCTTAATGATCCATTGGTTGCGCCTATAAGCAGATAGCTCTTCGGTTTGAGGCCCTTGGTTATGTATTATGGCAGGAATACAAAAAAATCTAATATCGCGCGAGTCATTGAGCGAATTATTTTTAGTTTTTTCGCCTAAACAGTTTTTTACGCAACAACGTCTATGTTTTCGAACCATTTTTACGAAAATCTGCGCCTAATATGGCGGACTGCCTCTTGAAAAATAGAGAGTCATAGATGGCGATACTATCGCTTCCTACCCCCTCCCCTATTACGTCAGATGATGACGTTTCAATCAAGACATGTTATATTACTCTATTAGACGTTAAAATTTTAGACCCAAATGTCAGAATTTTGTTATTCTTGATGATTTACTTTGTGAAATGTCAAAAAACAAGGATGCCACGAATTTGTTTATATGAGGTTCTCATCATAAAAACACGTCGGATTTTGTACTTATGCAAAATTTGTATTATCCTGTGAAGGAAATTAGAACGTTAAATTTAAACGCGCACTATCTGATAATTTTCAAGACACCACGTGACAAATCGGCGATATTTCATTTGGCTAGACAGATTTCTCCCACTAACAGTAAATACGTCATCGACGCCTTTCATCAAGCAATTGCTAGAGACTTTGGTCAAATTTTGCGGAAGATTTCAAAACCGAATACAATCGCAAAACGGAAAAAGATTCTTATACAGAAGGGCGGGTTTTTACCGTTACTCTTAGCACCTCTTATTTCAATTGTGAGCAGTGCAGCCGGCGCGGCTATAAGTAGAGCTATTAAAAATGGCTAGAAAGATGATCTTAGGCAAAGGTCTAGGCCAAATTTTGGACGATCACATACCCGTCTCAAATTACACGATATCAACTGGGGAGCTCCTTGGCTCTTAGGTGCTCCTTTTTGGGTAAATAGTGAAATGTAACCTCAACAAAACCAAGGCTTAAGATAAACATATCGTTTTCACACCAAATATTTCAATAACAAACACTCACTTTTTGCCGTTTTCATCAAAGCTAGACCTTTTTAATCGCTTCGTTTCAGAGATATGGCTCCCAGAAAATATACCCCCAAAACCGGGTAATTCTTAATAAGCCTCGGCTGATTCGACAAAAAGATTAGTGGAGACTAGTGGAGATTTTTCAGTCCTACGCAGCGGCGCGTTTAGGTCACAACCCCGTTACTAAGAGGTAGGTTTTCAAAATCTGCACCTCCAAGTGGCTACGTCCTCAACTAGGCCACGGCCCACTGCGCATGCGCTCGCGTTCTCTCGAGAACGCGAGCGCATGCGCAGTGGGCCGTGACTAGGCATTTCCACAAATTAATTTCGCGCGTTGCATGATGAATGTGCAGAAGGTGTGCGCGAACGTTTTTAAACATAGAACCACGCGGCCTCGGGAGAAATCTCCGCCGCGAGCCCTTAGCACCGTAGCCAAGGCTTATTCACAATTTTATCACTTTCAAACTTAAAATTTCATCGAACCTAAAACTGGCTAAATTAGAAATTTGAGATTTAGACGCGTTTTGTGTGGTATTTATCAACCCGAGCGTGGCTGCTCTACCAAGTTATACGTAAGATAATATTTTATGTTTGCCAGCTACACGTTAAGCTACACCATGAGCCAATTAAATAATTACATCTAAAGGAATGTAGAGGTTTGTCAATTTTAACGGCCATATTAAAAGATGGCGGATTTTCCCCACGGGGGCGAGAAGGAGAGACTACACAACGTTCAAGAGCGCATTTTTTTCTATAAATTGCAAATTTTCTAATAAGTTTAATTAGTTTAATGTTATTCTGATGTTTGCTAAACTTAAACGCGCATAAGTAGGAAATCAGCAAATTGCAATAACAATTTTAAGTAGTTTATAAAACAAAGATAAATTGGTTATCATTCTTAGAGGGTGTTTAATTTTAATTCCTACCACATAGAGACGAAAGTTTAGGCTTTTGCCCCTTCCAGCCCGCCTAGAAAATTGGGGGTTAAAGGGTCAAAACTAAATATGGACACTCCAGAAAAATTTCACGTAAAAAAGCACCACTATTTTATAATTTTTGAATTTATTTCAGCGTTAAATATACAAATTTAATTTGATAAACATTATTATTTAAATTAATGCGTTTAAAAATTCACGGATGATTGGAAATATTACATTTGTTTGACACGAATATAAAACGAATTATGAAGGAATGTGGACAATTTGAAGAGCTCATTTTCCCCAAGGGAACCCGCCGAATTGGGGAAAGGGAAATCCACCGCCATTGTAACCTGCGGAATTATCGCGAGAAACAAATTAATATACATAACGAAATAATTAAGTGGTGCACATTTTAATTAAGAGATTATCTGACCTCCTCCTCCGTTGCTGTTTCCGAGGTGAAGTCCGTGATTTCCGAAGAAGAATCTGTCCTGTCCTTCCTTGCCTGGTTCTCCCGGGGCGGGGGCTCCAGGGCCGTCCTGGGGTCGGCAGATTGCGCAGGACATCAGGGCGACGACAATAGCGAAAACAAAGATGGATTTCATCTTCGGGAAAAAATTTGAAAAAAATTAATAACCTGGGATTTAATGTAAAATCAGTGTTGTACACTAATCTCATTTAAAGATAGGGCAGGGTATAAATGTATAGCCTATGCTACGGTGGAAAAAATTAATTTTTCTCAATTAAAAAGTTGAAAAAATTCAAAACATTTATACTTACGATGGAAGTTGGTTTTTGGACTACTACGAGGTTCTTTTACGGTCGCAAGTGATTTTGTACATGGACAGCCACCACTATTTATAGGACATATACTTGTTAGCTTAATACTTAACCGGTTATCTTCGCACTGTGTCTGGGAAATATCGTCTTTGTGGAAAAAAACCGTCCAGTAATATGTTGATATTCATCCGCTGTGCTCATATCGTCACACCGGTATCGATATGACGCGCGTTATTGATCTCGGCTATATGACGGCTTATCGGGATGGGATATCATTTCATTGTCTTGGTTTCTTCTTTTTTCCTTCCGAATTGCAATGCCCAAACAGAAAAGTCACTCTTTCTCATATCTTATCAAAACGTTCTAAGAAAAATCTTTCTTAAGTAGGACCTTTTTGTTGACCCACATGGAAATAGTTTTATTATTATCATGGCTATTGTACAGCTTGTCACGTAGAGATGTACCATGTACATGGTGTTTCCGAATGTTAGGTCGTAAACTCGAGGACGTGTTTAAAAAAATAATAATCAGCTAGGCTAATATCCAAGGCACCACCAAGTCATCTAGATTAGTCTGACAATGAATACAAACTTTTATCAAGTATTAATTACCTTTCAAATGAAATTAAAATTAGATTTATGTAAGATATTCAGTTTTTAGTAATAAAGGCCCTTTCTCCTTTGGCTTCCGACGGACAGCAATCTTTTCTCTAGAGTCGCTTTTCGAAGCTCCCCTTTTCCTTTCCCACAATGCGCGACGGACAGCCAACTTTCCACAGTGAGAGCTACGCTCTAAAACAGGCCCGTAGCCAGCGAGGGGACCTGAGGGGGCCTGGACCCCTCAAAAATAATTTGTGCCACCTCAAAAAAATCTGAGAGTGCCCCGTGGTGCCCCCTTAAAAATATTATTGTGCCCCTAGAAAAATTTCAAAGTAAACAAAATCAATAATATATGTCCTATTAACATATTTTATTTAGTTCAGTCCAACTCTACAAAATATATTATTACCTTTCGTGTACCTCGCTTTAGTATATTAGTTCCCTTCCACGTGCGCCAAGTTGAAAGTTTAAATTGTAGCAGAAACAATAATATGGGACGTAATCTGGTCCAAATATTGATTTGACTATACTAACTAAGGTTAATTTCCCGTAGCACTGTAGTCTAACTGCTAATGGTCGTCGTCGTCGTGTATTCAGATGTATCCAAGTTATCCAACTAGTAATGGCGGCGTATTTCACTTTATTCCCTCCGCGTAGTTCTCAGTTTACAACGGCTTTAAAAAAAACACCCAATTGTCGAAGAACGGACTTAACTTTATTCGATCTCGTTGGCAATATATTAAACAGAACCAACGACGTAAAAAGTAAGGAAGAAAAGCCAATTGTTTGTTGTGAAATTAGTCCAAATCGTCTAATTTAGAATGTAGTATATATCGAAAGCGAGCGATCGAAAGGCCATTATGGAGATTTCTAGTTGTTTAACAGACTTTAACAGAAGGAGTCTCTTACTTTTACAAAGAATTTTATCAAGAGTTCAGCAGATAATTATAGGTACTAATCTACTATGTGTCAGTTTCTGTTACTAAATATTTTTAAAGTTCGTAACAAACAATCAAAACAAAACCCAAATTGGGGCAATCGATTGAAAAGTAACTTTATATTTGTGCTATTGTTACATGATTATCATTTATTATTAAAGTTATGATAGCAGAACTATTCTATATGCCTAACATATTAGTAATTAAAAAAAACTAAGCCTTTCACGTTAGTTTTGGTAAAATACAACAAACGGTAAAAGTTAGGAACGGTGTCAGTAATAGTCCTAAATCCAGTAAATTCTTTAAATCATTTATACTTCAATATAATTAAAGTAGTGTGTAAAGAATACTTGTTCCTAATATACTTTAATTGGGGGTGCCATATACACATTTTGAACCGGGCGCCACAAACCCTCGGTACGCCACTGAGCGTGCCCCATTAGGATTTTTTCAGGCCCCCTCAACTGAAATTGTATTTTTATTTAAATGTTAGATTTAGCAATAAATGTTCTTAATAAGAGCATTGGTTAATTTTGATCCTATGACATTTCGTGATTAAACGCAAGATATCAATAATTTATTTAGTTATGATTAATAATGACTTTGTTGAGACAATTCGCACAGTTTAACCCGGCCAACTTATTTAAAGGCTTAAGAAGTCGCTAGATGCCTTGGTAAGTTGGTATTAGCCTAGCAAATTTTATTTTTGACATCATGGTCTATTTTTCCTCCGGCGCGAGTAAACGATGGGCTGTTAACTGAACCGTGCCATTGTGAATGTGCGCCTTTATTCAATAGAAGCGGGAAATCCCCCAGTGTTGTGTGGCGCCATCTTCAGCATACTCGGAGTAATTATGTTTTCTCATTGTCGCAAATTTTTATAGTAATTGAACAATCAAGGTTTAGATCAGCACAGAGCCCTCTAGTGTCAAAAAATGACCAAGTCAAATTATAATTCTACCAATTAGGACGAAAATAAATTATAACATCCTGCTATCGTAGTCATTTTAATTGAAAATCTAGGCTTTTCGCCGAGAGGTAAACAGAACTGCAATTTCTTTTTACCGCGGCGGCGAAAGCCCAACCAATAGTCTTAGTCGATAATTCAAAATAACGATAAAAAACGCCGTCGATCAGTTTAGTAAAATATTTTCGGCGGCGTAATCGTCGGCCATTTTCGGTATGGAGATACAGGCCGGAAGGCAGGCAAGGCTGCCAGATTTCGATAGACCGAAAACGGCCAACTCTCTCAAATGTTTTCGTTTTCAAAACGAAAATTTTGCGGCGTAGCTATCGACTAAGACTATAGGTATGAGTAAAAGTCTAGAATATTGTTGAACACGATTATACACTTATTGTATGAGGCATTCAAGTGAAAAAAAGATTTTCTCCTTAAATAACAAAATCAAAGACACCCCCCTGAATTTTGAAAGTTCCTATTGCAAAAATAATAAACCCCGAAATTGAAATGGGATCTGCCATCCCGATAATATGACGTACATGCACACGCATCTTTTGGAAACCGGTTTGATTACAGGAAAAGCCGAGAAATGTCAACATATTACTGCAGGGTTATTTTCCGATACTTCTCAGAAGATAACTGGATAAGCTGACAAGTGGAAATGGTATAAATAGTGGTAGCTTTCCAAATCTATCATCACTCACGACTCTGACGAAGATCCTAGTACCTCGTCGCACTCCCGAAACCAACTTTCATAGTAAGTGTTCAATTTTACAATATTTTCGACTTCGAAATTAACCTTAAACCATAGATTAAATCGCGTTTGGCAAATAATTAATATAAATAACGTGCAATTAATAGCTACTGCTTTATTCTAAATTATATTTTCCACCGTAGCACCGGCTTCACAATTACACTATGCGCCCTATCTTGATAACTGTTTTTTATTCTATTTTCACTTTCATTGTCGTTTTATCCTTCTTATTATTGTATCTTGTCATCTGGGAACAATAAGTGAAATAAGATTACGAAACATTATTACTTAAGATAAGTGAACACCCGTTTAATCATTTATTTTCCTAAAGATGAAATCCGTCTTCGTTTTCGCTATTGTCCTCGCCCTGATGTCCTGCGCATTTTGCCGACCCCAGGACAGCCCAGGAGCCCCCGCCCCGGGAGAACCAGGCAAGGAAGGACAGGACAGATTCTTCTTCGGAAATCACGGACTTCACGTCGGAAACAGCAACGGAGGAGGAGGTCAGATAGTTTCTTAATTAAAATGTTTACCACTAAATTATTTCGTTATGCATATTAATTTGTTTTTCTTGATTATTCCGCAGGTTACAATGGCGGTGGATTTCCCTTTCCCCAATTCGGTGGGTTCCCTTGGGGAAAATGAGCTCTTCAAACAAGTCACCTTCCTTCGTGATTTTATTTAAATTCATGGCAATCAAAGTTGTCATCATAATCATCCGCACATTTTAAAAAGTTGAAATAAAAATTATAAAACGATAAATATTTTTTGTTATTATTCACTTACAATCAGTCAATTACAATCGAGCCTTTTAAAACCTTGTTATAAAATAAGGTTCAAAACAATCTTTTATCTTTGTATCTTTTTCATGCACAAATTTTAAAATACTACAATAAAAGATACATTTCCAAACCGTGACATTATTAATATTAAATACAATATGAGAACCACCTGAAATATATTATATATTCAAATTACAAAATAGAAAACGATTTTACATAAGTAATGTAGCATTCATAATTATAACATCTAACGAAATGGATTAATGATTCCCTGTCCCAGATAACATTTGCGTTATCTGATAAAAGGATAACTGTCTAACTAACAAATTCTGTCGACATATATTAAAGTAGATCAGTACTGGTCGGCAATGTATCAGAAACAATAATAGATCACAATGCTTTGTGAGGAGAAAGATAAACCTGCTCTGGCCAATTGATTATCTTCAGAAATCTGAGAAATATCTTTGTGCAAAGATTAGAGTGTAGTATTTGTAAATCAAAGCTGCTGACGCCATTTTCACAGAATCCTTTTCATGTTTCGCCTATGACCTTGCAAATCGTTACGAGCTGAAAAATCTCCGCTAGTCGCCACTGTAAAATATTTCCGCTAAATGAAAATTTGATTAGGGTCTTGGACCAACTGGTTTAGTTTTATACATTGAATAGGGTCTTGAACCAAATTGTTTCAATAGTAATCTTGAAGTGTATGATTTTGTTAAGTGTATCATAATTTGTTAAGGGTATTAGTATTGGTTCAGTGTATTAATTTGTATTTAATGTGTTTTGATTTATTATAAAACCAAATGTAAAATGACTGAAAAACAAATTCAATTGTAAAAGGAAATAACCCAAAATGCAGGTGGTCAGTTGTAAAATAGAGAGGCACGGTGGAAAATTTCCAACCTATGTACGTCACAAGAAAAACCCACGAAGCATAGTGTGCCCGGCTAATTCTTCAGTTTTTTGTTAGAAAAAAAAAGGGAAACGGTAGCCTGTAGGTGTATTGTGAGGTAATAAGAGAAAAGTTGGGTCGGGTGGTTCGTTGTCTCCAAAATGAGGCAAGGTTTTAAAGGCACACTGTCAAGGGCATTTATTTTAAATCGATGTTGAGCTTCCTTCAGCGTTGCCAGACGTACGATAATTATCGCACAGCGCGATAATTTCATCGAAATTTTTAGGGTGTACTATAATTTTCATGGCGTACGATATCGTACCATTATTTCGATAATTCGGCCTCAACGTACGAGAATGTACAATAATTTTTCGATTTTTTTGAAAAACCTACGAACGATTTAAATTTTATTATTAATTTATATAACTTCTACTTAAAGATATAAATTTTCTGCCGAACGTGCTGCGTAGTCCGAGTGCGAGTTTATTACTCCTAGTTGTTACCGCATTTTTTAATACATTTTTAAAACAATGAAGTTTAGTTAATAATGATAATAGGCATTTTGTTTAATTCCCTGAAATAAAACTCCTATAGTGTTTTGAAAAAATCATCTAAATTCAACGCATTTATGTATGAATTCAAATATAGCGCCAAAAAGAAATGTGCGATAATTTTTCAGGGAAATCGATAATTTTTTGGCCTAGATACGATAATTTCAGATTTTATATCTGGCAACGCTGGCTTCCTTTTTTTTAATCCAGTCGGCGCCACCGTCGCGATGTGACGCACTAGAACTAAGTTCCACTTTCACCTAAGAAGGATCGATCACAAGCAGCTTTAGCCAGTGCAAGTTTTTATCATATAACTATTCTTGTTTTTTCTTTGACTAAGTAAATCTTTACGCTCAGGAACTAGCATTTTATAAAAATATTTTCGTTTAAAGAAAGCTAGTTCCGGGGTCATGTACCTTGACAGTGTGCCTTTAAAAGTAAATTAAAATTCGTTGACGTTCTTAGTCAGTCGTAGATTTTGAGAAATGAGTTTAATTATATAGACGAGAGAGGTTTTTCTGTCGGCCACTCCAGATTTAGTCTCGGATTTAGTCAATAGCTCTCCCAGAAGCAAAGACTATATATAAATAGACTGGCGTGTTAAATAGCTCAACTAAACTTGCATACCATAGCAGGCGCTGGTTAAAAATTTCCCCCGCCCTTTATAGTGCTACTAGTGGTGCCTCTAGCGGCTGGTCAAAGGCTTCGAACGTGTTTGACGGCTGTCTAGTAAGCGAAGCGTATCTATAGTCTATATAAGCGATAGCTTATATAGTCTTTGCCCAGAACCTAAAGTAGGAGGGGAAGTTGGGCATCATATAGATCGATTTACAATTTTTAAATAGCAAAGACGACTTTAAAGGGGTAATATTCATCCGAGCGTTGCCTCCGTTATATCAAGGCCTGGGTTCCCTCTTTCCTGAGCATTGTACTACGAGTTATTCCCCCCCTGTTTGAAGTTTCCTATTTTTCCCAATAGATGGCGTTCGTTTCCATTGCGTTTAAATTTTAAGTTTCGTTCACATTGGTCCTGAAAATGTATTAGTTCATCTACACGGCCAATATTAGCCAACTTCAGTTTATGAATTTTAACAATTTGTGAATTAATAAATGTATTACTCTTATTAAGGCTTATGTTAAATAGAATATAGTTTATGTGTAGTTGATAGTTTCATGATGGTCAAATAATTGATTCAATTGGTTTATTAAAATTTTAAAATCAACATTTTTAATACAGGAACATGAAATCAGATACTTGTTTTCCAAAATATCACTAATGGGAGTAGAAAGATATATTCCATACCTACCACCCACATACATATCAGTTTTTTCCTAGTATTTCAAACTTTGAGAACTTTTCTAGATAAGGGCTTGGTGTTTAATTTTTTTTTCTTTTCTTTTCGATCTGAGGCATCTTTCGCGTGATTATCTAAAAGAGCTCTCAAGAACTTCTCTAGAAGGATTTTCCGTAAATCTTGACTTTCCCGTGATGAGAAATTCTTGCATTCGTTGCACATTAGGGGTTTTTCGAAGTAAGGTAGAATTTCTCTTACATATGATTGAAGCACTTGTACCCGAGGAAACAAATGGAGTGAGGATTGCACAAATTCCGTTACAAGGGCCAATAATTTAATTATCATTCGTGAGGGATATTTCAAGCCTCCTCTATCTTGAGCATTAATTAAAGCAAATAACGGAGATTTACTTTGCGGCTGCATCATTTTGTCCAGACAAAACTCACAGTCAGTCCTTTCTTCGGCACATTTTATTATGTACCCACCAACCATAGCAATGGAGCAATTTCTTATTGAGACAACAGGGCTTTCTGAAATTTAAAATGAAGTCATTTGCTTTTGAACTTATGGAGTTTTAAAATCATAATATTACCATTTGGACTTGTTTTCTCCATTTCATGTAATATGGTTGTTAGGTGAGGAGGCAATTTGATTAACACTATTGATGTGGCAGTTGGATGACTATCTCCAAGACTTATTTCGTGATCAGACGCAACTAGAAACAAATTTTGAAATTTGAGGACGCTCAATCACATTATCATATTAAATTGAATAAAAACTAATATACCATTAGCAATTGATTTAGAACCATTTCCACAATTTGATGAACTGGATGCCTTCAAGATTCCAATTTTCAAATGGTGTTCTATGCTGAGGGTGCAGGCACGGGCATCCATTTGATCGTTGAATCCTCCACTACTCCTTATATGACTAAACGTCTCTTCAATGGTATCACTTGAAAATTTTCTAGTGAAAATGTAATGAAAACCATTTTCCAATAAATATTTTACAAGTGAAATAGTGGATTTGGTGGTAACGACTAGAGCTTCATACGTCTCATCTGTGAAACAGTCTGATTTGTCATACGCTTGTGCATTAGTTTGAATAGCTTCGATAAAAGGTAGAAATTCTTCAGCGAGCCAAACAAGCCTTTCATCATCAATAGATTCGAAGGGGAGTTTATTCTCATTTCTCATATGTATGGCATAAGTCTTGTTGTGAATGTCATGTACTTCAAACCATTTGCGGACCATCTCCATAAAGTAGATTGTACATTCCAAATCAGCTCGTTCTTCAGGTTTGCACGTATTGAGCCTTAGAGTTGTTTTTAAAGCTGCTGTCATCGGATGAGAGAATAATAGTACTGCTCTTCTTACATTCATTTTTTCAAAGCTCGTTGGGAAAACCATTTTCCTAGTTAGAAATCTTACTGGTTTCATTAACGCATTGCTTTGAGCGAGATATAAGTCCGTGACAAATTTGGGGTTAATTAGAAGGGCAATAAACACCATAATACGGTCGAGGAATTGATTTCTTATATTTTTTATTATATGACTTTGATCAAAGGCGATGAACATTTTCCTAGCTGGATCTAAGGGATGTACTATTTCGTGATGTAATTGTCTGTCACTAGAAAATTTCTTAAACGCTGCGGTATTAATCTTTGCGTTGTCTGAAACAAGCCGGACAACAACGAATCCACAGTCTTCCACCGCTTTAATCACCTCCAATGTAATTTTGTGAAGCTCTTCCGCTGTCAATTTGGCGGTAAAAAAATAGGCCACGGGAAGTTTAAAATTGGTTGAGAGACCCTGGAACACAAAACACAACAAATGTGTAGCTAGCTGGTCACCTATTCCGTCTTCATCTGTTGTGCTTGTTTCACCAAAATATCGATCCATTTTTCTGTCATATAATAACTTTGGTTTAATGGCCATTTCATCGTGCATTAAAGATCCTAATATTTCATTTGGATGCTTTAATTTGGAAACCTCGGCAATGAGACGGTCTTTGGCAATCTGTGTAATACCGTCAGCTCCACTTGAATTGCCCAGAAATTTTCTTAACGTTGTACGTTCCGGTAAATGTAAAATATCCAAATCTCGGATAAAGTTATACGTAGCTGTAGATTTCTTATAAATTAAACAACAAATCTTCAAGGTTGAATGTTTATACGGTAAAGACTTTTTACCGTAGGCGAGTACTTGTTCAATTAAAAAATTGGCTCTTACATCTCCACTCATACTCTCGCCCATAATCTTTCGCAGTTGGGTATATTCCTTTCTTTGGTTCTCTTCTTTTTGTTCCTTGATTGTTTCTTTTAAGCTTGCAATTATTTTCCTTTGAGCTACAACTTGCTTTCTCAATTTATAATTGTCTCTTACATATTTACGTTTAGAAGTTACGTATGGTGTCTTTCGTACAACAGGAGACGCTTGAGTAGTGGCATCTCTACATGAAATTAAAGGGACAACTTCAGCTAGAGTAGATTTTTCTGGAATCACAGATTTAGCTTGGACTAGGGATGTAGTTTTGACTAGAGACGTTGTTTCTATTTGAAGAACGACTTTGTTGTGAGGAACTATAATGTCTCGAGGAACAACTACGTCTTGAGGAACTATTACGTCTTGAGGAACAATTACGTCTTGAGGAACAATTACGTCTTGAGGAACAATTACGTCTTGAGGAACTATTACGTCTTGAGGAACTATTATGTCTTGATGAACTATTATGTCTTGAGGAACTATTATGTCTTGAGGAACTATTATGTCTTGAGGAACTATTATGTCTTGAGGAACTATTATGTCTCGAGGAACTATTATGTCTCGAGGAACTATTATGTCTCGAGGAAAAACTACGACTTGAGGAACTATTATGTCTCGAGGAACAACTACGTCTTGAGGAACTATTATTTCTCGACGACTAGCTTTCTCTTGACAAATGACTTGAGGGCTGGAAGTGTATTCGTAAGTTTTATTCATCACAGGTTGCATATCCATGGTTCGAATATGTGATGTGTTGTCATTGCACTGTTTTTTTTCAACTTTGGAATGAATAATATCTGATACTCTGAACAAAGCCTTTTTTAGCTTTTCTCGAGCTGAAATAACAGGTGTGGTTTGTACATCAGTCCTTGGAATATTTCCCACTGGAGAAAGAGGGATTCTTCTTTCGCAAGAGTTCTTAAACATCTTTTGGGGATGAGAATCAGAAATTTCAAATTCATTTAGCGAAATATGGGGCACAACGTAGTTTAAAAGACGTTTTCGACTAGTTGATATACTAAAATCAGACTTGTTAAAATGTTTGCTACAGATTTTAGCATCTCCTTTATTTGATATAAGTTCCTCATGAAATGAAAGATCGTCATCCTGTTGGACGTTAAAAATTGCACAAATCCATTTTTTTCTCATTGACATTTCCTTAGGAAATGAATGGAAACTTATATTTTCCTCTTGACCAATTTGGCGTTTCTTTACTCTCTTCCAATCACTTTGTTTGCAATTAGGAACTGAGCAGACAACCATTTTATATTACTACAAATGTAATTAAACGTTTGTTAATATGTGGAATAATATACAATTAGTTAAATACTTACTTATTAATGACCACCACGGCGAATCATTGGAAGAAAGATCCAAAGTACAACTTTGCAAAAAACGAAATGCGCACGCTCTAAATTTCAAATTTCACAATGGTTCAGAGTGCCTCTAGCGAGAAATTGCGGCGTATTAGAAATCCACGGTGGGGGGGGGGGGGGGGGCGAAAATCTAAGCGTACCCAGGCCTTGATATAACGGAGGCAACGATCCGTGGTAACGTGGTGATGGCGTTATTTGTTAGTAGATGGCGCTCTGATAGCAGCATGACGTCATAATTTGGATTTTCAACGATTGTTTGAAAGTTTTTAGTTTTTAGTGGAGAACGGTTTTGTCGAGATTTAAATTACCAAATTCTCTTCCCTGATTGGATAGTTTAAAATCGTATTATAGTGCCATCTATGGCGGAGAGTGTTAACTTCTGTTAAAATTAATTGTTAATTTAAATTACAAAAATTATATTTTTAATAAGAATTTAAAGTACTATAATTTAGTAATTAATTAATAACTTTTTAAAAAAGTTTATTTTTCATAAACTTTATAGTGTCGCCATCTATCTCAAACATTATTAAATAGGAAGGTACCTCGGCTGGATTTCGCCCCTTTTTGCATATTTCCCTGTAGGCAATATGGGAATGCGTCTATATTGGCGTCCCTACAGACACTTACCCTTTTGTCGAATCAGCCGCCAGTGTGGCCAATGTTCGAAAGTCGAAATTCCCATTGTTGGCTAGTAAATTTCCCATGAATTCCCACACCCCTAATTAGCCCCGCCCCCAATGAAAACTCAACGTAAAACATACCATAATTTTCAAAAATTGGAAAATAAACTTTTAAATATTAAATTTTATTGAAATTACAATTCTTAAACATTTTCGTTATTAGGCTTAATGTTATTACTAAAATCCCAAGATTCACGAATATACACAAGTTCACAACTATAGGTTATTTTGAACTTTCTATTGATAGTCAAATTTAAAAAAACTAGGATAATTACCGGTAGACATGAAAATTCCCACAAAATCAACGTTTTTGAAAACAAATTACCGAGGTGCTGATCACTCCGCGTAATCGGTGTACAGAGCCGTACCTTTGACTGTACTAATGGGATTACGCGTAATCTTTGAAGTCCCTGCCTTTGGCAGTGCTAATCTAAGCGTAATCCGGTGTACAGACTTTCTAAGAGTGGTTAGCCCCTCGCAAATTACCTTTTCCCCACAGAGCCATAATGGACCCCAAAAATTCAAAAAATAAGGGAAATTTCCCACAATCTGGCAACACTGTCAGCCGCGGCTTATTAAGAATTGAAACGCATTTAAAAGTGAAAATAACGCTGACATCGGCAATGTTATAAATGCATTATTGAATCGTAACAGGAAATTGACCTTTATAAATGTTAGCTTATACGACCGTGTCCAGTCTCGTTTTTCTGTTATTTTATTCGACTGAGCCAAATTCCCTTTCTCTTGCACCGGCCAATTTATTGCTACGTTTTTTTGGAATCGCCTATGTTCTATTGTTTTAAAATTTTTATTTACTTTTCCTTTGCTCATTATTAAAATATTTAAAACTTAAGCTTTTCTAACTATCTAAATACCATGTCACCGCTTCTTCCACATATTTAATTTCATTTCTACCGTTTTAAACCAAAATTAAGATACCTAGCTGAAAGCCCGGCCTGGGGTTAAATAATTATAACTATAATGATCATAGCTATTTACTTCAACAAGCAAGTTTTAACTCCATAAGATAAATTACAATATTTAAATTTATTTAACCTATAGGCTATTACCGATTCTTCCATATATTTCCTTTTATTTGTCCCGTTCTAAGCCGAAAATGAAACACCTAGTGGAAAGCCCGCCCGTAAGCTCGGCTTATCTGCTAGTCATAATATATACAAATTTTAGGTTTGTATCATTTTAATGTGATGTTTGTTATTTTTCTTTGTATAATATTTCCAATATTCTTATTTTAATTGACGTAATTTCCAAAAAAAATCAGCTTGTAAACCATATGTGGAATTTTGAATTATTAGCCATCATAATGGTACATTAAAGAAATAATATATAATATCTTATTATTTACTTGAGATTGTTGCTTTGTAAAGTAAGTCTCGGATAATCCCTTTAAAACAGTACTATTTAAAAGGAATAAACGCTCGATTTAGCAAACTTTGTAGACACGTTAGTTTTTGAAAATTTAGTCGCAGGCTTGTAACTTTTGTTTTATTTTCCGTTTTCCGAAAATCGCAACTATCTTCCCCCCCGGTGTCTTTCCCCTTCTTGAAGATGCGCCGAGCGGCCGAACCGTCGATTTTTACGGGAACCGTTTGTATTTTCGAATTATTTTAAATCAATGATTATGCACTTAACATAAAACCTTATTAAATTGAAACGTCTAAAAGGCACATGTCTGCGACGTCAGGAATATAGTGGTCCTGTCAGATTTTGTCTTCGATGAGTAGTTTTTTCTCTAGATCCGCGGGATTAAATGAGTGTAAACATCTTCGAAATCCAACTATTCATCGAAAATTTGGGCTTACGGATCCAGTATAGGTCAAAGCCATGCGATCCGTAACAGTTTGCGTTCTCTAACGCATAGGCTTACAGAAGGCAGGGTTTAAGTCTAGGGATAAACAGTAAACTTATAGGTTTACTTGAATTTCGTTGACCCCCTATTAATGAATAATTCAACAATCTGAAAACGGCTTACAATCTATATGTGGAATTAATTTCGGGTATCAACAGTCTGTGTTGTATTTTGAACCATATCATTTAATCGGATAGAAACGTAAGTGCAGATAATCTGATATCTGATTGAGCGGAGCGAACGAGCGAAGCGAGTGAGTGGAGCTCTCACTGTAGTGACTTCAATGGGAAAGTTGGCTGTGTGTGTGGGAAAGTGTGTGTGTCGCACTTGGGGGAGAAGAGAAAGGGACTCTGAACGGGACCGAGAAGATAGAGGGAAATTCGCGGTAATGTCGGGAAGAGAGGGAGACCTTCGCCGCGAGAGGGGGGGGGGGGACAAGAAAAGAGATAGGGGGACAAGGCACTGCCGTTCAGGATATAATTTAAGCGAAAAATAAAGAGTGGACTTATTATAAATTATAAAAAACATTGGACTAATAAACTGCTTGTTGTTAAGTTGGTTCAAAAAAATACACTTCTTATTGCTTTTATGCTAATTACGTTTTATTATCAAACATAATTACAAACATAGAAAGACTTAAATTACTAATGTTGTAATTGTACTATTTGTACTAATAAACTGTTTGTAGCTTAATAAAATTCGTTTAGTTTTCTTTTGGTATTAATGTTCAATTAACATAAATACGACTTTACTAAAGTTATACAACTTTTCAGCAACTCCGTAATTCACGATTATCGTAGCGCCCACGCTCCGCTCAAGTCTTTGTCGAGAAGGCCGGCTCCGGGTTTTGAGACGTCCTAGTTATAATTTACTCTCAAGGGGGGGCTCACGCTCTGTATCGCGTCGGTCGCCCGTTTTATTTCAACTGAAAGAGGAAACGCAAGATGTCAAGATGCCGGTAGACCTATTATTTTTAGCAGGCATATATAACGGCTCTTTCTGTCTGTCTTTCTTGATTGAACTCTCTCTATCTCTCGGAGTCTCGGTATATTATTTTTTCAACGTTTTATCCCGCATTTTTAAGAACCTTTGTTTTAGCAAGGTTGTTAAAAATGCTTCAAGGCCCATTTTCATGCTCGCTGGTAGCGGATAAAAATCGTCAAAATTCGCATCCGCCACTCGCAAGCGTGAAAATTAATCTAAAATATCTGTTTGAAACAGATCGACGCGGAAAGTGGAAAAGTGTGTAGCGGAAGCGGATTTTGTCGATTTTTACCCGCTACCAGCGATCATGAAAATTTGGCTTAAGAGTTTCTTCATAAATATTATATCTATAGTTTCATCCGAAAATACTAAATAGTTATATTGGACACAATTTAATTTAAATTCAATATAGTCAGGCCCCTCTTTCCCACTGGGCACTCTGTGCACGTTCCCAGGGCCCCGCGATCGATAGGGGCCCCCTTGTTCCTGCCAGATCATCAAACGATAACCGATATTTACGCTCAGATATCTATTACCGAAAAACACATTTATTTCGAAAAAATCAAACGCTAATGACTGACTACAATACAGACTTGCTTATTAGCTATTGCATGCGCGAAGCAGCTCTACTCTCGCCCGAAAATCCGGCTTTCCGATTTAAGTTTAAGTTGATTAAACTAAGTTTTGAGAGTAAAAGTATTCTGAAAAATTAATCATTTCTTAACATAATTCCAAATGGAACTAGTAGTTTCGTCTAATATAAAATATAGCGATATAGTTCCGTCCTCGGTTCCGTGACATTCTAAATTACACAAGTTCTGACTTTTCGTCTTTAAGGAGCTTTGTCAAAACCATTTCTTAAGATTGTTTCCTCAATTACAGGTTGAATTTTCTCATGGGGTGAAACAGTATCAGAATGTGTCTGTGCAGGAAAATGTAAATTAGATTGAAATAATTCATTAAAATTAGGGTTATAATATGATTTTACCTCATAGTTTTGGTCTGAAACAGGATCTGGATATTCTGATGTGGGTGGGGCCCAAGCCACCAACAAAATGTTGAGAGCAGGCATAATGATGGGATTTCACATTGATGGTATTTTAAGGTCATCACGATTAATAGCTTTTAGCCAATGGACGCAACGTTCAATATTTGTAGTTGGTTTTGGTAATGGGTAAAAACTTATACCTAATGCTATTGAATTTTTCGAGCGTTCAGCATTTTTGCACGAACGAAATACACAGTATTTCTTCCCCATTTCTTTAAATTACCATAAAACTGACATAAATTACTTTAATAAAGCAACCATGGTTGAAGCGGCGGAATTTAAAAAAAAAAAACTAAGAAAACTACAAGAATAGCGAAATTGCGCAATAATTTGAAACATGTGACTATCGAGGTTGAGAGATGGCGCTAGCTAGCGAACGCGGATCCCTGACGTCATTTCCACTGTGTAACGGAGAGAGACGCGACCGGTGCGGTTCCCCTATTTTGTCTTCCCCCCAATCTCCTATCCTGTGGGAGTTGGCATCACGGCCCTACGGCAGAAAGCTCTTTCATAAAACCTCCTGTCTCTTTCTCCATGTCAAAACAATTGTATCTAAAATAACTAATCCTAACACGGTTTATAATTGTTTAATGAGTTTTAAGTTTGTTTCGTATTATACGAATCGTATAAAGCTTCTGAGATTTTCGCTTGGAATTAGGGCCTTGGCAGAGTAACTTTTGTGAATTATATTATATTATCTATTTAATGTGACTGTAAAGAAATAAAAATAAATCTAGAACTTTGCTTATCAACTTTCTTTGTCTATTCTAACAAAAAAATGCTCTGTCAAGGTCACAGGGGCCCCATTATCCTAATGTGCCCAGGTCTCCAATAGGTTAAAGACGGCCCTGTATATAGAAAGTGACACTAGACATTTTAGTTCAAACAAATTCACTGGCTATGGATACCAGATTATCAACTGAAAAGCGAGGGGCTAACCACTCTTAGAAAGTCTGTACACCGGATTACGCTTAGATTAGCATTGCCAACGGCAGGGACTTCAAAGATTACGCGTAATCCCATTAGTACAGTCAAAGGTACGGCTAAAATAATCCAAAATAAAGCCAAAAATTTACCGAGAAAATTTTAAAATTAAAAGAAATTAATTTTAAGTAATGGGTTTTTGGCGCATGGCGGTATTCTCAGTATAAAAAAAAACTAAAAAGCCTAATTTCCCGCCAACAGCCAACCAAAGGTTCTTAAACACGCTTATTTATTTATTTACAGATAATATTTTCGAAAAGAAGCCCAATTGGCTGTTTTCCAGCCCAATATGGCATCCCAGTCACGGGCTTGCGTGGGTCGCAGCTTCTCTCACTCTCGAGTCGTGAAGGCGGCGAGGCATCTTGTTCGTTTTTACCGACAACTTGTGAGGTCACACCTCGGGTCACACGGGCGCTTTCCCCCATCCAAAACGTCTTCCCCCAAATTTCAGAGAGAGAGAGCAGCCCGCGTAAGCCAGCCAACCTTAATTAATGTGCGCTTAAGCATTTTTAAGAACCTTGATTTACTCTTATCGGGCAAGGCAACTGTTCTGAGAATCGGTTCCCCAAATATTAAAATTATTTATTTCTTCGTTTCGAAATGAATTTAGATAATGATATAAATAACGTAACTTAACCACAACGTGACAATTAACATTTGCTTCATTTCTGAAGTAAATTATTCGCGAATTTTTGACCTATAGCTTCGAGTTTGTCTCGTATTTATTTCCATCAAATTAACCGGGCAGTGATTTTGACCACAATAAAGAGAGAAGTCAATCACTTTGAAACTGACTTTCATTAACCCATTTCGTTAGATGTTACATTTACAAATGGTTCGTTACTTATGTTGCTATATGTAATACAAAAATAGTTTTGATTTATAATTTGTATTAAAATATATTTCAGGCGGTTTTCATATTGTATTTTATCTTAATAATTTCACGATTTCAAAATGACTCTTTAATCTAAGACCATTTACACCTGGACTACAATGCCAACGTTATAACTCCGATTTCAGAGTGTCCGCTACAAAACACCACCAAGTGGAAAAAATTTTCGATAGTAATCTACAAACATGCAGCAGCTGCAACCCCCCCTTTTTTATCCTCCTGCCTCTAAACAACGATGGTGGCGTTGGGGTAGCGGCGACACTAGCCTAACAACAACGGCTACCTTCATTGCAGTCCAGGTGTAAATGGTCTTAGCTTTAATTGAGTATATTAATATTTGCATGAAAAAATAAACAAAGAAACTGTATAAAACGGTAAATAAAAAATATTTTTTTGAACCTTATTTTATATCAAGGTTGTCAAGTGATCAATTGTGTTTGTAAGTAAACAATAACAAATAAAATATTTATCGTTTTATCTTCTTTATTTCAACTTTTAATAATGTGCGGATGATTATGAATACAACATTTGATTGCCATGAATTTAAATAAAATCACGAAGGAAAGGTGACTTCTTTGAAGAGCTCATTTTCCCCAAGGGAACCCACCGAATTGGGGAAAGGGAAATCCACCGCCATTGTTACCTGTAGAATAAACAAGAAAAACCAATTAATTTATATAAAGCAATAATTAAGTGGTTAAAATATTAATTAAGAAACTATCTGACCTCCTCCGTTGCTGTTTCCGAGGTGAAAACCATGATTTCCGAAGAAGAATCTGTCCTGTCCTTCCTTGCCTGGTTCTCCAGGGGCGGGGGCTCCTGGGCCGTCTTGGGGTCGGCACAAAGCGCAGGACATCAAAGCGACCACAATAGCGAAAACAAAGACGGATTTCATCTTCGGAAGACAATTGGGGAAAAAATGATTAACCTGGTGACTTATTTCATTTGTGCTACGGTGGAAAATAGAGTTTCTAATAAACTAGTAGCTATTAATTGGGCATTATTTATATTAACAATCTGCCATTGCTATTAAATCAATGTTTTAACTATTTAGGTTATTTTAAAAGTCGAAAATATTGTAAAATATAACACTTACTATGCAAGTTGGTACTTGGTTTCGGGAGTGCGACGAGGTTCTAGGGTCGTCCTGAGAGTCGTGAGTGAATGTTGAATGATGATGGGTTTGGAAAGCTCCCACTATTTATACCATTTCCCCTTGTCAGCTTATCCAGTTATCTTCTGAGAAGTATCGGATAAAGATGAGCGGAAAATAACCCTGCAGTAATATGTTGACATTTCTCGGCTTTTCCAGTAGTCAAACCGGTTTCCAAATGACGCGTGTGATTGATTTTGCGTGTACTAGTGAGGGTAGGGCTGTGCCGCGCGAAGTGTTTATTTTTTGGTATTTGGCGAATGACCAAATAATTTGACCAAATAGCGCGTGGTTTAAAAATTTGGACCTAATTAATTTTTTTATCAAATTATTCTATCAAATACCAAATTTTAGTTTGAAGAAAGTTTTTAGTGTATTAATGGATTTAAAGGGAGTAGTATTACGCAAACGGACAGTGAGGGGGTACCTCTTTTAAGCCGCTTTTCCCGTTAGGTTAGAGATACAGTGTCCATGGTTTCGTTGCTCAGAAAAGAACGCTAGGTTTTTTTTGTTTACTAACTTAGTGGCTTCTAGCGGTAGAAATTTGATGAAAATACCAAATAATTTGATAAATTTGGATTAAAATCGACAAAATATTTTTTTGTTTTAAATATAATAGAGGGTTTTTCAAAGTTCACTATTTGATATTCTAGAATTTTAAAAATTAAAATTCGATTTGTCGGTGCGAATAGTTTAGCCTAAAATTGACCAAATAAATTGGTAAAATCGAATAATGACGAATACTTTGCGAAGCCCTAAGTGAGGGAGCAAATGTTTAAATGTAGGGATTACATTAGAAAATGTGCCAAGTTGGATTTTTCGATTTTAATAGCTCAATTACAAAAAAATAATAATTTTAAGACTGAATGTTAAGCTTGTAGTTTAATTTAATTAGTAAATTAAAGATCAGGGTTGGCACGATTTTGCCAAGGCTAAAGACTCTACCATTCTCTGATTTTAACCTTTTTAAAATTGTTTCAATTATCTTATAATGAAAGAAGTCTTTAATTAATATGTGATACGTTGAACTGAAGAACTTTTTATTTTTTATTTTTTTAAATGTTTTTTATTTAACTTAGAGGACCAGAGTGTAAACTAGCTTCGGCTAATATTGATTTTCTCAATAAAGACACTTTTATTATTCGTGTGATCGTAGGTGACACGCGGCCGAGGGGTAAGACACTCTGCGAACTCGGTGTACACTGCCGTACCTTTGACAGTGCTAAATGGAACTCGCGAACTCTTGAAAATATGTACCTTTAACAGTGCTAAATGCACGAACTCGGTGTACAGATTATCTGAGACTGTCTTACCCCTCGCACGCGGCTAACCAGTTCTTAATTTACCCTGTAAAAATATGGTGTGGTGCAAATAAAATAATCTTCTTTGCAAAGACCTATGTGCCTGTGGAGAGATATGCTGCAATAGAAACGATATGGTCGTGGAAACCAATGAACCTTTCATTAAAGTCATTGAATTGTAATATGAATGTATTGTGATAAAGAAATTGGGTATTGTTCTTCGGCTTCCCCTTTCCACAAAAACTTGTTGAGGTTAACGGTAATAGTTAGTGTACGGAGCTGTTAGCTCGCGTGGAATGAAGGGATTAACACCACCCTCCTTTTAATTAGTTTGGACCTTTTAAATTAAAAATAAAAACATTTTATGTTGGCAACACCATGTGTACGATAGATACATAGCATTTCAAATGCTACGATAGTAAAGTAAAATATGCACATCTAATCAGCACCATGTTTTAGCAACGCTTTGCAATAGTTATATTATTAGATTCAAAATAACTTGACTTCTTAAGCAATATTGACTTGATATACATAATTAATTGTAATTATTATTAAAACAATATTAATTATTAAATATAAAAATAAAACACTATTAAGAATTAAATATATAAATAAAATACTATTAATTATGAAATATATAAATAAAATACTATTAATTATTAAATATATAATAAAAACACTAATAATTATTAAATATAAAAATAAAACCCTATTAATAATTAAATATATAAATAGAACACCAATAATTATGATTATTATAAATAAAACACTTAATTATTAAATATACGAAGGAAGAAGAAACGAAGACTGAAACTGTTCCTTTTTCGAAAAACGTTCTTGGGGCTAACAATAGAGGCAGATGTATATCTATTGAAATCAGTGACAAAGAACTTTTACATTTCTGAAATTCCGCTGTCAAGTGACCAGTGCTAGAAGTATCAAGAGCACCATTGTAAAGGAATCCCACCTGCCAACAGGTTTTATCCTCAGTGTGGCTGACTCGCACGTGCGCAGTCAAAGATTCAAATTCTTGTAAAAGAGGAACAGGGACGACTTGTTGTCTGACATCCAGTGACGTTTCTTTCGGGGAATAAGTCGATGTTTTTCCCTTTTTCTCTCCTTCGCGAGTTTTTATATTTTCTCGTTTGAAAAGGGGCTTTATGCGCCAACCTAATTGTAAGCGTAGCTTTTTTCTAGGAACCTTGCCTCCAACCAAAGTGAAAGTGGGAAGGGGAGAGATGGTGAAGGCGAATTTCAATGTATTTCCCCTTTTCACGAAGCGGCTCTTCGCGTCATATGACTACCATGGTTACCGACGGAATCTTGTACAATAACGCGCATCGTTGTGCGCAAATACGTCACACTCAAGAGAGACCTTTCTCTGTTCGTTTGCGTTTTGGGCAAAGTTCGGTAGAATCGGCAATAAATTTAATATAGAACTAAAAATAAGTTATAATTTTATATGGTATAAATTGTAATTTCTTTACTAGTATATCTAGTGTTGCTATTGCAATTTTTATAGCAGCACTTTTGGTGGGAAACCATTTTAATTAAAAACTCACTACCTATAAACTCTTTTTTGCGCCTTTATTTTACCCCTCTTAAAGGCACACTGTCAAGGGCATTTTTTTTAAATCGATTTTGAGCTTTCTTTTTTTGAATCCAGTCGGCGCCCGAGGGGCTAACCACTCTTAGAAAGTCTGTACACCGGATTACGCTTAGATTAGCACTGCCAAAGGCAGAGACTTCAAAGATTACGCGTAATCCCATTAGTACAGTCAGAGGTACGGCTCTGTACACCGATTACGCGGAGTGATCAGCCCCTCGTCGGCGCCACCGTCGCGATGCGACGCGCTAGAACTAAGTTCCACTTTCACCTAAGAAGGATCTATCACTAGCAGCTTTAGCCAGTGCAAGTTTTTATCATATAACTATTCTTGTTTTTTCTTTAACTAAGTAAATCTTTACGCCCAGGAACTAGCATTTTATAAAAATATTTTCGTTTAAAGAAAGCTAGTTCCGGGGCCATGTACCTTGACAGTGTGCCTTTAATGCCTCCGGCTCGTCGACCATTGCCTGTGCCCTCAGCGGAGAGTCTAGCATCCACTCTTTGGGTATTAATACTTCCTAAATAGCCTTATAGAGTAGCTTCGAAGTGCTGCTAAATTTCGGAGAAAGACTATAAATCTTAAAAGACAACGTAAGTGAGCTGCCATATTTGTGCGCACTTCAACGTAATCAATTCAAATATAATATTTTTGCCGCTCTATTTCGGTTCGAAATAAAAAAGAATAGGGCCCGGTGCAGAGACGTTTTTAAAGGCCAAGGTTTTTTTTCTGCCTGTCCAACTTTAAATTAAATTAGTGGATCACAAATAGCCTGGTGGTAGGCCAACCGCTGAACATGTTGGCCTAATTTAAAGGGGGACAGGCAGAAGAAAACCTAGGCCTTTAAGAATCGCAAAATAGCGATTCCTCGCTAAATTACAGAAAGGGAGCGTGGTTTCGGAAAATAGCAAACTTCGCGCCAAATCGGTGTGCAGAGACATCTCGATCGCCAAAAAAAAAACAGGAATAGCGTGAAATCAAAGTTGGCCGTTATTTTGCGAGAGGTCTACGGCCGAGTCTACGGCAGTCGCTAGCTACCGAAAAGCACGCCAAAACAATGGCGGATTGTGGTACGCAAAGAGCTCGGGAAATAAATTGAGAAGTAAACGCTTTTTACCTTCTTTAATAAGATAAATAATACAACACGATAGGTCAGAATCTTTTAATTTCCTCTTATCAGGCAAGGCAATTGTTATCTGAGAATCGGTTCGCCAAATTCTAAAATTATTTATTAATTTTTTCGTTTCGAAATGAATTAAGATAATGATAAAAATAATGTAACATAAGAAACACGTGACAATTAACAATTACTTTATTTCTGAAGTGAATTATTCTCGAATTTTTGACCTATAGCTTAGAGTTTGTCTCGTATTTATTTCCATAAAATTAACAAGGCAGTGATTTTGACCACAATGAAGAGAGAAGTCAATAACTTTGATACTGACTTTCATTAACCCATTTCTTTAGATGTTATATTCACAAATGCTACGTTACTTATGTTGTTATATGTAATAAAATATCGTTTTGTTTTGTAATTTGTATGGAAATATATTTCAGGCGGTTTTCATATTTTATTTTATCTTAATAATGTCACGATTTCGAAATGACTCTTTAATTGAGTATATTAATATTTGCATGAAAAATAAACAAAAGAAAAACTGTATAAAAGGGTAAATATAAAAGATTGTTTTGACTTTATTTTAAATCAAGGATTTCAAGTGATCGATTGTGTTTGTAAGTAAACAATAACAAATAAAATATTTATCGTTTTTATTTCAACTTTTAAAAATGTGCGGATGGTTATAAATATAACATTTGAATGCCATAAATTTAAATAAAATCACGAAGAAAAGGTGACTTCTTTGAAGAGCTCATTTTCCCCAAGGGAACCCACCGAATTGGGGAAAGGGAAATCCACCGCCATTGTTACCTGCGGAATAAACAAGAAAAACCAATTAATTTATATAAAGCAATAATTAAGTGGTTAAAATATTAATTAAGAAACTATCTGACCTCCTCCGTTGCTGTTTCCGAGGTGAAAACCATGATTTCCGAAGAAGAATCTGTCCTGTCCTTCCTTGCCTTCTTCTCCCGGGGCGGGGGCTCCTGGGCCATCCTGGGGTCGGCACAAAGCGCAGGACATCAAAGCGACCACAATAGCGAAAACGAAGACTGATTTCATCTTCGGAACAAAATTGGGAAAAACATTATTAACCTGTTGTAGTAAATAAGTGACTAATTTCATTTTAAGCTAGGGCAGGGTGTAATTGTGTAGCCGATGCTACGGCGGAAAATAGTTTTTAATAACGTAGTGGCTTTTAATTGGGCGTTATTTTTATTAACTCTCTGCCATTGAGATTAAATCGATGTTTTTATTTTAATTTAGAAGTTGAAAATATTGTAAAATTGAACACTTACGATGCAAGTTGGTTTCGGGAGTGCGACGAGGTACTAAAGGATCTTCGTCAGAGTCGTGAGTGATGATGGTTTTGGAAAGCTCCCACTATTTATACCATTTCCCCTTGTCAGCTTATCCAGTTTTCTTCTGAGAAGTATCGGATAAAGATGAACGGAAAATAACCCAACAGAAAATGCGTTATTGCAAAACTAAGCCAAAGACGCAAATTAAACAATTCAGTGTAATTTAATTGTATTTAATTAATTTAGTATTATCTATATTCGTAGCCTGCTTGAAGGCGTGGCCTGCGACCGTTGCTATGGTAACGGGTTGAAATCGGCCATGACGTTAAATCGCCCATAGTGGCCACTTGATTTTTTCGAAGGATCGTGTGGCATTTTGCCTCGTGATCTGTCACGTAAAGCAATGTCATGGCGGCCGTTTCAAGGCGGGTCTTATCTAGGACGCTACCAGCTAGAGGTCGGCGTTCGACTAACTTTTATCCATGGATAAAAAAAGTTCGGCGATATTTAAATAATATTTATTTAAATAACCAATATTTGAATAATAATTGTAAAATGTTTAAATAATCGAAAGTGGATAAGCCTATTATTTAAACAAAACAAACAAGTATTTAAATAAATACCATTTGAAATCAAATAAATGCTTGGTTGCGTAAAAAAACATAATTAAATAAGTTAAAATTATATTATTTTTACTTTTTTGTTAAATAAATCGGAAATTTTGTGGATAATGAATAAACAATTCCGAACACTACTACCAGCAAGCACCCAATAATTAAAAGAAGGTTTGTGTGTAAGTGTTACACCGTGTGTGTTTGTTTGTGTGGATACTCATTACACGTTCTTACAGTTTCTGTCCGAGCTCTGCGAAATTTAGTTTGTCATTCCGTGGTGACCTACGCCAGGTTATTATGAGCTATTGAGGTTCTACCTGTCAGAGTTTTTGCCCACGCGCCTAAAAATAGCGTCCGCTATAATTCTCCCACTGCCCAGAGACCCGTGTCGCAATCGCATTCTTGTGGCGCGACCTTCGGCACTTTACGTTTTTTATTTCGTGCCCCTCGTGCAAGAAATATTGAAAGAGGATTGGGGCGTTGCCAGATGAGTGGTTTTCCGTCAAAATTGGGCTACTTTGGGAACGCTATTGCTGGAAAAAAAAGATTTGGGCAATGTATGACGACAAATAAAAAATGTTTACTTCTATCATAATTATTAAAATTATGTAAAATTTATGGTTGATAATACGCTATTATGTATGACGATAAATATTCTTACAGCTTTAAGTTTTTTTTATTTTTTCGAATTATCCTCCAAAAGGCTATATACCGTCCCTGATACCACTACCAAAGGCTAAAGTGCCTTCGTTGCTTTAATCATCAGGTAACAGCGATTTCCTTGGACTAGAATTGGGCTGTATTGAAGAGAGAACAATTTTTGTTTGGGAGAGATTTTGGGCTAGTTTCTTATTTGTTTTGTGTTTTGGGGTGTGTGGGATCATTAAAATTTATGTGGCAACTCCGATCAAGGACAGTAGATACAGGGACGAGAAAGTGTATTGGTGGCCTTTATTGGAATATATCACCTAAAACGACCTAAACGCAACAAAAAAAAATGGCGGTCACCTAATTTTAGCGGTTCTTGACGAGGCTTAAGTGTTCAAAACAAATGGGCATTTTTTATTTACCCTCGTAGTTTTATTTTTAATTTAACATAAAAATGGTAAAAACTAACTACAATAATACTGTCCATGGTGAACCACGTCTTAACAATGGCCGTGGTTTGTTTACATCTAACTCCCCGTGAATATGAAGACGTTTAAAATCAAATTCCCCCCCCCCCTGCTTTCTCGTCCCTGTATCTACTGCCTCTGCTCCGATCCGGACGCCGCCGCTCTCGTAGGAATCCGCGCGCCGTTCGCGGGTTTGAAAACTTGAACCACGTAATATAACTCATGGAATAAGTCAGATATGCTTGCTCAACTTGTTAAAATGGGATAACAAAATAGTACAGTTAAAGCCTACGGATGAATTCATAGGCTCTTTGGTGGGAAAGCTAATGGAAGCATAGTGGAAGGTGGCCTTTCCCATCAAAACAAGAAGGCTACGTTACTCTATTATATCGCTGTATCGAAGAGAGAACAATTTACTGAAGTTACGAAACGAGATGCTGGGCTATTTTAATACTAAGAAGTCTAAGGGCATTAAATTAAATATTTAAATTAAATGTATTTGTTATTAGTACTGTGGTTATTTTATATGAAAATCCGAAAATTTTGTGATTTTAAATTAATACATTGGAAAGTTATTTGATATAAGTAAAATGGTACTTTTAATTTAAATGTAAGATTTCGCAATAAATGTTCTTAATAAGATCCTATGGCATTTCGTACGATTTGCTGTTTTACTTTTGGTGAGTTCCTTTTCTGAAATGTGAAGATAATGCGTGATTAAACGCAAGAGTTGGATTCCATCTATCGTGATATCAATAATTTATTTATTTAAACCAATAATTTATTTAGTTATGCCTAATTAAAATGACTATTTTGAGACGATTCGCGCAATTTAACCCGGCCAACGTATTTCAAGGCTTAATAGGTCGCTAGATGAGCCCAAGGTGGTGCCTTGGTATTAGCCTCGCAAATTTTATTTTTGACATCATGGTCTATTTTTCAGGACCGTGCCAATGTTCTATAAAAGTGGGAAATCCCCCAGTGTTGTGTGGCGCCATCTTCAGCATAAACGGCGTAATTATGTTTATCCATATCGCAAATTTTTGAAATAATTGAACAATCAAGGTTAAGATCGGCACAGAGCCACCTCGTGTTAATTCAAAATATTCACAAGGCAAAATATAATACTGCCAAGGACGAAAATAAAGTATAACATCCGCTATCGTAGTCATTTTAATTGAAAATCTAGGATTTTCGCCAAAGGGTAAACAGAACTTTCAAAATTTAATTAGTGATGCAATTACTTTTTAGCGTGGCTGTGAAAGCTCGACCAAATTTATGAGCAAAAGTCTAAAATATTGGTGAGCAATATTATGCACTTATTGTATGAGGCATTCAAGCGAAAAAAAATTTGCTCCTTAAATAGCTCATCGCATTAGCCACTCCAAATCAAAGAACTTTGACAGTTCCCATCCTGATAATATGTCGTCAGGAATTCATACCTCGAACTAGGAATGGTTATCTCGGCCGATTTCCCTTTCTATCTAGGGGACCGGATTTTTTCATCATTTTGACGTCAGAGCATACGTGTATTTTCTAACGATTTTCATTGGCTTAAAAATATCCTACCAAACATATCCTGAACCCCCCAGTTACCTAGTATAATCGTCTGCTAGATAATCTGGACAAACTTGACCCTAAATTTCGTAATGGCCGGGGAGTCGAAAGTAGCACTAAACCTATTGAAACAAAAATTAAAATCAGTTAAATTAGATGAAGTTTTTAAAGAACAAAAACGTTGGATAGAGAATTGTCAATGTTTTAGTTTCACGTAGAGCCACAAAAAGATACTGGAATTCAATGAGAATAAGGCAAACACGTTCGAATCTTTATACAAAGATTTGTGGAGAAAATGCATTAATGATTTTTAGTAAATAATAAAAAAGCAAAATGTTTACGGGTATGGTACTCTACCAATTCGAAAATTGTAGTAATTAGCGTAACTTTGGCTGAACGGATTATTTAGAATTGTAAGTACATAATCTTATAATGTACTTTGAAATAAATTGAAATAAAATAAACTTTATTTAATCAACTTCTAGGTATTTTTTGGGTTTATGAACCTGAATAGCAGACGACAACAAATCGACAGTTGTAAAAACGGGAGGTAGCACGGGGTAAAAACTCCTATAGAGGGGAGACGCGTGCGAGGGGGCGATTTTTTTCTCAAACACATCACCGGCCGGATAACATAGGCCTTGGAAACCAGTTTGACTACTGGAAATTGGAAAAGCCGAGAAATGTCAACATATTACTGCAGGGTTATTTTCCGATACTTCTCAGAAGATAACTGGATAAGCTGATAAGTGGAAATGGTATAAATAGTGGTAGCTTTCCAAATCTATCATCACTCACGACTCTGACGAAGATCCTAGTACCTCGTCGCACTCCCGAAACCAACTTGCATCGTAAGTGTTCAATTTTACAATATTTTCGATTTCTAAATTAACCTAAAACCATAGTTCAAATCGCATTTGGCAAATAATTAATATAAAAAACGTGAAATTATATTTTCCACCGTAGCACCGGCTTCACAATTACACTATGCGCCCTATCTTGATAACTGTTTTTTATTCTATTTTCACTTTCATTGTCGTTTTATCCTTCTTATTATTGTATCTTGTCATCTGGGAACAATAAGTGAAATAAGATTACGAAACATTATTACTTTAGATAAGTGAACACCCGTTTAATCATTTTTTTTCCTAAAGATGAAATCCGTCTTCGTTTTCGCTATTGTCCTCGCCTTGATGTCCTGCGCATTTTGCCGACCCCAGGACAGCCCAGGAGCCCCCGCCCCGGGAGAACCAGGCAAGGAAGGACAGGACAGATTCTTCTTCGGAAATCACGGACTTCACGTCGGAAACAGCAACGGAGGAGGAGGTCAGATAGTTTCTTAATTAAAATGTTTACCACTAAATTATTTCGTTATGCATATTAATTTGTTTTTCTTGATTATTCCGCAGGTTACAATGGCGGTGGATTTCCCTTTCCCCAATTCGGCGGATTCCCTTGGGGAAAATGAGTTCTTCAAACAAGTCACCTTTCCTGCGTGATTTTATTTAAATTCATGGCAATCAAACGTTATATTTATAATCATCCGCACATTATTAAAAGTTGAAATAAAGAAGATAAAATGATAAATATTTTATTTGTTATTGTTCACTTACAATCAGTCAATCACAATGTAGCCCCTGAAAACCTTGGTATAAAATAAGGTTCAAAACAATCTTTCATACTTAACCTTTTATTGGTTCCTTTTTTAATGCAAAAATATTAATATAGTCCAATTAAAGAGTCATTTCGAACCGTTACATTATTAAGATAAAATACAATATGAGAACATGATGAGAACCACGTGAAATATATTTTTTATACAAATAACAAAATAGAAAACTATTTTAGTTACACATATAGCAACATATGTAATGTAGCATTCATCTTACGAAATGGGTTAATGATTCTCAGATAAGATTTGAGAAATATCTTTGAGCAAAAATCGAAGTGTAGTGTCTGTAAATCAAAGCTGCTGACGCCATTTTCACAGGGGGTCTTTACCTAGAATCCTTTTTAAGTTTCTCCAATGACCATACAAATCGCCACTAAAATATTTCCATTAAATGAAAATTTTATAAGGGTGTTGCACCAACTGGTTTTGTTTTGTATATTAATCAGGGTCTTGAACTAAATTGTTTCTATAATAATTTTGAAGTGTATGATTTAGTTAAGTGTTATATAATTTGTTAAAGGTATTGTTATTGGTTCATTGTATTAATTTGTATTTAATGTGTATTGATTTATTATAAAACAAAATGTAAAATTACTGAACTTCAAATTCTATTGTAAAAGGAAATAGTCCAAAATGCAGGTGGTCAAATGTAAAATAGAGAGGCACGGTGGAAAATTTCCAACCTATGTACCTCACAAGAAAAACCCACGAAACGTAGTATGCCCGGCTAATATCCGCAGTTTTTTGGTTAGTTGTGAGATATGCAAGAGAGAAGTTGGTGGGTTCAGGGAGTAGTAGGGGAGTAGAAATGTGGGGGAACTCGACGTTCTGGCCCATGGTCAGAGCAAGGCGCGCTCCAGGCTTGGAAAAATACGGGCCAGTATCACTATTTTATCGCCATCTATTGGGCAAAAAAAGATTTTGAAACAGAGCGGTTCTATACAACGCTCACTATACCACGTGGTCTGAAGGAATTATTATTATTTAGCACTATTTGCTTCTAACTACAACGCTTGAATATTATTTACAATTTTTATAATGAAAAAATATAATTTTGGCTGGAGGACTTTGTTATTTCAACGCGCACTTGAGTTGACCCGGGGTCAATTTAACAAAATACTCCTGATTTGCGATAGATGGCGCTGAAAACGGTATTCTGTCCCATATTATTCCAAGAGGGGGTAGAAATTCCCCCCTACTTTCGGGGTCTCTCTGCTCACGCTGGGGAACAAAAAAATTCGTTCTAAACAACTCCCCTACTACTCCCTGGTGGGTTCGTTGTCTTCAAAATGAGGCAAGGTTTAGAAATAAATATTGAGATTTAAATTAAATTTCGTTGACGTTCTTTGCGTTGTTAGTTAGATAATCAGTCGTAGATTTGAGAAATGAGTTTAATTATCTGGAGGGGTTTTCAGTCGGCCACTCCAGATTGAGTCAATTGAACCCCTATAGAGTAATATCAGCGTGACGTACGTCGACGTCACCCATGCTTTTTCCTATAGATAAAAAACTGTCCTCAAAATGGCGGCCATAATAATTACGTTTGGAATCTATCCGTTTAATTGATATGGTTCAAAATACAATATAATCCGACAAATTATAGATTGCAAGCCATTTTCAGATTGTTGAATAATTCAATAATTTAATGTATACATTTTCTACTATAACTTTATTATCTTTTAACCAACGGCTATAAAGAAAACAATTATTTGTTAACTGAAGGGATATTAAAATGATTATGCGAGACTGACTTTACAAAACAACAATATCAATTAAATAATATGATTTTTTTATTATTTCTGTGATGGCTAATAAATCAAAATTCCACATAAATACTAAAAGCAATAATCAATAATACTATTATCTCTGCTTTTAGTTTTTACTAATCAGAGAGCTCGGGAAACAGAAAGGGGCGCATACGAAAAAAAAGTGAAAACTCTCGTTCTTTCCTTCCTTCTCTTGCGCAGACGCGAGTGATGACACTGGCTGTCACTTTCTATTTAGGGGGACCTTTTCGTTTACCGGTATTTGTCTGTCACCTCCGTAGTCACGTAGCAGTCGTAAATATTAGACCATTATTTGGGCAAATTTTCAAAGTTTAATTTTTTAATTAGAATAGATTAAACATAGCATACATAAAATATTTAGCTTTGTCTTAAAAATTCTGAGACCTACTCTAATTAGTTTGGACCATTTAAATTAAAAATAAAAACATTTTATGTTGCCAACACCATGTTTACGTTAGATACCGAGCATTACAAATGCTACGATAGTAAAGTATGATGAATAAATCTAATCAGCACCAGCTTTTAGCAACGCTTTGCAATAGTTATATTATTAGTTTCAAAATAACTTGACTTCTTAAGCAATATTGACTTGATATACATAATTAATTGTAATTATTTTTAAAACAATATTAATTATTAAATATAAAAATAAAACACTATTAAGAATTAAATATATAAATAAAATACTATTAATTATTAAATACAAAAATAAAACACTATTAAGAATTAAATATATAAATAAAATACTATTCATTATTAAATATATAATTAAAACACTAATAATTATTAAATATAAAAATAAAACACTATTAATAATTAAATATATAAATAAAACACTAATAATTATGAAAGTTATAAATAAAACACTATTAATTATTAAATATACGAAGGAAGAAGAAACGAAGGCTGAAACTGTGTTTGGGGCTAACAATAGTCAGTGACAAAGAACTTTTACATTTCTGAAATTCCGCTGTCAAGTGACCAGTGCTAGAAGTATCAAGAGCACCATTGTAAAGGAATCCCCCCTGCCAACAGGTTTTAGCCTCAGTGTGGCTGACTCGCACGTGCGCAGTCAAAGATTCAAATTCTTTTAAAAAAGGAACAGGGACGACTTGTTGTCTGACATCCAGTGATTTATTATCTCTGGTTTTTATATTTTCTCGGGGCTTTATGCGCCAACCTAATACACCTTTTTGCTTTTTATTTCGGGCATGCGCTTACGGCCCAATGTTTCTTAGAAGCAGACGACGCCATCTCTCTCCGTATGTTAACTATGGGTAACGAATGTTTAGTGAAACTTATAATAAGACCTGGAAAGTGTTATACACAAGTTTAGGAATTAAATTTATTTGGATAAAAAGTGATTATATTGCTGAATAAAGAAAAAAAAAAGAGCGAAAACGAGACAATATTACATATAAGTGGTAACACGTACGGTTTGCCGGACTTATATCTAGAGTGCAATTGTTTTTATGCACTCTTGATTTAAAAGGATGCCGATTGCTAGATAACATTTTATTTATTTTGATTAAAATTCGAAATTTTGGTGAAATTTGCTTAAAACGCAATATTTGATAATTTTTGCGCAATTTTCATTCTATTGCCAAAAAGTATCAGAATTTATTTCAAACTAATCAAAATAAAATTAATTTATATATTGGAAGGTTAAGCAGGCACGTGAAAACGTGTAGGGGAACTTGTGGTAGTCTAAACGTACCTTAATGTGTACAGTCTGCACCTTATTCCCCTACACGTTTTCTACTACTAGCCTAACCTGTCTAATGTCACATCTAGAAGTTCTGTTTGCCCATACAACATTTCCTCAAACGTTAATTTAAGTAAAAAGTACGAAAATTTGGCGAGTAGATTAAACCTTTGAAAAAAGAAATTCACAAGCGTTCTTAAATGAAGCACTTGGTTTGATTTAGTGTGGTTCAAACCAGCCAATCCTGTTTGTAACGTAATCTCTCAAACATTGAATAGAACTAACTTAGCCGACATTTTCAATTTCGCTTGGCTAAGATCAAAGTGTAGTATAGGCCACTACTTCCCCCTCCCCCTCTCCAGCAGTGGAAGAATATCACGTGCTCTCTTTGGAAAATAAACTTGTTTGGCAATAACGAGCCTAATTGCATATTTGAGAATAACATAATATTTTTTTTCTCCGCGAGTTTACGCAGATAGTGATTTTTCCAAAGCTTGTAGTGCAATCTGCGTATAGAGTAATGGCAGAGCTACGTCACACGACGTCACCCATACTTTTTCCTATTCATAAAAAATTCGCGTCCACAATGGCGGCCATGGCCAAAGCCTCAGAGTGCTACTACTCTATTATAGTCGGACCAACGTCATATCATTTTCGAGAACGAGCGAGAGTTTACGATGATAAGCATCGATAAGACGGACAAAGGCTGCAGGGGCGGGTGTTAGTATAAAAGGGGCACCCCAATTCCTTTACCATCATTCATCCAGACTCCGACATCCTGTTCAAGAGCAACAGACCAAACCACCTCACATCGTAAGTATAGTTTTTTCATACTATAGAGTAATGGCAGTGCTAGACACATGACGTCACCCATGCTTTTTCCTATTCATAAAAAATTCGCTCCCACAATGGCAGCCATGGCCAAAGCTACGGAGTGCTACTACTCAAAATTAATTTGAAATTAACCATGGGTTTATCCAATCATTAAATCTAATTATAATAAACTACACGCTTGTAAAATAAAAGTAAGCGTAATAATTTTTGCCTAATTTTAAATGTACGTTTATGGTTTCTTTAAGGTGAAATCCATCTTAGTTTTCGCTATCGTGGCCTCCGTGATGTCCCGCGCATTCTGCCGACCTCAGGACGGCCCCGGGGCCCCAGGAGAGGAAGGCAAGGAAGGACAGGACAGGTTCTTCTTCGGAGACCACGGACGTCATATTGGGAACAGCAACGGAGCACACCCCAGTGGCAGATACCCTTACCCGGGACAGTATCACTATCACTATAATAATCTATGAGTATTTTCCCAAATCAACCTATCTTACAGCATCGAACGCTATCCCTGATTACCTTTGGTGCATAAAGTGATTTCTTAAAACTATTTTATCCCGAAAATGTGGATTATAAAGAAATTTAAGTAAATATTCCAGGTTCGAAGGGAATGCAATTTTTTCCGTTTATCATGATGCCGTGTGTACATGGAGACTGACTACGCAGGTTTTATTTTCATGCCTGGGTTATCGATTATTCCAAAAGTAACGTAATTGATAAGTATAACACTTCCTATTCTCCCGACACAAATTATTTTAACGATAGTCTGGTTCGGCAATGATCATATAAATAATATCACGGCTCAGTACTGATAACTCGTTTCTATAGTCAATGGATGTAGCTGCTAAAGATTCCCAAGAAATCGCCTGTTTGAAGGATCAGCCAAGGCTTCGAAAATTAATTAATTAATTTTGATTTTAAATATTCTTTTGTTTCTGAAGGGCTTTTATTTATCACCATCACGCTAGTCTTGTCAGTAATTTTGCCAACGAAGTAAGAAGTGAAGAATTCCATCTTCCGAAACCTCCCATTACGAAATAGTTCTAAAGTGTTACACTGATGTTTGCTAAAATTAAAAGCGCTTAAATGGGAAGTTATCACAGTATACGACAATTATTTAAAGTAGTTTATTTATAAAATTGCTTTAAGAATTTGATTAGGTCTGGAAGTGTAAGAAAACCTCGAAGAAAACTGTAGTTTCTAAACGGGAATTTGCCAAAAAGAAGAGAATTTTCAATGATACTAAATACTTCACAGAAATTCTAACGAACGTTTGGTGCTTTGCCAAAAACTTGAAAAACTTGAACTTTTGTGAATGCAACTAGGGGCTGATCTACAAGCCTGTAACGGCGCTGTACTAAAGTGGTCAAGTTACTGAAACAAATTAAGATTTTCTAAATTCATTACTTATAGTTTCAATCGGTGTACAAAAATTAAGGAAGAGGTTATTCAATAGGCCGATAAAAATATTTCGCCTAAGTTGTTCTATTTCCCTCACTACTAGAGGATTTCGGAAAGGGGGTAGGAAGGGGAAGTAAGTCTGTGACGTTTGTTCAACAGTAGTGCCATCTATGTACAGATATCAAAACTATAAAAAACGTTGAAAACAAATTTCGTCTGATGCAGTATTTTTGTGGGAAACATAAGCCTTAGCAAGAATCGTGGCCTTACGCGAACGTTTCTTATGATTCACACGTCAATTATAAGTTAAAAATATCAAATGAATCGTCTAATTGGAATTGGAGGATCTGATTTCTGTTTTATTTAAATGCTATTTAATTTACATTTATCAAAAACATTAACAAACTTTTTCTTTGGAGAATCCATCGCTTCAAACTTGCCGATTCGCGAATTGCGAATTCGTTAGACTACAAAAAAAATCGTCGAAGTTGGCCGTAAATTCCGACCAATTAGAGAAATCCACTTTTTCGCAGGTTTACGCGGGGGAAGTACTGATGGGAAGTCTCCTCGTAGGATAATATTTTTATCGGCCTATTGCATTGTAAGCGAAGTAATAATAAACAAACTATATTTATCTTTCTATCACAGATTTTATTACGAGCATTTAAAAAAGCACTGATGCTTATAAATAATCCAGTTGTTCGCTCGAATGTGAATTTTATTTATTAATGGCAGTAGTGAGTCATTTTCTCCACGGGAATCCGCTGAATGGGGGGAATGCAAAGCCACCGTCGTTGTAGCCTACCAAATCAAACCAATAAAGACGTCACTTTAAGCTGTATTAAATAAGTTAAATTTAACCTAATTAATTAAGAGACTATCTGACCTCTTCCTCCGTTGCTGTTTCCGAGGTGAAGGTTGTGGTTTCCGAAGAAGAATCTGTCCTGTCCTTCCTTGCCTGGTTCTCCCGGGGCGGGGGCTCCAGAACCGTCCTGGAGTCGGCACAAAGCCAGGGCCAACAGGGCGACGACGAAAGCGAAAAAGAAGATGGATTTCATCTGCCTGGAAAAGAAATAGAACTTGCAAGTTCGAAAAGTAGTTTTCCTTTGTCATCGAGAGTTTTATATTTAAAATCAACGGAACGCTATATATAGTGAGCTCTAACTTGATTTGCGTAGAAAGTTAGTACTATTAACGTTATTGGGAATTATTATTGAAATACCATTAATACATTTTTCACATTTTAGTAATATTACTAGAAATATAAATAATTTTTATCCGAACAAATGCGGATCACTATCGAATTCTTAAATATAATAAGTCTCCGGCTAAAAGGATGATCAAATACGCGAAAAAGTAGATTAGTCCATAATTAAAAGGGATAATATAGCTAAATCCTAAACAAATTTGAAGAAATTAAAAAACTTACTACTAACTCGTACCCAATAGGTCTTCGAGCAAAAAACGCGAAACTCGGATCAAATAGATCTTCGAGTAATAAACTAAATTAAAATTAAATAAAATAGCCAGAAATTCCAACGGTAGACCGGTTTCGTTCTATTTGGAACTCATCAGTACCGTGCGGGAAATCTGGCTGGCGACTGTCAAATCTAAAGGAGAAACTAAGCCTAAACATTTAAAATTTCAAAACGCGTTGCATATAGCAACGGAAAGCCAAAAGGGGGGAGAGTGGTGGAGGCCTTCCTCAATTACAACTAGTTTTTGGTAAATACTTACGATTGAGATTAGATTCTTGGTGATCTTAGACCAGGAGTGCTTGATGAGATACTGCGACCGTCGTCGGAACTGAGAATGAAGCTCTGAATCAAATGCCGCCTTCTTTTATAACAAATGTTTTTTCGGCTCAACCCTTATCGAGAACTATCGTCATAGAACGTCAACGCATGGTCACATATCAGTGGTAAAACCTGACAAACTAGTTGCCTAGGCTGCTATTTCAAAAAGCCATTGCGGTATCGAATAAACCAATTTTTGCTCATTTTGATAATAAGGGAGATATATTATACAGGGTGTTTTGAATTGCTCTGACTGGGCATTTTTTACAGAAACTGCAAGATATAGAGTTGCAAAATTTTCAGAGTATTGTTTCTAGTGTGGGATCGCTTTAAATCCAAAATTTCAGAAAAATCAGAATTAATTTCGTGTTTTTGTAAAAACTATTTCACCGGTAGATGCTAGAAAAAACGTTTCAATGAGAAATTTGTAGAGTGTTGTCGAAAATGTTCAAAGAAATTGGTTTCATTGGAAAAGAACACTTTATCACGAAGATACGAGATGATGAAAAAAAACAAGCTGTCCTAAGGGGCCAATAGCCGTCGCGTACGTAAATGAAAGAAATCACGTTAAAAGATTAAATTCCTTAAAAAAAGTACATTTATTTTACCAAAACGCCAATTTAGGCTTACCGTAGCCCTAAGGTGGGGTGTCGGAGTGGTTAGCACTTTCGCCTCGCAGCAAGAGGAGCCGTGTTCGATCCCAACTAGTGGAACTGGGTGAAAATCCGGAACCACTCCTTTTGCGTAGAGTTTGTAAGTTCTCTCCATACTGGTTAAAGGGGTTTTACCTCGAGATCTTCGGTTTCCC
This sequence comes from Leiobunum rupestre, assembly GCF_980474605.1. Taxonomy (NCBI): domain Eukaryota; kingdom Metazoa; phylum Arthropoda; class Arachnida; order Opiliones; family Sclerosomatidae; genus Leiobunum; species Leiobunum rupestre. The sequence goes on along the minus strand of NC_143393.1, from coordinate 25,900,038 downwards.
CTTCCCATAAAAACTTGCTGAGGTTAACGGTAATAGTAAGAGTAGGGAGTTGACGGTTGGCTCGCGTGGCATGAAGGGCTTGCCACCACCCTCCTACGCATTGTAACCCGGCAACATTGCTTATGTGGTCGCAGGTGGTGCCTTTGGTATTAGCTCTATTTTAAAAAAAAACGTATCAGTAGGCCAACTACGCGCAGAGGTCAAGTTTTCAATTACTATTTTATGTGAAATCGTTTTGTTTTCAACCATTCTCTAACGTTTATTGAGTCTAATCAACATGCCACTAAATTATTCTCGTGATCAGCGTGCTTTTATGGTGAAGCCAAGGTACCCTCCATTTGGATAACCGCCAGGAACGGGGTATCCACCGGGAGCTGGGTACCCGCCCTGGTTAGGGTATCGTGATAAGAAAAAAAGGTTGATTCACTTTTAAAATCTCTAGATCTGATGGCAAATTTTGAAATATTCGAAACAGTTAATTACCTCCGCCAGGAACGGGGTTTCCCCCAATTGTTTTTGGTGACCTTTGAGTAAACAGTGTGATTTAACATCAATAATTGTCATTCTGATGGTAAAATAATAGTTAGTGTAGGGCAGCGGTTCCCAAAAGGTGTTCCGCGGAACCCTGGGGTTCCGTAAAAGGGTCACAGGGGTTCCGAGAATTCGCAGCGTGGCCATCTTTGTTTGTGTCAAGAGTTTAAGATGAGTAAAAAAAATGAGTTGGGGTTCCGCCAGAATTAGGTGGATAATTTAGGGTTCCATAGCAAAATAAAATTGGGAACCACTGGTGTAGGGAGCTGATGCTTGGCATGAAGGGCTTTCCACCACCATCCTATGTGATATAGCCCCACCACCTGGTTTAAAGGCATTAAAAGTCCCTTGGTCAATTCTCGAAAGGGTCAATTACCTGCTGAAACTCGGTTGCTATTTAGTTGGATGAACTGGGTCACTGTGCTAGAAATCAAGTATTCCGTTTATATAACATTTTAACCGCTAGTCTATTATTCCAACGGTACTTTGTAATCAAAGATTATTTATGTAAATATTGAAGGTAGTCTCCGGATTGCGTCAAATCAAATTGTTTTTGCCACTCATTTCAATTTTAGAAGTGGATTAAGTTTCATTTATATTTGGGAGTTTTCGTAGGGTACGATCAACGTTTGATGTCTTATTGACACAGAAATCCCTATTAATTATTTTTAATTGAATTATAGCGCTGTGAGAAAAAAGCAAGTAAATTTGAGTGAAATACCACTTCTGGCCATACACGACTTCGATAAGTAAGTGCCACACTTATTTATTACTTCTGGCCATACACGGCTTCAATAATCTCCATGACCCAGCAGGCTCACACTTATTTATTACTTCTGGCCATACACGGCTTCGATAATCTCCATGACCCAGCAGGCTCACACTTATTTATTACTTCTGGCCATACACGGCTTCAATAATCTCCATGACCCAACAGGCTCACACTTATTAATTTCTTCTGACAGTAGACATATTATTCAAATTCAAATTGAAATTTTTATTAGTATTACCATATGTGACATAATTACTCATAAGTATGCCTCTGTATAACATTTCCATTGAAAAAAATTCAACGAGACCTTGTTTTACGCGGAACATACATTGAGCGGACCCTAAAATGGAAAAATGCTTATAATCCTTGCGCTATTGAAAAGGTTACCATGGAAATGAAATCATGTGATCGCGAGGCACGAGCTAAACTTGACATGGGCAAAGCCAGAAACTCGTGAGGAATTCTCACTAACTTCCGTTTCGGATCAGTAAAGTTGATGACGCGTATTTCGTCACGGAGTTGTAAGTGACGTAATTTACGTCATATCCCGTGAACAAGGTTTCATTAACGAAAATGCTTTTATGGCATACTTATAAGTGATTATGTTACATATGGTATTACAAATAGAGAATTGTACATCGGGGTTAGAGAGCCAAGTCATCGAGCGACTTATGGCCCTCATTGTAAAAGGTTTTAACAATTAATTTAAAAAATATTTAAATTTTTTTAATAGTAAATAATATAATAACAGGTTAAGTTCTAAGCATTTTATAGCACCAACTTTTTAGAAATTTTTTATTGACCGATAGGTTTTGTCTTTTATTGGATGATAGATTTCGTTCTAAAGTTTAACGCCAAAATAAATTAATGAGTTAATCTTTTTTGCCTCTTTATATTGAGGCGTTTTTAGTAGGATGTTTGATCTTGTCCTGATATTCGTTTCAGCGAAGTTAAGTAGGTTATTGGAATGACGTTTTATGTTTTTATGTATAAAATTGAGGCAGGAGAACCTATAAATCTGATCTCTGGTCAACAGTTTGCTTTTGTTATGAAGTGTTTTATTTGAAGCTGACCACTCGACATTATATATACTTCTTAGTGTACGTTTTTGGATCATATATTTTTTTAGATTATTACTAGACATGTTACCCCAGGCAACTACTGCATACTTAATACAGGGTGTTTCAGAAGTTGTGCACAAATTTGAAGGAGTTGTAGGGGGTGAGTTGAGAAGTATGCCTGTTTTTGTCCATTTTCATACGATGAGTTAAAAGAGCACCAGAGACAGTAGCGGCGCCAGCAATAGGCCGGGGTAGGCCTGGGCCTGCTTGGAATTTTGGTAGGGCCTCCAAAAGTCGTCTTAAGGGGCCTCCAAATTTTTAAGTAAAAAAATTCTGTAATTTGTTTGCGAAATAATTTATTTATTTATTAATTTTCCAATATTCAATGCGAGTGATTGGCTTTACGACACTGCTGTTTTTATTCCTTTCAAAGGTACGAGTAACTATAGCGCTACTATAAAGAAATTGTATCTTTAATTTTATCTTTACAAATTAATGGTTCTTAAACTTACTTAACTTAGTGTATCTACGTACATTCATTTTCGTAAATTTTTAAGTTCTGATGTAAGGGATGTACATGCGAAGTACTGAAGGAATGAATGTAAATTGATAGACTGGAATTCAGTGGTAGAAATAAGTAAATAACCACTCATTTGTTAAGTGCAGTGGTGCCGATCACTTTTTTTCCTAATGGGAGCCGAAGCTCACTAATAAACTTGGAATGAGGCTGCTGGTAACACTTTCTTGCTACGGATGCTTAAAAGTAAATGACCTTTAACATTGGCGGTTTCCCAATGGGGGCTTCGGCCCCGTCGCCCCCATGGGATCGGCGCCACTGACAAGGAGACGACCCGAGGTGGTTCTCACAGATTTTGTTCAAAGTTGGGGGATTATTAGACCTAGATGTAACATGAAACCCGGTAAAGGGAAAAGTTACGCTGGGCTTCCGTTTTGCCATGGCAACCAAAAATGTTTTTGACAACATAAAATGAGAAAAAGTCTATGTAAAATAACATGCGAAAATTACAAATTCTGAGGGTCCCCCCTGTGCAAAACTCCAAGAATTAAAAAAAAAAAAATTTTAAAATTGTAAATTTTACATTTTTGGATTACTTTGGACAAATAGGGGGGAATAAAAACCATTTTGGGTGAACTCGAGCTAATTTGAATAAAAAGGTCGAAATTTTAGGTATAATACAAAAAATTTGTAAAACTTATGCCGTGATAACTGCCATATATTTTCACCGATAAATCTTAAAATTTCTACATTACATTATCTGAACGATGTTAACAGACTTTTAGATTTCGATAGAAAAACGACGCCATTTTATAAAATGGCGGATACAAATATAAATCATGGTGCAATAAGTTAGGTAATTTGTATCCGATTAACCTGAGATTTTCTACGTTACATTATCTGCCCGAATGAATTCGTACTATAGATTTTTAAAGAAATCCGACACCATTTTGGAAAATGGCGGATATCAATAATTATCATCGTGCGATAAGTTCCGTAAATATTCGTCGATTAATCAGAAATTTTCTACGTTTCATTATCTGCCCGAGTTAATTAGACCTATGGGTTTTCTAATAATAATCCGACGCCATTTTGAAAAATGGTGGATATTAATGTAACTTATGATGCGATAACTGCCGAAATTATTTGCCAATTTACGTGACATTTTCTACATTACATTGTCTGATCGAATAAATAAGCCCCTTACACTGTGATAGAAATATGACGCCATTTTAGAAAATGGCAGACATCATAATGCGATAACTGCCGAAATTATTTGTCCAATTACTTGAAATTTTCTACTTTACATGACCTATTAAAGATAATTAATCCTATTAATTTTAATAAAATTCGAGGCCATTTTGGAAAATGGTGGATGTCATATAAGTTCCGTAATTATTCGACGATAAATCTGAATTTTTCTGTTTCATTAAATGATCGAATAAATAAGTCCTTTCTATTTTGAAAGAATTCCGGAGCCATTTTGCAAAATGGCGCATGTCTGAGAAGTTTCGTAATTATTCGCCAACTATTCTGAAATTTTCTCTTTCTGAGCGAGTAAATTAGTCCTATTTCTTTAGAGAGAAATACGCCATTTTTTCAAAAGTAGAAAATTTCAAGTAATTGGACAAATAATTTCGGCAGTTATCGCATTATGATATCTGCCATTTTCTAAAATGGCGTCATATTTCTATCACAGTGTAAGGGGCTTATTTATTCGATCAGACAATGTAATGTAGAAAATTTCACGTAAATTGGCAAATAATTTCGGCAGTTATCGCATCATAAGTTACATTTATATCCACCATTTTTCAAAATGGCGTCGGATTATTATTGGAAAACCCATAGGTCTAATTAACTCGGGCAGATAATGAAACGTAGAAAATTTCTGATTAATCGACGAATATTTACGGAACTTATCGCACGATGATTATTATTGATATCCGCCATTTTCCAAAATGGTGTCGGATTTCTTTAAAAATCTATAGTACGAATTCATTCGGGCAGATAATGTAACGTAGAAAATCTCAGGTTAATCGGATACAAATTACCTAACTTATTGCACCATGATTTATATTTGTATCCGCCATTTTATAAAATGGCGTCGTTTTTCTATCGAAATCTAAAAATCTGTTAACATCGTTCAGATAATGTAATGTAGAAATTTTAAGATTTATCGGTGAAAATATATGGCAGTTATCACGGCATAAGTTTTACAAATTTTTTGTATTATACCTAAAATTTAGACCTTTTTATTCAAATTAGCTCGAGTTCACCCAAAATGGTTTTTATTCCCCCCTATTTGTCCAAAGTAATCCAAAAATGTAAAATTTACAATTTTAAATTTTTTTTTTTTGAATTATTGGAGTTTTGCACAGGGGGGACCCTCAGAATTTGTAATTTTCGCATGTTATTTTACATAGACGTTATAAAGAAATTTATAGCAGTAAAAATATTTATCGACGAACATAACAGCGTATTATGAACCATATATTTAACATAATTTAAAATTAGAAAATTACGATAGAAAACATTTTTGAATTGCCGCCGTACATCGGTCAATGCTTTCTTTTTCGCAAAAGCGTTCGCAAAGTAGCCCAACTTTGGCGGGAAAACGCCCATTTGGCAGTGTTCCGATCCATCTTACATTATTTCTTGCCGGGGGGGGGGGGGGCACGAAATAAAAAAGAAGTACCAAGCAGGCGAGGTTCGCCCTAGGGCAACCATTTTTAGATTTTCAACCTGTTTTTTCTCGATTACTGACGTTTCGAACGGGATGAGCTATTTTAGTCCTAAAAAGTCTATGGGTATTAAATAAAATATTAAAAATGTATTTGTTATTAGTACTGTGGTTCTTTTATATGAAAATCCGTAAATTTTGTGGTTTATAAATTAGAACATAAGAAAGTTATTTGTTATAAGGAAAAGGGCACTTCTAATTTAAATATAAGATTTCGCATCAATTGTTCTTAATAAGAGCATTGGTTAATGTTGATCCTATGACATTTCGTACGATTTGCTGTTTTACTTTTGGTGAGTTCCTTTTTCTGAAATGTGAAGATAATGCGTGATTAAACGCAAGATTTGAAACATACAACCTAACTACACGAGTTACGTTACGTGGTTTTATATCTCAAACATACAACCTAACTACACGAGTTACGTTACGTGGTTTTAGCTCTCAAACATACAACCAAACTACACGAGTTACGTTACATGGTTTTATATCTCAAACATACAACCTACCTACACGAGTTACGTTACGTGGTTTAGATCAGTACAGAGCCCTCTAGTGTCAAAAAATGACCAACTCAAATTATAATTCTACCAATTAGGACGAAAATAAATTATAATATCCTGCTATCGTAGTCATTTAATTGAAAATCTTGGATTTTCGCCTACGGGTAAACAGAACTTTCAAAAATTAATTTGTGATGAAATTACTTTATACCGAGGTGGCGAAAGCCCGACCAATAGGCCTAGGTATGAGCAAAAGTTTAAAATATTGTTGAACAATATTATACACTTATTGTATTATCATAAGTGCTCATTCAAGGGAAAAAAGATTTGCTCCTATTGCAAAAATCAAAAACCCCGAATTTTAAATAGGATCTCGCATCCCGATAATATTTCGTACATGCGAAATCAATCACACGCGTCATTTGGAAACCGATTTGATTACAGGAAAAGCCAAGAAATGTCAACATATTACTGCAGGGTTATTTTCCGATACTTCTCAGAAGATAACTGGATAAGCTGACAAGTGGAAATGGTATAAATAGTGGTAGCTTTCCAAAACCATCATCACTCACGACTCTGACGACGACCACAGAACCTCGTCTCCCTCCCGAAACCAACTTTCATAGTAAGTGTTCAATTTTACAATATCTTCGACTTCTAAATTAACCTAAAACCATAGATTAAGTCGCATTTGGCAAATAATTAATATAAATAACGTGCAATTAACTAATTTTTTTTAATTTCACTTTTCTTTATGGCTATTATTCATTGTTGTTTATCCTTTTTATTATTGTATCCTGTCATCTGGGCACAAAAAGTGTTATAATATAATGAAACATTATTACTATAGATAAGTGAACACCCGTTTAATCATTTTTTCTTAAGATGAAATCCATCTTTGTTTTCGCTATTGTCGTCGCCCTGATGTCCTGCGCATTTTGCCGACCCCAGGACGGCCCAGGAGCCCCCGCCCCTGGAGAACCAGGCAAGGAAGGACAGGACAGATTCTTCTTCGGAAACCACAATCTTCACCTCGGAAACAGCAACGGAGGAGGCGGTCAGATAAATTCTTAATTAATATGTTTACCACTAAATTATTTCGTTATGCATATTAATTTGTTTTTCTTGATAATTCCGCAGGTTACAATGGCGGTGGATTTCCCTTTCCCCAATTCGGTGGGTTCCCTTGGGGAAAATGAGCTCTCGAAAAAAGTCACCTTCCTTCGTGATTTTATTTAAATTCATGGCAATCAAACGTTATATTTATAATCATCCGAACATTTTCAAAAGTTGAAATAAAAAAGATAAAACGATAAATATTTTATTTGTTATTGTTCACATACAATCAGTCAATCACAATCGAGTCCTTGAAACCCTTGATATAAAATAAGGTTCAAAACAATATTTCATATTTACCATTTTATACAGTTTCTTTTTTCATGAACAAATTTTAAAATACTCCAATTAAAGATACATTTCGAAACCGTGACATTATTAAGATTAAGTACAATATGAGAAGCACCTGAAATATATTTTTTATTGAAATCACAAAAAAAACGATTTTAGTAACACGTAGTAAGTAAGTATTGTAAGTATAACATCTAACGAAATGGGTTAATGATTCTTAGATAACATTTGCGTTACCTGATAAAAGGAAATTATTATCAAATATCAATCATAATCAGCTAGGCTAATACCCAAGGCACCACCTTAGGCCCAAGTCATCTAGCGACTTATAATGTCTTTAAACAGGTGGCCGGGTTACAATGTCACGCGAGCCAACAGCTCCCTACACTAACTATTACCGTTAACCTCTACAAGTTTTTATGGAAGGGGAAACCGAAGAACTCGAGGGAAAACCCCTTTAACCAGTGGGGAGAGAACTTGCAAACTCAACCCAGAAGGAGTAGTTCCGAGTTTTCACCCAGTGCCACAAGCTTGGATCGAACCCGGCTCCTCTTGCTGCGAGGCGAAATCGCTAACCACTCCGCCACCCCACCCTAATAAACTATCTGCACTAACGTTTGGATATTATCCGATCAGTTGATATGGTTCAAATTTGAAATATTTTGTTGACACCAGAAATTAATCCGACAAGCAGACTAATCAGGTTTCAGATGTCTCGTAGCTTTCGATTTTAAATATTACTGTTTATTTTCATTTGCTTTTCGGAAACTAAATGTCAGATAACGGTCCAGCTAACTAAATCTGGCGACAATTATTAAAGCAGATCAGTACTGGTCGGCAATGAATCAGATACAATAATAGATCACAATGCTTTGTGAGGGGAAAGATAAACCTGCTCTGACTAATTGATTATCTTCAGATATCTGAGAAATATCTTTTCGCAAAGATCAAAGTGTAGTATCTGTAACTCAAAGCCGCTGACGCTATTTTCACAACGGATCTTTACCTATAATCCAGTGGCGTATATAGGGCCCCCGCAACCCCGCGGTGCGGGGGGGCCCCGGAGTTCCAGGGGGCCCCTTTTTAGTTCGTTTTATAACCTTGCTTTTGTTCTATTCTATCACGGCACGAGCTTTTCAGTCTGTAGGAAAAGATTTTCGGTCATCATTTAAGATAAATCGAGGATAATTATTAATGAAGAAAGTCAAGAAACTTCATTAGCAGAGTTTCTTAAAAACTTGGGCAGGGGTGGCGAAATGGGGTACGCAACTGCGTACGGGTGCAAAGATTTTTGTAGGAGCAAATTTTCTAGTTCTATTAGGTAAGCATTTTTTTTATTTGTTGCAGTGGCGGTGTTAGGAAGTAGTCTTATTTTTAATAAAATAAAAATTTAACCTTCAAAATGCATCTGACACAGTTAAAAAATGTTGCAGAGTAAATTAAAGTAGAACATTCAAATATTAAATCATAAATATAAATGCATCTGTATTAGTATTATTATGCTTCCCTGAGTCCAGCGGCTACTAACGTAGTAATAACCGTCGATAGAAGTTGGACCGATTCCGTCGAAGTTTTAGCTTATCGTGTTCAGTTTTTAGATTAACTGAAACGGATTATAAGGATAGTTATTCTCTTTACTGTGTTCACTCATTTTACACTGATTTTTAAGTTCGCAAGTTCTTTTTCTTTTCTATATTTTATATTACTTCATTATTTTACATGACATTGATAATACATATTGTAAATTGTTAACCAAGTTTATTAATCTTGAATTAACCCTTTAAAATAAAAAATCTTACATAAGCTAAAGTGAAACTAAAACTATCGTTTCCCTCAAACGTTCCGTATTTTTTATGATGTAGTAGTGTGCACGACCACACAAGACGACATAATATTTGTTTAGGTAATACCATAAGTCTATATTATTGTTTCATAAGTTTGTCACTTTGGGGAATATTTTACTGAGAGCTAGTAACGGAGTGACGTCATCACAAGAAGAAAATCTCCCCCTAGCGAGGCGCTGTGAAAGACTACGTGTGACGCATTAGCAAGTGGACGCAAAACGGTGACGAACCCGTAATGCAGGCTGTCTTGTGAATAGCTCTCAGTAAACTTTAGCATGTGAAGAATAGTAAGTGTCACACTTATGTAAGAATATTATACACTTATGGTAATACTAATATACCGTTATACAGGGTGTTATGAATTGCTCTGACTGGGCATTTTTTTTCAGAAACTGCAAGAGATAGAGTTTTCGAAATTTTCCGGGTATTATTTCTAGTGTGGGATCGCTTTTAATTCTAAATTTCAGAAAAATCGGAAATAATTTCGGGTTTTCGAAAAAATATTTTTTCACCGGTAGGTGCTAGAAAAAACTTTCGATGAGAAAGTTGTAGATTGCTGTCGAAAATGTTCAAAGAAATTGGTTTCATTGGAAAAGAATACTGTTTCACGAAGATATGAGCTGATGAAAAAAACAAGCTGTCCATAGGGGCCAAAAGCCTTCGCATTTTTGTACGTAAATGAAAGAAATCACGTTAAAAGATTAAATTCCTTAAAAAAAGGACATGTAATTTTCCAAAACGCCAATTTAGACCTACAGTAGACCTAAAAACGTATCAGTAGGCCAACTACGCTCAACGGATTATCGACAAACTACGTGTGGACCACTCTCCACCAAGCTCTGCACGAATGAGACATGGAACGTAGATTTGATTTCTGCAACTGGCTAATGACCATGTCTGATGAGAACCCAAATGCTGGTGAGCGACGAGTGTTCCTTTGGGAGAGATGGGTCTTTCACCCATCATAACGCCCACATGTGGTGTGACGAAAATCCTCACTGGGGTTTTCCTCACCATCATTGACGACTCCAACTGAATGTTTGGGCTCGTTTGCTCGGGGATCGAGTTATTGGCCCATTTTTCCTCCCAGCTCGTCTTAATGGACAACGCTACTTGGCGCTTTTGCAGAACTAAATAGGCTAATAGCAGACGCTTTAGAAGATATTCCGCTGGAAGCTTACAGACAGATGTGATACCAACATGACGGCGCACCACCCTACGTACCTAGATGTGTAGTGGAGCATCTTAACAACGAGTTTCCTCTGTGTTGGGTTGGCAGGAATGGTCCCGTTCAATGTCCTGCGAGGTCTCCGGACCAAACTCCGGTGGAATTTTCTTGTGGGGGTTCATCAAAGCACAAGTTTACGGGACGCCCGTTGAGAATATCGAAGATTTGCGTCACCGAATCATTGCAGCCTTCGAACTTGTCACTCCTGATATGATTAAACGCTCGTTTCAAACCATGCTTCATCGTGTCCAAACATGTATCGTGGCAAACGGAGGTATCATAGAACCTCACTATGAATAGCTCTTTTTTTTTCGTGAAAAAGTGTTCTTTTCCAATGAAACCAAGTTCTTTGAACATTTTCGACCGCACTCTACAACTTTCTCATTGAAAGGTTTTTTCTAGCACCTACCGGTGAAAAACTATTTTTTCAAAAACCCGAAATTATTTCCGATTTTTCTGAAATTTAGGTATTAAAGCTATCCCACACTAGAAATAATACCCTGAAAATTTCGCAACTCTATCTCATGCAGTTTCTGAGAAAAAAAATGCCCAATCAGAGCAATTCAAAACACCCTGTATATAAGCCATTTTAATTCTTACTTATTCTAAGTTTCTACGTAAAATATGTTGGAAGAATATAATTTGAAACTCTTTATAGTTATTCTCTATACCGAAAGTTGAAACACGTGCAAACAATTTTATTCTGTTTAAATACATAGCCAGTGAGTCCTGCCCTGAGCTACATTTTCATAGCTAGGGGGCATCTACGAATCAAATTTTGGGACGGTTTTCGCTTTTCGGGAAGGTTGGGAGAAAAGGAAAGGTGGTGGAAGCAAAGCTTTGAAAGTGCTAAATCCCCAAAACCGTCCTTAAATACGCCATTGTTTATTAGTAGTGAACAAAAGTATCGCAAAAAGAGTCACATAAGGGGGCCCCAAAAAGAGTTGCGCGGGGGGGCCCCGAGGACCTTAGTTACGCCACTGCTAGAATCCTTTTCCTTTTTCGCCAATGACCATACAAATCGTTACGCGCATAGGACTCAAAAATCTCCGCTAGTCGCCGCTGTAAAATAATCTTGAAACGTATGATTTAGTTTAGTGTAATATAATTTGTTAAGGGCATTATTATTGGTTCAATGTATTAATTTTTATTTTATGTGTATGGATTTATCAAGAATGTATTTATTTATATTTAGGAAGAATGATTATGTTGCGACAATCGCCGGGCACGTTGAACGCCTTTCCCCCGTCTCGCGCGGGGGGAAAGACAAAACGTCACCGGCGTTCGATTTCCATCGCGTTAGGTGACGTAAATTTTAAGCACCCAATGAAATACCGGGACTATTCGTTTTATTTTAAGCGGAGGAGCGTACTGGGGGGACCAACGGGTGGATTGAGAGAAAGGCTAAAAACCGTCTCGACATAGACATTATCCCTAGGTATAAATAAATACATTCTTGGATTTATTATATAAAAAAATGTAAAATTACTAAAAAAACAAATTCTATTGTAAAAGGAACTAGCTCAAAATGCAGGTGGTCAGTTGTAAAATAGAGAGGCAAGGTGGAAAATGTCCCAGCTATCTACGTCACAAGAAGAGAGAGGGGGGAAAAGGGGAAATACGATGCAATGGCGAAATTCTAAAATATGTAATGTAGTAAAATTTCGCTTATCGGCACCTTAATTTGTGCCCGGAAAAACTGTAAACTTTCTTCTATCCCTTTTCAGTGACTTTTTCGTCTGCTACTAATTCCATTCTATCGTACACATTTTAACACCGCCAACTTTGAACTCGCGCCAGTATTGCGCGAGTGTAGTTGGCCGTGATTTTAGAAAGCAAAGTTCGACTGGGCTAGGACGTGAGGTAACTTGAATTTTGTTGTGGCAGTTTTTCGTTTTAACAAATTAGTTGTTGTAGTAAGTAATATCAAAAATTGTTTGGTTTTACCATATTCAAATGCAGTCACCGAACGACATTTTAGCAATCTCAAAAACATAAAAACTGAGAAACGCAAAAGACTTGGTTCAGAAACTAATTCTGGCCTTTTCCAACTTTAGTTACTTAATAAAGAGATGCAACGTAAAAGCTTACACAGTTGAAATTAGTTCAAGTGACCTCCACTGCTTCAGCTTTGGTTAATTTAAGTACTTAACACATTTTATTAATTAAAGTGCTATTATAACTTTTTAAGTAATGTGATATTAAACACAAGTTAAAAGTTTTAACTCTGTAATGGTTAAAAAAGTAAGTCGTCTAAAATAAATTTTACTGTTTTAGAAAAATTATATTATTTGTTAATTAATTAAAGGAGTAATTAATGCGTTTAAATTTTGTTTCCCGCGTGACTCGTGAGTGAAATTGCAGAGAAAAAAGGCTTTGAAAAGGGGAAAATTTAGCGAGGAAAATGGCTTTTAAAACCTGGAATATAGCGGAGAAAACGGCATTTAAAAATAGGGAAAATCATTTTTTTAGTTGCCAAAACACGAGCGGCTAATTCTCCGACCGGTTCGAAGAGTTTATTGGTTGCAGAGGCGAGCATGCTGCATGCGCGGCATTTATTTACGATTTTTACTTGCGCCTAGCACCTTTTTTTACGAACATACTATTAACCCAACGTGTGTGTTTGTGTGATTTGAGATGTTTCTCTATTTCTCATGCCTAATTATGCTTTCGAGCGTCCCTTTGATAACATGACCGTCAGTAAGCGATTCCCAGTGGTGTACCGGGGGGGGGGGGTATGGAATTTTACCATTTTTAGCTACCCCTTTCAAGTTTGAACTCCCAAGTTTTCTACGTTTGTTCTCATACCCGTAAGTAGGCGATTCGTGCTATTTCATCAGGGGCGCACCCGAAGAGGGAGGGTAATAGCTAACGTGTTCGGACAAAAATTTTCAAGGTCGAAATTTGGGAGTCTTTGCGACCCCGAAATAGTTCATTGTTTCATTTTTATTTTTGCTAGCACAAATTGTATACATGAAATGTAAATTTATTAGACACCTTAATAATCGACAGAAACGAATTTTAAAAGTTAAAAATCGAAAATAACCTAAAATTTAAAAAGTATATAAATATTAAACTAATATAATTACAGTACTAAAACTTTGGTAAACTTATTTGCTTAAGCAAATAAATCCATAGAAAATATAATTAAAATGAAAAATTAGCCAAATTTTCCACTAAACAAACAAAAGGTAAACAGGCCTGACAAGAGAGGGGCAAAGCCGGTACAAATTCCCGGGGTTGGGGGCCCACGTTTGGGCGCTTCTATTATACTTCTCCCGCGAACTATTGTTATTTAAAAAATAATGTAGCTCTTGGGGCCCCGAAATTATTGATTAACCTGGAACCGAGCCCACTCTCGGCGGCCCTGAAGGTAAAGGAAGACCGTTTTTTTATCAGAAATAGTGCAGCACTTCGGCACATATGCCTTCTAGGCGAAGAAAAATCGAATAATAAAATAAAAATTTTCCACCATTTAGTCAAGTTGACATGGAATAACCTCATTAGGCATTTTCTATTCATTAGGACCCATAGGATACGCCCTTAATTTTTGACGCTCTATCCAGAACACCCTGTTTGAAAATCTGACATTGCTAGCTAGGTGGCGAAATTAATTTTATGATTGTGGTCCTTTAAGCCAATAGTCTGGCCGGGTTTTTCTCTTAATCAGAATCAGCTCCGAAAACGGTTTATTTTGTCAATTTATAAAACATTTTGTAGGCGTTTGAATTAGGGTTGAGTAGTTTTGTTTTCTGAAACGCGAACTAAAATATGCGCCTTAGGTTTCAGATAAACCGATTTTTGATTAACCCTATAGTAATTATAAAAAAAACTCAAACATTGGCGCAGCGTTCAAAAACGATATTTTTGCCAATTTTACGCTCAACTTTTTGAAAAAACTGCGGTGTGTGCTATATTGATAAATAGGTATGAGACCAAGTTTCAAAGAAATTAATTTTTAATTTATTCCTTTAATATTTTGAAGTTAATGAGAATCATAATTGGGGAATTTGGTTACCGTTTCGCATACTAGAATCGCTTTAAAATTCCCTTTCGTATTGCGTGTTAGGCTTTCAGCTCTTATAAGGCAAACATTTACTTAATTTATGTTTGAAAGAAAATTTCACTTAAGCTTACAAAACATTTCGTCAGTGCAGTATCAGTGAAGCTAAGGGAATTAATTTCAAAATTGAACCGCTGTTGCCATCTAGTGCTTTTATTCGGTACTAAACATTCATAGGGTTCCCCCTTAAAGGGAGTATAACCTTTTTTGGAATTTATGAGAGAGAGTCTTTCATTACCCCAGGCGCGAAAAAGAAAAATATAATTAAAAGGATTTTTCTACAGAGCATATTCTCACCATATTTGGTTAAAAACGATTTTTAATATAAAGCTAAGGTAGCCTCTACGTGAAGAAGCAATATTTCAAAATATAGCACGTTTATAAAATAAATATATTCATAAACACTGATATATAGTTATTTCACTAGTTAGAATGGTTTTGTTTAAAAATTTATCAGTTGAATCAGTATATTTTTGAAATAAAACCTCTATATTAGCCTGATAGTAGAGGTTTAATGGGGAATTTATTGTACTATTTGTTCGTAGTAACCCGTGTGGATTTTACAAGTGTTAGGTTCAACATCCTTTTTATAAAGTTACGTTTAGTAAGTTAAACGAAATTAGCTGAATATTTCTTGAAAGTTTTGATTTCGTTAGTAAACTTAATTTTGTGGGATTTTTACAAATGCTTAACGCAGTCAGCACTATACTTACTATAGACGAAAACGTACAACCCGATTCTTTACATACATAATTTCCCGCTTCCACTACATTATTATTTTCTGCTGAATCACATTTATTTCTATAATAATGATATCCAGATTTCGACTTAAATGCTCTATTACACTTGCAAATTTTGTAAAACATATCTTTCTTGTGATACTCTAGCGTTCTCAATACATAACGCCTTTGTAATGTGACTATCGTGCAATTACAGATGTGTGTTTTTCGCGCCTTTTTGAGTATAAGACGCGAAAAACGCAACTGTGCAAGGGAGACTCTTTGAAAATTTCAGCTTCTTAGGATTATTCAAAATCAGAAATTTTTCAATTTGATTAATCTGATGGTGTACTATCCATTTCCGTCGGTTATTTTTCGGTATTCCTTCACCGAAGCTACTTCCGCCACCAGGGGTCGCAGCGCTTCCGTTCTTACATTTTAATAATTCGTGTAGTGTACTGAAGCATAATATATAAAAATATTTTCATATTATCTTAAGAGGAATTTATTTAAAAATTTGGGGTCTCTAGAATACTCTGCACCCCCTTCCCAGGTGCGCCATTGATGAAATAACGTGAGTCGCTTTCTTACGGACATGAGAACGAATGTGGAAAATTTGGGCGTTCAAACTTGAAAGTTACGTGCTAACACAATATATATCCTCTCCCCCCTCCCGGGTACGCCACTGATAGATGGTGAGTTGGCGCTCGAAATAATAATTACGACGAGATAAAAAGAAACACTTCTACACATATGTTGGGTTAATAGTATGTTCGTAAAAAAGGTACTAGGCGCCAGTAAAAATCGAAAATAAACGCTGCGCATGCTCGTCTCTGCAACCAATAAACTCTTCGAACCGGTCGGAGAATTAGCCGCTCGTGCCAAAACAGGGGAAAATCCTTTTTAAAGTTGCCAATCAGAGGGAAAATTAAGTCGGGCGAGTGGAAACACTGCAGCCAATATCCTCAGATTTTTGTTATAAAGACCCAAGAAGGGAAACTGTAGGTGTGTTGCAGTTTTGCCAATGTGTGGGATAAATCCTACATTGTGGGAATTTTCGCAATTTTTTAGACTGTGTGGGCCTTGGTGTGGGATAAAGGGATTTTTAAGCGAAAATGATTGATATTGTGGGATATTTTTACTTTAAATTTTTTTTAATTTCTTTTTGAAAAAGCACTTTTTCCGAAAACATTATCTAGATTATCTTTTGTCAGATATCTTTTTGTAATTCAAATTGAATTAAAAAGTTTGTATTTTCTAAGTGTTTTTTAATTAATTTTTTTTCCCGCGCTAGTCTACGAAACTCGAAAATGTTGGCATGTTTTCCGCTGAGATTTGGGAGGGGGCGTGGCTAAAAACGTTTTGGGGGTTTGGCTGAAAATGTTGTAAGTGCGCTGTGGGATTTGTAAGAGAGAAGTTGGGTGGTTCGCTGTCGCCAAATGAGATAGAGTTTGTGGTAGGCCTCCAAATGAGGCAAGGTTTAAAAATAAATATTAAGATTTAAATTGAAATTCGTTGACTTTCTTTGCGTTGTTAGTTAGCGAGGGGTAAGACAATCTGCGAACTCGGTGTACACTGCCGTACCTTTGACAGTGCTAAATGGAACTCGCGAACTCTTGAAAATATGTACCTTTAACAGTGCTAAATGCACGAACTCGGTGTACAGATTATCTGAGACTGTCTTACCCCTCGTTAGTTAGTTAGTCAGTCGTAGATTTTGAGAAATTAGTTTAATTATCCGGAGGGGTTTTTCAGTCGGCCACTCCAGATTGAGTCAAAGTAGGAGGGGAAGTTGGGCATCGGCCGCATCGTAGATTGGCATCCCCACAGACACCAACCCTTTTGTCGAATCAGTCGATGCTTATTAAGAACTGAAACGCTTTTAAAAATGAAACACGGACATCAGCCAAGTTATAATTGAATCGTAAAAGGAAATTGGTCTTTGAAGTTATTTTTAAATTTGAGACATAATTATGTTTTTGTTCATGTTTATAGCCATCAATATTACCTCGTAGTAATTTGATTAACGAAGAAATTAGGCAACGACCAGTTTATTGTTTCGAAATTGCCGATTTCGTAATCGCTCTACGTTACTTACGGTATTACAATAATTATGTCCTACTCTGTGAATTACATTATTTGCAATTGGAATAATTAAATGACATTTCCAATCAATGGCATTGTACAATAAGCCGGGTATTACCAATTTATTATTTTGGATAATCCGAATCACTGATTAAGTCAAACGCTGGAGTTGAAGATACCAAAACACGATTTCATGTCCTAATCACGCGAAGGCCCCTTGCTTCTTATTTAAAAAATTAAATAAAGCTACGACAATTAATATCACGAATTAAAAATAGATACTTTTTAATTATTACATTAATTATTTAAGCGGAAAGTCTTCCTAGTTTCTTTTTATGGGATACGGAGAAGTTGCTAAAACAATTCTTCTAGTTTTAATACAGGGTGTTTCCCGTGAGTAAGTCGCAAGCTCTTTTGTTTCAAATTGACCACCTCTGCGCAGTGTTCCAAAGAACCCAAATTTACATATTATGGCTCAGTACATCATACGGTCTATTATCATATAAGAACGGAATAACAGCAGCCCCTGGTGGCAGAATTCGCTGCCGTGAAGGAATATTGAAATGGATAATACACCATCAGATTAGTCAATTTAAAAATTTCAGCTTCTTCGGTATATTCACTCTCTGCGCAGACGCAATAAGAGTGAAAAATCTCGTTTAAGGCCGCAATCAGGGTATTTCTCAAAAACACGCAAGTTTCATCTAGAACTTTTATCAACAATTTTAAGAAGGCTGCCCTAATTTTAATTCCATTTAATAATTTTTGTTGATCTACGCGCAAATTTCCCAAAGGGTCATTTTCAAATTCTAAAAGAATTAGCAAAAGATAGCCCAAAGCTATTTTGGATAGAAAAGTATAACACAACTAAAACAAAAGCCAAGTTAATTTGAGTTATACTAAAATGGCAGAACTTTATTATTTTAATAGATTAGCAGTGTTCTTGGCATGGTTGATAAAAGTCCCAATTATTGTAAAAGTTTGAACTAAAATGTGCCTTTATATCTTTTAATTATTTAAAACATTTCTGATGAATATCTTACAAAAATCTAATATTAATTTCATTTGTAAGATTATCAATACTTGACAATAGTTTGTAGTAATTGTCAGACTAATATTACTTCAAAATATTAATTATTGAACTTTTGTTTTTAATTTTCTCGCTACACCGATTAAATCTGATGAATTTTATATAAAAAATTTGGTTCACGGCAGAATATCGTTGGTAAGATTTTCGGCTTGGCGTAGTTTTTTGGGAGCGATATCTTAAGGACCCAGGTTCATTAGACATTTTTGAACACGTCCTCGAGTTTACGACCTTATTATCTGAAACACCCGGTACAACACACATCATAACAATAATACTATTTTCATGAGGGTCAACAAAAAACCCCTACTTAAGAAAATCTTTCTTAAAACGTTTTGATAAGTTATGAGAAAAGTGACGTTTCTGTTTGGGCATTGCAATTCGTACGGCAAAAAACAGAAACCAAGACAATGAAATGATATCCCATCCCGATAAGCCGTCGAATCGCTGAGATCAATAACGCGCGTCGATACCGGTGTGACGATATGAGCACAGCGGATGAATATCAACATATTACTGGACGGTTTTTTTCCACACAGACGATATTTCCAAGACGCGGTACGAAGATAACCGGTTAAGTATTAAGCTAACAAGTAACTTGCCTATAAATAGTGGTGGCTTTCAATATCCAAAATCACTTCCAACTCTCTCAAAGGAACCTCGAAGTAGTCTCGAATCCAACTTCCATCGTAAGTGTTCAATTTTCAGAATATTTTCAACTTCTAAATTGAGAAAAACCATAGTTTTAATCTCATCGAAAGTTAGTTAATTTGTTTAATTGAAAGTTACACTTTTTAAAGAAATAATATTTTTCACCGTAGAATAGGCTACATATTTATACCCTGCCCTATCTTTAAATGAGATTAGTGTACACCACTGAATTTACATTTAACCTCAGGTTAATAATTTTCCCCCAATTTTTTCGGAAGATGAAATCCATCTTCGTTTTCGTTATTGTCGTCGCCCTGATGTCCTGCGCATTTTGCCGACCCCAGGACAGCCCAGGAGCCCCCGCCCCTGGAGAACCAGGCAAGGAAGGACAGGACAGATTCTTCTTCGGAAATCACGGACTTCAACTCGGAAACAGCAACGGAGGAGGAGGTCAGATAGTCTCTTATTTAAAATGTTCACCACTTCATTATTTCGTTATGTATATTAATTGTTTTCTCGTAATAATTCCGCAGGTTACAATGGCGGTGGATTTCCCTTTCCCCAATTCGGTGGGTTCCCTTGGGGAAAATGATCTCTTCAAATAGTCCACATTTCTTCATTATTGGTTTTATATTCGTGTCAAACAAATGTAATATTTACAATCAATTAAATTTGTATATTTTGCTTTAAAATAAATTGAATAAATTATAAACTGGTTTGAAACATTATTTAAGCGAAATTATGCTTAGCCCTCCGTGTTTAATTTTGAGCCTTTAACCCCCATTCTTCGTGGGGCAGAGGTGACGGGGGCGGCAAGAGTGTGGGAGAAAAAAGAAAGCGTGTTTACAACTGGCGCAATGATGAGAGCTGGAAGAGGCAAAGGCTTTAATTGTCAATCTTTCTATTCCT
Source organism: Leiobunum rupestre (assembly GCF_980474605.1). NCBI lineage: Eukaryota > Metazoa > Arthropoda > Arachnida > Opiliones > Sclerosomatidae > Leiobunum > Leiobunum rupestre. The sequence continues at coordinate 25,879,924 of NC_143393.1, read as the reverse complement.
ACTTAAGTTTAAAAATTAAACCGTGAAATATTTATTATTTGAAATTTAACCAATCAATATTAACAATAATTTATTTAAATAAACTAAAGGAGAATGTGTAGTCGATCCGCGGATATCATGGCCTAGTTTACGTCCAAAAAGAATATGGGGAAAGATCCGAGCACGAATTTCCGCTAAATCGTCGGCGGGAATTTCGAATTTCGGTCTGAGGCTGTTTACGATTGAATTTCTAATATACCGGCGCGCGTTATATAATTTTGGGAAATACCGACAATTGCGTTTTATTTCAAAGTGATAATTAATTAACCCAGATTAGATTTAAAAACAGTTCTTATTAATTTATTTTTAGTATTACAACGAGGCATACCTAAAGTCTAGAACGGTTATGGCCGAGATTACCACGTTGAGGTATATAAACGTGCAATTTGATGATTGTTTAGGAGCATAGTACTAAAAGTACGCTATAATGAAGCTTAAAAATATTAATCTACATTCAATATTTATTGATCACTTTGAAATTTACGCAATAGACATTTCTAAAATGGATTAATATAACTCGCGCACGTACCGTTAGAAATTCAACTGGAAATAGGCGTAATTTGAAATTCTCGCCGATGATTTACCGGAAAGTTGAGCTTGTATCTTTCCGCCAAATGTACTACATGTAGATATTTTTCCTTTCTTAACCTCAACTGAGTACAGTCAATCTTTCTAAGTAGAAATAAGTACCTTCTTGATATAAACGTCTATCAACTCAACCATCTATTCTAAGTTAGCAATTTTTTATTCTACGGTACAATCGTATGGTAAATAATATAAGATATGGCAAAATTTTACCCCAAATCACGAACAAAATATTTGCTTTTGACTGTAACGCCAATATTCAAATTTGTCAAAAAGACTAAAAAGCGAATTAATATTTCCATTCCGAAAAGTAAACAAAAGTTAATTTAATATTATTCATCGCTCGCTGTTTTCTATACAAACGAAGCGAAAGTCCGGTTTGGCAGAACGCTTATCAATTACTGATAACGAGTGTTGAAATTTTAGTTTTGGAAAACCCTGGCTAATTTCGGCGTATAAATAAACACGCGCAGTGCTCAACTAGTAAAGGATCTTCTCCAGCGAATGAAACGTCCTCACTTTTGTCGCCCACTCGTCCGCAGCGAACGCTAAGAGACTCGGATACGTTTTAGAAATTAATAGTCATCTTAATACGTAAGTAAACCCTAATTTTTAGCTTAACGCGTTAATGCTGGAGTACCTAAGACCCAGTATTTTAAATCTTTTTCGTAATTCTAACGTTGATTTTTCTCCAAAGGGAAATATGGGAGCATGCGGAACGATTCTAATCTTCGTGTTGTTCGTGGCTTTTCTGAAGTGGCTTACACCGATCAGAAGATTTTAATATGGACTGATGCCCCAAAGAAATGAGAAGAACAAATGGTTAGCATTTTAACTTGGCGCTTATTTTAGTAATAATTCTTTATTTAATTATACGAGTGTTTACTTTTTAGGATCACCTTTTGCCGCAAAACGTGAGCGGGTATTTAATTATCTCACCATGACAATCTGTTTTAACAATTTATGTCTATTTATTAAATATAATACTTGTATGTTTTAACTCAATAGTCTACGGCATTAAAACTCATTTTATAAATTAAATTTCCTTGTTTTACATAAAATAAGCCTATTTCAAGTTCTACATACCCACAAAACCTATATTTAGCTAAATTTAGAATTCAGATTAACAGAGTCTGTTTGCCTCTCGATTTCCGCGAGTAAAACCACACCCTTAAGGTTTCCTCTTTTCGGCCACCGGTGGGGAGACGGGGAATCTCGAAAACCCTCGCTATAGTTTAGAATTCCCATTATCTGCTAACACGAATGCTTTCTTTGCCAGACCCATTGCAACATATTTGACGAAATGGTATTTACAGATTTCAGTTTCTCAATAAACAAACGGCTCTTTAATCTCGGAAATTGAAAATTCTGTTCAATATCGAGATGCGTCGTGTTTTTCCACTAAGGTCGAGGGTCGACCTCCAGTTATCTTAATTAAATAAAGATACGTTTCCCAAGAGGACAGGCTTTTAATTCCAAATCGAAGTATTAATAAGACGGTCGCTTTTTGTAAGGCTGTAGCTCAAACCACGGCGAAATATTGTGAAAATGTTCGGGACTCTGAAGATTTATTTTATTTTACTGGTTTTGATAAAATGCGCAGTTTCATTGCTACCAGAAGAAGGCGTCATTGAAGGCATGGGAAAATTCCTATCGAAGAACCGCAATATTCACATTGGAAATGTCAATGTCCCTAATGGTAAGCAGGCTGAGTCTGGATTTGTCTATATATTATGATATATTATTTATTCTGATCTGTAATTCGAAGGTTATCCACGTTTTCCTGGAAATCACCCTATGCCATATCCTGTACCACCTTATCCATTACCATCCATGCCTTACCCCATGCCACCCCGGTCTTACCCCATGCCATCCGGGCCTTACCCCATGCCATCCGGGCCTTACCCCATGCCATCCGGGCCTTACCCCATGCCATCTGGGCCTTACCCCATGTCATTCGGGTCTTACCCTATGCCATCTGGGCCTTACCCAGCATCCGCTCCTTACCCGCAACAGCAACAACCTAATTCGGGTCAGCCAGTTTTGGAGCAATGGCCTCAATCAGAAGTATTACCAGTTCCGGTAACCGGAATTCAACCCATTTTCGGCAAAGAAGCGCAACCCAGCTTCGAAACCCAAGGATTAAATCTCGTTAACGGAAGCCAGCCCAATAGCCAACAACATCCCGTCATCACGACCGGAACTGACTCGTCGGAAATCAACTCGGAAGGGATGCCGGTGGTGAACATCGAGAGTCCGAAAGTGATCAATTACATGGGACTCCCGATGGTCATCCAGGATGAACACCATACAGCTAGCGACGAAATGATCTTGCCTGAGAACGCGCACCTTGAAAACAACTTCGGCAAAGGCCCCTTGTCCGATTTGATGGAAATGGGCAAATTGTTACTTGGATATTAAATATTACCAGAGGTTTAAAATAAATCTCTAGGGAATATTCAAATATAGATACTTCTCTCGGGGGTGAAATTATATATATATACTTCTGATATTAAGCGATAATGTATACGAAAGAAATATAGAATGCCATTGTGATATTGTGAATTAGAACTGTTAATAATTGATTGTGTTATTTTGAATTTGAAAATTTTCCAAAATAAATGACCAGAAGAAAAAAGCCTAACTTCCAAAACATCTTTTTCATTTTTAGAACAATTGCTTACAGGAAATATCTATTTACCGCTAGATAGCAAATCTCCTAACCGCTAACCTAACCCCGATTTTCAGTGGTAAATAAGCTACGTTCACACTTACCCCTAAATTCGCTTCCTTAAGATAACTGGTTTTTAAAACCAAAGTGAGAAATAGCTTCTTGTTGGTTCGGGAAGCAACTCGTCCAAGTCGGTTCGCTTAGAATCGCTTTCAAAACGACAAGGCGGGGAAGTAAAATTGCTCGTATTTTCAAAAATGATGGGGATAAAATTCTAAATAATGTCAAATAATATTACTATATGTATAGTAAACATGATTAACCTTTGGGATACATTTTAGTATTTTCAAAATTCTAGTCGTAATTTGAAATGGCGTTAAGCCTTGGCTATAAGCGAACCGGGGTGAAGCGATTTCGCACGTGTTAACCAAGAATTATCGTAGGCGGTCAAAACTGGCATTCAAACCGACCTAAACTGGGTTTTAGGCTCTAGTGTGAACGTGGCTATAGTCAAGGGGGGCTCACGCTCTGTATCGCGTCGGTCGCCCGTATTATTTCAACTGAAAGAGGAAACGCTGTTTAGTTTTACGTCACAAGATGTGGAGATGCCGGTAGAGCTATTATTTTTAGCAGGCATATATAACGGCTCTTTCTGTCTGTCTTTCTTCATTCAACTCCCTCTAGCTCTCGGAGTCTCGGTATATTATTTTCTCTACGTTTTATCCCGCATTTTTAAGAACCTTTGTTTTAGCAAGGGTGTTAAAAGTGCTTAAGAGTTTCTTCATAAATATTATATCTATAGTTTCATCCGAAAATACTAAATAGTTATATTGGACACAATTTAATTTAAATTCAATATAGTCAGGTCCCTCTTTCGCACTGGGCACTCTGGGCACGTTCCCAGGGCCCCGCGATCGATAGGGGCCCCCTGGTTCCTGCCAGATCATCAAACGATAATGACTGACTACAATACAGACTTGCTTATTAGCTATTGCATGCGCGAAGCTGCTCTACTCTCGCCCGAAAATCAGGCTTTCCGATTTAAGTTTAAGTTGATTAAACTAACAAGGAGACTACCCGAGGTGGTTATCTCCGATTTTGTTCAAACTCGGGTGGTAAGTATACCTTCATGTAACTTGAAAATCCCTAAAAGGGTGGACAAGAATGGGCTTTCGTTTTTCCATGGCAACCAAAAATGTTTTTCACAACTTAAAAACAGTTTTTCTCTATGAAAATTAACATGGGAAAATCGAAGATTTTAAGGGTCCCCCCTAACAATTTTTTTCAAAAATTTAAAAAAGGTTCATCAATTAGATACATAATTCAGATCATGGCTAAATCTCGTACATTTGGACCAATATATGTCAATTTTGGTAAATATGAGAAAATATACATATATTGGGTAAATAAGAGGAATCAGTTTTTAAGTTGTGAAAAACATTTTTGGTTGCCATTTCAAAACGAAAGCCCATTCTTGTCCACCCTTTTAGGGATTTTCAAGTTACATGAAGGTCTACTTACCACCCGAGTTTGAACCAAATAGGAGATAAACACCTCGGGTAGTCTCCTTGTAAGTTTTGAGAGTAAAAGTATTCTGAAAAATTAATCATTTCTTAACATAATTCCAAATGGAACTAGTAGTTTCGTCTATTATAAAATATAGCGATATAGTTCCGTCCTCGGTTCCGTGACATTCTAAATTACACAAGTTCTGACTTTTCGTCTTTAAGGAGCTTTGTCAAAACTTTCATTCGAAACATTAATATATTGTTTGGGTAAGTTTTTTATTGTATCTAAAATAACTAAGCCTAACACGGTTTGTAATTGTTTAATGAGTTTTAAGTTTGTTTCGTATTATACGAATCGTATAAAGCTTCTGAGATTTTCGCTTGGAATTAGGGCCTTGGCAGAGTAACTTTTGTGAATTATATTATATTATCTATTTAATGTGACTGTAAAGAAATAAAAATAAATCTAGAACTTTGCTTATCGACTTACTTTGTCTATTCTAACAAAATAGTGCTCTGTCAAGGTCATAGGGGCCCCATTATCCTAATGTGCCCAGGCCTCCAATAGGTTAAATCACGGCCAACTTTGATCACGCGCTTTTCGCGCTACTACGGCCAACACATTCGTCGAAATTCCGCTAGCAAGGATTTTCCCCTTATAAACTGTACTATAATGTGTAGGAGTTCAGCGCCACGCTCGGTGGTTATATTGTCCCCAATGTAAAAACTATACTAAAAATAATAATCCGCTAGGGGCGCTGACGTCATACACATCTTTTGCTCATAGGTTAACACAGGAACGTCAACGAATGAGATGGCCGCTGTAGCGCGAGAGATGCGCGATAAATCAAAGTTGGCCGTGGTTAAATACGGCCCTGTATTATACTGGGCCGTCTTTAAATGACACTAGACATTTCAGCTCAAACAAATTCACTGGCTAGGGATACCAGATTATCAACCGAAAAGCCGCCAATTTTTATTTTTTGAAGCCCAAAAACTGTCGATTTTCCTAAAATCAAGCCAAAAATTTACCGCGAAAATTTTAAAATTAAATGAAATTAATTTTAAGTAATGGGTTTTTGGCGCATGGCGGTATTCTCAGTATAAAAAAAACTAAAAAACCTAATTTCCCGCCAACAGCCAACCAAAGGTTCTTAAACATGCTTATTTATTTATTTATTTATTTACAGATAATATTTTCGAAAAGAAGCCCAATTGGCTGTTTTCCAGCCCAATATGGCATCCCAGTCACGGGCTTGCTTGGATCGCTTCTCTCACTCGAGTCGTGAAGGCGGCGAGCAGATTTGCCAGAATAATATTTTAGATCTCGCCCAAACCAACTTTAAAACCAGCCCAAATTCCTGCACAAGCCAAAATCGGATTAACCCCAAAAGAGCCCAAATTCCCGCCCAAGAAAAATTGCCGATTTCTGCTATAGAACGGGAATTGGCGCGTTATTTGAAAATAATTTTGGACGCGTTATTCAGTAAAGATACTAATTTATTGAAAACATCACAGTTTGCAATGCTAGTTACAGCTTATATTTTCTAGGAACGTTGATTCCCGTTATGAAGGATGGGGTTGAAAGGGGGAAAACCGGTACCCCGTTACTTCGCCTCGATTTTTTGGCACCAGCCCGAAAAACCACCTCCCGCCCAGAGGTTTTTTCCCCGCAACAGCCTCCGCAAAGCCGCCCAATTTGGGCGCAAAACCGCCCATCTGGCAACTCTGGCCGAGGCATCTTGTTCGTTTTTCCCGACAACTTGTGAGGTCACACGGGCGCTTTCCTCTATCCAAAACAAAGCTTTATATTCTTTGTCCAAAACGTCTTCCCCCAAATTTCAGAGAGAGAGAACCCCGCGTAAGCCAACTTTATTGTGCGCTTAAAGGCACACTGTCAAGGTACATGTACATGGCCCCGGAACTAGCTTTCTTTAAACGAAAATATTTTTATAAAATGCTAGTTCCTGGGCGTAAAGATTTACTTACTCAAAGAAAAAACAAGAATAGTTATATGATAAAAACTTGCACTGGCTAAAGCTGCTAGTGATAGATCCTTCTTAGGTGAAAGTGGAACTTAGTTCTAGCGCGTCGCATCGCGACGGTGGCGCCGACTGGATTCAAAAAAAGGAAGCTCAACATCGATTTAAAAAAAATGCCCTTGACAGTGTGCCTTTAAGCATTTTTAAGAACCTTGGTAAATAGTGATCCCTTAAAGCCCGCCTATTTACAACCGAGGGCGGGGTAAATAGCATAGGCCTGCTCATTTTTTGCTTTTAGTATAAGTTTGGGAATTTCTAAAAAATCCTAATTTTAGCCCCTGGTTTCATATCCCCCTGTGTGTTTGTGGGGTTTCGATTCCGAATTTTATTGTCGGATCGGGTTCTGTTACTTCAAAAGTTCAAACTCGAGCAAAACCGATGGGAAGTCTATCATTTGGTTTCCGTAACACGCTGTGTGTGTTAATAGACCATTCAATAAAATACTACATACGTGGTTATTTTCTTTTGTGTATAGAGAAGCAGAAGCTTTGGCCCGATTTTTCATGAACTAGGGAGGCTCAAAAAAAGATTCCTTGGCAAACCTGCCAACCTAGTTGTCTAGATAAATACTGGATTTTTTATTAATTAATTAATTTTAATAATATTATAAAAACCATAAGAAATAGTTATTAACTATGTCACATTGATTTTAAAAATAGTTCAGTTATGGACTTACTATGTTTTTAAATATACTATCTTCACATAGGCTACCTTAGCTATACTTTGGAAATCGACTTTATGGGTGACGTTTGAGGAAATACTAATCAAATAAAAATTAGCGTAAGCAAAATTTTTAAATCCAAAGAATTAAAAAGTTAGCTAGTCCTACTGAAGTAGCGCTATGTTGTCTTTGTGAAAGTGTTTGATCTGTTTAGCTAGGAATTTATAGAAAGGTCTATTAGCCCAAAAGTAAAAAATGCGAGTAAGAAGTACACCGGACATATGACCAGCCTTGGAAATAACGGTGGTCAGGTGGTCAAAGACCAGTAAATTAATTGATCAGACCAGTTTATTCATTCAAAATTTGGGGGGTCACTGGTCACCGTGTCCAGTTTATTAATTCGAAATAATAACAAAAAAAACAGAAGGTGACCAGTTTAATAATTCCAAATAATAGGATATGACCTATAAATTCAAGGTTTATATCAATTTGGATTTCCCTATTCACTGGATTTCTATGTACAGCGACTCCTCTTACTACCGCCGGGGCCGCCCGTCGAGGTTTTATGTAGAGTCCCTTCGCTCGCATCCCTCGAACGAGTCGAACTATCTAACACCCCTCTGGCCTCAAACCCTCAATCCCCTAAGTCTCGCTTTCCCCCGAGTTCGGTAGGTTACCTGGCTACGCGGTAACGGACCGGGGACGCTGGAGTTACGGGGCCTAGAGAAAGAGAGGTAATACAGTAAATTACGAGGGTCTTCTAGGCTCTGGTAGTAGTCTTAGGTGAGATATTGTACTATTCTGGTCGTACTCGTAAAATAAAGTTAACTATTTTAAATACGTGTAAAGTTAATGTTACCAACATAATCTAACTTCTAAACATGTAGTATATGTTTTTTTAGGCATATAAATGACATCAGAACATTTTATATAAGACCAGTTTAATAATTCATAAGCAAGGGGGTCACTGGTCATAAGGACCAGTTTAATAATTCATATGCTAGGGGGTCAGTGGTCATAAGGACCAGTTTAAAAAAAAACCTTATTTCCAAGGCTGCATATGACCAAGAGAAACAAGTTCGCCAAGAAGGCGATAATATTATTTCGGTGCCCGTGTTATATTGAAACAGGGAACATCAAACGATCAATCAATAATAATAATCGTCGTCGCCTTTCGAGCTGGCCGCGTTTCTGATAGAGAAACGAATCGGTAATTGGCCCTAGTAATTTACGCGGAAAATTACCCTGGTAACAGTATTTTATAATTTTTCCAGGTAAATTACGAAAATAGTAATTACCTTCATATTCGTGTATCACTGTTTCTTAAACCGTAACCGACGCGATATTTAATAACACCAAACTGATTCTTTCTAAATTACCTTCAGGTTTTAAAATATTAAAAAACAAACACCTTTTGATAAATAAAATTCTAAATAATTTGTGAAATAAAAAATATATTGACCAGTTGAAAAGGTACTTTAGGTTTCCACTAGCGTTGGTCTCAAGGTATTTTATTTTACGGCCGAAAAAAATGCACTTGTCAAAGTTAGTGTAAACCTAGCTTAACCGTAAATTACGTTTAAAATTACCGCGTAATTGACTGGTTTCCAAAATTACGGTAATTTAAGAAAGTTCTCTTAAGTTTCTGAGCTATTAATAGGCTGTAGGTGCCACTCGTATCCCTCTCTATCTCTTATAAAAACTTTTTGTAGACCCGGAGAACATTTTGGCGTGTTTCTTTCTTCAGCATATATGGAGATGGAAAGGTTTTTGATTGGGTATAGACCTCTTTCAAAATAGAAACTTCCCAAGTATCGATAGATTCTCGCGCTAGAATAGAATTCCGGGGAGATAAATGTGTTTTTAAATATTAATTAGGCTTCGTTCAACTTTTACAACGCAATTAAGCCGATATTTGGACAAGCTTGGCGCTTCCCCTTTAATATCGAAGCAGTACGCGTCACATTTAACTTGTGACCAGAAGTAACAAATAAGTGTGACGCTGATCGAAGCAGTACGCACCGCTTTCCGCGTATGCCTAGAATTAATAAATAAGTGTGAGATTAATCAAAACTGTATCACGTATCCCGGTGAACTTGGTATAGGGATAGAAACAAAAAATAAACCTTCAATCCCAAATTTTTATGTGCCACACTTAATTACTTCTTACTTTTGGCCTCACGAAAGAAAGAAAATTCTATGTGTAAAATTTGTTTCCTACTTTTGATCCTACTACGGCGGCGACGGTTCCCAACCCCCGTCTAATATTTCGCCCCCCCCCCCCACACTTTTCTAAAAAGCCTAAAGAAAATTATTTAAAATTTTATGTAAGGAGGAAGTGAAATGTTAATATCTTATTCCCCTTTTATACAAAATGCACCAATCATATATTTTCGTAATCAGAATGCGATCTCCGTGTACACTATAGGTCCAAATGTATAAAAGGAAAAAAATATTTCAAACCCTAAAGAAAATTATTTAAATTTTTATGTAAAGAAGACGTGAAATGTTTTAGCCTTACACAACCGTTATCCCCCCGTTTTATACAAAAACATCCCAACTTTTAATAAATTTTTACTATTATACGTAAATATACTCGTAAATATATTTCAGGACTCACGGTTCGTGGTTTAAATCCAGCATACGATGTTCGTGTACACTATAGGACCAAATGTTTTTCCTTAGGTTATTATTTGTCCGCCATGTTTCATACAACGCAAAAACAGCTGTTTGACAATTTCCAAATTGCAAATGGAATAAGCCTTTCTATAAAGTCATTATGCTTGCCGAACTTGTTTTAAAGGCACACTGTCAGGGGCATTTTTTTTACATCGATGTTGAGCTTCCTTTTTTTTTTAATCCAGTCGGCGCCACCGTCGCGATGCGACGCGCTAGAATTAAGTTCCATTTTCACCTAAGAAGGATCTATCACTAGCAGCTTTAGCCAGTGCAAGTTATTATCATATAACTATTATTTTTATTTATTTGAGTAAGTAAATCTTTACGCCCAGGAACTAGCATTTTATAAAAATATTTTCGTTTAAAGAAAGCTAGTTCCGGGGCCATGTACCTTGACAGTGTGCCTTTAATGTATCGCTTTCTTCACGAGATACGTAGGAGTTCAGTTCAGTTTTGAAGGTAAGATCTTTATCGCGATCTTTATAAAAATAGTCAATAGGCCTTTCTATAAAGTAACATTGACCTTCTTGTTTAGATGTATCGGGCGCGTCACTCGTGACGTAGAAGTGACGTTTCACTATGATAGCCAAATAAAATTCGACGAGTCGCCCTTTTTATAATAAAAAGGGCGACTCGTCGAATTTTATTTGGCTATCATAGTGAAACGTCACTTCTACGTCACGAGTGACGCGCCCGATACATCTAAACAAGAAGGTCAATGTTACTTTATAGAAAGGCCGATTGAGTACGGCGTAACACACGGGGAAACAGCTCTTTAGGTACACCATTTACAAAGCCGAAATGTCTTCAAAACTTAACGTCCTCGGCCTTCCCCAAAACAAAGCTATAATTTGTTCTGGCCATTCATCAAGCGGCCCTACCAAGTCAACGATTTCAAGCCACAAATGATCCATTCTAAATATGGTTATACCCAGGTGCAGAAATTGAACGAATCAAGTAGATTAGCGAGTGACTTGTAATGGCCAAAAAAAGCGACAAAAATCCCCAAAATGTACCAGAACAGATAAAATTTAACTACGCGCGTGCACCGCTGGTCAAGAAGGAGCTGCAAAAAGGGGGAGTAATGAAAAATGAAAACGGGAGTGGGGAGAGGGGTTTTATTCTAAAAACCAAATTGAATTCGCCCAGTTAAAAGAGTTCAGTTACCACGCGACCTGACCCCCTCCGAATATATTGGCCCCACTACAAACAACAGAACGAAAAGAAGTAGAGAGACGGCGAAAGGGAATCGGAGGTTTGTGTCGAAAACTCGAAACTAATTGTTCGGCTTCAACAAAGCTTTCTAAGCGAGCCATTTAGACATTTAGACCCAAGTTTAGACTCTATCGAAAGCAGGATTTGAACTCGGGGCCATCTGATTTCGAAGAGGGTACGCACTGCCACCTCAGTAACGAAGCGAAAGGCAGTCTCGGTTTCCCTCTGCCAAAGGGGCAAATATTTGTTCGGATTATTTTTAATGATAGAAGGTGTCAAGAGGTGGCGTTAGTAGTTGTAGGAAGCTATGTCGTCTGCTTATAAACTCCGTCTGTTATATATTTTAGGGATTCTGTCGTGTGCATCGACGCCTCGTGTGATAGTCGCTTGTTTTTACTAATTACAATGAATGAAAATAATAGTGTAATTATTTTTCCCATAACCGTCTACAAACGTTCAAAGAGTATATTTTCACGCAATCGAGTGGAGGGTAATGGAAGAAAAATTAGATCGATTTTTTTTTAATAACATGTTGTGTAAACTAGTCGAAAACCGAAACTCTGCTTAAGTCAATCTCATAAGTATCATCTGTGATATATGATAATAAAGTTCCTATTTTTATTTTACTTAAGTAGAATTATTTACTAAATGAAGTTTCATATAATGAAGAGCACGCTGCCACAAAAGCTGCTATGAGAAAAAATGACCGCAAGTCTGACAGTAACGAGAGAAGGAATAGAAAACTGGCTAAAGTTTTACATTTGTAAGCAGTGGTATTAGTTTCTATTTAAAAACCACACAGTATTTTGTATTTTCAAATGTTTAAATTTATCATTCTTGTATTACATATTTTTAAGAATATAAATATTTCTATTAATTAAATTTTGCTTTCTAACATATAATTTAATAATAATCAGCTAGGCTAATACCCAAGGCACCACCTTAGGCCTAAGTCACCATGCGACTTTTAAAGCCATTAATTCAGGTACTAATTAAAGTTTACAGTAATTATAATCCTATAACAAAGCATTTCTTAATCTATGTTATAATGCAGCTCTAGGTAAATTTAAGGATATTTGGTTTCTGAAATTAGAACACCAAGGCTTAGTTGTATTAGTTGAATAAAACTAGATAAAAACCATTTAACAACGAAATTAGTAATAATTACATTAAAAGATGTTTAGGGAAACTATGAAATGCAATTCTAAGTAATTATTAATCGAATTTTTACGATTCCGAAGGAATTATTTCTTTTGAGCGATTCGTAAATCCCTCCATTTTAAAAACTCCGTCAGACGGCAGAACCGCCAAGAAAAAAAAATATTCGTATTTATTTTTGTAGTACGGTGCGCTGGCGGGTATTTAACGCTAGTGTAACCAGTCTTCCAAATTTCCTATTAAGATGCCAATCCTTATGGCTGTATGTATTACAGGCCATGTTCCTTCATCCATGGTTAAATTATGAGTAATTTAGAAAAATAAAAGGTTGGGGAAAATGACCAATAAGTGATCGCTTTCCGAAAATGGAACAAGTCGTCGAAGTGGGATATTCCAACAGCGTAATAAAACCCATATCAAGCCTAGAAGAGTTAGGCCTAGGCTCAAAAGAATCTGCAAAAGACTCCAACCTTGAAGATGCGAAAGAATAAACCTGCTTCTTTTATTTGACAATGCAAATTTATTTTAGAACGTGAGTCTCCGAGAACTTCATTAATTTGCAAATTTATTATATTAACAGAACTTGACACTATATTGTTTACTAAAATAATGGCCGTCGGTTTATCAGACGTAGAGCTAATTGGGCGACGGCATTATCGGCATTTGAGATTCGATGACGTCGAATATGACATCAAATATGACGTCAAATATTACGTAGGGTACGGATGACGCAATATCTGTGAAACAAACCGTTAGTGAAGAAATAGAGCTAGTGGCATGTTACATATGCTTCAATTTTAGACCTTAATATCCGTAGCGTATTTAGGGCCCCATACAAAAAATTGGAGCAGTGTTGGCAGCCGTACGATAATTATCGTACATGTCGATAATTTATAACCAGTTTTTGGGTGGTCCGATGATTTCGACCGCGTATTTTTCAATAATTCAGCCAAGACGTACGATAATGTAGGATATTTTTCGACTTTAAAGGGAATTGTTAAAAACGTTGTTTTTTGTTAAATTTTATTTCTGTTTTAAAACCGACAAGATTTTAAATTAGGCCTAACTCGATGTCTTTTGAAAATTCGACTACATAGTTTTTCAGTTTACCACGCAGGCTGCAAACTTACGATCTTCCAACAAGCTTAAGTTATATAGTGTTTCTATCATCTCGTAAAATAACAAAGAAATGCTGTATTTACCTTTCGAAAAATATGAATCCGAAAACCAGATTCTGTATAGTTGGAGCCTTCTCTCGCTTTGTACTTACACCTAAAACCGTTAAAGAAAGTGGAAAAGGCCACTAATGAATCAACAACACATGTAAATGGTTATTTGCATCAGTGCCTACGTTATTCACAAAGTAGACCTGATCACTAGATAAAATAAGCTTCGTGCGCGGCATAGATGGTGCTACTGTCGTTTTAGCCAAAAATCTAATCGGTGGGCTGCCAGCCATTCGATTAAGCGTTCTTGTTTGTTATCCGATTTCTATGGTGGTAAATAGCCAATTTAAAGGCAGGTGAATATGGATATGCTGCATTTATGCAGTAACGTAAAAATTTTAAATATAACTTTTTTCAAATCTTATATTTAACCAAAAATTGCTAGAATGTAGTCCATAATAAATACGATATTTAATAATCAAAGATTTGCATAATTTGCTTTATTATTTCTTTTACATAACATTTGTGTCTGAAAACTATGATATAGATGACTATTTTCCAGATAAAATTATTATGACAGCCTGAGAAGGTTTTTAAAAATTTTAGTTATTGGGGGGCAATATACATATAGTATACAAAGTGGCATCTGCACTTTCACAGGTTCTTCCTACTTTTATAATAGAGCAAGTCTAATTTCGCTGTTAAACCTAATTCTTTATTTAGGAACCCCTTTGATGCTATCAAATAACAATTTTTGTCAATTTTCTTTGTTTAAAAATATTTTGAGGAACATTCTTATTATTTCAATCCTTTTTTTAAGAACCAAATAGGGAACATACGAAAACAAAAAATGATATATATATTTTACCTAAATCTCTAAATTGTCTTAGTTTATTACCTCAGAAACTAAGAAAAATTAGTTTTATTCTATGACAGTTTCTCAAAATTGACTTAATTAGACCATTTTGTGAACTGCCCTTGATAAAAGCTCAGGCTTTTTCTATTTTTATGCTTTTGATATTGGAGTCGCAGCTTTTCTTTTACCCATTGAACTTATCACATGCTTTACAAATTTGTAGAGCTTCCTCATGTTTAAAAAAAAATCGTTTACTGTGCTCTCCAGCTTCTGTAGAAATAGAAGACCGAACAACATCCATGTTTTCGCAGAGGCCTAGATTTTCATCAAGATCTAAGTCCGGAAAACCGTACCTGTTACCATTTAGTATTGTCTCGTTTTCGCTGGGTTTTTTTTCTTTATTTCGACAATATAATCACTCTTTTTCCATTTACATTTAATTCCTAAACTTGTGCGTCGTCTGTTTCTAAGAAACATTTTGCCGTAAGCGCATGCGCGAAATAAAAAGCTAAAAGGTGCATTTAGGAATGTGAAGTGATAGAAAAACATGGTCGAATGAAACTATTCCTTTGAACTCGAATAATTTTCCACGATAAAGATTTACAGCATAGATTGAAATAGTTTTTAATTTTACTCGAAAAAATTAACTGAACAAATATGTCTATGTTCGTGTATGTATCGCTTCAGAAATTGCAACATAATTATAGGTTTTTCCAATGTTTATTTCTAAAACAATAAAAGCAAGATTACATATAAATAACTAATTTACATCTGTTTTAATGAGAATGGATGAAGTGTGATGGTGATGGAAGAGTAATGGCGTTTAACCCCAGGGGAAGGCGCCGGGGAAGGGGTAAGGCTGGGCGTGGTACTGTCCGGGGTAGGGGTATCCGCCACTGGGGCGTCCTCCGTTGCTGTTCCCAATTTGTATTCCGTGGTCTCCGAAGAAGAACCTGTCCTGTCCTTCCTTGCCTTCCGCTCCTGGGGCCCCGGGGCCGTCCTGGGGTCGGCAGAATGCGCAGGACATCACGGCGGCCACGATAGCAAATACGAAGATGGATTTCATCTTTAAAAAAATTACAATAAACGTAATTTTAAAATTAGGTTGATATTAAGTTAACTAATGATTAATTAGGCTTTAATTTCTAAATTAAGAAAGTAAGAATTTTTTATTTTCAAATCGGATATTGAAAAGCTAACTTTCTAAATGAAAAGGTTTTTTAATTAAATTTAATGGGATAATAATGCCATGATTAGTTTTATCATAAGTCTATAATATTGTTCCAATATTTTAACAATATAATACACTTATGGTTATATATATTCCACATCTTAAGAGTTTCTTCGTAGCAGACAAATTAGTACTTACGATCAGAGTCTGTTTCTCCTGAACTGGATGGCTGAGACTGGTTGAATGATGGTCGAAGCATTCAGGAGCTCACATTTTATACCAAGACCAGTCAGCCTATAGGCGGCTTAACGCGGATTATCATTGCCAACTCTGGGTGGTTCTCGGAAATGAAGACAGATCCCCATCGTGACGTTGCAAACACCGTAATTTGGCCATTGCACCACAACCTTTGGAAAAGTTTTATCATTCCCAAGAAAGTCAGCGCGTTTGAGCAACGAGTGTTTGAATGTCTGAGTATCAGCAAAGCTGCCTCTCTTCAAAATTATTAGCAGGTGCGGATTCGAAAACTTTCAATCGCGTGGACATCCTTTTGTTACAGCTCTCTTCCGTTCTCGGACCTCAATATACAGTTGCATTTATTTTTCTGGAAAATTATTCTCTAATATTGTTTGACAGTCACAAATGTGACTGATTTCGCCGTAGTGCTGAAATGGTACAGTTAAAGAGAATATAACCTCTGGTATTTCTGTCGCCCTCCGAGGGTTCCAATATTTTCCGCTGCCTCCCATGGCTTTTCACACTTGCGGCGCTGATAATCGTTGATTGTGAAGGGAATAAAGGAAATTGATGGGGTCTTCCATAAAGAACGCGTTGGAGGTTCTATTCCCTTTAAAATGTCCTCCATCAGTACGCCACAGAAATTAATAAATGTCCTTCAATTTTGAGCGATTAAATTTTACATCATAAATATTCTACGCGCATAAACTTCAATGGGATATTCAAATATTTATTTAAAATTGTCAAGTTTGGAATAAACTAACTGCTGAGCAGCATTCGTGAAATGGTCAATAATTACTTAATATTCTTCCATGTTTTTATTAAGTTTTCGAGGTAATTGGTTAAATATGTCCACGCGCCATTAAAGCCCGTTTCAATTCGAGCTAACCATTAATGCGTAAACAAATCCGAATTAACTTAAATTTTAGATAAACCCGACGATTCACATTGAAGTATTGCCAAGGAACTATTTTTGCCGGGTTATACATTATTAAATACGCAACATCATTCGAGGGGCTAACCACTTCCTCAAATTCTGATTACAGCGAGTAAAGCCTTTGGTAGTGTTAAATCTTTAATCGATTACGTAATCACTTTTATACGGTTTTTTACACCGATTACGGATACTGATCAGCCCCTCGACATCATTGACGCATGACGCTTCACTTCAGCGGGCAAAATGCTCTCCGCCAAGCCACCCTCGTGGTCTTCCGAATAGGTTTGAGCGAGGGTTTGAGTCTTAAGCTTCGCTTAGTATGTGAGCGACAGACGTTCAACCATCTTTGAGGGGGACTCAAAATTAATACGCTGTTTTGCAGCTGCGGCGTTATTTCAGTTACTATAAATGTATAAATTATTATCGGTTTCTTTATATTCACTCTTTAATACGTTTCAAATAGTTGGCCCTAAAATAAACAAGTTCGTATATCATCTAACTTTTTTTTAATTAGATAATGTAATACTTCAAACGTATGGCTACCATTATTGTTTTATGTGTCTAAAAATAGTTACAGCCACTTGGAAACTAGCCGCGATGCTCCGCTGAGATGACGTCATGGCACAGGGCTGCTTGATTCGTATAGTCCAAGAGCCCATGACAAAATAAGCATGTGATAAGCTACACGATGGCTCAAGGTATTTTTTAATTAGGTTAGTGATTTGTAACAAAGAACTGTTTGTCTTACTGGTCGAAGTGGAAGTAATTTCGCGCCCCTCCCAAATTTACATGTATAAGACAAAATTACTTTTTTAGTCTTATACGCCGTTTGGTTCAGATTTGAAGGTTAATTCAGCGATATTTGGTAAATGCACGTTGAGACCAATCGAATGATACCAATATCAGGTCATATCAATTTTCAAGGTCACGTCACGTGGCTCGTATTTCCGGAAAGCCCCTACTTTTACCCGTAAGACAAACAGTTCTTTGTTACAAATCACGAACCTAATTAAAAAATACCTTGACCCATCGTGTAGCTTATCACACGCTTATTTTGTCATGGGCTCTTGGACTATACGGGATCAAACGTAACATATCTGCTTTACAGTAAAATAATTTTTGGTGGATGAAAGATTTAGATTTAGCTTAGCATAGTGTTTGAATACGGGTCTAGGATGTTTCGGTGGTGGCGCTTTCGGTAGGGACGTTTCAGAGCTTAAGGCGATTTGGTGGCGTAAGTTTCGGTTCCGGCGCTTTCGGTGTTAAGGTCGTTTCGGTAGCGGACGTTTCGGTGCTACATTTTTAACTAAAATAAATATAATATGATAATAAATACCTAATAAAAATGAAGCTCATGAAGCTAGTCTAAAATAAAGATAATGTAATCGAAAATAGAGTGGTTAAATTCAGCGATTTGTCTCCTGACGTATATCTTTCAAATAAACACCTTGCGCTAATCTTGAATCATTTAGGCAGTCTTTAAAGCAGCAATTCTTTTTTTCGGCATTATTTTATTGTTAAAAACACGAATAAACTTTCATAAGCTACGAAATACTTCGGTTTTTAAGGCTTATTATTTTGAATCAGTCGATAGTTCCTCTACGAAAACGAGACAAAATTTGCTTCTGCGCAGTAAAAAGTTTTGCCCCGTCTCTCACTCCAACGAGAGCAGTCGATGACGTCAAAAAAAGGAGGAGGGGGCTGGAAGACGCCTGCCTCAAGCGTTAACTCGTTTCTATAACATTCTCTCTCCTTCGTATATCCCCTTAAAAATCCTTATTATAAACTTCCCCCCTCGCTTTATGCGTATATATTGTACTAGCTGAGAAGCCCTCAGCTAGTGGTGTGTTTCGAGGCACCCTTTCCCGCATATTCGAACCACCGCAGTAAGGCCACTTCCCCCTGTTTCCCATGCGAAAATTACCGTGGCACCCTTTACCCCATAGTCGAACCACCGCAGTAAGGCCCCCGACTTTTTTTTCCACGCTATAATTGCCGTGGTATCCTTTACCCCATAGTCGAACTCCCCCCCCAATAAGGCCTCCTCCCCCTTTTCCCTAGGGGATAATTTCCATGGTACTCTTTTCCCCATAGTAGAACCACCCCAGTAACTCTTTTCCCCATAGTAGAACCACCCCAATAAGGCCCTTCCTCTCCTTTTCCCCATGTGATAATTACCGTGGTACCACTCCCCCTTTTTCGCATGCGATAATTACCTTAGTACTCCCTCCCCCTTTTCCCGTGTGATAACTAGCGTGGTGTCCCCTCCCCCCCTTTCCCATGTGATAGTTACCGTGGTACTCCCCTCCCCTTTTCCCATGCGAGAGTTTCCGTGGTACTCTTTCCCCAACCCATCTGTACTCCTTGAAACCCCCTGTATCCAATGGCTGATTTACTCTCATGACGAACAAATTAAAATACGCTCGTCCTTGAGTCAAGATTGACAGTGCGAAATTCGAGCCAGTGCGAAATCCGATCCGAAATTCCAAAAACAAACTTAATGACCAAACGTATACTTGACTGAGTATTAAGGCGAAGCGCAACGACCGCGGGTATACCTTCGGTGTGTACCTCCGTGTAAATGCGGCGATGCCACGTTAGAGTCGCGAATGAGAGTCAGAAAAAAATGCGACGAAAGGGGCTTAGAGTTGTATAATGTAGAATAATGTAGATTGCTTTCTTTATAATTGTCATTGGTTTTTTGTCGTTCCGTTGTCGCGAGAAAACATCTATATCGTTTGTTGCTAAGAAATAAATATTATTATTTTTAGTGCCTGACGAAGACTCGTGCGGTCGAGTCGAAACGTGCGTAGCGCGCAAATTAAATATTTCAAACTGTGCAATAGTGGATTTTATTTTAAAACATAAGTACGGTACTAATTGTCGCTGTAAGCCTTTTCACACGATACTTGGTTTCTCTCTGCGATATAAAATTTTGAATATAGTGTATTGGACATGCCAGGGGAATAAGCTTAACACATACGATGTGGAACTTATAAGACGGCTGGGCCGTCTTGTTCTTACTGATATTCCGCTATTTATATAGTAGGAATCTGAGTCTAAAAAATATTTTTAATGGATATTTGATAAAATATATACCAGAACGAAAAAGTCACTAAATCTCAAATTAAAAAAAGATTAAACATTTGATCAGAAATAGGCAGGGGTGGTTTCGTTTCAGCGTAACGCGAAATTCGCCCATAGGCAATACGTATTATATACCGATCTATAGACAAATAAGGCTATTAATAGGGAAAAAGAAAAATTAAAATTGAAGTGAATTTTTTGTATTGTTATATGAAAAGTTTGTTCAACAAACTATATTTAATTATTTGTCGTTTACATTTGTAATGTTAGCTTTAGCTCAAAATATCGAAAGCTTATTTTTTCAAATAAATTTAATTTTATTTAAATGTTAAATTTAATTTTAAAACAATGGTACGAGCACTAAGAAAAATAGTTAATCCTCATAAAAAGTATAAAAAAATGATTGTTATTTTTTTCAGCATAAATATTTTTTTCAATTAATTTTCCCACTAATAAATATCGTTTGAAATTGGACCTGGTTGACGTGCTAAATTAAAGCTATCCCACTGCGGAACAACTTTGACTGTATTCGTTCTTGATTCAAATTTACAGAGACTCATTTGAATCAAAATCAATAACATTTAAAGAAGTGCTACTTTATGTATTTCAAAACATTATATTAGAGTAAGTGGGTTAGTCATTTTTCGACACGAGATAGAAGTGGAAATATTTCAGGAACGTGTTCTATAATTACTCCAGGGCCGTGGTCGAGAAGGTTATTTTCCGTAATTGAATGGGTACCGATGTCCTCCGTAAAAAGGTCCAGGGAATATCCCTGGATTAAAATAAGGGCCACTGGGATACGGCTGCTGGTTTCCGTAGCCACCTGCACCGAAATCAGTTGAATTAATTTTCCACTCTACTAAAGAAATATTTTGGTGTTAAGAAAAAAGGAATCTCCGATACCGTGAGCGTTTCCGTAATGGTCGTTGTCGTTGCCAAAAAAGAATCTGCTTTCACTAACGTTCCCCGACTGTCCTGGATCCGGCCTGGCCAGCGTTTGTAGCTGCGGTCGGCAGAAAGCGCAGCGCAGAGAGACGCTGATGATGGTCACGTACACTAGGAACTTCATGCTTACGGGCTTTTGAGAAGCGAGAGTTAATTACAAAACGAGGTTTAATATCAATTTTGAAATGAGTAGGGGTTGATCAAATGTAATGTAACGATCCGCGTTCGTTGCTCCTTTATATAGTGTCCGTGCTTGGTTTGCCTTTTTTATCTTTTATGATTTATTTTGAGCAAATAGCTGTGGAATTTTTATAAGGGATTTTATCCGCCACGTGGGCCGTAGCTGCTCATTGCGCGCGCTTATGACGTCATAATATTCTGAAAAATATTATGACGTCATAATTTAAAAACCACGAGTACCATCGTTTGATTAAATTGCAATACATATTTTGTTCAATGACGCCAAAATACGACTTTGTTAATTTAAAGCCAAGGCTTATGAAAACTAAGCCATTTCAAATGAAAACTAACGCTTACTTTAACGAAAAATAATCAATTATTAAATCTGAACATAGAATTGACAATTACAAACCCTCGTTAATTTTCCTAAGCCTCATCTAAATCATGGAATATTCTGATTGAAAATGTCTACCAACAGAAGTTAGCGATACGGCGGCCATTTTGAGATAGTCGTCCTTATTTTTCTTGTCGAAACGGGCTATTGTAATCTATACAATGGTCGTAGAGTATTTTATTTCATATTTAAAAATTAAAATTTATAATTAATACTGCGGATAACATGATTTAACTATGCTTAATAAGATTGACTATGTTGAAACGATCCGTGGACATCATGGTCTATTTTTCCTCCGGCTCAAATGGACGATGAGGTGTTAACTGGACCGTGCCATTGAGAATACGTCGCGTGCCGTTAACTATTATATTCAAGCGGGGAAAGCCCCCTAGTGTTGTGTGGCGCCATCTTTAGCATAATCGAAGTCATAATTAATTAAATTTATTTTAAAATTGAAACCGACTATCTCGTACCTTAATAAGTTCTCTCCTCACTGGCTTAAAGGGTTTTCCCCCGAGTTCTTCGGTTTCCCCTTCCATAAAAACTTGTTGAGGTTAACGGTAATAGTTAGTGTAGGGAGCTGTTGGCTCGATCGCGTGGCATGCAGGGCTTGCCACCACCCTCCTACGCATTGTAACCCGGCCACCTGAATTAAAGGCTTCAAAAGTCGCTTGACGACTTAGGCCTAAGGTGGTGCCTTGGGTATTAGCCTGGCTGATTAATTAAGAAAAACCCGGACAAACACAACAAGTATGTCGTAAACGTTTCATATATTAGTTTGCATAAAAATCTAAATAAAATATTGATTACCAAACAAATTGACAAATCACTCACACGGCTTTGGCCCCGCCTACGAGGGGAAAATTCCCTTTGCGCGCTCCCCTCTCACGTTGTTGTTTGTTAAGTTAACATAGTGACGTCAAAAAAAAAACGGTCAGCCACATCGAGACGAAAATTTGCCACGATCAGCATTCCAAGTAGAGGTACGGATTCCTGCAAACGGCTATTGCAAACAATTTGAAAATGCAAATATTTTCTACACCCCTTTTCAAATCGATTTGACCTTCAATCGCATTATGCACAACCCTTCTTATAAATAAATATTTATGAAAGATAAAATTATTTATTGATCAAAATATTTGTCTTTGAAAAAATGTTTGTATTTAATGGGAATGGCATTTTTAATATAGAAAAAATATTTATCATTTAAGGAACTATTTATTCCAAATAAAATATTTTTCATTTAAGGAACTATTTATTCCGAATAAAATATTTTTCATTTAAGGAACTATTTATTCCGAATAAAATATTTTTCATTTAAGGAACTATTTATTCCGAATAAAATATTTTTCATTTAAGGAACTATTTATTCCGAATAAAATATTTTTCATTTAAGGAACTATTTATTCCGAATAAAATATTTTTCATTTAAAGAACTATTTATTCCGAATAAAATATTTTTCATTTAAGGAACTATTTATTCCGAATAAAATATTTTTCATTTAAGGAACTATTTATTACGAATAAAAAAAATAATTTAAGGAACTATTTATTCCGAATAAAATATGTTTCATTGAAAAAAACTATTTATTCCGAATAAAATATGTTTCATTGAAAAAAACTATTTATTCCGAATAACATATTTATTATTTAAGGAACTATTTATTCTGAATAAAACATTTTTCATTTAAGGAACTATTTATTCCGAATAAAACATTTTTCATTTGAGGAACTATATATATTCCGAATAAAATATAATGTATGGGGAAAAAAACAATTTATAATAATAATAATAATAATAATATAATATTTTTCATTATAAAATATTGTAACTTAAAAATAAGTCTTCCAATTAATAGTATTTTTCCACTACGTTTTCTGTAAAGTCGACACGTAATGTTGGATTTTGTATTAATTAAAAAGTTCCTCGAGGCATCAAAAATTGCCGCACTTCACGTCCTCGCGGCGGAGTATTGGTTCAGTTTTCAATTCATAATTTGTCCGAGTCTTGGTGACTGTCAAACCAGATTTAATCCACGTCACGCATGGTTTGAGTAGGGAAAGAGTTATAACAATAGGACGTGATTTTCGAACCAGCACGTGCGGATAACTTGATTCTTTGACGTTGGTCTGCAAACACTCGAAGCTCATTCGGCTGATTTTCCGAGAGTTGACGAAGACAGAAATATTTCAAAGGAGGTGGTGCAATCGCCGAATAACGGCGCGGCCAACGTCATGATGGGGCTCTGTCTTCATTTCCAAGAACGAGCGAGACAGTGCGATGAGAATCGGCGATAAACCGGTCAAAGGCCGACTGATCTTGCTATAAAAAGGGGGCACCCGAATATTCGACCACCATTCAGCCAGTCTCAGTCTTCCAGTCCAGGAGTAACAGACCAAAAACCACCTCACATCGTAAGTACTGTTTTGTCTGCTATAAAGAAACGCTTAGATTTGAAATTTAAAACCAATCTTGAGTTTATCCTCTCATTAAATTTAAATTAAACTTGGAAAGTTAGCTTTTCAATATCGGATTTGAAAATAATAAAGACTGCCTCTTAATTAACATGATCTTCGCCTAATTTTAAAATTATTTTTTTGTTGATTTTTAAAGATGAAATCCATCTTTGTTTTCGCTATCGTGGCCGCCGTGATGTCCTGCGCATTCTGCCGACCTCAAGACGGCCCCGGGGCCCCAGGAGCGGAAGGCAAGGAAGGACAGGACAGGTTCTTCTTCGGAGACCACGGAATCCAAATTGGCAACAGCAACGGAGGACGCCCCAGTGGCGGATACCCTTACCCCGGACAGTACCACGCCCAGCCTTACCCCTTCCCCGGCGCATTCCCCTGGGGTTAAACGTCATCACTCTGCCATCACCATCCATCCATTGTCATTAAATCAGTTGTACATGAATTATTTATACGCAATCCTGCCTTTATTATATTGGAAAATAAACATAATGATGAAACTAATTTTTTTGTGATTCCTGAAATTATACATACAAATTTGTTAATTTGGAAGCTTAATATTTTGTCGGGAAACTCTATTGCCAGCAGGTGCGTAGCGGATAGGGTTGTTTTGGGTTGCTCTCAGGTAGCGGTAGCGATAGCAATTTATCAGGATTAATTTAATTTAATTAGTTTTAATTTGCAACATAGTTTACCGTGGTGCATTTTCCAGCACATTATCTGGTGCCTACCGTGCCTTATCATAATAATAATATCTAATCAATTTACATCGGTCGGAAAATTCGGGAGGTAACCGGCGAGTCGCGTTCCGTCGAGTACAAAGTGGCAACGCGGCCTTGGTATTGAACACATTTCCTCCGGGGGGGCTTCGCTAGTGAATTGTCTACTCACTATTCATTAACGAAACTTTTAATAAAAACAACAATTGGGCTAAATTATGTTAAAACTCCTCCTCGAAGACCTATCGGTCCGCGTTCTTTAAATTTGAATTTCAGGTACGAAAATGTATTTATGTATATTTCTTTTGTACACATTATACATTTACATGATATCCAGGAAATTAAGCAAAAATAACTCTATTAAAAATAAATGTAATCAAACTAAATGAAGACTGATGAATTGCAACCAGAACCCCAAGTATTGTTTTTACGAGCGCAATTATAAATCACTATTTAACAACAGCGATAGTAGCATGTAGAATAAGATAAAATAACAATTTTTTATTTCAGAGACTGCGTGCCAAATTGCGCGGGTGAATTTATTTAAGAATTAAACAGCGCGTGCGAACCAAAATACCACTTTGATCCTATATTATAGAAATATATATTTGAACGAGGTTTCACTTTTACATTTATAGTAATCGCTATATTAATCTTGTAATGGAAATAGAGAAAAGTGCTAAAAATTAAGTCAGACCATCATAAAAACAAGTGAGAATTCAATTCACATTTCAAATCTCTTTTAAAAATCACTTATCTCGGCATTTTTTACTTACTTCTGTACCACCGAAACCAGTTAATTTTAATTTCAATCACAGAAAATGTTCTGAAATGTACTTTCACCAATGAAACCACCCGGAACCAGCCGGAGAAATTCACATTAAAAGAATTAACTTAAAAAACAATTAGATTGCCGTATATTATAAATCCTTGCAAAGCCAGGAATCCTTCACGCAAACCCAACCCGGAGGTTAATAGCAAGGCTGTATTAAATGGCGTTGTGGGAATCCAAACCCAACCCGGAAGTTAAAAGCAAGGGCTCCTTTAAGGGGGGGGGGCTGTTTGGGTTAAAAGCCACCCTCTGAAATAGACGGTAAAATAAATGGGGGTGGAATTTTAAACCGTCATTGCCACTTAAAAACTGGAAACTAGCCAATTGGTTGGTATTGGAGCATGCGCAGAGACCAATTTTTAACTGTCGCCGAGTAACAAATATCTAAATCGTGATTCTTCGTAGAGCACGTGGCGCCATCTAAATAAACTGACGGTTATGTTTCGGGAATAAAAGCTAGACAAAATGGTTGTTTAACTGTAAATTTACCTATAACTTGAATTCTTTAAATTAAAATACAAATTATTAACTGAGATCAATCGTAATAGACGTGAAAAACGGTTGAAATTATTTCAGTGACAATTAAAGTCGCGAAGCGGGGAAGCTGGCAGCCATGCTGTCACGAAACGTTTCCCCTTTTTTCGTACCCCCAAATTCAAAAACCCTTCAGAGGCTGGGAAGCCGTTGGAATTTATTTTACCGTCTATTGAATTAAAGTGATGCAAAAAAGTGGTTTAAAAACGGTACACAGTTCAAACCCGGATACGCCCTAAAGCGAACTGTGAAGGAAAATGAGGCAAGTTGCTATAACTCTTTTATATGTTCTACGGTTTCTTGTTGATGAATATTTCGCAAATTACATTTACCAAACTAGACGTTCGCGTGGGGTCCTTCCACATAATATATATATTTCATTAGACGGGGTAAAAAAATGTCCGATTTCAAACATTACCAGAAATCAGGGGCAGGGTCGTTCTATCCAATGGACACAATGGGCACTGTGCTCAGTTTGAAGGGGCCTACGAAGGTTCGAATGGGCCTACAAAAGTCTATGAGTATGAAAATATTACATTTAATAAATTTCTTCTAAGAAATAGGGCCTACAAAGGTCTTAGTGCCCAAGGCCTCGAAGATCTTAGTGCCAATGACACTCTTATTTATTACTTCTGGCCATACATGGCTGCGATAAGTAAGTGCATGGTAAGTGCAACACTTAAGAATAACTTCTGGCCATACGCGGCTGTGCAGTCAACATATTATTACTTCGTCACACTTATTTAGCATAGTTTGGTTTATATGTTTCCCCCCCCCCCATTAATTTAGCTCTCAAACACCTCATAACTACACGAGTTACGTTACATGGTTTTAGCTCGCAAAGACCTCATAACTACACGAGTTACGTTACACGGTTTTAGCTCGCAAACACCTCATAACTACACGAGTTACGTTACATGGTTTTAGCTCGCAAACACCTCATAACTACACGAGTTACGTGACATGGTTTTAGCTCTCAAACACCTCATAACTACACGAGTTACGTGACATGGTTTTAGCTCTCAAACACCTCATAACTACACGAGTTACGTTACATGGTTTTAGCTCGCAAACACCTCATAACTACACGAGTTACGTTACACGGTTTTAGCTCGCAAACACCTCATAACTACACGAGTTACGTGACATGATTTTAGCTCGCAAACACCTCATAAATACTCGAATTACGTTACACGGTTTTAGCTCGCAAACACCTCATAACTACACGAGTTACGTGACATGGTTTTAGCTCGCAAACACCTCATAACTACGCGAATTACGTTACACGGTTTTAGCTCGAAAACACCTCATAACTACACGAGTTACGTTACATGGTTTTAGTCCTCAAACACGCGAACGGCGCTCGGATTCCAAACGCATTCCTGTGGGAGCGGCGGCGGCGTCGGTGGCGGAGTTGCCAGATTAATTTTGAAGATCCCGTACACTCAAAAACACCTAAATTGGGAAACTCGGTCGAACTAAAATTGTTCTCTCTACGATACAGCCCAATTCCAATCCAAGGAAATCCCTGTTATCTGATGATTAAAGCAATGAAGGCACTTTAGCCTTTGTTGGTGGTATCAGGGAAGGTATCCATTTGAACAATAATTTAAAAAAAATAAAGAATATGATAGCAGTATAAGTAAGAATATTTATCGACGTACATAATAGCGTATTATGAACCATAAATTTTACATAATTTTGAAAAATATTAAATTATGATAGAAGAATACATTTTATTATTCCCGTCGTACATAACTCAACGTTTTTTCCCGCAATAGCGTTCCCAAAAGTAGCCCAAAATTATGAGATTCTGATAGAAGTAAACATTATTTAATCGTCGTTGTACAGTGCTCAACGATGCTGTCAGCGTTCCAACCCCACTTCCAATATTTCTTGCTTTGGGGGCATGAAATAACAAGTCGGCCCAGGCCGTAATATTAGTTCCACATCAGTGTATTCGAATGGGCAAAGCCATACACCCTTAGTAGACACAGGTAGGCAAACTAATACAAAGCTTTTGAGGCTTTGTGATTTCTTATCGTTGGATATATAAATTGCCACCCTAAGTGAAAGGCTGGATGCCGCCCACCATCAGGAGACCCGGGTGGGCAAACTAATATAAAAACTGTTGAGCCCATGTGATTTCCTATAGTTAGATATACTATTTACCATCCTATGTTAAAGAGAGGCCACCGCCCACCATCAGGATACACGGGTGGGCAAACCAATTCATAAGCTGTTGAGGTCATTTATTGACTTAACTTGAAAGGTAATTTGACAAAAAGCTATATTTTAAATTTCGATCTATTTGTGGTAGAGCTATAAACGGGTAGTCTTTACGTGAACTTGTGAGTTAATATACCTAAGTTTTGCGAATGGTATACGGCAAAGATTATAGAAATAAAAATTTACCTTCATAGATATAAAACTACATATGCCCGAATGCCCCTAGTTTTTGGATGAGTATGGGAGTCCAATAATTAATAATGGCGGTACGTAAGTGTGTGAAGGGAAATAGAGTCTTCAATGCTTTAACTTTTTAAGCGTACGCGTGTTCTTAATAATATAATACCTTCTCCCGATAGTGACTTCAATTTATAATTGTTTCTCTATGGTTCTATTGCTTTTATTACCCAAAAGGAAGTTCGTCAGTGTGGATTGAACTCGTAGTTTGTCTTGAACCTTTTGTTTGGTGTAACGAGTGATGAAGTTTTTTAATGTCTCTTGTTGATTTATTTAAATAAGAAAATAAGTATCTCATTGTGGGGCTTTTAGAGCATTTAAAAGTAGATATGGGGAAGAGGGCATTTAAAATTTTCGAGCTCGTTTATTCGAGTACTCACTTTCGAGTGAGGCATCTTAAGCGAGTATGCCCACCTACCACTGCTCTCCACCCGAACATTTAAAATTTCCAAGCTCGTTTATTCGAGTACTCACTTTCGAGCGAGGCATCTTAAGCGAGTGTGCCCACCTACCACTGCTCACCACCCGAACATTTAAAATTTTCGAGCTCGTTTATTCGAGTACTCACTTTCGAGCGAGGCATCTTAAGCGAGTGTGCCCACCACCCACCACCCACCACCCGACGCGAAGTTTGAGGTTCACTTGACCTTAAACTCCGAAAATATACGAAAAATAAGGCGTAAAAACGGACTAGAATTTCGACAACTTAACTAGCCAACTCCCCCCGCGTCGCTAAAACTGACGAGAATACAGTAGAAGTTCCGAACAAATTTTGGTAAGCTTCCAGTGGCCGAGAGCGTAAAGGCGTCAATAATCGGAGTTTTTGCCTAAACTGCAAATTATTTTCGCAGCGCCATCTGCCGTGTCGTTGCTTTCCACACAAACAAACAAACAAACAAACACACACAAAACACTTAACGACAATCCGTCCATAGCAATAGTCCCACTTCGATATATATATATATCGATGTGGAACTAAAAAGGTGTACCAGCAGGCGAAATTCGCGCTACGGCGGCCATTTTAGATTTTAAAACTGATTTTTCTCGATTATTTACTGTACGAAACGAGATGGGCTATTTTAGTCCTAAAAAAGTCAAAGGGCATTAAATTAAATATTTAAAAATGTATATGCTATCAGTACCGTCTGGTACCGTGGTTATTTTATATGAAAATCCGGAAATTTTTTAATTTTAAATTAGGAAAATGGTACTTTTAATTTAAATGTTAGATTTTGCAATACATTTCTTAATAAGAGCATTGCTTAATGTTGATCATATGACATTTCGTGATTAAACGCAAGATTTGGATGCCATCTATCGTAGTGCCTTGGGTATTAGCCTAGCTGATTATTATTATATCAATAATATATTTAGTTAGGCTTAATAGGAATGACTAGGTTGGGACGATTCGCGCCATTTAACCTGGTCACCTCATTTAAAGTCTTAAGAAATCGCTAGATGACTTGAGCCTAAGGTGGTGCCTTGGTATTAGCCAAGTAATGATATTTAGCTAATATAACCAGTCCACCTATTGTTTGCATTGTATAGGTTTTTGTTTTGGCTTTGGAAATGCCACAAAATCTACATGTAAATAACGAGAATCGCTATTAAATTTAGGAAATACGCAATGTTTTACTTTACCCATCTTACTCAAGTTAAAATGATAAATAACCGCTACGTATATTTTGAAATTTCAACCGTTACTATAATTCCAAATTTATTTAGACACCAATAGATGGCGCCCAAGAAACCGGAAATACTGCTGGAGGTTGCCCCCAATTGTTTTCATCCGCTTTTACTCCCCCCTCTAAATTGGCCGCTTGTTATTTCTAGTAGATGTTGGATTTAGTACGCGCGAAGGTACGGCAGTCATGTCCTGGATTTATCATTACTTGGCCCATGGTATTAGCCTCGCAAATTTTATTTTTGACAACATGGTCTATTTTTCTTCCGACGCGAGTAAACGATGGGGTGTTAACTGGACCGTGCCATCTAGGAGCAACAAACACAAGGAGAACGCAGCTAGCCTTTAAACACGCTAACGAAGCGTTGTGTACGAATTTCATTGGACGAGCGTCACGAGCCTTTACGCTGAACGTTTTACGGCCGGGGGGAAGACAGTTTCCGAATTTTCCCCTTCCGACGGCAGCAGGCGTTAAAGCGTCTAGCCAATAAAAAACGTACACAAGAAAATCCACGACTTTTGACGGGTTGCGTTCTCCTTGTGTGGGGTCATGGAAGACTTATTCTTCCATGGTGGGGTGTTGTGTTTGTTGCTCCTAGGTGCCATTGTGAATGCGTGCCGTTGTCAGACCTTGGAGGAGAGAAGTATTCTGGAGTTAAAAAGTCGGGCGCCACCTGCGGCTTTGCAAAATTCCCATCATGCACTTTTTGGTCGGACGTCATCAAGCCAGAATGATGGCAGATAAAGCTGACGTCCGACCAAAAACCAGGGTAGTCTGGGTAATTCTAACAGCCATAGGCGGGAAAGGACGTTCTTATTACCGCTATGGGATTTTCCACTCCAGAATACTTCCCTCCTCCAAGATCAGACTTGTAAATAGCGGCAGTCCACGCGTCAAAAACCCCCGAAAAAATGACGGGACTCCCTCAAATTATATCGTTAGCTGTGTAAAAAGAGGGAAAATTTCGAGAGTTAAATAAAAAGTTCCATTATTTTTCTCTTTGAGGAATCTGTATAGTGTACTATTTCAGCTCTCCGAATATTAGTCGGAGTCCCCACGGAGCTAGAGCTCCCCTATTTACTTATCAGTGAGGCCATAAGTTAATAAGTTAAAGGTATCATTAACTTATGGTGAGGCCTATAGAAATTGACAATGACCAAAAATTTGGAAAACTTGGGCCTACCAGAGAAAAACCTCTTAAACAGGTGTGGCCCGTGTGAGGAATAATTTCCATACTTCGTTAGTCTTAGACTAATGAAGTATGGAAATTATTAGTCCATAATTAATAGTCTATCTCTGTATTCCATTAGGCACAGTAATTGTAACAGTGCCATTGAAGACCAAAATTTTGCTTTATTAAAATGAATAAAGGTAGAAAAAAAATTAAGCTCTATGGGTTTGGAATGAAGACTTTCATGGGTAAATTAATTGTGATAATATTTACGAGCATTTTAATTTACCCGATCACGGTCATATATGAAAATAAGTAAACTTTGATGCTGTTGTTCGATTACTGACTGTCTCTTTTATAATTACAATAAAAAATTTATATGCTTTGCCTGGTTATTTGCCATTTATTTTTGAATATAATATGGAGGAATAAAGATAGATTAAAGAACATATAAATTTAAACGAGGGGGGGAGAAAGAGGGAAGAGTCCTGGATTCGTCGAAAAAAAATCGGTGGAGGGGTCCGGGTCCCGTGGACTCTCTTAAAAATATGCACTATTTAACTCTGGCCGTTATTCGTTAGAAGCAGGACAGCCCCAGTGTTGTGTGGCGCCATCTTCAGCATAGTCGGAGTAATTATGTTTCTCATTATCGCAAATTTTTATAAAAATTGATCAATCAAGGTTAAGATCAGCACAGAGCTTCCTAGTATCAAAATATTCCCAAGGACGAAAATAAATTATAATATCCTGCTATCGTAGTCATTTTAGTTGAAAATCTAGGAAATTCGCCGAAAGATAAAAAAAACTTTCAAAAATTAATTTGTGATGTAATTACTTTTTACCAAGTGGGCGAAAGCCCGACCAATATGTAAGAGCAAAAGTCTAAAACATTGTTCAACAATATTATATACACATATTGTATGAGGCATTCAAGCGGAAAAAAAATTTGCTACTAAAGCTCATCGCACTAGCCGCTCCAAATCAAAGACACCCCTCCTGAACTTTGACCGTTCCCATCCCGATAATATGACGTGCACACGAAATAAATCACGCGCATCGTTTGGAAACCGGTTTGACTACGGGAAAAGCCGAGAAACGGCAACATATTACTGCAGGGTTATTTTCCAATACTTCTCAGAAGATAACTGGATAAGCTGACAAGTGGAAATGGTATAAATAGTGGGAGCTTTCCAAATCTATCATCACTCACGACTCTGACGAAGATCCTTTAGTACCTCGTCGCACTCCCGAAACCAACTTGCATCGTAAGTGTTCAATTTTACAATATTTTCGACTTCTAAATTAACCCAAAACCATAGATTAAATCGCATTTGGTAAATAATTAATATAAATAACGTGAAAATTAATAGCTACTACTTTATTAGAAATAATATTTTCCACCGTAGCACCGGCTTCACAATTACATCCTGCCCTATCTTTATAATTGTTTATTTACTATTTTCAATTTTATTTATTGCTATTATGCATTGTTGTTTATCCTTCTTATTATTGTATCTTGTCATCTGGGCGCAATAAGTGGTATTTACTTTCTTTCCAGATATTGAAACATTATTATTATTATTTTTTCCTAAAGATGAAATCAGTCTTCGTTTTCGCTATTGTCGTCGCTTTGATGTCCTGCGCTTTGTGCCGACCCCAGGACGGCCCTGGAGCCCCCGCCCCGGGAGAACCAGGCAAGGAAGGACAGGACAGATTCTTCTTCGGAAATCACGGACTTCACCTCGGAAACAGCAACGGAGGAGGAGGAGGTCAGATAAATTCTTAATTAATATATTCACCACAAAATTATTTAGTGAAGCATATTAATTTGTTTTTCTTGATTATTCCGCAGGTTACAATGGCGGTGGATTTCCCTTTCCCCAATTCGGCGGGTTCCCTTGGGGAAAATGAGCTCTTCAAAGAAGTCACCTTTCCTTCGTGATTTTATTTAAATTCATGGCAATCAAATGTTATATTTATAATCATCGGCACATTTTTAAAAGTTGAAATAAAAAAGATAAAACGATGAATATTTTTTGTTATTCTTCACTTACAATCAGTCAATCACAATCGCGGCCTTTAAAACCTTGATATAAACAATCTTTTATATTTACCCATTTATAAATTTTCTTTGTATCTTTTTTCATGCACAAATTTTAAAATACTCCAATTAAAGATACATTTCAAAACCGTGACATTATTAAGATTAAATACAATATGAGAACCACCTGAAATATATTTTTTATTGAAATTACAAAAAAAAAGATTATAGTAACACTTATAACAACGTAAGTATTGGAGCATTCATAAGTGAAACATGATTATCAGATAACATTTGTGTTACCTGATAAAAGGAAATTAATATCACATATCAAACTATCTGCACTTACGTTTGGATATTATCCGATCAGTTGATACGGTTTAAAATATAAATATTTTGTTGACACCCGATATAAATCCGACAAGCAGTCTAAGCAGGTTTCAGATGTCTCAAAACTTTCGATTATAAATATTACTGTTTATTAGTGTCTTGGACCAACTGTTTTTTTTATATTGATAAGGGTCTTGAACCAAATTGTTCTGTAAATATATTGTGGATTTATTCAATAATAATCTAGTCGTGTATGATTTAGTTAAGTGTGTTATAATTATTTAAAGGTATTATTATTGGTTCAGTGCATTAATTATTTATTATAAAACGAAAAAGGAACTAGCCCAAAATGCAGGTGGTCAGTTGTAAAATAGAGAGGCACGGTGGAAAATTTCCAACCCATCTACGTCACAAGAAAACGCCAGGAAGCGTAGTGTGCCCCGCTAATTTCTGCAGTTTTTAGTCTTGCTTGACTCCTGTGACCGACACAGTTGCCGCCGCTTTAACCAAGGCCTATTATCAATTGAATATAAAATGAATCAATATCTTTAAAAAAAATGCTTATTTAAAACCGAGGGGCTAACCACTCTTAGAAAGTCTGTACACCGGATTACGCTTAGATTAGCACTGCCAAAGGCAGGGACTTCAAAGGTTACGCGTAATCCCATTAGTACAGTCAAAGGTACGGCTCTGTACACCGATTACGCGGAGTGATCAGCCCCTCGTTTAAAACTTTCAATTTTTAGATACCTGTTGAATAAGTAAGAGGGTCTTACTTATTCAACGGGTATTCAATCATCATAGGTTCGTCTCTTAATATGTTAAAGCGCCTATAGATGGCACTTGCATGGAAGTGGTTGATTGTATTTCTGTGGAATGCATCTCAGATTCTCAGTGTTTATTCCAAGTTAAATATTTTATATTTTATTGATTTAAGCAAAAAATAGTATCAATACGATAAGTCAGACTTTTATTATTGTTTCAGTATTACTTTCTATAAATTGAAAGTTTTAAATAAGTATTTTTTAAGATATTGATTATTTATATTCAAGTGATAATAAGCCTTAGTTAAAGTCATTATGGGAAACGTTTGTTGTGTGCTGGGTTGCAAGCAGCGGATGCCATCAAAAATTGTAAGACTATTACAACTTCAATTTAATAATTAAAATTGCTAAGTCATGAATTTTAATAAAGGTGTCATATCTTAAAGTACCCAAAGACCAGGTAACAAGACAATTTTGGCTCAAGCGAATAAGGCGTCGCGATTATATTTACTCTCCAAACGTGACAAACATTTTTGTTTGTTCTCACCATTTTAAAACCTCTGATTATGTCATGTCGAGTTAATGAAAAAAAGCTGTTAAAAGATGGTGATGTACCTAGCGTATTTGACTGGGATTTTATCCATGGAAATGCTGTAGCAGTAAACTCGGAAGAGGGAAATACTGTTTCACCTAGGGTTGTTAATTTTCCGGAAAAATAAAAAATTTAAACATAAATTACTTTTCAAGGGTTTTTAATGTTTTAAACTTTTTATCGATTTAAAATGACTAATATCAGTAAACATACTACAAAACATTAATAGTGTTACATTTCAACCAGTTTAAACTAGTCTATAGGTTTAGTTTTACTTTTAGATTAGAAAAAATGAGGTGAAAAGGCCGCTTTATTTAAATTTGGCTTACATTTAATTTACCCAAAAAAGAAATTAATTTGCCCAAAAAATATGGTTGAATTTAAAAAAGTATAAAGTAGCCCAAACTTTGTACAAGGTAGACCAAATATAAAAATTGAATTATACCAAATAAAAAATGAGACGTACCAAATGAATGAAAGCGCTCATTATAGAAACCATTGCGAACGAGTAATGATGTTACAAAACCTATGTTATATTTCCGATCTAAAGCTTTTGACTGAAGCTTATATGTATGTGAAATCCAGCCCACAAATTAAATACAAAACTTTGGGAACTAATTTTATTAATTCTTGTGGAAGTTCAGCTCTAAAAGAAACTGACATAAACAGGTACTTACATCAACGGGAAAACTTGAACTGGAGGACCTTTGGGTCGTTTGTTAACTATCTAA
Source organism: Leiobunum rupestre (assembly GCF_980474605.1). Classification (NCBI taxonomy): domain Eukaryota; kingdom Metazoa; phylum Arthropoda; class Arachnida; order Opiliones; family Sclerosomatidae; genus Leiobunum; species Leiobunum rupestre. Next base: position 25,844,056 of record NC_143393.1, on the reverse strand, counting down.
AGCGTTTGTGGTTAGTAACATTTCAAGATAACGACTGGGAACACGCAACTTGCACCTGTCCTTTGTATCTAAAACAATATATATGTAAGCATATTCTGGGGGTAGCGATTATTAACAAAATGTTGATCATACCAAATGAGGCGAAAGCCATTTTAATTGGTCACAAGCGGAAAAGAGGTAGGCCAGCTAATGCCACACGAGCACTTTTAAGACAATGACCAAAAATGTAATTTTTACAATGCCAATAAATACGACTTTATTATTTTAGGTACTTTTCATTTATTTTCTTTGGGCTACCTTGTACAAGTTTGGGCTATTTCATACTTTTTTAAATTCAACCATATTTTTTGGGCAAATTAATTTCTTTTTGGGTAGATTAATATTAAGTGTTTAAATTTGCAAACAATATATTAGACAAATCATGGAATGAAAACGTTTTTAATATTTTTCGGAAAAATACGGAAATTTTCCGGAAAAAAGGCCTTGGTAATTTTCCGACTTACAACACTAGACTTTCACCAAAACAACCAAGTGTATCTCTAGAGAAGCCGAAAACTTTTCCAAACTTTACCACAGATGAAAACATCATTGTATAAGACATTTTAAATGAAATGATTAGAAAGTTAAACATAAACGACCATCAGCAGAAAGAACTTGTAATTGAAGAGGCAGTTATAGAAATACCATCCGAGTCGTGTTGCACTTGTTTGGAAAACATTGAAGATCTAAAATCTTAAATTGAGATACTAAAACATAAACTGGATGTTGCGAATCAAAAACTTAGGCAAGCTGAAATTACGCTTAAAGATGAAACCAGGAAACGAGAGCTCGATGAAAAACAATTAAAGTTTCAAAGCTTAGTATTGACAATATTAAAGATAGCGATGATGATATATTATTCTACACGGGCTTGCACTATTAGAATTTCTTAATCCGGGGGAAAATGGTGAAAATGTTATTTTTTGGAGGAGTGGAAAAGACAACCAAGGCGTTCCCACTAAAGTATCTCCGGCTGGGCATCCTAGAAAGTTGGATGTATAAGAGATGGTTGTGTAATTTTTTTAAAATTAGTTTGCGTATGAGTGCTCCACATGTTTGAACACACATTTGGTTCCTGTCCTTGAAAATTATTTTTGACCATTATTTTGAATTATCGACTAAGGCTATTAATATATTATTAGGGGAATTTATTTTAAATTCTAAAATTAATAAATCTTCATTTGTTTGCTTCCAAATAGATAAGGCAAAGCGAGCAAAGCAGACGACTTTTACACATGCTTTAAAAATCGAGACGTCACGGTTTGTTTACATCGACTCTCTTTGCGTGAAACGTATCCGCTGAGACGTGGGACGTTTCGCGGCGAAGTTTTCAATTCAGTGACTCGTCCTGTATATTGAATGTCCGTGGGCTAACTAACTACAGGCCCGGACTGGCCCGGGCGGCTAACCGGCGATCGCCGGTCAGATCGGGGCCAACTCTAATTGGGGGCCAAAGAGGAAAAATTTAGTATTAATGGGAAATGGGGCCCACACGATTACATAGCCGGTGGGGCCAACTACTAGCCAGTCCGGCCCTGACTAACTAACAACGCAAAAAACGCCAACGAATTTTAATTTAAATCTAAATATTTATTTTCAAACCAACCAACTTCCCTCTTACAAATTCAATTTGATTCACAAAATGATATCTGACAAAAGATAAGCTAGAAAATGTTTTCGGAAAAAGCGGTTCTTAAAAACCAATTTAAAAAAAGTTTAGGGACAAAAAAAAACCACAAAAATCAATGATTTTCTCGTTCCTAAAGTAACCCAGTTTGGGCGGGAAACCGGCCATCAGGCAGCTCTGCCCGCACCTGTCCTCTCCTATTCTCGTAATGTACTCCCCACTCCCCCCTCGCTGCCTATATATCTCTCTCTCTGAACGGCTAATGAAATATGCCGCTCCCTCGCTCTATGCCGTTACAAGTCAACGGCGGTGGCGACGGCGGCGGCAACTGTGTCGGTCACAGGAGTCAAGACTAAAAACTGCAGAAATTAGCCGGGCACACTACACTTCCTGGGTTTTTCTTGTGACGTAGATGGGTTGGAAATTTTCCACCGTGCCTCTCTATTTTACAACTGACCAGTGACCACCTGCATTTTGGGCTAGTTCCTTTTTCGTTATATCACCAATCAATACACATTAAATACAAATTAATGCACTGAACCTATAAATAATTATAACACACTTAACTAAATCATACACGACTAGATTATTATTGAATAAATCCACAATATATTTACAGAACAATTTGGTTCAATCAATATAAAAAAAACCGTTGGTCCAAGACACTAATAAAATTTTCATTTGGCGGAAATATTTTACAGCGGTGAATAACGGAGATTTTTCATTGGCGAAAAAAGAAAAGGATTCTTGGTAAAGATCCGCTGCGAAAATGGCGTCAGTGGCTTTGATTTACAGATACTACACTTTGATCTTTGCGAAAAGATATTTCTTAGATTTCTGAAGATAATCAATTAATCCGAGCAGGTTTATCTTTCTCCTCGCAAAGTAATGCGATCTATTATTGTATCTGATTCACTGCCGACCAGTACTGATCTGCTTTAATAATTGACGCCAGATTTAGTTAGCTGGACAGTTATCTGACATTAGGTTTCCTAAAAAGAAAGGAAAATAAACAGTAATATTTAAAATCGAAAGTTTTGAGACATCTGAAACCTGCTTAGACTGCTTGTCGGATTTATTTCGTGTGTCAACAAAATATTTATATTTTTATTTCGTTATGTTTCACTTATGAATGCTCCAATACTTACGTTACTGTAATCGTTTTTTTGTAATTTCAATAAAAAATATATTTCAGGTGGTTCTCATATTGTATTTAATCTTAATAATGTCATGGTTTTTAAATGTATCTTTAATTGGAGTATTTTAAAATTTGTGCATGAAAAAAGATACAGAGAAACTGTATAAATGGGTAAATATAAAAGCTTGTTTATATCAAGGTTTTAAAGGCCGCGATTGTGATTGACTGATTGTAAGTGAAGAATAACAAAAAATATTCATCGTTTTATATTTTTTATTTCAACTTTTAAAAATGTGCCGATGATTATAAATATAACATTTGATTGCCATTAATTTAAATAAAATCACGAAGGAAGGTGACTTTTTGAAGAGCTCATTTTCCCCAAGGGAATCCGCCGAATTGGGGAAAGGGAAATCCACCGCCATTGTAACCTAGGTTAATTTAGAAGTCGGAAATATTTAGCCTTTGTTGGTGGTATCAGGGAAGGTATCCTTTTGAACAATAATTTAAAAAAAATAAAGAATATGATAGCAGTATAAGTAAGAATATTTATCGACGTACATAATAGCGTATTATGAACCATAAATTTTACATAATTTAAAAAAATATTAAATTATGATAGAAGAATACATTTTATTATTCCCGTCGTACATAACTCAACGTTTTTTTCCCGCAACATACACTCACGACTCTCACGACGACCCTAGAACATCGTCGCACTCCCGAAACCAACTTGCATCGTAAGTGACAAGTGTTATATTTTACAATATTTCCGACTTCTAAATTAACCTAAAACCAGAGTTTAAATCGCATTTGGCAAATATTTAATATAAATGGCATTCAAATAATAGCTACTACTTTATTATAAATAATATTTTCCACCGTAATTCGCCCATAGGCAATACGTATTATATACCGATCTATAGACAAATAAGGCTATTAATAGGGAAAAAGAAAAATTAAAATTGAAGTGAATTTTTTGTATTGTTATATGAAAAGTTTGTTCAACAAACTATATTTAATTATTTGTCGTTTACATTTGTAATGTTAGCTTTAGCTCAAAATATCGAAAGCTTATTTTTTCAAATAAATTTAATTTTATTTAAATGTTAAATTTAATTTTAAAACAATGGTACGAGCACTAAGAAAAATAGTTAATCCTCATAAAAAGTATAAAAAAATGATTGTTATTTTTTTCAGCATAAATATTTTTTTCAATTAATTTTCCCACTAATAAATATCGTTTGAAATTGGACCTGGTTGACGTGCTAAATTAAAGCTATCCCACTGCGGAACAACTTTGACTGTATTCGTTCTTGATTCAAATTTACAGAGACTCATTTGAATCAAAATCAATAACATTTAAAGAAGTGCTACTTTATGTATTTCAAAACATTATTTTAGAGTAAGTGGGTTAGTCATTTTTCGACACGAGATAGAAGTGGAAATATTTCAGGAACGTGTTCTATAATTACTCCAGGGCCGTGGTCGAGAAGGTTATTTTCCGTAATTGAATGGGTACCGATGTCCTCCGTAAAAAGGTCCAGGGAATATCCCTGGATTAAAATAAGGGCCACTGGGATACGGCTGCTGGTTTCCGTAGCCACCTGCACCGAAATCAGTTGAATTAATTTTCCACTCTACTAAAGAAATATTTTGGTGTTAAGAAAAAAGGAATCTCCGATACCGTGAGCGTTTCCGTAATGGTCGTTGTCGTTGCCAAAAAAGAATCTGCTTTCACTAACGTTCCCCGACTGTCCTGGATCCGGCCTGGCCAGCGTTTGTAGCTGCGGTCGGCAGAAAGCGCAGCGCAGAGAGACGCTGATGATGGTCACGTACACTAGGAACTTCATGCTTACGGGCTTTTGAGAAGCGAGAGTTAATTACAAAACGAGGTTTAATATCAATTTTGAAATGAGTAGGGGTTGATCAAATGTAATGTAACGATCCGCGTTCGTTGCTCCTTTATATAGTGTCCGTGCTTGGTTTGCCTTTTTTATCTTTTATGATTTATTTTGAGCAAATAGCTGTGGAATTTTTATAAGGGATTTTATCCGCCACGTGGGCCGTAGCTGCTCATTGCGCGCGCTTATGACGTCATAATATTCTGAAAAATATTATGACGTCATAATTTAAAAACCACGAGTACCATCGTTTGATTAAATTGCAATACATATTTTGTTCAATGACGCCAAAATACGACTTTGTTAATTTAAAGCCAAGGCTTATGAAAACTAAGCCATTTCAAATGAAAACTAACGCTTACTTTAACGAAAAATAATCAATTATTAAATCTGAACATAGAATTGACAATTACAAACCCTCGTTAATTTTCCTAAGCCTCATCTAAATCATGGAATATTCTGATTGAAAATGTCTACCAACAGAAGTTAGCGATACGGCGGCCATTTTGAGATAGTCGTCCTTATTTTTCTTGTCGAAACGGGCTATTGTAATCTATACAATGGTCGTAGAGTATTTTATTTCATATTTAAAAATTAAAATTTATAATTAATACTGCGGATAACATGATTTAACTATGCTTAATAAGATTGACTATGTTGAAACGATCCGTGGACATCATGGTCTATTTTTCCTCCGGCTCAAATGGACGATGAGGTGTTAACTGGACCGTGCCATTGAGAATACGTCGCGTGCCGTTAACTATTATATTCAAGCGGGAAAGCCCCCTAGTGTTGTGTGGCGCCTTCTTTAGCATAATCGAAGTCATAATTAATTAAATTTATTTTAAAATTGAAACCGACTATCTCGTACCTTAATAAGTTCTCTCCTCACTGGCTTAAAGGGTTTTCCCCCGAGTTCTTCGGTTTCCCCTTCCATAAAAACTTGTTGAGGTTAACGGTAATAGTTAGTGTAGGGAGCTGTTGGCTCGATCGCGTGGCATGCAGGGCTTGCCACCACCCTCCTACGCATTGTAACCCGGCCACCTGAATTAAAGGCTTCAAAAGTCGCTTGACGACTTAGGCCTAAGGTGGTGCCTTGGGTATTAGCCTGGCAGGTTAATTAAGAAACACCCGGACAAACACAACAAGTATGTCGTAAACGTTTCATATATTAGTTTGCATAAAAATCTAAATAAAATATTGATTACCAAACAAATTGACAAATCACTCACACGGCTTTGGCCCCGCCTACGAGGGGAAAATTCCCTTTGCGCGCTCCCCTGTCACGTTGTTGTTTGTTAAGTTAACATAGTGACGTCAAAAAAAAAACGGTCAGCCACATCGAGACGAAAATTTGCCACGATCAGCATTCCAAGTAGAGGTACGGATTCCTGCAAACGGCTATTGCAAACAATTTGAAAATGCAAATATTTTCTACACCCCTTTTCAAATCGATTTGTCCTTCAATCGCATTATGCACAACCCTTCTTATAAATAAATATTTATGAAAGATAAAATTATTTATTGATCAAAATATTTGTCTTTGAAAAAATGTTTGTATTTAATGGGAATGGCATTTTTAATATAGAAAAAATATTTATCATTTAAGGAACTATTTATTCCAAATAAAATATTTTTCATTTAAGGAACTATTTATTCCGAATAAAATATTTTTCATTTAAGGAACTATTTATTCCGAATAAAATATTTTTCATTTAAGGAACTATTTATTCCGAATAAAATATTTTTCATTTAAGGAACTATTTATTCCGAATAAAATATTTTTCATTTAAGGAACTATTTATTCCGAATAAAATATTTTTCATTTAAGGAACTATTTATTCCGAATAAAATATTTTTCATTTAAAGAACTATTTATTCCGAATAAAATTTTTTCATTTAAGGAACTATTTATTCCGAATAAAATATTTTTCATTTAAGGAACTATTTATTACGAATAAAAAAAATAATTTAAGGAACTATTTATTCCGAATAAAATATGTTTCATTGAAAAAAACTATTTATTCCGAATAACATATTTATTATTTAAGGAACTATTTATTCTGAATAAAACATTTTTCATTTAAGGAACTATTTATTCCGAATAAAACATTTTTCATTTGAGGAACTATATATATTCCGAATAAAATATAATGTATGGGGAAAAAAACAATTTATGCTGAATAAAAATGTTTCATTGAAAAAAACTATTTATGCTGATAAAAAAATTTTCATTAAAAATAAATATATTTACGGTGAATAAAAATGTTTCATTAAAAAAAAGAAATTCTGATGGAATAATATTTTTCATTATAAAATATTGTAACTTAAAATAAGTATTTTTCCACTACGTTTTCTGTAAAGTCGACACGTAATGTTGGATTTTGTATTAATTAAAAAGTTCCTCGAGGCATCAAAAATTGCCGCACTTCACGTCCTCGCGGCGGAGTATTGGTTCAGTTTTCAATTCATAATTTGTCCGAGTCTTGGTGACTGTCAAACCAGATTTAATCCACGTCACGCATGGTTTGAGTAGGGAAAGAGTTATAACAATAGGACGTGATTTTCGAACCAGCACGTGCGGATAACTTGATTCTTTGACGTTGGTCTGCAAACACTCGAAGCTCATTCGGCTGATTTTCCGCGAGTTGACGAAGACAGAAATATTTCAAAGGAGGTGGTGCAATCGCCGAAAAACGGCGTGGCCAACGTCATGATGGGGCTCTGTCTTCATTTCCAAGAACGAGCGAGACAGTGCGATGAGAATCGGCGATAAACCGGTCAAAGGCCGACTGATGTTGCTATAAAAAGGGGGCACCCGAATATTCGACCACCATTCAGCCAGTCTCAGTCTTCCAGTCCAGGAGTAACAGACCAAAAACCACCTCACATCGTAAGTACTGTTTTGTCTGCTATAAAGAAACGCTTAGATTTGAAATTTAAAACCAATCTTGAGTTTATCCTCTCATTAAATTTAAATTAAACTTGGAAAGTTAGCTTTTCAATATCGGATTTGAAAATAATAAAGACTGCCTCTTAATTAACATGATCTTCGCCTAATTTTAAAATTATTTTTTTTGTTGATTTTTAAAGATGAAATCCATCTTTGTTTTCGCTATCGTGGCCGCCGTGATGTCCTGCGCATTCTGCCGACCTCAAGACGGCCCCGGGGCCCCAGGAGCGGAAGGCAAGGAAGGACAGGACAGGTTCTTCTTCGGAGACCACGGAATCCAAATTGGCAACAGCAACGGAGGACGCCCCAGTGGCGGATACCCTTACCCCGGACAGTACCACGCCCAGCCTTACCCCTTCCCCGGCGCATTCCCCTGGGGTTAAACGTCATCACTCTGCCATCACCATCCATCCATTGTCATTAAATCAGTTGTACATGAATTATTTATACGCAATCCTGCCTTTATTATATTGGAAAATAAACATAATGATGAAACTAATTTTTTTGTGATTCCTGAAATTATACATACAAATTTGTTAATTTGGAAGCTTAATATTTTGTCGGGAAACTCTATTGCCAGCAGGTGCGTAGCGGATAGGGTTGTTTTGGGTTGCTCTCAGGTAGCGGTAGCGATAGCAATTTATCAGGATTAATTTAATTTAATTAGTTTTAATTTGCAACATAGTTTACCGTGGTGCATTTTCCAGCACATTATCTGGTGCCTACCGTGCCTTATCATAATAATAATATCTAATCAATTTACATCGGTCGGAAAATTCGGGAGGTAACCGGCGAGTCGCGTTCCGTCGAGTACAAAGTGGCAACGCGGCCTTGGTATTGAACACATTTCCTCCGGGGGGCTTCGCTAGTGAATTGTCTACTCACTATTCATTAACGAAACTTTTAATAAAAACAACAATTGGGCTAAATTATGTTAAAACTCCTCCTCGAAGACCTATCGGTCCGCGTTCTTTAAATTTGAATTTCAGGTACGAAAATGTATTTATGTATATTTCTTTTGTACACATTATACATTTACATGATATCCAGGAAATTAAGCAAAAATAACTCTATTAAAAATAAATGTAATCAAACTAAATGAAGACTGATGAATTGCAACCAGAACCCCAAGTATTGTTTTTACGAGCGCAATTATAAATCACTATTTAACAACAGCGATAGTAGCATGTAGAATAAGATAAAATAACAATTTTTTATTTCAGAGACTGCGTGCCAAATTGCGCGGGTGAATTTATTTAAGAATTAAACAGCGCGTGCGAACCAAAATACCACTTTGATCCTATATTATAGAAATATATATTTGAACGAGGTTTCACTTTTACATTTATAGTAATCGCTATATTAATCTTGTAATGGAAATAGAGAAAAGTGCTAAAAATTAAGTCAGACCATCATAAAAACAAGTGAGAATTCAATTCACATTTCAAATCTCTTTTAAAAATCACTTATCTCGGCATTTTTTACTTACTTCTGTACCACCGAAACCAGTTAATTTTAATTTCAATCACAGAAAATGTTCTGAAATGTACTTTCACCAATGAAACCACCCGGAACCAGCCGGAGAAATTCACATTAAAAGAATTAACTTAAAAAACAATTAGATTGCCGTATATTATAAATCCTTGCAAAGCCAGGAATCCTTCACGCAAACCCAACCCGGAGGTTAATAGCAAGGCTGTATTAAATGGCGTTGTGGGAATCCAAACCCAACCCGGAAGTTAAAAGCAAGGGCTCCTTTAAGGGGGGGGGGGGGCTGTTTGGGTTAAAAGCCACCCTCTGAAATAGACGGTAAAATAAATGTCGGTGGAATTTTAAACCGTCATTGCCACTTAAAAACTGGAAACTAGCCAATTGGTTGGTATTGGAGCATGCGCAGAGACCAATTTTTAACTGTCGCCGAGTAACAAATATCTAAATCGTGATTCTTCGTAGAGCACGTGGCGCCATCTAAATAAACTGACGGTTATGTTTCGGGAATAAAAGCTAGACAAAATGGTTGTTTAACTGTAAATTTACCTATAACTTGAATTCTTTAAATTAAAATACAAATTATTAACTGAGATCAATCGTAATAGACGTGAAAAACGGTTGAAATTATTTCAGTGACAATTAAAGTCGCGAAGCGGGGAAGCTGGCAGCCATGCTGTCACGAAACGTTTCCCCTTTTTTCGTACCCCCAAATTCAAAAACCCTTCAGAGGCTGGGAAGCCGTTGGAATTTATTTTACCGTCTATTGAATTAAAGTGATGCAAAAAAGTGGTTTAAAAACGGTACACAGTTCAAACCCGGATACGCCCTAAAGCGAACTGTGAAGGAAAATGAGGCAAGTTGCTATAACTCTTTTATATGTTCTACGGTTTCTTGTTGATGAATATTTCGCAAATTACATTTACCAAACTAGACGTTCGCGTGGGGTCCTTCCACATAATATATATATTTCATTAGACGGGGTAAAAAAATGTCCGATTTCAAACATTACCAGAAATCAGGGGCAGGGTCGTTCTATCCAATGGACACAATGGGCACTGTGCTCAGTTTGAAGGGGCCTACGAAGGTTCGAATGGGCCTACAAAAGTCTATGAGTATGAAAATATTACATTTAATAAATTTCTTCTAAGAAATAGGGCCTACAAAGGTCTTAGTGCCCAAGGCCTCGAAGATCTTAGTGCCAATGACACTCTACACCTATCCTCATATACCATACAGAATAGATGAACCGAAGGGGCGCACGCCATCAACTATAAATTTTAATTTTTATATTTGTCGAAAGATGGCGTTCACATCGTGGTCTGTGGTGATTGGTTAAAAATGCGTAACTTACGTCTCGATGTAAAAAAATATCTTCCCCAACCTTTTTCATGTTTTTAATTGTACAAACGTTTAATTGTCTATTTAGTGATGTTTCTACGTAAATACCACTAAATATATTCATGTATTTATTTATTTTAATCTTCAGTTATACTTAAATTGAACTTCTCTGTACTGTTAAAATAGACAAAACAAGAATCATTTTTTTCTCTTAAGCCTTAGTCATGAGATACTGTAGTGTTTTTATGTGTAAACAAAAAGGAAACATAGATAAAGTTGGAAAAAATGTAAGTAACTTTGGATTAAAATATATGATATGTCTCCTAAAAATGGATATTTGCTTTAGGTGTCTTATCATAAAGTACCATCAACTCAGACTCAAAGGAAAAAATGGTTGCAACTTATTCGGAGAAGAGACTATCTGTACAATTCTGTAGCAGGCATTCACGTTTGCTCGTTACATTTCAAAGATGATGATTTTGTAAAAAATGTAGCCAATAAAAAAGGGATACTAATGGATGGAGCTTTACCATCTTTATTTCCTTGGAAAGCTTTTGAAGAACAAGCACCTGCAATTGAGGACACAGAAGCTACAGCAATGGTAGTGGAAGAAGGTCAAATGGAGAACGAAGAAATAAACAACGTCGAAGAATCCTTGAAACCCACGATAGAAACCCTTCAAGCTGAAAAAATTGATCTTCAAAAGCAAGTAGAAGTCCTAAAGAAGCAAGTAGATGATTTAGTAGTTAAGAACAATCATTTTAAGCACAATTTAGAGAAGACCCAAAAAGAACTTAAAGAAGAAAAAGAAAAGAATTTATTTCTAGGAGATAAATTGAACAAAATGGCTTTTAGCATCGAATCAATTAAAGACAACGACGACAATATAAGTTTCTATACAGGGTTACCATCGTACAAGAAACTCATGGATTTATTTGACTATTTAAACCCAGGCCCAAACGGAGAAAATGTGATTATATGGAGGGGCAGGAATACCAAAGAAGATGGCACCTCTCCAGCTGGACGCCCTAGGAAATTATCAGTTATGGACCAATTTTTGATAGTTATGATGAGGTTAAGATTGGGTCTTATGGTTAAAGATTTGGCACATCGGTTTGGTGTTTCCGAAAGTGTGATAAGTTCTACGTGCATATCGTGGATTAACTTCATGTATTTACAACTGGGCCAAATGAATATTTGGTCAGATCGAAAAGACATTGATAAACACATGCCGGAAGTGTTTAAAGTTAAATACCCTTCTACACGGTGCGTAATTGACGCAACGGAAATAAAATGCGAAGTTTCAAAATCTATGGTTTTGCAAACGGCTACTTATTCCAACTATAAATCGACGAACACGTACAAAGGTTTAATTGGAATAAATCCAAATGGCTACGTCACTTTTGTGTCTGCGCTACACACTGGTAACATTTCTGACAAAGAACTGACTAGGAAAAGTGGTTTTTTAGGATTAGAATTTAACGAAAATGATTCAATTATGGCAGATAAAGGGTTTCTCATCGAGGATTTGCTAAAAGAACTACCTGTGAAGGTTTTTTTAAACATACCCGCCTTTTTAAAGGAGAAAAGTCAATTTTCAAAAGAAGAAATAATTGAATGTCAAAATATTGCAAAAGTTAGGATTCATGTGGAACGTCGTATAAATAAAATTAAGCGATTTCATATTTTTGACAGGCCAATTCCTATAACATTAGCTCCTATGATCAATCAAATTTGGACTGTGGTAGTACTTTTAACCAATTTCCAAAATCCGATATTGAAGTGCGAAGAAGACGAAGCTACTGACTCGTTAATTGACTTGGATGAATTTAACAAGTTATTGGCAATTAGCGAAGATGGCGATGAAGAGAATTGGATGTAATTTAAAAACATGACAACCTAATGTAAATTTTAATTTTAATTTTTTCATTAGAATGTAAACCAGATCAAAATACATTGTGTTTAATAGGTTTTAAATTAAATTTCTTAAGAGGCAAAAATACATTTGCACTGATTTCACTCATTTTCATTAGTTTTAAACTGTAAATAAGTCAATTATCTATTTTTACTATGAGATCTTTTAAGGAAAGTTGTACTTTTACATACTTACTCATATTTGAAATATATCTAATATATTCTAAAACCATAATTAAAATTCATTCTTATAAACAAATTTGGGGAAATTAAATTTTTACAGAAATAAAATATCTCACTAAATTGACTTAAATATGAAAGGAACTAATTTTTAATACCCTGTTTAAGGCAAGTTGTACTTTTACCTACTCATAAAATCTCACTAAATTGACTTGAGTATGAAAGGAACTAATTTTTAATACCCTGTTTAAGGCAAGTTGTACTTTTACCTACTCATAAAATCTCACTAAATCGACTTAAATATGAAAGGAACTAATTTTTAATACCCTGTTTAAGGCAAGTTGTACTTTTACCTACTCATAAAATCTCACTAAATTGACTTGAGTATGAAAGGAACTAATTTTTAATACCCTGTTTAAGGCAAGTTGTACTTTTACCTACTCATAAAATCTCACTAAATTGACTTGAGTATGAAAGGAACTAATTTTTAATACCCTGTTTAAGAAATGTTGTACTTTTACGTACTAATATTTAAAATATATAATTATATTCTAAAACCCTAAAATTAAAATTCATTCTAATAAACAAATTTGGGGAAATTAAATTATAAAGAATAAAATATCACTTATTTTCTTTGAGATTCAGCAAGAGCTGGGAGCATAAAGTTGAAGTAAAATTCCTCAAGCTTAATGATCATATCATTCCACTTGTTTTCATTTAATCTAATTCTCTCTATTATTAAACCCTTTTCAAAGTAGACCACGAAGTCACACCAACTAAAGCCTGTCAATCCCATTTGTGCTGTAACTTGATAATGATATGGGTGAGATGTTTTGAGCTGTGGCGAACCATCAACTAATTTCATATATGACTTTGGGTCATTTATTGCCTCCGACGGTTTCATGTCTTTCATGGTATAGGCCGACTTAATTTCTAAAAGACCAAAAGACTGAACTTCTTTTGGGTCGAACACTATGCCATCTGGCGTAGTCCCTAACCAAAACATTTCTGGAGAGATAATTAATCCATTCAACTTCACTTCAACTTTATGTCCAAGCTCATGCATATGTTTTATGTACTCTAGCCTTGCCACAGATTCCATTTTTTTACCATAGTTCACAGCTCTTATGTGGCCAATGTCCGAAGGAAAAATAACATTTTCTATACCTAGCTTTGACCACTCCTTCCGCTTAGGCCGACAGACAGAGGCGAATGAAGACGAGCAAAGACGGTTCTTTCTCATATTCTTCCATTCATCGGATTGATCTACAGTTTTTCTCTCCACTTCTGCACATTCCTTCTGGGTTAGCGTGATATTCTGTAATTTGATGATAGTCAGTATTTTTATATTATACTAGATATTAGCAGAAGTAAATGAACCAAAGTTATCAAACCGAGCATGAAAATGGGAGGCATTTTCCTTATGGATTTATCTTAATCACTTAGCTTATGTCTAGTGCTATCTAGCGCGTACGTATTTTCAAAAAATCATTTTATTCCGTAGTAAAATCACTTGTTTGTCATAAATAATAATACATTACCTGACTCAGCTAGTTTAAATAATAGAATACATAAGAAATTGTAGATGGCCTCACCAAATAAAATTTACTATATTGTGGTAATTTTAGGGTAAATTGGGATACGCGAAACACAATATTGAAATTTTAGATTGAGCGCATAAGGAAAATGCATCCAGTATGGGAAATATAGGAGACTGATAACTTCGGTTCATTTACTTCTGATATTAGAGTTTAAGCTTCACCTACTTTAAATAATTCCGATTGAACTTCATTCAAAGGGAACACACAACTCATTGATTTGTAATGATCAATATGATTGACAAATGTTGGAATCTGAACTGATGAGATATATTTATTCCGCGAATCCCGAAATTGTGGTGCATACTTGGTTAGATTGTGGATAAGATCTGCTGAACTATCTACGTTTGTCAGTTGATAGGTTAGAGGTGAACCATTTGATGCACAGCCAAGCTTTGTTTCTTTCCACCCTTTCGTATTTGGCTGTGGAATCAATTTCATGAAGTCAAACTTCATTGCCATCTTGGAGACTTCTTCCTCCATTTCTATCTTAGTTCTTACATTTCGGCGAGCTTCGTACGTCTTTGAACACATTTCTTTAGCGGAGCCATTCTCCTTTGGTGACTGGAAATTTACATCTAAAAGACACAACGGTCTTATCTTATCCCCTCTTTTCCTATTCCAGCGTTGCGGCATTTCCGTACAAGAAACTGGGGTATTTTCAACATCATCTCGTGACCTTGCAGATGTTTGAAGATGTAGCAATAGTCTTAACATAGCTATTAAATGGTTACATGTTCCCGTAGTTCCATACGGGCATTCACAATAACCATCCAGTATAATTCCTTCTACATGCAATGCAGTTACTACCGTATAAGGATCTAGCCTTGATTTTTGGCTTCGGAAGCATTTTCCTTTTACGTAGATAATGCATTTGTCTCTGTTAAAAGAAGAAAATAATAAAATGTTTGAACCTAAAATTATTAAGGTAAACCTAAATATGAAGTCCGAGGCTTACCTATCGGTGAACGTCATTATGGTTTTCCTTTCTACGTATTCTTCAATAAAGAAGTTATAACTTCTTTTCAAATGATCTTGCGTATTGTTCCGGGATTTATAATACTCTTGAATATCATTTTCACTAAATTTTGGTATGTTCGATAACGAATGTACATAACCTACGATCGGAAAAATTAAACCATCCGGAACTCCAGCCGCCATAGTTTTCTGTGAAAACTTAAAGGACTCGCGATTGGTTTAAACGAAAATTGATATGAACGCCATCTGTTACCCATCTCTTGCTAAAAGTTTTTATAGTTAATGAAATTTCGCCCCTGTGAAAGGTTCTTTGCCTCTGGCAAATGAAGATAGGTGTCTTATTTATTACTTCTGGCCATACATGGCTGCGATAAGTAAGTGCATGGTAAGTGCAACACTTAAGAATAACTTCTGGCCATACGCGGCTGTGCAGTCAACATATTATTACTTCGTCACACTTATTTAGCATAGTTTGGTTTATATGTTTCCCCCCCCATTAATTTAGCTCTCAAACACCTCATAACTACACGAGTTACGTTACACGGTTTTAGCTCGCAAACACCTCATAACTACACGAGTTACGTTACATGGTTTTAGCTCGCAAACACCTCATAACTACACGAGTTACGTGACATGGTTTTAGCTCTCAAACACCTCATAACTACACGAGTTACGTGACATGGTTTTAGCTCTCAAACACCTCATAACTACACGAGTTACGTTACATGGTTTTAGCTCGCAAACACCTCATAACTACACGAGTTACGTTACACGGTTTTAGCTCGCAAACACCTCATAACTACACGAGTTACGTGACATGATTTTAGCTCGCAAACACCTCATAAATACTCGAATTACGTTACACGGTTTTAGCTCGCAAACACCTCATAACTACACGAGTTACGTGACATGGTTTTAGCTCGCAAACACCTCATAACTACGCGAATTACGTTACACGGTTTTAGCTCGAAAACACCTCATAACTACACGAGTTACGTTACATGGTTTTAGTCCTCAAACACGCGAACGGCGCTCGGATTCCAAACGCATTCCTGTGGGAGCGGCGGCGGCGTCGGTGGCGGAGTTGCCAGATTAATTTTGAAGATCCCGTACACTCAAAAACACCTAAATTGGGAAACTCGGTCGAACTAAAATTGTTCTCTCTACGATACAGCCCAATTCCAATCCAAGGAAATCCCTGTTATCTGATGATTAAAGCAATGAAGGCACTTTAGCCTTTGTTGGTGGTATCAGGGAAGGTATCCATTTGAACAATAATTTTAAAAAAATAAAGAATATGATAGCAGTATAAGTAAGAATATTTATCGACGTACATAATAGCGTATTATGAACCATAAATTTTACATAATTTTGAAAAATATTAAATTATGATAGAAGAATACATTTTATTATTCCCGTCGTACATAACTCAACGTTTTTTCCCGCAATAGCGTTCCCAAAAGTAGCCCAAAATTATGAGATTCTGATAGAAGTAAACATTATTTAATCGTCGTTGTACAGTGCTCAACGATGCTGTCAGCGTTCCAACCCCACTTCCAATATTTCTTGCTTTGGGGGCATGAAATAACAAGTCGGCCCAGGCCGTAATATTAGTTCCACATCAGTGTATTCGAATGGGCAAAGCCATACACCCTTAGTAGACACAGGTAGGCAAACTAATACAAAGCTTTTGAGGCTTTGTGATTTCTTATCGTTGGATATATAAATTGCCACCCTAAGTGAAAGGGTGGATGCCGCCCACCATCAGGAGACCCGGGTGGGCAAACTAATATAAAAACTGTTGAGCCCATGTGATTTCCTATAGTTAGATATACTATTTACCATCCTATGTTAAAGAGAGGCCACCGCCCACCATCAGGATACACGGGTGGGCAAACCAATTCATAAGCTGTTGAGGTCATTTATTGACTTAACTTGAAAGGTAATTTGACAAAAAGCTATATTTTAAATTTCGATCTATTTGTGGTAGAGCTATAAACGGGTAGTCTTTACGTGAACTTGTGAGTTAATATACCTAAGTTTTGCGAATGGTATACGGCAAAGATTATAGAAATAAAAATTTACCTTCATAGATATAAAACTACATATGCCCGAATGCCCCTAGTTTTTGGATGAGTATGGGAGTCCAATAATTAATAATGGCGGTACGTAAGTGTGTGAAGGGAAATAGAGTCTTCAATGCTTTAACTTTTTAAGCGTACGCGTGTTCTTAATAATATAATACCTTCTCCCGATAGTGACTTCAATTTATAATTGTTTCTCTATGGTTCTATTGCTTTTATTACCCAAAAGGAAGTTCGTCAGTGTGGATTGAACTCGTAGTTTGTCTTGAACCTTTTGTTTGGTGTAACGAGTGATGAAGTTTTTTAATGTCTCTTGTTGATTTATTTAAATAAGAAAATAAGTATCTCATTGTGGGGCTTTTAGAGCATTTAAAAGTACATATGGGGAAGAGGGCATTTAAAATTTTCGAGCTCGTTTATTCGAGTACTCACTTTCGAGCGAGGCATCTTAAGCGAGTATGCCCACCTACCACTGCTCTCCACCCGAACATTTAAAATTTCCAAGCTCGTTTATTCGAGTACTCACTTTCGAGCGAGGCATCTTAAGCGAGTGTGCCCACCTACCACTGCTCACCACCCGAACATTTAAAATTTTCGAGCTCGTTTATTCGAGTACTCACTTTCGAGCGAGGCATCTTAAGCGAGTGTGCCCACCACCCACCACCCACCACCCGACGCGAAGTTTGAGGTTCACTTGACCTTAAACTCCGAAAATATACGAAAAATAAGGCGTAAAAACGGACTAGAATTTCGACAACTTAACTAGCCAACTCCCCCCGCGTCGCTAAAACTGACGAGAATACAGTAGAAGTTCCGAACAAATTTTGGTAAGCTTCCAGTGGCCGAGAGCGTAAAGGCGTCAATAATCGGAGTTTTTGCCTAAACTGCAAATTATTTTCGCAGCGCCATCTGCCGTGTCGTTGCTTTCCACACAAACAAACAAACAAACAAACAAACAAACACACAACACTTAACGACAATCCGTCCATAGCAATAGTCCCACTTCGATATATATATATATATATCGATGTGGAACTAAAAAGGTGTACCAGCAGGCGAAATTCGCGCTACGGCGGCCATTTTAGATTTTAAAACTGATTTTTCTCGATTATTTACTGTACGAAACGAGATGGGCTATTTTAGTCCTAAAAAAGTCAAAGGGCATTAAATTAAATATTTAAAAATGTATATGCTATCAGTACCGTCTGGTACCGTGGTTATTTTATATGAAAATCCGGAAATTTTTTAATTTTAAATTAGGAAAATGGTACTTTTAATTTAAATGTTAGATTTTGCAATACATTTCTTAATAAGAGCATTGCTTAATGTTGATCATATGACATTTCGTGATTAAACGCAAGATTTGGATGCCATCTATCGTAGTGCCTTGGGTATTAGCCTAGCTGATTATTATTATATCAATAATATATTTAGTTAGGCTTAATAGGAATGACTAGGTTGGGACGATTCGCGCCATTTAACCTGGTCACCTCATTTAAAGTCTTAAGAAATCGCTAGATGACTTGAGCCTAGGGTGGTGCCTTGGTATTAGCCAAGTAATGATATTTAGCTAATATAACCAGTCCACCTATTGTTTGCATTGTATAGGTTTTTGTTTTGGCTTTGGAAATGCCACAAAATCTACATGTAAATAACGAGAATCGCTATTAAATTTAGGAAAAACGCAATGTTTTACTTTACCCATCTTACTCAAGTTAAAATGATAAATAACCGCTACGTATATTTTGAAATTTCAACCGTTACTATAATTCCAAATTTATTTAGACACCAATAGATGGCGCCCAAGAAACCGGAAATACTGCTGGAGGTTGCCCCCAATTGTTTTCATCCGCTTTTACTCCCCCCTCTAAATTGGCCGCTTGTTATTTCTAGTAGATGTTGGATTTAGTACGCGCGAAGGTACGGCAGTCATGTCCTGGATTTATCATTACTTGGCCCATGGTATTAGCCTCGCAAATTTTATTTTTGACAACATGGTCTATTTTTCTTCCGACGCGAGTAAACGATGGGGTGTTAACTGGACCGTGCCATCTAGGAGCAACAAACACAAGGAGAACGCAGCTAGCCTTTAAACACGCTAACGAAGCGTTGTGTACGAATTTCATTGGACGAGCGTCACGAGCCTTTACGCTGAACGTTTTACGGCCGGGGGGAAGACAGTTTCCGAATTTTCCCCTTCCGACGGCAGCAGGCGTTAAAGCGTCTAGCCAATAAAAAACGTACACAAGAAAATCCACGACTTTTGACGGGTTGCGTTCTCCTTGTGTGGGGTCATGGAAGACTTATTCTTCCATGGTGGGGTGTTGTGTTTGTTGCTCCTAGGTGCCATTGTGAATGCGTGCCGTTGTCAGACCTTGGAGGAGAGAAGTATTCTGGAGTTAAAAAGTCGGGCGCCACCTGCGGCTTTGCAAAATTCCCATCATGCACTTTTTGGTCGGACGTCATCAAGCCAGAATGATGGCAGATAAAGCTGACGTCCGACCAAAAACCAGGGTAGTCTGGGTAATTCTAACAGCCATAGGCGGGAAAGGACGTTCTTATTACCGCTATGGGATTTTCCACTCCAGAATACTTCCCTCCTCCAAGATCAGACTTGTAAAAAGCGGCAGTCCACGCGTCAAAAACCCCCGAAAAAATGACGGGACTCCCTCAAATTATATCGTTAGCTGTGTAAAAAGAGGGAAAATTTCGAGAGTTAAATAAAAAGTTCCATTATTTTTCTCTTTGAGGAATCTGTATAGTGTACTATTTCAGCTCTCCGAATATTAGTCGGAGTCCCCACGGAGCTAGAGCTCCCCTATTTACTTATCAGTGAGGCCATAAGTTAATAAGTTAAAGGTATCATTAACTTATGGTGAGGCCTATAGAAATTGACAATGACCAAAAATTTGGAAAACTTGGGCCTACCAGAGAAAAACCTCTTAAACAGGTGTGGCCCGTGTGAGGAATAATTTCCATACTTCGTTAGTCTTAGACTAATGAAGTATGGAAATTATTAGTCCATAATTAATAGTCTATCTCTGTATTCCATTAGGCACAGTAATTGTAACAGTGCCATTGAAGACCAAAATTTTGCTTTATTAAAATGAATAAAGGTAGAAAAAAAATTAAGCTCTATGGGTTTGGAATGAAGACTTTCATGGGTAAATTAATTGTGATAATATTTACGAGCATTTTAATTTACCCGATCACGGTCATATATGAAAATAAGTAAACTTTGATGCTGTTGTTCGATTACTGACTGTCTCTTTTATAATTACAATAAAAAATTTATATGCTTTGCCTGGTTATTTGCCATTTATTTTTGAATATAATATGGAGGAATAAAGATAGATTAAAGAACATATAAATTTAAACGAGGGGGGGAGAAAGAGGGAAGAGTCCTGGATTCGTCGAAAAAAAATCGGTGGAGGGGTCCGGGTCCCGTGGACTCTCTTAAAAATATGCACTATTTAACTCTGGCCGTTATTCGTTAGAAGCAGGACAGCCCCAGTGTTGTGTGGCGCCATCTTCAGCATAGTCGGAGTAATTATGTTTCTCATTATCGCAAATTTTTATAAAAATTGATCAATCAAGGTTAAGATCAGCACAGAGCTTCCTAGTATCAAAATATTCCCAAGGACGAAAATAAATTATAATATCCTGCTATCGTAGTCATTTTAGTTGAAAATCTAGGAAATTCGCCGAAAGATAAAAAAAACTTTCAAAAATTAATTTGTGATGTAATTACTTTTTACCAAGTGGGCGAAAGCCCGACCAATATGTAAGAGCAAAAGTCTAAAACATTGTTCAACAATATTATATACACATATTGTATGAGGCATTCAAGCGGAAAAAAAATTTGCTACTAAAGCTCATCGCACTAGCCGCTCCAAATCAAAGACACCCCTCCTGAACTTTGACCGTTCCCATCCCGATAATATGACGTGCACACGAAATAAATCACGCGCATCGTTTGGAAACCGGTTTGACTACGGGAAAAGCCGAGAAACGGCAACATATTACTGCAGGGTTATTTTCCAATACTTCTCAGAAGATAACTGGATAAGCTGACAAGTGGAAATGGTATAAATAGTGGGAGCTTTCCAAATCTATCATCACTCACGACTCTGACGAAGATCCTTTAGTACCTCGTCGCACTCCCGAAACCAACTTGCATCGTAAGTGTTCAATTTTACAATATTTTCGACTTCTAAATTAACCCAAAACCATAGATTAAATCGCATTTGGTAAATAATTAATATAAATAACGTGAAAATTAATAGCTACTACTTTATTAGAAATAATATTTTCCACCGTAGCACCGGCTTCACAATTACATCCTGCCCTATCTTTATAATTGTTTATTTACTATTTTCAATTTTATTTATTGCTATTATGCATTGTTGTTTATCCTTCTTATTATTGTATCTTGTCATCTGGGCGCAATAAGTGGTATTTACTTTCTTTCCAGATATTGAAACATTATTATTATTATTTTTTCCTAAAGATGAAATCAGTCTTCGTTTTCGCTATTGTCGTCGCTTTGATGTCCTGCGCTTTGTGCCGACCCCAGGACGGCCCTGGAGCCCCCGCCCCGGGAGAACCAGGCAAGGAAGGACAGGACAGATTCTTCTTCGGAAATCACGGACTTCACCTCGGAAACAGCAACGGAGGAGGAGGAGGTCAGATAAATTCTTAATTAATATATTCACCACAAAATTATTTAGTGAAGCATATTAATTTGTTTTTCTTGATTATTCCGCAGGTTACAATGGCGGTGGATTTCCCTTTCCCCAATTCGGCGGGTTCCCTTGGGGAAAATGAGCTCTTCAAAGAAGTCACCTTTCCTTCGTGATTTTATTTAAATTCATGGCAATCAAATGTTATATTTATAATCATCGGCACATTTTTAAAAGTTGAAATAAAAAAGATAAAACGATGAATATTTTTTGTTATTCTTCACTTACAATCAGTCAATCACAATCGCGGCCTTTAAAACCTTGATATAAACAATCTTTTATATTTACCCATTTATAAATTTTCTTTGTATCTTTTTTCATGCACAAATTTTAAAATACTCCAATTAAAGATACATTTCAAAACCGTGACATTATTAAGATTAAATACAATATGAGAACCACCTGAAATATATTTTTTATTGAAATTACAAAAAAAAAGATTATAGTAACACTTATAGCAACGTAAGTATTGGAGCATTCATAAGTGAAACATGATTATCAGATAACATTTGTGTTACCTGATAAAAGGAAATTAATATCACATATCAAACTATCTGCACTTACGTTTGGATATTATCCGATCAGTTGATACGGTTTAAAATATAAATATTTTGTTGACACCCGATATAAATCCGACAAGCAGTCTAAGCAGGTTTCAGATGTCTCAAAACTTTCGATTATAAATATTACTGTTTATTAGTGTCTTGGACCAACTGTTTTTTTTATATTGATAAGGGTCTTGAACCAAATTGTTCTGTAAATATATTGTGGATTTATTCAATAATAATCTAGTCGTGTATGATTTAGTTAAGTGTGTTATAATTATTTAAAGGTATTATTATTGGTTCAGTGCATTAATTATTTATTATAAAACGAAAAAGGAACTAGCCCAAAATGCAGGTGGTCAGTTGTAAAATAGAGAGGCACGGTGGAAAATTTCCAACCCATCTACGTCACAAGAAAACGCCAGGAAGCGTAGTGTGCCCCGCTAATTTCTGCAGTTTTTAGTCTTGCTTGACTCCTGTGACCGACACAGTTGCCGCCGCTTTAACCAAGGCCTATTATCAATTGAATATAAAATGAATCAATATCTTTAAAAAAAATGCTTATTTAAAACCGAGGGGCTAACCACTCTTAGAAAGTCTGTACACCGGATTACGCTTAGATTAGCACTGCCAAAGGCAGGGACTTCAAAGGTTACGCGTAATCCCATTAGTACAGTCAAAGGTACGGCTCTGTACACCGATTACGCGGAGTGATCAGCCCCTCGTTTAAAACTTTCAATTTTTAGATACCTGTTGAATAAGTAAGAGGGTCTTACTTATTCAACGGGTATTCAATCATCATAGGTTCGTCTCTTAATATGTTAAAGCGCCTATAGATGGCACTTGCATGGAAGTGGTTGATTGTATTTCTGTGGAATGCATCTCAGATTCTCAGTGTTTATTCCAAGTTAAATATTTTATATTTTATTGATTTAAGCAAAAAATAGTATCAATACGATAAGTCAGACTTTTATTATTGTTTCAGTATTACTTTCTATAAATTGAAAGTTTTAAATAAGTATTTTTTAAGATATTGATTATTTATATTCAAGTGATAATAAGCCTTAGTTAAAGTCATTATGGGAAACGTTTGTTGTGTGCTGGGTTGCAAGCAGCGGATGCCATCAAAAATTGTAAGACTATTACAACTTCAATTTAATAATTAAAATTGCTAAGTCATGAATTTTAATAAAGGTGTCATATCTTAAAGTACCCAAAGACCAGGTAACAAGACAATTTTGGCTCAAGCGAATAAGGCGTCGCGATTATATTTACTCTCCAAACGTGACAAACATTTTTGTTTGTTCTCACCATTTTAAAACCTCTGATTATGTCATGTCGAGTTAATGAAAAAAAGCTGTTAAAAGATGGTGATGTACCTAGCGTATTTGACTGGGATTTTATCCATGGAAATGCTGTAGCAGTAAACTCGGAAGAGGGAAATACTGTTTCACCTAGGGTTGTTAATTTTCCGGAAAAATAAAAAATTTAAACATAAATTACTTTTCAAGGGTTTTTAATGTTTTAAACTTTTTATCGATTTAAAATGACTAATATCAGTAAACATACTACAAAACATTAATAGTGTTACATTTCAACCAGTTTAAACTAGTCTATAGGTTTAGTTTTACTTTTAGATTAGAAAAAATGAGGTGAAAAGGCCGCTTTATTTAAATTTGGCTTACATTTAATTTACCCAAAAAAGAAATTAATTTGCCCAAAAAATATGGTTGAATTTAAAAAAGTATAAAGTAGCCCAAACTTTGTACAAGGTAGACCAAATATAAAAATTGAATTATACCAAATAAAAAATGAGACGTACCAAATGAATGAAAGCGCTCATTATAGAAACCATTGCGAACGAGTAATGATGTTACAAAACCTATGTTATATTTCCGATCTAAAGCTTTTGACTGAAGCTTATATGTATGTGAAATCCAGCCCACAAATTAAATACAAAACTTTGGGAACTAATTTTATTAATTCTTGTGGAAGTTCAGCTCTAAAAGAAACTGACATAAACAGGTACTTACATCAACGGGAAAACTTGAACTGGAGGACCTTTGGGTCGTTTGTTAACTATCTAAAGCGTTTGTGGTTAGTAACATTTCAAGATAACGACTGGGAACACGCAACTTGCACCTGTCCTTTGTATCTAAAACAATATATATGTAAGCATATTCTGGGGGTAGCGATTATTAACAAAATGTTGATCATACCAAATGAGGCGAAAGCCATTTTAATTGGTCACAAGCGGAAAAGAGGTAGGCCAGCTAATGCCACACGAGCACTTTTAAGACAATGACCAAAAATGTAATTTTTACAATGCCAATAAATACGACTTTATTATTTTAGGTACTTTTCATTTATTTTCTTTGGGCTACCTTGTACAAGTTTGGGCTATTTCATACTTTTTTAAATTCAACCATATTTTTTGGGCAAATTAATTTCTTTTTGGGTAGATTAATATTAAGTGTTTAAATTTGCAAACAATATATTAGACAAATCATGGAATGAAAACGTTTTTAATATTTTTCGGAAAAATACGGAAAATTTTCCGGAAAAAAGGCCTTGGTAATTTTCCGACTTACAACACTAGACTTTCACCAAAACAACCAAGTGTATCTCTAGAGAAGCCGAAAACTTTTCCAAACTTTACCACAGATGAAAACATCATTGTATAAGACATTTTAAATGAAATGATTAGAAAGTTAAACATAAACGACCATCAGCAGAAAGAACTTGTAATTGAAGAGGCAGTTATAGAAATACCATCCGAGTCGTGTTGCACTTGTTTGGAAAACATTGAAGATCTAAAATCTTAAATTGAGATACTAAAACATAAACTGGATGTTGCGAATCAAAAACTTAGGCAAGCTGAAATTACGCTTAAAGATGAAACCAGGAAACGAGAGCTCGATGAAAAACAATTAAAGTTTCAAAGCTTAGTATTGACAATATTAAAGATAGCGATGATGATATATTATTCTACACGGGCTTGCACTATTAGAATTTCTTAATCCGGGGGAAAATGGTGAAAATGTTATTTTTTGGAGGAGTGGAAAAGACAACCAAGGCGTTCCCACTAAAGTATCTCCGGCTGGGCATCCTAGAAAGTTGGATGTATAAGAGATGGTTGTGTAATTTTTTTAAAATTAGTTTGCGTATGAGTGCTCCACATGTTTGAACACACATTTGGTTCCTGTCCTTTAAAATTATTTTTGACCATTATTTTGAATTATCGACTAAGGCTATTAATATATTATTAGGGGAATTTATTTTAAATTCTAAAATTAATAAATCTTCATTTGTTTGCTTCCAAATAGATAAGGCAAAGCGAGCAAAGCAGACGACTTTTACACATGCTTTAAAAATCGTGACGTCACGGTTTGTTTACATCGACTCTCTTTGCGTGAAACGTATCCGCTGAGACGTGGGACGTTTCGCGGCGAAGTTTTCAATTCAGTGACTCGTCCTGTATATTGAATGTCCGTGGGCTAACTAACTACAGGCCCGGACTGGCCCGGGCGGCTAACCGGCGATCGCCGGTCAGATCGGGGCCAACTCTAATTGGGGGCCAAAGAGGAAAAATTTAGTATTAATGGGAAATGGGGCCCACACGATTACATAGCCGGTGGGGCCAACTACTAGCCAGTCCGGCCCTGACTAACTAACAACGCAAAAAACGCCAACGAATTTTAATTTAAATCTAAATATTTATTTTCAAACCAACCAACTTCCCTCTTACAAATTCAATTTGATTCACAAAATGATATCTGACAAAAGATAAGCTAGAAAATGTTTTCGGAAAAAGCGGTTCTTAAAAACCAATTTAAAAAAAGTTTAGGGACAAAAAAAAACCACAAAAATCAATGATTTTCTCGTTCCTAAAGTAACCCAGTTTGGGCGGGAAACCGGCCATCAGGCAGCTCTGCCCGCACCTGTCCTCTCCTATTCTCGTAATGTACTCCCCACTCCCCCCTCGCTGCCTATATATCTCTCTCTCTGAACGGCTAATGAAATATGCCGCTCCCTCGCTCTATGCCGTTACAAGTCAACGGCGGTGGCGACGGCGGCGGCAACTGTGTCGGTCACAGGAGTCAAGACTAAAAACTGCAGAAATTAGCCGGGCACACTACACTTCCTGGGTTTTTCTTGTGACGTAGATGGGTTGGAAATTTTCCACCGTGCCTCTCTATTTTACAACTGACCAGTGACCACCTGCATTTTGGGCTAGTTCCTTTTTCGTTATATCACCAATCAATACACATTAAATACAAATTAATGCACTGAACCTATAAATAATTATAACACACTTAACTAAATCATACACGACTAGATTATTATTGAATAAATCCACAATATATTTACAGAACAATTTGGTTCAATCAATATAAAAAAAACCGTTGGTCCAAGACACTAATAAAATTTTCATTTGGCGGAAATATTTTACAGCGGTGAATAACGGAGATTTTTCATTGGCGAAAAAAGAAAAGGATTCTTGGTAAAGATCCGCTGCGAAAATGGCGTCAGTGGCTTTGATTTACAGATACTACACTTTGATCTTTGCGAAAAGATATTTCTTAGATTTCTGAAGATAATCAATTAATCCGAGCAGGTTTATCTTTCTCCTCGCAAAGTAATGCGATCTATTATTGTATCTGATTCACTGCCGACCAGTACTGATCTGCTTTAATAATTGACGCCAGATTTAGTTAGCTGGACAGTTATCTGACATTAGGTTTCCTAAAAAGAAAGGAAAATAAACAGTAATATTTAAAATCGAAAGTTTTGAGACATCTGAAACCTGCTTAGACTGCTTGTCGGATTTATTTCGTGTGTCAACAAAATATTTATATTTTTATTTCGTTATGTTTCACTTATGAATGCTCCAATACTTACGTTACTGTAATCGTTTTTTTGTAATTTCAATAAAAAATATATTTCAGGTGGTTCTCATATTGTATTTAATCTTAATAATGTCATGGTTTTTAAATGTATCTTTAATTGGAGTATTTTAAAATTTGTGCATGAAAAAAGATACAGAGAAACTGTATAAATGGGTAAATATAAAAGCTTGTTTATATCAAGGTTTTAAAGGCCGCGATTGTGATTGACTGATTGTAAGTGAAGAATAACAAAAAATATTCATCGTTTTATATTTTTTATTTCAACTTTTAAAAATGTGCCGATGATTATAAATATAACATTTGATTGCCATTAATTTAAATAAAATCACGAAGGAAGGTGACTTTTTGAAGAGCTCATTTTCCCCAAGGGAATCCGCCGAATTGGGGAAAGGGAAATCCACCGCCATTGTAACCTAGGTTAATTTAGAAGTCGGAAATATTTAGCCTTTGTTGGTGGTATCAGGGAAGGTATCCTTTTGAACAATAATTTAAAAAAAATAAAGAATATGATAGCAGTATAAGTAAGAATATTTATCGACGTACATAATAGCGTATTATGAACCATAAATTTTACATAATTTAAAAAATATTAAATTATGATAGAAGAATACATTTTATTATTCCCGTCGTACATAACTCAACGTTTTTTTCCCGCAACATACACTCACGACTCTCACGACGACCCTAGAACATAGTCGCACTCCCGAAACCAACTTGCATCGTAAGTGACAAGTGTTATATTTTACAATATTTCCGACTTCTAAATTAACCTAAAACCAGAGTTTAAATCGCATTTGGCAAATATTTAATATAAATGGCATTCAAATAATAGCTACTACTTTATTATAAATAATATTTTCCACCGTAGCACCGGCTTCACAATTACATCCTGCCCTATCTTTATAATTGTTTATTTACTATTTTCAATTTTATTTATTGCTATTATGCATTGCTGTTTATCCTTCTTATTATTGTATCTTGTCATCTGGGCACAATAAGTGTTATTCACTTTCTTTTCCAGATATTGAAACATTATTATTATAGCTAAGTGTACGCCAGTTTAAAAAAAAAAATTCCTAAAGATGAAATCAGTCTTCGTTTTCGCTATTGTCGTCGCTTTGATGTCCTGCGCTTTGTGCCGACCCCAGGACGGCCCTGGAGCCCCCACCCCGGGAGAACCAGGCAAGGAAGGACAGGACAGATTCTTCTTCGGAAATCACGGACTTCACGTCGGAAACAGCAACGGAGGAGGAGGTCAGATAGTTTCATAATTAATATATTCACCACAAAATTATTTAATTAAGCATATTAATTTGTTTTTCTTGATTATTCCGCAGGTTACAATGGCGGTGGATTTCCCTTTCCCCAATTCGGCGGATTCCCTTGGGGAAAATGAGCTCTTCAAAAAGTCACCTTCCTTCGTGATTTTATTTAAATTAATGGCAATCAAATGTTATATTTATAATCATCGGCACATTTTTAAAAGTTGAAATAAAAAATATAAAACGATGAATATTTTTTGTTATTCTTCACTTACAATCAGTCAATCACAATCGCGGCCTTTAAAACCTTGATATAAACAAGCTTTTATATTTACCCATTTATACAGTTTCTCTGTATCTTTTTTCATGCACAAATTTTAAAATACTCCAATTAAAGATACATTTAAAAACCATGACATTATTAAGATTAAATACAATATGAGAACCACCTGAAATATATTTTTTAGTGAAATTACAAAAAAACGATTACAGTAACGTAAGTATTGGAGCATTCATAAGTGAAACATAACGAAATAAAAATATAAATATTTTGTTGACACACGAAATAAATCCGACAAGCAGTCTAAGCAGGTTTCAGATGTCTCAAAACTTTCGATTTTAAATATTACTGTTTATTTTCCTTTCTTTTTAGGAAACCTAATGTCAGATAACTGTCCAGCTAACTAAATCTGGCGTCAATTATTAAAGCAGATCAGTACTGGTCGGCAGTGAATCAGATACAATAATAGATCGCATTACTTTGCGAGGAGAAAGATAAACCTGCTCGGATTAATTGATTATCTTCAGAAATCTAAGAAATATCTTTTCGCAAAGATCAAAGTGTAGTATCTGTAAATCAAAGCCACTGACGCCATTTTCGCAGCGGATCTTTACCAAGAATCCTTTTCTTTTTTCGCCAATGAAAAATCTCCGTTATTCACCGCTGTAAAATATTTCCGCCAAATGAAAATTTTATTAGTGTCTTGGACCAACGGTTTTTTTTATATTGATTGAACCAAATTGTTCTGTAAATATATTGTGGATTTATTCAATAATAATCTAGTCGTGTATGATTTAGTTAAGTGTGTTATAATTATTTATAGGTTCAGTGCATTAATTTGTATTTAATGTGTATTGATTGGTGATATAACGAAAAAGGAACTAGCCCAAAATGCAGGTGGTCACTGGTCAGTTGTAAAATAGAGAGGCACGGTGGAAAATTTCCAACCCATCTACGTCACAAGAAAAACCCAGGAAGTGTAGTGTGCCCGGCTAATTTCTGCAGTTTTTAGTCTTGACTCCTGTGACCGACACAGTTGCCGCCGCCGTCGCCACCGCCGTTGACTTGTAACGGCATAGAGCGAGGGAGCGGCATATTTCATTAGCCGTTCAGAGAGAGAGATATATAGGCAGCGAGGGGGGAGTGGGGAGTACATTACGAGAATAGGAGAGGACAGGTGCGGGCAGAGCTGCCTGATGGCCGGTTTCCCGCCCAAACTGGGTTACTTTAGGAACGAGAAAATCATTGATTTTTGTGGTTTTTTTTTGTCCCTAAACTTTTTTTAAATTGGTTTTTAAGAACCGCTTTTTCCGAAAACATTTTCTAGCTTATCTTTTGTCAGATATCATTTTGTGAATCAAATTGAATTTGTAAGAGGGAAGTTGGTTGGTTTGAAAATAAATATTTAGATTTAAATTAAAATTCGTTGGCGTTTTTTGCGTTGTTAGTTAGTCAGGGCCGGACTGGCTAGTAGTTGGCCCCACCGGCTATGTAATCGTGTGGGCCCCATTTCCCATTAATACTAAATTTTTCCTCTTTGGCCCCCAATTAGAGTTGGCCCCGATCTGACCGGCGATCGCCGGTTAGCCGCCCGGGCCAGTCCGGGCCTGTAGTTAGTTAGCCCACGGACATTCAATATACAGGACGAGTCACTGAATTGAAAACTTCGCCGCGAAACGTCCCACGTCTCAGCGGATACGTTTCACGCAAAGAGAGTCGATGTAAACAAACCGTGACGTCTCGATTTTTAAAGCATGTGTAAAAGTCGTCTGCTTTGCTCGCTTTGCCTTATCTATTTGGAAGCAAACAAATGAAGATTTATTAATTTTAGAATTTAAAATAAATTCCCCTAATAATATATTAATAGCCTTAGTCGATAATTCAAAATAATGGTCAAAAATAATTTTAAAGGACAGGAACCAAATGTGTGTTCAAACATGTGGAGCACTCATACGCAAACTAATTTTAAAAAAATTACACAACCATCTCTTATACATCCAACTTTCTAGGATGCCCAGCCGGAGATACTTTAGTGGGAACGCCTTGGTTGTCTTTTCCACTCCTCCAAAAAATAACATTTTCACCATTTTCCCCCGGATTAAGAAATTCTAATAGTGCAAGCCCGTGTAGAATAATATATCAT
Organism: Leiobunum rupestre; assembly: GCF_980474605.1. Taxonomy (NCBI): domain Eukaryota; kingdom Metazoa; phylum Arthropoda; class Arachnida; order Opiliones; family Sclerosomatidae; genus Leiobunum; species Leiobunum rupestre. Next base: position 25,812,930 of record NC_143393.1, on the reverse strand, counting down.
CATCGCTATCTTTAATATTGTCAATACTAAGCTTTGAAACTTTAATTGTTTTTCATCGAGCTCTCGTTTCCTGGTTTCATCTTTAAGCGTAATTTCAGCTTGCCTAAGTTTTTGATTCGCAACATCCAGTTTATGTTTTAGTATCTCAATTTAAGATTTTAGATCTTCAATGTTTTCCAAACAAGTGCAACACGACTCGGATGGTATTTCTATAACTGCCTCTTCAATTACAAGTTCTTTCTGCTGATGGTCGTTTATGTTTAACTTTCTAATCATTTCATTTAAAATGTCTTATACAATGATGTTTTCATCTGTGGTAAAGTTTGGAAAAGTTTTCGGCTTCTCTAGAGATACACTTGGTTGTTTTGGTGAAAGTCTAGTGTTGTAAGTCGGAAAATTACCAAGGCCTTTTTTCCGGAAAATTTTCCGTATTTTTCCGAAAAATATTAAAAACGTTTTCATTCCATGATTTGTCTAATATATTGTTTGCAAATTTAAACACTTAATATTAATCTACCCAAAAAGAAATTAATTTGCCCAAAAAATATGGTTGAATTTAAAAAAGTATGAAATAGCCCAAACTTGTACAAGGTAGCCCAAAGAAAATAAATGAAAAGTACCTAAAATAATAAAGTCGTATTTATTGGCATTGTAAAAATTACATTTTTTGTCATTGTCTTAAAAGTGCTCGTGTGGCATTAGCTGGCCTACCTCTTTTCCGCTTGTGACCAATTAAAATGGCTTTCGCCTCATTTGGTATGATCAACATTTTGTTAATAATCGCTACCCCCAGAATATGCTTACATATATATTGTTTTAGATACAAAGGACAGGTGCAAGTTGCGTGTTCCCAGTCGTTATCTTGAAATGTTACTAACCACAAACGCTTTAGATAGTTAACAAACGACCCAAAGGTCCTCCAGTTCAAGTTTTCCCGTTGATGTAAGTACCTGTTTATGTCAGTTTCTTTTAGAGCTGAACTTCCACAAGAATTAATAAAATTAGTTCCCAAAGTTTTGTATTTAATTTGTGGGCTGGATTTCACATACATATAAGCTTCAGTCAAAAGCTTTAGATCGGAAATATAACATAGGTTTTGTAACATCATTACTCGTTCGCAATGGTTTCTATAATGAGCGCTTTCATTCATTTGGTACGTCTCATTTTTTATTTGGTATAATTCAATTTTTATATTTGGTCTACCTTGTACAAAGTTTGGGCTACTTTATACTTTTTTAAATTCAACCATATTTTTTGGGCAAATTAATTTCTTTTTTGGGTAAATTAAATGTAAGCCAAATTTAAATAAAGCGGCCTTTTCACCTCATTTTTTCTAATCTAAAAGTAAAACTAAACCTATAGACTAGTTTAAACTGGTTGAAATGTAACACTATTAATGTTTTGTAGTATGTTTACTGATATTAGTCATTTTAAATCGATAAAAAGTTTAAAACATTAAAAACCCTTGAAAAGTAATTTATGTTTAAATTTTTTATTTTTCCGGAAAATTAACAACCCTAGGTGAAACAGTATTTCCCTCTTCCGAGTTTACTGCTACAGCATTTCCATGGATAAAATCCCAGTCAAATACGCTAGGTACATCACCATCTTTTAACAGCTTTTTTTCATTAACTCGACATGACATAATCAGAGGTTTTAAAATGGTGAGAACAAACAAAAATGTTTGTCACGTTTGGAGAGTAAATATAATCGCGACGCCTTATTCGCTTGAGCCAAAATTGTCTTGTTACCTGGTCTTTGGGTACTTTAAGATATGACACCTTTATTAAAATTCATGACTTAGCAATTTTAATTATTAAATTGAAGTTGTAATAGTCTTACAATTTTTGATGGCATCCGCTGCTTGCAACCCAGCACACAACAAACGTTTCCCATAATGACTTTAACTAAGGCTTATTATCACTTGAATATAAATAATCAATATCTTAAAAAATACTTATTTAAAACTTTCAATTTATAGAAAGTAATACTGAAACAATAATAAAAGTCTGACTTATCGTATTGATACTATTTTTTGCTTAAATCAATAAAATATAAAATATTTAACTTGGAATAAACACTGAGAATCTGAGATGCATTCCACAGAAATACAATCAACCACTTCCATGCAAGTGCCATCTATAGGCGCTTTAACATATTAAGAGACGAACCTATGATGATTGAATACCCGTTGAATAAGTAAGACCCTCTTACTTATTCAACAGGTATCTAAAAATTGAAAGTTTTAAACGAGGGGCTGATCACTCCGCGTAATCGGTGTACAGAGCCGTACCTTTGACTGTACTAATGGGATTACGCGTAACCTTTGAAGTCCCTGCCTTTGGCAGTGCTAATCTAAGCGTAATCCGGTGTACAGACTTTCTAAGAGTGGTTAGCCCCTCGGTTTTAAATAAGCATTTTTTTTAAAGATATTGATTCATTTTATATTCAATTGATAATAGGCCTTGGTTAAAGCGGCGGCAACTGTGTCGGTCACAGGAGTCAAGCAAGACTAAAAACTGCAGAAATTAGCGGGGCACACTACGCTTCCTGGCGTTTTCTTGTGACGTAGATGGGTTGGAAATTTTCCACCGTGCCTCTCTATTTTACAACTGACCACCTGCATTTTGGGCTAGTTCCTTTTTCGTTTTATAATAAATAATTAATGCACTGAACCAATAATAATACCTTTAAATAATTATAACACACTTAACTAAATCATACACGACTAGATTATTATTGAATAAATCCACAATATATTTACAGAACAATTTGGTTCAAGACCCTTATCAATATAAAAAAAAAACAGTTGGTCCAAGACACTAATAAACAGTAATATTTATAATCGAAAGTTTTGAGACATCTGAAACCTGCTTAGACTGCTTGTCGGATTTATATCGGGTGTCAACAAAATATTTATATTTTAAACCGTATCAACTGATCGGATAATATCCAAACGTAAGTGCAGATAGTTTGATATGTGATATTAATTTCCTTTTATCAGGTAACACAAATGTTATCTGATAATCATGTTTCACTTATGAATGCTCCAATACTTACGTTGTTATAAGTGTTACTATAATCTTTTTTTTTGTAATTTCAATAAAAAATATATTTCAGGTGGTTCTCATATTGTATTTAATCTTAATAATGTCACGGTTTTGAAATGTATCTTTAATTGGAGTATTTTAAAATTTGTGCATGAAAAAAGATACAAAGAAAATTTATAAATGGGTAAATATAAAAGATTGTTTATATCAAGGTTTTAAAGGCCGCGATTGTGATTGACTGATTGTAAGTGAAGAATAACAAAAAATATTCATCGTTTTATCTTTTTTATTTCAACTTTTAAAAATGTGCCGATGATTATAAATATAACATTTGATTGCCATGAATTTAAATAAAATCACGAAGGAAAGGTGACTTCTTTGAAGAGCTCATTTTCCCCAAGGGAACCCGCCGAATTGGGGAAAGGGAAATCCACCGCCATTGTAACCTGCGGAATAATCAAGAAAAACAAATTAATATGCTTCACTAAATAATTTTGTGGTGAATATATTAATTAAGAATTTATCTGACCTCCTCCTCCTCCGTTGCTGTTTCCGAGGTGAAGTCCGTGATTTCCGAAGAAGAATCTGTCCTGTCCTTCCTTGCCTGGTTCTCCCGGGGCGGGGGCTCCAGGGCCGTCCTGGGGTCGGCACAAAGCGCAGGACATCAAAGCGACGACAATAGCGAAAACGAAGACTGATTTCATCTTTAGGAAAAAATAATAATAATAATGTTTCAATATCTGGAAAGAAAGTAAATACCACTTATTGTGCCCAGATGACAAGATACAATAATAAGAAGGATAAACAACAATGCATAATAGCAATAAATAAAATTGAAAATAGTAAATAAACAATTATAAAGATAGGGCAGGATGTAATTGTGAAGCCGGTGCTACGGTGGAAAATATTATTTCTAATAAAGTAGTAGCTATTAATTTTCACGTCATTTATATTAATTATTTACCAAATGCGATTTAATCTATGGTTTTGGGTTAATTTAGAAGTCGAAAATATTGTAAAATTGAACACTTACGATGCAAGTTGGTTTCGGGAGTGCGACGAGGTACTAAAGGATCTTCGTCAGAGTCGTGAGTGATGATAGATTTGGAAAGCTACCACTATTTATACCATTTCCACTTGTCAGCTTATCCAGTTATCTTCTGAGAAGTATTGGAAAATAACCCTGCAGTAATATGTTGACGTTTCTCGGCTTTTCCCGTAGTCAAACCGGTTTCCAAACGATGCGCGTGATTTATTTCGTGTACACGTCATATTATCGGGATGGGAACGGTCAAAGTTCAGGAGGGATGTCTTTGATTTGGAGCGGCTAGTGCGATGAGCTTTAGTAGCAAATTTTTTTTCCGCTTGAATGCCTCATACAATATGTGTATATAATATTGTTGAACAATGTTTTAGACTTTTGCTCTTACATATTGGTCGGGCTTTCGCCCACTTGGTAAAAAGTAATTACATCACAAATTAATTTTTGAAAGTTTTTTTTATCTTTCGGCGAATTTCCTAGATTTTCAACTAAAATGACTACGATAGCAGGATATTATAATTTATTTTCGTCCTTGGGAATATTTTGATACTAGGAAGCTCTGTGCTGATCTTAACCTTGATTGATCAATTTTTATAAAAATTTGCGATAATGAGAAACATAATTACTCCGACTATGCTGAAGATGGCGCCACACAACACTGGGGCTGTCCTGCTTCTAACGAATAACGGCCAGAGTTAAATAGTGCATATTTTTAAGAGAGTCCACGGGACCCGGACCCCTCCACCGATTTTTTTTCGACGAATCCAGGACTCTTCCCTCTTTCTCCCCCCCTCGTTTAAATTTATATGTTCTTTAATCTATCTTTATTCCTCCATATTATATTAAAAAATAAATGGCAAATAACCAGGCAAAGCATATAAATTTTTTATTGTAATTATAAAAGAGACAGTCAGTAATCGAACAACAGCATCAAAGTTTACTTATTTTCATATATGACCGTGATCGGGTAAATTAAAATGCTCGTAAATATTATCACAATTAATTTACCCATGAAAGTCTTCATTCCAAACCCATAGAGCTTAATTTTTTTTCTACCTTTATTCATTTTAATAAAGCAAAATTTTGGTCTTCAATGGCACTGTTACAATTACTGTGCCTAATGGAATACAGAGATAGACTATTAATTATGGACTAATAATTTCCATACTTCATTAGTCTAAGACTAACGAAGTATGGAAATTATTCCTCACACGGGCCACACCTGTTTAAGAGGTTTTTCTCTGGTAGGCCCAAGTTTTCCAAATTTTTGGTCATTGTCAATTTCTATAGGCCTCACCATAAGTTAATGATACCTTTAACTTATTAACTTATGGCCTCACTGATAAGTAAATAGGGGAGCTCTAGCTCCGTGGGGACTCCGACTAATATTCGGAGAGCTGAAATAGTACACTATACAGATTCCTCAAAGAGAAAAATAATGGAACTTTTTATTTAACTCTCGAAATTTTCCCTCTTTTTACACAGCTAACGATATAATTTGAGGGAGTCCCGTCATTTTTTCGGGGGTTTTTGACGCGTGGACTGCCGCTATTTACAAGTCTGATCTTGGAGGAGGGAAGTATTCTGGAGTGGAAAATCCCATAGCGGTAATAAGAACGTCCTTTCCCGCCTATGGCTGTTAGAATTACCCAGACTACCCCGGTTTTTGGTCGGACGTCAGCTTTATCTGCCATCATTCTGGCTTGATGACGTCCGACCAAAAAGTGCATGATGGGAATTTTGCAAAGCCGCAGGTGGCGCCCGACTTTTTAACTCCAGAATACTTCTCTCCTCCAAGGTCTGACAACGGCACGCATTCACAATGGCACCTAGGAGCAACAAACACAACACCCCACCATGGAAGAATAAGTCTTCCATGACCCCACACAAGGAGAACGCAACCCGTCAAAAGTCGTGGATTTTCTTGTGTACGTTTTTTATTGGCTAGACGCTTTAGCGCCTGCTGCCGTCGGAAGGGGAAAATTCGGAAACTGTCTTCCCCCCGGCCGTAAAACGTTCAGCGTAAAGGCTCGTGACGCTCGTCCAATGAAATTCGTACACAACGCTTCGTTAGCGTGTTTAAAGGCTAGCTGCGTTCTCCTTGTGTTTGTTGCTCCTAGATGGCACGGTCCAGTTAACACCCCATCGTTTACTCGCGTCGGAGGAAAAATAGACCATGTTGTCAAAAATAAAATTTGCGAGGCTAATACCATGGGCCAAGTAATGATAAATCCAGGACATGACTGCCGTACCTTCGCGCGTACTAAATCCAACATCTACTAGAAATAACAAGCGGCCAATTTAGAGGGGGGAGTAAAAGTGGATGAAAACAATTGGGGGCAAACTCCAGCAGTATTTCCGGTTTCTTGGGCGCCATCTATTGGTGTCTAAATAAATTTGGAATTATAGTAACGGTTGAAATTTCAAAATATACGTAGCGGTTATTTATCATTTTAACTTGAGTAAGATGGGTAAAGTAAAACATTGCGTATTTCCTAAATTTAATAGCGATTCTCGTTATTTACATGTAGATTTTGTGGCATTTCCAAAGCCAAAACAAAAACCTATACAATGCAAACAATAGGTGGACTGGTTATATTAGCTAAATATCATTACTTGGCTAATACCAAGGCACCACCTTAGGCTCAAGTCATCTAGCGATTTCTTAAGACTTTAAATGAGGTGACCAGGTTAAATGGCGCGAATCGTCCCAACCTAGTCATTCCTATTAAGCCTAACTAAATATATTATTGATATAATAATAATCAGCTAGGCTAATACCCAAGGCACTACGATAGATGGCATCCAAATATTGCGTTTAATCACGAAATGTCATATGATCAACATTAAGCAATGCTCTTATTAAGAAATGTATTGCAAAATCTAACATTTAAATTAAAAGTACCATTTTCCTAATTTAAAATTAAAAAATTTCCGGATTTTCATATAAAATAACCACGGTACCAGACGGTACTGATAGCATATACATTTTTAAATATTTAATTTAATGCCCTTTGACTTTTTTAGGACTAAAACAGCCCATCTCGTTTCGTACAGTAAATAATCGAGAAAAATCAGTTTTAAAATCTAAAATGGCCGCCGTAGCGCGAATTTCGCCCGCTGGTACACCTTTTTAGTTCCACATCGATATATATATATATATATCGAAGTGGGACTATTGCTATGGACGGATTGTCGTTAAGTGTTGTGTGTGTGTTTGTTTGTTTGTTTGTTTGGTGTGGAAAGCAACGACACGGCAGATGGCGCTGCGAAAATAATTTGCAGTTTTGGCGAAACCGGGATTCGAACTCACAGTCAACAAGACGGCCCAGGCCGTAATATTAGTTCCACATCAGTGTATTCGAATGGGCAAAGCCATACACCCTTAGTAGACACAGGTAGGCAAACTAATACAAAGCTTTTGAGGCTTTGTGATTTCTTATCGTTGGATATATAAATTGCCACCCTAAGTGAAAGGGTGGATGCCGCCCACCATCAGGAGACCCGGGTGGGCAAACTGATATAAAAACTGTTGAGCCCATGTGATTTCGTATAGTTAGATATACTATTTACCATCCTATGTTAAAGAGAGGCCACCGCCCACCCTCAGGATACACGGGTGGGCAAACCAATTCATAAGCTGTTGAGGTCATTTATTGACTTAACTTGCAAGGTAATTTGACAAAAAGCTATATTTTAAATTTCGATCTATTTGTGGTAGAGCTATAAACGGGGAGTCTTTATGTGAACTTGTAAGTTAATATACCTAAGTTTTGCGAATGGTATACGGCAAAGATTATCGTAATAAAAATTTACCTTCATAGATATAAAACTACATATGCCCGAATGCCCATAGACATAATAAAGAAATAGACACCTTACGCGGAGTTTGATTTGCCAAAAATATACGGGAGCGATAGCTAGCAGACAACCGGTATTTGTTCCGTATTCCTGTGGTACCACGTTTAAGCGACGCCTGTCGATTAGGCAAGAAAATAAAAAATCATCACGTGACACGTCACACATGTTCGTGTTTGTAATCTTTTAGGTACTCTGACGTGATTCGCGAATATTTTGGCTGTGAGAATTTAAAATAAGGTAAATGTTTATTATAATTTTTAAATAAGTCAATTAATTCTTTCAAAACCCAAAAAAAAAGAAGCAGATGATCTTAAAATTAAAAACAAAAAATTCTAATTGCGAAATGATATTTTGTCAAAGGCTTAAGTAACTCATCATTAAGAAAGTTATTAATTTATATTGCAAGCTCAGACTCCACAAATTAGCGAAGGACAAAAATCTAGAAATGAAGGGTCAAGCCATCAGACTTAAATTGTAAAAGGTAATTTTATTTCAAGGACAATAGCTACATACCTTTAGTAGAATCTTGGAGTCATTATTAATCCAAGGTAGAACCTTCCATTTCATCAAAATTCCATTTACTTTTGTTTACAATTTACTATTTAGAATCTCAGAATGTTCCCATAACAAGCCATAACCACAACAAGCTGGAGAGTAGTACAGGAGTTACTTAAGCCTTTGACAAAATATCATTTCGCAATTAGAATTTTTTGTTTTTAATTATAAGGTCATATTCTGCTTTTTTTGGGTTTTGAAAGAATTAATTGACTTATTTAAAAATTATAATAAAAATTTACCTTATTTTAAATTATCACAGCCAAAATATTCGCGAATCACGTCAGAGTACCTAAAAGATTACAAACACGAACATGTGTGACGTGTCACGTGATGATTTTTTATTTTCTCGCCTAATCGACAGGTGTCGCTTAAACGTGGTACCACAGGAATACGGAACAAATACCGGTTGTCTGCTAGCTATCGCTCCCGTATTAACCCTCCGTAGAATCTTGGGTCTATTTCTTTATTATGTCTATGCGAATGCCCCTAGTTTTTGGATGAGTATGGGAGTCCAATAATTAATAATGGCGGTACGTAAGTGTGTGAAGGGAAATAGAGTCTTCAATGCTTTAACTTTTTAAGCGTACGCGTGTTCTTAATAATATAATACCTTCTCCCGATAGTGACTTCAATTTATAATTGTTTCTCTATGGTTCTATTGCTTTTATTACCCAAAAGGAAGTTCGTCAGTGTGGATTGAACTCGTAGTTTGTCTTGAACCTTTTGTTTGGTGTAACGAGTGATGAAGTTTTTTAATGTCTCTTGTTGATTTATTTAAATAAGAAAATAAGTATCTCATTGTGGGGCTTTTAGAGCATTTAAAAGTACATATGGGGAAGAGGGCATTTAAAAATTTCGAGCTCGTTTATTCGAGTACTCACTTTTGAGCGAGGCATCTTAAGCGAGTGTGCCCACCTACCACTGCTCACCACCCGAACATTTAAAATTTTCGAGCTCGTTTATTCGAGTACTTACTTTCGAGCGAGGCATCTTAAGCGAGTGTGCCCACCACCCACCACCCACCACCCGACGCGAAGTTTGAGGTTCACTTGACCTTAAATTCCGAAAATATACGTAAAATAAGGCGTAAAAACGGACAAGAATTTCGACAACTTAACTAGCCAACTCTCCACGCTCCGCTAAAACTGAGGAGAATACAGTAGAAGTTCCGAACAAATTTCGGTTAGCTTCCAGTGGCCGAGAGCGTAAAGGCGTCATTATTCGGAGTTTTTAGTTCCACATCGAGATATATATATATCGAAGTGGGACTATTGCTATGGACGGATTGTCGTTAAGTGTTGTGTGTTTGTTTGTTTGTTTGGTGTGGAAAGCAACGACACGGCAGATGGCGCTGCGAAAATAATTTGAAGTTTTGGCGAATCCGGGATTCGAACTCACACGGAAATTCTTGTCCGTTTTTACGCCTTATTTTACGTATATTTTCGAAATTTAAGGTCAAGTGAACCTCAAACTTCGCGTCGGGTGGTGGGTGGTGGGCACACTAGCTTAAGATGCCTCGCTCGAAAGTGAGTACTCGAATAAACGAGCTCGAAAACTTTAAATGTTCGGGTGGTGAGCAGTGGTAGGTGGGCACACTCGCTTAAGATGCCTCGCTCGAAAGTGAGTACTCGAATAAACGAGCTCGAAAATTTTAAATGTTCGGGTGGTGAGCAGTGGTAGGTGGGCACACTCGCTTAAGATGCCTCGCTCAAAAGTGAGTACTCGAATAAACGAGCTCGAAAATTTTAAATGCCCTCTTCCCCATATGTACTTTTAAATGCTCTAAAAGCCCCACAATGAGATACTTATTTTCTTATTTAAATAAATCAACAAGAGACATTAAAAAACTTCATCACTCGTTACACCAAACAAAAGGTTCAAGACAAACTACGAGTTCAATCCACACTGACGAACTTCCTTTTGGGTAATAAAAGCAATAGAACCATAGAGAAACAATTATAAATTGAAGTCACTATCGGGAGAAGGTATTATATTATTAAGAACACGCGTACGCTTAAAAAGTTAAAGCATTGAAGACTCTATTTCCCTTCACACACTTACGTACCGCCATTATTAATTATTGGACTCCCATACTCATCCAAAAACTAGGGGCATTCGGGCATATGTAGTTTTATATCTATGAAGGTAAATTTTTATTACGATAATCTTTGCCGTATACCATTCGCAAAACTTAGGTATATTAACTTACAAGTTCACGTAAAGACTCCCCGTTTATAGCTCTACCACAAATAGATCGAAATTTAAAATATAGCTTTTTGTCAAATTACCTTGCAAGTTAAGTCAATAAATGACCTCAACAGCTTATGAATTGGTTTGCCCACCCATGTATCCTGAGGGTGGGCGGTGGCCTCTCTTTAACATAGGATGGTAAATAGTATATCTAACTATACGAAATCACATGGGCTCAACAGTTTTTATATCAGTTTGCCCACCCGGGTCTCCTGATGGTGGGCGGCATCCACCCTTTCACTTAGGGTGGCAATTTATATATCCAACGATAATAAATCACAAAGCCTCAAAAGCTTTGTATTAGTTTGCCTACCTGTGTCTACTAAGGTTGTATGGCTTTGCCCATTCGAATACACTGATGTGGAACTAATATTACGGCCTGGGCCGACTTGTTATTTCATGCCCCCAAAGCAAGAAATATTGGAAGTGGGTTTGGAACGCTGACAGCATCGTTGAGCACTGTACAACGACGATTAAATAATGTTTACTTCTATCAGAAACTCATAATTTTGGGCTACTTTTGGGAACGCTATTGCGGGAAAAAACGTTGAGTTATGTACGACGGGAATAATAAAATGTATTCTTCTATCATAATTTAATATTTTTCAAAATTATGTAAAATTTATGGTTCATAATACGCTATTATGTACGTCGATAAATATTCTTACTTATACTGCTATCATATTCTTTATTTCTTTTAAATTATTGTTCAAATGGATACCTTCCCTGATACCACCAACAAAGGCTAAAGTGCCTTCATTGCTTTAATCATCAGATAACAGGGATTTCCTTGGATTGGAATTGGGCTGTATCGTAGAGAGAACAATTTTAGTTTGACCGAGTTTCCCAATTTAGGTGTTTTTGAGTGTACGGGATCTTCAAAATTAATCTGGCAACTCCGCCACCGACGCCGCCGCCGCCGCCGCTCCCACAGGAATGCGTTTGGAATCCGAGCGCCGTTCACGTGTTTGAGGACTAAAACCATGTAACGTAACTCGTGTAATTATGAGGTGTTTTCGAGCTAAAACCGTGTAACGTAATTCACGTAGTTATGAGGTGTTTGCGAGCTAAAACCATGTTACGTAACTCGTGTAGTTATGAGGTGTTTGCGAGCTAAAACCGTGTAACGTAATTCGAGTAGTTATGAGGTGTTTGCGAGCTAAAACCATGTCACGTAACTCGTGTAGTTATGAGGTGTTTGCGAGCTAAAACCGTGTAACGTAACTCGTGTAGTTATGAGGTGTTTGCGAGCTAAAACCATGTAACGTAACTCGTGTAGTTATGAGGTGTTTGCGAGCTAAAACCGTGTAACGTAACTCGTGTAGTTATGAGGTGTTTGCGAGCTAAAACCATGTAACGTAACTCGTGTAGTTATGAGGTGTTTGAGAGCTAAATTAATGGGGGGGGGAAACATATAAACCAAACTATGCTAAATAAGTGTGACGAAGTAATAATATGTTGACTGCACAGCCGCGTATGGCCAGAAGTTATTCTTAAGTGTTGCACTTACCATGCACTTACTTATCGCAGCCATGTATGGCCAGAAGTAATAAATAAGAGTGTCATTGGCACTAAGATCTTCGAGACCTTGGGCACTAAGACCTTTGTAGGCCCTATTTCTTAGAAGAAATTTATTAAATGTAATATTTTCATACTCATAGACTTTTGTAGACCCATTCGAACCTTCGTAGGCCCCTTCAAACTGAGCACAGTGCCCATTGTGTCCATTGGATAGAACGACCCTGCCCCTGATTTCTGGTAATGTTTGAAATCGGACATTTTTTACCCCGTCTAATGAAATATATATATTATGTGGAAGGACCCCACGCGAACGTCTAGTTTGGTAAATGTAATTTGCGAAATATTCATCAACAAGAAACCGTAGAACATATAAAAGAGTTATAGCAACTTGCCTCATTTTCCTTCACAGTTCGCTTTAGGGCGTATCCGGGTTTGAACTGTGTACCGTTTTTAAACCACTTTTTTGCATCACTTTAAAGGGGCTGGAAAGTGGGGTTTTGAAATCGTCCAGTGACGTAGTATCTCCAAAAAAATCCGGACCCTGCTTTATTTTCTTTATTCCCCGCTTGAGGAATTTGGCTCTGACGGAGATGTTTTGAAAATAGTGAGGAGCGACCCGCGAGAGACTAGTGAGAGGTATTGATACGCGAACTAAGATAATCGGGCCTTCGTGGACGTGGTTTTGGTTCTAGTATTTTCATATTTATTTAATTACAAAGAAAGAGTTTAATTCAAATAAAAAACGGAAACGTGATGATACGAAAATATCTCTTGTTGGTGAATTAGATAAGTGGGAAAAGGCAAAAGAACTGTGGTTGAGTTCTAAGGTTTGTCAAAATGCTCCAGTGAAACCAAGGCCCATAGAAATTGGCTTCTATTCATCTAGCGTTTTTTTTACAAAATTCGATGAAACTCGAAAATAATAATTAAAAAAATTACGAACATATTACTACCAAAAGACCTTATCGCTCAAATGAATTTTTCGTTAAACATTTGTTGTTCACTAAACTAAATCTCATTGAAGATTAACGAATAATTAAAACTTCCTACGAGCTCAGCTAACCCTAACCAAGACCACGCTGGATTGCGTCATACAAAAATCCCAACACAGCGGTGCCTGTTTACGTCTTCGCGACTTGAGTAAAAGTAGTTCTACGCGCCAAATTTCGTTAATGACGTCACGGATGACGTTTTTCAAAACCTCACTTTCCAGCCCCTTTAATTCAATAGACGGTAAAATAAATTCCAACGGCTTCCCAGCCTCTGAAGGGTTTTTGAATTTGGGGGTACGAAAAAAGGGGAAACGTTTCGTGACAGCATGGCTGCCAGCTTCCCCGCTTCGCGACTTTAATTGTCACTGAAATAATTTCAACCGTTTTTCACGTCTATTACGATTGATCTCAGTTAATAATTTGTATTTTAATTTAAAGAATTCAAGTTATAGGTAAATTTACAGTTAAACAACCATTTTGTCTAGCTTTTATTCCCGAAACATAACCGTTAGTTTACTTAGATGGCGCCACGTGCTCTACGAAGAATCACGATTTAGATATTTGTTACTCGGCGACAGTTAAAAATTGGTCTCTGCGCATGCTCCAATACCAACCAATCCGGTGTTCCCTCCCTGGCTAGTTTCCAGTTTTTAAGTGGCAATGACGGTTTAAAATTCCACCCCCATTTATTTTACCGTCTATTTCAGAGGGTGGCTTTTAACCCAAACAGCCCCCCCGCCCTTAAAGGAGCCCTTGCTTTTAACTTCCGGGTTGGGTTTGGATTCCCACAACGCCATTTAATACAGCCTTGCTATTAACCTCCGGGTTGGGTTTGTGTGAAGGATTCCTGGCTTTGCAAGGATTTATAATATACGGCAATCTAATTGTTTTTTAAGTTAATTCTTTTAATGTGAATTTCTCGGGCTGGTTCCGGGTGGTTTCATTGGTGAAAGTACATTTCAGAACATTTTCTGTGATTGAAATTAAAATTAACTGGTTTCGGTGGCACAGAAGTAAGTAAAAAATGCCGAGATAAGTGATTTTTAAAAGAGATTTGAAATGTGAATTGAATTCTCACTTGTTTTTATGATGGTCTGACTTAATTTTTAGCACTTTTCTCTATTTCCATTACAAGATTAATATAGCGATTACTATAAATGTAAAAGTGAAACCTCGTTCAAATATATATTTCTATAATATAGGATCAAAGTGGTATTTTGGTTCGCACGCGCTGTTTAATTCTTAAATAAATTCACCCGCGCAATTTGGCACGCAGTCTCTGAAATAAAAAATAGTTATTTTATCTTATTCTACATGCTACTATCGCTGTTGTTAAATAGTGATTTATAATTGCGCTCGTAAAAACAATACTTGGGGTTCTGGTTGCAATTCATCAGTCTTCATTTAGTTTGATTACATTTATTTTTAATAGAGTTATTTTTGCTTAATTTCCTGGATATCATGTAAATGTATAATGTGTACAAAGAAATATACATAAATACATTTTCGTACCTGAAATTCAAATTTAAAGAACGCGGACCGATAGGTCTTCGAGGAGGAGTTTTAACATAATTTAGCCCAATTGTTGTTTTTATTAAAAGTTTCGTTTAATGAATAGTGAGTAGACAATTCACTAGCGAGGCCCCCCGGAGGAAATGTGTTCAATACCGAGGCCGCGTTGCCACTTTGTACTCGACGGAACGCGACTCGCCGGTTACCTCCCGAATTTTCCGACCGATGTAAATTGATTAGATATTATTATTATGATGAGGCACCAGATAATGTGCTGGAAAATGCACCACGGTAAACTATGTTGCAAATTAAAACTAATTAAATTAAATAAATCCTGATAAATTGCTATCGCTACCGCTACCTGAGAGCAACCCAAAACAACCCTATCCGCTACGCACCTGCTGGCAATAGAGTTTCCCGACAAAATATTAAGCTTCCAAATTAACAAATTTGTATGTATAATTTCAGGAATCACAAAAAAATTAGTTTCATCATAATGTTTATTTTCCAATATAATAAAGGCAGGATTGCGTATAAATAATTCATGTACAACTGATTTAATGACAATGGATGGATGGTGATGGCAGAGTGATGACGTTTAACCCCAGGGGAATGCGCCGGGGAAGGGGTAAGGCTGGGCGTGGTACTGTCCGGGGTAGGGGTATCCGCCACTGGGGCGTCCTCCGTTGCTGTTGCCAATTTGGATTCCGTGGTCTCCGAAGAAGAACCTGTCCTGTCCTTCCTTGCCTTCCGCTCCTGGGGCCCCGGGGCCGTCTTGAGGTCGGCAGAATGCGCAGGACATCACGGCGGCCACGATAGCGAAAACAAAGATGGATTTCATCTTTAAAAATCAACAAAAAACATAATTTTAAAATTAGGCGAAGATCATGTTAATTAAGAGGCAGTCTTTATTATTTTCAAATCCGATATTGAAAAGCTAACTTTCCAAGTGTAATTTAAATTTAATGAGAGGATAAACTCAAGATTGGTTTTAAATTTCAAATCTAAGCGTTTCTTTATAGCAGACAAAACAGTACTTACGATGTGAGGTGGTTTTTGGTCTGTTACTCCTGGACTGGAAGACTGAGACTGGCTGAATGGTGGTCGAATATTCGGGTGCCCCCTTTTTATAGCAAGATCAGTCGGCCTTTGACCGGTTTATCGCCGATTCTCATCGCACTGTCTCGCTCGTTCTTGGAAATGATGACAGAGCCTCATCATGACTTTGGTCGCGCCGTTTTTCGGCGATTGCACCACCTCCTTTGAAATATTTCTGTCTTCGTCAACTCGCGGAAAATCAGCCGAATGAGCTTCGAGTGTTTGCAGGCCAACGTCAAAGAATCAAGTTATCCGCACGTGCTGGTTCGAAAATCACGTCCTATTGTTATAGCTCTTTCCCTACACAAACCATGCGTGACGTGGAGTAAATCTGGTTTGACAGTCACCAAGACTCGGACAAATTATGAATTGAAAACTGAACCAATACTCCGCCGCGAGGACGTGAAGTGCGGCAATTTTTGATGCCTCGAGGAACTTTTTAATTAATACAAAATCCAACATTACATGTCGACTTTACAGAAAACTTAGTGGAAAAATACTATTAATTTGAAGACTTATTTTTAAGTTACAATATTTTACAATGAAAAATATTATTCCATCAGAATTTCAATTTTTTTAATGAAACATTTTTATTCAGCGTAAATATATTTATTTTTAATGAAAAATTTTTTATCAGCATAAATAATTTTTTTTTTCAATGAAACATTTTTATTCAGCATAAATTGTTTTTTTCCCCATACATTATATTTTATTCGGAATATATATAGTTCCTCAAATGAAAAATGTTTTATTCGGAATAAATAGTTCCTTAAATGAAAAATGTTTTATTCAGAATAAATAGTTCCTTAAATAATAAATATGTTATTCGGAATAAATAGTTTTTTTCAATGAAACATATTTTATTCGGAATAAATAGTTCCTTAAATTATTTTTTTTTAATCGTAATAAATAGTTCCTTAAATGAAAAATATTTTATTCGGAATAAATAGTTCTTTAAATGAGAAATATTTTATTCGGAATAAATAGTTCCTTAAATGAAAAATATTTTATTCGGAATAAATAGTTCCTTAAATGATAAATATTTTTTCTATATTAAAAATGCCATTCCCATTAAATACAAACATTTTTTCAAAGACAAATATTTTGATCAATAAATAATTTTATCTTTCATAAATATTTATTTATAAGAAGGGTTGTGCATAATGCGATTGAAGGACAAATCGATTTGAAAAGGGGTGTAGAAAATATTTGCATTTTCAAATGGTTTGCAATAGCCGTTTGCAGGAATCCGTACCTCTACTTGGAATGCTGATCGTGGCAAATTTTCGTCTCGATGTGGCTGACCGTTTTTTTTGACGTCACTATGTTAACTTAACAAATAACAACGTGAGAGGGGAGCGCGCAAAGGAGATTTTCCCCTCGTAGGCGGGGCCAAAGCCGTGTGAGTGATCTTACCATACGCGATACGCCCGGTAAGCATTCCAAGTAGAGGTATGGATTCCTGCCGTTTGGACGTCAATTTGTTTGGTAATCAATATTTTATTTAGATTTTTATGCAAACTAATATATGCAACGTTTACGACATACTTGTTGTGTTTGTCCGGGTGTTTCTTAATTAATCAGCCAGGCTAATACCCAAGGCACCACCTTAGGCCTAAGTCGTCAAGCGACTTTTGAAACCTTTAATTCAGGTGGCCGGGTTACAATGCGTAGGAGGGTGGTGGCAAGCCCTGCATGCCACGCGATCGAGCCAACAGCTCCCTACACTAACTATTACCGTTAACCTCAACAAGTTTTTATGGAAGGGGAAACCGAAGAACTCGGGGGAAAACCCTTTAAGCCAGTGAGGAGAGAACTTATTAAGGTACGAGATAGTCGGTTTAAAATAAATTTAATTAATTATGACTTCGATTATGCTAAAGATGGCGCCACACAACACTAGGGGGCTTTCCCGCTTGAATATAATAGTTAACGGCACTCGACGTATTCTCAATGGCACGGTCCAGTTAACACCTCATCGTCCACTTGAGCCGGAGGAAAAAAAGACCATGATGTCCACGGATCGTTTCAACATAGTCAATCTTATCACGGACTGTAAAATTTACAGTCCATGATCTTATTAAGCATAGCTAAATCATGTTATCCGCAGTATTAATTATAAATTTTAATTTTTAAATATGAAATAAAATACTCTATGACCATTGTATAGATTACAATAGCCCGTTTCGACAAGAAAAATAAGGACGACTATCTCAAAATGGCCGCCGTATCGCTAACTTCTGTTGGTAGACATTTTCAATCAGAATATTCCATGATTTAGATGAGGCTTAGGAAAATTAACGAGGGTTTGTAATTGTCAATTCTATGTTCAGATTTAATAATTGATTATTTTTCGTTAAAGTAAGCGTTAGTTTTCATTTGAAATGGCTTAGTTTTCATAAGCCTTGGCTTTAAATTAACAAAGTCGTATTTTGGCGTCATTGAACAAAATATGTATTGCAATTTAATCAAACGATGGTACTCGTGGTTTTTAAATTATGACGTCATAATATTTTTAAGAATATTATGACGTCATAAAAATTCCACAGCTATTTGCTCAAAATAAATATTAAAAGATAAAAAAGGCAAACCAAGCACGGACACTATATAAAGGAGCAACGAACGCGGATCGTTACATTACATTTGATCACCCAAACTCATTTCAAAATTGATATTAAAATTAACTCTCGCTTCTCAAAAGTCCGTAAGCATGAAGTTCCTAGTGTACGTAACCATCATCAGCGTCTCTCTGCGCTGCTCATTCTGCCGACCGCAGCTACAAACGCTGGCCAGGCCGGATCCAGGACAGTCGGGAACATTAGTGAAAGCAGATTCTTTTTTGGCAACGACAACGACCATTACGGAAACGTTCATGGAGATTCCTTTTTTCTTAACACCGAAATATTTCTTTAGTAGAGTGGAAAATTAATTCAACTGATTTCGGTGCAGGTGGCTACGGAAACCAGCAGCCGTATCCCAGTGGCCCTTATTTTAATCCAGGGATATTCCCTGGACCTTTTTACGGAGGACATCGGTACCCATTCAATTACGGAAAATAACCTTCTCGATCACGGCACTGGAGTAATTATAGAACACGTTCTTGAAATATTTCCACTTCTATCTCGTGTCGAAAAATGACTAACCCACTTACTCTAAAATAATGTTTTGAAATACATAAAGTAGCACTTCTTTAAATGTTATTGATTTTGATTCAAATGAGTCTCTGTAAATTTGAATCAAGAACGAATACAGTCAAAGTTGTTCCGCAGTGGGATAGCTTTAATTTAGCACGTCAACCAGGTCCAATTTCAAACGATATTTATTAGTGGGAAAATTAATTGAAAAAAATATTTATGCTGAAAAAAATAACAATCATTTTTTTATACTTTTTATGAGGATTAACTATTTTTCTTAGTGCTCGAACCATTGTTTTAAAATTAAATTTAACATTTAAATAAAATTAAATTTATTTAAAAAATAAGCTTTCGATATTTTGAGCTAAAGCTAACATTCCAAATTTAAACGACAAATAATTAAATATAGTTTGTTGAACAAACTTTTCATATAACAATACAAAAAATTCACTTCAATTTTAATTTTTCTTTTTCCCTATTAATAGCCTTATTTGTCTATAGATCGGTATATAATACGTATTGCCTATGGGCGAATTTCGCGTTACGCTGAAACGAAACCACCCCTGCCTATTTCTGATCAAATGTTTAATCTTTTTTTAATTTGAGATTTAGTGATTTTTTCGTTCTGGTATATATTTTATCAAATGTCCATTAAAAATATTTTTTAGACTCAGATTCCTACTATATAAATAGCGGAATATCAGTAAGAACAAGACGGCCCAGCCGTCATATAAGTTCCACATCGTATGTGTTAAGCTTATTCCCCTGGCATGTCCAATACACTATATTCAAAATTTTATATCGCAAAGGGGAACAAAGTATTGTGTGAAAAGGCTTACAGAGACAATTAGTACCGTACTTATGTTTTAAAATAAAATCCACTATTGCACAGTTTGAAATATTTAATTTGCGCACTACGCACATTTCGACTCGACCGCACGAGTCTTCGTCAGGCACTAAAAATAATAATATTTATTTCTTAGCAACAAACGATATAGATGTTTTCTCGCGACAACACTTATTTATTTATTTATTTATTTATTATTAAGAAAAATACAAGTGACGAAGCTAGAATAGCTTGTATATAACCCACAAGTGGAAAAGCAAGAAAAAAAAATTAAACGGTAGAATGGAGAAACTCCCGAGTGCGGCTGCGGAAAGTCCAACGAGATTGAGCAGAAAGTACATCTGCGGGGAGGGAGTTCCAAGTTTGGATAGCACGGAAAGCAAGGTGCCATTGACGTTGTTTGGTCCGGGCCCGTGGTTTGAATATTTTGGTGCATGACGACAAAAATCCAATGACAATGATAAAGAAAGCAATCTACATTATTCTACATTATGAAACTCTAAGCCCCTTTCGTCGCATTTTTTTCTGACTCTCATTCGCGACTCTAACATGGCATCGCCGCATGTACACGGAGGTACACACCGAAGGTATACCTAGCGCTTCGCCTTAATACTAGGTCGTGGAGCATATTTCAGAAATCGGGTCTAACGTGACATCGCCGAAGGTAATTTCTCTGTGTAAAACCCGCGGTCGTTGCGCTTCGCCTTAATACTCAGTCAAGTATACGTTTGGTCATTAAGTTTGTTTTTGGAATTTCGGATCGGATTTCGCACTGGCTCGAATTTCGCACTGTCAATCGGGACTCAAGGACGAGCGTATTTTAATTTGTTCGTCATGAGAGTAAATCAGCCATTGGATACAGGGGGTTTCAAGGAGAACAGATGGGTTGGGGAAAAGAGTACCACGGAAACTCTCGCATGGGAAAAGGGGAGGGGAGTACCACGGTAACTATCACATGGGAAAGGGGGGAGGGGGTACCACGGTAATTATTGCATGGCACGTAGGTGGAGGGGGTCCCGCGGTTATTTTCACATGGGAAAAGGGTGGAGGGGACACCACGGTAGTTATCACACGGGAAAAGGGGGAGTGGTACCACGGTAATTATCACATGGGGAAAAAGGAGAGGAAGGGCCTTACTGGGGTGGTTCTACTATGGGGAAAAGAGTTACTGGGGTGGTTCTACTATGGGGAAAAGAGTACCATGGAAATTATCCCCTAGGGAAAAGGGGGAGGAGCCCTTATTGGGGGGGGGGAGTTTGACTATGGGGTAAAGGATACCACGGCAATTATCGCGTGGAAAAAAAAGTCGGGGGCCTTACTACGGTGGTTCGACTATGGGGTAAAGGGTGCCACGGTAATTTTCGCATGGGAAACAGGGGGAAGTGGCCTTACTGCGGTGGTTCGAATATGCGGAAAATGGTGCCTCGAAACACACCACTAGCTGAGGGCTTCTCAGCTAGTACAATATATACGCATAAAGCGAGGGGGGAAGTTTATAATAAGGATTTTTAAGGGGATATACGAAGGAGAGAGAATGTTATAGAAACGAGTTAACGCTTGAGGCAGGCGTCTTCCAGCCCCCTCCTCCTTTTTTTGACGTCATCGACTGCTCTCGTTGGAGTGAGAGACGGGGCAAAACTTTTTACTGCGCAGAAGCAAATTTTGTCTCGTTTTCGTAGAGGAACTATCGTCTGATTCAAAATAATAAGCCTTAAAAACCTAAGTGTTTTTAACAATAAAATAATGCCGAAAAAAAAAGAATTGCTGCTTTAAAGACTGCCTAAATGATTCAAGATTAGCGCAAGGTGTTTATTTGAAAGATATACGTCAGGAGACAAATCGCTGAATTTAACCACTCTATTTTCGATTACATTATCTTTATTTTAGACTAGCTTCATGAGCTTCATTTTTATTAGGTATTTATTATCATATTATATTTATTTTAGTTAAAAATGTAGCACCGAAACGTACGCTACCGAAAGCGCCACCACCGAAACATCCTAGACCCGTATTCAAACACTATGCTAAGCTAAATCTAAATCTTTCATCCACCAAAAATTATTTTACTGTAAAGCCGATATGTTACGTTTGATCCCGTATAGTCCAAGAGCCCATGACAAAATAAGCGTGTGATAAGCTACACGATGGGTCAAGGTATTTTTTAATTAGGTTCGTGATTTGTAACAAAGAACTGTTTGTCTTACGGGTAAAAGTGGGGGCTTTCCGGAAATACGAACCACGTGACGTCGCTTCCGATGACCTTGAAAATTGATATGACCTGATATTGGTATCATTCGATTGGTCTCAACGTTCTCTTACCAAATATCGCTGAATTAACCTTCAAATCTGAACCAAACGGCGTATAAGACTAAAAAAGTTATTTTGTCTTATACATGTAAATTTGGGAGGGGCGCGAAATTACTTCCACTTCGACCAGTAAGACAAACAGTTCTTTGTTACAAATCACTAACCTAATTATAAAATACCTTGAGCCATCGCGTAGCTTATCACATGCTTATTTTGTCATGGGCTCTTGGACTATACGAATCAAGCAGCCCTGTGCCATGACGTCATCTCAGCGGAGCATCGCGGCTAATTTCCAACTGGCTGTAACTATTTTTAGACACATAAAACAATAATGGTAGCCATACGTTTGAAGTATTACATTATCTAATTAAAAAAAAGTTATATGATATACGAACTTGTTTATTTTAGGGCCAACTATTTGAAACGTATTAAAGAGTGAATATAAAGAAACCGATAATAATTTATACATTTATAGTAACTGAAATGCAGGTAATGTCTTTTACGATTATAACTGCGATACACCTAGGACTTGCATACTAGTAAGAAAGGGAATTCATTCTCTTTCGCTATCTATGTACTTCTCTAGGGATACGACTGTAGTTAGACTGACGGGAGACGAAGAGCTAACTATAGCATCGGTATACTTCCCATATGATGAAGCCATTTCCCCTCCATCACAGGAGGTGACCAACCTGGTCGACCACTGTGAGAGAGAGGGAAAGAGGCTGATCATCGGATGCGATGCAAATGCACACCACGTAGTATGGGGCAGCAGCAACTGCAACAGACGTGGCGAGGACCTACTGGAATATTTGGTTAGTACAAAACTTCATATTCTCAATAAACACAATGTACCAACTTTTGTTACTTGTAACAGAAGTGAGGTCATTGATCTTACACTGTGTACAGAGAATGTCGCAGATGTAATTCATAAATGGCATGTGTCTAGTGAACCATGATTGTCGGATCACAGACACATTTGCTTTAGTATCCTGGTCAAACCTACCCGAGTTGACATAGGGATTCGTAATCCCAGACGTACGAATTGGTCTGGCTATAGGTAAGACCTAGGTCTTTATCTTAAAGATGAGAAGCCAAGGCTCTCATCGGTGCTGGACTTCGATTTGGCTGTTGATCATGTGCAACATGCCATAATCGATTCCTACCACCGAAACTGTCCGGTGAAGTCTACCAACCAGCCAAGGCTAGTTCCTTGGTGGACAGCTGAGATTGGTGGACTTCGCAATAAAACAAGGAAGCTCTTTAATAGGGCAAAAAAGACGGGCGACTGGGTTTCTTACAAGAGTACCCTAACCGCCTATCACAAAGCTATTCGCGATGCCAAGAGGGCATCATGGAGAAGTTTTTGCGAGAATATATCTGATATTCCCAGCACTGCCAAACTAATGAAAATTATGGCACATGATAATACTAAACATCTCGACACCATTAGGTTGAAGGATGGTAGTTTTTCGACCTCTGGAAAGGAAACTCTAACACATATGTTGGAGACGCACTTTCCAGACTCTAGGGTCACAGACAGCTGTGGCACTGATAGTCTCCCTTTTAGGATACAACGTACCAAAAGGGAAGACTGGGCTGTGGCAAAACAGGTTGTCACACACTCCAGACTTATGTGGGCGATAAATTCGTTTAAGCCTTATAAGTCCCCAGGTCCGGATGGGATCCTTCCCATTTTGCTGCAGGAGGGCCGCGATATTCTCTGCCCGCTGCTCTGCAGAATCTACAGGGCTTGTATTGCCTTAGGGCATATTCCAAGCTCCTGGAAGCTGTCTAGGGCCATTTTTATCCCTAAGCCCGGTAAGTCAAACTACCTGGAGGCTAAGGCATTTAGGCCAATTAGTCTTACCTCTTTTCTGTTATATCAGGGAAGAGGTTATTTCCCAAACGCCTCTCTCTACTGCTCAGTATGCCTATCAAAAGGGCAAATCTACTGAGACCGCCTTACAGGGCATTAGCAATTGCCTTGAGAGAGCAATTGAGTTTAAAGAAATCGCTCTTGCGGTTTTTCTCGACATTGAAGGGGCCTTTGACAAGGTCTCAAGTGCAGTCTTGATGAAGGCTGCCAAGAGGTATCAATGACACAATTTGTCTCTGGATCAAATCTATGCTGACGAACCGAAGGGTGACATCCCTCCTGCTTGGCGATTCCCTGACGGTCTCCACTAGCCGTGGGTGCCCACAGGGGGGGGGGGGGTTCTCTCTCCCCTGTTGTGGTGCCTCGTGGTGGATGAACTGTTGAGGAGGCTGAACAGAGGGGGGTGCCGCTGTTTTGGTTACGCCGACGATATTGCTATCATTGTCACAGGGAAATTCCCAACGACAGTTAAGGATGTTATGAGGAGAGCTCTTGCATCGGTAGAAAACTGGTGCAATGAAGTAAACCTCACGGTCAATCCCAGTAAGACGGTTCTGGTTCCCTTTACCCGTAAAAGGACAAAGGGAGCGTTTAATGGTATTTCCTTGTTCGGTACCAACCTGGAGGAAAGCACTGAGGTGAAGTACTTAGGTGTTATCCTTGACAACAAAGTAACATGGAAACCACATCTTGACTATATTATCAAGAAGGGAAAAATGTTATTTTGGAGAATTAGAAGTACGGTCAGCAAGTCCTGGGGCTTGAGTCCTAGAGTTGTTTACTGGCTGTACACAATGATCATCAGACCCATACTGTCCTATGCAGCTGTGGTCTGGTGGCCAAGGGTTACTCTCAAAACGGTGCAGTCAGAACTGCGCACTCTTCAAAGGCTAGCTTGCGTTGGCATAACAGGAGCTATGAGAACAGCCCCAACTGCTTCTCTAGAAATTCTACTGAATATTCTTCCTCTTCATTTGTTTATAGAAGAAGCTGCTACTTTTGGTGCCTATAGGCTAAACCAAAATGGGTGGTGGATGGCCAATAGTTGGGAAAAGAGCCACACTACGCTTATTAGGGATATTTCCAGTCGGTTACCTGTTCTCTCAATGGGTTCTGACAACATGGCTGCTGAACTTCGTTTTAATAAGCCTTTCGGCGTGTACTTCCCTAGCCGCACGGAATGCACACTCATCCCTTACTGTCAAAACAATAGTAAATACTACGGTTTAATTAAAAGCATGCTGCTGTTTTGGAAAATATACAACATTAACAGTATTTTATACAACATTATGCTGTTTTATGCAATCACAGTATGTAGCACTCAAAAGTACTTCTACATACTGTTATTTTAAAAGTTATGGGTTCTCAAAACACAATAGTTTGTGGTTTGCGATACTTTATTGCAACTTGCAGTTAAATTCACAATGCGTTAGTGTTTTTTGAGAGAAAAAATAGTTGCTGTAATAATAACAGTAACCTTTTAGGAAAATAACAATATAATGGTATAAAAATAAACATTACACTACTCCCTTTGGAACAGTAAATTGCTACAAGATACACCAAACGTTGCCTTAAACGAAACAGTATGTTGCTAGAACAAAACAGTATGTTGCCTTAAACAAAACAGTACGTTGCCTCAAATTGAGCCTCAAACGAAACAGTACGTTGCCTCAAATTGAACTTCAAGCGAAAGAGTACCTCGCAGCCAAAGCAACAGCACGTTACTTCAAACTAAATATAACGTTGCCTCAATAAAATAGCCATACGATAAAATAAAAGAGCGCGATTTAAAAACTATTTCAAATAAGTCACGAGCTTTATTGGTTAGTAAAAAATTACTGTAACTATAACATTTCTCAAAAAAACACCTAGCATTTAAAATGTCAGCGCGATATTTATTAAATCTTGGCGCGATATTTCAATATTCGGCACAAGATTTATTAAATAACCGCACGATATTTATGTATTTAAATTTTTAGGTGCCCCTATAGATTTCCGCAGGTTCCAAAAATCACTACTAGGTGGCGCGAAACGTTAATAGGAATAAATAGCGATGCAGATTTACCTAACAGCGAACCTTACTTCGCGGAATGATAGAAAAATCAGCACTAATTAAACAGATAGCTTAGACTAGGCTTCAAGAGACCGACGAGTTCATGCTTTATAACCAAGTATTACAGTGTTGGTGTGGTTTGAATGAAAAAACTTTATTTAGTTTACACGATCCTTGTTTTTGATAATTGCAACTGTACAAAGTTTCCTAAAAATGTACTTAATACGTGTCAAAAATTTTACTTTTCTATCATAAATTTACAAAATGTACTAAATACGTATTCAAAATCTAAAAATGTTTTAAAAAAGTACAAATGTACCACCCGGAACATCAGTGATGCAGTGACAACTTAATTTAATTCTTTTACTTTTGCCGTTGAATAGCTATCTTTTAAACCTTGGAAATATTTTATAAGGTGCGTCATAGGCCTACGGCGTTATTTGTTGTTTCATTTTTGAGATAAATCTTTCGGGAAGTTGACATTGAGTGCAAGCATTGAACTTTGTTCACGGGACACTGTCAGACTGCCGTGTCGGGCTCTCGGCTTAGGTCGGAGAGATGATAAATTCTATTTTGGAAACTGGAAGAGACGTTTAAAACCGATCGCCGTGGTTCATAGTCGCTCTCGTTACCTACTTTCGGACGTAAATAAAGTTTTGCTTCGATAGACTTGGTATTACACGATGAACATAGAGTACCCGGAAGAGTGCAAATGCACATTGGAATTCCTTCAGAGGTAAAGTTATGCTTTAATTGTAAACAGTATTTTTGGGAAGTGTTATAAACTTCTCACAATTGCATGTTGTTAATATATTTAAACTATGATTTTAAAATATGCGGTAGTGACTGATTTGGAAGGAGCCCAGCTAAAGAAAGACCTGGCCAGTGTTTCAACATGGGCGGATAATCACGGAATGTCATTTAACGTCCAGAAAAGTGGTGTCAACCATCTGGGCACCAACAACCCCCGCGAGCGTTATCGCGTAGATGGCTCCCCCCTTCTTAAGCCTGACGCTCCCATTCGCGATTAAGGACTATGGATAGATCCCTCCTTAACCACACAACACGTGTTGTCAAAAAACTTAATCACCGGCCTGACACGTAGAACGTTTTTCTTTCGCTCCCTGAAACTTATCCGCACGCTATACAACTCCTTGGTGCTTGAGCAAATTAACTATGCCTCCCGCCGCTGCTAGGCGACCAAACTCGACTAACGAAGGCACATAATCGCTTCACCAAATTAACTAAAGGTCTTGCCACTCTACCACCAGACGAACGGGATACGTGCCTTGGCCTTGATGCCCAGCTACTTCGCCACGCAATTAACGACGTTGTGCAAATCTGGAGCATGTGGTCTGGTGAATCTGCGCTAGCCGCCTCAACTCTCTTCCAGTTCTCTACTCTCCACAAGACACTGGGCCATCGCGCTAAGATTTTTAAGCCACGTGTCAAGACTAATGTCCGCCGTTGGCACCTTGCGTTTCGTGCTGTCGAAAAGTGGAACTCACTGCCCCCAAGTGCCCTTGACTGTGTCACGCGCTCATTGTTATCTCCGTCTTAGTGTCGCAACTTTTGGGTTCACTATTTGTATGTAAATATCCTTTTGTATATATCTTTCTGGTACCCTATGGTCACAGAATGTTTCCAGTAAGGCTACACACAAGCTATAACTAGCTTCGTAACCATATTCTTTTATTTCAAATAAATAAATAAAAACCGAATGAATAATGCAAGGGATTTAAAAAGCCACCTCCAACAAACCCATAGGTCTGTCTCTAATAACAATAATAGGGAACTACGACTCAACCAATGAAAAGTGTGTTAATCATAAACATGTCATAATTATCTGATAAAATCACTAATATACTTTATTCTAATTTCCAGAAATTTAGAAGATGACTAAAGTTTTGTAAGAAAATCTAATAAAATTTCAAAACGACTGTTCTGTTTTTATTCTTGAATTTTTAAAAACGCTAGATTTTTTCTTATTTATAATATAACTATTTAAAAGCAGCCCCTCTAAAACAGTCTGCAGACTGTTTTAGAGGGGCTGCTTACTGTAATGGTCAGTAGTAACAAATTTGCATTCAACAGTTTTAAGAACGGTAGTAGAGATAAGTGGGTCTATCTACCGATAAGGGGGCACCTGCGGGCGGGGGAAACGGGGGTGAAACGGGCCCCTATAGGGGCCCCCTTTTGCGGCAATATTCGGCGGGGTCAAAAGGTTAGCTGAGTTACGATGTTAGGTCAATAGGTTATCTGCCCCTATGGACACGATGCAAACAGCCGTTAAATAAGGGTGAAACGGCCCCCTATAGGGCCCCCATTTTGCGTACATTTTCGGCGGGGTCAAAAGGTTAGCTGATTTACGATGTTAGGTCAATAGGTTATCTGCCCCTATGGACACGATGCAAACAGCCGTTAAATAAGGGTGAAACGGGCCCCTATAGGGCCCCCATTTTGCGTACATTTTCGGCAGGTCAATAGGGCAATAGCTGGAGGCACCCCATTTTAGGGTCAATAGATGATTTACGGGGTTGATTTACGATGTTAGGTCAATAGGTTATCTGCCCCTATGGTGGTGACACGATGTTATGCAAACAGCCGGCCCGTCATAGTTAATAGCTGGAGGCACCCCCATTTTAGGTCAAAAGGTTAGATGATTTACGATGTTATAACCCATAAAACCCAGGTGCTAACCCATTATAGGTCAATAGGTTATCTGCCCCTATGGCGGTGACACGATGTTATGCAAACAGCCTACCCGTCATAGTTAATGTCGGCGTAAAATAGCGGGCGGTCATCGGTAAAAGTGTTTTGGAAAAAAAGAGCAGAATGTATACAAATTATAAGGTTTTATTTAGATATTCAAAGTTACAGTACATTAAGCGGATGAAAACGCTTAAAGATAAAACAATTTAGTTTTAATATATTTATGGTGTGTAGATACCATAGTAAACAAATTGTAAAAGTTAAATACACAAAACATATTTTGGTTGGCCACTGTTTCTTTAAAATCGTCAATAATTTTAAATGCTGTTACGTAATTGGACGCATAGCGGACAACGGTATCATACCTTTCATGTTCATCCGATAGAAATAAATTGTTGGGTGCACATGGTTCTTTATACAATATTTCGTAAATTTTACGATAATTATCGGTTATAACGTAACCCATTAATTCAAAGAGTTTTTGGTTCACTTTAAGGAGTTGAATGTGCGAATTAATGAAATATTTGAGTCGGTCCAATTCTCGAGTTTCCGGCGCTTTGATTACGACCGACGCTTCGGATATCGTGCTTTGCAAGGTTAATTCTTTTTGGTCAGACATGGCGGCGGTCACTAGCGCGTCTGATAACGGGAACGGTGATCGAAAGGGCAGCCTTTGTGGATCATTTATTTGTTCCCAGTGGCCGTATAAATCATCCCAGGCGCGCGAAGACATTTCAAAGACCTGGTGTGTGATTTTATTGCATAGAGCTACAGATATATCGAGCTCAGACGTAAAACCCGTAGTAACGAAAAGCTCGGATGAAAGTGAATACCGAGGGTTAACTTTCCGCTGAGTCGGATCAAATTTAGACATTTTAGTGGGCCCAGGAACGTTATCTACACAGCTTCGTTTAGACATGATGCTCGAGAAACGGTTTGTAGTGTACTGCCGATGGATGACGGGGGTGAATGTCTTATATATAGCGATAATAATTTGATGACGTAATCAGGATGACGTAATGGGTTGACTCAATGACTCACGCGATTAGTCAAATTTTGCGGTGTTATGTGTATAGCGACGGCCATATTGGTAAACCAAAGAGATAGAAATTCTACAAGTCCCATTAAAAGTAAAATCAACGCGATTAGTAATGCGTTTTTAGGATTGTTCGCGATAAGCCGACTAACGGGAGAGGCGGGGATAGAACCTTCCATACCGGAAGTTATCGTTAAACTAAATTTATCAATAAACCAAAAAAGGGATTTAAACTTTATATATTTTATAAAAAACCAAATGACATACAAAGTATTAAAATAAACAAATAACTAAAATAAACAAATGACTAAAATATACAAAAAGAAATATTGACAAATAACTAATATATAGAAAGGAATTATTTACAAATGAAAAATACAAACGAGAAATGAAAAAAATATATACAATAATTAAGAGGATCTATTCCACATAGTTTATGGGGCTCCATAAAATTCTACGCGCAACAACATTCATTTATAACCATTTTTCGACAAAACGTTTGTCCCCAAAAAATATCTAACAGTTTGAAACGTCTTTTTTTAAAAAGTTTTTGAGTATATAACTCTTTCACCATGACCATCCTTCGACGCTTAAAAACAGCTGTGAAAACAATAGCTTTTTATAAACATTTCGGTGCACACTATTTTAACAATACCCGATTTGACGCGTCATGTTAAATTCAGGAGTCGTGGGTCAAACTTAATTTGCATCGTAAAAAAGGTTAGGGTTGACACAAAAAAAGAGCCCCTAAACAATTTTCCCTTCAAAGAAAAAGACCGTAGGGGCCTACATTGTTCAATTAAGACTCGAGCGGCGTGGCCCCCAAAGGATTCCACCCTAAGGGTTTGGTGTCTAATAAAATAGCGGCTCGTAAAAAAAATTGGGGCCGCTCGGAGAACAAGAAGGGCACAGGCAAAAAGTTTTTTTTCGTATATTCACCCCGCTTTGTCAAAATAGTCAAAAGAGTTTTCTGCGTTTCTTTTGAAAAACAACATGTGTCAGCGATAAAAGGATGAACAGCCACCATATTTATGGGGCTATCATTAAAGTAGCCATTGATCCATCCTTAAATTTAATAGGCTTAAAAAACATTGGGGCCCATCTTTTAGAAAACAATCGAGTTTTATATAATAGAGTTTCGACTTAACGACGTGATATTATTTTTATACAGCCTCAAAAGATACGTATAAATAGAGCCCTATCGGCCAAAGAAACTTCACTAATCAGCGGAATTCTCAAGTTGGAAGTCGTTTTCTTATCGCCTAGAAAAAATGGATAGCGAAAGCTTATGTTGGTTTCTAGACGATTTGACGGTAAATAGACCCTGGTCCGTACCGCAACTACTGCAATTTTATTACGGAATATGTTTATTTTTAAATTTAGAGCCGGGGTTTGCACCAAATAAGTTACCCGCAATCTTTAGCCGTCTGAGTTTTAAATTAATTTTGACGGTTATTGAAATTTTTGAAACTGTTCAAGCTATCCCCCACGTTCCAGAAGCGTGCCAAACGGTAGCCGAACTCCGATTATTTAATCAAGCATTACCGCCTCGGTTAGGCGAAATTATTGAAGCGAGATATAATAAGCGGGAAAAAGAATTACTCGAACTCGAGTGGGATGCTATGTTGGGTGCCGAATATGACGAACCTGTGTTGGACTACCTGAAGAGTAAGTTTTTTTTCTCGTACCGAAAAATATCTAAGAAATTAAAATATATATTTATTTTTTATAGACGCCCCTGAAATTGTCACGGTCGATGATGCTGAACCGCGTGAATCCGCCGAAATGGTGGACGACTATTTCAACGACCTACTTAACCAAAGCGGTTACGGGGAGGCGGAGGGAGATTTCCCAATTGTGGGGTATATTGAATTTGAGGACCCGAATTGCGTAATTTTGGGTCAGAATGAAAAACAGTTCCCGAACTTCAATATGACGGGAATTGAATTGGAAGCTGAAATATCGGGTAATATAGCGGAAGGGCTTGCCAGGGTCACTGAACGGGTATTACGCGATGTAAACCCCGCTGACATGGTACAACTAGTAATCCGTAGTTCGGCGCTGGGTGCGGCGCATCCCGATATAACCATTTCATTTAGGAGACGTGACCAAATTGATATCGAGGCCCTTCTCGACGAGGTATCCGAATCTATATATTCAGATGAGGAAGAAGCGTTTTTCCTGGCACCCGTTAATTTAACTTTTTCCATTGTCCGTCTCCCCCAAGGCGGTGGCTGTACGAAACGGAAACGACTAGAGACCTTTGCCATGTTTTCTAGGAATAGACAATCAATTGTCCGTATTGCGAACAGCGACTCAATCTGTCTCGCTAGAGCTCTTTGCGTCGGTGTGGCACTGTGTAAATATCAGAATGAACCCGAAAACAAAAGACTAAAAACGGTCTATGAAACTTTGTCGCATACCAAAGAAAACAATGTGGCCCAGCGAGCCGAGGCGCTCCTCCTATGCTCCAAATCGGGTGTCCGACCTAATAAAGAATGCGCGTCGCCCGAATCGATTAGAAAATTTAGAACGTATCTCAAAGAATACGATATTTTAATCTATCAAATTAAAAACAGCTGGCCGACCTTGGTGTACGATTCTAGAGTACGGGGAGGTATGGACAGAAAACGTATTGTACTTTTAAACGAGGGGGCGCATTTCAATCTAGTTAAAAATCTGGCACCCTTATTCGGGAAAGCAAAATTTTGTTCAAAGTGTCTCGAGGGGTACAGACAAGATAGCACCCACGCGTGTTCAGACTATTGTTTCGCGTGTTGCAGGGCCATAAAATGTACCGGAGATATAATAAAATGTCCCGACTGTTTACGTAAGTTTACGGGTGTCGATTGCTACGCTCATCATAAAATAAAATTAACCGGCGATAAATTATCATTATGTCAAAATTTATTTCATTGCACGGAATGTTCGATTCTAATCGATTTGACTAAACGCGACGGCCAGCTGCATTCTTGTACCGAACAGTATTGTACCGTTTGTCGTAAGTTTTCCCCCTCGGGACATCAATGTTACATCCAAGTAATAAAAGAACCGCGACGCCCGTTACCCCGTTTCGATTCCAACGGTCAGCCCACTCAAATGTGGATATTTTACGATTTTGAAACGGTCCAAACCAAACGGCACCCCGATAAGAAAAACTGTTATATTCATCAACCCATTTTATGCGTGTCGGAAACTTATTGTGTCGCGTGTGTTGATACCCCCGACGTAGCATGCAGATTTTGCGGCGTTCGCCAAAGACAATTTCTGGGTTCAGATTCCGCGCGAAACTTTTTCGAATATTTAAGAACACTGGCTCGGATAAGAAGAGTGACCGCGCTGGGACATAATGCGAGTAATTATGATACGCAACTCCTATTACAAGTTATAATGGAGAGTGCCGACTCGTTTGAGCCCGATCCGATAATAAATGGAACTCGCATCTTGCAACTGAAACTACACAATTTAACTCTATCGGATTCGTATAATTATATACCCATTCCTCTGTCGAAATTCGCGGATACGTTCGAGCTGGGTCGCGAATATACGAAAGATTTTTTCCCTCATTTTCTATTCAACGTAGTTGATAATAATTTTGACATTTACAAACCCGAACAAACAAACTACGTCTCGGAGAACTCGCTGCCCCCCTTGGAAGCTTACGGGGCCCAATATTTCACGGCGAAAGACCGCGAAAGTTTTAACAAATGGTACGCTCTCGAATCCGAAAAGAGTTCGGGATTTAATTACCTCGAAACGTTAAAACTCTATTGTTCTAGAGATACCCACATATTAGCTAAGGGTTGTTTAAAGTTTATGAAACTATTTCAAGACTTGTGCGAAGTTAATCCGTTTAGCGTGGGCGTGACTATCGCGTCAGTGTGTAGTTACGTGCTAAGGAAAAACTTTTTGGAGCCAGAAACGATTGGCATAATACCGGCTAATTTGTATCGGTTATCCGAGCCTCAATCCACCGAGGCTTTAGAATGGCTGGCTTGGGAAGCGCATGTCCGGAATGTTACCATCGTGTCAACGCTGAATGGTCGAGAACCGCGTGCTGGAAAAATTAAAATTGATGGTCTAATCGGTGAGAAAAACGCTCTACAATATCAGGGCTGTTGGTAAGTATTATTTTAAAAAGTTCGAAGAGACAAAATATAAACAGGTTTTTTTTCATTAAAGGTATCACGGTTGTAGGACTTGCTTCGGGGACTCTGTAAATAGGAACCAGCCATTATACGCTAACGCGAGCGATACCCTTAATACACGATTTTCCAACACGATGCGGACAACCAATAAACTTAAAGAAATGGGTTATACCGTCATTCAACAATGGGGGTGCGATTGGATTTTGGAAAAACAACAAAATCCAGCCATAAATGAATTTTTAAAAAATTCTAATTTTTCGGAAACTTTAACTGAACGTTTAGACCCGCGAGCCGCTTTTTTCGGGGGCAGAGTATCAGCCCTACGAACGTACTGTAACGTTGAAGGGACCGACGATAAAATATTCTACGTGGACATTTGCAGCCTGTACCCTTTTATAAACAAACGGTATTATATCGAAAAATATATATATAACGAAAACAAATATTTAAGTGTGTTTTCCTTTTTATAGTGGCAAAGTCCCCGTTGGTCATCCGACAATTCTGCTCGGTAGCGATATTCCAGCCATTGACGATTTTGAGGGATTATTGTTATGTAACGTGCTCCCGCCAACCAATTTATTCCATCCTATTCTTCCGTATCGGACCGTTAACAAAAAGTTAACGTTTACCCTATGCCGGACGTGTGCCGATTTACGGTATCAGGGTGACTGCGAGCATTCTGACGACGAAAGAATGCTTAAAGGCGTTTGGGTAATCGACGAATTAAGATGGGCGGTAAATCGCGGATACAAAATTACAAAAAAAATTGAGGCGTGGTCATACACGGTGACGCAATACGATCCTGCAACGGACAGTGGAGGGATTTTTCGAGATTACGTTGACTGTTTCCTAAAAACCAAGGTGGAGGCGAGCGGCTGGCCGTCAGATTGTCAGACCCCCGAAGCCCAGGCTGAATACATTGCGGCTTTCGAACGTCATGAAGGGGTCAAATTGGACCCTACCAAAGTCTCCAAAAACGAAGGACTTCGTGCCATCTCGAAATTAATGCTGAATTCCATGTGGGGGTCTGTATGGATTTTATTACCCCCCCCCCCCCCCCATTGGGGTTATAAATCATATTGGGTAGCGTGATAGATATTAAAACTTTTTTTTTCCAGAAAACTCGGTCAGCGATCCATTGTGACCAAAACTGAAATCGTTCGCGAACCCAAAGTGTTCTTTGAACTGCTATCAAATCCTGAAATCAACGTAAAATCGGTTTTGACAGTCAACGATACGACTCTTCTAGTGAAATCAGCCCCCATCAAGGAAGCGGAAATCCCTCTAAAACATACAAATTGCGTAATTGCCGCTTATACAACCTGTCAAGCGAGATTAGTTTTATTAAAATATCTTGAAATAGTCGGAGAGAACGCGTTATATTTGGACACTGACGCCCTCCAGTACGTCTCGAAACAACCCCTTATAACTACGGGCCATTATTTGGGCGATATGGTCAGCGAGTTATCCGGTTATGGAAAGAATTCGTTTATTTACGAAGCCGCGTATGGCGGGCCAAAAAATTACTCGTTTTGGGTGAAAAATCCGGATACGGGCGAAAAATTTAACGTTACGAAAGTGAAAGGATTTCGAATTAATGTCGGTAATCAGCATATCATTAACGGCGAAAATTTAAAAACTATGCTAGGAGTGACTGACGAAGAAACTGAAATACCGGCGGCGTTTGCCGTGCCTCTGCCCAAACAAATCCGTCGACTTCCGGATCATACGCTCGTTAGCGTCGACTTGGAAAAAGCGTATCGGCCCGTAATGGATAAAGTTCGGGTTTTATCGAATTACCGAACAGTTCCATTCGGATATAAAATACGCGCTTAAAAAAAAACCTTCGCTCTTATGCGGGCGAACCGCGGGTCGAGAGGCGCCGGTCTCCGCGGGTCGCCGTCTCGGCGTTCGAGAGAGAGAGAGAGGCGCGCGCGCGTTCTCTCTCTCGATCCGCTATCCGCGCGCGTCGGGGTCACGAGGGGGGTGTGTCTCTAGCGCGCCGGCCGCTTTCCACGTGGCAAGGGGGTGTGTCACGGGAAAACGTGTTTTGTTATTGTCAAAAATAAAAAATATTATATATAAAAACAAAATGTCCATTTTATTTCATTCTGGTTTCAGCTACGCGGTGATAATGTACCCTTTTTATCACAGTTGTAACATCATACTTTGCGGCCCTAGCCAAAGTGGTAAGACATATTTCGTAGAAAAACTGATTAAACATTTAAAACAAATGTTTGAACCTCAAATTGAAGAAATCCACTGGTTTTACGGCGAGGATCAGCCAGGATACGATAAACTTAAAAAATATAACGTTATATTTCATAAGGGTTTACCCGATCCTGACTTATTTGACGGCTCGAAACGGATACTGGCCGTTTTAGACGATTTAATGGGGGCGGGTCAAAAAGGAGAAGTTGCCCAATTGTTCACCAAAGTCTCGCATCATCGTAATGTTAGCTTTATCTACATAAGTCAAAATTTATTTCATCAGGGTCGCGGGTGTCGCGAAATTTCCCTCAATGCGCACTACATACTTTTAACGAAAAATGTACGGGACAAAACACAGATTAATTGTTTGGCGCGCCAAATGGCCCCCGATAATTCCAACTTTGTTATCGAAGCGATTTCTGACGCGACTAGAGACCCAAACTCTTACGTATTGATCGACCTTCAGAAAGATTGCCCCGATTCACATCGGATCAGAACTAATATTTTCCCCGGCGAGCAAGTCTCGGTATACATTCCGAAATAATACTTTTCCGAGGGTGGTTAGTTACCACACACCCCCCCAGCGAGTCGAATTCATTCGATGTACAATGTCTCGACGAGTCAGGTCGCAAAAACATCTGCTCGAATCGATCGGCAAATTAAAGGGCGTTAAGAGACGTAATATTTTAATTAACGCCAATAAAGAGTTGATCGAAGCAATATCTGATTGCGTGTATAATACTCTTATCGGGAATATACGTCTAACCACGCGGCAAAAACTACGATTAAAAATACACCGTAAAACGTTACGCAAAATTGCCCAGAAAAAATTGGGCTGGCAAACTAAAAAACGAATATTATTAAATCAAAAAGGTGCCGGATTTTTCTCGTTTCTTCTGCCTATTGTGTCGTCGCTCGTGGGAGCCCTAACAGGTTGAACATAAAAAATGTTAAGGTACTCGAAAAAGATGACTTTAGCGCCGATTACGCCACCCCATCAACAACTCAAACCGGATATTGACACGGAAATGGCTGATATTTTAAAAAGCGAAGCGCTCGATGACAGGACCAAGTGGAAGATATACGAAGAGATGCTATTAAAAAAGCACGCTCGAAATAAACCGATTGAAAATAACGATACGCCCAGTTTCGATACATTAGTCAATCTGTTCCCGCTAGGATACAGAGCGAGCGCCCGAGCTATATTTAATCATTTGATTTCGGACAGCGGTCGACTGCGGTGGGACAGCCAGGGGCAGATTTTATTAGACGGTGAAATACAAACGGATTCTGATATTGTTGATTTAGTATATTATCTAATAAGTCCCCACGCGCCGAGACCCCAGAGTTGGTCAAAATTTAATAACCTGGTGGGTAAACTACGGAAAATCACCCCTCAAGCCTTCCCCACCACCACCCCATTACCGTCTACTTCGTTCGTAACAGCTTCCGCCCCCCCGGGCCCCCATCTTTCGCTCGCCTCCTCCAAACGAAAGAAAACTTTGCCGTCAGCGGTCGGGCCTAATTCTTTCGCGACACCTCGACAGTCACCGAAACTTTGGTCGCCTACTATTAAGAACCGTTTACGTAAAAAAAAAACGCCGAGTGCCAAAATTTTGAAATGGGAGAGTTACCGATAAACGTAACGACTAGACTCGAAAAAATATATTTCGATTCTCGTAATCCAGCTAGCTACGGGGGTGTTGAAAAATTATACGATTCTGTCAAAGAGCTCGGAATATCTCGGGAGAATGTTGAAACGTTTTTGCAAACTCACGACGCCTATACGTTACATAGACCAGTTATTCGAAAATTCCAACGACGAAAGATTCGTGTGGGAAACAGACTAGACCTCTATCAGACTGATTTGGCAGATATGCGGTCTTTAGCGAGCGACAATTCCGGATACACATTTATTCTTACTTGTATAGATTGCTTTTCGAGAGTGGCATTTGCCGTCCCCCTAAAACGTAAGACCGGCGCGGAGGTTGCCCGCGCCCTGAAAATAATTTTTAAAGAGCGGGGCAAGCCCCGCGCTATACAGTTCGACCGTGGGTTGGAGTACGTTAATTCGACTGTTTTAAAACTCCTAAAAGAGGAGGGCATTAGACATTACCATTCCGAAAATAGCGATGTTAAAGCCGCGATGGTAGAGCGTTTTAATAGGACCCTGAAACAGCGCATGTATCGTTTTTTTACTCATAAAAACACGCGACGCTATCTCGACGAGCTGCCCAATTTAATTCATTCGTATAACGCCAGTTATCATACTGCAATTAAAATGGCTCCCTTCGATGTAAACGACAAAAATATTCTTCAAGTTTATAGAAATATTTACAAACCAGGGCAGTCTCAGCCAGCCGCCCTCAAGCCCCGAAAATGCCGTATCAAAGTCGGCGATTACGTAAGGATTACCCGAACTGCCAGACCGTTTTTAAAAGGGTACAGCGATCAAAATTGGAGCGCCGAAATATTTAAAGTTATTTTCAAGAATACTAAAAGACCTCTTCAATTTAAGCTCGTTGATTTGGCTGACGAACCCATCACGGGATATTTTTATTTCAAAGAAATTCAACGAGTTATAAAACCGGAAGAATATACAATTGACAAAGTATTAAAGAAGCGACGCTCAAAGGGTAAAGTCGAATATTTCGTTTCTTGGTTAGGGTATCCGGCTACATTCAATTCTTGGGTTTCTGCTAAAGATGTCCGAAGCCTTTTACCTAACGATACCCAGTAATTCAAATCTCGAGATATTTCCGAATAATACGGTAGCCTGTTTCACGATAAAATTACCCGAACCTATCGAATTAAAGGGGGGGTGGGAAGTTGCGTTGGTGGAAATATTGTATCCCTTTTCGTTTTACAACGTGTTGCCCTATGACAATTACGTCTATTTCCGCGTTAATCCCGCCCAACATGGGGGACAGTCTGACCCTAAAATGGTCGGGACGATGCGAGAAATCCCTCCGGGGCATTACTTGAGTATAGACCATTTACTTAAAGTAGTAAACGACACCGCGCTATGCACCGCCGCTAATGTGTGTCTTACCCACGATCCGCTGAACGGACACGTGGCGCTGGTTGGAAAAAATATTACCCCCTATGGCGTATTTATGAGTGACGGACTGAGCAACACGCTAGGATTTGAAAGAACTAAAACTATCGCGGGCAGAAGCGAGAACCCGGCTCGCTTAAATTTCCACATTCCGCCCCAAATCTTCGTTTATTCCGATATCGTCGCTGATCAAGTGGTGGGCTCGTCGCTCGTCAAATTGTTAAGAATAATAGCGGTTGACGAATCAGCCCGATTTGGTACTCATATCGAGAAAACATACATTTCACCGCATTACGTGCCCATTGAGAAGAAATACTTTGATACTATCCAAATAGATCTACGCGATGTTTATGGGAAACCAGCTCCTTTTGAGTTTGGCAATCTAACAGTAAAACTTCATTTGCGTCCAAGATGCCCTTAAGACACGTTCTTGAAAAAAGACGCTGCGTAGCGTGCCCGTACGCTCAATATTATGCCACTCAGGCGGGTGGCGCTATTCCCGACGTATACGTGGGA
Organism: Leiobunum rupestre; assembly: GCF_980474605.1. Taxonomy (NCBI): domain Eukaryota; kingdom Metazoa; phylum Arthropoda; class Arachnida; order Opiliones; family Sclerosomatidae; genus Leiobunum; species Leiobunum rupestre. The sequence goes on along the minus strand of NC_143393.1, from coordinate 25,773,145 downwards.
TCGCCGTATCAGCGGGGGCACGGGCAATTCGGAAGCGGGTTTGGGAGTTTCTTCTCCGGCTTGTACAAGCTAGCGAAACCGTTTCTTTTACGGGGGGCGAAATTTTTGGGGGGCCAAGCCCTCTCCACGGGAAAACAAGTTTTGGCTGATGTCTCGACGGGGTCATCCATACGTGAAGCTACCAAACGGCGCCTCACAGAAAAGTACGATGATCTCAAACAACAATACGGGACTGGGAAACGTAAACGCAAAACTAAAACAATTAAGAAAAGACCAAAACGCGGTGGAAAAAAATCATTAGTAGGCAGGAAACGAGCTAGAAAGGTCGTTGATATTTTCTCCTAAAATTATGGGTCATTGCGAAGCGTTAAAAAGTGAACTTGATATTTTTCAATCCGCGCCTATCCAAACGTCAATTGAGGGAGGAAAATGGACAACCTTCAAACCCATCTCGTCGCTGCGAGGCGATACCATCGAGTTTAATATTCCTGGAAGCGGGCACGAGTATATTGATTTACCGCTTACGTACCTACTTGTTAAAGCTAAAATCGTCGCCGATGACGCGGGCAAAAGTTTATTACCGTCGGATGTTGTAGGGGGGTGTAACAATTTTTTGCACACGCTATTTAATCACGCGGAAGTTTACCTTAACGGAACCTTACTGTCTCCGTCAGCTTGTTCGTACGCTTATCGGGCGTACATTGAAACTTTGTTAAATTTTGACAAGGGTGCCAAAGCGTCCCATTTAACAGGCGCGCTGTGGTACAAGGATACCCCCGGCGAAATGAATTCGGTCACTGCCAACGAGGGTTTTAAACAGCGGAAAGGATTCACGGATCAGTCGAAAGAAATAGATTTAATTGGTCCGCTGTTTCTTGACGCGCTCAATGTCGAAAAATATTTAATTAATGGCGTAGATTTACGTATTAAACTATCGCGAAGTAAAGCGAGTTTTGCGTTAATGGGTACGCCGAAGCCCGGGGTTGACTATAAAATTATAATTACGGACGCGAGCTTGTTGGTACGTCGAATACAAATTGCACCCAAAATACTTATCGCTCACGAAAACGCCTTGTCACGAGCAGCAGCAAAGTACGCTTTTACACGCACCGAAACAAAAATATTCACCATCAACTCGAATATCCGAAACACAGTTATTCCCAACGTATATTTGGGTACCCTCCCGGTTCGCTTGATTGTCGCGCTGGTGGATCACGAAGCCTACAATGGAACCCTGGCAAAAAACCCGTACGCTTTCGAACATCAAGATTTATCGAGTTTAGCTCTTTACGTGGATTCTGACGGTGTGGATTCGAAACCTATTACGCCAAACTACGACGCGGGACAATATATTCAAGCCTATCATACTTTATTCACGGGTAGCGGAATTCATTATAGAAACACCGGGATCGATATTTCCCGGGGAGATTATGCCGGGGGCTACGCTTTTTACGTCTTCGACATTTCAAACGACCATAGCGCGGGTGAGAGTCATTATTGGAACCCCTCCAGACAGGGACAGATGCGTTTGGAGCTTTCGTTCGCTAAACCAGTCCCGCAAACGTTAAGCTGCGTAGTTTTCGCCGAATTTCAAGCCAGCTTTAGCGTAGACAAAGATCGTAACGTTTCTATTGAAAACGTGTAATTATGCGCGGATCCGAGATTTTAAACATTTTGAGACGTACGCGCAATTTTATGGGCGTATTCGCTTCGGATTGTCTACCCGATAAGATTAATAGTTTTCCAGCGTCACTGGTTGTAAATCTGGACCCCCACGATGAACCCGGCAGCCATTGGGTCGCGATTTACCTTGATAAATTAAAACGGGCTTGGTATTTTGACTCTTTGGCGCTACGGCCCATTTTGCCAGCCATTAAACTTTTTTTAAAACAAAATTCGAGAAAAATCACGCCCACCAAGCGGCGACTTCAATCGACAACGAGCGTCATTTGCGGACATTATTGCGTGATTTATATACGTCACCGATCAACACGTAGAAGTCACCAAAGCTTCTTTAAGGGTTTTTCACGAAGAGACGTCAACAATGATATAATGGCCACTAGAAAATTTAACAACCTGTTACGTCATCATAAACGGAGTATAAATTCCCGTCGCGCGACTATACCCCGTTTTTATTCCTAACTAAACCCTCAGTATCGTGTCGGTGGCATGGCGAGAATGGCCGTTGTCGAATTTGACTTTCTACTAGGAAAATCCGCCTCGCGCTCCGGCGGAGAGCCCCCCGACATTGTCGTGAAGGAACTAGCTCTATCAACAGTATCGACCCCTCCCGCCGTTCAAGCTTGGACTTTCGAACAACCCTATCCAGTACAACAACTTCCGAACGCCATTAAAAGACAAAACGGCTGGGTGTCTAGGAACCTTCACGGTATTTGCTGGACCGCGGGGTATCTCCCCTATTATAAACTACCCGCCTGCCTTATATCAGCGGTATCGAGTGCGGATATGATTTTTACAAAAGGAGACGTAAAGTGTAAATTTTTAGCCGATTATACTGAGACCGCCATATACGATTTGGAAACTTTTGACTGTCCCCGAGCGGCGACTTTTGATACGCCCCCGCCAGTAAAATGTCTATTCCGACATCAAACTCTAAACACCCGACAACCGTGTTCTTTGGAACGAAGTCTACTTTTCGCCGAATGGATTACCCAGAACCGCGCTGAAATAGACAGTCAATTACGATGTCCATTTTAATTTTTTTTTGTATCACACTATAATATTTTTTTGACTCGTAAAAGAAAAATAATTTTTGTAATATATCATCTTATAAAATAAATATTTTTTATTATCTTATAAATCCGACTCGTTATTTCTCATTGCTCGCGTCATTTTTTTTAGATTACGTAATTAATAGTTCATTGTGTCCATTCATTCGCCCACGGTAGAAAAATATTATAAACGTATTTTAAAAATATTAAGTGTCAATTTATCAATGTAAAAATTATTTTATACGGTCACCTTTAAAAATAACAATGTATTCAATATAAAAACGTTTATTCACATTTTCTTTACAGCGGTTTTAATATTATGAATTTGATTAGTTTTACAATATTCTTGAAAATAAATCAGAGCAGCCATTTCCTTTTCAGTCGGCATTTTTAATTCGGCTGGCAGGTTAGATGTAGTTGGTTCGGTTGATTCCATTGTGGCACCGCGCTTTTTACATGTCCCAATAAGTTCGTTAAGATAATCGATAATTTTATCATCTGACATTTCCTCGGCCTCCGTGTAATGGAGCGATTCACTCTCATCACAATCACACGCCAGATCCGAATCTTCTTTCATTGTATTACACGATAAATGTGTCATTAAATGTTGTTTGAAACCTCTCACGGACCGGTATATTTCCGAGCATATCCCGCATTTCTTTGGTAGCCTAAGCGGAGACATCTTCCTCTTTCCCATAGCGGCTGGCTTATGAAAACCACAACGCATCTACGTAATCTTTACGTTTCATGGTGTAGATTACGTCATCTTTAGTGAGTCATTTTTATAGATTACGTCATTTTTATAGATTACGTCATTTTGGGGTTTAGACCCAGAAATATTATTCCGTAGCTCAAAGAGAATCGGGATGGCTAGTCACGAGGATCTCACCACCGTAACCGGTCGGCTAGAAACGTTCAAGCAATGGGACAACGTACACGTGAACAAGGAAGACTTGGCCCACGCCGGACTTTTCGCCGTAGACTCGGACGGCATAGTCGAATGCTACCTCTGCCACGGACAGTTAGGCAGTTGGGAAACCGGCGACGTACCCCAAACGGAACACGACAAATTTTATCCCAACTGTCCGTCACCCGCCGCTTTGGAGGGCCAAGATATCCCGCCATCCGAAAAATACATCTCCGGCGGACCTACAACCACCCCCGAGGGACCCGGCGACAACGTAACTCTTACCATCAAACGCCTCGAGGTAGAACATTTAATGAAAATGCTCGTAAAAACGCTAATTTCAGATGGTTCGTTTCAACCCTTTGAGTGAACTTTGGTATATACCCTACGAAGATCGACGTAATTACCATGATATAAATAAAATACATTTCCAAAGACGTATTTTCAATGTAAATCGTATTATACAGCCTGTACTCGAAAAATATCTTAATAAAACCTTATAATTTGTATACACTCTTCTCTTTTTTTCCAAAACACTTTTACCGATGACCGCCCGCTATTTTACGGTACGCTTAGGGGGCCGAAAGTGTTTGTCGGCGAAAACCAACCAACTCGACATTCACTATGACGGGTAGGCTGTTTGCATAACATCGTGTCACCGCCATAGGGGCAGATAACCTATTGACCTAAAATGGGTTAACACCTTGGGTTTTATGGGTTATAACATCGTAAATCAGCTAACCTTTTGACCTAAAATGGGGTGCCTCCAGCTATTAACTATGACTGGCCGGCTGTTTGCATAACATCGTGTCAGTCCACACCACCTGCGGAATAGGGGCAGATAACCTATCGTAAATCATCTAACCTATTGACCTAACCTATTGACCTGCCGAAAATGTACGCAAAATGGGGCCCCTATAGGGGGTCCGTTTCACACCTATTTAACGGCTGTTTGCATCGTGTCCATAGGGGCAGATAACCTATTGACCTAACATCGTAAATCAGCTAACCTTTTGACCTAAAATGGGGTGCCTCCAGCTATTAACTATGACTGGCCGGCTGTTTGCATAACATCGTGTCAGTCCACACCACCTGCGGAATAGGGGCAGATAACCTATCGTAAATCATCTAACCTATTGACCTAACCTTTTGACCCCACCGAAAATGTACGCAAAATGGGGCCCCTATAGGGGGTCCGTTTCACACCTATTTAACGGCTGTTTGCATCGTGTCCATAGGGGCAGATAACCTATTGACCTAACATCGTAACTCAGCTAACCTTTTGACCCCGCCGAATATTGCCGCAAAAGGGGGCCCCTATAGGGGGTCCGTTTCACACCTATTTAACGGCTGTTTGCATCGTGTCCATAGGGGCAGATAACCTATTGACCTAACATCGTAACTCAGCTAACCTTTTGACCCCGCCGAATATTGCCGCAAAAGGGGGCCCCTATAGGGGCCCGTTTCACCCCCGTTTCCCCCGCCCGCAGGTGCCCCCTTATCGGTAGATAGACCCACTTATCTCTGGTAGTTATCGTTAATTGGGCAATAAACTGTTTTGAAAACAGCAGACAACGTGCAATAAACATTGCCTAATTAGTTACAATAGTAACAATCTACTGTTCTTAAAACAGCAAACAGCTCCAAGAATAGAGGTCGGGGATGGTTAACTTTTATTCAATAGATAAAGCTCTCAAAATTATTCGTAAAACGTTTTGATCAAGTAATTTATATTTCTGAATTATTCGATTATTTTTTTGATAAATTTGTAAAATTAAACGGAAAAATGATGTTTTTTTCGATAAAAAGCTCAAATTTTCCGAATAAGACATGATTTTTAATTATTTTCCGAAATATTAACCGGAAAATTTCTTTGTTTACATCTTTTTCCCGAAAAAAATCAATTTAATCATGGATAATGATTAACCTTCCCCGACCTCTATCCAAGAAAAAGTTAGCATTGTAAATAATGAAGCTATCGGTAGAGGTCGAGGATGGTTAACTTTTATTCAATAGATAAAGATCTCAAAACTAATCGTAAAACGTTTTGATCAAGTAATTTATATTTCTGTATTATCCGAAATATTAACCGGTAAATTTCTTTGTTTACATTTTTTTCCCGAAAAAAATCAATTTAAACATGGATAATGATTAACCGTCCCCGACCTCTAGCTATCGGTATTTATAAAAACAGTAATTGACAGTTAACTAAACACCAGTTAACACCATTAGAATAGTATACACCATTGAAACAGTATATGCAACGGTTTATTGAACTGCAGGTGATGTTAAAATCCAGCATAAAGCTGTTATAAAAACAGCAAGGTATTTAGAAAACAAAACAGTAACCGACAGTTAACCATACAGCAGCAAACACCATAGGAACAGTATATTCAACCGTTTATTATACGGCATTTGATGTTACAAATGTACCAAAAAACAATTGTAACAACAGCGATGTATTTAAAAAAAACAGTAATCGACAGTTAACCAAACAGCAGCAAACATCATTGGAACCATATATGCAACCGTTTATTATTCTGAATTTGATGTTAAAAATGTACCAAAAAGCTGTAATAACAACAGCGAGTTATTTTTAAAAAAAACCAGTAATCTACAGTTAAGAAAACCGCAGCAAACACCATTGGAACAGTATATGTAACCGTTTATTATACTGTTGTTGATGTTAAAAATCTACCCAAATGTTGTTGCAAAAACAGCGTGGTGTTTACAAAAAAAAACAGTAATCGACAGTTAACCAAACAGTAGCAAACACCATTCAAACAATATATGCAACCGTTTATTATTCTGAATTTGATGTTAAAAATGTACCAAAAAGCTGTTGTAACAACAGCGAGTTATTTTAAAAAAAAACAGTAATCGACAGTTAAGCAAACCGCAGCAAACACCATTGGAACAGTATATGTAACCGTTTATTATACTGCATTTGATGTTAAAAATCTACCAAAATGCTGTTGCAAAAACAGCGAGGTTCTTTAAAAATAAACTGTCATTTTCTCTGTAATTTTAACAATGTCGATTCACTGTTATAAAAACAGCACATTACTGGCATCTACGGACGCCACTACCTTGCTGTTAAAAAAACAGTGTTTTTCCTCTGTGTGTGGTCAAATGTTACCCTCGGTACCAGAGGGGAAGTTGTCTGGTTCACCGATGGGTCTAAAACCCATCTAGGTGCGGGCGCAGGGATGTACTGCCTAACGACCAATTACGGCTTCTATGAAAGCCTTGGAATTTACGCAAGTGTCTTTCAGGCAGAGATTTCTGCTATCTGCTTCTGTGTTGACTTCTGTCTGAAGAAGAACTATCGCGGGAAAGTTATCCAAATTTGTTCGGATAGCCAGGCTGCTTTAAAAGCTCTAAACCAGTCTAGTGTTTCTTCTAGACTGGTTCTTAGCTGCTTGGATCTCCTTTTTAATCTCGGGACGCTTAATAAGGTTCAACTTTATTGGGTCCCTGGACATGAGGGGTATCATGGGAATGAAAAGGCTGACGTCTTGGCCAGGGAGGGTGCGACGGCTGGGTTCTGTGGACCAGAACCCGCTGTCCCTATCCCCCGTGGCTTGATACGCAGCCTGGTCTCCAATTACATGACTAACCGTCAACTCGAGCTTTGGCTCGAGATGCATGGCCAAAGACAGGCTAAGGAGTTTATCCCTGGCCCCTCTAGGCAAAGGGCGAAAGAACTGCTTTCGCTCTCGAAATCTAGTATAAGGTTGGTTACTGGTCTGCTTACAGGTCACTGCCAGCTTAATAGACATTTAAATCTTATTGGTATCAGTGATGACCCACTATGTAGGGCCTGCAAGGCCGAGGAGGAGACTGCCTCTCACGTTCTTTGTAGCTGCGACTTTTATGCGGCTCAAAGACTAGAGCATCTTGGGATGCATCAATTAGAAACTAACGACTTCTTTAATATGCCGGCCAAAAATATTTTAAGGTTTGTGTCGGAGATAGGACTTTTCTAAGTCATGGGTCAGGGGTGCACAATGGACCTAGGGTCGAAGTGCATGGGTGGGCATTTATGCCTCCCCGCCCCCTCTCAATAATAATAATAATAATAGTAACTGAAATAACGCCGCAGCTGCAAAACAGCGTATTAATTTTGAGTCCCCCTCAAAGATGGTTGAACGTCTGTCGCGCACATACTAAGCGAAGCTTAAGACTCAAACCCTCGCTCAAACCTATTCGGAAGACCACGAGGGTGGCTTGGCGGAGAGCATTTTGCCCGCTGAAGTGAAGCGTCATGCGTCAATGATGTCGAGGGGCTGATCAGTATCCGTAATCGGTGTAAAAAACCGTATAAAAGTGATTACGTAATCGATTAAAGATTTAACACTACCAAAGGCTTTACTCGCTGTAATCAGAATTTGAGGAAGTGGTTAGCCCCTCGAATGATGTTGCGTATTTAATAATGTATAACCTGGCAAAAATAGTTCCTTGGAAATACTTCAATGTGAATCGTCGGGTTTATCTAAAATTTAAGTTAATTCGGATTTGTTTACGCATTAATGGTTAAGTCGAATTGAAACGGGCTTTAATGGCGCGTGGACATATTTAACCAATTACCTCGAAAACTTAATAGAAACATTGAAGAATATTAAGTAATTATTGACCATTTCACGAATGCTGCTTAGCAGTTAGTTTATTCCAAACTTGACAATTTTAAATAAATATTTAAATATCCTATTGAAGTTTATGCGCGTAGAATATTTATAATGTAAAATTTAATCGCTCAAAATTGAAGGACATTCATAAATTTCTGTGGCGTACTGATGGAGGACATTTTAAAGGGAATAGAACCTCCAACGCGTTCATTATGAAAGACCCCATCAATTTCCTTTATTCCCTTCACAATCAGCGATTATCAGCGCCGCAAGTGTGAAAAGCCATGGGAGGCAGCGGAAAATATTATTTTGTTTCCGAAGGTTATACGTAATGTTGCTTTTTTTCTTCAACTGCGCCACTAGCTCTTCTTTGGTCAATTTAACTTTGTGGCAATATTTCACCGATTTCAATTTTTGTTTTCTGTGCTGCAGCATCCTCAAACTGGACCTTAATTTCTGGTACATTATACAGCGTCCACTTTTGTTTTTGGTCAATAGTTGGCAATTTTCATGGTGAGACTACATTTAATACGCCATTTCGCTCGAATCCCCAGTCCATACCTTCTTTTGGTAGCTTACGTCAAGGTTTCAGTTCTTTAATTAACTTTCACCCAAATGCCTTAATCGGCGGGTCACATCATCAACTGAACCTGATTGTTCCCCCTTTGTCCCCTACAACACCCTCTGGTATTTCACATACCACTACCACCCTTACTCCGTCAAGTACAACGGGAATGTTTCAACTAACTCCAGTCCCTACGGTGGCATGGCTTTCGATTCGATCGTCTTCAATTCCCAGTACAACTTCAAACCCAACGGCTACACATACTACCCAAGTATGGTCTTCCGGTATATCATCTGTTGGTAGAATGCCGGTAACAACGAGTGGCCCACCGTTGGTATCAGTAGGTCAACCAGTATGTCCTCCTGTCTCTTTTACGCCGTACGCAGTTCCTACGTTTATTGGACTGAATTATACAATGGGAGCCGGGGTTACACCACAAGTCCAGCCTGCCTGGACATATCCTCAAGGACTTCAGTATATACCCACACTAGTACAACCTGGGTCACCTGTTGTACCCCGTGTAGGGGCGGGTACCTCTCCTTCCTTGGGGCCACCTTCAATCCCTTCACACCCAAGAACCCCTCAGGGTCCATCACAAGTACCACCGTTCCTTTCATCAGGTGGAGTGGGTGCTCCAAATCTAGGAACAGCCGGAACACAGCAAAGTTATCCACCCCCTGGTGATCCCACTCTTATGGCGTTACTTGCACAGTTATTACTTACAAATTCTGGTGGTCTTAGAGGCCAAGATCCACCCGAAAGATTGGCGTTCCATGGAAGATCTGGAGATAGCGTATCGGAGTTCTTCAGAGAATTCGAAGAATTTGCAGCTTTTCATAAGATGCATTATATTGGTTTCGATCACTCCCAGTTGGTTTATCTTGGATGGATTTTAAATTTAGGATGAAACTTCATTATCGGGTTGATGACGCTGAAGCTAGAGCCCGAGCAGATCTTAATACTCGTCTACAAAAATCTTGCGAATCAGTCGATGAATTTTTCGGTCATTATATCAGAGTAAATCAAGGTTTACATCCACCCATTCCTGACAACGAACTCGTACTGATGATTAAGAGAAATCTTAGGAAGGAAATAAAAGGCCTTCTTGTTTTTAAAGACCCAAGATTGACCTCAGAATTGCATGACTATTGTCTGAAAATAGAACAGACGTTGGATCTAGCTAGATTTCCAGAAGCTTCCACGACTCCTACTTCAACCGTCACGATGTCAGTAGCGACTGTTCCTACTTTTTCACCAGATATCAAACAAACTCTTGACTCTTCGGGTGTGGCTGCTAAGCTGACAGTTACACCGACAGTCAATCCTCACCAACAGACTTATCAACAAATATATCCCTGGCCTTATGGAATAACCTGGCCTCACCTCTATCAACCTGTGATATCTAGTGTTGAAACAGACAGACAAGGGTTCTCTCAACCAACAGCTCCTTTTTTGTATCCTCCAATCACGCCACCCTATACCGCTATACCAGCTAACGCTATAACAACTAACCAGTGGACAAGTGTTCCACCCCGAGGACTGACTGGATTTCCAAGAGATAACTCAAATCGGCGACGTGCTGGGAACCGAAGAACTTTCGACAATAGGCAAAGGGATCTTCGAGATATGCCAACCGGTCAGGGAGAACTGATACCATCTCCACCGCAAATCCAATTGACCCAAAATGTGAGAGATAATACACCTCAATTCCAGCCTCAAGCCCTACGATCGGAAATTACCTGCTATAACTGTAATGGAAGAGGGCATATATCTCGAGATTGTCCAACACAGAGAACCCAAAGAATTCGTGACACGGGAAACGCCCGAGCGGGAGGTCGTGGACGGGGAACCCAACCTCCCGCCAATACACAATAACCCAAGATAAGGATATATCCGATCGAGAGGACAATTCTCTTCGATTGGCTATGTTACGACGAAGACGAGGATTAAAAAGCAACCCACATATGATAATCACGGAATTTGAACTTTACAAACCAGAATAGACAACGGTGTGGAGGTTTCAATGATCAGTGTAGACCAATGGCGTAACATCAAGAAAAATCGAGGAGAAGAAGCTTTTGCTCCAAATGAAAAGGTGTCCGAATGTATCGTCATGGGAGACGGAAGATAAACCTTCACCAAGGGTTCTACGATTCTGGATTTTAATGCGACTTTTGCGAATAACGAAACTCGTACTTTTACCCAGGAGTTCCACATCGTTCCCGCACTCCTTTGTGACGCCATTCTAGGTCAAGACTTTCTGGAAGATTGGAAAGTAATTATGGATTTTGGAGAAAAGACCTGCAATATCGATGGGTCAACATTGCAACTTGTACATCTTCAAGAAGACAAGAGACCTCCATCTCCTATAATGGTAAAGAACGTGCACGACGCAGTGGAAGCTACTAAACTTTCACCTACACAGAAACAAGAACTGCAGGAATTAGTTCTTCGTTTTCCTGATTTGTTCAGCGATGAACTAGGAAGAACCAGTCTTGTTGTGCATGAGATATATACCGGAAATGCTAAACCCATACATCAACGCCCGTATCGAGTCAGTGATAAGAGGAAAAGTATCATTGAACAAAGTATTTTTGATATGCTCAGAGACGGAATCATCCAACCCTCTACGTCTCCTTGGGCTTCACCAGTAGTTGTTATCGATCAAGACGATGGATTAGGAACTGGACAGACTAAGACCAGATTCTGCGTCGATCTAAGGGAAGTTAACAAAATAACAGAAAAGGATCCCTACCCAATTCCCAGGATAGAGGAAACGTTAAATAAATTAGGTCGACCCAAGTACATAACGGCCCTTGATTTAAAAAGTGGCTATTGGCAAGTTGAAATGTGTCCTCATAGTGCGCCAAAGACCGCTTTCATCACACATGCTGGAAAATATCAATTTAAAGTACTCCCGTTTGGAACTACAAATGCCCCCTCAACGTTCCAGCGTCTAATGGATGAAGTTTTTAGGGATGGTGAACCTTTTTCAGTTGTCGTATATTTAGATGACATATTAATGGCTTCAGAGACGTGGAAGGAGCACAAAAACGCCCTGGAATATGCCATGAATCGTTTAACGAATGCTGGACTAACCCTACAATTAAAGAAATGTCGTTTTGCCCAGGACGAAGCTGTAATCTTGGGACACGTGATTAACGAACAAGGAATCCACATAGATCCATCGAAGGTAGACGCCATTAAAAACTACCCGAAACCAAAGACTCTAAAACAACTTCAGAGGTTCTTAGGAATGGCTGGATGGCACCATCGTTTTATCGAGAATTTTTCTACAATTGTCTCTCCGTTAAACCGTCTGAAGAAAAAAGGAGTACCTTTTAACTGGGGAGAAGAACAAGACGAAGCATTCGAAAAAATTAAAGACGCCATATGTTCAGCACCACGGTTGGCTACCTATAAATCAGAATTACGATGTATCCTCACGAACGATGCTTCTGATAAGGGTTTAGGCGCCTTACTGTCACAAGTCCAACAAGGCGTAGAAGTCCCAATCGCCTATGCGAGTAGAAGCTTACGAAACGCTGAGCCACAGTATAATACATCAGAGAAAGAGTGTCTAGCCATATACTGGGCCATTGGCCATTTTCGTCCTTATTTGGAGAACAGACCTTTTACCGTCGTAACGGACCATAAGGCCCTTCAATGGCTTTTTGGACTAAAGGAACCCACGTCCTGACTAGTAAAATGGGCGATATATTTACAAACCTTTTATTTTAAAATAATACACAAGAAAGGAGTAGAAAATGTCGTGGCCGACTCCTTGTCGAGGGCGCCTCTCGGCTTATTAGCTATGTCGTTATCGCCTTCCACGACTCCTACGTCATCAGAAATAGAACGTCCCTCGGATCTTGACCCGGAAAATTCATCAAATCACGAGTCGGATGAATCTTACCTAGCCCACATTATACCACCATATCCGCATGCAAATTTCCACATCTTTGACCGAGATGAGATAATCACCGCTCAAAGGGAAGATCTCGACATGACCGATATAGTCGAACAACTTAATCAAGACAATCCACAGGAACACCCACTTTATGAAATACATAACAACCTGATATACAGAAAAGCATCAGGGGTGCGTCCTCCAAGAATATATCTTCCAAAACCTCTTCGTAGAGAAGTCCTAAGACTACTTCACGACCATCCACTATCTGCTCACCGTGGACGAGACAAAACTCTCACCGATTTTGGTGCCTACTATGTCAACAGTACAAAATACGAAATAGACGAACCCCAGGATTAATGCAATCCACTGAACCAACGTCGCCTTTGGATAAAATTGGGACAGACATTATGGGTCCGTTCCCCACAAGCCGTAGAGGGTACAAGTATTTGATCGTATTTACAGACTACATGACTAAATATGTGGAGTTGATCCCCTTGAAAAACATCACCGCTGAATCGTGTGCTAAAGCACTGAAAAACATTGTATGTAGGTGGGGATCACCGAAACAAATACTAAGTGATCGAGGAACGAAGTTTGTGTCCTCCCTTTGGAAGGACACTTGCAAGCTATTTCAAATAAGTCCTATTCATACGACCCCCTACCATCCCCAGTCGGATTTAACAGAACGTGTCAACAGAGTTTTAGGAGAAACCATTTCCATATATGTGGGCAATAATCACAGGATCTGGGACGAAACGTTAAACTCCATAGCCTTTGCAATTAACTCTGCTCCACATGACACCACCAAAAGATCGCCATTCTATCTTAATATGTGTGGACCTCGGAATGCCAGTGGAAGAATTCGAGGATAGAACTGCCACAATCTTGGAACTGCAACATCAGTGGAAATTAGCGAAGGACTTCACGAAACTGGCGCAATCGAAGCAAAAGAAATATTACGACCAAAGACGAGAAGCACTTGAATTTAACGTTGGAATGTTCGTCTGGAGGTTAACACATCCTCTCTCCAGGGCGGACATAGGCCAGATGGCTAAATTAAGTCCAAAATGGTCAGGACCCTACCGTATTATTGAGAAGCGAAGTCCATTAATATATGTTCTCCAAGATATTGTGTCAGGTTCCAACGTTGGAGCGATTGACATTGATCAACTTAAATTATACCAATGGAAGACAACAGCCACCCCGAAACGGAAAGTTCCCAAAGTGGAAGAGAAGAAGAGGAAACCCAAAACCCTGAAGCCCTGGAGGGAACTCGAGAAAACCGAATAGGCGAAGACCAAGGTCCACCACCTCCCTCAATAATGACTTCAAACTCGGAACAAACCCCAACTAATATGATGTCTCAACCTACTTCTCCCTCCAAGAATTCTTCACAAACAAGCTCCTCGAAAGACGAGATACACATGCCGATATCCCGTCATGACAAGCGATTAGTACATTCGCTTAGTACTTCATCAGAGAATCCACAAGTACGAAAACGAGTAAAGGCTGACGTTATTGATGACAATAAAGAGTCAGGAATACAGACAATACCTAAAAAAGTAGTTGTCTCAAGCTTGGAAGATATAGTAAAACCCCTGTCATCAAGGTCAAGTTCTGAGAGCGAAGAAATACAAAAAAATAACGCGGAGAACGAGGACCATCTAGCCGCCATAAATAGAGGACGTGAGTTATTAAAACGTCACCGGCAAACCTCATCGGGTAGCAGTCATCCCTCAGAAGTACGACCTCGCCTAGGATCTCCTAGGAAAGAAATAACCGTAGCACAATCCGCCAGTGTGTACGATGTCGATAGCGATTCCTCCACGACCAGTGCTGAACAACCGTCTGTTCGAGAAGATGCCCCTACAAATTTGGAAAAACCATTTAAAAACGGATGGGTCAGAGAACTATGTTATCGCCACACACGACAGCCTGGAAAGGTCGCATTTGACATTTATTACTACCCTCCGGGAGTAAAACCAAAACGCCTCCGATCCCCACGAGAAATTGAGCGCTATCTAAATGTAAATAAAATAACTACTTTAGAAGTGGACGATTTTGATTTTCGACGACACCCCATATCGAAGCCACCTTGGGAACGGATAAAACTAGCCCGACCTGGTCACTCGACCAAGGCTAGTCAGTAAAATAAATTAATACTTTTGAATTTCACAGGAAGAACAAGCGACGCGAAGGTCCACAGATTTACAGACATCCCTCGTTTCCTTCCTAACTGAAAGACCCGATAAAAGAGATTCCGGACATTCCGAAGTTCATCTAATTGAAGCCGAATATTTTCACCCGGACTCTGACACTCTCATTCTATATCCAAGTTCAGATGAACAACTCTTTTTATCCGAAGATGAAAAAAGCTTTCAACATGCCTATCCTTCCAGTACCAAGGAAGGAGTTATAAAGGATCCCACGCTAGCCAATGACGAAGTTTCAGCAGATTACGGTTATATAAAACCACAGCTCTCTTTTCATGAGTTACACCCAGTTCAAGAATGGCCTCTCACTGCGTATGGAAGTCTGCCGATATCTCCTAACCGCCGAAGAGAATTAAACCAAGTTGAGAAACAACAAGCTAGACAGGCTCTTGAAGAACCACCTCTGAACCGACAATCGATCCCTGTTGGATGGCCTGGAATGTCGAAGCAACAAATTGCTTCCCTATATCCTGTTGACGAAACCGGCTGGCCCATGGTGAAACCCCCTCCGCCTGGCTATAGGTGCATAGTATGTAAAAAGACCAATCTTCATGTAACTACGTTGTGCCCTCAACGATTCGACAACCGCCGAAGAAAGCGCAAACAAAAAAAATATATACTAAACACGAAGACTCTTATTTGCCATAAACATTAAAACTTTATTTTGTGGGAGGATGCAACGGGAGGTTGCAGCTCCTTATGTTGTCACATATATTTGTAAGATTTAGAATTTGTGCGTTCGCGCCGAAATTTCACCTTCCGCCAGATGGCGAAAATTTTTCTTTTTTAGCGCGAACTGAGTGGAGTTGCATCAGCGTTGCCAACCTGTACGATAATTATCGTTTTGTACGATAATTTCACCTTCCGTACGATGTACGATATCACAACGTACGATATCGGCAATTGTACGATAATTCAGTAGGATGTACGATATTACAACGTACGATATCGGCAGTGGTACGATAATTCAGTAGGATGTACTATATTACAACGTACGATATTGACAATTGTACGATAATTCAGTAGGAATGAGTTTTTGTTATGTACGTTGTTGAAAAATACCAGTTTTGACGCTAAATTACAGTACGCTCTAAAAAAAATAGTACCATTTATAATAAATGCAAAATGGTATTTGAACCATAATTATAGTACGTATGGCAACGCTGCCGGTGATTCTCTATTCATCTATGTCTAAAGAGAGAGAAGAACCGTTCCCTCTTTTAATTTCGCCCCCCTTTTCTACTCGCTAGTCAGACCTCTAGATTTTTTTGAAGCGTACGATAAATAGAACTGAAATACGATAATTTTCGGGTGTTGGTACGATAATTCTATTCGATCAGGTTGGCAACGCTGAGTTGCATTTTGTTTTAAAAATTTTTTTCAGTGTGAAGGTTGAAACGTGGCGAGGAGTGTAAAGATTTCTGGATAGTTTCAGCTGAATATATTTGCACCAATTATTAAAACTAGTAATGGATATTTATTGTCTCAATCATTAAAACTCTATATCGTCATGGAAAGGTGTTGGGAAAAGGTATGAGTTTAATAATTATGATTAAAAATACAGAGGGGCGATAGGCCTATGTGAGTGGGAAATTTGTAATCGGATAGAACAAGACAAGGGTTAGTCGAGGTACTGTTCGGTTACACTTGTAAATCCAATAATATCTCCTGTCGACTTCTTATAGACAAGATCCTCATTGATTTTAGCTTCGTCCATTAATATTGCAAAATATTGTTTTCAACATAGAGAGTTGCACACGTAAAAACACATTTCGAAAGGAATTGTCATCTGATTTATCTTTTAGATCTGTTTCTAGTATATTAAGTAAAGCATCGTGATCCAATTCAGAAACGGTAGTTCCCTTTTTCTTTATTTGCAATGCACATTTCTGTTTCAGCCTTTTATTTTGTTTCCGAAGGTTATACGTAATGTTGCTTTTTTTCTTCAACTGCGCCACTAGCTCTTCTTTGGTCAATTTAACTTTGTGGCAATATTTCACCGATTTCAATTTTTGTTTTCTGTGCTGCAGCATCCTCAAACTGGACCTTAATTTCTGGTACATTATACAGCGTCCACTTTTGTTTTTGGTCAATAGTTGGCAATTTTCATAGTGATAAGCGTTTGATGGCCAACAGAAATTAGAAGTTTTCAGATTCCGCTCTTTTGCTATTTCTATTAATTTAGTATCCATATTTCCAGAGCACACATGTAATTTTTCTAGACAATCCAAAAAAGAACATAAATCTGTAGTATTTAAAACCTTGACAGGAAACTGAGGAATAGCTTTATGCGATACTACTATACTCTATTGAGTACCATAAGTTGAAGGTCGTGATTCTGATTTAATGTAATAGTTAAAATTATACCATTGGTTAATCGGTTTTTCTTCAAGATTTCGAGACTGTCACTGGTAAATGTAAATTCCCAGTTTCTAGGTAGTGGTTGACTATTAAAGAAATCACCTATCTTTTCAACATCAAGCTAAGGTTTCTTACAATAGCTATGATCATTGGTATCGAAAACGTCATATTCCGGGCAAGCTTCAAAAGCTAAAGGTGGCGTTAAATCAGTCTCTTCATTATTGCCCATTTCCTCTAAATTCAGTTCTTGATTTTGATTTTCATATTGATATTCTGCACTAGTGTCAGGTGGGTTATTTATTCGACTGTATGTCTTTATGGTTTGCGAATTAACATTTCTAGACTATAACAAAAAGTATTACTACAAAATTAAACTAAATAGTGGTATAGCTTGCTTACCATAGTACTTGTTTGGTGTGTGGAAACATCTCGAGTGTGAAAGATAGGGTTCAGATATTCCACAATTGGTCCCTTACATCCCATAAAATGATTTGAACAAATATAAGTGTTTTTGGATACCCGATCAGCATGAAAATCTTCTCGGTCTAGCCACTTAATCCAATTTTCACATTTCTCTGAAGATCTCTTGGGCTTAGGCCAAGGGGTAAATTCAACTCCAGTCATGTAGCTCTTGTAATAATACCGGGAATCACTTTTACATTGCTTAACAATGCACGTTTTCGTTCTCATTGTGAACTGAATTAAGAATTATCAATTTAAGTTAATTACTAAAACGTTAGTTACACACTGAAATCCATTCAAAGACGAGACTAGCAATGTTTTAAAACATTCTCTATAAGCAGACGCCACTACTATCACGTGGTCGAAAAACCATCGTTTTTACTCCCACAGATGGCGCACGTTTCTTATCTGTATCACCGTTTATTCCCCCCTTTTAAAGGCAGCCGCAACGAAGCACCGCCGCGGCTAAAAGCACTGTGGAAGCTACTACTGCTCCGTCCCTGTCTTTCATCGTCCTTGGTGAAATATTGGGAAACCACTGAAAAAGAGAAAGGATAATTTGTTTTTGAAAATTTTAACGCAGTTACAGTTCACACTGAACTCTGAACTCAGGGGGGTGAGATTACTCCCCGAGGGGAGTTCGGTGACCTTTTCTCCGAATTGTTAAAAGCCGAAAGCCGCTCGCACGTTTCGTTTTCGCAAAATACGGATGTTTCGATCGGTTTCGATTTTAATGGGGCATTCTTCCAACATGGCTAATGAAGTAAAAACTATTACGAGCTTATTTATTGCAATTCGGGCCATTTCACATTTCCTACTAATTAATCAACGATTGATAACTCAACTGATGAATGTGAAGAAATCATTAAGAGAAAAAGGTACTTTCTAATGAGTCAACGAAGACAACTATGCCAAACGGAAAAGGTAAAACTTAAATTAATTTTACCTGATTTTTTAATTTTTAACTTCGGTAATACGTTTATACAGAGAAGCTGATCTAGAAGGAACCATTGTTGTACCTGATGTTACTGAAAAAGATTTCATAGCTCATTTTCGCTTTACAAGAGGCATTTTCGGACATTGTGGATAAAGTTTACGCCATATGCGATCACGAAAAAAACATTACCAGTGAAGAATAAAGAAGCGATAGAGCTTAAAGTATTCGCATCTTGCGCGGAATATAATGTCATCGCATCGTTATTTAGAGTCGGAAATCCACGGTGCACGATTGCTTCAAAGCATTTTATTTCTTTAGCATCTAAATGCTTAATCCCGATGGCTAACTTATGAAAAAAGCGGAAGAATTTGAATCCCTTTGGAACTTCCCAATGACGGTAGATGTCACTTCCATATTTGTTCACCGAAAGAATACTATAGTTTTTGAAGGAGCACTCTTTTTTTAAATAGAGCTAATACCCAAGGCACCACCTTCGACCACATAAGCAATGTTGCTTGTGCGTGATCAAGTAACAGGTGGCCGGGTTACAATGCGTAGGAGGGTGGTGGCAAGCCCTTCGTGCCCCGCGAGCCAACCGTCAGCTCCCTACACTTACTATTACCGTTAACCTCAGCAAGTTTTTATGGGAAGGGGAAACCAAAGATCTCAGGGGAAAACCCCTTTAACGAGTGTGGGGAGAACTTATAAACTCTAAGCAGAAGGAGTGGTTTCGGATTTTCACCCAGTGCCACTAGCTCGAATCGAACCAGGCTCCTCTCGCTGCGAGGCGAAAGCGCTAACCACTCCGCCTTTTTCCGCCTCAGATGAAGGAAGCGATGAAAGTATATTTCACCGAAGATTACGTTTAGCCCGTAGAGTGATTGAAAATGTATTAGGGCGACTAAAATGTCGATTTAGACGACTCAGAAAACAACTGGAACTAAAACTTCCGACGTAGCGCCTATGATTAACGTTGCTTTGGCTCTTAACAGCATCGCCGAAGACTGTTAAATTACTGTTGAAAAAAGAAAGGTTGTGAAAATTATCGCCAGCATGAAAGCTAGGCGACCTGCTCAAGTAAATGGACAAAAACGAAGACGACGACGGCAAAAAAAATTAGGTACTTTTTATACCAAAAAAAGTAGTAGTGAAGACGATGACGCGAGGGTCGGACATTCGGATTTTGTGGATTTGTTGATTTTTCTCTTGGATTTTGTGGATTTGCGAATTTAGCTCTTGGATTTTGTGGATTTGTGGATTTAGCTCTTGGATTTGTGGATTTTGGAAAATACACCTAATTTTTAAAAAATCCTCGAATTGGTATTTTTTGCTGGATTTGTGGATTTTTCTATTGGATTTTGTGGATTTTTTCTTGGATTTTGTGGATTTGTGAAAAATCCAAGATTTTTAAAAAATCCAAAATTATTTGAGGAAATTTTCGTGGATTTTCGATTTTTCTGTGGATTTGTGGATTTTGCTCTTGGATTTTGTGGATTTTTTGGATTTGTGCCGGGTTACAATGCGTAGGAGGGTGGTGGCAAGCCCTTCGTGCCACGCAAGCCAACCGTCAGCTCCTTACACTATTACCATTAACCTCACCTCAGCAAGTTTTTATAGGAAGGTGAAACTGAAGATCTCGGGGGAAAACCCCTTTAACGAGTTTTTTAAAAATCCTCGAATTGGTATTTTTTGCTGGATTTGTGGATTTTTCTATTGGATTTTGTGGATTTTTTCTTGGATTTTGTGGATTTGTGAAAAATCCAAGATTTTTAAAAAATCCAAAATTATTTGAGGAAATTTTCGTGGATTTTCGATTTTTCTGTGGATTTGTGGATTTTGCTCTTGGATTTTGTGGATTTTTTGGATTTGTGCCGGGTTACAATGCGTAGGAGGGTGGTGGCAAGCCCTTCGTGCCACGCAAGCCAACCGTCAGCTCCCTACACTATTACCATTAACCTCACCTCAGCAAGTTTTTATAGGAAGGTGAAACTGAAGATCTCGGGGGAAAACCCCTTTAACGAGTTTTTTAAAAATCCTCGAATTGGTATTTTTTGCTGGATTTGTGGATTTTTCTATTGGATTTTGTGGATTTTTTCTTGGATTTTGTGGATTTGTGAAAAATCCAAGATTTTTAAAAAATCCAAAATTATTTGAGGAAATTTTCGTGGATTTTCGATTTTTCTGTGGATTTGTGGATTTTGCTCTTGGATTTTGTGGATTTTTTGGATTTGTGCCGGGTTACAATGCGTAGGAGGGTGGTGGCAAGCCCTTCGTGCCACGCAAGCCAACCGTCAGCTCCCTACACTATTACCATTAACCTCACCTCAGCAAGTTTTTATAGGAAGGTGAAACTGAAGATCTCGGGGGAAAACCCCTTTAACGAGTTTTTTAAAAATCCTCGAATTGGTATTTTTTGCTGGATTTGTGGATTTTTCTATTGGATTTTGTGGATTTTTTCTTGGATTTTGTGGATTTGTGAAAAATCCAAGATTTTTAAAAAATCCAAAATTATTTGAGGAAATTTTCGTGGATTTTCGATTTTTCTGTGGATTTGTGGATTTTGCTCTTGGATTTTGTGGATTTTTTGGATTTGTGCCGGGTTACAATGCGTAGGAGGGTGGTGGCAAGCCCTTCGTGCCACGCAAGCCAACCGTCAGCTCCCTACACTATTACCATTAACCTCACCTCAGCAAGTTTTTATAGGAAGGTGAAACTGAAGATCTCGGGGGAAAACCCCTTTAACGAGTTTTTTAAAAATCCTCGAATTGGTATTTTTTGCTGGATTTGTGGATTTTTCTATTGGATTTTGTGGATTTTTTCTTGGATTTTGTGGATTTGTGAAAAATCCAAGATTTTTAAAAAATCCAAAATTATTTGAGGAAATTTTCGTGGATTTTCGATTTTTCTGTGGATTTGTGGATTTTGCTCTTGGATTTTGTGGATTTTTTGGATTTGTGCCGGGTTACAATGCGTAGGAGGGTGGTGGCAAGCCCTTCGTGCCACGCAAGCCAACCGTCAGCTCCCTACACTATTACCATTAACCTCACCTCAGCAAGTTTTTATAGGAAGGTGAAACTGAAGATCTCGGGGGAAAACCCCTTTAACGAGTTTTTTAAAAATCCTCGAATTGGTATTTTTTGCTGGATTTGTGGATTTTTCTATTGGATTTTGTGGATTTTTTCTTGGATTTTGTGGATTTGTGAAAAATCCAAGATTTTTAAAAAATCCAAAATTATTTGAGGAAATTTTCGTGGATTTTCGATTTTTCTGTGGATTTGTGGATTTTGCTCTTGGATTTTGTGGATTTTTTGGATTTGTGCCGGGTTACAATGCGTAGGAGGGTGGTGGCAAGCCCTTCGTGCCACGCAAGCCAACCGTCAGCTCCCTACACTATTACCATTAACCTCACCTCAGCAAGTTTTTATAGGAAGGTGAAACTGAAGATCTCGGGGGAAAACCCCTTTAACGAGTTTTTTAAAAATCCTCGAATTGGTATTTTTTGCTGGATTTGTGGATTTTTCTATTGGATTTTGTGGATTTTTTCTTGGATTTTGTGGATTTGTGAAAAATCCAAGATTTTTAAAAAATCCAAAATTATTTGAGGAAATTTTCGTGGATTTTCGATTTTTCTGTGGATTTGTGGATTTTGCTCTTGGATTTTGTGGATTTTTTGGATTTGTGCCGGGTTACAATGCGTAGGAGGGTGGTGGCAAGCCCTTCGTGCCACGCAAGCCAACCGTCAGCTCCCTACACTATTACCATTAACCTCACCTCAGCAAGTTTTTATAGGAAGGTGAAACTGAAGATCTCGGGGGAAAACCCCTTTAACGAGTTTTTTAAAAATCCTCGAATTGGTATTTTTTGCTGGATTTGTGGATTTTTCTATTGGATTTTGTGGATTTTTTCTTGGATTTTGTGGATTTGTGAAAAATCCAAGATTTTTAAAAAATCCAAAATTATTTGAGGAAATTTTCGTGGATTTTCGATTTTTCTGTGGATTTGTGGATTTTGCTCTTGGATTTTGTGGATTTTTTGGATTTGTGCCGGGTTACAATGCGTAGGAGGGTGGTGGCAAGCCCTTCGTGCCACGCAAGCCAACCGTCAGCTCCCTACACTATTACCATTAACCTCACCTCAGCAAGTTTTTATAGGAAGGTGAAACTGAAGATCTCGGGGGAAAACCCCTTTAACGAGTTTTTTAAAAATCCTCGAATTGGTATTTTTTGCTGGATTTGTGGATTTTTCTATTGGATTTTGTGGATTTTTTCTTGGATTTTGTGGATTTGTGAAAAATCCAAGATTTTTAAAAAATCCAAAATTATTTGAGGAAATTTTCGTGGATTTTCGATTTTTCTGTGGATTTGTGGATTTTGCTCTTGGATTTTGTGGATTTTTTGGATTTGTGCCGGGTTACAATGCGTAGGAGGGTGGTGGCAAGCCCTTCGTGCCACGCAAGCCAACCGTCAGCTCCCTACACTATTACCATTAACCTCACCTCAGCAAGTTTTTATAGGAAGGTGAAACTGAAGATCTCGGGGGAAAACCCCTTTAACGAGTTTTTTTAAAATCCTCGAATTGGTATTTTTTGCTGGATTTGTGGATTTTTCTATTGGATTTTGTGGATTTTTTCTTGGATTTTGTGGATTTGTGAAAAATCCAAGATTTTTAAAAAATCCAAAATTATTTGAGGAAATTTTCGTGGATTTTCGATTTTTCTGTG
Source organism: Leiobunum rupestre (assembly GCF_980474605.1). Lineage (NCBI taxonomy): Eukaryota > Metazoa > Arthropoda > Arachnida > Opiliones > Sclerosomatidae > Leiobunum > Leiobunum rupestre. The sequence goes on along the minus strand of NC_143393.1, from coordinate 25,749,707 downwards.
GATTTGTGGATTTTGCTCTTGGATTTTGTGGATTTTTTGGATTTGTGCCGGGTTACAATGCGTAGGAGGGTGGTGGCAAGCCCTTCGTGCCACGCAAGCCAACCGTCAGCTCCCTACACTATTACCATTAACCTCACCTCAGCAAGTTTTTATAGGAAGGTGAAACTGAAGATCTCGGGGGAAAACCCCTTTAACGAGTTTTTTAAAAATCCTCGAATTGGTATTTTTTGCTGGATTTGTGGATTTTTCTATTGGATTTTGTGGATTTTTTCTTGGATTTTGTGGATTTGTGAAAAATCCAAGATTTTTAAAAAATCCAAAATTATTTGAGGAAATTTTCGTGGATTTTCGATTTTTCTGTGGATTTGTGGATTTTGCTCTTGGATTTTGTGGATTTTTTGGATTTGTGCCGGGTTACAATGCGTAGGAGGGTGGTGGCAAGCCCTTCGTGCCACGCAAGCCAACCGTCAGCTCCCTACACTATTACCATTAACCTCACCTCAGCAAGTTTTTATAGGAAGGTGAAACTGAAGATCTCGGGGGAAAACCCCTTTAACGAGTTTTTTAAAAATCCTCGAATTGGTATTTTTTGCTGGATTTGTGGATTTTTCTATTGGATTTTGTGGATTTTTTCTTGGATTTTGTGGATTTGTGAAAAATCCAAGATTTTTAAAAAATCCAAAATTATTTGAGGAAATTTTCGTGGATTTTCGATTTTTCTGTGGATTTGTGGATTTTGCTCTTGGATTTTGTGGATTTTTTGGATTTGTGCCGGGTTACAATGCGTAGGAGGGTGGTGGCAAGCCCTTCGTGCCACGCAAGCCAACCGTCAGCTCCCTACACTATTACCATTAACCTCACCTCAGCAAGTTTTTATAGGAAGGTGAAACTGAAGATCTCGGGGGAAAACCCCTTTAACGAGTTTTTTAAAAATCCTCGAATTGGTATTTTTTGCTGGATTTGTGGATTTTTCTATTGGATTTTGTGGATTTTTTCTTGGATTTTGTGGATTTGTGAAAAATCCAAGATTTTTAAAAAATCCAAAATTATTTGAGGAAATTTTCGTGGATTTTCGATTTTTCTGTGGATTTGTGGATTTTGCTCTTGGATTTTGTGGATTTTTTGGATTTGTGCCGGGTTACAATGCGTAGGAGGGTGGTGGCAAGCCCTTCGTGCCACGCAAGCCAACCGTCAGCTCCTTACACTATTACCATTAACCTCACCTCAGCAAGTTTTTATAGGAAGGTGAAACTGAAGATCTCGGGGGAAAACCCCTTCAACGAGTTTTTTAAAAATCCTCGAATTGGTATTTTTTGCTGGATTTGTGGATTTTTCTATTGGATTTTGTGGATTTTTTCTTGGATTTTGTGGATTTGTGAAAAATCCAAGATTTTTAAAAAATCCAAAATTATTTGAGGAAATTTTCGTGGATTTTCGATTTTTCTGTGGATTTGTGGATTTTGCTCTTGGATTTTGTGGATTTTTTGGATTTGTGCCGGGTTACAATGCGTAGGAGGGTGGTGGCAAGCCCTTCGTGCCACGCAAGCCAACCGTCAGCTCCCTACACTATTACCATTAACCTCACCTCAGCAAGTTTTTATAGGAAGGTGAAACTGAAGATCTCGGGGGAAAACCCCTTTAACGAGTTTTTAAAAAATCCTCGAATTGGTATTTTTTGCTGGATTTGTGGATTTTTCTATTGGATTTTGTGGATTTTTTCTTGGATTTTGTGGATTTGTGAAAAATCCAAGATTTTTAAAAAATCCAAAATTATTTGAGGAAATTTTCGTGGATTTTCGATTTTTCTGTGGATTTGTGGATTTTGCTCTTGGATTTTGTGGATTTTTTGGATTTGTGCCGGGTTACAATGCGTAGGAGGGTGGTGGCAAGCCCTTCGTGCCACGCAAGCCAACCGTCAGCTCCCTACACTATTACCATTAACCTCACCTCAGCAAGTTTTTATAGGAAGGTGAAACTGAAGATCTCGGGGGAAAACCCCTTTAACGAGTTTTTTAAAAATCCTCGAATTGGTATTTTTTGCTGGATTTGTGGATTTTTCTATTGGATTTTGTGGATTTTTTCTTGGATTTTGTGGATTTGTGAAAAATCCAAGATTTTTAAAAAATCCAAAATTATTTGAGGAAATTTTCGTGGATTTTCGATTTTTCTGTGGATTTGTGGATTTTGCTCTTGGATTTTGTGGATTTTTTGGATTTGTGCCGGGTTACAATGCGTAGGAGGGTGGTGGCAAGCCCTTCGTGCCACGCAAGCCAACCGTCAGCTCCTTACACTATTACCATTAACCTCACCTCAGCAAGTTTTTATAGGAAGGTGAAACTGAAGATCTCGGGGGAAAACCCCTTTAACGAGTTTTTTAAAAATCCTCGAATTGGTATTTTTTGCTGGATTTGTGGATTTTTCTATTGGATTTTGTGGATTTTTTCTTGGATTTTGTGGATTTGTGAAAAATCCAAGATTTTTAAAAAATCCAAAATTATTTGAGGAAATTTTCGTGGATTTTCGATTTTTCTGTGGATTTGTGGATTTTGCTCTTGGATTTTGTGGATTTTTTGGATTTGTGCCGGGTTACAATGCGTAGGAGGGTGGTGGCAAGCCCTTCGTGCCACGCAAGCCAACCGTCAGCTCCCTACACTATTACCATTAACCTCACCTCAGCAAGTTTTTATAGGAAGGTGAAACTGAAGATCTCGGGGGAAAACCCCTTTAACGAGTTTTTTAAAAATCCTCGAATTGGTATTTTTTGCTGGATTTGTGGATTTTTCTATTGGATTTTGTGGATTTTTTCTTGGATTTTGTGGATTTGTGAAAAATCCAAGATTTTTAAAAAATCCAAAATTATTTGAGGAAATTTTCGTGGATTTTCGATTTTTCTGTGGATTTGTGGATTTTGCTCTTGGATTTTGTGGATTTTTTGGATTTGTGCCGGGTTACAATGCGTAGGAGGGTGGTGGCAAGCCCTTCGTGCCACGCAAGCCAACCGTCAGCTCCTTACACTATTACCATTAACCTCACCTCAGCAAGTTTTTATAGGAAGGTGAAACTGAAGATCTCGGGGGAAAACCCCTTTAACGAGTTTTTTAAAAATCCTCGAATTGGTATTTTTTGCTGGATTTGTGGATTTTTCTATTGGATTTTGTGGATTTTTTCTTGGATTTTGTGGATTTGTGAAAAATCCAAGATTTTTAAAAAATCCAAAATTATTTGAGGAAATTTTCGTGGATTTTCGATTTTTCTGTGGATTTGTGGATTTTGCTCTTGGATTTTGTGGATTTTTTGGATTTGTGCCGGGTTACAATGCGTAGGAGGGTGGTGGCAAGCCCTTCGTGCCACGCAAGCCAACCGTCAGCTCCCTACACTATTACCATTAACCTCACCTCAGCAAGTTTTTATAGGAAGGTGAAACTGAAGATCTCGGGGGAAAACCCCTTTAACGAGTTTTTTAAAAATCCTCGAATTGGTATTTTTTGCTGGATTTGTGGATTTTTCTATTGGATTTTGTGGATTTTTTCTTGGATTTTGTGGATTTGTGAAAAATCCAAGATTTTTAAAAAATCCAAAATTATTTGAGGAAATTTTCGTGGATTTTCGATTTTTCTGTGGATTTGTGGATTTTGCTCTTGGATTTTGTGGATTTTTTGGATTTGTGCCGGGTTACAATGCGTAGGAGGGTGGTGGCAAGCCCTTCGTGCCACGCAAGCCAACCGTCAGCTCCCTACACTATTACCATTAACCTCACCTCAGCAAGTTTTTATAGGAAGGTGAAACTGAAGATCTCGGGGGAAAACCCCTTTAACGAGTTTTTTAAAAATCCTCGAATTGGTATTTTTTGCTGGATTTGTGGATTTTTCTATTGGATTTTGTGGATTTTTTCTTGGATTTTGTGGATTTGTGAAAAATCCAAGATTTTTAAAAAATCCAAAATTATTTGAGGAAATTTTCGTGGATTTTCGATTTTTCTGTGGATTTGTGGATTTTGCTCTTGGATTTTGTGGATTTTTTGGATTTGTGCCGGGTTACAATGCGTAGGAGGGTGGTGGCAAGCCCTTCGTGCCACGCAAGCCAACCGTCAGCTCCTTACACTATTACCATTAACCTCACCTCAGCAAGTTTTTATAGGAAGGTGAAACTGAAGATCTCGGGGGAAAACCCCTTTAACGAGTTTTTTAAAAATCCTCGAATTGGTATTTTTTGCTGGATTTGTGGATTTTTCTATTGGATTTTGTGGATTTTTTCTTGGATTTTGTGGATTTGTGAAAAATCCAAGATTTTTAAAAAATCCAAAATTATTTGAGGAAATTTTCGTGGATTTTCGATTTTTCTGTGGATTTGTGGATTTTGCTCTTGGATTTTGTGGATTTTTTGGATTTGTGCCGGGTTACAATGCGTAGGAGGGTGGTGGCAAGCCCTTCGTGCCACGCAAGCCAACCGTCAGCTCCCTACACTATTACCATTAACCTCACCTCAGCAAGTTTTTATAGGAAGGTGAAACTGAAGATCTCGGGGGAAAACCCCTTTAACGAGTTTTTTAAAAATCCTCGAATTGGTATTTTTTGCTGGATTTGTGGATTTTTCTATTGGATTTTGTGGATTTTTTCTTGGATTTTGTGGATTTGTGAAAAATCCAAGATTTTTAAAAAATCCAAAATTATTTGAGGAAATTTTCGTGGATTTTCGATTTTTCTGTGGATTTGTGGATTTTGCTCTTGGATTTTGTGGATTTTTTGGATTTGTGCCGGGTTACAATGCGTAGGAGGGTGGTGGCAAGCCCTTCGTGCCACGCAAGCCAACCGTCAGCTCCCTACACTATTACCATTAACCTCACCTCAGCAAGTTTTTATAGGAAGGTGAAACTGAAGATCTCGGGGGAAAACCCCTTTAACGAGTTTTTTAAAAATCCTCGAATTGGTATTTTTTGCTGGATTTGTGGATTTTTCTATTGGATTTTGTGGATTTTTTCTTGGATTTTGTGGATTTGTGAAAAATCCAAGATTTTTAAAAAATCCAAAATTATTTGAGGAAATTTTCGTGGATTTTCGATTTTTCTGTGGATTTGTGGATTTTGCTCTTGGATTTTGTGGATTTTTTGGATTTGTGCCGGGTTACAATGCGTAGGAGGGTGGTGGCAAGCCCTTCGTGCCACGCAAGCCAACCGTCAGCTCCCTACACTATTACCATTAACCTCACCTCAGCAAGTTTTTATAGGAAGGTGAAACTGAAGATCTCGGGGGAAAACCCCTTTAACGAGTTTTTTAAAAATCCTCGAATTGGTATTTTTTGCTGGATTTGTGGATTTTTCTATTGGATTTTGTGGATTTTTTCTTGGATTTTGTGGATTTGTGAAAAATCCAAGATTTTTAAAAAATCCAAAATTATTTGAGGAAATTTTCGTGGATTTTCGATTTTTCTGTGGATTTGTGGATTTTGCTCTTGGATTTTGTGGATTTTTTGGATTTGTGCCGGGTTACAATGCGTAGGAGGGTGGTGGCAAGCCCTTCGTGCCACGCAAGCCAACCGTCAGCTCCTTACACTATTACCATTAACCTCACCTCAGCAAGTTTTTATAGGAAGGTGAAACTGAAGATCTCGGGGGAAAACCCCTTTAACGAGTTTTTTAAAAATCCTCGAATTGGTATTTTTTGCTGGATTTGTGGATTTTTCTATTGGATTTTGTGGATTTTTTCTTGGATTTTGTGGATTTGTGAAAAATCCAAGATTTTTAAAAAATCCAAAATTATTTGAGGAAATTTTCGTGGATTTTCGATTTTTCTGTGGATTTGTGGATTTTGCTCTTGGATTTTGTGGATTTTTTGGATTTGTGCCGGGTTACAATGCGTAGGAGGGTGGTGGCAAGCCCTTCGTGCCACGCAAGCCAACCGTCAGCTCCCTACACTATTACCATTAACCTCACCTCAGCAAGTTTTTATAGGAAGGTGAAACTGAAGATCTCGGGGGAAAACCCCTTTAACGAGTTTTTTAAAAATCCTCGAATTGGTATTTTTTGCTGGATTTGTGGATTTTTCTATTGGATTTTGTGGATTTTTTCTTGGATTTTGTGGATTTGTGAAAAATCCAAGATTTTTAAAAAATCCAAAATTATTTGAGGAAATTTTCGTGGATTTTCGATTTTTCTGTGGATTTGTGGATTTTGCTCTTGGATTTTGTGGATTTTTTGGATTTGTGCCGGGTTACAATGCGTAGGAGGGTGGTGGCAAGCCCTTCGTGCCACGCAAGCCAACCGTCAGCTCCCTACACTATTACCATTAACCTCACCTCAGCAAGTTTTTATAGGAAGGTGAAACTGAAGATCTCGGGGGAAAACCCCTTTAACGAGTTTTTTAAAAATCCTCGAATTGGTATTTTTTGCTGGATTTGTGGATTTTTCTATTGGATTTTGTGGATTTTTTCTTGGATTTTGTGGATTTGTGAAAAATCCAAGATTTTTAAAAAATCCAAAATTATTTGAGGAAATTTTCGTGGATTTTCGATTTTTCTGTGGATTTGTGGATTTTGCTCTTGGATTTTGTGGATTTTTTGGATTTGTGCCGGGTTACAATGCGTAGGAGGGTGGTGGCAAGCCCTTCGTGCCACGCAAGCCAACCGTCAGCTCCCTACACTATTACCATTAACCTCACCTCAGCAAGTTTTTATAGGAAGGTGAAACTGAAGATCTCGGGGGAAAACCCCTTTAACGAGTTTTTTAAAAATCCTCGAATTGGTATTTTTTGCTGGATTTGTGGATTTTTCTATTGGATTTTGTGGATTTTTTCTTGGATTTTGTGGATTTGTGAAAAATCCAAGATTTTTAAAAAATCCAAAATTATTTGAGGAAATTTTCGTGGATTTTCGATTTTTCTGTGGATTTGTGGATTTTGCTCTTGGATTTTGTGGATTTTTTGGATTTGTGCCGGGTTACAATGCGTAGGAGGGTGGTGGCAAGCCCTTCGTGCCACGCAAGCCAACCGTCAGCTCCCTACACTATTACCATTAACCTCACCTCAGCAAGTTTTTATAGGAAGGTGAAACTGAAGATCTCGGGGGAAAACCCCTTTAACGAGTTTTTTAAAAATCCTCGAATTGGTATTTTTTGCTGGATTTGTGGATTTTTCTATTGGATTTTGTGGATTTTTTCTTGGATTTTGTGGATTTGTGAAAAATCCAAGATTTTTAAAAAATCCAAAATTATTTGAGGAAATTTTCGTGGATTTTCGATTTTTCTGTGGATTTGTGGATTTTGCTCTTGGATTTTGTGGATTTTTTGGATTTGTGCCGGGTTACAATGCGTAGGAGGGTGGTGGCAAGCCCTTCGTGCCACGCAAGCCAACCGTCAGCTCCCTACACTATTACCATTAACCTCACCTCAGCAAGTTTTTATAGGAAGGTGAAACTGAAGATCTCGGGGGAAAACCCCTTTAACGAGTTTTTTAAAAATCCTCGAATTGGTATTTTTTGCTGGATTTGTGGATTTTTCTATTGGATTTTGTGGATTTTTTCTTGGATTTTGTGGATTTGTGAAAAATCCAAGATTTTTAAAAAATCCAAAATTATTTGAGGAAATTTTCGTGGATTTTCGATTTTTCTGTGGATTTGTGGATTTTGCTCTTGGATTTTGTGGATTTTTTGGATTTGTGCCGGGTTACAATGCGTAGGAGGGTGGTGGCAAGCCCTTCGTGCCACGCAAGCCAACCGTCAGCTCCCTACACTATTACCATTAACCTCACCTCAGCAAGTTTTTATAGGAAGGTGAAACTGAAGATCTCGGGGGAAAACCCCTTTAACGAGTTTTTTAAAAATCCTCGAATTGGTATTTTTTGCTGGATTTGTGGATTTTTCTATTGGATTTTGTGGATTTTTTCTTGGATTTTGTGGATTTGTGAAAAATCCAAGATTTTTAAAAAATCCAAAATTATTTGAGGAAATTTTCGTGGATTTTCGATTTTTCTGTGGATTTGTGGATTTTGCTCTTGGATTTTGTGGATTTTTTGGATTTGTGCCGGGTTACAATGCGTAGGAGGGTGGTGGCAAGCCCTTCGTGCCACGCAAGCCAACCGTCAGCTCCCTACACTATTACCATTAACCTCACCTCAGCAAGTTTTTATAGGAAGGTGAAACTGAAGATCTCGGGGGAAAACCCCTTTAACGAGTTTTTTAAAAATCCTCGAATTGGTATTTTTTGCTGGATTTGTGGATTTTTCTATTGGATTTTGTGGATTTTTTCTTGGATTTTGTGGATTTGTGAAAAATCCAAGATTTTTAAAAAATCCAAAATTATTTGAGGAAATTTTCGTGGATTTTCGATTTTTCTGTGGATTTGTGGATTTTGCTCTTGGATTTTGTGGATTTTTTGGATTTGTGCCGGGTTACAATGCGTAGGAGGGTGGTGGCAAGCCCTTCGTGCCACGCAAGCCAACCGTCAGCTCCCTACACTATTACCATTAACCTCACCTCAGCAAGTTTTTATAGGAAGGTGAAACTGAAGATCTCGGGGGAAAACCCCTTTAACGAGTTTTTTAAAAATCCTCGAATTGGTATTTTTTGCTGGATTTGTGGATTTTTCTATTGGATTTTGTGGATTTTTTCTTGGATTTTGTGGATTTGTGAAAAATCCAAGATTTTTAAAAAATCCAAAATTATTTGAGGAAATTTTCGTGGATTTTCGATTTTTCTGTGGATTTGTGGATTTTGCTCTTGGATTTTGTGGATTTTTTGGATTTGTGCCGGGTTACAATGCGTAGGAGGGTGGTGGCAAGCCCTTCGTGCCACGCAAGCCAACCGTCAGCTCCCTACACTATTACCATTAACCTCACCTCAGCAAGTTTTTATAGGAAGGTGAAACTGAAGATCTCGGGGGAAAACCCCTTTAACGAGTTTTTTAAAAATCCTCGAATTGGTATTTTTTGCTGGATTTGTGGATTTTTCTATTGGATTTTGTGGATTTTTTCTTGGATTTTGTGGATTTGTGAAAAATCCAAGATTTTTAAAAAATCCAAAATTATTTGAGGAAATTTTCGTGGATTTTCGATTTTTCTGTGGATTTGTGGATTTTGCTCTTGGATTTTGTGGATTTTTTGGATTTGTGCCGGGTTACAATGCGTAGGAGGGTGGTGGCAAGCCCTTCGTGCCACGCAAGCCAACCGTCAGCTCCCTACACTATTACCATTAACCTCACCTCAGCAAGTTTTTATAGGAAGGTGAAACTGAAGATCTCGGGGGAAAACCCCTTTAACGAGTTTTTTAAAAATCCTCGAATTGGTATTTTTTGCTGGATTTGTGGATTTTTCTATTGGATTTTGTGGATTTTTTCTTGGATTTTGTGGATTTGTGAAAAATCCAAGATTTTTAAAAAATCCAAAATTATTTGAGGAAATTTTCGTGGATTTTCGATTTTTCTGTGGATTTGTGGATTTTGCTCTTGGATTTTGTGGATTTTTTGGATTTGTGCCGGGTTACAATGCGTAGGAGGGTGGTGGCAAGCCCTTCGTGCCACGCAAGCCAACCGTCAGCTCCTTACACTATTACCATTAACCTCACCTCAGCAAGTTTTTATAGGAAGGTGAAACTGAAGATCTCGGGGGAAAACCCCTTTAACGAGTTTTTTAAAAATCCTCGAATTGGTATTTTTTGCTGGATTTGTGGATTTTTCTATTGGATTTTGTGGATTTTTTCTTGGATTTTGTGGATTTGTGAAAAATCCAAGATTTTTAAAAAATCCAAAATTATTTGAGGAAATTTTCGTGGATTTTCGATTTTTCTGTGGATTTGTGGATTTTGCTCTTGGATTTTGTGGATTTTTTGGATTTGTGCCGGGTTACAATGCGTAGGAGGGTGGTGGCAAGCCCTTCGTGCCACGCAAGCCAACCGTCAGCTCCTTACACTATTACCATTAACCTCACCTCAGCAAGTTTTTATAGGAAGGTGAAACTGAAGATCTCGGGGGAAAACCCCTTTAACGAGTTTTTTAAAAATCCTCGAATTGGTATTTTTTGCTGGATTTGTGGATTTTTCTATTGGATTTTGTGGATTTTTTGGATTTGTGCCGGGTTACAATGCGTAGGAGGGTGGTGGCAAGCCCTTCGTGCCACGCAAGCCAACCGTCAGCTCCTTACACTATTACCATTAACCTCACCTCAGCAAGTTTTTATAGGAAGGTGAAACTGAAGATCTCGGGGGAAAACCCCTTTAACGAGTTTTTTAAAAATCCTCGAATTGGTATTTTTTGCTGGATTTGTGGATTTTTCTATTGGATTTTGTGGATTTTTTGGATTTGTGCCGGGTTACAATGCGTAGGAGGGTGGTGGCAAGCCCTTCGTGCCACGCAAGCCAACCGTCAGCTCCTTACACTATTACCATTAACCTCACCTCAGCAAGTTTTTATAGGAAGGTGAAACTGAAGATCTCGGGGGAAAACCCCTTTAACGAGTTTTTTTAAAATCCTCGAATTGGTATTTTTTGCTGGATTTGTGGATTTTTCTATTGGATTTTGTGGATTTTTTGGATTTGTGCCGGGTTACAATGCGTAGGAGGGTGGTGGCAAGCCCTTCGTGCCACGCAAGCCAACCGTCAGCTCCTTACACTATTACCATTAACCTCACCTCAGCAAGTTTTTATAGGAAGGTGAAACTGAAGATCTCGGGGGAAAACCCCTTTAACGAGTTTTTTAAAAATCCTCGAATTGGTATTTTTTGCTGGATTTGTGGATTTTTCTATTGGATTTTGTGGATTTTTTGGATTTGTGCCGGGTTACAATGCGTAGGAGGGTGGTGGCAAGCCCTTCGTGCCACGCAAGCCAACCGTCAGCTCCTTACACTATTACCATTAACCTCACCTCAGCAAGTTTTTATAGGAAGGTGAAACTGAAGATCTCGGGGGAAAACCCCTTTAACGAGTTTTTTAAAAATCCTCGAATTGGTATTTTTTGCTGGATTTGTGGATTTTTCTATTGGATTTTGTGGATTTTTTCTTGGATTTTGTGGATTTGTGAAAAATCCAGGATTTATAAAAAATCCAAAATTATTTGAGGAAATTTTCGTGGATTTTCGATTTTTCTGTGGATTTGTGGATTTTTCTGTGGATTTGTGGAATTTTTTCCTGGATTTTGTAGATTTGTAGAATTTTCTCCTGGATTTTGTGGATTTGTAGATTTATTCTATGGATTTTGTGGATTTTTCCTAGTATATTTTGTGGATTTGTTAACAAATACAAAATCTTTTCCGGATTTTTTGCGGATTTTGGATTTTTCTGTGGATTTTTGGCTGAGCGTACGGGATTTTTCTGAATGTCCGACCCCTCGCAATGACGACGGCGAAATAGAATAATTTTTCTCGAGAAAAAACCATTGTAAATTTAAATATTTTTACTCGCGAAATCATATGGATTTTCTATTGTTTGTTTAAAAGTGATAAATACTACACGGAGTACACGCATTGCCATTATCTCGTTTGCAATTTAAAGTTTGTAAAAGCTAAAATAAATCGCAAATTGAAATACTCATGTTTGTTTATTTGTCCCTGCAATTTTACATAATTAACTATTAAAGGGAGTTTGAAATGTCTCCAGTGCAGGTTTATTAAATCAAACCTCATCAAATAGATTGGAAACATTTAAATTAGGAAAAAGGTATCAAACATCCGAATACAGCTTCTGTACCAGTATCTCCAATAAAATCTTCCATGGCATTGGCCACAGATGAACTAAGCACTTTTGTTGCGATTTTAACTCGCATACGTGGATACTTCGGAAGAATGACTATGTTGAGACGATATTTGGCATTGCTCTTAATCCCCCTCATGCTCGTAAAATAAGACCCTTTCTCCCTAAAAATAACAAATCAACTTGGCCTCTCGATGGTTCTTCAAAACCAACGCTTCCGACGTGTTTAAAGTACACGCTGATGACGATTTCCTCTCCAGTGGCGGCGCCAGAAATTCTCTGGTCTAGGCTGGTGCCATCTTGAGTTTCAAAAGGGGCATAAAAATTTAAAATTGGGGTTTCCCTATAGATCCACGAAAAACCCAAACTTTTAAAATATTTAATTATATTATGAACCACTTCTTTATGTTCTAGCAGAGGTCTGGCAGCACATTAGTTGGCTTAGTTTATTTTTGAATGAAGCAGTTAGTTCGTCGTCTGTTGAATCCCAGTGATTAATGTTAATATCGTGTAGATGACTTGGCAACCAAAAAAAATAAAGAATTTAGTTACGCAAATAGTAACTTATTGATTTAATTTATTATAAAAATGATTGATAGAAATTATAAGATAACATTTCACGCGAGATCTCTAAAGTGCGAAATTTATAAGGGGAACTATGGATAAATATTAAAAGTGCCTGTAGGCTGTTCTTTGGTTCTTTAGTTCATAGTCCATCTAGCAAAAGATCTAAAATCCATCAGGCCAGTACGAAAGTAAAAGATTTAGTCGTAAAGATCGAGAAAGACGGTTAGTTCCTTTCGAAACTGAGCACGATTAGGTAGGACCTCGAGGTGCTCGAGTAGAGAGTTCCAGTCTCGAATCGACGATGGCTGTGAAAAACCGGCTCACAGTTCATCAATATATGAAGCTATTTACAGTTAAAACACTTTTGGGTGATTCTGTACCCGAAACTCGTGGATTTGAATACCAAGACCAGAACGAGTCAGACATTTTAAATAACCTTACCAAAGAGAATTAGTTGAGAGGAAATAGCTATTCGGCTACTGTGAAAAGAATTGTATCGAAGCGCACCTTTACTTAAATTCCATCCCCTTATAACTTCAAGTGACAATGCTTCAAAGCTACTACATCGATCCCTAAAATTCACGTCGTAAATGGGAAAGTCACCAATGAGAGACAATTAAGAGGAACAGTGAAAATATAGTGGAGTCAAAGGTTCGATCACGGGGGGCGTTTTCGACAAGCTCCCACGGAATCCCTAGTCTACGCAACTGTTCACGTTTACGCCAGTTTTATGAGTGGCCGAATCTTCCAAATAAGAAGCCAGATGTCACGGACATTTAAGTACACACAATCTCCTCAGATTTATTAAATATATTTTGAATATTAAATTTAAATTTGAATTTTTTTAAAATATCTTGTACATTTAATTAATAAACGTACTATAATAACTCAAGAAGAAATGAAGGTTTTCTCAACCACCCCATCGTTTAAAATAACTAACCCACTAAGAATTAACAACTAAAGAGTAATTTTAACTCAAAGAAAGACCATGACCACGCTTTATTAATCCCCCAGTCCATGAAATAGGAACAATATTTCTATCATCCTGTACAACCGAAGATTTACTTTAACACAAAAAAATCATTACAACGCTATATCAGTTACCCTGTTCATTAGGAACAATATTTCATCACCCTGTTCATTAGAAACAATATTTCATCACCCTGTTCATTAGAAACAAGGTTTTATCACCCTGTTCATTATTAACAATATTCCAATCACCTTGTACATTAACTTGATTAAATTGATCAGCGGCGGCGGTTTAAGCCGGCGTTTCAACTTTCGGCGGCGTTGCGGACGGCGCGTGATAAATATCCGGCGGCGGCGGCGTTTGACGGCGTCTCCATGTAAAGTTTGGCTTGGAATTTATTTTAATTACTTTTATACTTCAGTTTTCCTTTAATTAGTGTTCCGAAATAACACTAAACAACACTTTTCTTCTCTTTAACGAATTTGATTTTCAAGTCTTAATCAAATTATCTTCGTCATCTTCATCTAATTGTATACTGTTCTCTATGATTATAATATGTTTTGTCGTAATTTTACTTTCAATTACTGAGCGGATTGCAGAACGACCTAATCGTGTCCCGTTATAATAAAGCAGACGACGCTTACCGGGAAATGAAAATAACAAAGCTTACTTAGCTTACAGGGCGCAAGAACTAAGCCTAATATTTCACAAATTGACAGGATATTTTTTAAAAACCACAAAATTTTAAATAAATACGGGCAATTGTTAAATGTGCGCTATGGAGGTAGAGTTAAGAACTAACGGAAATCTAGGTTCAAACGGGGATGAGAAAATTGGGGAATGAACATAAAGCTAGTCCATGTGGCTAACATGTTGTGGCGCGTTTTGCTTTTCGGATTTAAATTAGCAAGAATTGTCCTTCTTAATTTGAAGTAAATAGAAAATGAATTTTTCTTCATTAACTTATGAAACGATATTCATTTGTCAACTTAAAAAAAGGGAGAAAAATAATTGGATGTCGATTTTGTTTCTGGTAAGTTTTTACCAAGGCTTAATCAACAGCCTTTGTATCGCTATCAATTACAAAATTTTGGTTTACGTAATATATGCTGTTTACTGCTCTATCTTGATTCCCTTTTTCATTTTTCCCAATAAAAATATAATCTAATGCTAAAAACTATCATAAAACATATTGTCGCGGCAAAAAACACCGTTGTAAAAACTGAGACAGAACCGTCTGCTATATTTTTCAAAATTCAGAAGTGACATTGAAAACTACTAGATGGCGGTAGCCGTTTCCTTCTTGTGACGTTTTGACCCGAGTAAAAAGAGGAAGAGTATTTAACAAGGGTCTTTCCATGGAAGAATAAGTAAAGGAAGAGAATTCACGCGGCAAGCTAGAAACAAGTATCCAGGCCAACTCCCACAAACGGGGGAATGGGGTGGGTAGAGAACTATGGGGGCCGCATTGGGGCAAATAATACACGTCACAAGCCTACTGCCATCGCGCCCTCTATACGTTTTAAAAATAAGTTTTCGAAAGCATCTGGAATTTGAAAATCGAAACGCCAACGGTTCCTTAAGAATTAAGTATATAAAAATGTTATGTTTCTAATTTTGTGATAGTTATGATCATTATAATCCATAATAGCTCACTCAAATATAAAAAAAGCTAAAACAGAAGTTAAACACAATTGTTATGATTTCCCGAACGGATTAATATTTCAATTCGAAATCCAATAATAATTTTTTTCGCTATGTAAAGAGGGCGCCAAATGATGTAGCTCAAAGCAACGTCCCAAATATTTTACCCCGAGAACCCCGTTTTCTTTCCCCCCTAACGCTCCCGTCTGTGGGTGTGAACCTTTAGGATGGGGTGAGAAGCGCTCCCATTTCTCTTCCTTTACTTATTCTTCCATGGTCTTTCGGAGCTCCCTATAGGTATAACATGGGAACGGAGTGTCCCCGTGTTAATTAGTCCATGCAAACATTAAGGTTTGGGTTCGTGTGATAGGTAACAAGTGGGTCACGTGACCCAAATAATAGTCTTACACGAGCTTACTGTATAGACGTAGTGACGATTCCCGCCTCCTCTCCCCAGCCATTTCGCGGTACAGCTCTACCCCAGCGCCAGTCTAGACGTAGTGACGATTCCCGCCTCCTCTCTTTCTCTCTACCGTGCCGTGCCGTGTCATGCCTACGGCGGCGGCGGCCAACGCCGGACGCCGGACAACGGAGCGAGACCAGGAGTCTTACTAAGAGCCTATACGGCTCGTGGAAGACTAAAAAAGGACTTTTTAAGCAAATCGAGGTAACCAGCGTAAAAAAGTAAACTTAAACAGATATTGTTTACACCTTGATTTACCACGTTAGCTCGAAGAAACTCCGCCGCCATTTTTTCAAATGAATGATTATTTTCGCCTCCGAACGCGTTTTAGACTTTCTGTCTCGTTAAAATGTCTCTGGAACGCGTTTTTATACAAGTCTCGATATTCTAGTAGACACAACCCCATTCTCGCTATTAAACGGAACTTTTTCGTTAAATTTTATAAGCGTAAAGATTTTCACTTATATTTAACGAGTGACTTAATCCACGGTTAATTTTAATTTAAAGATTTGTTTATAGCAAGATATAAGAGACTGGTTGAATGTTGAGTCGTAGTGTTCGGGTTCGGGGTTCCTACATTTTATACCAAGACCGGAGATGAAGAAAGAACCCCATCACGACGTTGCACCTCGAGCCCCGGTAATTTACTGTCTTCTTCAACTCGTGGAGAAAAAGATGTTCTGAGCTACGCGTGTTTCACCGTCACAACAAAGCTTTCTCTTTTCAAACTTTCAAGTTACATTGCAGATGTAGTTTCAAATAAATATGGAGTCATTTTTTACAGTCGTGTCTAAAGGTCTATAAGGGCTATAAGTCGCTTGAAGACTTGGCCCTTTGACAACCGACTTAACTCTTAAATAATAAAATGCTTTTGAATTTGATTTGATTTGGTCTTGAAGAGGTTACAGATAAGCCGTTATACTGAAACGGTTGAAAGGAGTGAACAATTGAGAAAATTAGGCTACACTGTTGAATTGGTATATATTTTTCTAATACGTTCTTTAAATAGTACCAAAATTAAGAAATATGATCAATTTAAATGAAAACAATATTACCATAACTTGTAAGTTGGAAAATGAGACGGTCGTGTAAAGCTTGTACATTTGACATAGAATGTACGTTACTCCAGTTTGGTCATTGATAAGTTATCATTGCGCAGAGGCATTGTCGTAACCAATGAGGTGTAACCGAGGTGCGACTATTGCTAGTTGAAAACTTAACCCAATACCCAGCCGAGACGACGCGAAACATCGTCGGCTCTGGCAATTTATGACAGCCTTACGGGGCTTCTTAAATAATACAAAATCAAATATACCAAGACAGATCAACTTCATAGGAACCCGAGTTTTACTATATAAATTGCTTAAATTAGCAAAACAATTTAAACACTTAAAAGCTAATAATTAAGAAACCTTCTTCAATTCAATTACAATCTATTGTTATGATTACGAACATTTTCTGCCGACAGATGGGGTAAACACTCTTCCAGCATTGCGTTTCGTATTCGAGTTACGGGCTTAGATGTACTGAAACTATTATAAATTAAACCAAACATTATATTAGGCGCTAAAAGTATCGAGAGCGATGGCTCAAGTGTGCCTTAAAATCGAGGGGCAGATCACTTTGTTACAGGGTGTCTTAATAATCATGATTAAAAAATTAATCATGATTTAATAAATTTTAATCTTTGTTCACTCAAATCTACAGATTTAATTTTAATCTTATCTAATCATGATTTAATCATAGGAAGGTGTCCTAATAATCATTGGAGTGAGCTGCCCCTCGCTTAAAATGCAAATTTAGAGTAGTTTTTGTAAAATAGAAAATGTGCTCTGAACAATTTTAAAATTATTACCCATTTCTCAAAATAAAACCTCATCTCAAAAAATATTTAAAAAACAGTGAAAATAGTTAGGTTTCAGTTCGAAGTCGGTTTAATAAGTTGAAGATTTTTTAAGAAACCAATAAATGGTAAATCAAGACATTCATCTGAACCAACTCGATCTCCAAAACCCAAATCCACAGGAAATCCTTCTTTTATATCATAAATACTTTTTTCCATGAAATATATTTTCCGACAATTTCTTTTCCCGAAAGTATCTACAAGGCGTTCAAGACAGAGTTCGTAGAGGGGTCCCGTCAAAATATCAGGTCACACCAGGCGCTCAATTTATTTCTTTTCAAAGTCGAAGATCAAATATTAGGAGAAAGATGACGCTTGTAGATACGAATAATGAAAATATTTTTAACGAACTTCGGAGGGAATTGTGGGTAGGAAAGGAGAACCTGATTGGCTATTAAGGGAGTCTGCGCAGAATCTATATTATCCTACTTGTATACACTTATACAAAATGCTCCGGCGAAGTGGTGGTTCAGTGTAACACATATTAAACTTATTTATTTAGTTATTAAGTTTTAATGATTAGTACGGTTTTGAACTAAAGAAAATCGTAGTTCCTGAAGATGACATTAACAACTAGAAAAAAAAAGTAAAATAATATTTAAATCTAACTTTAAAAATGTTTTTCGGACAAGGCTTAATCCATCTTTTAATGTAGGTCTGCGCCACCTACTTGCGATGAACAGAAATAAGTATAGGAAACTAGCGGGGGAAAATGCGTCTTTGAAATAGGAGTGACTTTTGCTTCTAAGGATTAATGAACGTCATTTTAAAAGTTTTACTATTCATTACTTTTTATCAACAAAATAAAGTGTTTTTGAGTATTATAACTTTAAAAAAAAATAAAATCGTCATATAATGGGTAGAAATTGTGCAATTTCCTGTTGTAAAAAACAATGGGATAAACAAAAACTTTTCTTGGCATAAGTAGGAACTAATCATAATAATAATCATAATAATAGAAAGTTATTTTTTAATTTAATTTGTTTAAAATTACCAAATGATTTTTAGGTAAAAACACAGTTTTGTTAAAGATCCAAAGAGACATTCGTAACAGTAAAAATATTGTGCAAACATCATCTTTTCCTATGTCCTTTCGTGTGAGTTTGTTTCCTAACTATAACAAGCAACACTCCAAACCTTAGTTTCATTAAAATATTTCCTATATAGACCTTCAAATCAACACATGAAAAGAAAATTCATAAATTTAAGGAATAAGTTAGTCGAAAGGTTTTTATTATTTTACAGATAAAGCATGCCAACTATTAAAATTTAAAATCTTATCAAAGTTTCCCTAATATATCACTTAAAAATTGAGAAATACTTAGATTGAAAATGAAACTAGCTAAGTATACGAATTAAAATAACAAATCCCTTAGGGAGTGTTCATCAAAAACGTCCAATTTGTTAGTCCAAAATGCTAACTGTTATTGAAATTGTTGGATTGAAAGTATAAAGCATCTGCCTAAATTCTCGAAAATCCAGGCATTTTCAAAATGATAATTAATGAAAATAATAAAATTATTTTTATTTCAGATATATTTCTTCAAATGTTATAAACCCTTGTAATTAAAATTCCATCGTATTCTGTAGTCGAGATAAATGTTTTTAAAAATACAGTAAATGGCCACTATAATAAAATGGAGAGCATTCATAAAAATATTCTTGTTCAAGTTAATTAAATGTTAGAATAAAGATTTAGTCCCATTTCGTTGTCTAAATACACTGGCCCTCAAGGGGTCGGAGTGTGCAATAACTGGTGGCTTTACCGGGGAGTCGGGGTCCGGCTCTTGTAACCCGTAAGGGCGGTGGCGCACTGGGAGATGTTAGCTCCGTCCAAAGGGTCCTATCTCCAACCTCCGACTTCGGCCAGGTGTGGGCTGGATACTGGGCTTCGGCCCAGGCTAATGGAAAGGGGCCGGGCAAACTGGCCGCCTCGGCGGATTGAGTAGCCTGCTGTGGGGCTGCGGGCCGGGTTATGCGGGCTGCTGTGTGCCCGCCGTTCCCCTTTAGGAGCTCTTTCCAATGGGCTTGGCTCCCTGCCTTTCTAGGTGGGGTGTCGGCCGGCGTTGCTAGAGCATCCGTTCTCTATCCCACTGCTGTGTGCGAAGTGGCGGGCTGGTCGTCCCATTGTTGCACCTTCTGCTGGGTTGAGCGGCTTGCGTCAAGGGTGCGACCATCAGTAGTGGGGTTCTGCTACCCATGCTGGTTTTGTCACCTGTCCGGGCTTGTGGACGCTGGCGTAGGGCATTCTGATGATAGGCCTCCGGTGGTGTGGTTCTTTTCTTACCGGTACACCGGGCTATAAATTCTGACAACATGTCTAAATACACTGGCCCTCAAGGGGTCGGAGTGTGCGATAACTGGTGGCTTTACCGGGGAGTCGGGGTCTGGCTCTTGTAACCAATAAGGGCGGTGGCGCACTGGGAGATGTTAGCTCTGATCAAATGGTCCTATCTCCACCTCCGACTTCGCTCAGGTTTGGGCTGGATACTGAGCTTCGGCTCAGGCTAACGGAGAGGGTCCGTGCAAATTGGCCGCCTCGGCGGATTGGGTAGCCTGCTGTGGGGCGGCGGGCCTCCGTAAGAGGGCATGGCGGTTCTGTTTCCCGGCCTTTTGGAGTCACACCGGGATCTCCGGTGCCAGCTGTGCCGGGTTACTTGGGCTGCTGTGTGATCATCGTTCCCCTTTAGGAGCTCTCTCCAAAGGGTTTGACTGTTTACCTACGTAGGTAGGGTGTTGGCCGGAGTTGCTATAGCATCCAATCTTAATCCCACTGCTGTGTGTGAAGTAGGGATTGGTCCACCCATTGCTGCACCTTCTGCTGGGTTGAGTGGCTTGCGTCAAAGGTGCGACCATCAGTAGTAGGGTTCTACTACCCCTGCTGGATTTTTCACCTGTCCGGGCTAGGTGGACGCTGGCGTAGGGCACTATGATGATAGGCCTCCGGTGGTATGGTCTCTCTTACTAGGTACACCGGGCTATAAATTCTGACACACTGTCCAAATACACCGCTGTGTGCGAAGTGGGGATTGGTCGTCCCATTGCTGCACCTTCTGCTGGGTTGAGTAGTGGGGTACTACTACCCATGCTCGATTTGTCACCTGTCCGGGCTTGTGGGCACTATGATGATAGACCTCCGGTGGTGTGGTTTTTATTCAGTGGCGTAGCTAGGAAAATTGGGCCCCAATGTAAGATAAGAAAATGGGCCCCTGTGAAATGTCAATTTTTGTGCGTTCCAATGTACGCAATTGGGTGCGTTGGCCTATTTACGCACTGGCTTCTAATATCGTGATAATGACGTCACGGTAATACTTTATATAAAATATATATATGTATATGGCGTTCTTTCGTGAAACAGCTGATCGGGCAGTCGACTAAGTAAAGGTTTATGGGCCCCAATGCACCTCATTGGCTGCATTGGCATATTAACGCTACTCTTTTTATTACTAGGTACACCGGGCTATAAATTCTGACAAACTGACCAAATACAGATTACTTAAAAATAATGAAAATGAACGGCATTTTGTAAGTGGCGACAACGGAAGCTTCTGGCGGATGAGAACTTTCAGTGTATGTTTACCAGACCGACGTACTACTTTACAATTGCCCTGTTTTAATTTATCAATCCAAAACCGTTCCTTTTCAGCCAGATAAAAGGTACTACGCTCTCAAAAATACTCGAAAAGAGAAAAAGGAAACAATAGAAGAATAAGAGATTACGAGCGCAGGGGTGTATCTACTCTCGTATGAAAGACTGGAATCGCCCAGTCATTGCTAACAGATTTGATAAGCTCTTTCACGGGATTTGAAGCACGAGAGACATTCAACAATGGGTTTCAATCAATTAGCAGTTATTTCTTTTCTTCTCACTTTAAGTTCAAAACCAGGTAAGTTAAAGCTATTTTATAGATATTACGAGTAGGCTTGCTTATGTCGGGTTTCAAGTAACCCGAACCCGACCGACCGGAAATGGGTATAACCCGAACCTGACCCGAAGCCCCACTAACACGAAGGGTAGAATAGGGACCAAATCTTAACAACCGTGTGTTTGGACATGGCCCACTGCGCGCGCTCACTTCGCCCGCAAAAGGTGGCCTGCTCAAAGAATTTCAAATCCATGTATTGACGTGAGTCAAAAGTTTTAGTTTTTATTGTCTTCGTCGGCCGTCGGGAGCGCCACCTCCGAGCCTTAAAGACCAAGGACCGTCTTGAAAAATACACTATTTGCTTAAAGACGGCTACTTTTACGATGTAAAAAACCTGTTTTTTTATGGCGCGAAACGTGAACACATAATGAGTACATAGTACCATAAGGGGATCATTCTCTCTAAGTATACAAATTCCGGGTCTCGGTCGGGTATCTTAGTCTGGGTTTCGTGACGTCAGAGCTTGTATAGAGAGCAAACTCCAGAGATAAATTTTTTGAAAATATTTCGGAGGAGGCGCCACCGAGTGGTCAAGACGGCAACTACAAAACTCTACCCTTGAACAAATATTGTATAGGTTTTTTTGGGGGGAAAATTTGAGGAGCCAAACCCCAAAATTTATCTCTCTCGGGCACTCGAGACCAAAGGTGGGCATTTCGTGACATTTTGGTTTTCGTTTCATTCACTGGCTCGAACAATCTGAACTTAAATACCCTATAATGAGACGTTCATCTGTGAGGCAAATCATCTACAAAATACCTGGTATTAGTACAAAGCCCTTGGTTATTAGTAGAAATTATGTTTAATTCAGAGAAAACGGCATGGTATTAGAAGATAAAACTTATTTTATACAAGACGTTTCGAGCCGAGGCTCTTCTTCAGTCGTTCGTTAGTTATTACCATGTCATTTTTAAAAGTGATCATATATTTGAATACTATTCACTGGAGAATCGGTTTTTGTATGGATCCTTAATCGAGATCAAGGGCTGAACTGGTGGTTTTAAATATTTCAGTACAAAACCTAGGTATCTTTCATTCACGACAGTATTTTATAGGTGAAAACCAATTAATTTTGATTTTTTAGCGAAATATCAACGTAGGAATAAGCTATCAGCGAATTTCAACAGCGGATATCGGAGATAACATCAGCAAATTGTTTCTGGTCAATATTTTTACTAATTTTTTTTGCTAACGTTCCATTTCGTAGCTTGAAAAAATATCGTTTTTTAACTGTAATCGGTTCGTAAAGGATCTTTTTACTGAACACAGGTATTTTTTTAAAAGTGTTGAATAATCTTTTATCAAAACAGAATTCTAGAGTAATAAAAATAATGTATCGCTCGTCGTCATTCAGGTTTTATCGAGAACAACGTCCAGCGCCGGTATTCATAAGAAATCGAAATCGACTCTACGAATATTTTAAATGAAATTGTTTGTTCTAATAGTTCCAAGCGCGATCGACCTTGAAATACAATCAAGATTGTTCAAGATATTTATCATAACCTTACTCAAATCGACAAACACTAAACAAGAAAATAATCCAAGAACGGTTTAGGGACGTCAGTTCTGTTATGGTCTAGTTAAAGGGTTTTCGTTTCTGGAATACTAAACTCGACACAGAAAACTATCGAATTTTACTTAAAGAATCAGAATCGCAACTAAATTGAAACGTTTAGTTCGGTTGAGTTATAGCTGACAAGGGGAAGGTAAAGAACGATAGGCAACATATCCGAAATATTGGGTGTCAATTGAGTCGTTGACCCTTAAATCAGTTACTTGGACAATGGAACCCATACAGTAAATTATTCAATTTGATTGGAAGTTTCCAAACATATCCGAAAATATTTTCTTTCCTTATTATTGGTTTTTTAATTATTGAATAATTCTTCCTCTCATTTTACTTCCCTCTGGTCGCTTGCCTCTCAGGAAAAATACATATTAGGGGGTAGAGGGTCGTTACCTTAGAAACAATGTTAAAAATACCACTATTTCCGTCAGGAGAGACGAAGTAAAAGGCGCTTCGCGCTTAAAACGACGGTTGAAAAATATGAAAACACTTCTTCGCAAAAAGAAAAATATAACAAGTTGGCAAGCCAAAATATACCTCTCCTCGGAGGAGTTTTTAATTTTCAATGAAGTGTAACTGTATCCGTGGTTCTGCGGTAGAACGCGCACCTGTCGTACAGGAGGGCTCGTGTTCGAATCTCAACCTAAGAAAATATTATACTACACCCAATGGCAAAAAGAGGGCGTTTTTGGAAAAACCTATTCCCTGATTCTAAGAAACTGCGTACGCAGCGATTACACTTTGCTCCGAAAATGCGAAAGCGTTCGCAGCTCAGACAGACAGACCCGCAGACAGACAGACAGACACGGTGGTTGTATAACCCCTCCTAGGTTACAAAGTCCCCTCGGAGAAGTAAAAAGGGAGGGGGGGGGGGGAGGTTTTGACAAATTCGAATGATCTTAAACTATGTCTCCAAGGTCATAAGAAATATATATCGAGACCCGATAACTTAAGGTATATATAGCGCGTACTAAATAAATGTACTGTAGTATCAAACACCTCAGTACGGATAATTGTGGTGTTTATTTTTTGATCAGCCGAAAGATGTAAATAGAATAAAAATGAACATAATAACTCAAATCTTTTGAAATTGCGAATAACTTAATATTGAAATTTTTAAAAGAACTCGTAGAGGTCTTCCGTATGACCAAAGTGTTTCATTAATGGAATCTGGAGTAACATTTTTCTTGAAGGGTGAATTGGCCACCTAACAGCTAATAGCACGTTATCAGTAATCCAAAGGTTAAAACGTTAACTAAGACAATGCCAAACTTACCTACTTATACACGCCTACCCACCCATACACGCCTGCCTACCTATACACGAGTCCCTATACCTATACACGCCGACCTGCTTACACACGCCTACCTATTTACACACGCCTACCAACTCCCACACGTAAACTTACTAACCTTTACCTAGATACTTAATTACAGTTACCTAGGCGCATAACTAGCTATTTTCTCATAGTTACCTACTTACAAACACATTGCTACTATCGTATTCATAGCCAAGTACTAAACCATAGCACATTAATATATACACATTTATTGTTGCGAAAATATATATTCTTTTGCATTTAAAAATATATCTCGAAATAAATAATCTGAATGTGGGTGAGCTTTTGTTACCTTGCCCACATTATGCATGATATAGACACAAATAGGAATATACATTTGTTTTCACGTACATATGTTCTTGGAAGTGTATACGATAGGTGCATTAAACATTAGGTCACCTGACACAACAGTAGGACCCTATGATAAGTGTAAATATCCAATCTTCAATTCTAATATAATGCAATCTGAATAACACTAATATTAACAAAATGTTTGAACAATCAATTCATTGTTTTAACCTTTCAGCCTTAGTAGATGTTTTTACCTCTCCGAGGGGACTTTGTACCCTAGGAGGGGTTATACAACCACCGTGTCTGTCTGTGGGTGGGTGGGTCTGTCTGTCAGGCCTGCGAACGAGTTCGAATTTTCGAGGCAAAGGGTAATCACTGCGTACGCAGTTTCTTAGAATCAGGGAAAAGGTTTTTCCAAAAGCGCCCTTTTTTGTCATTGGGTGTAGTATAATTCTTTAACCGGCCGGGATTCGAACCCGAGCCCTCTTGAACGACAGGTGAGCGTTCTACCGCAGAGCCACAGATTCAGTTAAGCTTCACTGAAAATTAAAAACTCTTCCGAGGAGAGGTATATTTTGGCTTGCCAACTTGTTATTTTTTTAAACAAACTGATAACATTTACGAGGAGCGTATAGCGTAAATAAATTACAAGTTGGCAAGCCAAAATATACCTCTCCTCGGAAGCATTGTCCCTAGTGGTATTAATTTCTCGAGATGACCCTCTAAGTTATATCTCCCCAATTCAGAGTTATTTACTAATAACGTAATCCCGGTTCAATCCCGCCCGGTATAAAATTTTAATTTGAATTAAAATAATTGAAACGAAACAACCGAGATTAATTTGTTCAGAATATTATAAATTAAGTAGTTACAACAGTGAGTTAGACGAACTAGAACAACGCACAATTGAATTTAACCCTATTTACAGAATAATTTTATCAGTTAAATGTAATACGAAGCAAACTTTAATAAAAGAAATATCTACAGAGGGTATTTGTATTTTAATCGCTTACAATATAACAACACAGAAAACCATCTTTAAACCACTTCACACGAAAAAATGATAATTAAAGCCAACAATACCGCCCAAAAGCTCAACACAATCAAAATTAAAATACAACTAGCGGTATTAATTTCTCGAGATGACCCTCAAAGTTATATCTCCCCAATTCAGAGTTATTTACTAATAACGTAATCCCGGTTCAATCCCGCCCGGTATAAAATTTTAATTTGAATTAAAATAATTGAGACGAAACAACCGAGATTAATTTATTCGGAATATTATAAATTAAGTAGTTACAACAGTGAGTTAGACGTACTAAAACAATGCACAATTGACTTTAACCCTATTTACGGTACAAGTTTAGCAGTTAAATATAATACGAAGCCAATTTTAATGAAAGAAATATCTACAGAGGGTATTTGTATTTTTGTCGCTTACGAAATACTTGCCGCATAGTTAACGCTCATTTTATTTCAACGTTCGCCCGATCAAGATACCGTAGATATCTGGTAGTGGACGACTCGTAGACTGTCGGAACCATCCTGTTGACGTTGGGACACATACCGCATGAAAAAGACCAAAACCGTCCAATTTCCAATATCATATAATGACTCGCACACCCAGGATATCAATGACTGCATTAGGAATCGTAGATATCCAAATATCCACACCACCAAAAAACTTATTAACAAGAAGCGAAAAACTTACCATTCACAAAGCACAGAAAGCCACTTGACTAAACGTATATCAATAAATGACCGTAGAGGGAATAGTTAGGGTTCTTTATAAATAAACACAAACGAACCCAATTGATGAACTGCATTAAACATCTTAATCAGCCGAGAAAACGTTTAAAATAAATTACGACCGAGTTGAAAACCAGACCAACTCGATATGTTGTTAATAAATGAATTATTAAGCTTGAAAACCAATACGCTAAACCTAATAGATAAGAATATACGACTGAAAAAACTAAATAAATTACAAAAAACTAACGGGTTCTACCCTTTATCTTATCTGCTGACTGCGCTAAAACAAGATTTGACCATTAAATTTTTTGAAAATGCGACGTATACACTTTGAAGGTTCCGTCAAAAATTATCCTTTCCCAAACGTAAAGGTTCTCAAAACATTAATACACAAAAAATACGTAAAAAGGTTCCTCCAAAAAATGAACCATTTTGCGGAAGAAGTAAATAATTTTAAAAGAATAAAAGATAAAACAAATATACAACCGCAAAAATAAAACTTCAAATAATAGAAGAAAACAATCTTTAACTCCATTCATTAAAAAACCCTAAACAAAAGTACCAAATTGAAATAAAGCAACTTATTATATTAAACAAGATTAAGTCTTTATCATTTTTTCGTAAAAAAACCACATTAGGCCTTCACAATTTCATTCGTAAAAAAATTCAAGACTTTGTTAACTATTATGCTTACAATGAGTGTCTTATTTGCAGTATAGCTTGAAGTTATCGTTGGTTCTGTGGTAGAGCGCTCGACTGCCTAACTGAACGGCCCGGGTTCGAAACCTGGGTGACGCATTTGTTTTTAATCAAATGAGAAATCGCTAAATTAGAATTTCTTGGATGCAATAATTTAAATCTTCCACGAAATCTTGCTCTATTTCAATTAAACCAAAATTTCGTACTCTATTAAATACGCTTTCGATAAAGCTGAAGGTCTAATTTTCAATGAAACGTAATAAGTGTCGGTGGTTCTGTGGTAGAACGTCCGCCTGTCAAATAGGCGGTCTCGGGTCCGAAACCCGCCCGATGCGATCGCAAATTGATACTAAGACGAATACCGTGAACAATTGGTGGAAACCCTGCCATTGGATGTTGAGAGGTAGCATTACACTCAGCACTCGGTCCGTCCCAAAAGTCAATAAGAAAGAGTTGGAGAGATACCACCCGTACATACACACCACAAACTCAACACCCACAAACGTCATAACAATAACACAACATTACCACCCTACACATAAACATTACAAAAGCGAAATAGCCAAACCACTGAATTAAACCTGTCGTGACGGCGAGCGTTGACGAAAACAAAACCACCAAACCAACCCCGACTGCAAATGAATCCGTTAACGCTCACCGTCCCACGGTGGTTTTGCAAACACGGTTTTTCGACTTTGTTCCCTAATTACTAGCAACTGCGAACGCAGAGATCTCGAGAAACTGCGTACGCAGTGATTACACTTTGCACCGAAAATGCGAACGCGTTCGCAGGCCTGACAGACCCACAGACAGACCCACCCACAGACCCACAGACAGACACGGTCGTTGTATAACCCCTCCTAGGGGACTTTGTCCCCTCGGAGAGGTAATTAAAATCCCGTCCAATATTTGTTACTAAACTAGAAACTTACTGTCTGGACCAGTTTTTTAATATTATGGTTCACCCAAACCGAAAATATTATTTTAAAACTATGTATCCCCGATAAAGATTTTCAAGATAACAGCGGTATTATTAGACGAAAAATCTATTTGAAATGAATTCGCCGGGAACGACCTTCATAAGTTATTATAATATCTGATTACGGTAGTAATTTTCAAACTGATCGCAAAATATATGTTCAAACCAAATTTATTTTGAAATATCTTTTGATTAGTTAGAATGGTATCGCAATTGTTTTTTATTTTAAAAGTGTCATATTTTTAGTTTGATGCATCCCTGGCGTCTTGGTGGCGCAGGTTTGACATATTTCTTAAAAGTGAGTAATTGGGGACGCTCCGGTCGACTCTTTTAGGTGTCCCGCTTATTGGACCCCAATTATTAAAGTGAGCGTACTGACGCTATGTTTTCCATTGGTTTTGGCCCAGAAATCGTATCAGGGCCCAAGAACCCTGATTGGAAAACGACGTACCCCACCAAATCAGAACACGTGATGCGGTGGTGGAACAAAATGACGGACTTGTAGGGAAACGAGTCAGACTGGCTGAACGGACTGGTCAGAGCGGTCAGCGTGCACTCTGAGTTCTGCTACTTGGTTAACCAAACTTAAATAAAGCGTAACCTTAATGTTTTAAGTGCTTTTTTTTATTTAATAATGGTATCTTTTGAAATGTGAAATGTATTAAACGCCCTAAACCATCTCGCTAACCCCAAATGACAAAGTTACGCGAAAAGGGAGGTCGCTAGGGTCCCTTTAGGCTAGGAATTGCGACTTGGATCATCGTTAAGAAAAATTACTTACAAACTTCCAACAAACCTTCTGTGGTCTAGAATATATTTTTATCTCAATTTCAGTTAAAGTCTTTCTTGAAACCAACCCTAAAGCTTTATAATTTTTGTGATATCTTTCACAGTGATTCTTCAGAAGCTCTTCATTAATTACCTTTCAAAATTATCACTTAACTAAATTAATAGCCACTGAATTGTAAAAAATTAATCCTAGATACATCGAAATAGTAGTCAAAATGCAGGTATCACTCGGTAAAAGTGAGTTGCTTATAAATACTGTGAAAAATCAGAAATGGGATTATATTCCGATCCATGAAGCGGCAATCTCGAACATACAAAATTAATCCTATAATCACTCTTAGATTAAGTTTAACCAATTAACATTCAGTAAGCCGTGTTATAGTACAATAAATACTTAGTTTTCTAGAAAGTTTTAAATGTGTAGAGTCAGTAAAACTAGAATAGGTGTGGGGACTAGACGCCAGGAGCTGGACGGGTCATCGGCTGCCTGCTTATTATGCGGTTGCCCGGAAGAGACGTTAGAACATGTCATCTTCAATTGCCCTAACACTGTGGTGGAACGGATAGCCACTGATTGGCGAGAAAAAAATATGTATCGACCCATAGATGAGGCTCTAGGCTTAGTAGAAGGTGTGAATTGGAGCCCACCAATCATTACGTCCATCCTATATGTATGGAGAGCTAGAATGCAAGACATACGCAAAGCAAATGAAACAGTCCATAATGGCGCCACGGCCTCGGGCTCTGGCCCCTCGTCCTTCTCCTACCTAAATCTAATACAATTATTTTTTTGTTTTGTTAGATCCATAATAATCTAAGCCTTTCTCCATTTTAATTTTAATTTTAATTTTTTAATTTTTTGTTCCTATTGTATTTACTTTCTTCTGCATTCCACTGTGATATTAACTTAAGTAACTTCTCTCATTCGGTGTATTGTATTTTTTTGTAATATTTTTCATTGTTAATGCTGCGCTCCTTTAAGGAGCCTCCCTGATTCTAAAGGGTATACTATGTATGGCACAAATAAACCTTTAAACCTTTGATCTCACGAAAAAACTTTGATGACAATATTTGGGCTACCGATTTTTCGGTACGGGAAGTTAAACCCAACAAATAATGCCTCGTAGTGAGGAACGGAAGAACTAAGTAGCACTGGTCAAAGTTAGTGTATTTTTGGATTTTTCGTCGTTCTGTGAAGATGCTATCGCCATCTACCTACGATATAATACCATAGACTAAAAAAGACCCAGAAGGGCGACCATAAATATTAATAATGTTTTAATTCAGGATAAAAAAAGCTGTACACTTATTGGGCCCTGATACGCGATACAAAAAATATTATAACGCACGAAACAAAAGAAACTATTTACATTAATATTAATTGATACAACGATAGGGCCAGAAAAACGAAAATAAAAAAAAAACAGAATTTCACAAAAAAGATACATATGAAGCGACAGTAATAAAATAAAAAAAAGGCTAATAGTAAGTAATGCTGAAATGAAAAACAGGTCAGCCCCAGTTTTTATATGTATCTAATCGACACTTGAATGCCGATGCGGTGGATTTGGTCTTAACGGCAGCCGGGAGATCATTCCAAAAGTTAACAACCCGTTGAGTGAAGAAAACGCGCATAGCGACCCCGTTGCACCACTTTTTACGGATTGTGGGAGCCTTTCGGCCCTCTCACTTGATGTCGAAGAAGTCAACTGCTGTAACATCATACAGGCCATAAATGATTTTGAAGGTGTCAACTAAGTCGGCGCGAAGACGTCTGTCCTTAAGGGACAGAAGACCCAACCTTTTTAATCTTTCATCATATGGTAAGGTTCTGAACCCTGAAACTAGCTTCGTGGCCTTTCTTTGCACCCTTTCCAGCCTCTCAATGTCTTTGACCAGGTGGGGGGACCAAATGCTGGAACAGTAGTCTAAGTGAGGGCGAATGTGGACACTGTACAGGATTTTGAAAGATTTGACACTAAAATGAGAGAATGATCTCCGCAGCATATATAAAGCCCTTGCACCGCGCGCAGAAGCGGCTTTGCTATGGGTATCCCCAAACATATGGCCGGAAAGCATGACCCCAAGGTCCCGAACCACAGCATGCGCCTCTATCGCTTTACCTCCCAAACTGTACTGATAGCGAGGGTTATTGGCCCCGCGATGGAGAACAACCGATTTAGTAGTATTGAAGCTCATACCATTCGAGGAGACCCAATGGGCCAAAGCATCAATGTCCCGTTGGAGGGATAGCGAATCAGTCGGTGAAGCTATTTTATGACCAATCTTATTGTCATCGGCAAACAATTTGAGAAAAGACTCCTTGATTACCAGAGGAAAGTCATTAATAAATATAACAAAAAGAGTTGGGCCTAACACAGATCCGAACAGACCCCACGCGGGACCACTCGCTGCGTTCGACCACTCAAAAAATCCGCGATCCAATTGACAATCAAAGGTGGAACCCCTAAATACCCAAGTTTCCGAATAAGCAGCGAATGCGGGACCGTATCGAAAGCCTCGCGTAGGTCCAGATAGACCAAGTCAACGGAATGCCCTAAATATAAGCACGTAGTGACTTCCTCGAGGGTTGAGAGAAGGTTCGTAAAACACGAACGTCTTAAGAGAAACCCTTGTTGGTCTCTCGAGAAGAAAGATCGGCTAGTAAGGAACTCCACCAAGGAATCTCGTACGCTGGCCTCCAGTTCCTTACACGGCAGACAGCTTAGACTTATACCCCTAAAAGTGTCAACCGCGTTGCAGTTAGGAAGTTTTTTGATCGCGGTAACATTAGCCCGCTTCCATAAAAGTGGAAGACGACCAGACGAAATAGAGCAATTGAAAATGGCTAATAGAGGGGAAGCTAAGATGGCTGAACCCTCTGAAAGTAATCGCGGATGAAAGTCATCAGGCCCTGGGGATTTAAAAGTGGGCAGTTGCTTTAAATATCGTCGGACTGTGGAATACGATAGGCCAAAGTCTAGGGGACTGAAAACAAAATCAGAGGGCTCAGAACGGTCAAAACCTGCGAAAAAGTCACCCAGATATACCGCCTCCAAATCGGGCTCGCGGGTGAACACGGAGCTAAAGAAATCGTTAAGCGCCTTTACCAACTCAACCGGATCGCGGATTAATACCCCCCGCAGAGTTCTCCACCACCATCAGAGAGGGTTTGGGTTTAAGAGAACGGGAAACACGTGAGTAGAGCGCCTTGGGGTTGGTAGGGATTTCATCAATTAAACGGGCTTCGTACTTATATTTCGCGGAACGAATGTGTTTAGTAAGTAAGTTACGTTTACTCGCAAATGCGTGTCTGTTGTCAGTAGAAGGTGACGCTCTGAATACACGAAAGGCAGAACGCTTGTCTTGAATTAGGTGCTCGGTTTCCTTGGACCACCAGGGCTCCCTCAACAGACCCGAACGCTTAGTGGGTTTAATGGAGATCAAGGGCACCGACACGTCCCTGGCTTCAGTAACGTAAAGGAGAAGGATATCAAGCATTTCGTCTAATGTAGGGGCGTCGATGACGGCTGACCAATCCTTCGAAAGCAGTGCATAGATCATAGTCCCCACGACTATAGGCATAGCGTGTAGACGGGGAAATGGGCAGGGGAAGGGAACACTGGAGGTCGAAAGAGAAAGTGAGAACATCATGATCGCATTTATCAAGGGAGGGAAGGTGGGAAAGGTCATGAACAGAATCCCAATCAAAAGTAAAAATTAGTTCCAAAAGTGAAGGGATATTGTTCTCACGTTGGCGAGTGGGAGATAAAACATGTTGTGTTAGTTAAAAGGAAGACACAGTATCAAGGAGCCTTTTCTCAACAGATCTAACCCCCTTACCAGTGGTACAAGAAGCCCAATTTATCGCAGGTGCGTTAAAATCCCCCAGAATAAGCACACGGTCAGCTAACTTGCAGGCTTTCTCCATCGTCCCCAATAAGATCTTCAAGAACTCAGGAGTCACCGAAGGGCTACGATAGCAACAATAAATAATTTTTTGTCAAGTTTGAGTTGGCAAGCCAAAATGTTTGAAGAAGTTAGGGAGCGATTAAGAGTAGCCACATGGTGCGATCGAAAATACAGAACACAGCCCCCGCTTCTTGACCAATCAAAATCGGAGCGAAAGGAGTTATAACCCGGAATGTGGAACAATTCAGAACATATGTCCTTATTTAGCCAGGTCTCTGTTATGGCAATACAGTCAGGAACCAGTTCCCAGACCAACGCACGCAGTTCAAGGATTTTACTAATCAAAGACCCAGTATTTGTTGCCGAAAAGGTAAAATCGTAAGGCGCACAGATTCGAGGATAAAAATCATCAGGAGACGGTAAAGATAACACAGCCGAACAGCTATAAGGGACAAACGGCAGAGCGTCAGGGTTGAGATCAGTTACTGTTGAGGAGAGGATATTGTCAAGATCATTAGTATGGGATGTCAGCGAGAGAGAGCGCACCAAGGTGGGCCGCGCCGAATTCAGTGGCGAAAGCGCGGCGGTACCGAGTTTTTTGGCTGGAGATAATTTTGCGAATGTGGGCCGCCGTGCTGAAGCGGCTTATAGACGCCATTAGCTGGATAAGGAAGCCCATATTCCGGAGGTGGCCCTGGGGGCCGTGAAGCATTTCCCGAGGCTATGGATTGGTCATACGCTAGAGAAACCACGACATTATTGCGGATAGCGAGGTGAGTTTCGCCATTGGCCAAACGATGGCTAAGTTCTTCGCAAGCGCGACGGTAGTTCGCCAGCTGCTGTGGCGTTTGGTCAATACGAGCAGCCAGACGGTAAGCCGAATCCTCCGAACGTCGCTTTTTTATAAGACCGAGGAAGGAACGTTTCCACGACATATGTGGGAATGTGAGAAGTAGCGGACGAGGGCGGGCACCAGTACCCGAAGACGGAACCACCCCGAGCCTGTGATACGGAACGGTGGTCTGTACGCCGCACAAAGAAATTAGTTTGTCAAGAATCCGATGTTCCTCCCCAGGATGCTTAGGCACACCAAAGAGGACAGCATTTAGCCGTCGAGATTCACGATCCAGGTCTTCAGAGGTGACATAATCAGCGGGAGAGGGAGGCTGGCGCGTACCCGCCAGTTTTTCCACAAGTTAATTTTCCAGGGTTGTAAAATTGTCGCGTAGGGAGGAGGAGAGCGAGTGCACCTCAGAAGTGAGCAAAGTTAATGATTCGCCATTTGTTAAAATAGCCTTGTCCAGGCCGTCTATGCGGTGAGATTGAGCGGTAGAGGCTGCATGAAGCGTATCCTGGACGGATTTGAGGTTTTCAAAGGCCGTCTTATAATGGCCTTCAAACTGCGAAAGCTCGTGTCCGCTCTGTTGGCCCTTTGCGCCGCCTGGCAGACCCGCAGTTGGTTTTCAAAATCAGAGAGAGAGGCTTTGACTGACTCATGAAGGTCCATAGGAGGGAGGGCAAACACCGAAAGTTTATTTTCTAAATCGACAATCTTCGCTTGCAAAGCTTGAAAGGAGAGCCTCAGAAAGGGGTTACAAGACGAACAAAGCCAATGAAAACGTGAGTCATTGACGACCCCCTCGTACACCTTGTCAGGTATGTCGACACAAGGGGCATGGTACCAGTCTCCGCAGTCCTCGCATTGAATACTGTTTGACCCCTCGGCAATGTCCCCCCCGCACGGTTTACATATCGAGGGCGAAGAGGGGGGATTTTCTGGAACCGAATCCGCAGAAGCAGGCAACACGGGACCGGTTTTTTGTGATTTTTTCGCCGGCATCATGAACGAGAGAAAAAAAAAACACCACGCGGAGAGCAAGGCCTAGCTCTGCGATGAAAACTTAAACTTTTAAAAGGCCGAAAAACAATAAAAAAAACCACAATCACCCGAAACAAAGATCACGAGCCGAAAGAGCGTTAAAAACTGAATTATAATCCAAGAAATAAACGTAAAATATTCACATAATAACCGCAGAGGTACCGAAAATCCGAGAACGAGAAACAAGGCGCGTGACATTGCAGCGCCGGCTATCATAAGTTTTGTCTTTTATGTGGTCGATCTCGAGTCGAGCATTCAATAAACCTTTAGCATACGAAAGTACAGGGATTGTCACACTTTCGGTAATTATGTCACTTTTTCTGAGGCCTTATATAACTCTGCCCTATTGGGCAGAGCCATGATGATGTATTCAATCCTGCAGCTGCCGCAGTTGGGTTTTTTAACGAATGTGTAAAACTCAAAAGGCATTTTGATGAAGTATTTCAAAGGGTGTCACATTTATGACAACTAACTACTATTAGTTCACTTCTTCTACTACTACATTTCAGTCATAGAAAAAGCCCCACTCGAAATACATATTTCCATGTGGAACTAAAAACGAGAGGAGAAACACTAACCTTGGTTGGTCATTGGGCCAGAAATTATTTCAACGAATTTTTATTTCTTTCACCAGGTTTAACAAAATCTAGGGCTGACAAATACGTTTAAAACAAGTTGTAAGGCACGTTACCACCAAAATTTTCGATTTAAATCTTATTTCTTTGAAGCTCTTAAGACTTAAACATTTTGTATGTCCTACCTGGGTACTTTTCTCACAGCATTTTCTGTGTATAAAGGAAAGAATGTGTTCAGGTGAACGGGTAATTGGCTTCGTGATTCCTGGAATAAAAACCACGCCCCTTTGCTTTTTGGCAAGCGATCTTTCCCCTTTCTCCCGGTAAGGGCGCGCGTAGGCTCTATTCGCGTGGGTGGATGATATGTTCTGGTAATCAGAAAAGATAAGTTTTAGTTATAGACATTATCGGTTACATTAATACATTCATGATGATGGTAATATCATATGTTTAAATCTTGCGTGTTTTTTTTATTACTTCCGTTTAAGCATTTAGCGAGCTTATTCCGTGTGCTAACGGTAAAGATGATTGGTTTTTGAACAATGGATTTTGCTACAAATTCGTCGAAACTTCAGAGCGTCGCACGTGGGATGAAGCTGACAGGTATTGCAAGGACTTGAAGGCCAATCTGCTGTCCATCGGGTCCAAAGTAGAGAACGACTACATTAAAAGTGTCGTAAGTACTGATCATTTGTTTTTCGGATCATGTTTTTCAATACAAAATAAAAATTACATTTTTTGTTGACGTCAGAATTGTTTTAAGGCAGGAGTCAACATTTTGAAGGTCAACAGGGGCGTAGGAACGGGGGAAAAAGGGAACCAAAAGCTTATTGTTATGACGTATAATGGGGGCGCCAAATTCAATATTCGAACGGTACCCCTCTCAATCAAAAACATTCGTACGCTCCTGAAGGTCAATATCTCAACCTAAGGTGGTGCCTTGGGTATTAGCCTAGCTGATTATTATTAAAAAAAACTTTCAAATTGGCCTTTCTATAAAGTAAGATTGGATTTCTTGTTTAGATGTTTACGCTACACTATTCATAGAAATTATTTTAAAATAAATATAACACAAAATTTGAATTTTACTTCAAATGTTCTTGTCTGCGTTAACTATATATGCAAAAATCAATGAATGAAAATTTCCCCAAAATTAATTTTCTAAATAAGTTTGGAGATATTCTAGAAACTAAAATTTTAATCGACAATATGTAGCACATTTCCATAAACTGGTATCTCACTTATTTTTCCTCAATGTTGCACATTTAAACAGCTGATATTGAACTCTTAAATGTTTTTTATAGAAAAAAATTTCGCCCACAAAAATTCATCCAATTATTTACAATTTACTAGTATCCCAAGTAGTATAAAGTTTTTCTGCAATAGTGAACAATACGCGCGGTTTCAGTGACAACACTTTGGATCATTCTTCATAAAATTTTACACAAATTCGTCTTGGAGTGTACTACACTTTTATCCTACAGAAATTTTTAATATAGTTATTATTAAATTTGAAATAAATATCATATCATAGAACGCAAAAACAAATTTTGAGGGGTTTATTTTAGTTTTTCGACTAAATCTTGAGACAGCTACTCAGTTTCTCAAATCGTCTATTTCCATGCTTTGTAAGAGATACCTTTTCTTTGGTTTCAGTTTGAAAGTGCGAAACTTATCAAAGAGCCAAATGCCTGGATTGGTCTCAGCGCTTATTTACACGACTCGTTTAGGTGGTCCGATGGATCTGCTGCCGTTTTCTTCAACTGGAAAGACCAAATAGTACCCGAGGCTAATAGGCAGAAATCATGCTTTTCCATACTTCAAACAGGTAAAGTCTTAAAATCATAACGAAACTAAGCAGATAAAACACAATGCGTGTGAAGAATGCTTACGTCATTTTAATTTTGATACTTAAAGCAAATCTCGGCTTTATAAAAACCATAAAATCGTATCACGCAAAAATTATCCGAATAGTGAACTTTGCTGTGCTATTAGAAAGAGTATGTAAATGCAGGTTTTTATATTCTATATAAAATATTTTTTATTGTTAAATGCTTTTGCAAGTTAGAACGTTCAATGCAATACCAAAGCATAACAGACGTGCTTCATTAGTTTTTACATAAGTGTCTTCCCCGTATTTTTAGTGGAATTTGGACCACTCCACACATATAGCTAAATGTAATTTCGACTAACTTACAAACTTATAGAAAATAAATATAGCTAATTCAAATATAGTCAAATTGAAATAATAATAAAAATATTCTAATCCTTTTACTTAGAATAAGTCAAACAAGATGATAATAAGTAATATAATTTTTCTTCGGCGCAGGTTTCTGGGTAGCGATGGACTGTGATGTCATGCTGGAAAGCTTTATCTGTAAGAAAGATAACGTGACAATCGAGCCACCCACGGAGCCACCTATTCGAGAAGGCAATTGCTTGAACGACCGCTGGCTCAAATTCAGTTTAGTATTGAATTTACTTTTTATTGTTTATAATTTTTTCAAGTTCACGCGCAGTCTCATCATTTATCGCCGTTTCCTGGATTCTTACCGCAGTTCACCTTCTCAACAACAACCTTATTGTTCTTTTCTTTTTAAAATATTTCCCTTCTTGCTGGGTTTTTTAAAGGTTTTACTAAAATCAATTAAACAAAAGCATAATAACACTCAGCTTGTCTAATATCAATGTACCACCTACAAATCAGCGACTTACAATGCTTTTATTCCAGATGGCCGGGCTATATTGCGTATAAGGGAAGTGGCAAGACTATCATGCCACGCGAGCCACCTTTATTATTACCGTTAATAAGTGCTAGTTTTTATGTAAACGAGAAACCAAAGAGCTCAGGGAAAACCTATTTAACCAGTCGAGGGATAGAACTTGCAAACTCAACGCCGGAGGAGTTGTTTCTGGTTTTCACCCAGCATCTCTGTTGCCGACATTTTCGATCAACGCCATTATATGATTTTGTAAAATTATCTCCACGCGTATACAATCATTCTACAAGCTTCAGCTAAAGTGTTTTCCACCCTTTGAGGAAGAAAGGATGAAGGTCCTGCCATTTCTTAAATTTGAGTGTGACACAATGTTTTCCAAAAAGGGAACCTTAAAAAATTGGGTTGGCTCCAACTCTCAAAACAATTACAAGTTTTCCCTTTACGTAAAAAAATGAAGCATCATTATTATTGGGTGACTTTTTTAATTTTTTGTTACGTTTCATAATTGTAAAATTTGCTTAGGGTTAACGTTTACATGGCGTATTACAATTATCCTTCAAATCACTTTAAATTGTTCATTTCAAATAAATTATTGGAAATAAGTTATAACTTTAACAGTTC
The DNA here is from genome assembly GCF_980474605.1 of Leiobunum rupestre. Taxonomy (NCBI): domain Eukaryota; kingdom Metazoa; phylum Arthropoda; class Arachnida; order Opiliones; family Sclerosomatidae; genus Leiobunum; species Leiobunum rupestre. The sequence continues at coordinate 25,711,444 of NC_143393.1, read as the reverse complement.
TTACTTTAATTACGTTATTAAATCTCAAAAAATCGTCTGCAATGATACTTTTGTTATCTCCTAGAAATTAAGTTAACCATTTACCTGAGATCTTACCTTTGACAATGGTCTTAGGTATTTCTATTGAAAGTTTACAGATAGACCTAGATCCGTCGTAGTTTATTTTCTGTTTCGGAATGCACATTTAAATTAGATCTCTAGTTCATACTCTAACACATTGACTTTACATTTACTTAGCAGTAAGTGCCGCTACCCTCCTACGCATTGTAACACAGCCACCTGTTTAAAGGCATTAAAAGTCGCTCGATGACTTGGGCCTAAGGTGGTGCCTTGGGTATTAGCCTAGCTGATTATTATTATTAAGTTTATATTAAAAATTTCAATGGATCTAAACGCGAACATCTACATCAAAAATGGCCAAAGGCTGCCCTTTTTGAAAGTTGACATACCATTTTCAAGGTCAAGATTGCCTTTTTCAATTAAGATCGCCTTGGATAGTATTTTTAAAGTTTGTGGGTGACAAAATGCTTTGACCGAAAACATCTTAAATATCCCTTGAGATATTCATTTTAATAAAATAGTAGCTTCTCTTACTGTTTAGATTCCAGTTAACAAAAATAAATTTAAATGGTTTTCTAACTAATCGATATAAAGCTAATCAAGCTGTATGGATAGTTTTATTAAATGTTTTTTAATTACCTTATATGTACTCATAATTCATCTCAGTAATAAATGAAGCTAATGTGACCCAAAGATTAACCTTTTAAAAAAAATTTCATTATATGAAACTTCAAAATGGTTTTACTATTGAAAATCTTGACTTAGGTTAAATGGAATTGTCACATTCGAATGACAATCTATAGCAATGCAGGGTCAAAATATACCTACCAGGGCTCTTTGGTAGCTCTACAATTCATTTTAAGTAAAGGTAATATTCAGTTTATAAATTATATTGAATTCCCATTTTTCCACGGAAATGTTTTATACTCTATTATGGAAATTATTTATTCCTAATTGATCTTATGTTTGTAAATGATTTGTAACTCAAAATAACTAGACGGAAGTTTAAAATGTGTAGCAATTTACTTAAACACAACCCGACTGTCCGCCTGCTTTCTGTATAGTCTCGATAATACTAATTATTGGGTAATAAGTACTTGATTTTTAAAAGTGAGTAAAAAGTGAGTAATTCAAAGTAAAGGGACTTATAATCATGATTTAAAATTAAATCATGATGTAATATTTTTTAATATTTATACAGCCAAAGCTATACATGGTGTTTCAGAAATCAGTACAGTAAATTGGAGGTGTTATAAGAGTTGAGTAATGATCTATGACTGTCTTGGTCGCAATCCTCTGTGACGAATTGGAGAAAATCGATTTTGTTTTTCATACTTTGTAGAGTAGAAGTAAAATTTTCCTACTACACCTAAAATTGGTTTTCCTAATTTAGGTTCTTGTGTTCTTGTGGTAGTCTCCTTTTTAGTCGTTTTAGGCCTTTTTAGGTCAAACTTTAAAACGCTCTAGCGCTTCTCAAATTCGTCACAGAGAATTGCGACCAAGTCATACATCATTACTCAACTCTTATAACACCTCAAATTAACTGTACTGATCTCTGAAACACCATGTATATTTGAGTTTAATTAGATTTTATAATGATTTATTCATACGAGGGTGTCGTAATAATCAATGGAGTTATCCGCCCGTCGTCTTGTCATGACTACCAATGAAACAAACACTTTTTATCAACACAATTAGTGGAATTATAAGGCGGCGTCTGCTAGGAGGAGCTCTATCTCGGTCGTGCCACAAGCGACAAATGATATTTACCTTTGTACTGACAATAATTATGGTCTTATAAACTTTTTCTCATCTTTAGAAAACAAATGTTACCGACCATTCAGGGACCATGGTGTTGAAGACGGAGGACCTAAAACTTTCGACGAAGCTGTCAAAAGTTGCGAGACGTTCAATGCCACATTGGCGTCGATACACAGCGATGAAGAACAAGGTACGGAGATTCATTTCATTTGGTATAAATTAGATTCATTAATGAAAGTAAAAATTATATGGAACTTAGAACGGGACGTTGTTCAATTACAATAAAACAAGTTTTAAAACCAAATGAATTTCACTTTAAAAAAAACATGTCGAATAGTTTCGACATTATCAAGAGTAGAACGAGCTGACTCTCGACTAAAGCATTTTTCCTCTATTCACGCGCGCAATCTTTTATTCTACGACAGTTTCTAGAAAACAAACGGATTTGCTATCAAAATATTAAAGTAACTTAAGTCAAACTCTAGCGCAAAATTCGTAAAAAATGAAAGCACCTTATTTAGTCTTGATACATCGTGTGACAAAATGCCCTATCATTTGTATACTAAATGCAGTTGAAGCAAATCGTTAAAACTAAAATTAAAATTTTGCACAAATAAAATTAGCGATAAGCCTTAGAAATAAGTAATAGACGTTTGAAAACCTTGGCCATCAATTTTGAACGGCTGCCCTTGATAACGGAAATCTTCCAACGCCGAATTGTCCTTTCAAAAATTATTAGTTCTTAATTTAAACCATGTAAAATATTTTAATATCATTATTTATCACGAAATTTCTTAATTACATAGATTTCTTGACGCTTAGCATTAGGGCTTTTAATTATTCTTCATGGGTTGGTTTGAGACGCACTAAATGGGATCTCGGAGGTGAACACGTATGGGCCGACAACTCTACTATTGATTACACCAACTGGGCTCCAGGTGAGCCTTCCAACCCAGTAAGTTCCTGGTATTTTCAGTGATTTTCTTAAGTCATTTCTCGTGTGTACAGCTGCTTCCTAAGACAGGTTTTGTACTTCGTCTTATACATAGACGAAACATTATACTTCCACTAATGAGGACAAGCTAGAAGTTTATAAAATTTCGTTGCCAGAATGACTAGCAGGTATTTTTGGGCTATAAATATTATAAATACCAGTACAAACGCGTTTTTGATCTCAAATGTATGTTGCGACTCCAATAGGCCTTGGCCTCAAGCATAATTTAGCTGTAGATGGAACTTTTTGCAACCTTAACGGGGAATTTGAACCTCCATTTTCTTTATTTTAAGGAAGCTCCATTTATGTTTCTGGTACTCTTGGTTCATACGGATAATCATATTTGTTGGGCCCGGGCCCTCAAAACCATTCCAAAGGCAGGGTGGCGGAGTGGTTAGCACTTTCGCCTCACAGTCAGAGTAGCCGGTTCGATTCGCACTTGTGGGATTGGGTACATTTTTCAAGTTATCTCACTACTGGTTAAAAGGTTTTTCCCCTTACCATAAAAACTTGTAGATGTTAACGGTAATAATGAGAAAACATTTCTTACAATTATTTATCTGTTAAGTATACGTGACCCATTTCAATACAAAGTTATGTCCCATCGCTTGATTTACTATGTGCTTCCATATGAATATTATCAGAAGTAAATGTACCGTAGTTATCGAAATAGCGCTCAGAATCGGCGGGCGTTTTCCTGATAAAAATGAAGAGAAAATTGAGTCAAATAAAAGCTGATTTCCATCCCCGTCTTTTGAATTGTAATTGGGAATTGTGGGTATAGCTATTTCTATGTATAAAATGGTTTCATAAAAACAAAAACGTAAAATTTCATATTCGAGTTCAAATTGTAACTTGATAAGGAAAACGCCTCCAACGTGGGGAGTATAGCAGTCTGATACATTTGGTTTATTTACTTTTGATATTACATTTAAGTTTCAGTGCTAGACTAAGAGTGTATTTATTTACCCTTAAGTAGAATAATTATCTTGATACAATTTGTGGCTGTGCTCCCAATCCCGTCATGCCCAAAGAGGAAGCTCCTTTCCCTTCAATAAATTGCATCGGTATCTCATTGGCACCTAAATCTTACGTTTTCTAACCCAAAGAAAATTCGTTCAAGATGCCAGCTAGGAGCAACAAACACAAGCAGAACGCAGCTAGCCTTTAAACACGCTAACCATATATATCCCCAAGGGGACGAGAAAACGCCTAGCTTCCATTGCATTAGCGTCGCTGTTTCTCTCAGGGGAACAAACGTAAGCTTCTAAGCTCTTCAAATGACCTTGAAATATCCCGTCTTTATTCAGTTGGGGCCCTAGCACCGATACGCACTCTTGCAGTTGGCCACAAAGCGGCTGTGATGGGGTCTAAAAATCAGAGCGTATTCTCGTCCCCTTAGGGATATATACTGTCTATGAGCTAAAGCAGTGTTGTGTACAAATTTCATTGGACGAGCCTTTACGCTGAACGTTTAAAGGACGGTGGGGAAGACAATTTCCAAATTTGCCCCTTAAGACGGCAACTAGCGCTAAAGCATCTAACCAATTATGAAAACTGTACGCAAGAAAATGCACGACTTTTGACGGGTTGTGTTCTCCTTGTGTGGGTGCTTTGTTTGTTGCTCCTAGATACCAGCGTATAGTCTCAAAATAGTTATTCCCCATAAGTATAAATAAATTAATTCTTGGTTAAGCAGTGGCTATAATTAAAATATCCAAAATTGTAATATGTTTTATGTGTAGTATGGCGTATCTTGCATCGAAATGTTCAGTACTCCTGGACTGTCCGGACGGTGGAACGACGTCCCGTGTAACCGAAAATTGGGCTACATTTGTCAACTAAACTCAGGTAAAGTGACGTGGCATATAAACCACATATTTTTTCTGATTTTGCCAAATGAAAACCGATATTTTTTTCTTATTATCTTAAATTTGGTATGAAGTGTTTTAAATAATGCAGACCTGTAGTAATTGTTGGGTTAATTTCAAATCCTATCTTCACATTGAAACCAATCTGCGCCTCTGTATAATACGATAGGTGTTTCCCAAGATTAAGTGCTCTGTTGTTTAATAGAGTTGTTTTAGAACGAGTCATCTTCCCCGGACCCAGGATAAATTTGGAATAAGAATAGATCATTTACATAATTTCTATATCTTAAAAGCAATCAATAGTACTCCCAGAGGGCCAATTACATTTCATTGGTACACTACCGAACGTCTTACTTTATTTTGACTTTAAGTTACTTTTGTTACATCACTCAATGACTTTTGTCAGTGGTTTTTGACGACCGTTAATCAGGAACCCCAATTCCCAAGAAAATTTAAGAAACATTCCGGAAATGTAAAATCGAGCTAGTGGTAAACATAGGTCTTAAAAAAATTCCGTGTTTTTAGTTATAGACATATAAGATTATGCCGTAGGTTATAGTACGTTCCATAATAACTGGTTTATGTTAACGGTAATAGTAAGTGTACGGAGCTGTTGGCATGAAGGGCTAGCCACCACCCTCTTACGCAATTAAACTCGGCCACCCAAATTAAAAAAGGCAATAAAAGGCTAGATGACGTTAGGTATTAGCTTAGCCGATTATTGTTTACTAGAATCTAATTTGACCAAATCAATTTCAACGAATCTCAAAGATCGAACCTGCACAAAAATTTTGTGCTCTCACCAAAATATCCAAAAAAGCAATGATTTTTTCAAGTCATGGATTTTTAACAGATCCACCTAATCCGCCGAAAAAATCAACAAATAAAAAATAAAATTGCTGATACGTGAAAAATCCCCCCAAAACAGCGAAAATTGTACAAAACCACGTATCCAAGAACCAAAATCAGAAATGTAAGAGCAAAAACTACAAATACCAGAGCCAAAATCAGAAATCTATAAGAAAAATAAAAATTCGTCCATTTATTCAAAAATACAGCTGATTTTTTTAATCCAAAAAACAGGAAAAAACAACAAAACTAAGGAAAATCTTAAAATTAAAGATAAAAATACACAAATCCTAGAAAAAATCAACAAGTTTACAAAATATTAGAAATCCCTGGATTTTTACTATTAGAATTTTTGAAAAATCTTAAAATTTTTGAAAAAATCCAATTAGATTGGCAAATCTCGTACATTGTTTTATCTTGAATAAGGTGGCAGTAATAGAGGGTCCTACAGACCTTGAACCGCGGAACTTCATATTCCCTTTAAGTACACGTCAACCACCGATCAACGGCATTATTCACGAGATATAAAATCAGATCTTTCAAAGTCGTTGCATCAAAATTCTTTGATTTAGATTTATGTGAGTTGACGAAATCCTTTGAGTACAAAGATTAAGAACTTTCCCCCGCACTAACTCCTTGAGGCTCTAATTCTGAAAGGTTCCGCCGGCAACGCCTTTCTCTACTCCAGTTGGCGAAAAGTTTATTTCACCCCCCCTCCCCCGCCATAAGAATTATGCTCTACGCCCGTGTATTCAAGTGGTAAATAATTCTTAAAACAGATCTTTCATTGCAGATCCAAATTTACCTCCGATAACTAAAGTGAAATCCAACTGCCCGGATGGGTTCTCTCGGTACCAAAAGAGTTGCTACAAGGTGGAGAGAGCCGAGATGGACTGGGAGGGCGCCGAGAAGAAATGCCAAGGCTACCCCAAAGGACACCTACTGAGAATTGGTGACTCGTTTGACCAGATGTACATTAATCTTCTTTCAGTGACCATTCAAGATAAGCTCTGGCTTGGCTTCTCGGATAAAGACCAATCGGTAAATAATGGCTTTTTGTCCGTAATTTGTTAAGAAACTCTATTTAACATTTCAACTAGGGATGTTAATTTTCCGGAAAAATAAAATGCGGAAAATGTTCCAGAAAAGTTTCCGGAAAATTTTCCGCAAATCGGAAAAACAAAAATTTGAAACATAAATTAACTTTTAAGGGTTTTTAATGTGTTTAACTTTTTATCGATATGAAATGTAAACATACTACAAAACATTAATAGCGTTACATTGTTAATCAGTTTAAACACTTACTAGTCTATACGTTTAGTTTTACTTCCAGATTCGAAAAAATGAGGCGAAAATACCGCTTTATTTCAATTTGCAAACAATATATTAGACAAATCATGGAATGAAAACTTTTTTTATTTTTTTCGGAAATATACGGAAAATTTTCCGGAAAAAAGGCCTCGGTCATTTTCCGCGGAAAATTTTCCGACTTACAACACTAATTTCAACTGAGGATCACGTCATCTTGTTTATATTAAACATTTTGTAGCTCATAGCAAATGAATAGTTTTCACATTTTTCACGAATATTATTCATGAATCTTAGTCAATTAGTAGAGTGTAAAGAGTAAACATAACCTTGAGTTTCACTTAAAAGAGTGTCGTAATTTCTCTGATTAGTAATTTAAGTAAATATGCTACTTTATCGAACATAACCTTAAGTTTCACTTAAAAGAGTGACGTAATTTCTCTGATTAGTAATTTAAGTAAATATGCTACTTTATCGAATATCCAAAATGACTATCCGTTCGGTAGTCCCCTGTCAATAAATGTTACTAGCCTACTCGGACCATCTAACCAAAACTCGAAACGTAAAAATTGTATCAACTAATTAAACGAGCTCATAGATATTTACCAAACATATATGGCGATCGTCTGTACGAAATATAGTCATGAAAATATATTCGTAGTCTCTATATTCCTAGTAAACTGAATGGATTCTTGCTTAGGTTGCCTATCCCATTTATAATCTTCATTCGTACCTCTGTTCCAGAAAAATGGCCTTTTCACTTGGAGCGACGGCTGGCCCGCGTACTTCACCAGATGGGGTGACAATCAACCCCAAGCGACACCTATGTTCAGCAGATGTGTGTCCATGCAAAGATCTAACAAGAGATGGGCAGTCACCGATTGCTCTACGAAATTACCTTTCATTTGTCGGATTAATGACGGTAAGATATGAAAATATTCATTTTTATTTTAAAGTTAGAGGGAAATCACAATTTGTATTATAGGCTATATTATATTATTATTATATTTTTCAAATAAAACCAGATTAGCAATATTTTTATATTTCTTCTTCACAAAACTGAAATAGTATCTACTTTCTCACAATATATTCTTAAGTTAAATATTAAATAATAACAACATATTATATTATTTTATTAAGCATAACATTAACAAACAAGTTCTAAAAAATTTGAACTGTTGATTTTAAATTTGGAGTGCCGCTTGAGATTTAGATACGTCTTATATTCGCGCAGCTATTAACAAGTTGGCAAGCCAAATATACCTCTCCTCGTAGGAGTTTTTAATTTTCAATGAAGTGTACTGTATCCGTGGTTCTGCGGTAGAGCGCTCACCTATCGTACAGAAGGGCTCGGGTTCGAATCTCAGCCTAAGAAAATATTATACTACACCCAATGGCAAAAAGAGAGCGTTTTTGGAAAAACCTTTTCCCTGATTCTAAGAAACTGCGTACGTAGCGATTACACTTGGCTCCGAAAATGCAAACGCGTTCGCAGCTCAGACAGACAGACAGTCACTGTGGTTGTATAACCCCTCCTAGGGTACAAAGTCCCCTCGGAGAGGTAAAAACGATGATATTAGCATACATGGTCTGAATTGTATGGATTTTGTGTTAGATATCCAGGAGGTGCTAAATGCGCCTCAAATTCGCTTGGAGCTTCAAGTAGTATAAACACTCAAACACGAGACTTGATAACTTGTAACTCGCGAGGTACCAGACATTCCTCAACGGTTTCCTTCCCTTTTTCACGTATCAAGTGATCAAGAGTTAGTTGAATTTCATTTGAACCAAGAAGATTCGTATACCAAGATGCTTCGTTTAGTATGAAGTTATAAGTGCGAAACCTTACTTATATATTCGCCAAATTTATAAACAATTCACTGTACACAGTGAAATACCGATACCTCAAATGTTGATTGTAACTCTATACAATGATATTGAGAAGGGTTTACCCAGGACTATATATAGTCGTGAAACATAAGATACGGTATAGCGTAACTTTATTAACGTATATAAATAAGAACTTATTAAAACATTTATTCAATGAAGAGAATAACCCACCGGATGTTCCTCTGATTGTGGGCCATTGTCCAGCTGAAACGCCAACAGAAAAGTGGATTGATGTTGGAAATAATTTCTGTTACCACGTGGAATCGAGAGAGGAAACATCTTGGGATTTAGCCTCAGACATCTGGTGTGACATCAAAGGTAACATTTATAATATAATATTATTATGTATTACATCGTATCGAATTATGTTATTTTATATTTTAAGGAGCGAAGTTGGCGAGTTTCCACAGTCAGCATGAATTGGACTTAATGAAGAGTTCCATTGAGGCAGCGGGGAAAAATCTATGGATCGGACTCGTTAAAGATAGCGAGGGTTGGTATCCAAAGATAAATACACTGATTATTTTCTTTAGTATTGCGTAATGAATTGCGACAGTTACTTAATATAGTTTATAGCTAAAAGTGTACGTTCATTAACGCTCATATAAGAAACAATGCGCAATAATCCACGGCTTAATTTTCTACATGAGAACTATTTATTTTCCTCCGGGTTTGACCTCCGGTGACCAGCTTTTTGAAGGGCGTTATGTCAGTAGATTTCGCCACCAAGTTTAAGTACCCGCAGGCCCGGACTGGCCAGGTCAGCTGGTCGGCGATCGTGTTTGACGTTTTAAATTAATGGGCACGTAGAATCTAGTACACTTTAAACGTTATTTGGCCCCAAATGAGCCAGTCCGGGCCTGGCAACCCGTGACAACAAGACGTCATCGAACAGAAATTGAGCAAACATTGATTCTCAACTGATTATCGATATTGAAAATACCCAATAATTCATATGAAAAATGTATTGTCACCTCACATTAATTTGAATATTAAAACATCGCCTGTTAGTAAAAACCACGTAATAGGAGTTGAAGAATTTCGGTTTATTTCTTCCCGTAACAATTTTAATTTTAGGAGAGCGTTGATTTTAGCGAATCGGACTGAAATAACTAGTGAAACACAGTCTATTTAAAACCGAGAAATATAGCTTGATTTTTGAGGACCTTTATTTTTTACAAGGTGAACGCTTTGGCGTCCGAAAACCAATGCTTTAGTTTTCTTCGTTTTACAGTGGTTCTTTTCTATTGAATGCCAGAAGATACCGTTTAAGCCCAGCTCGTTCGTTTTCCGCTCCCCCCAAGAGATGACACTTAACACGTGTCTTGGGCCTTCTAGAAAAGGAGCGTCCGCGAACAATGCGGGGGTCCCCGGTCTCATCTGGCAGGCCATTACAAGGGCTTGTCGAACTCGACATCGTGTACGAATACATCATTAACGACAGAAAAACAAGTTTAAATTACAAAATACTTTTTAAGAAATCTTTTATTTTTATCTTTTTAACATTTAGTTTTGAAACTTTTAATTCTTATTTTTAACATTCCACATAGTTTTAACAGTTTCTTAACAGGAGTTACGTTGTTCTTACTTTAATGTGTTATTTCAATTGCTCGATAAATTCTGCGAACAGTGACTAAACTATTTTATAAAATATTTTTTACGATATTTTATTTTCCATAACGATTTTAACATTTCAAGGTCACATAAGAACTGGGATATGGAAATTTAGATGCAGTTAAAGTACAACCATCATTAGTATCTAATTAAAGCCGATTTAAAATGTTATTTACTATTTAAAAATATATATTTTTTCGGTGAGGTAAGGCAATTGCGCCCATTGCCAGAAAAGCGTGCTCGATCGCGTTTTTCCTTCTCTCAGGCTCTACATGCTCATTTTAAAGCCAGCCTCTATCCATTTATGACGCTAGCAAGCGAGTAAAGTATACATATTTATTCATATGTAATGATATATGGGATATGATCAAATAACAGGAAGTTTTAGCTGTTGTTTTCTAGAGTGAACACTTTCTTCATTAAGCATTTTTTAATTTAACACGTAAGCCAAAATTTTGAGCGAGCAATTACATAAATTAGCTCTCCCACTCAAATGTATTGGCAGGGCAATAAGGTAGCTGCACCGGTTTCTACGCCCTTGCATTAACTACGTCACAGATCACGAGGCGAAGCACCGCTTGATCCTGGGGCGCAAATAATTACGTGACCACCATAGGCGAATTAATGTTATGGCCGACCAATAAACTCGTTACCGCGAGTTTTACTGTATATTTGAGCTTGGACATATGCACTAGAGGCTTTGTGGTGAACTAAACATTTTGCGCGATAACTCTGAAAATGAGTTCCGTGATAAATTTTGTAAATGACGAATGTGACCTAATTTTTGCAGGAGGTTACGTGTGGGAAGATGGCACAGCAGCCGATTTCCTTCCTTGGGCTGATGGAGAGCCGAGTTCTTCCCCCTTTGAGACCTGCGTAGAAATTTTAAGAGACCAACTTAAGTACAACAACGTCAATTGCTACAAAAGCCGAGGTTTCATCTGTGAAATTGAGAAAAGTAAGAAGATCTGACGTATATTTCAGCTATAGGAGCAACAAACACAAGGAGAACGCAGCTAGCCTTTAAACACGCTATATAACGAAGGGTTGTGTACGAATTTCATTGGACGAGCGTCACGAGCCTTTACGATGAACGTTTTACGGGCGGGGGGGAAGACAATTTCCGAATTTTCCCCTTCCGACGGCAGCAGGCGCTAAAGCGTCTAGCCAATGAAAACCGTACGCAAGAAAATCCACGACTTTTGACGGGTTGCGTTCTCCTTGTGTGGGGTGCTGCGTTTGTTGCTCCTAGATTTCAGAAAGATTGTGGGCTTGTCTGTCTATCTCGCTGTTGACTTTGTTCCGACCAAAACGTGTTGTCTGTGACTAAAGTAATGATTGTTGTTCTTTATTTTAGAACCATTCTCAATCAATCCTAAGTAATCCAAGATACGTCCGACATTCGTTTGGTACTTCTCAGTAGTTAGTCAATTAAGCTCTTTTCTAGTTAATAGTTATCAAGTTAATCAAGAGTATTTTTCAAAAATAATTGATATTTTAAGTAATTATCTACTTCTAGACTGTATTTCTATGTAATGTCAACAGTTTTTATACTTTGCAAATAGATTAATAACTTAAGAACTACTGTTAAATAATGCAATTTTGAATAGGTATCGATTGTTCCCTAATGTAATTTTGAATCAGTGGCGTAGACAAGGGGGTTTCCGGGTCTAGACCCCCCTTGGGCCTCCCTTTGACTGTACTAAATTTCCACCCCTTCTCGACCCCCCTCTTCTATCCACGTACTTCGACCCCCCCTTGACGAATTCCTGGCTAGCCCTATGTTTTGAATAGGTATCGATTGTTACCGTATGTCATTTCAATGGATAAAATTTGGTTACCTTGATTAAGTATTTCTTACTGGCATTCTTTAAGAATTTTTGTGGACACAAGCCGATTGGTTTAATAAAGGGTTAAATTCAGAAAATAGTAGAAATTCGAGGGCAAAGAGTGAAGTATATTAAGTTACTTTATTTTATAGTGGCAGCCTATTCATTTTAAAACCAAAAATTAAGAACTTAACGCTAATTCACCGGTTAAACTTGTAACTTTAACAACATTAATGATTGTTTTAATTTAGTACTTTATAGGTGTTTGTTGATTGTTTATCTGTATTTAAATAATAATAAATCAATTTATAAATTGTTTTAAAATGTTTTTTTGTGAATTTCTTTAAATTAAATTAATTTATATTTCTTCTAAACCAACAGGTAATAATAGTAAGGGTTCATTTCGTTTGCATATAAAATTGGAACTATTTTGGGATAAAACAGGTTACATTTCATAATTAAGTAATTTTTGCAACAAACAAAATTATATGAATTGCACAATAATATGAGAATCTACCCAATATTATTCGAATATACAAAATATAATTTCAATTTAACCAATTTTATATAAATATAAACAACATTATTTGAATTTGCCCAATATTATATCAATTAACTTAAAATTATTGGAATTTCCTCAAAATTGCTCGAATACACAAAATATAATTTGAATTTATCAAAATTTATGTCAATGGAGACAATGCCATTTGAATTAAATTAATATTATTTAATTTTACCCAAATGATATGAATTTACCTAAATGTATTCGAAATTTCCCAACTTAATATGAATTCAACCATAATTATTTCAGTTAACCCAATAATATAAGAAATTACCCATATTATTTGAATTTACCGAAATTTATTTCAAGTTACCCATTTTATTTGAATTTGTCTCTAATTTAGTGAGATACATTGGTATGCGCTATTTTGCAAAACGGCGCAGGATTTATTTCAAAAGAAATTGGACTGATTTACTCGGTGGGATAATGAAACGTCAGGGCCGCCTTATCCATAAGGCAGACTAGGCAAAGTGCCTAGGGCCTACGAAAATTTTAGGAGACATTAGGGCCTACGATTCCATATAATAGGGCCTACGAAGGTCCGAAAAGTCGGTAAATGAGGGATTTTGCCTAAGGCCTACGGAAGGGTTAAAACGGCCCTGTGAAACGTAGAAAATTTCCGAATAGTTGACGAACGGAACTTATCATATTTTGACATTTTTCAAAATGGCTTCGAATTTCTTTCAAAATAGAAATAACTTATTTATTCGATCATTTAATGAAATAGAAAAATTCTGATTAATCGACGAATACTAACGGAACTTATATGACCGTGAGACATTTTGACATCCGCCATTTTGTAAAATGGCCTCGGATTTTTATTAAAATTAATAGGACTCTTATTATCTTTAATAGATTATGTTAAGTAGAAAATTTCAAATTAATCGGCGAATAATTTCGGCAGTTATCGCTTTATCGAGATATTTATAACCGCCATTTTGCAAAATGGCATCAGATTTCTATCAAAATATAAAGCGCTTATTTCTTCGGTCAAATAATGTAACGTATGAAATTTCACATAAATCGGTAAATAATTTCGGCAGTTATCGCATCAAAAGTTATATCCACCATATTTCGAAATGGCCTCAGATTATTATGGAAAACCTAAAGGGCTAATTCACTCGGGCACATAATGAAATGTAGAAAATTTCAGATTAATGGACGAATAATTATGGAACTTATCGCACCATGAGTTTTATTGATATCCGCCATTTTGCAAAATGGCGTCGGATTTCTATGAAAATTGAAAATCTGTAGTACTAATTCACTAGGGTAGATAATGTAACGTAGATAATCTTCGATTAATCACATACAAATTACCGAAATAAATCTAAAATGCTGTTGATATCGTTTAGATAATGTAATATAGAAATTTTCAGATTTAAAAAAAAACTTATTTGAATTTTTTAAGTCATTTTCCCATGCGAAGGAATTAAAAAAACTCAACGATTCAAAGTACACTATAAAGCAAATTTATTGTTAAAATATTTTAACCATTAAAATAATTCAACTAAAAAAGGCGCGACATATTTTCGGCTTGTGGCGAGTACGCCGCCGTTTTCAAACGCAGTTACAAATCTTTTTTAGTTGAATTATTTTAATGGTTAAAATATTTTAACAATAAATTTGCTTTATAGTGTACTTTGAATCGTTGAGTTTTTTTAATTCCTTCACATAACTCTTACACTAGTTTGGAGTTACACATTGTATATAATTTTCCCATGTTATTTTACATTGATTTTTTTCATTTTAAGTTGTCAGAAACATTTTTGGTTGCCATGACAATACGGAAGCCCAGAATAATAACACTTACTTATCGAAGCCGTGTTTGGCTAGAAGTAATAAATAAAAGTGGCACTTTCTTATCGAAACCGTGTATGGTCAGAAGAAATAAATAAGTGTGGCACTTTCTCATCGAAACCGTGTATGGTCAGAAGTACTAAATAAATGTGGCACGAAATAATATTATCGCCTTCTTGGCGAACTTGCTCTTGTTACATCTAGTTCTAACAATCCTCTCACTTGGAACAAAATCAGTGAGAGCCACCTCGGGTCGTCTCCTTGTTAGAGCTAATAATAACATGACTCTTCACCACGCCTTAAATTCTTCATCATAGTTCAAATTAATACTAAAACGCATTCACAACCTTTCTAGATTCAACACTGAAATATAACCAAAAAATATACATAAAATCGATTACTTTTGACTTTAAACGCTTCAGTTTATGTCATGAAACCCTATTCAATTACATCACGCCACATGTTGCCGATTTATTGATCAGGGAAATAATAGATCTTCGCTGTGTCACTAGGGGCGCAGCCGACGTTTTCATTAGCGAATAGATTGCTAAATAAAACGGCAAGGATAATAATGACCAAATAATTTCACGAAAGTAAATTAACTAATACAGTTACTCGACTATAACTGAGTTTGCAAGTTCACTCCCACACTGATTAAAGAGGTTTCTCCCCTAGATCTTCGGTTTCCCCTTTCGATAAAAAACTTGTTGAGGTTAACGGTAATAGTGAGTGTAGGGAGCTGTTCGCTCACGTGGCATGAAGGGCTTGCCACCATCCTCCTACGCATTGTAACCCGGACACCTGTTTAAGGCATTAAAAGTCGCTAGATGACTTAGGCTTACGCTGCTGGCCCTAAATGGGTTAGATTGTGCAATAACTGACGAGTGGCTTTACCGGGGAGCAGTGGCGGCTTAAGAAGGCTGGGTCCCCGGGGCGGCGGCAATGTTTTGTGACACCCCCCAGGACCGTGCAGAAGTTTTCACGGGTCCGTCTTCTTCAAGTTTAATCGTTCTGATTTGCACCCCCCCCCCTCGAGCTTCTCTGATGGCACCCCCTGCTGCGCTGGTACCCGAAGCGGACCGCCACCCCCCTTAAGGCCGCCACTGCCGGGGAGTCGGGTTCCAGCTCTGGTACACTGTTAAAAATAAAGGTTTATAAAACGAACAAAATTGGACTTTTAATTTATTTCAAACCATTTGCTTACTGAAAAAGGTCTAATCAATTATTTTAGACCCATTTTACTCTTTCATGTTGAATACAATACCTTTTGGGGTATTGAAAGGGAACGAGCCCTAAGAATAAACCTTTTCCAGTCCTGGTGGTAAAGATATAAAAAAGTTATGTTCTAACATTTAATCCTTTTGACTACCCATTTAAATCCCTTAAACGAAGAAAAAAATTATATGAACCAATTTCGAGACTAGTATTTGAATTCTACGTTATTTATTTTTTAATATTTTCTTTAAAATAACATAATGCGAAGAAATTCCAATCACCAGGAATATTTAACTAAGGTAACAGATTTAAATATAGGGGTATTGATTACGGCGTCAAACTATGATAACCCAAATATCGGAACCAAAGAATTCTTGCTATGTGTTTATCAAAAACTGAAAGTATTAAATAATACTTAACGTGATCAACTCCCTTCGTTCAACGACTATTTCCCCCTAGCGAAAACCAGCTTAATCTGGCCATGTTAATGGATAATCTATTGAGTCGTATTGAACAATAATAAAAAAAGTATTAAAGGGCCTATAAAGGACTGAAAATAAAGTTAAAAGGGATTAACTGCTTACTGTTTATGAAGTAAAATGGATAAAAGAGTGTAAAATAAGTACTTAAACACTCCACAAAAGGACTGAATTTGGGGAGCAGAAGGTTTAAATATGTTCTATGTTAAAACCCTGAATGGTCTTAAATATTGGAAAATGTTTTAAGCACTTTAGAGGTCTAAAATAAGACCTTTATTTTTAACAGTGTAACCCATAAGGGCGATGGCGCACTGGGAGATGTTAGCTCTGATCAAATTATCCTATCTCCCCCTCCGACTTCGGTCAGGTTGGGGCTGGAAACTGAGTCTCGGCTCAGGCTAACGGAGAGGGTCCGTGCAAACTGGCCGCCTCGGCGGATTGGGTAGCCTGCTGTGGGGCGGCGGGTCTCCGTATGAGGCGCGGTGGTCCTGTTTCCCGGCCTTTTGGGTCACACCGGGATCTCCGGTGCCAGATGTGTCGGGTTATGTTATGTGGACCGCTGTGTGCCCGTCGTTCCCATTTAGGAGCTCTTTTTGAAGGGTATGACTCTTTACCTACGTAGGAAGGGTGTCGGTTGGAGTTGCTATAGCATCCACTCTAAATCCCACTGCTGTGTGCGAAGTGGGAAATGGTCGGCCCATTGCTGCACCTTCTGCTGGGTTGAGTGGCTTGCGTCAAATAGGTGCGACCATCAGTAGTAGGGTACTACTACCCATGCTGGATTTGTCACCTGTCCGGGTTGTGGACGCTGGCGTACGGCACTATTATGATAGACCTCCGGTGGTATGGTCTCTGTTTCTAGGTACACCGGGCTATAAATTCTGACACACTGGCTTACGCTGGTGCCTTGGGTATTAGCCTAGCTGATTATTATTATTATTATTATTATAATTTTTTTAAGAAGTCTTTTATTTCATGTTGAGTTTCATGTTGAGACGATACAGTTTGTGTACAATTGTACAGAAATGATTTGTTTTTTTACAATTTTTTTAATATTAAGATGAAGAATATAGTAACAAAGTACTAAAGTACTTAAAAATAGTTGTGACCAGGGAGTTGTATACAGTTTGTTAGAAGGGGGGATTTAAAAAGTGTATATTTTATTTTATACGGGTGATTTTATAAAATAGGTTGTAATAGGGCAGTGGAGATAGGTAAATATATATATATATATATATATATATATATATATATATATATATATATATATATATATATATATATATATATATATTTACCTATATTATTTAAATTGTTTAAAGTAAGCTTAGGCATTGATTTCTTTTCTTCTATCTATTATTTCCAAACTAGGTAACTTAAAGCTACTTTATAATTATTCTGAGACTTTCAATAAAAGCCTATACCCTAGACGGCTTAACCAATGTCAATAAGTATTTAGGAAAAGTTAGAGCTCAGAGGTGTATGATCAATTAAATTGGTTAAAGAAGGTCCAACCAAATCATCATTAATACTATTTCAAATCAATTTGTATTTTAATCATATTTTTTTCAAATTTGATATTGCTATATTTTAGTCACATTATTTCACTGGGATTTTTTCTACTAATTCGTTTTTAAAAGTAGTAATTAATCATTTATGTACACTAATATTTTAGAACAATTTTAAAAACTCATATAAGTACAAATCAAGAACTCCTACAGCTTTGCGTCGGCCGATTTGAATGAAAGTTTAAGTGACTATTAAATATATGTCATTTTTATAAAGGGGCAAAAGTAGTTTTTCTTTATTTTATTGAATGAAACTAAATATATTAAGTCGATTATCTTCATAATTGCCCACTTGGCTTTCAAAAAATCTCCATTAATATTTTCTAAATTGATCCTTTAAGGCTTTAAAAAAATTATTTCGAATGTTTTGGAAAGCGTGGGTTGATGAGTGACGGCATATATCATCCAGAGTGCAAACGAATAACCTTTAATCTAATTCTATGTATAACAGCAATTTTCTGAAGTGTTTAAATTAAAGAAAACAAGATTTGAAATGTTTGTGAAATTTAACAAAATAAAAACTCGCATAAGAAAGACTCCAGGACATATTCGCATGTCCAAAAATAGATGTTTCACAAAATTGGGGACAAAACGTAGCTGCGGCCAAAATTTGATGTCTGTGAAGAAAAAGTTAAGAACATATTTTAGGGGAATTTTAGGAACATTCTTTGTATGTGTTCACGTATAAATGGCTATATCTGTGGCTCTAATTGAGAGTTATATTATGTGACTCACTATGAAGGAATGTGAGCCACAGCTATGCGTGTATGAACATATCAAAACTTCTTTATTTTTCAAAAATGTGAAATTTTAAATTTGCAAAACTCATACCTGAAATTATGAATTTTTTTTAAACTTATTGAGCTTTGGAGAACTTTCAAAATATTTTGAATGGTTTTTTAAAATATTTCCTTGATTATTTCATTTCGGAGAAAGGTATATCCAAATTATAACAGATCGACCCACTTTGAATTTTTGCAGTTTTTTAATTTATTTTATGATCTAGGGAATTGTTTTTAAAAAGTTACATTTCAAATAAGAAAATTGTAATTGAGATTTTTTGTATCAAATGATATGTTTTTCCACTTTAAAATAGTAACATATTTTGAAAAGGCTCTAGTTTTACAACCACATAATCATTTTCTTCAAAATTTCAGATTTTACCATTAATAGTTGGTTAATAGTTAACTAGTTTGAAATTTAATTTAAATAGGTTGACCCATGTGTTGTGTATTTGAGTTGAAATGAGCCAGTAGTAAAACGCGTTCACCCTCCTTTATCTTATCTTATCACGGAATATATGTTAGCCTTATCTGAATATGTATGTTTTTTAATTAAATATCCGTTAATCAAACCGATATTTTGTTACAGTTTTAAGAATAACATTATATATTATATAATAATGAAACATTTATTAAAAGCTTTTTTCTATTTTAGTATTTTTTTTTAAAAACCACAAAAACGTAACTTTTTATTGAACTGATGTTTCAGATAAAAAAATAATCATGAATTCAGTGAAAGCAAACGGATTCATTTTTATCAATTAACATCTTTAAATTTAATTTTGATACGGTTACAAAAATCAGGTTTTTATAAGGCATAAACAGAAAACCTATCAAGGTTGGAAGCACTAATTGTGACATTAGATGAATTGGAAATGCAAATCACCATCATCATAGCTGGACACGTTACGCGTGTCTGTTTGTCAGAACGAACCAATATAAACCTGAAGCTAAGAGAACGAAAAAATATAAACCTGAAGCTAAGAGAACGAACCAATATATATATATCAATTTCTGAAGCTTAACAATTTTATGTCAAGAATTTCTATGGAAAATAAAATATTTAAATAATAATTATCATTTAGACTAATAACCTTGACACCAACTTAGACCCAAGTCATGGATTGACTTGTATTCAGGTGGCCTGGTTTTAACGCGTATATTAAGGTGATGACTAGCCCTTCATGCCACAACAACAGCTCCGTACAATCACTAATACCAGTAGTCATGTCTCCTGCTAATACCGTTAAGCTCATCGTGTTTTTTTAGAAAACTTGAAAACTCAACGCGGAAGGAAGGAGTGGTCCCGAGTTTTCACCAAGTGCCACCATCTGGATCGAACCCGGCTCCTCTGATGGTTTCGGATTGCCAAGAATGTATTCACGTAAACAGATAATATGGTGTCATATGTGTTCAGAGTAATAAAACACGCGAATAGGTAGAATAGTCCATAATGAAAAGGAACCAAAAAGCTAAACCCGAAACAAATTTCAAGAAATTAAAAAAACTTATTTCTTCAAATTTGTTTAGGGTAAAGCTTTTTTGTTCCGTTTCATTTTTAATTATTCTACCTATTCGCGTGTTTTATCACTCTTTGCAATGCAGCCCATAGCTGTGGTTCTTATTCATTTCACATTTCGTAATATTTGTTCAGCTTGTCACATCCCTCCATATCTAAAACTAAGTTTTTAATTTAACGTTTGTTTGCTTATTCAGTGGTAGTAAAGAGGAGAATATATAAAAAAATCATACCAGCCAATTAGCTGATTAATCTGTGTATTTCCAGACACGGAAAGCGATGGAAAAGCGAAGCGAAGAGCTACAACCCGTTCAAAGCTTCTATTGGTTTCGACAGTACTGTCGAGTTACGTTAACTGTAAAGAAACCGGCTTTCCACCGCTTCTACTTGGACAAGGTAAAAGGCGAGATAAGAGGCACTCGATTCTCAACAATGCTCGAAAGACGAAATTAAAAACAATAGAAGAATGAGAAGATTACGAACTAAGGGGTGTATCTACTATCATATGACAGGCTGCGGTTTCGCCAAGTTTTGGCCGAGACATTTGAAAACCTCTTTAATTCTTTAACAAGTACGTCTGACAGCGTGAGAAATATGCAATAATGGGTTTAAATAAAATAACAGTTATTTCTTTTCTACTGACTTTAATTTCAAAACAAGGTAAGTTAAAACTAATGTACCCTTATTCTGAAACATAAGATAAAATAATTATTACGGCATAGATTTTCCATTTAATTAATTTTAAATCTATTAAAATAATTTAATCAATTTTTCGAATCGGAGAGGTCCCCACGGCATCGCCGAAAAATAATACGCGAAATCTTAAGGATTCAAAAACAAACCTTTTTCTAAATAACATTATGTTACGTATATACTATATACGAGGGGCTGATCACTCCGCGTAATCGGTGTACAGAGCCGTACCTTTGACTGTACTAATGGGATTACGCGTAATCTTTGAAGTCCCTGCCTTTGGCAGTGCTAATCTAAGCGTAATCTGGTGTACAGACTTTCTAAGAGTGGTTAGCTCTTCGACTATATATATATATTATCAAAATGATCTTTTCTTTAGCTATTCCTTCATGACTTTTAGTGGTTTGTTGCGCAAGTAATTCCCAACATAAAGAATGTGTCAGTGGTTATATTCCATTTAAAATGTTGCGGAAACCATTTTATAAAGCACTTTCGCTCCATATCGTTCCGTAAAGCGATAGTAAGAAAATAGAAATTAAAATAAACAAGTCAGATCGACTAAACGTTTGAAATTTCGGTTTAACCCCAAATAGATTGGTCAAAACACCAAGTAACACTCCATTTTAATTCGTCTCCCCCCCCCTTTATTTGACATATTTCACTTTTTTACTCGTACCATAATGAACAATCCACTGTATATCAATAATAGTGGTTGATACTTAAAATATTCGTATTTTAGCTAAAGCCAAGTACACGAAAAACGTATTAGTGGAAGGACAATACTAAATTTGAAAGGATGAAGATGGGGCTAAAAACAATTGAAGGAAGTGCGCTACGATACAAATCATTTCTATTCTGAAATCAATGTCCTGGTGTTTATTTATACAAAAATTATAATATTCCCACGATATTTGAAATCGTTATATAGAAAATATTGTAGAACAGGGACAGTGCAAGGAAATTACTTGTTTACCCGCATTACCACATAATTACTAAAAATGGATTACATTGCTTTCTTCAAACATTATTTATGATGGTTTTCGTGTTGCCTCATTTAAAAAAAATGTTTCTAAAGTTTTTTGTAGAGAGTACAAATATTTACAAATTGTTCTCTACTGAAATCTGTGGGTACAATTTCCACCTTCATTAAATAATTTCAAATCAAGTTTGCGCTAATTCCGTTGAGTCTAAGAGCAAAACAAAATTATTTTTAAGCACAAAAACATTCAGCATATTATTTAAAAATACTTAATTATTTTATTTATTTTATTACATTTTTCACTCATTTTAATTTAATGATTTAGTAATTATTAGTTGGTTATAATTTGAAATGTTGATAGATCGAATGTTGAAAATGTCAGAAATCTGAAGGTGCGTTTAGAATTTCCCTATGATGAGTAGTCTCTTCGATAACTAACAATTATAACACTGAGCGATCTAGTGTAAAAACGGTCTCGTTTATAATTTCTGATGTACTGTTCTAAGCTAGCAAAGCGTTCTCAGTTTGCGAGTCCAATAGACTGAGATAAAATGTATCACACGTACGAATTTGGAATATAATGAATACCTTTACTTACGCTCCACTGTTAGTAAAATGTTTTTACGAAAAAAACATGAAATGGATATTAACTATAGTTGTATGTCATTGGGCCAGGAAATATCGTTTTAATTTTATACGACGTCGCATTATTAACATAATAACAATAAGTATGTCAATTAGGAAACATCAGAATTATTGCGCAATCTAGGTTTAGTTCAGAACAGAGATCCCTAGCATCAAAAGTGACATAAGACCCAAAAGTGTGTCAACTCTACCTTTGCGCCCGTTAAAATATTTACTGAGAGCTAGTCTCACAACAGACTACATAACCTACTAGTTGGAACAGTACTAGCAACTGTATATTTAGTCTATGGTCTGGCGCGATTATCTCTCTTCGATTTACTCGCCCGTAGACATACGTTCTAAAACGCCTCACTCGGCGGCGCTGGAGAAAATTTCAAATTTTGATGACGTATTTTCCACCCTCTCTCCCACTCCCTCTTTTTACTTCGAGACAAGCACCTATTAAACATTCTACCGTACTGACATACTTTTGGGTCTTATGTCGCTTTTGCTAGCATGGATTAAAAAACTAAGGATATTCAGCAGAGCTAGAAACATTAAAAATACCTGTCACGAACGCTATATCGTTGGCGAAATCGTCCAAACGGATGTAATATGTTTTTGTTTCGTCACACGTGACCTAGGCGAGAGCGGAGGAGCGAAGAATGTTGAACAACGGTTACCACGGAGATGATTAAATTGATTATGTTTTCGAATTATACTTATGAAACATTAGGTCTGTCTTCATCAAACGATGTCAAAGAAATTTCCTATTAAGATTTATCATCGGATAAGCCTTTCAATTACGAAATTAGCATTTAATTTAGAATTTACATTAAGCCTTGGCTGAGTTGGGAATAAATAGACGTACAACTAAATCTAGAAGTTAAGTTAGAAGAAACCACCTATGGACTGTGAGAAGGATGATAAAATACGCGAAAAAGTAGATAAGTCCATAATTAAAAGGGATAATATAGCTAAATCCTAAACAAATTTGAAGAAATTTAAAAACTTACTAATAACTCGTACCGATAGGTCTTCGAGCAACGCGAAACTCGGATCAAATAGATCGTCGAGTAATAAACTAAATTAAAAATAAATAAAATAGCCAGAAATTCCAACGGTAGACCGGTTTCGTTCTATTTGGAACTCATCAGTACCGTGCGGGAAATCTGGCTGGCGACTATCAAATCGAAAAGAGAAACTAAGCCTAAACATTAAAAATTTCAAAACGCGTTGCATATAGCAACGGAAAGCCGAAAAGGGGGGAGTGTGGTGGAGAATAGTATATACGATAAGTTAAGTTAGAAGAAACCACCTATGGACTGTGAGAAGGATGATAAAATACGCGAAAAAGTAGGTAAGTCCATAATTAAAAGGGATAATATAGCTAAATCCTAAACAAATTTGAAGAAATTTAAAAACTTACTAATAACTCGTACCGATAGGTCTTCGAGCAACGCGAAACTCGGATCAAATGGATCGTCGAGTAATAAACTAAATTAAAAATAAATAAAATAGCCAGAAATTCCCGCACGGTACTGATGAGTTCCAAATAGAACGAAACCGGTCTACCGTTGGAATTTCTGGCTATTTTATTTATTTTTAATTTAGTTTATTACTCGACGATCTATTTGATCCGAGTTTCGCGTTGCTCGAAGACCTATCGGTACGAGTTATTAGTAAGTTTTTAAATTTCTTCAAATTTGTTTAGGATTTAGCTATATTATCCCTTTTAATTATGGACTTATCTACTTTTTCGCGTATTTTATCATCCTTCTCACAGTCCATAGGTGGTTTCTTCTAACTTAACTTATCGTATATACTATTCTCCACCACACTCCCCCCTTTTCGGCTTTCCGTTGCTATATGCAACGCGTTTTGAAATTTTTAATGTTTAGGCTTAGTTTCTCTTTTCGATTTGATAGTCGCCAGCCAGATTTCCCGCACGGTACTGATGAGTTCCAAATAGAACGAAACCGGTCTACCGTTGGAATTTCTGGCTATTTTATTTATTTTTAATTTAGTTTATTACTCGACGATCTATTTGATCCGAGTTACAACTAAATCTGGCTGGCGGGACCAATTTCGTTCAAAAAGGAGACTTATTCAACTTTATCGTTCTACCGTGGCGGCATCTGTCTTTAAAGGTGGCAACTATATTGCAATTGAATTTTTTCGCGAATCTGATGCGAAATTGAAATTTATGATTTCTCGTAACAAACAAACCTTTGAAGTTGTTTAAAAATAATTTTATTCTGTCAACACGATCCTTTTTAACTCAAGTTACGGTGAGTTAGCTAATAATTATTTATTTTTAGCCATGTAACTTTACAAAATATAGATGGCGCTACCGCCTAATTATAAAGATGAATTTCGTACGTTCTTATCAGAACAGGTCCCGCGTAACCATGGCAACCGAAATCGTAATTGTAATTCTCGCCGTATTATTCCCAATTCAATGGTAGTTATAAAATTAAAACCGTTAAATTCCAAACACGCTACGCAATGTTGCCAGATGTAAAAAAAGAAATTACGGTATATAAGCTCCAAAGTTATTGATTTCTTGGCACAATTATTTCACTTCCATTATGAGGGCTTGTTTTGAGAGATTGGCGAGCTTTTAAAAATTAGAAGTGATTTTTCGTGCTAAAACTACGAAATATTGCGGTTTTGGAACGTCGAGATTTAATGGAAACAAAGGCAACTAATAAACTTTTTGTGCTGAACATGAGTGCAAAATATTAGTGGATTCGAAAATTATGGAAAATATGTTATGTCCTATCAGAACTATTGAAAATATGGTACACTCTGTCTGAAAAGTTTGTTCGTCCTATAATTTAAAAATTTAAATGGGGATAATTTATTTTCTAGAAATGCTAGTAACAAAGTTCCTAGCTTGTTGAAAAGAACAGAAAAAGCCCTACAATACGCATATTTTGACATAAGGAAACTTATAGGTTTTGACCTATTTTCGTCTAAACTTTCCAAAATGTGGAATAGTAACTTTTTTGCCGCTTAGAAATTTGATTTTATATTGTGATTTTCATATTCCTCTGGGTCGATTTAAATAGGAAAAGTGTTTGGATTTTTAAATTTCAACCAATAGTTCGCGAGCTACGGCCTTTTAAATATTAGGAGAGAATACGCATTTAACTAATTGGCGGAGCACACAATACTAACATATCAAGAAGTCGATGAATAAAAGTTCGACGCCGAAACAACTTTCTTGATATGTTAGTATTGAGTGCTGCGCCAATTAGTTAAATGCGAATTCTCTCCTAATATTTAAAAGGCCGTAGCTCGCGAACTATTGGTTGAAATTTAAAAATTCAAACACTTTTCCTATTTAAATCGACCCAGAGGAATATGAAAATCACAATATAAAATCAAATTTCTAAGCGGCAAAAAAAGTTACTATTCCACATTTTGGAAAGTTTAGACGAAAATAGGTCAAAACCTATAAGTTTCCTTATGTCAAAATATGTGTATTGTAGGGCTTTTTCTGTTCTTTTCAACAAGCTAGGAACTTTGTTACTAGCATTTCTAGAAAATAAATTATCCCCATTTACATTTTTAAATTATAGGACGAACAAACTTTTCAGACAGAGTGTACACCTTATTAATTTTATTGCGAAAAGGCGTACCATATAGCACACTGTTAAAATTATGGTACGAACCGTACGACTTAAATTCCAAGTTGGAATTATTGAATCATGGATTAAACACTAAAGGATGTTCAACGAGCAAAAAAACGCAAAAATACTCTGTAACCTTGCCACCTAGCGGCGCGAGCCCGCAAACCGGAAATTGTTTTCTATCCAGGGGCAAATAAACAGGCATGGAATAATACTTCGTTTATATACTTACCAAAGATATTGATTTTAGGATTTGAAGCTTTGCAGATTCAACATTTTCACTTTTTACTATTTGTAATTTTAAACGAAATTGCAGATTGATAAAAGAAGCGTTTTTTGATCCATGTGGTTATAATCTTCAACTAAAAGAGCAGACGAAAATTACGAAATTACAAAAGCCCGCGAAATTATTAAAAAAAAAAGGAGATGGCGCTACAAAATCATAACCGGTGCCCCTAGGGGAGTTAAGCGCGGGTGAGGGAACACGTTAGCTAGTGGAACATCCTTTAGTGTTTAATCCATGATTGAATTGTACCATAATTATGGTACGTCTGGCAACGCTGACGCTACGAGAGCAGTTCGGGACACCTAGTTACACTTCTTTTAATAGAGATATCTAGCTCTGTTGAACATCCTTAGTTTTTTTAAATCCATGTCCCTAGTGTCTAAATATGGCCAAGGCGAAATATACTACTACCAAGGAGCTTAATTGGAGAGAAGGTCAGATGTCAAAATTAGGTTCGGACAGGAAATTAGCATTAAAACCACAGGAAGTGTTTTACTTATTGTTAATACGTTACTTATGGACGCCATCTATTATGTATATAACAAACTATTTTGGAGGTGTTCATCAACGCTTAAATGTTTTAAGTTCTTCAAAATGAATACAAAGAAACGTATATCAGCTGATGGATTCCTTATTTTTCCACCTTCTAAGGATCTCTAGCGATAGTTATCGCATTAAGACAAAACCTGCAAATTATATTCTACCAGCTTCATTTTGTACGAACGTATGTGGGCGATATTGTTTTTAATACATGCATATTTATCGCCATTTGTTAATTTCTTCCTAGCATTTAGCGAACTTATTGCGTGTACTAACGGTAAAGATGATTGGTTTATGAATGACGGATTTTGCTACAAATTCGTCGAAACGTCAGAGCGTCGCACCTGGGATGAAGCGGACAAGTATTGCAAAGACTTGAAATCCAATCTGTTGTCCATCACGTCAAAGACAGAGAACAACTACATTAAAAGTGTCGTAAGTACTGACCAATTTTTTGCAGTTTCGTCGATTCCATTGAGATAGAAAGAAATAGATACCATATTGAGAGTTCGAAATATAAAAGGGACCAAAATACGTGGCGCGATCTATGCGGGGCAAAATATACTAACGAATTTTTTTATCGGCGTTACTCCAAAAATTTATTTATTTATATTGAAGGTAAATGATTACGTTGATATTATTTTTAGCGTTGCTTTTAATTCTCCTGATGCTCGAATAGTAAGTTCCTTCTCCTTATAAAAATAATCTCCGTTTTCTAAAATCTATGCTTTTCATATACGGGGGGAGGGGGCGGAGGTCATAACTACTTTTCAATCTCGCAGATTTAATAGTCTAACTACTTCTTTCATTATCAATGGTTGCTAAGTGGATACAGAAAGTATAATCTATTATTTATTGACGTCAGAATTTATTGTAAATGATCATTAGCCAGTTATCAAAGAGTTATAACACCAGGCCCGTAGCCAGGATTTTTCAGTTGACGGGGCCCAGCAAATTTCTAAGGGACACCCTTAAAAATCAATTTGTTTCCAAAGACTACTTTGAAATGACCAAATCGAGCTTAAGGGTCCAAACGGGTCACACTGGCGCTTATCATTGGAACACGTGGTTTAAGTAGATATAAATTAAATTTATATAGAACGTGAATCGAAGTTGAATTACCAATCACCTTAGTTTGGTCTTCATATCTTTGTATTTTTACAACAAATTTATCCCCTAGGCACCACCTTAGGCCTAAGTCACCAAGCGACTTTTGAAGCCTTTAATTCATCGAAAATGTGTGGCAGCCCCTGTTTTCCAGCTACTTATTATCAGGGTTGCGATACATTTCCGGTATGAAATAAATAATTTAGAACGAAAAATGCATGGCAACCCTGTTAAAATAGCGTCTGCTTCACCATTGTCCACACGAAAGCTTCGGAAATCGGCCGCTTGAGGGAATAATGCCAATTTAGAACCTTCTATTATTCTGAACCATTGCACGTCATTACACAGTTAGTATACTTGGGTAAAAATGAATAAACGAGCACACCTTATAATCAATATTTGTACTTGATTACTTGCCATATTATTGTTTTTGCTACAGGTAAAACTATACTAATATAGTAAAGCAAGGTACACGAAAGAAAATAACATAGTTTGAACAGTTGGACGTAACTAAATATAATAAAATAATAGGATATTTTTTATTGATTTTGTTTACTTTGATATTTTTCTAGGGGCACAATGATATTTTTAAGGAGGCACAGAACATTTTGAGAATATTTGAAATTTAGTTACTTTCAACTTATTAACCTAAGGGAAGATTATCTTTTAATTGGCCTTCTATTTCTACTGTGTAAAGTGCTCAACCAATCAAAAAGCCTATTGTATGCCTTTTAAGCATAATGATCCAAAACGCATTTATTTCGATGCTATTTAAGTGGTCCCTTTGGTTTTTTTTATTCAGTTTGAAAGTGCTGAACTTATCAAAGAGCCAAGTGCCTGGATTGGTCTCAGCGCGTATTTACAAGACTCGTTTAAGTGGTCCGATGGATCTGTTACCAATTTCTTCAACTGGAAAGACCGAAAAGCGCCCGAGGCTAACAGGCAGAAATCATGCGTTATCATTCTTGAGTCAGGTAAAGTATACAACTTTATAAAGCAACTAAGCCTGTAAAATACAACGCTTGCTTACGATTACCTAAGTTTGCAAGTATTTCACTTAAAACACGTCTCGGCTATGAAATAAAATAATTATGTAGCATTGCGCTTTCGAACTTAAGCCGAAAACGACTCATCTGCCATCTATTGTTTTCCTGGTTAAGATAGCAGTTTACCCATCTCAGCCAGCGTAGTTAATTAAGAACTAGTTAAACGATAGGAATTAGGGCAAATCAGAACGCAAAGGATTAATAAGTTAATTAAGAAAACGTTTAATATTAGAAAATAACTGTTTACAACCCTAAGTTTATAAAACCCTAAAAGCTAAATGGCCCCATTCCCTACTACTACTAAATAAATTAACTAAAATAAAAAACAATGGAAAGACTGGCATTAATTCATGAAATAGACAATTAAACCACAATAGACAAAAAAATAAAATAATTGGTTCGTTAGTAACGGTTCATAATTAGTTTGATTCGAGTGATGAAACGGGGTACCCCTTACACTATGGCGCGGACAGTTAGCGATAACGGAGACGAACTCCTCAATGTAGAGAACACGAAGTTCTGGGTGATGCCAACGAATGGCCTAAGTAAGTAAGTTAGGTATCCCGGTATGAATTGTCCTTATCTACTTTGTTGGCTCATGAGAGCGCTGCTCCGTCGTCCTAGGACTGCAGGATCGATCCCGTCAACCGAGCGTGGCTGGTTGCTGGTCGAGGCGTTCCATCTGCGAGGTAGACTACACTAATTTAAAACATTCGTGACTGCGAGGCGTAGACTTCCAGCCTCTGGTCGTTGGAGTACTTCTCGGGATCGAAGTTGAAGACGAGTTTCTTATCGGATGTCCGAACTCGAACTCACTCTTTGCGTCGATTCATTTCTTTTCACCTTCACTATTGCACCACCACACGTTTCTTTCCAGGACTTTCCAAAACTGCGTCACTGCCATCCCAGGGAATTCCGCGAAATATAATATAATGAACCGAACCAACTTTCCCGATACATTTCAAAATAGTCATACACAAAAGTGTTAAACCCTTAGCGTTTTTTCATTTGTTAAGAAACGAGGGGATATTATCGGTTTAAAAGCCGCTGACCAAGAGCGGAAACCAGCGACCTTCACCAACTATACTCTTTCCCAGATGTTTTGAAACTGTTTGATATAGGCCTATATTTTACTATTTGCATTATTATACATATTAATTAATTATTGGTGGCAATGCGTACTAAAATGCATAATACCCGAAATACTAAATTATCCAGAGAACGGTTGTTGAATGTGGTAATTGCATAAACTATACTATTCCTAGTGGACTTTAACCCACTTCTGATATAAAATGTGTGGTCAAAACTCGGAACTACTCCTTCCGCGTTGAGTTTGCAAGTTTTCTCCCCACTGGTTTAAGGGGTTTTCCCCCGAGTTCTTTGGTTTCTCCCTTCTATAAAAACTTGTCGAGGTTAACGGTAATAGTTAGTGTAAGAGCTTGCTACCACCCTCCTACGCATTGTAACCCGGCCACCTGGATTAATGGCTTTAAAAGTCGCTTGGTGATTTAGGCCTAAGGTGGTGCCTTGGGTATTAGCCTAGCTAATTATTATTAATACGCTAGTTTTTATGTACACGACATTTACAAGGGCAACCAATTTCAATAGCTAATGTAGTTTGAGCAACTTGTTACCAAGTTTTCGTTCTTTATATTTGATCTCAAGTATTTTAAGTTTAATTGAAGGA
Source organism: Leiobunum rupestre (assembly GCF_980474605.1). NCBI lineage: Eukaryota > Metazoa > Arthropoda > Arachnida > Opiliones > Sclerosomatidae > Leiobunum > Leiobunum rupestre. Next base: position 25,680,743 of record NC_143393.1, on the reverse strand, counting down.
TTTTTCTGGATAAAAGCAAAATACATACATGTTTAAGTTAGGCAAGGTCAAAGCGTTCTCAGCTTTCCAAAGTGAGAGTCCCAAGTCGTGTGTTAATGAGAGGGTTTTTAAACCAAATGTTTTTCGTGGAGTAAAAGTTGGGAGGGAAAAAGGGATAGTATAATTTGCGGTGGGAATGAAGTTAGAAAATAGAAGTGCCGCCTGGTGAGAATCGTCGGAAGGTAGGTAGCTTTTAAGAAGAGTAAGCTTTAATAAATTTTGAACCAACTTGACGATATTTATTGTTTAGTAAAAATTTCGCATATGAAAGTACAGAAGTACTTTCACCAGTAAAGTTACAATTTTTAAAACTCAAGCTCGTGTTGAAAAATCAACATTACAATGAAACATTTAATGTGTTCGGTGAATTTTTAGAATTGGGGTTTGATTTCCAAGATGAATAAAATACTTGACAGTGGCGTAACTAGGTCACACCCCGTAAACACAAATAGCTCAATTGGATGATCAACGGATAATATATTATATCCAGGTTTGATGTAAATTAGATATTCACTAGATATCCAGATGTCATAGGTTTGAAGATACAGTAAATATCAAATCGCAGGATATTCAAAATCCGCGGTATATTATACAGACATGCTAGAGATATAAAAAAGCCTTTTTTTGCGATAAATATATTACACGTGTATAGTAAATTTTTCAGAAAACGTGATTTTACTTAGAAAACTGATAACCCGGATGCAGTAAGGATATCTCTCTGATATCGTGATCAAAGCAGAAACTTGATATATCTGGCAAAGCATATTAGGATTTACACTGGATACGCAATTATGGACTGTACATTTCGGAATTTTGGATATTGTCAGAAAACATATTGGAGAAATAACAGATAAAGTATTCAGGGCTGGTATAATATGAGTTTATTAAGGGCAGTGGCGCACAGGTAGATGATTCCAAAAAGGTTCTACCACACCTCTGACTTCGGTCAGGTAGGCCAAATCCGATCGTATCAAAGCTATGTAGAACTAAAACGTGACGAGGAACACTGTTCTATTGAAAACCATCTTCGTAACTCTTACGGTTTTCGAAATACTTACTGGATGACCTTGAAGACATGTTTCAAGGTCATCGACATTTTTATAGAAGGTATTCCCCCTACCCACTCTACGCGACCTGAAAATTTAAAATTACTACCTAAAACAGGTTTGAAGATATTCGTGTGGGTCCATTATTTAGTGAGATATTTTTTCACTCTAAATTCAATTTGTAAATTTTATACGAAGAATAATTCACGTTGAATTGATATTATTTTATCTAACATAAATTGTTTCCAACGAAACTTTTTTATTTGGTTTTAAGACTACTATTACATTAAGTACTTAGCCTAATATCTATGTTTAAAATTCCATGTCAATTGGAGTTGTAGTTTTTGAGTTATTAGGCATAAATCACGCCAAAGGAATTCCGTGATCGAGGAGCTTCGCTCGCTACGCTCCTATACACTCTTTTTCGCGGTCTTTTCGACCCCTCTTTTTGGCCGCCCGCTAGTCGGCCAGCCTTGGAAATAACGGTGGTCAGGTGGTCAAAGACCAGTTTATTAATTGCTCAGACCAGTTTATTCATTCGAAATTTGGGCAGTCACTGGTCACCGTGTCCAGTTTATTATTTCGAAATAATATCAAATAATAGGAGATGACCAGTTTATTATTTCGAAATAATATCAAATAATAGGAGATGACCAGTTTATTATTTCGAAATAATATCAAATAATAGGAGATGACCAGTTTATTATTTCGTAATAATATCAAATAATAGGAGATGACCAGTTTATTATTTCGAAATAATATCAAATAATAGGAGATGACCAGTTTATTATTTCGAAATAATATCAAATAATAGGAGATGACCAGTTTATTAATTCAAAGTTTCTATCAAGTTTGATTTCCCTATTCACCGAATTTCTATGTACCGCGTCGAGGCATTGCAGAGCAGCCTTGGAAATAAGGTTTTTTTTTAAACTGGTCCTTCTGACCAGTGACCCCCTAGCATATGAATGATTAAACTGGTCCTTATGACCAGTGACCCCCTAGCTTATGAATTATTTAACTGGTCTCATATAAAATGTTCTAATGTCATTTATAAGCCTAAAAAACCTATATTACATGTTTAGAAGTTAGATTATGTTGGTAACATTAACTTTACACGTATTCAAAATAGTTAACTTTATTTTATGAGTACCACAAGAATAGTACAATATAGTACTATCTCACCTAAGACTTCTACCATAGCCTAGAAGACCCTCGTAATTTACCGTATTATCTCTCTTTCTCTAGGCCCTGTAACTCCAGAGTCCCCGGTCCGATAACGCGTAGCCAGGGTAGCCTACCGTACTTGGGGGAAAGCGAGACTTAGATGATTGAGGGTTTGAGGCCGGAGGGGGGTTAGACAGTTCCACTCGTTTGAGGGATGCGAGCGAAGGGACTCTACATAAAACCTCGACGTGCGGCCGCGGCGGTAGTAAGCGGAGTCTCTGTACATAGAAATCCAGTGAATAGGGAAATCAAAATTGATAAAAAATCTTGAATTAAAAGGTCATCTCCTCTTATTTGGAATTATTAAACTGGTCACCTTCTGTTTTTTTGTTATTATTTCGAATTAATAAACTGGACACGGTGACCAGTGACCCCCCAAATTTTTAATAAATAAACTGGTCTGAGCAATTAATTAACTGGTCCTTGACCACCTGACCACCGTTATTTCCAAGGCTGTTGCAGAGTACCTCGCTCGCATCCCTCGAACGAGTCAAACTGTCGAAGCCCCTCAAAGCCTCAATCCTCTAGTCTTGGGTTCCCCGGAGTACGTTAGGCTACGCGGTAACGGACCGAGGACTCGGGAGCTACGGGGCCTAGAGTAGAGAGAGAATACTTTAAATTACTATGGCAGTAGTCTTATATGAGATAGTACTATATAGTACTATTCTTGCGATACTCATAAAATAAAGTTAACTATTTTTAATACGTTTAAAAATAATGTTACCAACTTAATCTAACTTCTAAACATGTATAGTTATTTTTAGGCTTATAAAATGACATTAGAACATTTTATATGAGACCAGTTTAATAATTCATAAGCTAGATGGACACTGGTCATAATGACCAGTTTAATAATTCATAAGCTAGATGGACACTGGTCATAATGACCAGTTTAATAATTCATAATCTAAGGGGTCCCTGGTCATAAGGACCAGTTTAAAAAAATACCTTATTTCCAGGGCTGTAGTCGGCCATTACCTGGAACCACCGGTGGGGGTCTAGGCTCGGGTCTTTGGTCAAAGGATATGGAGAATGGGGGTTAAGGGGGGTAAACTCAACATGAACGCGTAGCTTTTTTCTAGGAACCTTGGAACGCGCCCAGCAAAATTCCCCAAAAAAGAGTGTATAAGTAGCATTGAAAAGACAAATTTTTCTACGTATTTCGCTGGACGCTCAAAATGTCGCTGGTAGTTTCTATCAAGTTAAAATTCTTCTATAGTTGGGTGAAGTAGGATACGCGATAAAGAAAAACAAACGTGTTTGGACGTTTTTCATAATTTTCTTGTGAATTAGTGCTTCATCCTTATAATATTGTGCTACAGAGGGACATGGAAGGATAAGGGTTATAGATATTTATAAACTAGAATACTTCTGGAATCGCGAAATATGACTACTCGTTTATAATTATTTAATCATTTTTTAAAATCTAAGAATTATTCTCATCTTTACACTTTTTAAGAATAACTTAGATTTTAGATGTCCATAGAAAGAGCTAAATTTATTTTTTTAAATTGTAAAAATATTTAAACAATGCGCCAAATAACCGAAACTAAAAATATACTTGTATAACATAGAAGTAATTGGTTTTAATTTATGGTTTTTAGTATACGAGAATTCGATCACAAAACGTATGCAAGTTTTTGTCAACGAGTTTAATCACTTTAACAGGTTCTATGGCCTCCGCGGAATAATATATGATTTGTACACCGAAAAATTAGGTTTTACAGTATGCTATCGATATGAAGTCATCATAAAATACGAAAAAAATTATTTTACATCGATATAAAATTTTGCTCAAATGCCCACTTTTTTTCCCGTTTCGTCCCACTGTGCGTCGTAAAGAACTCGTGCAGGCATCGGGTCGAGGCTTAATTGTTTTAAGCTTCATATTTTCATCCCCAGAGATGCTTCTAGGTACGACGCCAATTTTACGTCATTGCAGCCATAATTAACAGTTATTTTCACTAACTTACACACTTACGAATATAAGTATCGACGTACACCAATATTATACTAAAAACCGAGGGGAAGTTCACTCCTTCGCAGAGTGCAGAAGTTATCAAGGTTATCAATTTAATCGGATTAAATTTAATACAGCCAAAGCTACAGACATAAAATTTAATCAGATTTAATCAACTAAGAGTGCAGATTTAATCATGGGAGTGAAAATAATTTTGATTTTCGTATTTCTGCCCAGGTTTCTGGGCAGCGATGGACTGTGATGTCCAGCTGGAAAGTTTCATCTGTAAGAAAGACAACACGACAATCGAGCCACCCACGGAGCCACCAATTCGAGAGGGAAATTGCTTGAGCAACCGATGGTTCAAATTCAGTTGAGTATATATTTTACAGTCGATTCCGAAAGTTATCCTACGTTATTAAGTCATGTATTCCAATTCCCCAAGCTTAAAGGATGACAAAGTAACAGAAAACGTTATGATGTAGGGGAAGTAGGCCTTCGCAAGACATAGTGCACGAAACTTTATTATAACACCCAATCTGGTGCATTTTATCCAATGGATTTCTGGTTACACATCTTAGTCTCTTTAAACAACGTGGCGATGTGATTGCTTACAACAATATAGACCTTTTTTCTTAGCGACCCTGGACGCCTGGTTATCATTTAGAGCTCGAACATTAGGGTGAAAATTATGTAAAAAAAATATTAATAGAAAAGCCGATACCAATATCAAAGTGATTGGAGAAATAACTAATTTTTAGAGCCCTCCGGTAACATCAAACGAATACAATAATTTTACTGTTCTTCTAAAAGATATGAAATCGGCGGATTTAACTACACCATGATCAAAGCGTTTTATATTTACCACCTCAACATCTTGAAATTCTTACACTTTGAAAATATTTTTTATCTAATGCACGATAGCGTTTACTCACCTTAATTCTTATAATTATTCATTGTTCGTAAAATCATGGTTAATTTGTGAGTCAGTTTTAGTGGAGCGTCTGTAGGGTAAAGCCATGGCAGCTATGTTGGTATACAATTTCTTTCTACAAGAAAAAGTATGAGTGACGTTATATGGCGTCATAGAGTCAGCTCCCTCATGGACAAAGGTGTAATCTACTTGCTTACCATATTTCATTTTTAGAAAACAAATGTTACCGACCATTCAGTGACCACGATGTTCTGGACGGAGGAGCCAAAACCTTCGACGAAGCTGTCAAAAGTTGCCAAAAGTTCAATGCCACATTAGCGTCGATACACAGTGAAGAAGAACAAGGTACGGAGATTTATTCCATTTCATTAAGTTTAAATTAACTTTACATATACAAGTAAATTTTAAATTTAACTGATAGCCTTTCAAAAAGGCGAATACGCGTACCATCCTTTTGCAGGCACCAGTTTATGAATCGGAAAATATTTCATTAATTAACAGTTCAGCGATAAATATATTGTTGGCGCCATGTTATCGGTTGGCACACGCTTTTCATCGTGAAATGGTGGGATAGGCATATTGACACAATATTTCCTAAAGTCATTGTGTACCTTTTAACCAAAGCATTTTAAAGCATACCCAAAAATAAGAATTTCAGCTTCTTTTCATGAATGTATTCATTTCAACCACGAATTCCCCTTTTTAGTATTTGGTTTTTAGGTGGGTGGTGCCTTGCTGTGGCTTACGAAATTACTTTCGTCGTTCTGGAAAAAGGCTTTGTCCTTGAATTGATCCACAAAACGTTTTCGAGATTGCTCATTTTTACCGGCAAATTACTGGTCACTTTTATAAATACCTCTACTAATACAAAACCAGTCGATAAAAATACAGCTTTAATCTTAATAACATTTAATGATAACTAACTATAATAACTATGCTTCTCAAATCCACGTGACGAAGGGCAAACTACCTCACGCAGTTGCGACAGTTCAATATTCCTAGATGTGTCTCATTCATTGTGGGTGTCTGTCCATAGAAAAACACTAAAAATATGTCTAAATTAAATAGATTTTATGACGCTTTGCGTTGGTGCTTTCAATTCCTCTTCGTGGATTGGTTTGAAACGGCCTCAGTGGAGTGAAAATGATGAACACGAGTGGGTCGACAACTCGATTATTGATTTCAGCAACTGGAATAAAGGGGAGCCTTCCAATACAGTGAGTGAATTTAATTATCTTAAATAGGCCAGGACAGAGAAAATAAAAATGGGCCGTATACGGGGAATTTTAGGTAAAAGCTGGATTTTGGGGTAGAAATAGTACTAACCATTAGAAACAATATACTGAAAGTCCCAAGCCGAAGGACGCTTGCGTTCCAAGATGGCGGCCATTCAAGATGGCCGACGCGTGATTTACTATATTGCCTATACCTTCGGTTCTAATTGTCGCAATGATTCGTACTATATATCAATTAAAAGCTACAACCATGCACTATATTTCATTTGATATAATGTTATTAGCTTTCTGGAGCCAATTTGGAAATTCCACGCTTTTTAAATTGACCCACCCAATTTTCTTTTGACAATTTTGAATATTATTCAAAACCCACATACAAATTAAAATATTTGTGTCCATTGACAAATATAATTGAAACATATCTTTCATTCGAGATATTGTTGAAGAAAATCCAACTAACAGGAGTAAAGATATTTGAAATTTAATGTTTCAAAATTTCAAAAACAAATTGGTCAAGACCAAACTAAATAAAGCCGGTTGATAAATTAATTAACGAATTAATCCTCCTAGAGATAACAATGGCGAAATAAATGCAAAACTTTATACTTTTATGTTAAGTCTTTAGCGTTCTAGTTCGAATCGCCACCATTTTCCAATATGGACGCTAATTTACGCTTATATTTTGGCAGCGAAAGTCGCTAAAAATACTATTTCAGCTGCAAAATTACTATCGAATGATTTTTTCGACGGTTTTTTTTTATTTTGGTTACCTAGCTGGGTATCTTTTACCAAGGTTTTTCGATTTTTAACAGGAATGAATTTTACAAGGATTAAATTTTCGTGACGTCTTCCCGGCACGCTAGTGACGTCTGGCGCTCAGAACCTCATTTAAATTTAACGGCCATCGAAAGGGGGGGGGGGAGGGAGCACAAGAGAACACCGACCGACTTATTGTGGTTACTGCAATTAGCGTAGTGCAAAAAAATAATATTCCTGTCACCATAGTCTTACCGTAAATGGGTTAGAGTGTGCAATAACTGGTGGCTTTACCGGGGAGTCGGGGTCCGGCCCTTGTAAGCCATAAGGGCGGTGGCGCACTTGGAGATGTTAGCTCTGATCAAATGGTCCTATCTCCACCTCCGACTTCGGTCAGGTTTGGGCTGGAAACTGAGCTTAAACTCGGGCTATCGGAGAGGGTTCAGGCAAACTGGCCGCCTCGGCGGATTGGGTAGTCTGCTGTGGGGTGGCGAGCCTCCGTATGAGGGCACGGTGGTCCTGTTTCCCGGCCTTTTGGAGCCTACTGGGATCCCCGGTGACAGCTGTGCCAGGTTAAAGGGACCGCTGTGTGCCCGTAAATCCCCTTAAGGAGCTCTATCCAAAGGGTTTGACTCTTTACCTACGTAGGTAGGGTGTCGGCTGGAGTTGCCATAGCATCCACTCTTAATCCCACTGCTGTGTGCGAAGTGGGGATTGTTCCCCCCGTTGCTGCACCTTCTGCTGGGTTGAGTGGCTTGCGTCTAGGGTGCGACCATCAGTATTAGGGTTCTGCTACCCATGCTGGATTTGTCACCTGTCCGGGCTTGGGGACGCTGGCGTAGGGCACTATGATGATCGGCCTCCGGTGGTATGGCCCCTGTTGCTAGGTACACCGGGCTATAAATTCTGACACACTGTCACCATAGTCTCTTTTAGTATCACTTACCGATTAGGATATAAATTTATAGTACACTTTAAGAAATTGTGGTGTTGATTGAACTTGATTCAAACCGTTTTAACACTATTTGTACACTTTTTCATGAGTCGAAATTTGACACTGCTAGGGGCGTTTTATTACACAAATCAAACCCCGTATTAACACCCTCAAGATTTTTGTCTTAAAAATACAGGGTAAAAATTAAGATTTAAAACTCCTTTTCCACACTATTTAAACACTGTTTTCTCATTCTTTGTTTGTGACACAAAATATTTCCAATAACCGTGTAATAACACACCTTTAAATAGTCATTTTGAAACTTGTAAGCTTTAAATCACACCTTTAAAGGTGTTAATACACCCATTTCAAGAGTAAAATCACACCCGCGAAGGAGTTAAATAACCACTTTAAATATAACAAGTTGGCAAGCCAAAATATACCTCTCCACGGAAGAATTGTCCCTAGTGGTATTAATTTATCGAGATAACCCTTAAAGATATATCTCCGCAATTTAGAGTTATTTGTTAAAAATGTTATCCCAGTTCTATCCCGCCCGGTATAAAATTTTAATTATAATTAAAGTAATTGAGACGAAACGACCAATTTTAATTTATTCAGAATATCATAAGTTAAGTAGTTACAACAGTGAGTTAGACGTACTATAACAATGCACAATTGAATTAAACCCTTTTTACAGTACAAGTTTGTCAGTTGAATATAATACAAAGCAAATTTTAATGAAAGAAATATCTACAAAGGGTATTATAACGACCGTTCGCTTTTTGGTTTATAATTTTAACGGAATCGGGCCGATTTTAATTAAACTATAGTTTATCGAAATTTTGTTAAAAGAATATTCCCTAAGGCCGCGCGATAAATTTACGATAATAATTTCCCGTCGCCGTTATATCGAAAATTTAGTTGATTCGGGATTGCCAGAACTTTAATGTTGTGGGCGAGTGATTAGAAAATAAAATGGCAACCAGAATTATGCAAAATTATAAATGTTTATTTTTATTCAGAACAGTCTATGGAACGTTCTAGATTTTACTTTCATCAATAACCCAACAATATACAGGGTGTCCACTAGAAAATGATCCAGGGCGAATATCTCAGAAACCGTTTTCTCTAGCAATTTAAATTTTTTATTTTACGTAGCACGTGCAGGGGGCCAAAGAAGAATGATAACCTCGATGACCTTGAACCATGTCTTCAAGGTCATCCAAAAACTATCTCGAGAACCGTAAGTGTTAGAAAGTTGGTTTCAATTAGAAAAGTGTTCCCCGTCACGTTCTATGCCTACATAGCGTGAACATGATCGGATTCGACCAATAGTTAGTCGAGAAAATTGGTACCAAAATCACAAAGGTCGTAAAAGGGAAAATTGCAAGACAGCGCTAATAACTCCAAAACAAGTCGTGCTACATTATCGAAATTTGCTAGACAATCGCATCATGGTAGGATATTTTAATTTTTGGAAAATTGTACGACCTTGAACCATGCCTTCAAGGTCATACTAAAATTATCTCGAGAACCATTAGGTTTAGATTAAAAATTCCAATTAGAAATTATAATTTAAAGTTACTAATACATAAAATGTGACGAAGAACAACTTTCTAATTGGAATTTTTGCTCTAAACGTAATTGTTCTCGAGATAATTTTAGTATGACCTTGAAGACAATGGTTCTAGGTCATTCAATTTTCCAAATATTAAAATCTCCTACCATGATGCGATTGGCTAGCAAATTTCGATTATGTAGCACGACTTGTTTTGGAGTTATTAACGCTGTCTTGCAATTTTCCCTTTTACGACCTTTGTGATTTTGGTACCAATTTTCTCGACTTACTATTGGTCGAATCCGATCATGTTCACGCTATGTAGGCTTAAAACGTGACGAGAAACACTTTTCTAATTGAAACCAACTTTCTAACACTTACGTTTCCCGAGATAGTTTTTGGATGACCTTGAAGACATGGTTCAAGGTCATCGAGGTTATCATTCTTCTTTGGCCCCCTGCACGAGCTACATAACATAAAAAATTTAAAATTCCTAGAGAAAACGGTTTCTGAGATATTCGCCCTGGATCGTTTTTAGTGGACACCCTGTATATCACTTCTACGTAATTGTACAGAACTGGTACTCAAGTGTCTATGACTAGATTTGTTTTAGTTCATCGTGATTGAAAAATAAACCAAAACATACTTACACTTAAGTAAATATCATAAATTATACTGAGTAATTTTAACTAAATTCAAACTGCGTTACTATAAACTGTTTTAATTAACAGCTGAGAGCTGTTCGCTACTAATTACTTCCAATCTACTTAATTAGCCTCACAGGTTGAGTTGATAATTTCAAGGGTATAATTAGGTTATTCCAATTCAAAAAATAAAAACAATCAATTTTATCTTACAGCTGACTTGAGTTAGTTCACAATTACTTTAACACTTTCAGTCTTAAACACGCACTGTTCATACACTTAAGTCCATTCACTCACGTTCCAAACGCGAAACACAATTTAACTCTTTTCTTGACCGAAGACCGAACATACTAATTAAAACCGCATAGTTACCTCATAACTTTTGACCGACACCAGGACCCCGTCCTGTAGTAGTTCGTCTGACAGCCAAGAACTAAGAAAGACTAAAGCTGGTTTCATACTCGACGGAAAATATGCGGGAAAGACGATAATAAACGCCGATCTGAAAATTGATTCCCATTCGATATACCGCTAACGTTCAACTTTACGCTGCTAATTTTCGGTCGAGTGTGAAACCAGCTTTAATCTTCTTTATTGACGGAAACGGCTTTATATACGTTTATTTGGCGTTTTTTAGACCCGTCAAGATTTGACTAAAGTTCGAAAAATTTAAGAGATTATATTTTTTACCCGGTTTGATTGATAGTTCTCCACACGGTGGCGCTATATTATTACTTTAATATAGTTTCCGCGGGAGTTTTCAATAATTATCATTCAATAAACAATATATACAGATATTGTATTAATCCGTTTAGTTCATAATCATAATTGTTCCTTTACTTGAATATTTTCCTTAAGGAAGTCAATGGCTAGGCGGTGAACTATCCGCATTGTAACAATGCGACCCGAGTTCAATTCCTGATCGCGATCAAATTTTACATTAAAATACTAAAATATTTAATTAAATATAAGATTAATATAATCTATAAATATTTAATTAAATATAAGATTAATATAATCTATAAATATTTAATTAAATATAAGATTAATATCAATTATAAATATTTAATTAAATATAAGATTAATATCAATTATAAATATTTAATTAAATATAAGATTAATTTAATTTATAAATATTTAAAATGATGTAGAATAAATTATAGTACCTAACGTTATAACTTTGTAAAGGACATTCGCCAAAGCTGTTTTTTAGAAAAACACCGTAAATTAACAAGCGTTGGTGGCTGAGTGGTTAGAGTACATCTCTTGCACGAGGCAGACCCGGGTTCGATTCCCGGCCGGCGCCAAAAAATTGCAAATTGGTACTAAGACGAATACCGTGTACAACTGGTGGAAACCCTGCCATTGGACGTTGAGAGGTAGCATTACACTCAGCACTCGGTCCGTCCCAAAGTCATTAAGAAGTAGTTGGAGAGAAAACGCCCATACAAACTCATCAGACTCAACATATACAACCATCATAACAATAACACACCCAACTCCACACCTACAACATTCACAACATGAATTCAACATTTACAACAAACTCCACACCCACAACATTTACAACACGAACTCAACATTCACAACTAACTCCACACCCACAACTTTCACAACCCGAACTCAACATTCACAACCTATACATAAACATTACAATAACGAAATATCCAATCAAACTGAATCAAAACTGTCGCGACGGTGAGCGTTGACGAAAAAGACTATCCAAACCAAACCCAACCGCATATCAATCTATTAACGCTTACCGTCACACGGTGGTTTTACCAACCTTTAAACTGCTAAAACGGTTGTTCGACTGCGTGCGCAGTGATTACCCTTTGCGCCGAAAATGCGAACGCGTTCGCAGGCCTGACAGACAGACCCACAGACAGACACGGTGGTTGTATAACCCCTCCTAGGGTACAAAGTCCCCTCGGAGAGGTAAAAATTGTACCTGATGAGAGTTGAATCACACCTCAAGAAGTGTAAATAGATTCGTATAAAGAGTAAATTCACACTTTTAAAGGTGTAAAATCACACTTTTAAAGGTGTAAAATCACACTTTTAAAGGTGTAAAATCAGACCTTTAAAGGTGTAAAATCACACTTTTAAAGGTGTAAAATCAGACTTTTAAAGGTGTAAAATCAGACTTTTAAAGGTGTAAAATCAGACCTTTAAAGGTGTAAAATCAGACCTTTAAAGGTGTAAAATCAGACCTTTAAAGGTGTAAAATCAGACCTTTAAAGGTGTAAAATCAGACTTTTAAAGGTGTAAAATCAGACTTTTAAAGGTGTAAAATCAGACTTTTAAAGGTGTAAAATCAGACTTTTAAAGGTGTAAAATCAGACTTTTAAAGGTGTAAAATCAGACTTTTAAAGGTGTAAAATCAGACTTTTTAAAGTGTAAAATCAGACTTTGAAAGGTGTAAATTCACTTGGTAAGAGATAAATAACACCTTGTTAAAATGCCTTTTTGAAAGGTACATTCCACCTACAAGAGCTCAATAACAATTTTAATGGTGTTACTATGTCATTTTTGTAGTGTTCTAAAAACCTTTAATTAGTTAAAAAACCATAGAAAAAAGTGTTGCAGTTTACAGCACGACAAACCGGTCGCAGCGGTAAAATTATGCAGACAATTTACAAAAACGTTAAGTATAACTAACGCAACGACACAACGAACATGCTTTGCCTAAGACGTAATTTTAACTGCGACAAAGAGCTATAATGCCCAGGTGTTTTATACCGAAAACCAAGCGCGACAAATTGTATTCTTATCTGCTAAAAACAGAAGGACAGAGAGATAAAATATGCATAAAAAACTACTGATTATTGATAGCTTAAGAACAAAAAATGCCTTCATCTCATTTTTCTTAAGATATCACCCTCGATGAAAATATTACTTAAGGCGTAATGGCTGATCGTCTCGGACCAGGTCTGTAGGATAGAATTCACGGATGTTGATACGCTTTGCGCGATGGTGAAATTTGGGGTTATGGATCATTTCATTGGCAAAGGCGTTGTAGATTTAATATTGTTATTTAACTATTAAAAATGGCATATTAACACTTTTAAAGGTGTGATTTAACTCTTAATAAAGGGCTTATCAAAACTTTTAAAGGTATGATTTAACTCTAACAAAAGGGCGTATTAACACTTTTAAAGGTTTGATTTCACTCTGAAAAAAGGGCGTATTAACACTTTTAAAGGTTTGATTTCACTCTTAATAAAGGGCTTATCAAAACTTTTAAAGGTATGATTTAACTCTAACAAAAGGGCGTGTTAACACTTTTAAAGGTTTGATTTCACTCTGAAAAAAGGGCGTATTAACACTTTTAAAGGTTTGATTTCACTCTTAATAAAGGGCTTATCAAAACTTTTAAAGGTATGATTTAACTCTAACAAAAGGGCGTATTAACACTTTTAAAGGTTTGATTTCACTCTTAATAAAGGGCGTATTAACACTTTTAAAGGTGTGATTTCATTCTTAATAGAGGGCTTATTAACACTTTTAAAGGTATGATTTAACTCTAACAAAAGGGCGTATTAACACTTTTAAAGGTGTGATTTCACTCTAACAAAAGGGCGTATTAACACTTTTAAAGGTGTGATTTCACTCTAAAAAAGGGCGCATTAACACTTTTAAAGGTGTGATTTCACTCTAACAAAAGGGCATATTAACACTTTTAAAGGTGTGATTTCACTCTTAATAAAGGGCTTATCAAAACTTTTAAAGGTATGATTTAACTCTAACAAAAGGGCGTATTAACACTTTTAAAGGTTTGATTTCACTCTGAAAAAAGGGCGTATTAACACTTTTAAAGGTGTGATTTCACTCTAAAAAAGGGCGCATTAACACTTTTAAAGGTGTGATTTCACTCTAACAAAAGGGCGTATTAACACCTTTAAAGGTATGATTTAACTCTAACAAAAGGGCGTATTAACTCTTTTAAAGGTGTGATTTCACTCTAACAAAAGGGCGTATTAACACTTTTAAAGGTGTGATTTCACTCTTAATAAAGGGCGTATTAACGCTTAAAAGATGCGTCATAACTGATTAAAAGTGCGTTTACATGTTATTGGATTTATTGTTTCACGAACTGTGGAGAGTGCTTAAAACCGGTTTAATTGTTTGGTTAAGGTGTTGAATCTGGGTTGGACTTATCAAATTGAGTGGAAATGGTGTTAGAACGTTGTGAAATGAGTTCCAATTTCTTGGTATGTTTATCTTATTTAAACATTTGTATAGTGTTGTCACACTCTTTTTACACCTTTAAAAAGTTGCTCCGTTTTGGAAGTGTTAAAACGGTGTGCACGAGGTGTAACACTTTCTTAACACCTTTTAAACACCCCTATTTCTTAGAGTGTACACTAATTAAAATTTATAATCTTCCAAACCGACAAGGTAATCTTAAAGAGCATCTTCTTTTCGTTCACGTGGTAACTGGTTGTGACACTACCTCAGCGCTATATGAAAAGGGTAAAAAAGCCACTCTAAAACTTTTGGAAATTAACAAAGAATTACAAAAAGCAGTTTCATATTTACACTTTACGGACACAGTGATAAAACCATAGCTTGAGAAAGGTTTTTAGTTTCGTTTTACGGTGGTTAAAAATTGGACACCTTAAACGACTGCAGGTACTACACTTAAGCCGCGTTCACACTAGACACTTTGAATCCGTTTTAAAACGGTTTCAAAAGATCGAATTGTAAAATTTTGATATCGAATGTATTTATCGTATGGCTATTAATACAGTTGACACCAAAAATGTTTAATTTTATCTTTCGAAACCGTTTAAAAACGGTTCCAAAGTGTCTAGTAAGAACACGGCTTTATAATCGTTCTTTAGCACGCTTAGATCTCAAATCATAGTTTGAACTAGCGAAAGTACCTATAACAAGTGCGGCAGCACAACAGCACTCCTACAGGATATATTTACAAGTACGGAAATGGAAAGGTATCGATTTAAATCCTGAAGAATGGCGATGGCAACGGACATCCAATGGTACCTTAAGACCAATTGTAAGCACTCTTTCATCAGCTCCAGACAATCTTCTGAGGCTGATTACTTGTGGTTGCGAAAAATCGTGCAAAACGAATTGCATATTCAAAAAGGTGGACTTGTGTGCGAAGCAATGTGCGCACACTGTCGTGGGAACAGTTGCAACAATGCGGGTTCAATTTCTTATGACGACGAGGATAATGCAAAATTTTAGATAGTGCACTAATTTTGGTTATGAAAATTTAAAACATTCAAACTCATACAAATGTTATAGAATTAGTTTTTTATGTCAATAAACTTGCATTATTGACAAATACATTTTAATCAATTTTCCAAAAATATCAGGCGGCCATTTTGGAAAATGGCGCCGCAAGAATCCTTCGATATTTTTTATCTGGTAGAAATCAGAAAAAAAAATGCTTTTGCAGCTGAAATTGTATTTTAAGCGAATTCGTTGCCAAAATATATTTATTACAAAAAATTTTTAAATTGACGTCCATATTGGAAAATGGTGACGACGCGAACTTGAATGCTAAAGACTTAACATAAAAATATAAATTTTTGCATTTATTTCTTCATTGTTATCTCTAGGAGGATTAATTCGTTAATTAATTTATCAACCGGCTTTATTTATTTTGGTCTTGACCAACTGGTTTTTGAAATTTCGAAACATTAAATTTCAAATATCTTTCCTCCTGTTAGTTGGATTTTCTTCCACAATATCTCGAATGAAAGATATGTTTTAATTATATTTGTCAATGGACACAAATATTTTAATTTGTATGTGGGTTTTGAATAATATTCAAAATTGTCAAAAGAAAAGTGGGTGGGTCAATTTAAAAAGGCATGGAATTTCAAAAATGGCTCCAGATAGCTAATAACATTATATCAAATGAAATATAGTGCATGGTTGTAGCTTTTAATTGATATATAGTACGAATCATTGCGACAATTAGAACCGAAGTTATAGGCAATATAGTAAATCACGCGTCGGCCATCTTGAATGGCCGCCATCTTGGAACGCAAGCATCCTTCGGCTTGGGACTTTCAGTATATTTTTTTACGGTAAGTTCTATTTATATGCCAAAATCCAGCTTTTACCTAAAATTCCCCGTATAAAACTCTAATTGCACTGGCCTAAAAGTAGCAGCGTCGTTAGTATTCAACTGCCTAAAACTGATTATATGTGTACAGCGATTATTTCAAAACCCCCACCTAGAAAATCAGATGGAAAAGTAAATTTCAATTTATATGCTACTTGGCAACGTTGTGCCACCTATTGCTAGTGACGAAAATTACAAATAACTTGCCTTTATCAAGGATAATACAAGAGAGGATACGAAATGTTGAATCGAACTCTTTCCTGGCTCGTGACAGGAGTCTCCCACAACGGGTGGATGGGGTGGGTTGAAAATGTGGGGACTGCATCCTTGTAAAACGCTAGCTGTTGCCATGGCTGCGTTCATTAAGGGTAATCGGACCTGCAGCGGTATCTGAACCGTTGCATATCGTTTGCAGCGTTACGTCAATAGCTACTGAACGCTTTTTTTGTACTCACGCAATCGGTTAAACTCCATTATACTTTCCTTAACGTTGTGACGTCACACTACAAATGAACCGGCTCCCCCAGCAGGTTCAAATGGTTTCAATCGATCGAGCAGCGCAACGTCATACCGGAAATTGGAAAATCGTCCAGTAAGAAACCGCTTGATAGATTTTAAAATGTTGCATTTGCTGCAGGTTACTGAACGCAGCCCATCTAGAGGCAAAACTTCGCGACCAGCTACGCGGTTAGAGCTAGAGATTCGTCTTAGGCCTATACCAAGCGGGTTAGCTTCAAAAGTTTTTATTTTAGCTATTGGGAAAATACTGCCACATTAAAACTCATTATGATGTTAAAAATAACTGTGATTACTTTGAATTTGATCCATGTCTTGCATAAAGATAATAAATTATTCCTTACTAAAGCCACATGGGGCTGCTTCGTATTGTGGTGGAGCGAGGGCGCTACAAAGCTGTTTAACCAGGATGTAAACTTATTTTCCCCTATTGCATTCCCCCCTTCTTCTATGGGCGGGGAGCGAGAAACGGCAATTATTTCGTATCCTCTCTTGTATTATCCTTGCCTCTATACTATTATTTGGTTAGGTGTAAAAGATTCAGTTGTCGTTACTGATAGTCAATCCGTTCGAGTTACGGAGAGTAACCGAACGAGAAAATGAAACTCTCGGTATTCGATTCCAAATTGACTGAATCCATATGAAAAGTTTGTTAATCTCTGTTCTAGCTAGGAGCAACAAACACAACACCCCACACAAGGAGAACGCAACCCGTCAAAAGTCGTGGATTTTCTTGGGTACAGTTTTCATTGGCTAGACGCTTTAGCGCCTGCTGCCGTCGGAAGGGGAAAATTCAGAAATTGTCTTCCCCCCCGCCCGTAAAACGTTCAGCGTAAAGGCTCGTGACGCTCGTCCAATGAAATTCGTACACAACCCTTCGTTAGCGTGTTTAAAGGCTAGCTGCGTTCTCCTTGTGTTTGTTGCTCCTAGGTTCTAGTGACAACTTGCCCAAATTATACGCGAACACAGTGTTCCAAAATGTTTTCGAATACTGCGCATACTCCTGGTAAATAAAAATAAATAGTAATTATGATCAATAACATTAATTAACATCATAAATAATTATAAATAATTCCATTTTGGTAAGTTATCTTTAGTAAGTAGTTTTGGTAAATAATGGTAAAAAATAAAAATTATATTAATTTTGGTAAACAATTTGAAATAGCGACATTTGGTCAACTAAACATAAATAATGCAATTTGTTATATAATGGTAAATAACTTTAAAACAGTTTTACTTGTTCTATCCTTACGTTAACAGATTATAAGATTATTAATAAGGACACGAATTATTGCGTAAGTTAAAAAAATTATTACATAATTAAAATATTTATACAATAAAAGCAGTTGACTAGTTTCGTCAGTGTTAGTGCCATTGTCGCGTTACTTCATTTTATGGTTTTATCAACACAATTTTTTATTAGGGGGGGGGGTTACAATAAAAGGTTTTTTTAACGTGCGCAATAATTCGTGTCTCTATTAATAATCTTATAAACGGTAAATATATTACATTATTTTGGTAAATTACGATAAATAATGTCAACTTTTTAAGTAAAGTTCGTAATTTAAAAATGTTTGGTTAAATCAAGAACATTATTCGGAACATTATTTGCATTGAAAGATCGGGTAAATGTCAATTTAAATTAAAGTTTTTAAGTAATTTATTTTAATTTTTAACTACCATATTTTAAACTTTTTGCATTTAATACCATAACGATATTTACAAAAATTTACCTTTGAACACCACTTCGGTACACTGCACTGAGTGACCAATTGCATTGCAGAGCTATCATCTCTGGCTTGATTTATTATTATGTATGCATATTTTAGTTAAGTGTTACGCTGTGGCTCAAACGAAAATCTCTTAAATAATAATTATTTATCTTTAGTATGGAGAGGATTGCGTCGAAATGTTCAATACTCCTGGACTGTCCGGAAAGTGGAATGACGTTCCGTGTTACAGAAAATTAGGTTACATTTGCCAACTAAACTCAGGTGAAGTGACATCGAATATGTGGCATACACAACTCCATTATTTTCTCATTTTGCAAAAATAAACAGATCATTTTAATATTTTCTTACATTAAGTATAAAGTGTTTGGAATAATGCAGGTAGTAATTTTTTAGACTGTAATTTAATTTCAAATCCTAATTCAACACTGAAACAAATTTGCACCGCGGTATACTACTATAGGCGTTTCCCCCAAGTTTAAGTGTTCAGTTGTTTCGCAGAATCTTTTTAGGGGTAATTTGGCATCAGAGTAAAGACGCCTACATAATATTTATTTTAAAAACAATAAATATTACCCCTAGTGGCCAAAAACATAAATTTTATTGATCCACTATCGAACGTCCTACTTTAATATCCCTTTAAGTTATTTTTGTTAAATAACTCAATGATTTTGTCAGTGGCTAGTGACGAATGAAGTTTTCCCGGGACGGATTACAAAATTTTCACAACAGTAATCAGTGGAGTCGAGAAACCCCACACGCGACTAGTGTGAAAGCATACCAAAAGCAGTTTAGCTTAAATGTCACGAATATCTGACATTTTGGCAAAACAATTTAATGATACATCGAAAGTGGTTTTTGCATGGTGGTGCAACAGGCATATTTAAGTGTGTTCGCGAATCTTTCGTAAGACGTGCCCATTTCCAGGGAGGCCATTTTGAACATTTCTAGTACTCAAATTTGTAGTATAAATTTATTTCTTCGAAATTTATAAAATTCAATTCGAAATTAATACAATTCAATTTGAAATTAATAAAATTCAATTCGAAATTAATAAAATTTAATTCGAAATTATTGAAATTAAATTCGAAATTAATAAAATTCAATTCGAAATTAATAAAATTCAATTCGAAATTAATAAAATTCAATTCGAAATTAATAAAATTCAATTCAACATTAATCATATTAAATTCGAAATTAATCAAATTAAATTCGAAATTAATCAAACTAAATTCGAAATTCATAAAATTCAATTCGAATTTATTAAAATTAAATTCGAAATTAATAAAATTCCATTCAAAATTAATAAAATTAAATTCGAAATTAATACAATTCAATATTTTACTTAAGTAATTACTAGTTTAATTTTTATTAATGTCGGTGCGTTGTAAAACCTTAGCACATTCTCTTAGAGAATATATAATAGCAGTTTGGGCTTATTTATTTACTTTGAAAATATTTCGGCATTGGTTAAATACATTACGAGGTGAAAGGGTAGCCATACGAGTTTGATATTTAATGTCATTTTTTATTTTTACACCATTCAAATGGCAGCGCCGCTGATGCAAAAAAGACTTAAAGTTACTTGTTGTTAGTTTTAAAACTTTCTAAGGAAAAGTTTATGAAACACATATTTCATTTCTATCGGAAAAAAGTACCAAAATAGACAAAAATCGAAATAAATTAAAACAAAATTTATCAGTTAAAAGATTTGAATCAATTAAATAAAGTCATTTAATGAAATTTCCGATCTCAGAAAACGTTTTCAATATAAAGATATTAATATGAAAAACAATTCGATCCCACTCGGATAAAACATTAAATCTTCGACGTTTAAATGTTTGTTTATCTTGAAGGTATTAAAATGGTACTTTATATTTTACAAAAAATATGTTCAAATCTTCTTTGTTATTTAATTTTGACCTATTTTTAACTTATTGTGGATTGATTTTCAAGGTCCTCTATACCTAAAAAGTTTCACTTAAAAGCCTTAATTATTTTGATATTTTTGGTCAGTTTTACCAAGGAATACGACCTGTAAATATTGACAGACTTAGCCGAAACATCCAGTATAGATCTAGCTATAACTTTCGCGGCATCCACTTGTCGCAGGGGCAAAACTTTAAGGTCCGCCCCTCGTCATTGTCATTATTGCGTACAGACTTTCTAAGAGTGTTTAGCCCCTCATTTTGACGTACACAAACGGAACTAGGGTGCATAATGTAAAAAAAAACCGTCTTACTAAAAAATACGTTTTTTATTTGAATCGCAGATCCAAATTTACCTCCAACAATACCCATAAAAACCAACTGTCCGGAAGGGTTCACTCTGTACCGAAATAGTTGCTACAAGGTAGAGAGAGCCGAGATGGACTGGGAAAGTGCCGAGAAGAAATGCCAAGGCTACAGCAAAGGACACTTACTGAGAATCAGCGACCCGTTTGAGGAGTCATTCATTAATATTTTGGCAATGGCATTGCAAGATAAATTCTGGCTTGGCTTCTCGGATAGAGACCAGTCGGTAAAACACGATTGATTTTTTGTCTCGTAGCTGTTGTTCCCAATATCATTGGCTGCATAATCTTTTTATATTTGCGAGGTCTATGTTATAGGGTTAGGTTAAGATTAGGCTAAGCTACTGTTAGATTAAAGTTAATACGAACCACCAATAGAATGATCACAAATGAGAAAGGTAGAAAAGTCCATCATTATGAACTTTTCTACCTTTTCCCGTTTTTGATCATTCATTGAATTTAATTTTATTCTATTGGTCCGAGCGGGTTCGAGTAACTCGTATGTTTCTTCTTTTTACCCCTTTGTAAGTTGAACTTCTACCTTTTTGTTTATTTTAATTAGGTTAGCTTAGGTTAGATTAAGGATGTAAAAATTAGCGAATAAGTAGATAAGTCCATTAAGAAAAGGGATACACCCTAAACAAATTTGAAGAAATTTAAAAACTTACAAATAGCTCGTGCTGATAGGTCTTCGAGCAAACCAAAAGACGCGAAACTCGGACCAAATAGATCTTCGAGTGCAAAACTAAATTAAATTAAATAAATTAGCCAGAAATTCCAACGGTAGACCGGTTTCGTCCTATTTGGGACTCATTAGTACCGTGCGGGAAATCTGGCTTGCGACTATTAAACCGAAAAGAGGAGCTAAGCCTAAACAATAAAAATTTCAAAACGAGTGGCGTGGATTGATAAAGGGTCACGGCTCGAAACGTCTCCAAATAATAAATTTATACCGTGTGATCTTCTCCAGTTTCATTGTTTTTTAGTATACTATACCATGGTAATTAATAAGTTCAATATTAATAATTTATATGATTAATTATATTTTAAAAGTCCCTTAAAAGTTTACTAAACTCTTAAAATGATGGCGCCACCTAAATTTATCTCGTGCCGTAAATTGACGCTGTTACGAGTCCCGTTGAATGTAATTGTTATGAGAGAGATAGGCTTAGAATCTCTGCAGTTCCATATTCTTAGGTACCTGAATGAACACTTGCTAAGGGTGCCTATAATTGGTTGTCTTCATTGGTACGTCTGTTTCAGAAAAATGGACTATTCACTTGGAGCGACGGCTGGCCCGCGTACTTCACCAGATGGGGTGACAATCAACCCCAAGCGAATCCTCTGTTCAGCAGATGCGTGTCCATGCAAAGATCTAACAAAAGATGGTCAGTCACCGATTGCTCTACGAAATTACCTTTCATTTGTCGAATTAACGACGGTAAAACGATTCAATTTTTATTTTCAATTTATTCGGTAATGTTAAATGTAGCACTCCACTGTAGTATTTAACTGATGGTTGAAGGGGTATAAAAAATTTAAAATTTTACTATAGTTTTGAAATAAACAAATCAGATATCGATGATTTTTCTTAACCGACGAGCCATGTACTATCGAAAAATAAATGCGTATAGCATAATTTATTTTTGATGCATAGATTGAAATTCTTACTATAACATTATAAAAGATTAGAGCAAATGGCGGCTTCAAAGAAAACTGTTTTGATGGAATTACGTACTACAGTAAAAAGACCCCGTAAAGTATGGTAGCCTATCGTAGCAGCAGCTAGAAATATTTTAATTTTATCACACCTCGAAACGATCTGGCGATTTCTCAATTTGAACGCTGAAAAAATACCCGAAACTAAAAATAAAATGATGAATATACTACAATATCTGTTGATAAACATTAAGGTGGGGTGTACCTTTTCGTATTTTCATTTAGTTTTGGTCAATCTAAAATATTTTATCTCCAGCGGTATGCACAAAGGGCGACAAAAACACACTGTCCCTAGGGGCCTCAAGTTGTTTAAAACAAGAAAACGCGCCTAAAATCGTTAGATGTCAAGCTATTATATGTTAGCTATTTTCAATATAGGACACCGTGGTGCTAAGAGCACTCTAAAACAATCCAGAGCTCAAACTAGATTCAGGTCCACTAGTTTTTTCGTCGAAATTCCTTCGCGTGTGCTTTTGAGTTCGAAGTGACTTGGAAGTACCCGTAATATTTATTCAACCACGAATGTCCACAAAAAGAGGAAACATAAAATAAAAATGTAGGTTTAGTACGGAGGCATTTAAAAACTGTATACAGCTCGGTATACAGTGTATTGATAATATCTATTTGATTTCCTGAATATTGCATTTATAGTTTTGCTATAATCTGAAATATTATCTTTTTTTAAATGTTTTACTTCCCAGTGAATGTACAATATAACTTCCTTCAAATTCAATGACTTGTCTATTAAATGGTCTATTCTTAAAACGTTACATTTGCTATACAATGTCTTTATTTACTGGTAACCTTTAAACAATATATACATTTGAGCAGATAATCCACCGGATGTTCCTTTGATTGTGGGCAATTGTCCCACTAATACGCCTACGGAGAAGTGGATTGATGTTGGTAACAATTTCTGTTACGTTGTGGAATCGAGAGGAGAAACAACTTGGAATAGAGCTTCAACCGCTTGTCAGGCCTTAGGTACGCATATTTTGTGGATTATAATTTTTTATATAGAGTGTTTCAAAAGGTTATGCAAAGGTTTTAAAGCGTTGTAGGGGGGAGTTCAGAAGTATGCCTGTTTTCCCTCATTTTCCTACGATGAGTTAAAAGAGCTTCAAAGTGTGGCCTACTAGCTTCTGGAAGTAGGCTGCAACAAGAACAGAAACAAGCAGCCGGACTTTAAATACTGTTTATATTTACCTTTTTTTGATGGTTACCTCTATGTGTTTACAAAGTCCTTTTTACACACAATGTGTAACCGTTGCCGTCGATGCCGATGCTGCCGTGTGGCGCATAACTTTTCAACGGTTAAGGCTAGAAGAGTCAATGATATGTCGTTCGAGTGTACATATCTCGCCATTGATAGCCTTTCATAAAGTTTTCAAATCGGAGCCCTAGAAGTTGGGCATTTGATCAATTTACCGTTTTCGGTAGTTTGGCTTTGTGTGGTTGATATTTTGTTATAAATTAAGTCCGGTAACGGAAAAAAAAATATTATTGGATAGGTTAGGATTCAGTAAATATATAATATTAATATTATATCAGTAAATATTAAATTTAAGTATAGTTTTCGCGGTTATTTACGGGACCCCAATGTTCGTGGTTGTATATTTCCCCCTGAAAGTCGACATAACGTTCCTTAATTTAAGTCCGATTTGCATGAAAGTTATATTTTTGAATAGCGGTCGTTTCCATATAACCTATAATTGCAATTTCGTTGCTTAATTTTAATTCTCAGTAAGGTTTTTTGGACAGCGTATAAGTACCCCCATCAACTTCCAACATTGG
Organism: Leiobunum rupestre; assembly: GCF_980474605.1. Classification (NCBI taxonomy): domain Eukaryota; kingdom Metazoa; phylum Arthropoda; class Arachnida; order Opiliones; family Sclerosomatidae; genus Leiobunum; species Leiobunum rupestre. Next base: position 25,656,252 of record NC_143393.1, on the reverse strand, counting down.
AAATACGTGCAGTTATAGAGACTTTACGCGAATTTCTCTCTGGAATTTTCCAATGCCGTTCTAATATGACCAAAAGTAACAAATAAGTGTGACACTTATCGGAGCAGTACGCGATGCTTCCAACGTATGACCAGAAGTAACAAATAAGTGTAAATACAATTATGTGTGGCCGTGGATATAAATTGGTTGTGATACCGGCGTTGCAGGTTGCTGTGAATAGCTCAAACAAACTTAACACATTAGAAGGATTGTGTGTATTCTGACCTGCGTACGTCTTGTTTAATTTACACGAACCCAAACCTTAATGTTCGCATTTCCCTGTTGCTTGGTTTTGCGCTTGTTGCAGCCTACTCCCAGGGTCTAGTATTCCACACTTTGAAGCTCTCTGGCGCTACTTTCACTGATCGTAGGAAAATGGGAAATTAAGAGGCACACTTTCGCAACTCACCCCCTACAGCCCCTTAAACGTTTTGCATAACGTTTTGAAACATCTTGTATGTGTATATGTATGTATATTTATATGTAAATATCTATATTATATGTTAAATATATTATATTATAAGGAAATGGAACGAAATTGGCCGGTTTTCACAGTCAGCATGAATTGGATTTAATGAAGGGTGAAATAGCTGCGGCGAAAAACAACGTCTGGATCGGACTCTTCAGAGATAGAAAAGGTTGGTTGTGTCAATTAAATTAAATTTGGGGCATTTTTCTCAAAAACTATACCTTCTAGAAATTTTCAGTATGAACTCTCTCGTTGGAGATCGTTGTTATTTGTGAATTTCAGAAAAATTGTGAAATTTTTCATGGTTTTAGAATTTGTAATTTTTGGAACGCTAGGTGGTAGACGAAAAGTTTCGAGTAAGTTGTAGAGCATACTCGAAAACCATTAATGTAGTTGGTATGGTCAAAATCGTACATTTTGTCACTGAAATAATGGGTTATGAAAAATAATAATAATTATATATATAAATATTTTTCTTCAGTTTTAAATGATAACAAGTTGGGAAGCCAAAATATATCTCTCCTCGTAAGAGTTTGCCTGTGATATTTTTTATTTTCAATAAGGCGTCATGAAAGTCAATGGCTCAGCGGTAAACACTCCACTAAAAATATGACCTGGGTTCGGTTCCTGACCGCAACCGTATTTAATAATTAATTAATTAAATTTAATTTAATATTTATATATATTAAAAATATTATAGAATAAATTGACGTCAATTCGTTTATAAAAGCGTATAAAGGAAAACGAACTTTTGCCAAAAACTTTTCTAAATATCATTATAGCGTAATTTTGTCGGTGGTTCTGAGGTAGAACACTCGCCTGCCAAGCAAAAGGACCCAAGTTCACAGCTCGGTCGCCGTATTTATTCTTATATAATAGACAAGTGGCAACATTTGAAATCCTCTATGAAATAATTTAAATCGAACACGAAATCTCGTTATATTTTAGTAAGAACCAAAATGTAAAACTCTTAACTTTTAATATACGCGTCCACTTAAGTTGAATTTCTAATTTTCAATTATGCTTAGAACACTTTCCTGGCAAGCTGGATAGCCCGGGTCCAAAACAACCCGACGCTTTCGCAAATTGATAATAAGACTTATACCGTGAACATTTGGTGGAAACCCTGCTATTTGAATTCCGAGACGTTTAACGTAAACCTTAGCGCTCGGTCCGTCTTATAAAAGACCCGAATTTGAATTCAGGCATTTTAAAAACAATGAACCCTTTTTCAAAATTCGAGAAACTACGAACATGGTTTTTATTACACTTGGCCCCGGTACTGCGAACGCGTTTCCACAGCGAACAACAACAAAGTGCTAGCGTAACTGGTAATTGATAATTTAGTTTCCGGTGAAGCATTATTATTATCTTTGATCTCTCCCTCACCCCGTAACATGTATTATCGCTTGTAGCTTGTAGGGTCCCTAAATAACGCTCTGGTGATTATATTCCCTTTAAATATATATTTTACAAAATGCCCACATAAATTATTCCGTTAATTTCCTTTGATTCCAGGTGATGAACTGTCCATTTAAAATTAACTTTGTTAATAACTTACGGTTATTTATTATTTTCCAACATTTTCCGTATTCACTGCGTTAGCTTAACTTTATGAACCATTTATTAACTGATAATTTACCACCCGTGAACAAGAATGTACTCTGGTTTAGAGATAATATATTTTAGTGTTTTCCGAAAGAGGCTCTTCACTAACATGTAGAGGTAGAGAGCCTGCCATTATAGCGTAAACTTTTCCCACTTATCGGGATAATGAAGAACGATTAGACAAGGAAAATCATAATGGGCATGGTTTTCAGTTTTCCACGAGCCTAGCATAGACTAGAGTAACACTCATGTAGCTATGGTTTTGTTATTATTTATGTATTGTAATTATTTGATTGAAATTTATCACTTTTGTAAAATTTTCCACTCTATTTCTTGAAAATTTGGGTATAAAATAGAATAAAATTTGGGCTATTTTTCGAGAAAAAAAAACCTTTTGGACGGTGGTCTTTTTTATGTTAGTTTAACTTTTGTTTGGGCTGTGGTGACTCTGACTCCTGAAGGCGTATCATGTGGTGAAAAGATCGATGGTCTGCCAGTCTCGCGTTGGGACTCATTTATTGTTGTACAAGAATTTTAATAAATGATAAAAATAACCAATTTTGGAGCACATATTTTTACAAACTCGCGGTACTTCTAGATATAACTTTCAGAAAACATTTAACGACAGATATGGGACTGACTCATTAATTTTTATTTGCAGATGTTACATTCTTTTTTGGCACGTTTTAGAAGTTGTACGGCGCAAAGTCAATTTGAAGTGCTTTTTTATACCAAAGCTATATTGGCGTAGATGATCAAATTACTGAAAGTTGTAACTTTTCTTGTATAGGGCGAATGCTTTTTTAATTGAGTTTTTTAACATTTATCTCGTCAACTAAAATTTATAGGGCGCAATTAAATTTTTGCCACTCAAATAAAAATTTTGGAATGGCAATAAATACCCAACCTTCCCATGTTCCTACGACGCGCTTGAGTTAATTCACGTCACAGATCACGAAACGCTACCGGATCCAGCAAAATATAACGTGAACATTATGGGTTTCATAATGTTAGTTCCAACCTATAAATTCGTTGTTATGGCAAAGAGATCATGACACACCCACAAGCAGCCTGCAATGATGAATTTATTTTGCAGGAGGTTACGTGTGGGAAGACGGCACAGCAGCCGATTTTCTTCCTTGGGCTGTTGGAGAGCCGAGTTCTTCATATCTTGAAAGTTGCGTCGAAATTTTAAGAGACCAACTTAAGTACAACAACGTCAATTGCTACAAAAGTCGAGGTTACATCTGTGAAGTTGAGAAAAGTAAGGCAATCTAATATATATATTATATATATTATATATTTCATCACAAGGTACTTTAGTCCCTAATCAAGGTCCGGGTACAGAACTTGCTGTTTTATCTTGAACCAGAATGAAGCCGATTTTACCCCTTCGAATCTCAAAACATTTGTTTAGGGTTTAGCTATATGATCCCTTCTTTTAATGGACTAATCTACTTATTCGCTACTTTTATCATCCTTTGCATTACAGTCCATAGCTGGTTCCTTTTAACTTAACATTTATCAAAACATTTAGGTCATATCAAAACCAGTGATGTATCGTTTACAAGGTTCCAGGCACGAGCCAAACATATTCCATGATTTCCATCGAACAGGGTTGAATCGAAATTTGGTAGTAATGAGTCAAAGTTAGGCTGAATTTTTCTTCTTCTTTTTCCATCTTCTCGTCGCCGACCGCTCTACAGCGAAAAACTACTGAACCGAATTAAATGCAATTTGGTACAATTTTCACTTAAGGATCCCATTGCGGCCTTCCAAAGGAAACGTTTCAATCTGATAGTTCTTGAGCTACGGCGAAAATTTACAGTTCAGCGAGTCGGTAACGACGCCAAGGAGTAATAAACACAGTACAAACCGTGAATCCGTTCTTCCATCTTCTCCTAAGTTGATCTGATAACCTTGGCTTCGCGTTACCAGACTTTGCTTATATTATTATAAATAAAAAGGTGGGAAATACACCCAAACCCATTCGGTTAAAATGGCAAGGTCCTTTAAACGAAAACGTCAAGTCATATATTACGCTAGCCCATAAAAGTTTTGAAATCAAACTATGAGCTAGGTCGTTACAGCCCATAAAAGTCGAGAAATCAAATAACGAGCAAGATCTCTACTTATATTCCCATAAACGTAATAAACTGGATTTTATCAGAGCACATCACTTGTCGACGAATATGTAAGTGTTTTACTGAGTTAAAATCCTTTAAACAACCGATTCAAAATTATTTTCCGAACAAACAATAAATATTTAAATATAAAAAACGTTGTAATCACATATTTCATCATAACTATCCAATCCATATCTTTAATATACACTGAAATAAATAGATACATTTTGTATTATTTTTATTTTAGATGTCAATATTAAACAACGATAAGTCTTACAACTCAGCATATTTGTTGACAAGTGACCTGCTCTGAAGAAATAAATCCAGTTTATTACGTTTATGGGAATATAATTAGAGATCTTGCTCGTAGTTTAATTTCACGACTTTTATGGGCTGTAAAGACCTTGCTCATAGTTGATTTCACGACTGTTATGGGCTAGAGTAATATAGGACGTGACGTTTTGGTTTAAAGGACATTGCTATTTTTAACCAAATGGTTTTTGGGTGGATACCATTTACCGTAGCAGAGCCCCCCCCCCCCCCAAGAAGGGGATTTCACTATTTTCTTCATCTCTTAAAGCAAGGAGGTGAGGTGGCGTAGTGGCTAGCACTTTCACCTCGCAGCAAGAGGAGCCAGGTTCGATCCCAGCTTGTGGCACTGGGAGGAAACTCGGAACAACTCCTTCTGCGTTGAGTTTGCAAGTTCTGGATTAACGGCAATATATTCACTGCAAATCTTTAAGGCACCTACAGCACGTTTAAAAAACACCTAAAGAGCGTAACAAAATTAGAGCACCTGACACATGTTAAACACTTGCATATATGGACTTTTAGTGTTCATGCAATTATGTGCACGGTAGATGTACTCCTGATGTGCTCTAAAGGCATTTTAGGTGCTCTGCCGGTGTCATATTGTAACATCTATAGAACGAGACCGTAACAAAATTAGAGCACCTGACACCTGTTTAACACATGAACATATGCACTTTGTGTTCAGAAGATGCAATTATGTGTAACATATATGTACTCCAGATGCAATTTACGTGCTTCTGCAGATGTTCTATTGTAACATCTATGGAACGAGATCGTAACAAAATTAGAGCATATGTTACGCCTAAATAACATCTGGCATCGACCGAAAAAATTGAAGACACATCAAATGAACATATAGAAAACATTTGCTCAAATTCATCAATAGTCGTCCAGATATTTAACGACAATGGGCTCACAGATAGTAGTAAACAAAAATACACAGAGAAAAAAGTTCTGTTAAAATTACAGAAAATATCTGGAAGCACTTCGTGCCAGAATATTTCTGTAAATCTTACCATTTATTTTGGTTTTTTTTTTTTGGATAACAGTAAAAGGGTTGTATTTTTTACAGTAAAAACTAAAAGTACTTTTCACAGAACATGTGTAGTAAGTTTTACAAACGTTTTGTAACTTCAAATTCAAATACGTTTTATTAATTTAAATCATTAATGTGGAGTGGAGGGCCAAGTCGTCAAGCGATTTATAGCCCTCTTGTGTACATTTGCATATAACAAAACCAAAAAAAACTACAATAACACAACAAAATATTAAAAAAAAAATTAACTAACAAACAATACCATAAAAAATGATTTTTGTTTTAACATATCGTAATCACTGATAAGAAAACCAAAAGATCAATTTAGTTACTTTAAAAACGTTTTATGACTCATTATGCGTTTTTTAAAACGCTCGATTTTATAAGGCGTTTTACGGTCTGATAAGTTTTACATTCTTCGAGAACATTGTGTACTTGGTTGTAAATATTTACTCCAAAGTAAAATATAGAGGTTATTTTCTTAGATGTGTTACAATATGGAGGTTCTATAAATTGTTCTGACCTTGTCAGTCTTTTCGTTTGTTTCAGTTCAAATAAATATTCTGGTCTATTATTTATGTTCTTATAGATGAAATTTATACAGGAATAATTAAATACTTGGTTTATATTTAAAATTTGACTTTTTTGATACAATTCTTTAGTTGGCGAATTCCATTTTACATTAAAAATAGATCTTAATGTTCGTTTTTGTAGTACTTTAATTTACAACAACTTGATTTATTGTACAGATTTGATTCTGTAAAAATTACAGAAAAAAGATGTAATTATTACCACACCTTTGTCTATCTAAAAAATTAACTTTGTTTGTCCAAAAGCTTTACACCTTTTCTGTAAATTTTACAGAAGCAAAGGTTGCAGAAATGCAAACACAGAAGTTGTAAATGTTACACAACTTTTTTATTATAAACATTGAATCTGTGTTAATTACAGTAAACAAGTTGTTAATTGTACAGTATATAAATATATGAAAGTAAATTATTGAATGAACTAATTTATTTCAAAGACGTGGTACAGCTATATAGAATTAAAACAGCTTAAGTTAACAAAATTTACTAAAAATAGATTCACAATTTTTACAGTGGCTAAATTACAATGCTAACATTGGTTAACATCAATCACATTTACTTTTTTTAATTTCAACATAATGTAATTTTCTGGCTATTTAAAATTAAGTAGTTCATATAACATAATACAAATTCTAATAGTCTAACGTTTTTCAATCTCGATTTAATGTCTTCTTTGAGTGTACTGCAGCTAAACAATAAAATAATTTTAATAAATGAACCTTAAGCATTAGGGTTTAAGGTGGGTTTTTTGTCTTCCAACAGTTATGATTAAATTCAATTGCAAAAAATAGAGAAAAGATTTAAATAACTGCTAAAATTTCAAAATAAAAAAAAATCCAAATTATTTTTTTTTAAACGGTGCCTTACACAATAGGTGATAACAGACTAATAAAGAATTATATTTAAAGGCAATTTCCCTTAAATTACAGGCTATAAACACTGAAGCTTATAGTTGGTGAAAAAAAGTGGTTAAATATGTTTTGGGTTCAATAATTGCGATTCTGGGTTCAAATTTGTATATATAAAGGTTATCACATAAAAGAAAGCTTCAATGAAAATTTTCCATCTCCTACCATAAACAATGGGTGAACATAGAATAACAATGCCTATTTTCAACTATATTTAATAACAATTACCTTTTCCTTTAATTCTGGAAACTATGAATCTGCAAGTTCAACACAAAACTTTAATGCACATTTTTCACCAAATATATGTTACCACTTTATTTTTTAACCTACACAGCTAGTCAGACTTGGAGAAGGTTGTTTTTAATGAGGGTTCAATTGATGGTATATTCACTGTTGCAAAATTTTGTACACCTGATTTCAGATTTTACGTGATTTCACTTTTGATTTAACATTATGAAAGCTACTGATTTGAAGTGATTTCACTGCTGATTTGTACACCTGATTTCAAAAGTGGTTGAGCTTTGTTGAGATATTAACACTCTGCACCCTATATCACTTACTTAAAATCTCAAGTAATTTTTTTTCAAATGTGATTGAACGCTCACTAAAAACAACCTTCCCCAAGTCTGAATCGCTGTGTAGGTTAAAATGAAAATAGTGAAATTGTTTTTGAGTTCAATAATTCTGCTTCGGTGTGAAAAATTTGCATAAATTAACGGTTATGCATTGAACAAACTTCAGTGTTTTCAGAATTAAACCTAATGTAAATTAGCTTTAAATATATTTAAAAATAATCATTATTGGTCTGTGTTAACTTATTGATAATGGTAGGAGATGGGAAATTTTCATTTATGTAGTTTTTTTAAATTTGAGTTTGAAATTTTAATATCCTGCACCCTATAACCATTTATTTAAATCTCAAGCAATTTTTTTCAAATGTGATTGAACCCTGACTAAAAACAACCTTCCCCAAGTCTGACAGGCTGTGTAGGTTAAAAATAAAGTGGATAAATATTTTTGGCTTCAATAGTTGTATTTCTTGGGAAAAATTTGCATTTATTAAAAGGTATCGTGTTGAACGGAGCTTCAGTGTTTTGAGAATTAAACCTAATGTAAATTAGCTTTAAATATATTTAAAAATAATCATTATTGGTCTGTGTTAACTTATTGATAATGGTAGGAGATTGGGAAATTTTCATTTATGTAGTTTTTTTAAATTTGAGTTTGAAATTTTAATATCCTGCACCCTATAACCATTTATTTAAATCTCAAGCAATTTTTTTCAAATGTGATTGAACCCTGACTAAAAACAACCTTCCCCAAGTCTGACAGGCTGTGTAGGTTAAAAATAAAGTGGATAAATATTTTTGGCTTCAATAGTTGTATTTCTTGGGAAAAATTTGCATTTATTAAAAGGTATCGTGTTGAACGGAGCTTCAGTGTTTTGAGAATTAAACCTAATGTAAATTAGCTTTAAATATATTTAAAAATAATCATTATTGGTCTGTGTTAACTTATTGATAATGGTAGGAGATGGAAAATTTTCATTTATGTAGTTTTTTGAAATTTGAGTTTGAAATTTTAATATCCTGCACCCTATAACCATTTATTTAAAGCTCAAGCAATTTTTTTCAAATGTGATTGAACCCTGACTAAAAACAACCTTCCCCAAGTCTGACAGGCTGTGTAGGTTAAAAATAAAGTGGCTAAATATTTTTGGCTTCAATAGTTGTATTTCTTGGTAAAAATTTGCATTTATTAAAAGGTATCGTGTTGAACGGAGCTTCAGTGTTTTGAGAATTAAACCTAATGTAAATTAGCTTTAAATATATTTAAAAATAATCATTATTGGTCTGTGTTAACTTATTGATAATGGTAGGAGATGGAAAATTTTCATTTATGTAGTTTTTTGAAATTTGAGTTTGAAATTTTAATATCCTGCACCCTATAACCATTTATTTAAAGCTCAAGCAATTTTTTTCAAATGTGAATGAACCCTCACTAAAAACAACCTTCCCCAAGTCTGACAGGCTGTGTAGGTTAAAAATAAAGTGGCTAAATATTTTTGGCTTCAATAGTTGTATTTCTTGGTAAAAATTTGCATTAATTAAAAGGTATCGTGTTGAACGGTGCTTCAGTGTTTTGAGAATTAAATGTAAGTGAAGTTGACTTTAAATATAGTTGAACATAGGAATTGTTAGACTGTGTTCACCAATTGGTTATGGTAAAAAATGGAAAATTTTCATTTTGACCACTTTTTCAAATTTGAGTTTTAAATAAATGATAATATATTGTGCAGAATATCAAAATTTAAAACTCAAATTTAGAAAATTTTCATTTAGGCAATTTTTTTTATATCCTACCATAATCTTCGCTTACATTTAATTCTGAAAACACTGAAGCTCTGTTCAACACGATAACTTTAATAAATGCAAATGTTTCACCCAGAAATACAACTATTGAACCCAAAAAAATTTAACCACTTTATTTTTAACCTACAAAGCGTTTCAGACTTCAGGTGCAGGGTATTAAAATTTCAAATTCAAATTTGAAAAAACTACCTAAATGAAAATTGTCCATCCTCTACCATAATCAATGAGTGAATACAATGCCTATTTTCAACTATATTTAAAAGCAACTTGAAAACACTGTACCTCTGTTCAACGCGATTACTTTAATTCATGCCAATTTCCCACAGAAATAAAACTATTTAATCTAAAATTATTTAACCACCCTTATTATTGCTCTAAATATAATTAGTCAGTATTGGGTAAGTGAGGGTGAAAATACTATTATAGGTGTGCCATTTTTTTAAACTTGTATTTAGTTAAGCCTAGGCCATTTGTTTATATGAAAATACAATACATATATTTACTCATCTTTAATGACTTCATTATTTATTTAAGTCTTACTTAATTATTATGAAATTCTACTTACTTATTTGTTGTGATGATAATTTTATCTGCATGGCAATTTCTGGCAAAGTCCGATTATACTACGACCTAACTGTTACTTTTTGAAAACCGCTGTCAGCTATCTCAACAAGAGGGCAAGACATAGGTTATTTGATATTAATATGTAACACAGGCGCTCCTTAAACGACCCTTTAGATGCAACATAGATGTTCCATGTTCAACAGATGTCCTATGGACATAAATAGTACGGATTAGACCACTTAGAGTACACGTTGAACATCTGTATTGCATTTGTAAATAAGTAAATAGCATCTAAGTCATACGTAAGGAACATCTGTAAGACATATGTAGGCATTTTATATGTTCAACCGATGTTTTTAGGCGCTCTTCAGATGTCATAAAGATTTGCAGTGTTGTTAGTGTAGGGAGCTGTTGGCTCGGTCGCGTGGCATGCTGGGCTTGCCACCAGCCTCCTACGCATTGTAACCCGGCCACCTGAATTAATTGCTTCAAAAGTCGTTTGATGACTTAGGCCTAAGGTGGTGCCTAGGCTGATTATTATTATATTCACAGTATCTTAATCTTGCAAATTGTTTCTTACACTGTAAGAATTATACGTGCAATACAACTAGCTGAGGGTCCCGATGCGTAGAGATTGCTACCCTATGTTATCTCTATGGATAACCATTGTTATAGCTAACGAACGACTTTGAATAAGGTCCCTGGGCCTCTGTAGAAAGTTTATAGTATGAGTTATTTCACAAAAGTGTTCATTTTTTCCTGTGTAGCGCCTGGACCAACAACACCAGTTCCAACAACCAGTGAGTTTCAAATAAATTTATTTTATTTATTTTATATTAATCGCTTAGAATTTTTAAATACAAAATAATAAAGCACATTACATATTTTAGATACCAAGAGACATAGTTGCTTTAATTATCCATTTTAAATACCTTAATTTGTAAAACGTTGTTGAAAAAAGCACTGTGAATTGCACTTAGATTCTAAGGTTTATAGAGAAGTATTGCTTTCAAAACAACTTGAACAAAAATTTCGTTTTTATGACCAAAATGGATAGAGTTAGTCTGTAGATAACGTCACACGACAGCTAAGCACTACTAACTATTTGTGTCACAGTGGGATCAAAACAGGTTGCCAAGATTTAAAACGTTTCAGGTGCGCGCCAAAGAGTGTGCGGCGTGATATATCACGAGACACGAAAAAAATGTCGGACGATAACAGCAATGGTAAAACGCCCAAAGGTCTGCAGTTCATGTTCTATTTTTCTTCATGGTTTCCCTGTTGTAGCAAAACATATGAGTAAACAGCTTTAAATAATAACCAAAGGCTAGTTTGAAATTTGGCATTAGACCTGCGACTGTGGCTTGTGGGTAGTAGTTTTAAATAGTACATTATGAATGTTAAAGAATGAAATAAAAAACAGCTAATCGTAGTAGAATTATCTTGTTCTACTCGATTATTTGTAGGGTCCATTATTTATTATTCAACTTCCATTAGCCATTTTACAAATTATCTTAGTATCGGGTAGATATTTTCATGTTTCAGTATACTGCACTAAATCTACAGCAAAATATTTATACTTTTGTTACGTCTTAGCTTTGGCTCCAAGAACAGATTGTGGACCAGAATTCAAAAACTGGACATACTTCGACGACAATTGTTACTACTTTCAACAGCAATTTTCCGGAACTTATTCTTGGTACGACGCCAACGATTTTTGCAACAATAACGGCGCCCACTTGGTTTCGATTCATTCCATCGACGAAAATAATTTCATATTTAACACGGTACGAACAATTTTCGCGTTTATGTTTAGAGTCTAATCGCAATTTACGAAATCGGCACTAGTGGTTCGAGGTATATGTTATTTGTTTTAAGCCGCGTTCACACTTTACCTTGATATCGATTCCAAACGTTTCGAAGGAGTTGTATGAACCAGGCCAAATCATTTTAAGTCGATTCAAACCGATTTCTGCCGCTTAAGTGTGAACGTCGCTTAAGTAAAATCTACGATACAAAGTTTTATTGGGACGAGCGAGTAAGTGTCGCATAGATCGGTTCAATTGTTCGTGACGTTACTAAACTATATATAATCCTAATAATAAATTTCAAATTATCTATTTAATACGAAAGAATGTTTTTTAAGATGTGCCTAAACTACGTATTAATGTTTTATTGACGTTTCTCAAAAGGTATATTATATAATAACGATAAAACCTTTACAGTAAATAAAGTTATATCTTAGCAAAGATTTTACCATTTCTTGGTTTTATCTTTAGTTATCGCGTTACAAAAAAAACACACAATTCCAAAAAAAAATTAAAGTCTAATATAATTCACTCTTAAAACAAAAGCCGTTCCTATTTACTCTTTCAATGTAAGTGGTGCCTTAATCACTATTTTGGAAAAACCATTAATGCCACACTTAAAACAAATACCGTTGTTACTTACTCTTTCAATTTAAGTGATGCATTAATCTCGATATATATATATATTTTTATATAAATTACAGATCAGTGCCACGTATAGATACTACGCGTATTACTGGATCGGATTGAGTGTCGTGAATAACGAAGGTTTTGAATGGACTGACGATACTCTGCTCAATTTCGACGCATTGAAAGAATCCAATGAGACGCGTCTCTTGAAAGACGCAAAATGCGTCTCCGTCAGTCGAGTTCAACAAGAAAGAGGTAGAGGTCATTTCCTTAGGTCATCTTAATTTACCAAACACTATTATAACATTTAAGAATAATTGTGTGCAAAGTGAGACAGAAATTTCTACAATGAATTAATTTGAATATCAATCTCTCGGTCGTGAAAGTCTTAAACAGTTTCTTTGATTCTAGTATTGCATTTCAATTTAGATTAATATATTAAAATTATTTGAACATTTCAATTTAAATTTAACATTTTAAAATAAATTTTAACAGTTCAATTACATTTTAACATTTAAAATATATTTAATATTTCAATGTAATTTTAAAATTTCAAATAAATTTTAACATTTCAAATAAATTTTAACATTTCAAATAAATTTTAACATTTCAAATAAATTTTAACATTTCAAATAAATTTTAACATTTCAAATAAATTTTAACATTTCAAATAAATTTTAACATTTGAAATAAATTTTAACATTTGAAATAAATTTTAACATCTCAAATAAATTTTAACATTTCAAATAAATTTTAACATTTCAAATAAATTTTAACATTTCAAATAAATTTTAACATTTCAAATAAATTTTAACATTTCAAATAAATTTTAACATTTCAAATAAATTTCAACATTTCAAATAAATTTTAACATTTCAAATATATTTAATATTTCAATTTAATTTTAGCTTTTCAAAGTAATTCTAATGTCCATATTATGATATTTACATTAACGAAGTGTTCAGTACACCTACTGAACACTTCGTTTATGACTCGCATTTTGGAAGAACTCGATAAATTACTGATAGAAGGCCAACAGTTTATTTGCTGAGGCATGCAACATTGTCTTAGCCAATTAGTTTACTACTGGTACTAAAACACCACCTCAGTTTTAGAATTTCATCATGAATGTTAAGTAAGAAATCATTTAAAGCCAATCGCAGTTAAATTTACCTACTAAACTTGTTTTTAACGCGAACGAGTTCAATGGACAACTTAAGTATTTATTGCATGGCCATCTGCGGCTGCTACTACGAAGCTGATCGTATTTAAGATGTGCACAAACGGGTAAATGCGAAATAAAATACGAAACATTTATCTTTTCGGACAGTAGTCTCTTCGCTTGCCCAGACAAAATTACTGTTCTAACATTTTACAATTTTTCTTATTTTAGGTCAATGGCTTCTGGATTTGTGTAGCAAGAAAATGTCTTTTATTTGCAAAAGATCATTTGGCGTTCCACCAACCACTATTACTCCGAAGCCGACCACCCGAGATCCAGGGTTTTGCCCTAATGGATGGATTCGATCTGGTAAGGGAAAATTACTTTTGACACTGGTGGATGTACGGAAAAATTGTCTTCCCTTTGGTTATATTGTTATAAATTAAATATCAAGAATTTAATTAAATATAATAAAATTGTTTTAAATATTTATAATCCGCCCAAGTCAGCTAGCTATTTTAATTCCATTATTCCTGGCAACAACGATAAATTTTATATATCCTCATAGCGCCATGGTCATATACCGAAAAATAACCATATAGGCCCAAATTATAGGGGGTTTGATTGAAATGATTCAACCGTTGCAGAATCACTATTTATCAGAAGACAGTTTCTAGATTGCCGAAAGCTTTTCTTAATAAAGTATGCCAGGGTGGGGTTCGCTTATTGCAACGGTACTGTTTAATATATTTAAACCTGTTTTTACCGTTTGGGGAACCATTTAATTATCCTGGCAATCATGAAACTTGATGAAAATTGACACTTCAGTGCTAACTTTTTTATCTAAAAATTAACGGGATTTTTTACAAATAGATTTTTTTACACTATAACAGTGATCTAATTGATACCATTTCGTAAATAACAGTTGTTATATTTATTCAAATAAATGCAGCGAAACTCTGGAACAACCATACAGTTTTTGAGCCTCAGCTCTACACTGCAAAAAAAAGGTTCACTAGTAAATCACTAAAAGCACGCTAAAAGTGCGCAACAAAATCGGATCACTATACACCAAGAGATCACATTTGGAACATAGTACTTCGTGTGTGTGTAACTAGTGTACTATAGTGATCTACAAGCGTGAATAATACGTTCTTTAAGCAATTCAAAAGTGTGTACAGGTGGATCACTAAAAGATCACCAGCGCAACAAAATTGGCTCACTTGCTCACTTAGACCCCGTGCGTTAAAAATCTTGGTTTTACCGATATGGGTAGGAAATAAATATGTAAGGCAATAGGCCCCTGGCGTAGATTAGATATCTGGCAACATTATAGCTATCCGCAATGAGGAAAAATACCACATGTGACTCTCATTTTCGTTTGCTTTATTAAGTTTACACTATAGTCCTTGGATAAATTAAAAGTTAAGCAGACGATTTTGAATTTACTTGTATCTTCTCTTTTCATGCACGGGGCCTACAGACGCCGTGCGTAGAAAAACAGGAATAAGAGTCGTCGCCTACTGTCCGTGTTTGAAAACAAGTGTGTTAGCCATACTGAAACGAATCTAGGTGGCGCCAGTGACGCAGAAGCTTTTGCTTAGCTTCTGCTAAGTGGGATCACCGTGTATCAATCGTCTGTTAAGCCCCCTGTTATCGTAGCTTTGACTTCATTACGTATTTGTATCCTCTACATGTCGTGGATGGCCGCCGAAAGGGGGCATAACGAAAGTTTTCAGTAGCTAATGGCGATAAAACAAAAGTATGAAATTTCAATTCGCTACCGAAATGAGACTAGGTGGCGCAGCGACGCTCAAGCTTTAGCGTCTGCTAAGAGGATATATATAAACAATTAGATGTTACGCTTAGTGTACCAATTTGCACTATAAATTTAAAGTGTTCGAAAAGAGATTATGTGGTGTACCAAATTTTACAACGTGGTGTCCTCAAAGTGATAATTTAGTGTACCAAACCATTGATACTAGTGTTCTAAATGTGTTATGCGTTCTTTAAGTGCACCCTGATCACTTTAAGATCACTGATAGGTAAGCGATATTTTCAAAAGAGTGAACACTCAGAGATCGTAAAAGCACACATGGGATCACTTTGTAGAACATATACAGATCACATGTATGTGCTACCAATGTGTACAATAGTGATCTAAAGGTGAACGATTTATTTGCAGTGTAGCTTTGGTTAATATTCCGAAAAATTTATTTTCAGGAAACAAATGCGTAAAATTATTCGGTGAAGCGAAGGAAAGAGCCAATTTTACGAACGCGTTGAATTCGTGCAAAACGAAAGGCAACAAGGGCACTTTGCTCTCCATCAGAAACGAACAGGAACAAAGTAAGTTATCCACAAATTCATGTCATTTAAATTAAATTATTCTACAAGAATAATGTTTTTATACTACTATATGTCGATAATTACATTAAAGAAGTGTTCAGTTAGTCAAAACAGTTACAGATAGCTAAATGTAGAGCGACGTAGGATTCGTGTCATACCCAAAAACGAAAAACGTATCTGGCAATAAAAATTCTCAACTTAAAACCCACAAATGTCTTTAACAGTCGTAGCCACTTCGTTGCTCTGGGGTGTTCAAGTGGATGTTTGGATTGGACTTCAAAAAAAGCCCTACGCTTACGAATTCATGTGGACTGACTCATCTCGATTTCTCTATCAAAACTGGGCGCCAGGACAACCAAACAACAATATTTACGCGGTAAGTTTTCACATAGCTTCAATCGTTGAAGAGGCTGTTAACTGTTACATAAAAAGAATCGATTAAAAGGCTTAAATTGAAATTGCAAGGGTGCTCTTTTAGGTTCAATTGGCGAAAGGGGGGTTGGATTATATCATCTTCGGGGCTTCACATAAATGACTACGGATGTGCAAATACCATTTTTGGGTATTGAATACCAAATTAAATATTTAAAACGTTTGGTCAAATATTTATGAGTGAAAAACCGGTCCAGTTGAAGGGTAAAATATGTAGCTTTTCCGGTCTACAGATTGAAAATGATTAAATCATGATTAAATTTTTAATCTTGATTAAAGTCCTGATTTAAGTCTGAATTTCGGAAATTAAAAGTTAAGAGAAAGCAGTTAAGATTACGATTCAATCGGAAAAATTGCAGACGAACGATCAATTGTCACTACATTCCTCTAAAATCAGTACCACAGAGCCATTACGGGATTAATACTTTGCCATATCCGGTGTCACCTCACTAGTAAGTTACTACTTTTTAGTTTCCCCACTTACAAGGAGACTACCCGAGGTGTAACTCACTGATTTTTATCAAATTCGGGGGTTTGGTAGACCTTGATGTAAATTGAAAAACCCCGAAGGGAAATGTCTCCATAGACAACCGTTTTGCCATGGCAACCAAAAATGTTTTTTACAACATAAAATTAATTAATTTTTTGAAAATGCTAAAAATAGAAAATATAAATAAAAAAATAATGAAAAAGTTCGAAATTGATTAAAAATTTTACAGGGGGTACCCTTAAAATTGGTCAGATTAACATGTTATATTCAGTAAAAAAATTTCCATTTTGTGTTGTCAAAATCATTTTTGGTTGCCATGGCAAAACGGTTGCCTATGGCGGAGTGGTTAGCACTTTCGCCTCGCAGCAAGAGGAGCCGGGTTCGATCCCAGCTTGTGGCACTGGGTGAAAACTCGGAACAACTCCTGCTGTGTTGAGTTTGCAAGTTCTCTCCCCACTTGTTTAAGGGGTTTTCCCCCAAGTTCTTCGGTTTCCCCTTCCATAAAAACCTGTCGAAGTTAACGGTAATAGTAAGTGTAGGGATCTGTTGGCTCGATCGCGTGGCATGCAGGGCTTGTCACCACCCTCCTACGCGTTGTAACCCGGCCACCTGAATTAATGGCTTTAAAAGTCGCTGGTGCCTTGGCTATAAGCCTAGCTGATTATTATTATTATTACTAGTTGATGTTTCCTTCTCTGTTTCCCTTACGGTATTTACCATTTGGTTTCCGGCTATAGGTTGATCGTTGACGCTTGTTGACAGAGCCATAGCTAGGGCCTGGCAACCGGGGCACTTGCCCAGGAGCATAATTTTGAGGGGCACCAAATCGGAGGATTTACAAATTTATTACCCGAAACTTTGCCAGAGCTTCCTGGGAAACTATTAAGGTTAAACATATAAAGTGGATATTTTTATCTTGCTAAAAAGTGAAAGCTTTTGACGCGTTTATGAATTATTTGCTTAATTTTTTTATTAACTACATTACACAGTGAACTATTGGTAGAGTTTCTGTATATTTAATTGCGAAGTTTGGTACTCCTTAACTTTTTCTGCACAGTTCTGGAGTAGTGGAAATTTGTTTAAAAGTGTAACAGAGCCTTCTGTATAGTCTGAATTAAAGTCTGCTATATAAATGTATCTACTACTTCTCTTCAGTTGGCTAAAGCTACGAAAATTAAATTAAGTTATTCAAAGAACATATAATCGTCTTCTAAAATAACTTTTATCTCTTTGCGCTAAACTTAAAGCACCAGAAAGACTAAGAATATTTCCCCTGTAGCAGGATTCCACGAGGTCCGTGCGAGTTCTAATTGCTTTGGTTTTACGCTCCCTACAGTACCCTAAAATTTGGTATAGTGCTGTTCCAGAACACTTTACAATAATTAAATAGCTCTATTTATTACACTAAATATAATTTTTGGGGTTTCCATGGCTATCAAGATTTTAGTTGCATTCTCCAAAATTATTTTAATATCCTTTTGTCTCTTCTTCGGGGAACAAGCGTCTCTGCATGCTTTCATGGCTTATGCCACATACTCCTCTCTAAAACTAGCTGGTCTAGCATTTCTTCCTTCAGCTCTGAGTTTGGTGATGTACTCTTGTACGGTTTCACCTTGTTCGCGGGTACGGCTATTGAAATGGTAATGTTCAATGATGCCAGACGGCTTTGGGTCATAATGTTTTGCTTATTTGAACTTCAAGTGTTCGTATGTCTTTGTGGCAATATCTTCGGGGTGAAACAATTCCACCAGCAACTCGTGTGTATGTGCAGATAACGCCGTTCTTTATATCCCAGCTTTCCTGGCAAGTCTGTTATCTCATTAGCTATGAAATACGCATCAAGCCTTGGTTCGTATTTGCTCCACGAGTCTGTCATTTCGTCAAACATTGGTAGCACCCCAAAGATTCCCATTTTGTTTATAGTGGGAATATTCGGTCGTCCTCGTGTTCGAATGTTTTTTCGTTCACCTTTCCACGTTTTAGAATCTATTTTGAAGACTTGAGGGTGTTATATCCCATCTTCGTCGCCAATTTGTAGTGTTTATGCATATGCATTGATTACACTTTGCTCACTAATATTCTAAGCTTTATTATTACAAATTATACATGATCTGCCTCCTATGAGGGCTTATAGAAGAGTAATCCACCACATTCCCTCTGTAGGGGAGAAAAGAAGCTTTCCCCCTTCATATCCCAGTAAGGTTTTGAGCTTTGGCTGCCCATAGTATGTTAATTTATCTATAAACATAACAAATGGACATCAGATAAGCCTCATAATGAAGTCATAAGTTTTAAGTTTATTCCGGGTGTCTCGGGGCATTGTTTCTATACAACTATTTAATCTAGAGTTCTGACATTTTCATGGTATATTTATTGGCAATTAAGGAAACATTTTAATTTGTAAATTTCAGAAAAACTGTAAAATATTTCTTAGGCGTCAGACAAAACCTTTAATCTTTCGACATGGAGAGGTCATGAGATCTGACTGACCGTCCCTATATGAATAGAGGGGTTACGAGGGGGAATATAAAAATGATTTTTGAACATTTTTTTCAGTAAGGGGGTGAACGTAGCTAGGCCTTAAACCACCTATGAACATGGCGTAAATTCTTGGCCTCTTGTTCATAGTGGCACATATTTTTAGTTTTAATAGCATATTCACATTTTCACCCAACAAGGACTAAGTCGCCATCTAG
Organism: Leiobunum rupestre; assembly: GCF_980474605.1. Lineage (NCBI taxonomy): Eukaryota > Metazoa > Arthropoda > Arachnida > Opiliones > Sclerosomatidae > Leiobunum > Leiobunum rupestre. Next base: position 25,636,664 of record NC_143393.1, on the reverse strand, counting down.
CAACACCACAAAAGGCATATGGGTTTTCACTTATTTAACGATATGCATTTGTTTTTGCCGTATAAATTTCTTTTCTCTCGATTTTTGATATTACTTCTATTCAAATAGTTTTGGTTAAGTAAGCGAACATCCATGATACATTTAGTTAGTCTCAGTCTAAAGTAACTTTGATATAAAATTGATATTAAGGTCTTTCTATATGTATTGAAGTGTAGTAATTTTTTTTGGAAGGTAGCAGTAGTTAAAAAGAGGGAAAAACTAGTATAGTGACTAACGTGTAAACTTCCCTGAAGAACTAACTAAGACAATTTATTTAATGACCTTAACCAGGCTCTTCTCACCAAACACCACTTATCTCTCGTATCATTCACCAATGACGGCCTTGGCCCCAACTTTGAAGAGGGTTTATCTACCCAAAACCTATAAATAATTCAATGTTTTATTTCACTAAAAAAATTCGTATGTACTTCGTGCATGCGTAGAGATGTTTCAGTGAGTTGCTTGAAGCGGTAACACCAGAAAATCCATATTTAAGGGTTCCATTGCAAATGAGAAAATTAAATAAAACCGTGGTTTATTTCAAACTTCTGATCTGACATTGGCTAATTTCTTGGATCATTAATTAGTTTAACCGGAACTTTCGTAAATTACTGTTAATATGATTATTTCGTTACTAATAGAACGTTTGTACAATGATGCAAATCAGTAAAATACAACCTGGAAAGTGGAAAACCTCTCTGGTTGGTAGAGACGAATTAGCGTATATCTGCCAAATTTCACCGAGTGAGTATTTCACAATATTTTTAAATTAATCGATTTTCAAATAGAAATAACATAAACAATTGATGATTATTGTTGAAAAATCGAATTATTGAATTAGATCTAATTTCTGCGGATAAATCTTACATCGCAAAAAATCTAAAATAACATCCGCTTTTATAGTTTTCTACTTTTCTGCCTATAACTTGAACCATAAGTAATAAAACTAACAGAAGTGTGACACTTCCTATTATCTCAAAGCTATTTTATGAAAGTTTATATCGCCAAATGACCATAAAAAGTGTTGTGTGGATAAGAGCTGACAACTTTTCGCGAGTTGTTACTAGTTTTTGTAAATGCTAGACGAAATTCTCGGGAATTTGCCGCTGGCAAACGTTTTAATGGATCGACTTATTAACTATTGAACCGCTTTCACAAATAAGAATAGTTTAAAGGCCGACTACATGAATTTTCGGTTTACTCTGTCTTTATTATCATTATTCGTATCTGAATTTAAAACCTGAACGTGTTTTGCATGTTTTTATCGCTATAACACAAAAACTGGAAGTAACTATTTGAAGAGAGTATAGTGTGACGATTTCTAACTGTAAGGCTGGGGTGCCCAAATGGGTGATCTGTACCTTCAAAATGGAGATAATTTAAATTGGAAATTTTAGCACTGCGGTTGTACTGTGATTCAATGTGTATTTTTAGGTACGAGTGTGGTTACAACCCCACCAATAACTCCAGATTGCTGGACGAAGGAGCCTGGATTCGTGAAGTATGGAAATTCTTGTTACAAAATTTACAAGGAGGAAGACCAGAGAGCAACTTGGCAAGACGCGGATTCCAAATGCCAAACAGTTGGCGCCCGGTTGGCATCCATCAACAGTGGACTCGAAGAAAACTTCTTCAGCACTCAACTATTTTCTTTGAATGGATCCGTGGATAGTATTTGGCTTGGTTTAAACGCTGAAGCCGATGTAAGTATTCGTTTGACCATAAATCATTACATTCGCGTAGCCAAGGGTAGCGTTAGAGTATTGACGACTTAAATACTGTTTGTAAGTGGTGATTTATCCCTCCATTGTTCATAATTGTACCGCTATCCTACATTCGTTTGGTACATTCCAGTTGTTGAGCGTTTAGTTTGTATACTTTCTAAGGTAACCTACATGACTGTAGTGTATCTCCGATTTTGATATTTAATTTTTATTTAAGAACAATTCCAACAAAGTTTAAGAAATAATTGCAAAATCTGAAACTAGTTCATTATGATTACCGAGATGATTCAAGATGGTCATATTTGGCCTACCTAAATTTAAATTAAATATACTGTATACTAACAAGCAACCAGTATCGCCCGTCGTGTTTTAAAAAGGCAGCTATCACGTTTTAAGGCGAATCCAAGTCTATTAACAACCATAATATTTATTGTGCAACCTGTACGTTAGGATTAAAAGTAAAAAAAATATAATATAGAGTCATACACATGGCGACTACGTGGGACGCACGTCCAAAAATTTCACAAGTATGGTGTAAAGTCGGTCTACTCGTTTCGTTGTTTTCAGTTCAAAAAATACGCCACCCTGATCTTTACTTAATAAGGGGTTCTTTAAATGTCACACTTAACCTCTCCTATAGACCTTTCCATAAAATGTTCGTTACGGTAAGAGGGGGAAAGAAAACAGTTTTGCAAGGATGATTTAGATCAACGTTATACATATTACACCTTGTTTTTACCCTCGCAGCCACTCTTGAGCTCGGTATGTCGTATGCTACCGAGTGTAAGTATTTACAAAACACGGCGGATTGAAATTAATACAAGTGATATTGTTAAATTTGTTATGTTTGTCAAATGTTTAAAGTATAAAAGTATTCCATTTACTTAACTAGTCATAAAAGAAAAAGATTTAAATATTTAAAATAACGAAAATTTTTGCATGGTTTCGATGATGTTTCACAGTTAATGTTTATAGCCTTGTGAACTAAGGCTTAACATTTGATTGTGAATGCGGGTATGACGTTGATTCTTACGGCACTCATGGGTTGAGCTGCAAAAAGAGCTCGGGCCGGCTCTCCCGTCACAGTGCGGTAAATGATATTTTAAAACGTGCCCTTGTGTCCGCGGGCGTTCCTACCATTATCGAGCCTTCTGGTTTGTCGCGTGATGACGGAAAGCGGCCCCACGGTATGTCGCTCGTCCCTTGGTCCGGTGGGAAATCCCTCGTTTGGGATTTTACTTGTACAGACCCCTTAGCGCCATCTTATTTGGCTTCTTCTTCCACCGCCCCTCTCTGGGCAGCAACCCAGGCTGAAACGAAGAAGAATGCCAAATATACTGGGTTGAAGGGTCGTTTTATGTTCAAGGCCGTGGCTATCGAGACTCTCGGCTCTTTTGGGAAAGACAGACGTGCCTTGGTCCACGCGATAGGGCGAAGAATTCGGGAAGCGTCTGGCGAGTTGGTGGTGGGTGACGTAAAAAAAACAGTGAAAGCACGTAGAAATATTTTAAGGAAAGGCCTATTGAGACAAAACAACAATTTACATTAAAATCATTTAAATTAATAAAGTATGTTTATCAAAAAAAAATTTTATAATAAACTTAAAAAGTAATAATTCAAAATTTGTTATAACGCAACTGTTTGCACATTGCATTTCCATAATTTTTGTGGTTGTCGAAGTTTAAGCCTTGTGGTTTCCTGCGCAACGAGGTCCATATACAAGATATCATGGTGGCTCGAATTGTCGAACTAAAAAGCCAGAAATTATTTGAAGAAATTTCACTTGCATTATAATAACGCAGGCAACGTTTTTACATATGGCATTTGACTTGAAAATGTTCGTAGGATGTCTTTTGGCGCAAAAGAAAATGAAATACAATATTTAAACTCAATTGGATCGGCTAACTAGGCGAGGGGCCTATTAGCAACGCTGTTAACTATTAATTGTCTCCCAACGATACGAAAAACGTCAGAGAAATATATAATATGATTTGTGTATTCGCCAACAGAAGCGTATTTTCCAATGGATTGACCAGTGGCCCGTGTATTTCACGAAATGGGGAGTTGGTCAACCGCAACAATCAGCCGAAAAACGATGCGTGTTCATTGACATCAACTCTTTGGAATGGAACTCAACAACAGACTGCCAAGATAAGAAAAGCTACGTTTGCAAAATATCCACAGGTTTGTTAACTTTTATTTTCGTGTGATATTTGCGTCGAACGGTGTTAGAAAACTAAGTCGGTATTACTAATTATTAGGGTGATCGCTCTGTAATAACTCCATAATCGCTGTCAGTCGCGGGTTTAGACAAACATTAATTTACTTTTGTTTAGTATAAATATATATGCTTAATTTAAGTTAAACTGGTTCATCTAGTTTACGACGTGTGTAAGCTGTAATGATTTCTTACGTGGTAATTGGTAAATCTTAAACGCTAGCAGTGGCGTTTGTAAGGTCTCCGCCCCCCCCCCCTCGAATCCCTTTTAGAGGCCCCCTATAATCAGAGGCGCTAATTAGGGACCCCCTCCATTAAGGGGCCCCTTGAAGCCTGTTTGTTCATTCTTATTTCGCAGTTTTAAATGTGGAATTTTTCTTAAATGAAGTAACAAATTCAACGAAAAATATCATATAGCAAATATAAGTAGTGTCTTAATCGTGGGATATGCAATCTAGGACCGAGAAGAAATGTGTTTTTTATAATAGAATAGATTTTACAATATTTTAATCCAATATCATTATTGGAATTTTTTTTTGTTCCTACTTACTGGCGCGGTACTATTTGTGACACTATGCTTACTACTAACGAACTGCCCCGAAACTGCTCTCATCCTGAAAAACGATTTTCAAATGAAAAACGCTTTATATTTTTGAAATAGATCTTTTTAATGGACAATTTTATCATCAAATTGGAAAAAATAGCGTGGTTTCTCACTCTTTCAAATCGATCAAAATGTGTCCCATTTGTAAAATTTTACTTCACTCGAAAATATATTAAATATATTCAAAATCGAATTTGAATATGCCCAATTTTTTATATAAATTACAATCAAATTTGATCCACCATTATCGTAAGAGTATGATCAAACGGGAGCGAGAAATTAGCCGCTTAATTAGAAATAAAAATACTTTCGCAAAGAATAATATCTTCAATAGACGCTTCAATAAATGCGCCCCCCCCCCCTACGCGCACGCACGCGAAACTTCGAATAGAATAGTCACGTATTTATGTTAGTTTTATTTGTAAGGGTCAAGTTGATAAAGCCCGCGCATTACTTTTTCTTTGAGGAGGCGCGTGCGAAATTGAACGAGCCCTTCCATATTGAAATATTAAGCTGCGCGTGTTTTAAAATATAACGCTTTTACAAATATGTTCAGGCTCTCTGTATCACCTACACCCCACAAAAGGAGAACGCAACCCGTCATAAGTCGTGGATTTTCTTGTGTACAGTTTTCATTGGCTAGACGCTTTAGCGCCTACTGCCGTCGGAAGGGGAAAATTCGGAAATTTTCTTCCCCCCCGCCCGTAAACCGTTCAGTGTAAAGGCTCGTGACGTTGGTCCAATGAAATTCGTACACAACCCTTCGTTAGCGTGTTTAAAGGCTAGCTGCGTTCTCCTTGTGTTTGTTGCTCCTAGGTTCTAGTGACAACTTGCCCAAATTATACGCGAACACAGTGTTCCAAAATGTTTTCGAATACTGCGCATACTCCTGGTAAATAAAAATAAATAGTAATTATGATCAATAACATTAATTAACATCATAAATAATTATAAATAATTCCATTTTGGCTATATTTAAGCGTCTATTGGGTTTCGTTTGCACAAAGAGGTGTTTCTATAAAGTACGGGAGGTCATGTGACAATGTTTTGTCTACGTCACTAAGCTGAAACCCGCGTGCAATACTCGCGTGCAAGTAAAGCACTTAAATAACTGGCGCTAGTGACGCCGATAAAAACATTTTATCCTTCTAATTTTTATTGTTTTATTTTAAACACCTATTCAAGATAATTCGGTCTAAAAATTAAGACGGTTTTGTTCCTAAAGTTAAAGTCAACGATTGAGGATTATGAGTCGTTATAGTTATTAAACCTGGGTTTTCAACATTAGTCAAGGTTAATAAAGTAGATTTCGTTTTGTAGACAAGCGGCCGGACATTCCGAAAGTGGCAGACGCGGTGTGCCCGCCTCATGTGAACACGAGCTGGCAGGACTTCGGCTCCGACTACTGCTACTTCATCAACTCAGGAAAGGACCTGTTTAAAACGAACAAATGGGGGGACGCTAATATCTTTTGTCTCCAGCACAGTAAGAAATTTCATTTTTATCCTCGATATGCATTTTACCATAAGTAGCGCAATGATCATAAATATGACAGTGTGACAGAGGCGTACTATATGGTATCCGGCTCAAAATCTTCAAAATTGTGCCCCCCTCTATACAAAAAAATTATAAATTGCTTTGATATTTTTATGATAAGGGTGTTTTTGGCACCCCCTACGTAAACGACAGTTTGTCGCCCGGTTCAAAATTTCGATACGTCTCTGCAGTGTGATTTCTTGGTAATCGTTACCCGGACGTTATAAACAACAGTAACCAATCGAAGATAGTTCTTTGTCCACATAATGCTTTACATGGTCACTGCAGGGCCGCCTTATCCATAAGGCAGACTAGGCAAAGTGCCTAGGGCCTATGAAAATTTGAAGAGACATTAGGGACTACGATTCCATATAATAGGGCCTACGAAGGTTCGAAAAGTCGCTAAATAAGATAATTTTGCCTAAGGCCTACGGAAAGGTGAAACCGAATACCATAATCAATTGCGCCAAGAGAATATAGTCATTTTTATACGAATTAGAGAAAGTAAGGAAGTTGTTACCCCAGAAAACAAAAGAAGTAGCCATTTATCATCCGCGGAACTTCATCTGCCAATGAACTTGCAACTAAACTACTAATCACTGAAGCTCGTAATGAAAACCTCGTGTATTAATTTACAAAGAAAAAATCTGCTGTTTTCTGTATAACATGAAACCTTGCCAGGCTCGATGAGGATGGGCATGATTTTTCCGACAAACCGAATAGACACCGAGTTCATCACTTTCGCATGGCGATGTAAAATGTAACAATTACACTCCGTTGTGGAGGTGGGCAATATTGTGAGCAACTTTCAAAAATGAGTGTTCGGAAGTTTCTCACTTGGTTGATCCAATTGAGCGAGATTATTTTATTTTCTTTCTCGTCAACTGAGCAAGCTCAGGCTGAGTGCCGATTAGTTCGCTCAGTCAATGATTGTTCACGGGCGGTGAGCTAAATCGGCTGATTTACGCGCTAACCTGTTCGATTTTATGCGCCGCGTCCTCAAGCGGAGAAATATATAAAAAATAATAATTTTTAGTCGATTTGTTTTATTAAAAAAAAGCATCGAATAAACAAATCGACTTGAAATTTTTATCACCGCGCTGGTGTGAGCGAATTCCGGAAAACAAGACTTTCCCGCCGCTCAGTAGGATGAGAAATTCCAATGTGAACTAACTACTACGTGGCGCTTAAAATTAAGCAGACTAGCGCGTCGATCAGCCGATCTCGCTCACCACGCAGTGAACGATCATTGACTAAGATAACTATTCGGCTCTCAGCCTGAGCTTGCTCAATTTCTCTTTCTCGCTGAACAAGATCCACTGAACTTCGTATTTGAAGTGCTCGCTCGTTTCGAGATGATTTTCATAAAAGAGCGCTTACAATTTTTGCCCACCTCCGACTCCGTTGGGAAAATAATTTATTTTCAAACAGTGTTTTCCGATGAAATTGTTTTAGAAATATAACTTTGATAACGAATTTATCTTTAAATTAGTCTCAACATAGTCATTTCACAATTATTAAATTATTATTTTTACCATAAAAACTTGTCGAGGTTAACGGTAATAATAAGTGTAGGGAGCTGCTGACTCGCGTCGCATTAAGGGCTTGCCAACACCCTCCTACGCATTGTAACCCGGCCACCTGAGTTAATGACTTTAAAAGCCGATCAATGACTTAGGCCTAAGGTGGTGCCTTGGGTATTAGCCTAGCTGTTTATGAAGACTTATGGCAATTGACCTTTTTTCGGCAGATTCCGTGCTAGCTAGCATTCACTCTCAGCACGAAGTTGACGTGCTTGGGCCTCACGTGAAAGATTCTAGTAACTTGTTATGGATTGGATTGTTAAGGAAACATAACGGTAAGTGGAACCAGAAAAAAAATTAAGAGTTAAAGGTAAAATGTTTTAAACAGATGGATACGGGGCTAATGCGGTTTGGTGGGCTTATTTGTAGAGGAGTAATTTTAACGCATAGACTAACAAATCAGGGACAGCACATTCAATTTTATACCGGCGTTCCTAGATGGCAACGCGTTCACTGATGTCGCAGGTTCTAAATATATCCGCTCTGGCGCCAAGTAGTCAGGGCGAAGCTGTTAGAAATTGATCAAGTAGTTTTGTTTTCGGAATGCCGCAACCACACGGCTTGCTTCAGGCATTGCTCTACCTAACATTGCTCTCTATTGAGTGTGCAGTCCTTGATTTGTTGCTCTAAATAGAAAAACTAAGAAATTCGTCATGGGGGAAGACACTACTGGATAATCACTGGCTCTCTCTGCGTGTACGCAGGAATCATGAAAACAGACCTGAAGCTATTGCTGCAACTACATATTGTTTGCTGATCTGAAATTCTGAATACATTTTTAACAAAACTATTGTAAACAAAACTTTTGCGCGTAACTATAGTACAAATTTATTTTTATAATTACGGAACATAATATTAATTACATTTAATACTAGTATAAATACGGATTTTTAGTTCAAATAGAACATCTTTGATTTACTCAACAAACAGTTGATTACTTTAAAAGCTATAAAGGCTCGTTTTGAAGGAATAAAACTCTTTCTCGGCGTAGGCGGAGTATATCTTCTAGTAATAATGAAAAAAGACTTTTGTGACAGAAACCTCAATATATTCTTAACGGCAGCTACACATTCTGTATTAACCTCAATATATTCTTGATAAGAATAATTCTAAATGATGTATTCGCAGGTGAATTTGAATGGAACGACGAAACGCCTCTGGATTTCGAGATGTGGGATGTCGGAGAACCCTCGACCAACTCCGCTTCCACCTGTGGCGCCCTTGACCCCAAGAATGGAAAGTGGAAGGCTACCTCATGCTCTTCCAATTTGGGATTCGTTTGCAGAATCAAAAAAGGTGAACAAATAAAATATTTAGTCAATCTCTACGAGCCTTTCGTCCACTCCCAGCAAAATTCGGATTTTTACGAAATAATAATAAGAAACTGCTATTTCGTGACACGTCGTCTGAAACGCAGACGATTTTTAACCGAAAACACAAAACTACGCGAGACAGGAAATTCGACTCCATATAAATTCAAATTTCGTGGCGTCGGTCGACATTTTTACCCGCCTTTTAATATAGGTCTATACTGATTTCGACAAACTACGAGGGTTTTATAGTACAGAAATGGCTTCGTTGCGTTGCCAAATTTGGCACTGCCAAATTTTATTTCGCGCTAGTTGGTCATGGAATTGGCAACATTTCAACAAGTTGGTTAACAACCAAAGATATTTATAAAATAAACTATTGTACAAGGCTTAGACGCTTTTCAATGAAAACCAACGTTTACGATTTGTAACACGCCCCTAGTAGCACAATATCACTGGCCCAACTGCAGTGGGTTTGCAGTTGGCCGACTTTGTTGGGGTAACCCTGATTTTCGAGTCGAAATGTCCTAATGGCCAACGGCAGTTTTTCGGTCGGGTGATCGAAGTTAGATTTTTTAAAACCAGCTGATGGCCAACTACTGATTTTCTTTATGGATAATAGTAATTTTGTCTGCAATGTTGGTAAGTTGCCAACGGTAAAATATATATTTTTTTAATTTCCTGAAAAAAGCGATGTTGGTCAACAGTTGAGAATGAGATCTCTGTGAAAAATGCTCTTCAATTTACTGTAGGACAACAGATGGAAAAGTAACGGTTTTTTATTCGACCAACCATATAACCAATCGGGTTAAAGTTGGGGAAATTGTAGATATGTTCTCAAATCGAAAAACTAATGTAATGATGTATAATAAAGTCAAGTAGATGTGCGTCATGTTTTACATGAATTATATTGAGCGTTTATAAAACCAAAATGTTTTAGGGAAATTAAAAAAGGGGCAATCCGAATAAAATACGGCAGAGAACCAACTCAACGACTCATTCCCAACTACAAATCAAGCACTCCCAATCTTGAGGTCGGACACTTGCCATTATTTTGTACGGGATTTCGGGATTTTGTAGAGATTTTGGCGATTTTATCATTACTTTTTGAAGTGATTTTGGGATTTCAATGTTAATTTACCATAGCGAGAGTTAAAAGATTTTGCGATTTCAGACAAAGTGTACGGGATTTCGGTAAATGTCTGACCCCTCGCTCCCAATTATTGTATATTATTTTATGGTCGGGGAAAAGTCGGCATAATTAAAAATATATTATTTAAAATTATCTAAATCTTTCAAACATTAATATACAGTTTTTATTTATTAAATAACATTAAACTACTTTCAATTAATCGCGATTAATTTAATTAGTAAATTAGATAAACGACAGTCGGGAAAGTACACGCTTTCTGGTTGGTAATACGACTTCGTTGTTTTTTATAAGTTGGGTATTAGTCGCACTACATAAGTATATGTATTTGTACCCCGCTGCTCCGCACTACAACTGAAAACCGACTCCATCGCGTACCCAACTACACGCCTCTTACTCGACTCTAATCCGACTGCCTTGTGCTGCTAGGGGCGTGGCTAATTTCAATAATAGGTCCCACAAGCCAATTTTATTTCTGTTAGCTAAATCTTGAAAACCTCGGTGCGTAGATTACGAATATATAATTTATTTTGACCGGAAATGAATATTTGATTTTTTAAATTTATACGGAAGTTTTTGTTAAAATAATGTGCATACAGTTAATGAACACTGCCATTTCTCTGAAATATATTTTGAAAAACTTATAGGTTACATATAGGATTAATAAAAATAACTTGTTACTTCCCACAGTTAACAATAAAGTGCTGAACAATAAATTCGAGGCATTTTCAAACTATATTAAGAAGTTACACTCGAATGCAACATTTATTTCGGAGATGAAAACTGGTCTTTTTTTTTATTCGATTGTAAAGTGTGGTACAGTTCAGTCCTATCGCCCATCTGATTAATCAGGGCGAGATATGAGTAACGGCCACGCCAACGGGGAGATACGTGGTGACACCTGTGGCGGAAGTATTTCGACTACCCGTTGGGGGATTGGTGGTCGTCCTCACACGGCCATCCACAAACTCCGCCTCCCGGATGCTTGGGATAACGGGAGTGAGCCACTACTCCCGGCTGAAAACTGGTATAAAGCGAAAATAAGACCGAGGATTTTTTTTAAATACAAAATCGCCAAATTATAATTGTTCTTCCTGTCGATTTGTCAATTGGTTCATAATCACTTATAAAGCGAGTCTCGACTTTATAAAAAAAAAGTTTAAAAAAAGACAAAACGATTCTGGAAAGTGCTTCTAGGTGGAACCATCTTCAGGAAGCTGTTCGAACTTCTTCTGCCAACTGTTATTGGCACATCGTACTAAAATACAGAATAGCATATGGGTAAAATAATGCCAGAGATTCCACCTACCGTAATATTTGTAATTTACACTACCCTCAAAAATAAATGTTGCCCCCTTAAATGAAATTTTTATTTGCCCCCACCTCACCCCTCAATTTAATCCATTCCCCCTCAAAGAATATTATCTGCTCCTCCATCTTTATTAGTATTTTTAACTTATATTTGTTGAAATTTTCCTTTTGGACCACTTGTCTTTGTCGAAGGTTTAGATCGTTATTTATAGGTAACTATTTCTGAATAAAATACAAGTTGTAGAATGGTCTGCTTCAGAAAGCAAGGTTTTTTTGGTTGAACACCAAGAACCTTTCACGGCGCCACTTATGTTAATTTTCGAAATAAGGTAAAAGAAAAAAATGCGCGAAATAATACCATTGCAATATTTTTAGACTTTTAAGGATGGATCGGAGTATATCCACATTGCTAGAAACCTAAAAGTGTAACTGTCATGTTCCGCTTTATAAGTGTATATTGGGAATTTAGATAAAGGCACACTTTACCTTGCATTTTACCTAAAATACAACATAAGGGGGTCATTAACATCGAGCCATTTCTATAACGACCACATTTTATGTGAACTTCAGAGTAGGTCATCAGGCTTCGGGCGCTCTTTGCAGGGATCCCTGGCTATGTTCAAAGGGGCTAGCGTAAGCAAATTTGCTTTTAAATCGAGTATTTTCCTGGCTATAGAGGCGCTGCTGTTTTGAGGTATACGTCACTCTACGCATATCCTAATTACCTCGACTATTGAACGTAATTATAGACTACAAAGTAGTTTTTAATACTCAATTATTTTCGTTTTCTCTTTTATGTGACGAATAATAGTACTTAAAGTAACGACTGTTTCCGTTCCGGTAACAACCGTCTCTCAAACTTCGAAATCGAGTAAGTGGATGATTTGAACTCGCGGCAGAACCATATTTCATATTGTTTATTCCTGACTCTTTTTCAGGTCCTCAAGACACGACACTTCCGCTGTCAAGTAAGTATTTGAATATTGAAAATCGATCAGAGCAAAATTTAACAACAATGTTTCACTACTCCCCCTTTAACAATACAGGAAGTTTTTGTTCAAAACATTGGTCCGATATCCTGCTTCACACTTTTCTAATTAAAATTGGGCATGAGTTTATAATAATTATTCCGAACCTAATTCACTTGGTATGACTTGAGTATGGATTTTAGTTGGCGTCTCTCGCTAGAGAGCGTAATATGCCAACGGACCAACCTAAAATATTTTACTCAGTGATCCGCTTTGGCCAAGAAAGGAGTAGCTAAAAGAGAAAGGGTTTATTGATTTAAATCTCAAAGTTATTTTAGAAACCAGAATCTAATTTTGAGATTTCAGTTTACGATTTTAGTGTCTATTTGGGTCTTTTAGGCTGATTTTGAGGTTTCGAAACTGATTTTTGGACAGACTTCGCGATTTTTAAAACATTAACTTAATTTCAAATCACAGTCAAACATAAATTCTGCTCCGTAAAAAGGAACCACATATGGACTGCATGGCCAAAGATGATAAGATTAGCGAATAAGTAGATTAATCCATTACGAAAAGGGATAAAAAAGCTAAACCCTAAACAAATTTGAAGAAATTTAAAAACTTGCTAATAACTCGTACCGATAGGTCTTCGAGCAAACAAAAAGTCTACGCGAAACTCGGACCAAATAGATCTTCGAGTGAAAAATTAAATTAAATAAATTAGCCAGAAATTCCAACGGTAGACCGGTTTCGTCCTAGTTAGAACTCATCAGTACCGTGCGGGAAATCTGGCTCGCGAATATTAATCCGAAAAGAGAAGCTAAGCCTAAACATTAAAAATTTCAAAACGAGTTGCGTAGCAACGGAAAGCCGAATAGGGGAGAGTGGTGGAGAATAGTATATACGAAAAGTAATGTAAAAAGGAACCACCTATGGACTGCATGGCAAAGGATGATAAGATTAGCGAATAAGTAGATTAGTCCATTATGAAAAGGGATAAAAAAGCTAAAGTCTAAACAAAATTGAAGAAATTTAAAAACTTACACTAATTTTGCATCTTTTTGTTTGCTCGAAGACCTATCGGTACGAGCTTTGTGTAAGTTTTTAAATTTCTTCAAATTTGTTTAGGCTTTAGCTTTTTTATCCCTTTTCATAATGGACTAATCTACTTATTCGCTAATCTTGAAATGAATCATTTTGTACTAATCTAGGAAGAGCTCGTATCTTCACTTTTTTACGTAATCCGCATACTTTCGCGTATTTTCGGCGTACTTGGTGTACTCTTCGCGTTATATTGGGGTACTCTTCGTGTAACCTCGGCGCACTTTGCGTAATCTTTGTACTCCGTGTAATCTAAACGTAATGTTGACGTACTCATCATAATTGTTCCGTAATCATGACGTGCTCTAACAAGGAGACGACCCGAGGTGTTACACACCGATTTTGTTCAAACTCGGGGGATTGGTAGACCTTCATGTAACTTGAACAAGTTGACAAGCTTGCCAAAATATACCTCTCCTCGGAAGAGTTTTTAATTTTCAGTGGTTCTGCGGTAGAATGCTCACCTGACGTGCAGGAGGGCTCGGGTTCGAATCACGCCCGGTACTAACGCAAATTAAAAATATTTATACTACACCCAATGACAACAAAAAACGGGCCGTTTTGGAAAAACCTTTTTCCTAATTCTAAGAAACTGCGTACGCAGCGGTTACCCTTTGCCCCGAAAATGCGAACGCGTTCGCAGGCCTGACAGACAGACCCACAGACAGACAGACACGGTGGTTGTATAACCTCTCCTAGGGTACAAAGTCCCCTCAGAGAGGTAAAAATCCTAAAGGGAATTTATTCAATGGGCAACGGTTTTGCCATTTTTTTTTGTTCACATTTTTTCCAATTTAAGCCATATCGGTTCATTTTCACCCATTTGGTTCAAATTGATCAAAATGTGATCAATTTTGATTTTTTTTCGTCAATTTTTTTATAATTTTGGTATTTTAAAATTATTTCAATTTTTTAAAATTTTTCATCCATCAAAATCCCATGTTATTTTCAATAGGAAAATTTCTATATTATGTTGTCAAAAACATTTTTCGTTGCCATGGCAAAACCGTTGCCCAATGAATTAATTCCCTTTAGGATTTTTCAAGTTACCAATCCCCTGAGTTTGAATAAAATCGGTGTGTAACACCTCGGGTCGTCTCCTTGTTAGAGCACGTCATGATTACGGAACAATTATGATGATTACGTTTAGATTACACGGAGTACAAAGATTACGCAAAGTGCACCGAGGTTACGCGAAGAGTACCCCAATATAACGCGAAGAGTACACCAAGTACGCCGATAATACGCGAAAGTATGCGGATTACGTAAAAAAGTGAAGATACGAGCTTTTCCTAGATTAGTACAAAATGATTCGTTTCAAGAAGATTCTGATAACAAAACTCATCGCGTAAACTTTTAGAAAACTCCAATCCCAAAAATTCTATATTATGTTGTCAAAAACATTTTTCGTTGCCATTGCAAAACCGTTACCCATTGAATAAATTCCCTTTAGGACTTTTCAAGTTACATGAAGGTCTACCAATCCCCCGAGTTTGAACAAAATCGGTGGGTAACACCTCGGGTCGTCTCCTTGTCAGTGGTCCGCCCCTCGGGTCTTATACACGCTTTAGAAAACTATAAAAATGACTTAATTCAATGACTTGATTCATTTTTGTTTCTGCCGCAAATATAGTTACAACGAAGAAGCCGGAATTAACAACTGAGGAAAAAACAGGTTAGTCACTGTTTTATTTTAAATAATACGATCTCACTAGTTTCGTAGTTGTAAATGTTAAATCCGACCATCTCTTAGCAATTTAGCTATCACGAATTTGCCTTTTCTGTTTACATATAGCCATCATCCATGTAGCGTCCAAATTGCTGAACCTTGTCTATTTTATAACCTCAGTTTATTCACTTCCGCTAACAAATTTTGAGACGTGCATCTTTAATCTAGTTTCAAACGAAAAAACACGCGTCTCTAGAAAATATAGGTAAAAAATAGCCAATAAGGTGGATGATTAGCACCTTCGACTCGTAGAAAGAGCAACCGGTTTCGAACCCAGCTTGTGGCACTGGGTGAAAACTCAGAACAGCTTCTACGGTGGTGAAAAGTGAAAATACATAATAAAGGTGAAATGTGTAATGCCCGGAAAATGCTTGCGGAAAAAAATGTGTTTATAGGTCGGAAAATCTAAAGTTAATAAATTAAAATTAAGAATTAAATTAATATTAAATACCTCAAGTTAAATTTCACGAATTGCTATGGTTATTTGGCCAAATTAAGCGTCGTTTTTCCTTTTGGAAGCATTTAAGCATAGCTAAGCGAGTATAGATGGTTCCTAACGAAATCTTGGCGGCAAAGTGATGTAGCATATTGAACAACTTAGAACAGTATAATTAGCGTAATAAAAATATTATGACAATTTTATTTACCGAACTTTTTTCCACACTGATTCAATCTCACCCGGGTTTTACTTGGACCTTAAATCGAACTGTATTATCATCTTTGGTAGTATATAGTATGTTTCGCCTTGGGAATATTTAGACGCTATTAGACTCTGTACTGAACTAAACCTTGATTGCGCAGTAGCTCTGCAAATCAGTTCGGTGACTATTTTGGCAAATTTTCATACTTTTTTAAATGTTTTTATGTAAAATATATACATGTATAAACTATTTAATCTTGTCATGTTTTTTACTTCTTTAGTTTCTAATAAACAGACGACCCCTGCTCAGACAACCGAACACGAAGCAACAAGTAAGTACGCAACAGCTTACTTCACTCATGGACTAATTATAGTACTTCGTACTATAATTAGTCCATGCTTCACTTCACTTTAGATATTAAAAGCGCCGCTCCTAATAGTTACCATTTCTGTTAGGAAATAACTAAATTTAATTATCATACTTCTCTTTCAAATCGTCCTTTTAAAAAAGCCACTACCTTAACTAAAGCATTTTTCTAACTTATACAATTGGACGACTAGTTTCGCGTTTGCAAAAACGCGAAACTAGTTGTCCAATTGTATAAGTTTACGATTTAAACTGTATTGTGTAAATAAAGTTGTGTTTCTAAAATTTTTAAACTGAGTTTATACACAAGTCGCTTTACATATATTTCTACTTATAAATTATATTTTGGTATTTCAGCCCAAGATGTGAAAGGAAAGGAAAAAGAGTCGCGTAAGTATTTTCAACCAAGTGTGCCATCCTAAAGTCGTCTTTTTGAAAGTCAAGATCACCATTCTCAAGGTCGAGATATCCATGATTATAGTGGTCATTTTTAGCCCCTCCCCGTGATGAGAAAGAATAACAAATGGAAAGACCCCACCCACAAATACGTCACAAATATTCGAACTTCCGCTCATTTTTAATACCAATATAAACCTTAAAACAGGTGTTTCTAGGAAATATGGGAGGTCACGTGTAATTTTTGTTTCTACGTCACTAGTTATAGCTATTGAAGATAGAGCACGCGCTCGTGTCGATAAATATATTGGAATTTGAAGTCCACGTGCGAAACGCGCGTGCCAATAAAGTACTAAAAAAGCTTAAACTCGTGACGTGGAGAAAAACATTTTATACTTTTAATTTCTTATGTTTTATTTTATGGAAACACCTATTATTCAAATACATTCAAAAAATTATTCAAAAAAGGACGGAGTATTAGAGTTAGATATTATCAGAAGTTCATAATTACCCCTTCGTAGTTTATTATGAACATTGATATTAAATATTAAATATAAAATAGATTTGAAAATGTCCCCCTTTAAATTAGGCCAACATGTTCAGCGGTTGGCCTACCACCAGGGTATTAAAGTGGGACAAGCAGAAAAAAACCTAGGCCTTTAAATAGTAAATGTCAATCCTGAATCTAAAAATGTGTATATTGACAATAAACTAAAATAAAAAGGTAACTACTATAAACATGACGGTCTTGACCTTCAAAATGGCGATCTTTAAATTTGCGGATCCCTATTTTAAAGCAAATTTATGAAAAAAAAATTATTTTCCAATTTTCCACCAACAGAGAGCCCCGTAGGACTCGGTGGAGGAGCGGTGGCTGGAATTATCATCGCGGTACTCGGATCCATCGCCATCGTGGCCGGAGTTCTCTTCTACCTAAAAAGGAGGCCTACGTGTAGTCTGCCGACATTCTGGAAAAAAACAAATGCCTATTCGAATGATGTAGAGTGACGCAATTATAACATTCGAAAAGACGGAATAAAATTTGATTTTTCCTGCGTGTGCCTCGTTTTTTTAATATCGTTGACGTCGGAGTGTAGCACGCTGCTATTCTATTGATATATTTTATACTTATAATTATCGTTTTCATCGTAAGCTGAAATGTAAGGGAGTTGAAAGTGTTTTGATAATAGCAAGAACGTATATATGTATAAGAACGTTGAACGATCAAATTGACGCCTGGTGCCATGATTCAATCGGTTACAGAATAACTCCGCCCAATAAAACGGCGTGCGACGCCCGCTAAAAGTTAAAACCGTTTCTAGTTCAATTGCGCGCTGCACGCGGATTTTAGGGCGAAGTTATTCTGAAACCGATTAAATCATGGCCCAAGCGATGCCTTTTGTTCAACGTTCTTATACATATATACGTTCTTGAAAATAGTTATTGTTTATGACGCCGCCCCTTTAATCGAAACACTGACTCACATGGTAGGTTGTTCGTAGGCAGTACAATCAATTTTCACCTAGATACGACTAAAAATGTCATATAGGAGAAAGAAGTGCTGGCTGAACGTTGAGATTCTCTAGGCAAGCGTTTCATTAAAAACCATTATAAAAAATATATAGTTTAATCTTGGACTTGGTCCAAGATTTAATTATCTTCGGAATAGTCTCACGCCATACGTTGGGGTCTAGTTTTATTATATTTATTTTTTTGTATAATTAAATTGTTAAATTTAGTATTTCTTGAAGTTTCACGAGCTAAATTAACAATGAAATTGAGCTTTTCAATAACTAATTATAAATGTTTTCTCGTCAGATGAAAACTTTCTTACCACCGATACTAGATGGCACGTACAAGCAACAAAAACCGCACCCCACACAAGGAGAACGCCATCCGTCAAAAGCCGTGCATTTTCTTATGTACATTTTTCATTGGTTAGACGTTTTAGTGCCTGCTGCCGTCGGAGGGGGAAAATTAGGAAATTGTCTTCCCCCCACCTGTAAAACGTTCAGCGTAAAGGTTCGTCCAATGAAATTTGTACACATCACTGCCTTAGCGTGTTTAAAGGCTAGCTGTGTTCTCCTTGTGTTTGTTGCTCCTAGATGGCACTATGCAATTCGGTAAATGGATGGATTTCGTTTTTTGAGAAGAGCTTAAGTAGTACATCTCGCTAAAGGGACTGGAAAGTACACTCCCGTTGGTTTCTAGATAGTTTCATAACAAAGAACCATTCGTCTTTTACAAAGACTATATATTTTAAAGTTTTTAGATACGTTGTGTTATATGAAGTTAACTGACCTTTACGTCTCACAGTGGCCTAATTACAAACGGTTAATTTTCCGCTCATCTCTTTTATGAACAAGAAATTTTCCGCTCATCTCTCTTATGAACGAGAAATTTTCCGCTCATCTCTTTTATGAACAAGAAATTTTCCGCTCATCTCTTTTATGAACGAGAAATTTTCCGCTCATCTCGTTTATGAACGAGAAATTTTCCGCTCATCTCTCTTATGAACGAGAAATTTTCCGCTCATCTCTCTTATGAACGAGAAATTTTCCGCTCATCTCGTTTATGAACGAGAAATTTTCCGCTCATCTCTCTTATGAACGAGAAATTTTCTGCTCATCTCGTTTATGAACGAGAAATTTTCCGCTCATCTCTCTTATGAACAAGAAATTTTCTGCTCATCTCTCTTATGAACGAGAAATTTTCTGCTCATCTCGCTTATGGACGAGAAATTTTCCGCTCATCTCTCTTATGAACAAGAAATTTTCCGCTCATCTCTCTTATGAACGAGCGCTTCTCAAGCATTAGAAAATATAAAAGTGGAATTTAGCGACTCTAGCTCTGACAAGATTTTAAAGTTACATCGTGAAATTATATTAGCCACGAAAAATGCACTCTGTTATTAACCTTTGGTCCCCTCTTTAAAAGTGACCATGACCAATGAAATAACCAAAATAAGTCTTCATATAAAATAATTCCAACTGTCTCGCCCCCTGCCGAACACTGCTGCCAAAACTTTGATGACATGTTTGGTAGTATAACAAAAAACAAGTTGTAAGTCCAGTAAAACCAACTCAATATTGGACTTTGATGGGGATTTTATGGAAGCACCTACTAGCGGCGTCGACTCATGGATATGACGCGTCACTTGGAAGTAGCATCCTTTCAGGTAAATAAAGATTTTTAAGATATTATAGGGACGAGGTGAGTGCCATGTGATGAGACGTTTCAGGGATTTTCTGTAAAAAGTACTTCAAAGATTATAGGGTTGCTTAGGAAGGACTTTAAAAAATAGGGAAATTTAAGGTATTTCAGGGTTGCCACCATTTTTTTGAAATTCTCTGATCAGTTTTATTGATTTTTAGTATAAAGGTTCAGGTTATGTTTTAAAGTGTTGGTTGTACGAAATTTTAGCTATGGCTAATTAATGATTCATTAGAAAGAGCAAACATTTTATAGCAAGTACAGAAAATTTCATCAAAATCGGTTAAGTGGTCTTTGAATTATTATATACAGGGTGTCTCAATTTGCTCGATCAGGCCATTTTTCTCAAAATGTATTTATGCTAGGGTTCTGAAATTTTCAGGGTTTATTTGTTAGGTATGGAAGGCTTTCGTTACCAAATTTCAGAAAAATCGAACGATTTTGTGCCGTTTTGGAAAATTTATTTTTTCACCGGTAGTTGTCACGCAAAATGTTTCAATAGAAAAGTTGTAGGGCATAGTCGAAAGTGTAAAAATAATTTTGGTTCGGTTGAAAAAGACCTATTTTTCACTGAGTTTGGAGGTCGGGGGAAAAACAAGTTGTACTAGCAGGCAATAGCCTTTAACGAATTGTAGGTAACATGCATTTCAGTTATAAGATTTCGAAAAATAAACAAATAATAATTAGCCCAAGTGACAAATGTTTTTTAATGACTTCTACAAAATGTTTTCAAAAATGCCACCTTCTGATGCAATGCACAAATATGCACGATGTTGCATATTGCGAAATGCTCCCCGAACCATTTCTGGAGTCACCCGGCGACATGCTTCGATGATTCTTTGTCGTAAATCTTCAACGCTCGTCACAGGTGTTTGGTATACGTAGTCCTTTACGAATCCCCAAAGAAAAAAGTCGAGTGGTGTTAGATCAGGGGATCTTGCAGGCCAACGAACAGGACCAGTTCTTCCGATCCATCTTCCTGGAAACTCGTCGTTTAGATATGCAACCACGTCACGATATTGGTGAGGTGGCGCCCCATCTTGCTGGAACCAGATGCGTCTGTACTCGGCCAGAGGAATGTCGTCCAACACGTTGGATATTTCATTTTGAAGGAACTCCAAGTAGTTTTGACCGTTCAGACGATTTGGCAGGAAGAACGGGCCAATAATTCTGTCACCTAACAGACCAGCCCACACATTTAAGCGAAACTGCACTTGGTGGCGGTGAGGAAATCCCCAGTGTGGATTCTCGTAGTCCCACATATGTTGGTTTTGACGGTTGAAAGGCCCATCTCTTCCGAATGAACATTCGTCGGACATCAGTAGTTGATCGTGAAAATCCTGGTGTGCGTCAGCCATGAGGCAAAACCAATTGCAGAAGTCGAGTCGGCGCTGTCTATCACCGTCATGCAGTCCTTGGTGAAGTGTCGCTCGATAAGGATGAAAATGGTGTCTTTTGAGTGTTCTCCAAACGTAGTTTCGATCCAACCCTAAGTCAAAGCTGGCAGTCCTGACGCTCGCTCGAGGATAGGCGACGAAGTAGGCAAGTATGGTGTTTTCCATGTCGATGTCCTGGAGACCACGACCACGAAACCTCGGATTGATATTACCCCAGTTGTCGAAGTCGCGGACCACTCTAAGAACCATCGTATGACTTGGTCTGCAATTGGGAAATCTTCGTCTAAATAACTGACTTACTAGAGTAGCATTACGACGACCTTCTCCGTAAAATAATTCTAGCATATGAGCGCGCTGATCTCGAGTGTAAAGAGGCATACTGGACAACAATTGGCCAAGCTGAGGTAATGTTCTAACTTTGAAATGTAAACGCTTTAAATACTACTCGGACAATTGATATTTCACGTTAAAAAACAACAAAAGAAAAATAAGCGTAATTTTTGGTCTACAAATCTTTGTTTGATGATCTTACTCGTAACCACGTCGAAATGGAAGACGCGGTCTTTATCTACTTTGTCTAATTAGGTGTTGAACGTAATAATTTTCTTTAACAATAACTTTTTGCAGATCTGATTATTAACTACATAGCTGAAAGCATAAGTTCCCTAAAATAAATGTACATGTGTGTTGTGATTATGTACGATTGTTTACGTTAAAGGCTATTGCCTGCTAGTACAGCTTGTTTTTTCCCCCGACCTCCAAACTCAGTGAAAAATAGGTCTTTTTCAACCGAACCAAAATTATTTTTACACTTTCGACTATGCCCTACAACTTTTCTATTGAAACGGCACAAAATCGTTTGATTTTTCTAAAATTTAGTAACCAAAGCCTTCCATACCTAACAAAAAAAACCCGAAAATTTCAGAACCCTAGCACAAATACATTTTGAGAAAAATGGTCTGATCGAGCAAATTGAGACACCCTGTAAAGAAGTCGAATTGGTGGACGAGTTTTTCGGCGAATTTCCAGACTTCTAAAATTCTTCTCGGCACCCATGACGTCAGAAAATGCGAAGCTAATTGTCTGTAATACATTTCTTTACATCTGGGATTAAACGCGGGTTGATTTAACACCCAGGAAAAAGTCCTACGCGGTAGTAATTGAAATAGGCATACACAAGCCTACGTAGTAGAAAAACGATATGAAACGGAAGGCTCCTTGTAAATTCTTCTTAAAACGTCGGGTCGCGCGTGCCGCGTAGCGCGCGCGTAAATTTTTTTATTTCGATAATAAGCCTAATATTATGATTAAAAACCTCTGGTTTGAAAACTTCTACAAGTAAACAGAATCCTTCCACTTCAGTTCCTTCTATTTTAGGAATAAACCTACAGCTTTGATTTGCCCCAAATTGCTACGGAGGAGAGAAATTCGCTGAAAATTTCAGGATTTTGGGGAGCGAAAAAGGTCAGTTTCGGACTCAAAGTTAATACACTTAGGCTTGGAAATTTGTTTCGACAATGACATTTTTGGAAAGAGAACGTCCTGGGCTTCAAAACAAGCCCGCATTCATTCGTTTTTATTACTATCGATTTTTCGTGCAACCAACACTTTAAATAAAAAACCTTTATATTGCAACAACATCGAAATATGACCAGGACGTTTAAGGAACTGAATAAAAATCACAGCATTAATCACAAATCTATGGAAAAATTACCACAAATAAATTAAAATTCCTTAAATTTTTACCATGCCGTGTTGATAAAATGTTTTGAAATATTTGTTAATAAATTTTTAATAACCTCATTCGACATTCGTATTTACATTTGTGTTGTTACGAAAAAACGCGTGTGGATAGAAAACGGGTTTTGCGATAAACAATGCAGATTTGGAAGAACTGTAACTAGAAACGTAGAAAAGGTAAAATACGTTAAATTTCAGTAAGAATATTTGATGGCACTATTAATTTGGAAATTATAGCCCAGAATGCATTTTGGTTAACAGAAAACATGTACAGCCTCCATTTTGTGATTACCCCCTTAACCTGAAAAAGGGAGGAAAATTGGACTAATAAAGGCCGAGGGGCATGGTTTTGGATCAGGGTCCACATATTTTATATTCACCTGATTGCATTCTATGTATAACATAATAATATGAAATCCTTAAAAGTTAACTTTCTTTAAAAATTATTTAAAACAATTATTAATTTTAAAGCAAAAGTAATTTAAAATATCCTCTATTTAACACAAGCTTTAAAAATGAATTCACAACGTCCGGATTTCTTCATTTTTTAATTAAACCTTAGAAGTTAAAATAATTCGAAAAAAGCACTATTGTACAATAACAAGTTTCCAAAAGGCCAAAGATAGTCGGGAGTTTTAAGTCCATTCGTGAAAGAGAACACAATAGTAATTTATTTTAAATTTATTATTAACATTAATTTATTTTTAATTTATTCCTAACATTAATTTATTTTCAATTTATTATTAACATTAATTTATTTTAAATATATTCGTAACAATTATTTACTTTAAATTTATTCTTAACATTAATTTATTTTTAAATTATTCTTAAGATTAATTTATTTCAAATTTATTCTTAACAATATTCGTAAAATCTTACTGGAAAAATGCAGGGTTCGTAAAACATTTACGGAATGAATTTCCCCGACTTTTCCAGGTTTTGTTTGTACAATAAATGCAGTTTGAGGAAAAATATTTCATATGTATTTTTAAATACATCAAAAGTTAAAATTCTAAAAAAGGTATATTATTTTCAAAATCTTTCAATATTTTCAGATTCAAATTCTCTGACTATTCCGTTTTCCTTGATCATTTTAAGAGACTTTCCCTGACTTTTTAAGGCCAAAATAAGACAATTTTTAACTATGTATATTTTAATTTTATCAGAAGTTAATAAATTTAAAGCAACTTATATTTCGGGTGCAAGGGTTATTGCAACGTTAAGTAACTTTCAAGAAAACTAAATAATAATCACCAAATTTGTCATAAAGTAAAATTACCTTCGAAAAGATAAAATTGAATTCCATTTTTAAATTCCCTGTCATGTGGCAACACGGGAAATTTTCAAATTCCCAGTCTTTTAGGAACCGCTTTCAAATTCCCTGACTTTTTGGCAACCGTTTTCAAATTCCCTGACTTTCCAGGTCTTGTACGAACCCTGAAATTTGTAGTCGATTTATATGATTATATGGGATAATTATTTTTGGAAAATAAGGAAAAATAGGATAAAATTCGAAAATTACAGTAAAATATAGTTTTCAAATACTAATGAAGTAAAAATCCATGGTTTAAATTGGAATTTGGGTTAATATTTGGCTGAGTGAGCAAGATTTGTATTACGGTGGGAAATTCTTTGACTTGTGTGACAAAAATACAACCGGGAAAGCCTGAAAAATTCCACATACGTAGGAAAAAATAGGAAAATGGTGTAATTGTAGGACGTTATAGAAAACCAAGGTTTTTGAAATCGTGCATGCAGATAGAAAACACTTTAAAATATAGGAAGTGCGGTTTAAGAGCTGTTGGACTAAAATAATTTTATTTAGATTAGAACCACAACGTTTATAGTAGTGGTTGTAAATAAAACTAATTGTATTGTACAATAGTAGGATTTTAAAATAATTTTAACTAATTTTATGTACAAGATTGGTCTTATACAATTTGTACAGATTTTAACCCTTAGAACACCCTTTTTAAGAAAACAAATAATATCAATTTTAATGCAAAAGTATTTTAAAACACCCTCTAATTAAAATAAACTTTTTAATTTCACCTACAAGTTTTGACCACATTAAATTGCTTTTAAATAACTGTAAATCATTATCATCATCATATATGTTTCATGACAGCAGTCACACGAATTATTGTTGTCTTCTTCTTTAAAGCCATATGAAGGTAAAACCTATAATTGTTTGATAAACCGAACTGTAATAGTTATATAATAAACAGATTAAACCACAAGTGAACGGAAAAAATTAATACCATAAGTGTGCCACAAACTAATTAATTTCACAAATTAAATTAAGACGTAGTTCTTTGCCCAGTCATCATTGTGAGTTTTAAAGCGCGTATTTTTCTCGCTAGGAGCGTATATCGTACAAAGCTCCCACCCAATAGTCTCCGAAATACATAAGAATTACAGGATTGAAATCTTTTAGGGTATATTAACGATGGTATGTAGGGAATAGAGCGCTTGACTAAAATAGCATTTGTTAAAATAGCGTTTTCAAAAGCGCGTTTTTCAAAACAGCATTTTGTTGCAACGGCGCTTTGTTAAAACAGCGGTTGTTGAAATAGCGTTTCTCAATACCGCGGTTTGTCGAAAGAGCGTTTTGTTTAGTCAGCGTTTTTTGGTTAAGCGTTTCTCAGTAGAGCGGTTTGTCAAAACAGCTTTTTCCATAAACAGCGTTTCTGAATATAGCGTTTCTCAAATTAGCGATTTTTAAACAGCGGTTTTGGTCAAGACAGCGGTTTCTTAAAATTTATATGAATTGTCGATGGAAAATGTATAACATACATATGAACTTCAGGGTTTAGGTTAGGTTAGGTTAAGTTAGGTTAGGTTAGGTAAGTTTGCAATACTAACTATCGGCAGAAACCATTAGGTAATGAAATTTGCCGAAATTCCAGAAAAATATGTATTACAATAGGCCTATATTATTAGTGCTATAGAAAGCAGCGCCGTTTTGGGAAACGCTGTTTCGACAAAATACGGTTTTAAGAACCGCCGCTATGACAAAGCGCCGTTTGAACAATTGGTTGTTTTGGGAAACGCTGTATAAAGAAACGCTGTTATGACAAAGCGCTATTTTGACAAAACGCTGATTAAACAAATGCTGTTTAGGAAAGCGCTGTAGTCCCTACAAATCATTAAGGATATAGGAGTTTAAAAGCTGTAAATATCGAAATGAAAATATAGTGAGAGGCATTTGAAGCAGAAACTTTACCGTCAGAACATAACCCAATCTCATTAACGTTTAAATATTTGCCTACCAGTCCATTTGACATTTCCCATTCGTGACTAGAGGGGAAACTCTGGTATCCAAAACTAACTTTTCCATTCATTCCAAAACATAAGATATCAATCTGATCCCCGTTCATTCCCATGGTAAATGGTAAAAAACCGTTTCTATACAGCAGGGTAAAAATTAAAGAACCACTTCAGAATTATACAAAAATATAGAACCAGTGGGAGGATGGGAGCTCTGAAACTTAATTCCCCAGCACATATTTCACAGTAATGACGAAGATAATTACTTCGATTATACTGTAGATGGCGCGACGCAACACTAGGGGATTTTCCCGATTTTATTTAACAATTACACGCGACAAATTGGCACGTTCCATAGTAAAAATCTTTCACGTCATTTCGGCCAAGTGACACGCTTACGGTACATAATTATAGAGCTACGTTACTACGTTTATGATGTAGCGCAGAAATATGAAGCTCTCTATAAATCTTCTTCTTCTACGCCGTGTTTCTGTTTCAAATGACACCTAAGCGAGCCCGAGTGCTTAAAGCGGGAACCGCAGGCGTTGCATTCGAAGGGTTTCTTCTCTTCGGAGTTTCCCACACCGTGCATTTCTTTGACGTGCCGTCTGAGATGACTGCTCTGACTCAGCCTGGCGCCGCAAATGCTGCACTCGAACGGTTTGAGACGCGTATGCACGGTGGCGTGCCGAAGCAAATGAGCCCGATGTTTGAACTCTTTCCCGCACACGTCGCACACCTTCGACACGTGTTCTATGCCCGTCGGCGTATCGAACCGATTCGCGAAAGAGTCGTCCTCGCCGTGAAATTTCATGTGATTGTCCAACGTCCATTGTTTGCGAAAAATCTTGGGACATTTGCCGCACTGAAACGGCGCTTCCTCGGAATGCGTGGCCATGTGTTGCTTCAAGTCGTCGATTTTCGAGAAATATTTGTGGCAAAAGGCGCATTCGTTCTGCCACTCGCCGGTGTGTATCTTCATGTGGCGTTTCAAGTGACTGGATTGCGAAAACAACCGGCCGCACTCGGTGCACTGCTCCGTTTTCCCCGTGTGAATTCGTCGGTGCTTGTTCAGACGACTTTTATCCGAGAAACTTTTATCGCAATATTCGCATTGGTGCGGTTTCTTATCCGTGTGCGTCCACATGTGTTTTTTCAATTTCGAAATGTGGTTAAACACTTTGTGGCACACGTCGCATTCCAATTTCGTGTTCGAGTGAATGCGTAAATGTTGTATTAGTCTCTGTCCGCTGATGAAACATTTGCCGCACACTTCGCACATGAACGAACTGCCGCCCGTGTGATAAATCATGTGATATTTTAAATTATTGCGGTGAATGAAGCGTTTGGTGCACACGTCGCATTCGTACTTTTTCTCGCCTTTATGCGTTTTCGCGTGCTCTCTCAAATCGGGGCTACTGTTGAATGATTTTTCGCAAAACGAACACGTGTAGGTTTTAGTGTGCACTCTGATATGCGATTTCAGTTTCGATTTAAGATTGAAGGTCTTGTCGCAAACGTGACATTTAAACAGTTCTTCGGTCTCGTGCCGCCGTTTGTGTTCTCGAAGACTCTGAGGCCGCTCGAAGGACTGCTCGCAAATCTGACACTGAAATCGGTCCGAGACTTCGTGACGCCGTTTGTGCTGTTTGAGATAACATTCTCGAGAAAAGGTTTTATCGCAAACGTCGCATTTGACGGTACTGCCATTTTTATTTCCTTTCGGCTTCGTTTGTTCGAGTTTGGAAGCGTTAAGCGAAGGCTTATTTTTTCTGTGCTTTGTCATGTGAACTTTCAACTTGGAGCGCGTCGCGTACTTTTTATCGCAAAAGCAACACTGGAAATTCTTCGCGTGAACTCGCTCGTGCAATCTCAAATTTTGAATTCGCTTAAAAGCCCGGTCGCAATATTGGCATTTGTACGAGGCGTCTTCGGAATGAGAAGTCACGTGAAGTTTAAGGTAAACTGCCTGCGAAAACACGGCGTCGCATTGTTCGCATTTATGCGCTTCTTTGCGAGGATCAAAACTTTTAACACGATCAATTTCGGCGTTCCGATCATCCAAGGAATTTTCGGTTAAATCATCTTGGTTTCCACCTACGTATTCTTCGTGATATTTTACGGGGATATTTTCGAATACCGGGTTATTTTCAGAGGGAATATGAGAAACCCGTTTTTGAAGGTGAATGATGATGTGGATATCCGTGAACGATGGTTCTTCGGCGTGAACGTCGAGAAAATGCGACGTCCACGACTGATTTGTCAGAAATGAAAGTTCGCATTCGAAGCATTGATGAAACGTCTTTTCCGGGATTATTGGCCGGAAACATGGCTCGGTTTCGGCTTCGCGAGACATGCTTACTAAAAATGAAAAGACAATTCCACATTAACGAACATACTGCATACTTCAATTTGAGGATCAACGCAAAAATATTGTAATAAGCATAATGCTTAATTTCCACTAGAGCGCGTCATAATGTATTTTTCTTTAAGAGCGTAAAAATCTTGTAGGTGCCAAAGTTAGTAAAAGCTATAGTCACGGTTTATAGAATCTATAGATTCTATAAGCCGTGCTATAGAGGAACCTTAAGCCTTGGTTTCGACTAGCGCGGAGACGTACAAACGTTACGACGCGCGTAAAGAAAAATATATTATGGCACGTGCTAGTGGAAACCAAGCTTTAGAAATTACTAGTAAAAACCAAACAAATATAAGAAATAATTATTAAAAATTATTTATTAGTGATTTATTTGCCTTAATAATTAGGAATCTGTTAAAAAAAAATTCAGCCTTTTCGTAACCTAGACGGTTTCTTCCAAACAATACCATACGTATTCAAACGGCTAAACTATTTGGCCTTTAAAAAAATCCGGATAAATCCAGTAAAATCTCGTTTAAGCCAAAAAAAAGCCACCGATCTGGATTTTATTCAAGTTATCCGGTTTTTTGCCAACCCTGGCGCCTAACTTAAAGAAAAATAGTATTAAGAAAAACCAGCCTTTAAGGCTAATAGGAATTTTAATATGTAGACGCTCGGCGTCGCGGCGTTACGGTCAACGGAAAAACTTGCCATAATTCGGCTTATAAAGGTAATTGAGAATATTAAAGCGAGTCTATAAGAGCAACAACGAAATTTCCTGACTATTCCCTGTTTTCCCTGACCATTTTAAGAGATTTTCCCTGACTTTTAATTATACTTTACTTTTATCAGAAGTTAATAAATTTAAATGGACTAATATTTCAGTAATAAGGTTATTGCTATTTTTAAATAAAAAGACCAACTTTCAAGGAAATAAATGATAATCATAGAATTTGTCATAGATCTAGAGTAAAATTTCCTTCAAAAAGTATCGAGATAAAATTGAATTCCCTGACTTTTCCCTAACTTTTTACAAATTCTTAAAATTCCCTGACCTTTCCCCGACTTTATAGGCCCATTTGTAAATTCCCTGACTTTTCCCTGCTGTCTCCCGGCTGATTTTGCAATAGACAAGTTGCAAGGAATAAATAAGTCACCATCTAACGACCATGTTTTTTGCAATTGAAATTTGGTCACGGGTTTTGTATCGCGTTTTGATATTATTCTTAGCCCTGCGTTTTTATTTCACTTCAAATAGTTTTGTGACGCCATCGGTAATGAACGTAATTCCATAATGCATTTGGCGAACTCGCGGGGCGGCGCTGCTAGCTTACATGTTTTTTTTATAATACCAAAGGCGCCACCTTAGGCCCAGGGTTACAATGCGTAGGAGGGTGTTGACAAGCCCCCCGTGTCACGCGAGAAAACAGCTCCGTACACTCACTTTTACGTAAAAATTCAATAAGTTTAAAGCCGGGAAATTTCGAACCGTGATGACTGATGTGGTGTTTCGCCTTTTGGCAATAAAATCGCACATTTTGAAACTGTCTCGAACCCGCGAAGATGCACGTTTCATTTATACGATTTAGACGGATAATTATAAGAGGTACAAATTTGAAGCGAATAACATTAGCAGTGTAGTAGGATAAATACTTATTTCGTAAATTAATATATTATATAAGTCTGATTGTATGTATTCTTCTAGTGGAAAATACAGGCATCGTCGCCAAAACGATAGTTTAAAGTATGAGCCAGAGATGGGCAAAAAATCATTTGGCGAATAACGAATAATTTTTTTTCGTGTCAGTTGTTATTTATAAATAACGTTACAATTAATTTATTTAGAGAAAAATATTTTAAATAAATGAAGGAAAATATTTTTTAATAAAATAAGTTTATAAATAAAAAGGTCAAATATCTGTTTTATTAAATCATATACATTTTCAAGAAAATCTTGTAAAAATGGAGTCAAATATCCCGCAAAGGTTTACTCCATATAGTGCGATAAGCATTTTTTACGAACCTTGCGTTTACTCGATTAACTAAAACAAAGAGAACAAAGGTCTCCTTAATCCTTATTCGTTATTTAAATTAAAGAAAATATTTCCATTTTTTTATTCCGCGAAATAAATGACTGAAAATATTTTGTAAAAAAACAATTTACCAAATATTATTTTCCAGATAATAGTCGAAAATATTATTTTTTAAATTATTTACCAAATAAGACCACGAGAAAATATTTGTTTAATTGCCAAATAACTATACCTAAAATATTTAGCACTGTCAATCGACGAATAAATATGATCAGATATTTTGTTATTTAGTAATTTATTCGTTATTCGCCAAATAATTTTTTGCCCATCTCTGGTATGAGCTTGCCTTGTTTCTTCGAGTGTCCTACTTCACTTCATATAATGTAAAATGTTTTAGAACTATTGAAATTCCACAGGCTTAGACAGTCTAATATAAAATTACGTAAGGACGGACCCCTGAATGACGCGAACAAGCACAAAGCCAAACATGTGCTTCTTTTTAGGCGCAGATGTACATTATAGTGTTCATTAAAAATAAATAGAAACTTTATTATCAATTTATTTGGCTTAATTTGAAGCACAGACATGATTTAAGTCTCGATTATTTTAATAGCAATTCAATTTCTTATATGTACCGACTGTATAGAGAAGGAATTGAAATGCCATTGCAGAATATTGCCTCAAGGAAATTTTACAAAATACACCACTTCAGCTAGAAAAGATTTACGCAAGAAAGAAGTTATACCGACCGCCCGCGCCATTTCACGATCGCCATCTCTTGAACGAAATAAAAACAGAATTCATAAGTATTTTTATATTCATTATTAATGTTTTTTTTTTATAAATACGTTATATTGTATAATCTTAGTATATATAATTTAATTTCGATTTCACTCAATAAATGGCAGTATCAGTGTAAAACAAATAAATAAAACACTGTATTTGTGCAAACCGTTTAACGCACCATCTACTATTAGAAAAGAGAGATGCTTAGTCACGAACTTCTATTTTCTGCCGTTTCCATAAAAATTAAATGTTATCAACTTTCGAAAAACAGCCGTAGATTACGCCACAATTGCTTAGGTAGGGAATTTCAAGCCCTAATATTAATTACAAAAATTAACTATTAGATTAAATTGTATATTAGTGTCTGTGGCTATGGAAATGCTATTAACGGAAGTCAAAGAAAAACTAACAAGGAAGATTTTTACTCCGACTATGCCGAAGATGGTGGCGCTACTGTTGTGTAGCGCAATCTTCAGCATAGTCGAAATAACAATTTCCCTCATTAGACATCTTAGCTTATATAATACTACGTAGCGGCCAAAGCGAGTAGCTCATAAACTGCTGGATCCTCGTCTGCTAAGCTTTTTGCTATTCTAAAAACAAAGCTTCAGCTTACCAGACGAAAATCCAGAAGTTAATGAGCTTGTCACATTCGCCGCGACGTGGCTCTATGTAAAGGAAAAAACCTTATTTCTTATCAAAACACAAAAATTAAAACTCGAATTTACCTATTTATCATTTAAAAATAATAATTAACTGATTTTAAAAAATACAGACTTTCCTTTTTAAGATGTATACATCGCGATCTAAATAATCTAACCTGACTTAATTACCAATAAACGAGGTTTGATCTAGGAATTAAACCTTTGTAGAAATATTGTTTGTATGGGAAGAACTGATTTAGTGTTGTATTCAAAGAAAACTATTTTCGTCGTCGTATAGCCTGCTTTACCAACATTTTCTCAAATCGCCTTAAGACCGTACGGGCTCTTTGTACTCGTTACCGACTTTTAAATACAAATATATAAAACACGTTGCCAAACTTCACTTATAGTTTTAAAAATAATTTAATATAAGTTCACTTAGATATTTAAATATGATAAGTATAATTATAGCCCAATTTGTTTTACAAAAACGAGAAATAATTTTTCCTACCTTTATGATGCGGCAGGAATGTACAATTGTTTAGACAGAACTACTGAGTGGCTATTTTTGCGATACATTTTGTAGTGTGGTGGGCTGCGTTTGATTTGAGTGATATGAAATAAATTGGACGATTTGAGCAGCGATTTCGTCAGCTGAAAGTGGAGTTATGTTTAAGAAAAATATTGTTAATGGCGGAATCGCACTTTTACAAATCGGTAAATTTTTGAAGTTTTCTTCCGCCCGTCTTAAGGAAAATCGTTGAAGCACCGCCGACTTTTTATTGCTGGAGAGACTTGCACTGAAAACTTGATATTTCTTTAAATTTTGAATACCGAATGCAAGCTGCGAATTTTTCCGCTAGGCTCGTCACCGTCGTGTGGTCCTCTAAGCAGACGACACGTTTTTTCTATTCTGAAATAACCGTAACTACAGTATAGAGATCTTCTACTCCCATCTTTTATACCAATGTTTTTTTTCCTTAAAATTAGCTCAAATATAATATTAAATAGTTATTTAGTATATTAATAAGTTCATAAGTAATATAGTACCAATAAGTATGGCTCTGGGGAATGATTTTACTAACTCCATTTCTCACAATTTTTATTTCATTCATTCAAATAGGTCCAATTTATTTCGTTATTTATATGGTTCATATTATATACATAAGTAACTTACTACATGTAAGTGTGACACTATGGTCAATGTTTACTAAATTCATTCTTCACAGTAACCTCAAAACAGTTGATCAAAGTCTAGGTAGCGACTTCGTGAACTTCAGAAACGTTATTGCGTTCGCTCATTTACAACATTTGAGGTCAAAGCTTAGCAAAATTTTAAATGCTAAAATTGAAACTAACGCTTACTTTGGATAAACAATGATAAATTATTGAGTCGGAAAATAACATTGACTATTAAAACACTTTCGACGAAATTCTACTCAATAGAAGCTTCAATAAAACATCTTCAAGGAAATTACCAAGAAGTAATACTTCCGAAAGACAGGACCTGTATGTTACTGTTTATATACTGCTTGTTGAAATAAGAGAAACTTTTCACCTGTACGGTGTGCAACAAGTGTTTCCTTTTAACCAGGTAGCTTTTTCTGACATATTAAGGTTTAGCAAAAACATGACGTTCTGTTTAGGAACAATATTTCTTTCACCCTGTTAGTTAGCTTGATAAGCACAATCTATCAACCTAAAAGGATTTTTAATACTAGCAGCACTTTCTCAACAAACTAGTGCATTAACAACGATGCTAATCACCTTGTCAATCATCCAGTGAAAACCAATTTTATCAATAAACCCATAAATCTATCATAGGGTCCCCATAAGGTCCCATATTACTGGCATGGTACTCGTATGGATTATGGATAATTTTAAATTCAAAAAAGAACTCGGAGTACGATTAGAGCGCCATCTAGTCCGCGCAGAGATTGCTTGTCATTATCGGACGTTGCCTTGAAAGTTTCAGCTCTCAATTAAAGGCGGTGGTCTAGCAAAAGCTGTTCCTCACTTTCTTGAGTAAATTTATTAAAATGTCTACAACTTTGAATAGAATTCCTGTGATTAGTTAAGAAAAGGAAGTTAAACTACTCATTGTCATCTCAACCTCGGGGATAAAAATAAATTAAAAGAAGAAAACCAATTTGGTGGCTTTAATTTGGCAA
Source organism: Leiobunum rupestre (assembly GCF_980474605.1). NCBI lineage: Eukaryota > Metazoa > Arthropoda > Arachnida > Opiliones > Sclerosomatidae > Leiobunum > Leiobunum rupestre. The sequence goes on along the minus strand of NC_143393.1, from coordinate 25,602,375 downwards.
CTCCCATTAAGCCTTGCCCTAAAGGCGCTATCACGTTTAATAACAACAACCAAAAAAGGTCTTCTGTTTTCCAAACTGATGCTTCAACCCAGTGCTATATTATTTATGATATGGCAGACCATAATGATGAGCAAAAATTGAAATCAAAATTGTCAGTATTTTTACGCTGTTAATCTTAAAACTTTTATGGCAGCATTAACTAAATCCGGAAATGGAGCTGAGGTTCCTCTACATGAGATTTTAAATGACTAGGCTTAACTTCTGATTGAATATCTTTGTTAGCGTTTAGAAGATAATCAAACAATGATACTAAATACTTCTCGTTAATTTTGTTTTCTACTAATTTTGAATATAGTATAGCCTCTGTATTGTTTAGCTGCACTTCTTTGCCTGCCTTTTCGTTTAAATATACTTATAATTTACCTAAATACCGCCCAGCTCCATTCTCCGCCGAAATATTTAAATTTATTTTGTTAGAGTTTAGACTGTGGGGCATGCGCAATGAGTATATGGACTACGTCCCTATCGTTTCGTGGTACCTCGAGAGGCCGACAGGGGCGACGAGATTTCGGTACTTAAACCCTTCATTTCGGTTAATTGCTATGCAAATAAATTGCCTTTGTTCCATACTTATGATAAACCTCATATTCATTAGTATAATAAAAAAAAACACCCGGTATAAAAAAATAGGCGCCATTAAAAATAATCTCCGAAAGTACCCAACATATCATATCCAGAATCCTGTATATCAAACGTGCGGTGCCCTAAAAGCATACCGAAAGTATCCAACGCAAAGTGGACATAAAGTAAATAATTCTTACGTTTATTAGTTGCTTATTTATTTCAATTACTTATTTAGTTTCTTTTGTGTTTAAAATATTTAAACTAAAAAAAGTTAATAAAATACTTGGTATGTCTTAAATCAATTAACTAACGTTTATTTTTAAGTTTTATTGGTTTATTTACCTCGGGTAAAAGGTAATTTGACTCAAAAAACCTTGGCGGACATTTTTCTAATAGGAACCATTCTCCTAATCCTAATGGTTCTCGAGATAAATTTTAAATGACCTTGAACTAATATTTCAAGGCCATCATAAACAAATTTCTAACTCTTCCACTCAGTTTAGAGAGTCACGACCATTTTGATCCATTAGATCTGGTAGTTTTCGATTCTGAATTTTAAACCATTTTAATTCAAACATAATTAGATATTAGTAGTCATAATTAATTTTTAGAGGCGATAAATTAGGTATTTTAAAAAGCTTAGCGCTTTCTCTTTAAAGGGAGTATGAACTTTTTAGTTTCTGCCACCACGGTAATTTAAAACCCAGTGAAAATTTCGATTTAGTCCCTGAATTCCGGTTTCCTATTCTTCCAGAAGCCATCGACGCGTAAAGACGGTCCACACAATTTCATAGCTTAAATAGGTGTTTCTATAAAATACGGGAGGTCATGTGACAATGTTTTGTCTACGTCACTTAACTGTAGCTCTTGAAGGTAAGGAGCACGCGCTGCAGTCGCGAGACCCTTCGGAAGCTGAAGCCCGCGTGCAAAACTCGCGTGCAAGTAAAGCACTTAAATCAGTGACGCTCGTGACGCAGATAAAAACATTTTATCCTTCTAATTTTTATTGTTTTATTTTATAGAAACACCTATTAAAAACTCGGTAGAAATTCCAATCAAAATAAACTATTATATAATATATTATCAAATTTTATTGCGTTATTCAAATGTACCCAAAGAAATATACAACGGCTTGGAAAAATGTTACTATATAGTTTTAAGAAAAGAGACTAGAACATGCAACTTTAGCATGTTTGTAACGAAAAACGGTTTAATTTTATCACATTGTTTTGTAACTTTTCAATTAGCCTTTTCATATTATGTAGAGCCACATAGCGGTCAACGCGCAAAGCTCCTGTAAGTTAGTGGATTAGGGTCTGCTAAGCAGGCGACTCGCGTAGCAAACGAAAAAAGCTTCTTGCGTTGACCTCTAAGTGGCTCTACATAATATGAAAAGGCTAATTATAATGATAATTTTATAGAATTTCCAAAGAAAACTATAGAATGTTGTGGTTAAATCTAATCTATTTTGGTTTAACTGAGGCCAAGCCGTGCATTTTGATCATGTGTCGTTTCAAATCGCTTTGTTGAGTCGTACGTCTGTGACAAACCGAACATTCGAACGGTTTTTCGCCGGTATGAACGCGTTCGTGATTGACCACTTGAACGGTTCTCTTGAAAATTTTGCCGCAAAATTTACATTTATAAGGATTAATTTGATGATCGATTCTTTTATGTCGCGTGACGGTCGTTGCGGAAATGAAGCCTTTATGGCAAACGTCACATTTAACTGGGCCTTCCGTGGTCATATGCTCTTTCATATGTTGCTTCAGGATTTGTTTCGTCTTGTAACACTTCGAGCAGTCGCTGCATTTGAAAGGCCTTTCTTGCGAATACAATCGTTGCTCGGCCGGTTGATGAACTTTCATGTGGAAATTCAGATTGGTCTTCGTGGTGTATCTCATCGGACATTGGGTGCACGCGAATGCCCTATCTTCCGAATGCAGTTCCATATGCCTTTGCAATTGATCGGCACGGTTGTATCCTTTATTGCAAAGAGAGCATTGATGCGGGCCCGCGTGAACCGCCTTGTGGTGTCCTTTCAAATGGGCCATTTGCACAAAAAGGGCGCCGCATAGATCGCACGAGTGCGTCCTCGCTTTGTGGGTGTATTTGTGTCTTTTAAGCAACGCTTCGTCCGCAAACGCTTTTTGGCAAATATCGCATTTGACGCGTTTTTCTTTGGAATGCGTTAACGTGTGTTTTCTCAAAAGATGGAGAAAAATGAATTCTTTGTGACAAATATCACATTCGTGCGGTTTTTTTCGCATATGCGCCAGCGAATGACGAGAAAGTTGGTCTTTCGTAGCGAAACGTTTACCACAACTTTCGCACAAGAACGGGTTTATGTTAGTGTGCGATAAAATGTGCTGTACAAGACTTCTGCGACTCATAAACTGTTTCGTGCATTGATTACAAGTGTGAGGTTTGTTTTCCAAATGATGAATTGCGTGACGATCGAGTTGAGGCTTCAAAGGAAAACGTTTACCGCATATCTCGCAAATATAATTGTTAAAGCTGGTGTGTACTTTCATGTGTTCCGAAAGCGAGTCACGTTTTAAGAACTGTTTAGAACATTTGACGCATTGATGTTTTTCTCCTTTATGACTTCTCATGTGCAGTTTCACGGCATGCGGAGCGCTAAATGATTTTGAACAGAGGGGACATTGATTGGACTTAAAATGTAGTTTTAAGTGCGCTTTAAGTTGCGTTTTAACCATAAACGTTTTAGAACAAATTTCACAATGATACGATTTTTGATGAGAATGAGCACTGGATCGCATGTGAGCCTCCAAAAATGCGCCATGAGAAAAGGTTTTTGAGCAAATGTCGCATTTTTCTTCGTACGGGGTATTTTCCGGTTTTGATTGAAAATTTGTACTTCTAAATTCTTCGCAGTTGTAGATTGGCGTGTTAGTTTTTATTTGGTCTTGATTGTTGGAAATGGCTTTTAGATCACTACTGTAAGATTGCCTTTCGGTACTAGGAAACTGTTCTCGAATAAATACTTCATCATCAGTTCTAGGAAACGTTTCCCGTATAACAAGTTCTCGAATAAATTCTTGGCTTTTCGGAGTAGGTTGTCGAATAAATTCTTGGCTTTTCGGAGTAGGTTTTTGAATAAATTCTTGACTTTTCGGAGTAGGTTGCCGAATAAATTCTTGGATTTTCGGAGTAGGTTGTCGAATAAATTCTTGGCTTTTCGGAGTAGGTTTTCGAATAAATTCTTGGCTTTTCGGAGTAGGTTGCCGAATAAATTCTTGGCTTTTCGGAGTAGGTTGTCGAATAAATTCTTCACTTTTCGGAGTAGGTTTTAGAATAAATTCTTGGCTTTTCGGAGTAGGTTGCCGAATAAATTCTAGGCTTTTCGGTGTAAATTCTCGATTAAATTCATAGTTCATCAGATTACTTTCTCGATTAAATTCATCAGGGTCCGTTCTAGAGAAGCTTTCGTGTAAAACAGGTTCTCGAACGAAACATTGGCTTCTTGAAGTAGGTTCGCGAACAAAACGTTGGTTTCTAGGAATAGATTCTCCAACAAAACTTTGTTTTTTCGGAGAAGGTTCTCGAACAAAACTACTGTTTCTCACAGTAGGTTTTCGAACAAACCCTTTGCTGCAGGGATTATATTCTCTGGCAAAAACTTCGCTAATGAAAGCAGATTCTCGAACAAAACCACTGTTATTCACAGTAGGTTTTCGAACAAACCCTTGGCTGCTCGGGGCAGGTTCTCTGATAAAACATTGGCTAATTGGGGAAGTTCCTCGAACAAAATTTTGGTTTCTAGTGGTAGGTTTTCGAACAAACCGTTCATTTCTTGGAGATAGTTCTCGAACAAAGCACTGGCTTATTGGAGGAGGTTTTCTACTCATTGTTACATTCAAATTGTCAAAACCTGGTTTGTTCACAGCGTTGTTGTTTGGGTCACGGTTACTCGCTTTCTGATGATTATTACTGGGTGTAATGAATACACCTTGACTAGCATAATCAAGTTTCACATAATGGACAATTATTTTTTTGTCTTTGAATTGTATTTCGTTGATATGAGATTTTTTTAAATGTGACGTCCAGGCGTCGAAGGTCGTGAAGCTTATACCACATTCGAAGCATTGATGGTACCACTTATCCGGAATTCCAGTTCCGGTAGACTTCGTATCTAAATGAAGAAATTAAAATTAGGAAAATTTTGCACCAAAAAAACAATGAAGATTTACCAACCACTACTTTTTTTAAACGCTTTGCTGTTCATTCAAAAACATTAATTCCCATACCTGAGTAGAAATTAGACGAAATAGACAATAAATCAGGGCCCCAAAAGAGCAGTAAAGGTACGTTTGTGGGGATAGACTCGCGGAAGGGTTCTTGCCCTAAACCATAATGAAGTTAAACACTTTCCTGCTCCTCCTCACTTGGTCAGATTGATGTTAACAATTTTAACAACAACAGACAGTGAGAGAGAGCATCGACCGAAAAAAAAGTTTCTCGATAAAATTCGATAAAATAAAAACTAAATTATAAATTGAAAATAGGAGCCAAATAGAAAATAAAAACTTTTATTTGAACTACATTTTCCCAAAAGTTGAATAAGTTTTTAATTATGCCATCCCAAAAATTGTTTTGTATTGTGTACCCATACGCGTCACGGTTGACCATTTCGTAAATTGCCCATAAACAGAAATATTAAAATTACAAAACCAATGCTGCTTTTCGTTGTTTTTATTGAAAATGCGGTATTTTCGAGACGAGGGCCGTATTAAGGCATGTGCCAAGTGGGCCATGGCACAGGGGCCCCCGAGGTTAAAAATAAAATAAATCTTGAATACAGTAATTCTTTTGGTATTTTATGTTTATAACCGCACTGGCGTTAATAGAGTCAAAAAGTATGGTATTAATTTTTTATAGGCCCCAAATTCTACTCGGCAAAGGGGCCCCAAATAATGATAATCCGGCCATGTTCGGGACCAAATGTTGTTTTTAAGGGGTTTAGGGACCAAGAATGAATCTATTTATACTTTTTGAGAATGAATAAATGTTGAGATTGTAACCGTAAGCTGCGTCCCCTTGCGCAAATCCAATCATTGGTTCCCTGAAACCGGCGTATTTGAACGCGATTGAGGCACACGGTGGTGACGATTTTCCTTCCCCCTCTCGTATCCGGGATAAAATTCGACCATGGTCATCAAAACATAGTAATTCCCCCAAATATAAATATACACATTCTAGTAGGGGTTTTGAAGACAAATATTGAATTTTCGGTATTTCAGGGTCCTGATGGGAGTCTGGCAGTGTTTGGTACGTCGTATCCTCCTCAAATCATTCAGACTTACCACTAAATATAGATTCATTCCTTTCCAACATTGATTGTAATGACTGGGTTTCTTCGTCACCTGTCAAACGGAACACATAATTAAAATATTCCAAAACCCATAAAGGCAAAAATTCCTGTTAACATTATCTGGAAATTATACTTGTAAATACTTGGAATATCTAAATAAATCAGTGCTGGAATTATAGCTGGCATATATTTATCTCCTTCGTTTACGCGTTATAACTCATCTTACGTTCATCTCACAGCATCGAGGATATTATATCACCTGTGGTCTCAAAATATAGCCCCGCGATAGTGTCCACAGCCCGGATGGCTGACCAATTCACACACAACTGTGAAAATAAGGATATAGCACCACTGACCGACACACAGCCCACAACGCCTGACAGGCAAGATACCAAAAGACGGGACGACGGTCATAAAACAGACCAGTTACCAACCTCCCCCCTCCCTCGGGCAGTTGTGCCAGAATTGATCGATTGAGCCCAAAAAGCGGAAAAGCACAGAAAGCTGGAAACAAACTACGCCGAAGCACCGGCAGTGCAAGGACCACCCCCGTTAGCCTGATCTGCTCTTACCTGAATTAATGAATGAATATTTATTGATTCTTTGCAATAATAAATCCCTTTTCAATCAGCGAGGAATTCACTTTTAAATGAATCCGCGAGTACATATGAAATTTAATTTATAATTATTTCTTTAAACACGAATTAGATAATAATAGAATATAGAATATAATATAATACGATAATATTAAAATATACTAGATACAAAAATGTATGATGATTACTGATGATTAATCCAAGGCGATTAAACCCGAGTAATAGTAAAGAACGATTCAGCCTTTCCAATTTGTCGTCAATGCACCCCACCTACTAAGGATACGTTTCGTGACATTCAAGTCAGACCAATTCACAGAGTGAGGTCCAAAGCCCAATAAATAGGCCAAACAATCGTCAGAATTCACTAGTTCTTCAGCGTATACATAATCCTGTCTGACTTGTTGAAAATTCAGGCACACTATGAGGATATGCGAAACATCTTCCCGTACTTCGCCACACCGAGGAATCCCCAAAAATCTCAGCTAATCTCGCTGCAGTCTGGAGGGCTCCAGTGCGGGCTTGAAACAAGAGGTGGCTCGGTCCTATCATTGTTGTAAAACGGCTCAAGGCTAACTGCTTCTTTTCTGCTGTACAAAGATAAACTTCGATGGAGGCCAATCTCCTGTCTCCAGTTTACAACCGAATTCTCCTTAACGGTTTTTTCAATAATTTGGGTCCATTCTCTAGCCGTAGTGGCTCGACCTCGCTGCACTGAGCCAACTCCGTAAGTCCGATCCACATACTCCGCTGGCCTTCACCAACGAGTTCGATGACCCTTTTCTTTAATATAACGGAAGAACTTCGCCGCTATGCACTCCGGCGCCATCAACATGAGACGACCCAAATACGCAAGTTTACTTCGAGCCTCTCTCTCCACCAAGGACGACCAAGCCAATTCCCCTTTTATGACTGCTTTCGCCGTTAAAAAATTACCTCCAACGGCAGCGAATTGCGTTTGCTCGAAACGACGATTTGTTGGTTCTTTTAAACAAATAACGTATGTTAGGCTCGGTTCAGCAACAGATTTCCAAAGGGTTCGAGTGACCGAGTACGCGTTATGAGAGTGAAAACCTATATGTTAAATAGCGCCTCACAAGCGGCCCGACGTTTTCCTGGGATTGGCCTCATGGGGTTCCAAGTATTCCTTATCAGTGCATAGGGATATACCAAGGAAAACCGAACTTCACAGTTCTGAAGATTTCACGGTTTGATTATTCCGTCAACGGGACCGCTAAACTGAAGAATTTTGGATTTTTTCCTCTGAATTCCATTCCATACTGCGAGGCAAAATTACCCGCCATATTTAACAGTCCTTCGAGGCTCACAACAGTTTCTGCGGCTGCATAAATATCGTCGGCGAAAAATTGTCCCGAAATAAAGGTCTTAGTCGCACACGAAGAAAGACGAAACCTCAGCCTTGAGATTGAGAACGTGTGATCAAGTGGCTGAAGATATAAGGTGGGGTGGCGGAGTGGTTAGCACTTTCGCCTCGCAGCAAGAGGAGCCGGGTTCGATTTCAGCTAGTGGCACTGGGTGAAAATCCGGAACCACTCCTTCTGCGTAGAGTTTGTAAGTTCTCTCCCCACTGGTTAAAGGGGTTTTCCCCCGAGATCTTCGGTTTCCTCTTCCCATAAAAACTTGCTGAGGTTAATGGTAATAGTTAGTGTGGCATGAAGGGCTTGCCACCACCCTCCTACGCATTGTAACCTGGCCACCTGTTACTTGATTACGCACAAGCAACATTGCTTATGTGGTCGAAGGTGGTGCCTTGGGTATTAGCTCTATTTAAAAAAAAATATATATATAAGGCAAACAGGAGCGGCGACAATGGGCAGCCTTGTTTTAGTCCAACCGTCGAAGAAAGCCAATCTGTAGAGACGTCCCCAAACCAATATCGATATATGACGTATTCGCGTATATTGCTCGTAGATGGTCCCGATTAACACTATCATACGCTTTATGTACGCGACGTACAGAGACCGTTTTTCCAAACGCGCTATCTCAATTAATTGAGTAAGGGAAAAGATATTGTCCGATTCTCTTCGACCCTTACGAAAACCGTTCTGTAGTTCTCCCAAGATTTTCCTGTCCTCGACAAAACCGGAAAGCCGACTTTTGAGAATAGATAGGTAGAGTTTTGAAAGACACTGCGAGATAGCGATAGGTCGCTGCGCGTTCAGGTCTTCGGGATCTTTATTCCCTCCCTTGAATATCAGCCGGATCTCGGTAGCCGACCAAGCCGTTGGAATAGCATTTGTCAATAGCACACGGTTAAAAACTTTGCATAAGATCTGACGAGACCCTCCGGGTAGAGCACGGATCAATTCATTTGAGATTCGGTCCTCAGCGGGTGCTTTTCCAATAAGGAAGTTCCCAATTGCGGCATCCAAGTCAGTCATTTCAATGGGGTCTAGAAGAGTGACTTCAGATACAAGACATTCCGGTATCAAATCCGTGTCACACGGCAAGATTGAGGCGTGTAATTCGTTAAGACGTGTTTCTTCAGCTGAAACGTACTTTTCTATGCAGATTGTGATATTCTTTTTGTCCGTGATAACAGTACCGTTGTCATCTTTTAACCCGGACGAAATTACACGAGGTCCTCATTTATCATCTTTGAACAGCTTCCAAAATTTTCTGGCCGCCAAGTTGCCCGCATTGCGAATTTCAAGCTCCATCCGATCATTAACTGATTTGATCTTTGAAGAAACCAAACGTTTAACTACGTGTTTTTTGTCCAAAAAATCTTTCCATAAAATATACTTTTCGATTTGCTCCAACGGAGAGAGATTTTTCCTTTTAGCTCGTCTTCGGTATTTCTTATTTACCAGTTTATGATTCGAACAGTTTCTTTCACTTCGTAATCAAACCAATGTTTCTGGAGACGGTTACGGAAATCAACTTTAGTATACCCAAGTTCAGTAGTTGCTGCACGCGCGATACAATCTTGAAAAACATCGTAGGAAAATTCCATTTGTTCTCGCACCAAGTCATCAACCCTTAGATCATAGGCCTCCATCCGTACAGGGTCCTCAAGTACGCCATTTCTTTTGGCATTGAACAATAATCGGCTTTTCATTTCTTAAAGAACTATCAAGGTATAGAATCAACGCATTCCTTTGCTGATCGCAAGGAAAGTTTACAGGGATCCTTTACACGGGATCGTAGATTTGAAGTCACGAACGTTTGAGACATTACGAAAGTGTCACGCGATAATAAACTTAAACGCGAGCCACGTTTTCAGTTCGTCAAATTTGCGCACGCTCACCAAAATTATAGAGACTTTTTTCAAAACCTTTGCCCTATATAGGGTTAAGCCGTAAAAAATCCGACACCAGGAAACTTCCTTCTTTGGCCGAAATAAACAACTTTACGATTAAAAACGCGCTGTAAACCGATTCCCGACACTTTAAAATACTATAATAGTCACCGACCAAAAGCAAGATCCGGGTAAAGACTCCAAAATTTTACGAGAAAATCCACGAAAAACCCGAGTGACATCTCAACCCAAGGCTGGTTAGTAGTGCTGAGGGAAATCGGAGAAGGGCGGGTGTAGGACCAATTGACCAAGGATAACTCACAGTGCGCCACCATCCTTGCGGGTTATAAGCTCCGGACAATGACACCTTGGTAAAGCCACAAATTATTGCAACCCTTGGGCAATTAAGGGCTGTTCATCTCTCAATAGTGAACACAATGAGAAGCACCTCCCTATTTACTCATTTCACTCCATGGTGAGATGAGTGCGCCCATTTCGGACTCTAAGCTCTTCGTCGATTCAATGTTAAGTTTTATTTCATTTCTTTAACCATCTAACTACGTAAATGTTACACCCACTTTTCAGCGACAGAACTAATCCGAGTTTTTGAAATTCATTTTCTGGCAAGTTAATTTTCCTCGAGGGCGTCGCTCATTTTTTCTAATGAGTTTGGAAAGACGTATTTGAGGTAATTTAAGCACTTTCTCCATACGCAGTCACCGCACGGTGGAAATTCAAGTGAATAGACTTATAATTTCATAATATTACCTAATTTATCAACTGCTGAGGGCACACTACTTCTAAACAGATAAATTATAATAGCCTCAAATACACAGTAAGTAAAGCTTGATTATACTTGTTAAAACCGAATTTGCAGAAGTGGAAGTTATTTCAGACACACACGACACGGGAGAGTTTGCCTCGGTTGAAAATAGCCATGTAAAGTCAGATTTCCAAGAGGTCCTTGTTCCGGAGGAGCGTTGCGAGAGTGTTCGTTTTCATTGAAATCTCCCGATTATCTGAATTTACCAAAATCGGAAGAGCCATAATGTTGTAGTTCGTGATTTATGAGAAACGATCGCACTTTTTCGGGATCAGTTCCGCCGTCGTCCGCAGATGCGTTGGCGCAGTACATGTCGAAATTAGGAGTTTCCACTTCTACCTACGATCCAAAATTAAGAAGGCGAGCCATATCTTAATACCTTTAAAAATAGAAAGAATTAAGGATAAAAAGCATGAACTCCAATATTTTATGTGGATAAACAATCCGATATTTTTGTCTCCCCGGTTTAAATGAATCTTATGGTAACTGGCGTTAGCTACGTTAAAAACCACTGAGTACGGCGTATTAGCAACCGCTTTTTCTATTTATGTTCTATTCCCATTAAACGACCAGCGTCAACAGTATTTAATTGCCCAAAAAGTGTATAATAAATTTGATAAATTTTAATTTTTTCGTCACAGTAATGCCGTTGCGCCATCTAACGCTATTTACGGGAAACGCAAATACCTAATCTTCCTCAAGCGTACACTAGATCGCGTTTGTCTTCCTCACTGCTTACTGTAATTCTAGAGGCGCCCGCAATCTAGCTCTGGCGCTAGGAGTAGGTGAATAGGGGTCGCAAATATTGGAGGAGGTGCGTTAGTTTTTCTCATAAAAAGAAAGAAAAGTAGATTCTTAAAGGAATAGTAAATAAATCGAGTAAAATTCTGTAAAAACTAGGGATGCAACGGTTCCACTTTTTTGGACTTCTGCTTTATCGGTTCCGGTTCTTAAATTTTTTATTTATCGATTACGGTTACGGTTCTTAAATTTTTAATTTATCGGTTTCGCTTCTCGAAGTTTAAAACCGATCGGATCCGGTTCCTAAACGGTTCCAGTGTGTTTTAGTATAAAATGATCTGTAAAGCCAAAATGTCATTTAAGGGCGAGAAGATATATTATATTTTCTCGTGCGTGAATTTTGAGCCACGCAAAACTGAACTCATGGACAGCTTGACCGTTGGCTCAGACTGTCTTTGAATAGAATATCGATAATGAACATCACTCAGTCTATCAGAGCTGTCAAGTAAGTTGTCAGAGATGTCAATCAGTTGTCACTCATCAAAAAATAAGTATAGGATGAGAGGGGTAAAAATTCGCTCTCTTCTCGGTCTTTAAGTTCATCCAAATTATTATACATCAAAATCGGCGAGTTGGCGTTGAAAATTAAATGGCTTTTATAATTTAATGTTTTTGTTAAGTGACTTCCACTTATTTTATTTACAAATATCGGATCCGGTTCTGGATACGGTTATCAAATTTCGATATTATTGGTTCCGGTTCCTAGAATTTACCAGGTTCCGGTTATCCGTTGAATCCCTTGTAAACACGCACTAACGTAGCTAGTGACAATCACCTCTTTGAAGTTCATATTCGCTTTACTTTAAACGTTGCCTACGTTAATCGAGGCCCGTGCGCGACTCCCATTTCCAATTTTTTTTTTTGGCAATTTAAGTCGCCGTACTCTCTCACCATGAGCGCTGTTTTGGACCTGCGTGACGTCACACATATTTGAAATCCTAGTTTTCCCGCCGTTTGCTGCAGAAAGTTAGGTTGCGTCGTCTGCTAGCGTTTTATACGTAAATTAGCGTTTTATCGCTATTTTGATGCCCAGACATCCAGTATTAATTAGGTAAGGTAATATTTATTGGTCTATTTTTTAATTGATCTACTGTAACGTGAAAAAATATAACTGTATTTTCTTTTAGGAGTGAAAAGGTAGTGCAATTGCGAGGCTTCACGATGGTGGTATGCATTGTACCTGGTTGCAATGAAAGTGAAAAGAAGATAAATAGAAGAAACCGGACGGAAAATAGTGAAAAACTTATTAGTTTTCACATTGTACCTAAAGACAAAGCGTTGCAAAGAAAATGGATTTGCAGTATTTTTAATAAAAGAGACTGTGACGATATCAGTGAGTACATAAAAGAATTTGCTGCCAACAGAGAATCTTAGAAAAACGATTAAAAATTAAATACTTAATTGTTACATAAAATATCGACAAATTTTAAGATTAAATTAACCAAACTTCCATTAAAAATATATTTTTATGATTATTTTTCGATTAAAAGCTATATTTATCTAGTTATTTACCGGTTAATAACGTACGATTTATAATGTCGTAGACAATTAAGCTTAGACCATCTACATATTTTTAATTTCTTCGCGTATTCAGTCTAATAATAAAATGTCACCCCCGCCGCTAATCCCACCTTCCCAAATAAAACTTACATAGGCCTATGCTGAAACCATAAAGTTGACAAATGATTTACATTAATGGCGATAGAATTTAATAATATTAAAAATGTTACTTAACCTGCTAATTCAAACTCGAAAAATATCAGCGTCCTTCCATTTTCATTATAAGCTGAAACCGCAACTTCTTCTGGTATCTGAGTAGAGTGAGTGGACTCGATATATATTTTTAGCTATACTTTAGTGCTAAGGGTAACACGATGGTGCAATTGTGAAAATAAATATATTGAGACTACACTAAACAACTGGAAATGTAATAATATTAAATAATAGTTAAGACATGCATTTTCTGATATTAAATTGGACTGCAAACCTTATAGGGTCTGTAAACCAATTACTTTATTATAAATTTTATAAAAAGATATACACAAAATTAAAATTTAAAGTAAGAACCGTGTCTCTTTCAAAAGAACAGGTGGTGTCAGCCAGAAACCTTAGACACCAAACGTAAGTAATTCTCCGTTGAAATGTGTAACCCAAGATCAACGAGTGGACAAAAACGCCATCTATTGACCAGATAATGAAGTTCAGTGGCTATTTAGTAATGATAAATCATGGCTTAATCAATCCGACTGAAAAACAATACTCACAGTTGATTCAATCGGAAGATGTCGAATAATCAATTCGGCATCTTGAATCCACTCTCTATTTCAAAATTACTAGTTAGATGGATATAAATAGATGTTATATCGTATTTAGATGACTACGTTCAAAATAAGAACCAGATATTATTGTGATAAAATTTATGTTCCAAACATAATTCATTTTTATTTTGCCAAAATAAGCGTAATTGTTAGATTTCGCTCTTATCATTACCTAAAAATTCCACAGACTTTTACAGAAACCGTGGAATGTTGACAGTCCTTATATAGTAAAGTTGTGAATGGTCATTGGTTTTTTAGTATAAATATTAGAGTTGGGGGAATGGAACACGTCAGCCGGGAGTAGTGGCGTACTCCTGTAATCCCAAGCGTGTGGAAGGCAGAGTTTGTGGATGGCCGTTTGAGGAAGACCACCAATCCCTCAACGGGTGGTCGGAATACTTCCGCCACGGGTGTCCCCACCCCTGTCCCCACGTATCCCCCGTTGGCGTGGCCGTTACATATATCTCGCCCTGATTAATCAAATGGACGAGACGACTGAATTGTCCCACACCTCACAATCGACTAACTAATAAAAAAATGGAAAAAATTATTTATTTTTGGAAATTTCGATAGGAAAAACCAGAACTTGTTGAACATTTTGGGCAAATATTTAAATAATAAACAAATGGTGGTGCGATAATAGAACGATAACAATAGAATGATAATATACTTATAATACTTATGATAATATTCTTGCCCTTTCGATTAAACGGGAAAAACTCGATACTTTAAAATTAAAAGCCAAAACTAAAACTTGTTTGACATTTTAGACAACGAAATATTAAAAAAATATTAACTAGGGACTATCAATGAGTGATATTTTAACACCGACTATACAGAAGATGCCGTTACACAACGTTAGGGGACTTAATAACCTCTATCTCATAACGACACACCTCGCACGCTCAGTGGCACGTTCCGATTAACATGTAACAGCTAATAATAATAAAATAGAGGTATTAAATGCCCTCAATGTGGGGTAGACAATAATATAGAAAAATGTTACATGAACAATATTTTTTAACGTAAAGGTTCTTCTTAATTCAAGAAGATACTAAAAGTAGCAACATTTCCCAATATCATAGGCTGCACATTTCATTTTCAGTGTCTATGAAATGCTAGGATTAATTTGGATTCGATTAAAGTTAGCTTATATATGGACACTGAAGTTTATCGCTTGAAATGTTTCTTTTGGGTTACGCGATGATTTTGACGAGATTAAATTTGAAAGCGTTGCTACGTTTAGTCACACGTTTATATTGGCTGACACGAAAAGTATCAAATGGTCTGATTTAATTCAACTGTCCGGGTATAAAAACCTATGTTACTTCAGCGTGGGTAGCTGAATCTTCGAGGTTCATCTCGCTCTTGACGATTTTTAAAGGGACCATGAAATTGTTTTCTAAATATTTGTTCGTTGAGTCATCGGAATGCACTGAAGTCCACGTCTCTTTCTTGATGTGTTTTAGCGGAATCACGCAATCGATTTCGAAAGATGGGTTTATTGAATCATGGGAATCTACTATATCGAGGTTCTCCATCTTCATCTTTTTTAAAGGGACCAAAAATTCGTTACCAACAATTTGGCTTTCTCTTTCGAGAGTGTGAGTCATTTCAAAATTTCTATGATCATCATTCGATTTGAAAACTGTTACATTTTCGTGACTGAAAGGCTTACTTTCAATATGTTTTCTTTCGTGCTGAATTAACCATTTCCTCTTGGTACTAGAAAAGTCACATTTGGAACATTTGTAGGGCTTTTCGACCGTATGCGTTCTTTCATGTTTAATTAAATTGCCCTGCACGCTGCAGGCATAGTCACACTGACCACATTTGTACGGCTTTTCGCAAGTGTGTTTTCTTTGATGAGTGATTAAGCTACTCATCTGACTATCAGCATAGTCGCATTGATCACAATTGTACGGCTTCTCGCCAGTGTGCGTTCTTTGATGAGTGATTAAGCTACTCATCTGACTACAAGCGTAGTCGCACTGATTACAATTGTACGGCTTCTCGCCAGTGTGCGTTCTTTCATGTTGAATTAAATTGCCCTTCATGCTGCAAGTATAGTCACACTGACCACATTTGTACGGCTTTTCGCCAGTGTGCCTTTTTTCATGTTGAATTAAATTGCCCTTCATGCTGCAAGCATAGTCACACTGACCACATTTATACGGCTTTTCGCCAGTGTGTATTCTTTGATGAGTGATTAAGCTACTCATCTGACTAAAAGCGTTGTCGCATTGATCACAATTGTACGGCTTCTCGCCAGTGTGCGTTCTTTGATGAGTGATTAAGCTACTCATCTGACTACAAGCGTAGTCGCACTGATTACAATTGTACGGCTTCTCGCCAGTGTGCGTTCTTTCATGTTGAATTAAATTTCCCTTCATGCTGCAAGCATAGTCACACTGACCACATTTGTACGGCTTTTCGCCAGTGTGTTTTCTTTGATGAGTGATTAAGCTACTCATCTGACTACAAGCATAGTCACACTGACCACAATTGTACGGCTTCTCGCCAGTGTGCGTTCTCTCATGTTTAATTAAATTGCCCTTCATGCTGCAAGCATAGTCACAATGACCACATTTGTACGGCTTTCCGCCAGTGTGTATTCTTTGATGAGTGATTAAGCTACTCATCTGACTAAAAGCGTAGTCGCATTGATCACAATTGTACGGCTTCTCGCCAGTGTGCGTTCTTTGATGAGTGATTAAGCTACTCATCTGACTACAAGCGTAGTCGCACTGATTACAATTGTACGGCTTCTCGCCAGTGTGCGTTCTTTCATGTTGAATTAAATTGCCCTTCATGCTGCAAGCATAGTCACACTGACCACATTTGTACGACTTTTCGCCAATGTGCCTTTTTTCATGTTGAATTAAATTGCCCTTCACGCAGCAAGCATAGTCACAATGACCACATTTGAGCCGCTTCTCGTTAACGTGTGTTCTTTCATGTTTAATACAAGTGAATTTGATTTTGGTGTTTAAGTTACAATATTCACATTTGTACGAATTTTCGGTCGGGTGTTTTCTTTTAGGCTTCATTATCTTATCGGAGGCGTTATCCGTGATACTTCAATTACGCTGTAATGAGAATAAAAAATTAGTGCTTGCTTGGCTTCTGCCGAAATCTGAACAATTACTTAGATAGTGAGAGCGCATGGTTACAAAATATACCCGAATTGTTCGAAATTGCTATACAGCTCTGAAAATTGATATACACGTGCCTTGAACTATACTCTCGACTACCTAAATTTTATTTTTCAAACAAACCGACTGGAAAAAGCTTTATAAGCAAAAAACGCCCTTGTTGCCGAGGACGAGCGCATCTTAGTTTAATTGTGTTTTTAAAATGTTATTTTCTAAGTTGCACCGCATCTCCGCAACTTTAGGAATAAAAAATGGTAAATCGCGTGTAGCTCACGTGGTAAAGGTGGTAAAGTTATGAATTTTTTTATGGTAATACGTGTCACAGTGCTACTTAAAACCTGATATGGAACCACATTGAGGTTTTTTTTTTACTTGATATTTTTTAACATTTTTCATTTTTCTCCATATGGAAAAATGGTAAATCGCGTGGATCTCGGGTGGTAAAGGTGGAAAAGTTATGAAAGTTTTTATGGTGATACGTGTCACAGTACTTCTTAAAACCTGATATGGAACCACATCGAGATATTTTTTTCACTTGACGTTTTTAACGATTTTCGTTTTTCTCCATATGGAAAAATGGTAAATCGCGTGGATCTCGGGTGGTAAAGGTGGAAAAGTTATAAAAGTTTTTATGGTGATACGAAAAATGGCATATCAGGTTTTAAGTAGTACTATGACACGTATCACCATAAAAACATTCATAACTTTTCCACCTTTACCACCCGAGATACACGCGATTTTCAATAAACTGGGAATGTTTTTTTCTACAAAATAATTTTTTTTTTAAATTATTAGACAATGTCCGATAAAAATTTTAAATGAGAGGGGGTCACTGGGCAAATGTCCGATAACTTTAATTTCTTATTTCCTGCCCTGGGAAGGACGCGCAAGGTAACTCTTTATATGGTCCTTTCCGCAGTGGCCTAAAGATGTGTCAGAAATAAGGACTACTTCGAAATTTTTATTGCGCTCTCCTTAGATGGCCTTGAACCACAACAAATAAGAGTAAAGACCCGCAGTTATTCGACCAGTTTGCAAACTATTTGAAAATAACATATACTTTTCCCCTCCCTTTCGAATATTCGACTATTTTATCAGGAAAAACGGATATTCGCGAACTTTTCGAAGCGCTATTCGATTTGGTATTCCATCGAATTACTTGGTCTCACTAAATATTTTGCACACCCCTACTGGGCAGGCAACTTTTTTCCATCGTTTTTAAAACAGCACTGCACAGCGGCATGTGACAACATTTCTTCGCGGGATGTCTATGAAGAAGAAACATTATCCCCTTAATATAATTACATTAGAAATAGCTGATGATTCATTTCGTATTTTGAAAATAAAAATACAATTAAGAAGTAAATGGGCGTCTACCTTTGTCAAAGGCAATATAAAATATACCAACATTTTAGTTGCATACGTGTTCTACTGCACTAATATATCGAAAATGTAGTTTCACGGAAAATTTTCTTAACAGAATGTTATTATTTTGAACAGAAACTAAACAAAATTTATTAAAAATAACGTACTAGAAGTTTTAAAAACTACTTGATATCTGACAATTGTTGTGCAATAATGTAACAGGACGGATATTAAATTGGGACTAAAGCTTCATTTTTATGAACGTCAGAGCTTACCAGTTTTGTTTTTTTTTTTTTTTTTTAGAAGCTCGTTATGAGCGATTGTAACGGGTGGGACAATTCAGTCCGCTCGTCCATTCGATTAATCAGGTGCGAGATATGTGTTACGGCCACGCGAACGGGGGGATACTTGGGGATAGGGTTGGGACACCCGTGGCGGAAGTATGACAACCACCCGATGGGTGATTAGTGGTCGTCCTCACACGGCCATCCACAAACTCAGTCTCCCGGACGCTTGGGATTACAGGAGTGAGCCACTACTCCCGGCTTACCAGTTTTAATCTACCGATGTCAACCTGCCAGAATTCTGAAACTTCGAAAATATAATATTGATGGTGCGGTGGAGTACCTGACAAAACAGAATTAAGCTATGGTCGTAACTACGGCGTAAAACATTAGAAACTGCTTTTAAACTTTAATAACATTACGGAAAAAATTATCTAACACACTAAAAACTTTGTTTACTATTAATAATAACCAAAAAAGCCAGAGTTATCTAAAAATACGAAGAAAAACATAAATTACAAAGAAAACTAAAACAGATGGCGCTACAGGTGTCTTATATTTTTCGACCGCGTTTTTTGAATTTTCTTTTAATTTACTAAAATTTGACATACAAAATGTAATTGAAACAAATATTATTTTATTGAAATTACCGTCAATGTAACTACAATGTAATCATATTCAGACTACCACCAAGAATATTGCGGAAGGCCGGCCATCCATAACAAACATTACCACATCTCAGCCCATATGACAGAACTCCAACGATACTTGACGTTGTATCTCATCTAGTAAATGATATTATCGGTTTGGTTAATAGCAAATTGCTTTTAAATAGTGTTACCCCAGCTCAAAATACATCTGTTGAGGTAAGCGAAACTCTAGGTAATATAGCGGTTCAGAAACGCGTAGTGTAGAACGAATTTGGTACCAGGAAAACTAGGCTAACTAAGTTTCATTATTCTCCCTTGGTAAAATCAAAGCAGTTATATTGCATTTGCAAGAAACCAAATGATGGAACGCGCTATTTCCAGTGTAGTTATTGTAATGGTTGGTTTCATTTTAGATGTTAAGGTCTTAGTGAAAGTCCAAATACCGTCTCGCGAGTTAAAGGCGATAAAAGCCTACAATGTCCCTATTGTCTTAAACACATCACGAGGCGAGGCATAGAGAACAGAAATCAAAATTGTCGGTTTTCTTCCCTTTTAAATTCTTGTTAGAAACTGAAGCATTCTCCAAACACAAAAGTATCGATAATAAATTAGACAGATGCGTTTCCATCATTAAACGTAATTCCGAAAGGCTCGTCTCTAGTTCTGATGTTCGAGAACTCCTAGATCATATTCAAGGTATGTCAGAAAATATTCTCGAGACTGGAAAAACTCAAGATCTTGTAGTGTTTTTCGATTTAATTATCGCTAATTATTGGTCCATGTTTGGTCGTGTAGATCTTATGGCTATTCACACCTGTTCCGTTTGTAACAATAAACAATTTTTAATTTTTGAGGCAAATTACAAAATTAACCCGAAATTAAACAATATTGTCGGTTACTGTGATCGGTTGGAAATTAAGTCAGATCGCGCAGGTCCTCATTGTAGAAAAGTAACGAAGCATTACGTTTCTACTCCTCTTATTAATCCAGTTTTAGCATTTAGTTTCCAGAGACTTAACGATAGGGGGCCAGTTGTCATTTCGTGTGATCGTAGTTTTAATTAGTGTGAATAAATGCAGTGTTAAAGCAATTTAATATGGAGGATCTAAACGCCTATTTGGCGAGGCTAATAGGATATTGAAAGGGGAAGCGACCGGGGAAGAGTTCAATAAAACCATTATTCTTTGTGGTACTTGTCACATGATGAAGGATGTCAGCCTGACAGTTAAAAAAATTTACAAAGAAAAAGTATCCTTCGGACTTTTCGCGTTTAGCGTTCTACTTAATAGCGTGTCTTTAGATGAATTCAGAGATAGGTTATACATTTTATTTTTATCCGAAAAGCGAAACGCGTTTTATGAGCTCTATTTCGACTAATTAAAGATTTTAGTTAATGTATAAGGGGATTTAAATGGTTCTCAGACTGCGGAGACAAACATGAATTTAAAGAATCTGACTTAGTGACAGCTAGGAGCAACAAACACAGCACCCAACACAAGGAGAACGCAACCCGTGAAAAGTCGTGCTTTTTCTCGCGTACATTTTTCATTGGTTAGACGCTTTAGCGCCTGCTGCCGTCAGAAGGGGAAATTCGGAAATTGTCTTCCCCCGCCCGTAAAACGTGCAGCGTAAAGGCTAGTCCAATGAAATTTGTACGCGACACTGCGTCAGCGTGTTTAAGGGTTAGCTGCGTTCTCCTTGTGTTGGTTGCTCCTAGGTGACAGCGTCTCAATCGAGTGAAACTGAAGCGGTGGAAAACTGGAAATCGCCAAGCCCCGTTTCCCGAAAGACATCGAAGAGTATTGGTTCACTGGTGGGAAAGACAACATTTTCAAAAATATGTGCGACAAAATTATCGAGAGAGCCCAAGCTGACGTTCTACAAAATCTCAAAGTTAGCGATACCATTCCGAATCCTAGCTTAGGGGGAAACATTTCGAATATATGCAAAAAAATATTTTCCCACGTTCGTTTTAGGGAGCAGGGTTTTAACGGGGGATTTGGGTAGACATTATCGCAGAGAGGTTCCGTCATTATACACTCCTAGAAAATATTTCAAAAAATGGTTAGTCAATTACATGGATCATGAAGCGCGCACTCAAGATCACATAGACGGTTATTATAAGGTTTTATAACATCAGTAGAGATAAGGGAGTGCGTATGCCGATAAGGGGCACCTGCGGGCGGGGGAAACGGGCCCCTATAGGGGCCCCCTTTTGCGGCAATATTCGGCGGGGTCAAAAGGTTAGCTGATTTACGAGGTCAATAGGTTATCTGCCCCTATGGACACGATGCAAACAGCCGTTAAATAGGTGTGAAACGGACCCCCTATAGGGGCCCCATTTTGCGTACATTTTCGGCGGGGTCAAAAGGTTAGGTCAATAGGTTAGATGATTTACGATAGGTTATCTGCCCCTATTCCGCAGGTGGTGTGGACTGACACGATGTTATGCAAACAGCCGGCCAGTCATAGTTAATAGCTGGAGGCACCCCATTTTAGGTCAAAAGGTTAGATGATTTACGATGTTATAACCCATAAAACCCAGGTGCTAACCCATTATAGGTCAATAGGTTATCTATGGCGGTGACACGATGTTATGCAAACAGCCTACCCGTCATAGTGAATGTCGAGTTGGTTGGTTTTCGCCGACAAACACTTTCGGCCCCCTAAGCGTACCGTAAAATAGCGGGCGGTCATCGGTAAAAGTGTTTTGGGAAAAAAGAGCAGAGTGTATACAAATTATAAGGTTTTATTAAGATATTTTTCGAGTACAGGCTGTATAATACGATTTACATTGAAAATACGTCTTTGGAAATGTATTTTATTTATATCATGGTAATTACGTCGATCTTCGTAGGGTATATACCAAAGTTCACTCAAAGGGTTGAAACGAACCATCTGAAATTAGCGTTTTTACGAGCATTTTCATTAAATGTTCTACCTCGAGGCGTTTGATGGTAAGAGTTACGTTGTCGCCGGGTCCCTCGGGGGTGGTTGTAGGTCCGCCGGAGATGTATTTTTCGGATGGCGGGATATCTTGGCCCTCCAAAGCGGCGGGTGACGGACAGTTGGGATAAAATTTGTCGTGTTCCGTTTGGGGTACGTCGCCGGTTTCCCAACTGCCTAACTGTCCGTGGCAGAGGTAGCATTCGACTATGCCGTCCGAGTCTACGGCGAAAAGTCCGGCGTGGGCCAAGTCTTCCTTGTTCACGTGTACGTTGTCCCATTGCTTGAACGTTTCTAGCCGACCGGTTACGGTGGTGAGATCCTCGTGACTAGCCATCCCGATTCTCTTTGAGCTACGGAATAATATTTCTGGGTCTAAACCCCAAAATGACGTAATCTATAAAAATGACTCACTAAAGATGACGTAATCTACACCATGAAACGTAAAGATTACGTAGATGCGTTGTGGTTTTCATAAGCCAGCCGCTATGGGAAAGAGGAAGATGTCTCCGCTTAGGCTACCAAAGAAATGCTGGATATGCTCGGAAATATACCGGTCCGTGAGAGGTTTCAAACAACATTTAATGACACATTTATCGTGTAATACAATGAAAGAAGATTCGGATCTGGCGTGTGATTGTGATGCGAGTGAATCGCTCCATTACACGGAGGCCGAGGAAATGTCAGATGATAAAATTATCGATTATCTTAACGAACTTATTGGGACATGTAAAAAGCGCGGTGCCACAATGGAATCAACCGAACCAACTACATCTAACCTGCCAGCCGAATTAAAAATGCCGACTGAAAAGGAAATGGCTGCTCTGATTTATTTTCAAGAATATTGTAAAACTAATCAAATTCATAATATTAAAACCGCTGTAAAGAAAATGTGAATAAACGTTTTTATATTGAATACATTGTTATTTTTAAAGGTGACCGTATAAAATAATTTTTACATTGATAAATTGACACTTAATATTTTTCTACCGTGGGCGAATGAATGGACACAATGAACTATTAATTACGTAATCTAAAAAAAATGACGCGAGCAATGAGAAATAACGAGTCTGATTTATAAGATAATAAAAAATATTTATTTTATAAGATGATATATTACAAAAATTATTTTTCTTTTACGAGTCAAAAAAATATTATAGTGTGATACAAAAAAAAATTAAAATGGACATCGTAATTGACTGTCTATTTCAGCGCGGTTCTGGGTAATCCATTCGGCGAAAAGTAGACTTCGTTCCAAAGAACACGGTTGTCGGGTGTTTAGAGTTTGATGTCGGAATAGACATTTTACTGGCGGGGGCGTATCAAAAGTCGCAGCTCGGGGACAGTCAAAAGTTTCCAAATCGTATATGGCGGTCTCAGTATAATCGGCTAAAAATTTACACTTTACGTCTCCTTTTGTAAAAATCATATCCGCACTCGATACCGCTGATATAAGGCAGGCGGGTAGTTTATAATAGGGGAGATACCCCGCGGTCCAGCAAATACCGTGAAGGTTCCTAGACACCCAGTCGTTTTGTCTTTTAATGGCGTTCGGAAGTTGTTGTACTGGATAGGGTTGTTCGAAAGTCCAAGCTTGAACGGCGGGAGGGGTCGATCCTGTTGATATAGCTAGTTCCTTCACGACAATGTCGGGGGGCTCTCCGCCGGAGCGCGAGGCGGATTTTCCTAGTAGAAAGTCAAATTCGACAACGGCCATTCTCGCCATGCCACCGACACGATACTGAGGGTTTAGTTAGGAATAAAAACGGGGTATAGTCGCGCGACGGGAATTTATACTCCGTTTATGATGACGTAACAGGTTGTTAAATTTTCTAGTGGCCATTATATCATTGTTGACGTCTCTTCGTGAAAAACCCTTAAAGAAGCTTTGGTGACTTCTACGTTTTGATCGGTGACGTATATAAATCACGCAATAATGTCCGCAAATGACGCTCGTTGTCGATTGAAGTCGCCGCTTGGTGGGCGTGATTTTTCTCGAATTTTGTTTTAAAAAAAGTTTAATGGCTGGCAAAATGGGCCGTAGCGCCAAAGAGTCAAAATACCAAGCCCGTTTTAATTTATCAAGGTAAATCGCGACCCAATGGCTGCCGGGTTCATCGTGGGGGTCCAGATTTACAACCAGTGACGCTGGAAAACTATTAATCTTATCGGGTAGACAATCCGAAGCGAATACGCCCATAAAATTGCGCGTACGTCTCAAAATGTTTAAAATCTCGGATCCGCGCATAATTACACGTTTTCAATAGAAACGTTACGATCTTTGTCTACGCTAAAGCTGGCTTGAAATTCGGCGAAAACTACGCAGCTTAACGTTTGCGGGACTGGTTTAGCGAACGAAAGCTCCAAACGCATCTGTCCCTGTCTGGAGGGGTTCCAATAATGACTCTCACCCGCGCTATGGTCGTTTGAAATGTCGAAGACGTAAAAAGCGTAGCCCCCGGCATAATCTCCCCGGGAAATATCGATCCCGGTGTTTCTATAATGAATTCCGCTACCCGTGAATAAAGTATGATAGGCTTGAATATATTGTCCCGCGTCGTAGTTTGGCGTAATAGGTTTCGAATCCACACCGTCAGAATCCACGTAAAGAGCTAAACTCGATAAATCTTGATGTTCGAAAGCGTACGGGTTTTTTGCCAGGGTTCCATTGTAGGCTTCGTGATCCACCAGCGCGACAATCAAGCGAACCGGGAGGGTACCCAAATATACGTTGGGAATAACTGTGTTTCGGATATTCGAGTTGATGGTGAATATTTTTGTTTCGGTGCGTGTAAAAGCGTACTTTGCTGCTGCTCGTGACAAGGCGTTTTCGTGAGCGATAAGTATTTTGGGTGCAATTTGTATTCGACGTACCAACAAGCTCGCGTCCGTAATGATAATTTTATAGTCAACCCCGGGCTTCGGCGTACCCATTAACGCAAAACTCGCTTTACTTCGCGATAGTTTAATACGTAAATCTACGCCATTAATTAAATATTTTTCGACATTGAGCGCGTCAAGAAACAGCGGACCAATTAAATCTATTTCTTTCGACTGATCCGTGAATCCTTTCCGCTGTTTAAAACCCTCGTTGGCAGTGACCGAATTCATTTCGCCGGGGGTATCCTTGTACCACAGCGCGCCTGTTAAATGGGACGCTTTGGCACCCTTGTCAAAATTTAACAAAGTTTCAATGTACGCCCGATAAGCGTACGAACAAGCTGACGGAGACAGTAAGGTTCCGTTAAGGTAAACTTCCGCGTGATTAAATAGCGTGTGCAAAAAATTGTTACACCCCCCTACAACATCCGACGGTAATAAACTTTTGCCCGCGTCATCGGCGACGATTTTAGCTTTAACAAGTAGGTACGTAAGCGGTAAATCAATATACTCGTGCCCGCTTCCAGGAATATTAAACTCGACGGTATCGCCTCGCAGCGACGAGATGGGTTTGAAGGTGGTCCATTTTCCTCCCTCAATTGACGTTTGGATAGGCGCGGATTGAAAAATATCAAGTTCACTTTTTAACGCTTCGCAATGACCCATAATTTTAGGAGAAAATATCAACGACCTTTCTAGCTCGTTTCCTGCCTACTAATGATTTTTTTCCACCGCGTTTTGGTCTTTTCTTAATTGTTTTAGTTTTGCGTTTACGTTTCCCAGTCCCGTATTGTTGTTTGAGATCATCGTACTTTTCTGTGAGGCGCCGTTTGGTAGCTTCACGTATGGATGACCCCGTCGAGACATCAGCCAAAACTTGTTTTCCCGTGGAGAGGGCTTGGCCCCCCAAAAATTTCGCCCCCCGTAAAAGAAACGGTTTCGCTAGCTTGTACAAGCCGGAGAAGAAACTCCCAAACCCGCTTCCGAATTGCCCGTGCCCCCGCTGATACGGCGATCCCACGTATACGTCGGGAATAGCGCCACCCGCCTGAGTGGCATAATATTGAGCGTACGGGCACGCTACGCAGCGTCTTTTTTCAAGAACGTGTCTTAAGGGCATCTTGGACGCAAATGAAGTTTTACTGTTAGATTGCCAAACTCAAAAGGAGCTGGTTTCCCATAAACATCGCGTAGATCTATTTGAATAGTATCAAAGTATTTCTTCTCAATGGGCACGTAATGCGGCGAAATGTACGTTTTCTCGATATGAGTACCAAATCGGGCTGATTCGTCAACCGCTATTATTCTTAACAATTTGACGAGCGACGAGCCCACCACTTGATCAGCGACGATATCGGAATAAACGAAGATTTGGGGCGGAATGTGGAAATTTAAGCGAGCCGGGTTCTCGCTTCTGCCCGCGATAGTTTTAGTTCTTTCAAATCCTAGCGTGTTGCTCAGTCCGTCACTCATAAATACGCCATAGGGGGTAATATTTTTTCCAACCAGCGCCACGTGTCCGTTCAGCGGATCGTGGGTAAGACACACATTAGCGGCGGTGCATAGCGCGGTGTCGTTTACTACTTTAAGTAAATGGTCTATACTCAAGTAATGCCCCGGAGGGATTTCTCGCATCGTCCCGACCATTTTAGGGTCAGACTGTCCCCCATGTTGGGCGGGATTAACGCGGAAATAGACGTAATTGTCATAGGGCAACACGTTGTAAAACGAAAAGGGGTACAATATTTCCACCAACGCAACTTCCCACCCCCCCCCCCTTTAATTCGATAGGTTCGGGTAATTTTATCGTGAAACAGGCTACCGTATTATTCGGAAATATCTCGAGATTTGAATTACTGGGTATCGTTAGGTAAAAGGCTTCGGACATCTTTAGCAGAAACCCAAGAATTGAATGTAGCCGGATACCCTAACCAGGAAACGAAATATTCGACTTTACCCTTTGAGCGTCGCTTCTTTAATACTTTGTCAATTGTATATTCTTCCGGTTTTATAACTCGTTGAATTTCTTTGAAATAAAAATATCCCGTGATGGGTTCGTCAGCCAAATCAACGAGCTTAAATTGAAGAGGTCTTTTAGTATTCTTGAAAACAACTTTAAATATTTCGGCGCTCCAATTTTGATCGCTGTATCCTTTTAAAAACGGTCTGGCAGTTCGGGTAATCCTTACGTAATCGCCGACTTTGATACGGCATTTTCGGGGCTTGAGGGCGGCTGGCTGAGACTGCCCTGGTTTGTAAATATTTCGATAAACTTGAAGAATATTTTTGTCGTTTACATCGAAGGGAGCCATTTTAATTGTCGTATGATAACTGGCGTTATACGAATGAATTAAATTGGGCAGCTCGTCGAGATAGCGTCGCGTGTTTTTATGAGTAAAAAAACGATACATGCGCTGTTTCAGGGTCCTATTAAAACGCTCTACCATCGCGGCTTTAACGTCGCTATTTTCGGAATGGTAATGTCTAATGCCCTCCTCTTTTAGGAGTTTTAAAACAGTCGAATTAACGTACTCCAACCCACGGTCGAACTGTATAGCGCGGGGCTTGCCCCGCTCTTTAAAAATTATTTTCAGGGCGCGGGCAACCTCAGCGCCGGTCTTACGTTTTAGGGGGACGGCAAATGCCACTCTCGAAAAGCAATCTATACAAGTAAGAATAAATGTGTATCCGGAATTGTCGCTCGCTAAAGACCGCATATCTGCCAAATCAGTCTGATAGAGGTCTAGTCTGTTTCCTACACGAATCTTTCGTCTTTGGAATTTTCGAATAACTGGTCTATGTAACGTATAGGCGTCGTGAGTTTGCAAAAACGTTTCAACATTCTCCCGAGATATTCCGAGCTCTTTGACAGAATCGTATAATTTTTCAACACCCCCGTAGCTAGCTGGATTACGAGAATCGAAATATATTTTTTCGAGTCTAGTCGTTACGTTTATCGGTAACTCTCCCATTTCAAAATTTTGGCACTCGGCGTTTTTTTTTTACGTAAACGGTTCTTAATAGTAGGCGACCAAAGTTTCGGTGACTGTCGAGGTGTCGCGAAAGAATTAGGCCCGACCGCTGACGGCAAAGTTTTCTTTCGTTTGGAGGAGGCGAGCGAAAGATGGGGGCCCGGGGGGGCGGAAGCTGTTACGAACGAAGTAGACGGTAATGGGGTGGTGGTGGGGAAGGCTTGAGGGGTGATTTTCCGTAGTTTACCCACCAGGTTATTAAATTTTGACCAACTCTGGGGTCTCGGCGCGTGGGGACTTATTAGATAATATACTAAATCAACAATATCAGAATCCGTTTGTATTTCACCGTCTAATAAAATCTGCCCCTGGCTGTCCCACCGCAGTCGACCGCTGTCCGAAATCAAATGATTAAATATCTCTCGGGCGCTCGCTCTGTATCCTAGCGGGAACAGATTGACTAATGTTTCGTAACTGGGCGTATCGTTATTTTCAATCGGTTTATTTCGAGCGTGCTTTTTTAGTAGCATCTCTTCGTATATCTTCCACTTGGTCCTGTCATCGAGCGCTTCGCTTTTTAAAATATCCGCCATTTCCGTGTCAATATCCGGTTTGAGTTGTTGATGGGGTGGCGTAATCGGCGCTAAAGTCATTTTTTTCGAGTACCTTAACATTTTTTATGTTCAACCTGTTAGGGCTCCCACGAGCGACGACACAATAGGCAGAAGAAACGAGAAAAATCCGGCACCTTTTTGATTTAATAATATTCGTTTTTTAGTTTGCCAGCCCAATTTTTTCTGCGCAATTTTGCGTAACGTTTTACGGTGTATTTTTAATCGTAGTTTTTGCCGCGTGGTTAGACGTATATTCCCGATAAGAGTATTATACACGCAATCAGATATTGCTTCGATCAACTCTTTATTGGCGTTAATTAAAATATTACGTCTCTTAACGCCCTTTAATTTGCCGATCGATTCGAGCAGATGTTTTTGCGACCTGACTCGTCGAGACATTGTACATCGAATGAATTCGACTCGCTGGGGGGGTGTGTGGTAACTAACCACCCTCGGAAAAAGTATTATTTCGGAATGTATACCGAGACTTGCTCGCCTGGGAAAATATTAGTTCTGATCCGATGTGAGTCGGGGCAATCTTTCTGAAGGTCGATCAATACGTAAGAGTTTGGTTCCTTAGTCGCGTCAGAAATCGCTTCGATAACAAAGTTGGAATTATCAGGGGCCATTTGGCGCGCCAAGCAATTAATCTGTGTTTTGTCCCGTACATTTTTCGTTAAAAGTATGTAGTGCGCATTGAGGGAAATTTCGCGACACCCGCGACCCTGATGAAATAAATTTTGACTTATGTAGATAAAGCTAACATTACGATGATGCGAGACTTTGGTGAACAATTGGGCAACTTCTCCCTTTTGACCCGCCCCCATTAAATCGTCTAAAACCGCCAGTATCCGTTTCGAGCCGTCAAATAAGTCAGGATCGGGTAAACCCTTATGAAATATAACGTTATATTTTTTAAGTTTATCGTATCCTGGCTGATCCTCGCCGTAAAACCAGTGGATTTCTTCAATTTGAGGTTCAAACATTTGTTTTAAATGTTTAATCAGTTTTTCTACGAAATATGTCTTACCACTTTGGCTAGGCCCGCAAAGTATGATGTTACAACTGTGATAAAAAGGGTACATTATCACCGCGTAGCTGAAACCAGAATGAAATAAAATGGACATTTTGTTTTATATATAATATTTTTATTTTTGACAATAACAAAACACGTTTTCCCGTGACACACCCCCTTGCCACGTGGAAAGCAGCCGGCGCGCTAGAGACACACCCCCCTCGTGACCCCCGACGCGCGCGGATAGCGGATCGAGAGAGAGAACGCGCGCGCCTCTCTCTCTCTCTCTCTCGAACGCCGAGACGGCGACTCGCGGAGACCGGCGCCTCTCGACCCGCGGCTCGCCCCCATAAGAGCGAAGGTTTTTTTTTTAAGCGCGTATTTTATATCCGAATGGAACTGTTCGGTAATTCGATAAAACCCGAACTTTATCCATTACGGGCCGATACGCTTTTTCCAAGTCGACGCTAACGAGCGTATGATCCGGAAGTCGACGTATTTGTTTGGGCAGAGGCACGGCAAAAGCCGCCGGTATTTTTTTTTTCTTCGTCAGTCACTCCTAGCATAGTTTTTAAATTTTCGCCGTTAATGATATGCTGATTACCGACATTAATTCGAAATCCTTTAACTTTCGTAACGTTAAATTTTTCGCCCGTATCCGGATTTTTCACCCAAAACGAGTAATTTTTTGGCCCGCCATACGCGGCTTCGTAAATAAACGAATTTTTTCCATAACCGGATAACTCGCTGACCATATCGCCCAAATAATGGCCCGTAGTTATAAGGGGTTGTTTCGAGACGTACTGGAGGGCGTCAGTGTCCAAATATAACGCGTTCTCTCCGACTATTTCAAGATATTTTAATAAAACTAATCTCGCTTGACAGGTTGTATAAGCGGCAATCACGCAATTTGTATGTTTTAGAGGGATTTCCGCTTCCTTGATGGGGGCTGATTTCACTAGAAGAGTCGTATCGTTGACTGTCAAAACCGATTTTACGTTGATTTCCGGATTTGATAGCAGTTCAAAGAACACTTTGGGTTCGCGAACGATTTCAGTTTTGGTCACAATGGATCGCTGACCGAGTTTTCTGGAAAAAAAAGTTTTAATATCTATCACGCTACCCAATATGATTTATAACCCCAATGGGGGGGGGGGGGGGTAATAAAATCCATACAGACCCCCACATGGAATTCAGCATTAATTTCGAGATGGCTCGAAGACCTTCGTTTTTGGAGACTTTGGTTGGGTCCAATTTGACCCCTTCATGACGTTCGAAAGCCGCAATGTATTCAGCCTGGGCTTCGGGGGTCTGACAATCTGACGGCCATCCGCTCGCCTCCACCTTGGTTTTTAGGAAACAGTCAACGTAATCTCGAAAAATCCCTCCACTGTCCGTTGCAGGATCGTATTGCGTCACCGTGTATGACCAGGCCTCAATTTTTTTTGTAATTTTGTATCCGCGATTTACCGCCCATCTTAATTCGTCGATTACCCAAACGCCTTTAAGCATTCTTTCGTCGTCAGAATGCTCGCAGTCACCCTGATACCGTAAATCGGCACACGTCCGGCATAGGGTAAACGTTAACTTTTTGTTAACGGTCCGATACGGAAGAATAGGATGGAATAAATTGGTTGGCGGGAGCACGTTACATAACAATAATCCCTCAAAATCGTCAATGGCTGGAATATCGCTACCGAGCAGAATTGTCGGATGACCAACGGGGACTTTGCCACTATAAAAAGGAAAACACACTTAAATATTTGTTTTCGTTATATATATATATTTTTCGATATAATACCGTTTGTTTATAAAAGGGTACAGGCTGCAAATGTCCACGTAGAATATTTTATCGTCGGTCCCTTCAACGTTACAGTACGTTCGTAAGGCTGATACTCTGCCCCCGAAAAAAGCGGCTCGCGGGTCTAAACGTTCAGTTAAAGTTTCCGAAAAATTAGAATTTTTTAAAAATTCATTTATGGCTGGATTTTGTTGTTTTTCCAAAATCCAATCGCACCCCCATTGTTGAATGACGGTATAACCCATTTCTTTAAGTTTATTGGTTGTCCGCATCGTGTTGGAAAATCGTGTATTAAGGGTATCGCTCGCGTTAGCGTATAATGGCTGGTTCCTATTTACAGAGTCCCCGAAGCAAGTCCTACAGCCGTGATACCTTTAATGAAAAAAAACCTGTTTATATTTTGTCTCTTCGAACTTTTTAAAATAATACTTACCAACAGCCCTGATATTGTAGAGCGTTTTTCTCACCGATTAGACCATCAATTTTAATTTTTCCAGCACGCGGTTCTCGACCATTCAGCGTTGACACGATGGTAACATTCCGGACATGCGCTTCCCAAGCCAGCCATTCTAAAGCCTCGGTGGATTGAGGCTCGGATAACCGATACAAATTAGCCGGTATTATGCCAATCGTTTCTGGCTCCAAAAATTTTTTCCTTAGTACGTAACTACACACTGACGCGATAGTCACACCCACGCTAAACGGATTAACTTCGCACAAGTCTTGAAATAGTTTCATAAACTTTAAACAACCCTTAGCTAATATGTGGGTATCTCTAGAACAATAGAGTTTTAACGTTTCGAGGTAATTAAACCCCGAACTCTTTTCGGTTTCGAGAGCGTACCATTTGTTAAAACTTTCGCGGTCTTTCGCCGTGAAATATTGGGCCCCGTAAGCTTCCAAGGGGGGCAGCGAGTTCTCCGAGACGTAGTTTGTTTGTTCGGGTTTGTAAATGTCAAAATTATTATCAACTACGTTGAATAGAAAATGAGGGAAAAAATCTTTCGTATATTCGCGGCCGAGCTCGAACGTATCCGCGAATTTCGACAGAGGAATGGGTATATAATTATACGAATCCGATAGAGTTAAATTGTGTAGTTTCAGTTGCAAGATGCGAGTTCCATTTATTATCGGATCGGGCTCAAACGAGTCGGCACTCTCCATTATAACTTGTAATAGGAGTTGCGTATCATAATTACTGGCATTATGTCCCAGCGCGGTCACTCTTCTTATCCGAGCCAGTGTTCTTAAATATTCGAAAAAGTTTCGCGCGGAATCTGAACCCAGAAATTGTCTTTGGCGAACGCCGCAAAATCTGCATGCTACGTCGGGGGTATCAACACACGCGACACAATAAGTTTCCGACACGCATAAAATGGGTTGATGAATATAACAGTTTTTCTTATCGGGGTGCCGTTTGGTTTGGACCGTTTCAAAATCGTAAAATATCCACATTTGCGTGGGCTGACCGTTGGAATCGAAACGTGGTGGGGGGTGTCGCGGGTCTTTTATTACTTGGATGTAACATTGATGTCCCGAGGGGGAAAACTTACGACAAACGGTACAATACTGTTCGGTACACGAATGCAGCTGGCCGTCGCGTTTAGTCAAATCGATTAGAATCGAACATTCCGTGCAATGAAATAAATTTTGGCATAATGATAATTTATCGCCGGTTAATTTTATTTTATGATGAGCGTAGCAATCGACACCCGTAAACTTACGTAAACAGTCGGGACATTTTATTATATCTCCGGTACATTTTAGGGCCCTGCAACACGCGAAACAATAGTCTGAACACGCGTGGGTGCTATCTCGTCTGTAGCCCTCTAGACACTTTGAACAAAACTTTTCTTTCCCGAATAAGGGTGCCAGATTTTTAACTAGATTGAAATGCGCCCCCTCGTTTAAAAGTACAATACGTTTTTTGTCCATACCTGCCCGTACTCTAGAATCGTACACCAAGGTCGGCCAGCTGTTTTTAATTTGATAGATTAAAATATCGTATTCTTTCAGATACGTTCTAAATTTTCTAATCGATTCGGGCGACGCGCATTCTTTATTAGGTCGGACACCCGATTTGGAGCATAGGAGGAGCGCCTCGGCTCGCTGAGCCACATTGTTTTCTTTGGAATGCGACAAAGTTTCATAGACCGTTTTTAGTCTTTTGTTTTCGGGCTCGTTCTGATATTTACACAGTGCCACACCGACGCAAAGAGCTCTAGCGAGACAGATTGAGTCGCTGTTCGCAATACGGACAATTGATCGTCTATTTCTAGAAAACAGGGCAAAGGTCTCTAGTCGTTTCCGTTTTGTACGGCCACCGCCCTGGGGGAGACGGACAATGGAAAAAGTTAAATTAACGGGTGCCAGGAAAAACGCTTCTTCCTCATCTGAATATATAGATTCGGATACCTCGTCGAGAAGGGCCTCGATATCAATTTGGTCACGTCTCCTAAATGAAATGGTTATATCGGGATGCGCCGCACCCAGCGCCGAACTACGGATTACTAGTTGTACCATGTCAGCGGGGTTTACATCGCGTAATACCCGTTCAGTGACCCTGGCAAGCCCTTCCGCTATATTATTAGATATTTCAGCTTCCAATTCAATTCCCGTCATATTGAAGTTCGGGAACTGTTTTTCATTCTGACCCAAAATTACGCAATTAGGGTCCTCAAAATCAATATACCCCACAATTGGGAAATCTCCCTCCGCCTCCCCGTAACCGCTTTGGTTAAGTAGGTCGTTGAAATATTCGTCCACCATTTCGACGGATTCACGGGGTTCAGCATCATCCACCGGGACAATTTCAGGGGCGTCTATAAAAAATAAATATATATTTTAATTTCTTAGATATTTTTCGGTACGAGAGAAAAAAACTTACTCTTCAGGTAGTCCAACACAGGTTCGTCATATTCGGCACCCAACATGGCATCCCACTCGAGTTCGAGTAATTCTTTTTCCCGCTTATTATATCTAGCTTCAATAATTTCGCCTAACCGAGGCGGTAATGCTTGATTAAATAATCGGAGTTCGGCTACCGTTTGGCACGCTTCTGGAACGTGGGGGATAGCTTGAACAGTTTCAAAAATTTCAATAACCGTCAAAATTAATTTAAAACTCAGACGGCTAAAGATTGCGGGTAACTTATTTGGTGCAAACCCCGGGTCTAAATTTAAAAATAAACATATTCCGTAATAAAATTGCAGTAGTTGCGGTACGGACCAGGGTCTATTTACCTCCAAATCGTCTAGAAACCAACATAAGCTTTCGCTATCCATTTTTTCTAGGTGCTAAGAAAACGACTTCCAACTTGAGAATTCCGCTGATTAGTGAAGTTTCTTTGACCGATAGGGCTCTATTTATACGTATCTTTTGAGGCTGTATAAAAATAATATCACGTCGTTAAGTCGAAACTCTATTATATAAAACTCGATTGTTTTCTAAAAGATGAGCCCCAATGTTTTTTAAGCCTATTAAATTTAAGGATGGATCAATGGCTACTTTAATGATAGCCCCATAAATTTGGTGGCGGTTCATCCTTTTATCGCTGACACATGTTGTTTTTCAAAAGAGCCGCAGAAAACTCTTTTGACTATTTTGACAAAGCTGGATGAATATACGAAAAAAAACTTTTTGACGGTGCCCTTCTTGTTCTCCGAGCGGGCCCAATTTTTTTTACGAGCCGCTGTTTTATTAGACACCAAACCCTTAGGGTGGAATCCTTTGGGGGCCACGCCGCTCGAGTCTTAATAGAACAATGTGGGCCCCTACGGTCTTTTTCTTTGAAGGGAAAATTGTTTAGGGGCTCTTTTTTTGTGTCAACCCTAACCTTTTTTACGATGCAAATTAAGACCCACGCGCGACTCCTGAATTTAACATGACGCGTCAAATCGGGTATTGTTAAAATAGTGTGCACCGAAATGTTTATAAAAAGCGATTGTTTTCACAGCTGTTTTTAAGCGTAGAAGGATGGTCATGGTAAAAGAGTTATATGCTCAAAAACTTTTAAAAAAAAGACGTTTCAAACTGTTAGATATTTTTTGGGGACAAACGTTTTGTTGAAAAATGGTTATAAATGAATGTTGTTGCGCGTAGAATTTTATGTAGCCCCATAAACTATGTGGAATAGATCCTCTTAATTATTGTATATATTTTTTTCATTTCTCGTTTGTATTTTTCATTTGTAAATAATTCCTTTCTATATATTAGTTATTTGTCAATATTTCTTTTTGTATATTTTAGTCATTTGTTTATTTTAGTTTTTTGTTTATTTTAATACTTTGTATGTCATTTGCGTTTTTATAAAATATATAACGTTTAAATCCCGTTTTTGGTTTATTGATAAATTTAGTTTAACGATAACTTCCGGTATGGAAGGTTCTATCCCCGCCTCTCCCGTTAGTCGGCTTATCGCGAACAATCCTAAAAACGCATTACTAATCGCGTTGATTTTACTTTTAATGGGACTTGTGGAATTTCTATCTCTTTGGTTTACCAATATGGGCGTCGCTATACACATAACACCGCAAAATTTGACTAATCGCGTGAGTCATTGAGTCAACCCATTACATCATCCTGATTACGTCATCAAATTATTATCGCTATATAAGGGATTCATCCCCGTCATCCATCGGCAGTACACTACAAACCGTTTCTCGAGCATCATGTCTAAACGAAGCTGTGTAGATAACGTTCCTGGGCCCACTAAAATGTCTAAATTTGATCCGACTCAGCGGAAAGTTAACCCTCGGTATTCACTTTCATCCGAGCTTTTCGTTACTACGGGTTTTACGTCTGAGCTCGATATATCTGTAGCTCTATGCAATAAAATCACACACCAGGTCTTTGAAATGTCTTCGCGCGCCTGGGATGATTTATACGGCCACTGGGAACAAATAAATGATCCACAAAGGCTGCCCTTTCGATCACCGTTCCCGCTATCTGATGCGCTAGTGACCGCCGCCATGTCTGACCAAAAAGAATTAACCTTGCAAAGTACGATATCCGAAGCGTCGGTCGTAATCAAAGCGCCGGAAACTCGAGAATTGGACCGACTCAAATATTTCATTAATTCGCACATTCAACTCCTTAAAGTGAACCAAAAACTCTTTGAATTAATGGGTTACGTTATAACCGATAATTATCGTAAAATTTACGAAATATTGTATAAAGAACCATGTGCACCCAACAATTTATTTCTATCGGATGAACATGAAAGGTATGATACCGTTGTCCGCTACGCGTCCAATTACGTAACAGCATTTAAAATTATTGACGATTTTAAAGAAACAGTGGCCAACCAAAATATGTTTTGTGTATTTAACTTTTACAATTTGTTTAATATGGTATCTACCAACCATAAATATATTAAAAATAAATTGTTTTATCTTTAAACGTTTTCATCCGCTTAATGTACTGTAACTTTGAATGTATAAATAAAACCTTATAATTTGTATACACTCTGCTCTTTTTTTCCAAAACACTTTTACCGATGACCGCCCGCTATTTTACGCTACCCTTAGGGGGCCCGAAAGTGTTTGTCGGCGAAAACCAACCAACTCGACATTCACTATGACGGGTAGGCTGTTTGCATAACATCGTGTCACCGCCATAGATAACCTATTGACCTATAATGGGTTAGCACCTGGGTTTTATGGGTTATAACATCGTAAATCATCTAACCTTTTGACCTAAAATGGGGTGCCTCCAGCTATTAACTATGACTGGCCGGCTGTTTGCATAACATCGTGTCAGTCCACACCACCTGCGGAATAGGGGCAGATAACCTATCGTAAATCATCTAACCTATTGACCTAACCTTTTGACCCCGCCGAAAATGTACGCAAAATGGGGCCCCTATAGGGGGTCCGTTTCACACCTATTTAACGGCTGTTTGCATCGTGTCCATAGGGGCAGATAACCTATTGACCTCGTAAATCAGCTAACCTTTTGACCCCGCCGAATATTGCCGCAAAAGGGGGCCCCTATAGGGGCCCGTTTCCCCCGCCCGCAGGTGCCCCTTATCGGCATACGCACTCCCTTATCTCTATCAGTTCCGAATTTAAACAGAAAGAGACGCAGTACGAAGAGTTAGTTGAAAAATTTAAACATACACCACAGCAGGAAAGGGGGGCAGTCAGGCATAGTTGGGAAAAATAAACCTCGAAAACCTTGAGAAGAAATTTTAGATAAGGGCTCAAAAACGGGTAGGGAAACCAAAACTGGATCTAAAGGAAAAATGGCCCAGAATATTTCGGTTAGAACATTATTTAGATATGAGGGAATATCTGAATCCGATGATCCAATTATCGAATCCAAATCTGAATTTCCCTCTTCCGAATTGCCCAAGATTTATTTTATTTTGTCAGAGGCTAATTCCGAATTTCCTGAGGTTAATAAACCCAAATTCTTCTTTGGCGACTACGAAGAGGCAATGTCATTTCTTACAATTTTTGAAGAGGAAGTTAAAGATTTATGTAGGCATAAGTTAAAACTAAAACAATTAAGAAAACATGGCATTTAGGTAAACGGGAAATGAAAATTATAGTGAACTCTAACAGCTTTTTTAATTGCTTCTGACTGTAATTTTTATCTTCCTGAAAAAAACATTTCCAAAACACAATATTTAGATACCTCATTCTATAAACGCATTTCTTTATTTACCGGTAGGGTCGAGTTCAGGAAATTTGAAGATGATCAATTGCGTTTTTTATATAGATAATTATCATAATATGCAAAATATGGAATTAACGTTAATACCGATTAACTTTAAAAACATTTTTTTCTATTTACAGTAAAAATGATAAAAAAAATGAATATTTAAAATAACAGTTTACGATTCATACTATGGCTATTCCATAAAGAAAATTCTTTATATAGGAAAGCATGTACAAGAATTACAGCGGCGTCGTCCGATGAATTTTTAGGGGGAACCAATAAATATGATTAAGGGCCTATATGCTAAGTGGTTAACAGGAAATATCCCTGCTGATTCTAGAAAAACCATAGATGATGTTCAAAACTGCCGCGATATCATTAAATCAGAATTAGAAAATGATAAAATTAATTTAGAGTAACATAATTAAAGTATTTTTAGATATTTTAGGGATTTCGGCGAAGATGGGAGCGAGCTAATAAAATGTGTCAGAATTTATAGCCCGGTGTACCTATAAGGCTGTGCGACCGTTTTTTAGGTCGGGTACCCGAATTCGTAACTCGATTAAGAAAAGTGCAATACTCGTCGATTATCGAGTATCGAAAATTTACATACTCGGGTACTCGAATACTCGAAAAAGCCGCATTGTTGAATTCGTCCGGTTATTATTTTTCCAAACATGTTCGGGTACTCGACTTATCCGATGAGTATTTTACTATTTTTTGTTTCCGCCGCCATAATTTCAACGCGACGTTCTCGGATATTACTATATTAGAAAAGGTTGTAACTGAAGGGAGGGAAACAATGATTGAAAGGTAAAATAAGTTAAACCCCCCTTCCATGACTCATTCGACAATCGTTCCGTAGTGCGGCTGTGCGATTTCAAATTCCTAGTGTTTAGTTTTGGTAAAATTAAATGGAAAATTTATAAATTAAGCTTATATTTAAGGATATACTTTGGTCATTGGTAA
Source organism: Leiobunum rupestre (assembly GCF_980474605.1). Classification (NCBI taxonomy): domain Eukaryota; kingdom Metazoa; phylum Arthropoda; class Arachnida; order Opiliones; family Sclerosomatidae; genus Leiobunum; species Leiobunum rupestre. The sequence continues at coordinate 25,563,305 of NC_143393.1, read as the reverse complement.
TGTTGCCTGAGCTGGTGCAGGAAGAAATGATAAATATCGCCAATATGATTATTGATTAACAACGAAAGGCCTAAAAATCCTACGGAATCATGAAGGGTTATTTTATCCATCTGAGAGTTGTTAAAATTCTTCAAATAAAGGAAAAAATCATAAGAAGCATTAAACTGGAAAATCAAGGGGCCTCAAATAAACGCCTTACCTTAAAAATTGAGTAACTGGTTTGAAGGTGCCTCAACCATGATCATATTTGGCCATGATGAAACACTTCTCCCAGATTTTAATGATCACATGTTTGACCAAGAGGTTGGTTTGAACTATATCATTTAAATTTCCCCATCCCTAAAGTAATTAACTTTTACACCAACTTAAGACTCAGTAAAATAGCGAAGAATATTAATGAGAGGTTGAAAAGGGAATGTATGTATATACCGGAGGGCCGCTACACTCACAGTTTCGCCCATGAATTTCGCCCGGGGCCGCGAGACCTCTAAGCACGGCCCTGCTAACAGTTTGGAGTTATGTTAGAATAATACATAATTTACTTTTTATTATAATCAGAATATTAAACGTTATTTTGAGTTTCTTCCCAGTAATTTAAATATCTAAATACAAATTACCACGTGAACACGTGCAAAAAAAGTATATAAGCAGACGATATTTCCAAAAATATAGTTTTTAGGAAAAGATAGAAGGCGCCACCGCCGAATGATAAAGTTTACGATCAGTGAAGAATTTGTCCCGCGAAACCCCGATTTCTTAAGCCGTAATTGGGAAAATGCGCTTCCTGATATTTTGTAACCCTTTTTGTGAGAGTAAGAAGGGTCGCTTTATACTTGGGGAGAATAGGCGATAGCATAAATTGTGTTGGTCTTAGCTAATTTTAAAATGTTCCCGGAAATTCGTCAAAGCACTGCCAACTTCTAAACATAGGGTCTGCATCACTAAGCCTAGGTTAAAAACATGTACTAGTCTCTAAGTGTTTCAATTCTTTACAATTTTCTAGTCCGAGACTTAACATCACAATAATAATACTAACGTCCAAGTCGTCGTTAAATTAGGTTTACCAAATTAATCTTTTTTCTATTAAAAAAGTATAAAAATTTAAAAACATAACTTACCACAAAATTTTAAGTATGACTTTCTTTAAAAGTTAAAGACTTATTTAATGAAGTCGCTTTTCAACGGTAAACTTTTAAGCAATTTTATAAACAAGTGACAATTTGATTGCGTTCAAATGTTTCCCGAAATAAATTTTACCGAGTATACCCTGCAATTTATGCTATCGCCTATTGACAATTTTGCGAACAAGAAGCGTGGAAAATCGAATTAGCATGGTTTCTCATTGGCTCCATACAACTGACGTCTTCCGAAATTTCGGGAATTTCAACTTACCAAAGTTAAAGCGGAATATATTAAGAAATGTCATTGGATCAACAGTTTTAGTAATATTCATAGTAAAATCGAGCAATTCAATTGATAAAGATATGCTATATAATATCACGAAAGTCCAAGATTTTCAATTGAAGTGACTAGGATATCAGGATGTTATAAATTATTACCGTCCTTAGTAGTATTTTATCTGATTTTGGTCATATTTTGACACTAGGGGGCTCTGTGCTGAACTAAACCTTAATTACTCCTATTAAGAACATTTATTGCCAAATCTTAAAGGACACCGCAAACCGTCTATGGAAAATGGTCTTTCTGCCAATTTTACTGAAATTTGGATATGATGTACTTTAGAGAATGCTGATTAAAAGTGTTGCTGGGCCGAAAGCTCAAAAATCTATCGCCAGAAGAAACCCATTCTAGCTGCGGGGACTAAAAACAAAATGAAAGGATTGCGTACACGGAAAATACGATAAAGCAACCTACTGCGATTAGATAGAGCACGGCCAACTTTGATGTCTCGCGCTACAGCTGCCATATCATTCGTTGACGTTTCTGTGTTAACCTATGAGCAAAAGATGTGTATGACGTCAGCGCCCCTAGCGGATTATTATTTTTAGTATAGTTTTTACATTGAAGTCAATATAACAACCGAGCGTGGCGCTGACCTCCTACACATTATAGTACAGTTTATAGGGGGAAAATCATTGCTCGCTGAATTTCGACGAATGTGTTGGCCGCTGTAGCGCGAACAGCGCGTGATCCAAGTTGGCCGTGGTTAGAGAAAGAGAGAAAAAAATCCGCGCACGAGAGCGGAGAATAGGCAAAAGGAATTAATTGAGGGTATTAAGAAAACAATAAAAAGAGTACGTGTGCGCAATCCTTTTATTTTATTTTTAGTCCCCGAAGCTACAATGGGTTTTTTCGTGCGAGTTAACGACATTGGCATGGCAATGCTGACGAAAATATAGATTTTTGAGCTTTCAGCCCAGCAACACTTTTAATCAGCATTCTCTAAAGTGCATCATATCCAAATTTCAGAAAAATTGGCCGAAAGACCATTTTCCATAGACGGTGTGCGGTGTCCTTTCAATTGATAATACCATTTTCCTTGGAGCAAATAACTTCCGGATTTGTAACAAATTCAAATAACAAATACATTTTTAAATATTAAATGTCCTACGACCTTTGTTTAGACTACGATAGCCCATCTCGTTTCGTGACGTCAGTAATCTAGAAAAATAAGGTCGAAAATCTAAAAATGGCCACCGTAGCGCGAACTTCACCTGTTGGTACACCTTTTTATCAAACAGAATATTCTATTTTGTAAATTTTTAAAGGTTTTCGATATCGTATAGTGTTTAAAAAGCTTTTTCACTCAAAGCTATAATTCAATTAAAAATAATTAAAAGGGATTTCGGTGTCAATAAGACATCAAACTTTGATAGTTACTCTACGAAAACACCCAAATCAAAAAAACCTAATCTACTTCCAAATTTGAAATGAGTGGCAAAACAATTTACCTGGAGCAATCCGGATACTACCATCAATATTTGCATAAATAATCTCTAGTTACAAAGTACAGTTAGAATAATAGACTAGCGGTTAAAATGGTATATAAATGGAATACTTCAACTTAATTTCCAGAACAGCGACCCAGGTCCTCTATCTAAACAGTTCAGAAATATAACAGCTGCTTCACATTGAAGATGAATTTTGTCGTTGCTGTCACGATCATTGTGGCCTTGAGTGCTTTTGTCATCTCCAAACCTCAAAATGAACCAGTACCAGATGGAGAAGTACCAGAAGACGCAGCATCAGTCCCGGGTGCTCTCGGAAACCCCGGTGAAGAAGGTGAAGAAAGCAGATTCTTCTTTGGGAGTCACAACCTACATATTGGAAACAGCAACGGAGGTTCAGGAGGTAATTGACCCATTCGAGTACTTCTTATTCAGCAGCTTGACTAATACCTAGAGCTGTATGAGTACTCGATGTTGATAATTTTTGAGGTCAGATATTCGAACTCAAATAAGAAAACTTTAAATACTCGTCGAGTATCAAAAATTTGCCCTAATCGAGTACTCGACAACAATTTTTCTCATAGCCAGTCGCCCGGGTAGAAAAACGGGGGAAAATCAAAGTGATCATCCCTTAAGTAAATAAGTTGTTTTGGTTTTCGTTTTGAGAGAGCTCGGAATTATCTTTGACGTGAGTGCCTGAATAATGTTCTAAAGTTTAGCGTTTTATTATTTCATCTTCTTTAATTTGTTAGTTGTTACCTAACATCCATGTAAGTAGTAGGCAATTTTAAATTTTCTTAATTACTCAACTACCCGAATAGAACTCATCAATTAGCCAAGTACCCAAACGATTTTATAATTACTCGCGTACCCGAACGGGTTTTTCTGACTAATTTGGAAATAATCGTATACTCGACAACCTGACTCGATCAAAATATTACTAGACTCGACTACCCGATGAAAAACCTTTGAATACTCAAAACCCGACTCGATTGAATTAAACCACTACTCGCACCAAGCGACGTTTAATGCCTTTATATCAGGTGGCCGGGCTACAATGCTTAGGGTGGTGCTGGAAAGCCCTTCATGCCAAAGCGAGCCAACATCTCCCTACACTATTATTATACCACCAGGATTACAATTGTTGTCTATAAATCACTGTTTACTCACTAGGTTACCCAAACCAAGGAGGATACCCAGCTCCCGGTGGATACCCCGTTCCTGGCGGAGGTAATTAACCGTTTCGCGTATTTCTAATTTTGCCATCAGATCTATAGATGTTAATAGTGAAATCACCCTTACTTTCTTATCAGGATATCCTAACCAGGGTGGATACCCAGCTTCCGGTGGATACCCAGCTTCCGGTGGATACCCAAACCAAGGCGGATACCCAAACCAAGGCGGTGGTAATTAAATGTTTCGAATACTTTATTTGGCCATCAGATCTAGAGATATTAGGAAATAATCACACTTTTTTTTATTAGGATATCCTAACCAGGGCGGGTACCCAGCTCCCGGTGGATACCCAAACGGAGGGTACCCCGGTGGAGGGTACCCTGGTGGAAACCAATTTCCGTTTCCTGGAATGCCGTGGGGGAAGTGAACTCTTCCAGCGGGAGGCGAACCCTGTCTAATTAATTCACGTTTTTATCCAGCACCTTTTTATATCATGTCACATTGTATATAAATTTAAATGTCATCCTTGCGAAATAAACTTAACGTTTATTGTCACTTACTTGAATACCATTATTTAACCACTAGCTAAGGCAGGCTGTTATATAAAGAATTATTTCGGTGATTTCAGTACTAGGATGTATCATTTATTCTCCGCTGCTAGGTGATGATAAACTGGGTTACAATAGTGATACAATCTACATTCCTGTTAATTGCATCTAATTACATAATAAACCGAAATCTAGTCCGGGAAATTTGGCGTTTAAAGAGTATACGAAATGCATTTAATTCCATGGTAATGTTTATTTACTAACTTGAGAAAAGCACGACTGTACTTAAATAATGAATTTTACAGTTTGTTTGTTATGGGAATGTGTTTTAATGATTTCCACGCCCATTGGAATGCACTGGGATGGGGTAAGGCGCGGCACAGTGTTGTCCTGGACAAGGTTGTCCACCACTGGGATCTCCTCCGTTGTTGCTCTCAATATTGAAGTCCGTGGTCTCCGAAGGATAATCAGTCCTTGCCTTCCGCTCCTGGGGCTGGGAAAAGGCGCGGGACACTAAGGCATTCTAACTAGCGAGGACGGAGATGGATTCCATCTTTCCGGAAACGTACGTTAAAATTTCACTTTTAAGATAAATCTTGTACACCTTCATCTAAAGTTAGGTAGTAAAATGCCAATTATTTTAAAATCAAATATAAGTGAAAAGTTTACTTAAATTAGATCTTATCAATGGATAAACCTATGGGTTTTAATTTAATTTAGGTTTAGATTATAGCAAGAAAAACCTGAGATGGTTATGGGTAATTGGATGAGTGAGACTGGTTGGATGATGGTCAAAGTATTCGCGTTCGTACATATTATACCATAAGCCTTCTTTAGTGCGATTAAAGCTCGAGAAAGGGTTAAAAACCCATCAAGTCGAGACTAGGAGTAGCACCAAAAGTAAATAGGGGGAGAAAGTCTGGCACTTGGGTTCAACCGCACGACGTCTTATTTGAGGGGCAAAATTTTTGGTCTTCGGAAATGACTTCCCCCTACAGGGACACAAAGGTATCGGTTGTACTCCGCCACGACGAAAAATAGTTATCTATAAAATACGTGAATATTAAACTTTTGCTTTCGATAATTTGGTTAATTTAGTTCCTTAATAAAGTAGATATATGATAGTAACTAAAACGCGACATTTTAAAAATAATAATACGACTTTTGAAAAGTAATACACCGTAACTAGAATAACGTTCACTTAAATCGTGGAGAGCGTGGTGCCATCTTAAAGCGGAGATCGGGACTAATTGGTATATCTACGATGTTAAGGCCTAACAATTTGCAAGTTTAACTGAAATAATAGCTATAGCTACGAGAATTTTTTGTTTATTTTACAATTGATATAGTAATTATTAATTCAAATCAACCGTTATCGAAGGAAATAATGGTCAGCATTTGACAGAGAGACTATTTGAAATCGTTAGGGGGTGACATGGTTGCCAGGGAATAAAATTCAAAATTTTCATCTTGAGCGCGGACCGGAATACCACAAACGCACTACTTCGCGCGTAATGTGCTATCCTTATTGGTTAAAAATATCACGTGATCACTAGCTCTTCAAAAAGGGTGTCAAGCATGGTGGAAGGTAAAATCTGAAGGCCGTGGTAGACTTTCTCCCCCTATTTACTTTTGGTAGCACCAATCGTACAGGTCCAAGTACGTAGCAAGGGCCTTCGGGAACTGAGCACGTCCGGGAATGTCCTTAAGGTACTCCGGAAGGGAATTCCACTCCTGTTGTAACAATAAATATTTCAATTTATAAATATTCCGATTTGATTCCCCTTTACATATAATCCCTATTTATTTATAGTTTATATAATTCTACTTCTAACTTTAATACCTACAGAATTTTCTACAATATAGAATACAGTGACTTTTACATTCATTTTCTTCCCATGCTCGTTTTAAACCGATCAATCGTCAGGTATGGACGCTGGCCGTCCTTTCCCCTTTTTGTCGGTTGACGGTTTTACTTCAAACACTCTGCGAGTATTTCCCCCAGGTATATTCGCAGGGTCGTTCTTAAATTGGTTAGAGGGTCTAATGGCCATAGCCCCCTATTCCCCGTATTGTCACTTTTGACCTTGTTCCGTATGTGCTCGCGAAGCTTCACTTTTGGTCTTTGTTAGGACCTACTCTCAAATCCCAAAATAGTTTTAATTTACAACCCGTTTTCTTTACCATACATACCAAAATAGTTTTAATTTACAACCCCTTTTCTTTACCATACTTTCGTTTTAAAGATGAGAATTGAGAATTGCCAAAAATGCCAGTAATTTGTTTTGTATAACTTCTAAGAATCTGATATTTCTTATTTTTATTGTATTTTACTCTTCGGAGTTTCGCTATCTTTAACCCAAGGGTTTAAGATAATTTATGGCTGTGTTATTGAAATATTGTGAAGTTAACCTTTGACCGAAAGGGGGTCACCAATAACTGGTACCCCTGGTTCATAAACCCTAGGTCCAACCCTACGTGGCCGATTGGCTTAACTAAAAGGGACGCCAAGAAGTGATCGGATCCTCTGGACATCACGAGCGACCCGGATTAAGAAAACCTCCTCTAACTCTTTGGTTAAAAACCAAGAGTCCGTCTAAAAGACAGAGAGATTCCTCATGCCCCACTAGGGTCAGCAACTCACCAATTTGCTCTGAATACTCAGAGATGTGCGGCTTCGGTGGCTTATTAAATTCGTGCGCGGAGCGTAAACCATAGAAACATAGTTTCTATATGGTAAAACTTAATAAACAAAAGTAAATAAAAAGAGATCTAAATGATCCACCCGTTCTCACGTTGCGTTCAACAATTAGTGGGCATCCTTCAACTTCGTTTTCACCATTCATCCATTTGAACTACTGGACTTTCGACTTCTATAGCAGCACATAAGTATTTTTAAAAATAACCTTTGCCTTTTGGCGACCATGTCTGTGTATATAATAACTCTTGTGTCCTTCGGACAAAATGTTTTAAAAATTTAGATTTATGGAAAACTTTAATTTAAAATATTGATATATTTCTTCTAAATAAATAATTTGGCAATTCTCAACCGTATGTAAATTTAAACTTAGACTTCCACTAGACACCTTTAAAATTAGTCATGCCCTCGCTACACCAATAGTGATGTTAAGCGAGTTATCCGGGACTAGATCAAATAGTGACGTTATTTATTATTGGCCTACTAATATATATTTTCAATTAAGGCCTACTGCATTTTAGAATTAAATACGTCACACTGTATGGAGGAGGGGATAAATGAATGTTTGCGGACGGAAAGTCTGAAGCCCGGAAGGATTATAGAGGCGACCCGATTCCCTCTTGGGGGGCGACGCCAGTCTTACAAGACCGCCGAGAGGAGGGCGAGTGCACCACAGGAACGATGAACCACGCTATTTACGATAATGAGACGCTTAAGACGGCGGCGCAAAGCTAAGGTGTCACATTTGTTGTTCTTGAGCACTTTTGTCATCGACGTACCCCACGCGAATCCAACGCTGGTCGCGAAGTGAAGGGCACGCCGTTGGATATCGTCAACCACGTGGACGCCACTTGCAGTTGATGGGGACGAGATGGCCAAACAGTATCGTGTTGGGACGGACATATGAGGTTGTGAGCCGAGATGGCGGATGTACTGACATGCTCGTCAGCTTTGAGGACCTGTGACAGGAGTGTAATCAGACGGTACTCCGTTGGGTCAGACTTGTCTCCACCCTTAGGGATCACCGTGACGTTGACCCGACGCCATTAATCCGGGATTTCTCCCGTGCCGTAGGAGAGCGTGAAAATGACAGTCAGAAAATCGGCTAAGACATCGACACATCTGCGAAGAACCACAGCCTGGATGCCGTCTGGGCCTGGAGCTTTTTGTGGTTTGACCTTTGTGAGCAGCTGGTGAAAGCCTTTGACCGAGTAGTTTATGTCGAACTTGGTGGGGCACGGGGTTTAAAGGAGAGGAACGGTGTTCAAATCGTGCGATGAGAAGAGAACGCCGGAAGGTGGAAGCCAGGAGATTGGCTGTGGCGGCTGCAGTGGTGTATGATTGCCCGGAGCAGGAGAGGTCAGGGACTCCAGTCACCTTTGCCTTCATAGAGACGAGCTTGTAGAACTGCTTCCTGTGGGTAGTCAGGTTGGAAGCCACTTTGTCGACATGATGGATACGAGAGGCACTGAGGGCGTATTTGACGATGGCACGATGTCGAGTGAAAGCTTGCGTGTTAGCAGCCGTAAGGTACAGCCGAGAACGATTATAGCGTCGCTTCGTGATACCCATCAGACGACGGAGAGAGGAGAGCCTCTTCGTTGGAACATGGGCAGCGATCACCTGGGTGATAGTAGTAGTGAGAGCGCTCCACGCCTCTGCAATAGAAGTGGTGGCTCTCAGGTTAACAGTGGCCAGTGACCTCTTCTTAGCAGCGAAATCGGCCTTGTTGAAGTCAGGGACGGAACGAGGGAGGATTCTGGGCGGGGGGTGAACCCCTCGGATTCTGAGAAGGAGAATTTCATGATCGCTGACTCCAGGTAGATGAGAGATGTCCTCAAGTAGGTTGTCGTCAAAGACCAGCACAAGGTCAAGAATATTGGCGGCCGCATCCTTGACCCTGGTAGGCTCGGTGACTCGCTGGGTAAGATGAGAGACCAACAGTGTGAAGAAAGCTTGAAGCCACTGACGAGGGACTCGTGAGTGTAATCCAGTCAATATTGGGAAAGTTGAATTCACCGATTATGATGAGGTCAGACTGGCCTTCAGTGAGGAGCCCAAGGAGATAATTTAGTAGCTTGGTGTATAAAGCCATGGTTGATGGTGGGTTATAGTTACAGCACAGCCGGTGGCTGTTGGAACCTTTGTTTACCCTGGCAGCAACCGCTTCTACGTCAGTCTTCAGGTCCAGGGGGTAAGACTTGAAATCCCTGCTAATTGCTAGACAGACTCTCCCACCTTTCACGTTCCTGTCCTTCCGGTAGATTTCGAAGTCAGGGCTGAAGAGCTCAAAGGATGAGATGGAAGCATCCAACTTGGTTTTGGTGACCGTGATGTAAGGGGATCTGTGCGTATCGATTTAGGCTCGGAGAGGAAAAGGTTTTGTCTTTAGAGAGTCGATGTTAGTGTACAGTAGGGAGAGTTTATCGCTCCCGAGTCACTGGGACGGGGTCTGGAGAACCGGCGAGTCAAGTGCAGAGCCCTTAGGCGCATGATGATAGTAGGCGACGACGATTCCCGTGGTCCAGTGTTCGGGTACAAAGGCAAGGGAGGCTTCGTGCGCTTGAAGGGTTACGATGAATGAGGCGAAATTGCGGCGCCCCTCTTGAGGGTCAGTCAGCACGGAAACGGGGTGAAGGTCCAAAGCATTAGACAGAAGTGTGGACCTTCGAGATAGGAAGCGTTTTGGTGTAATTTGCTGCGATCTGAGAGTAGTTTGCGGACAAGTTAGTACCCCATCGCGCCGGGGACGTTGACTAGAGGCTTTTTCACTCTTGGAGAAGGACACGCTCTCAGGCCAAGTATCCGGGTCAAAAGCCGCGTCGAGCTGGTCGGTACCGATATCGAAGAAGCAAGTCTGGGAGGTTTTCCGGTTCAGGGTACGAAGAGGTACTCCGAAAGGAGGGATGCCGTGGCTCTCGAGTAAGGCCTCATGTGCCGCAGGGGACAGCTCAGAGTGAAGCCTGGAGACGTAGATGCCGGTGGTAGCGTCAGCAGCCTGGAGACTAGTATCCCCGAGGGGGCGGCACCTTGGATAGAATGCCTGCGCGGCGGAACATCCTTGGAAGGCGTTCAATTCTTTGGTCTCCTTGGACGTCGCCCCTTTCTCCGGGAGACTAGCTATCAATCATGATGAGCATCTCCTGAGGGGGTGGTTGGGGCCGGATGATGACTGACGGCAGAAAGACCAGGATCCCGAGAGGGTGGTCTAACCCACCGGTTGGTAGGGGGTTTAGTGATCACCGCAAAAACGGTAAACCATTGAGTATCCGTCGTTCCTCCAGGAGTTGACGCCGGAGAGTTTGGTTTTCCGATTCCAGGTAGTCCACGGGTAGTCAGCAACCGCTTGTCGAAAAGGCGAAGTTTCTTGGAGAGTGGATATGGAAAATCTGCACAGTTGGAGCAAGCCCAGATGGCGGGGACCTTGGTTTGCGGACCCATGTTGTTTCAGGTCATATAAAGGGTGCAATCCAGGTAGCAATGCGGACCGTCCTCGGAGGGAAGCGACGTCTTGTTTGCCAGATTCATGGTTGGCAGGAGATTTCTCCCACGTTATTCTCAGTTTAAAAACGTTTGCGCAAGGCTTGTGCGCATTCATAATGCATTTCATGAAATTTATTTCAGAAATGCATAGTTGAGGTGCCGATTTGGAATACCTACCTATTAGAAAGAACCCGACCATGATCTTGGATTCAAAATAGAAGCTAACGCTAGTCAACTTCGACGATTTTTAAAATGTCCATTCGCTTAATGAACACTCCTCGAGTCCTCGTGACTTTTGAAATATCATATATTTTATTAAAACTAATGTAAAAAATTTAAGGGTTTAACTAATTCACATTTTTACATTTTTGTCACTTAGTTTTGAGATGCTGGAAAATTGCAACATCTATAGTGAGTTGATGCTAACTTGGATAATGTTTAGGTTTTGTGCAACCCTAGTTCCCTGAATTAAAGGGGACCTAATGATGAGAATCTAATAAATATTATTGTGTTAATTTTTTTGTTATCTTATTTTGACGGGTTTTTTGTGTGTGTAAATAAATAAATTTAATTTACGTATTGTATATCTTAATTTTTTTTTAAAATAGCCTTAAATATTTGCGACACACAATCATTCCGCGGTGAAAAGGGTCCCAGGTGAGGGGTCCGTATCAAGGAATCTTAGAGTTGATTCTCGTTGATTTTAAAAATCATGTCTTCTATTTGATTATGTGATTCTGCCTTAATCCATGAGTTCATTCTAATTCTTTCGTAATCCAAATATATTTTTCTGGTTTCACCTTCGATTCCGTGGATTCATTCAAAAAACCGTTGATTCTGCTTGATTTCAAGATTCTGCTAAGAGTCCAAATAATCATTCCGAATTTCCTAGTTGATCTTTCATTCTCTTAGTTTAGTCTGATTAAGGGATCCGCAACCTACGTGGCAGCTTTTGAAATTATCATCCTGATAATGATGTTTTGTATCCCACTACGCCCAACTTTTACCATTTTTCTGCAAATTAGGTTGCACATCCCTTTAAAATGATACTACCTGAAATAAATCGTGGGGTCAAACTTTACCTCTCTCGGAAGACATACGCGCCTCGCACCATCCCCACCGGCCTTGGAAGGCTTACGCCCCATCCCCAGCAAACTCGTTATGGATTTGTAATCTACGTAGTAAACAAAAGTTAAATAGAAAAAGAAGCAGAGATTCAGTGGCGCGATCTGTTTCATATCCTCCATGGTTAACCAAAAAAAGATTCCATCATTAGAGTTTGATTCCCGAGGTGTTTCCACGATTCTGGTAGGATTCCAGATTGCTGAGATGATTCAATGATTCGAATTTGATACCGTGTAAGAATCTACGATTCGGTTATGATTCTAGATCCGAAGATGATTCTTTATTTTTGGAAAAATTAAAGACTCCCGCCCCGAGTCCAGGAATAAGGGAATCAGGGCTTGTACATGATTTCGTGAAGTGACGGTCCCCTCGGTGCCAGGTCTGTGGCGATTAATTACTAATTTAAAGTGGTATAACATATATATTTTCAGATTCACGGAATTAAAATCTATCTAATGAAGGTTATTCAGTCAATATTTTTTTTTGTGCTCCAAGCTGTCACTATATCTTTAATATACGTGTCCGCTTAAGCTGAATTTCTAATTTTCAACACTGCTCATTATGTGTCGGTGGTTCTATGGTAGAACACTCGCCTGCTTAGCAAGTGGGGCCGGGTTCAGAACCAGCCAACGTTTTCGCAAATTGATAATAAAACGTTTACCTTTGACACCCTGCCATTTGAATGCTAAGACTTTTAAGCTAACCCTCAGCGCTCGGTCCGTCCCAAAGGTCAATAAATAGAAGTAGAAGAGTAGAAACCCCGTAGAACGCACACACGTCGCAACACGAATTTAAATTCAGGCGTTGTGAAAACAATATTTCAAGTTGATGTATGAGTTATACAGGGTGTTTTGAAATGAAATAGCTATTCGAAATCGGGCACCCTCTGAAACATAAAGTGCATAATGTAGTTCACGTTAAAAACAAGCAAATATATCTTAATTTGTGTGCCTATAAAATGGATTGCAAAATATCGGAAAACGTCATTTTTCGTAAAGCTTAACTTTTTATTAAAGAGAAAAGAGTCAACTCCTTTCACTTCTCAGATATTATTACATTTCACGGTTAAATTGGCATATGTTCTTAATATGTACACTTTAAATACTACTAAGGTATTAAATAATGATTATTATACATGAATATAATGTTTATCTAGCTTATAAATTGGAAAATGAGACGGTCGTATTGTGCTTGTCAATTTAATACTACATTTAGAAAAATGTAAGCCAAGCACTTATCTAATTATCATTGCGCAGAGGCATTGTCGTAACCAATGAGGTGTAACCGAGGTGCGACTATTGCTAGTTGAAAACTTAACCCAATACCCAGCCGAGACGACGCGAAATATCGTCGGCTCTGGCAATTTTTGAGAGCCTTCCGGGCTTCATAAACAATACAAAAATAAACAACCGCTGAGAAGGCCAGGTGTATGCATTCGGAAATAAGTATCGCACAAATCGATGAGCATGCGTTACCGAAGTATGTGACGCAGTTTCATAAATTACAATTCTAAGCACAAACCTGGTCGTGTTTACCTGCGTCAAAAAAATAGATATAAAAGGATGTACAATCTTTCATATTTACCCTTTAAATTGTTTATTTGTACCTTTTTCCATGCAAATATTAAAATACTCTATTAAAGAGATTTCGAAACCGTGACATTATTGAGATTGAATTATTGTATTGCACGTATTAATTTTGTGTCTCGTGATAATTCCGCAGGTTACAATGGCGGTGTATTTCCGTTTTCCCAATTCGGTGAGTGCCCTTGGGGAAAATGATCTCTTCAAAAACACACCTTCCCTTCATGATTTGATTTAAATCCATAGAAATCAAATGTAACATTTTAAAATTTGGAATAGAAATGGAGAAAGCGGAAAATATTTTCTTGTTATAGTTTGGTTTGAAATCCGAGGTTTTAACCACTTTTGTACATATGAAACTAAGTAGAGTCTTTGGAAATGCTAAATCTGTAATCAGTTACGTAACTACATTCGTGTAGCACAGCTGCGGGTTACATTCACGAAGAGTTGAAGCTGAATTACATATTATCACAAACCCCAAAGTCTGTAAGACCAGGGAGCACTAAACCCCTGGAGAGGTCCTGTTGGGTAGAATTGCTGTGAAACTAGCGATAGAAAGTTACCTATCCCCCAAATTCTCTTCCCCCGTTTTCCTGGTATAGGGACGGAAATCCTAAATGCGCATGCTTGTAACGTCATCATTGTAGTTCCGTTAAAAGGGTAAAGGGTTAATCCATTTTTGACACTTTTCTAGATATCTTTTCGGTTTAGGAAAAGGCACAAATTTAATAGCACTCATGAAACGTTCACTCTCGTATCTAGAATTACTTTCACATTCCTTAAAACAGCATTTTCTATGAAAAACCATTTTTAAATTTGCCACCGTCAGGGAGCACACCGTTTAAAAAGATTTCCGTAAGCCTCGCTCGTCTTGAATATTCTGCGGCACATGCGCAGTTTCCACCTACGTCCCTGAAAACAAGGAGGGGGAAAGAATTTGGGGGAAATTATAGAACTATCCCAGCCGGTAGCTTCTACCCAACAGGACCTCTCCAGGGGTTTAGTGCTCCCTGGTAAGACTTCGTATCTTTTATGGAAAATTATCTTTAGTCGTGTTACAAAGGCCTCTCCTTTAAACTACAGTTATACTACATTTTATGTTCTAACAGCTTCTGAGAAGAAGTACAACAGATGCCGTCGGCAAATGAGATATGAGCTTGAAGTAACATCTTAAACTGTCTAACGATTTACTACTCTTCGAGAGTTATTACTAGTCTTTGGAACTGTTTTTAGATTTGTTTGAAGAGGCGAGCCAACTATTCGGGCAAGTAAGTTTTTACGAATTAAGAGTAGAGAGTTTACGAAAGAAACGTACGGGGAACCAACGCTAGACTCGCCGCCGCAACATATAAATATAGATATATATACTAGCTTTAATACCCGGCTTCGCCCAGGGTATGGTTTTAATGAATTAGATCTGATTTGTACGTAAGAAAGGTAAACGCTGTAGCAAAAACGCAACACGTGTAGCAAAAAGTCCTGAACTACTTAAAAACCCCAACTAAACCTCCCCTTCTACGAAATCCCTTTCGTTCACAATAACTCCCCTTCTACTAATTTCACATTAACCCGTTAAAACGTTTAAAGGTCGGGACGGGCGCCAAGAACTCAAGAGAGGAGATAAGGGAAGCAAAGGGGTGGAAGTCGAGAAAACAATTTGAAAGCCGAGACCAGCCGGAAAAATAGATAAGGGAAGCAACGAAACGAAAGTCCAAAATCGAGTAAAATAAAATTGAATTAGATTAATAACCATGTCAGGTATTTGGAATTAGGCGCGTTTAGTTGGAAATCAGGCCCTGAACATTGAGGTAAAATTCAAAGCTCTAGAGCTAACCGTTACACGCACAGTAGGTTTCGATCAGTTTTTACTAGAGAGGGGGATGTCTATCCGGTGATTGAGAATTTCATTCTCAATCACCGGATAGACACAAAGAGCTTGGCTCCAGCCGTTCACCCGCGCCTATCCCGTTCCTCCCCCACCCGCGCCCCCATCTCAATCACCAGAATTTCTAATCACCAGAATTTCTAATCACCAGAATTTCTAATCACCAGAATTTCTATTCACCAGATTCTCCCGTTCACGGGTTGCTTTCCCCCAACCCCCATTCACTGGATACTTTATCTCTCGTTCACCAGCTCCTTTCCCCCCATTGCTTTCACCCCTTCTAATCACCAGTTGCTTTCCCCCAACCCCCATTCACTGGATACTTTATCTCTCGTTCACCAGCTCCTTTCCCCCATTGCTTTCACCCCTTCTAATCACCAGTTGCTTTCCCCCATCTCTAGGCAATAAAAACAACCATAATTGTTATCTCTCATACTATCGATCCCAATCGCTAGAAATTGGCTTTTTCCCCATTCGCTATAAATCGCAGCAGTTTGCCAGAATTAGTTTTATCTCTCCGAAATAATTAATGTACCCAAAATTGGACCGCCAGTTTATTATTCTTTTTAGGGGAATCTCTATGGGAGTTTAACATTACAATAAAGCTAAAAGGTCCAGTTTGGGGTACATTTGGTCCGAAATGGGGTACATAGGGCCGAAAATGGTGACTTTGGTCGTTTTTGGGGTACATTTGGTCCATTTTGGTCCATTTTTGGGTACATCCCTGCTTTCCCCCATCCCCATTCTCCAAAATTAGTTTTCCTCGCGCAGATATCTGGAGATTAGATTTTTACCCGTTTGCTTATCGCTTTCGAACCCCTTAATTTCTAATCTCTAGGCAATACAAACAAGTTATTTACATTTAATTTTTTATTTTAGAACTTTGTTTTACATGTTAGTAGGTACTATCAGATATTCCATTAGATGGTTATCTTGTACATTACACAATTAAAACAAATTAAAGTAGTTAAGTTTACAGGCATTTAAATGGGGTGAAACGATCTCCTGCAACTTAATTTAATTAAAAGTTCTAACTCACGTATTTGTAGTGTTTAGCAACAGTATCCTCTGACATCCGAGGGACAGTTACAAACGTCTTCTTCTGGTACAGGTGAGAAGCTTTTGTCAGAGACCGTAGTTGCTTTTGGCGTCGGGGGAATGTCCCATTCTAGCGAAAGGTACTTTTTTTCCGATGGTGAATTATCCCTAGCCGGACAGTTTGGAAAGAATCTAGCATGTTCAAGTTCTGGTACGTCTCCTGATTTCCATCCTTCTAATACGCCATGGCATTTGTAACATCGTACTTCATCGCCCCGCTGAATATAGTAGAATCCAGCCTTCGCTAGTTGCTCCTTAGTGACGTGCGGATTTTTCCAGTGACGAAACGTTTCAAGTCGATACACTTCAATGTCCATAGCTGATCTAGACCAAATACGTTCTATAGTTTCAAATGATACATTCTCTAAGTCTACATTTACCCCTAAGTCTACTAAACCTAATTTTATCAATATGGTTAAATTTCTACGCTAAAATTATCAATATAAATGCTTTTTTCAATATGCAAATTGTTTTAAATATGTCTAAAAATATAGTCTATTACCAAGAAAAAATAGTTACTTACTTTATGGGTAGAAATCCTTTGTCAAGCTGTAGAAAAGACTGAGCGAACCGTCAGCAGGTCTTTACTCGTCAATGTGCCGTAGAGAAATGACGCACGGAAGATTAATTTATTCCTATCTTGTTGAGAATAATTCATCACGTGATCTAAACTTCAAATAACCCTCAAATTCTATTGGCTGTCTCTCTCTGACAGTTTAAACTGCCTCTAATGATTGACGGCACATATTAACCCACTTGAGTATTTGGAAAAAACCCTTTGCTACTCAAGGAGAGTTTTGGAAATACCACGTTGACGATATCAAAATCGAGCTCTCACTTGAAAATGTTTACGGAAAACAATCCTCTTGGAAAATTGAGTTACGTAGAAGATTGCTAAAAAATGGCTATGTGTTAAGTTTTTTTCAATAATGAGTCTTATTTTTTACATTTTAAAGTATTTATTAAGAGTGAAAAATCCTATGACTACACTGACGGCATATCTTAAGTACCGGTGGAAAAATCCAGTGCTCAAAGTTCAGTTATCTTATTAAACGTGCGCGTGCACAGAAAAATGAACGAGTCACGTGATAGTAACTTAATTTCTACGCTAATCTTACCCCTACTAGACCTAATTTCTGTCTAATACATTTCCAATATATATATATAAAAGAATGCCTAAAAATTTCATTTTAAATATAATAAAATAGCCTAGCTGATTATTATTATTATAACTTACTTTTCAGCGTGACCTTCAATGACTATTCCCAATGCTAAGACTCTTTATTGAGATAACTAAGAATTGATTCCCATGACTACCCTGACGGCATATCTTAAGTACCAGTGGAAAAAAAAATCAATTGCTCAAAGTTCAGTTATCTTATTAATCGGGTGCGCGCGCACAGAAAATGAAAGTCACGTGAGAATCGGTACGTCACTGAAAATAGTGGAAGTGTCATCACTAGAGTTCTTTTATCAATATATTTAATTAAGGATTATTTCAAAGTTTAGATGGCGCCATGGTTCTCAAAGCAGTGATATTAAAAGATCTCAACGGGTGGAATTGGAGAAACGCTAAAAATATTATCGACATATTCATTCTCCCTAAGTATAAATAAATAAATAAATAAATAAATACATTCTTGGCATAGTAGTAGGATTTTAAGAAAAAAATTAAATACGGAAAATCAATTATTTTATTTTAAAGGTTTTGTGATTTCTCACCAAACAATTTCAACATCTTCAATGTAGGCTATCACATCAGGGGCATCTCAAAAATCTTTTTCCTCTGATCTCCTAGTTTCTGCCTCTGTCTTTAGTATTTATAAATATTTTCCTATCCATAAACCATTTCCTAACTGGTGGACATTGATAACACTAAAAGTTTACTTATAATAATATGCTGAAATACATTTTCCAATACGTAAAAAATTAAAGCTAGACCTAAAAACCTGTAAAGTGTAAATAGTTAAGACTAAATTTCTAAGCCTAGCCCATGAAAGTACATTTTCCGTAAATCATATCCTAACATGAATGCATTTGTTTTTTTTTTTAAAATATGCTAATTAATTTCGTAAACAAGCATAAATTTTAGTTCGCCCTTCCTCCAAAATATCTAATAGAGCTAGTACATTCTCGATAAATATACATGTTCTTGGGGAATAAGAGACGTTTTTTATCAAAGTAAGCCAAGTTTAAAGCTTATTGTCATTGGTTCCATAACAAAAACCACATTCGGATCAAAATAAATTTATTTATTTTATTTTTATACAGATTTTTTTTCATTTTTTTTGCCTTAATTTCAATTTTGGGAGTCGGTACCCGTTTCACCGAAGATGAAGATGCTTCGTTTTATTCAGCGTTGGGTAAATCGCCGTGTAAAAAAACATCTAGCATTGCATTAACTTTTTCCTCGTCCTCGTCCGAGACCCCTACAATACGTCTCTCGATCTATAAAGTAAAGAAATCAAAATAATAAGCTAAAAGATAATCCATACCTTCTATTCACTAGTTCAATTTATCACTGTCTCATATATCCACTATCGTACATACATACATTCATACACTAACTTACTAACGCTTTAGTCTCCGCAAGTTTTTATGTTGTATAATCAAAGTTTTGAATCGAATAATAATAATAATAATAATAATTAGATCAAAACAAATTTCAAGCTTACGTTAATGTATTCCCTTGAGTGAGGGCCCAATCTTTGAAAAATCTTCTCAATGACGACATGGGTAGCTAGATGGACGTCGATGTAACCTTCGTCCTCTTGCAGGTTCAATTCACGTAAATACCAGTTTTTATATTTTCTTAACATTATTTCTAACGTTCTAAACGAAAATTGTTTTTCGTTTGTCATATCAGGCTTAAAAGAAAACCTAAGAACTGCTTTAGTTACACGCATATCCACGTTATTTTCCATAGCTAATATTTAGCCCTTAAACTTGCTCGTAATTACGAAGAATGTAAAAATGTAGAATGCTCGCTCCTATATTTATGCCAAATCAGAAATCACTTGAAATAATAACTTCATTTGGTACTTAAAAAACGGTGAGAGGTGGGAGGAGGGGTTTGGTAATTTATAAATTTTTATAATCAAATGTACCATAGCAAAAGTATATAAATAATACAAGAAGTGCACTAATTATTATTTTCGCTCGCCAGGTAATTTCGTTTGATTTCCGTTTCGCACGGACGCAGATAACATGGTAACGCGACTACAGCGAACCGATAAAGCTAATTAATAAAATATTGTCAACCATTTGATATTAGAAATGTTAAAATAAAACTTTTACAGATAAATCTAATTTATAAAATATTGCCAATTGAGGGTTTGCAAGTTAGTTTGATTATAGGTTTTGAGTGTTAGAATAGAAATAACGCTAAATACAGGGTTAAATTCAATTCAAAATAAAAGACCATGACAATAAAAAATAACCTTTAAAATATAAATCGCGAAGAAAATGAAGTAACGCGACTTTTAAAATTAGTATAAAATGTTTAATCCCTCTGAAAACGTGAAAATTCATATAGGACAAAACCCAAATACATGTTTACTGAGCTTAGCACTCTACTTTTTCAATCCTCTATTCTCAATGGTGGCCTCTATTTTTACCATCGTCTGCTTCGTAAACTTTATGGATGCATTGGAAGGGCTCAAATTAAGCTAAGTGGGTACACTTCTTGTTTAATTTATATACTTCTAACCATATTAAAGTATCAATTTTAATAAAAGGAATTCAACTTAAGTGTTGTTTTGCTATCTGAAATTCGAAAACAAAGAAGGTAGTACAGGGGTACTTAAGTTGATTTTAATATTTTTTTTAGAAATAACTTAAGTATACAGCGAAATAATCATTAGTGGTATCTAATTTTTTAAGTGCCCACATACTTCTCATCTCGTATAAAAGAGGGTCATTTTTGTACTATAAAACCATTCCATTCCTGAAATCCGCTACAGGAAAAAAGTTGATTAAGCTAAGCAATTTACGAGCGACGTCCTAGCGTACTTGTAATTAAGAAAGTAAGTACTTAGTTTTACGATTTTGCTTAAAACTATGATTTTAAATCGATAAAGTGAAACACGTAAAGTGTCCCTGACCAAAATTGTTTCACAAACATCTGTACCGTTTAATAAGATACGAGTATGATAACGATTTCTAGAGCCCTATGTTCGATAATGATTCATTAGGAAAATTTGAATATAGTTTAAATTTTTAATTACTTATTTTTTGGTTTGACTACCAATTTGGAGGACTACTGTTTTGATTTTGATATAACTAAATTTGATTGGTTTTCGAAAAGTTTTCTCTTCTACCCCCAGCCCCCAGTTTATAATTATGATGTCAGTTGTAAATTGTTTTTTTCGAGTATAAAAAGGGTAAACAGAAAAATTGAGAGATAGTATTAAGAAAACAGCCAATTCGAATTGTTTCGGAATCGGCTCGAGGGACTAAGTACGTAGATATACGTCAATTGTAAATTCTAAACTTTGTATATATATTATATTCATTCATTCATTCTTACTAATTTTATAGTAATGGATCCTATTTCCATAACTTTGGCCTCGGGAAATGAGTACGTCGGTACGACAACCGAATCTATGATTTGCTTTCACTGCGGCGAATGTACGGAAGAATTGGCAGTAAGAGGCGGAGGACTCTTCTTTTGCTGGGGTCGAGAGTGCGCACATTATCAAATGGGAGTAATTTTTCGACATGGTAATGTCTATACCAAACACATCCCAGGGCATCTTATAAAGGAGTTCCCGCCCCATCTCCGCTGTACGTACTGTGGAAGAAGAGGGTCGAAGAGAAGCCGTCGACGGGAGGAGTGCTTAGCGTTCGATTTCATGGGATGCTGTCATTACCCTAAGCCTCCCAGAGACCGAACTGTAGTTCGTTTTATAAATAGATAAATAAATAAATAAAATTGCGAATAATTTACAAATAAATGTCTATTGACTTTTCTTCATCCTATAATATAAGTTTATTCCTAAATTTTTAAGCTTATTACAATAAGATTTCTTTAAGAGAGAGAGAGAGAAAAGAATTGCTTAAATTAGGAAGTAATAATGAATCTATTGAATCCAATGTAAAGAAAATGCATCAAGATATTAACTTGGAAAATCCAAAAGATGATTCACCAGTAAGCAGTATTCAGTTAATTAAAAATCATAAACAAAAACCGACTGATTACGGTGCATCAAGATATAATATTTGTATATCTTCGAAAAAAGGTGAATCTTTAAACATCAACAATGCGGTAATTTACTTATAATATATTTTATATGAAAATAATTAAAGGTTTTATAAATGATAAATTATATTATAGATTATAGGTGGATCTAATAGCAAAATAGTATACGTCCAGGTAAAGTATTGTTTTATTTAGAAGTTTAAATATTAAGTTAATGGTTTATTTTAGAATAACTATATGTTAAATGATTTATTTTATAATAGCGTTGATACATATGGTGGTAGGACAACATTAGAAAGTAGGTATATTGATTTAAAAAAACTATCGATTAATTAAACATTTTAATAATATTTTTACATAGCTTCGATAGTATCCAGAGATTGTACGATTGTTATTACAAAATGAAACTAATTTATTTTATAATAAATATAGGTAGTAAAATGCTGCAAAAACCTCTGACTCTACGTTCAATACGTTAAAATAGATTACAATACGTAAATATAGGTGAAAAAATACTAGAAAAACACGCATACTATTATTTTTTTTAATTTTTGGAAATACACAACATCCACCAGTTACTTCGCAATGACGAACTGGCTGCTCTCTTTGTCCCAGGAGACATGACCAATGAGTTGGCAAAGTACGGAAAAGACTCGTACATCCAAGAATTGGCAACAGGTGGCGCAAAAAATTACGCCTTGATTTATACGGAACACGTAATTTTTTGCGCCACCTGTTGCCAATTCTTGGATGTACGAGTCTTTTCCGTACTTTGCCAACTCATTGGTCATGTCTCCTGGGACAAAGAGAGCAGCCAGTTCGTCATTGCGAAGTAACTGGTGGATGTTGTGTATTTCCAAAAATTAAAAAAATAATAGTATGCGTGTTTTTCTAGTATTTTTTCACCTATATTTACGTATTGTAATCTATTTTAACGTATTGAACGTAGAGTCAGAGGTTTTTGCAGCATTTTACTACCTATATTTATTATAAAATAAATTAGTTTCATTTCGTAATAACAATCGTACAATCTCTGGATACTATCGAAGCTATGTAAAAATATTATTAAAATGTTTAATTAATCGATAGTTTTTTTAAATCAATATACCTACTTTCTAATGTTGTCCTACCACCATATGTATCAACGCTATTCTAAAATAAATCATTTAACATATAGTTATTCTAAAATAAACCATTAACTTAATATTTAAACTTCTAAATAAAACAATACTTTACCTGGACGTATACTATTTTGCTTTTAGATCCACCTATAATCTATAATATAATTTATCATTTATAAAACCTTTAATTATTTTCATATAAAATATATTATAAGTAAATTACCGCATTGTTGATGTTTAATGATTCACCTTTTTTCGAAGATATACAAATATTATATCTTGATGCACCGTAATCAGTCGGTTTTTGTTTATGATTTTTAATTAACTGAATACTGCTTACTGGTGAATCATCTTTTGGATTTTCCAAGTTAATATCTTGATGCATTTTCTTTACATTGGATTCAATAGATTCATTATTACTTCCTAATTTAAGCAATTCTTTTCTCTCTCTCTCTTAAAGAAATCTTATTGTAATAAGCTTAAAAATTTAGGAATAAACTTATATTATAGGATGAAGAAAAGTCAATAGACATTTATTTGTAAATTATTCGCAATTTTATTTATTTATTTATCTATTTATAAAACGAACTACAGTTCGGTCTCTGGGAGGCTTAGGGTAATGACAGCATCCCATGAAATCGAACGCTGAGCACTCCTCCCGTCGACGGCTTCTCTTCGACCCTCTTCTTCCACAGTACGTACAGCGGAGATGGGGCGGGAACTCCTTTATAAGATGCCCTGGGATGTGTTTGGTATAGACATTACCATGTCGAAAAATTACTCCCATTTGATAATGTGCGCACTCTCGACCCCAGCAAAAGAAGAGTCCTCCGCCTCTTACTGCCAATTCTTCCGTACATTCGCCGCAGTGAAAGCAAATCATAGATTCGGTTGTCGTACCGACGTACTCATTTCCCGAGGCCAAAGTTATGGAAATAGGATCCATTACTATAAAATTAGTAAGAATGAATGAATGAATATAATATATTTACAAAGTTTAGAATTTACAATTGACGTATATCTACGTACTTAGTCCCTCGAGCCGATTCCGAAACAATTCGAATTGGCTGTTTTCTTAATACTATCTCTCAATTTTTCTGTTTACCCTTTTTATACTCGAAAAAAACAATTTACAACTGACATCATAATTATAAACTGGGGGCTGGGGGTAGAAGAGAAAACTTTTCGAAAACCAATCAAATTTAGTTATATCAAAATCAAAACAGTAGTCCTCCAAATTGGTAGTCAAACCAAAAAATAAGTAATTAAAAATTTAAACTATATTCAAATTTTCCTAATGAATCATTATCGAACATAGGGCTCTAGAAATCGTTATCATACTCGTATCTTATTAAACGGTACAGATGTTTGTGAAACAATTTTGGTCAGGGACACTTTACGTGTTTCACTTTATCGATTTAAAATCATAGTTTTAAGCAAAATCGTAAAACTAAGTACTTACTTTCTTAATTACAAGTACGCTAGGACGTCGCTCGTAAATTGCTTAGCTTAATCAACTTTTTTCCTGTAGCGGATTTCAGGAATGGAATGGTTTTATAGTACAAAAATGACCCTCTTTTATACGAGATGAGAAGTATGTGGGCACTTAAAAAATTAGATACCACTAATGATTATTTCGCTGTATACTTAAGTTATTTCTAAAAAAAATATTAAAATCAACTTAAGTACCCCTGTACTACCTTCTTTGTTTTCGAATTTCAGATAGCAAAACAACACTTAAGTTGAATTCCTTTTATTAAAATTGATACTTTAATATGGTTAGAAGTATATAAATTAAACAAGAAGTGTACCCACTTAGCTTAATTTGAGCCCTTCCAATGCATCCATAAAGTTTACGAAGCAGACGATGGTAAAAATAGAGGCCACCATTGAGAATAGAGGATTGAAAAAGTAGAGTGCTAAGCTCAGTAAACATGTATTTGGGTTTTGTCCTATATGAATTTTCACGTTTTCAGAGGGATTAAACATTTTATACTAATTTTAAAAGTCGCGTTACTTCATTTTCTTCGCGATTTATATTTTAAAGGTTATTTTTTATTGTCATGGTCTTTTATTTTGAATTGAATTTAACCCTGTATTTAGCGTTATTTCTATTCTAACACTCAAAACCTATAATCAAACTAACTTGCAAACCCTCAATTGGCAATATTTTATAAATTAGATTTATCTGTAAAAGTTTTATTTTAACATTTCTAATATCAAATGGTTGACAATATTTTATTAATTAGCTTTATCGGTTCGCTGTAGTCGCGTTACCATGTTATCTGCGTCCGTGCGAAACGGAAATCAAACGAAATTACCTGGCGAGCGAAAATAATAATTAGTGCACTTCTTGTATTATTTATATACTTTTGCTATGGTACATTTGATTATAAAAATTTATAAATTAC
The DNA here is from genome assembly GCF_980474605.1 of Leiobunum rupestre. Classification (NCBI taxonomy): domain Eukaryota; kingdom Metazoa; phylum Arthropoda; class Arachnida; order Opiliones; family Sclerosomatidae; genus Leiobunum; species Leiobunum rupestre. The sequence goes on along the minus strand of NC_143393.1, from coordinate 25,538,068 downwards.
CAAACCCCTCCTCCCACCTCTCACCGTTTTTTAAGTACCAAATGAAGTTATTATTTCAAGTGATTTCTGATTTGGCATAAATATAGGAGCGAGCATTCTACATTTTTACATTCTTCGTAATTACGAGCAAGTTTAAGGGCTAAATATTAGCTATGGAAAATAACGTGGATATGCGTGTAACTAAAGCAGTTCTTAGGTTTTCTTTTAAGCCTGATATGACAAACGAAAAACAATTTTCGTTTAGAACGTTAGAAATAATGTTAAGAAAATATAAAAACTGGTATTTACGTGAATTGAACCTGCAAGAGGACGAAGGTTACATCGACGTCCATCTAGCTACCCATGTCGTCATTGAGAAGATTTTTCAAAGATTGGGCCCTCACTCAAGGGAATACATTAACGTAAGCTTGAAATTTGTTTTGATCTAATTATTATTATTATTATTATTATTCGATTCAAAACTTTGATTATACAACATAAAAACTTGCGGAGACTAAAGCGTTAGTAAGTTAGTGTATGAATGTATGTATGTACGATAGTGGATATATGAGACAGTGATAAATTGAACTAGTGAATAGAAGGTATGGATTATCTTTTAGCTTATTATTTTGATTTCTTTACTTTATAGATCGAGAGACGTATTGTAGGGGTCTCGGACGAGGACGAGGAAAAAGTTAATGCAATGCTAGATGTTTTTTTACACGGCGATTTACCCAACGCTGAATAAAACGAAGCATCTTCATCTTCGGTGAAACGGGTACCGACTCCCAAAATTGAAATTAAGGCAAAAAAAATGAAAAAAAATCTGTATAAAAATAAAATAAATAAATTTATTTTGATCCGAATGTGGTTTTTGTTATGGAACCAATGACAATAAGCTTTAAACTTGGCTTACTTTGATAAAAAACGTCTCTTATTCCCCAAGAACATGTATATTTATCGAGAATGTACTAGCTCTATTAGATATTTTGGAGGAAGGGCGAACTAAAATTTATGCTTGTTTACGAAATTAATTAGCATATTTTAAAAAAAAAAACAAATGCATTCATGTTAGGATATGATTTACGGAAAATGTACTTTCATGGGCTAGGCTTAGAAATTTAGTCTTAACTATTTACACTTTACAGGTTTTTAGGTCTAGCTTTAATTTTTTACGTATTGGAAAATGTATTTCAGCATATTATTATAAGTAAACTTTTAGTGTTATCAATGTCCACCAGTTAGGAAATGGTTTATGGATAGGAAAATATTTATAAATACTAAAGACAGAGGCAGAAACTAGGAGATCAGAGGAAAAAGATTTTTGAGATGCCCCTGATGTGATAGCCTACATTGAAGATGTTGAAATTGTTTGGTGAGAAATCACAAAACCTTTAAAATAAAATAATTGATTTTCCGTATTTAATTTTTTTCTTAAAATCCTACTACTATGCCAAGAATGTATTTATTTATTTATTTATTTATTTATACTTAGGGAGAATGAATATGTCGATAATATTTTTAGCGTTTCTCCAATTCCACCCGTTGAGATCTTTTAATATCACTGCTTTGAGAACCATGGCGCCATCTAAACTTTGAAATAATCCTTAATTAAATATATTGATAAAAGAACTCTAGTGATGACACTTCCACTATTTTCAGTGACGTACCGATTCTCACGTGACTTTCATTTTCTGTGCGCGCGCACCCGATTAATAAGATAACTGAACTTTGAGCAATTGATTTTTTTTTCCACTGGTACTTAAGATATGCCGTCAGGGTAGTCATGGGAATCAATTCTTAGTTATCTCAATAAAGAGTCTTAGCATTGGGAATAGTCATTGAAGGTCACGCTGAAAAGTAAGTTATAATAATAATAATCAGCTAGGCTATTTTATTATATTTAAAATGAAATTTTTAGGCATTCTTTTATATATATATATTGGAAATGTATTAGACAGAAATTAGGTCTAGTAGGGGTAAGATTAGCGTAGAAATTAAGTTACTATCACGTGACTCGTTCATTTTTCTGTGCACGCGCACGTTTAATAAGATAACTGAACTTTGAGCACTGGATTTTTCCACCGGTACTTAAGATATGCCGTCAGTGTAGTCATAGGATTTTTCACTCTTAATAAATACTTTAAAATGTAAAAAATAAGACTCATTATTGAAAAAAACTTAACACATAGCCATTTTTTAGCAATCTTCTACGTAACTCAATTTTCCAAGAGGATTGTTTTCCGTAAACATTTTCAAGTGAGAGCTCGATTTTGATATCGTCAACGTGGTATTTCCAAAACTCTCCTTGAGTAGCAAAGGGTTTTTTCCAAATACTCAAGTGGGTTAATATGTGCCGTCAATCATTAGAGGTAGTTTAAACTGTCAGAGAGAGACAGCCAATAGAATTTGAGGGTTATTTGAAGTTTAGATCACGTGATGAATTATTCTCAACAAGATAGGAATAAATTAATCTTCCGTGCGTCATTTCTCTACGGCACATTGACGAGTAAAGACCTGCTGACGGTTCGCTCAGTCTTTTCTACAGCTTGACAAAGGATTTCTACCCATAAAGTAAGTAACTATTTTTTCTTGGTAATAGACTATATTTTTAGACATATTTAAAACAATTTGCATATTGAAAAAAGCATTTATATTGATAATTTTAGCGTAGAAATTTAACCATATTGATAAAATTAGGTTTAGTAGACTTAGGGGTAAATGTAGGCTTAGAGAATGTATCATTTGAAACTATAGAACGTATTTGGTCTAGATCAGCTATGGACATTGAAGTGTATCGACTAAGGAGCGAAGGCTGGATTCTACTATATTCAGCGGGGCGATGAAGTACGATGTTACAAATGCCATGGCGTATTAGAAGGATGGAAATCAGGAGACGTACCAGAACTTGAACATGCTAGATTCTTTCCAAACTGTCCGGCTAGGGATAATTCACCATCGGAAAAAAAGTACCTTTCGCTAGAATGGGACATTCCCCCGACGCCAAAAGCAACTACGGTCTCTGACAAAAGCTTCTCACCTGTACCAGAAGAAGACGTTTGTAACTGTCCCTCGGATGTCAGACGATACTGTTGCTAAACACTACAAATACGTGAGTTAGAACTTTTAATTAAATTAAGTTGCAGGAGATCGTTTCACCCCATTTAAATGCCTGTAAACTTAACTACTTTAATTTGTTTTAATTGTGTAATGTACAAGATAACCATCTAATGGAATATCTGATAGTACCTACTAACATGTAAAACAAAGTTCTAAAATAAAAAATTAAATGTAAATAACTTGTTTTTATTGCCTAGAGATTAGAAATTAAGGGGTTCGAAAGCGATAAGCAAACGGGTAAAAATCTAATCTCCAGATATCTGCGCGAGGAAAACTAATTTTGGAGAATGGGGATGGGGGAAAGCAGGGATGTACCCAAAAATGGACCAAAATGGACCAAATGTACCCCAAAAACGACCAAAGTCACCATTTTCGGCCCTATGTACCCCATTTCGGACCAAATGTACCCCAAACTGGACCTTTTAGCTTTATTGTAATGTTAAACTCCCATAGAGATTCCCCTAAAAAGAATAATAAACTGGCGGTCCAATTTTGGGTACATTAATTATTTCGGAGAGATAAAACTAATTCTGGCAAACTGCTGCGATTTATAGCGAATGGGGAAAAAGCCAATTTCTAGCGATTGGGATCGATAGTATGAGAGATAACAATTATGGTTGTTTTTATTGCCTAGAGATGGGGGAAAGCAACTGGTGATTAGAAGGGGTGAAAGCAATGGGGGAAAGGAGCTGGTGAACGAGAGATAAAGTATCCAGTGAATGGGGGTTGGGGGAAAGCAACTGGTGATTAGAAGGGGTGAAAGCAATGGGGGGAAAGGAGCTGGTGAACGAGAGATAAAGTATCCAGTGAATGGGGGTTGGGGGAAAGCAACCCGTGAACGGGAGAATCTGGTGATTAGAAATTCTGGTGATTAGAAATTCTGGTGATTGAGATGGGGGCGCGGGTGGGGGAGGAACGGGATAGGCGCGGGTGAACGGCTGGAGCCAAGCTCTTTGTGTCTATCCGGTGATTGAGAATGAAATTCTCAATCACCGGATAGACATCCCCCTCTCTTTTACTTTACCAATACAATCCTAATAGGGGGGTTGTAATTTTTATCGAGTCAAGTCCTAGTTATTTCGTATTGTTTTGAAACAAGCATGTGGAGCGAGCCAGCTCGGCTTGGCTCGTTTATTTTCGAGTCGAGCCGCTGCTTTTGCTAGTTAAGTCGACCCGACCTATCAAAAAGTTCGTTCAGCTCGTGAACAGTCCTACTCGTAGTGGCGCTCACAAGGAGAGTACCCGAGGTGTTTATTGCCGATTTTGTTCAAAGTCGGGCGTAATGTAGACCTATATGATATATGAAATTTCCCAAAAGGAGACGTTGCACTACCCATTCGTTTTGCTATAGCAACCGAAAATGTTTTTGATCACTTAAAACAATAAAATCTCCATTTAAAAAAGCATGGGATTTTCTCGGTTTCACAGGGTCCTAGCTACGAAAATTTTGAAAAATTTTGAAAATCACGAAATGTGTAATTTGGACCACATTTAGGTAAATTTCATAAAGTTTGGGTAAATTGAAACATTTTTATGGTAAATTTGTAACAAATTTTGGGTAAAATAAGGGAAAAATCTTATTTTGGTTGTAAGTGGTCAAAAACATTTTCGGTTGCCATGGCAAATCGAATGGTTAGTGCAACGTCTCCTTTTGGGAAATTTCATATCTCATATAGGTCCACATTACGGCCGACTTTGAACTAAATCGGCAATAAACACCTCGGGTACTCTCCTTGTCAGTCAACTTTAACCATAAGCTTATCACCCCTAAGTTTGAAACGCGCATAGCGCCCTTTGTACCACCACTGGACGGGCGAAAAAGAAGAAATCAGGCGATAGTATCGGCACCTGGTATAGATAAATTGAAGCTTCTTGCTTCCCCCTTTTCTCTCTACGCACCTCTCTCTTACTAAAGCAGCTGGCATCATGCATTGCGGGACGCGTTACTTTTCTCTTTCCAGTCGCCGGGTGGATTTGGCGCTGTACTTTCGCCAGTCGTTAGCTTGAACCAACACTGCCTTTCGATTCAAACTTAGGGGTGATAGGCTTTAACCGAACCCACGCGGTCATTTTATTTCAAGTTAACGTATAGTTATCTTATTTTATTTTACAATTAGATATTTTTTTATTATAATAATTGCGTGAAGTGGTTCTATAATGACTTTTATAAATAATTTTTGGAGTTATTTAAAGGGAGTTTAACCCTAGCAGGGAAGATCAAGCTTCCGTCAATTCTCACCAGTGGCGCGACAGTCTAGAACGTAAAAATTCCAATTTCCCATCCTGCTACTAAATGCATAGAACTTTCGATGAGTTGTTATCATTTAAAACGTGTATGTTAGACATTTGTTGGGTAAACTCAAAATTTTATTATAGGTCTACTGTTTGATTCTCAAATCAATTTGGAATTGCACTTTTGATAAAATGTTGCAAATAACATAATTAGAAAGACTATTGACTCTGTCAAAGATAAAGAATTTTTGGGCCCTCGAGCCAGCAGCGCAGTATTTCCAAGAGCCCAAATTTTGGCAAAAATTTAAAACAAATGGGCCGTTTCAAATAATATTAATATTTTTGTAATAAGGAACTAATGGAGAGTGACGCAGCACCAAAAGGATTTAGCTGCGACCCCTAGCGGTGAAGTTACCTTCCCTGAAGGAACACATGCTTTTCGTAGGTATCATTCGATAAGTCTTAGCAGATTTGGAACGTGAAAAAAAATCAGTAAAAGTTATTTCAAACAATAGTTACTAGTTTAAGGGTTAGAAAAGGCCATTTTGGAGCATGTTAAACGCGAATTATTCCGAGAGACGCTTGTAGATAATTATAATTTTTTCAACGTTTATTAGTAAACGTAACAAATTTTAGTCCATTTAATAAATTTTAAGTTTTCCTTCGCAACCTTTGGAGAAAATTGGGTTTTAAAATTTAGAAATCAGGAACTGATTTTGTGAATTCATAACATAATTTTCGTGTTGATTTCTGATTTTTCCCAGATTTCGGGATTTTTAAGTTGTTTTCTAGATATCTAAAATCATTTTTCTCTAGAGTGTACGGGATTTGAACGAATTTCAGACCCCTCAAATATATATAAAACTGTCATTTTTATGGTCACCACCAAGTGGTAAGTTACTATTTCTCAGAGTTTTCTCTAAAGTTTATTGAATATAAAACACATTAATGACCGAATCCGGATTTATGGCTGTGTTAGAAAACGAAAAAAATTGTAGAACAATCGAAAAAGGGCCTATACGTATTTGACACAGTGGAATATTCTAACGCTACTAGCACCAATTATAATATTTAGTTGGATATGATTGCGCTTTTAATTTCCTAAAATAAAACGTTCTTTTTATTTTAGCGTCTGTTATTGGGCATTAAGAAAACATATTCTTCAAAAATACAACTTTTGGTACATTTTATGAGGGTATTTTCTTCTACGTTATTACTATCCCACCAGAATTCTCCTCCACTTCAGTCAAATTCCACGTAATTCCGATTCCCTAATTTTCTATTTTTGAACCCCGTCTACTTTATTCAGATTCCAGATCCCTTTTCATCTACTTATCATTCTACATTTTCCCGATTCCTTCCCGTCCTTCCCTATTTATTCCCATGTTATTTATTTCCCACGTTATACAACAGTTTTAGCTCCCGGCCCGACCCAACAATTTTAAGTAAATTCTAGTTTATTAACGTTCTTAAGTAGGCCTGTTACATAATCTATCTATTCAATTGATTCGTGGAAATTCGCTTAGATATAAATTTGCAATTTTTTAGCCGTTAATTTGTTTTACGTTTACAAAACATCTAATTTTAATTTTAATTATCTTACTACAAGTCACTTAAATCACAAAGCCAAAAGGGTTGAAAATTGTTCAAAGAAGAGTTAAAGGGGAACGGCCAAGGTTTTCCAAATATGGCCCTATTTCCGTATCAAAAGATTAACAAAACGTTCAATATACTAACACGTACCTTTTTATTTCGTTGCCCCAAGGGGGGGGGAAACGAAATTATAGTTTCCCTCTGAATCGGGTCGACTTGGATAGGGGTGTTGGATAGGATTACCTCGCCGTGTTCGTAAAGGCGCGAGTTCAGTGGAGTTTGCGGTTGAGGCTGTGAAGGGCGCTCCGGGGGTAACGTCAGAGTCTTGGCCGACTGATCAAGGGGTAGTGGTGGGAGGGAGCAGGTCACCTCGTACTAGCCGCAAAGGCACTTTTCGAGGGTCAAAGTTTAACGCAACAACTTCGAGGTAAGCCTGCCCCCTCCGCTTTTCGTTCCGCTTGGCGCCATCGTTCCATCGTTTCACTTGGCGCCGTCGCGGCGGGTTGACCTTGTAGAAGACTATGCTACGAAAGTTTCAAAAATTCTCCGTTAACACCGCCGAAGCGGCGCTGCGGTTGTTAAATCGCTGTCATGTTTATTACTTAACTTAAATATTACTTAAATATAAAAGCTCTTGGTTTAAAAGTTATTTGAATATTTTTTAAGTTATTAGAATATTTTTTTAAGTAACGTAATATCATTAAACATAGATGGCGATAGCGTCACTAACTTTTACTTTTCAAACTTTATCTCTCAAACGCGTTTCCTGGTCAAGGGGTTATTCCCCCCTTTCCGACGCCGAGAGGAAAGGGGCGAGAACCGCTTGCGCGGCCTGTGTTCAGTGATTTTCTTACGTTGTAAACATTAGTGCCTGGTAGCATATCTCAGATTTATAAAACGTTTGCGCGGCCTGTGTTCAGTGAAGTGAGTAGTGCGTTGTGAAGTCAATATTTGGCCAATGTGCGTTTTCTTCTCACGAGGACAAGCTGGAATTTTGATGGTTTAAGCCCGTCATTCAGGCTGTATTTCTTATACTTCATATGAAACAGTTTGGTTTTTATATTTTAATTTTTTATTCGTATTTCTATTTTTCTTAATTTGTTTTTCGTTGTTTTTGGATTCTTGTTTTTTTTGGATTTGTCTTAATTTTTTATTCGTATTTCTATAGCATTCTGATTTTGAATTTGTATTTTTATGGAATTCAATTGATATTTCTGCTAGGAAATAATTTTGAATTTTCATCTTTTTTGCGATTCGTTTCAATTTCTGTAATTGCAAAATCGGCCATGAAACCAAAAGATTCAACAATCTTAGCTGAACCGCCAAATAAACACACTCGGCCAACCTCTTTGCCGATAGGTGCATCACCAACTGGTTCAGAAATTGACCATAGGCAAAGAAAGAGGGCTACAGATAGGGAAAGGTACGCTGCCAAAAGCCAAGACCAAGACCTTGCTTTCCGGGATCGACAAAATCTCAAAAGGCGGATTGCTTATGCTGCCAAAAAACAAATTACCGTTGCTTCATCAACTTCTGTTGCAGAGTTGCAAAATGGGGAAATAGATTTATCAACTTCTGTTGCAGATTTGCCAACTGGGGAGATAAATACAGAGTCAATAGGTACAAGTCCACCAGTGTCTTCGAGTTGTTCACAAATTGCAGAACCGTCTAACCTTGCAGTGGAAGATAGACCAATGCCAGACGGAGAATTCGGTGCAAAACCACTAGGTGCAGAACCGTTTGACCTTGAAGTGCAAAGGACACCAATTCCTGGCCATTGTTCTATGGGACCCACCAACGTAACTATATCTTGCCACGCATTTTCCATAGCAAAATGTACGATTTATTGACAAACTAAAGTAACACAGCGTTTTTGGAAAACCTGAACTATCGTTATATTATAAACTTGTATTTTAGACCTTGGTAGTATCCGTAGCGCATGAGTATCCGTAAAGTATTTCAGGCCGCATAAAAAAGTTGGAGCATTGTTGCCAGCCGTACGATAATTATTGGTACATGTCGATAATGTAAGAAAATGGTTGAAAACTACATTTTTAATATTTCATTTCTGTTTTAAACCCGTCATTTTGAATAATTCTGCCGAGGCGTACGATAATGTAAGCATTTTTTTACTTTAACAGAAAATGGTTAAAAATGACATTTTTAATATTTAATTTCTGTTTTAAACCCGTCATAATTTTAAATTAGGAACAGCTAGATTTCTTTTGAAAGGTTAACTACATACGTTTTCAGTTTATCACGCAGACTGCCAACTTATAATCTTCCAACAAGCCAAAGGCAGAATAAATAATGTAGTCGAATTATTTTGCGTTATTAATTTTACTGGTTTGGTTTTGTTTCCTAAAATCGATCATTTTTAAGCCTGGTACAATAATTTTATTTTCACGATCTGGCAAACGTTGAAAGCTTTAGCGGTAGAAGTCGGGAAAGTGATATGATAAATACCGTGTTACAGTGGCGGACTGGCCATAGAGTGAACCTGCCCGATGGCAGGTGGGCCCCACGGACCGTACATAAAGTGGGCCCCTCAAACATGATATCGTTATAGTTGTTAAAGCTGGGGACCTTTGTCTTCTGGCAGCCCAAAATATTAGACCCAGTCCGCCACTGCCGTGTTCCCCTCCTTAATGTGGCTTTCTTGTAATAGCTTTGCCTTCTACAAGGTGCTATTTGAATATGGCAAAACGAAGAAACCACTCAAAGCCAGCGGGAGCTAAGCTTTTAATGGTTTGAGGACCGTATTGTTTTCTGACCAGCGACGACGCTTTTATCTTTTTAAATCTGAAGCGGGTAATTTCTGTGAGGTGAGTGAGCCGCTTGCGTTGTTTTGTATGCGCTTCACTATGTCGTCGAGTTTCTTGGGCCTGAACCTTTCCAACGAATTCGGCTGATATTCGTGGCGCCTATTTCTCAGAATTTTGTAACTCCGGAAACCGTTCGCTCGTTCTTTTTCTGCACCGATTTTACAACACACAGCTATTTCATTTTTCTGGTGCTCTAATCACGATATAATCTTTAATCATGATTAAATCGGATTTAATCAATATAATCATGAATTAATCGGATTTAATCAATATAATCATGAATTAATCGGATTTAATCAATATAATAATGAATTAATCGGATTTAATCAATATAATAATGAATTAATCGGATTTAATCAATATAATCATGAATTAATCGGATTTAATCAATATAATCATGAATTAATCGGATTTAATCAATATAATCATGAATAAATCGGATTTAATCAATATAATCATGAATTAATCGGATTTAATCAATATAATCATGAATAAATCGGATTTAATCATCTGAGGGGTGCGTCGTTGATCAAGGAAGTGACCTGCCCTGGAATAATTATTAGTATAATTAAAATCACCTTTTATGTCCTCGTGAGACGTTTGTACTTAAACTAAAATGAAAAGTGTTGAAGTGGGCTTTTCCTTTGAGTTTTTCAGTATTTCCTAATATTTTAAGAAAAGAAGGTACCATAAAGCGTTCGCACGTGCATATGTTCTCGGAACTGGACTTCCCGTAATCCGTCAATTGTTCGCACCGAAGAAAGTTATTTTCGCCGAGCGTTCGGACTGTAAAAATGTTCACCTAGGAGGGTTATTGGACCCTCCTAGGTTACAGTAGCTTCTCCGTGCGAACAGGGTATAATATAGCAGTAAGAGTGTATTTAATTAGTAAAAAGATTAGCGAAAGATTTCTTAGTTTAGCTTTACTTCCGACGCCAAACTTTACCCACTAAATTTTCGATAGGTTAATTCTAACAGATTTTTACGAAGAGTTTCTGAAAAAAAACTATAATTTGGCGTATGAAATCCAATAGGATTTTTTAAACGATTTTTGTAACAACTGACCTTTCTTAAGAAAGGCTCTTTGGTAACTTCGGTTCGTTTACATAGGCAACGAAATAATATTATCGCCCTTGGCGAACTTGTTTTGTCTGGAAAAAATAGTTTTGGCCCAAAAAAATTAAACGAAAAATAACGCAATGAGTTTGGGTTTGAATTTTCGCCGCCATCTCCCGTATGAGCGATTTGTGAACTATCCTAACTTTTAAAATCGCGCAATTTAGGCTTAGGTCTCTTATAACTGGAACGCGCCGCGCGTTAAAAAAAAAATTTCGCGTGTTCAGCAGCGTGCGCTTTTAAGTGGTTTTTCTGTCTCACCGACTTCTCACCAGGTGTCGCGGTGGACGCCCGCTTTTCGATTTCCCGAAATTTCTTTATATTATTAAAAATTAACCACTCAATATTTTTTGATGCGGTTTTCGCCATAAATTTTAGTTTTTAATGGGCTATAGGGCTATCTAACTGGTTAAAGCTTAAGGTAGTATAGCAGACGACTACCGGAGTCCGGATTGAATATCCAAGATAAATTTAATTTTCAATTATGACGTCATCAATATCGCCGCTGATATCCTAACACAATAATGTTGTATCTATCGAAGGTGTAATGGAAAATTTACGATTTAGGTATCATTTTATATCTATTTAGGAACCGTCCATCTTCATTATAATGGTAGGACCGTAGGAGTCGTTATTTTTGGTTAAATAATTTCTCAAGAGCCCAATAGTATAAACCTAGCCAATTGGACATATCTACCACTAGGCGTTCTGTCATGAATTAAATAAATTTTCGGACTTTTTTATACAAAGTAACAAGTTGGCAAGCCAAAATATACCTCTCCTCGGAAGAATTGTCCCTAGTGGTATTAATCTCTCAAGATGACCCTTAAAGATATATCCGCAATTCAGAGTTATTTACTAAAAACGTAATCCCGGTTCAATCCCGCCCGGTATTTTAATTTTAATTTAAATAATTGAGACGAAACAACTGAGTTTAATTTATTCAGAATAATATAAATTAAGTAGTTACAACAGCGAGTTAGACGTACTAAAACAATGCACAATTGAATTTAACCCTATTTACAGAACAAGTTTATCAGTTAAATATAATACGAAGCAAATTTTAATGAAAGAAATATCTACAGAGGGTATTTGTATTTTTCTCACCCAGGAAATCAATGACTGCATTAGGAATCGTAGATATCCAAATTTCCACACCAAATGTATTAACAAGAAGCAAAAACCTTACCATCAACAATGCACAGAGAGCCACTTGACGAAACGACCGCTCTTACATCAATACACGTTAAATAAACGCTTTTGCATTATTACAACTTTTTTAAAGACGATAATAAAACCCGTAAATAAATAACAAAAAGCCCACAGGTTCTACCCTTTAACCCTCTTATCTCTGCTGACTGCGCTAAAACAAGATTTGACCTTTAAAATTTCATACGTAAAAATGTAGACTTTAAAAACCATTAATATACTCTTCCGCTAAGCTGAGCTTATAATTTTCGTTGAACTGTAACATGTATCGGTGGTTCTGTGGTAGAACACTCGCCTGTCATGCAGGAGGGCTCGGGTTCGAATCCTGCCCGATGCTATCGCAAATTGAAACTAAGACGATTACCGTAAACAATTGGTGGAAACCCTGCCATTGGAAGTTGAGAGGTTGCATAACACTCAGCACTCGGTTTGTCCCAAAAGTCAGTTAGAAAAAGTAGGAGCAAAGACATACATAGAAAACGCACACACACTCAACACCCATAACCGCACTAGCACAAACTCAACATTCCCACACTACACATAAATCTTACAATAACGAAATTTACAATATAACTGAATTGAAACCTTCGTGACGGTGAGCGTTAGTGAAAAAAACAAAACCAAACCCGATGCAACCGCAAATTTATCCGTTATCGCTCACCGTCACACGGTGGTTTTGCCAACCTTTAAATTCCGAGAAGCTACCTACGCAGTGATTACACTTTGCTACACAAATGCGTACGCGTTCGCAGGACACACACGCAGACACCCTGACAGACAGACACACAGACACGGTGATTGTAAAACCCCTCCTAGGTTACATAGTACCCTCGGAGAGGTAAACACAGACACGGTGATTGTAAAACCCCTCCTAGGTTACATAGTACCCTCGGAGAGGTAAAAACTTATGATACCTCGTGTAAAAGTATTTCGCGATCTGCGGCCTATACAATATTATAAATGTTGTGAATTAATTTACAGAGATATCTCTTAAAAAATTTAAAGTTATTTTTAATACCCAATATATTTTGGGGATTTACAAATCAGATGTTACTGTCTATTTAATCATTGAAGTCAACCGTAATAAATCTTTAAAAGTCTGAAGAATTTCCTTGATAAAAATGATTATTGAGACGCATAATCCAATTTGCAATAAATATAAGGTGTTGAAAAAATCTTTCGCCGAAATATAGCTCGAATTTCCCGAAGCAGATTCTTTCGATATTTTCGCCGGTCGCATCATGTCTCTCTCCCACTTCGACAGAATTCCCGTTTGTCTCAAACTCTGTATTCTGAAATTAAAAAATACTTTATTACTACAGTTCTGGAAAAAAAATATTATTTGCGGGTAGGATGATTGGTTTTAATTAATAATTTATGTTTTAATTTTTATAGAAACTGTTTGTAAACTGTATATACACAATTCATTTGAATACTACATTGTAGTGGAGCTTCATTTTCTGATCACTAGATGGCGTTATACGAATACCGTTTCTTTTGAGTAAAAGCACCCACACAGAGAACACGTTCTGTTAACTTACATTTTCAAGGTCACGAATAGGTTAATTTACATGATGAATTTTCGGTACAATGTTGGGTCCATATATATGTGTTTATTGAAAACCACGGTTGCCACATTAATTAATTGTAAAAGCTGGTATTGTTACAGTCTATTTTTATACGTCACTATGATCATTTAAAATTTTAAAATTGAAATTATTTTATTTAAACATTGAATTTATTTAACGAACCTTTAAAATTTTATTCCATATAAGTGTCAGAAAATAAATCACTATCAAACGAAACCAATACAAGTCTTTCTTAAAGGTCACTGGTTGTATAATTAATACACTTGATAAAAAATTAAATGAGGGTTTTCTAGGTTATAAAATTTTCTTTTTCACGTTGATGTTTCAGATTTTTTTCAAATATTTTGCTAATTTTGTTATTGATGATATAGGTAGTACGATAAAATAGTCAAAGCCTTTAGTGTTTTTAAAGTACTGTAATTAGGGTTCTGTTTGGCTTATTTTTATTATTAATTTTTATCCGAGTTTGAGAGGTTAAGCCGCAATCAATTCGAAATTGAGCGAGTGAGAGAGAGAGAGAGAGACCAAGCACGTTTTTGATATGAGCTTTTAATCTGAGTGTGTATGAGAGACCGGCACTATCTGAGCGTCCGAGAGCAAAAAAAGGAACAAGTGAAAATTAATCGGAGCTTATCCGAGCGCACAAATGTAGCATGGAAAGTAGATCGGGTGGATATCGAACGCTCGAGAGCAAAAAATGGAAAAAGCTATTTTATACCTTCACCCAGCAAACTAATCTAAAATTGTAACTGATTCATTCAGTTGAAAGATACAGTTAGCTAAACAATAATCTGACCTACGTTTAGCATTAATTAATGTGGATAGACAATCAAAATATACAGTAATGGTGCTTGCCTGTTAATTGCTTTTAATATAAACTTTAATGGAATTTAATATTGATTAATGTATATTTCATAATATCTCGAATTCTTTTGTCGGTTAAAAATGAATTGAGATTGTAAACTATCTGGTTTACAGTTTTAGCAATATCAACTGATCTAATAATATTTTAACGTAAATACAGATTGTATTTTTTTCTCTATCAGATAATGAAACTGTTATCTGTCCTCACCTGAGATATTTGATGTAAAATTTTCTGCCACATTACTGTTTTACCTTACTTATGAAACTACTCATGCTGTTTAATACAATGATTTTCTTCATTATAAAAAAAATACAAACACCTGACTACAATCTTTAAAGGAGTAAAAAGTAGGACATTCGATGCTGGTGGATCATCGAAATTCATGTTTTTTTTTCGTTTGGAGCGCTTTTTTCTTGTCAGGCGTCTGTAGGAATCGCTATTCCTAACGTTTAATTCAAAATTCGGCACGTGCACCTATCCTGCGGTCGTTCCTATTAGTTTATAGGATTGTGCTAAAATTTAGAGAAACACCAAACACAATATTCGTAGCTTGCTCGTGGGTGTCATGGTTACGAGTTTAGGTCGGCCATGACATTAAACACCCATGGTATTCACGCAGGATCGTTGAATCTGTTCCATTGCGCCGAATCCCATTCGACCGAACCCAATCCCATTCAACCGAAAAAGCCGCATTTCTCCGGGTTTAGGATTCGGTTTTATCCGTTTCAGCATCTGTCAGAACAGCATGCAACCTAACCTAACCTAACCTAAAGGAGTAGTTAGAAAAACTATTTTTTTTGCGGTCGCTCAATTGTGAATATTGCGTCGGTCGATTAGAAAATTACAAAACCCGCCTTTGGGCTAATGTCATCAAAAACATTGGCGGAATTCGGTCTAATGGGAATTCGGTCGAATGGGATTCGGCGCAATAAGAAGATATCGGATCGTTTATTGTTTTTTTTTCCGTGATCTCTTACATGAAATATGTCATGGGGGCTGTTTCATGGTTAGGATAAGTTGCTATGAATGCCTATAACCGTACGAGTAAGCACTGAATATTCCTATCGTACTGTATATTCGAATGCAGATTTGACTTACGTTAGTTAAAATTTCTATCCTTAATTTTAAAATCAGAAAGTTGATTGGGGCAAACTACGCGGCAGAACCTGTTTAAACGGCACCGTGACAGTGAATAAAGTGGAGAATTGTAGCAGGATCTAGTCCCAAGGGAGTCCCCCTGAGACGCTTTCGTGCTAGGCTAGAAGTAAAATCAGCTTCAGTGTGACGGTGCAATTTGAGCAGATTCTTCCACTTTGTTAACTTCTATCGCTAATATCAAAATTAGCATATATTTAACCTACATCATAGATAGTTCTTCATTGCAAGTGAAATTTTTCGTCAAACCAGCGCCTTTATAGGCGAAATACATATCCTCTTCGACGTGATTGTACTTCTTGCCCGGATGAAGTTTCGCCATATTCCATTTGAAAGCTTTTGCCGAATACAGGTAGGCCGTTTTCTCTTTGAAAATGTTGTTATAACCGTCAAGCTCTTTGCACGGAGTGACTGCTCCTCGAAATATATCTGCCATCTCTCCGACGAATTTCTGTAATTGAAAATAACGTGCCGCTAAATTCGCGGTTGGTCTTCGAACAATGAAAATATATATTTTGGGCTCAACCTGAAATCCAATCAAATCAAAGCAAAGTAACCCATGATCGGTAACACTGCTATCATGGTTGGCTATAAGGTGGTAGTCTAGTGTTCAGTAAGAAAAGTATCATTCAATTTGAGAATGTCGATACAGGTGGATATGAAGGGCAAGGTGGCGCCCATCTTTTGGCGAAAAAAATAACTAAGGGACCATTCACTCTATTGACTGCCCGCGAGGTAGTGATTTCGAATCTAGGGTACGAGCTCTATTTTATCTATGTTCGCATCCACACAATGCCACGACGTGAACTCATATCACTGAAATAGACATATACAGCTTAGCCTTTAAAGTTTAAAAATTAAAACTATTCCGTGGCCTTTAAATCAAACCTTTAGTTTGATCGGGTGGTGTGAATGCTCTGGGCAGGGGAATATTCGTCAAATTGCAACTTGAATTTGGGCTAAGATTTCTACTCCTCTTCATAATCTAAGGCCAAGATGAGTAGTAGTAGGCTGCATCTGTTAAAAGTCGAGTTTCGAGATCCTCTATTGGTGCGGAAGGCGAATAGTTTAATTTATTATTTTTAAGAATTTTCATTATTCCAGTATTGTTACAACAACTTTAACAATTCACAAGGTCAGAATTCGAGTAAACGGCTTCACTTGCTACGCTACCTAGAAATTTCAGTACAGCCGAAAAGTATCAGGCATACCATGAAATAATTTATGTATACACTTGGAATGCGTATTTTCAAATTAATTAGCTGGTTAATAACAAACATTATCACTCGAAAAACTGACTTACCAGAAAATAATTTAAAAAAGCACAAATGGTTTTCACGGAGAATATATATATTGATTTTCATGAAACTTGTTTAGTTCCACTCTAAATAAAGTATTTCGTTGATTAATGGAGGTATTTCAATTTCTTACTCGAGACAAGGCTTAATATCGAATCGTTCTACATTTTAACGTAACACAGCGCGAGTGAAAGTCTTCGCAGTAAACCACGCCCGTTTCATTATATGTTATTCAACAGGGCCACCATAGTCTTCCTCTCACATTACAAGGGAAAACAAGTATAATTACCCGTAAATACTATCTAGCGTCTTTAATAAGTATTAAATTGCCGATTTTACCATGTTCAAAATGAAATACAACTGATTCGAGTCTTGTCTAGCTGCTATGTTGTAATCTCCAGATTTAACGTACTTCGACAATTGTTTAATTGTTTCAATTTTGAACGTCTTCGGAGAACTAGCGGAAGATTTCATAAGGCAACTATAGATAATAGAAATTATCGTCCAGAAAATGTTCCAACTCATATTTAGTATTAGTCGAGATATATTCATTTTGTATTGACCTTCACTACCTGTAAAAATTTAAATGTCGTATTTCTAGCGAAAATTAGTGTATTTATACAATATCTTTAAGAAGTCGCCCGAATGATTGTTGGCTGATGTTATGGCCATATTTACTTTTTCTCTGAATGTAACGAATAAGGAAGTACAATAATCGAAAATGGAGTATTAACACGACGATACAGAACCATTCCTAGAAAAACAGTGGTTGGAAATAAATAATTAAAATACTTTAAATTAGGCGTATTTAAATATATCTGATATTTGCATACACAGTTTTATAGACTCCGTTATAACGTGGGTGGATGCCATCTAGGAGCAACAAACGCAGCACCCCACACAAGGAGAACCCAACCTGCCAAAAGTCGCTGATTTTCTTGCGTACATTTTTCATTGGTTAGACGATTTAGCGCCGGCAGCCGTCGGAAGGGGAAATTTTTTAAATTGTCTTCCCCCTTTCCGTAAAACGTGCAGCGTAAAGCCTCGTCCAATGAAATTGGTACGCAACACTGCGTTAGCGTGTTTAAAGGCTACCGGCGTTCTCCTGGTGTTTGTTGCTCCTAGGTGCCATCATTGCCGCCGTTTCCACTCACTATATCCGCCATTTCGCTCACCTAGTTATTAAAGGTGGCGCTTTTGCAATATTCCTCCCATCTGCTAAATAGTACAGGCGAAATTGTAATTCCACTTTGATGCTCTGTAAAAAGCGATTTAATTCTAGATTATAATATAAGGGTCATTAACAAAAAATAAAACCAATGTTACCACTTTGGCAGGTCCGTTTAAGGGGGTGAAAATGGGGGACGAAATTTCACTTTTCGGATAATGGTTTTTAATTTATTTTAAAGCAACTAATTCACTAAAAAATTTGCTCTAAATGGCATTTGCTTACTAAAGGTGTGGCGCATTTATTTTAATTTTTGGAAATCGCTCAGTGGCGTCGTTTAGGGGGGGGGGCGTCATAACTCTCATTCCCCCTTTTCTTAAATCTCATTCATGGCCGGTGGTAACAATTATAAATATTTTTAAAAATTAAATGCTTGTAATATTTACTTAAAATAGGCTTCGGGGCTTTCAAAAACATATAGAATTACTCTATATTATTAGTAACGTTTCTAGAATTTTTTTAAGATACCCCCTCAAATCATAAATCTCGCCACTCATGAGAAATAATTTATTTTGTTTTAGGTTTTTTTATTACTATTGAGTTATATTATTGCAGTATCAAATAAATATAGTTAATTACCAATACTACTGGATATGTAGAAATTAATAAAAAATAATTAACATCACAAAAAGTACTTTTTAATTTTTATCAGGTACGTAACGCGATTGACTATTTACATATATTGTGATCATTTTGGGAAAAAAGACACTTAAAACAAATTGTTTAAGTCGAAAAACATCAAGAAAATATCCATTCTTCGTCGTCAGATATCTCAAAATTCAATATTGGAACATTTTGGGAAAAAAGACACTTAAAACAAATTGTTTAAGTCGAAAAACATCAAGAAAATATCCATTCTTCGTCGTCAGATATCTCAAAATTCAATATTGGAACATTTTGGCAATTATCAGCACATATACAGGCGTCTGTGCAATGGAGGTCATTTTTTCTACAAGAACAGTTGCCTTTACAGCCACTTTTACACCTGCATTTTATAAGCTCTAAGATAGCTTCGGGTGCCGGTAACTCGAAGCTTCTAACCGCCTCGTAGCTTCCCGGGTTGTTATCATTTAGTTTCCATCCAGAGCTTTCTGGAAGTCGAGGGGATGATCACTCCGCGTAATCGGTGTACAGAGCCGTACCTTAATGGGATTACGCGTAATCTTTGAAGTCCCTGCCTTTGGCAGTGGTAATCTAAGTGTAATCCGGTGTACAGACTTTCTAAGAGTGGTTAGCCCCTCGCTGGAAGTGGTAAGCGCGGGTGATTTTCTCGCGAACCTTTCAAAACGCAGCACAGGTAATGCGCTCTTAATATAAGGGGTTTCATTGCGCCCCTGGTAGGGGAAGGTTTTCACCGTGAGAACTACGCGAAGAATAAAGCTGCCAACGTAGCATTTCGTGGATCTCAGCCTGCTTCTTCGGGCTGTTCAGTGAACATACATATTTCAAAAGATTATTCAATAATGCTTTTCTCCGGAAATGGATTGTTAATCTTACCAACTGACAAAGCCAAAATTGTGCCTCAGATTGAGAAACTATAACCATTTCTAAGTTTGAAAATTACTTATTAACTCTAAACGTTGCCACTGCGGAGGAAATTAATTCACTTGCAAAAAGGAAGCCATACGGAAACTCTGAGATGAACGATTCCGAGATAGGGTCGCTTAACGTACTGCTTATTGATGGTATGGCGCCATAGGAGAAGATCGGGCACGGGCAATACTTGGTTACCACGCATTTACAGGATCGGATATAACGGGAAAATTTTTTGGATATTCCAAAGTATTTCTGAACAGCAATGATTCCATCTTGAATGCTTTTTCTTCTTTGGGAGAGCCGGCAACGCTACCGAACCAAGCAATCGAGGACAATATTTTGAAATATGTATGCTCACTGAACAGCCCGAAGAAGCAGGCTGAGACCCACGAAATGCTACGTTGGCAGTTTTATTCTTCACGTAGTTTTCACGGTGAAAACCTTCCCCCTACCAGGGGCGCAATGAAACCCCATATATAAGAAGCGCATTACCTGTGCTGCGTTTGGAAAGGTCGCGAGAAAATCACCCGCGCTTACCACTTCCAGAAAGCTCAGAATGGAAACTAAATAATAACAACCCGGGAAGCTACAGGGCGGTTACAAGCTTTGAGTTACCGGCACCCGAAGCTATCTTAGAGCTTATAAAATGCGGGTGTAAAAGTGGCTGTATAGGCAACTGTTCTTGTCGAAAGAATGACCTCCATTGCACAGACGCCTGTATTTGTGCTGATAATTGCCAAAATGTTCCAATATGGAATTTTGAGATATCTGACGACGAAGAAGAATATATATTTTCTTGATGTTTTACGACTTAAACAAATTTCCTTTTTTTTAAGTGTCTTTTTTGTCAAAATGATCACCTGATAAAAATTAAAAAGTACTTTTTGTGATGTTAATTATTTTTATTAATTTCTACATCTCGAGTAGTATTGGTAATTAACTATATTTATTTGATACTGCAATAATATAAATCAATAGTAATAAAAAACCTAAAACAAAATAAATTATTTCTCATGAGTGGCGAGATTTATGATTTGAGGGGGTACCTTACAAAAACTCTAGAAACGTTATTAATAAGCCTAAAGAGTAATTCCATATGTTTTTGAAAGCCCCGAAGCCTATTGTAAGTAAATATTACAAGCATTTAATTTTTAAAAATATAAATAATTGTTACCACCGGCCATGAATGAGATTTAAGAAAAGGGGGAATGAGAGTTATGACGCGCCCCTCCTAAACGACGCCACTGAGCGATTTCCAAAAATTAAAATAAATGCGCCACACCTTTAGTAAGCAAATGCCATTTAGAACAAATTGTTTAGTGAATTAGTTGCTTTAAAATAAATTAAAAACCATTTTCCGAAAAGTGAAATTTCGTCCCCCATTTTCACCCCCTTAAACGGACCTGCCAAAGTGGTAACATTGGTTTTATTTTCTGTTAATGACCCTTATATTATAATCTAGAGTTAAATCGCTTTTTACAGAGAATCAAAGCGGAACCCTTTTTTTTGACAACAACGCCTGCACTAAAAGTGCTTTTTCTCATTTGAGTATGAAGGGTCATATTTTAAATATGACTTCGAAACCATACTCAATTATCGGGTAGATTGTAAAACAAATTTTGTGAACAATGAACATTAACATTACATTTATACATGTAATATTGTTATATTTACAAAAATACTTTGTTAACGTAGGCCACCTTAGATATATACGAAATATCAAAAACAGAGTCTATAATTTCGTTATAATTTTCAGTGTCCTGCACAACGTCCTAATTAGCTTTGTAGTGCGTTTGGCGAGCTGGCTCATAACGAGATCCCGAAGGCGAGTTAGTTCGGCTGGTTTGCAGTGCCTTAGGCGCGATAATTCCAGCTCAGCGTGCTTATATTACCTCGGCACGTTAAATCCAGGTCGGCGTGATAATTGAATTCCAGCTCAACATCCTTTTTTTTTAACTCAGTGCGCTAATTCCAGCTCGATGCGTTGAACATCGCTCAGTGTGCTGACTACCAGCTCGGCGTAACATGGAACTACATTGAAGTAACGCTAACACAGAAGCAAAATCCAATAACACAGGTTGTGAAATTTGTAAGTATTAAAACTTTAATCGGTTGGCCGTGCCTGTTATAAAAATTTCAACCGACAGGTTGTGAGCTTGTGGTAGCACCTATCTCTTGATAAATACTTTATTTTTATTGAAAAACATTTTTGTAATAAAATATTCAGTATGATAATTTTGCTTTAAAAATATTCTATGAATTAATGTAAAAACACGACAATAGCGCGCAGATATCGTTTTCTCTGCAGAAACATTGCTGTAAGGGGCGAATTTTCCTTTTTCGAGCTAGTGCGCCATTCGCAAAATATGTCGAGAGCCAGACTGAGTGGTTCGAAGAAAAAGCAAAGGATGCGAAACAATTTATGCATTTAAAACTGGATCATCTCCCAGTACTGTAAAACGACATTCCTGTAACAAACCTGTACATCAATCTACTGCAACTAAAACCGGACAAGTCCCTGATGAAGTAATAGGTAATTTAGTGAAGAAATTCGTTGAGCTTTTTGGCCAGATCTACGCCCCTTTCATTTTGTCAAAGGTCTAGGATTCCGAAATATCCTGCAAGGGTTCGTTTATATTGGAGCAGAATTTGGACGCGTTAATGTAAACGCACGACTACCCCATCCCAGTGGCGTCCCCAGGATTTCAAAACTGGCGGCGGTTAAGCGATAAGCACTGGTCAGGGGCGTCCCATTAAGTGATATGGGGGAGGGGGCCCTCCCAAAAGGGTTTGGAAAGTTGAAACATCGAGGCTAACTAGGAAAAATGAAATTTTTTATGGGCATTTATAAGGAAGCATTTCACAGAAACTTTTCGCCAAGTGAATTGGAAAAATTCTGAATTTGAGGAGGCGATTTACGGAACTTTCAGGTGTTGCTTCAGAAATGTTACAAGTGGCTCAAGCGCCGCCTAAAACAGCCTAGCGACGCCACTGCCCCATCCAACTACCATCGCCAGACTCGTGTCAGCAGTAGCTGAAAACATAAGAGAAAATTACTAGAACGAGAACAACATAGACTTAACGGCTGGGATAACGAGGTAATGAGTGAGCTGATCAACTTTCTATTCATGTTCAAAACTGTAACAAATGAGCTCCAGGTAAAGAAAGTGCCCAGTATTCATATGGTGTTAATTAGGTTTTACACTTTTATGACCAGCTAAATTCCCTGTATTTTGCAAAGAAAATGAAAATACAAACCAGGCAAGTATATGATTTTAAGTCTTGAATTTTCCGCTTACAGGTCTATTATTTGTTTTCAATACCGGGCAGGGACGTACCTTGGGGGGGGGGGGTAGCCCCCCCCCCAAAGCTTTGTAGAGTTGTCAAATCGAGGGGGACTTGGCAAAATGAAAATTATGAAACATGTTAGTTAATTAAAAAACACTTCTAAATCGATAGTAAACGATATTGCAACAAATCATTTAGAATTTCCCAGCAATTTACTTCCCTAAAATCATTAACTATGTTTGAGATTTCTATGTAGTTGCTTCTCCTTATGTATAACTTACAAGACCTGATTTCTATGCTAGGCAGCTGCTAGTGTGTCGGAACTTTAGTTCAGCTTTGTGATAAAAGCTTTTTAAATAGTCATTTTTCCTACAGCACCAGAGAGAATTCATATAGGGAGTGGCAGGTGGGGAGGAAAATGTAGCTCCAAAACTCACGTGATCAAAAATTCGGGCCAGGTCGGTTTCCGGTATAATTCCCTCCCTCATGGGCGTGTCAAGATCGTGAGCCGTTGGCGAAAAATTTAAACTTGGAAATGGCTACTCCCTTGAAAGGTAAATTTCTTAATTTTCAAATTTATTAACAATTTACTATTAATATTGTTGTAACTTATATTATCAATTATTTAGCTGCTGTAAAACATTGTTTAATTCTGACTTTCAAGAAGCTGGGTAGCAAGAAATTTGAATTCAGGTTAGATAAAGATGCTGTTGAGCCTGTTGTAACATTTTTAACAAGCTTGAATGATGGAGATAAAGAAGCTCTTCTGTCTTATCTTCTGAGTAAAGTGCAATATTTAAAATTAAAAGACACCACAAGGGAGGCTTTTTTAAAAGAAACGCATCAAATAATCAAAAATGAAAGGAAAAATCTAGGTTTTCTACATCTGTTACAACGAATATACCCAATCTTTAAAAACATTTTGGAGACAATTCAAAAGAAAATTATTAGTCATATCCTAGATTTGCTTTTCCATGAATTAATGGTTAAATTAGAAATAGGGGTTGACAGTTCTCTTCAAAGAGAAAACTCCAAAACTGAAAGAGTTCAACAGAAATTAGAGCTTCTTGGAAGAGTCAGTCATAGACCACTGTCACTTATAACCAACACTAGCGCTCAGGAAAACCTGCCAGTCACTAAATATGTAGCTGGCTTCACAGTTTTTTCGTTAGTTAAAAGACAATGCCCACCTGAACTGGAAAAAGCCATCGTTAAAGGGAAGATGCCAAGTGATCAGATCTTCCAAGAGATTGTTGCCAATGACCCAGCAGATGGTTGGACTGCCAAAATATCAAGAGGTGGTCTAGTTTCTGTTACAGACCAATTTTTTGGAATCTTCAAAATGGTAAAATCTATTGCAGATTTAATTTATGTGACTGATATAAAAAAAATACGACACACAAACTTAAAAATTAAGACCATTAAACATGTGGTCCAAAATGACAATATAATGAAAAGATGGACCACTATGTATGGAAAAGCAGATAGTAAAAGGTGGCTGTTAAAACTTCTGGATGTTTTTTTAAATGTCAGGGAGAAATGCCTAGTCAGAGATATATTGGAGCAGTTCCAGTATGAAACCAAAGAAGCCCTCAAAGCTAAAAAAGCCTTACCAAAGAGTCTAAAGGAAAAAGTCCAAGAAAATGAGAAACGAATCTCGCCAAATAAAAAAAGCCCAGGGAAAACTCGAAAATCTTCTCCAAAAAAAGAAAACAAAAATAAATCTATAGGTAAAAGCTGTTTTAGCCAATTTTTACCTTTAAGAAGTATTGCACAATCCCAGGGCCCCAAGAAATTTCCTCCTACAATTCATCTACCTGAAGATATGTCACGCCAGAGTACATTGCACAGCGAAAATCATTCCGACTACAACTTCTTAAATAAGGACCCTGATCGAGACCTTTTTGAGCAATTTATACCTCCAGGAAATTTAAACTGTCAAATGGTAATCCCTCCAACAATTCATGTTTCTAAAGATGAAACAGTAATCTCATGCCCAAGTCTGTTCCACCTAGAAGAAAATTCTGATTATAAGTTCCTAAAAGGGGATCCCGATCTCCAACTTTTTTGTCAATTTCTTCCTACGGAAGTTGCGGATGGGGCCCCAATTAATGTATTAAAGAGTATTTAGTTCCTAACTTGTTAAATATATTAAGAGTAGCTATAATGTATAATATTACACTACCATGGAATAATGGTTGTGATAAACTATACCATTAGTGCAAAAAAATGTTTTTATTCCATATAAACAAATTTTGTTGGGCAATGCATTTGCCTACCAAAATACTGTTCGAGGGGGTCTTGATTAAGGTGATTAGTCAACACATATTTTGCTCCTTTTCTGAGAAGGAAATTAACAATATTGACTGTTGATAAAGCTGTAATTACGGAACAAATTAATAACTAATTTCAGAGCTAAGAAGGAAAATTGCTAGATACAAAACTAAATGACTGCAGCCATACCTGTCATTTTAAAACCTTCAATAGTTTCAGAACTCAAAAGCATCTTGTTTCTTTCACTTTTTGTATATTCCCCTTGCCGATTTGCAATATCTTCCTCCCAATCCTCTAAATATTTAAGGAAATCTTCTTGCAGCCACTAAAAATGCATACTAATATTATATTTAACCTACATAGAAATATTTGTAATTTGGTTTCATTACCTTCAATGGCTCATCATTTTCATTTTCATAGACTCTCTTGTTGGGTTTCCTTTTCCTTAGAGATTCAAAATAATTCTTGACATTGCATAGATCAAAAAATTTATCAAATATCCGAATGAATTTGACAGTTTCAGGGTATTTATTTTCTCCAAAAAGAACTTCTATTCCAGATGCCATGGTTTCACTCATAACTTGGACTGCTAAGTTTACTTTCATCTTTGAATATCCATTTAAGAAAGCATGAGCATAAGTTAGCCTAGACACATTCTTGAATTGCCCTCTCATTCTTAATTGTGTGTAGTATAGATGTTCAATAACTTTCCAAGTCATCTCCTCCCCATTTCTCCACATATTACGAGTCCTGGAATGCGCACCGGAGTTACTGAAACAATTACGTACAGTTTTTATGGGATGTGGTGGATCAGACATAAAGAACAAATCTCTGTCTTCATCAGCTGCATATATATTTTGTGTAACGAACGGAATGTTTTTTTCTTCCTCACTGACACACATACGGAAAAACTTGCGATTTGTCGCAGCACCATCTCCAATAACGGCTAACACTCTAAAACCATTACTTTCCAATAATGAAATAGGCTCCCAAATGAGCGAGTATAGTTGGGCGCTTGTAGCTCCATTTGTCGGGAAATGGGCAAAAGGAATTTTAATATTGCTCGTGATGCCACGAAGCATAAATTGTAGAATATGGGTTGCGAGCGGTGGTGTAGCTGTCCCCTTCATTTCCCGCTCCATGTCATCAAGCATATTATGATTGATATCAGTAAACCCAGTCAGGTAACCGGTGTCTTTATGGCAAATTAAATCCGGCTTTATTGACATTTCATCCAATAATAGTGCGAAGTATTTCTTGTACTCGGGAAGTTTATCAATGTTTGTTATACGAACCATTTCACTAAATGCGTCTTCATTAAAGCCAGATTTATTTTTTGTGGTATGGTCATGATTATATAAGGTTCTGGTTGAGGGAAGTTGTATGATTCCTGACTTTCTTAAAGGGTCGTAAGAGGATTTGGACTTATTTTTAATATAAGAACACCATTTGAGAAAAAAACCGTCCCACCTCATTCCAAATTTTGATGTTTCCAATGATTTCTATTGTTGTTTGATGAATATGCACATAAAAGATCCTGGTTTTTCTTTTTTAATTTTTTCCTTAAATAGCAACTTTAATCTGGAAACTTCTTTCTTTGAATTCGATGATGTGACCAACTTGGTTTTCATTTTTTTCTTGGTTCTTTGGGATGTATTTACACCCTGTGCTTTCAGCTTAGCCACAGCTTTACTACGCAAACGCAAGGTTCTTAAGCTAGACCGATAGTTCTGGCACGCAACACATCGTGTTTTGTATTTGTCAATTAAACATTCACATCTGTTACTGTATACTGTTTTTAAATTATCACAGTAGTTACTATTAGTTTTATGTTTGTTTGGACATCTCTTTTTATAAAGAGTAACCAGATCTTTGTCATCATTGCCGGGGCATATTTTAAAACTATTTAGCCTTGTTAAAAAGTTAAATACGTGGGTATTGCTTTCAATTTTCAATTCTTTTTCAATTATTGAGTGCAGTATATTTTTACCTAATGCGTTGATAGTAACACAAACACGCTTCCTAACTATTTCATTATGAGTTGGTTCGTTGTCATACAATTCACCAAAACTAGTTACAATGTTATTCAATTCAGTTGGAATGGGTTCACTTAAAAGGAATTCACATGATAAAACGATATGTCTATTTTTATGTTTAGTAAAGGCAACTCCTCTCTCCAAATTTTGCATTGACCAACCATTTGGCGGTGATAATCCTTTAAAATCTAATTTGTTGTCAAATGAATTACCACCAGGTACCTACAAATGAATTATTAATAGTTTAGTTTTAAGTTGGTTGTGAAGTTAATCGCTTTTACATTTCTTTGAGCATCCTTTTCTGGCTGGTCTGTCATATGTGTTGATTTTACATTTCTCTGATCATCCTTTTCCAGCTGATCTGTCATATGCGTTGTTTCTTTCTGCTAAGATATATAAATTTTATGTATGCAAAAAGATTTTGGAGCCAATAGATTTTCTTACCTCATTTATTAAATTTTGAAAATAAAAATTAGGGTCCAAGAAACTAGATAGTGGAATGGGATCTGGATGGGTCTCAGTTGGTCCGCTGAAATCCAAAAAATGTCTCGAACAAATGTACGTGCCACGAGAAACATTAGACATAGTGAAATCCTTTTGTCCACAGGCATTAACCCACCGTTGACATTTATCAGTTTCTTTCTTTGATGAGGGAAACTTGATGAAATGTACTCCCGGAGCTCCATTTACTTGCCTGTTTGTTGAATTTTGTTTGGAAATGCAAGAGCCATATTTGCAGGCTATTCTCTGTGGCATGATAGCTTTGGCAGCCTGAGGCTCAAACCTAAGCCTTGGACTTGGTACATAAAAACAAAAATTTATTAAAATTACTAAACCATCTAAACTATTATTATTAGTATATTTTAGTACAATATTGTTTCAATATTTACCTTTGGTTTTTTAAACTTTGTATCTCGTTACTAGAATGGTTTGATTCGATTATTAAGTAACAGAAAAAATTACAGCAGTCGTGAAAAGTCTAGACTAGAAAGCAGCGGCAACCAATAGGACTGATAGGACTCGACCAGAGATAATTCCGCTGCAACCAATAGGATTCGACCAGAAATTTTGTTTTTAAATAATTGTAACGTGGCCGGAAACCAGAGTGGCCAGAATTCGAGTTTAACCCCTCTTCGACCCCTTTTTTGAGCGACATCCTTTATTGCACTACAGAAGGCAGTACTTTCCACTCCCTATATGAATTCTCTCTGACAGCACCTTATAAAATTGAAAGGCAGATAGACGCGTGATAGATAATATCGGTTGTTCGTTATTATTTCAGTGTTCATTTTCTACGTTAAATTTGGCAATCTGTATAAAATTTATAAAAATAGTTTTAATTTCTATAGGAGATGTTTTTACTTCGGGTAAATTAGGTAAGTCGTGAATATTATAGTGATATTCTTTAGGAAAGTGAAAATTTCACAAGCCATTATTCCTAAAGTTGCGTTGGGTAAAGATAACGTGTGATCATATGGTGTGATACAGTCTCGGTAGTTCTTACGTTAATATTTCAGTAATAAGTGTTTGAATGGTTTATGTTATATTTGGGTATGAATAATTCCAGTTATTCAAAGCAGTTCAGTTAAACAACAACTAGTATTCGTCAGGTTTAAATGTATCTATTTTTTACTACAGCGGGATACACGACGAGAAAATAGTAAGAGGGTTTGATGGGATTTTTAAATTGCTGTAGCATCGTTCAATCTCTGTTTTCTTCTTCGTGTATCTCACTTTATAGGGATTGTCTAATTTGCTGAATTTCTGGACGTCTGGACCGCTGAATTTTGAAGGATTCCTCCTACATAGAAGCTACTATCTTACAAACCGTCTGGACAATATTGATTAATTTGCTGAAGTGCTGAATTTCTGGACCGAAAATTTTTACTTTATTTTCGAATAGATTCTTTAAGTTTGAAACCGTCTGCACAAAATTGACTAACTTGCTGAAGTGCTAAATTTCTGGACCGAAAAATTTTACTTTATTTTCAAACTGTCTGGACAAAATTGACTAATTTGCTGAATTTCTGAACCAAAATATTTTACTTTATTTTCAAACCGTCTGGACAAAATTGACTAATTTGCTGAAGTGCTGAATTTCTGGACCGACAATTTTTACTTTATTTTCGAATAGATTCTTTAAGTTTAAAACCGTCGGGACAAAATTGACTAATTTGCTGAAGTGCCGAATTTCTGGACCGAAAAATTTTACTTTATTTTCGAATAGATTCTTTAAATTTGAAACCGTCTGGACAAAATTGACTAACTTGCTGAAGTGCTGAATTTCTGGACCGAAAAATGTTACTTTATTTTCAAACCGTCTGGACAAAATTGACTAATTTGCTGAATTTCTGGACCGAAATATTTTACTTTATTTTCAAACCGTCGGGTCCAGAAACTCAGCACTTCAGCAAATTAGTCAATTTTGTCCAGACGGTATGAAAATAAAGTAAATATTTTCGGGTCGAGAAATTCAGCACTTCAGCAAAATAGTCAATTTTGTCCAGACGGTTTATAAGATAGTAGCTTCTATGTAGGAGGAATCCTTCAAAATTCAGCGGTCCACACGTCCAGAAATTCAGCAAATTAGACAATCCCCACTTTATATATAAAGAGAGTACGCAAATGCTTCACTCAATATAAGAAGACGCCGAGCCGTTTTCGCCATTGAATTGGGAATAGTACCGCTAGAATGACATAGGCGCGTTCGGTAGTCTTGGTTTCGCGAAACAAATTCTACCCTCGTTTAGCTAGACTGATAAGCTGTGTATTTGCAGAGAACACTTCAGCAGGGCTGGTTTGATTGTCACTGACAAGTAAAGATGTGCAATAAATCCACAAATATGAACGTTTTGCTGGTCATACCTGGTTCAGTACCTCTCTTATAGGACTTAATAAGCTAAAGTACTTTGCTAATTTTCTGGTTTCACAGACTAGGTTTTTCTATTGAATTGTTTGTTTTCGTTCAATTAGTACCGAATTAGAAAAAAATAAAACTTAAAACTACAAACCTACTTAATTGTAATGTAATTACTAATGGCAAGATAATGTTTCTGTTATATATGTTGATTTTTGATTAAAAGAAAGTAAAGCGTATGAATTGCTCGCGCCATGAAGTATGTTTTGTTTCTTAAATACAATTTTATGAAGAAACAAAGATTTTCTTGTTAAATTTTAAAAAAGCTGCTACGTCATGACTTAGAAAAAAACTTTATTTTATTCGGAGCTTTCGGACCGTGGTCCTTCTTCAGCGAGTGACTGTTACAAGTGATTCCTTAACACGAATACAAAACCAAAAATATTTCTACCATTGGGCAATGAGCTTTAAGCCTACTCTCGGACTTTCATCGCGTGTTGCAATACCGTGCCAGACTAACAGTTGCCTCTCTGGGTTCTCCGCGTTAAGATTATTATATACTAAAAATACTATAAGATGCTACCGTTAGGTAGCCCAGAAAAAAACGTATTTACAAGAATCGTTCAAAAATTATACAATGCTTAAACTTACAAAATTACATATATGTAAAAAACAACAATATTACTAATTAAATCTATTTATAGCAGTTACCTTATGGGCTACAAATTCTTTAGGTAAAACTGTATCCATTCTGTCCTAACTATTCTTCTATACAATTACCCTATATTTTAATTTTATATTTATCCAAATTAAATAAACCCCAACCTTTTACTCCAACTGAGCCACTTTCCAGATTTAAATTCCCGCCTTGTTCAATGAACACTGACTCTTTGAAATTTCTTTTAAACCAATTAGTTTCGTTACAAATCATTCTCGCCGAATCCCATTCAATTTTATGCTTATTATTGTTTACTATATGATACGCCAGGCCGTTTTTTGTATCTTTCTTTTTTACACAATTTTTATGTTCGTTCCGTCTCTTTTGCAGAGTTCTTTTTGTTTGGCCTATATATGTTTCCTTACAGTTGCAGTCGATTGCGTAAATAACCCCTGTTTTTTTATTGTCTTCAATTAGCAGTTTATTTTTTACAATATTTGATTTCAGCGTGTTTACGGTTCTGTTAACTAACGTTACACCAAGCTTTTTTAATTGACGCCTCGTTTTTTCACTACTATTTTTTATGTAAGGTAAACTAAGTACATTTTTAGGGGTATCTTTTTTTATTATAATTTTCAGATTATTATCATTAAATATAGAGTTAATTAAGTGTTTTGGATAACCACTAAAAGAGACGGAACGAACATAAAAATTGTGTAAAAAAGAAAGATAAAAAAACGGCCTGGCGTATCATATAGTAAACAATAATAAGCATAAAATTGAATGGGATTCGGCGAGAATGATTTGTAACGAAACTAATTGGTTTAAAAGAAATTTCAAAGGAGTCAGTGTTCATTGAACAAGGCGGGAATTTAAATCTGGAAAGTGGCTCAGTTGGAGTAAAAGGAGTACGTTTTTTTCTGGGCTACCTAACGGTAGCGTCTTATAGTATTTTTAGTATATAATAATCTTAACGCGGAGAACCCAGAGAGGCGACCGATAGTCTGGCACGGTATTGCAACACGCGATGAAAGTCCGAGAGTAGGGTTAAAGCTCATTGCCCAATGGTAGAAATATTTTTGGTTTTGTATTCGTGTTAAGAAATCACTTGTAAAAGTCACTCGCTGAAGAAGGACCACGGTCTGAAAGCTCCGAATAAAATAAAGTTTTTTTCTAAGTCATGAAGTAGCAGCTTTTTTAAAATTTAACAATTTATAATAAACCATGGCTAAAAGTTTTAATAATTAAAGATTTTCTTCGAAATCTAAATTTTATTTTCGTTTACCTAAGTCACTTCGACCGCGCTTGAGCGGCACCGTCAATCACCTGGCATCTAATGTTAATTTGCGTTTGTGAATAATCCCGCAAAATCCTTCTATCGCGAAAGGCGGGCGAACAAAGCAAAATCGGGGAAATATGTTTTTTCCTTCGGTTTTCCACTTTCCTTTTTAGAAAAAACATGTTACTATCTTTTCTCAATATATTTAGGAAAATTTTTATTTACATCGGGTCAGCCACGCTTTAAAAGTTTATTACCCAAATGTATAGAATAAACTAATTTATCGCCCAGAGCTATGGTTTTAACGTGTAGAGCTACTTTCGATGCGCCAAGCTATGATTTAACGCACCGAGCTTTTTTCAACGTGTCGAGCTGCAATTCAGCACACTTAGAACTCGGCGAGCTAGAAGGTCCTCGGAGATCGTTACGAGCCAGCTCGTCAAGACGCGCAAAAACGGGCTAAATAGGACGTTGCGCGGGTTTCTAATAATTTTTTGAGCTTACCTCAATAGTAAAATTATCAATAAAGAAAACATTTCTTTTCCATTTGAATTTTGTGTAGCTCAAGAAGAACTTTGAATAATCTTCAAAGTAATACGAAGAGAAATCAATTACTTCGAATCTTTCGTAAGAGAATCCGAGATTTGTAATGGCAATGTCGATCTCCTAATTAATAATTTTAGTTAATTAATTTTAATCGTATTTGGCATAATAGATCATTCAATAAATTTATCCGTGGGTATTTTGTCTTTTTTAAATGATTTGAAGGGAAGAGGATTTCGTCTGATTTTTGTAGAACAAGAGCTAAGAAAGTTATTTCATCTATACCTGACACACCTGCCAATATATTTGCTTGGTTAAATAGGCTGGTAGTGAAATTTCAATATCTCATTGATTGTGTAAATATCCCATTTATGATAGGGCTATATTTTGAAAAATACTCTCTTCGGGTAGGCTAGCTACGCTCTCAACCCTCTGACTGCGATTTAGAGAAAAAAAACCAAGAAGGACTGGGCAGAAGCTGGATTTTTGCCACCAAAAATTAATTATATTGGCAAAGCCTATTTAAGTCTTTGTGGAGTGTGTGTGTTCGATATAGCTAGGAGTGTATAGAAGGGTCTATTAAACTCAACGTTATGTCATGAAAACGATATGTTCATACATGTATTGTATAACACTGCAAATTCCTTTTGCGAAATCATTTTATACGTTCCTGAGGGTGTGATATTTAAAATACGTATGTGGAAAACTTTTCCTTTGTATCTACCCAATAATATAAGTAGCATTTCTCCATGTTATTTTTTTTCCAATATATACACTATGAGCGAAAATATCGATAAAATTTTGTGAAGTCAACGGTTTTATGGACCTTTAAGAAAAACGAGAATTTTTTTTCTGCAAAGACCTTATAAATAAAGATTGTGAAATACGGACAGAAACTGAATTATTAAATAAAGATAAATTTTGATACTTAAGTTTAGAGTAGTTATTTAAGGCGTAACATCAAACTCTTGATAAATCGTTAATAAAAATAAATATAATTACCGACTACAATACGAAATGGCGGGTCTAAATAAATCAATTGCTTTATAATCATGAAATTTCCTAACTTCTTAAATGATGTCGTTTGATTTAAGCAGGCTTACGTGATTTAGTATTTTTCCAACTAGGCCAGTCCACGTTCTATTTGGAAATGGAATTCCATAACCTTCACTTTCTAATATCATAAAACTAAAAAAATTAAACGGTTCGTTAGACCATTTGAAGATAAATAACAGTGAAAATAAACCACAAATCAGGAGTGACCTAAATATCGCCTTTTTGAAATCACTGTTGATATTTTATTTTCATAAGATTTTAGTGTATTAAATGATTGTTCGAGGTAGTGAATAATTTTTATTTATTATTAGTATTTTTGTGTACACCGTTTAAAGGTCTAAATCGCTTATTTTGGCACAACAATGGGCTAAACTTAAAAAGACTTGTAAAAAAGTATTATTAAAATAATTGTTTTCAACTTTAAAATTAAAGCAAATATGTATTAACTTAAATTTATGGAAAATGAAAATGTTCAGACGATTTGTGGATACCATTGATACGTCCAACCTACGTGTGTTTTTACGCCTCACTATAAATATCTCCCGAAGTAGAAATAAATACGTCCTTAAGTCTGGCACAAAAATTGATTTCAAACTTTAAAGGACTGGTAACAAAATATTTTTTCGAACTAGAAAAATTAAGTCCGATAAGTGAAATGCCTCTGCTAAAGGGTCTTGAGCGCCTGTTCTTTGAATTAAATTCAGTAGCGTCGCTAGGCCAATTTTGGTGGGATTGATAACCTTTTTCAGAGTTTACCATAAATTAAGCCTCCTTCAGAACTGATTTTTTTCTGTGCGATTTAATGGATAGGCCATTTTGTTGATGGCTTAAGGCGAACATTTAAATTATTATAAGATCACATTTTATCTGCCCTGTTTGGTTGAACTTTAAATATACATACAACGTTTACTTACGTAAAGTTCAAAGATTTTGCCAATTCATGTATAATATTAAAACCCATTCCTTCCGCTCCCAAAATGCTGCCATTCGAGCTCCTTTTGAGCTGCGTGAAAAAAGACTAAAACATTAATTTATCATTAGTAAAATATTCTATCAACAACCAATCCATAACAAGAAAAAGTCATAATCAATGAAATATTTCATCATCAAAACTATAAAGCCACAAGAAAGAAGATTCTCATTACTTAAATATTACACCAATAATCAATCCACAAAAAGTACAAATTTATCGTTAGTAAAATATCAGATCAACAATAAATCCACAAGATTGAAAATTTGTATAATTAGTAAATTATTATATTTCACAATAAAGAAAGCCTTAAGAAATATAAAAAAACTGAAAACAAAAGGTAGGTTTAAAAACCGATCTAAGAAATTTAAATTTATTTTAACAAGTTTAAAGGGAATCTACTTGTCTCAACACATTTCACTGTAAGAAATAATCAGTATATAGTTCCGAAGTTAATAAAAATATAATGTTTATATTTTATCTCAAAAGAGCTTATGCAATTATACTGATGAAAATATTTCTAATTTTAATATCAAGTGTTTCATTTTCAAAAAAAGAAACCTTTTGTGGTCATTTTACACAATTTGAACTACCCTCTTGATGGTCCGGATCTAGGACAGGATATACATTTCCTAAACAGTCTATTTGGGCAAATTTGGGTTAAGGTAACTGTTTTCGAAGTGTACCAACGGGGAAGGCTCCTTCAATTTGGTACCAATCCTTAAAAATTATGTATTAATTCTGCAAACAGTGTAATATTCCTTTAATAATTTCGTATTAATTCTGAAAACAGTGTAATATTCCTTTAATAATTTCGTATTAATTCTGCAAACGGTGTAATATTTCTTTAATAATTTCGTATTAATTCTGCAAACAGTGTAATATTTCTTTAATAATTATGTATTCATTCTGCAAACAGTGTAATATTTCTTTAATAATTATGTATTCATTCTGCAAACAGTGTAATATTTCCATAATAATTATATAATAATTCTGAAAACACAGTGTAATCATTCGGAAATGAGTGTCATCATCCCATGAAAATTCTGTAAATCATTAAATAAACCGTGTAACCAATCCGTAAATATAAAAATAATGTAATCATTCTGTAAACAGTGTAATAATTTCATAGCACACTAGTAATCATTCGGCAAACAGTGTAATCGCTACAATCGATCCGTTGTCGTTGCGATATCTTGCAAATTACGTAATCGGGTGTATAGAAAAGTGTGAAGCATGGATTTTACTCTTTGTTTATTGTACGACGATCTAACGAGTGTACTGAAAGACGAATTTAAATTATAAAAAGATTCATAAACTTACATCGACCATTCCAACACCGAAGTGCTTCGAATTGCATGGAGACAGAAGTTTCATTATACTAAATATATTTTATAATTATTTAATTATTATTTATAGAAAATTATAAATGACTTCCATATCTATTAGAGTTTACAAAACATTTTTAAATTTTCGAATTTTTAAATATACTTAATTTTGAAGAATGAAGGCGTGTGGCTCAAATCCAACACCGTTTGAAGTTCAGGTACTAAACCTTATCTAAGGGAAAAAAGAGAATGCTAAGTTTTTGAGTTTCCGTGGGAGACTTCAGTCCATTGGCATATGCTGACACAATTATTTGCTTTGTTTTTTCTATTGCTAGTAACTTAACAGCTTTTGTTCCGAAGATAAATTTTTAATTATAAAAAAATGTTCTTGCGGAATTATTGATGCGAAACGGAAAAACGCAATTTGTGAGAACAGCCCTCGATAGCGCTTCTACCGAGGAAAGCTTAGTAGGCCAATGGATTAAAATATTGGATTGAAAACCCCAAGAATGTAATTAGGTTACAAAAGAATAGGCATCAGCATAAAAACTTGTTTGAGGTTAACGGTAATAGTGAGTGTTGGCTCGCGTGGCATGAAGGGCTTGCCACCACCCTCCTACGCATTGTAACCCGGCCTTCTGTTTAAAGGCACTAAAAGTCACTAGATGACTTGGACCTAAGGTGGTGCCTCAGTTTTCATGATTATCGTGTTAAATTTTCCACGTTCACGGAGAGAGAGAGAGAGAGAATCTGCGTTTGTATCGGAGAGCATCAGAAAGATTTCGCAAAGAAAGGCGAAGGAGTGTGGTCTTTTCCCCGGGAATCACGAGGCGAGCGGAGTGCTGCCTATTTATTCTCTGCCCACCCGAATACGTTCTTGATATAGCTATGGTCTAGGATGGCTCCGAGGAATGAAAGCCACAGGTCGTAATACCGATTTCACGTCATTTCTTTGCTCTGAGTTTAGTAATCTAAGAACAAAAACTGAAAATGAAATGGCTAATCGATATGTCTCCATTATTCATTATAGAAATTGATTAATTTTGAAATCAATAAAGGTTGTAAAAGGGCCTTTCGAAAAAAGGTTAATTATAATTAACGAGTGAGCGAAACGAGTGACGTCTACAATTAAACTTTTTACGTGATTCTTTTTAACGCAATACCTTCTGCTAAATTCCACCAAAAATGTTTAAATCTTAGCTACACAATAATTGCTTTCCCTACCTTTGCTGTATTGTTTTTGGTATAAGTTACTTCTTAAAAACATACATTAAATGTCCAGAGAGAGAACTAAAAATTATTTTGTTTTGTACAAAATAGAAGACATCGTTTAAAACTTTTTTTTTAGTTCATTACGCATCAATAAAATGAATGACACATTTTTTTTTTAAATTGAATACCTTACTCTCGTTTGTCGAACATCAGTGATTTATTTTTAAATAGTAGCGTTGTCTGACATTTTAGAATCCAGGTAAAAACATAATTTATCTGTTAAGTTTAAAATCGGACCTACATGTAGTTGTTTGAAACTTCCTGTTTACCCCAAGATATATTCACCTGTCAAACAAATAAACTCAAAGGTACAATTCCCAATTTAGTATGTACACTATAGCCACTTTTTTAGTTTCGCATCTTTTGTCGTTTGAAGAATATTTGAACTTCGAGGGAATTTTCCGCAGGGGGATTCAGTCTGAAACCAGATAGCATTAACGAGGGGTTATTTTGGACGTTCTCATCAATAGACGAATTTAATGAGAATTGTTGCCATTGACTATTCCGTTGGGGAAAAAATCACTCTTCAATGATGCGTTACTGTTTGAGCTTGTTTTATTTAACAATGCACTGTTTTAATAATAAGCGTCATTCAGTGGTGTAGTCCTAAAAAAAAAGAACCAGGGTGCTTACTTGGTACGGCCAACTTCGATTTCGCACGTAATCGAAGTTGGTTGTACTGGCCGCTATAAATGTACGTCCAACTTCGATTTTTAGCGTGATTGAAGCTGGTCGTACCTATGTTATGGTATTTTTCTGCGGGCAAAATTGATAATAAATTCACACACCCTTTATTCGAGAAAAATGATTTACGAAATAGAAGCAAGGCGAGCCCTGGCAAGTTGAAAAAAAGAGGCAGGGTGCGCCCTGGCCCGACTACACCACTGGCGTCATTATTAATTTTTACACTGTACTTGATTTGCTAATTATAATAAAGGACAGTGTAGTTGAGATAGTGTTTTTAATTCCTAATAGATTGCTCTAGTGCGATAATTAAGTTACTTTATACTTTGATTGAAATATCGGTACTAATTATAGGACAAAGTGGGTTGAGAAAATTTTGTAATGGATTTTTCTTTCTGATTTTAGGTTACTATAGCTTAGTTTTTTATGTTTAAGGATATTTTGATTGAGATATGGCTTTACCTATAGAAGGTAGGTTGTGTTTACTCAACATCTTGATTATACATAGGATTTTCAATTACTTTTTTTAATTATTAATAAGAAAAATGCGGCTACTAAGCTTATAGAAGCTTTTGTGCTTAAGCAACAGATGAGTACATAATTATTTAATTACTTTAGGAGATTGTCGGTATTTGTATCTTTAATTTTGACGACGAAATTTTCTTTAACTTTAATTTTAACAGAATCAATACTTTAAAATAGCTTGTTTCTCTTGTCAGACTTATCTTATTTCTTAAAGCACAGTAATACGCTTTTTCCATCCACTGGTAATAAATTTTATCGTTTCACTGATAAAAAACCCACGGATTTTTTAATGAAAACCATTTGATCCAGGAAATAAGAAAGTTTGTTATTTTTAAGACTGTGTACGGGTGTTCGGGTAGTTTTTGGGAGCCAATATCTCTGAAACTAAGCACGTACTTTAAGACCCATATTCATTAGACTTTTTTTTATCCATTACGACTCTTAAAACACGCCCCTTAATTGTGACATACTAATCCGTAATAAGCTGTATATATACATATATACAGTTATCCAGTTTGCACAATTATAACAGTGTAGGTCACCAGTATGCCGATTAGCAATGTTAACACCTGTAAGCCCACAATAACCTCGGTGTCACATTGAGTTTGAAGCTAGCGATTTCCAACGCCGATTATTCAAAACAGTTCACATTAGCTTTAATAGTCATCAGGATGTCAGATGATTTTTTTGGCTAAAGCAGGATACTAAAGAAAGCGTATCAGTCAGATAATTTTAATTAATTAAATAGCTTCATATGTTGTAGATTTTAAGCTATTGTGTCAAGTAAAATATATTCCTCTTTCAAAGAGATCGAATTATTCGAATAGCGTACTTTCTACTAAATTAACAGTTAATTTGGATTTTCCGTAACTAATTATAGGTATTTTTAAAAAAAAAATTAATAGCTCTCACTAGAGGCCTAAAACTCATACGTTCTCAATACCTTAACTATGTATTTTGTAGAAGATATATTAAGCGCTCTGTTAGTACTGGAAAAATTCGTCCGTGAAAGCTTGGAGTTTTGGCATATGCTCGTAGCTTTGGACACTTAACAAATGAAACAATGTA
The DNA here is from genome assembly GCF_980474605.1 of Leiobunum rupestre. Lineage (NCBI taxonomy): Eukaryota > Metazoa > Arthropoda > Arachnida > Opiliones > Sclerosomatidae > Leiobunum > Leiobunum rupestre. Next base: position 25,498,485 of record NC_143393.1, on the reverse strand, counting down.
CATATAACCTGGCAATCAATTAGTGAGGTGACACCCGTGTGATTTTGTCCACTTGCAAACCGCGCCAGTCCAGACCTGACTTATACATTTTTAAGGATATTTCGACGGTCGAGACTGAATTTTAGATTTTTAAAGATACTGATACAGTGTTTTGCAACTTAAGCCGCTTTCACACTGTATATCGATTCAAATTGATTTAAAATGTTTCGAAAGATCTGCGTGAACCAGGTTAAGTTGTTTAAAATCGATTCAAACCGTTTTCTACCGCTTTCATACCTGCGATTTGTATAAATTTGGATCTTGACTCATATTTCCAGCCCTCTTAAATGTGTTATTTTTCTGTTACTTCTATAACTCAGCAGTTTCTATTAATTCTAAGCGTTTAATTGAATTAGGATTCCTCGAAAAGTAATATTTGAATCGTTCTTATTCGGATGCAATCAAAATCTAGCCATCATCTTATTCTTGTTAAATCTCGATTGCATATTTTGGTTTTTATATATTTTTTGTATTTAATAATTAATTAACCGATATAAATTAATTGAAGTGCAATGTAAATAAATAATGTACAATATGTTTGTAAATATAGTGCATTTCATTTTCCTCCTACATTCCACCGGGTTTCCGCCTTACAGTGCGCAAGCACTCTTTTCTCCCTTCGTCCATCCAGGACTGGAACTCGCTCTCAGAGCACCTTAAAACAATCCCCCATCGCACGCAGTTCCGAAAAGCCCTCTCCACATACCTGGAAGTGACAGAATACTAGTGCTACTTCCCCTTACCGTCTTGACGTGATGGGTCTACGACCTCTTGTCAAGCGAAATCGAACTAAAGAACTTGGTTTCTCCTCGTTGTGAAATACCAAGAATGCGACAAAAGTATCGACCCCGAAAAAGAGGGAATTATTGGCCGTGTTAGGGTCAATGTCCATTCTCGAGAGAGATAATTTAGCGGGAAGCAAAACCGTTAGTTATTCAATTTTTAAGAAAGAAAGGATATACTGCGGTCGTCCAAGTTAAGCACCCCTGTGCTATGGTCTATTAGAAAAATCATGTAGTAATTTAGTAATTTTTTTTAAATTTATGCGTGGTTAAGAATAAATCAGTTTTAGTTTTCTTTAAAATAGTTGTCTTGGATTAATTTAATTATCACGTAACCCAACGTGTCAGGTCAAAAATTTACTGCGGTTAATCTGTTTCCGTCCTTATTAATCGCAAGTTAATTAAGCTCTCCCTATACAGGGTGATTCAATAGTCAGTACAGAAATTTCTGATGGTTGTAGGGGATGAGATGAGAAGTATAAAGAGTTTAAAGAGCGCTAGAGGGCTTCAAAGTTTGACCTACTACACTGCATATCTTTGAAACACCTAAAAAGCGTTTAGAGATCACCTAAAAAACACAAAATTTAAACACCTGACACCTGTTGAACGTTTAATCAAGTGTAATTTACGTGTTAATCATGTGTGAGATATGTGTACTTTACATGTACTATAGATGTACTTGAAACGTTTTTCGTCGATGTCTCACAGATGTTCTTTTACAACACCTGTGGAACGAGATCGTCACAAAATTCGGGCATCTGTAACATCTACAATACACTTGACACCTGCGGAACGCTAGCTCAACATGTTCAGTTGAACATCTGAAGAACACATGTGTTTAAGAAATGCAGTTCCCCTAACATATACAACACTTAAAAAATCCTGTTAAATTTACAGAAAATTACCAGGAAAATTCCTGTAACATTACAGGTATTTTTTCCTGTGAACGTAGCAAGTAAAAACCTGTTCTAGACACGAGAAATATAAAGTACCATTAACAGTAAATTTTAAATTGCTGTTGTTCCAACATGAAATTTCCCATTAGGTTTACGGGAATTTAACAATATAACTGTATTATCCTGTTGTCACAAAAATTATGCTGTCGCTATAGGCCTACCCAAAATTAATTCCAAATATTAGTTACTACATGAGAATTGTACATATGTGATCTAAACAATTGTTACATGAATAGCAATTTTAAATTTAAATAGATAAAACTAAATTATTGATGAACATTTTTATTTGAAAAACATGATATTTAAAACACAAACAAGCGCAGAAACCTCACCAAGATTCTTTTTACTAAAAATACTATTACAATTTATACTATTAAGTTCATAATTTCAAATCAATTAATAAAATAAAATCTGTCAACACTCATTAACACTTGTATTTCGGTGAAATTAAATTATAAACGTGAATTTTCTGCTACTTAATACTTAAAAGGTTAGGTTTTCTTCTTCCTGTCACCCTTTAAATTTACTTTCCCGCCGCACAAATATCCTGGTTGTAGGCAAACCGCAGAAAACGTTGGCCTACCACCAGGGTATTTGTGCGACAGGGAAGTAAATTTAAAGGGTACAGGCAGAAAGAAACAGACCTTTAATTTAATTTAACAATTGATGTTTTTTTTAAATTATTAGCTTCAGCTTTGTCTGTTTGCCATTGGTGGAGATACTCGATGAAACTTTACTCAAATAGAGATGTTTCAGTTTCTCAATCTTGATTTTAATAAATTCAGCCAAAATATTTTTCAATTTGAAACTCTTCAGCAGTGTTCAATGTCTTCTACGAGGGTACTGCCGCTAAACAATATAATAATTTTAATAACTGGAAATTCTTCATACAAAATCACAATTATTGAAACAAAAACATATATATGCACATTAAGTATAGTCATTAAGATTTTAGGCAGGTTCTTTCAACGGTAGTTATTAAAATACAATTGCAATTGCAATTTATTTTAGTAAAAAAGTTTAAATGGATAACCAAATTTCAAACTCAATTTTAAAAAGGGAGCTAAATGGATTTTTTTTTACCTAGCTTACTCAATGGGTGACCACAGACTAAGAAAGATAATTTTTTTAAATATTTAAAGGCAACTTCTCTTACATTTCACCCAGAATGACATTAATTGAATAAAAGAAATGTAATCCCATACTTCAAGACTTGGGCAAGGTGGTTTTTAAGAGGTGTTAAAATAAAAGTAATAAAAGGGTGGTTAAATATTTTTGGATTCAAAAATTGAGATTTAGGGCAAAAAAACTTGCATATTAAAGTTATCGCAGTGAAATAAAAAAGTTTCCTTTAAATGTAGCTGAAAATAAACATTATTAGTTTGTGTTCACCCATTGAATATGGTAGCAGGTGTATAATTTTCATTTCGCCAACTTTTTAAAATAATGAAGTGCTTAAATATCTTTCTTAAATATGATTCTGGGTTAAAAAAATCATATATTACAGTATTAACTTAAGTAAATAAAATTTTTCATCTGCTACCATACCCAATGGTCACACAAACTAACAAAGATAATTATCCACTATATTTAAAGCCAACTTCTCTTACATTTCACTATGAAAACAATGAAACTTCTTTCAATGCGATAACTTTATTATATGCAATTTTTTTCCCAGAATTACAATTATTGAATCAAAGAAAATATGTAACCACCTTAGAATTACCCAACACAGCTATTCAGACTTGGGCCAGGTTGTTTTTAAGTGATGGTGTATAATTTAAAAAAAATACTTCAGCTTTTAAATAAGATTTTATTTTGGATCCACACTTTATCATTTACATAAAACGTGAAATAATTTATTTTTTAATTATAATTTAACCATCACTTTAAAAACCTTGTGCAAGTTAGAATAGTTGTGTAGAGTACTAATAACGTAGATAAATATTTATTGGTTCAGTTATGTGCAGGGAAGCTTGTTTTAAGATATGGTTAAAATTAATTTGGAAAAAAAATGCTTGAGCTTTCGAATATATTATACAGAGTGGATACCAAAATTTCAAAATAAAATTTAATAAAAGCTTGCTTAATGAAATTTTTTCACTTCCTAACATATTCCATGGGTGAAGTGCACAGACTTAAAAAGATAATTATCAACTATATTTAAAGGCAACTTCCCTTAAATTTCCCCCTGAAAACACTGAAGTTTCCTTCAATCCAATAACTTTAACATATGCAAATGTTTCACTCAGAATCATCACATAAACTGAACCAAGAAATATTTATCTCCATTATTAGTACCCTGCACAAGGTTTTTAAAGTGATGGTTAAATTAGAATTAAAAAATAAATTATTTCAGATTTTATGTAATAGATATAGGGTGGTTACATATTTTTTAGATTCAATAATTGTAATTCTGGGAAAGAAATTGCATGTAATTAAGTTATCCCATTGAAAGACACTTCAGTATTTTCTTAGTGAAATGTAAGGGAAGTTGGCTTTAAATATAGTGAAAAATTACCTTTGATATTCTATGTTCACCCATTGAGAATGGTAACAGGTGAAAATAAAATTAGCCAGCCTAATTCTGTAATATATGCAAATTTTTCACTCAGAATCACAATTATTAAACCCAAAAAATATTTAGCTATTTTATTATTACCCAACAAAGCTAGTCAGACTTAGGGAAGCTTGTTTTAAGATTTGATTAAAATTAATTTAGAAAAAAAATGCTTGGGTGTTTAAATATATGATACAGGGTGGATAACAAAATTTCAAATTAAAATTAAATAAAAGCTTGCTAAATGAATTTTTTTCGCTTCCTAACATATTCAATGGATGAACACAGACTTCAAAAGATCATTTTCAACTATATTTAAGGGCAACTTCCCTTAAAGTTTCCTGCAATCCAATAACTTTAACTTATGCAAATTTTTCACTCAGAATCATCACATTAAATGTGATCCATCCTGTATCATAGTTACCTCAAGCAATTTTTTTTTCCAAATTAATTTTTAACTAATCTTAAAACAAGCTTCCCTAAGTCTGACTAGCTCTATAGGGTAATAATAAAATAGCTAAATATTTTTTGGGTTCAATAATTTTGATTCCGAGTGAAAAATTTGCATATATTACAGTATTAGTTTGGCCATGGTTTGGCTAATTATTTTTTTTCATCTGCTACCATACTCAATGGTAATTTTCCACTATATTTAAAGCGAACTTCCCTTACATTTCACTATGAAAGCTTCTTTCAATGCGATTACTTAATTACATGCAATTTTTTTCCCAGAATTACAATTATTGAATCGAAAAATTACCCAACGCAGCTTATCAGACTTGGGCAAGGTTGTTTTTAAGTGATGGTGTTAAATAAAAAAAATATACTTCATCTTTTGAATAAGATGTTTTTCTTCTAAAAGCTGAAGTAATTTATCCATTCTAAATTCAGGTTCAAGTCAGAATAGCTGTGCAAAGTACTAATAACGTAGAAAATGTTTTTGGTTCCATTGACCTGATGAAAAATTTGCTTATGTTAAAGTTACTGGACTGATGGAAGCTTCAGTGTTTTCAGATCGAAATTGAACGGAAGTTCCCCTTAATTAGCTTTATAAGTCTTATGTTCACCCACTGAATATGTTAACGAGTGAAAAAATTTCATTAAGCAAACCTTTATTATATTTGAGTTTGAAATTTTCGTATACATCATCGTATACAATATATTTACAAGCAAAAGCATTTTTTTACAAATTCATTTGAATCCTAACTTAAAACAACCTTCCCTAAGTCTGACTAGGGTAATAATAAATAGCTATGCTAAATATTTTAGTTTCAATAATTGAGATTCTAGGTGAAATATTTTTATATATTACAGTATTAAGTTGACTAAGTTTTTTTTACCTGCTATTTCCCTTCAAAGTGATAACTATAATATATACAAATTTATCACTCAGAATCATAATTATTGGTGATACTTTAATTACTGTTAGGTGCAAAAGTTTTAAACTATCGCGTTTAACGGGATAATTTAAAAATTGACGCGTTAATTGAGTTAAGCCTAGGCGATTTGTTTATACCAAATATACAACACTACTACTTAACTAAAATGGCCCCATTATTAACTTAATTATTACTTTAAAATAATGAATTTAAAATTCTCTCGTAAGACACAGGGGCGCGGGATTTCGAAAATAACGGTTTGAAATTTCGTTGGCGTAAATAATGAAAGGTTATTTCCTGAGTGTAGAACAAAAAGAGGTTTCTTACCAGAGGAATAATAGAATTGGAAGCATTTCTTTTGGATTCACTAGATTATACAAACTTGGAGCGTAGTAATACAGTTTACAGGTAATTAGAAATTAAATAATTTTTATTCGACAATTTAGTTACCCTTACTTAACTAGATTAAAATGCTTTTGCGTTGCGTTCCTTATTGCAAATCTAAAAAAGTGATGAAACTCTGCGAGAAAGATGGCTGAAAATCATATCTCGTGATAATTACAAAATAAATGACATCAGCATAAAGTGTAGTATGCAATTTACACTTAAGTAAAGGTACAGAATTCATCTTTAAATGCCAATTGTGGGGCTTGAAATTTTCAAAGAACCTATAAACAATTTGGATATAAATACACTGGAGTCCCTAGGCCCTTGGGGGTGGGATATAGGGACCTGAAATTAAAAATTAGTCCACTCTAAAAATCTCAAAGTAGCACCTCAAAAATGTAAATAATGTTTAGTAATTTTCTTGCCTCTTAAAAATCAAGTAACCAAATTCCAACAAATAATATTAGATTTATTGATTAAACGAATCAAATTTCGAATTGGGACTCAGACAGAGGTGGTTTAAAATACCCAAAGCAGAAGTTTGTCATAATTATCTCAATTGTTTTGACCTTCATAGAGGGAGCGATTCCATATTTACAAGAAACTCCTGGAATTTGTAACAAAATTGAATATTACCCATTGCCGAAACTTTCTAAATTTCCTCTTTTATACAGTGTTATTGCAATGACACTTCTCCTTCAACTTCTGCAAAATTTATCTGTGACAAAATAATTCCACCTTTAGTTGATAATGTATCACGGATAATTTCAGCTTGTTACGAGAAACTTAAAGAACTTACTTATAAGCCGCAATCGAGGAAGTTTCTCAAAATGTGAAACGTTCAATACCACTTTTACAGCAGTCATTCCTGGAGAAATATGTAAATAATAACTTTGTTTAAAATTTTCCATATTATGGATTGTAAATATTTAAATAATTAATAATTAAATATTTAATTAAGGGGTTTTCCCCAGAGTACTTCGGTTTCCCCTTCCACAAAAACTTGTTGAGGTTAATGGTAATAGTTAGTGTAGGAAACTGTTGGCTCGAACGCGTGGCATTATGGACGGTTATAAACCGTCCATGGTGGCATGCAGGGCTTGCCACCACCCACCTACGCATTGTAACCCGGCCACCTGAAACAATGGCTTCAAATGTCACATGATGACTTAGGCCTAAGATGGTGCCTTGGGTATAAGCCTAGCTCATTATTATTATTATTTATAATAACTTACTTTCAATTTCTCAGTTATTAAAATATTTACTATTGGCTTAGCTACAAGCGATTATCCAAGCAGTCTCTTTTCATTGACGTGTTGTCTGTCAACTGTAACAGCTGACTCAGTAGCGAGAATTATTTCTAGGAACCTTGGATTTTAAAATATTATTTTCAGCGGGAAAAACAAAAGTAAAAATTTAAAAAAAGTAATTATAACGTATAAAAAGAGTTGATTTACCTTTCATTTCCTTGAAAATGCCGATTAATTCTCAATCTTTTTCATAAAGAATAAAAAACCAACATATTTCCGTAGGATTCAATGTTAAAGAGGGGTCAGATTATAGCGCTACAGCCTACGTAGCGGCCACAAATGGCATTCACTATTTTGGGCTGATTGAGCGGGCGGCTATGGAACATAGCGCCGAACCAATCTTCAACGGCGGCGGCGGGAACGATAATTAGTTCGGCGGCGGCGTGGCGCGCCGATTTGCAGAAAATAATCGGCGGCGTTGAAAAAAATCGGCGGCGGCGGCGCCTAAGGGGAAAAACTGCCCCCCCCCCCTCAGAAATAGCGACAGCCTTTTAAAAGACCGCTAGAGCTTGAACTGTTAAACACATTTTAAAAAAATACATGTTTAATAGAATGTATTTTATTAAAATAGGAACCACTTGTTTCCAAAACGAGAAAGAGGTAACTTTGGTTACATACTATCATATGTAACTTATTTAATCATAAGTGTGCCAGAAAGAACTTTTTCACAATGAGACCTTGTTGCAAGGATATGACGTAATTGACGTCACTTCCCAGTCGATGACGGTTTTATCGTCATCAAAAGTAGTTCTGGCGGGGAGGGAAGGAAGTTAAAACCAGTTTTACGCGACGTTAGTCCGTATTTTCTTTGGTGGCTGTGAAACAAGGTCTCATTTAAACTTTTAATACAGAGATGTTAAACAGAGGCACACTTATGAGTAACTATGTTACATATGATACTATTAAACTAAAACATTTACGCTGGTAATAACAATACTGTACTTATTTACTAGTATTTCACTAGTATTATTACCTATATACTCTTTTTAGAAACGTTTACTGGGCGCCGCCATTATCGTACCGACAAGCAACGAGCCAGCCCTCTACCGCTGAAATTTCATCTCCCCAAAACCAGTTTTTTCATCACCCTCCCCGTAGACTGTAAGGTAATGGCGGTCGATTGGGAAGGCGCGTTTAAGTCTATTATCACAAATTATTTTATCTTTGTATCAAAGGAATTTTTAAAATATAATAGACTAGTTATTGCTGAATGCAGCTGCTGATACGTTTCTGTACTTATTGCAAAATACGAGGCGAGGCAACTCCAAAGCAGTTTCCGTTTCTCTCTCTAAAATCCCAGCTATCTGCTGCAGAAAATGTTAGTGCGCGCGGTGCAGTGGTGCCAGACCTTTTGGAAATTATTATTTTTTCCAATTTTATAACGCGAGTACGGTGCACCCACCAACCTAGAAATCGTATTTAGAATTTAGATCTCAAAACGCAATTATTATACTATAATAATGTAAATAAATTCGGCGGCGAAATAAAAATTTTTCGGCGACGGCGGCGGCGGCGCCGCCGAAATTAAATTTATCGGCGGCGGCGTTTCGGCGTTATCTAAATAATCGGCGGCGGCGGCGTTCGATCGGCGGTGCTATCCTCTAGCTATGGGGCGAGAGAACGCGAGCGCCTGCGCAGTGGGCCATCTAAGTTGGCCTTCCATAAGACGACGGTAAACTTTCAAGGTGCGAATTACGAATAAAATAACAAGACGATAAATCTTAAATGCGCGAAATACGAAATAAAATAACAAGACGTAAAATTTTTAAGGCGCGAAATACGAAATAACCTATGGGAATTATTTTAGCATTATTCGAAACTTGTACAAGTTTAAGATAAAGTGCAATGAAACTATCTCCAATTACAGGTTTTCTTTTGCTTCAAGTATGTGTTTATGTCCTGCTCCTTTAATACTCTTTCTTTAGTTGTTTGGATAAAATATAATTTTTGGGCACCATTTGTACGAGTTCGAATTTTCGCTTCTTTAATCTGTGAAAATTAATTTTTATTTGCGGTAATTTTTTTTTGCGGTTGGTTAAATTCCATGCCATTCTTTATTTATTGAATCAGCTTAATATTTCTTAGTTTGAAAATATTTTCTTTGATTATCAGTCTAATTTTACCTAACTCAGCCATATATAGATTGTAAATAAAATAAATCCTTACATAAATTAGGTTAAAGCTTTTAATACAAGTTACTTTTAATTTTATAGACCTATGTCTATAAATCATGAATACGTGTGTAAAATAATAACTCTTGAAACTGAGAGGGATGCCGACGTATCAGACGACGTTTTTTTTTTGTTTTCTTCAATGTGTTACGCATGAGCTTGGGTTTAGTCGTTGCTCAAATAAAAGTTTCAATGGAAAAAATTTTAAATGATGACACTATCCGCGGGCACCATGGTATAGTAACGAGAGGGGGAGAGAAAAACGTCACCAACGAAGACGTAAGTTTTAGGAAATCAATTATATACCTGGCTGATTAGATTCAATAGGAGGAAGGAGTTTACTTTTCGAGCATGAAGGGGATTGCAAGCAATGTTAGAAATAGTCTCAACATAGTAATTATCCCTAAGTAGAAATACATGTAAATACATTCCTGGTGGTAAAATTAAAATTAACATGATTCTACTTATTTCTACCGACATTTATCGCAATTACATTGCGGCCCAAAAATTCTTTTAGGAAGACGATATTCACGACCGCGCTTACTATTTCAAATATCATCAACGTGAATCTTATCAAAATGTTTGGCAACATAAATTGTTTAATTTTCTCGAACGTTTGGTTCATCTTGACGAAACTATCCTGTTGAGCCTCCATTGTCTTTGGCACTAAGATTTGGTCCCGGGTCGAAAAACGTTCAACTTAATTTAACGAAATTTGAAGAACATCGTTGAAGATTTTCAAATAATGAGTAAAAGCCAGCGATATATTAACGAAAATACATTCCATCGCGGTGGTAGCAATGACCTCGTGTACCGACATAAAAGTGTTGATCGGCATAAAGAGAATACAATCAGTTTCTGCCGTAAGATATCACGTTTGTCAAAGTCACTTCCGCCAACGATGAGGTGAAAGACGAGGGCACGTTCGGTTGATTGTTATCGCAAATAGAGATACGTTTGAGCTCCATAGACACTTCGTAAAACTTATCCGAGACGCCGAAAGTAAGCAACGAAAGCGCCACCGTGAACCACGACTTCGAAGGCTCAACCACGAAAAGTTCCGTACCGTTGAGACACGGAAAATCTGTACCGTTTATGAAATCCGGTAAGAACGAGGTTATAATAGCGTAACCAGTCGCAGTGAAAATAGCTAAATAGCAAAAAACGGTAGCCACCGAAAAAGAGAAAATGTGCTTTTATTTTCGTTAAAAAGTAAGCCGATTAAGCGGAGGTACCGTGTCTCGTCAACTCATTCTCGAGGGTGGATTTCTTATGTGGAAAGGTCCGAATGGCAGTTGATTCGGTAATCATCGTCTGTATATCCACGTGATAAATGGCAAATGAGAGAAAGGGAAATGTTGAAAATCACCATGGAGGTAAGAAACACAGCGTAATCCGCCTTTGAGCGATGGAAACCCGCAGATAAACCAAAAGGTTATCCAGAAAAAAGCACCCACCCACGAATGAGTGTGGGTGGATAAGAAAATGGTTTGACCTAGACGTAATAAATTGTCTCTTAATTTCGTTAACTGATAAAATTATAGTTATTTTTGGTCTAAGGTATCGCAAAACATTTTGGTGACTAAAAAGAGAAATTCTTTATAATAACTCATTACTAGCTACTATTTACTAATTAATAAAAATTATTTACTAATTAATAATAATTATTCACTAATTGTTAAAAATTATTTAATAATGAATATATATTATCTACTAATTAATATATATTTTTTACTAATAAATATACAATATTTACTAATTATTAAACATTATTAACTTTTTTCTAATTATTATATTTTTTACTAATTATTATATTTTTTACTAATTATTATATTTTTTACTAATTATTATATTTTTTACTAATTATTATATTTTTTACTAATTATATTTTTTACTAATTATTATATGTTTTACTAAATATTATATTTTTTCTTATATATTATATTTTTTACTAATTTTTATATTTTTTACTAATTTTTAGATTTTTACTAATTATTATATTTTTACTAATTATTTACTATTTAAAAATTATGAATTTTTATTTACTACATATTATTTATGATTTACTAATTACTATTTACAAATTATGAAATACTATTCTATACATATTATTTATGATTTATTAATTACTATTTACAAATTATGAAATACTATTTACTACATATTTATGATTTACTATTTACTACATATTTATGATTTACTATTTACTACATATTTATGATTTACTATTTACTACATATCTATGATTTACTATTTACTACATATTTATGATTTACTATTTACTACATATTTATGATTTACTATTTACTACATATTTATGATTTACTATTTACTACATATTTATGATTTACTATTTACTACATATTTATGATTTACTATTTACTACATATTTATGATTTACCAAATTTTCGTGTTAGCGTGCGTAATAGCTATTAGAAAGTTTCAGTAACCCATTTCTAGGCGTAAACGCGAACGTCTACGTAATATCCAGAAAATTTAAAAGTCGTTAGATGACTTAGGCCTAAGATGGTACCTTGGGCTAATTATTATTTTTTAATCTAAATGTAGTTTTATTGGGTGCATTTGGCATCGGGGCCTTCAAACCATTTTTTTTAGTTAGAAAGATTTTGATGGTGCATGTGGCAACATGGCCTTATCAGTATCATATTTGAAACATAGATGGCGCCGTATTTAACTTTGCTAGACTTAGAAAATTTGACACACTTTTTGCTGAACGAAATTTTGACCCACACTTCAGGAAGAGACGTAAACGTTCGCGTTTACGCCTTGAAATGGGTTGCTGAAACCATTGAATTGGGAATAATACAATACAATTACAATTACGATTTCGGTTGCCATGGTTACGCGGGACCTGTTCTGATAGACTGTACGAAATTCATCTTTATAATTAGGCGGTAGTGCCATCTATATTTTGTAAAGTTATATGGCTAAAATAAATAATTATTAGCTAACTCACCGTAACTTGAGTTAAAAAGGATCATGACAGCATAAAATTATTTTTAAACAACTTCAAAGGTTTGTTTGTTACGAGTAATCATCCATTTCAATTTCGCATCAGATTCACGAAAAAATTCAATTGCAATATAGTTGCCACCACTAGAGACAGATGCCGCCACGGTAGAACGATAAAGTTGATAAAGTCTCCTTATTGAATGAAATTGGTCCCGCACCAGCCAGATTTCGTTGTACCTCTATTTATTCCCAACTCAATGGCTGAAACTCTCTATTAGGATTGATTTTCGCGGAATATAGCATGAACAAATCGATTTCACTCTGTCATAGCGAAATTCGCGTGTCAAATGAAAAGGTGGCACCATCTCTATATGCATTGCTGGACTATTAATTAGGAAAGCTCCCTAAATTTTAGAAACAGTCTTGTGTTAAATGGTGGAGTCTAATTATAAAATCTACCCTGTTATCACCAGAATTTATAGTCGGTTGAATGTCTAGTATATTCTTATTTGTGTTGTCGGTGGGATAGTCTTCAGATGCAGAAACCTTTGATATTATAGGTATCCGCTATAGCCTCTGATTACCAGAAGACATCTGCGAATACACGGAGTGAATAGCAATCGTTATCGAATGTCTTCCACCACTATTACCACGAGGAAGGGGGAAAGATTAAACCAGGAATGACATAATGTATGGTAACCTGAATATTTCTGATTTTTACCAGCCTAGAGGGGTCCATCAGCGTTATAAAACAAAATGTCACCGTTGCCTACGTTATTATAAAGGCACGGGGAAAACCTTCAATTAATTTATCGCATTTTATTTCGACAATTCTGGCCACTAGGTTCTCTAGTATCTGTACCCCGTTACCTAGTTGATTCAACTATCAAGAATTATGACCAAGATTCAAGATTTATTTAATGACCTGTAAGAGTACAACCCTTTTGTAACAGGGAATCACGGCCAAACTAAAACTGTTCTAATAAAAGTTCATTTCCCCTAGGATAAATATGGCGTCGCAAAGTGCAAACTGTTGCATTATAACAAATTTGGGATGAAATTTACTTTTTTTAGGTTCTTTAAAGCAGTTTAATGCCTATAATTTAGGGAAAAGAATGGTGAGGACACATATTTCACTAATTTAATTGCTAAATGGTGGTAAAGAAACGAATCTAAAGAGGGTGGAAGTTAATTAAAATATTTCGTTTGCTATGGCCGGAATTCAAGTTCAAGTTTTATTGGAGTTAACAAAGTTGGGATACATTTGGAGTAGGGCTAACTCAAGTTTGACTTATAAGCCCTTTATGGTTAGCTACATTATACAATAACCACATTCTAGCATCAAAATATATTAACATGAAAAGGAAAGATATCAACCAAACTCTCAAAAGAGAGTACGAAAAAAATTAAAAAATTACACAATAAAAATAAACAAAAAAACTGATTTAAGAATCAGTTATAAAATGCCAAACAGGGTTAAAATATATAAAAATTATGAGTTTGATGAATGTCTTATAAATTTTTAACAACCTACATGTATGGTAGGATCGGCGTACTTTAGACAGATTTAAAATATATCGTGCATATTAATGTCAAATTTTTTACAATTTTTCTTTAAGGTCGTTCGTTAACCACCTAAAAGCTCTTTTTACCATAAAAAAAGCTTTTAATCATTCTGTTCACGAAAATAACAACAATTAACACTGAAAATACCTAGCAAAATGCGCCACCATTGCTCAAAGTTACCCGACTATGGCATAGTGAACCTAAATTGGAGAATTGTGAAAATGAGGCAATATAGACAGCATGTCCACGATGGCTAATTTGCACAGCAATGAAATCATTCAAATTTGATCGTTTAAACAGAATATGTCCTAAGATTGTGCCAAATATGATCAGAAACCTAACATTTTTATCAGAAAATTGCCTAAATACGAAGAAAATTAGTAACATTTGATCAAAAAATCAACCAGATTTGTTATTTGAGGTTGAACGAATCTCGCGAATAATTGACCGAAATTAATATTTATTTTTACTAGAATTAAAATGTACTCTTAAAAATATCATGCACTACGTTTTCATGGAGGTAGGAAACACGGAATTTCCAACGGTAGACCGGTTTCATCCTATTTTATTTTATTTTATTTAGTTTTTCACTCGAAGATCTATTTGGTCCGAGTTTCGCGTCATTTTGTTTGCTCGAATACCTATCGGTACGAGCTATTTGTTTTTAAATTTCTTCAAATTTGCTTAGGGTTTAGCTTTTTTATTCCTTTTCTTAATGGACTAATCTACTTATTCGCTAATTTTATCATCATTACAGTCCATAGGGGGTTCCTTTTAACCCAGAATATCAAAGCCGTGTTCGTCCATTACCCGTATTAGAGAAAACACGTGTTAATTCTTAACACAAACGTTTTCATTTAATGTAGCACGGATTTCGAAATTCAGCTTACACGAAACACGAATTTACTACCTCCATGAAAACATAGTCATGGATTACTTTCTGATAAAAGTTCCAGAGATCTCACTCATCAAACAAGTGCGACGCTTAATTTTTATAATCCTTACTTTATTAAAATAATTTTTAATTATCCTATATTCTTAAAGTTACCATTCATTTCTTAAAACATCTGGCAGCACTTTATTTCGCTCTTTGTAAAATTTCCTAGCATCTTGTCTTTTCGTTTTCACACATGCGGAAAGCATTCTCGTTATCCATTAGCTATTTTACTTTAAGCCCCTTCATATTTTCTATCCCCGTACGGGTGTCCAAGCCCAAATGTTTATCATTAGTGTATTATTTTTACAAAAGGTGTTTTCTCGTTCGCGAAAGTTTTTATTACCCCAACATGTGTTAGAATGGCTCTCCTCTACACAGTGTTTTGCGCGGGTTAACATCTTGACCCATTGTGCGCCATCGAACCCCTCTCTCTCTCTATTCTTCGATATCCGCTCTTCTCGACATTGATCGGAATCGGACTTTCTTCACAAACGTAAAGTGTAAAGACTACTCTCTCTTCTTGCGAAAGAGTGTATTTGTTAACATTGGTTTTATATTATATTACTTAGACACCCGATCATTTGTTTATTTATTTATTTAACGTGTAATCATACCCCTAGACATTCTTATACCCGGAATAACGTTTAACGACCAAAACGAGAATCCTTCTTGCTTTTGTTGACGCTAGGAAAACCCTAGAGCCGAAATTAAATAATTAAGAATTAAATACACTTATAGTAGAAGTGTCTGAAATTAGCGTCGCACAAGCCTAACAAAATATTTTATGGGCCAGCAAATGTTCATATTACGTTTTTCGGTAAGTATATTTGATATATCCCATTGATAAATATATTTCAATTTCGTTCCCTACTACCCCACCAGTTCCCAAAATTGATGAAGCCAGTGCTAAAAATCAATATATCTTATCAACTGACGTACAATTTATATTACATGTCAGACTACCGGGCTTTTCGTCACTTCGTTGCGCTTTTCAAGGTCAAAGATCAAATATTTAGAGATAGGTGGTGGTGCTCTTATCTTAATATTCAATTCTCGCGAATTGGATGGAAACCTCATTTTAAAATTAAATGTTTTATGCTAAAACGCAGGCCCCTTAAGCCGCAGTTCCAAAATAAGAAAGTTCCAAAAAAGGCAATTTCCTTAAAGCGCAGATCTTATAAAACGCAGTTCCCTCGAAGAAAAGTTACCTCAAGGCGCAAATCCCTTAATGGTCATATCCAAAGAGTTGTCCAGTTTCCCAAAAAGGGCAACGTCCCTTAAAGGGCAGCTTCCTTAACCTACAAAAGAAACCATCTTTCGAATATGACGTTTAACAATTTGAAATAAAATATGAAACTTGTTTTCTTACACATAATATTCAAAATAACACAATTATTTTTCATTTATAAATGAAGGCGTTGAACTTCAAGCATCTGGGAAATTTAAGAATGAACACGTATTCGTAAAACTCTCAATTAGAAATGGTCAACATCTACATGGCATATATCGCAAAGGGTTAGGAAGTACCCTCAAAGACAATTGACTAGAGTTTAAGTTGGCAGAACATTGAATATTTATTGAACAAAATCAGTAATGTACTTTTCACATAAAGAAACCAAAGACTTTAATGCTCTATATGAAATATTTTTAGCAAAGAAAATTAGCTCATTAAGACTTATAAATGACACGAGAGCGAAAGAGCAAATAATGAAAGAAACATCTGAATTTGATAAAATATCGATGTTAATAATCCTAAATCTAGAAATCTTGTTCTTGTCTTTAGGATTTCTGTTAACTTCTTTCATTACTCAAGTGGTTCCAGCAACGTTCGCCGAGGAACTCCAAGTGAGTAATACAAAGACTGCACGTACATCGTTAATATTGAAGTTCGAATTAAGGCCTGGACAATTACTACCGACAACCTGTATTGTTTCGTGAGGTCTATGGCCTTTGACTCCCAAAAAAGGGATTCCTGGAAATACTTCTCTAAAGCACAAGCAATCCACGTCACATGGTCCGATCGTGTGAGTGCACGACGCTAACAAAAAACCCAAACTGTTACTTCGAAGGGTGATTTTCCCCTTTAGTTCCACCAGAGAAAGAGTTATTAAATCTTTACCCCACATCTTGGGCGATATCGCAACGGACACAGCCTCTAAATTTTCACCTGCAAAAGCTAGACCGCAACTTAGGTACCGTATAAAATCAAACTCGATGCTATGGCGACTACCTTCGTCGAGATAGTCGAGGTAACTGGCCTTCGCCCCACCTAACGCCAGAGGCCCTTGTTCCAAGTAATGGTTTATAATTTCGAGCGTCGGGTCCACCACGGAGTGACTACGGTTTTCGGAGAATGAAGACGCCCTAAAAATAAGTAAACATTTGACCTTCGTCCCCGGTGGGATGCCTGTCACAAAGGAAATGTCTTTCGGGATTTGGAGATCTTTCGGAAACTCCTCTGGTATCCTGAACGGGTAGAATTGAACTCCGGGTATATTATCCGGGAAGAAAATGGCTGACAATCTTTGCGGGACGCGTCGGTTAGTCACAGGGGGCCAGTAGGGACCGAATGAATTCTTCCCCAGACCGATAAGACTACCACTTTGGTTAAAATTAACGATCAAGTAGTTTAATTTCGGGGGCGACGAATCGATCAGAATTCTCAAGACTTGCTGAACCTCCTCGTAGGGTTTTTGTGCCAAAAATACGATGCCGACGTCCGGTTGCGAATAGCACGATGACAGTTTCTCTTTGAAGGCTCCAATAGCGGCGGCCGCATCTCTGGTACCATCGGGACCCTTTCTTGGGGTGGTTTGTAATATGAATATATGGTCCCTCCTCCGGCGTTTAACGACGGACGCTGTTTCCTGCCAAGAGACGCAGACTTTGCCGCACGAACGAAGATCCTTCGCGTTCAAGTAGCGAAATACCAACTCTGTCACGATCGCACTTTGGCATAAAGAGACAGCCCTCTCGTCGTGGGTCCATTCGCACTCGTTTTCCATTCCGCGACGCTTTTTCACGATACGGTCTTGCTCTGTCATTTCTTGCTGTAATATAAAATTCAATTAAACATAAATAGCAAGAGTTAAAGGCAATATAAAGTTTTAATAGGGCCACTATGTTCAAATATAAAATTTCCCATTTTAAAGAATGAGATGGCTGTTACTTTCCCCCTTAAATATATTAACTATAACCTGGGAAAAGATAATACGCGTGCCGTGTGATTTTTCTTCCGTACCGTTTAGTAATTATTTAAACTCCTTGACATTTGGAACATCATTAGAAGTTCCATATTAAATATTTTAAGTCGTTTTCATATTTTTCTGCATAATATTGCCTCAAATGTAGAGCTATGGAATTTAAATTCGCAATTTCCTTGACCCATTTATAAAACATATTTTGGAAGGACATTAGAAATTATTAGATTCGTTGGGTAATAAATAAGCCAGTTATTACTAGAACTGCAGTAAATTTTTTCAGTAATTGAGAACTATCTATTTCGGAAATTATTAGTATAATATATACATTCTAAATACAGAAACAACCACCCGTTCTCTATATTAAATATTTACTAACATTTTGTTAATTTAAAACGTGTATAATATTATCTGACGAAAAAGACGAACATTTTGTTCTCTGCCTCGTTGCGTTACTTGCTTATTTCAATTTGTACACTTGTACTATGTATAGATTCAGTGGGACTGGTAAAACACAAAATAATAACAATAAGTTCCTAGTCGACAATACTGGTTTGAAAAGGTATTTTTAATTAATATATAATATATTATAGGAAAAAGCTCAGCTACGCTGAGTAAAGAAGGTGATATATAGGTAGCCCTGAGTCATTCGCTGCGGCCAAGAAGGGACAGGTATTTGAGTGGATAATAAATAGTCTTAAATGTAAACTAATTCCAATAAATTTTATTTTTTGGGGTTACACACATACGTAATTTACGAGGTTACCGTATACCATTAAAATTGTGTAGTTTTTGTTATGTTATCTTAATTACAAAGATTAAAACTCATAATGAACAAATAATCATATAGTTTAATAGGACATAGAAGTTATAGTTAGCTTATCCGGTTTTATTATAATAACGTCGAAAATTCCTGTTTGTTAATGGTAAGGTGTCGTACTTCTTGCTATAATTACATTTTCATTGTTTGGTTTCAAAATTTGTTAAGGAATTTGTTACTTGATTGCGTTATATTTTTTGTAATTTATTTCGTTTTTTCAGTCGTATATTTTTATCCATTGGGTGTTTAGCGTAATGGTTCATTTATGAAGAAAATATCGAGTTGTATACATCGTGCTCTTACACTTATGTTGGTCTGGTTTTTAACTGGGTCGTCATTACTTCGTAATAATATTTTAATCGTTTTCTCGACTGATTAAGATGTTTAATGCAGTTCATCAATTAAGTTCGATTGTTTTTATTTATTAAGAGCCCTAACTATTCCGTCTACGGTCATTTATTGATATACGAGCTGTCGTTTAGTCAAGTGGCTTTCTGTGCTTTGTGAATGGTAAGTTTTTCGCTTCTTGTTAATACATTTTTTATTGGTGTGGATATTGGGATATCTACGATTCCTAAGGCAGTCATTGATTTCCTAGGTGTTCAAGACATTATATGATATTGGAAATTGGATGGTATTGGTCTTTTTCATGCGGTATGTGTCACAACGTCAACAGGAAGTCTACGAGTCGTCCACTACCAGATGTCGAATATAGCTATTCTACGGTATCTTCATCAAGGGCGAGTGTTGAAATAAAATGAGCGTTAAAGATGCGGCAAGTATTTCGTAAGCGAGAAAAATACAAATAGCCTCTGTAGATATTTCTTTCATTAAAATTTGCTTCGTATTATATTTAACTGATAAATTTGTTCTGTAAATAGGGTTAAATTCAATTGTGCATTGTTTTAGTACGTCTAATTCGCTGTTGTAACTACTTAATTTATATTATTCTGAATAAATTAAACTCGGTTGTTTAGTCTCAATTATTTAATTAAAATGAAAATTTTATACCGGGCGGGATTGAACCGGGATTACGTTTTTAGTAAATAACTCTGAATTGCGGAGATATCTTTAAGGGTCGTCTCGAGAAATTAATACCACTAGGGACAATTCTTCCGAGGAGAGGTATATTTTTGCTTGCCAACTTGTTTAAAGCTTCAGTTTTTTCGTTCATTCACGTTGACTATTCCAAAAGTGATGGTGCCACATGAAGTTGAAGGACAACAACACCGTTTGAATTTAGTCACGCCTTTAGATAAATGCCCAAATTTATTTGGTTAGTTCCCATCGGGACCTAAGTACTTCGAGGAACTAGAGTAAAACACTTGAAGAAATTCGTCAATATTTTTCGGAACTTTACAAGAATTGTCTCATATGTCCTTACAAGGTCTACAGGGAATTGGTGGGAAAAGACTGAAAATTAAACACAGTTGTGGTTCTATAAGCTTTATATGCGTTTAAAATGAGCATTTGAGCCTTTTGAAGATTTCAACAGACCGAAAAGTTAGAGGGGGCAATAACATTAGTTGCCCCTACCTGCAAAATTCTAGGGAGGGGCTTTGCCCCCCTGGTTCCTACGCCCCTGATTCCGACCAAGAGGATTGCTTCATAAGCTCTTATGCATTCTCTGATTCCCACAGCCACATGGGTTAAAGGTATTGTCGGCTTCACTTTGATCAAGTAATATATCTTGATCATTGAGATTTTTTCAAATTTAGTAGTATCAGTCCAGTTGAAAGGAATTATAGGAATATGCCAAGAGTTCAACCAATATGCTAATTTGGCAGGGTAACTACACGCTGCTTCCAAAAGTTCAATGGCTTTGACGAATCCAAGACATTAAATATGGTTTATTTTAAGATGAACATAATTAATTTCAAGCTGTATAATTTGATTTTTCTACACTGCTTTGCGGTGATTTCCTTTTCGTATTAAACACCATTTGTTGCCAAGGTACGAAAATTGTTCTGAAATTTGTTTTAATTATATCTGAATACTGTGTAGACATTTAAATCTGGCTTCCCTAAGATACTTTAAATTTAATACCAATAACGTACTCTATATCCTAAGTAAAACTAGCTTTAAGGAAAATATATACTTACTTGTTAGTGAACATGTGTTAAATTATTAAGAACGAAAATAAATGGGACTTCTACTACAAAACCCGTGGGAATTGTGTCAGCTACTCTAAAAATATACTAGGAAGACATAAATCTATACTCAATCTAATTTCTATTACGTAGAGCAAATACGATCGTTTTAATTTCAAATGAGTAAAATCAAAATCTTAATGCATGTTCTTGCAATATTATGGCAGTATTTTGTTAACAAAATTAAGGACAGACTGTCATATTTCGTTTCAAAAATATGGTCCAAATTATGTGGCGCTGTTGGCCTCCAACCGCGATGTCTTGCCAATAGTATAAAAACTAATTAAAGGTAAATTCACCCTTAGTATTTTTGTCGCCCCGAAAGGGTGAACATTTTTAACCTCCCGCTTTGGCTTTAGATTTTAACGGCACTGCTAGAAAAAATCTACAATTATAGGGTCTACGATAAAGATCGCCTTTGAGATAACCTTCCCTTTAGCTGGTTTTAAAAGATTCGAATATTCTGACAAAATCGTGTAAGGACTAATTAGAGTAGTTTACCATTAATTAGCTGGATCATTTGCAACTCTTGGCATTACATGTATATTACTCTCATTCTCAATTAGTATATATTAGTTAGCCAAGAATAATTTTAGCGTATTCTTTATTTCAACCCAGTAGTGAAATATTCCTTCTTCCACTGTATTTTTCGTTAAGGACTTCACGTATTTGCAATTCCATATATTTCGCCAATTTATTCTTTTCTAGAAGTAAACAATAAATGTTAGTTAAATTGTTGTAAAACATTTTTCTGGAAGATACTTCGTTATCGTTGCAAACTGTCCATCCCGTTCCAATTCCAGGGTATTTTAGAACAACGATGTAGTGGCTACTTTCGCAGTCCCTTCCTATGTGAACTACATTGGACACATTTATTTTCAAAGGTTTCCAGTGTTCCAACGAATCGTTAAAAATTAAGCTAATTTTGTCAGTCAAAACATGATCGGTGTACACATAACCATCTTCAGGGGGATAGTTAAAAATTCAGCTCTGCGGTGATTATACTCTGATATAGCCTTTGAATCTGCCAATATTTTAGAAGCGTCTAAATCAAGTAAATGGACACCGTCTAAAGACGTAACTCTTGAAAGAGCTACGTAAGCCATTCCACTTTGAAAAACACTCGCTCCGAGGTTTATCATGGCGCATTCTACACTCATACCTTGACTTTTATGGTGGTAGAATTATTCAGCATCTGATTCAGATTTAGTTCGATCGTATTTCAGATGTTGAACTAGAAAAAGCTTCACCCTCATTTTTACGAAACCAGCTCCTTTCTTTAATTCTAATACTTCTGAAGGTCCTTTTGAGTTCGGTTTTGTTGGCACACGATAGTAGAATCTCACCCAATCATACAAACAAAAGTTTTCTCGACTGTCAGGGCGATTAGGGTAAATATCAACGACTAGTTGTTTTATAAAAATATCTGTGCTTTTGGGCTCATGCTGTTTCAAAGATAGAAAATCTTTATATCGTTTAAGTAAGCGCTTTAGGTGTTCTTTAGAAGCAGTATTCACGAATACGAAACTATCTGACTTTCCATACAAATGCTGATGTGTTAAACGATCAGCTGCCTCGTAACTGCCGATTTCTAGTTGCGATATAGCTTTTAGGCCTAAAGCCCAAAGACGACTACGAACATCTTTATTCGCTAAATCGTTCCACAAATTATCAGTCAGATTTCTCTTTTTTCTTAATGTACGAAGTAATATAACATGCAATAGCCATTTCATCATCCGCTACAAACTGAATGTCCATGTTACCTTTGAAAGCCAAAAGTAATACAGTGTTATAGTCATTAATTTGTTTTTCAGCCTTTGTTCTACCCGGCGAATAGAGCTTCTTCGACGATTTTCCGGGGACATGATGTCTTATAGTGGTATCAACTTCAGGGGCGTATTAACCACTAGGCAAAGTAGGCACGTGCCTAGGGCGACATTTTCTAGGGGCGCCAAAACTTTGATAAAGCCCCACGGTCCATGTACTTGGCTTGCCCCTACTCAAAATAACGCCGAAAAGGTTTGGGGAAACTAAAATATATTTATTTATTTATTAAAACCGATACGCCCCTCCTTAGCTGACCAATACCAAGGGGCGCCAAATTTTTTTGGTTCCACATTTTCAGTTAAGGGATGAGGCAAATAAACTGCACAACTTCTAACGTCTCTCGTTAATCCAGAATAGTTAACAATATTTTCCCCCAATAGTGTATGTAGACGAATAATAGTTTGAAACACTTTTACTTTCTGTATTAGCATTTTCTCAATAAAATTTAATTTAGAAATATCATTTGGCACGGGATCTACTTGAAGGCCATTAAGAAAACATTGCGGATGTATTTTACCGATTTAAGATATTGCGTGACATAACATGCATAATCGTTTTTCTTCAAACATAAAACGAACTCCAACGTTACCTTCCGATTCTGCCATATCATCATCTGCAATATTAACCTTCAAAATATCTCTCTTTGAATTGCCTGGCAGCACTTAAAAGCATTAAACCATCGTTGCTATCTAAATTCTGTTTGTCAAAACAATTTACCACAGATTTAAGCTTGCTATTCTTAAAAAGCTTTTCACAACTATCGCAGGGCGAATCATGAAACTCGTACATCTCTTTATAGGAACTTACTAGCTGCTTGCCATACTTAGAAAGCAGATCAGACTCGTCTAATGAAGGTTGCACTACGTCAAATTCAATATTCGCTTTCCGTAAACCTATCTTGAACGCCGCAATGTACTTTATTAGACACTGTAGCTTATCAAAATTACCTATTTTAATAAATGTCAGACCAAGCTTAAACCTTGTAAATATCTTTTAGAAGAATACGAAGCGCACTAAAATGTGGAGTTCTTAAATAACTCGTACATTTCTTAAAATCAAGGCAGGAGAGTGGGTGACATATTCTTACTTGGTGAGAACCACCACACAATTCTATCTACAGACATAGGCCTAATATAACAAATAGCGCCACAATTCCAAGAATGTTAGTTTTCTTTTAGTTTTTCACCATTCTCTTCATCAGCATTTACAATAAGAGGTATTATGTTATGTATATACTCGTCCTTTAAAATCAATTACAAGTGGTTTTTCATCCATCATATTTGTGCATGGTTGATACGAATTTTCCCAAAAATACGATTCACTGGTATCATTGTGATATTTTTTACCACCAATGTAATCAACCAAATTATCAGCATTTACAGTTGCAGGGAAATAATCAACAACTTCCTTATATTTAATAGTTAGGTTTTTACATAATGTATCAAATCTTTTCTGTATTATCGCTTTCCTAGACAATAATTGGTAAATAATTTATAATTCAATATATTTCGGGTTATATTTAGAGATAAATCTAACTGATTTATCTTGAAATTCTTCTTTTAGCATTTTTTCTACCGACAAAGTTTGCTGAACTCTCAATACAATGACAGTTGTTTTTTTCTTTTATATGAAATACCTTAAAAACCCAAAGTTTCATCTGAATTTCTCCTATTATGTAAAGTCATTTCTAAATAACAGGCTTCTGTAACACTTTTATTAGCTTTGGTGGCGTAGGAGTAGCGAGGGCTCGAGATTTACGAGACAATCTGACTTTTAGATCGCCCATAGAAGTGGAATATTTTCAATCTTTTGAACAGGTTTGCATTTTTTCCGCTTTTTAAGAAATCCCAGTATTTTGAGTATTTTAGTACTTTAAAATACTAAAATAAAGTATTTTATTTATTTTAAATACTTTATGCCGTGGGTATTTAGTATTCTATTTTAAATACTTTACCGTATGTGTATTTAGTATTTTATTATTTTAACGTTTGAGTATTCAGTATTTTACCCAACACTGTGTAGCCAGAAATTCGAGAAAGGGGATCTAAGTATGTGAATGTTAGGAGGGGGTCGAGAAGGGGGTGAAAATGTAGTACAGTCAAAGTTAGGCCCAAGGAGGTGGAGTCTGGACCTCGAAAACCCCTTTGTCTACGCCACTGAATAATTATAATAATAGTAAAAATAATATGATTCCATCTTGAATAGATTAAGTAAATATTATATAAATTAAAATGTATTATTAAATTAAAATCTTAAATATGAAAATATTTATTCTTTTTTGATAAGATTCGAACTCGTCTTTCCCACAACCGCATTTAGCGCAGATTTCTCACAATTAACCATACATTGTTAGTATATGGCATATTGATTTTGCCATAGCGTGAAGCCCATTAGAAAGTCCCATAGCATTTGGTGGAAAAACGGGTTAATTTTTCCGCAGCGTTGCGGTGGGGGAAGGATGAGGTTTTAATGTTTAACTCGAGACCGTCTGTGTGTCTAATAACGAGAGAAGCATTAATTTTATTGAACTCTTCTTCAGAAAATTTCCAGACTACGTCACTGTTTAAATTTCCGCTGTAATACACTGGCCCTCAAAGATGTATGATCACCCTGATTGTCAACCAATTGTGTATTTGCATTCACTCAAGTTAACAATAAAGCTAAACTGGACCGCTATGAAACAGGACCGTAGCTAGAGAAAATGGCGCCAGGGGCGTTCTGCAATTTTGGCACCCCCTAATATAATAATATGGACCAATTTTGGCCCCCCTATACCCTATCGCAAGCACGGCGCCCAGCCCTAGCTACGGCCCTGCTATGAAAGGAAGCATAAGCGTACTACAAAATTAGTAGAAACGTGTATGCCACCAGTAAAGAAGATCCATTTAGAAGCGTCTCCGAAGATAAAACATCTACGAACAATAAAATACTGGTACTTCAAGTGATAACTAACTGTAATCCTAGCCAAGCAAGCTCTAATTCGAATGAAGCCTTTCAAGTATATACGAATCAAATATCAATATCAGTAAATGAAATATTAAATAAATATTAGCGATTCACTTGCGCAAATTGTCTACTAAAAAATTAAAAATCAACAAATTGGTCTTGTGCACAAGCATTAAAAAGTTTATTAAAAAACCTGGACTGCAGTTTCGGTCACATTCGTGGTGCTGTTTTCAAGAATGAAGGAAATGTCATACGAATCGTTACTTGTTGAAAAAAGGTTTTCAGGAGGTTTTTCTTCACAAACATTTTTTCCTATCTGTGATTTGTCTGTACAAACATTATTTCTAGAATGAATGATGGTGCAATAATAATAAATATAAATAATTAACTAACAACACTGATACAAGACAAGAAAGTTTACAACCGAGGAAGCACTTAATTCAAATTGAATAAACAATCCTCCAATGAGGCCCCGGAGGGAACGTATTCAAAACCAATGTCGCCTTGCCTCTCTCGGAGGCGATTACGATACGCTGCACGAGGAATGCGACAGAACGAGATTTGCCAGTTACCTCTCGAATACGGCGACCATCCCGAACAGCCTAAAGTTTATTTGGCCGCAGCCGTGAACCGAATACGATGTTTCAAGCCAAGTTACTCGGTTTTCTTCCTTAGTTCAGCCTGAGTAGCGGACCTGAGATGCGCTGAGGAAGAAGAGGTCAAATAGGATGGAGCTAGAGGAGCCGTGCAAGTAAAATCCAACACGAGAGACTTGCCATCCGACCAAGGACATGACGTCGGGGTGTTTGCCATCACCTCGCGATAAACCGGGGGGTTCGAGGATACACGGGACACCAGAAGAAACTGGAGCGCGTTTCAATAAGTCGTTAACCACACCATGCCGCGAAAACCGACCTGAACTTCTTTTACCACTCAAACGGTGTGTGCCGAAGGAATCCACTGGACTCCTGGAGTACCACAGTCATCTAAAAGGGTATCCAAGGACGTCGACGGAAGAGCGCTCAACCAACAAACCGATTCTTTAGAGTTAACCGTTAAAAGGTTGAGACCTAGTGACCGGAGGAGACTCCCGAACGCGTGTATGAATCCCGAAATCAGCATTTGGTATTCTTGCTGCCGAAAGGAGTTCCCATTCAAGTTAACCATGTCTGGATAGACCATAGCACCAAGGAGGATATCTCGAACTAAATAAAGCACGCTGGAAACCGAAGACAGAAAAGCGGGAAGAGCGATCGTAGAAGCGTGGCAGATGCGAAGGCCGCCCTTTGCTACGGGAAGCGACGATTGCACCAACGGAGTCTAATCCATTAGCGTTGGTGACATTTTGGAGAGCCAACCAAAGACCAGTTTCGTCACGCAACGCCTGGGAAATGTGAAAAAGGTATGAAAGTGCTGGAAGAACTATAGAATTTTTTAAGAGAGAAAAGCCGTGATGGGCCGAAATGTGCTGGAAGTTTCCAACCATCATGCATCGTTGAAAACCCTTCGTTTTCTGAGATACACACAAGGAAATAGCCTCGTCCAAATGAAGAAGCACCCAAGCAGATATAATAGGAGCGCGCTAAAAGCTAAATTCAACGCGCTGCCGAGTCCAACCTGGACTTGAAGTGTTGGTCGCCCGAGCCGCCGGGGTTAAGAACAGTTTGCATTTGAACGGGTTCCACTTCACTTCGAAAAGATCTTTGAGGAGAAGCAAATAACTGATGACGATATCGGGGTTGCCACCGAGTGACGAATCGACCACATACCAGATATAAAGCGAAGACTGCATTCGGGAGGCTACCCGTTGCATGATGAGACATAAAAGTACTGGACCCAACGGGTCACCTTGCTGACCGCCCCGCTCCGAGGATAGCACCGTTTAACCATAGACGAGATGAGAAGATAACTTGTAACATTAGTTTAGAAACAAATATAAATCGGGGAGATCCTTGCGCACGCATTCAAGGGATCGCGGCGAATCATGTTGAAAGCGTTAAAAATAAGACTTTGAACAAAACAGTGGGAGCTTGATGATCGTGGTTTACATATCAGCTAGCAGCTTGAGACGCGGCTTCGGCCTCTCCACGAGTACCAAAGCCCAACTGCGTGGGACGTAAAAAAGGACGAAGGGTTGTCGAAATATGTGGGACAGTCAACTTAGCGGCCAGGCGGTGAATGGTTAGCTCTACAGTGATAGGCCGGATGCCACCATCCTCCTTCTTGAGAGCGCAAAGGAAGGCACAAGGCACATCTCTGAAGAAACGAGGCCACCGAGCATAAGGTTACTGAGATTCGTAAGAGATTTCAGCAAACAATCGCTGGAATCCCCGGAACTAGGTCCCGTGATATCCTTGAGATGTTGAGGAGATAAAAGACTCAACCACCCGCAGATCCGGCCAGAAAGGAGTGCACAGCGGTACGGACGTCCGATTCATTATGGATTAAATGAGACAGAAAGGGCCGATCAGCCGCACACTCGATAGAGTAATCATTATGACCAGACCTTGACGGATGTTTACGGTGAAAAGACGCTAGGGTAACGGCGTCGTTAGTCGCGAAACAGACAATACGAAGGCCCCTAAGTTTGAATTGGGCATAATGGCCCATGTGTTCAATACTAAACAGGAGCGGGGGATATTAAAATAAGGATCTACGCTACCTGGCGGAGAAATAAAGCAAATCCTCAAATCACACTCACCCCTACCTCTTGCCATCTACGAACCAATTTCCGGCAGCATACATTGGGGTATTTGTGAATACGTTTCGGTTTTTCCCCACCAGGTGGATTCATGTAGCCAGTTTGGCCAGTCAATAGCGTAACGTTAAAATCCCATTAGTTTCGAACTTAGGGGTCTTTATAGTCTTATGACCACACTGAAGGCAAGGCGTCAAAGAAGTCTTCAACGACATACTGGAGCCGAAGGCCAAAGTCGCGAAAACAGCCCGCGTAAACTGCACAAAGAACCACCAGAAATTTAGAAAAACAGAAATAAGAACACAAGCTACTTTAGTCTAAAAACAAAATAAAACCAAAAAATAATGGCGCTAGGAAAATTGTCACACAACTAGGGTCTAGGGAAACACGGAAAATAAATTAAATTGCAAATTTATATACTTTGAGTATTAGATATTGAGGTAGGAAACATTAAATTATACATAAAAAATTAAAATCTACGGTTAAACAAACCAAAAACCAAAACACGAGGCATTTGGAAAAGTTAAAAAAATACAGACATTGTGCACCCGAACACGCGTAGAGAAAAATATATTCTGCAACGACATTAAAACAAACGGAAATCGTTTAAATCGCAAAAACATGACATCCGTATTTACAGAAAAGAATACCAATGAAGAATATATATATATTTCTAAAACAACTGTGGTAAGGCTTTTTTACAACACACTTAATGCTTTGTATCCACGTCTCCCAAAATTTATCAAATGACCAAATAGAGGATGTCTCCAAAAAACAATGCCAATGTGTTTTAGGCAACATTTTGGCAATAAAGTTGTCGTAATAATTGATTGTTTTGAGGTATTTATAACTTATAACGTGGTAATTTAGGGCGGAAACTTAGCCAAGTTATAAAAGTCAGAACACTGAAATGCTTTATTTACAACACAACAGTAACACCATAAGTTTGTATGAAGTAGAAGGTAGAGACGAGTCGGGCCCCCGATTGAATCGGGCTTTTTATGCCCGACCCGGCCCGGGCAGAAATAAATTTTAATTTTTACGGGTCGGGTCGGGCAAATTTAATTTTAGAAAATTTCGGGTCGGGCTAATTTTAAATCGGGTCCGGGTCGGGCCGGTTTTTTTTTTATTTTAAAATTAAATGGACCGGGTCGGGCCGGGCCAATTTTCAAAAGGGCCGGGATTTTAAATAAAGGCCGATCCGACCCGACCCTTACCAGCGACTGCGTACTGCGTAGGGCGTGTGAAATGTTTTGGCCCTAAAGGGTGTTGTATGAAGAAAGATAGAGGAAGAGATAGGGTGTGGGTGAGAAATAGATGTAGTGACGTAATGAGTACTGCGAGCAGCGCGACTAGCGTCTATTAACTATCATTTCAAGGTCGTCTCAATCGTCCGATTAGCCTAAACTTCTCTGACGTTTAGTTTTGGTTTTACTTTCGATTTCCCGGCGTTAAATTGCAAGTCGCGTGTCTCGGCGTACTTTTAAAATATATAGCTAATAGAATTCTAGGTATTCTCAAAATCTCACGTCACAAACGAGTGACGAACGTGTATTTTCCAGCACGGGACTGACACTTGGTTCTCGAAGAACAAATTTAAAAGGTTCAACTCTTTCGCAACTAACTTTTTTTCACAAAAATTGTTTAAATAAATAAATGCCTCTTGTTATATTTTATATTGCATATCTACATCTACACTATATAATCAAATGAAAAAAAGCTTCATGCTATGGGTTACGGTGGTTCTTCGGGTCTTTTCGGGTTTCCGGGTTGGGTCGGGTTTTCGGGTCTTGTCAAGTTTCCGGGCCGGGAAAAATCGAGTTTTTGATTTATCGGGTCGGATCGGGCAAAATTTATTTTTACGTTTTTCGGGTCGGGTCGGGTCGGGCCCGACTCGTCTCTAGTAGAAGGGGAGTTGCTATCAATTTTGTCTTAGTTGCTTTTTGAAGTTGAGGAATGATCCATGTCATGAGTTGAAAGAAATCCCCTCGAAACCCCTTAAGTCTCTTCTAATTCTCCAGTTTCTTCATCATTCTTGTTTGAAAAATTTACCAACTAGTTCTGTTAAGATGGCACGTTTAACAAACAAAGGTTTTTATCAGGATAAAGCATCTCGAGGTGGTAAGAAATCTGCGTATTCTGATTTAGTAAAAAATATTTGAGCTCATGCATTTTTGTGCGGAAACAAAACTGGCATATCGCCAAGGAGAAGGGGCACTTCAGCTCATGACACCCTTTCCCACAACTAATACAATAGGTAACGCCATCAGGGGAAGCTCCGATGAAGGGGTAATTATTATCTAGATACAATCCAATTTTGGATGTGTCGCTCTCATAATTACACCGTACTCCTTCCTAGCTACCTCTTAATTGTAAATTCTCCATTTAGTTACTTATGTGTGATTTTGCATAACAATTTACGTTAATCAGCGATAAAGATGGTAGAGATGGCTCAGAAAAGCAAGCTCTTTTGAAATTTGATTCTGTAGTTCTTACAGCGAGAAAGTATTCCAGTTTGCTTTTAAATTACAGTTTGGTATCGGTTTCAACATTAGATGTTTGTTCCAGGCTAAAAATAAAATTTAAAGTTTCACAGTATTGGAGTAGATCAGTAAAAGTGGTATTTAATTTATCTTCTTGAAAAAGCTGTGGAAAAACCGGTGGATATTTGGAACTCAAACATTTAGGCACAAATCCATCCTGATAGTACACTGAAAATTTCATTTCGTTGGAAAAATCACTCGCACTAATTGTCAAACTCATCATCATTAATTTCAGGCATTTCTTTCTGTTTTCGTACATCGAACTTTTTATTTTTGAAGGTTTCTGTAAAAGGAGAGTGACCGAAAAAATAAGTTGGTCTCATTCGATAGAACTCTTTGACGCGCACGCAGTGCCATTAATTTCCGCCCCCTCCGACCAACCTCCTTAAAGGGAGAGTGATCGAAGGGTACGATATCATACGCCATGAAAATTGTAATACGCCCTAAAAATTGCGATGTAATCATCACACTGACGCGTCTTCAACTGATTTCCTATTCATGGGTATTTTGTTTATGATTTTGCGAATTTACATGACTTTTGGTGCCTAAACTACCCAAATGTTTGATATAAATTTCCTAAAATAAACACATTTGATCCCAGTTTAAGAATTTCTTTAAATCATATTTCCACTAATTTCAATAATTTAAAAGAATTATGTTCGTCGTGTTTTGCTTACCTATTTCACCTTTGATACTTTCCGTCTCTCAAACGATAGGAAATCACGTGGCCTGAACAGCTTTTGTATTGGTTTGCCCACCCGGGTATCCTGAGGGTGGGCGGCGGCCACTCTTAAACATAGGATGGGAAATTATATATCAAACGATAGGAAATTACATGGCCTCAACAGCTTTTTTATTGCTTTGCCCACCCGGGTCTTCTGAGAGTGGGTGGAACGCAAGTTTTAATCCTTGAACTTAGGATGGTATTTTATATATCTAACGATAGGAAATCACATGGCCTCAACAGCTTTTTTATTGCTTTGCCCACCCGGGTCTTCTGAGAGTGGGTGGAACCCAAGTTTTAATCCTTGAACTTAGGATGGTATTTTATATATCAAACGATAGGAAATTACATGGCCTCAACAGCTTTTTTATTGCTTTGCCCACCCGGGTCTTCTGAGAGTGGGTGGAACCCAAGTTTTAATCCTTGAACTTAGGATGGTATTTTATATATCTAACGATAGGAAATCACATGGCCTCAACAGCTTTTGTATTGGTTTGCCCACCCGGGTCTTCTGATGGTGGGCGGCATCCACTCTTTAACTTAGGGTGGCAATTTATATATCAAACGATAAGAAATCACGTAGCCTCAACAGCTTTTGTATTAGTTTGCCTACCTGTGTCTACTAAGGGTGTATGGGTTTGCCCACCCGAATACTTCGATGTGGAACTTATATTACGGCCTGGGCCGACTTGTTAGTTTCACATTGAATATATATATTACGATTTCTTTTAAATTTAAGGAGCGAAACTATAAAGTATATTTGGTCTTAACCAGCTTGTTAAAATGGGAAAACAAAATCACGTGACTATCTATTCACAGCCAACTTCAATTCCGTAACTCGTGTTCATAGTTGGCCGTGCGAAGTTAAAGATAAAAAAATATTCCTTCCAGATACTGCAAACAGCTAATTAACTTAAACTTTTCTATTACAAAATGTTTTAAATAATAATAATAAATAGATAATTTAGACTAATCGATCAAAATTTATACCACCATTAGCAAAATAAAATGAATATTAGTTCGTATTTCTTAGGATAGATGGCGCTGCAGATCTTTACAAAGTGACGTGACTACCATCTTTTCAGCCCCCTGCACTTTATAGTTTCGCCTATTTGATAAAACATTGTTGAACCAGTAAGGATTTTTTTATGCATTGTGCACACTAAACAGAGCCGTTTAAACTAGGTTAATATAAGTTATGGATTATATAAAACGCGAATAAGTAGATTAATATTAATATAAGTTAAGATTAGAACTCGTCGTTCATAGTCTGTCAAATTAGTAAATTCGACAACGGTTTTACTCGAAAGGGTTTTACAATCACCGTGTCTGTTTGTTTGTGTGTTGTTCGCAGTACCGGGTGAAAGTGTAATAAAACCCGCGTTCACTGTTTCTAGTATTATGGAAAAGGGTTTTTTGTTTTTAAAACGCCTGAATTCAAACTCGTGTTGCGACGTGTGTGGGTGTTGTGTTTGTACGGGATTTCTACTCCCCAACTTCCATTTATTGACTTTGGGACGGACCGAGCGCTGAGAGTTAAGTTAAACCATAAAACTACCGACGCTTATTATTATTTACTGAAAATTAGGTTTTCAGCTTAAGCGGAATCGAATATTAATGGTCAATAGATATTTACATTTTGGTTCGAATTTAAATATAACAAGATTTCGTGTTCGAATTTAATTATTGCGGGATAGTCTAATTTGCTGAATTTCTGGACGTCTGGCCCGCTGAATTTTGAAGGATTCCTCCTACATAGAACCTATACTATCTTATAAACCATCTGGACAAAATTGACTTATTTGCTGAAGTGCTGAATTTCTGGACCGGAAAATTTTACTTTATTTTCAAACCATCTGGACAAAATTGATTAATTTGCTGAAATTCAGCACTTCAGCAAATTAGTCAATTTGGTCCAGACAGTTTCAAACTTAAAGAAAGTCTCCGAAAATAATGTAAAATGTTTCGGTCCAGAAATTCAGCACTTCAGCCAATTAGTCAATTTTGTCCAGACGGTTTGAAAATTAAAGAAAATAAAGTAAAATTTTACGGTCCAGAAATTCAGCACTTCAGCAAATTAGTCAATTTTGTCCAGACGGTTTGAAAATTAAAGAAAATAAAGTAAAATTTTACGGTCCAGAAATTCAGCACTTCAGCCAATTAGTCAATTTTGTCCAGACGGTTTGAAAATTAAAGAAAATAAAGTAAAATTTTACGGTCCAGAAATTCAGCACTTCAGCCAATTAGTCAATTTTGTCCAGACGGTTTGAAAATTAAAGAAAATAAAGTAAAATTTTACGGTCCAGAAATTCAGCACTTCAGCAAATTAGTCAATTTTGTCCAGACGGTTTGAAAATTAAAGAAAATAAAGTAAAATTTTACGGTCCAGAAATTCAGCACTTCAGCAAATTAGTCAATTTTGTCCAGACGGTTTGAAAATTAAAGAAAATAAAGTAAAATTTTACGGTCCAGAAATTCAGCACTTCAGCAAATAAGTCAATTTTGTCCAGATGGTTTATAAGATAGTATAGCTTCTATGTAGGAGGAATCCTTCAAAAATTCAGCGGTCCAGACGTCCAGAAATTCAGCAAATTAGACAATCCCAATTATTGCGTAGAAGAAATTCATATGTTTCGGCCTGTCTATTGAATAACAACCACTCCAGCGATAAATATTTAGAAAACATCTTTGCAGTCCATTTCCCTTTACGCTTTTTTTAAACGTATAATTCTATAATATTTTTTAATATTTATAAATAAAATTTAAATTAATTAATTATTTGAATCGAGCCCGGGACATATTTAATGGTGAAACGATAATGACTATAGCTGATGTCATTAATAGACTTGAGCATAAGTCCTACAGTGGATTTAATAAAACTTAGATCAAGTTTTTTAAAGAATCGACCTAAATGTTAATTACTTAGAATTGAAATTACAAATGCAAATTTCCGTTATATTTAAAACATTTCAAAAAATGATTAAAATGACCATCTCCGGCTTTAATACAGGTTTGAGCTCGTCGTACAAACGATTCTCGAACTCTTTCAAATATTCCAACTGTGTTGCGGATAGTTTAACAGCCAACAATGCTGCGTTGTCGCCAGTCGTGTACGTCCCGAACTTCAGTCTTGTAAACTAAGTCTTTAAGAAAGCCCCAGAGGAAAACGTCGTATGGGGTTTAATCGGGAGACCATGCTGGTCCCCCACGACCAATCCACCTTAAAGAAAAAGTCGCGACAACATGAGCTCTTACGTCGCGAATAAAATGGGCTGGAGTTCTATCGTTTGGAAACTACATGCGCCTTCTAGATTCTAAGAGCACGTCATCGATAAGTTCGAGTAAATTATCTTGCAGAAATTGTAAGTATGCCTAGCCATTTAACCTAGGCGGAAGTATAAAAGGACCAACTAAATGGTCACCAATAATAACACATGAAACATTTACGAAAAACGGTTTCTAACACTAGTTCCGTGGGGGTTATCTTGACTCCACTGGTTAGTGTTGTGCAGGTTTAGTATACCTTCAGGGGGAAAATTGGCTTTATCAGCTGTTAATAGAATATTCGAAAACTGATGGTCACGTTCTATTTTGTCAAAAAACCACTGAGAAAAGTCCACTATCCTAGGATATTCTGCGTCGATCAAAGCTTGAACCTTTTGAAGGTGATACGGGTGAAATTGGTGACCATGCAGAATTTACCAAACCATATCGTTATTTACATCCCATTCTAACCCAACTCGCCGGGTACTTGTTCCAAGATCGTTTTCGATAATGTTAACACCCTTAAGAAATTATTTTTTTAAATCCACTTTGGTAAAGTATGTGACGCTTAAGTGTTACGGAAAGTATTTAATTTTAAAAATAAATTTAAGTATTACTATTTCTAGGATAGGGTCACACAAACACTCATAAATATCAACATACTTAAACCGTCATTTTACTGTAGTTCTAGCCTTCATTCTGTTCAAATTTAACGCAGCATTTAGTATTATTCCCATCGGCCTGCTGAAATGTAAAATGCCTAACCTATAACACCTGTATTTTCCAAAGAAAAAGATTTTGGCTCGTCGCGTAAGTAACGTAATCTACCCAAAAATATTTTCTGATGAAGGAATGCAACTAGCAAAGAATTTGGTCGCCTGAATAAAGGCCATGAAACATGGAATAACTTGCCCATTTTTCCTAAAAAATTAAAGTGCAATTTAATAATATTCAGTTGCAATTATTATTATACCAGAAGAGTATAATGTAACATTATCATTTATGGTTATTTATTATTCTGTACTATATTTGAGTATTTTAAAATATGAAAGAATATTGTATTAAAAAAAGGAAGGATGATAAAATTAGCGATTAAGTGATTAGTCCCTTATGAAACGGTATAATAAAGCTAAACCCTAAACAAATTTGAAGAAAATTAAAAACTTACTAATAGCTCGTACCGATAGGTCTTCGAGCAAACAAAAAGACGCGAAACTCGGACCAAATAGATCTTCCAGTGAAAAACTAAATTAAATAAAATAAAATAGCCAGAAATTCCAACGGTAGACCGGTTTCGTCCTATTTGGGACTCGTCAGTACCAAAACAAGATGTCACGGACATTTGAGTACACACAATCCCACTGATGTATTAACTTAATAAACCCAAGAGGAATGTTATCGGAAAAGAATTATTCGAGTTACCTGGTTTTGGAAATAAGGTGGCGGAACGCGAACACGTTCATTTAAATTAATTTGTATAAAAACCAAGCGTTTCGAGTTAACTGGTTTTGGAAATAAGGTGGCGAAACGCGAACACGTTCATTTAAATTAATTTTTATAAAAACCAAGTTTTCCGAGTTACCTGGTTTTGGAAATAAGGACGTGAAACGCGAACACGTTCATTTAAATTAATTTGTATAAAAACCAAGCGTTTCGAGTTAACTGGTTTTGGAAATAAGGTGGCGAAACGCGAACACGTTCATTTAAATTAATTTTTATAAAAACCAAGGTTTTCGAGTTACCTGGTTTTGGAAATAAGGTGGCGAAACGCGAACACGTTCATTTAAATTAATTTTTATCAAAACCAAGTTTTCCGAGTTACCTGGTTTTGGAAATAAGGTCCAAGTTTTTCGAGTTACCTGGTTTTGGAAATAAGGTCCAAGTTTTTCGAGTTACCTGGTTTTGGAAATAAGGTCCAAGTTTTTCGAGTTACCTGGTTTTGGAAATAAGGTGGCAAAACGCGAACACGTTCATTTAAATTAATTTTTATAAGAACCAAGTTTTTCGAGTTACCTGGTTTTGGAAATAAGGTAGCGAAACGCGAACGAGTCAAATATGACAATCGACCAAAAACACTAAAGGGGGCAAATGCCCCACTTCTCGGGCTCCGACCCCAAAAATTACGAAAATCCCGTCGAGGCTATAATAGTGCCTACCGATTGAGATATCAATCGCCTTTGTACCACTAACGTACCGCGAGCAATCGTGTGTACGGCAGCTGGTCAAAAAAAATATTTAGTGGCACACTTATGCTTAACTTCTGGGCATAACAAATATTTAGGGTCACACTTATTTTTTACGCGCCTGTTCATACGTTATTGTTATTGCAGGCAATGGAATGCGAATATAGCTTCAGCGCGTAAAGAATTCAGGTATGACGCGAAATGGCTAATTAACTCACTTAAAATTAACTTTTTCCAACGCGGCTGCAACCTAAGCTGGAATAGGCCTAGAAGTAACAAAACTGGTGATTTTTGATCAAATCTTACTTACCTACTTCCTGTCGTACGACGTGCGTAAAACGTTGGGGCTCACACTTATTGTTACTTCTGGGAACACGTTGAAAGCTCGGCGCGAACGGCCTTGAAAAATGCGAGAGGGAAACTGGCGTTTAGAACTCTATAGACACGCGGATTTACCATGTCGGAAGTAGCGGGGGTCCGCATACGCTGTCGAAAAAACCTCACTTAGAATTAAAATTAAGCAACGTAATTGCAAATCTAGGGTTAAGGGAAACCACAGCTATTCAAAAATATAACTCTCATGAAAATCGGACTTAAATTAAAGAACGTTATGTAGACTTTTAGGCGAAAATATAAAACCGCGAAAATTGGGGTCCCGTAAATTAACCAGGAAACTATACTTAAATTTAAGATTTACTGATATAACTGAAGTTGTATATCCGCTGAATCCTAACCTTACCAAAAATATTTTTTTTAACGTTATCGGACTTAATTTTAAATAAAATATCAACCACACAAAGCGAAACCACAAAAAATAGTAAATTGGGCATTTGCCCAACTTCTCGGGCTCCGATCCCAAAATTACGAAAATCCCGTCGAGGCTATAATAGTGCCTATCGATTGAGATATCAATCGCCTTTGTACCACTAACGTACAGCGAGCAATCGTGTGTACGGCAGCGGCGGCGGCGGCGGCGGCGGCTACACAGTACGTGATCTTAATACACAAATCCCTAAGGATTGTGTGTAAAAAGGAAGGTTAATGATATTTCGTATCCCGCCATTCAAATTTATATTAATGATTAATGAACTATGTAAAATAATATGGGTTAGATAAGATGCTTCGTTACGTACGCTAATGGAAGAAACCTTTAGCTATTCGGGAGATTAGACAGATTCCATAACGCATGAAAATATGATTTACGCTACGTATAATAATATCTACAACGTTGGTCGAAGTTCGCTTCGTTTTCATGCGTTGCTGAAAAAGTATATTTTTCACTACGTCACGTGTTTGCCCTTTTGGAAAATGAAGGAAAAAGTAGCATTATTTGCAAATTTCAAGAATTGGTTATTTGTTTAATTAGATATATTTTAATTTCATTCGTTAGTAAAGTTCTTACAAAAGAATTAATTATATTATATATAAAACTAGTAATTGCAATAACTAGTAACAGGGCCCCCACTCAAAACTTCAATTTATTTATAGGAAAAATAGGATTATTTTTCTAAAAATATAGGACTTTATAGGACTATTTTTACAAAATTATAGGATTTCATAGGACTATATATGCTATTTAATTTACTAACTTTATGCATTTAAAAACAAAATCTATATTTAGAGGAATAAATCTTTGATTTTCACTTAAAAAATAGAAACTATTTAACCATTTTATCACAAAAATATACTAGTAGCTAACCATGTTAATAATAATGAATAGACTAGAATGACTTTGTATAGGAATTTA
Source organism: Leiobunum rupestre (assembly GCF_980474605.1). Taxonomy (NCBI): domain Eukaryota; kingdom Metazoa; phylum Arthropoda; class Arachnida; order Opiliones; family Sclerosomatidae; genus Leiobunum; species Leiobunum rupestre. The sequence continues at coordinate 25,459,323 of NC_143393.1, read as the reverse complement.
TCCTATAGCTAAATCTAGCAATTTAACTGAGTGGCTGGATTTGAAATGAGCAAAATATCAAAATTATAGGATTTTATAGGACTTTTGGGGGATTTTGCTAAAAATATAGGATGTTATAGGACATTTTTGAAAATATAGGATTTTATAGGAATTATAGGACCTCTGGGGTCCCTGCTAGTAAAGATTTCATTAATTGGAAATTTAGAAATTCCAATAATTTGCTGATTAAAGATTTCCATATCATGTCCATATTTAGCAAGTAAGCAATTTCCTTAATAAGTAAATTATCAATTTTATAATATTATAACTCAAAAAATACCAAAATACTTATTTTAGCAAATTTTTTAATTAATTACCAATTTCTTGATCAGGAAATTAGTCATTTCCATTTTTAGTAGAGTATCAATTTCTTTATTTAGCTAATTAGAAATATCCTTAGTTGTTACATTTTCAATTTTACTATATAGGTATAATCAGTAATTTCCTTCCGACTGACAAAAAATAATATTTGCACACCATTGAAAACCAGTTAAAGTGGTCGGAAATCTAACTAAATTAAACTTACAGTAGTCACATATGTGATTATATTTGATTAACATCCTCGAAAACTTCAAAACCCAATTAGGTGAATCCAACCTCTAATGATGTTATCTAACAATTTTGACGTTTCGTCTTTTTTATGACAAAAACTGTTTATACATTAATAATAATTAATAAATATTCAGTTATTTCTTGCGTGTTGCTCCACTGATTTTCGCCGTTTTTTACAAGGTTTTATTCATTTTATCAGTGACCTATGGTTATTTATATAAAATTACGTTTGTGATATATTATGCAGTTTGGTATGACACATACTGGTTTAAATTAATTTAAGCTAATTGTCGCTTCTGTAACTAATATTTCGCAATTCACAAAACTGTTTGCAGGAAAAAGTACCAAAATTCACTGTACACTTTTCCTTTTTGAAAATATAATAATAATAAAAATATAAGAAGTTTTTTTTGTTAATTGGGAAATTAAAACGTCGATATATCGCTACCTAGCGGCCAACCTTTAAATCTGCTCGCGGGGGCGCCTTCTACTAGTTCTGTAAAATTAAAAACCCTTACCTGGTACCACTAGCAGAGGCTAAAATGACCATCAGTTATTAATTGGTTCCGCGAATCACATATTATACTCGGGTTATACTATTCCCAACTCAATGACTAAAATTAATCGAAGAGATACTTTCCAATCTCTTCGGTGGAAGCGAGTCTATAAGAATTTCCATTCACAGATTTCTCGAAAACTAGCTCATGATCATCAAGAAATGATTCTACGGTCGGATAATCTTCCACTGCCGTACATACGTCACAACAGGCGTCGTAGAAATCCCACAAGATCCAATAGGTAGCATCCAATCCATTAATTAGCCACCAAAAAGCATCGACTGAGGATTTCTCTTGTTCGGTTATGTAACCATTTCTTCCGACGCAGTAGTCGGTAGGAGAGACCACTCTAAATTGATTCAGATAGTTCTGCAATTTGTCTTCGGAAACAGTTTTGTATCGGACGTCATCATCATTCCTTACACAAAATACCCTCTGGTGCTTATCTAGAAATTTGTTGAAGGAACCGTCGTATTGTTGAAGAACGCAGTTGCGTACGTCGATGCATTCCGTGTACCATTCCTGAAAGCTTCTGATTGGTGTACACTCTTCCGTTAATTCTTTCATTTTGCTGGTAAAGAACAACACTGCTTCCCGTTCTTCGATTGACAACGTATCCTCATCGGACGATTCCGACTGTCCATCTTCATCGGACGATTCCGACTGTCCATCTTCATCGGACGATTCCGACTGTCCATCTTCATTGGATGATTCCGGCTGCCCCGATCGTAATCGGGCGATATATTTCAATACTTCATCCGGAGATTCAACGTATACACTTTTTCCAGAATTAGAATGGGGAAATATTTGCTTGTGGTCTTCGAGGAATGTTTCAACGCATTCCAAAGGGGTACGACTAGCGTACTTCGTTTCCACAAAATTTCTAATGTCTTTGGGATAATCGTTCAGGAGATTGGTAAAATATCCTTTGGGAATGGCATCTAATTTGTTTCTACCCTGACACACGGGCGGCAGTTGTCTCAATTTATTTGAAAAGTGAAGAATTGCAGATTTTTCACTCTCGGTTTCCTGAAATTGACAAAATAACAGTGTCATAGATATGCCACAAAACCATTACGAATTAAAGTCTATTTCACTTTTTAGTAAAGCAAAGTACACTACAAACAAATAGTGTTTTTAGTCTATTACAGTATCGGCGAAAATTTGAAAGTTATGTCGAAAAGTCAGGGAATTTTAAGAACTAGTAAAAAGTAAAAAAAAAGTCTGGGAATTTTAAGAACTGTTAAAAAAAGTCATAAAAGTCAGGGAATTAAGTTTTCTTCAGGGTTCTGGTAGTTTGTATTAATATTTTTTATAAAAATCTCCATTCTATAAGTAAACTACTAACCAAGCAGAAGATAATTATTCTTGTAATCTGGTACAAGTAGTTCTGTTTCCCAGTTTTATCGTTGCTTCTTCTTAATTAATTAATCATAGAATTTGGTCATTGTTACTAATATAAGTGGGGAAAATGATGCTAGGTGGTCAGAAAAAAAGGCAAGGAATTTAAAAGTGGACAATCGGTGGCAGCTCTGAACAAACGACGTTATGTCGTAGGGGAATTGATTCTATATAGATACGGTGGAAAATGTTCACCCACTGATTTCGAAATCGACTTATTCGAAAATGATTGACTCGCTGACTAAACTAACCAAGGCTTATGGTAGCAAATTCGCGAACTAAACGAGTCTAGGTGGCGCCATGCTCTTTCAAGGTATTCACTATGATCTAGCATCTTCTATTGAGAATGAGACACGGCTCGAAAACTCGCTCGATTTTATTTTATTTTAAATAGAACAATTTTAAACCACGAAGTATCCGTCATTGTATAATTTTTTTTCCCGATTTATCTCATTACCGTGGTAATTATGGTTTTAAACATTTATGACTCTATTGTCAAATTATATAAAAATTTGACAAATCTGGGCCCCCTATTACGCGTAGATCCTTACGCTAGCGGCTTCCAAACTCCCATAACGTCTGCTAATAAATCGAGTTTTCGACGGACACCTAAAGAGGGCGTAGCGACCATTGAGTTGGGAATATTAATCTAGAGGCCCAATCAAAACGTCGGATTTCAGTATTTCGCGAAACAAGTTTTTAATAAATAAGAATACTGCCGTCTGCTGCCAAATGACGAGAAAACTTTATCATTTTACCCGTGGCGCCGTCTATCTCTCAATGGTTCGTTCAGATAAACGCGTTTTCCGGCAAAAAGATTTATTTTTCAAAAATAATATATGGCGCTACGGGTCATATGATAACGTTTTCTCGTTATTTTAGAGGAGACGGCACATTCGTAATTTTCAAAAACTTGTTTCGCGGGGAGCAGATTTGATTGGATCTCTAGTTTAATATTCCCAACTCAATGTTAGCGACAGCTTTCGGTCGCAAATGGGAATTTATTGCAAACCCTCAAATAAAGCAAAATGGGGCTTATAAAGTGCGGGAATTAAATATCATCTGCTATGTTTTTATCTCCCTAAATACAAACAAGAAGTGCTTTGAGTATAAGAATGACTTTACCTGAGTTTTCCGAATAAAGTATTTCACGTAACAATCGCATATCAGCCTTGAAAGAACGTCCACTGTTGAATCTGGACCATCGTCGTTAACAAGAAACACATCAGGATGTGTGGCTAGAAAATTTGCAAGTGGGCCAGGCGAATATCGTTTTCTTAAGTATTCTTTAATTTCAATCGTAGCTTCATTCAGGATCTGGGATATCGAACTTTTCGGCATCGGACAATTGTCGTTCTCTCTTTTGTTGATCCTTATTTCATCAGAGAAAAAAGTAATAGCTTGACTTTCCAGGTGCACGTCCATCCTAGTTTCACTAGCAACAAAAATATAACATCGGTAATTTTATTACTTTTTACATTATACGTAAACGTTTCCAAAAGACAAAATATAGTGTGACACGTAAGTCGCCATCTACATTAATATTAATTTCATTAATATTTACCAAATTTTCAATTTCATTATAAATTCGGAATTATACTACCAAACGTATTGAAATATTATACCTATTTTGAATTTAAAATAATTATACCTAGTATAAATAACAAAACCTTGACTTCAATGAAATATTTGGCGATTGTAAATAGTCGAAAGTTAACTGATAACCCTTTCCATTACAAACAATATTTAAATCTATCTCCCGTTAACAATGTAGAGCTTTTTACTCTTTATTAGGTATGCACCGATATGGGTACAGTGGATAGATCGGCCGATATTAACAAAGTTATCGATCATAACAATAGAATATATGATAAAATCATTTGTAAAAGCCGGTTCAGTGCACTGTCATACCATTTTATTCTAATTTTTCACTAAAACATTTTTTCATTTTACTTGATACATATTTTTTATCACAAATCGAATATCGTTGTTTTCACCTTTGTTTCTTAGGAGGGGTTTTACAATCACCGAGTCTGTCTGTGTGTGTGTCGGTCTGTCTACTGAAACACGTTCGCATTATCGGGACCAGGTTAAAAACCACATTCGCAGTTTTTAAGTTGTGGAAAAGGAGTTTTCCAGATATATCCTTTCTTCCATTAGGTACAGTAGCAATTTGTTAGTTTGTATTGTGTGATGACGTATGGTATGTTGGGGAGTTTGTATGTATTACGGTTAATGAGTGTAGTTTATGTGTTATGGCATTTGTATTTCTACTCTGTGTTTGCTACTAGTTATTCCCTTTTGGAACGGATACAGCGCTAAGGGTTACGGTGAACGTCTTAACATCCAAATGACAGGGCTTCACCAAATGTTCATGGTACATGTCTCACTATCAATTTGCGAACGCGTCGGGTGGGTTTCGAAACCGGGCTCTCCTGCTAGGCAGGCGAGTGTTCTACCACAGAACCACCGACACAGATAAACCATCATAAATAAAGCTTAAGTGGACGCGTATATTAATAGTTAAAATTGTCTTATATTGTGTTTATTATTTAAATATAACGGGATTTGGTGTTTGATTTAAAATATTTCGTACTAAATCTAAACCTTCTTGACCGAACGAGCCGAGAGTTACAACGGCCACCGCTTTAAAAGTGTACCGATTCTCGAGTCCAGCGTACTTAGACCTTTTCTTCACTTCAGCCGGGGGGCTCGAGAATAGATGGAACGCCCGCGGAAACAAGCACTCGCTTAATCGAATGGGAATCAATTTTCAGCTCGGCGTTTATTATCGTCTTTCCGGCATATTTTCCGTCGAGTGTGAAACCAGCAGTTTCGTTCACGGAACCATGAGGGAAAGACGACCAGCGCTCTTTTTACAACTGAGCCCGTGAGTGCTAAATATAAATTTAATTAATTTTTTTATAATATAAATTTAATTTTCTTATTAAATAAATATAAATTTAATTTTCTTATTAAATAAATATAAATTTAATTTTTTTCTTAAATAAATATAAATATAATTTTCTTATTAAATAAATATAAATTTAATTTTCTTATTAAATAAATATAAACTTAATTTTCTTATTAAATAAATATAAATTTAATTTTCTTATTAAATAAATATAAATTTAATTTTCTTATTAAATAAATATAAATTTAATTTTCTTATTAAATAAATATAAATTTAATTTTCTAATTAAATAAATATAAATTTAATTTTCTTATTAAATAAATATAAATTTAATTTTCTTATTAAATAAATATAAATTTAATTTTCTTATTAAATAAATATAAATTTAATTTTCTTATTAAATAAATATAAATTTAATTTGCTTATTAAATAAATATAAATTTAATTTGCTTATTAAATAAATATAAATTTAATTTTCTTATTAAATAAATATAAATTTAATTTTCTTATTAAGTAAATATAAATATTTCGTACTAAATCTAAACCTTCTTGACCGAACGAGCCGAGAGTTACAACGGCCACCGCTTTAAAAGTGTACCGATTCTCGAGTCCAGCGTACTTAGACCTTTTCTTCACTTCAGCCGGGGGGCTCGAGAATAGATGGAACGCCCGCGGAAACAAGCACTCGCTTAATCGAATGGGAATCAATTTTCAGCTCGGCGTTTATTATCGTCTTTCCGGCATATTTTCCGTCGAGTGTGAAACCAGCAGTTTCGTTCACGGAACCAGACCAGCGCTCTTTTTACAACTGAGCCCGTGAGTGCTAAATATAAATTTAATTAATTTTCTTATAATATAAATTTAATTTTCTTATTAAATAAATATAAATTTAATTTTCTTATTAAATAAATATAAATTTCATTTTCTTATTAAATAAATATAAATTTAATTTTTTTCTTAAATAAATATAAATATAATTTTCTTATTAAATAAATATAAATTTAATTTTCTTATTAAATAAATATAAACTTAATTTTCTTATTAAATAAATATAAATTTAATTTTCTTATTAAATAAATATAAATTTAATTTTCTTATTAAATAAATATAAATTTAATTTTCTTATTAAATAAATATAAATTTAATTTTCTTATTAAATAAATATAAATTTAATTTTCTTATTAAATAAATATAAATTTAATTTTCTTATTAAATAAATATAAATTTAATTTTCTTATTAAATAAATATAAATTTAATTTGCTTATTAAATAAATATAAATTTAATTTGCTTATTAAATAAATATAAATTTAATTTTCTTATTAAATAAATATAAATTTAATTTTCTTATTAAGTAAATATAAATATAAATTTAAATAATTTGATTATTAAATAAATAAATTTATTTAAATTTCTCATTATATAAATATAAATTTATTTAATTTTCTTAATATATAAATATAAATTTAATTAATTTTCTTAATATATAAATATAAATTTAATTAATTTTCTTATTACATAAATATAAATTTAAATTTTTCTTATTATATAAATATAAATTTAATTAATTTTCTTATTATATAAATATAAATTTAATTAATTTTCTTATTATATAAATATAAATTTTAATTTTCTTATTACATAAATATAAATTTTAATTTTCTTTTAATCAAATTAATTTTCTTATAAATTTAATTAATTTTATTATTAATTAAATATATATTTAAATAATATTCTTTAACTAATATAAATTTAATAAATTTTTTTACTTAACATAAATTTAATAAACTTTCTTTACTTAATATAAATTTAATAAATTTTATTTACTTAATATAAATTTAATAAATTTTCTTTACTTAATACAAAATTTATTTAATTTTCTTTACTAAATACAAAATTTATTTAATTTTCTTTACTAAATATAAAATTTATTTAATTTTCTTTACTAAATACAAAATTTATTTAATTTTCTTTACTAAATATAAAATTTATTTAATTTTCTTTACTAAATACAAAATTTATTTAATTTTATTTAATCCATGCCGAAACACGGGGCATCGAAAAACGTTTTCTGCTTATCCCGCCTGCAGCTTACATATAGACAGGCAGGAACCATTAATCAGGGAGCAGAAGAGCTGTAGTTGATTTAAAATGTGACAGAATCAAAAATAAAGATAATACATAATTTTTTTTCAAAACAAGGAAATATATGGGTTTATTTATAAAAAAAATATAAATTTCAATAAATTATAAATTTAAATAAATTATCTTTACTTAATTAAAATTAATTTAATTTTCTTTAAATATAAATTTAATTAATTTTATTTACTAAATATAAATTTAATTAATTTTATTTACTAAATATAAATTTAATTAATTTTCTTTACTAAACATAAATTTAATTAATTTTCTTTACTAAATATAAATTTAATTAATTTTCTTTACTAAATATAAATTTAATTAATTTTCTTTACTAAATATAAATTTAATTAATTTTCTTTACTAAATATAAATTTAATTAATTTTCTTAACTAAATATATATTTTTTATTTATATTCTATATTAAATATAAATTAAATTAAAGTAAATTAATTTTCTTTACTAAATATATATTTTTTATTAATTTTCTTTACTAAATATATATTTTTGATTGAAGGATAACATTACGGCAATAAAGAACGCGCGCATAACGAGCTCCAGAAGCATGGTAAATTTTCGGTTTTATTTTCTTTTTCGTCGCGATTTTTTATTAATTTTCGTTGGCCGAAGCACCTAGTTCTCATTAGTAACATATTTTGTCGTACTAGATTTAGTATTTTCGGTTTTTCGCTTTAAAATCTGTTTCCACGCCACGTGTTTTTAACTCAGGCCTTGGCCTCCCAATTTCGCATTTATTTTTCTCATGTGCTATGCATACGAACACGCGAAGGTAATATAGTTTCTTGCTTTCGAACTCAACAACCATGTTTTTCTTTCTTAACGAAATTCTGCAGTGCCATGGGACCCGCGACGTTTGTGGTCTTAACTAAACTTTTTAATTTCTGTGCTTGCCCCCACTATTATGTCTTCGCAAACTGATAAAGTTCCTTGCTCTCAATGTGGAGTGTCGTTTATTAGTTTAAACAAACACTATGCATTTTCAAGAACATGTGTCAAGCCATCTTCGGCGCAAGAGGACCCTGCCCCGGCTGGCAGTTGTGATGATTTTATTACCCTTCTCGCTCATCTTAAATCATCCCGGTGTATTATTCGTCGTATTCCGAAAGGGGCGCGAACAACAGTGGCTTGGGCTCTCTCTAATACCGTAGGAAGGGTTGTTCGCGAGAATTCTTCGAACTTGCCTTGCCGGCTTACCTGTCATCTTGTCACAGTGTGATAGATTTGGTTAATGACATTCTCCCAAGCCACATTAAGACTTTGCCCAATGGGTTGGCTCTCGATGCCCTCGCTGAGTGGGAACTCACTTCAGCTTCAACCCCGCCTTCTCCGGATAAGCGGTGCCATCAACGCGATAAGGCCCGCTTGCTTTCAGCCTCCTCAAAGGAATCGGGTGCTTGGTTGAACACTCTTCCGTCGCCATCTTTGGGCACTCATTTAGATGATGATTCTTTTAGAATCGCGGTCGGCCTTCGGTTGGGAGCCGAAATCTGCGTGCCTCATGCGTGTATTTGCGGGAGTCATGTTGATTCCTTCGGCACCCACGGTTTAAGCTGTAAACGCAGTGCGGGTCGCTTGTCGCGTCATGGTGCCGTGAACGACATCCTGAAACGCGCCCTCGTATCGGCCGGAGTTCCCTCCGATCTCGAGCCGCGCGGCCTCTCTCGCGATGACGGTAAACGCCCGGACGGGATGACTAAGGTTCCATGGTCGGGTGGCAAATCGTTGGTGTGGGACTTCACCTGTACAGACCCGCTAGCGCCTTCTTATTTGGCCAATTCCTCTACAGCCCCTCTCTGGGCCGCCACCCAGGCTGAGAAGAGGAAAATAGCCAAATATTCGGGCCTCGAACACCGCTACCAATTCAAGGCCGTGGCTATCGAAACGCTGGGCTCCTTCGGTCGCGACGCCTTGGCTCTCATCCACGCCATAGGGCGTAAAATTCGAGATGCCACATCCGAACCACGCTCCGTGGAATACCTCGTCCAACGTATTGCGATAGCCGTGCAACGGGGTAACGCTGCTTCCATTTTGAGCACGTTTCCTCCGGGAGCTTCGTTGGCGATCTATATAGATAATCTATTTTAATGTCATTTTCTTTTTTTGCTAAATATTGTAAAACGGATAAATAAACTATTTGTCACATATATTTTTTATTAATTTTCTTTACTAAATATATATTTTTTATTAATTTTCTTTACTAATATATTTTTTATTAATTTTCTTTACTAATATATTTTTTATTAATTTTCTTTACTAAATATATATTTTTTATTAATTTTCTTTACTAATATATTTTTATTAATTTTCTTTACTAATATATTTTTTATTAATTTTCTTTACTAAATATATATTTTTTATTAATTTTCTTTACTAAATATATATTTTTTATTAATTTTCTTTACTAAATATATATGTTTTATCAATTTTTTATATTAAATATAAATTAAATTAAAATAAATTAATTTTCTTTACTTAATACATATTTTTGGATTTTTTAACAAATGTTAGGTACTTTTGTTTTTTGTGTGTGTTGTTTGTTTTTTGTTTTGTTATTTTTCAAGGTTTACAGTAATGCAAAAAGTTTTAACCGCAATTTATTATTTAAAAAGATATGATCAATGTAAATTTTTTACTTGCCAGCAATTTTTACAACGGAAAATACCAAGGTTCGTAAAAGAAAAGTGGGAAAATACGACATATTTCGAGAATTTTGTACGTGTTGGATGAGGTAGGACTAATGACGAAATATATTTCACGGCAAGATATAGCTAAATTTAATATAAGAAAAATTGAGTAAAAGATAACCAGAAGAACGCACAACAACACAACCCCAGTGAAATTTGTACTAGGTAAAGTAACCGAAAGCAAAAGTAAAACATAATTTATCTGTCTAAAGCAAAACTACAACCGATAAGCAAGCTCCAAACTATAAGTAAAACTGGACTCGTAAACGAAGTATTGGCACCTCACGGCGTTGCGCACTCACTTCGCTCGAGCGCTGGGGGCGCGCGGCGCCACCCCAGCCCCATTCTTGCTAATCAAGCTGTGCCATCTATAACGCGACCTAGAGGACAGTACCTGGTATAGTCTCTTGTGGTGCGAATTAAAGGGAGAGCGACTAAGAGATAAATCGATCCCACACGAATTAGTTTTCCCTCCTCCTGGGTAACCCCACCTACGGACATCGTATCCAGTGAAATCGTACCTAGTATCTAGCGAATTGAATTCACAGTAAAAAAACACATTTTCGGTTTGCACACGTTTTAAAAGTTTAGTATTATCTTGTCGTTAAATCTAATTCGTCACCAGTCGTACCTCATCCAACACGTACAAAAATCTTGAAATATGTCGTATTTCCCGAGGTGAAAATTGCTGACAAGTAACAATTTTATATTTATCATATCTTTCTAAATAATAAATGGCGGTTAAAACTTTTTGCATTATTGTAATCATTGGCAAATAATAAACCAAAAAAAATAAACAAACCAAAAATAAACAAAAGTACCTATTGTTAAAAATAGCCCATATTTTTTATTATTTTTTTAATATAAATTAAATTAAATTTCTTTACTAAATATATTTTTATTAATTTTCTTTACTAAATATATTTTTATTAATTTTCTATATTAAATTAATTCTTTAATAAATATAAAATAAATTTTCATTACTAAATATAAAATTAATTTTCTTTACTAAATATAAAATTAATTTTCTTTAATAAATATAAAATTAATTTTCTTTACTAAATATAAAATTAATTTTCTTTACTTAATATAAGTTTAATTACTAAACATAGAAGGTGAACCGATCGCCAACCCATAAAATTTTTAAATAACGTAATTTGGTGACGCAAAACTTTGGAAATATTTATCTATTTATAAAAAAGTAAATACATTTTAAACCTTATTCTTATTGTTCAATAAATATATTTATAGCACAGCGATAATCAGGTACTGCACTGAAATTGGAGTCCGAGGATTACGAATCCCTATCATTTAAACTGCAAAATGAATGTTTTTATTTTAAAAAATGCCCTTTATAAAACCAGCCAGCTAGCTTAACTTGGTAAGGCTATATCTTTGGATCTCAAAAGTAAAAAATCACCTTCACTATAGCAACGCACGGTGTTTAACTACAATAGCAAAGATAAGAGAGCCTATATAGCCAGTGCGTGTACAAGTCAGCTGTTAGGTATTTTATAGAACATTAAAGTAAAACTAAAACTAAAACTCTAAAACAAAATACGTACAATTGCTTGGTATTCGAATTTAATTTCGAAATACTATTTGGTATTTATTTAGAAATTTTTTTTCATTCGGAAATATTCCATCTAACTTTTCTGCGTTTTAAATATTGAATTTCGTATTTGACGTTGTTTGAAAACCAATATTTGATATTCGATTCTATCCTTCAAAATGTATAACTATTAAACGCGCAAAAATTTCCTAATTAAAACCACTTTTACAATAAAAATTAAAAGTATTTACCTTAAAATTACACGTCGCCGAACAGTCGAAGAGAAATCACGTCCCTCGAAATGTATGCACTTTTCAGGCTTATTTAGGCAAAGTTGTTTTTCGCATCGAATTCGAAACGATAAGGATGACGACCGAACTTCACTCGCAATCCGTTGTTGTAGTTTAATGTTGCCTTCGAGTCTGAAAAATAAACGGGTTTTTAGTTTTACTTTTACTTGTACCGTTGCCAAGTTTATATTGATCCCTTATCGTCCATGCTACGAGAGAGAGAGGGTTTTAGTTTTGCTGGTGACGTGCTGCCATCTATAATAATTATTTATGGCGCGAAATTTAAATTTATCCTAAGAAACAAATCGCTCAATTTCGACCATGTTACAGGAAATTAATTGAAAAGCGGATTTCCATACACTGCAGACGTAGCCGATACAATAATAATGTTATTTTAAATTATTACATAGCTCAAAATTTAATAAAAAACCGAACACATTCTTCCTATACGAGACTATAATTGTATGTTTACAAACTTTGCGACGTCATAAATCCTAAACTGGTAAAAGCACTAATAGTTCAGTATTTGGTGGGACCCTTTTTTGACAATCACGAATTTTTCAAAGGTACTTTTAGTGACATCAGAAGTATATAGTTGCCCTACAAAGAAATACTGGGCTCTGTTTCCAAATTTTGTGACGTGATCATAGATATCAAATAGGGACTTCAACCACTAACCCCTTTAAATTATTAATTAAAATGATAAAACTTTTTAAACACTTAAGTTATTTTACTTAAAAAAATTTAACATTAAAAACATGAACGATTTTAATAATTTGCGTACTTTAAGTAGAAAAACTACTAAATAAAAACAAAACCCTTTTTTTTGTAAATAGTTTATTTATTTAATTTTCCAACACAAATGTATAGACTCATTATTATTATGAATATAGTTTTTCAGGCTTTAAAGAACTTCTTGTGAAATATAACAGGCGCATTCATAGTTTCAGCTTTTTTGAAAATATTGAGCAAAAACATTTTAGACACAATTAGCAATGACTTTTGTCTGCACTTAGGTAATTAAGTAACCGTACGCAAAGTAACGATTACTAAAGGCTCTACTCTTTTATATATGCCTGTCACTGTAAAGTATTTTACGAAGAACAATTTTCAACTTATAGACTTATTTGGACGCAATTTAACTCGGCCTCCTGAATTTAAGGCAATAAAAGGATGACTTGATTATTAAACTAGCTCATTATTATTAATAACCAGAAAAACCACCTTGGTTTTGGAAAAGCCTAAAATCTTGATAATTAAATAAATATCTAAATACTGAGAATTAGTCGTTGATTTATTATGATTTATTAGAGTTATTTATTTATGTAGAGTTGTTACTATGCTAAATCCAGCAAACCCAAGAGTGTCCATGTCATTGACAGTGTCAGCAGCTACTTCAATCTTCTCCGGTAGGATTGGGCTTTTGAGTTTTCACTGATACTCTTAACTTGTAGATACACTGCCCTTTCATCTCTACATAAACTAGAATTAAAACTTTATGCACATTTCGCAGAGACTAACTCTCTAAGTTTGTCCACGGCCTCAGAGTATGGCACTTCATCATGGTTGAGCCGAGGATCTTAAAGAGTGGTGATTCTTCATTTATCAGAAGCTTCTATATTTACATAGTGTTCCCGTGGATACAAATATCAATCAATGAAATCAATCAGACTTTCTTGTGTAGAGAAAACAAATTGCACGTTTAACCGTGCTATTTTTGCGTACAATTATTTTACGTTAATTTGCTTTTTCCAACATTAACGTCCACTGATTGAAACATCGCGATAGCTGATATTATTTCATTTTTAATAAAAATTCTTATTTCCAACATGGAACCAGTATTGTACAATCTCGTAGAATGGTGTTTTAAATGTAAAAACCGTTTCCCGGGGATATCAAAGGTCTTTCGAAGAGAATCCTTGAAATCAAACTTATAACTAGAGTCTTGAATGATCGATGATACTCTAGATATCTTTATGTTTAACTATCCTATGGCCTATGGGCTATAACTCTCTTCGTTACAATGATGTTAAGTCAATGAAAAAAAAAACAATTGCGTCATCAATTTGCCCAACTCGCAAAACACGAGCCGTATTTGACCCTGAATCTTTCAAATTCTTCTTCTTTTAACCCCAAAAGCCGTCTGATTTCAAGTCTCTGTTCATATTCTCTCGAGTATGTCGGTTTTAAACTTGCTTACATTGTACATTTTGCGACTCCATTAATGAAATGGATTACGAAAATTAGATATGAATCTTGGCTGGTTGACGTCCAAATATCAAAATCGAAACAATAACACTGAAAGTATTAAGTATCTAGCTTAGCTTCTATCCTAAAGCGTCAAATAACAGTGGCCCCCCAGAAAGAATCAACTTCCCCTCGTGTGGCGTATAGCGTAACGCTGTGCTAATGTGTTCAACGCTACTATAAAAGCCAGCCACCTTTCATTTTCTTCTAAATTGTACGGCCAACCACGTCATCAATTAAGCGATAAACTCGACTTTGGTGGAATTGGTTTTGAATTTCCGTAATACATATCCAGGGGTTCCTACTTAAAACTTCTTGAACCACTGTCAGAAAAGGGTGATTTTGAACGGTTTCTTTCCGAAATGTTATCCTTGGTTAATTAATTAATTAATTCCAATTGTTATTGTTACTAGTCTTTAGTTGGACCAACTGTCTGTATCTAAAGAATAAGCACATTTTGTTGGTCTAATTCTACTCTGGCTTTTTGCAATTTCGAGCTAGCCATCTTCGCATTGGAATGTTGGGATAGATGCGATATTTTTAAATGATTGCATAGACTTTAAGTTTTTCCATAGTTAACTGACATAGTTTTTACAGTATAAATACAAAATATTGGAATCAACTTTGCCTTCTATAGGTGTTTAAAAATTTTCTAAAATAACGGATATTTTAGGCGTTATGAAATATAATTTTGTTACTCTAATCAATTACTTGTTATTTAAAGCTTTTGAAATAATAAATATAAGAAATGAAACTTCGTAAATTGGAAGCCGAATGCCTCAGTACTTCGCTGTGAACAAATAGGAAGACAAACCACGTCGTAAAACCAATATCACGTGATTTATAAAAATAAATATTTATAGTCTCTATTTTTATAAGGGCAATGACATAATACGAAAAGTATAGTTACTAAATGTGTAAATAAAAAATTGGCGAAATACGACCCAACAACACTCAACCCCGAATGAAACTCCGACTTGATTTTTAGTGGGGTCGGGGTACCCGCAAGAACCATAGGATCCAGGTAAATTATATCAAAAGCGGCTCCCTTTATCCATAGCTTTTACTACTTGTTCAAATGCAACTGGTTCATTTGTAAAGCAGAATCTGCGCTTCACAAAGTCGTGTTGAGGATCGTCGAAGTAACCTCATTGCTTCAAAATGGACACAGTGACATCGCTTTCAAATACGGTTATGTCCTGATTTGCCCATAAGGCTTATCAGTCTTAATTCGTCTGCTTACTTGGCGTAAGAGATTTTCTTCAGGGGTGTTACATTAACCGTTTAGAAGGGTTTGGGAAACGAGCTAAACGATTTTTTCTGTTCACTTACCCCGAACATCCCAATCTCGAACTCAGAGATGTATTCCAAAATAGAGAACACTCCTAACTCGCTAGTCCTTCTCGATGTGGACCCAAATGAAATAAATAACATTTTAAGGACTCTAAAATCAAACGCAGCTATTGGCGAAGATGGAATTTCCCCAAATTTTATAAAACTTGTTAGCGAACATTTAAATAAACCACTTGTATACTTAATTAATCTAAGCTTTAAATCCGGAACATATCCGGGCATTCTTAAGAAAGGTGTAATTACTCCAATCTATAAACAGGGCGATATAAATGAACCTGGGAATTACAGTCCTATCACTGTTTTGTCTGTATTCGCTAAAATTTTTGACAATTGTTATTACTCGCGCCTCTCCAATTTCTGTTACAAATACAAACTTCTGTCAAGAAATCGATTCGGTTTTGTAAAGAACAAGGGAGAGTAACATGCGGTTAACCGAGTTTACAAAAAAATAGTCGACAGCCTATACAAGTGAATATGTTGTGGGGGTATTTTTGGACTTCCGAAAAGCTTTCGATCTACACTGCAAATAAATCGTTCACCTTAAGATCACTATTCTACACATTGGTGGCACATACATGTGATCTGTATATGTTCTACAAAGTGATCCCATTTGTGCTTTTACGATCTCTGAGTGTTCACTCTTTTGAAAATATCGCTTATAAGTGATCTCGTTTCACCTATCAGTGATCTTAAAGTGATCAGGGTGCCCTTAAGGAACGCATAACACATTTAGAACACTTGTATCAATGGTTTGGTACACTAAATTATCACTTTGAGGACACCTCGTTGTAAAATTTGGTACACCACATAATCTCTTTTCGAACACTTTAAATTTATAGTGCCAATTGGTACACTAAGCGTAACATCTAATTGTTTATATATATCCTCTTAGCAGACGCCACCTAGTCTAATTTCGGTAGCGAATTGAAATTTCATACTTTAGTTTTATCCCCATTAGCTACTGAAAACTTTCGTTATGCCCCCTTTCGGCGGCCATCCACGACATGTAGAGGATACAAATACGTAATGAAGTCAAAGCTACGAGAACAGGGGGCTTAACAGACGTTTTATACACGGTTATCCCACTTAGCAGAAGCTAAGCAAAAGCTTCTGCGTCGCTGGGGCCACCTAGATTCGTTTCAGTATGGCTAACACACTTGTTTTCAAACACGGACAGTAGGCGCCGTATCTTATTCCTGTTTTTCTACGCACGGCGTCTATAGGCCCCGTGCATGAAAAGAGAAGATACAAGTAAATTCAAAATCGTCTGCTTAACTTTTAATTTATCCAAGGACTATAGTGTAAACTTAATAAAGCGGACGAAAATGAGAGCCACATGTGGTATTTTTCCTCATTGCGGATAGCTTTAATGCTGCCAGATATCTAATCTACGCCAGGGGCCTATTGCCTTACATATTTATTTCCTACCCATATCGGTAAAACCAAGATTTTTAACGCACGGGGTCTAAACTATTTTTTTAGATATATCTGTAGTAGCAGAAAAAGATACTTATATCATTCACGTTAATAAATTGCAAACAAAAATAATGCCGTTCAATATTAGAGCACTAAATCATCACCTGCGCAACAAAATTGGCTCACTTAAAGAAATAAGGGAACACTACTGTTTAAGTGTTCTACTGTGTTTCCGGTGTGTTCTTTAATTGAACAAGTGAGCCAATTTTGTTGCGCAGGTGATCTTTTAGTGCTCTATTTTGAACTGTTTTTGAAACACTTTCAGAATGCCAAAAAACACTACAAGATCACTCAGGAACACTAAAAACACACCAAAAAACACTTAAACAGTAGTGTTCTCGTATGTGTTTCCTAAGTGTGCTTTAAGTGAGCAAGTGAGCCAATTTTGTTGCGCTGGTGATCTTTTAGTGATCCACCTGTACACACTTTTGAATTGCTTAAAGAACGTATTATTCACGCTTGTAGATCACTATAGTACACTAGTTACACACACACGAATTACTATGTTCCAAATGTGATCTCTTGGTGTATAGTGATCCGATTTTGTTGCGCACTTTTAGCGTGCTTTTAGTGATTTACTAGTGAACTTTTTTTTTGCAGTGTAGTCACTCACGATATTTTATTAAAAAAATATACATTCTGGGTGTTCGTGGACCAGCATAGGACTGGTTAAAATCATACCTCCATTTACGTAGTAATAAGACTAAAGTAAACCATACTTTGTCTAACTCAAAATTCATCAAAAACGGGGTCCCTCAGGGGTCCATCTTACCACCACTTCTATTTAATCTATTTATTAATGACATTTTTAACATCGACGAAAATGACACCCTCACGTTATACGCTGACGACTCCCTTCTAGAAAATGATACAGACTTAAATAATTTAATTAACACAAACTTTACATTAGATAAAAATCCATTAATGGCTAACTTGTAACGCTCTAGAACTAAATGTAACTAAAACCGTCTATATGATTTTCTGTAACAAAAACAAAATCATATCTCAAAACATTAATATCACCATTAATAACAAAGCCCTAATTAGAGTAGATAAATATAAATATCTCGGAATTTGGTTCGATGAAAAATTAACATGGAATGTACATATCGATAAGATTGCCCAAAAAATTGCTTACAGCATATACACTATCAGCAAAAAACGTTATATCTTTAGTGAAAAATTATGTACGCAACTATACTACGCCTTAATTTATCCTCATATAATCTTTGGTATTTCATCTTCGGGCAATACATCAGACGCAAACCTAGACCGAATTAACAAACTACAGAAAAGAATCGTCAGAATCCTTAAAAAAAAACCATACCACGAGCCAACTTGAAATATATTCTTATCACTTGGATTGTACAATTTTTATCTTTAACTCTTTAAACCAACCTGAAAATGATATATTTCAATTTGCCCCCACCAATACATATAACCTTAGGTCAAATGATCTACTAATTGTACCTTCGGCAAATACATAAAGAAAAATTAATTATTTATTTTACACTGGCATTAAATTATATAACTCTTTACCCAGAAAAGTTCAAAACTCATTAAACATAACAGTATTCAAAAAACAAGTAAAAACCTTTATCAGGGAATTATAAAATTAAAATATAACAATTTAAATTGAAAATATAATAATAATCACAGAATCCTTAAACTAAACGATATGTACTTTCAATTAACGAGTCTTTTTTTTAAATAAAGTATTAAAATGCCGTTCTCTGTCGGGTTCAAGGCCTAAAAGTCTTTTAAGACTTGGCCATATGTCTCTTTTTTATATATTTTGTTTTGGCAATATGAAATAAAATTTGATTTGATTTGAAGATTGAATAGAATAGTATCAGTATCGAGTTTTTCATCGGACTGTCCGCTAGGCAAAGAAGTCCGAAACGAGGACTGCTTCAGATAACGATTCGGTAGTAATGTAAGGCTGGTGGCTAACCGGTTTTATCATTTATAGAGCGTAAGATATGTACAGAAAGATCTTTCGGGTAGGCCCTGCATTTTTAATTATAGGTGCTGTTTCTTTTCTCGTTAATGTACTGCGACCGTTTTCACGAATCGGAAAACCAGGCACCGCAATGTCACACGATTCTCTGACGTACTAGAAAAATGTTTGGGGGGAAGTCATTGAGACCATAGGAGTGTTCTATTTCGAAGGTTAGATCGACAGAAATTCAGAGGCGTACCAACCACGGGGACAGAGAAAAGGAACTTGCCCCCGCTTCCATTTCAGAACGGAGGTGCAGCCCCCGCTACTTTTTCGAATGGCAGACTTTGGGCAGATGTGTAGTTCACTCAGGATACTTATTTGGCAACCTGACAGGCCGACTAAACACCCTTGTGTTTTGTTTTTTATCTCTCGTCAATTTTTCGGACGTAGCCTATCCTAGTGGAGGCAAGTAGTTTCCAGTTGATAATGCTGATGAAGTACTACGAAAGGAAGAAGCTTAAACTTAAAAATTTATTACGGTAATATTTATTCCGGATAATGGTTTATTATACTGTGACACTTTTTATGGGTAGAAAATAATTAATCGAATTGTAGTCCATTTAATTGTCAAGGGGATTTTTTATTTAACGTAGTATTTAGAAATAAAAGCGTCAACAATGATAAAAATAAAGTTAATTGCATTTGAATGAAAAATATTTGGGGAGAAAAATACAAATACCCTCTGTAGATATTTCTTTCATTAAAATTGGCTTCGTATTATTTAACTGATAAACTTGATCTGTAAATAGGGTTAAATTCAATTGTGCATTGTTTTATTACGTCTAACTCGCTGTTGTAACTACTTAATTTATATTATTCTGAATAAATTAAACTCTGTGGTTTCGTCTCAATTATTTTAATTATAATTAAAATTTTATACCGGGTGGGATTGAACAGGGATTACGGTTTTAGTAAATAACTCTGAATTGCGGAGATATATCTTTAAGGGTCATCTCGAGAAATTAATACCACTAGGGACAATTATTCCGAATAGAGGTAAATTTTGGCTTGTCAACTTGTTTTATTTTTATCATTACTCAAAATTATGCTACGAAATTTATCATTAACTAGGGTGTACGTAAAGGCAGGATCCAGAAGAGCAAGACAATTAAGGGAAATAACCACTCATAGAAATTTTTATTTTGGACAAAGATGGCCAATCAAAATGTGGACCCTATGCTACAAATTGGAAATTTTAATTTTGGCAGGCTGGGACCTTTAAAAAATAATATTATTTCCTACCTGGATATATCACTCTATAGTTTCGCGTGCATTTACTAAGTGTTTGTTACTGTTTCTGCATTGAAGAAGGCTACGTAAGTCGCGCTATGCGCGAACACCACCTGTCTCGTTGTCGGAGCCTTCGTTCGTCGCTGCTATCTTCAATCGTCTAGTCTTCCTCTGTGGCCAACTGTACTCAACTCTTCAAATTCCGTTTCCGAAGGTGACGCGTCAGTGGTCGGTACCGACAATTGTGATAACTACAATTATAAGTTTTACATGGCTGGCTTGGCAAATAGTTTTTATAAGATTTTACTAGTATCGGTTTAATGATTTTGTATAGTAGTAGTGTCGGGGTTTATTTTAATAAGGGTTTGGAATGATGATGCATGTGGGTTGGGATTGTCGGGGAATTACAACGTTATTTGTCAATATTGCTTGAAATTGTGTAGGTGCTTAGTATTGTATTTGTTTAAGCGTTTAATTTGGGTATTAAATGATCATTGGCATGGTAATTTTTCGTAGTCATTTAGCATACCCTTAGCTCTTCACATTCGATAATTCATGGTCGTCGATTAAATGACAGCGGTTAGCGTGGCGTACCAAGAAAGGTGAGTTTAAACCGTTGCAGTAGTAAGAGGTTTTATACAGGTATATGACGTTTTTGGTTCAACTAAATTTTTCTCTATTTTGGGACCGGTATAAGCAACAAATAACTTAAAATTTTGGATATGAATTAAATTGTCACCGCTATATTAAATTATTTGGTCCCACACTAGAAATAATACCCTGAAAATTTCGCAACTCTATCTCTTGCAGTTTCTGAAAAAATGCCCAGTCAGAGCAATTCAAAACACCGTGTATACATTTCGTCTCTTCAATATTTAAGCATTAAAATATATATATATATCGGTATTACTTGGTTATTTGAAATCCCGTTAAATGTTAACCTTTTCCTCGCTTTTATAAAACCCTGCTTTAATTTAAAAAAAATTAACCCAGGACTAACGATTGAACAAAAAACCCATTTGATTTGTCTTAATAAATTAACATGTTGAAATTTTGTTTGGGAACTTGAGTGTAAACCCACAATTTGTGAGACAATTGTTGGTTCGTGGGTGCTTTTATTTAAACGTAGCACCGTTAATACCCCGGCTGACAATAAACGTCATCTAGCCTAGCGACCAGTAACCGCAGCTCGTTGGAAGTTTATTATTCTTAAATGTCGACTGCTTTAGTAGCCTTAACCTCAGCTAATATTGATTTCGGGTAAAATTAAAATATGAATAGAAATCTAATTTTTCCCGTACATTACAAAAAATTGCAGTATCGATCATCTTCCACACTTAACAGCAGATTTCAGGTTTAACGCACTAAGTGTACTTTGTATTTCATTGGCACCAATAATGCTTTTATCGTAGTTAATGGAAGCATTCATTTATTCCCAAACAATAATACAATGTTTAAATTTTATTTACCTTTCAAGTACATTGTTACCGATAAAGGTTTAATGGTTTAAGGTTGTAGCTTACCAAAAATGTATACTTAAGCAGCTTTTAAAAAACCTCTTTCTATCGTGAGATACAAACTTAGAAACGTGTAGATTCTAATGTAGAATTGCAAATAGAATTCCGAATAATTTCGAATTCAGCTTGCTAAATTTCTTTGTAAGTGTATCATTTATAAAAAAAAATCACAATTTGATCGTCATTAAATCCAAGAACTCCTGAGCTAATAAAGATTTGATCAGAAATTGATAAAATACCATTCGGCTATCTCAAGGCAAAACCTAGTCAACCTCAATTTAGTAATTTCCGAGTTCATTGTAAATTGAAGTATATATTCTTGTGGTATTCACATAGGAGATTTAGCAGTAAGCTTCACGTACATTACCATAAAAAATAAAGCAACCCAAAAGAATAAACCGAAATTATCACCAAGAATGTATTTATTTATACATTCTTGTTATCACTAACAAGGAGACTACCCGAGGTGTTACACACCGATTTAGTTCAAACTCGGGGCATTGGTAGACCTTCATGTAACTTGAAAAATCCTACAGGGATTTTATTCAATGGGCAACGGTTTTGCCATGGCAACGAAAAATGTTTTTGATAACTTAAAAGGGACATTTTCCCTTTGAAAATAACATGGGATTTTGACCGATTCCAAGGGTCCGTCCCCCCTGTGAAACATTTTACAAAATTGAAAAATATTAAAATACCAAAATTATAAAAAAAAAATTATAAAAATTGACGAAAAAAATCAAAATTGGTCATATTTTGATCAATTTTTAAAAACAATTTCGCAGGGAAATCGCTCAAAATCCCATGTTATTTTATGTTGTCAAAAACATTTTTCGTTGCCATGGCAAACCCGTTGCCCATTGAATAAAATCCCTTTAGGATTTTTCAAGTTACCAATCCCCCGAGTTTGAACCAAATCGGTGTGTAACACCTCGGGTAGTCTCCTTGTAAGTTATGAAAATGGCGTTTACTAGGTTTTGTCGTGGAACAGCCGATTTGGTCCAATAATATTTGAATCACAATTTGACACCGCTGTATTGGACCAAGTAACCTTTGATCAAAATTTTAAGTATTATTCTACCAAATAACACTTGATTAGAGTTTTATAAAGTACTATTTAATATAATAACATTTGAACAGAATTTTATAAAGTACCCTTTATCAAATACTATTTGATCAGAATTTTATAAAGTGCTATATTATGAAATACTGTTCGATCGAAATCTTTTAAGGTGTTCTTTCACCTATAACACTTTTTTCGGAATACATTTTGGTCAAGAGACATTTGATCAGAATTTTAGTAGTAGTATTTCTATATACCGAGAAAAGATAACACTACTAGGTACTCTTGGAAACGCAATCATTAAACAGAGAAATTCAGATTTATCGCCGAAAGCTGGCCCTATCTAGAATGTACTACACGCGTCTAAGTTTGCATCTAGGTATATTGTACGTGGGAGTGTTCCATAGCCTAATGTATTACTTTTTGCATAATGATCCATTGTTTTATCGTTTGAGCCCAGAAGGTGTTACTGCCATGGTGTTCTAGTGATAAATAAATTTTGAATTACAGCGGCAACAAATAACAACGAGAACAGCCCTCTACAAAGCAACATCCATTTCATTTTTGTTATCGCTTATTTTCAGTGAATGTAAAGTTATCTTAAAAAATGTTTAGAATATGGAATATTCGTTAAATTTGCTCACTGCGAACTTTAAAAAGTGTTTCCTTATCTTTTTCGAATTGCTCTAAAATGAGAGGTTTGTGCCCAACACTGTCGGCCCATTCCCAAAAGCTGAGTGGCCCAGGCGTCGAAACACTTGCTTCAAATGGAACTCCAGGCTTCGTCAATTTCTTTATTAATTTTGTAAGTCATCAACACTAAAATAATTCAGAACAAAAAATATTTATATTGGTAACATAATATACTACGTTAACTTAACACACGCTAAAATTAATTTAATAATATTTAAGTAGTAATAACGAAAAAACAATAAGATAACTAAAAATAGTTAGCCTTTGTTCAGAAAAATAGGAAATGGTCACGAAAACATTCCAGAAAAATTCTACGGCACATATGGCGCAATGTTCTCAACGAAAATGTACAACTTTATTTTCGAGTATCGATTTAAATTTGAGGGGGAAATACCTATCGTATAATAAACAGATGAATCTTTTTAAATTTACTCATTTCAGGAGGACTATGACAATGGCCTAGCAGATCGAGAAAGGATTTGGTTACAATTTCTTAGAAAAAGGTATAAATTTTTTAAAAATAATTAAATATCATTAAATTTCATGACAATTTTTTTTTGCTTTATTATAAAAATTATTTTTTTAACTAGCTTTCGAACCGTAGTTCATCGTCTTTTATATAAACAGACTAGCCGAGAAGCCCACCCTACGGGTGGGCCCTCAGCTAGTTGTGTGTTTTGAAGCACTCCAACCCAGAAAGGCCCCCCGGCCCCTACCCCTTTTTCCCATGCGGGAATTACCGTGGTACCCTTTTCCCCACAAAAATTACTCAAAAACTCGTCTTTCTCTCTCGTCCCAAACCCCAGTGAGGCACCACCTCCCCCTTTATCCCAGGAGAGAATTTCCGTGGTACCCTTTTCCCCACAAAAAATACTCAAAAACTTGTCTTTCTCTATCGTCCCAAACCCCCCTGCCTCATTAAAGCACTCTCCCCCTTTTTCCCATGCGAGAATAACTGGAGTACTCTTTCCACCCCGCGAAAATTACTAAAAAACTCTCCTTGTTTCTCGTCCCAAACCCCCTGTACCTCTGTAAACCCCCTGTACCGCTGTAAACCCCCTGTATCCAATGGCAGATTTGCTCCCCCCTCGTGACGAACAGAAAACTACGTCTCGTCCTTGAGCGCCGACTTCCCTCTATCCCGCGGGCCACTCTGTCTATAGTCGAACCACCTCAGTAACGAAGCGAAATGAAGTCTCGGTTTCCCTCTGTTCCGCGGGTCGCTTTCTCTTCGCCGCTCCGCCTTCGCCTTCCTTACTGACTAACCAAAAGCTCGAACAACGACGACGACGAAGTGGTTTTTACACACAATCCTAAGGATTTGTGTGTATTAGTCTCACGTACAGTGTATCCGTTGCCGCCGATGCCGCCGATGGCGCCGTGTCACGCATACCTCTTCAACGGTTATAACTAGAAGAGTCAATGATATCTCGTTCAAAAGTACATATATTACCATTGATAGCCTTTCATAAAGTTTTCAATTCGGAGCCCAAGAAGTTGGGAATTTGCCCAATTTACTATTTTCGGTGATTTCCTTTATGTGGTAGATATTTTGTTTAAAATTAAGTCCGATAACGTTAAAAAAAATATTATTGGATAGGTTAGGATTCAGCGGACCTACAACTTCGGTCATATCAGTAAATATTAAATTTAAGTATAGTTTTCAGGGTAATTTACGGGACCCCAGTTTTCGTGGTTTTATATTTCCGCCTAAAAATCTACATATTTAAGTCCGATTCGATTTTCATGAAAGTTATATTTTTGAATAGCTGTGGTTTACATATAACCTAGAATTGCAAAAACGTTCCTTAAATTTAATTCTAAGTAAGGTTTTTTGGGCAGCGTATACGGACCAACGCAATTTCCAACATTGTAAATCCGCGTGTTTATAGAGGTCTACGCGCCCGTTTCCCTCTGGCGTTTTTCAAGGCCGTTTAGAGTGGGCTGCGCTTTCAACGTATGGCCAGAAGTAATAATTAAGTATGACACTGATCTACCTAGTCTTCGGCGTATGACCAGAAGTAATAAGTGTGACACTCAACGTAACAAATAAGTATGATCAGAAGTAACAAATAAGTGTGATCCGAAGTAACAAATAAGTGTGATAAGAAGTAACAAATAAGTATGAAACTAATTGAACTAGTCTTTGTCGTATAACCAGAAGAAATAAGTGTGACACTCAACGGCTGACTAGTAGTAACAAATAAGTGTTATCAGAAGTAAAAAATAAGAGTTACACTGATCGAAGGTATCTTCGATGCTTTCAAAGTATGACTAGTAGTAACAAATAAGTGTAAATTTGTATATATGTGTGACCGCGGATATATTTTGGTTGTGATAACGGCGCTGCAGGTTGCTGTGAATAGCTCAAACAAACTTAACACATTAGGAGGATTGTGTGTATTCTGACCGTCGTACGTCTTGTTATTTCCACAAGAAATATATATATATATATATATATATATATATATATATATATATATATATATATATATCGAGTGGGACTATTGTTTTCGTTAGAATGTTGTGAAGTGTCGTCATCGTCATCGTCGTTGTTGGCGTCCACATTTGCAACACCTTCTTTTTAATCTACATTACTGCTATTGTGTGCACGTTTCAGCTTATAGATCCGACACGAATTTCTTCGTAGTTTGGATTGGACTTGAGATACGGGGCTCAAACTTTTAATACAGTTAAGAAGCTGAAGTCTAAAGCTTGGTTTCCACCAGCAGGCGTCAAAAAGCGACACTCAGCTTTGAAACGTGCAAATGTTCTTACGCGCGACAAAAAAATGACATTATGACGCGCTCTTATGCGAGTTGGTGGAAACCAAGCTTTACCCTATGTTTAACTCTTTTAACCCGCGCCATGGGTTAGTGAGCGTAAGCGAATTTTCTTCGTATTTCCTATTGGATTTGAGATACGGAGCTCAAACTTAGAATACAGATAAAGAAGCTTACGTCTGACGCTGTGCTTAACCCTTTTGACAAGCGCCAAGGCTTAGGGAAAAAATTAATTTTCTTCGTAGTTCCTATTGGACTTGAGATACGGGGCTTAAACTTTGAATATAGGTAAAGGTGGTTACGTTTGGCACTATGCTTAACGATATTAACACGCTCCAAGGCTTATAGATCTTACACGAATTTTCTTCGTAGTTTGGATTGGATTTGAGATACGAGGCTCAAATTTTTAATACAGTTAAGAAGCTAAAGTCTGACCCTATGTTTAACTCTTTTGACACGCGCCAAGGCTTAGATAAATATTAAATTCACCTCATCGATGTGGAACTAATGTTATGGCCTTGGCCGATTTGTTATAATATAGATTCTTTGAAATTCCTTTTAATAATAATTATTTTCCTTTGTTAATATTTCCAATTTTTTCCACTCGATAATATGATAATTATTTTTATTTAGATGGTACCATTATGTCTATTATGCACACTGTGTTTAAATATATTTTATTTATGTCCATTTTGTCGATTTTTGAATCTACGCTTCGTTTGACTTACATTTTGAAAACTACATGGTATTTGGTACTTTATTCCCGTTTCATTTTCTTTTTTATTTTAGGTTTATTTTTTAACAAAATCGATACTAAATGCTGGTATTTATTATTTATCAGGGTGACATTATGTTTTTTTTTTACTTTAATTTTTTTTCAATTTAATAATAATTGTTTTGTTAGAATTTTTTGGTCTTTTTCTGGGCTATCGCCTTTTTTCTATTTTAGTCATGAAGTATCGTGTCTCTTATATTTAATTAATTTAACGTATTAATAAACCATGACTTTCAAAAATGTATATATTATAACATTGTTAATTTGACAGAGTTCGTAAACATTTTAAAAACTGTTAATAGTCGTATCTTACGTATTTCCTTATAGAAATCGTTTTGGGGGCTAAATACATTGCGTTTTATATTTGAATGTGTGCAAATACTTAATTCCATAAAATCATCCCTGACTACCTTCCATCCCTGCCGAACATTGCTGCCAGAACTTTGATAACAGCTTTGGTAGTGTACTGAAAAACCAGTTTTAAGTCCAGTGGCGGTAGCACGAACTCTATATTTGACTTTGACGGCGAGTTTATGGAAGCATCTATAGAATATTTAGGGAAGCTTATCTATTATGAAAATATTTCTTTCAATATAGCCACCACAATAAACAAATCGAATATTCAAACGGCGAATAGTTTTTCGAATAGCTTTGAATCAAGTCAGTTTGTTAATCAAATACCAAATAGTATTTCGATTACCAAATAACTCGAAGTATTTGGCTTTGAAGATGGCGCATTTCGTATAATCTAAAGACCAATTCATAAATAACGTTCAAGGAAACCAACATTTTAAAGAAGTCAATCAAGGCTCGATTTTATTGAGATTTATTTATATTAATTGTAGATTGCACCCGTTGAACCTTTTGGAAATAACATTTCAATTTTATTTGTAATATCAATGTAATATCAAGAATGTATTTATTTATACACAGGGAGAATGCTAAGGAGGGGGGGACGAAGAAAAAAGGAGGCGGTCTTATTTTTTGCGTCCTCGCAGCAGCGTTAGTCGCGTCGAAAAACGTAATTTTTAAGAACCAATGAGATTGCAGTATTATTTGATTTTAATAAAGCGGAAGGGCATACCGGGGGCCCCAACGGGTGGAATTGGAGAAACGCTAAAAATAATCTCGACATATTCATTCTCCCTGAGTATAAATAAATATATTCTTGGTATTATTATTTATTTTATTTCCTATAACTTTAAATAAATACATTTTAAATTTGAATTAAAAACCAACTTGGAAAATATTTTTTAGAGATTTCCAATTTTAGTACTAGTAGTATCATAGTATAACACTGCGCTTATTTATAATGAAGTTCAATTTTCGTTACCAATATGAAAGTATTTTATCACTACTCATAAGTTTGTATGTTTGTTATTTTTGTCACTCGCTTTTATTTATTTCTAAATAGTTAGGTAAAGGAAGCCATCATGCATTTCACGATTTCGTGTGGCGGCGCTGATGGCTTCCATTGCCACTATTTTCCCATTTTTATGAATCGAAGAGTGACACATGATACAATGATATTTGAAGAACGAACGGTTTTATGTCAAAGGCTTAGCAACAAAATGTATAAATCTAACACCATTGAGTTGAGAATAATATAGAGCCGCACACCGGACTTTCTCCATAGGCTTTAAGCTTAGCATTAGTGGCAACGGGACTGAAAATCGAGGTACTGTATCATTTACCTTCTGCAATGCGTTCTCGTCTCGCGCCAGACTGCGCGCGCATGCAATTCCACGAGACATTAAGGGTCTGTGAAAGGCTGTTTAATATTGTCAACAGAAGGCGCCAGGCGTACTTTGATTTTCGGTGCCGTTGCCACTAATGGTAAGCTTAAAGACTATGGAGAAAATCCGGTCTGGGGCTCTATATTATTCTCAACTCAATGTCTAATACTTTACGTCACATTATTTTAATTAAATAAAAAATAAATTTAAATAACACAAATCAACTCATTTGTGAATAGAAGTTAGTTTAACGAGGTGCTTCAAATTACTTCTAGGAAATCGTTAATTGAGACATCATTAATAAAACTTTTTAATTTCAGAAACATTGGAGTGTTTTACCAAAGTTTACCTCACAAATATTATAGCCGTTGGATAAGTTACGTAAGTAAAATAATTATTAATTTTCACCTTTTTAACAGATAAAAGATACAAATGTGAATGATACCAGGGACAAATACTAGAATAAAAAGCAAAAACGCATTCTTCGAACAGTATGGCCCGCCAGCGCTCCTAAGCCAAAATAAGTTAAATGTGAAACACTATCTAACAGAGACTGTTGTAGACAAAGTATTTATTAAGGACAAAAATATATTTCTTTGCATTGTTATTGCGTACTACCAATTCGGCGCATCACTGTAGTTTAAAGGCAGTATAAAGTATTCTGAAAATTTGAGTAGCTCATTCTCAAAAAATAGACGCAACAAAAAGTAATCATAATTATGTCAACAGGAAACACTATCTAATAGTAAAACCAGGGTTATTTATCTTTAAGAAGTTGGATTGCGGAAGCTTTGGGAAGGCGCTCATCAGAAAATTACATTGGTAAAGATAGCCATAATGTAAAATGACTATTTAACGAAAATATTTATTTTTTCTAAGTTACAAAAGAAAGTTAATAAACTACAATTAATCTACAAAACCTATATTTTTATTAAATTAAACCTAAAATACTCGTCCTTCACCGATTTTGAGAGGGTAAAGTTTTCCTTATTATGGGACACGCGTTTCTATTACTGGTAAAGCATAGTGATTTAACATTTGAAATGTTAAAAAAAAGCCTGGTAAAAAGTTCATCCAATTATTGTGATCGTAATCACCAATTTTCGGTGATTTTCAATATATTATTTGTACACCTGAATGCTCGGGTATTAATAATATTAATAATAATAATAATATTTATTTCGCAAAGAAACAAACTTTGCAGGCAACCACAGAGGCAAAGCCTATACGTGGTGGTTACCGGGAAAATACAAACAAATAAATTAGATTACAGAACGCGAAAAAAAAAGTTAAATAAATAAAATCAAAATCAAAAATTATTAAATTAAACATAAGAGAGAGAAAATTAAGAATTTTGTGAATGCCAAATGCCAAAAAGAAATTCCGTTACTAAGGAACGAAATTTGGGGATAGAAAACTGAGTGGAATTCTCCCTGATGTCGGCGGGCAACGAGTTCCATGTACGAGCACTCCGGATGAAAAATGAATTTTCCAAGGCCAAGCATCGGGTACTATATGTCATGTAATCGCAAAGATTGAATGTCGCTGACCTGATCAATTTCAAGAGTGTGATCATATTACAAACGTCTCTGCGAACAGTTAGTGATAGAAGATGAATGTCAGCTAGTATTTGACTGTACGAGACAAATCCAGGTAAGTTAGCACGCGGAGACTTCAAGTAAAATCGAGTGAACGTCCGCCGAACACGTTCCAGAGAAGCAATGTCCTTTTTAAGTGAAGGATTCCAAACCGGAGAGGCGTATTCAAGTACTGGTAAGCACAGCGAACGAAAGAGCGTGACGGAGGCCCGGGTATAACCAGTAGTGCGGCGAATAAGTCCACAGAAACGTCGGGCGTGATTACAAGCGTGGTTGATATGAGACGCCCATTTTAGGTCCCTTGAAATGAAAACACCGAGGATCTTCATAGTAAAAACGCGAGCAATAGCCACACCATTTATCTCATAGGAGACATCTACGTTAGAATTCCTTGTGCTAATTATCATGAAGTTACATTTCTTGATATTTAGGGAAATGTTATTGGCAACACCCCATTGGAAGACACGAGTAACATTATCCTGCAGCGATAAACGGTCAGCCGCAGAACGAATCGCGAGAGAGATGTAGCTATCATCAGCATATTGGTAAAGAGAACAATCGTGAGCCAAAAACGATGGTAGCTCAGAGACAAAAACGTTGAAAAGTAAGGGTCCGAGTATTGATCCCTGAGGCACGCCAGAAATAACTGGTCGGTAAGAACTGAATTCACCGCGATACACAACACGCTGGAAGCGGTTGTGTAAAAAATCTTGAATCCACTTCAAAAGCACTCCACTTTCAAGTTTAAGCAACAGCCGTTTGTGGCAAACAGAGTCAAATGCCTTTGACCAGTCAAACGAAACCACATGAATGTCAGGAGGGTGCAAAAGTTGATGCGTACACGACAGACCCTGTCGGAAACCATACTGCGAGGCAGGTATAGCTGAATTATCTTCAAGGTACTTATTCAGTTTCTCATAAATTAGATAATCCAAGAGGCTATTTACAAATTGCGTAACGCGGGAAGTGGTTCGTTACAGGGAAACAAAAGCCTATATGTCAAGAAGGGTGGTCGCTCAAATGATAAAAAAGGTTATATGGAAAGAGAGATGGTCTATCAAATGTTACAAAAGGATATATTTAAGAGTAATGGTCGCTCAAATGGTACAAAAGGATAAATGGAAGAGGAATTGTCGCTCAAATGTTACAAAAGGTTATATGTTAAGAGATGTAGTCGCTCAAATGTTACAAAAGGATATATGGGAAGAGGAATTGTCGCTCAAATGGTACAAAATGTTATATGGAAAGAGGGGTGGTCGCTCAAATGTTACAAAAGGTTATATGGAAAGAGGGGTAGTCGCTAAAATGTTACAAAAGGATATATGGGAAGAGGAATTGTCGCTCAAATGGTACAAAATGTTATATGGAAAAAGGGGTGGTCGCCCAATGTTACAAAAGGTTATATGCAAAGAGGGGTAGTCGCGAAAATGTTACAAAAGGATATATGGGAAGAGGAATTGTCACTCAAATGGTACAAAAGGTTATATGTTAAGAGGGGTAGTCGCTCAAATGTTACAAAAGGGTATATGGGAAGAGGAATTGTCGCTCAAATGGTAAAAATGTTATATGGAAAGAGGGGTGGTCGCCCAAATGTTACAAAAGGATATATGGGAAGAAGAATTGTCGCTCAAATGGCACAAAAGGATATATGGGAAGAGGGGTGGTCGCCCAAATGTAACAAAAGGTTATATGGAAAGAGGGGTGGTCGCTCAAATGTTACAAAAGGTTATATGGAAAGAGGGGTAGTCGCTCAAATGTTACAAAAGGATATATGGGAAGAGGAATTGTCGCTCAAATGGTACAAAAGGATATATGGGAAGAGGAATTGTCGCTCAAATGGTACAAAAGGTTATATGTTAAGAGGGGTAGTTGCTCAAATGTTACAAAAGGATATATGGGATGAGGAATTGTCGCTCAAATGGTACAAAAGGTTATACGGAAAGAGGGGTGGTCGCCCAAATGTTACAAAAGGAAATATGGGAAGAGGAATTGTCGCTCAAATGGTACAAAAGGATATATAGGAAGAGGAATTGTCGCTCAAATGGTACAAAATGTTATATGGAAAGAGGGGTGGTCACCCAAATGTTACAAAAGGTTATATGGAAAGAGGGGTGGTCACTCAAATGTTACAAAAGGTTATATGGAAAGAGGGGTAGTCGCTCAAATGTTACAAAAAGATATATGGGAAGAGGAATTGTCGCTCAAATGGTACAAAATGTTATATGGAAAGAGGGGTAGTCGCTCAAATGGTACAAAAGGATTTATGGGAAGAGGAATTGTCGCTCAAATGGTACAAAAGGTTATATGGAAAGAGGGGTGGTCGCCCAAATGTTACAAAAGGATATATGGGAAGAGGAATTGTCGCTCAAATGGTACAAAAGGATATATGGGAAGAGGAATTGTTGCTCAAATGGTACAAAATGTTATATGGAAAGAGGGGTGGTCGCCCAAATGTTACAAAAGGTTATATGGGAAGAGGAATTGTCGCTCAAATGGTACAAAATGTTATATGGAAAGAGGGGTGGTCGCTCAAATGTTACAAAAGGATATATGGGAAGAGGAATTGTCGCTCAAATGTTAGAAAAGGATATATGGGAAGAGGAATTGTCGCTCAAATGTTAGAAAAGGATATATGGGAATTGGAATTGTCGCTCAAATGGTACAAAAGGTTATATGTTAAGAGGGGTAGTCGCTCAAATGTTACAAAAGGGTATATGGGAAGAAGAATTGTCGCTCAAATGGCACAAAAGGATATATGGGAAGAGGAATGTTGCTCAAATGGTACAAAATGTTATATGGAAAGAGGGGTGGTCGCCCAAATGTTACAAAAGGTTATATGGGAAGAGGAATTGTCACTCAAATGGTACAAAATGTTATATGGAAAGAGGGGTGGTCGCTCAAATGTTACAAAAGGATATATGGGAAGAGAGATGGTCTATCAAATGTAACAAAAGGATATATTTAAGAGTAATGGTCGCTCAAATGGTACAAAAGGATAAATGGAAGAGGAATTGTCGCTCAAATGGTACAAAATGTTATATGGAAAGAGGGGTAGTCGCTCAAATGTTACAAAAGGATATATGGGAAGAGGAATTGTCGCTCAAATGGTACAAAATGTTATATGGAAAGAGGGTTGGTCGCTCAAATGTTACAAAAGGTTATATGGAAAGAGGGGTGGTCACCCAAATGTTACAAAAGAATATATGGGAAGAGGAATTGTCGCTCAAATGGTACAAAATGTTATATGGAAAGAGGGGTGGTCGCCCAAATGTAACAAAAGGTTATATGAAAAGAGGGGTGGTCGCTCAAATGTTACAAAAGGTTATATGGAAAGAGGGGTAGTCGCTCAAATGTTACAAAAGGATATATGGGAAGAGGAATTGTCGCTGAAATGGTACAAAAGGATATATGGGAAGAGGAATTGTCGCTCAAATGGTACAAAAGGTTATATGTTAAGAGGGGTAGTCGCTCAAATGTAACAAAAGGATATATGGGATGAGGAATTGTCGCTCAAATGGTACAAAAGGTTATATGGAAAGAGGGGTGGTCGCCCAAATGTTACAAAAGGATATATGGGAAGAGGGGTGGTCGCTCAAATGTTACAAAAGGTTATATGGAAAGAGGGGTAGTCGCTCAAATGTTACAAAAAGATATATGGGAAGAGGAATTGTCGCTCAAATGGTACAAAATGTTATATGGAAAGAGGGGTGGTCGCCCAATAATACAAAAGGTTATATGCAAAGAGGGGTAGTCGCTCAAATGTTACAAAAGGGTATATGGGAAGAGGAATTGTCTCTCAAATGGTACAAAAGGTTATATGGAAAGAGGGGTGGTCGCCCAAATGTTACAAAAGGATATATGGGAAAAAGAATTGTCGCTCAAATGGTACAAAAGGATATATGGGAAGAGGAATTGTCGCTCAAATGTTACAAAATGTTATATGGAAAGAGGGGTGGTCACCCAAATGTTACAAAAGGTTATATGGAAAGAGGGGTGGTCGCTCAAATGTTACAAAAGGTTATATGGAAAGAGGGGTAGTCGCTCAAATATTACAAAAGGATATATGGGAAGAGGAATTGTCGCTCAAATGGTACAAAATGTTATATGGAAAGAGGGGTGGTCGCTCAAATGTTCCAAAAGGATA
This sequence comes from Leiobunum rupestre, assembly GCF_980474605.1. NCBI lineage: Eukaryota > Metazoa > Arthropoda > Arachnida > Opiliones > Sclerosomatidae > Leiobunum > Leiobunum rupestre. Next base: position 25,424,555 of record NC_143393.1, on the reverse strand, counting down.
AATGGGAAATGGGGTAGTCGCTCAAATGTTACAAAAGGATATATGGGAAGAGGAATTGTCACTCAAATGGTACAAAATGTTATATGGAAAGAGGGGTGGTCGCTCAAATGTTACAAAAGGATATATGCGAAGAGGAATTGTCGCTCAAATGGTACAAAAGGATATATGGGAAGAGGAATTGTCGCTCAAATGGTACAAAAGGTTATATGGAAAGAGGGGTGGTCGCCCAAATGTTACAAAAGGATATATGGGAAGAGGAATTGTCGCTCAAATGGTACAAAAGGATATATAGGAAGAGGAATTGTCGCTCAAATGGTACAAAATGTTATATGGAAAGAGGGGTGGTCGCCCAAATGTTACAAAAGGTTATATGGAAAGAGGGGTGGTCGCTCAAATGTTACAAAAGGTTATATGGAAAGAGGGGTAGTTGCTCAAATGTTACAAAAAGATATATGGGAAGAGGAATTGTCGCTCAAATGGTACAAAATGTTATATGGAAAGAGGGGTGGTCGCCCAATAATACAAAAGGTTATATGCAAAGAGGGGTAGTCGCTCAAATGTTACAAAAGGGTATATGGGAAGAGGAATTGTCTCTCAAATGGTACAAAAGGTTATATGGTAAGAGGGGTGGTCACCCAAATGTTACAAAAGGATATATGGGAAAAATAATTGTCGCTCAAATGGTACAAAAGGATATATGGGAAGAGGAATTGTCGCTCAAATGTTACAAAATGTTATATGGAAAGAGGGGTGGTCACCCAAATGTTACAAAAGGTTATATGGGAAGAGGGGTGGTCGCTCAAATGTTACAAAAGGTTATATGGAAAGAGGGGTAGTCGCTCAAATGTTACAAAAGGATATATGGGAAGAGGAATTGTCGCTCGAATGGTACAAAATGTTATATGGAAAGAGGGGTGGTCACTCAAATGTTACAAAAGGATATATGGGAAGAGGAATTGTCGCTCAAATGGTACAAAATGTTATATGGAAAGAGGGGTGGTCCCCCAAATGTTACAAAAGGTTATATGGAAAGAGGGGTGGTCGCTCAAATGTTACAAAAGGTTATATGGAAAGAGGGGTAGTCGCTCAAATGTTACAAAAAGATATATGGGAAGAGGAATTGTCGCTCAAATGGTACAAAATGTTATATGGAAAAGGGGTGGTCGCCCAATGTTACTAAAGGTTATATGCAAAGAGGGGTAGTCGCTCAAATGTTACAAAAGGGTATATGGGAAGAGGAATTGTCGCTCAAATGGTACAAAATGTTATATGGAAAGAGGGGTGGTCGCCCAAATGTAACAAAAGGTTATATGGAAAGAGGGGTGGTCGCTCAAATGTTACAAAAGGTTATATGGAAAGAGGGGTAGTCCCTCAAATGTTACAAAAGGATATATGGGAAGAGGAATTGTCACTCAAATGGTACAAAAGGATATATGGGAAGAGGAATTGTCGCTCAAATGGTACAAAAGGTTATATGTTAAGAGGGGTAGTCGCTCAAATGTTACAAAAGGATATATGGGATGAGGAATTGTCGCTCAAATGGTACAAAGATTATATGGAAAGAGGGGTGGTCGCCCAAATGTTACAAAAGGATATATGGGAAGAGGAATTGTCGCTCAAATGGTACAAAAGGATATATAGGAAGAGGAATTGTCGCTCAAATGGTACAAAATGTTATATGGAAAGAGGGGTGGTCGCCCAATGTTACAAAAGGTTATATGGAAAGAGGGGTGGTCGCTCAAATGTTACAAAATGTTATATGGAAAGAGGGGTGGTCGCTCAAATGTTACAAAAGGATATATGGAAAGATGAATTGTCGCTCAAATGGTACAAAATGTTATATGGAAAGAGGGGTGGTCGCCCAATGTTACAAAAGGTTATATGCAAAGAGGGGTAGTCGCTCAAATGTTACAAAAGGATATATGGGAAGAGGAATTGTCACTCAAATGGTACAAAAGGTTATATGTTAAGAGGGGTAGTAGCTCAAATGTTACAAAAGGGTATATGGGAAGAGGAATTGTCGCTCAAATGGTACAAAATGTTATATGGAAAGAGGGGTGGTCGCCCAAATGTTACAAAAGGATATATGGGAAGAAGAATTGTCGCTCAAATGGCACAAAAGGATATATGGGAAGAGGAATTGTCGCTCAAATGGTACAAAATGTTATATGGAAAGAGGGGTGGTCGCCCAAATATTACAAAAGGTTATATGGGAAGAGGAATTGTCGCTCAAATGTTACAAAATGTTATATGGAAAGAGGGGTGGTCGCTCAAATGTTACAAAAGGATATATGGGAAGAGAGATGGTCTATCAAATGTTACAAAAGGATATATTTAAGAGTAATGGTCGCTCAAATGTTACAAAAGGATATATGGGAAGAGGAATTGTCGTTCAAATGGTGCAAAATGTTATATGGAAAGAGGGGTGGTCGCTCAAATGTTACAAAAGGATATATGGGAAGATGAATTGTCGCTCAAATGGTACAAAATGTTATATGGAAAGAGGGGTGGTCGCCCAATGTTACAAAAGGTTATATGCAAAGAGGGGTAGTCGCTCAAATGTTACAAAAGGATATATGGGAAGAGGAATTGTCACTCAAATGGTACAAAAGGTTATATGTTAAGAGGGGTAGTCGCTCAAATGTTACAAAAGGGTATATGGGAAGAGGAATTGTCGCTCAAATGGTACAAAATGTTATATGGAAAGAGGGGTGGTCGCCCAAATGTTACAAAAGGATATATGGGAAGAAGAATTGTCGCTCAAATGGCACAAAAGGATATATGGGAAGAGGAATTGTCGCTCAAATGGTACAAAAGGTTATATGTTAAGAGGGGTAGTCGCTCAAATGTTACAAAAGGATATATGGGAAGAGGAATTGTCGCTCAAATGGTACAAAATGTTATATGGAAATAGGGGTGGTCGCCCAAATGTTACAAAAGGTTATATGGAAAGAGAGGTGGTCGCTCAAATGTTACAAAAGGTTATATGGAAAGAGGGGTGGTCACCCAAATGTTACAAAAGGATATATGGGAAGAGGAATTGTCGCTCAAATGGTACAAAAGGTTATATGTTAAGAGGGGTAGTCGCTCAAATGTTACAAAAGGATATATGGGATGAGGAATTGTCGCTCAAATGGTACAAAAGGTTATATGGAAAGAGGGGTGGTCGCCCAAATGTTACAAAAGGATATATGGGAAGAGGAATTGTCGCTCAAATGGTTCAAAAGGATATATAGGAAGAGGAATTGTCGCTCAAATGGTACAAAATGTTATATGGAAAGAGGGGTGGTCGCCCAAATGTTACAAAAGGTTATATGGAAAGAGGGGTGGTCGCTCAAATGTTACAAAAGGTTATATGGAAAGAGGGGTAGTCGCTCAAATGTTACAAAAAGATATATGGGAAGAGGAATTTTCGCTCAAATGGTACAAAATGTTATATGGAAAGAGGGGTGGTCGCCCAATAATACAAAAGGTTATATGCAAACAGGGGTAGTCGCTCAAATGTTACAAAAGGGTATATGGGAAGAGGAATTGTCTCTCAAATGGTACAAAAGGTTATATGGAAAGAGGGGTGGTCGCCCAAATGTTACAAAAGGATATATGGGAAAAAGAATTGTCGCTCAAATGGTACAAAAGGATATAAGGGAAGAGGAATTGTCGCTCAAATGTTACAAAATGTTATATGGAAAGAGGGGTGGTCACCCAAATGTTACAAAAGGTTATATGGAAAGAGGGGTGGTTGCTCAAATGTTACAAAAGGTTATATGGAAAGAGGGGTAGTCGCTCAAATGTTACAAAAGGATATATGGGAAAAGGAATTGTCGCTCAAATGGTACAAAATGTTATATGGAAAGAGGGGTGGTCGCTCAAATGTTACAAAAGGATATATGGGAAGAGGGGTAGTCGCTCAAATGTTACAAAATGATATATGGGAAGAGGAATTGTCGCTCAAATGTTACAAAGGGATATATGGGAAGAGGAATTGTCGCTCAAATGGTACAAAATGTTATATGGAAAGAGGGGTGGTCACTCAAATCTTACAAAAGGATATATGGGAAGAGGAATTGTCGCTCAAATGGTACAAAATGTTATATGGAAAGAGGGGTGGTCGCACAAATGTTACAAAATGTTATATGGAAAGAGGGGTGGTCGCCCAATGTTACTAAAGGTTATATGCAAAGAGGGGTAGTCGCTCAAATGTTACAAAAGGGTATATGGGAAGAGGAATTGTCGCTCAAATGGTACAAAATGTTATATGGAAAGAGGGGTGGTCGCCCAAATGTAACAAAAGGTTATATGGAAAGAGGGGTGGTCGCTCAAATGTTACAAAAGGTTATATGGAAAGAGGGGTAGTCGCTCAAATGTTACAAAAGGATATATGGGAAGAGGAATTGTCACTCAAATGGTACAAAAGGATATATGGGAAGAGGAATTGTCGCTCAAATGGTACAAAAGGTTATATGTTAAGAGGGGTAGTCGCTCAAATGTTACAAAAGGATATATGGGATGAGGAATTGTCGCTCAAATGGTACAAAGGTTATATGGGAAGAGGGGTAGTCGCTCAAATGTTACAAAAGGATATATGGGAAGAGGAATTGTCGCTCAAATGGTACAAAAGGATGTATAGGAAGAGGAATTGTCGCTCAAATGGTACAAAATGTTATATGGAAAGAGGGGTGTTCGCCCAATGTTACAAAAGGTTATATGGAAAGAGGGGTGGTCGCTCAAATGTTACAAAAAGATATATGGGAAGAGGAATTGTCGCTCAAATGGTACAAAATTTTATATGGAAAGAGGGGTGGTCGCCCAATGTTACAAAAGGTTATATGCAAAGAGGGGTAGTCGCTCAAATGTTACAAAAGGATATATGGTAAGAGGAATTGTCGCTCAAATGGTACAAAAGGTTATATGTTAATAGGGGTAGTCGCTCAAATGTTACAAAAGGATATACGGGAAGAGGAATTGTCGCTCAAATGGTACAAAAGGTTATATGGAAAGAGGGGTGGTCGCCCAAATGTTACAAAAGGATATATGGAAAGAGGGGTGGTCGCCCAAATGTTACAAAAGGATATATGGGAAGAGGAATTGTCGCTCAAATGGTACAAAAGGATATATGGGAAGAGGAATTGTCGCTCAAAAGGTACAAAATGTTATATGGAAAGAGGGGTGGTCGCCCAAATGTTACAAAAGGTTATATGGGAAGAGGAATTGTCGCTCAAATGGTACAAAATGTTATATGGAAAGAGGGGTGGTCGCTTAAATGTTACAAAAGGATATATGGGAAGAGGAATTGTCGCTCAAATGTTACAAAAGGATATATGGGAAGAGGAATTGTCGCTCAAATGGTGCAAAATGTTATATGGAAAGAGGGGTGGTCGCTCAAATGTTACAAAAGGATATATGGGAAGATGAATTGTCGCTCAAATGGTACAAAATGTTATATGGAAAGAGGGGTGGTCGCCCAATATTACAAAAGGTTATATGCAAAGTGGGTAGTCGCTCAAATGTTACAAAAGGATATATGGGAAGAGGAATTGTCACTCAAATGGTACAAAAGGTTATATGTTAAGAGGGGTAGTCGCTCAAATGTTACAAAGGGATATATGGGAAGAGGAATTGTCGCTCAAATGGTACAAAATGTTATATGGAAAGAGGGGTGGTCACTCAAATGTTACAAAAGGATATATGGGAAGAGGAATTGTCGCTCAAATGGTACAAAATGTTATATGGAAAGAGGGGTGGTCGCACAAATGTTACAAAATGTTATATGGAAAGAGGGGTGGTCGCCCAATGTTACTAAAGGTTATATGCAAAGAGGGGTAGTCGCTCAAATGTTACAAAAGGGTATATGGGAAGAGGAATTGTCGCTCAAATGGTACAAAATGTTATATGGAAAGAGGGGTGGTCGCCCAAATGTAACAAAAGGTTATATGGAAAGAGGGGTGGTCGCTCAAATGTTACAAAAGGTTATATGGAAAGAGGGGTAGTCGCTCAAATGTTACAAAAGGATATATGGGAAGAGGAATTGTCACTCAAATGGTACAAAAGGATATATGGGAAGAGGAATTGTCGCTCAAATGGTACAAAAGGTTATATGTTAAGAGGGGTAGTCGCTCAAATGTTACAAAAGGATATATGGGATGAGGAATTGTCGCTCAAATGGTACAAAGGTTATATGGAAAGAGGGGTGGTCGCCCAAATGTTACAAAAGGATATATGGGAAGAGGAATTGTCGCTCAAATGGTACAAAAGGATGTATAGGAAGAGGAATTGTCGCTCAAATGGTACAAAATGTTATATGGAAAGAGGGGTGTTCGCCCAATGTTACAAAAGGTTATATGGAAAGAGGGGTGGTCGCTCAAATGTTACAAAAAGATATATGGGAAGAGGAATTGTCGCTCAAATGGTACAAAATTTTATATGGAAAGAGGGGTGGTCGCCCAATGTTACAAAAGGTTATATGCAAAGAGGGGTAGTCGCTCAAATGTTACAAAAGGATATATGGTAAGAGGAATTGTCGCTCAAATGGTACAAAAGGTTATATGTTAATAGGGGTAGTCGCTCAAATGTTACAAAAGGATATACGGGAAGAGGAATTGTCGCTCAAATGGTACAAAAGGTTATATGGAAAGAGGGGTGGTCGCCCAAATGTTACAAAAGGATATATGGAAAGAGGGGTGGTCGCCCAAATGTTACAAAAGGATATATGGGAAGAGGAATTGTCGCTCAAATGGTACAAAAGGATATATGGGAAGAGGAATTGTCGCTCAAAAGGTACAAAATGTTATATGGAAAGAGGGGTGGTCGCCCAAATGTTACAAAAGGTTATATGGGAAGAGGAATTGTCGCTCAAATGGTACAAAATGTTATATGGAAAGAGGGGTGGTCGCTTAAATGTTACAAAAGGATATATGGGAAGAGGAATTGTCGCTCAAATGTTACAAAAGGATATATGGGAAGAGGAATTGTCGCTCAAATGGTGCAAAATGTTATATGGAAAGAGGGGTGGTCGCTCAAATGTTACAAAAGGATATATGGGAAGATGAATTGTCGCTCAAATGGTACAAAATGTTATATGGAAAGAGGGGTGGTCGCCCAATATTACAAAAGGTTATATGCAAAGTGGGTAGTCGCTCAAATGTTACAAAAGGATATATGGGAAGAGGAATTGTCACTCAAATGGTACAAAAGGTTATATGTTAAGAGGGGTAGTCGCTCAAATGTTACAAAAGGTTATATGGGAAGAGGAATTGTCACTCAAATGGTACAAAATGTTATATGGAAAGAGGGGTGGTCGCTCAAATGTTACAAAAGGATATATGGGAAGAGAGATGGTCTATCAAATGTAACAAAAGGATATATTTAAGAGTAATGGTCGCTCAAATGGTACAAAAGGATAAATGGAAGAGGAATTGTCGCTCAAATGGTACAAAATGTTATATGGAAAGAGGGGTAGTCGCTCAAATGTTACAAAAGGATATATGGGAAGAGGAATTGTCGCTCAAATGGTACAAAATGTTATATGGAAAGAGGGTTGGTCGCTCAAATGTTACAAAAGGTTATATGGAAAGAGGGGTGGTCACCCAAATGTTACAAAAGAATATATGGGAAGAGGAATTGTCGCTCAAATGGTACAAAATGTTATATGGAAAGAGGGGTGGTCGCCCAAATGTAACAAAAGGTTATATGAAAAGAGGGGTGGTCGCTCAAATGTTACAAAAGGTTATATGGAAAGAGGGGTAGTCGCTCAAATGTTACAAAAGGATATATGGGAAGAGGAATTGTCGCTGAAATGGTACAAAAGGATATATGGGAAGAGGAATTGTCGCTCAAATGGTACAAAAGGTTATATGTTAAGAGGGGTAGTCGCTCAAATGTAACAAAAGGATATATGGGATGAGGAATTGTCGCTCAAATGGTACAAAAGGTTATATGGAAAGAGGGGTGGTCGCCCAAATGTTACAAAAGGATATATGGGAAGAGGGGTGGTCGCTCAAATGTTACAAAAGGTTATATGGAAAGAGGGGTAGTCGCTCAAATGTTACAAAAAGATATATGGGAAGAGGAATTGTCGCTCAAATGGTACAAAATGTTATATGGAAAGAGGGGTGGTCGCCCAATAATACAAAAGGTTATATGCAAAGAGGGGTAGTCGCTCAAATGTTACAAAAGGGTATATGGGAAGAGGAATTGTCTCTCAAATGGTACAAAAGGTTATATGGAAAGAGGGGTGGTCGCCCAAATGTTACAAAAGGATATATGGGAAAAAGAATTGTCGCTCAAATGGTACAAAAGGATATATGGGAAGAGGAATTGTCGCTCAAATGTTACAAAATGTTATATGGAAAGAGGGGTGGTCACCCAAATGTTACAAAAGGTTATATGGAAAGAGGGGTGGTCGCTCAAATGTTACAAAAGGTTATATGGAAAGAGGGGTAGTCGCTCAAATATTACAAAAGGATATATGGGAAGAGGAATTGTCGCTCAAATGGTACAAAATGTTATATGGAAAGAGGGGTGGTCGCTCAAATGTTCCAAAAGGATAAATGGGAAATGGGGTAGTCGCTCAAATGTTACAAAAGGATATATGGGAAGAGGAATTGTCACTCAAATGGTACAAAATGTTATATGGAAAGAGGGGTGGTCGCTCAAATGTTACAAAAGGATATATGCGAAGAGGAATTGTCGCTCAAATGGTACAAAAGGATATATGGGAAGAGGAATTGTCGCTCAAATGGTACAAAAGGTTATATGGAAAGAGGGGTGGTCGCCCAAATGTTACAAAAGGATATATGGGAAGAGGAATTGTCGCTCAAATGGTACAAAAGGATATATAGGAAGAGGAATTGTCGCTCAAATGGTACAAAATGTTATATGGAAAGAGGGGTGGTCGCCCAAATGTTACAAAAGGTTATATGGAAAGAGGGGTGGTCGCTCAAATGTTACAAAAGGTTATATGGAAAGAGGGGTAGTTGCTCAAATGTTACAAAAAGATATATGGGAAGAGGAATTGTCGCTCAAATGGTACAAAATGTTATATGGAAAGAGGGGTGGTCGCCCAATAATACAAAAGGTTATATGCAAAGAGGGGTAGTCGCTCAAATGTTACAAAAGGGTATATGGGAAGAGGAATTGTCTCTCAAATGGTACAAAAGGTTATATGGTAAGAGGGGTGGTCACCCAAATGTTACAAAAGGATATATGGGAAAAATAATTGTCGCTCAAATGGTACAAAAGGATATATGGGAAGAGGAATTGTCGCTCAAATGTTACAAAATGTTATATGGAAAGAGGGGTGGTCACCCAAATGTTACAAAAGGTTATATGGGAAGAGGGGTGGTCGCTCAAATGTTACAAAAGGTTATATGGAAAGAGGGGTAGTCGCTCAAATGTTACAAAAGGATATATGGGAAGAGGAATTGTCGCTCGAATGGTACAAAATGTTATATGGAAAGAGGGGTGGTCACTCAAATGTTACAAAAGGATATATGGGAAGAGGAATTGTCGCTCAAATGGTACAAAATGTTATATGGAAAGAGGGGTGGTCGCCCAAATGTTACAAAAGGTTATATGGAAAGAGGGGTGGTCGCTCAAATGTTACAAAAGGTTATATGGAAAGAGGGGTAGTCGCTCAAATGTTACAAAAAGATATATGGGAAGAGGAATTGTCGCTCAAATGGTACAAAATGTTATATGGAAAAGGGGTGGTCGCCCAATGTTACTAAAGGTTATATGCAAAGAGGGGTAGTCGCTCAAATGTTACAAAAGGGTATATGGGAAGAGGAATTGTCGCTCAAATGGTACAAAATGTTATATGGAAAGAGGGGTGGTCGCCCAAATGTAACAAAAGGTTATATGGAAAGAGGGGTGGTCGCTCAAATGTTACAAAAGGTTATATGGAAAGAGGGGTAGTCCCTCAAATGTTACAAAAGGATATATGGGAAGAGGAATTGTCACTCAAATGGTACAAAAGGATATATGGGAAGAGGAATTGTCGCTCAAATGGTACAAAAGGTTATATGTTAAGAGGGGTAGTCGCTCAAATGTTACAAAAGGATATATGGGAAGAGGAATTGTCGCTCAAATGGTACAAAAGGATATATAGGAAGAGGAATTGTCGCTCAAATGGTACAAAATGTTATATGGAAAGAGGGGTGGTCGCCCAATGTTACAAAAGGTTATATGGAAAGAGGGGTGGTCGCTCAAATGTTACAAAATGTTATATGGAAAGAGGGGTGGTCGCTCAAATGTTACAAAAGGATATATGGAAAGATGAATTGTCGCTCAAATGGTACAAAATGTTATATGGAAAGAGGGGTGGTCGCCCAATGTTACAAAAGGTTATATGCAAAGAGGGGTAGTCGCTCAAATGTTACAATAGGATATATGGGAAGAGGAATTGTCACTCAAATGGTACAAAAGGTTATATGTTAAGAGGGGTAGTAGCTCAAATGTTACAAAAGGGTATATGGGAAGAGGAATTGTCGCTCAAATGGTACAAAATGTTATATGGAAAGAGGGGTGGTCGCCCAAATGTTACAAAAGGATATATGGGAAGAAGAATTGTCGCTCAAATGGCACAAAAGGATATATGGGAAGAGGAATTGTCGCTCAAATGGTACAAAATGTTATATGGAAAGAGGGGTGGTCGCCCAAATATTACAAAAGGTTATATGGGAAGAGGAATTGTCGCTCAAATGTTACAAAATGTTATATGGAAAGAGGGGTGGTCGCTCAAATGTTACAAAAGGATATATGGGAAGAGAGATGGTCTATCAAATGTTACAAAAGGATATATTTAAGAGTAATGGTCACTCAAATGTTACAAAAGGATATATGGGAAGAGGAATTGTCGTTCAAATGGTGCAAAATGTTATATGGAAAGAGGGGTGGTCGCTCAAATGTTACAAAAGGATATATGGGAAGATGAATTGTCGCTCAAATGGTACAAAATGTTATATGGAAAGAGGGGTGGTCGCCCAATGTTACAAAAGGTTATATGCAAAGAGGGGTAGTCGCTCAAATGTTACAAAAGGATATATGGGAAGAGGAATTGTCACTCAAATGGTACAAAAGGTTATATGTTAAGAGGGGTAGTCGCTCAAATGTTACAAAAGGGTATATGGGAAGAGTAATTGTCGCTCAAATGGTACAAAATGTTATATGGAAAGAGGGGTGGTCGCCCAAATGTTACAAAAGGATATATGGGAAGAAGAATTGTCGCTCAAATGGCACAAAAGGATATATGGGAAGAGGAATTGTCGCTCAAATGGTACAAAAGGTTATATGTTAAGAGGGGTAGTCGCTCAAATGTTACAAAAGGATATATGGGAAGAGGAATTGTCGCTCAAATGGTACAAAATGTTATATGGAAATAGGGGTGGTCGCCCAAATGTTACAAAAGGTTATATGGAAAGAGAGGTGGTCGCTCAAATGTTACAAAAGGTTATATGGAAAGAGGGGTGGTCACCCAAATGTTACAAAAGGATATATGAGAAGAGGAATTGTCGCTCAAATGGTACAAAATGTTATATGGAAAGAGGGGTGGTCGCCCAAATGTAACAAAAGGTTATATGGAAAGAGGGGTGGTCGCTCAAATGTTACAAAAGGTTATATGGAAAGAGGGGTAGTCGCTCAAATGTTACAAAAGGATATATGGGAATAGGAATTGTCGCTCAAATGGTACAAAAGGATATATGGGAAGAGGAATTGTCGCTCAAATGGTACAAAAGGTTATATGTTAAGAGGGGTAGTCGCTCAAATGTTACAAAAGGATATATGGGATGAGGAATTGTCGCTCAAATGGTACAAAAGGTTATATGGAAAGAGGGGTGGTCGCCCAAATGTTACAAAAGGATATATGGGAAGAGGAATTGTCGCTCAAATGGTTCAAAAGGATATATAGGAAGAGGAATTGTCGCTCAAATGGTACAAAATGTTATATGAAAAGAGGGGTGGTCGCCCAAATGTTACAAAAGGTTATATGGAAAGAGGGGTGGTCGCTCAAATGTTACAAAAGGTTATATGGAAAGAGGGGTAGTCGCTCAAATGTTACAAAAAGATATATGGGAAGAGGAATTTTCGCTCAAATGGTACAAAATGTTATATGGAAAGAGGGGTGGTCGCCCAATAATACAAAAGGTTATATGCAAACAGGGGTAGTCGCTCAAATGTTACAAAAGGGTATATGGGAAGAGGAATTGTCTCTCAAATGGTACAAAAGGTTATATGGAAAGAGGGGTGGTCGCCCAAATGTTACAAAAGGATATATGGGAAAAAGAATTGTCGCTCAAATGGTACAAAAGGATATAAGGGAAGAGGAATTGTCGCTCAAATGTTACAAAATGTTATATGGAAAGAGGGGTGGTCACCCAAATGTTACAAAAGGTTATATGGAAAGAGGGGTGGTTGCTCAAATGTTACAAAAGGTTATATGGAAAGAGGGGTAGTCGCTCAAATGTTACAAAAGGATATATGGGAAAAGGAATTGTCGCTCAAATGGTACAAAATGTTATATGGAAAGAGGGGTGGTCGCTCAAATGTTACAAAAGGATATATGGGAAGAGGGGTAGTCGCTCAAATGTTACAAAATGATATATGGGAAGAGGAATTGTCGCTCAAATGTTACAAAGGGATATATGGGAAGAGGAATTGTCGCTCAAATGGTACAAAATGTTATATGGAAAGAGGGGTGGTCACTCAAATGTTACAAAAGGATATATGGGAAGAGGAATTGTCGCTCAAATGGTACAAAATGTTATATGGAAAGAGGGGTGGTCGCACAAATGTTACAAAATGTTATATGGAAAGAGGGGTGGTCGCCCAATGTTACTAAAGGTTATATGCAAAGAGGGGTAGTCGCTCAAATGTTACAAAAGGGTATATGGGAAGAGGAATTGTCGCTCAAATGGTACAAAATGTTATATGGAAAGAGGGGTGGTCGCCCAAATGTAACAAAAGGTTATATGGAAAGAGGGGTGGTCGCTCAAATGTTACAAAAGGTTATATGGAAAGAGGGGTAGTCGCTCAAATGTTACAAAAGGATATATGGGAAGAGGAATTGTCACTCAAATGGTACAAAAGGATATATGGGAAGAGGAATTGTCGCTCAAATGGTACAAAAGGTTATATGTTAAGAGGGGTAGTCGCTCAAATGTTACAAAAGGATATATGGGATGAGGAATTGTCGCTCAAATGGTACAAAGGTTATATGGAAAGAGGGGTGGTCGCCCAAATGTTACAAAAGGATATATGGGAAGAGGAATTGTCGCTCAAATGGTACAAAAGGATGTATAGGAAGAGGAATTGTCGCTCAAATGGTACAAAATGTTATATGGAAAGAGGGGTGTTCGCCCAATGTTACAAAAGGTTATATGGAAAGAGGGGTGGTCGCTCAAATGTTACAAAAAGATATATGGGAAGAGGAATTGTCGCTCAAATGGTACAAAATTTTATATGGAAAGAGGGGTGGTCGCCCAATGTTACAAAAGGTTATATGCAAAGAGGGGTAGTCGCTCAAATGTTACAAAAGGATATATGGTAAGAGGAATTGTCGCTCAAATGGTACAAAAGGTTATATGTTAATAGGGGTAGTCGCTCAAATGTTACAAAAGGATATACGGGAAGAGGAATTGTCGCTCAAATGGTACAAAAGGTTATATGGAAAGAGGGGTGGTCGCCCAAATGTTACAAAAGGATATATGGGAAGAGGAATTGTCGCTCAAATGGTACAAAAGGATATATGGGAAGAGGAATTGTCGCTCAAATGGTACAAAATGTTATATGGAAAGAGGGGTGGTCGCCCAAATGTTACAAAAGGTTATATGGGAAGAGGAATTGTCGCTCAAATGGTACAAAATGTTATATGGAAAGAGGGGTGGTCGCTTAAATGTTACAAAAGGATATATGGGAAGAGGAATTGTCGCTCAAATGTTACAAAAGGATATATGGGAAGAGGAATTGTCGCTCAAATGGTGCAAAATGTTATATGGAAAGAGGGGTGGTCGCTCAAATGTTACAAAAGGATATATGGGAAGATGAATTGTCGCTCAAATGGTACAAAATGTTATATGGAAAGAGGGGTGGTCGCCCAATATTACAAAAGGTTATATGCAAAGTGGGTAGTCGCTCAAATGTTACAAAAGGATATATGGGAAGAGGAATTGTCACTCAAATGGTACAAAAGGTTATATGTTAAGAGGGGTAGTCGCTCAAATGTTACAAAAGGGTATATGGGAAGAGGAATTGTCGCTCAAATGGTACAAAATGTTATATGGAAAGAGGGGTGGTCGCCCAAATGTTACAAAAGGATATATGGGAAGAAGAATTGTCGCTCAAATGGCACAAAAGGATATATGGGAAGAGGAATTGTCGCTCAAATGGTACAAAATGTTATATGGAAAGAGGGGTGGTCGCCCAAATATTACAAAAGGTTATATGGGAAGAGGAATTGTCGCTCAAATGTTACAAAATGTTATATGGAAAGAGGGGTGGTCGCTCAAATGTTACAAAAGGATATATGGGAAGAGAGATGGTCTATCAAATGTTACAAAAGGATATATTTAAGAGTAATGGTCGCTCAAATGGTACAAAAGGATAAATGGGAAGATGAATTGTCGCTCAAATGGTACAAAATGTTATATGGAAAGAGGGGTGGTCGCCCAATGTTACAAAAGGTTATATGCAAAGAGGGGTAGTCGCTCAAATGTTACAAAAGGATATATGGGAAGAGGAATTGTCACTCAAATGGTACAAAAGGTTATATGTTAAGAGGGGTAGTCGCTCAAATGTTACAAAAGGGTATATGGGAAGAGGAATTGTCGCTCAAATGGTACAAAATGTTATATGGAAAGAGGGGTGGTCGCCCAAATGTTACAAAAGGATATATGGGAAGAAGAATTGTCGCTCAAATGGCACAAAAGGATATATGGGAAGAGGAATTGTCGCTCAAATGGTACAAAATGTTATATGGAAAGAGGGGTGGTCGCCCAAATATTACAAAAGGTTATATGGGAAGAGGAATTGTCGCTCAAATGTTACAAAATGTTATATGGAAAGAGGGGTGGTCGCTCAAATGTTACAAAAGGATATATGGGAAGAGAGATGGTCTATCAAATGTTACAAAAGGATATATTTAAGAGTAATGGTCGCTCAAATGGTACAAAAGGATAAATGGAAGAGGAATTGTCGCTCAAATGGTACAAAAGGTTATATGTTAAGAGGGGTAGTCGCTCAAATGTTACAAAAGGATATATGGGAAGAGGAATTGTCGCTCAAATGGTACAAAATGTTATATGGAAATAGGGGTGGTCGCCCAAATGTTACAAAAGGTTATATGGAAAGAGAGGTGGTCGCTCAAATGTTACAAAAGGTTATATGGAAAGAGGGGTGGTCACCCAAATGTTACAAAAGGATATATGGGAAGAGGAATTGTCGCTCAAATGGTACAAAATGTTATATGGAAAGAGGGGTGGTCGCCCAAATGTAACAAAAGGTTATATGGAAAGAGGGGTGGTCGCTCAAATGTTACAAAAGGTTATATGGAAAGAGGGGTAGTCGCTCAAATGTTACAAAAGGATATATGGGAAGAGGAATTTTCGCTCAAATGGTACAAAAGGATATATGGGAAGAGGAATTGTCGCTCAAATGGTACAAAAGGTTATATGTTAAGAGGGGTAGTCGCTCAAATGTTACAAAAGGATATATGGGATGAGGAATTGTCGCTCAAATGGTACAAAAGGTTATATGGAAAGAGGGGTGGTCGCCCAAATGTTACAAAAGGATATATGGGAAGAGGAATTGTCGCTCAAATGGTTCAAAAGGATATATAGGAAGAGGAATTGTCGCTCAAATGGTACAAAATGTTATATGGAAAGAGGGGTGGTCGCCCAAATGTTACAAAAGGTTATATGGAAAGAGGGGTGGTCGCTCAAATGTTACAAAAGGTTATATGGAAAGAGGGGTAGTCGCTCAAATGTTACAAAAAGATATATGGGAAGAGGAATTTTCGCTCAAATGGTACAAAATGTTATATGGAAAGAGGGGTGGTCGCCCAATAATACAAAAGGTTATATGCAAAGAGGGGTAGTCGCTCAAATGTTACAAAAGGGTATATGGGAAGAGGAATTGTCTCTCAAATGGTACAAAAGGTTATATGGAAAGAGGGGTGGTCGCCCAAATGTTACAAAAGGATATATGGGAAAAAGAATTGTCGCTCAAATGGTACAAAAGGATATATGGGAAGAGGAATTGTCGCTCAAATGTTACAAAATGTTATATGGAAAGAGGGGTGGTCACCCAAATGTTACAAAAGGTTATATGGAAAGAGGGGTGGTTGCTCAAATGTTACAAAAGGTTATATGGAAAGAGGGGTAGTCGCTCAAATGTTACAAAAGGATATATGGGAAAAGGAATTGTCGCTCAAATGGTACAAAATGTTATATGGAAAGAGGGGTGGTCGCTCAAATGTTACAAAAGGATATATGGGAAGAGGGGTAGTCGCTCAAATGTTACAAAATGATATATGGGAAGAGGAATTGTCGCTCAAATGGTACAAAATGTTGTATGGAAAGAGGGGTGGTCGCTCAAATGTTACAAAAGGATATATGGGAAGAGGAATTGTCGCTCAAATGGTACAAAAGGATATATGGGAAGAGGAATTGTCGCTCAAATGGTGCAAAATGTTATATGGAAAGAGGGGTGGTCGCTCAAATGTTACAAAAGGATATATGGGAAGATGAATTGTCGCTCAAATGGTACAAAATGTTATATGGAAAGAGGGGTGGTCGCCCAATGTTACAAAAGGTTATATGCAAAGAGGGGTAGTCGCTCAAATGTTACAAAAGGATATATGGGAAGAGGAATTGTCACTCAAATGGTACAAAAGGTTATATGTTAAGAGGGGTAGTCGCTCAAATGTTACAAAAGGGTATATGGGAAGAGGAATTGTCGCTCAAATGGTACAAAATGTTATATGGAAAGAGGGGTGGTCGCCCAAATGTTACAAAAGGATATATGGGAAGAAGAATTGTCGCTCAAATGGCACAAAAGGATATATGGGAAGAGGAATGGTCACTCAAATGGTACAAAATGTTATATGGAAAGAGGGGTGGTCGCCCAATGTTACAAAAGGTTATATGCAAAGAGGGGTAGTCGCTCAAATGTTACAAAAGGATATATGGGAAGAGGAATTGTCACTCAAATGGTACAAAAGGTTATATGTTAAGAGGGGTAGTCGCTCAAATGTTACAAAAGGGTATATGGGAAGAGGAATTGTCGCTCAAATGGTACAAAATGTTATATGGAAAGAGGGGTGGTCGCCCAAATGTTACAAAAGGATATATGGGAAGAAGAATTGTCGCTCAAATGGCACAAAAGGATATATGGGAAGAGTAATTGTCGTTCAAATGGTACAAAATGTTATATGGAAAGAGGGGTGGTCGCCCAAATATTACACAAGGTTATATGGGAAGAGGAATTGTCGCTCAAATGTTACAAAATGTTATATGGAAGGAGGGTGGTCGCTCAAATGTTACAAAAGGATATATGGGAAGAGAGATGGTCTATCAAATGTTACAAAAGGATATATTTAAGAGTAATGGTCGCTCAAATGGTACAAAAGGATAAATGGAAGAGGAATTGTCGCTCAAATGGTACAAAAGGTTATATGTTAAGAGGGGTAGTCGCTCAAATGTTACAAAAGGATATATGGGAAGAGGAATTGTCGCTCAAATGGTACAAAATGTTATATGGAAATAGGGGTGGTCGCCCAAATGTTACAAAAGGTTATATGGAAAGAGAGGTGGTCGCTCAAATGTTACAAAAGGTTATATGGAAAGAGGGGTGGTCACCCAAATGTTACAAAAGGATATATGGGAAGAGGAATTTTCGCTCAAATGGTACAAAATGTTATATGGAAAGAGGGGTGGTCGCCCAAATGTAACAAAAGGTTATATGGAAAGAGGGGTGGTCGCTCAAATGTTACAAAAGGTTATATGGAAAGAGGGGTAGTCGCTCAAATGTTACAAAAGGATATATGGGAAGAGGAATTTTCGCTCAAATGGTACAAAAGGATATATGGGAAGAGGAATTGTCGCTCAAATGGTACAAAAGGTTATATGTTAAGAGGGGTAGTCGCTCAAATGTTACAAAAGGATATATGGGATGAGGAATTGTCGCTCAAATGGTACAAAAGGTTATATGGAAAGAGGGGTGGTCGCCCAAATTTTACAAAAGGATATATGGGAAGAGGAATTGTCGCTCAAATGGTTCAAAAGGATATATAGGAAGAGGAATTGTCGCTCAAATGGTACAAAATGTTATATGGAAAGAGGGGTGGTCGCCCAAATGTTACAAAAGTTATATGGAAAGAGGGGTGGTCGCTCAAATGTTACAAAAGGTTATATGGAAAGAGGGGTAGTCGCTCAAATGTTACAAAAAGATATATGGGAAGAGGAATTTTCGCTCAAATGGTACAAAATGTTATATGGAAAGAGGGGTGGTCGCCCAATAATACAAAAGGTTATATGCAAAGAGGGGTAGTCGCTCAAATGTTACAAAAGGGTATATGGGAAGAGGAATTGTCTCTCAAATGGTACAAAAGGTTATATGGAAAGAGGGGTGGTCGCCCAAATGTTACAAAAGGATATATGGGAAAAAGAATTGTCGCTCAAATGGTACAAAAGGATATATGGGAAGAGGAATTGTCGCTCAAATGTTACAAAATGTTATATGGAAAGAGGGGTGGTCACCCAAATGTTACAAAAGGTTATATGGAAAGAGGGGTGGTTGCTCAAATGTTACAAAAGGTTATATGGAAAGAGGGGTAGTCGCTCAAATGTTACAAAAGGATATATGGGAAAAGGAATTGTCGCTCAAATGGTACAAAATGTTATATGGAAAGAGGGGTGGTCGCTCAAATGTTACAAAAGGTTATATGGAAAGAGGGGTAGTCGCTCAAATGTTACAAAAGGATATATGGGAAGATGAATTGTCGCTCAAATGTTACAAAATGATATATGGGAAGAGGAATTGTCGCTCAAATGGTACAAAATGTTATATGGAAAGAGGGGTGGTCGCTCAAATGTTACAAAAGGATATATGGGAAGAGGAATTGTCGCTCAAATGGTACAAAATGTTATATGGAAAGAGGGGTGGTCGCTCAAATGTTACAAAAGGATATATGGGAAGAGGAATTGTCGCTCAAATGGTACAAAATGTTATATGGAAAGAGGGGTGGTCACCCAAATGTTACAAAAGGATATATGGGAAGAGGAATTGTCGCTCAAATGGTACAAAATGTTATATGGAAAGAGGTGTGGTCGCTCAAATGTTACAAAAGGATATATGGGAAGAGGAATTGTCGCTCAAATGGTACAAAATGTTATATGGAAAGAGGGGTGGTCACCCAAATGTTACAAAAGGTTATATGGAAAGAGGGGTGGTCACTCAAATGTTACAAAAGGTTATATGGAAAGAGGGGTAGTCGCTCAAATGTTACAAAAAGATATATGGGAAGAGGAATTGTCACTCAAATGGTACAAAAGGTTATATGTTAAGAGGGGTAGTCGCTCAAATGTTACAAAAGGGTATATGGGAAGAGGAATTGTCGCTCAAATGGTACAAAATGTTATATGGAAAGAGGTGTGGTCGCTCAAATGTTACAAAAGGATATATGGGAAGAGGAATTGTCGCTCAAATGGTACAAAATGTTATATGGAAAGAGGGGTGGTCACACAAATGTTACAAAAGGTTATATGGAAAGAGGGGTGGTCACTCAAATGTTACAAAAGGTTATATGGAAAGAGGGGTAGTCGCTCAAATGTTACAAAAAGATATATGGGAAGAGGAATTGTCACTCAAATGGTACAAAAGGTTATATGTTAAGAGGGGTAGTCGCTCAAATGTTACAAAAGGGTATATGGGAAGAGGAATTGTCGCTCAAATGGTACAAAATGTTATATGGAAAGAGGGGTGGTCGCCCAAATGTTACAAAAGGATATATGGGAAGAAGAATTGTCGCTCAAATGGCACAAAAGGATATATGGGAAGAGGAATTGTCGCTCAAATGGTACAAAATGTTATATGGAAAGAGGGGTGGTCGCCCAAATATTACAAAAGGTTATATGGGAAGAGGAATTGTCGCTCAAATGTTACAAAATGTTATATGGAAAGAGGGGTGGTCGCTCAAATGTTACAAAAGGATATATGGGAAGAGGAATTGTCGCTCAAATGGTACAAAATGTTATATGGAAAGAGGTGTGGTCGCTCAAATGTTACAAAAGGATATATGGGAAGAGGAATTGTCGCTCAAATGGTACAAAATGTTATATGGAAAGAGGGGTGGTCACCCAAATTTTACAAAAGGTTATATGGAAAGAGGGGTGGTCACTCAAATGTTACAAAAGGTTATATGGAAAGAGGGGTAGTCGCTCAAATGTTACAAAAAGATATATGGGAAGAGGAATTGTCACTCAAATGGTACAAAAGGTTATATGTTAAGAGGGGTAGTCGCTCAAATGTTACAAAAGGGTATATGGGAAGAGGAATTGTCGCTCAAATGGTACAAAATGTTATATGGAAAGAGGGGTGGTCGCCCAAATGTTACAAAAGGATATATGGGAAGAAGAATTGTCGCTCAAATGGCACAAAAGGATATATGGGAAGAGGAATTGTCGCTCAAATGGTACAAAATGTTATATGGAAAGAGGGGTGGTCGCCCAAATATTACAAAAGGTTATATGGGAAGAGGAGTTGTCGCTCAAATGTTACAAAATGTTATATGGAAAGAGGGGTGGTCGCTCAAATGTTACAAAAGGATATATGGGAAGAGGAATTGTCGCTCAAATGTTACAAAAGGATATATGGGAAGAGGAATTGTCGCTCAAATGGTACAAAAGGATATATGGGAAGATGAATTGTCGCTCAAATGGTACAAAATGTTATATTGAAAGAGGGGTGGTCGCTCAAATGTTACAAAAGGATATATGGGAAGAGGAATTGTCGCTCAAATGGTACAAAATGTTATATGGAAAGAGGGGTGGTCGCTCAAATGTTACAAAAGGATATATGGGAAGAGGAATTGTCGCTCAAATGGTACAAAATGTTATATGGAAAGAGGGGTGGTCGCTCAAATGGTACAAAATGTTATATGGAAAGAGGGGTGGTCGCTCAAATGTAGCAAAAGGATATATGGGAAGAGGAATTGTCGCTCAAATGGTACAAAATGTTATATGGAAAGAGGGGTGGTCGCCCAATGTTACAAAAGGTTATATGCAAAGCGGGGTAGTCGCTCAAATGTTACAAAAGGTTATATGGAAAGAGGGGTAGTCGCTCAAATGTTACAAAAAGATTTATGGGAAGAGGAATTTTCGCTCAAATGGTACAAAATGTTATATGGAAAGAGGGGTGGTCGCCCAATAATACAAAAGGTTATATGCAAAGAGGGGTAGTCGCTCAAATGTTACAAAAGGGTATATGGGAAGAGGAATTGTCTCTCAAATGGTACAAAAGGTTATATGGAAAGAGGGGTGGTCGCCCAAATGTTACAAAAGGATATATGGGAAAAAGAATTGTCGCTCAAATGGTACAAAAGGATATATGGGAAGAGGAATTGTCGCTCAAATGTTACAAAATGTTATATGGAAAGAGGGGTGGTCACCCAAATGTTACAAAAGGTTATATGGAAAGAGGGGTGGTTGCTCAAATGTTACAAAAGGTTATATGGAAAGAGGGGTAGTCGCTCAAATGTTACAAAAGGATATATGGGAAAAGGAATTGTCGCTCAAATGGTACAAAATGTTATATGGAAAGAGGGGTGGTCGCTCAAATGTTACAAAAGGATATATGGGAAGAGGGGTAGTCGCTCAAATGTTACAAAATGATATATGGGAAGATGAATTGTCGCTCAAATGGTACAAAGTGTTATATGGAAAGAGGGGTGGTCGCCCAATGTTACAAAAGGTTATATGCAAAGAGGGGTAGTCGCTCAAATGTTACAAAAGGATATATGGGAAGAGGAATTGTCACTCAAATGGTACAAAAGGTTATATGTTAAGAGGGGTAGTCGCTCAAATGTTACAAAAGGGTATATGGGAAGAGGAATTGTCGCTCAAATGGTACAAAATGTTATATGGAAAGAGGGGTGGTCGCCCAAATGTTACAAAAGGATATATGGGAAGAAGAATTGTCGCTCAAATGGCACAAAAGGATATATGGGAAGAGGAATTGTCACTCAAATGGTACAAAATGTTATATGGAAAGAGGGGTGGTCGCCCAATGTTACAAAAGGTTATATGGAAAGAGGGGTAGTCGCTCAAATGTTACAAAAGGATATATGGGAAAAGGAATTGTCGCTCAAATGTTACAAAAGGATATATGGGAAGAGGAATTGTCACTCAAATGGTACAAAAGGTTATATGTTAAGAGGGGTAGTCGCTCAAATGTTACAAAAGGGTATATGGGAAGAGGAATTGTCGCTCAAATGGTACAAAATGTTATATGGAAAGAGGGGTGGTCGCCCAAATGTTACAAAAGGATATATGGGAAGAAGAATTGTCGCTCAAATGGCACAAAAGGATATATGGGAAGAGGAATTGTCGCTCAAATGGTACAAAATGTTATATGGAAAGAGGGGTGGTCGCCCAAATATTACAAAAGGTTATATGGGAAGAGGAATTGTCGCTCAAATGTTACAAAATGTTATATGGAAAGAGGGGTGGTCGCTCAAATGTTACAAAAGGATATATGGGAAGAGAGATGGTCTATCAAATGTTACAAAAGGATATATTTAAGAGTAATGGTCGCTCAAATGGTACAAAAGGATAAATGGAAGAGGAATTGTCGCTCAAATGGTACAAAAGGTTATATGTTAAGAGGGGTAGTCGCTCAAATGTTACAAAAGGATATATGGGAAGAGGAATTGTCGCTCAAATGGTACAAAATGTTATATGGAAATAGGGGTGGTCGCCCAAATGTTACAAAAGGTTATATGGAAAGAGAGGTGGTCGCTCAAATGTTACAAAAGGTTATATGGAAAGAGGGGTGGTCACCCAAATGTTACAAAAGGATATATGGGAAGAGGAATTGTCGCTCAAATGGTACAAAATGTTATATGGAAAGAGGGGTGGTCGCCCAAATGTAACAAAAGGTTATATGGAAAGAGGGGTGGTCGCTCAAATGTTACAAAAGGTTATATGGAAAGAGGGGTAGTCGCTCAAATGTTACAAAAGGATATATGGGAAGAGGAATTTTCGCTCAAATGGTACAAAAGGATATATGGGAAGAGGAATTGTCGCTCAAATGGTACAAAAGGTTATATGTTAAGAGGGGTAGTCGCTCAAATGTTACAAAAGGATATATGGGATGAGGAATTGTCGCTCAAATGGTACAAAAGGTTATATGGAAAGAGGGGTGGTCGCCCAAATGTTACAAAAGGATATATGGGAAGAGGAATTGTCGCTCAAATGGTTCAAAAGGATATATAGGAAGAGGAATTGTCGCTCAAATGGTACAAAAGGTTATATGGAAAGAGGGGTGGTCGCCCAAATGTTACAAAAAGATATATGGGAAGAGGAATTTTCGCTCAAATGGTACAAAATGTTATATGGAAAGAGGGGTGGTCGCCCAATAATACAAAAGGTTATATGCAAAGAGGGGTAGTCGCTCAAATGTTACAAAAGGGTATATGGGAAGAGGAATTGTCTCTCAAATGGTACAAAAGGTTATATGGAAAGAGGGGTGGTCGCCCAAATGTTACAAAAGGATATATGGGAAAAAGAATTGTCGCTCAAATGGTACAAAAGGATATATGGGAAGAGGAATTGTCGCTCAAATGTTACAAAATGTTATATGGAAAGAGGGGTGGTCACCCAAATGTTACAAAAGGTTATATGGAAAGAGGGGTGGTTGCTCAAATGTTACAAAAGGTTATATGGAAAGAGGGGTAGTCGCTCAAATGTTACAAAAGGATATATGGGAAAAGGAATTGTCGCTCAAATGGTACAAAATGTTATATGGAAAGAGGTGTGGTCGCTCAAATGTTACAAAAGGATATATGGGAAGAGGAATTGTCGCTCAAATGGTACAAAATGTTATATGGAAAGAGGGGTGGTCACCCAAATGTTACAAAAGGATATATGGGAAGAGGAATTGTCGCTCAAATGGTACAAAATGTTATATGGAAAGAGGTGTGGTCGCTCAAATGTTACAAAAGGATATATGGGAAGAGGAATTGTCGCTCAAATGGTACAAAATGTTATATGGAAAGAGGGGTGGTCACCCAAATGTTACAAAAGGTTATATGGAAAGAGGGGTGGTCACTCAAATGTTACAAAAGGTTATATGGAAAGAGGGGTAGTCGCTCAAATGTTACAAAAAGATATATGGGAAGAGGAATTGTCACTCAAATGGTACAAAAGGTTATATGTTAAGAGGGGTAGTCGCTCAAATGTTACAAAAGGGTATATGGGAAGAGGAATTGTCGCTCAAATGGTACAAAATGTTATATGGAAAGAGGTGTGGTCGCTCAAATGTTACAAAAGAATATATGGGAAGAGGAATTGTAGCTCAAATGGTACAAAATGTTATATGGAAAGAGGGGTGGTCACCCAAATGTTACAAAAGGTTATATGGAAAGAGGGGTGGTCACTCAAATGTTACAAAAGGTTATATGGAAAGAGGGGTAGTCGCTCAAATGTTACAAAAAGATATATGGGAAGAGGAATTGTCACTCAAATGGTACAAAAGGTTATATGTTAAGAGGGGTAGTCGCTCAAATGTTACAAAAGGGTATATGGGAAGAGGAATTGTCGCTCAAATGGTACAAAATGTTATATGGAAAGAGGGGTGGTCGCCCAAATGTTACAAAAGGATATATGGGAAGAAGAATTGTCGCTCAAATGGCACAAAAGGATATATGGGAAGAGGAATTGTCGCTCAAATGGTACAAAATGTTATATGGAAAGAGGGGTGGTCGCCCAAATATTACAAAAGGTTATATGGGAAGAGGAATTGTCGCTCAAATGTTACAAAATGTTATATGGAAAGAGGGGTGGTCGCTCAAATGTTACAAAAGGATATATGGGAAGAGGAATTGTCGCTCAAATGGTACAAAATGTTATATGGAAAGAGGTGTGGTCGCTCAAATGTTACAAAAGGATATATGGGAAGAGGAATTGTCGCTCAAATGGTACAAAATGTTATATGGAAAGAGGGGTGGTCACCCAAATGTTACAAAAGGTTATATGGAAAGAGGGGTGGTCACTCAAATGTTACAAAAGGTTATATGGAAAGAGGGGTAGTCGCTCAAATGTTACAAAAAGATATATGGGAAGAGGAATTGTCACTCAAATGGTACAAAAGGTTATATGTTAAGAGGGGTAGTCGCTCAAATGTTACAAAAGGGTATATGGGAAGAGGAATTGTCGCTCAAATGGTACAAAATGTTATATGGAAAGAGGGGTGGTCGCCCAAATGTTACAAAAGGATATATGGGAAGAAGAATTGTCGCTCAAATGGCACAAAAGGATATATGGGAAGAGGAATTGTCGCTCAAATGGTACAAAATGTTATATGGAAAGAGGGGTGGTCGCCCAAATATTACAAAAGGTTATATGGGAAGAGGAATTGTCGCTCAAATGTTACAAAATGTTATATGGAAAGAGGGGTGGTCGCTCAAATGTTACAAAAGGATATATGGGAAGAGGAATTGTCGCTCAAATGTTACAAAAGGATATATGGGAAGAGGAATTGTCGCTCAAATGGTACAAAAGGATATATGGGAAGAGGAATTGTCCCTCAAATGGTACAAAATGTTATATTGAAAGAGGGGTGGTCGCTCAAATGTTACAAAAGGATATATGGGAAGAGGAATTGTCGCTCAAATGGTACAAAATGTTATATGGAAAGAGGGGTGGTCGCTCAAATGTTACAAAAGGATATATGGGAAGAGGAATTGTCGCTCAAATGGTACAAAATGTTATATGGAAAGAGGGGTGGTCGCTCAAATGGTACAAAATGTTATATGGAAAGAGGGGTGGTCGCTCAAATGTTGCAAAAGGATATATGGGAAGAGGAATTGTCACTCAAATGGTACAAAATGTTATATGGAAAGAGGGGTGGTCGCCCAATGTTACAAAAGGTTATATGCAAAGCGGGGTAGTCGCTCAAATGTTACAAAAGGATATATGGGAAGAGTAATTGTCGCTTAAATGGTACAAAATGTTATATGGAAAGAGCTGTGGTCGCTCAAATGTTACAAAAGGATATATGGGAAGAGGAATTGTCGCTCAAATGGTACAAAAGGTTATATGGAAAGAGGGGTGGTGGCTCAAATGTTACAAAAGGTTATATGGGAAGAGGAATTGTCGCTCAAATGGTACAAAAGGTTATATGGAAAGAGGGGTGGTCGCTCAAATGTTACAAAAGGATATATGGAAAGAGAGGTGGTCGCCCAAATGTTACAAAAGTTTATATGGGAAAGGGGATGGCTGCTCTAATGGTAAGTAACATTTCCATTTCATTATTATCAATTATTTTAACTTCCATTCAGTAGAGGCCCTAGCAAGTTTTTCAGGTGGTGTGAGATCTCATCTGAATGCCCGCGTTTCTTGACAGCGCGAGGTCGGTCGTTTCGGTTTGGCGGAAACAAGCATTTTTGGCGCCCTGCGCGGTCGCGGACTCGCACAGTTCACACCGCCTTAGGGCCGGCGCTGCTTCCAGTCGTTATTTGGTACTTGATAAGTTTTCTAGAGAAAAAACTACAATTTTTTATTTTCCTAGAACCGTGTTGTACACGTTTACATTAAAGATTTGTCGACGGACGTTGCGAGGAAAACCGAAGGAGAAACCGACTGTTTTTTGAAGTGTGGTTTTTCGAGATATTATTTTCAAACCGCTGAAGAAATAACGATAGCTTCAACACCAGAATCGATCACGAAATTTGACAATTCAATTCTTAATTCGGAATTATCGGTAATTAATATATTTCATTTCACTATAACATTCTATACGCAACATACCGAAAGCAAATTTTAAACAAATATATTTACAGTGGCTTCTGCAAAGTATGGAAATCAAATGTATTATAGTGCTTTATTCCGCGTGTTGAAAACAAATTTATCATAGTTATTTACGAATGCAAATATATTATGGATATTAAGGGAAGATAGAGAAAGCAAATATCTCTACAGTGGTTTCTCGAACGTATCGAAAACCAATATATTTTAATGATCTATGCAAGATAACGAAAACAAATAAATTAGAGTTTTTTACATGAGATAGCGAAAGCAAATATTTATACAGAAGTTTATGCCAATATATAATAATGGTTTGCGCCATATCTTAAACAAATATAGTTACAGGGGTTTTTTCAAATTATCAAAAGCAAATTTAAATATTATACTGATTTATACCAAATATATAAAGCAAAAGTTATAAATATATATATATATATATATATATCATAAAGATTTATGTGACATATCGAAAGAAAATATCACATAGTGATTTATAATATATATGGAATTTCATTTCGAAGCTGGGGGCGATTCTGTAAAAAATGGAATGGGAATTCGATCTCGATACAAATTTGCATTGATTTATGCTTATTCGAAATTTTTACCGAATACCATTCGTCGAGATCTCGAAGTTCGAAATGTAGTTTTCGATCTAAAATTGGATTTCGAATATTTACAGAATTGGCCCCCAGGTTCTGCTAAACGACGACGACTTCTGCGACATTTGGGAAAAACGTGTGAACCGAGTGCAGACTCTTCTTGTGAAATGGGCATTTGAAATAAAATACTTCATTAGACTGTTATACATATTATTTGATTACTTAGGTTAATATTTTGACGATCATATCCGTTTGTTTGGTATCTTTCGTCCTCGCTTATTCGAGGATTCGGAACCTGCCGACTACAAGGAATCCGAAAAATTGCTTATTGAAATGGACTGAGACACTATGGGGGACAACTGCCCTATTCTTTGCAGAGGGTAAGTTTTCTCGAGGTCATTCTCATAATTATTGGCATACATATGCGAGAAACTTACAGAAAATAATATTTGTAAGGGGGTGAACTTCTCGCTTACGGTTTATAGACTTATAGCAGCCACGCTGCAGTCTTGTAAGAATACTTTTATGAGATGTTTTTACAATGACCTAGCAGTAAAGACTTACAAATGACTAGATTTTTAGACACCTTGCAGTCGAGTTACAGCGATTACATTCAGCGACATTTCAGTCTATATGAATAGACTTTTCAATTCTTGTTCAGCCTTTAAACAGATAATGCAGCCTATGCAGCGAAATTAAAGTTCCCTGACCTGCAGCTTAGAACCGAGGGGCTGATCACTATCCGTAATCGGTGTACGATCCTGTAGCTTTGACTGTACTAAGGTTATAACGTAATTGATTACAGATTTAGCACTACTACTACTGAAGTCGGGGTACAGAATTTGAGGAAGTGGTTAGCCCCTCGCTTAGAACGGCCTAATAATAGTCCATTTCCTGTCTGGTATCCTAGATTTAACATATTTTCAGCTAATTTGCAGCAGAAAATTTTTGTTACAGTTATTTCTAAATATGAGGTTTTGTTATTGCCAAGCTTTCGTTTGTTGCTAATACTTTCCTGTGCCTTGCATTACTTTTCTTTTTACAAGAAACGATAAAGAACTACGACCATAATTTTAACTGGGCGAACCTGCTGCTAGCGCCATAAATGGATAGCGGACGGCTCTAGAATTACAGTACGCAGGGAAATGCGAAGAGGATGAAAAACGCGATCTAACGCGAGCTTGCAGCTCTGGTGAGGGAGCGCTAGCGCAACTGCCTTAATGATTAGGAACACTTCAAATTTATGAAGTTTACAATAAATTAAGCAACAGTTATTTTATTTTATTTGTCAGTTTTGTTTAAAATACATTTTAGAAGTTATTGGGCCATGAAATATTAATAACACGTGGTGTTTTAAAAATAAATTATTAAAATTGAAAGAATAGTGCTCAGAGAGTTGGCCGTTTTTAAAAAATTAATTAATTTAAATATTTTTTTCACAGCTTATCCACGAAAAAATCTTCGAACGTTTGTAGAAAGAATAACATTTGGAGTATGGTCTTTATCTGTGATGGTTTTATTGTTCTCAATCACGTCTAATTTGAAGAGCAAGTTTTCTATTACGGAATATTTCACATTTAATAGCTTTCTGGATTTGGTACACAAGCCGGAATTTCAAAATCATTCAATATTCGTGGAACGTTACTCCCACGAACACAATCAACTTATAGAATTCGTAAGAATTGTAAGAAGTAACATTGATTTGATGTTGTCGTTTATGGTTTATATAGTGTGACGAATTATTGAGTCCACTAAAATTTGCTTTAGGGCTAGGCCCACTTGTTTCCCGTAGTTTTAAGGCAAGGGGCGCCAGCCAGGTAGGATTCGTTCAGTACTAACCCCTCTCTAATCCCTGGTATACATACCGAGATGGACCTATAAGGTATCGTATCACTGTAAAATATGTTAGTCTTTTGTATAACTGTGTATTAGCGTATTACCCATAACTTTTCAAAAATGTACGCGGTCCGCCAGAACTGGGTTAAAGCCAAGAACCAAGTATCCTTTGAGATCAGGAGAGCCGAAGCTTTCGTGGAAAGCTAGGAGCAACAAACACAACACCCCACACAAGGAGAACGCAACCCGTCAAAAGTCGTGGATTTTATTGCGTACGTTTTTCATTGGCTAGACGCTTTAGCGCCTGCTGCCGTCGGAAGGGGAAAATTCGGAAATTGTCTTCCTCCCGCCCGTAAAACGTTCAGCGTAAAGGCTCGTGACGCTCGTCCAATGAAATTCGTACACTACCCTGCGTTACCGTGCTTAAAGGCTAGCTGCGTTCTCCTTGTGTTTGTTGCTCCTAGATAGAAAGTGACCAAGAAAGAGAAGGGCTCAAATTTCGACGAGTAGCTGAACCTCAAAAACCAGTACGCTCGTGGCTTTAACATATTCAATGCGGTGACATTGGTAATCGTTAGCCGATAAAGTGTCGACGGTGATAGAAAGCGTTATTTCGCGATTGCGACGCCTTTATCCATTAGACAGTTGTTTTTCAAGAAGCCGTGACTGAGACCTGTGTTTCAACAGCGTCCAACAGATAAAGACTAGATGAAGGGCCCAAGATCTACGTTACGTCGCCGAAGAGCTAAGTATCTTAAAACCTCTAAGTTACCCCACTTGGATCAGCCAAAGATTATGTCCACTAAATGGTTTCAGCCAGGTGCAGTGGGCCCCAGGTATTTCGTATACCATTGTTAATTAGAAAATCGTTTAGCACTAGTGAGATTCGTTAGTAAGACTGGTGCCTAATGTAGAGCTCGGCGGAACAGATAAATTAACCGGCAAAATTTCTGTTAACTGATTATTGGTGGGTATTGTTCGCGGTTATAAAACAATTTAATATTTAAAAAAGGGTTTTTATTCGGATAATTTTCAGCTATGGATAAAAACAAATAAAACGGATATTTCTTATGTACACCTTAAGTCAGTCACATCAGGTAGCTGTTAGAAAAAAGGTTACGTAACCACAGGTTAATATTTTATGTATAATTTTAGGCCAGATCGTTAGAAGTAATTTAGCTTACATTTTATAGGCTTACCGCAATCAACTTATTTACAAACATATTGTATCATTGACTTTAACAGTGTGTAATTAAATATTAATTGTTTATTTTGGTAATGGGAGATCCTTCTCCTTAGTTTCCGTACAATTAGCGGTTGGATTTAGATTAGCAGTCTCTCCAAGGCTGGTTTCCGGCTATATTCTACGTGGGTAACCAGGAAACTAGCTACAAGAGGAAAGAATGTACATAATGAGAATAACTCTATGGAGACAACCAATGAATACCCTGGTTTTGTTTCAATCTCCACAAAAGGGACATTTTAGTACGCACAATCACCCCGATGTTAGAACTATGTTATAACTATATTTAAAATATGAAATTTAAATGTGAACGTATTTTAAATCATCTTGTACATCAACTTAATAAGCCCAAGAGGAATTTTATCGAAAATGAATTTTTCGAGTTACCCAAGCTGGTAAAGAATTATGTACGACACTGCGGCCTCGGCCGACACTGTACGTGAAACCAATACGTCAGTTTTAGAAAACCAAGGGGGTGGATTTATGGTCTCGAAAGGGGAAGTTTTCTCGCAAGCGGTAAATTGGAAGAAAAGCTGAAAATCGATTTAACAGTGTCATTGTCCCATTCTTGAATATACATATTATAAATTAATGTCTTTATTATTTCAAGTACCAACCTTTTCTAAAGCGAATGGAAGGCAGTTTTTTTTGGTTCACAAGGGAAAAACTACTAATTCCGAAAGGCAATTTCATAATATACGTTAGTAATTTATGGATTACACCACATTTAAAGTTTTTCTTCAAACACAAGAAACTGCGCATTAGCTCGCACCGCGAGAGAATTCATTTGATACCAATTTCTAATTATATTCAAAATGGCACCGACAACTTCGTTTATGAAACAATTTTACAGAGGTGAGTTTTATTTAGATTTCAAAGAAACCGTTACTCTAATATTTGTTGAAATGAGATAGCTTTCGCGGGTGTTCTCAGTTCTAAGTAGACTGTGTTCAAAGTATAAGTGAAGGCAAAGGTAAAAATGCTTACGGATAAACAATCATTTAAAGTAAATCCATAATAGGTTAAATTTTTAAAACTATAATCAAAAGTTTAACTGCGTAAAAAAATATTCGCCATAAAAATATTAGAAAACAAAAAGTGTTTTTTAAAGGAACCGGCTATCATATTTGCAGAGATGTCGAAAGATTAGGATTTTCTGGGTATATTCCCATTCGATCGAAATCCCATTCGACCGAATTCAATATGTTTCCGAAATATAGCCCAAAAAGCGGATTCGGTTCATTGGGACTTTTTATTTTGTTTTTTTACTTCTGGCTGGGGTTCCACGATGTCACTTGGAGTTAGTTATAGGCTAGGTTAGGTTAGGTTAGGTTAGGTGCAAAATTGGGCTGTAAACCGCACAATTGGGCTATTTTCGATCGATTGGGACTCAATGTTAAATCGTTTTCGAACGAATGGGATTTCGGTCGAATGGGCCCAAAGCGATTTTCTGGATTACAACGCGTAAATTAATTAAATACTAAATACTAATTAATTAAATAGAGCCTTTGGTAAACGTTTGAATTTATGAACGGTTTTCAAGAAAGCATCGAACTAGGGTCCAAAAACTCCCTCTGACCGATGGTTGAAGAATGTTCGACTCGGAACGGAAACCGAGGGTCTTCTAAATGACCGAGGCCAAGGCTCGGTTGGTTCCTTGTTTCGAAGGGGAGTAAATTGTTCATCGAAAAATTGTCTGCTTGTACGCTTTAGTACCTTTGATTAGCTTTGGATAAACATTTGGTGAAATGTTAAGTTAGGTGATCCACCATAAATATGGTAACAAAGACTTTAAAACTGGACCTGGAAACGAACGTTTTTCTTGTGCAAATTAACATGGTTGTTGTTTACGAGCTCGAGTGCGTAGTACGTAACTTGTCAGGTCTTTTTTAAACAAAAATAAAACTGTCCACTTCTATATGTGACGCGCATAGCAGAAAACGATTTAGGAACCTGACAAACAATAGCAATAGCTATGATGTAAGCGGCAATTTATATCGGGATGATTGGGCGATAAAACAGGACCTTCGTATTCGGAGTTAGAGAAAATGGCGCTTATCTATGATTTAGTTGAATCTGGGATGCCACTATTAGGCAGAGCTAATGTTGGCAGGTTTTCAATGTTTGGCGGTGTGGTGTTTGGTGAGTAGCCTTATTGCTCTGACAAAAAAATTCTATCCGATAATTATCATTGGACTATAACAAAAATATAAAACATGTAATCTAATTTGTCCAATCCTTTTTTCAAACAGCATTTTAATGTTTACGGAAATGCAAATACTGGAGTATAAAGGTTTTTTGCATAAATATCACTTGGATTCGCTACGATGGAAAAAAGAAGTGGAAAATATTAGCGATATTAGCATGCAAAACCTAATTATGCCTTTCATATTGTGGTTTGTTTCACTATTTATATCATTTTTAACGATATTGATTGAGTGTATTTGTTACCAATTGATAAGATAAAATGCAATAACGTGTATACCTCAAGTATTTGATTGTATACAAAAAATTTATTATTTTAATAAACAACAAAACATTGTGAGTGATGATGATAGATATATAATCAGGGTATCTGAAAATATGATTTTTAACTATGTTAATAGAGTGTGATTGCTATAAATCAATCTCATAAAATAAATGATCACCATTTTCAAGGTCAAGATCGGCATTTACAAATAGTGCTTCCAACCCATTCTCCGACAACAGTTCCGTTAACAGAACCGATAATGTTATTACGAAAGATCAGGTATCAGATTATCTACAATATACGCTAAGATATTATCAGATCACTGAGATCAGTCGATATGGGTCAAAGTGCAAACTAGATAGATTAATCACCAAACATAATATGAGTTCATTGCGAGTCGACAAACCGAAGATGGGTAGATATCAGATGAATCACAAATATCGATTTAGCTAAAATCGTTTTGAAATTTCATTTCAATTTATTTTTATTTTCTTTATAAAAGTCAGATAAATCATGAATGTGATAAAACGAATTATATCTGAAAATTACGAACTGATCAGTTGCCCGTTGGGAGTACTATTTACAAAAGGTCGACCTTTTGAGCACCCCCTGAATTGTATGTTCATTCTATTATTAAATTTATTTAAAAGAAAATATTGTTGTAAAAGTGGTTTTTTGCAATATTTCTGCAGTTAAATTGAAGTTGTGTTCTAAAATATGTAATGTAATTTTGCCATAACCACGCGACTAAATAAGCAGATCACTATTTTAACTATATGAACACCCTCAAACTATTGAAAAAATTAATTGTGTATGATGTAATTAAATTGTGAATAAAATCGTTAAATTTCCATTGAAATAATGAAATTGTTGTTGAAATGCTTTTCGCTAATCGGAAATACAAAACAAGTTCAAAATCTAAATGTTATGCATGTTTAAAATATGTAATAAACAATTTCCAATGACTTAAAATATTTAAAGATCAAATTGTAATAGAAAGGTTGAGACCTTTGAAATATCGTACCTTGAAGCTAGTAGAAAAGTAGCTTGATATTGGAACCAAGTACGTACTCATTACTGAGAAATCTAATAAGACCGGAAACAGTTCCTGACAAGACATACGATAAACTGGTGACAAAGTTAGACCGGCACTTTAATCCCAAACCATCAAAGATAGTAGAGCGACTCCATTTCAATAAAAGAAGCCGAAAGCAAGGGGGAGGCATCGCAGTTTCGGAGCGAACCTTGACGAGATGATTCGAGACAGATTGGTATGTGGTATAAATGATGAGCCTATGTAGCGAAGATTACTTTCCGAGAACGACCCCCTTACTCGTATCGTACAAGCGATGGAAAAGGCTACTATAAACACTCGTCAGATCGAGAACGGGGATTCTAACTCAAGTTCGTCAGCCAACCATATTTCCAGTCAACACAAAACGCTCTACAATACGACAAGGAGAAGCCGTTGAAGAAAACAAATCCATCAAAGCCCAATGCCAAGTTCACTCTAAATGCGAATCAATGTTACAGCTGCACAGCAAAGAATCACAAGAGCAACGAAGCCCTTTCATTAAGGAGACCTGTTTAAAATGCGAGATAATTGGACACATTTCTAAAGCTGGTCAATCAACAACTACGAAAAAACCACCAAAGACTGGAGCGGGTCAACGTATAAAGCCAAGCCACACGAACCATATTGAGCAGACATTCCAGTCTACAAGTGAGTACGAATTTCGATAATGTAGATCAAAAGGGAATAAATTTCGAGGTAAACACTGGGTCAGGTAATACGATGATCAATGAAGAAGAGTTTCACCAAATTCCAAACACCGTAAAGATTAAGATATTTACGTAAACATTTCGCTCATATACCGGAGAAATGAATGGTTAAGATAATTAACTACAATCAACACCTCATATCAGCACAAAAGATTAAAATTACGAATATCATCATCGTCAGCCATATTTCAAAGGTACATGGAAATAGGTTTTAAGGGAATGGACCGAGTGATGGCAGTTCAAGACGACATCCTACTGGGTGTTAAGTATAGAGAGAGGTCTCTTCCCATTCCCGTAATGTTAAAATTTAGTACACAATTTTTGGACCATACGGGAATTGAAGTTCAGGATCCCTATACGCGAGATCGTTAGAGGTAACTTTTCATAGTATTGAACGTCTGGAAATTATTTTATATCATTTTAGGATGTTGAATTATTTGTTAATAAAATAATTAAATGTAAAATTTCATTGGAAATATAAGAAGTTAGTACAGCAAAGTTTACTAGTTTTTAATATTTCAATATTGAAAATTTAATTCAAGAAATTTATGGAAAACAGAATAAAAGACCATCTCCTAGAGACCACCAGATGTGGATTCTATCTCTATTGAAGATAAGGTAAAATAAAAATACAATTTAGAGGGGAATACATTATGCAATTTAAAGGACTAGGTTTTCTTCTACACCAGGGTATTTCTGCTCCACTAAGTTAATTTAAAGGGGGACAGGCAGAAAAAAACCTAGGCCTTTAAATATCAAATTTATAAATATTAAGAAAAAAGTTTCAGATCAATTATTTTTTCTTTTCTTTTTTACAGTTTCCTGTGATTAATGTAGAATTTTTTGAGGGCACGTTGTATGCAAAACCCCAGAAAGAAAAGTGTAATTTTTTCAAAGATAGTTTGAGAAATTCGAAACCAGAGTTCTTATCAATTAGCCACTTGACGAATCGTTGCAATTCTCTTTAACGTTTGTCACGTAAGAGATAAAATTAAAACTTTCCTGCGTAAAAAGGCTCACAAAATATATACGCCTCCATGAACAATAAGAGAGTAAAATTGTAAATGTTAGGAGAGGTACCGGAATATAAATATTGATATATAGACCCTTTTCGGTTAAAAATATGGTCCCATAAATAGGGTATTTGTCATTTGGAAGACCGAATGTATTGTTGACTACATTACTAAATAAATGAAGATATAAAATAAGATTAAAAGTAATATTTGCACCTTTAAGGCTTTAACTGGTAAGAGCTCTAAACATTTTTTTCAGTTCGGAGAACTGTTTTTGTTATAATTTTTACTAGCCGAGAAGCCCACCCTACGGGCAGGCCCTCAGCTAGTTGGGTTTTTCGAGGCACTCTACCCCAGTAAGCCCCCCTCCCCTTTTCCCCATGCCAGAATTACCGGGATACTCTTTTTCCCTCGCAAAAATAACTTAAAAACTCGCCTTTCTCTCTCGTCCCAAACCCCCCAGTAAGGCACCTCTCCCCTTTTTCCCATGCGAGAATTTCCGTGGTACCCTTTTCCCCATAGTCGAACCAACCCAGTAAGGCACTCCTCCCCTTTTCCCCATGCCAGAATTACCAGGATACCCTTTTTCCCTCGCAAAAATAACTTAAAAACTCGCCTTTCTCTCTCGTCCCAAACCCCCCAGTAAGGCACCCCTCCCCTTTTCCCCATGCCAGAATTACCGGGATACTCTTTTTCCCTTGCAAAAATAACTTAAAAACTCGCCTTTCTCTCTCGTCCCAAACCCCCCAGTAAGGCACCCCTCCCCTTTTCCCCATGCCAGAATTACCGGGATACTCTTTTTCCCTTGCAAAAATAACTTAAAAACTCGCCTTTCTCTCTCGTCCCAAACCCCCCAGTAAGGCACCCCTCCCCTTTTCCCCATGCCAGAATTACCGGGATACTCTTTTTCCCTTGCAAAAATAACTTAAAAACTCGATTTTCTCTCTCGTCCCAAACCCCCCAGTAAGGCACCCCTCCCCTTTTTCCTATGCCAGAATTACCGGGGTACCCTTTTTCCCCGATAAAAATAACAAAGAACTCTGTACCCCTGTAAACCCCCTGTACCCAATGGCAGATTTTCGTACGCTCGTCCCTTAAAATTTGAAGAGACCGAGAGACCGCCTCGCCTCGCAAAACGGCGGAAAGGCCGAGAGCGTCGAAAAGCTTGCCGCATTCCCTCTCTCAGCTTTGACAATGTTACCTTCTGCTGCCCCGACTGAGTATAAAGACTCCGCGAGACCGAGATATTAGGTTTTCTCAACCACAGAATAGCGTGGAAAAACAGCGGCCGCTATCCATACGCGCAGACTTTATCACTCGGCTTGGTTAACAGGGTTTTCGATTACAGAGGCCAGAAAGACGAAGCTCGGACGACGACGAAGTGGTTTTTATAATATAGATAGATTTTTCGCGACCGAAACGAGACTAGGTGGTGTAACGGCGCTAGCT
Source organism: Leiobunum rupestre (assembly GCF_980474605.1). Taxonomy (NCBI): domain Eukaryota; kingdom Metazoa; phylum Arthropoda; class Arachnida; order Opiliones; family Sclerosomatidae; genus Leiobunum; species Leiobunum rupestre. The sequence goes on along the minus strand of NC_143393.1, from coordinate 25,387,149 downwards.
TCTCCGAGGTAGTACCTTCGATCTAGCATTTGCTGTAGACAAATTGAAAAGTCATAAGAACTTCTTATTCTTAAACAAACTTATCAAAATATAAGCAAACGATGCAAAAATTATATTAAAATGCAAGTATCATAATTTATTAAGTGAAATTTGCAAATAACGATGAGGTAAAACTAATAGCGTCTGCTTAGCGATGGTTTCCGCTCGCGAATAAATTATTGAAAAACTGCTTTGTTGTAAAACTCAGTTTTTAGTTTAGTAGTAGCCAAACGTCTCATTGCTGTTTGTCGCGGTCCCTGCGTTAACCTAAATATCGTTTTTCCATATTTCGGTTTTTAAATCTAGGAGATTTATCTCTTTAACAACGCATTTTTAATGTTTTTATTGGACCACTTTTAGTAAGATAATAACGTGAATAAGGACCTGAACTATGTATTTCTCTCTATGAGATTTGTGTTATCAGCTTTTTTTTTATTATTAACGATTTCGGTCATTTGAAATTTATTTCCCTTAGTCAGACTAGTTTTGCGACAACGAGGCTGAGAAGCTCTCTGTCCGTCCCATAGAAATCTTATAAGGTAGAATCTTGGATTAATAATAATACTACTATTATAATAATAGAACTATTATAAATCCAAGGTAGAATGATAACAAATAACTGAAAAATATATTAACACAAGGCACCTAAGTCATCAAGCGACTTTTAAAGCCATTAATTCAGGTGGCCGGGTTACAATATGTAGGAGGATGGTGGCAAGCAGCTCATCATAGATCAATTCTTGTTTTTCGCGTACTTTACTTTTACTTCACCTTTACTATCTATCGAAGCTCTAGAATATATATATATATATATATATATATATATATATATATATATATATATATATATATATATATATAAAGATTAAGTAAAAGTAAAGTACGCGAAAAACAAGAATTGATCTATGAACTTTACTAAGGCGCAAAACCAACAATTTATCGTATTTAAAGAATTTTGGAAAGTTAAATATGTAAAATAAATTATACAAAAAACCAAAAGAAAGCCTAAATCATTAACTAAAATAAATAAAACGAATAATATAATAATTTAAAATTTGTTTATTTAAGACTTGAAAATAGACTAAAGTAAAATGTAGATGACTATACGGGTATTGTTTATACGATATCTTGTGACTGTGAAAAAAATTGTACAAGCCACACAAAACGAACATTTAAAATTAGAGAAAAAGAACACGAAAATGCGTTATTGAAATTTAAATGCACAATGACACAGCTAAATAGGTTTGGGATGTAAGGGGTATAATATGAAAGGTGGAATCAGTAATTGTATTCAAACTGTGTTATCCGAGGGGTCGGACACTTGCCATTATTTTGTACGGGATTTCGGGTTTCGTAGAGATTTTGGCGATTTTATCATTACTTTTTGAAGTGATTTTGGGATTTCAATGTTAATTTACCATAGAGAGAGTTTAAAGATTTTGAGATTTTAGACAAAGTGTACGGGATTTTGGTAAATGTCCGACCCCTCGGTGTTATCATTAAGCTAATCTAAGTAAAAATTATCAATACTAAATATTAAGATCAAGTTTGTGTGCTATATGTTCTACAGATAAAAGAAATCTTAAGTCAATTTTGTATTATTTATTATAACAGTTAAGAAATAATGACAAATTACTTAAAGTGAACAAAGCCCGAAATGATTATGATATATTGCTTAGGTTGGAAATAAGAACTTATTACCAACTTTATAACAGGCTATTTGCTTAATTATTTTAAAGCACAACCTCAAATCATAAATGAAACATGGCTAACTTATTTCAAATAACTTCAAATTTTCCTGATAAATATTACATTTAAAATAAAAAACAAATAATAAACTTAATATTTCGAATATAATCAATGAAATAACTCAAAACGTTTGAAATCTCAAAATCGAAAAGTCCCAACAAAACCCAACGGGGGTTTCCCAAGCTAGGCTGTCTAAGATTCGTTTGGCAATAAGGTAGAAGAAGAAAGGAAGAGGGTTGATTATCTTCCAAAGATTGAGTTACGGGCTTCTTTCTCTTAACACAGTGGCGGCTTAAGAAGGTAGCTGGGTCCCCGGGGCGGCCATGATTTGTGACACCCCCCAGGACCGTGCAGAAGTTTTCACTGGTCCTTCGTTTTGTACCCCCCCCCCCTCCAGTGACCCAGCAAACCCGGTTTGCTGGGTCACTGGAGTCCTCGAGGAGGTGTCTCGTGATCGGGGCGCTGGGTCACTGGAACCTCGGGGGTGTTCCATACTTGGCATTCAATATCCTACTGGGGAGGATTTGTGTGGTGGAAGAGGAAGTCACTCTAGTCCTCAGCTGTGCGAGGGTGGGAATTAGGGCAGCCCATGGTGTCGCCTTTTGTTGGGCCATGATGAGGGCGTTTGTTTGCCATATGTGAGCCAGTCTTTATGGCTGTCTCACTGGCCGAACGTTTGTTTCGCAAAGTGCATTTTTGTCCGGCATGACTCTTTGTCTTGTGTGCCGCCGTAGTGCCCAGCGGAACGGCGGGGTACAAATACATAATCTTATGTACCCCCCCCCCCCCCCTCGAGCCGAAAAACATTCTTCAAGATTAATCGTTTTGATTTGCACCCCTGGCTACCCTGGTACCCGTGGCGAACCGCACCCTTCGCCGCCTCCACCCCTTACGCCGCCACGGTCTTAACATGATTTCTAAGAGTGAGACTCAAACTTTAATAGGCTATCTGAAGTACGGTTAATTATTTGGACCCAGGAGAAGGAGGTTAAGGAAAAGTTTCTACGTTACAATCGGTTCCTTCGGGGGGGGACTGTCACTTTGGTGTCTTGAAGATCTGGGTATCTCGAACGACATCCGATAGCACAGTACCAGATGAAGCGTTTTCTTGACGGGATTATCTCGCTGACGATTCTACTGATTCAAGGAGGATTCTCTTCACTTCACTTTCTCTCTCTCGGACAGTTTTACACGAAACCAGTGGCGTAGCTAAGGGGGGTGGCCCGCCCCGGGTGCCACCGGTTTGGGCGTGATTTGGGGGTGCCACCCAACCGTGAAAAAAATAAAAACTTACACAAACTAGAGACTAGAAGCACACCATGATATCCGCCCCGGTTGTCCCCCATGCTAGCTACGCCACTGCACGGAACGTTCCTTAACTCTGGTTTCCCTAGATTGAAAAACGTTCTGATGTGTAAAATCGCATCTTTTATTCAACTTTGGAGGAAAATCCCCGAACGTAGTACGATTTTAATATTTTTGAGGAAGTTGTTCCATTCTTGGGACGGTATCTTACTTTTCTAGTTTCTCTGAATTCACCAATCAGAATTATCCCGACATCCAGATTCAGTTTTGATCCCCTTCAAATAGACGATTTAATAAATCATTGTCCAAGGAAATCGCCAAGTCACTGTTTATATTGTGCTTGTTAAAATAATGGAAATTCAATTTTAAAAAACCCATTAATACCAGGCATATAACCTACATATGCAAACTACCCCATCTGAAGTATGTGACTGAAATCACTCTGAAAACATAATTTTTTCGGGTTTTATATTTTTATATAAATTTAAAAATAGTCAAACTTTGTTTTATTTATTTTAAAATAATACTCTATAATCTAATACGTTTTAAAATATCATCATTATAATCAATATCCTATTCGCCGTGATTATTTTCGTTACAATTATTTGAACAAGTCATACACACGAATCGTTTGCATAAGGATGAACATCATAGCCAGTTTTCCGACACTCGCAAGATGAGTCACATGCATCTTTACATTTACACGCTATCATATTTCTGGGACGACTTTTCTGGTCGTTATAACAGGCTCTAGGTCGAGACTAGAAACCTTCCACCCCAATTTGTGGGATCTAGTTTATTACCAATCGAGGTTTGCACTTGTTGAGAGACTCTTGGTTGGTTGAAGCGCTAGTTGGTGGAAGAACCGCGATTTAGAAATGAGACGAGACTTGTCGATTTTGCAGTAGCTTTAGTGAAAGCGTTGAACATCTCCACATCCAAATTTGGGCTCTCGGTAGCTCCATAAAGGGCCAATAGAACCATTTCATCCTCTTTGAGTCTTTTCTCGATTTGATTTCTCGTCGAATTTGCGTCATTAAAAGGAGTATAACCTTTTCAGGAATTTGGGACAGTACATATTTCCTTCCCCTTAATTTTTCTAACCACGTGTAATACGTAGGTTGAAATACAATGGTTTTTAAGGAATTATTCCACTAAAAGTATCCCCAATTTGGTAGTGCTTTAATTTATCATATCTACTAGAGCGCCTTTCGTTAATCTAAAACCACGTACCTCATTATTAAGAAATCATATTTTATTGTCTAAACTATAATGACAATAATTAATTTATAGCACAGATATTGTTATTTATATGTTAATTAAGGGTGCATTTAAAACATAAACACTAAATATGAAATAATAAAGGTTTCAAGTCAGAAAACCTCTTCAGGGTGGGCACGCTTCCTCTAATAGCGCCATGAGCGAGAAAAGAGAGAAGCTATGGCGCACCCTACCAAACAATGAGGGTTCTACTCCCTTTAATAACTGATAATTTATTTTGCATAGTCTGATCTTTGTGTAGTATTTTAAATGCCTTCTTCCCCCCCCTTACGGTATAACTCTTACGCTGAAGTTTGAACGCAAACCTGAAGCGGCGTGTAGGAAGAGCAAATCATCCTTCGGGCTTTCAAGCTAAATTTGCATTTTCTCAACATTATACACTTAATTATCGGCGTTTTGGTTCGAAATAAAAAATGTTTACCTAAGCAAGTACGTCGAACAAAGTACTATATTTTAATGATATCACGAGTTATATATCCGATAATTTTAATTTTTTCGAGTGATTTCCGTCATTATAACTGCAGATGGGGTAGTTTCAACTTATATGCCTGGTACTAATTCTAATTGTTTATTTTGGGATAAGTTTTGTCCATATCCCCTGTAGCAAATTAGAGTCGGGCCGACGTCGGCAAAAGGTACTAAACACTAAAGTCGGCTGACGGTCGGCCGATCTTTGGATTTAGGGTCGAAATGTCCTAGGGGTAAAAGGGTCGGCCGACCGTCGGCCGCCTACAAAACGTCGACTCTTTACTGCCTTTTAATAGACCTAAGAACCGACTACGAAACGACGTCATCCCGACTTAGAATGTACTGTATCATTACGTCGAAACGACTTACTTTTTGACATTTTAAGTGACTGAAAATGACCAAATAAAACCCTATATATAGCTATATACATGTATGTAGTTGGTCAAGTCCCATGAACGGGAGTGAAACAATGAGTTTATTTCCGTCAATCGGAAAGCTCTTGAATCTAGAGTACAGAGTTCTAGAGTTTCTTAGGGCTTAGTAAAAGAAACGAATAAATCTTCATTAATAATATCTTAGCCTAACATATTTAGCTATACGAATGTAACCTACTTGAGCTGAGATATTTTTAATAAGGAAACATTCTCAGATTAAATATATAATCTTTTTCGAAAAAAATATAATACAGAAAGGAAGTTATTTTAAAAATATTTCCATTTGTTTTATTAAATCGCCAAAGTTTCACAGTTTGGGCGATTAATTGGCAAAGCGCGACCTTAAATCGACTCTTTGTGCTACAGGGGTAATAATTAAATGTAAGGTCTATTTTAAGTCGGATAATGGTCGGCATACCGACCATAAATAGTCCCAAAAAAGGATTTACGGTTTTAGTGTCGAAAAACGTTCGGACGTTTTTAGGTCGGCATTTGGTCGTCGACTATAAAGCGACTTTTCAACCCGACCCCGACCATAAAACGACTTCATGTGCTACAGGGGATGTAAGTGACTTTAGTAAGGCATTTAAGACCACTCTTATGGCACTGGGACCTAGGAGCAACAAACACAAGGAGAACGCAGCTAGCCTTTAAACACGCTAACGAAGGGTTGTGTACGAATTTCATTGGACGAGCGTCACGAGCTTTTACGCTGAACGTTTTACGGGCGGGGGGGGGGGGGGGGAGACCATTTCCGAATTTTCCCCTTCCGACGGCAGCAGGCGCTAAAGCGTCTAGCAAATGAAAATTGTACACAAGAAAATCCACGACTTTTGACGGGTTGCGTTCTCCTTGTGTGTGGTGTTGTGTTTGTTGCTAATAGCTGGGACCAATAGATAAAAAAAGATTTTAAGATTTTGTCTGCCATTTTCGTGGTGGGGACGCTTCATCACGAGAAAGAGCGCCCAAAAATCTATGATAAACCGAAGAGAAAAATTATCTATTTTATTATTATTATTATAATTCATTCTAAGTCAAACTCTTAAACGATTGAACTAATAGACGGACCACAGAAATATCATAGGTAACTAGAATGCTGCCATGATGCCATATAAGGTGGGGCCTATTCCAAAATGGCGGCGAAAGTACAAGGCGAAGAGCTGAGGACGCTTCACCACGTGAAAGAGTGCTCAAAAATCCATAAGAAACCAAAAATAAAAATTATTTATCATTTTGTTCTAGGATTAAGACAAATTTGAGCTAAAGTGACTGTACTACATACAGAGTTGGGCAGCTCTCGTGAGCGGCTTAGTTATTTTGAGCGGAGATGAGCGGTTAAATGTCTTTTTACATTAGCGCTTAAATACCGCTCAAAAATGCCCATGTATGACTACATATCGTGAATTTAAAACTGAATATATAACTCACTAAGGAACATGAGCACCCGCTGGGGTGTTGGAAAACCGGGGGAAATTCCCCTTTTATGAGCTATGAATGCAGTATAACATGTACTCTATTATTCCCTAAAGGTATAATAGAGTCTATGAGTATACTCAGTTGCAGATTAAGAAAGACCAAATATCTATAGTACATTTGAAGGAAAGATACTAGCACGAATTTCCGGTAAATTTGGCGGCTGGAATTTCGAATTTGGCCTGTTTACGGTTGCATTTCTAAATATACCCGCGCGCGTTAGATAATTTTGGAAAATACCGATTATCGCGTTATATTTCCAAGTGATAATTAATTGATTAACATAGATAAGATTTGAAAACAGTTGTAATAGTTTATTTTTAGTACCACAAGTGAGGCATACCTAAAAAAGTTTGGTTAGGCGAGTCTAGGGTAGGTATAGAACAGGTATTGCCGAAATTACAACGATGACGTAAATAAACTTTCGATTTATGATTGTTTAGGAGCATAATACTAAAAATACGCTATAATCGAGGGGCTGATCACTCCGCGTAATCGGTGTACAGAGCCGTACCTTTGACTGTATTAATGGGATTACGCGTAATCTTTGAAGTCTCTGCCTTTGGCAGTGCTAATCTAAGCGTAATCCGGTGTACAGTCTTTCTAAGAATGGTTAGCGGCTATAATGATCGAAGCTCAAAAATATTAATCTACCTTAAATATTTATTGATCACTTTGAAATTTACGCAATAGAAATTTCTACAATGGATTAATATAACACGTGCAGGAACATTTACTAATTCAACAGAAAATAGGCGAAATTCGAAATTCTCGCCGACGGTTTACCAGAAAGTTGTGCTAGTATCTTTCCACCAAATGTACTAGATATTTTTCCTTTCTTAATCTGCAACTGAGTATACTCTAAATGTAAATCAGTACATAATTATGTTCGATAAGTATACAATCAATCGTAATAATATACGGAAAAAATGTTTACAACGGATTCCAGGCTTTGTAAGGTTTTCTATTAAGTTGGTGGTCGGAAATAACTGCATGCATCACCGTTTCCCTACAAGCCCACATCAAATAGTCTCCATGCTAATAGGTCGATTACGAAAGATAGTGGGGGGAAAGGACATAACTTCTCCCACGTCATAGCGTCTTCTATCCCACTCTCCCAAGCTTAAGGAAAGACGACGTTGTGACGTTGGGGAAGTGACTCTTCACTAGATAATACACCCACCGACTTTCAGAATAGAGCTAATACTGACGTCTATGAAGATTAATTTCAATTAATAATTAGTTCTTCTCATTATTAAACATACCAACGAAATAAAATTTATAGATACATTTACAGTTAAAAGTGTATTTTGTCAGACCCTAAATATTAAATTTAATATATTTCCGTTTTTTTAGATGGCGCCACGTGCTCCATTAAAGATCGTGATTTACGATTTTACGTCTACTACGATTTCCCGTATTCCATATTTCCATCTCCTATGGTTAATAAACGGTGTCTGCGCATGCGACCAAATTAAACAATCCGCAGTTCCAGTGCCCTTCCAGCATAGCGTCCAGTTTTGAAGTAGGGTAGCCTGTATAAAACTCCATCCTTTAAAGCAATTATTAAGTGTCGGCTCGACGTCTAGTAGCTCTTTCTCAACAGATGTCACTATATATCGTCGTAATCAAACAAGTTAGTAAAGCTACATTTTGACCCTAAAGGCGGGTACTTATAGGTACACTCTGTTAAATAAGTCTTCGGCCGTTAAGATTTTGATACTTATTTGCGATTATCTCAAAAACTATGAATGATAGCAAGTTGAAACCAATTTTATTTTTAATATTTTACTAATATCATTCATACCTATGTTTTGATTCACGTTTAGCATTTCCATATCCGCCGGAAACGCCAAAGATCGTTTTTGACAACTTTTTTAATAATGTTGTTACGCCCCTTAAACCTGCATTTTTGGATTCTAAAGGATAGATTCATAATTAGAAACGGCCATTGTTATCCGTCTACGTCGAACGGCTGCTAAGATATGGCCTATCGAAAATTCGGGTCTCATTCGGAAAATTCTAAAATGCCTAATTAATCAATATTATTAATCCGGTATAGAACCACACCGTTCCAACAACTCGTTAAATCAATATATATATGCTTATTGTGTTACCCGCAATGAAACGACGAAAGTTGTTTTTTCCTCAACAATAAGATATTATTTCTCGGTCACCTCGAGCATTTTAGAATTTTCCGAATGAGACCCGAATTTTCGGTAGGCCATATCTTAGCAGCCGTTCGACGTAGACGGATAACAATGGCCGTTTCTAATTATGAATCTATCCTTTTGAATCCACAAATGCAGGTTTCAGGGGCGTAACATCATTATTAAAAAAGTTGTTAAAACGATATTTGGCGTTTCCGGCGGATATGGAAATGCTACACGTTAATCAAGACATAGGTATGAAAGATATTAGTAAAATATTAAAAATAAAACTGGTTTCAACTGGCTATCATTCATAGTTTTTGAGATAATCGCAAATAAGTGCCAAAATCCCAACGGCCGAAGACTTATTTAACAGAGAGTACCGCTCGCGTTGATTGGATCGTTTGTAAATTGGCCAATGACATAAATTACAGTTATTTAAAACAATATATTTTACATGTGATATATAGTTTAATTTAAAGCCCACTAAATAGAGTATAAGGTGTATAAATATAATACTCTACAAAGGCTCTCTGACGACGTTATCATTTGGCTATTTTGAATTGAACTTCATTTGACATTAATAGATGGCACCACGTTCTCCACTAAAGTAGCTTTTTATCGAAGAATCGGATAGATTCATGGCCATCTCTAATAGCAGGAGCCTTTTCATAATACAGGTGGCAATGATAGAGCCGACAGTCGCTTTAATCCAGGTACAGAAAGACGAAGAATTGAGGTAATACCCAGGGACGGCGGAATAGGGGAGGGGGGCGGGCAGGGGTACATTTCACCCCCGCCAACGAAAGTAGGTGGGTGCAAAGTATAGATTTCTACCCCCTCCCCAAAATGTTATATAATTTTATATATACATTGAATTTTACTTCGACGAAATAATGACAAAGAGATTTCGTTCGCGATGTGCTAAACAACATTTAGCGCGTAGCCGACATTAAGCCTTGCCACTTACCTCATTACGTTTTTACATACAATCCCTAAGGGATGTGTTTGTACTGGGCGGTTGTATACTATTGGACCGAATCCCGTTTGAACGAATCCCATTGAACCGAAAAGTATTTTCGTTTATAGCCCAACATGGCGGGATTCAGTTGAATGGGAAATTTAAATCTGGTTCGTTTTCACTTCGGGTAGGTTAGTTCAGGTTGGGTTAGGTTAGGTTAGATTAGTTCAGGTTGGGTTAGGTTAGGTTAGGTTGGGTTGGGTTAGTTTAGGTTAGGTTAGTTCAGGTTGGGTTGGGTTGGGTTGGGTTAGGTTAGGTTGGGTTAGGTTAGATATGGTAGGCAACTATTTCACGTCGGGTCTTATCAAGGTTATTTTCCAAAATTAAACCCGGAAAATATCAAATTTCAAGGGAAAAAGGTCTAAAAATACACGTCGGTACGAAATAATAAATATTTAAGACATAGTTTAGTCCAAATTAGATATACTATCGTCACGTAACCTACGATATATAAATATGTATCACTAACAATAAATATAGTGTAACTAACCCTATGCATTAAAATACTGAATAAAGTAAAATCAAACCACTTTTGCATAGTAAAAATTAAAAGAACATTTTATTTAAAATGCTGGTCACGACTAGTTTCGCTTACCGTTCGGTAGCATCATCAGGCGTGTGAGTGAAAGCGAAACTCGGTTACAATTTCCACAAAGTGGCAAAAAAATTATTTGGACCTTCGTCACGATTAAAGATTAAGTCTGTTTTTTTGTGGTCTAAAATTTCCAACGATTCCCTGAGATTAAGTTTTATATAGTTATCAATTTTACATATTATTTTGCTTTAATTAAACATAATGGAGTGGCTGGGGTAATTTTTTATATGTTCGGCGAGGGCGGAAGAATAGGTTTTATTATTTTTTACATCGTTTTTATGTTCGTTTAATCTAAATTTAAAGTTGCGTTTTGTTTGGCCAATATATATGCCTTTACATGAACAAGGAATTTTATAAATACCATAGTTTTCGGAAATTGGGTTTTATCTTTTTTGGGGGCCAACGTGTTAATTATTTTATTACATGGTTTGAAAACGGGTTTGATTTTATAGTTACTTAATGTATTGCCTAATTTTTCCGACACATTTTTTACATAAGGGATAACTGTATATATTTTTTTATTTTTTTCGTATGGGATGTTGGTGTTTATTCTTATTGAATGTCTGCTTTTAACTTTAGATAAGGTACGGTTTATTAGGGTTTCGTTATATCCTCTGTCTTTCCCGATAGCTCTTATGAAATTTATTTCATTTTCTAGAGAATCTTGGTCTGACCAAGATTACACAACTGAGTTGAATGACTTTGCGTTTCTCTTCTAAAGCTTCCGCAGGAATTTCGGATGTAGGGAACTTGTTTTCTTTCCAGGCTTCGTCTTTCATAGACAACCAGGGTGGACCTTGCCACCAGAGCTCACTCTTGATTAGCTCTGGTACGGTACAGCCTCTTGATGGTAGATCCGCTGGGTTTTCTTGAGTCGGGCAGTAGGACCATCGTAGCGGCTCAGTCAGGCTTTGGATTTCTGCGATCCGATTTCCGACGAAAGGTTTCCATTGTTTTTCCACTCCTCGAATCCAGTGAAGTACAATCTCTGAGTCAGACCAGCATCGATAGCTCTTGATTTCGCCTTCCAATGCGTCTAGGACAAACTTCAGGAGTCTCGAACCGATCGCAGCTGCCATTAGCTCCAGTCTAGGCATCGTCAGTTTCTTTAGCGGTGCCACCCTTGTTTTGGAGGAAATCAGCGATACTCGGATCTCCCCTGACGACATTTCGTAACGCAAATATACGACGGCTCCATAGGCTCTTGAGCTGGCGTCGCAGAACATGTGGATTTCTTGCCGGATAGGCTTCCCTTCGGACTTGTCGTAATAGAACCTTGGTATAGAGATCTTCTGGACCATGGCCAATTCTTGACACCACTGGTCCCATTCATCTTGAAGATCTGGTGGTAAGTGTTCGTCCCAGTCCACCCCAAGGAGCCATAGTTTCTGAAAGAGGCACTTGACGTTGATAAGAAACGGAGAGAGAAACCCAATCGGATCAAAGACTCTGGCTGCAGCTTGAAGTACTCCCCTCTTGGTGTTTTTCTTTTCCAATGAGAATTCAAGCAGTGTCGAAACGTCGAAGGTGAAAGTGTCTGTGGCCGGTTTCCAGGTTATACCTAAGACCTTCAGCACTGGTGGAACGTTGGCTTTCGTCTCGCTGGTTTCCTCTGACGCCCAAACTGCTGATAGTTCTTTGGAATTAGTGACCCATTTTCGCAGATTCATTCCAGCCGTTCCCATGATATGTCTCGCTCCTTGCCATATCTTCATAGCTCCTCCAATTGTTTTTGCGCAAGTAAGTAGATCGTCCACGTAGAGATTTCTTTTCAAAGTCGCGCATAGATTCGGATGGATGTCTTCATACTTCTTGAAGTGATATCTCAAGGTGGCGGCCAAAAGGAACGGGCTTGCGGTGACGCCGAATAATACTCGAGCCATACGGAGATGAACGAATTCGGGTGATTCTGTCGACGATGGTAACCCTTTCATCCACAGGAAGCGAACATAGTTTCTGTCTTCGGGTTTCAATGAGATTTGCAGGAAAGCCTGTTCTATATCTGCCATTAAGGCTATTCTGTGTCTTCGGAATTGTATCAATACGACCAGAAGATCCGGATTGAGGTTCGGCCCTGACGACAGACATGCATTTAGGGATGGTACGCCTTTTGCGTGTGAAGAGGCGTCGTGAACAATACGAGTCTTCGTTGTCTGCTTGTCTTCTCTGACCACGGCGAAGTGAGGGATGTAATAAGCTTCTCCAAACTTCTGAGTGATTTCGGACGTCGGTACTCGTTCCACTATTCCTTGCTCTAAGTAGCCTTCAATGATACTCTTATATTCTTTATACAGGAATGGATCAGTCTGAAATCGCTGAATCAAACTGTTCATCCTTCTGGTAGCGTTTGTTAGATTGTCTTGGAGTTCGGGTCGATCACTCTTCCAGGGTAGTTGGACTTCGTAACGGCCATCTTTGAACTGTATACTGGCTTCGTGCTTGTCGACGACTTCTTGATCTGATATTGCCAGCACCCTTGCTTCTTGTACGCCCAGTGATTCGAGCTCCCAAAATTTTAGTAGACAGGAGGCTATATTCCGGTCTTCAGTAATCGTCAGCATGACTGTTGAGGATCGTACTGCTAGATTGGCTGATACAGGAACAGGACCCAGGACCGACCATCCAAAAAGACTCAATGGCTACTAAGGGACCTCCCAAGCGGACGGTGTTACCAGGAACTATGGAATAGTAATGATCTACGCCAATCAGGAGTCCAAGCTCCGATGGTGCTGCTACGCCTTTGACTGATGTTCGATCTGTTAAAGCTATTCCTTTCTCTTCCATCTGACGACGTATTTGATCTCCTGGTATGCTGACACGCGCTCCACAAATGATAGGGACTTCGAGGACTTCAAGCTCAACACATTTTTCATAGTCAATGGTGCTTCGTGGCGTGACTGACTGGTTTTTGCTCTCGGAGGACTCCTTCTTTGGTCCCAAATGGATTCACCAAGACAGTTTCTTTGGCAACGACTGGTAAGTTGAGGGCTCGTGATATATCTTCTCGTATAAAAGACTGTTGAGCTGCGTTGTCAAAGAGACATCTTGCTAGGACTTGGGTAACTTGACTTTCGACGTACAGTAGTACTGTCTGTAGTAGAACCTGTTCATACGGTACAGGACTCGGTGGAAGGACTGTGACCATGCTGGCTATGGCTTTCGGTGTCGTCGGCTCGAAGGTTTTTTCCTTTTCAGCGCAATTTTCTGGTGGCTTACCCCGGCAGATCGACGTATGGTGCTTTCGGTTGCAGATTTTGCATCTCAAGGAAGATCTGCATCGACGCGCTTGATGACCATTCTTGAGACAAATAAAGCACAGCTCTCGATCTTTGATGACTTCAAGTTTTTCTTCCAACGTTAGTTTTTGACAATTCTCGGCGAGATGTCCGACTCCCTTACAATATGGACATGTGCTGGAGACCACTGTGCTAAGAGCAGCTGTAGTTTGTGGTCTTCTAGTACACCTGAACCCATTGTTAAAGCTATGAGTTTTACTTCGAAATGACTGACCCTCGGATTGTTTTTCGTCATCGAATTTGCATAATACGGTTCGCTCTCGACTCTCAACCTCTTTTCTTAAATGCTCAAGTAGACCGATGACATTCCATTGGTCTTCGTCCTCCAACTTTTTGCTGAACTCCAAATATATGTCCAACGGTAGCATCTTCATCAGGATCGAGTAGAGCATGGTGTAATATGTATCCAATGGTACTCCCAATGAATCCAGGCTTTTGATTTGCGTATCGCAGTTGTCATACAGCTCTCTGAGACCAGCGACGTCTGAAGACTTCTTGACTTGAACCAGGTTGAGAAGTTTCTGCATATGGCTCTGCATTGCTACGGTTTTCTTTCCAAACCGGTTTCTCAGGACCTCGATCGCCTTCTCATCATTTTCGTTACTGAGAGTTAGCCCTCCAATAGCGCTGGCTGCTGCTCCTTGCATGTACGACCGTAAGTAATTGAACTTGTCGATATTTGCTAGCTTGATATTTTCGTGGATAGTCGTCTTAAATTGACCCCAGAAACTCTGCCACTGTGTAGGTTCTCCTGAGAACGTCTGGATCGTCAGCCGTGGTAGCTTCACTTCGATTCTGCTCTCGTTTCTGTCCGACCTCTCGCCGTCATCTTTGGTTGACGTCGTTGAATTCGCTCTGGTATTGAGAAACGCTAATGCTTTGACTCTGACTTCGATGATGTCTTCAGCGTAAGTCTCCACAGCCTCAGTCTCTTTCTCAATTTCGTCGCTCTCATCCTCCTCCTCTGGTTCTGGCAACAACTGCATTATGCGTTCGTTGAAATCTGCCAGACTCTTTGCTTTGTGCTCCAATACGGCCAGCGACTGCTCTACTTCTTGGACGATAGGCTCGTTGCTTGAAAGAAGTTCGTAAAGCTGTTGAATTATCTTGGTTGTTCTGGTTCGGACGGCTCCTCGTGCTTTCCTTAATTTCTCCATTTCTCGATAGTTCGTCTTACCACACTCGATTAATCGCAGTTTAATAAACGCAATTAATTTCAACTCATTTTACTCCCGGGTTTCGGCACCAAGAAATGTTGCATTTATCAAAGACTCAGATTTAAGAAGTTAAGAAACCAGTTTATTCCAACTTAGTCGATGTGGTTACAAGATGAAAGAGACAGCACAACTACATTAAAAGTAAAATGAGAGTGCCTTATATACATTAAATTATCGGCATAAAAAATGAACTACCAAACATAGTTCTTTAAATTAAGTGTGACGTAAAAAAGGTTCTTGTTGATTTAATGATTTAAAGCGTAAACAAGCCCGTTATGCGGCCGTATTCTGCATGACCCCGCAAGTAAGAAGGGAAACGCCTACTTACTTCGGCGCTACCATTCGACGAGAGCTCACTGATTTCCCTCTTCTTCCCCTCTTGCTTGGCCAATTGAAGGGCTGCAGCGACGTCACTAGTGTGACGTGACTCTTGACGACCAATGTTCCGGAAATAACGTTAAAACGCCCCCTACACCAAAATTAAGCGTACAGTGTCATCTAGTGTTATTTTAGGTAAGATAATTTGCAATGCCATCTATTTTTCATTTTTTATTCAAAACTTTTGTAATGCCATCTTCTTACAAACAAAAAAGTAATAGCCCTAAAACAATGCCATCTACTTTAAATTTCATTAACTTTAGAACAACATCTTTTATGATAATAACAATAATTAAAAATAACCTTCCATAGTAATCTGAATCTTGTTTGAAATTAAAACAGAATAAAAATAATTATTTTTTACAATATTTTTATTACATATTCAGCTTTAGTGTACAATTTATTGAATAAAATTTACATAAAAGTACAGCCAACTTTGACCACTCAGTTGCGCGGGAAAAACGGAAGAGCTTCGTGAAGTTTCCAACAAGTGACGAATATTCTTTAGTTTGTTTACTTTATGGAATTAAATTCTAACAAGAAATATGAACCTGTAGGCTATATAAAATTATGCACCTATAAGCCATATCGAAATAGGAACCCGTAGGAGTAGCGAATTAGTGATTGTATTATCAGTAGCTACTAAGCGGCTGGAGCTCTGTTCCAACAGCCAAATGTAGGCGGTGGTGATAATTACACCTTTTATGTTGCTATAATTGGCTGTATTCAAATAGGGATGGCTCTTAAATCCACCTATGAAAATAACTGCTCAACCATTCGCCATCCCTACAGGTTTTTTCTCCCAATCACAAAAATAAATAAAGGTTTTTAGTATATTGTTTGGAAAATGTGTAGAAATTTGTGAAATAAATATTTGACTCAATTCGATTTTGTGAAATATTTTGTTAAGCACTAAGCAATTGTTTAAAAATGAGTGATGAAGACCCTTCATATACTGTGGAGGAAGTGAAAGCCTCTATTCCCCATCTTAATGAACCCAAATGTGAAGAGCTTCAGCGGCATAAAAGCAGTGCTCATAACTATAAGCAGAATAATCGATGGGACACAGTTGCACTCGTGGTTAATCTGCTTTGCTAGCTCCCAAAATTTCCTCATCTGATATGAAAATAATGGAACAACCTAAAAACTGATGCAAGAAATAACAATACTGGTAACGGATAATATCCAGACATACTTAAAAATGAACCACTTAAAATAAAACACTTGTACATATTATTGAATAAGTGTCGTACGGAGGAGTACCTTGTAGTATTTACATCTGAATAGGGGCTTTCTGTGAAAAATCTGGAATATATAAAGAGTGGTAATATGCGAGGAGATAATTGTTACATTCAGCATTTTTAATTAAGTTCATTCGGTAGTATGCATCTGCAAATAAAAATATTTGTATTTCCAAATTTATAATGTAATCGTAATTTACAAAGAGTATTGTACCATTGGCTCTTCAATTTTATCATTTTGTACCTGAAAGCCGCTTGTGTTGATGAGCGTTACTGAACGTAGCCCAGTTTCGTGGTTACTAGACAAAACACGTTGAAAAGAGCCTTATCTGTAAAAAATAACGCCAATTAATTATAACCTTATGTTCAACGATTGTAAAGTACATATTAAATACCTGCTTCTTCAATGATGCGCTTAGCTAAACATTCTCAATTCCATGCTACCTTCGTTAAAAAATTTTACTTCTTCCGCTAAGCCTATCGTTTCAATTCCCACGACAGCAGCAATAACTCCCATTGCAGTTTCAGCAAAATTCACTTGACAAATGATATTAAAAATGTCGGAAAATTTTAACCGGAAGTTGGGAATTAAAAACAAGTAATACGTCACACTAAAGCAACCCTTCAATTGGCCAAGCAAGAGGGGAAAGAAGAGGGAAATCGGTGAGCTCTCGTCGAATGGTAGGGCCGAAGTAAGTAGGCGGTTCCCTTCTTACTTGCGGGGTCATGCAGAATACGGCCGATGAAGTTTGGAGATCAGCGTCCACAATTAAGTTGGTCATTTTCCCACTTTAGTGCTTTTTGGGGATATTTGACTTTAAATCTACTTGGTTGAAAATTAAATTTTTAGTTAGTACTGATCATTTCTGAACTACGTTTTCTCGGTTGCATTAAGATATTTTAATTTTAAGTGAGATTTATGGCCAATTCGCGGGACCTCATAACCCGCGCAGGAACTATTGTGTTATTTGAATTTCGTACCAATTGCTACAGGAGCCATCTATTTGGTTCGCTTTTCGCTACCTTTTTTCCAAAACCTGGTAACTCGAAAAATTCATTTTCTACGAAAATCCTCTTCTGTTTATTAAGTTACTGTACCAGATGATTGAAAATTTGTTCAAATTTAAATTCAATATTTTAAGTTTATTAATACATGGGGGATTGTGTGTACATAAGTGTCCATGACATCTTGTTTTAACAAATCTAAATAAGGCACTCTGGAAATTATTTTAACTTTCGATTTTTTTAGCTAGATTTAAAGAGATTATTAAGACAAAAATAGTATAGAACTTAACAAAATTTAATTGAATATAAAAACGACACTTATTCAATAGCGAAGACGTAGCGCATATCATCAATCTACTCGAAGTGTTATTTTTTAGTTCAAGTAGTAGTTCATTTTGATTTTTGAACCGATCAAAACGTTGGAGTTACAATTACATTAGTTGCTCCTTCTAGTAAAATATTTAGGAGAGGCAATTATATTAGTTGCTCCTTCTAGTAAAATATTTAGGAGAGCCAATTACATTAGTTACTCCTTTTAGTAAAATATTTAGGAGAGGCAATTACAATAGTTTCTCCTTCCAGTAAAATATTTAGGATAGGCATTTTTCTTTGCCCATTCCCTGGTTCGTCCATCTCGGGGTCTAGTAAAGCTTTGATTTTTATGAAGATGGTTTTAGTAGTCCATAGTTTTTTTTATATTTTATTAATACAAAGAAATCCATAACAACCTCGAATTACATTTTCCAATTTTATTACGTTCCGATAAATTTTGTATTATCTTTATATAATAGACTTTGATTCGCGCCAAAACGTGTGTGCGGCCATTGCGACCATTTCCACTCTCTTTGTTCGACAATTTCCAGATTACCGGCTTCTTTCCAGTGTCGACCCAGCACCAAGCGCGGTGACTTGATGATTTGTTATTACCCTCATAGCTCAAGATGTCTTTTAGCGCCCCCCGTTGAGTTTTTTCGGTATCCGCCACTGGTTCTTTCTCCATTTCGAGTATGAATATTCCAAAAGGTTTCTTCCACATTTTAAATATGAGTGCTAACCATTACTCTTTTATTTGTGTTAATATTCCGTATATTATATTCAACATTTCGAAAAATACTTTATTCACGTAGACCACCTTAGTTATAAGCGAAAAACCGACTTTCTAGCTGACGACTTAGATAATACTTTTGTTCCTGTAATGAGCAACAAACACAAGGAGAACGCAGCTAGCCTTTAAGCACGCTAACGCAGGGTTGTGTACAAATTTCATTGGACAAGCCTTTACGCTGTAGGTTTTACGGAAAGGGGGAAGACAATTTTCGAATTTTCCCCTTCCAACGGCAGCAGGCGCTAAAGCGTCTAACCAATGAAAAGTGTACGCGAGAAAATGCACGACTTTTGACAGGTTGCGTTCTCCATGTGTGGGGTGCTGTGTTTGTTGCTCTTAGCTGTAATTGAGTCCAAAGACTATATATTGCGTACTAACAATCAACCTTGATAGCACTGGCCATGGCTTGTCCCAAATGGCGGTGCACATATTTTGACGAGAAATAAGGACTATAACGAGATAAAATTGAGATGTTGAAATGTTTTAAATGAAAATTAAACGCTCCAAACGCCTTTCCCTTCGCTGCGAGCTAACTGCTCGGCTTGCTCAAGGGCAGTCTGAACGCTTCCATAGATGGCGCCACTTCTCCGGTACACCTTTGCTAGACCGTGTCTAACCAGGACGACCGAGATATTTTCACCTCTGATGGACACGGACCCCAATTTCCTGCCGAACTGGTCCTGGCCGTAAGTGGTGACGTTGATCTGCTGATCCGAGATAAGTTGTCTAAGTTTGTTTCTCGCTTCAACTGCGAAAGGTTGGTTGCCCTGGAGCTCAGGGGTGTCAATTCCAATCAACCGAACCTTCACGCTGTATCCTTGTCTTAGCACCAACGTAAAAGTATCTCCATCGTAAACGTCGCCGACGCTACCTGATATTATTTCTATATCAGACATTGTAGTCGTTCTGTAAAAATGTATTACGAACAATTAATTTACTAGGCATCGCGATGTTTTTCTCTTAATAACCCTAAAAACCTCGTCTACATAGAAGAAAGTCTATACTTCAGCTGCTGAAGATGAGCTATTAGTTTATCCGCGGGTCAGATATAGGGCAGTGACGTAGCTGATGGTCCGCAGGGCCCAAAGCTCTCACCATAAAAATTGAAAAGGGGGGCCCCATTGAGATTTTGACGGTTGGCCTCTGAGTTATCAGCTACGCCACTGATACAGGGTGCTTCAATAATCAAGATTAAAACTTGTAATCATTATTTAATAGTTTTTCATCTTTCTACAGCCAAAGCTACAGCTTTAATTATGATTTAATCATATGAGGGTGTCCTAATAATCATGGTAGTCTCTCTTTCCTGGCAAAATGACTACCACATTACGTAGACGGTTTGCATCTGATATTTCAAAATAAGTACCTTTGGAAACGAAGCGATAGTTGTATTAGTCCATTTTTTAGGTTTGATTCACTTATTTATCGTTATTTCGCCAAAGAATGCCTTAGTTTTCACTGTAAAATCAATTTAATAGGCCTTGGTATTTCAGTAAAAATTAATTGGACGTTCATCGCCAAGTTCGTTCAGCTCGATAATTTTAAGGGTCATCAGGGCTTAGGCGGCCTTTAATGGGTGAGTACGTTTTTCTTGTACTGGAACTAACACTACAATTTGTACCCTAAATTGAACTACTCACCCATTGTTTTTTTTTATCTGATATCAAACTTACAAATAAAATTGACCAATGTTCTTTAATTTAATTTATAATTTTTTTTAATTCATTTATCATATCACAAAATAAACGTTACGTTTTCTTACGTAAGATAATGCTTTTTAAAAATATCGTTTTAGTACAAAAATATTTTATGTTAGTGTTTATAGTCTTTACTAATAAGACAATATTAAGGATGCTCAAATGCGCGATCTGTGGAAAATCTACCTTCAAAATGGTGATCTCGAGCTTACATTTGGCTTTCAGTAAACATTTAACACGCAAACTGATGCGAAACATAATTTTAAACTTACGCTACGTGCTATTTTTCTTAAATACGAAATTGAATATTAAGTACTTACGGTATAAACACAGCCTTTTCCGAATTAAAATATCAGAGCTGTTCTTCGAGGTAAACTTGAACGCAACGAGAGCGGAATGAATTGTACTTCTACAAAACCGACTCTTTGTTATCGTTATCAACAGCCGTTGCTGAAAAAATGCATATCCTTTTCTGTTTTTAATAATCGAAGTTCCTCTCTATAGCCGCGTTCACACTAGACACTTTGGAACCGTTTTTTAATGGTTTTGAAATATAAAATTGAACCTTTTCAGTGTCAACTGTACTAATAGCCGTACGATAAATACATTCGACAGCAAAATTTTACAATTTAAAAACGGTTCCAAAGTGTCTAGTGTGAACGCGGCTTATGACGAATGCATTCCGATAACTCGAAACGGATAAGCCTCGTTGCTACGCCTTTACTTACATTTTGTAATTATACTCCGTCATTTCTATACAAATCAGTTATTCGTACTCAAAGTAAACGTAGCCTTATACAGGGTGGTTTTCTTTGTTCGTACAAGTTATTTTTTACCAAAACTACTTAAGGGGGAAGACTGCAGTGGCCATTGTCGACTTTCGCGCTATTTCAAGTTGAACTCTTTTATTTGTGTATTTTAACTTATAAGATTAATATTTAAGTGTAGAACAGCCTCTTGTTTAGTGCTTAAAATAATCTTGACAATTTAAAATTTTAAAATCATTAAGTTATTACGTTTTATTTCGGACCCCGGGAGCTAAACAAGTTGGGCAAGCGCCCAAACTACCCTTTAGTTAGAACCTTATATCTCGTTAACTATTAATATTAGAATTATCAAAATTATTTTAAGCACTAGAGGAAAGTTCAGCCTAATAAGAAAAATATAATTAAATTATGTCATTTTTAAAACAGAAACGTTCAACTTGAACGAAAAAGAGGCTTTTACTGTATTCTTTCCCCTTAAGGTAGATATGTGAAATTTTTATGAATATGTAAATATACCGCGGGCCATTGATTGGTGAAATGTCATGGTTTTCTGAAAATATTTTCAAACTTTTAGAAAAATTATTTTTTTACCACTGAGTGCTTGATCAATTTTTTCAATTGAGAATTTGTATAGCATCATCTGATACCTACGAATACCTTTGGTTCGATTGAAAAAGACATATTTTTGATTGAAAAACAATACTTTTTTACAAGTTGCGCAAGCCAAATAAACTTAAAAGATATTGCAATTAAAGGTGTCACGGGAAAGGTGTCATGCGAGTCGACTGAAACCTCCAATTAAGGAATACCCACACTCAGAATAGTTTTCACGTTCAAAAACAATATTCGGGTTTTTTAAATACAATAATTTATTTCAAACACGCTAAATAATCGTTTACAAAGTGGGTTCTATAGCGGGGTCAAATCGGGAGACCTTGCAAGTCACAAAACTGAACCATTTCTTCCGATCCATCTGTGAGGAAACTCGTTGTTCCGGAATTCAGTGATAATGTGGTGGGGCGCCATCTTGCGAACACCAAATTTGGCGTCTTTCAGCCAAAGGAAGGTCGTCGATTGCATCTGTAAACTCGTTTCGTAAAAAACCCAAATAGTTCTGTCCGTTGAAATTTTGAGGCAAGAAAATCCTTTTCCAAGTCTTAGTCCAAGAGCCTATGACAAAATAAGCATGTGATAAGGTACACGATGGGTCAAGATATTTTTTAATTAGATTAGTGATTTGTAACAAAGAACTGTTTGTCTTACGGGTCAAAGTGGGGGCATTCCGGAAATACGAACCACGTGACGTCACTTCCGGTGACCTTGAAAATGGATATGACCTGATATTGGTATCATCCGATTGGTCTCAACGTGCTCTTACCAAATATCGCAAAAATAACCTTCAAATCTGAACCAAACGGCGTATAAGACTAAAAAAGTAATTTTGTCTTATACATGTAAATTTAGGAGGGGCTCAGAATTAGTTTTTTAGTCTTATACGCCTCTTGGTTCAGATTTGATCGTTAAATTAGCGATATTTGGTAAGAGCACGTTGAGACCAATCGAATGATACCAATATCAGGTCATATCTATTTTCAAGGTCAACGGAAGTGACGTCACGTGGTTCGTATTTTCGGAAAGCCCCCACTTTGACCCGTAAGACAAACAGTTCTTTGTTACAAATCACTAACCTAATTAAAAAATAACTTGACCTATCGTGTACCTTATCACATGCTTATTTTGTCATGGGCTCTTGGGCTATCTTTAAAGGCTAAAAAACGTTCGCCACCAAAATTAAGATGAGAGAGCTATGCTTTCGTAATAAAGTGCGCGACTATCGCTTTCCAGGATCAAACAAATTTATTTTGGCTTGCCCAACTTATCAATTTTTAAAATCACGTTTTTCAGTGATAAATAAGTCTTTTCGAATCAAAGGTATTGGTAGGTTTCAGATGATGTTCTACAAATTCTTAATTGACAAAATTGATCTAGCACCTAGTGGTAAATTTTTTCTTCTTCTAAAAGTGTGAAAATATTTTCCGAAAACGATGAAATTTCATTAATCAATGTCCCCCGGTGTATTTATTTTACCATAAAAATTTGAAATTTCTACCTTAAGTAATTTTCGTAAAAAATAACTTGTCTGAACAATAAAAACCATCCTGTATATAATTATATGTTACATATGATATAATTTACAAAACCATAAGTATTCCAATTAGTAAACGTTATCACTGAAATGGTTTCATACTTATTTCTTTACTTTTCAGCACAGAGTGTCTAAAATACGCGTTCTAATTTCCGGATTAGCGAACTGAACAATTAAAGTTAAGGCAGACTTTACCAAGACCACTTTACGAAGTTAAAACTGTTCTGTTTAGATTTATTTCCAGAATACTTGGACTTTAAAATACTTAATAGTCGCTTGATGACTTAGGCCTAAGGTGGTGCCTAGCTAATTATTATTATTATTATTATTATTATTATTATTATTATTATTATTATTATTATTATTATTATTATTATTATTATTATTATTCCATAAAAAAATTAAATGGTGAATTCCTTAAAAAAGTTAACGAAGAATGATATTCTTAAGCGAAGCGTGTTATAGGCTAAAATTCTAGACTTATGTCAAAACACCAAGGACGATAATATACTATTGATTTTAATTGCAAGTTCATCTTGGACGTGGGTCAGAGTGTCAGTTCTGTCAGGAAACTAGCATTAAATTAGCAGCAACAACTTATTCCTCTTATGTTACTTACAGCAAACACAAAAATATCCACAGGATATCTAACAACTATCAGGTTAGGATATTCGATATATCCATAGGATCCCCAAAAAATAAATAATTTGGATGTCCTGTGGATGCCCGAATGTCATAGCTTTAGACATCCGATTATCATCCATCTAATGTGGATTTGGAAGTTTGTGGGATAGCATATATGGATGGTCAACGGACGTTTTTAGGTCCAAATGTCCTCCAGCCAATGTTGTATGGATATCAGAGTATATGGATCGAGTTTTAGAACCACATATTTGAATATTATTTATGCTATAATAATTAAGGTAAGCCTTCTTCCGCACAAATAAGTTTCGAAACTTAAATGCACTGAGAAAAAAATCTTGTTAAATTTACAGGAAACTCTTGGACTCCGGTGATGTTATCTGATAATCCAAATTCGTAGGTGTAAATTTTACTGTCAATATATTTGTCAATTTAACAAGACCTTGCTTGTATTTTTAATTATAAATCCTGTTAATATAACAATCTAGATAATGTCAAATATACAGGTTGGCGGTAAAATTTATCTATTACCATTTATTAAAATTTCAACTATCTTGAAGTAGTTTTTACAAGAGGATCAGTAATACTAATGTGAACAGAAACTAATTTTTATGGTTCCCCATGTAAAATGTACATTAGGTATTATGGTCAAATTTACACGGTAAAATTATATTAATGACATTTACGCTTTATAAAATAGGTCTTGCGAAGGTATTTAAATTATCGTTGAAAAAGTTTTATACTGTCAATATATTTGTCGATTTAACAAAACCTTGCTTGTATTTTTAATTATAAATCCTGTTAATATAACAATCTAGATAATGTCAAATATACTGGTAGGCGGTAAAATTTATCAAATACCATATATTATAATTTAAAACAATATTCAAGTACTTTTTACGAGAGGATCAGTACAACTAATGAAATAAAATAATTTTACGGTTCCTCGCTTAAAATTTACACTGAAAAATTATAATAATAACATTTGGGCTAAACTAGTCGGGGTACCCGATAATTCCCAGGGAAATAAGCCTATTACAGAAAAAAAAGCAATTATTTCCCGGGGAAATAAGCCTATTACAGAAAAAAAGCAATTATTTCCCGGGGAAATAAGCCTATTACAGAAAAAAAGCAATTATTTCCCGGGGAAATACGCCTATTACAGAAAAAAAGCAATTATTTCCCGGGGAAATAAGCCTATTACAGAAAAAAGCAATTATTTCCCGGGGAAATACGCCTATTTCAGGTAAGGGCAGGCTTTCAAAGGGAAATATGGGTATTACCGAGATGTGCATTTATTTCCCGGGAAAATGCCTTTTAAAAATAAGTGCAGTTCTTTAAAGAACTACTGTATACACATAACGAATACGGTAGAAAAGCGCCACTGCCGAAACTCCGACCCGTTAAAAACGGTAATAGAAAGCTGTGATAACTCTCTCTGAGCATGGCAGCGTACCCTATATAACCAAATGATTAATGACAATGTTAACCAATTATACGTTGCTTACATAATAATTTAGTAAGCTTAGTGTCTATAGAAGAAGGCTTTTAAAAAATTGCTATAATTTAAGCGTTTTTCGTGTGTATGGCCAAAGAATGAAGAAACTCGGTCTTTTGGCTAAGACCAAAGTGTAGTATCTTTTATATATAATGATAGCCCAGTTACATAAACAAGAATTAATCGTTGAAAAAAAAAAGTAATAATCTGTCATAATATGCATTACAGAACTTATGTATAAGAAAAATTTAAGTTGTAATATTTAGTCTTTTGCTGTGTTAACTAAATACCCATACTGATGTAAACATTACTAGTAATTAATTGTAAGAAAAACGAATGCTCATTTTTTATTTACAGTAAGTAAAAGTTAAAAACCAATTACAACAGCTTGTTTTAAAAACTAAGGGATGGACTTGTAAAAACCACAATAATGATAGAGTAAAATATATAATATCAAAGGATATGTAGCCTATATTTGACATTATTGATTACTGTTTAAACTATTTTTTTCCTCGGTGTAATTTGTCGATTTAACACGAACTTGCTTGTACTTTTAAATATAAACCCTGTTAATATAACAATCTATATAATGTAAAATATACAGGTTGGCGGTAAAATTTATCAAATACCATTTATTAAAATTTTAAATTATCTTGAAGTAATTTTTACAAGAGGATCAGTAAAAATAATGTTGAAATAAAATAATTTTTACGTTTCCTCGCGTAAAATTTACACTGAAATTTTATATCATAAGGTTTTCTAAAAAATTTATAAGGAAGTACAAAACGTATTTTTTAAATCAAGTCTGAAAACCCCTATTTGAGAAAAACCAGTTTTAAGTTCGAAATCTAGCATAATATTATAACTAAAATTAATTAAAATAAAGGGAAAATATATATTGAAAATTTTGTACCAAGTCACCTTAATTTGAAAACCCTCGACGATTCTTATTTTGAAATTTTTTCAAAAGTTACGTATCTCGACTTACTTGACTCTTGCTCTTACACAATATTATTTATTTAAACCAATTTTAAGCAAATAAACTAATTATATTTAAATGGTTATATTTAAGTATATTTTTTCTTAATTAGAATTAAGATAAAATATACCTCAATATAACCATTTAAATTTAATTAGTTTATTTGCTTGAAATCGGTTTAAATAAATAATATTGTGCAATAATAAGCCAATGTGTTTTTATTAAAATAATAATATAATCTTATTATCACTATTTTAATAATAATATGAATATAAAAAAATACGTAATACCATGAAACTACACGCAATTTAAGGCCTACAGACCGTGGCGTACGAAAAAATTTGACCACCGCCCCCCACAAGATATCAAGATATTAATTTTTAATTCTGTGTATTATTATGTCTTTTTTCATTCTAAACATATGATTTACTTCCTGTTTATTTTGATGATTTTTGGTCAAAAACTTGCGAATTCATTGTAATGTGAATTCCTCCCTGTTACAAAAGGGATTTTTTTCTTGCAAAGAGTTCATAAATATTCATTCATTCATTCATACAGGGCCCTTTTATTTGTTATGAAGCATTTGCCCCCTTCCCCTCGAGCCTATTCAAAGCGTTTTCAATCGTTTCGATTTGCACGACCCCCCCCCCCCCTTGACCTTCTTATTTGTCATGGACCCCGGTCGCGGGCTCTGCGGGTCCTTAGTTACACCACTGTCTACAGACTTAATGTAAAATGAGCTCTACCGTGTAAAAATTTTTAAATATTTTTTAGTTGGTTTTTTAAAAAGTAATATACCCATTTTCCCAGTATTCAGTTAGTATAAAATACGTACTATGAGGTAATATTTAGTGTGAATATCTAAATAATGCTAGCCCAGTTACAAAAACAAGAATTATTCGTTGAAAAAAAAAGTAATAATCTGTAATAATGTATTACAGATCTTATGTAAAATCAAAATGAAAGTTGAAAAATTTAGTCTTTGGTTGTGTTAACTTAGTAACCATGCGCATGTAATAATTACTGGTAAATACATGAAAAAATACGAATGCTCATTTTTTATTTACAGTTAGTAAAAGTTAAAAACCAATTACAACTGCTTGTTTTAAGAAGTAAGGGATGGACTTGTAAAAAACCACATTAATGTGGAGTAAACTATATAATACGAAAGGATTTGTATATTTTATATTATCATAAGTTAATGATTAATCATTAACTTATGATATTATTGATTACTGTTGAAACAACTTTTTTTTTCTCAGTGTGATACCGAATTGATGATAAAAGGCTTAGGCCAGTATAAAATTTATAAAATAAAAAAGTTACACATTCCAAGATATTTTTCTTGAGCCAAAGTCTGTTAGTTAGGACTTCATTACAATTTACGAATTGATTTGTATTAAACATTCTTATATTTATGGATTGACACCAAGGATTCAACTCGTATAGGTAACTTTGACGCAGAAGACGAATTTATAACTACAGAGTTTATGGACATCAGCCAGTTGAAAAAGTTTTGAATGTTTAAATAGCTTAGAAATGTCTGAAATATAAATTTTAAAGATAAATCGCCCTAATGAAGACTTTTGGGGCTTCCGCATATTATGGCGTAGGACACTTTGGTGGTCTCACCATTGATATTTTTAAAATGTCTACCGTCCAGAAGATAGTCGTTGACCCAATGTGCACTTCCAGCAAGGTCGCAATGAGATAATTTGATTAAATTTCATTTAATTCAGCTTCGAGTGGAACACGCGATGAAAAGCCTTCGATAAGCCGATATAAATTGCATCGACTTGACTGCGAATTCTGGTAAAAATAATTTAAACCATTCGTAGAAATGTTTATTCATGACGTAATCAAAGACCATGGCTAGAGAGTTCATGGACGTTATTGGTCTATAGTTTAAGGGATCGACTTCAAATCCTTTCTTAAATATAGGCGGAATGACATTCATTAAGGTTGTACCAATATTTTATAGACAAGTTAAATACGTGGAGCAATGGTTTAATAAGCAGGCATGCACAACCTTTAAATAGTAAATAAGAAATTGAGTTTTAGCCCGATGCTGTCGTTCGTGGAACCTTCTTTATAGCATTCCATAAATTGGTTTCGGTGTTGTATAATTTAAAGAATTTATTCGGCAGTACTTCATGAGGTGTACTTGCGTCATAAATCGGATCGGAGCAGCGTTGCGAGAATTTCATCGAAATATTTAGGGCGTACTATAATTTTCACGGCGTACCATTATTTCGATAATTCCGCCTCAACGTACGATAATGTACGATAATTTTTTGATTTTTTTGAAAACCTAAAATTTACATTTATATATTAATTTATATAACTTTACTTAAAAATGAATGACATACATTTTCTGCCGAACGTGCTTCGTAGTCCTGAGTGTGAGTTTACTACTCCTAGCTGTTACGGCTGCTCTCCATGAGACTCCGACGGAGTGGACGTTGATAGGTATAATATATTAAATATATTAAGTTCAGTTAAAGGGGCTCCAAAGTTTGGTGGCAAAATGTGTGTAAAGTCAGTAAAGTGCGAAATTTACGTTTGACTCTGCCCGCCTCTGCCAAGGCTGAGTGAGGGGTTGGGGGGGGGGGTGAAAAGCATGCTCAATTGTCTTTTTTTTTGCCACCGAACTTTGGAGCCCCTTTAATAATGATAATAGGCATTTTGCTTATTTCTCAGAAATAAATTCTGTAATGCTTTCAAAAAATCATCTAAATTCAACGCATTTATGTATGAATTAAAATTTAGCCCCAAAAGAAATGGGCTATTTTAGAAAAGCAGTTAACAAATTCTAGGGTAATATCTTCGTTTATATTAATTAGTTGGCCATCTTTTAAACGGTTCAAGAACTATTTTTATTTACATACGAACTTCTTACTATAACGACCAACAGAATCGGATATTGAACGCACATTGAGCAGACCTTTTCACACGAGCCAACTTTTTAAATCAAAATGCTGAGTCAGCAAAAATGGATCAGTGATCCATTTTTTTCTCACGTACATTTTTGGTGGATCAACTCTTCGAACTTTTATTCACACGAACCAACTAGTTGACTCAACTCAAGTTGACTCATCTAGTTGGATCAAAAAGTTGGCTCGTGTGAAAAGGCCTTTACAAGGAGACGACCCG
Source organism: Leiobunum rupestre (assembly GCF_980474605.1). Classification (NCBI taxonomy): domain Eukaryota; kingdom Metazoa; phylum Arthropoda; class Arachnida; order Opiliones; family Sclerosomatidae; genus Leiobunum; species Leiobunum rupestre. Next base: position 25,357,510 of record NC_143393.1, on the reverse strand, counting down.
AGGTGAAAATCACCGATTTGGTTCAAACTCGGATATAGTGTACACCTCCATTCACCCTAAAAAACCTGCAAGGGAAAAGTTGCGACGGGCTTTCGTTTGGCCATGGCAACCGAAAACGTTTTTGACAACATGATTTGGGATTTTTCCATTGAAAATAACATGGGAATCTGAAGGATTTTAAGGGTTCCCCCCTGTGAAACCTTTTAAAAAATGAAATTTTTTGAAAATTTCAAAAACGTTAAAAAAAATTTAAATTCATTTTAAAAATTAAATTTAATCAAGTTTAAATGCAATTTGGTCAATTGGGGGACCCTTAAAATCCTTCAGATTCCCATTTTATTTTCAATGTAAATAATTCCAAATCATGTTGTCAAAAACGTTTTCGGTTGCCATGGGAAAACGAAAGCCCGTCGCAACTTTTCCCTCGCAGGTTTTTCAAGTTACATGGAGGTGTACATTATACCCGACTTTGAACAAAATCGGTGATTATCACCTCGGGTCGTCTCCTTGTTAGTTAGTCTCCGTTTGGAATAATTGTCTCAATTATACGCAGAAGCAACGCCCAGTAATTTCCTGTGGAAATAATACTATAAAAAATAAATAAAAATAATCCTTTTATTTGTTTATGCGAAAACCAAATGTGAAACTAGTGTTGCTTTTTCCCACTTTCTGGCAGTTGTTTGAGGTATATAAATATTTCTTTATGGCATTCTAAAAATTAAAGGTTACATTGACATCTGTATAGGCGTACAATGCCGTCTAATCATTTATATCAAAGTACTTGTAATTGGCGAAATGATCTCCTTTTACATATGAATATGTAGATGGAGTAATGTCGATGCGAGTATCTAGAGTGTCATGATACAAAAGGGCCGGGCTATATTTATTTTCCTATACAATTGGTAAACGGGGCTCCACGGTAGCTCTATTCTGATTGACAAAACACAGGCACATCCTAATTGCTTTGAAATTGCGATTAATTTGAACTAATTTCAAAAAAATTAGTAGTCAAAATTTATCAAAATGGGCTTTGGTGTAAAATCTACAGCTACCGTTGTCAAATGTTTCCCGTTCTACCCCGAGCAGATTGCAATGGCCCAAAAGCACTTTATCCCCAATATATTGATAAAGAATCTTTGAGATGGCGTCCCAGTTCCTTGTCCTTCATGGAGACTAGTTATATTTTAGAGCATGTACTTTGGGTCCTAATGAGTCAACAATGTCCTATGAACATGGCTCCTAAAATGCTTGGTTTCAGAGTTTTAGGCCCACAAAAACCGGGCCCCAAACCAACGAAATAGCTAGTTAAGTGAAGTTCAGTATTCTTCAGTCTTGTAAACTAAGTCTTGAAGATAACCCCAGAGGAAAAAGTCGCGTGGGTTTAAATTGGGGGAGAGCTCTTACGTCGTGGTTGAGGGTGGAGCGTATACCACATGCTCCTTCTCGTTTCTAAAGGCACGTCTTTGAGTAGCTCGGGTAAATTATCTTGCCGAAATTGAAAGTATACCTGACCATTTAACCTAGGCGGAAGGAAAAAAGGACCAACTAAATGGTCACCAACAATACCACACCAAACATTTAGGATAATCTACACTTGATGAGATCAAACAATAGACCCGTGGTGAGTGTTGTGCAAATTGAGTATACCATCACGGGACAAATTGGTTTCATCGGCTGCTAACAGAATACTCGAGAACTACTTTGTCAACAATCCACTGAGAAAAGTCAACTCGCCTAGGATAGTCCGCGTCGTTCAGAACTTGAACCTTTTGAAGGTGATACGGGTGAAATTGATGAGAAATGCAGAATTCACCAAACCATAACGTGCTTCACACCCATTTGTCTCCCAACTTGCCGGGTACTTGTTCCAGGATCGTTTTCGGCAATTGTAAGAACCTTCAGTAATTATTGTTTTAATACACTTTGGGAAATTAATATACTTAACTAATAGGTAAGACGAATCATATCGAATAACATGTTTTAATCAAAAACTAGTTAAATCAAATTGGTGTAAGTACCTGTTCCTCATGGTCTTATGGTAGGTTTTGCACTATCTCACGAGTTTGTCCTGGTTGAATTTGTCCGTGTTCTCTCAAGCGTCTGTCAGCAGTCGTAAATGTGCGTCGTCTGGTAAACGTCTTTGAGGGAACTGTACTTGGTACAATATTTGGGCTTCTACACTATTCCCCTGAGCCCGCCCGTACATTAGCTGCATATCCACGTACTTCGAATTAGTAAAAGGCGAAATACTTATCTTAAATTTGGATACAAAATAATGAATTGTCTGTAAATAGCACCCTAACTTTAATAGTAAATAACAAATTTTAAAGGTCAAATAACGAAATTGAAATTTATCCCCCTAACCTAACGTGTTCAATCAGAGGACATAAAGTTAGATGTCTCATAAGTACAGCTTAGGCAAAAATGTTTGGTGTTGTATTGTTATGTAATTATTTTCTTCCGCCTAGGCTAAATGGTCAGGCTTTACGCAAATCAAACTGTATTCAGTGTCATCAACAGTTTCCTTAAGCACTATCCCAGCATCCATCAAGGTAAATACTTTGAATTGGCATTCACCTCGTACAAGTTGCTTATTTCCAAATTTCTGACCATGCTTAACAATAACGATTAAACTCGATTTATTTAAATAATGGAACTTGCGCTTAGTAAAATTATTGTAGGATTTAGCACACTCCGGCTAAATCAATAATGCACTTTTGGCATTTGGTATATATTGTGATTATCGCTTCATCCTTAAAAAAACAAATGAATAATAAATGGAAACAATTGGATTCAAGGCAGAATACCGAACTTCACATTTCTGGCTATTTCGTTGTTTTGGGGCCCGGGTTTTTGTGGGCCTAAAACTCTGAAACCAAGCATTTTAGGACCCACATTCATAGGACATTTCTGACTCATTACGACCCAAAGAACATGCTATAAATTTTTGACATACTTATCCGTAACACTATGTATATTTCCAAGAAGCAGCAGAGTGCCACTAGAAAGATTTAGCTCAAGTAAGATTGCTTAGAAATCAGATTCGGGGATATGTCACCTTGTACATCTGATATAATCAGCTAAGCTAATACCCAAGGCACCACCTTTGACCTAAGTCATCGAGCGATTTTTGACGTTGGTGGAAAGCCCTTCATGCCACGCGAGCCAAAAGCTCCCTACATTAACTATTACCGTTAACTTCGCATGGTGGTTAAAGCGCAACCTGCAAAGACCTAGCAGGTTAGGCAAAAACTCTACTTCGGAGTGCTTGGAAGTAAATTGAAAAATCAAATGAAATTACGTTGCTGTAAAATTCATTAGATTTCGTATATATTCCACGTACGTAAAATATATTTATTGCGTAATTCATTATGTTTCGCAGCTGACTGAGAAGTTCACTTCTCCTCATTTACAGGCGTAGAATTTGAACTTTCATTTTCATTTGTTGGACATATTTTTGTTGGTCATTGAAAATTATCGGGGTTTGATAGGCTTTCAAATTCTTTAGTATCAGGAGTAACGAAAAATGAAGCGTAGCCGTTATATTTTGTGCTTAGCCTAATGCACTGAACAGTTTTTAAGTGCCATCCTCTATTGTTAATTAATGATAGTTCAAAATACGAGGTATAGAAGAGACTTTTTATGCCAGTATACACATTTTCCTAATTTTTTTATAGGGTTAATGGAGTTGTTACTAATGTTACGGTTTCCGTTAGAAAGTTGCAAAACATTTCCCTTAAAGGATTTACTAAGTCGTTTTTTGTAGAGGTTGCTGTAGCATTTGAGAGCAAGTGGCTTTTCGGTACATGTATTCCGTTATATTCCATATCAGTCTCAAAAATGAGATCAGTCCCCCTAGCCGTCACTCCTTTTCTGGAGTTTCTTCTACGGAGGTTATCTAAGTCTGTATTTAATTAATACTAGATTTCAACGTGATAATATGATTCAATCCCCTTTCACCCAATATAGTTGCTCTAGATCTTATATCTCGAAATCCCCTGTCACCAAAAATGCCTCATTTCCGCCCAATGACATTTTACTCAAAACAACATAAAAATTATTGGATTGATTTCCTAATTAGTCTAATTTAGAAATCAAATTTCATGCTTTAAAGGAGAAATGTCACCACCCTAAAATTGGTTAAAAACCATTTAAATGGATAGAGGACGTCCGAAAATGGTTATACAAAAAATTTCACGTTAATATTGCCAGTATTTCATTTATTATTAGCAACCAAATTACGTGTTTTATCCCCCCGACTACAGAATCTCAGAGCCGCTTGGTTGAACCTACCCGCAGCGCCATTTCGTGAACGAAATATTTTTCCCTGGTTTTATCGTTTTTCGGTCGGAACTGTCGTCTGCTACGACATTCTCCTTAACCTAGTTATATTGGTAGATTGTAGTTAATCGTGTTTTTAATACGCCTTACACGCCGCCCTTTCTCAAATTTTTGCCGCTTCATTCTTTTGGCGCTGCACGTACGTTCAACCGCGATTTCTGAAATTTTTGAAGCCGTTTGATGTAGGTTGCGGAAAAAGTAACGTATTTTTTAAATCGTTTTCCAATAACTATAAAATTTCAGGGACATAATTATTAATATATTTTCTATCTTTCTGTAAAAAACCTCGTAAATTTTGGTTTTGGTGACAGTTCTCCTTTAAAGGTATTCTCCTGGGGTTTTACTACTCGCTTCTAGTTGAGAGCGTAATTCTTTACGCATTTGGCACGGTGTGAAGTCGTATCATCGAGTCGATTTCCAGTTCAAGTCCCTATTCTACGTTCTTTACAAATATTATAAGATGTATTCAGTGAGCTCTTCGTGAGCCGTCCTGTTACAAAAGGGTCTCTTTCAGGTAAACACGTCCATTGCTTGATAAAAACACTAAAAGCCGTCCTGTAATCCCAAGCAGATAATTTGACTACTATACAGGGTGTCTCAATTTGCTCGATCATGGTTTTTTTCTCAAAAATTCTTTATTGCAGTCTTATTAAATTTTTAGGGTATGTTTGTTAGGTATGGAAGGCAATGGTTTCTAAATTTCAGAAAAATCCAACATATAATACTCGAAACGAGAAATGTTAATACATTAAGAACGCATAAAGGCATTTGCCAAAGACATGTTACATACTTAGTCCCGAAAATATATAACAAACTAAACAATGATATAAAATTGTGTAACTCATTAAATACATTAAAACTATATAAAATTGTACAATAGGTGGGTTTTTTCGCCTGTCCGAGGACAAAAAGTGTAAACTTTTTACCCTTAAACGTTTTATTCGCCTGTTCTCGGGGTAAGATTTACCCTGTCCCGAATTTTGTTCGCTTGTCCCAGAGCTCAGAGGTTACACTTTTTACTCCTCCTCGAAAGGAAGTGTAGAGGGAGTAATCTAGCTAACATAGAAAATTCGTAGACCTGCTTAAATTTCGTTTCACGAAAACATGACTGGTTTTGAACATCTTCAAAGTTAAATAAAGTTAAATGCTATTTAATGACTTTAAAAGTCACTTGTTGACTTAGGCCTCAGGTGGTGCCTTGGGCATTAGCCTAGCTGATTATTATTATTATTAAATAAATTAGAAAAATGAGTCATATATTGATGACCTCACCACCGGTCGCCATATTAACACCAAACTACGGTTGCTACGACAAATAAATAACCTTTAACCTTTAACTACTCCCTTCTTACTCCAACTCGTTTTTTTTCGTCAAGGTAGAATTCGAGTAAAATGACGTCATAGGGCTACACTTTTTAACCTGCTCAAAAAACCCAGAACAGGCGGGGGGGGGGGAAACACGGTTAATTGATGTTGGCATGGAAAATTTATGTAAAATGTTAGAATCTTAACATTTGTGTCTTCAGAGATATTGTCTAATTCATTTATGTTTTATTTGTATAACATTTGTATAGTGTAAGAGAATCCCACCCACGCACAAGCAATATTGCTTATGTGGAACTGGGATGATGTATGATATAAAATTTCTGTATATATTAAGACATCAAAAAATTAATATTAATGTTAATAATATTTCGCGGTTTTGGGAAAATTTATTTTTTCACCGGTAGGTGTCACACAAAATGTTTCAATAGAAAAGTTGTAGAGCATAGTCGAAAATTTAAAAATAAATATGGTTCGGTCGGAAATGACCAATTTTTACACTGAGTTTGAAGGTCGTGGAAAAAACAAGTTGTACTAGTAGCCAATAGCCTTTAATGTAGGCAATCTTAAACAAGCACAACATTCGAGTTTCGCGTTTTTTGCTCGAAGACCTATTGGTACGAGTTTTAGTAAGTTTTTTTAATTTCTTCAAATTTGTTTAGGATTTAGCTATATTATCCCTTTTAATTATGGACTAATCTACTTTTTCGCGTATTTTATCATCCTTCTCACAGTCCATAGGTGGTTTCTACTAACACAACATTCATGTACATTTATTATAGGGAACTTATGCTTTCAGCTATGTTCTGAATATTCGAATCTGCAAAAAGTAACGTCCAACAGCGCGTCTTCCATTTCGACGTGGTTACAACTTACGAGTAAGATCCCAAAACGAAGATTTGTAGACCACAAATTGCGCTTCAAACGTAGAATGTCAATTTTCCATTTAGTATTTAAAGCGTTCACATTTTAAAATTAAATAATTCTCTCAGCTTGGACGTTTTTTGTCAAGTATGCCTCTTTAGACTTGAGATCAGCGCGCTCATGTGTTAGAGTTTTTACAGAGAAGGTCGTCGTAACGCTACCATAGTAAGTCAGTTATTTAGACGACGATTTCCCAATTGTAGGCCAAGTCATACGACGGTTCTTAGAGGGGTCCGCGACTTCTACAACTGGGGTAAAATCAATCCGAGGTCCTGGTTTTCAGGATATCGACATGGAAAACACTGAAGAATTTCGGTTTATTTCTTCCCGTAACAATTTTAATTTTAGGAGAGCGTTTGATTTTAGCGAATCGGACTGAAACAATCCACTAAACTATCGTTTGATCGAATTGGTGAAATAACTAGTGAAACAGAGTCTATTTAAAACCGAGAAATATCGCTTTATTTTTTAGGACTTTTATTTTTTACAAGATGAACGCTTTGGCGTCCGAAAAGTCAATGCTTTAGTTTTCTCCGATTTACATTACAAGGGCTTGTCGAACTCGAAAACGTGTACGAATACATCATTAACGACAGAAAAACAAGTTTAAAAATACAAAATACTTTTTAAGAAAACCTTTAATTTTTATCTTTTTGACATTTAGTTTTGAAACTTTTAATTCTTATTTTTAACATTCCACATAGTTTTAACAGTTTCTTAATCCTTATCCTCGAGCGAGCGTCAGGACTACCAGCTATGACTTGGGGTTGGATCGAAACTACATTTGGAGAACACTCAACCGACACCATTTTCATCCTTAAAACTCCACCAAACACTCCCGACTTGACGAATACAGCCTGTTTAGCCTCATGGCTGACGAACACCGGGATATTCACGCGCAACTACTGATGTCCACCGAGTGCTCGTTCGGAAGAGATGGGCCATTCAAACGTCAGAACAACCACATGTGGGACTACGAAAATCTACACTGGGGATTCCCCCACCGCCATAAAGTGCAGTTTCGCTTAATGTGTGGGCTGGTCTGTTAGGTTAGAGGTCGAGGATGGTTAACTTTTATTCAATAGATAAAGCTCTCAAAATTATTCGTAAAATGTTTTGATCAAGTAATTTATATTTCTGTATTATCCGATTAATATTTTGATAAAATTGTAAAATTAATCGCAAAAACGACGTTATTTTCGATAAAAAGCTCAAATTTTCCGAATAATACATGTTTTTTAATCATTTTTCGAAATATTAACCGGCAAATTTCTTTGTTTACATTTTTTCCCGAAAAAAATCAATTTAAACATGGCTAATGATTAACCGTCCCCGACCTCTATGTTAGGTGACAGACGTATTAGCCCGTTCTTCCCGCCAAACGGACGAAACTACTTGGAGTTCCTTCAAAACAAAATATCCAACAAGTTGGATGACATTCCTCTAGCCGAGTACAGACGTATCTGGTTCCAGCAAGATGAGGCGCCAGCACACCAACATCGTGATGTGGTTGCGTATCTAACCGAGGAGTTTCCTGGAAGATGGATCGGGAAAAAAGGTCCTGTTCGTTGGCCCACAAGGTCCCCGGATCTAACACCGCTCGACTTTTTCCTTTGCGGTTTCATAAATGAATACATTTACCAAACACCTGTGACGAGCGTTGAAGTTTTAAGACAAAGAATCATCGAAGCATGTCGTCGCGTCACTCGAGAAATAATTCGGGGTGCATTTCAAAATATGCAACACCGTGCATATTTGTGCTTTGCGTCAGAATGCGGAATTTTTGAAAACATTTTGTAAAAGTCATTAATAAACATTTGTCACTTTGGCTAATTATCACTTTTTTTATTTTCTAAAATGTATAACTGAAAAGCACACATTTCCTACAATTCGTTAAAGGCTATTGACTCTTAGTACAACTTTTTTTTTTCACTTCCTCTAAACTCAGTGAAAAATAGGTCTTTTTAGACCGAAACAGACTATACTCTAAAACGTTTCCATTGAAACATTTTGCGTGACACCTACCGGTTAATTTTCCAAAACCGCGAAATATCGTAATATTTTTCTGAAATTTACAAACCACAGCCTTCCATACCTAACAAATAAACACTTTTGAGAAAAAAGTCCTGATCGAGCAAATTGAAACACCCTGTATACTTCTGTTTCTTGGCGGGGTGAGCGGTCTCGTGTGGCCCATACACCCCTGGAATAATGGTTATAAAAAGCAGTATCCCATTCAAACTATAAGGTTTCAAGCTATGACCTCCTATTTGAAAAAAAAAGAGTTCAATACAGTCAAAAAAGCCACGCTGCAAAAACGAAAATAGGTACTTTTCAACAGATCATGTTTTGGTGTCCCAATCGAAAACCTATATATAAAAGCAGAAAGGGTGGAGACATTTCCAATCAATTGATGTATCATTTACTCTTTATCCTTATCGCTTGAGGAGTTCATTAGAGTACCGAGAAATGAGAAATATGAGCACTGCCTAATGTTGGGCTTACGAGGGTCGCTAATGCTCTATCGATTGACGTCTCATTTACTAATTTAACCGTAACAGTTGGAAAGTTAAGCCCCGAACAGAGCTAAAGGGAGCTTATGACCCATTTCTGGACCCCCAATCGCTGAAATTAATATTGCTATGCTATCGATGATCGGCCAAGCGTTATCATTAACCATTTTTAATCTCAACGGTTTGAAAAGTTATTTCAAGCACGACAGCGGCTATCTACCATGTGAAAATAGTGCATACAAATCCCTATGTGCTTGTGTTTAAAACCAGTAAAAGTAAAGAAGCAGAAATTAATTGTAGTTGGTGGTGCCATCTATGACCTATCCTTGAAACGATAATCTATCTTTTATTAAAATAAAATTTAAAATAAAAATAAGCTTAACATTTTGCAATAAACTCAAATTTTAAAACAACGATGATTATTGCACAATGGTAAAATCAATTAAGATGGCCTAGATAAACCGAAACTATAGTCGGTTAGTTATTTTAATTGATTTTACCATTGTGCAATAACCACCATTGTTTTTTTTAAATATATTTTATTATTTTATTCAGAATTAGCCATAATAACTTAAGTTAACATTTTTTCATAGATCAAAACAATTTATATAAAAACTATTGAAATTAATTGTGGCCTCACCAAGAAGCTACAAACGTAAACTATGCACCCGAAATTGGTTATAATGCAACAGTAGTCAATATGCACTTTGAAACATCATATTTACGTGCGTCTTTAGTCTGTAAAGTTGAAACCTGGTCGTTGCCTGGGAAATGGTCCAGATACGAGAGAACCTAGTGCTAGTGGCCGTAAATTGTAGAACTAAAATGCCAGAAAATATTTCTGCATTAGAGGTCGGGGATGGTTAACTTTTATTCAAAATTATTCGTAAAACGTTTTGATCAAGTAATTTATATTTCTGTATTATCCGATTAATATTTTGATAAATTGGTAAAATTAATCGGAAAAACGACGTTTTTTTCGATAAAAAGCTCAAATTTTACGAATAATGAATGTTTTTTAATCATTTTCCGAAATATTAACCGGTAAATTTCTTTGTTTACATTTATTTCCCGAAAAAATCAATTAAAACATGGATAATGATTAACTGTCCCAGACTTCCGGGAGTAGTGGCTCACTCCTGTAATCCCAGGCGTCCGGGAGGCAGAGTGAGGACGACTACCAATCCGCCACGGGTGTCCTCACCCGGCCTGTCCCCACGTATCCCCTCGTTGGCGTGGCCGTTACATATATCTCACCCTGATTAATCAGTTATTGTGTGTGTGCTGGTGTCTAAGGCCTCGGGTCGACACCGATGTTTGTGTATCTCAAAAAAAATAAAAAAAAACCGTCCCCGACCTCTATCTGCATGGACCTTTATAATAACGAAGGTCACAATAAAATCAAAGGAATTAATAGAATGACACTGTTGTACCTTGGATATGAACCGCGAAAGGTCTATCTACCCATCCGCACTCTAAAAACTAAGGGTTTAAATTTAAACCATTAATGTGTCTAAACGTTTTGTCCAAAATCCAATCCATCGAAGGATTTCATTAAAACCATTCTAAATTTAATTGGTTTAGTTCTAAACCATTTATATTTCCAGATAATTTAACATTTATTTATTTGGTTTAATTTTAAACCATTACTGTAGCAATATAAAACGATTTATATCATATTAGAGTTTAATAATGGCTTGTATATAAACCATTTTAAATATATTTATATGCTACGGCAAATACCACAAATGTTTAAAGTTAAACTCTTACTATACTGCCGGGAGACCTTTTCTGCCCTTCCAATAGCAGCTTAATGGTTTGAAGTTAAACTCTTACTATACTGCCGGGGGACCTTTACTGCGCTTCTAGTGGCATCTTAATGGTTGGTGTTTAAACTCTTACTATACTGGCGGGGGAACTTTACTGCGCTTTTGAAAACACAGTAATGGCTGTTCTGTTAGCATTATTTACCAGAAAACATATAGTAGATTGTACCCTAATTATAATGTTTTAATCACCCTGTACACATTTACGTACGAAAAAAAAGCCTCAGAAAGGAAAAACATAAAAATTTACTTGTTATATTATATTACTTTTGATAATACAGTATCCATACACTTAAATTTGTAACGCTTGTGGCATAACTATACAGTTTTCGTTTACTTATCTGTGTCAAAACCATACAGTTTTCGTTTACTTATCTGTGTCATAACCATATAGTTTTCGTTTACTTATCTGTGTCATAACCATACAGTTTTCGTTTACTTATCTGTGTCTAAACCATATAGTTTTCGTTTACTTATCTGTGTCATAACCATATAGTTTTCGTTTACTTATCTTTGTCATAACCATACAGTTATCGTATACTTATTGTTGTTATGTTACTTTTGGTAATACGATACCATATGCACAGCCTTCAAACCAACCATTACCTACTTAGAAATATACTTTTTGTAACGCCTGTGGCATAAGCATACAGTTTTCGTATATATAAGCCGGTACACATTCCCAGGGCCCGTACAACCAAAGGGTCCCAGGTTTGAGCCTTTCCCTCATCAATGGGAAAGAGTTATGTGTTACCTCTGGTCATACGTTGAAAGTGACTCATAATGTTTCGATAAGTGCCGCACTTACTTGTTATTTCTGGTCATACTTAATGGTCATACTTTCAATGAAATTCAAATATTCCAGCATGCGTAAAAAATCCACGTTTAACGCGAAATGGCTAATTATTTAACTTTTTTTTCTACGCGAGGCGCCACAAACAGGCGAAGTTTGTCCAATGCCGACCTTATTTATAATTTCATTTTTCTCTCGATGGTTTCAGCAGCACAGTAAGGGTTACCCAATAGTGGAAGAATAGTTTAGCTTCCCACCATTATACAGTGTTAATAGCACAATAATGGTTTATTTCTAATATAGTAGGAGTTTAACTATAAACCATTATGGTGTTTTCAACTTTATAGTAAAGGTTCCCCGCTGTTATATTAAAGGCTTACTTTTAAATCAGTATAGTGCTTTCAACAGCACAGTAAGGGTTACCCAATATTGGAAGAATAGTTTAGCTTCCCACCATTATGATGATTTAAATAGCACAATAATGGTTTATTTCAAATATAATAGGAGTTTAACTATAAACCATTATGGTGTTTTCAACTTAATAGTAAAGGTTTCCTGCTAGTATATTAAAGGCTTAATTTTAAACTAATATAGTGCTTTCAGCAGCACACTAAAGGCTTTTTAACTATATTTATGGTTTAGAACCAGTACATGTAGCAAGTAATCCATTTATTGTTTAAAGTTGGTTAAATTATTTACAAACCATTATACATCCATAATTTTCGCCATTAATGGTATACAATTTCCATTTAAATCAATTATATGCCATATTTAAACCTGTAATTTTTAAAGTACAGATTATTCCGTCTTTTTAATAAATTTATGCGATACAGTCTGTCTCGAGTTCCCCCTTTAATCGTTGATTCATAAACGGTTCAATTCCATTACTCGATTATATATGAACCTCCTTCCTCTTTCATAATACTCATCAGTGTCGGCGAAATTAAACCAATTAGGGGGGAAATTGTGCCCTTTTGTTCTAACTCTAATACCGTATTTTCACGCATATAGCCCGCCTACTCAGATAGCCCGCATACGAATATGACCCGCGGCTTTCCTGTTTCAAAAAGTAACTTAAATAAGCCGCTTACTAATATAACCCGCGTTTTTTTGATCCACCATTATCGTAAGAAAAGGAGAGTGTTACGCTGACTCGATTACTAATTAGCTGTAGTTGAAAAGGCAAATCAAACCAGCAGCAGAGCAACTGCTAGGAAATCTTCGGTCGACGAAAAATGTGTGATACCATTTAAAAAGTATGTCTGAACTAACGGCAAACACACGTTTACTCCAACGACGATCTACCTAAATATTTTTGTATATGTATTTTTTTACCTATATAAGATACTCCTTTACATACTAAAATAGAAAATATTTAAAATGGTGCGGGTTATATGGGTGAAAATACGCAGTCTGCGCAAGTGACTTAGCGAAATAGGCCGGATAAAAAGTTGATTTGGATTAATTTTTTTCCGATGATGGTTTTGGGTACCTTACGATCCTCTGCGAACATACAAACCTAAACAATACTGTAAATAAATTTAAATTTTATGTGTTTTAAATATGAATGACTGTACCTTCGTCCGAGCTCGGACACTGACGATGACTCGTGAGTTAATTTGAGGTGGTGTATGTTGTCATCGCTACCTTATTTTCAAACCAGGTATCTCAAAAAAATTGGTTTGAGTAAAATACAATGTCAACTAACGCGTTCCCTGCCTTATTTCTAAAATCTAGGATATTATCAAATTTGGTTTTGATTGAAAATCCGATAGATTGTTTTACCAGGGTTTTGGGTGATATAAATATTAGAGATTATATTTTCTTTAACAGGGGATAAGAATGATTCGATATGAAAATCAACCTTCAAGTTAGTAGAAGGAAAACAAGACGCTATTATCAGTAACAAACAATTGTTGTAAATTGAATAAGAATCTTTGGCACTTTTACGATTAATTTTATTTCATTTCACCTTATATGTTAAAGGCTAATATTAAAATTATACATCAAGAAGAAATTAACTTCGTAACTAACATTTAAAATTCACATCAAAAAATTAAAAACAAAAATTTAAAAATCCTGAATAAAAACGAATCAGCTAAAAATATATTGGATGGAAACTATCCACCTTACGCGCACAGGTAGGACACTTGCGTTTCTTGGTAAGTGCATGGCTAATACACGAATAACAGAACAAATGACCACACGGTGTCGAGACAATCTGATCATTCGCGTTCACGATGGTTTCATAAACGGAACAGCAGAAATGGCACTTAATGACGGGTTGGCGACTTCCGACACCGTCTACGGACTTTTGACGCTTTCCCTGCCAGAGTACGTTCACGGAAGAATCCAAATTCTCTTGGTTCCGAGATATTGGTGCTAATTCTGAAGAATGATCCCTGAACGATTTATTTCTCTTCCTCGGGGTCGATTTGGTTCTTGCGGAAGTAGTAGAGGAGGCGCCGGAAATCGAGATTCGTGACCGATGACCGCTGGCTTGAGGGAGCCGTGGTCCTGGAGCAGCCACGTTGCCATGTTCGTTCGAACGTTGCTTCTTACTGGACCTATGTTAATTTAAACGTTAACTACAGTAATTCGTAACTTGTTCGAGCGAACTGGGCTACTCGGATATAGCATAGTTCGGCCTCGAATCTGTGACCGCGACAACCGTCGTTAGTTTCACACAGAAGGCTTTAAACTTCATAATATAGTTTTCGAACAACGGAACAAGACGTAGACCACCCGCTAGAAATTTGTTGATAACCGTTGCATAACCGGTTACCATTTTATGTAAGTTGTATTCAAGCCTAATATTACAAATTTGTCATATAAGTTCCATCTAAATTCCACCCCCTGACCTAGCTAGACCTAATACAATTACATAAAAGTTAAAAAGAAATTGGAAGCTCTACCTCTTTGGTATCGGTTTTAACGAAGCCGCTGCAGTCTGTTCATGCGTTGACCAGAAGCCGATAAGTTCTTCAACGCGCCTCTTTTTACCCGACCTATTTCGGGAATTTCGTTTCATGGCAGTGATTAGTTTAAAATTTTAATTGAAGTCTCACCTCGGTGGCTCAGATGAAATTGTCGCAGCTTGTTCACTAGTATTTTCCATTATATTAAGATTTGAAAAGGCGGACTAAAGAAAGTTATTACGAAGAAGGTTGATACGATGAATATGCTCTCCTAATGCAGCGGTTTTTGCTTATATACTATAGATGGCTTAAAATAGCTGTATTTTTTACTTTTATTTACAAATTGATTTTTCAACTGGTCTTTTTGCGCAATAAGGTGAGGTAATGACTTATTCTAAAAAATAACTTCCCGCAACGTAAATGACCGTTAGTCGCGCCAGCTATCAATTAAAAACGTTTTATTTTCGATTTAGATCGAAGAAGGTCACTAATTAAAAATGCTGTCGGTACTAGTGGCGTCGTCCTGTAATCCCAAGCGCCCCGGATTCAGATAATGTGGACGGGCTTGTGAAGACGACCACCATTCCCCCAACGGTTGAAGGGGAAGGGCTCCGGCAGGTGGATCTATATTAGCCATTTTAGTTTCCATAGCGCCAAGTAGCAACGGAAGCGAAAACCTCGTAAATTGTAGTGTTTTGGGGCCAGCTTTGGAGTGTATTTTCCTAGATGTTTAATTGGTCCGTGCAGTGGCATTGTTTTTGTTTCATCGCTCCAAAAAGAGCGAAAATAGAGGAGCAATTATTTTAACGCTCAAAAAAGAGCGAAAAAAGCGGAGCGCTTATTTTAACGCTCAAAAAAGAGCGAAAAAAGCGGAGCGCTTATTTTAAAGCTCAAAAAAGAGCGAAAAAAGCGGAGCGCTTATTTTAACGCTCAAAAAAGAGCGAAAAAAGCGGAGCGCTTATTTTAAAGCTCAAAAAAGAGCGAAAAAAGCGGAGCGCTTATTTTAACGCTCAAAAAAGAGCGAAAAAAGCGGAGCGCTTATTTTAACGCTCAAAAAAGAGCGAAAAGAGAGTGGCGCTTATTTTAACATTAAAAAAGAGCGAAAAGAGAGGAGTGCTTATTTTAACGCTAAAAAAAGCGAAAAGAGAGGAGCGCCAATTTCAGCGCTCAAAATAACCCTGTTTTTGGTAAATTGATGCCTTTGAAAAAGGGGAGAGTAATAAGAGACGACCGGGTCAATCTGCCATAATGCCAAACGGTGAAAATATAAATTGTAGGATAACGTAGGGTACGCGAAAAACAAAACTATATATGGACGTAACTAAACAACCAAACATTTTAAATTGGTTTTCGACAGTAATAAAATAACGGGCATAATTTTCTAATCGACTAAATATTATGCTTACTATAGTAGCATGATTTAATAAATTTATAATAAAATGTATTACACTTATAGATAAGGCAAATATTATTTTGAAATAACAAAGAAATTAAGAAATTATGTTAGCTTACTTTTCATTCGATTTCAATCCAGATTCCAGAAGAATTTAATGTCGTCTGCTAATAAAATCCGCATGCTGCGGTGACCGCAGTGTGGTCCCGCGGAAGCTGCGTGGCTTCACCAAGTAGAGCAACTATAATTTAAATTTCTTTTGCTGTTCTTTTAAAAATTAATTTAAAATTATTTTTAAAAATAATTACAGCCAAACTTTTTAATTATTTAATTTTTGTACCACTAAAAAGTTAGATGTATGGTAGCTCTGATAACTACCAATTATTTCTTTTGTAAGTTGGGCCAAATCCTAGATAAATTTCCTAATTTACGGATATTTTGCTTTTGATTATGAGCAAATGGGAAAGCGGAAATAAACCACGATTAATCTCACATTTTTATTTTTAAACGCAAACCTATATTTTTTAAAAACAAAAAATTAGTTTTTTTGGCTTAATCGGTAACATTCGGGTTTTCTATAGAAACATTTGAGATTTTTATTTGCAATTAAACTTTTCTACAGAAAGAATCCTAATTGTTTATAGAAATTTATATCTATATATAAAAACTGATGTTTGTTGTTGTTACCTTCTATGCACGCCCAAGATTATTGTCCGATTCGCACGAAATTTGGCCTGTGGCATTGTGGCCCCCGTCAGGTTTTAGGGGCGTCCTGAGATTGCTAACCTTCGTAGTGTTTGATCACGGGACCAATAACCGGTGACCGCAAGACCGAAACCCCGGACCTCGCTCTGTCAAGAGACGCTGGCATTTAGGCGCTGTCACGAAGGAGACACGGAAGTTTATATCTCTCTGTTTGTCTCACTTAGCTGCTGCATGGCACGACCTTCGACCCTTTTCACTTGCGTTCGTCAGTGGCGACGGAACGGGAGGGGGGATACTTGATCCCTTCCCAAAAAATCGGGTGGGGATATTCATAATTAATAGGTTTAACAAATCACTAAATGCTTTTATGCGTTGGAAATACTCTGGGACTTTAACCTATTCATTTGGGTTTTCTATAGAAACATTTGGTATTCTTTTATTGACAATTAATTTTTTCCATAGAAATAATCCTGTAATTTTATAGAAAAACCAAAATTCCTTCTATAGAAAAAAATAATTTTTTATTAAAAATACCAATTATCTCTGAAAAAAACCAATAAATTTTCTATAGAAAAGCTATAGATAATCCTATTTGTTTTATATAAAATCATAATGTTTTTTCTATATAAAATATATAGGAAATTCTGGATAATATATTTTATGTTCATAGAAAATTGACCCAAATTTCTATATAATGTTTGTAGATAATTCCATTTTCATATCTATAGAATTTCTCTAGATTTTTTTCAAAAATAAGAAAGACTTTATTGGTGTAAATGGCAGCGGAGGCCTTCACACCATGTACAAATTGTACATCATACAGAATTAGACAACAAATTTAAAGTATATACAAACAGTGATGGGGAGAGAAATAAACAAACCAAAAACAAAACTATTGGACCCGGTAAAGTTATCGAATGCCAAAGGCGCGGAGCAGAGTACACACGTCCGAAATAATCGGTAGTACACCTCGAGAAAAGGCCATACGGAGACCCGATACAGAATGGAGAAAGTCACCTGCAGTAAGCGACGCCAAAAACGAATGGTTGGGACCTCTAGCCGCCCGACATTCAAAAAGAATGTGGTGAAGCGTCTCTATTGCCGCGCACTGTCCGGATCGACACACCAAAGACGTTCCCAAGCGAAAACGGAAAAGCACCGCGGCAGTTGGAAGCCGGTCACAGTTAACACGTGCTACTAACGAGTCTTGCCAACGTGGCAACCGAAGACCCGCGATACAGTCCCGTGACGGATCAGTCTTGTACCACCCGACGCCCCGAGCCGAAACAAAGTGGTTCTATGAAACCTGCCAAGAGTCCGTAAACAGAACCGAAACCCGTGCTTTAAGGTAGCTTTTGGTCGATAGCCGCTACTATGGCACATTTGTCCGCCATCTCGTTCCCCGGGATACCGGCATGAGCGGGCACCACAATAGTTTAACACGCCCGGGGTAACCGTGACAGAGGCTCCGGAAACGTAGCACTTGAGGGTCAGGGCCGTCTCCCAAAGTCATATCCAAGGCCGATTGTTGTGTGTCGGAGCATACGACAATGTTCCCGAGACCTTCACTGCGAGCGAAGGCCACCGCCTGATTAATGGTAAAGAGCTCCACCGTGTTAATCGGGTGGCCCGGATCCACAACGAACGGACGAGTGACATCGCGATCAGGAATGTAGAAGCTGGCACCGGCGCAGCTGGAGACGTCCTGGAGGGAGCCGTCGGTATATATGACCACGGAATCGCCGGCCATTGCATGTAGTTCGAAAAAGAAGAGCTGGTGCAACTCGACATCCGAGAACTCGGACTTTGAGGAGCTCAGCCAGTGACAGTTGACGTCCGCCTGGACAGGGGTCCAAGAAGAAGGGGGAATCAGGCTGGGAGAAGGAACCAAATCATGAAGCCAGTCAATATTAAGAGTGACAAGTTGACGCCAGTATTTGAGGATCGTCGGAGTAATATGTAGCGTCCAGAGGTGTTCAAAGTGACTGAGGGTGGCCACTGAGCCAGTTATGTAGCGCCTGTAGTAGTCGGGAGCATCGGCGGCGGCGGCCAGGTTGGCAAACTGCATACCCAGCAGATCTCTACGGTGGGAAACGCCGCTTCAGCTTCCATTAACTGAATACTCGTCGACTTGGGAACACCCAAGATGGGTGACAGCCGCGGAGTTATAGACGATGCTAGAATAATCGATCCGGGAGCGAATAAGCTGCAAATACAACACCTTGAGGGCGCGGCGAGAGGCTCCCCAGTATGTACCAGAAACTGCGCGCAACAAATTTAGCCGTTGCATGGACGATCGATATAAGGTGTCAATGTGGGTGCGCCAGGTCAGTTTAAGATCGAGGGTAACACTGAGGTAGACAAATTGTTCCACCCTAGCCAAGGCTGAGGTCCCGAGTGAAAAGTAGATATCATCGTAAAAGGCCGCGCTTCGTTTGCGGGAGAAGACCATGTATTTGCACTTAGACGGTTGAAAAGTTAGGCCCCATTCGCTACAATACTCCACCATATTGTCAAGTGCAATCTGTAAGTGCTCCTGCAGAGTGACGGCATGAAGACCAGTGACCCAGAGCGCCAGATCATCGGCATGCTCACCGTGTAAAACGCACACTGGGCAAGAGTCCGTGATGGCCCCGAGAATGACGTTGAAAAGCGATGGGCTAAGTGAACTCCCCTGCGGTTCACCTCGCGTGACCTCGAAAGTGTCCGAGACCGACTCCCCAACTCTAGAAAAAGTTTGTAAGGGTATTTATTGTAAAACAGATGGCGCTATAGTTGCCTTATGAAATAGGGTTAAAAAAGCGTCACTTTTGAATTTTCACCGCGAAAACGAAAAAAAACAATCACAATCTGAACTTCAATTTAAATTTAACCATTTAATAGATTTTTTTGGGGAAAAAATGTAAACAAAAAAATTTACCGGTTAATATTTCGGAAAATGATTAAAAAATATGTATTATTCGTAAAATTTGAGCTTTTTATCGAAAAAAACGTCGTTTTTCCGATTAACTTTACAAAATTATCAAAAAATTAATCGGATAATACAGAAATATAAATTACTTGATCAAAACGTTTTACGAATAATTTTGAGAGCTTTATCTATTGAATAAAAGTTAACCATACCCGACCTCTAACATGGGGTAGCAGAAATAAATATGAATTATTAAAACGTCCCCCACTATCGACGTAATAGCGTTATAACCAAGCGGTCAATTTACTCAAATTTACCAAGTTCAAAGATATTCGAAATAAACCTTAATTATACTATTATTATTATAAGTGTTCTATAGAAGAGTGAAGTAATTTAAACAGCGGCAGTTATAGCAGAATAATTTTTGATGACCTACACTAACCCTAATATAACAGTAGTTATAAGGTCCGCTTCTGCCATATTTAAATTACCTGATCTCCAACTCGACACCGTCAAATTCATTACAATTGTACGAATTATGCAATTGTATGTGTTCTATTGAATAGTGAAATAATAATAATATAATTTTTATTTTTATTTTCGTTTCGATATAATGGCGTTATAACCAGGCCTCGCATGCCATATTTAAGTAAATTTTACTCAAATTTGACACGGACAAATTTATTGCAATTACCCTTAATTAAACGAAAATACGTGGTGAAATAATTTATGTGGGGCTGCTATAGCGGAAAATGGCGATATCAACCTTGAAAAAGTACGCTTCTTCCATATGTAAAATTACTCAAATTAGACACGGTTAGTACCTCCTGACTAAAATTGCACAGTTTTATTCAATTTACTTTTAATTAATAATAATAATAATAATCAGCTAGGCTAATACCCAAGGCACCACCTTAGGCCCAAGTCATCAAGCGACTTTTAAAGCCATTAATTCAGGTGGGCCACCTGAGGTGGCCCAGGTTACAATCCGTTGGAGGGTGGTGGCAAGCTCTTCATGCCACGCGAGCCAACAGCTCCCTACACTAACTAATACCGTTAATTAGAGGTCGGCGGAACAAATAAATTTCAATTAATCATTAAAATTAGTATTATTTGATTTATACGAATAAATTATACGATTAAACAACGATTTACATGCAAAATTAATCATTTTTTTCGAATATTTCTGAATAATTCTCTGTTATGGATAAATATAAACAATCGTATAATTTCTTATTCAAATGCCGACCTCTACCGTTAATAATAATATATTATTAATAATTAACAGTGCGTTAAATTATCGTTGGCGATGATGCGGAGTAAATACTGCTAGGGCAGATATTTTCGGTGCAAATCAGGTAAATTACTACATTCACAAGTTATTTTTTATAGAAAACCAATTTTACGCCAGATTGTATGATGTACCTATAGTCCCAATTAATTGGTAACAGTTGATCTTAATTATTATCTTCTCATTTCAATTTGGCGGGTTCAGTTTTGGTGGGTTTCCCATAATTAAATTTACAAATTTACAGAAATACTTCTTTAGAGTTCCATAACGTTTTAGTCTGAAGTTGTCTGAATTTCTGAGTTCAATCTGAGGGTGTCATCGAACGTTAACGACCAAAAAACTAAAACTTGATCTTCCATTAAAGTTAATAAAAAACACATCTTAAACAAAAACTGTTAAATTGCGTTAAATTTGTTAAATTTGTGAGGGTTTAGCTTTTTTGCCCCCTTATTATGATGGACTTTTCTTCCTTTTCGCGTAATTTAGTCTTACATTAATATAAGAATTAAACGACAAAACTGGTAAAAAAGACCGTATATTTAATAAAAATAAATCGCAGTACTTCGGCAAAATATGCCTTCAAGGCGGTACAAGATTCAAATCTTGTACCGCCTTGAAGGCATATTTTGCCGAAGTACTGCGATTTATTTTTATTAAATATACGGTCTTTTTTACCAGTTTTGTCGTTTAATTCTTATATATTGACCGTTGGTGGCCTCCTACTTTTGCTTACATTAATATAGTTGTTAAAGAATAGCTTCTTTCATTGGTGAAAAACGTGAATATTTGTTTTTATAATAATTGTGATATTATTTTGTATTTCAAAACATTTGTAAAATAGAGTAATAACCTGTCAAAATGTCTGATATGCAGTAATAGCTTCTATAACTGTCAAAATATGTTTTTAATAATAAAAGTTATAATATTTTGAAATTCAAAACATTGTAAAATGGAATGACTAATAACCTGTCCAAATGTTTCACATGCAAGAAATTAAATTTTTTTTATAAACTAACATTTTCTTGTTTGTTCCTAGTATTTAAATTGTACATTTGTCTTATTTTGAATCGAATCTATGTTTGAAGATTGAAATAGCAAGTAATTTAGATAAATGAACCCATTTCAAAAACCAAATGAAATGTAAATTATCAGGTTAATTTTACAATATCTCTCTATAGAGAAGATTGTTTGTCTCTCTTCATTGTTGGACAGCTTGTTTCGCGTGCTGGATGGTTCGTTTAGTACGTGTGTGTGATTGTAGCTTTTCGTTACTGAAGTAGCTTTGGGAAACTGATATAAATCTGCTCGCTTAGAGCTGTATTTGGTATCTTTAGAGTGGAACTCAGGAAGAGCGTACAATTTCACTAGTGTATTCAGAATTATCTAGCGAAGAGAATACTTTGAAGGGATATATTAGTTATTTCTTTATATTAGCTATTTCTTTATATTAGCTATTTCGTTATATTAGTTTTTTCTTTATATTAGTTATTTCTTTTTATTAGTTATTTCTTTTTATTATTTAGAAGATCAAATAATTTAAAATAACCAACATCAAAGCCTCGCGGCCTTAAAGCCATTTCGTACAAAACAATGAGGGGGTAGCTTTTTTTAAAACAATTTGCAATTTACGAAGTTGATTATGTTAACTTACAGTCCTTATTGTTAGATAGTCCTACCTTTTAATACCTTAAATTACACGAAAAAAGTCCTACCTTTTAATACCTTAAATTACACGAAAAAAACAAAAAAGCCCATCTAATTTGAAGAGAGAAAATTAAACTTAATTAAGAAGCGAAAACACACCTTTAAGATGATTAAAAAATAATTGATTCTTAAGAAAACATCCAACGGTAATAACTTCGATCAAATGGCATTCTGCCTTGATAAAAAGCAATCATTTCGAAATTGATGGAGCATAAATAAACCAAAATTCTTGGGTACAGTACCGTAGCTAGGATATATGTTCAGGAAAGCACGTTATTGAAAACTTGTCCAGTTTTGATCATTCATTTCGCGGGTGCGCGTACGTAAAATTTCATACAAAGAAGATATGTTCAAGTGGTTTTTTTTTGTAAATGAGATTTCGAAATCTAAAACGAATATTATTCATAAAGTTTCTAATTTTTCATAAACTTAATAATTTTTTTGCTGCAGGGTATGTTAAATGTCCCGAAATAGATTTAGTTTGATAAATATGAAAATATTCACGTTCCAAATGCTACTTTCATTTCCAAAATAATATTTTTTTTTAATATAAATTTAGAAAAGGGTTGTAAATAGCCATGAACAACACCCGAGTGATCCTTAGGTACTCAATGAATAACGTAAGTCATTTTGAAATTCCAGTTCCTTCCCACGTCATTTACGGCTTTATTGATATTTAATGGGAGAAAAAACGTTTAAGAAAATTGTGGGTAGTAATTGAAGAAGTTTTAGTTAAATTCTAAATGCATATTTCACAGAAGTTACCATTTTATTGGATGTAGTGTATACCATGTGCGCATTTTATGTTTTTCTACGAAGTTTGTGGTTTCTTAGCCTTAAATTTCCAGTTTTAAAGTTAATTTAATTAAGGATAGGTTACCATAATATCAGAGTAACAGTTATAATATCTTTTTTTAACATATTTACAAAGTGGTGTCGGCCCGAGGCCTTAGACACCAACAGTTATAATATCGAACATTTCATTTGGCTTTCCGTTGCTACGCAACGTGTATTAAATTTTTTATGTTAGCTTCTCTTTTTTTTATATAGTTAGTCGTGAGCCAGATTCCCTGCGCGGTACTGATGAGCTCCAAAAAGGCGAAATCGGTCTTCCGCTGGAAATTCTGGCTATTTTAATTCCTTTTTAATTTGATTTTGACTTTGGTCCGAGTTTCGCATTTCAATTTTATTATCGAAGACCTATTGGTCCGAGTATTTCGTAAGTTTTATCATTACTTTTAATTTGTTAGGTAAAGCATTTTTGACTCCTTTTTATTATGGACTTTTCTACCTTTACTCGTAATTTAACTACTATAATATCATATCGTTTGTTTTCTGCTTGGAAGAATTACTTTAAATATTAATTGTTTGCCACTGAAAGTTCAGAATTGCTCTTACAAGGAGAGTACCCGAGGTATTTATTGCCCATTTTGTTCCATGTCGGGCGTAATTTAGACCTATATGAGATATGAAATGTTGGGATTTTCTCGGTTTCACAGGTAACTTTAGACTACGAATTATTATTTTTTTAATTTGGAAAATCACGAAATAGGTAATTTGGACCACATTTAGGTAAATTTCATCAAGTGTGGGTAAATTTGAACATTTTTGGCGAAATTTTGTAAAACGTTTTCGGAAAAATAAGTCAAAAATCATATTTTGGTTTTAGGTGGTCAAAAACATTTTCGGTTGCCATGGAAAATAAAATGGGTAGTACAACATCTCCTTTTTTGAAATTTCATATCTCTAAATTACGCCCGACTTTGAAAAAAATTGGCAATAAACACCTCGAGTACTCTCCTTGTTAGTTTTAGTCATTCGATCAGAGTTCCAATTAAAATAGGGTCCTTTACCTACATAGCAGCGACGCTATTATGCAATGACAAGTATTTTCCTCTTATTAAAAAGTTCACTTGAAAAATACGTTCTTCTCAAAGTGAAATTTATTTATCGTCCACAAATTCCATCCCCAGTTTCATTGTTTTCTAAGAAATTAACCCAGATATAAAATTTGGTACTAGAAAACATTTTTATATCGCTTCGTATAACTTCAATGTTTATTTGAACTTTATATTTCAATATTTTATAGTACCATTCTTATATCATTTTAATAGTTCTTTTTATAAAATAACCTTGGCCATCTTGTTGAAATGTTGCCTCCCCGCTTCAGCTGTGGAACCGTTTTCTCTCCCACTAAAGAGCTTATGAACTCATTCTTAGGCATTGGCTGAACTATTCCAGGGCAACATTTCAACAAGTTGGGCAAGCGTAAAGACATTTTATAAAATCAACTATTTCTTAACTCATTTTAGGCCACCGCCAAATGCTGCTCCCGAAGTATAGAGACAAACAAGTTTGAACCGTATTATGCATCTGTCCCTAATGCAATTCAGTATATTCTACACAATTTACCAAATACCAGGTGATTATTTTATAAAATATAAGTAGAATAAATCATTAAACAGACATTTAATATAAGGCGTGTGCTAAGTTAAGAAAATCTTATAATTTTAAGAACCAGGTCTTATAAGGAAATATACGTACTTAGGAACACTTAATAATATGAAAATCTATCATACCCTTTCATCATAAAATATTTTAAAACTCAGGACTACATTTGATTCAGAAAATTTGAATGAGCAATTATGTATATTTGAATGAAACATAATTCATTTAATATAATGTATACACTCTACTCAATTCAGGACCAAACTTTATTACGAATCTTTCAAGGGTGCTAATATATTTAATTATTTTAAACAAATTTAAATAATTTGCTACTACGAGTAGCAAATTTAAATAATTTTCCAAAGCACAAGCGGTTTTATTTCCAGTTTTAAAAACGTGTTGCTTTATTTATAATAGAATGCATTGGCACTTTTATACACATTTTCCTAAAGGCTTTTCGTCAGTGAAAGGATCATTTAACCCGCTACGTCACGCTTATTTGTCAAGTTCGAAGCGCCATCTGCTGAATGTTTTGCAAAAATCATTAGAAAATTTTGATTTTAAAACAATGGCTGCATTCAACAACCGTAAAATAATCCGATACTTCGGATCGCATTACCGTTCGATCAGATTGCTAATCTAGACGTAAATGGTTGCTAAACGCCAAAATGCTCAAAACCCGTTTCAAATGAATCAATCAAAATGGCTCTGCGGTCGAGATTTTCGCCTATTTTAGGGGCAATTTCACCAGTTTTTGCCGGTCCTATAGTCAATTTTCGCCGCCGTTTTCGCCTAAATTTCCCCTCATAGATTTACCTTAATTTCCTTTATTGTTACTGCATATATTTTTTATCTTTATTTTCAATCTTAGATTCAGGCAATATATTTATTTTTACAAAAGCTAACTATTTTAGATAAAGTTTATCTCTGCCAAAAACATTTAATGGGTTGCCATTTTGGGCACAGTAGGGGGATTACAGAGACGATGCTTTTTTAGTTTTTCTGACTTAAAATATTTACGCCGCAAATTTTGCCGCTTTCAATGGTTTTCGCCTTTTCGCCGGTTTAAAATTTCTGGTGCTCACCAAAACAGTTTTCGCCGAAAACGCCCCTTTTCGCCGCAAAGTGGAAACACTGCTGCCAACAGAAATCTTCTACACGTGTGCGGGTGATCTCTATGATACGTATCGGAAAGATCTGCTCGTAGAACAGGTTAATTTGATAGATTTCCGATACCTATCTTGAAGTCACAACCCGAAGAAGCAAATCTCGTTCAACAACTGTGACGGTTTTTCTGACGCATTATCGGGAATGAATCGGAAGGTTGTTGAACTCAGACAATATTTATTTACATGTTGCTATCTAGATTTAAAAAAATAGAATTAATCCTATAAATTTACTCATGTCTGTAGTAACTAACTGAAGAAGGTCGGGTCCTATTCGCATTATTCTCGAAATCAAGTCGCAATATTATTTCAAATCGATTCGCATGGAAAAATTAAGAAATTGTAGCTATTTGGTAGAGCAGGTCAAAACCGGAGCTGATAAACGAGCATTGACAGAAGCTACTGCCAGAGAACTTTTGTGCGAAAGTTATCGTAGAAAAAGCCACGCAAAGTCGAGAAGGCAACTACTGCCAATCTGGTCCAAGCGATTAATAAACTGGTTTTGGACCAGTGGACGTGCGCTATTTCCAAGACTGCTGCCAATATCAAAGTTATTACTTTTGCTACATATAAAAGCCACAGTCACACTAGAGCTTAAAACCCAGTTCTAGTTCGTTTGAATGCCAGTTTGAATAACAAAATTGAGAGAAACTGGCAAACGTGGCTTTAGTTTATTTCTGGAATAGATATAATATAAACAATGGTGTTATTAAAATCATTAGCAATGCGTGATACAATACGATAATATAAAGTTTATTTAACATTGGAGGAACAAACACAAGAAGAACGCAACCCGTCAAAAGTCGTGCATTTTCTTCTGTGCGGTTTTCATTCGTTTGATGCTCTAGCACCCGCTGCCGTCGGAAGGGGAAAGTTCTGAAATTGTCTTCCCCCTTTCCGTAAAGGCTCGTCCAATGAAATTTGTACACAACACTGCGTTAGCGTGTTTAAAGGCTAGCTGTATTCTCCTTGTGTTTGTTGCTCCTAGATTTAACTAAAGTCTTATTTTAACACCTTCTATGACTACTCAAATGGTTTTATTGCCTGTTCTTTAAAACAGGCAATAAGGGAAGGTGTTAAAGAGGGGAAAATGTAAACTTTTATTTTAAATATCTTATTTTGGTGTGTTTTTTGACGATTTTTTTTACTTAATGTATCTACAAGCAAACAGCATACATAAATTTTAAGCTATTGAATGAGCTATTTTACTTGTTTTAATGGTTAAATACTATATTTTTACTTTACCTACAGTGTAAGAATCGTATAAAAATATAATGTTACTAATTTTTTTAATTTTTGCAGACTTCAGTTTATTAGTCAGAATGATATTTTATCTAAATTAAATAAAAGAACTTTTAGTTACAAAAACGGAAGAATTTTAAAACGTGCCATAAATGCCAATGTAAGTTTTCATGAATACGCCAGTTTTTAATTTGTATGATAATTTCGAAAGTGTAAAGCAAGTGATATTTCATAAGTAACATAATTGGGTTCGTTCAACCACCTCTGATTAACACCATTTGAGTAAACACAATCTTCTGATGTGTTAAGTTCATCTGGCATATTAAATTTAAAACAAATTTCAAATATCCCTGAACACTAATTTAATACGCGCATTTTAGCAATAGAAGAGGAATATATACGAAAACGAACGCTTTTCCAACCCCCATCTACATTAAGAACCATATTTCAATCACCCTGTCCTAAAAATAGCGTACTAACTTAAGAGTAATTTTGCCATAAAGATAAACGATTACAGCACTTTATAAAACACCTTGTCCATTAATTAGATATAATTTATTAATAACCCTGTGCCCTATCCGATTTCAGTCTTTGGCGGCCTACTGAAAATATCGCCAAAGCTGTAATGAAACCTAACCGATTTCAGATTTTGTCCATTTTTTGTTATCTCGGCGCGTCGCCGATGGTTTATAATATTTTTTATCAGGGCTACCAGATTTTCCTTTGATATCAGTCTCGTTGCAGCTTAAACAAAAATAAAGTTCTTTATAACATTTCAATTGTTTCTTTGGTAGTGCAAATTTAAGACAGTTTATTTCCTAGGCCTTTACGCGAACGTCTTCAACTCCTTGAAAAGGGATTGCTAAAACGTTTTACAATAACCGAAATTTCATATAAATACCGCGCCACGCTACCTCTGACAAATAAAGTCGGCGCACGCCGATCACTTCGCCGCCGATGGAAAATCAACGGATCGCCGGCGTCGGTCAAAATTTTGCGGCGGCGGGGTTTACTGGAAAATACCGCCAAAGCTTTGATGAAAACTAACCGATTTCACACTTTGTCCGCCTATGGGAAAATAACCCCCAAACTCCAATACGTGGAAAACGTTAATAATACGAGAAATCAAAAATAGGCCTTGGACGAAATTTAAAATGAACATTGCTCGAGATTTAGGTTCAAATCGCTGAAATGGATATAAATTTTAAAAAGGTGGGGGCCTTTTATATCGATTGCTACATCATTTACTCTTATAACTCCATCAGTCGAAGAGTTCAGTAGAAGAATGCCGAAATAATTGAAATGGGTGCTATTAAAGTTATGGACACCCTGTCCCTAAAATCAATATTGTACTATTGAGGATCTGATATTTTCTGTCGATTGGCATATCATTGACCCTTCTAGACCTAATTGTTGAAGAGTTATATAAGATTCGGCGGCTGCTACCGGGTACATGATCTTAGTACACCCATCGACAAATGTCGATGGTACACCCAAGTCCATTTACAGATGTAACCAAGGGAAATTAAATCTGCGAGCCGCTTACTCGCTTTTACGTACGAAAATCCGGGGCATTGAGAAAAAGTTTTGAAATTCGCAAATTCAATTGAATTTTCAAATTTTTTACATGGATTTGTATTGTTGAATTTGTTTCGAGAATTTTGTTGAGTTTCGAAGTTTTTTTCTTGAATTTTGTGAATTCATGGATATATTCGATCGTTTTGTGGTTTGGGGAGTTTTTCTGTCATTTTTGAGGAGTTGTTAAAAAAATCATTGCCGGATGAGCCAAATAAATAGCATAAATTAAATGATCGTTCACCTTAAATTATCCGTCCAATCGCGGTTTACTCCTTCTAATCGCGAATGACTTGGGCACTCTTCTCAAATAAACAACACTTATTTAAATTGTCTGAAGAGAAGACAAATCAGATGCTTGCAAAACACCACTTTGCTTCGAAACGGGTGAAAAACGAAGCAAGGTCGAACGCTAGCGGGAAAAACACAAAACCGCCCAGGTGTCCGCACGCGAACAACCCAACAAAGCAAACTGCTTTGAACCAACAATAAGCTGGCTAAAAACTAACTTAATTATCTTTCACGTTTGAATTTAAGTATTGTTTAATCACAATTATAAGTCAAAGTACCACGTTAAATCTAATAAAGTAAAATTCCCCCCTTGAAAGTTAATATTCGGCCCCAGATTAAACTTTTATAAGGTTAAATTCGGAATATTTTAAATTTCAAGATAACTTTGATAATAAGAAATACTTGGTTAATTATGGATCAAGTTTAGCTAAGGGCTTATGTGTAATAATAGAAATAGGGTCATCATTAAAATTTATTAAAAAAATGTAACAACTCAGATTAAGGTTAAGCTGTGAATAGGTTTATTAGTTAGATTAGAAGGATAAAAATTAATAGTTAACATGTGGCATATTTCCAAGACAAAACAATATTTGATAACAAAACATAATTGCTATACATTATGAAATTGGGGACCAATGTGCACAAGGTAAAATCGGAATATTGGCTGGTTATACCCCAAAATAAATCGTACGGCAAACAGTTACTAATTGCGGGTGCCAGCTGTTGATCTGACGGCAATTAGCAAGTCCATTCGTGCTTGGTTTTAAAGGCTTAACGAGGCAGCGAGTTCAAATAGTTTTTCGCTATCGCGTCTTCTAAGTTCTAGTCAATTATTCAGTCAGGAAGAAACTGGTGAACATCGTTCGTCCAGCGCACAGAGAGAACGCCCGTTTCAACGTCTCATTCGAATGTCTGGGTTCTTTCATTGTGAAACATTTCGGGGAAAAACCAGTTGAATTCGGCTCTATTGGTCAGCCCTTATTGGTCAGCAACTGTTTCTCCACGTTGCGTAACTCTCCTTTCATTGTATCCACTTTACCGCCGGACTCTTCGCAGTAGCGGCCCCAGCAAGTTTTTCTGGTGGTGCGAGATCTCATTGTGGCGCCGTCTTGCGGGCAAAAGTTATTGGCCCCGTCGTCCCGATCCCGTTTTTCGGCGCCCCCACCTATGACGGCGCCTGGTGCGGTCGCACCGTTCGTACCGCCCTAGGGCCGGTGCTGACTCGTCGCGAGGGGGTGGAATAACCACCCAGAGGGTATTTCCGAGACAGAATAATTTTAGGGTTCCAGGAATATAATAATAGTGCCAAAAGTAAATAGAACTAATAAGTAGTTATAAAGTAAAAGGGTACCAAAATTGTTTCATATTTTATGACCTATTTGTTACTACGCCCTCTCTCAATAAGCTTTTAGCTAGGGGTCGCTAGAGCGGTGGGCGCCCGAGTTTTGAACTACTAGTTTATGGCTCTTGTTTTACAAGCACACAGAGATGGTGCCTGATACCCAGAAAAAGAGAAGGGGGATTGTAACTGGCAATTAATACCGACTCTTTCTTCCTTTCATATTTTTTCGTTGCCCAATAACCCGACTCACTCTCCTTCTCAGTAGGGCTCCCGAAGCAGCCCCTTTTAGTTTTATAACAGCGGTTGAATTAACACAGAAAAGTATTGAGGTTTGCCGACTTTACCCATTGCTATTTTTGAATTTATGTTCACCCGGAATGGGTGAAAAGTGTTTTATTTTATGGCGGTCACCTCTTCTAAAAAAGGCACCCTCCAACAACTCGTTCCTGAAAGTTAAATTCGCCAACCCCTATATTGATATTTCTTCGATATAGTCCTTCTCTTATTTGGCTTCTTCATATTTATTGGAAACTTCCGAGATCCGACACGGAAAACGCGTAAAAAGTTGAAATTTTTGGAGGCCCGTCCGGGATACTTTGTAGAATTAATAATGAGTAAACTACGTTTTTAGACTTGTTTACCAGAAGGGAAACTCGTCTCACTAAATCCAAGCAGATTTTTGTTAATTTGAATGCACTATTGTAGCACCGGTTTATCGAATGTTATTTTCATTTTTTAAGTCCTCTATGTCATTAAAACTTTATGTATCTTTATGATATTTAATAGATTATAGATACTGCACCAATCTTTTATGGTCGAGATGTCATTGAATCAAACGTACATCGTATCGCGCCATGTCACTTTGGAAGTCACGAACTGATAACTGCGGTTAAAGAAGGAATGGATCATGGCCAACGTCAGTGTTCAATTCTAGGATTTTATTGGGAAGTTTGGATGGCAATTTCTTTAGTCTTGTTAATATTATCCTTCATCCCTCGCAAAAAAACCGGAAAATCAATATCGTTTACGAGATATTTTTTGAGCTTTCTAGATAACATATGCTTTTACTCTTTGCCTGCTTTATTTCAAAACGGTTAGTATTTTGGAGGGATTTTTAATATACATGTGTAATACCTCACATTTGTTGGAGAAGTGGTCGTTGTTATGCCACTAAAAAGCCCTTTTATAGATATGCTCTCAATATTTGCAGATGAAGTTAAATATTTCTTTATACTTAAGGGTGTTCAAAATTATTTAAGTATATATTGCTTTAATGCTTGGGAATCTTACGCTTCGAATTAAAGAAATTTCCCATTAACGAGAAAGTTATAAATGATTTATTGAGGGTTTGATACTGGCTGACATAGTGCGCCGATAGATGAACGTTATTGGTGGGATAAAATCTTTGTGGTGTCAGGCATACTGTTGATAATCTAAATATGTTTCTACTTAAGATAATTTGAATCCTGATGAGGTAATCAGATATCTTTATTTTATAAATTCTTAGTATAGGTATTGACATTTTGTTGAAACACTCTGACGACACGTTTCAATAAATTTCTTATGCTTAAACTCGCAGTAGCTAATTTGGAAGATTTTGCACTGAGTTTTGATTATTCTTTAACGTTAAACTTCAATTTTAATATCGAATAACTTTTAAATAAATAAAACTTTATTTGAAAAGTTTGAAGATTATACATCGAGTTTAAATAAAAATATTATAAAATAAAGAGAAAGGAGACTTAAAATAGATTCACAATTAGTGATTAAATAAGATCAATTTAAATTTTGAATCAGAACATGGAGACTAGTTCTATCAAATAACAAAAGGTTCTTTGTATTTTATGGAAAATTTGCTAAAACCTCAAGGTTGCTACGTTTCTATTTCACGAGGGATCATTTTGACTATGTCGCTTTTGGCTATTTCGATTTTAAAAAAAGCCTATTTTGGGAATATTAAAGCTATTTTGGTAGTAAAACGAGGATCTTTCGTTGACACAGTCGAAGATTTTTTGAATAGAAAGGATTTGATTTTACATTACAACAAAAATTCGCCAACGTCAAAAATATTACTTGTAAGTATTGGTTTCCGATAATTTTCTTTGAAAACAACAAAATTTTGCTTAAATTACTTTTTAATGAGCCGAATGAAGTGGATATTAAACTTGTTATATATTTGTTTCGTTTTGCATTAGAATTAATTTAAAATAATGAACCTACGCGTTTCTTTGTAAAGAAATTTAACAGTAAATATTTAATTTGAAAAGTTCTTTAAAAAGACCGAAAATTATCAACATATATAATAAATAAATATAACTAATTATCAGACGAGAGGTGAAAATACCTATTCCCTAGCAACATCAATACGGCTTCTGTTTTGAAGTCATTGTCGTAAAAAAATTTAAAAAAAGTTGAATGAAAAATAAAAGACGGTTATTACACACTCGCAGAGTTAATGATGACATTATTTTTTTAGAAGAATCAGGGAAAAGAACTCGGTTCTCTCAAAAATGTGGCTGCAAACCGAATGGAATCATTTGCCTACGACGGTGAAAACGTCACGTCTGCCATGACATCCATCGCGAGTGGACGTGGGGTTCTTTTAAGCTTCACGCGGAGTAGAAACAAATTCTTGAAATCCGTGAAATATGAGTTGCAAAACTTCCGTTCTTCACTATATATTGGACACGCAAAATACGAATACGAGTACAGATTTATTCCCTTCAATAATAAATTGGGAAAGGAACTGTTGCAACGAATCGATTACTTGTAAGTAGAGTAATTAAACTGCGGACATGGTCAAAATATTCGATATGAATAGAATTTAATAGTAAAAACGTCTAGCGAGGCACTGTGTCACAATGAGGCAAAAATCAAAAAAATTCGTTTGTGGTCGGTTTTTAAAGTTAAGTGATTGTAAACGGTGGCATGAAAAGCTTTCCGCTAGCCTCCTACGCATTAAAACCCAGAAACCTGAATTAAAAAGGCATTAAAAGTCGCTAATGGACTTGGGTATTCGCCTAGGTGATTATCTATTTAACAATGGAACCTACGACTGCGTGAAAATAAAATAAATACGTCAATCAACGTGTGTTAAATATACACATATATATATGTAGTGTACCATGAAGGTCTTGCCAGCTAGGAGCAACAAACACACTGAGAACGCAGCTAGCCTTTAAACACGCTGACGTAGTGTTGTGTACAAATTTCATTGGGCGAACCTTTACGCTGAACATTTTATGGGCAGGGGAGAAGACAATTTCGAAATTTTCCCCTTCCGACGGCAGCAGGCGCTAAAGCGTCTACCCAATGATAAATGTACACAAGAAAATGCACGACTTTTGACGGGTTGCGTTCTCCTTGTGTCGGGTGCTGTGTTTGTTCCTCCTAGTTGCCACCATATTTCTACACAATATAATTTGACTTCATGGAATAAAGATCATGAACAAAATAAAGAGTAAGGAGACTTAAAATAGATTCACAAATAGTGTTTAATAAACGTCTTATATTCGAAAAAAAAAAGAGAAACATAAAAAGTTCAAATTAAATTTTGAATCAGACAATTGAGGCTTTTTCTATCAAATAACAGAAGGTTATTTGTATTTTATCGACCTTGAGCTTCAAACTTTTAGGTTTTAATCTAGAATACAGTAAAATATTTAAAACAACTGGCTTTTGTATCAATAAACGTATTCGGTTTAGTGAAATCTTTCCTTCAACGCCTACAGCAAACAATCTATAATTGGTTCACTGCAACATTATTTTTTCAGAGCTGCTCGCTTCTTGGAAACCGCTCAGCATCATTTGAAAACGAAAAAAGATGACTGGCAGGAGAGGAAATTCTTGTTTCCGAGCAAAGGAGAGTTAAGGGCTTTTACAGCAATAAATGCCCTGTTCCTTTTCCCAGCTTTCATAATATTGATATTTGGTATCGCTTTATCAATCTTAATCGCTATCTTTGAGAGTTTCATTTTTAGCGTCGTTGTAAAAACGTCCAACGTCAAAATATCACCGAAAACAGATATTTTCTTCTTGGAATAAGAATACTAAACGTTTTTCGAACATATATTCTTAGAAAGAAGTAACTTACTCAAGTTTAAAGTTTCAGTTTCATAGTATTTCGATTAAGATACAATTTTATTTGCACGGAGAAAAATGGACCTTAATGAAAGTAACATTCCTTTATTCTTAAGTTATAGATGTCTTTTCAATGTAAAGTCCGCTTTAAAGAGCTCGCCTTACCAAGATTTAATTAAGATTACATAACGCTTGAAATATTACATACAATTGCTACTGTTAGTACCGCGGTAATTTGATGTTAGAAGATACGCGTCAATATTATTAATTACGTAATCACATTTAAAAATATGATTTTAATAAATATAACTGTTGAAGTCTGTCAAAGAATAAACTATCATTTTTATACTATTTTAAAAACGTCTGCGAAATAAAAATCTAACTAATTAAAATTAGGTAAACAATGTTAAAACTATAATTTAACCCAGGATTATAACAGATTTGTATTTGTGTTTTATTTTGGTTGCTTTTATTACGTCCGAATTTGGAGAGTAAAGCTGATATGGGATGGTGAAATCGATGACATTTGGATATATGGTATACAACCTATAATTTTGGATTCGTATATCCTAGAGATATATGATTGTTGAATTCTTATACCTAATGTAAGATATATTTGTGTTTGCTGGGTAGCGACCACCGACCAAATTTGGCAAAGATCTTCTGTAAATGTTCAATGCGTTCTAAAGTTTCAATACCGTGGTACGATTAGTTTCAAACTTATTACCCCTTAGGTTCGTGTTCGATCATCTTCGATGTCATTATTAATTTATTGCCCAGCTTGTTTTTGATATTAACTTTTTCGAAGGCGTCATGTAATATTTTTGGGGGTCAATTAAACCACACGAATACCGCTATATCTTCTAAACCAGATGTTATAGAATAAATTTGAAAATCGATCCGAATAACCTGCCTAAATTGGGACTATGCAACTGTTTTCATAATTACGGAGCTTTTTTACTGAACACATTTAGTGTCGGTAAATTAAATTAAACAAAAAAACGACCAATCACCGAAATTTGTATAATGGTTTTTTATTATTAATAATCCTGTTACATTTCACATGGACTAACCCATTAATTTATAATTTGTCGGGTTTTCGTTTTTGAAAAGACTTTTATGATCGGGTCGTGTTCTGGTTATTTAAAACCCGACCCCGACTGACGCAACGGCAAACCTAATTTTCGTTTAAGCCATTCTGAAAATTAAAAATTTGGTTTAGTCTTGGCTAATTAAAAGCCAGAAGCGTAAAACTTGGCTTCTTATATATAAAATTGATATTGAACTTTGAAATAACTCTTTGGCTTCTCGGGATATTCGTTAATTATAAAGATATTTAATTTGGGGCTCTACCTTTAATTTACATTTTCATTTCAAGTGTTCGACTTCTTGGGGAAGGTATTTAGCGAACGAAATTTGATCATAATTAATAATCTCATATTTATTGTTCCGTTGCATCGAATCCCTCAAAAAGTGGGAAATTGTATTAGCACAAATAAAAATTCGAAAATTCAGATATTACTACGATATTATTTTAGGTATATGCCAAGTTACTTAAGAGATGTTTAAATAACTAGAAAATAATAATACGATTTATTTATTTCTTTGAAACTAAATTTGGACCAATAACAATGCAACATTTTAATAAATGATAGACTTTTGGTATTACGTTGCCAAATATTAGTTTATTGTTTCGTGAAAAAATAATTAAATTAATAAAAAATAACATTTATTTAGAGAATCCCACAATGTAATTTACATTTATTAAATGTGGATACCCGAATTTTCGGAAAAGAATGTACCACGTAAAAAGTTGTGTAAACAATAACAATTATTCAACGTCCTAGTCAATTTTACGTGAATTATATAATTATTTTAAGCATCAATTTGTCGATTATTGAGTCTTTATAGTGGTAAATTTAATTTTGGCACTAACTAATGTTAATAAAACAAAGATTAGAATTACATCCAATAATAACAAATCGATATTTTTCTGTCACTATATGTACTGCATCCCGTAGTTAATAAACTTTGAGAACGTAACATGCCCAAAAAAAAATATTTACGGACCGTAGATAGCAAAAGTTAATGACATAACTAACAAACATCAAAATTAAAATAATTAATGT
Organism: Leiobunum rupestre; assembly: GCF_980474605.1. Lineage (NCBI taxonomy): Eukaryota > Metazoa > Arthropoda > Arachnida > Opiliones > Sclerosomatidae > Leiobunum > Leiobunum rupestre. The sequence continues at coordinate 25,320,595 of NC_143393.1, read as the reverse complement.
TAAAAACTATCGACTTAGGAAAGTGTGTGGTAGAGTGGTTTTGACCATTCAGCGTCGGGTCTCGCGGTGTCTTACCGATAATTACTGAGTTGTGTGACATGCGCACTTGGAATTCCTTAACTTTACTGAACTCAATACTGATCTCATAAATATTGGTGTTCATTTTTTTCTTAATTATTTATGTTTTTCGTGCCACCTTAGTGGTGTATCTATGTTACTTTGCTCTTGCAATCGTAGATCACCCTCTCCCTCCCCATTTCCTCCTTCCAATTTTCACACTATGTCCATGGTTCCTCTCCCCCATGCCCCGCCGCCCTTTCAGTGATTCCTTATCGCTCAGCGCCCATTCTATTCCGTTTCGCCCATCTCGTTCTTCATATATCAGCTGTGTCACCAACACCAATCAACCTATGAACCATTTTAAATTTAATTTTTCTCCCCCGCTCAACCCATGTCGTTTTTCTCTCACGCTTCACTCTCCAATGCTGTGTTAACAAATGCAGGTGGTCTGTCTGGCTACAAACTAGATGAACTCTCACATTTGATTTCGGGTCTTAAAATTTGCTTCATCGCCATAACGGAAACCTGGGGGGAATCACGATATGAATGACTCTGAATTTTGTCTGCCAGGCTACCACTTGTTCCGTCACGATCGAAGACGTGATCCTATTGGTAGTGAATCTCATCCCCATGGCGGCTCTGCTCTTTATGTACTTGAAACTTTTGGTGTTCGACCATTTGATCTAACTCTCCTTAACATTAATTCTCTAGAGATTTCTGATCTCTATGGTATTTAATTAGTTACTGTTATAATTTTGCCCCCCAAGATTCAGCCAATTTTAATTTGTCTTATATCGTTCTAATAACCCTGCTTACAATAATCATTCTTTTGTAACTTTGTTGTTAACTGCCTTCTCTACTCATTGTGAATCGAAACACCTAAATCTCCTCCTTGTTGGTGATTTTAATTATTAGTACGGTTGTCAAGCTACCAAAAATGATGAAACACAGCACTTGATGATACAAAAATGAGACTTTGCACAAATGTTCTACAACTTATTTCAAAATGGCGGCTTATGATAATTTTAATTGAATGTATCTCAGCCGCTACATACGATACCGCGCCATGTCATACCTCATATGAAAGGTCTTTGCACGCGTTATAATTCTTCATTATTACATATGCCAAGAAAGGGTACAGCTTTGCTTTTAAAGGCCAAAATGGGTTTTTCAACCAGCTTATGATCCCACACTTTGTTTATCTAACGCAAAGCTATAGTACTTTAATTTTTTTTACTTACCGTTCCTAATTACGTACCGTAATAGCTTTATTTTAAGGTATTTCTCATTAATATACATTAATTACACAAGCAATTATGTTTAAACGCACATCCCCCTCCCTTTCTATGAGTACGATTGATAGTGATCGATGACCGTCTTACACTCAAAACATATTTAAATTTTAAAATACTATTCCATTTTGCTATTAAGTCAAAACCATTCTTCTTTACTATTGTTTTATCACCAACTCTATTATATTTAGAATAATTTTAGACTGTGCCCCCAACCTAATGTATTTTAATATTTAAAAACTTGCAAATAACTCGTACCAATAGGTCTTTGAGTATACTTAAAGACGCGAAAATCAGATCAAATAGATCGAGTAAAAAATAAAAAAGACATAAATTCCAACGATAGACCGGTGTTGTCCTAATTGGGACTCATCAGTACCATGCGAGAAATCTGGATTGCGTCTGTTGGTGGATTTTAAAATTCATTTTGCACGTGAAAATACGCCACCATGTTAGGGTAACAAAGCAGGTAAATAAGTGCTGTCTGTGCCAGAAAGATGGTGGTCGATTGGAGTGTCCCGCACGTAATTTGAATGTTAGCACTCGAAATGCTGGGTACAAGACTCTGGCAACAAATCTATTGCAGTATTGCCACCGAATATTGATATTACTGGTCTTGATGAAGGTAAAGGAGTTGAAGAAACAACCCTCCATCACGGTGCTTGTTGGCATAAATATTGTGCCCTGCGCTTTAACGGCAAAAATCTTCAACGAGCTCGTGATTGTCTTCAATCAGTTTCTGGAACTACGTCACATGCGGATCAATCGTCTTTACAATATAGGCCTAGAGCATAGCGCCGAACCAATTTTCAACTGCGGCGGCGGGAACGATAATTAGTTCGGCGGCGGCGTGGCGCGCCGATTTGCAGAAAATAATCGGCGGCGGCGGCGCCTAAGGGGAAAAACTGCCCCCCCTCAGAAATAGCGCCACTCTTTTAATAGACCGCTAGAACTTAAACTGTTAAACACATTTTAAAAAAATACATGTTTAATAGAATGTATTTTATTAAAATAGGAACCACTTGTTTCCAAAATGATAAAGAGGTAACTTTGGTTACATACTATCATATGTAACTTAATCAGCTAATCATCTAGGCTAATACCCAATGCACCACCTTAGGCCTTATTCAATCATAAGTGTGCCAGAAAGAACTTTTTCACAATGAGACCTTGTTGCAAGGATATGGCGTAATTGACGTCACTTCCCAGTCGATGACGGTTTTATCGTCATCAAAAGTAGTTCTGGCGGGAAGGGAAGGAAGTGAAAACCAGTTTTACGCGATGTTAGTGCTGTATTTTCTTTGGTGGCTGTGAAACAAGGTCTCATTTAAATTTTTAATACAGAGATGTTAAACAGAGGCACACTTATGAGTAACTATGTTACATATGATACTATTAAACTAAAACATTTACGTTAGTAATAACAATACTGTACTTATTTACTACCATTTCACTAGTATTATTATATATACACTCTTTTTAGAAACGTTTACTGGGCGCCGCCATTATCGTACAGACAACCAACGAGGCAGCCCTCTACCGCAGAAATTTCATCCCCCCCCCAAACCGTTTTTTCATCACCCTCCCCGTAGACTGTAAGGTAATGGCGGTCGATTGGGAAGGTGCGTTTAAGTCTATTATCACAAATTATTTTATCTTTGTATCAAAGGAATTTTCAAAATATAATAGATTAGTTATTGCTGAATGCAGCTGATACGTTTCTGTACTTATTACAAAATACGAGGCAAGGCAACTCCAAAGCCGTTTTCTTTTCTCTCTCTCCGATCCCAGCTGTCTGCTGCAGAAACCCTTGGTGCGCGCGGTGCAGTGGTGCCAGATCTTTTGGAAATTATTAATTATTTCCAATCTTATAACGCGAGTACGGTGCACCCAACAGCCTATAAATCGTAGCACTACCAATATAAAAATCTATGTAGTTCGAATTTAGATCTCAAAACGCAATTATTATACTTTAATACTGGAAATTAATTCGGCGGCGAAATAAAAATGTTTCGGCGGCGGCGGCGGCGCCGCCGAAATTTAATTTATCGGCGGCGGCGTTTCGGCGTTATCTAAATAACCGGCGGCGCTATCCTCTATATAGGCCTACACTGATAAAAATAAAGGTTTTATTTTAGACCTCTAAAGTGGTTAAAACTTTTTCCAATATTTAAGACCATTCAGGGTTTTATCATAAAACATATTTAAACCTTCTGCTCCCCAAATTCAGTCCTTTTAGGGGAGAGTTTAAGTATTTATTTTACACTCTTTTATCCATTTTACTTCGTAAACAGTAAGAGGTTAATCCTATATAACTTCATTTTCAGTCCTTTATAGGCCCTTATTTAATTAATTTTTGTTATTATTCAATAGACTCAATATATTAAACATTACCACATGGCCAGGTTAGGCTGGTTTTCGTTTGGGGGAAATAGCCGAATGAGCGTCCCTGAAGTCGTTGAACGGCGGGAGCAGTGTTGCCAATGTTTGACGAGTGAAAATCCCACAGTCCAGTTAAAAAATTTCCAGCCAAACCCCCTACACGTTTTTAGCCACTCCTCCTCCCAAAACTCAGCGGAAAACATGCCAAATATTTTCAAGTTTCGTAGGCCACCGCGGGAAAAAAATTAAATAAAAATTACTAATAATTTTTATAGCGTTAGAGAAATAGAAGTCTGATATTTTCGGTTTATGAATTTCTGGAAAAAGTGCTTTTTCAAAAACTCATGCCAAAAATCCCACTAAATCAATGATTTTGGCTTAAAAATCCCTTTATTCCACACAGCTCAAAAAATTGCCAAAAATCCCAAAATGTGGGATTTTTCCCACACATGGGCAAATCTGGCAGGGAGCTGATCACGTAAAGTATCATTTAACACTTTCAGTTTTTGATATACACATATCATTAATTCTTTAGTGTTGATATTTGGGTTATCATAGTTTGACACCTTAATCAATATCCCCTATATCTAAAATCTGTTATCAAATTTTTAAAGACTTAACAATACATTAGTTAAATATTCCTGGTGATTGGAATTTCGTCGCATTCATTTAAGGAATGAATGTTAGAACATGACTTTTTTATACCTTTACCACCAGGACTGGAAAAGGTTTATTCAACATGAACGAGTAAAATGGGTCTAAAATAATTGATTAGTAACCAAATGGTTTGAAATAAATGGAAAGTTAAATTTTGGTCGTTTTATAAACCTTTATTTTTAACAGTATAGCTATCGACCAGGCTCATGAGCAGTGCAACGCAGATATAAAAGGCGATGGAGGTGCTATTGGTTTTTGTTGCACGACCCTGAAGCTCTAAGGCGATGTTGTATTGCCGGACCAGAGATAATGAGGCTGCTACGGGCTGTGATACAACTTCTTCGTTCGCGCACATAGGAAAGAAACGAGCTTGGAAAGCCTGGCTAAAATTTGACGATGTGACAGACGCTTTCGCGGCGCTGTCTAGTCCTCTGATGTACATTTCTGATTCTATTATAAAGAAAATTGAGTTGTTTGTAGTCGTCATGTACGATGCCGAGTCCGTAGGGTTGACTCTTAGTGAAACCAGAAAAGTACTATTTTCTTCAAAAAAAAACAGACAAATAGATAATATTCCCCCACACATATTTTGGAACATATTAAACGCTCTGCGTATCAAAGTGATCAAATATGGGGCCAGGCTCTGCAAGTTAAGCCAAACATAATATCACCTTCAGAATGGGGCTGGATTGTCGACCGAAATGGACAACATTACCAAACATCTGGGAAGCCTGTCGAGAATTACTAAAATGCTCCTGTAAGCGAGGTTGTAAATCAGGACGTTGTTCTTGCAGAAGTGTAGGAGTACGATGCTCAATGCTCTGCATTAATTGCCGGGGCACTTGTAAGTCAGACAAATCCACACTGCAAATCTTTATGACATCTGAAGAGCGCCTAAAAACATCGGTTGAACATATAAAATGCCTACATATGTCTTACAGATGTTCCTTACGTATGACTTAGATGCTATTTACTTATTTACAAATGCAATACAGATGTACTCTAAGTGGTCTAATCCGTACTCTTTATGTCCATAGGACATCTGTTGAACACGGAACATCTATGTTACATCTAAAGGGTCGTTTAAGGAGCGCCTGTGTTACATATTAATACCAAATAACCTATGTCTTGCCCTCTTGTTGAGATAGCTGACAGCGGTTTTCAAAAAGTAACGGTTCGGTTAGGTCGTGGTAACAAGGAGGATAGGAAGGGAGGCGAAGTAGGAGGGATGAACGCGCCAGCATCCTTGTAAGAAGTTTAGCGCGAGCTCGGCGGCAGCGTTGCCAACCGTACTATAATTATAGTACATTGCGATAATTTATCCTTTCAATTTTTTACGTACTATAATTTCAATCGCGTACTATATAGTACGCTTTTTTCGATAATTTAACTATATTTCCGATATTTGTGCGATAATTTCAGAAATTTAAAGTTGAAATGTACCAATTTAAAAATATTGGCGAAAATGTTGACAATTGCGAAGTTATGCTAGGTGATGTGTAAAAAAAGCTTCAAGCTTTAAAGTGATAAAATAACATAATTGTGATATTGTATAAGTACAAACGTTTAAAATCAAATGTGATATTTACAAAAATATGTAATGTACCTGAAAATATGAGTAAATAAATATTCCAAAAGATAAAACTTTTAAAGCTAATTTACATTAGGTTTAATTCTCAAAACACTGAAGCTCCGTTCAACACGATACCTTTTAATAAATGCTAATTTTTACCAAGAAATACAACTATTGAAGCCAAAAATATTTAGCCACTTTATTTTTAACCTACACAGCCTGTCAATCTTGGGGAAGGTTGTTTTTAGTGAGGGTTCAATCACATTTCAAAAAAATTGCTTGAGCTTTAAATAAATGGTATAGGGTGCAGGATATTAAAATTTCAAACTCAAATTTTAAAAAACTACATAAATGAAAATTTCCCATCTCCTACCATTATCAATAAGTTAACACAGACCGATAATGATTATTTTTAAATATATTTAAAGCTTATTTACATTAGGTTTAATTCTCAAAACACTGAAGCTCCGTTCAACACGATACCTTTTAATAAATGCAAAATTTTACCAATAAATACAACTATTGAAGCCAAAAATATTTAGCCACTTCATTTTTAACTTACACAGTCTGTCAGACTTGGGGAAGGTTGTTTTAAGTAATGGTTTAAATAGAATGGGGGAAAATAGCTTGAGCTTTTAGATAAGTGATATAGGTACTTTACTACCAAAATATCAAACTCAAATATTAAAAAGTTGTCTACATCAATATTTTTACTTTTCTAGCAGAATCAATAAGTGAACACCGACTGTTAATGACTATTTTTAACTATACTTAAAGGCAATTTCCATTACGTTTCATTCTGAAAACACTGAAGATTTTTCTACGCATTAACGTTAATTTATGCAAATTTATCACACTGAAGCAGAATTATTGAACTCAAAAACAATTTCATCATTTTAACCTACACAGCAATTCAGACTTGGGGAAGGTTGTGTTTAGTGAGGGTTCAATCACATTTGAAAAAACAATTCTTGAGCTTTTAAATAAGTGATATAGGGTGCAGAGTATTAAAATCTCAACCAAGCTCAAGCTTTTTTTTTGCCAATTGTAATTGAACCCTCATTAAAAACAACCTTACCCAAGTCTGACTAGCTGTGTAGGATAAAAAATAAAGCAGTAACATATTTTTGGCGAAAAATTTGCATTAAAGTTTTGTGTTGAACGCAGATTCAGTGTTTCCAGAATTAAATGTAAGGGAAGTTGCCTTTAAATGTAGTTGAAAATAGGCATTGTTATTATGTGTTCACTCATTGTTTATGGTAGGAGATGGAAAATTTTCATTGAAGCTTTCTTCTATGTGATAACCTATATATATGCAAATTTTAACCCTGAATCGCAATTATTGAACCCAAAACATATTTAACCACTTTTTTTTAACCAACGCAACTATAAGCTTCAGTGTTTATAGCCTGCAATTTAAGGGAAATTGCCTTTAAATATAGTTCTTTATTAGTCTGTGATCACCTATTGTGTAAGGCACCATTTAAAAAATATAATTAGGATTTTTTTATTTTGAAATTTTAGCAGTTATTTAAATCTTTTCTCTATTTTGTGCAATTGCATTTAATCATAACTGTTGGAAGACAAAAAACCCGCCTTAAACCCTAGTGCTTAAGGTTCATTTATTATAATTATTTTATTGTTTAGCTGCAGTACACTCAAAGAAGACATTGAAGAGTTTCAATTATAAAACATTTTGGTAGTATTTATTATAATCGAGATGGAAAAATGTTAGTCTGGTAGAATTTATGTAATGTTATATGAACTACTTAATTTTAAATAGCCAGAAAAGTTAATTTTTTTTTTTAAAAAAAAGTAAATGTGATTGTAATTTAGCCACTGTAAAAATTGTGAATCTATTTTTAGTAAATTTTGTTAACTTAAGCTGTTTTAATTCTATATAGCTGTATCACGTCTTTGAAATAAATTAGTTCATTCAATAATTTACTTTTATATATTTATATATTGTACAATTAACAACTTGCTTACTGTAATTAACACAGATTCAATGTTTACGATAAAAAAACTTCTATGTTTGAATTTCTGCAACCTTTACACCTTTTCTGTAAACAAAGGTGTTGTAATATTTACCAACTTTTTCTGTAATTTTTACATAAATTAATTTTTTAGATAGACAAAGGTGTGGTAATATTTACATCTTTTATCTGTAATTTTTACAAAAGCAAATCTGTTAAATGAACTAAGGTGTTGTAAAATTTACAACTTTGCATTGGTAATTTTAACAGATGTTGCTCTGCGGAAAAAAACAAAACGTTTGTAAAATTTACTACACATGTTCTGTGAAAAGTACTATTAGTTTTTACTGTAAAAAATACAACCCTTTTACTATTATCCTAAAAAAACCGAAATAAATGGTAAAATTTACAGAAATATTTTGGCATGAAGTGCTTCCAGAAACTTTCTGTAATTTTAATAGAACCCTTTTCTCTGTGTATTTTTGTTTACTACTATCTGTGAGCCCTGTTTTGTCGTTAAATATCTGGACGACTATAGTGAAATTTGAGCAAGTGTTTTCTATATGTTCATTTGATGTGTCTTCAATTTTTTCGGGGATGCCAGATGTTATTTAGGCGTAACAGATGCTCTAATTTTGTTACGATCTCGTTCCATAGATGTTACAATAGAACATCAGCAGAAGCACGTAAATTGCACTTCGAGTGCATCTAGAGTATATATATGTTACACATAATTGCATCTGCTGATCACTAAAAGTGCATATGTTCATGTGTTCAACACGTGTCAGGTGCTCTAATTTTGTTACAGTCTCGTTCTATAGATGTGACAGCGGCAGAGCACCTAAAATGCTTTTAGTGCACATCAGGAGGACATCTACCGTACACATAATTGCATCTGATGAACACTAAAAGTCCATATATGCAAGTGTTTAACATGTGTCAGGTGCTCTAATTTTGTTACGCTCTTTAGGTGTTTTTTAAACGTGCTGTAGGCGTCATAAAGATTTGCAGTGCAGGGTTGAATTGAAACACCGGATATTAGGGACTCAGATGTCCAAGATGAAGAAGGATGAGGCAAGCGTTATTTAGTGCTACCAATAAAGTTAATTAACCAATTTTAAGAGATTAATTTTAAAATGTAGTAACAGATTTTTGGCCACTTGAAATATTTTATTTCTTGGTAAAAAGTATTTTGCAGATCACTATGTTTATCTCACCAATTTACCAAGAAACAACTGATAAATTGAAATAGTTAAACAATTCTTCAATATTTTTCCGAATTATAACCCCTTCCTATATGTAAACTAATTCTAAGATTGAAGCTACTCTTTTAAAATAAATTATGTTTTGAGTGTGAGACGGTCATCAATCACTATAAATCGTACTCATATAAAGGGAGGGGGTGGTGTGCGTTTAAACATAATTGCTTGTGTAATTAAGGTATATTAATGAGTAATACCTTAAAATAAAGCTATTACGGTACGTAATTAGGAACAGTAAGTAAAAAAATTAAAGTACTATAGCTTTGCGTTAGAGAAACAAAGTGTGGGATCATAAGATGGTTGAAAAACACATTTTGGCCTTTAAAAGCAAAGCTGTACCATTTCTTGGCATATGTAATAATGACGAATTATAACGCGTGCAAAGACCTTTCATATGGGGTAGGACATGTCGCGGTATCGTATGTAGCGGCTGAGATACATTCAATTAAAATTATCATAAGCCGCCATTTTGAAATGGCGGCCATTTTCAATCCTAAGAGAAATTTCATTGGGGTCTACTTCTAAATTAACTCGAAATAAGTTGTAGAACATTTGTGCAAAGTCTCGTCCCTTGTCCAATTCGCTGCCTGACTCCTGGGACGCCTTTTTATCAATCCTGTACACTGGCATCTCACTTTATATCCCCTTTCCACTCCTAGACGCCGGACCAAACCCTCCCCCCACTCTACTAAGAGCCGCGCTGCCAAATCTCTCGCCTGGCACCGTTTTACCCAGTCCAAAAAGCGTCATCTTAACCCAATTACTATAAATAACCATCATGATGCTTAACCCAATTATTATAAATATCCATCATGATGCTTACCGCAAGGTTCAGAATGGCCACTGTAACCATATGCGCAATTTAAAACTCAAACGCGAGGCTGAGCTTAATACTTTTATTTCCTCCAACCCCAAGTCCTTCTATTCCCATATAAACAAATTTCGTAAGACTCGTTATAAAATGTTTGAGATACAAAAACCTGATGGTTCTTTCACCTCTACCCATAAAGAAGCAGCTAATATTTTTAATCATTATTTTTCCACTGCAGTTACTCCTTTAGTATATATCCCCCCCCCCCCCCCCCAGTTTTACCCCATGCTACCACACTCACTAAATTTAATTGCGAACCCGCCGATATTGCCAATCTATTACATAAACTCAAAACTAACAAGCCCCCTGGTTCGTATGGTATTCATCCAGTTCTTTTGCGTAATTGTGCACAATTTCTCATTTTCCCCATATATTTTTTGATTTCCTCCTCGTTCTCTAATTGTTTTTGCCCCAATCCTGGAAAAAAAGGCAATATCACCCCAATTCATAAAAAAAGGCACCCGTGCTCGTGTGAAACATTTCCGACCCATTGCTGTCCCTAATCAAGTTCCCAAGCTATTCACACTGTCTGAACGTAATTTGGGTGTTGTGGTTGTCCTGAATTTCAGTTTTCCACTCATGTTAACAAAGTAACAAAAAAATTCGCTCCACCACGGGAATTATTCGCCGTAACCTCTTTTTCCGCTCCCCAAAACTCATTCAAACATAATATAACTCTGTTATACTCCCCGACATTGACTTTTGCTCTCCCGTTTGGAAACCGTATCTCAAAACTGACGTCCTCGCTCTCCAAAAAGCGCAAAATGCATTATCCAAACTCCCCCACTCCTTAGTGTTTTAAATATGAATGACTGTACCTTCTTCCGAGCTCGGACACTCTGACGATTACTCGTTAGTTAATTTGAGGTGGTGTATGTGGTCATCGCTACCCTTATTTTTCAAACCAGGTATCTCAAACAGTTGATTTGAGTAAAATACAATGTCAACTAACGCGTTCCCTGCCTTATTTCTAAAATCTAGGATCTTATCAAATTTGGTTTTGATTAAAAATCCGATAGATATTTTTACGAGGGTTTTGCGGGCGATATAAATATTAGAGATCAAAAGGGACGGTAGTCCCTATGCAAGGTCCGGGTATAGAGTAGAGCACCTACCCGAGCACTTGCTATATTATCTCGAGTGAGAATGAAGCTAATTTTACCCCCTCGTATCTCAAAAACTACAGGTCGTATCAAAACAAGTGATGTATCGTTTGAAACGTTCCAGGCACGCGACAAACATCTACGAATTCCATCGAACAGGGTTGAGGCGACGTTTCGTAGTAATGGGGCAAAGTAAGGCTTAATTTTTCTTCTTCTTCCATCTTCTCCTCGCAGACCGCTCTACAGCAAAAACTTACTGAAACTGTCCGTACTAGTGGTACTCGAACATTTCTATACATTATCGATAGGTGGCGGTGCGACTATTGAAACTGGCAAATTACTGAAAGCAGACAAGTTGTTGAATGCAGTGACGTAATTACTGCAGTCAACAACTGGTCTGCTTTGTTTTATTATGGTTTTAAGGTAAAAGAGTAAATTTAAACAGAGTAGATAATATATTTCGATCTAAGCAATATATTTGATACAATGCGATTCTAATATTAGCCATTCTCTTTGAAATGTTTTATGGTTGCACCAAGGATTTTAACTCAGCAAAACACTTAGGACGTGCAAGGTCTAGTATATTACTTCAGAGCACACCACTTGTCGATAGATAAGACCAGTTTATGACATTTATGGGAATATAATTACAGCTCTTGCCTGTTATTTGATTCCACTACTTTCATGGCCTAGGGTAATATAGGACGTGACGTTTCTGTTTAAACGACCTTGCCATTTTTAACCGAATGGTTTTTGGGTGGATTATATTTCCTTTAATACGGAGATAAGAATGATTCGATATGAAAATCAACCTTCAAGTTAGTAGAAGGAGAACTTGACTTTGCAATTATCAGTAACAAATAATTGTTGTAAATTGAATAAGAATCTTTGGAACTTTTACGATTAATTTTATTTCATTTCACCTTATGTTAAAGGCCAATATTAAAATTATACATCAAGAAGAAATTAACTTCGTGACTAACATTTAAAATTAACATCAAAAAATTAAAAAAAATAAAAATCCTGAATAAAAACGAACCAGCTAAAAATATATTGGATGGAAACTATCCACCTTACGCGCGCAGCTAGGACACTTGCGTTTCTTGGTAAGTGCATGGCTAATACACGAATTACAGAACAAATGACCACACGGTGTCGAGACAATCTGATCATTCGCGTTCACGATGGTTTCATAAACGGAACAGCAGAATTGGCACTTAATGACGGGTTGGCGACTTCTGACACCGTCTACGGACTTTTGACGCTTTCCTTGCCAGAGTACGTTCACGGAAGAATCCAAATTCTCTTGGTTCCGAGATATTGGTGCTAATACTGAAGAATGATCCCTGGACGGTTTATTTCTCTTCCTCGGGGCCGATTTGGTTCTTGCGGAAGTAGTAGAGGAGGCGCCGGAAATCGAGATTCGTGACCGATGACCGCTGGCTTGAGGGAGCCGTGGTCCTGGAGCAGCCACGTTGCCATGTTCGTTCGAACGTCGCTTCTTACTGGACCTATGTTAATTGCAAACATTAACTACAGTAATTCGATACTTGTTCGAGCGAACTGGGCTATCTACGCGGATATAGCATAGTTCGGCCTCGAATCTGTGTACCGCGATAACCGTCGTTCGACCTAGCTAGACCTAATACAATTACATAAAAGTTGAAAAGAAATTGGAAGCTCTACCTCTCTGGTATTGGTTTTAACGAAGCCGCTGCAGTCTGTTCATGCGCTGACCAGAAGCCGATAAGTTCTTCAACGCGCCTCTTCTTACCCGACCTATTTCGGGAATTTCGTTTCATGGCAGTGATTAGTTTAAAATTTTAATTGAAGTCTCACCTCGGTGGCTCAGATGAAATTGTCGCAGCTTGTTCACTAGTATTTTCCATTATATTAAGATTTGACAAGGCGGACTAAAGAAAGTTATTACGAAGAAGGTTGATACGATGAATATGCTCTTCTAATGCAGCGGTTTTTGCTTATATACTATAGATGCCTTAAAAAAGCTGTATTTTTTACTTTTATTTACAAATTGATTTTTCAACTGTTCTTTTTGCGCAATAAGGTGATGTATGATTTATTCTAAAAAATAACGTCCCGCAACGTAAATGACCGTTAGTCGCGCCAGCTATCAATTAAAAACGTTTTATTTTCGATTTAGATCGAAGAAGGTCACTAATTAGCAATGCGGCCGGGACTAGTGGCGTAGCTCTGTAATCCCGAGCGTCCCGGAGGCGGAGAATGTGGACGGACTTGTGAGGACGACCACCGTTCCCCCAACTGTTGAACGGGAAGGGCTCCGGCAGGTGGATCTAAATTAGCCCTTTTAGTTTCCATAGCGCCAAGTAGCAACGGAAGCGAGAACCTCGTAAAATTGAGGGTTAAGGTGCCAGCTTTAGAGTGTATTGTCCTAGATGTTTCATTGGTCCGTGCAGTGGCGGCGATTTTATTGTTTTTGAAGTGGTGAACAAGTCGTAGGCGCCTAATTACAGGTAACAAAATGCGTTCACGGACAAGGAAATAGTAGTTCGTTTATGTAATCGTTGCAATTCCAAAGATTAAATAGTAAGCATAGTCAAAACAGTGAACTGCCTGATCGTGTACTCTGCTTCACTCAAAAATGAAATAAAAAACTCAAGTGCTGTCAAGAGTCTTGCTATAAGCAGATAGCAGTAAAATATTTAAAATATTATTATGTATTCTATACAAGTTGTTCAAAATCTAAATTTTTGCTTAAGTTCCATTAATATTCAATTTGGGGACCCCTTACATTAAATTTCGTAGGCCCCTTCTCTCACTGAAGTAAGCAGCCACCTATCCCTGCCGCCGTTGGGTCCCTAGTAGCGTCACCCATCTTTCTCACGTTGGCGAACGCCATCTGGTGGCAATGGCGTGAACGTCGTAGCAATATTTTCTTTACAAGGAAGAATGAACTGGCATATTTATGGTGGGTCACCTAATTTAACAGAAACTACGGGAGATTGACGCTTGATTTGATATTTTTGTTGGAAAAGCGATTTCTGTTCGAGAAGGAGTGACATTGGGAGTTAGGCTAAAAATCCATTCAACACAGTGTTTCTTTCAGGCATCTCTCCGGAAAACGTTTTTCGCCCCCCCCCCCGGAGCTTCCCCTTTTTCCGACGCCATTGCCAGGCTGCATGGAGTGCTACGCTCGCCACTGGATACCGGCACCCCCGGATGTCTTGGAAACCCCCCGAAGAAGATTTTCTGAAAGAAACACTGATTCAACATAGTTATTCTCCCTCAGCAGACATCAATACATTCTTGATTTAACATATGACTTTCTATAACATAAGTAGTAGATAAATTGCACTTGGGAATTCAGGGTATAGCTATATTTCTATGAATAAAAATGGTTTCATAAAAACAAAAAGTTTTTTTTTCGGCAAATATCAAATTTGAGGTCAAAATGTAAATAAATGTATTACAAAAACGCCTCCGACATGGGGTGTGTAGCAGTCTGATAACTTCGGTTCATTTAAATTTGATAACATTTGACAGGGCTCTCGTTATTACGTAACATCCCTTTTCCGTCCTGAATCCAACCGTTGCTGAATACTGTTGAAGAAATAAAGGATGCGGACTTCTGACCCAAAATGCATCTACCCTGTGTAAACTATCAGGCGTAATTTTTAACAATATTTCCGATTATTCTTTAACGTTATTACCTCTCCTAGGGGACTTTGTACCCTAGGAGGGGTTATACAACCACCGTGTCTGTCTGTCTGTCTGCGAACGTGTTCGCATTTTTGGGGCAAAGGGTAAACACTGCGTACCCAGTTTCTTAGAATCAGGGAAAAGGTTTTTCCAAAAGCGCCCCCTTTTTGTCATTGGGTGTAGTATATTTTTTTAATCGGCCGGGATTCGAACCCGAGCCCTCTTGCACGAGGAGAGGTATATTTTGGCTTGCCAACTTGTCTAAGGATTACACAGCCGAAATCTTTTGTATATCTATCTGGTGTTATCCACTAGCATTTAATTCTAATTTGTAATTATTGTGAATATGCTTATTTAATAATACACTAGTTTTCGTTCCTGTTAACTTTCGTCTCCGTCATTAAAACTTTGCTGACTACTTCGTTGAATACGAACTTCAACAGCTACTGACTTATTTTATATATTTAACATAAATATCATGATATGATAGGGATATAACCAGATTACTTTCCCTTAATCCGACCCTGTGAATACTTTGAAAGATTAGAGGCAACCTTTGGAAAGACTCAACGCGGACGAATCCACGAAGTTCTTACACACAAGCTGTTTTTTAGGAGGGGCGAATAGTAAAAACCCTCGCACTTTGTTTTGAAACAGTGTCGTGTAGTGGGCCGGTTTTATTTTATTTGCAAATTGGTGTATTGGTTTTAAATTAGGTGCTGACTTGGTATGCGTAGCTTCTAATTTTTCGATATTAAAGGGGGGGGGGGTGGAACCTTCCAGAGTATGTGTCCGCGATTAGCCACGAAATCAAGATTAGCGTGTTTTCTTTGATAAATCTTACTGAAACGCTGTACTAAATCCATAGATGCTTCTGTCGCGGATTTGTTTTCTGGCTTTTTCTCCACCGCTGAGCTTCCTGGGGACTGAAAACGCGCCAACATATTAACGTTATGCTGATGAGTATCTCTAAAAGAATTTGGTGGCTTCCACTCTCACCAGTCATCCGAAAACTCAAAATGCTATTACCCAAGCTCAGTGTGGGTTTCGGTGTGGCTATATCACGGACACCCCACTTCTCTCGAGTGTTGAGTTTAAGAGTACACGGCTTGAGATAGCTCCTCAAATTGAACATTATTTTCTTGATTTCAGGCGTCTTCTTACTAAACAACGTAGCTACGGAGTTGCTCTATTGTGGGAAGCCTCCTTCTTGAAGTGACAGAATTGCAAGTGGTTTGGCCCAGAGCGGAGTCTGTACAGTATCTTGTTTCATCTGGGGAAATTTAGATGATTCAATAAATATAAATCGGGTAATCAAAAGTCTTAGAGGACTCACGATACAAACAATCATTTCAAAATAAGGGAAAAGAATAATCGCAAATTGAAATACACTTCAGGCGCAAGAAATATCAATAAAATTTTATTCTATAACGTGGAATCAAGGATCCTATATGTTAGAAGGATATGAGGCAGGGACGAAAAATGGCAGCGCCGTCGGTGGGTCATGCGCGATAGAGAATCCGTCTTTAGATTCCGTCAAGGACAAAACATGCAGGAAGCACCACCAAAATTTGTCCTTGAGGGAATAGAAATAAGACGTCCCACGTTTAGAGGCTCTCTTAATATCAACGGCGCTGCCGGCGTTTTGAAAACACGGGCTGGCCGGAGGGCTACCTATCCTTCTAACATATAGGATCTTTGGTGGAATGCCAGGTCGGGCTAAGAAAATAGCCCCTTCCTCTGGCTACGGGGCTGCTCTGGACCCTCTGGCGTAACATATAAGAGCGGGGAAGGCGTGAAAAAGAGTGTTTAACCTGGCGTAGGGCACCACGGAATCACAAACAGCGTTGCCATATGATAGTCTTTTAAATAAAAGATCATTCATAGAAGATTATAGAGTTTGTGCTGCTGTGACGGGACATATAATTGTTTTGTCTTTGGTTTATCTTTATAGTGCCAAAGCTGAGAATTTTGAGAAGCTACTGACTAGGTTAGTTTTTGGCGAGAAAGTGGAAACGCAGAGAGAGAGGTAGCGAGGCATCTAACCAGTGACGTCACTGGCTAGATTTTCAAGAGAGCGATTTATAGGGTGGCTACGTTTGTCTCTATCTTAGTCTGTCTCTTAAGTTGCGTTTAATTCTGGTATGCGATCTTGCGAAGTATTATTAATTTTGTAGATATTTAGAAAATCGATATAATTTGTGGAGTTAGAAAAATTTCCTTTAACGTTATATACATATATAAGGACTAAAGAAAGCTAGTTACGTCACTGAAAGGAATTAGTTATGTAGTTAAAACATGCGAAAATTTATAATTTTAAAAGATGCAAGGTGGCAGGTAATTGTGTCTGCATATTTAAATAGTACATAAACTTATATACATAATTCTTAGGTTATTTTACCAACATTCTAAGTATAAAATCTTATGAATTGAGAGTTAAAATTTTCCTTTGTACTTACTACTATCTACTTCGCTAGATTAAGAATACGGCCTAATATACACCATTGATATGAAAATATATACGTTTTGAAAAAAAAAGATTTCCGTAGTGTAATGAAAATTAATTGTAAATTAAAACATAACCTAAAAATTACACAATTTTAACATGAAACGAGGCCACGTGTTTGGTAGAGAATCGTAAAGGAAACGAGAAGATCTATCTCGGATAATAACCTTGAACCAGGCCCAATGCCTTTTAAGATAAATACCGCCAAAGAAAATGAAATAAATTAAAATAAAAGTTTCGCTCTACTACCTTAAAATTATCTGTTTAAAAATACATAATGATATAGGAATTTTTAGAAAATACGAACAACGAACAAAATAGTGCTGTTAAATACAACGTGTTATAACGTAAATAACAAGTTGGCAAGCCAAAATATACCTCTCCTCGGAAGAATTGTCACTAGTGGTATTAATTTCTCGAGATAACCCGTAAAGATATCTCCGCAATTTAGAGTTATTTTTTAAAAATGTTATCCCAGTTCTATCCCGCCCGGTATAAAATTTTAATTATAATTAAAATAATTGAGACGAAACGACCAATTTTAATTTATTCAGAATATCATAAGTTAAGTAGTTACAACAGTGAGTTAGACGTACTATAACCATGCACAATTGAATTTAACCCTTTTTACAGAACAAGTTTATCAGTGAAATATAATACGAAGCAAATTTTAATGAAAGAAATATCTACAGACGGTATTATAACGACCGTTCGCTTTTTGGTTTACAATTTTAACGGAATCGGGCCGATTTTAATTAAAAGATAGGGAATATTCTTTTAACAAAATTTCGATAAACTAAGGCCGCGCGATAAATTTACGAGAATAATTTCCCGTCGCCGTTATATCGAAAATTTATTTGATTCGGGATTTCCAGAACTGTAATGTTGTGGGCGAGTGATTAGAAAATAAAATGGCAACCAGAATTATGCAAAATTATAAATGTTTATTTTTATTCAGAACAGTCTATGGAACGTTCTAGATTTAACTTTCATCAATAACCCAACAATATATATCCCTTCTACGTAATTGTACAGAACTGGTACTCAAGTGTCTAAGACTAGATTTGTCTTAGTTCATCGTGATTGAAAAATAAACCAAAACACACTTACACTTAAGTAAATATCATAAATTATACTGAGTAATTTTAACTAAATTCAAACTACCTAACTATAAACTCTGTCTTAATTAACAGCTGAGAGCTGTTCGCTACTAATTACTTCCAATCTACTTAATTACCCTCACAGGTTGAATTGATAATTTCAAGGGTATAATTAGGTTATTCCAATTCAAAAAATTATAACAATCAATTTTATCTTACAGATGACTTGAGTTAGTTCACAATTACTTTAACACTTTCAGTCTTAAACACGCACTGTTCATACACTGAAGTCCATTCACTCACGTTCCAAACGCGAAACACAATTTATCGCTTTTCTTGACCGAAGACCGAACATACTAATTAAAACCGCAAAGTTACCTCATAACTTTTGACCGACAGCAGGACCCCGTCCTGTAGTATTTCGTCTCACAGCCAAGAACTAAGAAAGACTAAATCTTCTAAATTCAAATTCAAAGTATTTTATTGACGGCAACGGCCTTATATTCCTTTATTTCGTGTTTTTTTTTTGACCCCTCGAGATTTGATTAAAGTTCGAAAAATTGAAGATATTATATTTTTTACCCGGTTTGATTTATAGTTCTCCACACGGTGGCGCTATATTATTACTTTGATATAGTTTCCGCGGGAGTTTTGAATAATTATGCTTTTTCTAAGCGATATTGAAAGGTAACAATGAACTACTTTTTGTGTTTTAACGAAATTTTGTTAAGAATTTAACAAAAATTTAAAACAAAACAAAAAACCGTACCAAAGAATAAACAAACAAAGTTCAATAAACAATATATACAGTAATTGTATTAATCCGTTTTGTAAATAAACCCGCTTTATCAAAATTGATCCTTTACTTTAATATTTTCCCTAAGGAAGTCAATGGCTCGGCGGTGAACTATCCGCATTGTTACAATGCGACCCGAGTTCAATTCCTGATCACTATCAAATTTTACATTAAAATACTACAGACAGACAGACACGACACGGTGATTGTATAACCCCTCCTAGGAGACTTTGTCCCCTCGGAGAGGTAAAAATTCAATGTTTGGTTGTATATAGCCAAATTGGGCTACTATAACGATAAGTTGAAAGACCTGTAGCTGGAATTTTCCCTTTTTTTCTTTGGCACCAGCGCAGTGTTGCTATAACCAATATCATTTAACGCGGATTCTTGTTTCTTTTTATTCTAACCAACGACGTCACCAGACTAGGGGAAACTCACCCTCCCGCGCGGTTGCCGAAAACTAGTTTCCCGCCACTTTTATATGCGCCAACCTTATAGTGCCGCTTGTAAGAACCTTGGTTGTTCCCTATTTAATTTTAAAAGTGAAACAATTCTGCGAAAAAATAGACTGAAGCACCATCTACTGAGACTTGTTGCAGCAAAAAGACATTTTAGATTTTTCATTTTACCAAAGATAATAAAACTACGTACCCTAGATTCGAAATCAAGCTCCTGGCACGTAAACGCAGGCTCTTACTGAGTTCCCGGCGGAAGTCGGAAAAACTGCCTCCGTGGAGCTGGCAGGGCTACCGACATCTAGTTAAATCGTAAAATTTTAGTGAAAATTGCGCTGTGGTTTTTGACTTGCGGTTTTCAAGATACCAGATATGTTTGCGTTATATTGTTTTAAAACAATAATGGATCATGCCTGTAGCTCTAAAAATGTTTCTAAACGAAAGAAAACTAAAGGTGAGTAATATAATCTTGGGATATCTATTGAAATTCCTTATTTCTCACCCTGCTATAGAGCCCGATTTTTCCGACTTCCGGCGCGAACTCAGTAATTAAAAAGCCTCACGAAAAAACGTGCTAGGTATCGAGAAACGCCGTGATTTCGAATCAAGGGTACGTAGTTATATTATCTTTGATTTTAAATTTAGAAAAACCAATTTTAAAAGTGCATATTTTGCATTTTATATTTGGCATTTGGAGTTATGGATAAAGTATTTTGCATTTTATATTTGGCATTTTGAGTTATGGATAAAGTATTTTGAATTTTATATTTTGCATTTTTAGTTATGGAGAAAGTATTTTGCATTTTACATTTTGCATTTTGAGTTATGGAGAAAGAATTTGGCATTTTACATTTTGCATTTTGAGTTATGGAGAAAGTATTAGCATTTTACATTTTGCATTTTGAGTTATGGAGAAAGTATTAGCATTTTACATTTTGCATTTTGAGTTATGGAGAAAGTATTAGCATTTTACATTTTGCATTTTGAGCTATGGAGATTTGCATTTTGAATTATGGAGAAAAATTTTAATTTTGAATTATGGAGAAAGTGTTTTGCATTTTACATTTTGCATTTTGAATTATGGAGAAAGATTTGAATTTTGAATTATGGAGAAAGTGTTTTGCATTTTACATTTTGCATTTTTAATTATAGAGAAAGATTTGAATTTTGAATTATGGAGAAAGTGTTTTGCATTTTACATTTTGCATTTTGAATTATGGAGAAAGTGTTTTGCATTTTACATTTTGCATTTTGAATTATGGAGAAAGTATTTTGCATTTTGCATTTTGAGTTATGGAGAAAGTTTTGCATTTTGAATTATGGAGAAAGAATTTTGCATTTTACATTTTGCATTTTGAGTTATGGAGAAAGTATTAGCATTTTACATTTTGCATTTTGAGTTATGGAGAAAGTATTAGCATTTTACATTTTGCATTTTGAGTTATGGAGAAAGTATTAGCATTTTACATTTTGCATTTTGAGTTATGGAGAAAGATTTGAATTTTGAATTATGGAGAAAGTGTTTTGCATTTTACATTTTGCATTTTGAATTATGGAGAAAGTATTTTGCATTTTACATTTTGCATTTTGAGTTATGTAGAAATAGTATTTGACATTTTATTTTGCATTTTCGCTTATGGAGAAAGTATTTGTCATTTTGAAAAAGAAAGTATTTTGAATAACCTTGTTATTTATACTAAAGGACAATGAGTATTTTGTGAGAACCCTTGGTCTTTGGGCTCGCTTATTTGCCTTTCACGGGTGGAGCCTATAATTGTTGGAGCGTGAGGGGGATTGAGAGCCACACTAGAAATCGTAATACATTTTTGATATAAACGTCTATCAGTTCATTCATTTTTAATCTCCTTTCCCAAACACTGCTGTACAACCGTAGCATAAGTAATAAGAGGTATGGTATATTTTCACATCTTATACAGGAATAAGAGACCCTCATTTTCCAATCTACAAATATATCAAAAACATGAAAAGGTATTGAAATTTCCATTCCAAAAATAAACAAAAAGAAATGGAAAACTATCCACCGGGCGCGGTTTGCTATGCAATCGAACCACACTGAAGTCCAGAGTTTGACCGAATCGCTTATCAATTACTGATATAAAGTGGGGAAATATTGGTTTTGGAAAAACGGCGGAAATTTGGGCGTAATTACAAACACGCGGAATATTCAGTTAGCGTAGGACCTTCCTCGGTGAACAAAACGTCTTCATTTTGGTGGCTGTCGTCCAGAAAGATCGTCCACGGTGAATACTGAAAATATCTAATTATTTGTACAGCGGATTTTATAAGTTGTAGTAGTTGTAGTAAACTCAAAACTTTACCTTAAATCGTTTTATTTGGTTGAATACCTGAGACCTATTATAAATTTATTTCAAATGTTGACTTTTCTCCAAAGAAACAAGTTGGCAAGCCAAAATATACCTCTCCTCGGAAGAATGGTCCCTAGTGGTATTAATTTCTCAACACGACCCCCAAAGATATCTCCGCAATTCAGAGTTATTTACGACAAACGTATTCTCGGTTCAAACCCTGCCCGGTATAAAATTTTAATTTTAATTTAAATAATTGAGACGAAACAATCGAGTTTAATTTATTCAGAATATTATAAATTAAGTAGTTACAACAGCGAGTTAGACTTACTAAAACAATGCACAATTGAATTTAACCCTTTTTACAGTACATGTTTATCAGTTGAATATAATACTAAGCAAATTTTAATGAAAGAAATATCTACAGATGGTATTTGTATTTTTCTCGCTTACGAAATACTTGCCGCATCTTTAACGCTCATTTTATTTCAACGCTCGTAGACTTCCAGTTGACGTTGTGACACATACCGCATGAAAAAGACCAATGCCGTCCAATTTCCAATATCATATGACTCGCACACCCAGGAAATCATTTACTGCGTTAGAAATCGTAGATAACCAAATATCCACACCAAATATATTTACAAGAAGCAAAAACCTTACCATCAACAAAGCACAGAGAGCCACTTGACTAACCGCCAGCTCTTAAAGCAATTAACGTTAAATTATCTCCTTTGAATTAACACAACTATATATAGGTCGTTAATAATACCCGTAAATAAATAACAAAAAAACTAACAAAGTGGACCACCCACAGGGTCTACCCTTTAACCCTCTTATCTCGGCTGACTGCGCTAAAACAAGATTTAACCTTTAAAAAAACCAGATTAGGCCTTCATAAATTAATTAATAAAAAAAGACTTTATTACCTATTATGCTTACGATGCGTGTCTTAATTTCAGTGAACCTAAGGAGCTATCGGTGGTTCTGTGGTGGAGCGCTCGACTGCCAAGCCGAATGGTCTGGGTTCGAAACCTGGGTGGCGCATTTGTTTTTAATCAATAGAGAAACGCTAAATTAGAATTTCTTCGATGCAATAATTTCAATTTCAATTCTATTTCAATTAAACCAAAATTTCGTACTCTATTAAATACGCTTCCGATAAAGCTGAAGGTCTAATTTTCAATAAGGCGTAACAAGTGTCGGTGGTTTTGTGGTAGAACGTCCGCCTGTCAAGCAGGAGGTCTCGGGTTCAAATCCCGCCCGATGCGATCGCAAATTGATACTAAGACGAATACCGTGTACAACTGGTGGAAACCCTGCCATTGGACGTTGAGAGGTAGCATTACACTCAGCACTCGGTCCGTCCCAAAGTCATTAAGAAGAAGTTGGAGAGAAAACGCCCATATAAACACAACAGACTCAACATGCACAACCATCAGAACATAAACACAACAAATTCAACACTCACAACCTACGTATAAACATTACAAAAACGTAAAACACCAAACCGTCACGACGGTGAGCGAAAAAACACCATCCAAACCAAACCGCAAATGAATCCGTTAACGCTCACCGTCACACGGTGGTTTTGCCAACCCTTCGAGAAACTGCGAACGCAGAGATCTCGAGAAACTGCGTACGCAGTGATTACACTTTGCACCGAAAATGCGAACGCGTTCGCAGGCCTGACAGACAGACACGGTGGTTGTATAACCCCCCCCTCGGAGAGGTAAAAATGGGAGAGTGCGTAACAATTCTAATCTTCGTGTTGTTCGTGGCCTTGTTGAAGTGGCTTTCACCGATCTGAAACATTTAATAAAGAACAATTGGTTAGCATTTCAATTTTTCGGTTATTGGTTGTAATAAAACTTTGTTTAATTATACGAGTCTTTACTTTTTTAGGATCACCTTTTTGGGCGAGTATCGAATTACCTCACTATATGGCATTTTTCAACAATGTGTCTATTATTATTTACAAAATTTTTTTACGCTTAAACTCAATATTGTACGTCAGTAAAACTCATTTTAAAACCTATTTTCGTTTCCTTTATATAAAATAAGTCTATTTCAAGAGCTACACCACTATTCGGATTTTGCCAGATCAAGAACCTCTTCAGATTAACAGAATAGGTGGTCAGTACTCTGTTCGCCTAGTGATTTCTGTAAGCAAAACGACCGCCTTCTGAATTACCCACTTTTACCCGGCAGGATGCGGGGTAAGGTTTTCTCCCCGAGTAGGCGGAGAACACGAAAACAGAGGCTGTCGTGGATGTTTCATATTCTCAGTTAACCCGAGTGCATTCTTAGTCAGATCTACCGCAAATTAGAGAACGAAATGAAATCTCCCGATTGCGGTTTCCGGGAAAATGTCTTTAATCTCGGAAATTTTAAGTTCTACTCAATCTCGAGATGCGTGGTACTTTCCCACTTAGTTGGAGGGTTAACATTCAATTATCTGAATTAAAGATGTTTCCTAAGAGGATATTCAAAGGGAAGTTCTAAGGAGACGCTCACTTCTTTTAAGGCTCTAGCTCAAACCACAACGAAATATCATCAGAATGTTCGGGACTTTAAAGTTTTTTATTTTGCTGATTTTAGTAAAGTGCGCGGTTTCAGTGCTACTAATCGGAGGCTTCATCGAAGGACTGGAAAAATTAATATCGGCAAATGCCAATATTCACATTGGAAATGTGAATGTACCTAATGGTAATAACACTAACAAGGAGACGACCCGAGGTGATAATCACCGATTTTGTTCAAAGTCGGGTATAATGTACACCTCCATGTAACTTGAAAAACCTGCAAGGGAAAAGTTGCGACGGGCTTCTGTTTTGCCGAAAACGTTTTTGACATGATTTGGAATTATTTCCATTGAAAATAACATGGGAATCTGAAGGATTTTAGGGTCCCCCAATTGCATTTAACCTTGATTAAATTAAATTTTTTTAAATCAATTTAAATTGTTTTTAACGTTTCACAGGGCGGACCTTTAAAATCCTTCAGATTCCCATGTTATTTTCAATGGAAATAATTCCAAATCATGTTGTCAAAAACATTTTCAGTTGCCATGGAAAAACGAAAGCCCGTCGCAACTTTTCCCTTGCCGGTTTTTTAAGGTACATGGAGTTGTACACTATACCCGAGTTTGAACAAAATCGGTGATTATCACCTCGGGTCGTCTCCTTGTAAGTTAAGCCTTGATTTGTCTATAAATTATCAGTATATTTATAAATTTATTCCGAATTGTATTACGAAGGTTACCCACGTTATGCAGGAAGTCACCAAATGCCATATCCAGTTCCACCCATGCCTTACCCCGTTCCACCTATGCCATCCATGCCTTACCCCGTCCTATCCATGCCTTACCCCGTTCCACCCATGCCATCCATACCTTACCCCGTCCCACCCATGCCATACATGCCCTACCACGTTCCATCCATGCCTTACCCAGTACCCGTACCTTATCCGCAACCGCAACAATCGAATTCGGGTCAGCCAGTATTTGAGCAACTTCCGCAACCCGAAATATCACTTGCTCCGGTAACCGGAAATCAACCGATTTTCAGCAAAGAGAAGCAAAACAGTTTCGAAACGCAAGAATCTTTAGTCAACGGAAGTCAGCCCAACAATCAACAGCATTTCATCGTCATGGACGGAGCTGAGGCGACGGAAGTCAACTCGGAAGGGATCCCAGTGGTGACCATTGAAAGTCCGAAAGTGATCAATTACATGGGAATACCGATGGTCATCCAGGATGGTGAGCACGACACGGCCAGCAACGAAATGATGTTGCCGGAGATCGATGAAAACCACTTTGGCCAAAAACCCTTGCCTAATTTGACGACTATGGGGAACGTTTTCGGATATTAAATATTACCAAAAGTTTAAAATATATTTCCTAACCTAGTTTTTCCATCTGTTAAGGAATATCTATATTTGTTCATCGGTATACAGAAAAAATAATAGCAGAGAAAACCTGTTCACACCTCCTTTCCCTAATCTGAGTAAATAAAATCTGTTCACCTTATCTCAATTTCTTAACTAATCTGCTTTAAAGTTAAAAATCAAGTACAGACTTTTGAAGAATATTAAGTGGTCTTTTTAGTAAATGATAAAAACTTTTAAGAAATGGTTTTTTTCACAAAGTTTCCGTTTGGATATCTGATAAAGAAAATGGATTTTTTTTTAGTTTTATCTGTGTATTTGAATTACTGTAAACTAGCTAACTGTTATCTGCAGATGTTTTAAAAATGGGTTAATCTGTTTTGATACCGTTAAAAAAATTGACATTATCAGAAAAAAATATCAAATCAGCAAGGGTGATTGGAAGCACTACGTTAACCTAACGTAATAGAATAACCCAACCAATCGAAATCTTTTTATCACTATTTCAAAACCCCCCGCTGAAACGATATTCCCTATTTTAAAAACCCGCTGAAAATATATAATCTATTTTGGAAACCCACTAAAACGATATTCCCTATTTTAAAAACCCGCTGAAACAATATAATCTATTTTGGAAACCCGCTGAAACGATATTCGCTATTCGGAAACCCCATGAAACGATATTCGCTATTTGAAAACCCCATGAAACGATATTCGCTATTTTGAAAACCCGCTGAAATTATATTGTCTATTTTGGAAACCCGCTGAAATTATATTCTCTACTTTAGAAACCCGCTGAAACGGTACTTACCATTTTGAAAACCCCATGAAACGATATTCGCTATTTTGAAAACCCGCTGAAATTATATTGTCTATTTTGGAAACCCGCTGAAATTATATTCTCTACTTTAGAAACCCGCTGAAACGGTACTTACCATTTTGAAAACCCCATGAAACGATATTCGCTATTTTGAAAACCCGCTGAAATTATATTGTCTATTTTGGAAACCCGCTGAAATTATATTATCTACTTTAGAAACCCGCTGAAACGGTACTTACCATTTTGAAAACCCCATGAAACGATATTCGCTATTTTGAAAACCCGCTGAAATTATATTGTCTATTTTGGAAACCCGCTGAAATTATATTCTCTACTTTAGAAACCCGCTGAAACGGTACTTACCATTTTGAAAACCCCGTGTAACGATATTGTCTATTTTGAAAACCCGCTGAAATTATATTGTCTATTTTGGAAACCCGCTGAAATTATATTATCTACTTTAGAAACCCGCTGAAACGGTACTTACCATTTTGAAAACCCCGTGTAACGATATTCGCTATTTTGAAAACCCGCTGAAATTATATTGTCTATTTTGGAAACCCGCTGAAATTATATTCTCTACTTTAGAAACCCGCTGAAACGGTACTTACCATTTTGAAAACCCCATGAAACGATATTCGCTATTTTGAAAACCCGCTGAAATTATATTGTCTATTTTGGAAACCCGCTGAAATTATATTCTCTACTTTAGAAACCCGCTGAAACGGTACTTACCATTTTGAAAACCCCGTGTAACGATATTGTCTATTTTGAAAACCCGCTGAAATTATATTGTCTATTTTGGAAACCCGCTGAAATTATATTCTCTACTTTAGAAACCCGCTGAAACGGTACTTACCATTTTGAAAACCCCGTGTAACGATATTCGCTATTTTGAAAACCCGCTGAAATTATATTGTCTATTTTGGAAACCCGCTGAAATTATATTCTCTACTTTAGAAATCCGCTGAAACGGTACTTACCATTTTGAAAACCCCATGAAACGATATTCGCTATTTTGAAAACCCGCTGAAATTATATTGTCTATTTTGGAAACCCGCTGAAATTATATTCTCTACTTTAGAAACCCGCTGAAACGGTACTTACCATTTTGAAAACCCCGTGTAACGATATTCGCTATTTTGAAAACCCGCTGAAATTATATTGTCTATTTTGGAAACCCGCTGAAATTATATTCTCTACTTTAGAAACCCGCTGAAACGGTACTTACCATTTTGAATACCCCATGAAACGATATTCGCTATTTTGAAAACCCGCTGAAATTATATTGTCTATTTTGGAAACCCGCTGAAATTATATTCTCTACTTTAGAAACCCGCTGAAATGGTACTTACCATTTTGAAAACCCCATGAAACGATATTCGCTATTTTGAAAATCCGCTGAAATTATATTGTCTATTTTGGAAACCCGCTGAAATTATATTCTCTACTTTAGAAACCCGCTGAAACGGTACTTACCATTTTGAAAACCCCATGAAACGATATTCGCTATTTTGAAAACCCGCTGAAATTATATTGTCTATTTTGGAAACCCGCTGAAATTATATTCTCTACTTTAGAAACCCGCTGAAACGGTACTTACCATTTTGAAAACCCCGTGTAACGATATTGTCTATTTTGAAAACCCGCTGAAATTATATTGTCTATTTTGGAAACCCGCTGAAATTATATTCTCTATCTGTGCATTTCTAAGGGTCCAAATTTTGACTAAATTGACCAAAATTCATCAAATAACATAAAATTAATTTCATTTGTGAATTTAGATCTAATTTTTTTGGTTTTGAATTTTTCATTTTTATTTTAAATTTTCACAGGCAGGACCCTAAGAAGTGCTCAAATTCAAATGTTATTTTTAATGGGTAAATTTACCTACTGTGTTGTCAAAAACATTTTCGGTTGCCATGGCAAAACTAATGCCCATTGCAATTTTCCCTTGGGGAAATTTCATGTTACCATAAGGTCTACATACCCACCTAGCCGTCCATTCCGAAGGCGTAGAGAGGGGTAGGAATTATTAGCAAAAGATAGTACAAGTTTAGTCAGAGTAAATTCATTGCGGATAACCTAACACGTTAGAAAAAAAGGCGATTTGGGCGGATGTGTTTATTTTTAAGGTTGGTTGTTTTGTTTCAGAAACGACACTCGTCTATATTTATTGAGCATAAGCATTATTGAACATACAATCTCAAAAGCGCTTGCAACCTTGTTCGCACTTTATAAAAGTATCGACGCATTTGTGTAGTTCATACATATAAAGCGACAAACGACAATGGCACTGCCACCGCTTTTGTGTAACCTTGACGAAGAATCTCTTTCAGGATTATATACTAAAGTTATTGTTAGGGCAGGTGGGGGGCGAAAATTTTGGAGTTTTGCCCTGGGCGCCAAATAACCTCACTACGCCACTGGCCTTTTGCCCTTCAGAATCTGGAACAAAAGTACCACCCTATATCTTTTGCCCCTCCGTAGGCAGAGGCGTACCTAGGCTTGGGCGGTCCGCCCCGGGAGGCATTTTCTAGGGGGCGGCATTATTCATTCAAGAATAAAAATGGCGTCTTTTTAGTAATGGTTAACGTCAGGGCCGGTTTGAACTTTTGTGGGGCTGTTGCAAAGTGCATTTGCTGGGCTCGAGACCTCGTAAAAGTTCCTACCCCTTGTTTTAGCAGTTTTTACCCAACTTAAACAACGTTTTTATTTCGTTCAGTAATTAAAGGGATAATGAAATGGTAAAATAAACTACTTTCAGTCTATTCCGCTTCCAAAATTAAGTATAATTCCGATTTTCCTTCGAGTTAATTATTTAATTTCAATTTATTTTCAAAAATAAAAACTTCCGTGAAATCATCCGGAAAAATTCGGGCCTAACCATAGAAATCAGAAGGTAGCTAGAACGATTTTTGCAATGGTATACCACGCGCCAATTTGAAACTGGCGGATTAGTTAGAAGCGCCGTCTTTTAACAATATTGTTTATTCAGCTATAGACAGAAAAACATTAAAAATCTTCGATTCCGCCGGGGCCCCTAAAGTTCTTGAGCAGCGCGGGGCTGGGTGCGACTACACCCTTTGCACCTGCCTCACGCATACATGGGAAAACCTCCGGGGGGGGGAACGTCGGATGACTGGGGGCATAACATTAATTTCAATGAGTCCCGCAAAGCCCTCCGGAGGTTGTCCCATGTATGGCCTCCCGCTGGCTACGGTTAAGGTTTAGTCTTTTCTCGTAGTGTGACTGTTGCTACTAGCTTCTTGTTCCTTTGGACAGAATGAATACGTATGCTTAGTATTTTTGATCTTTCGCTGTAACACAGCACTCATAAACATTTTGGAAATTGGGAGGGGCGGAAAATTCGTGATCCGTCCCGGGCGACAAAGGGTCTAGGTACGCCACTGTCCGTAAGAAAATAGTTCCCTCCGTTGATCATCCTTCAGCGCAATGGTACCAAAAAAATTACCTCCTTCAAAAGTCCGAAACCAGAATGCCCCCTATATCGATTGCCCTTCGCCCTTGTAATACAATTTTCATTACTGTCCTCTGTGCTTTCGCTCTTCGGATTAACAGCGTCAAACGATGGAAAATAAATGTTGCTTCAGAGAGCGGAGAAACAATGAGAGGAGGGAATACATTTGATCCGGATTATGGAGGGGTAAAAAGCTAGCCTCCGCTCCGGAGGGAGGAGGGTGAATCTGCCGGAGTTGAAATTTTAACTTCGGAAGTAGTGGGGGCGACTGCCAGAGCTGAGATAATCACTCCGGAGGGAGAAGGGGCAACTTCCGGAGTCGAGATAATAACTCCGGAGGAAGGAGGGGATACTGCCGGAGTCGAGACTATCTCTCCGGAGGAAGGAGGGGCAACTGCCAGTGTTGAGATTAGCACTCCGGAGGGAGGACGGTGCAACTGCCAGAGTTGAGATTAGCACTCCGGAGGGAGGAGGGTGCAACTGCCAGATTTGAGATTAGCACTCCGGAGGGAGGAGGGTGCAACTGCCAGAGTTGAGATTAGCACTCCGGAGGGAGGAGGGTGCAACTGCCAGAGTTGAGATTAGCACTCCGGAGGGAGGAGGGTGCAACTACCAGAGTTGAGATTATCACTCCAGAGGGAGGAGGGTGCAACTGCCAGAGTTGAGATTAGCACTCCGGAGGGAGGAGGGTGCAACTCCCAGAGTTGAGATTAGCACTCCGGAGGGAGGAGGGTGCAACTGCCAGAGTTGAGATTAGCACTCCAGAGGGAGGAGGGTGCAACTGCCAGAGTTTAGATTAGCACTCCTGAGGGAGGAGGGTGCAACTGCCAGTGTTGAAATTAGCACTCCGGAGGGAGGAGGGTGCAACTGCCAGAGTTGAGATTAGCACTCCGGAGGGAGGAGGGTGCAACTGCCAGTGTTGAGATTAGCACTCCGGAGGGAGGAGGGTGCAACTGCCAGTGTTGAGATTAGCACTCCGGAGGGAGGAGGGTGCAACTGCCAGAGTTGAGATTAGCACTCCGGAGGGAGGAGGGTGCAACTGCCAGTGTTGAGATTAGCACTCCGGAGGGAGGAGGGTGCAACTGCCAGAGTTGAGATTAGCACTCCGGAGGGAGGAGGGGCAACTGCCAGAGTTGAGATTAGCACTCCGGAGGGAGGAGGGTGCAACTGCCAGTGTTGAGATTAGCACTCCGGAGGAAGGAGGGGCAACTGCCAGTGTTGAGATTAGCACTCCAGAGGGAGGAGGGTGCAACTGCCAGAGTTGAGATTAGCACTCCAGAGGGAGGAGGGTGCAACTGCCAGTGTTGAGATTAGCACTCCGGAGGGAGGAGGGTGCAACTGCCAGAGTTGAGATTAGCACTCCGGAGGGAGGAGGGTGCAACTGCCAGTGTTGAGATTAGCACTCCGGAGGGAGGAGGGTGCAACTGCCAGAGTTGAGATTAGCACTCCGGAGGGAGGAGGGTGCAACTGCCAGTGTTGAGATTAGCACTCCGAAGGGAGGAGGGTGCAACTGCCAGAGTTGAGATTAGCACTCCGGAGGGAGGAGGGTGCAACTGCCAGAGTTGAGATTAGCACTCCGGAGGGAGGAAGGTGCAACTGCCAGAGTTGAGATTAGCACTCCGGAGGGAGGAGGGGCAACTGCCAGTGTTGAGATTAGCACTCCGGAGGGAGGAGGGTGCAACTGCCAGTGTTGAGATTAGCACTCCGGAGGGAGGAGGGGCAACTGCCAGTGTTGAGATTAGCACTCCGGAGGGAGGAGGGTGCAACTGCCAGAGTTGAGATTAGCACTCCGGAGGGAGGAGGGTGCAACTGCCAGAGTTGAGATTAGCACTCCAGAGGGAGGAGGGTGCAACTGCCAGTGTTGAGATTAGCACTCCAGAGGGAAGAGGGTGCAACTGCCAGAGTTGAGATTAGCACTCTGGAGGGAGGAGGGTGCAACTGCCAGTGTTGAGATTAGCACTCCGGAGGAAGGAGGGGCAACTGCCAGTGTTGAGATTAGCACTCCAGAGGGAGGAGGGTGCAACTGCCAGAGTTGAGATTAGCACTCCAGAGGGAGGAGGGTGCAACTGCCAGTGTTGAGATTAGCACTCCGGAGGAAGGAGGGGCAACTGCCAGTGTTGAGATTAGCACTCCAGAGGGAGGAGGGTACAACTGCCAGAGTTGAGATTAGCACTCCGGAGGGAGGAGGGTGCAACTGCCAGTGTTGAGATTAGCACTCCGGAGGAAGGAGGGGCAACTGCCAGTGTTGAGATTAGCACTCCAGAGGGAGGAGGGTGCAACTGCCAGAGTTGAGATTAGCACTCCGGAGGGAGGAGGGTGCAACTGCCAGTGTTGAGATTAGCACTCCGGAGGGAGGAGGGTGCAACTGCCAGTGTTGAGATTAGCACTCCGGAGGGAGGAGAGTGCAACTGCCAGAGTTGAGATTAGCACTCCGGAGGGAGGAGAGTGCAACTGCCAGAGTTGAGATTAGCACTCCGGAGGGAGGAGGGTGCAACTGCCAGTGTTGAGATTAGCACTCCAGAGGGAGGAGGGTGCAACTGCCAGAGTTGAGATTAGCACTCCGGAGGGAGGAGGGTGCAACTGCCAGTGTTGAGATAATAACTCCGGAGGAAGGAGGGGATACTGCCGGAGTCGAGACTATCTCTCCGGAGAAAGGAGGGTGCAACTGCCAGAGTTGAGATTAGCACTCCGGAGGGAGGAGGGTGCAACTGCCAGTGTTGAGATTAGCACTCCGGAGGAAGGAGGGGCAACTGCCAGTGTTGAGATAAGCACTCCGGAGGGAGGAGGGTGCAACTGCCAGAGTTGAGATTAGCACTCCGGAGGGAGGAGGGTGCAACTGCCAGAGTTGAGATTAGCACTCCGGAGGGAGGAGGGGCCACTGCCGGAGTGAAAAACTTTGCTAAAGAGGGCTGAGGGGTGGAGGGTGAAGGTACCTATTTTGCCCACGTATGCCTTATATACCATCATCACCGTTCACAGAGCACATAATTAGCAGTGAACAATGAACTGAATTTTAAAATTATAAATATAGTTCATTTAACATTAATAAACATCCGAGTAACTTAGTTATCTGGTCAATAGATGGTTAAAGGTGCAATTTTCAAATAACAGACCCACATGTAAAAAATTATCTCACAACGTATATGGACCTACCACTCAAGCTCGCGCAGAAAAATCATCACGTGAATAGAAAAAATAGAAAAATGAGTCTTTTCTGTCGAGTCGTTAGTCTTTAGTTGTGAAATCTTTGAAAATAGGGTTGCCATGATCTTTTTAATGTAGGAGTGGATGTTATTACGAATGACGGTAATTGAGGCAATTACGTCACTTTGTTACTTTAAATTGAATTTTTAAGAAGGAAAATATTTTAATGAAAATATTAATCTTTTTACAAGCCTGATTCGGCTTATAAAAATGCTAGGAGGTTGACTAAAGGATCTAGAGCTTCTGAAAATCTTGAAACAATTGCGAGATCATAGGTCTTTTAGTGTATTTGTACAGCTGGCAAATATTTGGAGGACTGACCTGGCTGTTTGGCCAAGTTCCTTGTAAAACCTGTAAAAACCACGGAATTTGATAATGGTTCCAAAAAGGCCGGGTAAAGTCAGATAATTTGAAAAGTCTACCAAAAATTAAGCCAATAAATTTTTTAAAGATGTTATAAATACACATGAAATATTTTTCAAGATGTTACGTGAAAATTTCATTTATTGTACAAAAATGGTCGTGGAAAATTTTGAAAATTACTAAGGAAAATTAATTCCGAAAATGTCGTAAGAGCCTTGGAAAACTACTTTCGTTGGTACACGTGACATAAATGTGTGAACAGAATGATTCAATTTGGTGAACCAAGATGTTGGAGCGATGTAAAAAATAGCCCCGGCCGGACCAAGGTGGCTTGTTACGTACGAGGGGGTAACCACTTCGTGTAGTAGGTGTACACTTCTATTTGTATTACGAATAAATACTACAAATTACTTTGTAATACAGCGTAGTATTGTAATATGGGGAATTATTGTGTAAAATGGTGCATTACCTTGTAATACCGTGTAATACTGTGTAATATCACGTAATATCAAGTAATATTGCACGTATTAAGTGTAGTACGTTGTCTATTAAGATGTAGTATTATTTAGTACATTGCATTATTGCATAATATTTTAAACTCATGTATTACCAAATGATTTTGTGTAATACCTAAGTAATATTGGAATTATAGAGGAAAATACTTTTCAAATTCGATTTAGGAAAGACAGAGTGAACATAGGAGGGAACGAGTGGAACTCTGAGGCAAGGGCGAAGGTGGAACTCCCGGCGAAATTGAAGAGGGGGGGGGGACGACGACGTTTACTCGCATAGCCCGAGCGGGAAAATCACCGATGGTATGGCGGGAAAATCACCGATAGTCGAGCTGATGGTATGAAGTTGTTTATGCCTCGGTTTAGGCGCACAACAAGTTCCGACAACAACTGAGACAACAACCCATCATCCCCAATTTTATGGAAAAATTAGAAATGGGAATGGGTTAGTTCCCGGCGGTAGTTCACTCCGACGGTTCGTTCGCGTAAATTCCTCGGTTAGCGCTTCTTCCGAGGCTTTTTCTCGTTGTTTTTCTTCAAAGAAATTGAGAGCGTAAGTCGAGCGAAGGTATCGTCGTGTCGTCCGATCGCAGCAATGTGTGCTGTAAACTCAGTAAGTTATAATTAATGTTATTTCCTCGGGTTAAGGGGGAGGACTACAGTGGCCATTGTATACTTTCGCGCAGTGGCGGCCTAAGGGGGGGTGCGGGCATCGGAGAAGCTCGAGGGGGGGTGCAAATCAGAACGATTAAACTTGAAGAAGACGGACCCGTGAAAACTTCATACGCGGGCAAAATAGGTACCTTCACCCTCCACCCCTCAGCCCTCTTTAGCAAAGTTTTTCACTCCGGCAGTGGCCCCTCCTCCCTCCGGAGTGCTAATCTCAACTCTGGCAGTTGCACCCTCCTCCCTCTGGAGTGCTAGTCTCAACTCTGGCAGTTGCACCCTCCTCCCTCCGGAGTGCTAATCTCAACTCTGGCAGTTGCACCCTCCTCCCTCCGGAGTGCTAATCTCAACTCTGGCAGTTGCCCCTCCTTCCTCCGGAGTGCTAATCTCAACTCTGGCAGTTGCACCCTCCTCCCTCCGGAGTGCTAATCTCAACTCTGGCAGTTGCACCCTCCTCCCTCTGGAGTGCTAATCTCAACTCTGGCAGTTGCACCCTCCTCCCTCCGGAGTGCTAATCTCAACTCTGGCAGTTGCACCCTCCTCCCTCCGGAGTGCTAATCTCAACTCTGGCAGTTGCACCCTCCTCCCTCCGGAGTGCTAATCTCAACTCTGGCAGTTGCACCCTCCTCCCTCCGGAGTGCTAATCTCAACTCTGGCAGTTGCACCCTCCTCCCTCCGGAGTGCTAATCTCAACTCTGGCAGTTGCACCCTCCTCCCTCTGGAGTGATAATCTCAACTCTGGTAGTTGCACCCTCCTCCCTCCGGAGTGCTAATCTCAACTCTGCTAGTTGCACCCTCCTCCCTCCGGAGTGCTAATCTCAACTCTGGCAGTTGCACCCTCCTCCCTCCGGAGTGCTAATCTCAAATCTGGCAGTTGCACCCTCCTCCCTCCGGAGTGCTAATCTCAACTCTGGCAGTTGCACCGTCCTCCCTCCGGAGTGCTAATCTCAACACTGGCAGTTGCCCCTCCTTCCTCCGGAGAGATAGTCTCGACTCCGGCAGTATCCCCTCCTTCCTCCGGAGTTATTATCTCGACTCCGGAAGTTGCCCCTTCTCCCTCCGGAGTGATTATCTCAGCTCTGGCAGTCGCCCCCACTACTTCCGAAGTTAAAATTTCAACTCCGGCAGATTCACCCTCCTCCCTCCGGAGCGGAGGCTAGCTTTTTACCCCTCCATAATCCGGATCAAATGTATTCCCTCCTCTCATTGTTTCTCCGCTCTCTGAAGCAACATTTATTTTCCATCGTTTGACGCTGTTAATCCGAAGAGCGAAAGCACAGAGGACAGTAATGAAAATTGTATTACAAGGGCGAAGGGCAATCGATATAGGGGGCATTCTGGTTTCGGACTTTTGAAGGAGGTAATTTTTTTGGTAACATTGCGCTGAAGGATGATCAACGGAGGGAACTATTTTCTTACGGACAGTGGCGTACCTAGACCCTTTGTCGCCCGGGACGGATCACGAATTTTCCGCCCCTCCCAATTTCCAAAATGTTTATGAGTGCTGTGTTACAGCGAAAGATCAAAAATACTAAGCATACGTATTCATTCTGTCCAAAGGAACAAGAAGCTAGTAGCAACAGTCACACTACGAGAAAAGACTAAACCTTAACCGTAGCCAGCGGGAGGCCATACATGGGACAACCTCCGGAGGGCTTTGCGGGACTCATTGAAATTAATGTTATGCCCCCAGTCATCCGACGTTCCCCCCCCCCCCCCGGAGGTTTTCCCATGTATGCGTGAGGCAGGTGCAAAGGGTGTAGTCGCACCCAGCCCCGCGCTGCTCAAGAACTTTAGGGGCCCCGGCGGAATCGAAGATTTTTAATGTTTTTCTGTCTATAGCTGAATAAACAATATTGTTAAAAGACGGCGCTTCTAACTAATCCGCCAGTTTCAAATTGGCGCGTGGTATACCATTGCAAAAATCGTTCTAGCTACCTTCTGATTTCTATGGTTAGGCCCGAATTTTTCCGGATGATTTCACGGAAGTTTTTATTTTTGAAAATAAATTGAAATTAAATAATTAACTCGAAGGAAAATCGGAATTATACTTAATTTTGGAAGCGGAATAGACTGAAAGTAGTTTATTTTATAGTATATAATCCTGAAAGAGATTCTTCGTCAAGGTTACACAAAAGCGGTGGCAGTGCCATTGTCGTTTGTCGCTTTATATGTATGAACTACACAAATGCGTCGATACTTTTATAAAGTGCGAACAAGGTTGCAAGCGCTTTTGAGATTGTATGTTCAATAATGCTTATGCTCAATAAATATAGACGAGTGTCGTTTCTGAAACAAAACAACCAACCTTAAAAATAAACACATCCGCCCAAATCGCCTTTTTTTCTAACGTGTTAGGTTATCCGCAATGAATTTACTCTGACTAAACTTGTACTATCTTTTGCTAATAATTCCTACCCCTCTCTACGCCTTCGGAATGGACGGCTAGGTGGGTATGTAGACCTTATGGTAACATGAAATTTCCCCAAGGGAAAATTGCAATGGGCATTAGTTTTGCCATGGCAACCGAAAATGTTTTTGACAACACAGTAGGTAAATTTTCCCATTAAAAATAACATGGGAATTTGAGCCTGTGAAAATTTAAAATAAAAATGAAAAATTCAAAACCAAAAAAATTAGATCTAAATTCACAAATGAAATTAATTTTATGTTATTTGATGAATTTTGGTCAATTTAATCAAAATTTGGACCCTTAGAAATGCACAGATTCTTATGTTATTTTCAATGGGAAAATTGACATATTGTGTTGTAAAAAACATTTTCGGTTGACTTGGCAAAACTAAGGCCTATTGCAACTTTTCACTTGGTGAAATTTCATGTTACAATAAGGTCTTCATACCCAGCTAGTCTCAACCAAATCGGTGATTATCACCTCGGGTATTCTCTTTGTAAGAAGTAAGCTCATGTAGAAAAATACTAATTGTACATATTACCCCCCCCCCCAGGGCCCTCACTAAGCGTTGCCTCCTGTATTATAGGTGGGGTGGCGGAGTGTTAAGCACTCTTTCCTTACAGCAAGAGGAGCCGGGTTTGATCCCAGCTTGTGGCACTGGTGGAAAATCCACTCCTTCTGCGTAGAGATTGTAAGTTATCTCCCCACTGGTAAAAGGGGTTTCCCCGAGATCTTCAGTTTCCCCATTCCATAAAAACTCGCCGAGGATAACGGTAATAGTTAGTGTAGGGAACTGTCAGCTAGCTTGCGTGGCATGAAGGGCTTAATGCCACCACCTTCCTACGCATTGTAACCCGGCCACCGGTAAATAAGGCATTAAAAGTCGCAAGCTGACTAGGGCCTGTGGTGGTGCCTAGAAAAGTATTATTTTAAAAATATATCCCCCTCCAGTAAATTGAAATGAATAGCTCCCCTGAACTTCAAGGCTCACCCCAGTTGTGGAGGTCTACGGGTGCCCATACGTGGACAAAACTCCGGAGGGGACGTCGGAGGGCATAACTTTAATTTCAATGAGGCCCACAGAGTCCTCCGGAGGTGTTCCCATGTATGCGGGTGCCTCGCTTCGCCACTGTATTCTGTATAAATATATACCCTTTAAAGGGGGGGTGAGGTTCTAGCTTCGGAGGTTTGGGATCTTATTACGGACGGCACACCTATGCACCGGAGGGCTGAGGGGCTGAGGGTCCGATTAAGGAGGGCACACCTTTTCTCTGGAGGGCTGAGGATCTGATAACGGATAGCACACCTTTTCTCCAGAGGGCAGATGGTTTGACTGCGGTCTGCACACTATTTTTCCGGAGGGCTGAGGGTCTTATTACGGTGGGCACACCTTTGCTCCGGAGGGCTGAGGGTCTGCCTACGAGGGGTTACACTGGTGCTCGGGAGGGCTGAGGGTCTGCCAACGGAGGGTACACTGGTACTCCGGAGGGCTGAGGGTCTGCCTACGGGGGGTTAAACTGGTGCTCTGGAGGGCTGAGGGTCTGCCTACGGAGGGTACACAGGTACTCCGGAGGGCTGAGGGTCTGCCTACGGAGTTTACACAGGTACTCCAGAGGGCTGAGGATCAGCCTATGGAGGGTTCACCTTTGCTTCGGAGGATTGAGGGACTAATGACATATTGCATAACGTTTTTCTGGAGTGCGACCCACGTTTTAACGCCCTCCGAATAATTCATCCACCCTCGATTCTCATAACTATTGCAATTAATTTTCCCCTCCAAACTCCAGCCAATATCGGAGGTTTTTTTCGTATTCCCTCCAGAACTCCGGAGGCCCCCTCCGGAGTTTTGCCCATGCATGATATAAGGTTGTAGGGCAACTGCTGGTGTATAGTCACTCACGGTGGTCTGGGGCCAGATATGCGCAGTTAGGGCCTTCGGTGAGGGTCTACGAGGAGCGCTCAAGTGGACACCTTGGCAATGATGATCGTCAGGGCCGTTATCAGGTAAATATGCTTGATCATGGTGATGATGGTGTAGCGTGGAATAATCCGATGGTAGTGAG
The DNA here is from genome assembly GCF_980474605.1 of Leiobunum rupestre. Taxonomy (NCBI): domain Eukaryota; kingdom Metazoa; phylum Arthropoda; class Arachnida; order Opiliones; family Sclerosomatidae; genus Leiobunum; species Leiobunum rupestre. The sequence continues at coordinate 25,281,147 of NC_143393.1, read as the reverse complement.
TCGTTATTAGCGTATGTCAACTGAGCACTAGAATCATCAACTACATCTTCAGTGTAGAGTGCTAATAGTGAATGAGTCGTATTGGAGCGGCAAAGGGCCTCCTAGTGGCCAATCAGGGTTGTTGATTTTAATCGATTTTTTTATTTTTTATTAATTTTTAGGTTTTTGTCACTTATTAAAAGCAATATATAAGCTTATTGATATAATTATTATTTTGTATAAATAATATTCAATAGTTTTAGACAGTTTTATCATGTCAAAAAATATTTTTTCCAAGAAATAAGTATATTTGTATCACAGGAGTAACCTTGAAGTAAAACTAAACAGTGTGAGAAATAAGGCACTATCACAGGCCAATCGCCAGTTTAAAAATTAAATGCCTGGGGTGTTAGTGGCCCTGGTGAAAACTTAATTAATTCAAAGTTTTTCCCTTCAAGATTTATAGTTCTTTATTTAACACTCCAAAATTTTGAAATACCCATAATAACTAACCTATTAAGCCTATACCCTAGCACATATTGTCAAGAGTAGATAATTTGACCATAAATTATGAAAGCCTGATTTTGAAGGTTAAAAATGGTAAGTGGCCAGTGGCCAGTTTTTTAATTAAACTACCTAGGCTCTACTGGCCACAGGTCCAGTTTAAAACAATTCCTTATTTCTCAGCCTCCGAGAGTCCATTATTTTCAAAACACCAAAAATGAGGTGGGGAAGGGATCGTGGTAGAGATAGGTTATAGTGTAATATAATGACAAAACAGGTCTAAAATATAATAATTCAATAGTAAATCTCTCATTTTTGGAAAGTTAATACCTTTTAAACAATCTTTTATAGGAACAGATTTAAATCAACGATTTTTAAAAAAAAATCATTTGATTAAAATCGCGATGCTTCATAGGCCTGGTAAAGAGAAATGACATGCTGCATAGTCAAATACTGTTCAGAGAAGGGAAGGGTAGTTTACGAAGATCTTCTTTGTTAACACCAGCCTAGATCTGGTACCGCAGTAACAAGTCCTAAAATTGGAGATCAGTTAAGAATGCATCTAAGGGCTGGCGTTCTTTTTGAATAGTGTGGAAGAAGATATAACGATGGGAATCGGGGTTGTTATATAATTGATAGTACGCCTCAAATACAGTATAGATTTCGTGTAGGGTGTGTCCGATCCAAATGTAGAGGAATGTACAAATGTCATAAATCTGACGCCCAGTGTAGTGTCTATAGTGTATAAAAATGTGGCTAGTTGCGTATCACTAGGTTCCTTGGACATTTAATAATAAAAATATAAATATAAAGTAACTTTATATTACTTACAGGCAGCAGTAGGATTAGAGCTTTTTTATCCAAGTTATCATGGCCTCAAAACGTGGAAGAAGAGATAGAAAACATGGCATGACATGATGACAAAGCTTAGTGGCAAGAGACAAAGTATGTCAAAACAGACAATTACGAAAAAGCCAGTGAACCGGCGGGTGTAGGATCTCTGAGACCATGATGAGTTTTAAGAATTCAAGTATAATTGAGAGGTATTAGTTTAATTTAATTTGAACATAAATTTGATAACGGTAAAAGCTGTTTTTGGCATGTCGTAACGTAGGTTAAAATATCATAATTTTTAACCCTTAAATGAGTCCTCGAAGTTATCTTTCACGGAAATCGACGGCATTCTCAATTTGTGTAAAAATATTTAAAATAATGTACAATAATTCTGAAGACATATCCGTTCAGCTTGTTTTAATTCTTATAAAATTTTAAGGTATTTATTTGCTTCAGTCCCATTCGGCCAACGGCGATTTTTGGTTCGTCCCATTCTAAAATATTCGGTTGAATGGGAAGACTTTTTATCGATTGAATGGGACCTTTCAATTTTCTATCCCCTTTTGGCTGGAAAAATGATATTATTTTTTAATTCGCTCATAAATATCACAATTCTCTTATATAAAAATAACATATAATAAAGGTAAGCCCGATAAACTTAATTGTCAATTAAAGTTATAAAGATTGCAGTTATGTCACAATTTTAAAATTCATTCCGAACAAGTGATTTAAAAAAGAGCTAACTTTCATTTTTAGTTTTTGGAATTAAATAACATGTTTTGTGAATTTATTTGTAAATCTGATGCCATCCTCTTATTAAATATAGGGGAGGTATCTTGTAAAAATTTAATATTTAGATTTTAGTTCTATTGAAATCGTTAAATTTTAATTTTAGTTAAGTCTGAGACAACTCTTTTCGAGATTTTCCAGGTATTGCGTTTTAAGTCAGAACAACAAACATTATTAAGAAATTGCATTATTATTGAGAATATGAAATTATTTAAATCCTTAAATTTTAAGCTTTTTATCACTTGCCAGTTATAAAAATATCATGTTATTGTGACTATTTCTTAAGGTACTAGTATATAGCCTAGGTTAATAATAAGAGAAAAAATAATTAATATTAAAAAACATTGTGGTTAATCCGACATTTCTAGTAAGATAGTTTTAAATGCATTGCTTACTAATTTCAAATTTAGCATTTATTCGCATGTGATCATTGTATAGAAATATTTTTATCCCACGCGTTAAAAGTTTAGGTGCAAGTTTAAGAGAAATGTCTATCGTAAAAAGACTTTGGGGGATGGATTGGTTGGATGATAAAAAGATGATTGAGGGTTAAATTAACTTCAAGGGTTTTGTAATTTAGCACTCAAATCGTCACATACCAGGCCTTCTTTAACAATTTTTATAGAAGCCAGCATAGAGTGTCATCAGAAAAGAAATACCCAAAATGTATTTTAAAATGTCCATTTATACCAAAGACATTAGTACTAAAACCTTTGTGGCATAAATCCTTCAGTGTTTGCACTTTCAATAAATAAATCTGCCCTAAAGAGGAATGTATTTTTATTTAAAATTGTCAATAGAATCATAATTAGTTTGTATTTATACTCAAAATTAAGTTTGATTTTAAATACTTTTCCCAAAAATTGTTTAGTATTGTATTTAAAATACTTTTCCCGAGGACTATTTAGCATTTTATATACTGAGTGAAATATTTATGAATATAAATCTACTTCACTTGAAAGGCTACTAGTATTTAAACTGATTATTCCTTTTCTTTCAAATGCAATATAGTTATTTCTGTACAACTTTTAAATTGGTTTCTTAAGTGGTCTTGTTTTTGCTATTTATTTTGAACAATGTAAATTTTTAAACCGATATGATAAAAGCTTGCTATCTCATGAAATAAAACCATTAACCAACAAGATAGGAATTAAGCGGCTAAAGCAGACGCTTATTGTTTTTCCTCGTCGTTATTCGTAAATTAAATAATATTCTTTAATAAAGCTGAATATACACTGAATAGCAACGCGCCTCACTCGGTGATATCGATACCTTGGAAGTATTTTATTTCACCTAGGACATATTTTTACACTAGAGGGCTCTGTGCGGAACTAAACCTCTCCCGCGCAATTACTCTGAAAATTTCCGATAACGAGAATGATAATTATTCCGACTCTGCTAAAGATGGCACCACTCAACCCTGGGGGACTTTCCCGCTTCTATGTAATAACGGCGAACGACGCATTCTCAGTGGCACCTAGGAGCAACAAACACAGCACTGCCCACACAAGGAGAACGCAACCCGTCAAAAGTCACGCATTATCTTGCGAACATTTTTCATTGGTTAGACGCTTTAGCGCCTGATGCCATCGGAAGGGGAAAATTCGAATATTGTCTCCCCCTCCCCCCCCCCCGCCGGTAAAACGTTCAGCGTAAAGGCTCGTCCAATGAAATTTGTACTGCGTTCTCCTTGTGTTTGTTGCTCCTAGATGCCACGGTCCAATTTACACCTCATCGTTCACTCGTGCCGAAGGAAAAAATCGATCATGATTTTTAAAAATAAAATTTGCTAGGCTAATACCAAGGCACCACCTTAGGCTCAAGTCATCTAGCGACTTTTTGTGCCTTTAAATAAGTTGGCCGGGTTAAATTGCGCGAATCGTCTCAACAAAGTCATTCCTATTATGCAAAACTAAATAAATTATCGGTTTAACTAAATAAATTATTGATATCACGATAGATGGAATCCAACTCTTGCGTTTAATCACGCATTATCTTCACATTTCAGAAAAAGGAATAAATAATAAACAATGCTCTTATTAAGACATTTAAATTGATAGTACCATTTTCCTTATTATAACAAATAACTTTCGAATGTCCTAATTTAAAAACATAAAATATCTGGATTTTCAACTAAAATAAGCACACCACTAATAACAAATACATTTTAAAATATTAAATTAAATGCCCTACGACCTTTTTTAAGACTAAAATGGCCCATCTCGTTTCGTTTCGTCCATAATCAAGAAAAACAAGGTCGTAAACCTGAAAATGGCCGCCGTAACTTCACCTGTTGGTACACCTTTTTTCAAACATTGAATATTCTATTTTGTAAATTTTCGAAGGTCTTGGATATTTTATGTTGTTTAAAAAGCCTTTTCTCACAGCGCTATAATTCAATTAAAAATAATTAAAATGGATTTCGGTGTCAATAAGACATCAAACGTTGATCATACTCTACGAAAACACCCAAATATAAAAAAAAAACTTAATCTACTTCTACAATTGAAATAAGTGGTAAATAATATCTGGTTACAAAGTACCGTTTTAATAATAGATAAGCGGTCAAAATGGTATAAAAACAGAATACCTCAACTTGTTATCTAGCACAGCGACCCAGTTCCTCCAACGAAACAGTTCAGAATTAACCAGCTACTCCACACTGAAGATGAAAAACATCGTTGCTGTCGCGATCATTGTAGCCTTGAGTGCTTTTGTCATCTCTCAACCTCAAAATGAACCAGTACCAGATTTACAAGTACCAGAAGACGCTGCACTAGTCCCGGGTGCTCATGGAAACCCCGATGAAGAGGGGAAAGAAAGCAGATTCTTCTTTGGGAGCCACAACTTACATATTGGAAACAGCAACGGAGGTTCAGGAGGTAATTAACCCTTTCGATTAATTCCAGCCATTAGCTTGGCTAATACCCGAGACACCGCGTTAGGCCCAAGGGATCAAGCGACTTCTAACGCTTTTTAAATTAGGTGGCTGACCAAATTACCTAGTATAGTGGTGGAAAGCCCTTCTTGCCAAGCGAATCAAGAGCTTTTAACACTATTATTTTACCACCAGACTTACAATTGTTGATATTAAATCGCACTTGGTTTACTCATAGGTTACCCTAACCAAGGCGGATACCCAGCTCCCGGTGGATACCCCGTTCCTGGCGGAGGTAATTAACTGTTTCGAATATTTCTAAATTGTGCCATCAGATTTAGAGATATTAATAGTTAATCACCCTTTATTTTCTTATCAGGATACCCTAACCAGGGCGGGTACCCAGCACCCGGTGGATACCCCGTTTCTGGCGGTTACCCAAACGGAGGGTACCCCAGTGGAGGATACCCTGGTGGAAATCAATTCCCGTTTCCTGGAATGCCGTGGGGGAAGTGAACTCTTCTAGTGGCAGGCAAACATGTCAAAATAATTCACGTTTTAATCTAGCGCTTGTATTTTATCATGTCACTTGTAAATGAATTTTAATGTCATCCTTGCGAAATAAACTTAACGTTTATTGTCACTTACTTTAATCTCATTATTTAATTACCTGGGACCGGGCGTTATATTTAGTATTATTCCTGTGACTTCGGATACTAGAATGTATCATTTCATTTTACTCTTTGTTCTTTGCTGCTAGGTGCTGATCAAACTCTGTTACAATCAGAGCCGTAGCTAGCCTACTTGACCAGGCTCGAAAATTGCGCCCCCATTATATCCGGAAAAATATGCTTGTTTTAATTTTCAATACGGATTTTATCAGGGCGGTCTTCTTTTATCACGGCAATGTTGCCTATAATTAAAGCAAGTGTCAGCTCCGTCAAGTAGCTCTTTTTTACAACAGTTATCGCTATCGTCGTAATCAAAACAAGTTAATAAAGCTACATTTTGACCCAGAAGGCGGGACAATTATAGGTACCCCACGCGTTGGTCAATGACATTATTTACAGTAATTTTAAACTATTTTTTACATGGGATAAATAGTTTAATTTAAAGCCCACTAAATGGAATTTAAGTTGTATAAATATAATACTCTACAAAGGCTCTCTGACGACGTTATCATTTGGCTATTTAATTTAACTTAATTTGCCATAAACAGATGGTACCACGTTCTCCACTAAAGTCGGTTTTTTTCGAAGAATCTGAGAGATTCATGGCCATCTCTAATAACAGGAGCCTTTTCATAATACAGGTGGCAATGATAGAGCCGACAGTCGCTTTAAATTGGTTAATAAAAACCAACTATGGACTCGTAATGCAGAAACAGTTTAATTTCGCGAAAAAGTAGAAATGTCCCTTTTTATTATGGAATTCTACTTTTTCGCGCATTTGAACCGTTTCTGTAAGTCTATAAAAATTTGTGTATTTTTGTAATTTGGAATTTTATAGGTGAATTTCGAAAGTTAGTGAGAATTCCCTCTTCTTATGAAGACCACGTCATTTGTTTGTCCTCTCTTGTAAAATATCCACCACTGAGATACACCAGAATAAAGCCTAGTTCACATTATACAATTATTTGGGCCACTTAGCTGTATCCAACTAATTGTAAGCAAGAAAATTGTATAGTGTGAACAGACAAATTGTAACAATTGTTCCCACTTTTTCTGTTCACAGAATCACACTATACAATTTTCTTGCTTACAATTAGTTGTATACAGTTAAGTGGCCCAATAAATTGTATAGTGTGAACTGGGCTTTAGTCCTTGCAGGGACGTAGGAACGTTCTAGAAGTTGGAGGGGGCAAAGAGAAACGAAAAGGGGTCTAAAGAATGCTTTTGAATTTTTAATGGAGTGTAGCTTCTCCGGGTGCGTGTGAATTGGTGGGAAAAGACTGAAAATTAAACACAGTTGTGGTTCTATAAGCTTTATATGCGTTTAAAATGAGCATTTGAGCCTTTTGAAGATTTCAACAGCGCAAAAGCATTAGTTTCCCCTCCCAGCAAAATTCTAAGGGGGCATTGCCCCCCCTGTCCCCCCTGGTTCCTACGCCCCTGAGTCCTTGCCTTCCGCTCCTGGGGTCGGGAGAAGGCGCAGGACATTAAGGTGTTCATGATTGCGAGGACGGAGATGGATTTAATCTTTCCGGAAACGTACGCCAAAAATTAAGTTGAAGAACAATCTAAAGTTAGGTACATTCTAAAATTTTACCATAATTGAAGCGTAATAAAACTGTATATGAAAACAAATAAAATATCGCCGTAAAATCAACGGTCAAACTATTGTTTTTTATTTAACGAAAAGTTGATACTAAAATTAACGGTTAAACCACATTTCGTATTTTTGGCTGTTAAATCATAATTGTTTTTTCTACGGTAAAACAACACTAAATAATCGCCATTTGAATAAGTCCAGTCTTAATGTGAGAGTTGATTGCGGGCAAAAGTAAATATTGAGATAAAGTCTAATACTATCGCCACGACCTGCGACATCTTGTAAAAAATTCTTGACTTTGGTTTTGCCATCCCCCTGGCCACTTTTCAGGAACATTACGTGTATCGATGTACTCCGCCGCGGTAAAAATAGTTCGCATTAAAATACGCGTATATTAAACTTTCGCTTGCGATAATTTGATAAATTATTTTTCAAAATAAAGTATATAAAGTAGATATATGATTGAACCTAAAATACGACATTTTAAAAAAAATACCCATATAACTTAAATCAGTGCTTTTAGTAAGCCTAATATGACGTGATATCGCGCTAGCCACTAATTTATGTCATGTGGAGTATATTCCAAGAAAACGAATAATTAAACGGATTTAAAACTTAAAAAGGTAAGAATTTTGAATGACATTTAAATTACTTTTTTCGTGGTTTTTAATTAGTTGACATTCTTTTTTATAGCCAGAAAAGGAACATATTAATTGGTTTAATAAAAAATGACTAGCCAAGGGTTAAGTATTGAAGCATTGTTGAAGAATTATGAAGATGATTTTTTCGAACTGGATATAACCTATAAAGCTATTTGAGAGTCGTTGTTTATGGATTAAATTAAAATCTTTAAACGAGGTTTAAACAAAACCGAGCGTTTATGAAACAGAAGCGGACGATTCGAGACGTCGAAAGCGAGGACCGAAACATTGTGTCCCAAAACTCTCCGGAATGCACTACTTTTCGCGGGAAAATTGGTCTAATAAAGTGCTTTTCCATTGGTGTAAAAGACCACGTGATCGATAGCTCTTTAAAAAGGATGTCAAGCATGGTGGAAGGTCAAATCTGAAGGCACTATTAGACTTTATCTCAATATTTACTTTTGTTGAGGGTATTGCTCAAATACTGTAATTCATCTGGTGGTGTGAAACAATCATATATTAGCGCGAGCTCACCAATTAGGTACATTACTGAGAAAAATACATTGACAGGACGATCCCAATTATGTCGATTTCCCTGATAACTGAACAAGATATCACGGACATTTAAGTACGCACAATCCCCCCGATGTATTAACTATATTTTGAATATTAAATTTAAAATTGAACAAATCATCTTGTACATTAACTTAATAAAACAAAAAGGAATGTTATCGTAAACATTAGATTTAAATAAACAAATTACTTTGGTTATTCATTTTAAAGTACTTAATCAACATTAGATAAAGATATGTTGGTCATGCTATTTATATTTACGTGATAATGAAAATAATTATAGACCAACATTATATTTTTTTGTCTTTTTAATTTTACATTGCTTTTTAGTTAATTATGGATTTTTTTGGGCCATGTATTAGCATAGTCAAAGCCAATAGCAGATAATGTATAATGTAAAGAAAAAAACCGATTTAAACCAATTAGGCCTAGTCATCATAAAGTAACGTAATTTAACCTAACCTTGACCTATATCTAACCTAATCTAATCACAAAAGCTCAAAAAATTATATGTCTATAAAACCAATTTGCGATTTTCATAGTTCCCCGTAAAAGAAACAAGATGACTTCTAGGAGCAACAAACACAAGGAGAACGCAGCTAGCCTTTAAACACGCTAATGATGGGTTGTCTACGAATTTCCTTGGACGAGCGTCACGAGCCTTTACGCTGAACGTTTTACGGGCGGTGGGGAACACATTTTCCAAATTTTCCCCTTCTGACGGCAGCAGGCGCTAAAGCGTTAAGCCAATGAAAAACGTGCACAAGAAAATCCACGACTTTTAACGGGTTGCGTTCTCCTTGTGTGGGGTGTTGTGTTTGTTGCTCCTAAATGACATTATCCCCAGCCAATGGAATTTGGCCCCGTTGATACGTTTAGTCACTTCTATTAGATATTAGCATTGTCGACTTTAGGCACGTGCCACTGCTCGTGGCTTTGCGCTCTCAAGTAGCATCACGTGTATTATACCTCCTTGAAATATTTACCCGAAAATATAAGCTTCCAACCTATTCTAAGGTAACAGTTGCTTACGCCAAATTTGTTATCAATCAAGATGTTAGGGACATTTAGGTACACATAATCCTCAATGTGTTTGGAATATCTATGAAATAACTAACATGTGTGCCTCGCATGTGTGTTTGGAAATCATTCCTTTAGCGGGATTTAAAAATTTAATTAAAATATTTAATATGCAAGATATATTTAACACATCTCGAATCTTTTTAGCTCTATTTCCGCAGAGCAGCGCGGTAAACTATCCAAGTTCCAACTATTTTGTGTCATTGTTTACTTATTAGTAAAACTGTTTGGTTTTATGTTTTTCAGAAGTGTTCAATGTTAAATTTATATCCGTATTAATCCTAAGGGTATCACGGTTAGTTTACCAATTTACAGAAAAATATCTACCACATAGTGTACTTAAAACTGTTAGTTTTATGTGGAAATTCGAAGATAAAACTGAGCGTGGATAATTAAGAACACAATGAAACTTTTTATTGAATACAGACAGAGAGGTGTATTACAGACTGGCCAAAACCGAAAGTAAAAAATAAGATCACGTGCCTCGTCTTTTATCCTAGTCAATGCCTCACTTGGTAGGTGCAGTGGCGCCACCTATGTTTCGACTCCGGCACTTGCTTATATCAAAGTTGAACAGAAACTATTATAGAGTAGTATCACCTCGTAGCTTTGGCCATGGCCGCCATTTTAGGTGCGTTTTTTTCTCTATAGGAAAAAGCATGGGTGACGTTGCGTGATGTAGCACTACTCTATAGATAAATAACAATTGCGATCCAAAATAAAATAATACTGAATTAATGCCATCTAGTTTCAAACTTTGACTGTGGAATAATGATAAAAACGAAATTCAAATACGAAGTAAACATCAATAAAAAAGAATAGTATGACATATAAGATCGATGAATCGTGATACTAAAACTGTAAATCATTTTATAAATTTAATAGATAGCCTTCCACGAAATATTTAAATGAGACCAATCAATTTAAACTACAATCAGCTTAAATAGCACCCCGAACTTATAGCCACTGTTGCCATCGACCGCGGGGTTTCCGTTACGACGAAACAAACGTGATTTAAATTCATAGTACGGCGCTATCGCTTATCAAAACTTTATTCGAGTGTCGAAATATTTGTTTTGGAAAACCGTGGGAAGATTTAGCGAATTGACAAACACGTGGAGGATTCGGCTGGCATAGGACCTTCTAGCGACCGCATTTTCGACGCTATTTTCCAGCTAAATCGTCCCAAGCCAACGCTAAAACATTCGCCATACACCGGACCGTCGATTCCATAGCGTTCTAAAACTAACTAAATACGTAAGTAAATCCAAGACTTTACCGTAAAACGTTTTTGTCTTTATTTGATCGAGTAACTTAATCCTATTATAAAACTATTTTCCACATTTATTTTCTTCGAAGAAATAAAATGGGAGCATACGGAATCATCCTAATCTTCGCTTTGTTCGTGGCGTTTCTCAAGTGGATTTCACCGCTTAGAAGAGCCGGATTTTATTAACACTGAAGGCCCAAAGAAATTCTTTATAAAGAGAATGGTTAGCGTTTTAACTTTGTGTTTATTTTAGTTTGAAATTTTTATTTAATTATACGAATGTAACGTTTTTAGAATCCCCTTTTGAGTAAAACCTGAGCGGAATCGAGATATCAAACGATGACAATTGCTTGTAACAATTTATGCCTAGTTATTATTTACAATGTCTGCACATTTTAACTCAATACAATGTGTGTCATTAAAAACTTATCCTAAATCTTAAAATCATTTTTATATAGTTTTAAAGTCTTACGGAAATTGAAGATTCTAAATTTATCCTGTCCGGTAGTCAAATTTAATCTCGGAAATCCTTTTCAACCTCTCTTCCTGCTGGTTAAAGGGGTTTTTCCTCGAGGTCTTCGGTTTCCCCCTTTCCATAAAAACCTTTTGAGGTTAACGATAATAGTGAGTGTAGGGAGCTGTTGGCTCGCGTGGCATGAAGGGCTTGCCACCACCCTCCTACGCGGTGTAACCCGGCTTTAAAAGTCGCTTGATGACTTTGTTTGTTACTTTACCCGGCTCGACCAACACTACCTGTAACTTATCCCGTACATCCTAAACAGCTGTTCAACCAGTACTTGGGCAATTACCCCAGCCATTAAAAATTACCCCTGGAACCCCAAATTATCCCCATTCTCATCAAAGAGACGCAACCCAGCTTCAAAACCCAAGGAACACTCGACAATGGAGCAAAATAACGTTGCCATCGCGGAGTTGACGCGATATTCAAAGCTACGCCAATTGGAAGGGAGGGACGTTGACATTGAAAACGATTCGACAAAGCCACTCGTTCGATTGGTTGGGATTTCCAAAGGCCACGACGGGCTGGAATTAATTACGATTATAAAGAAAAAACCCTTATTGCGATTATTTTTAATGGCTTAAGATAAATGGATCAGGTTTCTTTATATTGTTAAATATAGTAATAAGCTAAAATCTGTTTAAAGGGCCGATACTAATTTTCGCATGCAAACTCTTTTTGCAAACTTTACACAAGCTTTGATATTTTCAAAAATAGCCAATTGTTTGCAAATCAGATACTAATTTGCGCAAGATTTTTGCAAAATTTTATCAGATATTGATAATTTCAATTCTATTTACCTCGGATATCATAGTTTGCAAAAATATACTATTTTGCGTAAGGTTTTTTCATCGATATTGATATTTTCAATTCTGTTTTCAAACTATGATATCTGTGGTTTTTAGAATTGAAAATATCAATATCGATGAAAAGTTTGCAAAACCCTGCGCAAAATAGTATATTTTTGCAAACTATGATATCTGAGGTAAATATAATTGAAATTATCAATATTTGATAAATTTTTGCCAAAATCTTGCGCAAATCAGTATTTAGCAATTTCTGAAAATGTCAAAACTTGCGCAAAGTTTGCAAAAAGAGTTTGCTTGCGAAAATTAGTATGTCCCGTTTAATGTGACACCCATTAATAAAGAAGCTTCACTTCCTGGATATGTCACTCTTCGTAATACGCGGCCGTCAAAACGGGCCAAACAAATGGTAAACAAAAATAATACTTATACGTCTAAGAAAACACTTGCGATTTTGATTACGTCATAGCCAAAGGTCACATTCCGTATTCGCGGCGCATGCGCAGTAAATTTGTCCCACCTTTTTTTTCTCGCTTCGGTGCCTTTTAAGTTTTAACGAGCAAACGGGCGAGCGTTGGGAAAGTACGAGTGACATATCCCGGAAGCGAAGCTTCTTTATTCATCCTAGGAGAATGTACAGAAGGAGAGGTCGACCCGTTTTACAAAACCTGCCGGTTTTCTCTCATTTACTGGGGGAGCGCAATCTGGTCTGAGGATGTCTCTTTTTGTAGTCGCGCATGCGCGAGTTCGTGACGTGTTTTCCTTTAGTAGTCAGCTGTTAGATTTTGGAAGTTTTCGCGCAAGGCTTAACCATATTTTTTAATTTTCAACGTCAGTTTACAATTTAACAAGTTGGTAGAACGCTCACCTTTCGTGCAGGAGGGCTCGGGTTCGAATCCCGCCCAATACTAACGCAAATTGAAAAAAATAAATACTAGGCCTACACCCGATGTGTAGGGAGCTGTGGGCTCGCTTGGCCTGAGGGGCTTGCCACCACCACCATATTACCAGAAATATATAAACTTACGTTACGAGTAAGATAGACCATTAGAACTATAAGTATTTGCACAAATGTTTGAGAGTTAAGTGATTACGAACCTAAAGCCTTGGGCCGCCGATTCGCTTACTTTTCGGCGCGCTGCCGATGCCGCTGAAATTTTTTGAGTTTTTCTGTGTAACTTAATTTTTTCTTTCAAAAACATTATGGAATTTTTTATTCCCCTTCGAGCCGCCGCCGGGTGTATTCGCCAAACGCCGCCGCCGACCGAAATCAAATCGGCCCTACGCTCTGTATGAACTACTTTCCCTACATATACACGAGGTTCTTTATTTATTTTTGATCTCATGCCTATTATAGGTGCGTGAAATTTATCTTTGCGCAATCAATGAAATAAGATGCAAAGATCGGATGCATCTTGCGGTTTCCGGGGGGTATTCTAATGACACTATTTGTAATGGTAAAATACGGAGATCGATATCATAGCGAAGAAAATCTCGGGGTTTTTCAATATTACCCCTTATCCATACCTCTACTTATCGCGTATGGTCAGATCACTCTGACGGCTTTGGCCCCGCCTACGAGAGAAAAAATCCCCTCCGCGCGCGCTCCCTTCTCACGTTGTTGTTTGTTCAGTAAACATAGTGACGTCAAAAAACCGTCAGCCACATCGAGACGAAAAACTGCCGCGATAAGCATTCCAAGTAGAGGTATGGATTCTTGATATTACTGAATTACCCTTTTCAATTTCGTCCGTAAAATTTAGATTATCCAAATCGCTACCAAAGATTTGAATAAAATACTTGCTACTATACAATGTTTTCTAAATTTATTTAATAATATTACACCGAGCAATATAATAATAATTAAAATGGTTATTCCGAAGTTTCTTTAGAATCCTTCCTGTACGTTTCAACATTTTCTGGAAAAGTATAAAATATAATGGCAGTATCATCGCTGGTACTTTCATACCCTGGAACTTAATTTTTTATGCCTTTATTATTATCAAAAAAGATGATATAAAACTACATCTTGGATTCTTGTATAATAACGAAGTATTTATGATTCCTTGAAAGTATAATAGTAGTCATTCAAATAAGGAACCAAAACTACTTTGCAAATAACGCAAATAAATTGAAATCGCTAGGATTGCAATATCCCTGTACATTAACTTTATGCGCGCACAGGGCCGCCTTATCCATAAGGCAGACTAGGCAAAGTGCCTAGTAGTACAGGCACTTTAGGTTTGAATACCGAACATTTGAGAGACAAGCTGAAAATCGGCCCATAGGTAGTTTTTGACGTAAAAAAAATATACTAAAAGTCCCGAAGTCTAGGACGCTTGCCATTTTCCAAGATGGCCGCCGTATACTATAAACTTAAAAAAAAATTATATATCTGTAACGGAAACCGATAAAATATAAAAACGGAAAATATATTCTTATAAAGAACTCTATCAAGAAAAAAATAAAGCTGTCACCTATCGCCACCATTTTAGAAGATGGCAGCCGTTTACTACAAATTTTCAAAAAATCATATATTTGCAACGGAAATCGATAAAATAAAAGAACTTGCGACAAATATATTCTTAAGACACACTGTATTAATAAAAAAATAACGCGCACCTATCGTCACCATTTTCCAAGATGGCCGCCGAATAATATATAAATTGATAACCAAATTTTACCTAATTCATAATGAAGCCATTTTTTATTTAAGACATGTTTACAAAACGTAGATTCAAAATTTGATTGAACACTTTTTTGAACATTTAACAGAACTAATTTAAGGGTTCGAACTCAAGTTTTAATCATTCTCTTCATCATCGGCATTTAAAGAAATTGAGCCCGCATTATCCCAGCTGTTTCCTCGACAGTGCGCACACATGGCAGTGCATACGAGTCCAGCTTTTTTGCACTCGCATTTCCTTTTGCATGAAACTTTGCAAGCGCAGCTAACAAGCTCGAAAAGGTTATCTGGTGCTGGTGGAAGTGTAGTTACTACTGGGCTTAAATCACCGTTTGAATTTCGTTGCCATCCCCATTCTTCCGCGTTTAAGTCAACACCTTTCCATTTTTGTACTTGGAGATAAACCCTATAGGAATGCTGCCTTGCCGCTGCACTTGTTGGGGGTAATTTTGCCAGTTCAAATGCCGATTTTAGAGCCAAACGTGACACAGACCGATTATAAGAGTAATATCTACAGAATCTATAGGGTATCTATCTTTTAACCGCTGTACAATTAAACTAGAAACTTTTCTCCAGCTGTGGCTATATCGTCGTGCGACTGATTAGGATAATTAAAAACCGACACTAAATTTCGCAATTCTTTGTTGGCTTCAAGTACTTTTAAAGCCGATTTCTTGCCCTTTCCATACAGGGCTGACGTAGTGTCGCAACCAGTTACAGCATGCGTAAAAAGAAGGTGTTCTTTAAGTTCCCCTAATTGGCTCCGAAGGAAAGAAAGTTTGACTAGAGTAGCGGGAGAGTTCTTAAACCCCGTCTTCAAAAAGAACAAATTCAAATCTGAATTAGCAAGAGATACTAGTATTACGAGCACGTCGTTATCTTCAGCGACAACAGTTACTGGAATATTATTTTTTTCGGCTTCTGCAATTGCAGTTGTGACAATAAGCCTGTAGGCGTCCTCTTCTGCTTGGTAGGTCTTAATTCCAGATTGAGATAGCTTTTTACGTAAAAGGTCAATAAATTGACTTTTGATGTGCGAATTATTTAGAAATGCGGCTTCTGTAGTGGAGTCATATGTGTTTTCTTTTACTTCTAGGTTAAATGAAGAATTTTTTGAAGCTCGTCTCATCTGTTCCATAACTTTGATAGAATTTCTGGTGATATACCCATCAAATACTACCACTACTTGGGTACCGTAGTGAGAAATCAAGTAGGACTGATATAACTCTAAAAGATCCTTGTACGTAGCTGGCTTCGGCCAAACTACTTTATGCATGAGATGGCCACAATCAAGAATATAAAGAGTTCCCATATTATTTTCGACATCGGAATCTTCATTGGCGATAGTATGCAAATGCTTTTCGAGAGAGGCTTTAGTTCTTTTCCTCATAAAAACATCGTCAAAAAGAGATGGTGAGCGAGGAGCAAGCTCGTAGGTCAGATAATTTTTCATGTCTTCACTGGAGTTAATCACACAAGTAATTCTATTAAACAGCAACTGCGAATTTACGTCGACAATCTCGTCTCTGATTTTAATTCCATTTACCATCGAAGCTAGCGTTTTTACTTTGTTACTGCGCTTTAATTTCAGATCCGCAAAGTTAACGCCAACCATAGAGGTCATTGAAAGTATTCCGATTTCTTTAGCTCGCTGACAGTTTACAGATTCGTCAGCTACCATTCCACTAAATAGAGACACTAAATCTTTGGACTGTCGTTTGAAGGGATTGTGATATTTAAGCCAAGCCACAAGCTTATTAGTGTTATCTTTATCACGTGACTGTCTAGTGTCTCGAAGTTCCACGTGCTGTTCAGAGGTCTTATTTGATACACCACTTAACTGCTCCACCGCTTCAGATATTTCAATACAAGCTGGCATAGCCTGTATCCATGTTGCCAGTGTACTTTCTTTTAAGCCTCTTCCTTGAATAAGACCGCCTCTGACTTTCATCTGCCTCATTAAAACCTGTTCTATGGTCATATCTGTCCAATTACCACTCCAAAATCGATCCGACCGTCGAATAGTGAAGAAACCGTCTTTGATGAGGTTTTGGAACTCTGGAGCTGGCAAAAGTTGTACCAGATTTTCCATCTGCTGGAGGTATATTTGGGCAGATTTAGCATACGGCAAGTGCGCGGCTGCGTGAAAAAAAGGGAGCATTTGACGAACGGAATGAAGGTGAAGCTCCCAATCACCTGTTCTTTCAGCTCGAATAAACATTCTCATCAGTGGCACTTGTTCGTGATATTGAAGCCACAGTTTGCATGTTTCGCTTCAATTTTTATAAGCCGATATCAACTCCGTTAGGCGTCCTTGTAAATAGCATAGGGAAATCGAGATGTCAGCGTTATATACTGATTAATCATTTAGTAGAATCCTTTTGTAGAGTTCACAAATCTGTTTTACGTCGTCTTCAATATTTTGAATATCCTCTAAAAGTATAGAAGTGAGAGCAAGTTGCGTTAGGAAGTGTGCCCGAAGGGCGCGAGAATAAGCGTGGCTGGTTCTGCCGAGGACTTAGCATAAATAATGGACCCCAGCTCTAGCAAGCCACTTCCGGCCATAATATTTCCAACTGATCCCATAAAGGACATCAGTAAATGAAATCCTCCTAGTCGTGGAATTATCATAGAAAGAGGACTGTCTTGATCGGCTGCTAAAACCAGTGGCGTAGCTAAGACCCGCGAGGCCCCCCCGCAAAACAATATTCGGAATTTTATCCGGTATCTAGTATATACTTTGATATGAAATTAGGGGCCCCTTAAGCTTCGGGCCCCCCCCCCCGCACTGCGGGGTCTGCGGGGGCCTTATCTACGCCACTGGCTAAAACCATCTCTACCGCTTTCATATACAATGGCTGATCAAAGGTCACGACGCAAAACCGTTGTCCATGACGTCGTGCTTCAGTAGCAGCAAATATTAGGGCTGTGTTAATAGTCGTTGGATTACTTGGATCCATAGTTATACTGGATATCTGATAAGGTGTTTGTGTTTCGGAAAATGTCTTCTGCATAAAACCATTCCAGCCAGGGGCGTCCTTTTCTTTCATCGTCGAACCGATAGCCCATAAAAGATCCACAAGTGATTTAGAAGTGACAACGTCTGTGGTTGGTTCCTGATCAGAAAATTGCGCTTTCGCGACTATAGTTTTTAAACCGGAGACCTTTGGTTTTTTATATACAATTGGTGATATCTTTTCAGCATCGCCTAGCAATTCGTTTACAGTTTGCGTAGCAAGTCTCGGTACTGCAGTAGAAATATGTACCGCATTCGACGGGGTAACACACTTAATTCCACCCATACTATGAAAAGTGCCCTGTCCATCAAGTGTGCGCGTGTTGAAATCCGCTTTGTCGAACACAAATTGGACGTAAGCCTTTTTGTCTAATGTTATGGCACCAGAATGTCGTACTACTGCTCTTTCAAATCGAATAACTTCCTTGTAGGATGAACACATTCCGAGATTTGAAAGCAAATCTATCATCAGTCGAGAACCGTAATTGCGATGAAGGTGTACGCCGAGACCAATTTGAACAGAAGAAACAAAAGTTCGAGGTCGAACTGCGGATACGATTGCGTGTTCTATGGCGATAATCTTTTTTTCTGAGGCCTTTGTTACATTTTCCACAAACAAACGAAGAGTTTCTGGAAACTGCTCAGGGCTTCCACTTCTAATGTCATTTTCACTGGGGTAAACAGAGGTGTCATAAATTTTCAATCTAATGTCTTCGCGAATAATATTCGCGGCGGCTTCTACAATCCTAAGACGTTCATCGTGATCGTTGTCTTTTCTTTGGCTGTGCCAAGTGTCTAACAAAATGTGGCTGGATGTTTCTATATATGTAACTATCGTTGGTTTTGGTGCCTGGTCTGTGAAACAAGTCTATCTTGGAACGTTTTAGAGAGCTTACTTCTAAAATGGCGCTCGGTGTAACATATATCTCCGTTACAATATTCTTGAAATTTGTCATACAGTTCATTAAGCGTATGTTGACATTCTTCATTATTTGAGATATATTCACAAATTCTGGAAAATGGGCCCGCGGCAGCTAGATATTCTGGCCTTGTGTTTGTAGATTCTTTTGATGTTTCTTTAGATTTAGTGAACTTTGTATGACATGTAGAGTGATAGCGTGCTTCGGCAGATACAAGGTCTATTGTATCACCGATTCTTGCAAGTACTTGAGCTCCCCATTCGTCTTTACGATTAAGCGCGTTTTCCTTCACTGTGCCTATTAATTCTAGGGTTCTCACTTGTCTAATTTTAGCTCTATATTTTGTCGGTTTTTTTATTTCTTCACATAGATCAGCTAGGCACCCCCAAAAAATACAGAGTTTTTTAAAATTAAAAGTGTTGATTGAAGATTGAAGGCATGGAACAGGACTAGTTATTGGTAGTGTATTTGACGAACGAGATGTCAAAAACTTTTGAATAGAGGAAGGACGTGTGTAATCCCTTCGGCAAGAACTGTGTAAAGTCAGCTTTTCTAACTTATCGATCTTATCGTGAAGTCCATCTTTCCTTTTAACACTTGCTTCTATGATAGTATTTATTCCGCGTGTAACACAAACCGTCTCTCCAACATCCAAGCTTGACTTGCAAATTAAGCAAGCCGCCATTGCAACTGCTTGAGCTTAATTGTGAAACCCAGAATGAAGATATAGAAGAACACTTCGAATTTTCTTAAAGTCACTCGAACTCGACGTTCAAAATTTCCGTAACGTGTCGCCGCCAAAAAGCCTAAAAAGCGGACATCGAGTGCTTTCCCTTCGCGGTGTAAGCGATTGCGGCATTGTCTAGGAGCCCACTAAACAACAACCTTGACGTATCGTAACCCCTTTGGCGACCGTTAAAATTTAAACGCTGGGAGCTCTACTCGCACGCGCCTCGAATACGTCACAAATAATTACCCCTTCTATCCCCCCCCCCACTACGCCATCAATGTTACTAAAAGCAACACAAAATTGTTTTATTGGGAGATATAGGCTAATGGTAGGCATGGGGGTAGAGAGGGGAGGTGATATAAACCGTTGTCAACATTTTAAATTTTCATGACTACAGCGCCCCCTGGTGCGGCGTTTTGGAACGTACCTATTCTGGACTTAAGCAGATAAAATCTAACGAGTAATAGATAGAAGTCATCAGTACTGTTAAAATGTTAAATTCGTACAATGCGACTTTTTAAAGGTATATAAGTCGGCGGCCATCTTGGAAAATGGCGGAGATAGGCACGGGCGTTTTTTTTTTCTAGATAGAGTTCTTTATAAGAATATATTTTCCGTTTGAATTTTTACTCTATCGATTTCCGTTACAGAGATATAATTTTTTTTTAAATATAGTAAACGGCAGCCATCTTGGAAAATGGTGGCGATAAGCGCGCGTGTTATTTTTTTTTCGACAGAGTTCCTTATAGGAATATATTGGCCGTTTGAATTTTGATTTTATTGGTTTCCGTTACAGAGATATATTTTTTAGGTTGATAGTATACGGCGGCCATCTTGGAAAATGGCGACGACGCAAGCGTCCTAGACTTCGTGACTTTTAATATATTTTTTTATACGTCAAAAACTACTAATGGGCCGATTTTCAGCTTGTCTCTCAAATGTTCGGTATTCTCCATGTATTTTAATTTATCGGTCCTGGGCTATAGGGCCTACGAAAATTTGAGGCCTACGATTCCATATAAAAGGGCCTACGAAGTTCCGAAAAGACGGCAATTGAGAGATTTTTGCCTAAGGCTTACGGAAAGGTTAAATCGGCCCTGTGCGCGCATAATAGCAACATGAGAGGAATATTAACGAAAAAGCGCTTTCCCAACCACCATCTTCGTAAAGAATAATATTTCAATGACACTTTCTTAAAAAACCCAAGAGAAGAACTATATCTCTATCACCCTATCCTAAAAAATCTCGTAATAACTTAATAGTAAATTTAAAAAGAAATGATTATGGCACTATATCAAACACCTTGTCCATTAATTAGGAAGAATATTTCAATCACCCTTTACATTTAATATAAGTAAGCGGTTTTGCGAAGGAAAGTTAATTAAAAACTGCCTAAGTCACAGTCACTGTTAACCCTCTAAAATGTTCTTGTTGGTGTTTTATTATATTAAAAAAACTTATTATTAAGAGTCTATTTAAGGCGAAACAATTGTTTGCTGTTACTAGACTGATTATTAAAGCAATAAAGATATGGCATGGAAGCGATCTCGATTGCTATACAGATTGAAAAATTAACGAAACGTAGTTGCATCCGTGAACCCTTGAGCGCAATGAGATACTTTATCTCGGGATTTCTTGAAATTGGGACAGCGGGATTTTCCCGGAAATTGTGCCTGCCAGATTCAGCCTCATTATCTCCACAGTCGAACATGCCCAATAATATGTTACGATTTGATATATTGATATTTTTTACTTTAAATTTGCTTTTTGTTTTTTATATTTGATAACGCCTTCTCTAATCAAGAATTAGTTTTTTTATATATACGAGTGTATAGAATATTATAAACCAGCACTACCTCCACCGCATCTCATGTAAAGTGTAATCATCGTCCACAAATAAATAGTTCTTTTAACTCAATGCATTACCTCTGTTATTAGACAGCGAAGTAGTCTACACTGAAGACTAGTTAGTAGTTCGACCCTTTAATTTTCCCGAGTCCTCTTCGTACTATATCATTCCCTGATAACTCAATTTGAAGTCGACGGCGTTCGCGATTTGAGCCTTCAATTTGTCATAACACGCCGTGAGACCCGCGTTATATCTGCAAACTTTCAAATTAAATATGGCCTCTAAACAAAAATACGCGATAAATTGTAGAATTCCTCAATCAAATTGGATCACGTAATTTTTTTTACATTTTTAACAAATTTCTTTGTCAATTTACTTTTTATAAAATACTGCCTATTTTGATCGATTTCTGATAATATTTTGCTAATTTTGTTTTGTTAAAAATTAATTACATTTTATGTGAAATGCTTTATTAAGTGGTTTTGAATAATTTATGTATCTTTTCACTGATTTTTATAAATTGTGATTTGGCAAATTTGATGAAATTAAAAATTTCTTTTAAACGAAAATAATCGATGAATTGTTTACACGTTTGATCTAATATTATTATTTTATCAATCAAAATTAATCAGATTCTGTTCAATCGTTTATCAAATTTCTTTGTTCCAAACATTGCATATTTACATCAGTTTGTGATAAGATATGATCCAACCATTTTAGTGAGAGAGGAACGACAGATACTTGCAAAATCTGTCGTGGTCTTCTTGGCTGACCTTTCGGGTTCTCCGCCATTCATTGCGAATGCGAGCTATTTCAGTTTGTGGCCAATTGGGCATCAATTTTTGATTTGAGTACCACTTCCGTTTGCGAACAGGCAATTGCGCACGCAACTAGTCTATACGTAATTGATGGCAAAAGTGTATAAAATTAACTTGATACTGTTGCGAATGTTTCCTGTGATTTTAATTATGAATAATAGTTACGAGGTCAAAAGTAAACATTGCGCTTTATTGTGACGTGAAGTAAATTCTGAGGTATTTTTTCTCGTATAAACGAATTATCGTAACGCGAATAGAAAATTCGCTGGAATTTTTTAATCATTGCGTATTTTGATTTTCGCAAGACAGAAGAAATTTTCCGGCATTAGGAGAGATGGCTGGTTGTTGTTCCACCCGAAATTAAAAGGACTAATTAAAGTTCCATATTTATGGCCAATAAACTAATTTCAGAAGATGGGGCAACCGGCACTAGACAAGTTACAAACAAGTCGTGCCTCGACAATTGATAATGGCAGAAGTGTAGAATGTATCTCTTAGTATCTCGCTAATGCTACTCGCTTGAAATGTGTAGCTACGTAGGCATTTGGGAAGAAAAATTGTGGTGAAGACCGTCATATATTGATTTAATAATACTGTTTCATCGGGAAAATATGCTTTATCAATAGGTTAATATCCCTACGACGTGTAGTTTTTAAATTTTTCGTTTTTAAGCGAAGTAATTTGAGCCTTGATGCGGTTTACACATCATTGATTTGGCGGGAAACGGAATCCACGGAAGGTACATGTTTCTTTTTAATAACCACAATGCGATATATATTTGGCACTCTTAGATGAAAGCTGAGCATCGACCCGTGGCCTTTGAAAAAGTCAATTGGTTTTCTTATCTCAAGCGTCCTTCGAAACCGATTGCTTTAAAGTAGAGACTTCCAATGGCGCTTAATTGAACCAAAAAGAGATTGACTTCATTGATGAAATAACATTAAAAAAGAACATTAATTCATTTCGGCTTTATTATTATCATCACTGAAAAATGAAGACGAACGAGGCGAAAACGAGAGCCATTGAGGCAATCGTGGAGGCACAACCGCTTTTCAGTTGGTCGAAACCCTGCTGCGTAGAATCCCGGGCTATTTTGAAACTCTGGTCGTGGGCGCACGTGTCCTCAATGGTTTTGTAACACCCGAGAAGACTTTTGGCGTACCTGCCCGGAAACAAAAAGCGATAGGTGAGTGTGACTTAGCCTCGTAGCCACAAGGGAGACACCCGGGGTCATTACCCCTCGAAAATAAATCCTGTCCACCCAAACTATAGGTTTCTAATGGCCCCTAGTTGACTCCTCAAAATTAGCCCTTATCATTATTTCTTCAACCATAGTCATTTAGTAAAGGGGGCATGCAGGGGCAATCATTGTTACGTCACCACGTTCGTCACTAGAGAAGTCTGCTCTTGGCGTTGTCATTTCCAAAATTATTTTGTTCATTTTCATAAAAATATTATTTGTCTGATAAAGATATGATCAAACAATCGTATCTAAAACGCTATATTTGAACTAGCTATAGCTATCTAAAAACGTAAGTGATTGTTTTTAACTGTACATTTCCAAAAAAAAACCAAAGAAATCGCAAATTTTGAACAGCATCATTTAAGAGCTAAAAATAATCATTTGATTTTTTAACCACACTTCATCAAGAGTGTCAAATAAACTAACTTTAAAATTTATACTTCTGATATGAATTTTGAAAGTTTAGGGTAAAGGATACAAGGTTCTTACTACCATTTTGAAAGTACAACTTCAAGAATGTATTGAAGTTACTAAGAATATTGGACTACAGAATTCTGATTCCCATCCTCGCAGCCTTTGTAGCCTAAATTCGTCTGCTTTCCCATTCAAGTTTGCTATATGCGAGGCTATATGGTATGACTTTGAATGTCCCTTAAATGCAGACGAACTTTCTTTACAAAAGCTGTGAGGATGATACCAGGGGTTAATACTATGCTGAAATATTCTTATAGTAACTTCAATACATTCTTGACAACTTGTATTACGTGTATAAATGAAAATTGAGGTTCAATTAAGTGAAATTAATCGCGACCGAAACTATTGTAGGTGGCGTAACGGCGCTAGCTTCTCCGTGGTAGCGCCTATGATCTAGCATCTGCTACAGGCAAATTAAAATGTCATAAAATCGTTTTTTATTTAAATTAACAAAATATACGGTGCAAAATAATCTATTGAAATTAGAGGTCGGCGTTCAGTTAACTTTTATCCATGATTAAGCAATCTTAGTGTTATCCATAGATAATTATTCGCAGTTAAAATTGACCGGTCTCAATTAATTACAAAATTATCCATATCAGTTAGCTGTGCAACATATATATTTGAACACACACTTATATTTTTAATTTAAACAAGTTGGCAAGCCAAAATATACCTCTCCTCGGAAGAATTGTCCCTAGTGGTATTAATTTCTCGAGATAACCCTTAAAGATATATCTCCGCAATTTAGAGTTATTTGTTAAAAATATTAACCCATTTCTATCCCGCCCGGTATAAAATTTTTATTATAATTAAAATAATTGAGACGAAACGACCAATTTTAATTTATTCAGAATATCATAAGTTAAGTAGTTACAACAGTAAGTTAAACGTACTATAACAATGCACAATTGAATTAAACCCTTTTACAGAACAAGTTTATCAGTTAAATATAATACGAAGCAAATTTTAATGAAATATCTACAGAGGCTTTTTGGAATTACTCGCTTACGAAATACTTGCCGCATCTTTAACGCTCATTTTATTTCAACACTCGCCCTTGATGAAGATACCGTAGATATCTGGTAGTGGACGACTCGTTCACTTCCTGTTGACGTTGTGATGCATACCACATGAAAAAGACCAATGCCGTCCAATTTCCAATATCATATAATGACTCGCACACCCAAGAAATCATTGACTGCGTTAGAAATCGTAGATATCCAAATATCCACACCAAATGTATTTACAAGAAGCAAAAACCTTACCATCAACAAAGCACAGAGAGCCACTTGACTAACCGCCAGCTTTTAAAGCAATTAACGTTAAATTATCTCCTTTGAATTAACAGAACTATATATAGGTCGTTAAGAAAGTGGACCACCCACAGGGTCTACCCTTTAACCCTCTAATCTCGGCTGACTGCGCTAAAACAAGATTTAACCTTTAAAAAATACCAGATTAGGCCTTCATAAATTCATTAATAAAAAAAGACTTTATTACCTATTATGCTTACGATGCCTGTCTTAATTTCAGTGAATCTAAGCAGCTATCGGTGGTTCTGTGGTAGAGCGCTCGACTGCCAAGCCGAATGGTCTGGGTTCGAAACCTGGGTGGCGCATTTGTTTTTAATCAATAGAGAAACGCTAAATTAGAATTTCTTCGATGCAATAATTTCAATTTCAATTCTATTTCAATTAAACCAAAATTTCGTACTCTATTAAATACGCTTCCGATAAAGCTGAAGGTCTAATTTTCAATAAGGCGTAACAAGTGTCGGTGGTTCTGTGGTAGAACGTCCGCCTGTCAAGCAGGAGGTCTCGGGTTCAAATCCCGCCCGATGCGATCGCAAATTGATACTAAGACGAATACCGTGTACAACTGGTGGAAACCCTGCCATTGGACGTTGAGAGGTAGCATTACACTCAGCACTCGGTCCGTCCCAAAGTCATTAAGAAGACGTTGGAGAGAAAACGCCCATATAAACACAACAGACTCAACATGCACATCCATCAGAACACAAACACAACTAATTCAACACTCACAACCTACGCATAAACATTACAAAAACCGTAATACACCAAACCGTCACGACGGTGAGCGAAAAAACACCATCCAAACCAAACTGCAAATGCATCCGTTAACGCTCACCGTCACACGGTGGTTTTGCCAACCCTTTGAGAAACTGCGTACGCAGTGATTACACTTTGCACCGAAAATGCGAACGCGTTCGCAGTCCTGACAGACAGACACACCCACAGACCCACCCACAGACCCACCCACAGACAGACACGGTCGTTGTCCCCTCGGAGAGGTAAAAATGACCATTTTAACAACCCGCGGAGTGTTATTATTATTTAAAAGAATTAGGCTTTATGATTTATTTTCGTCTGACATTTTTTTAAATAAGGGAAGCTTCGGTTGTTTGATATATTTTTAATCGTTTATTTCAGGTTACAAAAAAATTGAATTGGTGAATCACCTACCCAGATGTGTTTAAAAAAATCCAAAATAAGTTTACTTAGTTTCCGTTTAAATGAATTAATTAATCGTAAGCTGCTGGGCTATGTGATGGTAATTTGTCGGCTCGTATATTTCTGCTAGCATCCGAGGGTAGTAATAAAGTGGTAGCGTATACTGATTTTGGATATATTACGAGTATTTAAAAGTATTTAGATTTAGGCAATGGCAGGTAATGAATTAGAGTCAACGCACAATGATAACCTCAATATGAAACGAAATGTGCGTAGTCCAGTGTGGGCTCATTTTCAAATCGTGGGTAGTATGGCTCATTGTAAATATTGCGAGAAGTAAGTACTCCATACTTTAATTTTGGTATTTACGAGTGACGGGGTTTAATTTGTTGCCAGAAAATGTAAACTTTACTAAATACATTAGTGTTTCAGCGTACAGCGACAAATAAGCGGGCCCCTCCCACCAATAAATTTTCTTTTGGTAGGAAAGTTCAAACCGTTAAGCGGGCCCCTTTTTAAGCAATGCTAAGTGGGAAACCCAACGCGATCGCCTCACTTACCTCGGATAGCACCGGCCCCGTGAGAATATACACTGTATATTAAAAAAAGGGATCGTATCATGAAATTATACTTGGAATGCCGTGGCTAAACAATGGATCCTCAAAGGTTACCATCACAGGCGAACTCGTGACTCAAACGGGGGTTGTTTTTTTTTAATTTTTTTTAATATATTCGGCTATGGGCCAGTTTCAACCTCCTGTGGGCATTCGCTCTTACAGCAAGCGGACTGAATTTACACCACTGTTTGTTCCAGACCATAGGGCATATTAACGGTAAAACATTTGCAATTGGGTACAATTTAATGGCGTCACTTAACCGTTAAGCACTGCTAGGCGTGCACAGACAGGTGCAGACTTGGTCTAGCTTTTAGTAGTCTACTGACGTTAACCATGCGTTGACAATTAAGTTCATTTTCAACTATTTTATCACGATCTAATTGAAAGAGGAGTACCGTTTTACATATCGTGTCATATAAAGTGGCCACCAAAGTCTTAGAATATTTTTTTTAACAATTTGTAGGGAGTACAAAATTCAGGATTCTTTGAAATACCAAGGAACTAGCCACCTGAAATACCATTTGGATAAAAAACACTCGTCGGTGGTGGGCGTTTTATTTACCGCGAAGGTAAGTTTCAGAATGACTTAAGAAATCGAGTGGACTGTTAACTAGTCTTTTGACACGTATAGCCAAGCGAAGTAGCCATCGACCACGCGAAGGATTGCTTAAGGCGCTGGGTCGTTGAAACAGATGAGCCGTTTACTACAATTGAACATCCCAGATTTAAAGCGTTACTACTGTGTACCAAAAATACTACCCTTGTTGATTCATTACCTCAATCGGCCAAAGTTTTGAGATCAAACCTAATGACTATCTACGAATGAGAATCGCAACTAGTAGTAGATACGTGTAAGGTAGGTTGTACAGTTTATCGCTATACATATTGCGAAATTAGCCATTTAGATTAAGATAAAGCCACGCCGTGGCTTATGTGAGAAGCTCGCAAACTGCTGAATTTTTGTCAGCTAAACAGACGCTTTGGTCTTTTATCAATGAAAATGGTCTACTTAACAGACGATATACCAGCAATTTACGAACTTCTCACATATGCCACGGCGTGGTTCTAAGTAATTTAAAAGACTAATTACTTTGGTAAGGCGCCTTTCACAAATTTCATAACGCAGAGGAGGCAGGTTGGTTGAAGCGTTAATAAAATTACTGGGGGAAAGGAAGGGTACGCGGAAATGTTACGTTACTTATTTTCATTTTGTACTGCAACATTTGCACATTTAAACTTAAGTCTCAATTTAGTCCTTTTTTATTTATGATTAGTATGAATAGTATCTAAAAGTAAAACAATACAGAGGTGGGCAAAAATTGTTAGCGATGATATTTCACTATAGCCTGGCAATGAGTGAGCGCCCATTTTGGAAGAGTTTTCACCATTTTTGCCCACTTCTGAAACAATAGAGAACTACGTATAAACTTATTTCGAAAATTTGTTTTTGCTTTACGTCATTTACGAACAGCCCTAAAATATTAAAGAACTTTGTTGGCAATCGACCTTTTGAGGGTTTAATAATGAAATCTTAATTTTTTTCGTAATTTGGGGGTAAAGGACCGTGTTGCCCCGCAAGAGAGAGAGTAATGCACTACGAGCTTAGAATATTTACATGTAAATCGGTGCCGTGGTAGACGCAGCGGATGTTTTGGATTATACTATTGAAATAGCAATAAATAGACTAAGTACTTAATCTGGGAATTATTGAGAATAGCGAAGAGTGTAGCAACGACTTCTATGGAAACTCTTTTTGCTCTGTACCCGGCCGTGGTCCCTGTACGTGGCCGAAGTGACGTCCTATTATATATTTTGATTCCACTTTCGGAATAAACGAAATCAAATAACTCTGGAACGAATACAACGCAGCACGTAAAATCTCCTTGAATTTCCCTAGGCTGTAGAGGGGCAAATGTCGTTTACTCTTGATGGTTGGACGTCATCAAATAGAATACCATTCGTCGCAGTCACTGGTCACTGGATTGACGCAAATTTTGTAATGCGCAACAAATTAATGGGGTTCGTACATTTCCCTCTTCGACATACGGGAAAAAATATTTGTGACTTGTTCGTATCTATGGTACAGAAGTACAATTCGAAGGTCGGTTGAATTTTTGAGGAATAATATTGTTTCTAACGTTTTACTAAAATTTAAAATGTTTCTTCCATAATGTTATATCGATTTTTGGAAACACGCCTTGGCATAGGTGCTTGCCATTACCATGGACAACGCTTCGAACAATGAAACATTCAGCAATGAGCTGGAAAACATTAGTAAAGACATAGGTATTAGATACAGCTCACAAACTCGTATATGCTGCTTTGCCCACGTCCTGAATTTAGCAGTCCAGGAACTACTCAAACACCTGAAATCGCAACCAAACTTTGATACTATTGAAGATTATCGAGAGAATGCAGTCGATGTGTGGACAGGTACGGACTGTCACATAGGAAATTCTGTGGCAAAGGTAATCCTAAAGAGTTAGAGTAATTTAAACGAAATATAACCTCAAGGAATTCTTCAAGGAAGACTTTAACAATTTTAGCTAGAACTCGCCAACTAGCGCCGATAGTGAAAGTGTAGGTTTTCGATTCCAAAAAGCCTAGGTTCTATTCCCTTTCTAAATAAATACTGTAATTGCGCTTCTATCAAATTTACTTTTATTTTATTGTTAATTTTAATTTAGCCTCGAAGGCATATTTGCCGAAGTATCGCGCTATTTCTATTTCAAAACGGCTTATCACCACGCGAAATCTGTGTACGATACTGTAGCTTGGGCTGTACTAAGAGTGCGCGAACTCTGTACTACCAAACGCTTTACTGACCCTCTCTGTACTCTTATGTTCAGTATGTAGACAAGTCGTTGGCCTCTCGAGTATACCTTATTTTTTGTAATATATCGACCGTCGGTGTCTTTCTATTGTTGGTCTAATATCGCTTCATGGCAATAATTACATAAGCTTAAGATAAATTCTGAACAAAGTCAAATTATCGACGGTTTACAGATTCGAAATGTGGTCACCAAAATAAGGTTATCTGGAATTCGTGAAGAGAATTTATCACAGCTGAATGTTTCTTTTGGGATAAAGGATTTGAAATTAGTACTCGAAGTAAAGACTCGTTGGGATTCAACCTACGACATGCTTTCCCGAGCTACGTACTTAAGACAGGTCTTTAATTTGCATACAAGGGCGTATCGAAGCGGAGGGTTTTAGTAGTTAAACCCCCCGTAGGTAATGGATAAGTGGCAGGGGGTTAGCTTAAATGAGTCTCGGGAAATTGTTCCGACTATTACGCCTCCGGAAAGAAAATCCTTGATACGCTCTTGATTAGCGATTTGGTCGTGTTTAGATGAAATTTTGACTTTTGCTGTAAATATCTTCTCTTTAGTCTCTGCAAGCAATAATGCAAACAGATAAAGACATAAGGAAATTTACTTTATCAGACGCTGAATGGGATGCATTATCGGTACTCCTTAATTTGCTTAAGGTTAGTATCATCATAAGTAACTTTAAAAATACTGAGTATGATACTTCGTTTTGCGTTAATGCTAAATTCTGACCCAGCCATTTTCAACAACGAAACTCGCGCAGCAGCTAGCAACCGAACTAACTTGTAAGTGGGATATAGTCGGGTTCGCACGAGCCCTCGGAGATGAGTTGCGTCGTTTCGATATCGAAGTGGCTTGTAGTGTTTAGGAAACACTTCGTTAATAGGTTTGGTTTTGAATGCGATGTGATAGTCATGTGTTGCCTGAACGCCGATGCGACGACGTCACCAAACGATATTAAGTTACTCCGCGATAGCGGTTCAGCCGAAATGTTCTGAACGTTTGCAAGCGGAACGGTGGAAACATAAACCAGTGTTTCCGAAACTTTATCCGAAGATTTATTTAGAACGTATTAATAGACTGTTGAATACCAAAATCCGTCTGACCTTTGGGATTGTGCAGATGCTGGTTAATCTTAGTTTCAGCGACGGAACAGTTTGGTAACCAATGGTTTATATGACGCGCAACCGTTTATATTCGTCCTTGGTATAGTAATACAGATCGGTTTGGACATATTTTACACGCTAAAGGGCTCTGTGCTGAATTAAACCTTGATTGCGCTATAACTCTGAAAATGTACTCAAAGGCAACGTTTTCTGTTATACTTATTTTTCTAGTGCAAGGGCGTAGGAACGTTCTAGAAGTTGGAGGGGGCAAAGAGAAATGGAAAGGTCTCTGGAGAATGGTTTTGAATTTTTTATGGAGTGTAGCTTCTCCGAATGCATGTGTACTTTTTACCACTATGTAAATTAGCGGGAAAAGACTGAAATTTAAACACAGTTGAGGTTCTATAAGCTTTATATGCTTTTAAAATGAGAATTTGAGCCTTTTGAAGATTTCAACTGACCAAAAAGTTGGAGGGGGCAATAACATTAATCGCCCCTCCCAGCAAAATTCAAGGGAGGGGCATTGCCCCCCCCCCTGCCCCTCCTGGTTCCTACGCCCCTGTTCTAGTGTTGCTAATAGTAACATATTAACTAGGCTTACAGACCGGCTAGTTCAAGTTACTAGAAACCTACCCTATCGGAAAATGCGCATTGGGCTTGGGGCCAAATCGTGTTAAACCGAAAACGCGGGTTCAGGTTACTTAAACCCGACCAAACTGCCAGCCTATATTTATCTGACTTTACTATCTCCTAATTTTCTTCATTTGAAAATTCTATATCCGGCGAGTAGTCTGC
Source organism: Leiobunum rupestre (assembly GCF_980474605.1). Taxonomy (NCBI): domain Eukaryota; kingdom Metazoa; phylum Arthropoda; class Arachnida; order Opiliones; family Sclerosomatidae; genus Leiobunum; species Leiobunum rupestre. The sequence goes on along the minus strand of NC_143393.1, from coordinate 25,249,443 downwards.
GTAGCGACAGTCCGAACGGTTCAGGACTGGCGAATAGTTTTCACCTGCTATCAATTAAAAACGTTGCGTTGTACAACTAGAAAGCGTCACACTGTTGTAACTTATGATTGCCATTATTTCGAAACATAACACATAGCTTAATGTTCCTACTATTAATGTTTTCAAATCTTAAGTTAGAACCTTCATTAAGATCTGTATATATGTAACGTATAGTAAAATATTATTTTCACTATTTCATTATTTAGCTTTGGACCCTACATTAAAAATGGATTTCATTCAAGCAAATTGCGAAAAAACACAAGCTAAATCCATTAAGACCAAGATTTTAAATATTTTTAATACCTACTACGAGAAGAGTAGCGTAGCCTCGACTTCAAACGCCGCATGCGCTGATGAAGATCGCACGGGTATTCTCGCGTTTTTCCCAAAGCGCCCAGCCAAATTCGTTCGCGGGTCTGAACTATTGAAGTTCTTCCAGGATGACCTCCAGCCACCTAAAACCAACATATTACAATGGTGGAAAGTAAGTAATTATAACGGTTTCATTGTGATTACAGTCGTTTTTTCGAGATTAGGAAAATTATACCTTATCTATTAATAGCAGTATAAGCTGACTTATTATTTTTCTAATTCCGTTGGGTACATGTTATAAGCTCGCTGCGACGCTATTTCCGAGATTTTCTATTGGCGATATTCGCTTTAGCGGTAAAGGAGTAAAAGTGATGGAGAGATATCCGCTGTTCCACGATCTTGAGCGATTGAAACTAAAAACCGTTCATAAAGCAATTGCGTGAATTTATCGTTCGACTGTAAAGCTTAGTTTCCACTAGCGCGCGTCTTATGTCTTTACTCGCGTAAGACCGTTTGTATGTGTCAAAGTTGAGAAACGCATCGTTACGGCCACTATAGTGAAAAACAAGCATTAAGCTTAATTTCCACCAACACGCGTCATAATGTATTTTTCTATACGTGTGCAAAACCTTCTACATCCGGCGCGCGCCATCGCGCGCGTTAAGACCGATTCACACTATGAATTTTTCGCGATTTCGCACGCATAATCGCTTGTAACGCATCTCGTTCACACAGGAAGTTTTCAAAATTTTCGTGTGTGGACGAGACACGTTTCAAGCGATTATGCGTGCAAAGCGTGCCAAATCGCGAAAAATTCCTAGTGTGGATCGGTCTTGAGTCCGAAACAAGCATATCACTTGTTTACCACTAGCACGCGATAGCGCGTTCCTCAGTCTTGACACGTTAAAGCTGGTTTTCCACTGGCGCGCGCAACGACGCGTTTATCAGCTTTGAAACGTTCAAACGTTTTTACGCGCGTAAAGAAAATTACATTATGACGCGCGCTAGTGGAAAACAAGTTTTAAGCTTGTTTTCCACTGGCGCGCGCAACGACGCGTTTATCAGCTTTGAAACGTTCAAACGTTTTTACGCGCGTAAAGAAAATAACATTATGACGCGCGCTAGTGGAAAACAAGCTTTAGACCTTTTTACGCGCGTAAAAAAAGTGCTAAACTAAATAAACTCGTGCGAGTAACCGGACATTTTTCTTAACTTGACTACGCAAATAATATTTTCTTAATCAAGTACTTGATACAAGACTCGACCAAATTTTGACCCTACTAAACAAACAGGTTTACATACTCAATCTAGAAAACCTATTACCAATACATCCTTAATTACGATGTCCTCTTTGCAGGATAACCAAATTATGTATCCTTCGGTGTGTGTAATGGCGAAAGACTATCTTGCCATACCAGCAACATCAGTGCCAGCCGAAAGAGTATTTTCTGCTGGAAGTGATCTTATTACCACTAAGATGGGAAGTCTCCAGGCAGATACAATTACCGCCATGATGTCTCTGAAGTTATGGTGGAAGGATAACGATTCAACAAATTAAAATATTGGTTTTTGTATAATTGATTCTAAAAACCTTTAAAAAACAATTCCATAAACAATTATTTATCGAGTTCTTTCTAAAAAAAATTAAAAAAATTATGTTACGGAAATTATCTATTTGTCTCTTTATTTTGTTATTGCTTAGTTGAACATTTGTTTCTATGTCGAAAGTTGAACGGTTAAGTTTGTTGACAAAGAGATTTGGAAAAATGTTTTAACGCAATAACTTTTTTGATTAAAATGGTAATCTTCTACATCCACAACTATTTTATTTTATTAATTCTACTACGTCATGTAATCAAAAAAAATTATCCGACTTTCATACTTATCCATAGATAACCCCAAATAACGTGGATAACGGTCAGATAATGCCGACCTCTAATTGAAATGCAAGTATCATTATTTATAGAGTCAAATTTACGAATAACGATGAGGAAAAACTAATATTGTCTGCTTTAGCCGCTACCTATCTCGCTTTCAATGGCGTAGCGGTAGTTTTCCATCCTTCAGGTAGACGCGGAACAAAATTAAGGAAACACGGCGTTATCGACACACTTCAGTGTTGTCTCAATTGATTACAAAAATGTCAGCTGTTGTACTATAAAATACGATATGCAGGCGATATCGTTCGAGAGGTTACACATTAGTCATGATTTCGCAACCGATTCCCAGTATCAAGACACAAAAACCACCAGGAGATAAGATCCAAAATTTGTTGGTGCCGTTTTTATTGAATTGTTTTAGTTTCACACTCGACGGAAAATGACGGCGGTAAATGTCCAGCGGAAAGCAAAAACTCGTCGACGCGTCAAAATTTTGTTACTAATTCACTAGCGCGCCTAACACCGCGTAACTCACCTTACGGGACGTACAAACGTTTTGACTCGTAAAGAAAAATGAATTATGACGCGCGCTAGTGGAAACCAAGCATTAGGCCTAACGTGGATTTTGCGTCAACATCCTAGTGAAAACCAGCCCTTTTACTCATTCGACGCTCAATTTTACGCACCTAGTTTTCCGTCGAGTGTGAAACCAGCCTAAGCCTTTATAGGAAAGAGAAGAAACAATCCAGATTACAGATATAACGATTATTTAAAAGTTAATAACATTTTCAATAGCACCTTAAGTTTTACATAATTCGGCACCTAAGAGCTCTTGTACGATATCTTATCTAGGATTCCATATTTATAAATTTACGTGCAAAGTCCTTTACTCCAGTGCTCCAATATTCAATACATATGTTCATATATAATTCAAGCACTTTAAGATAGGCGACCAGTTACGCGTCAATTTTCACTAAAGACGTAGACTTAGTCGTTGAGTGTGAAAAAAGGCACAATGAAGGGAATCATTAAGCATTTGGTGACCGGGATTTTACTATTGAGTGGTAAGTTGTCGGTATGAAAAGGGTCCGTCCAATTCTATTTTCGATATTAGAACTATAGTAGAGTCAAAGGCAAAAGCAAAGACATAGTAGAAAAGAGTTCGTCCCCTGCAATTGCCAACACGTTTCTAGCAGATCTGATATCGGAAACATAGGGTACTATCGCGTTAAGGAACAGAAGCCACTCATCAGGCGTTTGGCTACGCAACACTCTTACGTTCTTCCCTTAACCGGATAATCTTTTAATTACTCAGTTTGCAATGGCGTTCGGTCACAAGATGTAGCTGCTTGCGGGAGTAAAATGTTGGAGTGTACCACCAATGCACTAACCGCCGCCGGCATCACAGCGGACAAAGTTTCTGAAATCAGCGGGGACAAAACGACGTTTTGCAAGTAGGTTGATGGCGCTCTTTCTCATTTATTCTGCAAATGACACCTTCGTACTTTACCAAAAATTAGTCAAATCAGTCTTGGCCCATTCTAATACGAATCGCATTGTTCGATTATCTTTTCTACTTTCTAGTTTTGTGAAAGGTACAAGGATCAAATTCCTACAATCCGTTAATATATTAAAAAATGTTAATAATATTTGGTCCAACCGCAGCAATCTTAGAGCCAAGAATTAAAATCTAAAAGTAAAACCATCATGTCGTGAAGGGGGCGCTGGGGGAGTGGTTTCCGGGGCTCGTTGCAAATTGGCAGCCACCAGAAGCACGCATTTAGGGGCCCAGTAAAGTGGGGCATCCGCTCTTCACCAGTACCCTACTGGAAAAATTCATAATTGGCCCCGGGACCTGAATTGTCTTTGCACGACCCTGAAAACCATAATACTTTTAAAGGGAATATAAACTCTTTGTAATTCTGTCGTCGCTAAAGGTTAACCGCTTCCTCCAATGTCTTTTGACAAGTTAGGAGATCTTGGCTGCGTTCAACAACTATCAACGGAGAAAAACCGCTGAGTTATCGTTGAGTTCTTTTAATCAACGCTACGCCACAAAAATCTAAAAGTTGTTGTACGATTTATAGTTCGCTGACTTAACGAACAAAATATCGTCTGCTACCCCTCCTTTAACTATGTTGAATGACGTCACGACACCGATGTGCAACGGAAAAACCTGCTCCTCCGACCGCTGACTTCGTTGAGCAACGTGACGTAGAAACCGGAAATTAAAAAAAGCATACAGTAAGCTCAACGCTCAGCGCTGACCTCAGCGCTGAGTCCGCTGAGTCCCGCTGAACGTAGCCTATATTCCCTTTCTTATTATTGTTTGGTAGGGTGCGCCATAGCTTCTCCCTATCCTCGCTCATGGCGCTAGTCTAGAACGATAGTAGAAACACCCAATTCTTCTATTAGAGGAAGAGTGCCCGTCCTGAAGAGGTTTTCTCACTTGAAACCTTTATTGTTTCATATTTAGTGTTTATTTTTTAAATGCACCCTTAATTAACAAATAAACAACAATATCCGAGCTTTAAATTAATTATATTCATTATAGTTTGTATATTTATTCAAATATAATTTCTTTATAATGAGGTACGTGGTTTTAGATTCACAAAACGCGTTTTATTAGATATAAGAAATGAAGCACTGCAAAGTGTGGATACTTCTAGTGGGATAAATCCGTAAAGCCACTGTAATTCACACTACGTAAAATACTTGATTATAAATATGAGGGGATGGAAATTTGTATTGCCCCAAATTTCTGAAAAGGTTATACTCCCTTTAAAGACGTGAGTGCATTCTCGTTTTCTTGGCGTAACCTCTTCGTCAGAATCAGACCAGAAAAAAAATGTGCGATGTCTATATTATAACCACGTCCTATTTCTATTAAATTATAGAGAACTTATTAGTTTACGGTTATAACTTATTTTTTATCTCATAATAGAAATAATAAAATATATTGTAAATAAATATAACGTACAGCCTATTTCAATCTACCATAGTTTTCTCGCGAAAGGTCATCTTACTTTCACTACTACTGGCTAGATGGTGCACCAAGGCCATAACTCCCCCCCCCCCCCCCCCCCCGCCAGGAGCAGACTTCTCTTGTGACGAGCATCGGGAATGTGGTGACGTGACGGAGATCGACCCAGCACGCCCACTTTACTTAAAAGACTATGGTTGAAAAATATTGCTCAGGGGTAATTTTGAGGTGTCAACTCGGGGCCATTAGAAACCTATGTAGTTTGGGTGGACAGGATTTATTTTCGAAGGGTACTGACCCCGGTTGTCTTCCTTGTGGCTACGAGGCTAAGTCACACTCACCTAACACTTTTTGTTTCCGGGCAGGTACGCCAAAAGTCTTCTCGACTGTTACAAAACCATTGAGGACACGTGCGCCAACGTCGAAAGTTACAAAATAGCCCGGGATTTTACGCAGCAGGGTTTCGACCAAATGAAATGCGGTTGCGCCTCCACGATTGCCTCAATAGCTCTCGTCTTCGCCTCGTTCGTCTTCATTTTTCTACACAAATCCGATTTGTAAAAAACCATAACATTTTTCAATGATTATAATAATAAAGCTGAAATGAATTAATGTTATTTTTTAAATGTTTTTTCATCAGTGAAGTCAATCTCTTTTTTGTTCAATTAATATATCGCACTGTGGTTAATAAAATTAAACATGTACCTCTCGTGGATACCGTTTCCCGACAAATCAGGGTTTAAAATTATTATTTCACTAAAAATTAAAAATGTAAAACTACACTACACCTATTGATTAAGCATATTTTCCCGATGAAAGAGTATTATAAAATCAATATATGATGGTCTTCACCACAGTTTATCTTCCCAAGCGAGTAACATTAGCGAGATGGGGAAAATGTTCATGGTAAGAGATACATTCTACACTTCTGCCCTTATCAATTGTAGAGGTACGACTTGTTTGTAACTTGTCTAGTGCCGGTTGCCCCATCTTCTGAAATTAGTTTATTGACCATAAATATGGAACTTTAATTAGTCCCTTTAATTTCGGGTGGAACAACAACCAGCCATCTCTCCTAATGCCGGAAAATTTCTTCTGTCTTGCGAAAATCAAAATACGCAATGATAGAGAAATTCCAGCGAATTTAGTATTCGCGTTGCGATAATTCCTTTATACGAGAAAAACTAACCAAAATTGAACAATCTGTTCAATAAGGAATTCACGTTGTATATTTTAATACACCTTCAAAATGACGTGGGAAAGAAAGATTATTGGAAGAGAAAGTCCAAGTAACGGCTTCGCTATCAACATCTACGCAAATATTAAAAGATATAATCTACGTGAAATATCTCTTAACGCGCAGTACTGGGAACACATCGTATTTGTTAGAAAATACATTTGGGGAGGTGGTTGTTAGGCACAATGGACCTCTGGTGCTAGGTTGGGTTTGACCCAACCACCCAACTCGTACTAATAAATTAAGCCTAAAGTCACCGAACCGTTACCGAGCGTTAAGTAGAAATGAAAAAGGACTACGTTAAATATTTTCTGCTGTCGGATTGTCGAGTTTAATTTATAAAATGTCAAATATGACAAATGTTACCAAACATAAATACAACACCAGTGTAATAACATTTAAACTCGCTTGATGGCGTCACCTGGAAGAGCTACTTTGCATATGACCCAGCATGCCCAGCGATGACCTCCCACTCTTCCCTACCTCAGAATTTACTTCACGTCACAATAAAGCGCAATGTTTACTTTTGACCTCGTAACTATTATTCATAAATAAAATCACGGGAAACATTCGCAACAGTATGTAGTTAATTTTATACATTTCTGCCATCAGTTACGTATGGTTGGGTGCGCAATTGCCTGGTCGCAAACGGAAGTGGTACTCAAATCACAGATTATAAAAATTAGTGAAAAGGTATATAAATTATTCAAAACCACTTAATAAAGCATTTCACATAAAATGTAATTAGTTTTTAACAAAACAAAATTAGCAAAATATTATCAGAAATCGATCAAAATAGGCAGTATTTTATAAAAAGTAAATTGACAAAGAAATTTGTTAAAAATGTAAAAAAAATTACGTGATCCAATTTGATTGAGGAATTCTACAATTTATCGCGTATTTTTGTTTAGAGGCCATATTTAATTTGAAATTTTGCAGATATAACGCGGGTCTCACGGCGTGTTATGACAAATTGAAGGCTCAAATCGCGAACGCCGTCGACTTCAAATTGAGTTATCAGGGAATGATATATTATGAAGAGGACTCGGGAAAATTAAAGGGTCGAACTACTAACTAGTCTTCAGTGTAGACTACTTCGCTGTCTAATAACAGAGGTAATGCATTGAGTTAAAAGAACTATTTATTTGTGGACGATGATTACACTTTACATGAGATGCGGTGGAGGTAGTGCTGGTTTATAATATTCTACACTCGTATATATAAAAAAAAATTCTTGATTAGAGAAGGCGTTATCAAATATAAAAAACAAAGAGCAAATTTAAAGTAAAAAATATCAATATATCAAGTCGTAACATATTATTGGGCATGTTCGACTGTGGAGATAATGAGGCTGAATCTGGCAGGCACAATTTCCGGGAAATCCCGAGATAAAGTATCGCATTGCACAAAACGGAAGGGTTCACGGATGCAACTACGTTTCGTTAATTTTGCAATCTGTATAGCAATCGAGAACGCTTCCATGCCATATCTTTATTGCTTTAATAATCAGTCTAGTAACAGCAAACAATTGTTTCACCTTAAATAGACTCTTAATAATAAGTTTTTTCGTGTCAGTTGTTATTTATAAATAAGGTTACAGTTAATTTATTTAGAGAAAAATATTTTAAATAAATGTAGAAAAATATTTTTTAATAAAATAAGTTTATAAATAAAAAGGTCAAATATCTGTTTTATTAAATCAATTGAAATAAATGTATTTTGCAAATAAGAAGACTGAAATATTTTGTCATCAGATATTTCGGGTTGGCGTAGTTTACAAATAGATCGTCAAAAATAGCTTCCGTTTATTTTTTATTTAGTAGATAACGAATTATTTGAGAGGGCTAGACTCAAGGAAAATAACTGAATACATGTCCAATTTGTAAGAAAATGCAATACAAATTCCAAAGACAAATTAATTCTGGTGTCAGAGACGAAATACAATTTTCGACACTATTTTTATTTTAACAAAGAGTATCAATATTACCCAGCAATGGTGGTCACTATTTAATGGCACAGCGAAGGCACAGCAGACCTGTCGGAGGGGAGGCAGCGACATGTGAGCCCTAGGCGCTCGCCTTTTCTAGCACCGGCCCTATAGCTACACCACTGTAGCTATTAATTATTTAATTAATGCTACTAATTTTTACTTGAAAGCATCATTTACCTTTACTATATACACAAACCTTACGAAGATACGTGAATTTGGTTAATAAAAACATTAATCTAATACTGCCGAACGCATAATTTACGTAGCATCGTCCAAACAGTGGCGTAACTAAGGACCTGCAGACCCCGAGAACGGGGGGGGGCTTTTCATTTTCACAAACTAGGGGGTCCTTTCGTTTTAAGTATTTTTACAAGAAAATCTTGTAAAAATGGAGAAAAATCGGTTACGGGACGAACAAAAGACAGGCTTTAAACAATACTAAAATTCAATCTCACTCAATATCCGACGGTAGAAATCGTAAAACAATATCTAAAGGTAGCTTTTGAATATAATATTTTAATTTTCAAATTTTAATAAATGAAATTCACGGTTTTTAATTTAAATAGACATATTATATATTGCATTTCATTTACTACGACACTACTAATACCTTATAACAAATACATTTTTTTTATAAAGGGGCCTTTTGATATCCTGCGGGGGGCTCGAAATTTGTCATTACGCCACTGCGTCCAAAGCTTCTAACTGGAGGTGCTTTGTCGGTGGCATTAACGTTAAATGTTGCCATTATCAAGAAGTCAAATATCCCGCAACAGTTTACTCCATATAGTGCGATTAGCATTTTATTATGAACCTTGCGTTTACTCGATTAACTAAAACAAAAAGAACAAAGGTCTCCTTAATCCTTATTCTTTATTTAAATTAAAGAAAATATTTCAATTTTTTTTATTCCGCGAAATAAATGACTGAAAATATTTTGTAAAAAAACAATTGAAATATTCGTAAAATATTATTTTCCAGATAATAGTCGAAAATATTATTTTTTAAATTATTTACCAAATAAGACCACGACCAAATATTTGTTTAATTGCCAAATAACTATACCTAAAATATTTAGCCCTGTCAATCGACGAATAAATATGATCAGATATTTTGTTATTTAGTAATTTATTCGTTATTCGCCAAATAATTTTTTGCCCATCTCTGGATATAGATATAGTTCTTCTCCTGGGTTTTTTTAAGAAAGTGTCATTGAAATATTATTCTTTACGAAGATGGTGGTTGGGAAAGCGCTTTTTTTTTCGTAAACATTCTATAGTAGTAAGAGAAGTATTTTATTTGGGAGCGATTTGGATAATTTTAATTTATATTACTCGTAACGTAAGTTTATATATTTCTGGTAATATGGTGGTGGTGGTAAGCCCCTTCGCTTATTTTTAACATTAACCTCAAAGCGAGCCCTAAACACTCATAGGAGAACCCATCTAATCAATTGGGAGATAACTTGTTAACTCAACGCGGTAGTGGTTCTGAGTTCTCACGTATGATCATAGTTATATTTATTTAATTACTAGTAAGAAGTTTTTAATTACTACTAAGAAAGGTACCATTGCCACCCCACTTATCTTCCATTATTCGAATGATCACTCATTTTAGTGAGGGCGTGTGATAATAATGTTTTCAACTAAATCACAAGCGTAAGAATCGTAATAATGACTACTGGAAATAAATTTGCCCAATAGCTAACGGAATTAGACGTAGGTGGTCCACCGTATATCCTATAGTACCAATCAAAACCGATCTATATAAAGTCATTGTTTCGCCTCAAAATGTGATGAAAACATAACGGCAACGCCGCTATCGTGGTTATTTATTAGTGGACTGTATACTTCGTCGATCCTAGTTACCCGAAACAAATACAATTCCTTTCTTTAATTCCGGATTTTCTAAATAGCCAGTCAGAAGGTCGAATTTTGTAAGGTGACATTCTTGATCTTCAATGAGTATTTATTAAAGCACCTGTCGGCTTTATCATTACCACTTGTATTATGATAAGGCCGTTGTTATAGAGATGGCAATGAATCTATCCGATTCTTCGGAAAAACTACTTTACTGGAAGGCGTGGTGCCATCTATTAATGGCTCAAACGATAACAATAGCTTTGACCATGGCCGTCACTTTGGTCGCAAATTTTTATCCATAGGGACGTCACAGTGCCATTACTCTATAATTATTATAATTAGGGAACTTATATAGTCTACTTGGATTTTAAACTAAATTATATATCCCATATAAAATATATTGTAACAAGTTGGCAAGCTTGCCAAAATATACCTCTCCTCGGAAGAATTTACCCTTGGGTGTATAAACTATTGGACACGGTACTCAATGATATTTCGCCATATTCATAGCGTCCCACAAAAAAAATTTATCCCGGTGCTATCCCAACCAGTAGATTATTTTTTATTATAATTATAATAAATATTACAAATGGTATTGCATTAAACAAATTTCCAATATCAATAGAACAAAAAACCAACTTAAGCTCAAATTGTTATTAAATTAACAAAGCAACGCTCACGAAACGTAAAATATACGTGCAAGAACCTATTTTATAGAGAAAAACCAACCCATTGTATTATAGGTCTTAAACAATCAAATTTATATGGAAAAACCAAAGTTGAAGCGAAAACCAAAACTATAAGTGAAAACACTAATACGAGGGGTCGGACACTTGCCTTTATTTTGTACGGGATTTCGGGATTTCGTAGAGATTTTGGCGATTTTATCATTACTTTTTGAAGTGATTTTGGGATTTTAATGTTAATTTACCATAGAGAGAGTTAAAAGATTTTGCGATTTTAGACAAAGTAAATGTCCGACCCCTCGCACTAATAAAAACTGCTTGGGCTCATGACGACAATCCAACGAAGCCGATAAAAATTAGTGTAAACAAAAAATCGTAGACATGAATTATCCCCCACATTATCAACATACAAGAAAATAAACCATAAAAAATATATATAGTTAATTAAAATACTCAGGAATCAAGAAAAAGTCAATCTAAATATCCACAGTAATAAACACTGTATTAACAGAAATATGCAATAAAAATATATAATAATAACCCAATCAAACAACAAGGTAATGTCAATCCATATACCCACGGTAACGAAAATTGTAATAGAAAATACCAAAAACGTTACTATAAAATTATAATACACCTAATGACAAAAAGATGGCGCTTTTGGAAAAACCTTTTCCCTGATTCTAAGAAACTGCGTACGCAGCGAATACGCTTTACTCCGAAAATGCGAACGCGTTCGCAGCCCAGACAGACACATACACAGAAACGGTGATTGTAATACCCCTCGGAGAGGTAAAACGTTACTATAATTTAAGTTATTGTCAAATTTAAGAACGCGCCAATGAACGAGAGGGGTACTTTTATGTCCTGCATTTTTGGTCAAAATGTAGCTTAAGTGTCTTGTTTTGATTTTGACGCTAGTGACATCTGCTGATAAAAGAGCTACTTCACGTCGAGCCGACACTGTCTTTAAAGTAAAGAAAGCAATGTTATAAATGGAATAGTTTTACAAACAAATAGTTATTGATATTTATCCGTGAATAATGGTTTGTAATTTGGTGCTAAACGAAGTCTATCTATATAGACTTACTAATTTTATTCGATCTGCCTGTCAAGTAAGCTCCAAAAACATAGAACAACAAATATAACGAAAAAATGCACTTCGAAAATTCGCAACATAATGTAGCAAACAACGGGGTATAGCAAATAACCGCGCAATCAGCTCGCTCTGAGAGTACGCAAATAGAATAAGCAACACAGTACACAAAACATGTGGCGTAAAAATATGCAACAAGTTATGACAAACACCCTGTACAACATATCACTGTTGTTAGCATTATACGAATTAAATCAATGATTTTTTTAACTAATCATTTAATCTACATCAAGCAACCTTAATCGACTATGATGAAAATGGGCGATTGCAAAGCGATTATCCTTAAAGACGGAGAAAAGAGCGAATTTCCACCCCTATAATTCCGTACTTAATATTTTGACAAGTGACAAATTGATTGACAGTTCTGACAAGTTGACTGGCAGCTTTGACAACTTCCTTCACAGCTCTGACAGCTTCTTGGACAATATTGTGGATATTGTCCCTTAGCTCTTTTATTGATGCTCATTATGTGTATTCTATTTAAGAACAGTCTGAACCGTCGGTCAAGCTGCCCACGCTATTATTCCTCAAGAAATCGACCATTTCAGGTAGGTGAGGTCGAAATTCACGCCCGGGAAAATGGAATGGTCGAAATTCGCGCACTAGAGAATGGAATGGTCGAAATTCACGCACTAGAGAATGGAATGGTCGAAATTAACGCACGAGAAAATGGAATTTTCGAAATTCACGCACCAGGAAATGGGGTCCTCCTAATTTTCTCACTTTCTCACTTTTCTCACTTTGCTCAGTCCTATAGAAATAAACAAGTGCGTCGAGATTGCCAAACGAGTTTCAGTGAGCAAAATCGAACTTTTCTCACTAGATAATAAAGTTGAAATCTCATTTCAATGGAAAATTGGATTTTATTCACTGGGCTATGTGGGAAAGCTACCTTGCGGGGGAAGTGAGAAAAAAGGTTTTTCAATTGTACCAAGCCTTACGCACCAGGTAAAGACAGGCGTGGAATGTTCTCTTTGTATTGGCAGCTGACGGCGCCGCGCACTCACTTCGCTCAAGCGCTGGAGGCGCGCGGCGCCTCCCCAACCCCAAACTAAAAAAGCGATGGGCCATCTATAACGCGACCTAGAGGACCGTACCTAGCTAAACGCACCAAGTATTGTCGAACAACTTACGTGAGATTTCAACTTTCTTATCTACTGAGAAAAATTCGATTTTGCTCACTTCCCCCGCAAGGTAGCTTTCCCACATATCCCAGTGAGTAAAATCCAATTTTCCATTGAAATGAGATTACAACTTTATTATCTAGTGAGAAAATTTGGATTTTGCTTACTGAAATTCGTTGGCCCCTCTCGACGTGCTTGTTTATTTCTATAGGAGTGAGCAAAGTGAGAAATTTAGGATCCCCAGAAAGGGGAATGGTCGCACGAGAAAATGGAATGGTCGAAATTCGCGCACGAAAATATGGAATGGTTGAAATCCACGTTCTCGATCTTTAACATCGGAGTACATTTTTAAACTATATATCCAATTGCCCGACATCTTGGACACTAGTTGGTGGCCAATTTATGTTTAAAACCACTTTTTATTTTTTTGCCGAAATTCTTATTAGGTATTTGATGAAATTAAAACGGTAATTACAATTTTATGTGTTTGGATTTATTACCTTATTTTTTGCTCACCCCACCCCCCGTGTAAAATTATAATATCTTACTTATGATAGCAGATTTAGGGCTTTAACTGTGATATGCATTCCTAAACCACTAAAATAAAAAGCGCAACTCAATTATGGTCGCCATCTTGGTTTCAAGATGGTAAACATTTTACTTTCAAAAATAGAATTTATTTTTAAAATAAAATCGACTTCAGGATTTCATAGTTTTACAGGTTGAGATACTATAATTTTTATTGTGGTACTATGATTTTTTACCCTTTGTACAATCACGGCCAACTTTGATCTTTCACGCTACAGCGGCCATCTCATTCGTTGACGTTTCTGTGTTAACCTATGAGCAAAAGATGTGTATGACGTGAGCGCCCCTTCAGGATTCTTATTTTTAGAATAGCTTTTACATTGAAGTCAATATAAAAACCGAGCGTGGTGCTGAACTCCTACACGTTATAGTACAGTTTATATGGCGAAAATCCTTGCTCGCGGAATTTCGACGAATGTGTTGGCCGCTGTAGCGCGAACACAATAATAATACAATAATTCGGTCAGAAAAATCTGGCAACGCTGCTATATTCCAAAATAAGGTTTTAATCTACGTCATAGAGATAGAAAAGAAATAGAGGCACTATTGTATCTGGCGAAGTTGACCGCGAGTGCCGAGTGCCGACCCCCTTTTCGCCAAAGTAGGCAGCCATGAGATGGGCAGATTACGTGGCGCCATCGATGCGCGTTGAATTGAAATACATTATGCCTTTTGGAAAATCAACTGTCATTTGATGTAAACAAAGGAAGGATAGATGGTGTTGTAAATTCTGCCCATCTCCGCTTTCATACATGCGTGGGGGGGGGATGAATTTTCCCGGTCAAAAACAGGGGTGCCTTAACGCGGTAATCTTCCATCTATTTCTTTTCTATCTCTATGATCTACGGCAAGTAACGCCATTTTGATAGAGCGACTATTGTGGATATAGCTCGATAGAGCTTGTATCAAAATTTAAAAGGGTGCGGGTGTGTTGTTTAAAGAGTTTTAAAAGCTTAAGTAACGAAGAAAAGCTTAGTTTCTTCAGAATACGATGTGTCAAAACAAACCAAGGTGAGGTAGCTCGAAAGTAGTCTCTCAAACGGCGTTATTTATGGCGAAGAAATCTAAGCCTTGGATCTTGCAATCTCTCGGGATAATTTCCAACGCGTATCGTATCGGGCTGATAACGAGTACAGTCTAGAATATATTACTGGCCCTTGCTCAAAGATATTAACTCACCAAGGCGGGGAAGTTGGCGACAAAATGCGAGTCGTGGCCTTTCCTGGCAGGAATCAAATCAGAGAGAGGGGGTTACAAGGGAAAGGGGGAGATTCTAATTCAGAATGGAAACCCTTTGTCTATAATCAATCACAAAATCAGTATTTAACACACAATACTGTATAAATAGTTAGGCCACCACGACTACTATTATTTTTTATATTCAAATAAATAAATATAACAATAATACACTCTTTGACGATAGATTCATTAAAACTATTTCTATAATAAACACTACAATTAAACTAGCGACAATTAATCTTGAATACAAAATAACACTCCAAATGATAATAGCGAGGGTAAAAACGAACGAAAAGGTAATCCTTACTGCATAAACATACGAAACGGAATGTGCTCTCAATCGCAAGGGGACCTGTTTTTAACCTCTATTCTCACAATAGCGAGGGCTTAAACCTTTTTTTCTAAGAATTTGTCTCTACTTTTTACTGGCTATTTCCGATTTGAACCCGGGTACTCCACAAGGGGGGGGGGGTATTGAAAATTTTTTATCATATCTTTAACTTGTCAGTTTAAAGTTTGGAATTGACCGAAAGGTTGAAGGGGACAACTTCCCCTTTAAACGTTTAAGCAATGTCCCAGAGTAAAGTGACCCCAATAGAATTTATGTCAGTCATAGAATTCCTTAACAATCAAAGGTGGGAACTTTTTCCCCTCTCTGTTTACTTCTCAAAATCATTAAGATGGCGTCACTATCAATATCCGAATCCATTTTTTTAAAACCCCGCAACATTTAAATACCAGTTTAAAATCCAAAATGAGTCTCTTTTCTCGATCAATATTTTCCTCTCAAAACTTTTAATATACCGCCACTATCACTATTCCGATCAATTTTTCTATTAATACCCCAATAAGTTTATATATCAAGTCAAAATCCAATATAACTACTTTCTACCCGATAATTTGTTTTATCTCAAAAACGTTTGGGAAACACCACTATCAATATCCGGATCAATTTAAAAAAAACTCTCAAAGGTTAAATTCTATATTAAAATCTATCCACCTGATAGACTTTTTAAATTTTTAGAAAACACCCCTATCAAATCCCTATAAATTTTTATCTAAAGCAAGTTTTTTATATCAAATCAAAAACAGATAGTCACTTTTTCTCCAAACTCTCAATGACACCACTATAAATTATGACACATTTGCTTAGTTGTTTAAAAGCATACCTTTAGTAGAATTTTATACTAAAAACGACTGGAGTTCAACACCTTCACAATCGCAGGCTATCGAATCGCAACCCGAGAGCCAGGTACGTGACGCACCCTTACCCATCTCGAAAATATACGGTTGGGATCTAAAATCTGAAATTTTCGTATCTACGCCAAAAAATTATCGACTTTCCTGGAAAATTATCGCACATTTCTTTTTTGCGCTAAATTTGAATTCATACATAAAATGCGCTGAATTTACACGATTTTTTGAAAGCACTACAGGGGTTTTATTTCAGGGAAATAAACAAAACGTCTATTATCATTATTAACTGAAATTAATTATCGTAAATTTTCGTACGTTGAGACAGAATTATCGAAATAATGGTACGATATCGTACGCCATGAAAATAATAGTACGCTCTAAATATTTCGATGAAATTATCGCGCTGTGCGATAATTATCGTAAGTCTGGTACCCGAGACCCGTGACTGGACCGTCTAGCGCGAGATAAAATTCCGGGGACCCCAAACTAGAAGAGATAAACAAAATGGTTCTCTTCTCGGTCTGTCTGTGATGCCACGACCGATTTTTTTGGGGGGGGAGGATACTTTTGATTGCCCTGAATCAATTAACATTAAATATTTAATCAGAATAAATTCCAATCAATATTTTCACTGTTAAAGTTAACTATGAAAAATTAAGTGTAATTTTTTTTCAGCAGATGGCGAACAATCCGAAAAGTGTAAAAAGTCCATCTTGGGACTCTTATAGGAGTCTAAAGAAAATGTTTTCTATGGCCTATAGAGGGCTCTATAGATATATCCATAGAAAATCTAATATTTCTAGTTTTTTCAAATACCTAATTTTATATAGAACAAGATCAAATGAATTCTTAATGTTTTTTATTGGAAACAGGTATTGGTAAAAGTCGCTAGATGACCTGGGCCTAAGGTGGTGCTTTGGGTATTAGCTGATTATTATTCATTATTATTAAAGACCTTGGTGAAAACTCCCAATTGCGACTAAATAATGAAACGCCGGAAACGAACAGCTGTTTTAGTTTATCAAATGTGAGCTATCTAATCTTAGCACGATACCGCGTGTTACAGAATTATTTTTTCATCTTGCTGACCTGAACCGGGGGATAAAAAGGGCATTCACGAAGTTTAGAGAAATACACCGGACATAAAAACAAAGGCACCGTATCACCATGGAAGGATATACTAAACATTTGCTCTTCGGGTTTCTGCTTATATGTGGTAAGTATAACTCTATCCATAGCCAACTAAAATCAATCGGCAATTCTAACCGTTTCGAAGACGGGCAGTTTTATTTGTTAAGTCTTTGTCTTCTGGTATTTAACACGAATTCCAACAACAGCATTCGAAGTTTATAAGATAGAAACTCTTTCATTGCGCAGTTGTAAACAGCGTCTTATCCGAAGCAACCTGCCAGCAGCGAGTAAACAAATGTTTGTTCGACGCTATGTCGGCGAGTGGAATATCAATGGAAGGGTTCGAAGATTTGGGAAAAGGCGATTTGACCGATATTATGCAGAAAATGGGAGACATGGACAGTTGCAAGTAGGTATCCCACCCAACCTTCATAAAGGATATGTTTTCCCCGTAACGCCCAATTTTATTCGATAACTTCCAAAGTCAATAAATGCTGCAGCTAGAACATAATATACCAGTCTGACAGCGCAAATTAAATCAGTTATTTTTACCATTTTCATTATTATTCTCGCATATTGATGCTTATATTTATTTTACCTGAAACGTTGCCGCTACTACTCTCGAGCGGTTTCGGTTCAATTTTGCATCAATCAACAGCCAGTATTAGAAACTTGGTGCCTAAATTACTGTTTTGAAAACAAAATGTTGGTCATTCTTCTAAGTCTTTTATTTTTGTCGATTTCCCACTTATAATCTACATACATTTCTTAAATGAAGTACGATTAAGTTTGAAAATTAAATCTTTAGATAGCCCTCGTCAATTCTGAGCTATGTATATAATTGCATCAAAAACATTTGGTTTTTAAATTAGATTTTTATCCGTTTCGTGTGACCATACAGCCCGCGTACGCACTATTACGATATTTAAATTTACTATCAATTAAGGAATAAGAAACGCGTGCAATGAAGAGATCTACAATTCGCGGTATAGGGAAAAAATATAAATAGATAATTTAGGGACACTTAGGTCCCCGGAATTTGGGCATAGGCTACAGAAAGGAAAATTATTCATCAATCGAAAGGTGATGTCGTTCTCTCGATGTGACTATATACATTGATAAAATATAAACTTCTAGTGCTATTAAATTTGATACATCCGATGAATTGGTTTTTATGGTTTTTCTTTGACTCGTGCAGATTCTTTACCAACTTCCGCGAATGCTACGCTGAAATTGATAGCTATTGCGAAAATGAAATTGATGACTCAATCAAAACGATGGTGCAATCTTTTAACATAGCGGAAGCTCAATTCCAATGTGGCGAACCGGGGGCTGATAAATGCATTCGTTTAGTGAACAAATGCGGGCTAGACGCTTTCCTTGTCAGTGGAATTACGAAAGAAGACTTGTTGAAAGTCAAACCACCCACCGAGGTAACAATTACTCATTGATTACGATTTATTTATCTCTGAAGTGAACTGTTCGTTGTAGGGCGCCATCAACCCCTTTGACTTAATCGCGCAACTCGAGGAAGAAAAGGCTTGCAAGTAAGATTCACACCTTCGCATCGTTTCTTTCGAGGTCAGTGTCCTTGAAAATAATTGACTTCCGCTTGCAGGTACTTCAAAAGTGTTCTAGACTGCACCGGAGCCGCTAAAGGTCAATGCGAAACTATCCCTTTCGTACAGTCAACTCTGTTTCAGATCACACAGAGCTCCGACAAACTTCGATGTGGACGCGTCTAGATTACGTGACCTTTTTGGCTCTGTCTAGCGTTTTTCAATAAATACGTCATAATAAAATGAATTTAATCTTTAATCACATTGGTATTTCACATTACTCAGTATTTCACTTTGGAAAATCTAATGTCAAAACTCATTCAGACACAAACATTATTAAGAGTTATTATTAGAAATAGCGGCGTCACTTATACATACAAATACAAAGAAAGCATAATATGAAAACCACATAATGTATAATAAAGTAATTTTATTTGAAAGGAGATGGCTAGTTTTGCCATACCCATTCGGGGGCTTCATCCATATGGTGAAGCCAGTCTTCTCCTTTTAAATAAAAGTAATTTATTATACATTATGTGGTTTTCATATTATGCTTTATCCGTATTATTAAGAGTTTAAAATAATGAAACACAATTTACAAGAAACACTTCCGCAGTGTTAAATAGCAGAAAGTATGATAAGTATCCCAGTTATGAGTGAATGGTGCTTAAAATAAGTGACTGAGCTCCAGGAATCCATACTTCTACTTGGAATGCTTATCGCGGCAGATTTTCGTTTCGATGTGGCTGACGGTTTTTTTTTGACGTCACTATGTTAACTTAACAAACAACAACGTGAGAGGGGAGCACGCAAAGGGGATTTTTTTTATCGTAGGCGGGGCCAAAAGCCGTCAGAGTGATCTTACCGTACGCGATACGCCAGAATAAGCGTTCCAAATAGAGGTATGGATTCCTGCTAACATAATATCTGTTACGGAGTAGAATATTGCTTCATTAAGCCTTTTGTATCTTTATCTTAATAATTATACAATCACCGTGTCTGCGTGTCTGTCTGTCTGCCCTGCGAACGCGTTCGCATTTTCCGTGCAAAGGTTAATCATTGCGTACGCAATGTCTCAAAATCTCTGCGTTCGCAGTTTCTCGTAGGATTGGCAAAACCACCGTGTGACGGTGAGCGTTAACGGATTATTTTGCGGATGGGTATGGTTTGGATGGTGTTTTTTCGTTCACGCTCACCGTCGTGACTGTTTTAACTCAGTTGGATTGGGTATTTAGTTATTGTAATGTTTATGCGTAGGTTGTGAATGTTGAGTGCTGAGTGTTATGCAACCTCTCAACGTCAAGTGGCAGTGTTTCCACCAATTGTACACGGTATTCGTCTTAGTATCAATTACCGATTTATTGGCGCCGGCCGGGAATCGAACCCGGGTCTGCCTCGTGCAAGAGATTTACTCTAACCACTCAGCCACCAACGCTTGCTATTTTAAGGTGTTTTTCTACAAAACAGCTTTGGCGAATGTCCTTTACAAAGTTATAACGTTAGGTACTATAATTTATTCTACATCATTTTAAATATTTATAAATTATATTAATCTTATCTTATATTTAATGAAATATTTATAAATTATATTAATCTTATCTTATATTTAATGAAATATTTATAAATTATATTAATCTTATTTTATATTTAATGAAATATTTATAAATTATATTAATCTTATCTTATATTTAATGAAATATTTATAAATTATATTAATCTTATTTTATATTTAATGAAATATTTATAAATTATATTAATCTTATCTTATATTTAATGAAATATTTATAAATTATATTAATCTTATCTTATATTTAATGAAATATTTATAAATTATATTAATCTTATCTTATATTTAATGAAATATTTATAAATTATATTAATCTTATCTTATATTTAATTAAATATTTATAAATTATATTAATCTTATCTTATATTTAATTAAATATTTATAAATTATATTAATCTTATCTTATATTTAATTAAATATTTATAAATTATATTAATCTTATATTTAATTAAATATTTATAAATTATATTAATCTTATATTTAATTAAATATTTATAAATTATATTAATCTTATATTTAATTAAATATTTATAAATTATATTAATCTTATATTTAATTAAATATTTATAAATTATATTAATCTTATATTTAATTAAATATTTATAAATTATATTAATCTTATCTTATATTTAATGAAATATTTATAAATTATATTAATCTTATCTTATATTTAATGAAATATTTATAAATTATATTAATCTTATATTTAATTAAATATTTATAAATTATATTAATCTTATCTTATATTTAATTAAATATTTATAAATTATATTAATCTTATATTTAATTAAATATTTATAAATTATATTAATCTTGTATTTAATTAAATATTTATAAATTATATTAATCTTATATTTAATTAAATATTTATAAATTATATTAATCTTATATTTAATTAAATATTTATAAATTATATTAATCTTATATTTAATTAAATATTTATAAATTATATTAATCTTATATTTAATTAAATATTTATAAATTATATTAATCTTATATTTAATTTAATATTTATAAATTATATTAATCTTATATTTAATTTAATATTTATAAATTATATTAATCTTATATTTAATTTAATATTTATAAATTATATTAATCTTATATTTAATTTAATATTTATAAATTATATTAATCTTATATTTAATTAAATATTTATAAATTATATTAATCTTATATTTAATTAAATATTTATAAATTATATTAATCTTATATTTAATTAAATATTTATAAATTATATTAATCTTATATTTAATTAAATATTTATAAATTATATTAATCTTATATTTAATTAAATATTTATAAATTATATTAATCTTATATTTAATTAAATATTTATAAATTATATTAATCTTATCTTATATTTAATGAAATATTTATAAATTATATTAATCTTATCTTATATTTAATGAAATATTTATAAATTATATTAATCTTATCTTATATTTAATGAAATATTTATAAATTATATTAATCTTATATTTAATTAAATATTTATAAATTATATTAATCTTATATTTAATTAAATATTTATAAATTATATTAATCTTATATTTAATTAAATATTTATAAATTATATTAATCTTATATTTAATTAAATATTTATAAATTATATTAATCTTATATTTAATTAAATATTTATAAATTATATTAATCTTATATTTAATTAAATATTTATAAATTATATTAATCTTATATTTAATTAAATATTTATAAATTATATTAATCTTATATTTAATTTAATATTTATAAATTATATTAATCTTATATTTAATTTAATATTTATAAATTATATTAATCTTATATTTAATTTAATATTTATAAATTATATTAATCTTATATTTAATTTAATATTTATAAATTATATTAATCTTATATTTAATTTAATATTTATAAATTATATTAATCTTATATTTAATTAAATATTTATAAATCATATTAATCTTATATTTAATTAAATATTTATAAATTATATTAATCTTATATATAATTAAATATTTTTTTTTCGTTAACGCCCACCGTCGCTACGTTTGTTATGGGTGCGTATCCTCCAACTTCTTCATATTGACTTTTGGGACGTACCGAGTGCTGGGGCAACCTCTCAACTTCCAATGGCAGGGTTTCCACCAATTGTTTACGGTATTCGTCTTAGTACCAATTTGCGATCGCATCGGGCGGGATTTGAACCCGAGACCTCCTGCTAGACAGGCGGACGTTCTACCATACAACCACCGACACTTGTTCCGCTTCAATGAAAATTAGACCTTCAGCTTTATCGGAAGCGTATTTAATAGAGTACGAAATTTTGGTTTAATTTAAATGGAATTGAAATTGAAATTATTGCATCGAAGAAATTCTAATTTAGCGTTTTCTCTATTGATTAAAAACAAATGCGCCACCCAGGTTTCGCTCTATCACAGAACCACCGATAGCTGCTTAGCTTCACTGACAATAAGACACTCATCGTAAGCATAATACGTCTCTAATTTTTTTATGAATGAATTTATGAAGGCGTAATCTGCTTTTTTTACGAATGAAATTATGTTGATTTAATCTTGTTTGTCTAATCTTTGGTATTGTTGGTTTTTTTTTGTCTTATATTTGAATCTACTATTTTTTAAGTTAATTTCCTTTGTCCCGCAAAATCGTCCAGTCTTAGAGGAACCTTTAAGAGCGTAAGTCATGCCCAAAAGCTTACAAGGTTTCATTATAATAACGTGAAAAATCGTATTGTGAATGGTAAGGTGTTGCGCTTCATGATATTATATTTTCTATTGCTTGATTTCTAAGTATTTGAACTAATTTATTGCTTGACTGCGTTATAATATTTTTCTATGAGTTTTGTTTCTGAAGTCTGATTGATTGGGTTGTTATTGTGTATTTTTCTATTCGTTATTTTTTTTTGATACTCTAATATTTTAAACTGGATATAGTATAACGTTACTTCTGCGTATTTAGAATGTGCGTGACGTGGAGGGTATTTTCACGTTTTATTAGGATCAGTTTTTTAAATTTAAATATCTTTCGTTTTATTTGTATTTTATTTCGTTTTTTCAGTCGTATATTTTTATCGAGTTGTATACATCGTGCGCTTACACTTATGTTGGTCTGGTTTTTAACTGGGTCGTCATTATTTCGTAATTTATTTTAAACGTTTTCTCGACTGATTAAGATGTTTAATTTGAAATAAAATGAGCGTTAAAGATGCGGCAAGTATTTCGTAAGCGAGAAAAATACAAATACCCTCTGTAGATATTTCTTTCATTAAAATTGGCTTCGTATTATATTTAACTGATAAATTTGTACCGTAAATAGGGTTAAATTCAATTGTGCATTGTTTTAGTACGTCTAACTCACTGTTGTAACTACTTAATTTATAATATTCTGAATAAATTATACTCGGTTGTTTCGTCTCAATTATTTTAATTATAATTAAAATTTTATACCGGGTGGGATTGAACCTGGATTACGTTTTTAGTAAATAACTCTGAATTGCGGAGATCTATTTTTAAGGGTCATCTTGAGAAATTAATACCGCTAGGGACAATTCTTCCGAGGAGAGGTATATTTTGGCTTGCCAACTTGTTTTGAACATAACAAAGAAGTTGGAAGGGGCAGTTACATTATATGATCCACCTTACTATCTGTTAAAGTTACCTGGAAGCTAAATTTTAATAGATGCTTTTGAAGACACTGAACTAAATCTTCGGGGACATAAACTCGGCGTTATTTATATGACCGGAGTCAAGATTATTCGGGGAGTCTATTTAATATCATACGAACCTTATTAACACGTCTTTCCTTCCGTGAATATCTTACTCGTGTACACCCGAACAACTGTCGCTAATTGAATCTAAACCTTGATAAGATAATGACAATATATTTAAAAAGGTAAAATAGTTAGTTCGAATAAGAAGCAAATGATTCAGTAGAGATTTGGAAGAATCATCACAATGAAGCCGATAATGTACTTCCAGGGAATTGCAACCATCTGCTTCTTCTTCATCTCAGGTACGCAATAGTTCCCACGAGTCTGAAATATTTCAAACAGGCTTAAATATGCTAACGTAGCATTTTACGTAACACAAGCGCCCATAAGCATGCTGTAAATGGCTCTACATTTTTCTAATTGAAACCAACTTTGTATCTCTAATGGTTCTCGAGATAAATTTTAAATGACTTTGAAGACAGGGTTCAAGTACATGGAAATTTCCGTTGTCAAGTAACCCCTGAACGTTCTATATGTCCTCAAACTTTCAAATTCCTAACTAAAATACATTAGGAGTTATTTGCTTTCTATAGTTTTTAGTTAACACCATGTATTTGATTCATGGTAATCTTTTCAATAGCACAAGGAATTTATGCATTTTTTTAATTTACTGTCCACAATTTTTGTGATTCGTGGGGAACAAGGTCTCATTCATTTTTTGTTTCTATTGACATGCTATACAGTGGCATACATATGAGTAATTATGTAACTCGTGGTAGCAAACTTTACAAGAAATGCTGGGCTAACAAAATTGCGTCCTCGTTTGTTACTCGCTTTCAGTCGTTTCCAGCCAGTTGGACTGCCAAGCCAAGTTGAACGCGTGCGGAGAACACGCCGCGGCAGTGGCCCAAATCGAAGACGACGACCGTGACCATATGAGACGAGTTAACAAAAAACAATTCTGTCTGTAAGCAATGTTGAGAAGGTCAAAGAAAATCGAACAAACGTTAGGTTATGGTCTAAGTCATAGAATCTTTCAAAGGCTCGAAGACACTTTCACGCGATGCTACCGGGAATTGAACGGCCTCTGCGACTTTGGTGAAAACTTGGAACACATTAACATGACTTTCGAATTCTTGAAGACGAGAAATGGCAATTTTAAATGCGAAGACCCCGACGCGCCCGCCCTGAGCTGCGCCCAGACATTGGACGTTTGCCAAAAACGAGCCGAGGACATTGTCAGAAACATCGACGTCAGGGATATCGTCAACGCACCCAAGGAAGCCCAACTCTGCGTGTAATGATTTAAAGTAGCCATGCTGAATGTATTTATCATTACTTTTTGAGATTGAATCTCATGAAACTATATCCGGGTCGAAATACTTACGTTTAAGGGAGTCCATGATATACCAAGGCGATTTGTTTGACTTTTGAGGGGATGAGTATCCTGGAAGGCCATGATCTTGGTAGTCATGGTTATTTTCGCTAACTAAAAATAAATACATTCTTGATAAAATAAACACTGCAATGGAAACCCGCAATTTTACTTGACTCATTCTCTGTTTCGTAGATATTTCAAAGAAATTGAGTTGTGTTACGCCAAACACGTCATGCCGGGCAAAGGCTGCGAGGCAATATTCCAAGACTATTTCTTAACTCAACACG
Organism: Leiobunum rupestre; assembly: GCF_980474605.1. Lineage (NCBI taxonomy): Eukaryota > Metazoa > Arthropoda > Arachnida > Opiliones > Sclerosomatidae > Leiobunum > Leiobunum rupestre. Next base: position 25,223,519 of record NC_143393.1, on the reverse strand, counting down.
GCTTGGGAATTGAAAACAAGTGCGTCAAGTATTTCGAAGAATGTAGCGGCCAAAGTCGTCATTGCTTCCAAAGCGCCGTTGACGCCGTCGAAGGATTGGACAAAATCACTTTAATTCCCAACATGATCTCTAATTTCACCAAAGAGCAGTTTTGCAAGTAGATGGTAAAAGATGACCCTCTCGCGAAATAATTCAATAACTTCCATTTTTCCCATAAAGTTACACGCACACGTTATCGTTCTGCAGTCGGGATATCAAACTGCAATGTCCGTTCGCGGCCAACGAGATTGCTTCGGTGGTCAACGCTCACGCCGGCTATCCCCGTTGCAACGTGGACGAATGCGCCCTCCATCAAAGAAAATGTCTCGGGTTAACCAGTCAAAATATACTCCATTTCGAGAGTTTGCAACCGACATTGCTTTCTAAGGCCAACATTTGCGGGTCAGTATAATTATCCTTGATGCATTATTGAAACCCATAAGTTAATATGCAAATTTCTCATTAGATTTCAACGACGGGTAGAAGAATGTAGCCATAGCTTAAACGCCCAATGTGGAGCTATGTTTAAACCAGTGCTAGAAATGTTGCAGACCTACAGCAGTCTCGCCGGCTGCGATGAACTTAAAATGTTTTTCTAATTCTTTTCGCGAATTACTAACGACGTGTATGGGTTTTTAATTTGGTACCTTACATAATATTTTAATAAATTCCCAAAAACCCACGATGTTAGTTATTTTCAGTAAATAATATCGTTATGTCATGATAATATAAAATAGGGTTAATTTGGTTAAGTTTTTCGATTTCTTGCAATATTAGTACCGAACACGCAAAACCAATAAGGGATTCTGGCTATACTGGTAGCATATTTAAATTGGATCTTAATTCTATATTATTTATATTAAACCTCTTTTCTAAGCATCTGCAGATAACAACACAGGGTTTACACAGTATTCTGAATAAACAGATATAAATATGATATGAAATCAGAAAGTAAACGTTACGTTTACTCTACGTGAGGTAATACTTTTTTTGCTTGGGTCTACAATAAATTCATTTTCCTAATTATATTAAGAGAATTTTCGGAATAATTCTTATGGCTGGAGGAAGCGATGAGCATCGGACAGTAGCGAATTTCCCACAGCTTTATCGAATGCTCTCCGTGACTCGCCTCAATGGCATTTATACAAAAGGAAATTGCGAATCAAGTAGCACGGATGAAAGTGTTTTAGCACGGTATTCGGACTAAAAAGAAATCTCAATAAAACCGAAAAAAAGCTCAAATATAATTGCACTGTTTTATAGTTCCTATATAATAAGAGTGCAATATGCAATTGTGATATTTTTTTAATAAAAATATTGAAATGTAATACTAATAGTCAATTTTTAGTAATGTTTTTTAAAGTTTGTATAAAAGTAGATTCACTATATAAGTTCAATGTTATTGTCATGAAAATATCACAATTAAGAGGAAAAAATTAAAATCAAGCATACTCATGTCATGCTGATGTTTTTAGTTCCACATCGAGATATATATATCGAAGTGGGACTATTGCTATGGACCGAATGTCGTTAAGTGTTGTTGTAGTTTGTTTGTTTGTTTGTTTGTTGTGGAAAAGCGACGACACGGTAGATGGAGCTGCGAAAAATAAATAATATAAATTACTTTATTGGAGGCGCCGGGACTCGAACCCAAACAGCCGCTGGCCGCGTTACATCTATTACCCACGAATTTACCAGCCGAGCCACGCAGCTCTATTCATAGTGACTCGGAACTTCTAGTCGTTTTTAGCGACGTGGGGGGATTTGTCTAGTTAAGTTGTCGCAACTCTCGTTCCTTTTTCCGGGTTATTTTACGTATATTTACGGCGTTTTAGGGTCAAGTTAACCTCAAACTTCGCCTCCCCCCGCCCCCAACCCAGTGGAATTTCACGAAGGGTGACATGGGCGTGACGGGAAGATTGAATTACAGTGTGGGGCTACACAACTTTTCCCGATGGCCAGTTTCAGGTCTGTCAGGTAAACAGGGGGCACAATTTCGACCCCCTTTTCGAAACCGTGTATGGTCAGAAGTAATTAATAAGGGTGGCACTTTCTTATCGAAACCGTGTGTGGTCAGAAGTAATAAATAAGGGTGGCACTTTCTTATCGAAACCGTGTGTGGTCAAAAGTAATAAATAAGTGTGGCACTTTCTTATCGAAACCGAGTGTGGTCAGAAGTAATAAGTAAGTGTGGCACTTTCTTATCGAAACCGTGTATGGTCAGAAGTAATAAATAAGTGTGGCACTTTCTTATCGAAACCGTCTATGGTCAGAAGTAATAAGTAAGTGTGGCACTTTCTTATCGAAACCGTGTGTGGTTAGAATTAATAAGTAAGTGTGGCACTTTCTTATCGAAACCGTGTATGGTCAGAAGTAATAAATAAGTGTGGCACTTTCTTATCGAAACCGTGTATGGTCAGAAGTAATAAATAAGTGTGGCACTTTCTTATCGAAACCGTGTGTGGTTAGAATTAATAAATAAGTGTGGCACTTTCTTATCGAAGTCGTTTATGTGTGGCACAAAATAATATTTTCGCCTTCTTGGCGAACTTGTATAGTTTGTATAGTTGGTCCAGAGATTTGGTCTCATTCGATAGAACTCTTTGACGCGCACGCAGTGCCGTTAATTTCCGCCCCCTCCGAACAACCCCCTTAAAGGGAGAGTGATCGAAAAAAACAATTTGGTCTCATAGAACAATAAAAGTAAAAAATTGGAATCGTCTACGCTCGCGTCTACTTGAAAGAATGAGACCAAAAAATCCAAAGCAGTCGAACTTAGGGCGTGTTGCAAAAGTCTGCTTTGCTAGAATCAAACATGTTAAATTCAATGGGCTAGCACTTTGTCAATAGGCCCTTAAGCTGAAAAGTATGCGACAGAATCTCCGTCTTGCTATATTCTTAGTACATAAATACATTCTTGAATTAATATGATTTATGCAGTTGTTAATAATCCATATTAAATATCTGCTCTAAGAAAATTCTAATTTAATCACCGAGATAATATAAAATCACATGGCCTGAACAGCTTTTGTATTGGTTTGCCCACCCGGGTATCCTGAGGGTGGGCGGTGGCCCCTCTATAACATAGGATGGTAAATTATATATCAAACGATAGGAAATCACATGGCCTCAACAGCTTTTGTATTGGATTGCCCACCCGCGTATCCTGAGGGTGGGCGGTGGCCAGTCTTTAACATAGGATGGTAAATTATATTTCAAACGATAGGAAATCACATGGCCTCAACAGCTTTTGCATTGGTTTGCCCACCCGGGTATCCTGAGGGTGGGCGGCACCCACTCTTTAACTTAGGATGGCAATTTATATATCAAACGTTAAGAAATCACGTAGCCTCAACAGTTTTTTTATTAGTTTGCCTACCTGTGTCTACTAAGGGTGTATGGGTTTGCCCACTCGAATACACTGATGTGGAACTAATATTACGGCCTGGGCCAACTTGTTTTAAAGTTCCTCTAATCCTCTCCATCGCGTGAAAAAGCTACGCCTAAATATTATTCTATTTCAAAAAAGGGCTACGTCAGTAGAGCCATCTAGGATTCAAATTATAGCTAATAGTTATCAATTCATTTTAACATACGTTAATAAACTTTTATATTATTTTATTATATTTTTGTTATATTTATATATATACTTATAGGAAATATAATAATAAAATTAATACGTTTATTTAACTAATTAGTAAATATAGAGAGCTCTCGGGGACGTATTAGGGTAGCAGGGCTGGCAGGCAGTGGAACTGAAGAGGTCCCCTCTAGCGTGACTGAAGCTATACAAAGAGATCTAACCCATGTAGATAAGTCTTGATAAAAATATGATATGATTTCCCGGATTTGTTCAGTGCCATTTTTAATTAGGCCTTTTATAATATTTTAAACAAAATCTTCAACTTGACGAAATAACTCAAAAGCGTACATTTTGACAATATTTAAATCAAATGTTTATGAGATTGGCGCGAGAAAAATGTACGGGTTTGTTTTATTTTATTAAAAAGGTAATAATGTAAAATCTGTTCCGAGTAAATTTTCAATTTAGACGCTAAATATTATTTTATACATTTTATTTTTAATAGTTGTTTTAAGTCATCTTTCTCGATTATTAATTTTATAAAATTTCTTACAGCTAGAGCACTTCTAAACACATTAAGTAAATTAATTAAAAACGACGTTTTACTGTACACTATAAAAACTTAAATTTAAAATGTTTCGGCTTAAAAGCGATGACGTCGCCGTTGTGAAATGCATCGAGCGTCATAACTGAAAAACTCACCAGGGATTATACAACGGATAAAATGGAAAATAATGTTATAATAGATATATTTTTAATTTATACATATTTAAAGAAAGGTTGTAAATGTCATCCTAATAAAACAAATCGCATTATCAGCACTAGGGTCAAGATCTCTGTTAAGTACATGTTCCCTGAGTTTAAGAATTTTGTAAGTTTCTGCAATGTTCAAATGTATTTTAGATAGAAAAATTTATTTTGGGTCATCTGAATAAATGTCGTGCGACGGATTGTGATAAATGTTTTGCTAGGGCAAACTTATTTCTTTTTTCTTAAATACGTTCGTTTGATGTTCTTTTAATCGGTTACCCTATAGAGTAATTTCACCTCGTAGCCTTGGCTATGGCTGCCATTTTGCGCGGGTTTCTTTTCGTGGTGTCTTGGCTGAACTCTTAAGAAGGAATTGAGAGTTAAATATAAAAGGTATAATAAAAGGTTATATCACCATGTTTTATAAGCTGTGTTTTAATAACCGTTAGGAAGCGCGGTAAAAAATTGTTTCATATTTACGCTAATAACTTCTTAACATATTTGTTCAGGGTAAAGTTTGAAGGTTTTTATTAGGTTAATTACTTGTCAAGCGTGGCCATCTTGAATTATATTTTTAATAAGCCTTAGGAAACTAAAATTTGTGAATTGTAAATGGATTAATGAACGGTGTATTCAATGTTATTTTTGGGCCATATTTCTTCGGGGTAAAGTTTGTTAAGAAATTAACTAGGGAGTACGTACTTAAATTTAATAGTGGCCATCTTTATAACGGATTTTAGTTATTTCAAGTTTTGGAAATATTGTTTAGCATAGTCGTAGCATACGTACTCTAGTTAACTTGATTGACAGGTCGACTAATTAGGCTAATTAATAAAAACACTTGTTAACCTCATTAATTATTCAGAACATGTGCGCGTGGTGGGAGGGAAACGCGATTCCCCGCTTCATACCCCCCCCCCCCCCCGCGTGTGTAGGAAGAGGGTCCTTAACTACTCGCGTGTTACATAATTATTTTTTCATCTTGCTGGACATACCAAACAAAGACGCCGTATCAACATGGAAGGATATACTAAACATTTGCTCCTCGGATTTCTGCTTTTAAGTGGTAAGTATAACTCTATTCATGGCCAAAAAAAATCAATCGGCTATAGTGTTTATTGCCACCTTGGATTAATTACTTGCTAACCGTTTCGAAAACGGGCAGTTTTATTTGTTAAGCCTTTGACTTCTAGTATTTAACACGAATTCCAACAACAGCATTCGAAGTTTATAAGATAGAAACTCTTTCATTGCGCAGTTGTAAACAGCGTCTTATCCGAAGCAACCTGCCAGCAGCGAGTAAACAAATGTTTGTTCTACGCTATGTCGGCGAGTGGAATATCAATGGAAGAGTTCGAAGATTTGGGAAAAGGCAATTTGACCGATATTACGCAGAGAATGAGACACATGGACAGTTGCAAGTAGGTATCCCACCCAACCCTCATAAAGATTTTCCCCGTAACGTCCAATTTTATTCGATAACTTCCATAGTCAATAAATGCTGCAGCTAGAACATAATATACCAGTCTGACAGCGCAAATTAAATCAGTTATTTTTACCATTTTCATTATTATTCTCGCAGATTGGTGCTAATATTTATTTTACCTGGAACGTAGCCGCTATTACTCTCGAGCGGTTTCGGGTACAATTTTGTATAAATCAACAGCCAGTATTAGAACTTTGGTGGCTAAATTACTTTTTTGAGAACAAAATGTTGGTCATTCTTCTAAGTCTTTTATTTTTGTAGATTTTCGACTTATAATCTACATACATTTCTTAAATGAAGTACAATTAAGTTTAAAAATTATATTTTTAGTTAGCCCTCGTCAATTCTGAGCTATGTATATAATTGCATCAAAAACATTTGGTTTTTTAGTCTTACACGAGCCTAGTATAGGCAAAGGTAAGACTCCTGTGACCAGAGATGGGCAAAAATTGCGAGCGCTCAAATTTGAAAGTCGGCTGATCTTGTTCAGAGAGAGAGATAAACTGAGCAAGCTCAGGGCGAACGCAGAATAGTTTTTTTCACTGTCTGATAAATCACGGCGCGGTGAGCGAGATCGGCCGATCAACGGGCTAATCTTTTCACTTTTGAGCGATACTCCCTCTAGCGGCGCGGCAGTTTTTCAGTTGAAAGCGAATAGCGGGGCGTCGAGAAATATCTTCCCGATTGACGGAATTGGATGTTCAATTTTGAAAACTAGTAGAGGGCGAATCTTGATCACGCTGAGCAATGGCGTGGTTTTTTCCTCGAATATCGTTCACCGGGAGGCGAACCTTCATTGAAAATATTTGGTTTTCTCATCGATTTGTCTATTATTTTTTTTAATAAGTGGCCGTTCGATAAATTGTTTACACAACGATTTGTCTATTCTAAAATATGAATTATCTAGGGGGTAATAGAAACATTACTGTTATACTTCAAATAATCCACACTTGATAATTATTAAGCCTAGTTCACACTGTATAATTAATTGGGCCACTTAATTGTATCCAACTATTTGTAAGCCTGATAATTGTATAGTGTGAACGGAAAAAGTGGGAACAATTGTTACAATTGCCCTGTTCATTGTATACAATTTTCTTCCTTACAATTAGTTTGATACAATTAAGTGTGCCAATTAATTGTATAGTGCGAACTGGGCTTAGAATACAGTGGCATATTTATTGGTTCTCTTTGTGGTTGTTGTCTCCCCCCCCCCCCCCCAATTCGTCCCGGAAACGTTACAATGGTTAACTTGTTCTTTATCATTGTTCGGAATGAATCGGAACCAAGCTTTAACAATGCAAAGTATGCGATAAAATATTTCTGGAAACAAAAATGTAATATACACAAAAAATAAAGTGCCTAATAACGCCATTACGGGCTATCAAATGCCACCTAAGGAAACCTTGAACTCCCATAGGGAAGCTAATTTTGCCGCTAGAAGGCACAGCTGACAAATTTTTGTTATCGGTTAATCACTGTTAATTTTTATTCCAAATATGCAAACATTACTTAAATGATAGCGTTTTTTTTTATTTCGCCGATTATTCGGTGTTTGGATAAACTGTACCCTTTTCAGTGGCGGACTGACCCGGTAGGCAGGTGGGCGCTATACCACGGGGCCGCGACCACAATTACCTTTTAGTTCGACATGAGGCCGCTTGAAAAGCGATTTGGGGGTTGCAAGTCAACAGTGCCCACCTCACAAAAAAGGCGCCAGTCCGCCCCTGACCCTGCTTGTAAAGCTTTTTACCAGTGGCCGGGTTATTTAATAATAATTATCTAGGCTAAAACCCTAGGCGCCACCACAGTCCCAAGTCAGCTAGCGACTTTTAATGCCTTATTTACAGGACTGGTGGCCGTGTAAAATTGTGTAGGAGTGTCGTTGCCAATTAATCAACCATACATATTTAATATAAAAAATCAATTTTAAATTAAAGTTTTACGAGGGTTCAGTTCCAGGTTACTCAATATCTACGGGAGGGGGCGGGAACTAATCGTCATTTTAGTATCGTATTATACAATATTGCGAAAACGTGGTACACACCGATGAAGTGGACAAGCATTATGCTATGTAAACACTTCTGTCGGTTAAGAGGTGTGGCAATTTTTTTTATGAAATAGTGGAATATAATTAATTTTAATCGGAACTATAATTTGTTTTTAAAATATATTTACAGCGTTTATAAATCATAACTTATGTAACTTATGAGTTTAATAACCTGTAATATGTTTTGATAAGTGCTTGTACCATTTCTTTAGCAAGTTGCACTTCAAGATGTAATGATTGGTTTTATCGCACTTAATAATATCCTATTGGTAGAAATAATCCAATAAAAGGCCATCAATGGCGATGTCATCCATGGGTTTATCTATTTGAATGAAAATAGACCTTCGTATTATCTACCAATTCAGATAAAAGAAAGCTTAATCCGAACATTTAATTTTATACGTTTCACCTTTGACCCCTCTTATCTGTATGACGTTCAAACCATATAAATAAACCGTCGCGTATGATCAGAATTTAATTATCAAGTTTATCTAATTATCTCGAATATTAAAGTTTAATTGTTTATTTTGATTAAAATATTGGGAGCTTTCGGACCGTAGTCCTTCGTCAGCCACTAGTTACAAGCTAATTAATTAATTAATTAGCTTGTAACTAGTGGCTGACGAAGGACTACGGTCCGAAAGCTCCCAATATTTTAATCAAAATAAACAATTATAAAGCCATGAAGTAGCAGTCTTTTTATTATAACTTTTCAACCAATTTATCTAATTAGTAGGTCTATCGAAAAAAAACGAAAAAAAAAACCAATTGTTAGTTGGGTAAATTATCCAATAAATAAAGTAGACATTCTATCAGATAAAAACAACATAACATTTATCTCATTCGTTTTCGTAATATACTTGGTTTTCGCAAATGAACATTGCATCGGTTAATCTAATTTTTTTATCCGATTATCCGTTACGAGGTAGACTACATAGTTTGGTAGAATTCACAGGTGACTTGTAAACTCAGTTCCCGGATAAACGGATTTTCAAACGGAAGCGTGGCAGGCACCTCTAAAGTGCGAAGTGACGTATATGGAGACATAATAAAGTGTCGTTTGGACGGAAGTACAAAATACAAAGTGGCCAAATGCCTTTACTGCGTGGAGTATAAGCAAAAGCAGAATTATATATTTCTTATGAGAAAAGTATACATCGCTCTATATTGTGGCCATAGAGTAGTTAAAGTGCTTCGTACACGCGAGCAGTTTCAGTGATACAGGGAGTCCACTAAAAAACGATCCAGGGCGAATAACTCAAAATCGGTTTTAGCTAGTATTTTGAATTTTTCAGGTCACATAGCAGGCGTAGGGCCATTGGACGATGAAAATTTCAAGGTCATTCAAAATCTATTTCGAGACTTGTAAAAATCCCCGAAGAAGGAGGAACAGTTCCTCCGAAACGTAGAATTTTTTAAATACATAAATTGTGAATTTTAAAACCTTTTCAAGTCTCTTTTCATTTAGTTTTTCACAATGTGCTTCTCTTCACTTCTATCTCGAGAACCATTGGGTTTAGAGATTTTGTTCCAATTAGAAAAGTGTGCGCTACCACATTCTACCTCTAATACGCTTTGATCCGATGTAAATTGACCAATAAGAAGCCGAGAAAACGAAGAAATAAATATTATTGGTCAATTTACATCGGGTCAAAGCTTATTAGAGGTAAAATGTGGTAGCACAAAATCTCTAAACCCAGTGGTTCTGAAGTGAGATTTTGAATGACCTTGAAGACATGGTTCAAGGACATTGAAATTATCATCGTCCAATGGCCCCTGGGCGTGCTATGTGACATGAAAAATTCAAAATCATAGCTAAAACCGATTTTGAATTATTCGCCCTGGATCGTTTTTTAGTGGACACCCTGTATAACAATGGTAGGGGTCGGAGTGTGCAATAACTGGTGGCTTTACCGGGGAGTCGGGGTCCAGCTCTTGTAACCCAGCATGGGCGGTGGCGCACTGGGAGATGTTAGCTCCGTCCAAATGGCCCTATCTCCACCTCCGACTTCGGTCCGGTGTGGGCTGGTAACTGGGCTTCGGCCCAGGCTAACGGAGAGGGGCCGGGCAAACTGGCCATCTCGGCGGATTACGTTGCCTGCTGTGGGGCACGGCGCCCATCTCCCGGTCTTTTGGGGTTCCACCGGGATATCCGGTGCCAGCTGTGCCGGGTTATGCGGTCTGCCGTGTGCCCGCCGTTCCCTTTTAGGCGCTCTTTCCAATGGGCTTGGCTCTCTACCTTTCTAGGTGGGGTGTCGGCTGGCTATGCCAGAGCATCCGCTCTTATTCCCACTGCTGTGTGCGAAGTGGCGAGTTGGTCGGCCCATTGCTGCACCTTCTGCTGGGTTGAGCGGCTTGCGTCGAAGGTGCGACCATCAGTAGTAGGGTTCTGCTACCCATGCTGGTTTTGTCACCTGTCCGGGCGTGTGGACGCTGGCGTAGGGCATTTGATGATGGACCTCCGGTGGTGTGGTTTCAATCTTACCGGTACACCGGGCTATAAATCTGATGCATGTATAACAATGGTCGATGCCCCGTAAGATGCTTGTTAAATAAAAATATTTTCAAACAATTCCTTCAAGATTTCAATTTGGTTCAAAACGTCACAAAGAAAAACGTTATTCACGGTTTTACCTTCGATATTACTTAAATCCACAGCCAGAACTTGCCCCTGTTCAATTCCACAGCGGGGGCACCACCCTAGCTACTTTTCTTCGGGCATATATTGGGCAAAGTTGTTGTTTACTCAGGATTCGAAGGTTTTTACCGTAAATAATAGGTTTTTTACCATATTGTCCCAGACATCTTGTTTTTGCCGTAATTTCGTAAAAACGTTGGCACGCGCCTCCTAATTACCCACCCGTGGAGGTTTGTACGGTTCTAGCCCGCGCCAAAAGTAACCCACGGGCGTAGCACTGTATGCCAACATACTTTTATGGCTAGAAAAGTCAAAGAATCAGAGCCCAAGAAATTGGACATTGCCAAATTTACTGTGTTCGGTGGTTTCCCTTTGTGTGGTAGATATTTTGTTAAAATTAGGTCCGATAACGGCCAAAAAAATAATAGGTTAAGATTCAGCGAATCTTTATTTTCCGTTATATCAGTTAATATTAATTTTAAGAATGGTTTTCGGGGTAATTTACGTGGTTTTATATTTTCGCCTAAAAGTCGAAATAACGTTCCTTAATTTATGTCCGATTTTCATGAAAGTTATATTTTTGAAGAGTTGTGGTTTCCATATAATCTAGTTTTGCAATTACGTTGCTTAATTATAAATCAAATTTTTTGGAGCAGTATACAAACCCCCGCCACTTCCAACATTGTCCATCCGTGTGTTTACATAGGTTTATACGCGAGTTTTCTTTTCGCATTTTCCAAAGCTGTTCTCACACTCGACCAGTTGCGTACCTAGACCCTTTGACGCTCGGGGCACATCACGAATTTGCCGCTCTCCCAATTTCCAAAAGTGTCATCGTTTAATCGTTAAAAACAGTAAAAACTACAATACAAGGCACTGTAGGCACACACTAACGAATAATGGTGTTCTAAAGGCTTTATTTTCTACAAATTATTTGAAATATTACAGCAAAAGTACAAAAACACTAAGAATACGCATTCACTCTTGCCAAATGAACAAAAAGCGAGTCTCACTACGAGAAAAGGATAAACCTTTAATAAAAACAAGCAATTTTCTTTACTTGAATGAGAAATGGCGCCCTATAGAAAATGCCGCCTGGGGCGGACAGCCCCCTCCACCCTCCCCTAGGTACGCCACTGCACTTGACGGAAAATTAACACTCCGTCGAGTGTGAAACCAGCTTAAGTCGTATGCCTCGGTTTCAACGTATGACTAGAATTAACAAATAAGTGTAACACTTTTCGGAGCAGTACACGTTGCTTCCAACGTATGATCCGACATCACAAATATAAGTGTGACACTTATCGGAGCAGTACGCACGTCGCTCTCAACGTGTGACGAAAAGTAACAAATAAGTGGGACACTGATTTTAATCGGGTTTTCGACAGGATTGTGTGTATTCTGACTGTCGTACGTCTTGTTTCAAAACGAAGGGCTTTGGAAATATCAGCCTGCATAAGCAATTAAGGGGTCGGCCTTATTCGGCCCGCGGGCCTTGACGGATTTCGGGTGGCCAACCCCACTCATCTCTAAAAAATCGGAAGAAAAGTACTTCGGTACTATTTTGTTGAAATACGCTTACGTGATATATTTAGTTATATAGCAAAGAACAAAAACCGTATGTGACGGTACCATGGACACATTAGGACAACACGAACTTTCAGTAAAAATAGTGGTTTCCCTAAGAGATGTAGACTGGCGTTGTTTAATTTATTTTAGTTACTTGCAAAATGCTTTTTCTTTAATTGTCAGATTTTTTATTTTCGTTGAATAAAGAATTGATTTGAACTTGGTTCCCGATTCTATATCATTAGTCCTAAATAATTTCGTCTATATTTCCTCAAATAATAAAACTAGCTTTCTAGAGCATTGTGGGAATGCTGAATAAGGCTCCCTACACCGACAAAAAAATGTAAACAGAGCCACGCGAGTCCGTCCGTGTAAAGGTTTGATATACGTTAAATTTCGCAAAAACAAAAATTTACCAAATGACAATAAATTTTGAATTTAATTTGTATATATATATATATTGCGATACCATTATTAATCGTTTCCAATCGACGTTAATCGCATTAATTTTAATTAGGCTTACGTTAAATTTAACATGTGGCAACATTTTGATGAGGGGGTATGAGTCTACCAGGGGTTGAGGGATACACAGCATTGGACAAGTGGGGGTTGAGTCCAAAGAATGGCTAGATCACGCGTATAACATCTCACGCCCGTATTGGCTTCCCTCTGGCTACAGCCCTGGTGTCTACACCATCCGCCCACCCTTTATTTAGGTCGCGCTCACGATAGCTGTTGCCCAACACCCAACGTACGATGATTTATTCTTGAAGTGACGACATGGATATTGGTCAAGCTGATTATTATTGATTAATTTATTTAATATTAATAATAAAAATAAAATAAATTATTTATAATAAAATATATTTTTTAAACTAATATATATATTTGTTAATGTTATATATCATTTAATCTTTATTATAATTCTTCAAACATTTTGTATTTTGCTAGGCAGTTAGTGTGATGTTACGCACTTTAAAAATTATGTCCGTAGCCCTTGGGCTACTTTATTTTTTGTGTACATTACATTTTTGTTTCCAGAAATTTTTTATCGCATATTTTGGATTGTTAAAGCTTGGTTCCGATTCATTCCGAACAATGATAAAGAACAAGTTAACCATTGTAACATTTCCGGGACGAATTGGGGGGGACGACAATACTCACAAAAAGAACCAATAATGCGACTGTATTCTAAGCCACTATACAATTAATTGGCCCAATTAATTGTATCAAACTAATTGTAAGGAAGAAAATTGTATAAAATCAACAGGACAATTGTAACAAATGTTCCCACTTTTTCCGTTCACACTATACAATTATCAGGCTTACAAATAGTTGGATACAATTAAGTGGCCTAATTAATTATAGTGTGAACAAGGCTTAATAACTATAAAGTGTGGAATATTTAAAGTATAACAGTAATGTTTCTATTACCGCCTAGATAATTCATATTTTAGAATTGACAAATCGTTGTGTAAACAATTATTGGAACGGCCACTTATTAAAAAATAATAGACAAATCGATCCCGGTGAACGATATTCGAGGAAAAAACCACGCCATTGCTCAGCGTGATCAAGATTCGCCCTCTACTAGTTTTCAAAATTGAACATCCAATTCCGTCAATCGGGAAGATATTTCTCGACGCCCCGCTATTCGCTTTCAATTGTAAAACTGCCGCGCCGCTAGAGGGATTATCGCTCAAAAGTGAAAAGATTAGCCCGTTGATCGGCCGATCTCGCTCACCGCGCCGTGATTTATCAGACAGTGAAAAAAACTATTCTGCGTTCCCCCTGAGCTTGCTCAGTTGAAGATAGATAAAATAAGATCGCCTGTCGTGAACACTCGCTCACTTGAAAAATCAAGGTAAAAAATTATGAGCGTTCATGTTGGACAGCTGCTCACAATTTTTGCCCACCTCTGCCTGTGTCCGGCACAGTTTCCGCCGCCACCGCCACCGCCGCCGTTAACTGGTAATGGCATTCAACCAAATTTGTAGGAACAGTATCGCCATCTATTTCGACCTCAAACCAATTCGTAACAAAGCGATCGCATTGCCATCTATAGCTCGCTTTCGCCAGCTCTCTAAACATAAGAACGTTCCCCTCTTTCGGCGCAGGGATGTCCTGCTGTTGGAGATCGCCTCGAACTTTCGTGCGAGTCGGTCATCTTTTCACTGCGCTGTTTTGCGGTTTTCTTTTTTCGTGTTTTCGGTACTGCGTAGTTTTACGCCCTTTTTTAGGGCTAATATTTACTGCGTAGTATTGTGTTCCCTTCCTTTAGGGTAAGCTTTTTCTTTAGGCCTAGGCCGCTCCTATTCTCTTTCCCCTGCATCGAGTCGCGCTTGGCCTCCATCATCCGGCTCCAGCTCCCCGCCCACGCTCTGCCCAACATCATGGTGACAGTCGCTCGAAGTCAAGCTTTCAATCCCAGCCCGACAACCCCGCCGTGACGGATGCTTTAGTAGCTTTCCTCGCGGACCGTGCCAACATATTAAAAGATCCCCGTCGCAATCGCCAACCTGCTGCTCACATTTTCCAATCCGCTAAATTGTGCTTTGCCACACTGCCAGAGATCGATGGCGATATCTTTGCTCCGCTTCGGGAAGTTCAACCTTTCACTGACCCCCATCATTTCGATGAGTCGAATAGGATTTACGACTCTAACTACGTTGATGACTCCCGCTGATTGCAGTATCATTCAGTGGATCGTTTGTGGGGTACGTGCCCATCTGGGGTCCCTCACGCAGCCATGCTCCTTTTATTGTGGGGCCCCAAGAAACCTACCTTTCCAATTCCTCCTCGTTTAATCTCCGCTTTGGTTGCTACTCAGTTTATCGGCGTGATCGCCAAGGGCGCCCGGGCGGTGGTATTTCTCTCCTAGTCACCGCCTCCGTACCCCAGTTCCGTATCCCTTTGCCTGACTTCTCTACTTTGGAGGCTGTGGCAGTTTCCTGTTTTCTCAACAATCGTTGGACCGTAGTGGCCAGTGTCTATGATCCCCACGGATCTGCTCCCCGCACATACTTTGATTTACTAGCGAACAGCTTGGGTACCTCTCATCTTCTACTGGGAGACTTTAATGCCCATCACCCCTTGTGGGGTAGCTCCGTAACCGATGCTCAGGGTGTTTTGGTCACTGAGTGGTTTGAACAGTCGGCCCGCATGATTCTACTTAATGACGGATCCTCAACTCGTAAGGGCAACTCGGTTCAGAACGACACTACGATTGATCTGTCGTTTTCCAGTACCGATCTAGCGCATGTTTGCCACTGGTCAACGTTGGCAGACCACGGCAGCGATCATATGCCTATTTGCATTCGCTGTACTTTTACGATTACCCCACTTGTTGATTCTCCCCCTCAATGGGATTATTCTAAGGCCGACTGGGCTCGGTACCGCTCGATTTTGAATCGCTCTTCCGACGGTTGGACTCCAGCAGAGTCACTTGATGACACGGTAGAATCCTTCACTACTCGGGTTATCTGGGCCGCAACTTCTGCTATTCCCTCCCGGGGTGGGGGCGCCGGCGTTGTTCGCCCATCTCCACCTCCCTGGTGGTCCTCCTCGTGCTCTGTCGCCTTAAATGCGGCCGCTGCGGCTCGGCGTCGTGCCTCTCGTACTCGTCGGCCTGACTATGTTCTTACTGCCCGCCACCTTACAGCGCACGCCAAAGCACTTGTTAAACGTGCCCGTATCGCATCATAACGCCGCTTCAGCTCTTCCATGTCTGGTGCGGTCCCCCCCCCCCCCCTGTAGCAAATTAGAGTCGGGCCGACGTCGGCAAAAGGTACTAAACACTAAAGTCGGCCGACCTTTGGATTGAGGGTCGAAATGTACTAGGGGTAAAAGGTTCGGCCGACTACAATACGTCGACTCCTTACCGCCTTTTAATAGACCTAAGAACCGACTCCGAAACGACGTCATCCCGACTTGGAATGTACTGTATCATTACGTCGAAACGTCTTACTTTTTGATATTTTAAGTGACTGAAAATGACCAAATAAAACCGTAAATATAGCTATATACATGTAGTTGGTAAAGTCCCATGAGGGGAGTGAAACAATGAGTTTATTTCCGTCAATCGGAAAGCTCTTGAATCTAGAGTACAGAGTTCTAGAGTTTCTTAGGGCTTAGTAAAAGTAACGAATAAATCTTCATTAATAATATCTTAGTCTAACATATTTAGCTATACGAATGTAACCTACTTGAGCTGAGAGATTTTTAATAAGTAAACAATCTCAGATTGAATATATAATCTTTTTAAGAAAAAATAATACAGAAAGGAAGTTATTTTAAAAATATTTCAATTTGTTTTATTAAATCGCCAAAGTTTCACAGTTTTGAGCGATTAATTGGCAAAGCGCGACCTTAAATCGACTCTTTGTGCTACAGGGGTAATAAGTAAATGTAAGGTTTATTTTAAGTCGGATAATGGTCGGCATACCGACCATAAATAGTCCCAAAAAAGGATTTACGGTTTTAGTGTCGAAAAACGTTCGGACGTTTTTATGTTGGCATTTGGTCATCGACTATAAAGCGACTTTTCGACAGTACCCCGACCCTAAAACGGCTTCATGTGCTACAGGGGCTATTTCGTCACTCTGGAATAAAGTCAGATGGTTTAACGCTGTGCCCATCACGTCTCCCATTCCTCCGCTAAGAGCCCCTACGGGCCCCGTCGCCTCGGCGGCGGAAGCTGCGGAAGTTTTGGCTATCCATTTCACAGCGGCTGCCACGCCCGGTGCCAGCTTCACTATCCCCCCTACCAGTGTATTGTCCTTCGCCCCTTTCTATGCCGTTTACAATGGATGAGCTTCATCCATTGCTCGGACTAAGAACACCGCGCCTGGCGCGGACAGGGTTTCACTTCTCCTCATAAAGAACTTTCCCCGTAACGTCCTTTCCATTCTACTTGAAATCTACAACGACTGTTGGTCGGGTGGGTATATGCCGTCCACTTGGAAATCGGGCATCATCCTCGCTTTATTGAAACCCGGGAAAAGTCCCGGTGATCCATCCTCCTATCGTCCCATTACCCTCTTGTCAGTTCTTGGCAAGCTCTTCGAGTGGCTGATCCATCGTCGCTGGCTCGAATCGACTGGGAAGCGCTCGCCTTACCAGAGTGGTGTTGCTCACCATGCGCTGTTATCCAAGCACTCCTGTATTGCAGTTTTCCTGGATATTAAGGATGCTTTTGGTAATGCCAACCATGACTTCCTCATCCGCAAATTAACGAAGTTGGGTCTAGATGCTGGAGTGATCGGCTTTTCCGGTCGTACTTGTCAGGGAGGTCAGCTTGTGTGCGTATCCGTTCCGCACTTTCGGCCTCTTTTCCTCTGCTTCGAGGCGTTCCGCTGGGTGGTGTTCTAAGCCCGTTGCTGTTTAGCCTCTTCTTGGTGACCTGCCCTCTGTCCTGCCTCCTGGTACCCAAGTGGCCATGTTTGCCGATGAAATTGTCCTATTCCTCACCGGCTTGTCACTGGGCCTCTTAAAACTACATATGCAAGAGGCGCTCCATGCGATATCTCACTATCTCAAGTGCCGTGGCCTTCCACTGTCTCCGGCCAAATGCACTTCGTTATGCTTTACCCGCAAGCGCAATCCGGCTGAATTCTTCACGCTCACTGTGGAGGGTCATGCCTTGCCGCTTCCTCGTACGGCGTGCTACCTTGGTGTGGTCTTCGATAGCCGTCTCACCCGGAGGCCGCATATTGTGCAGCTGCGGACACGTTGTCTCCACCTTCTCAACTTGCTCCGCTCCATGACTGGTTCGAAGTGGGGAATCTCGAGCAAGTTTCTTCGTTTCTTATACCTAAGCCTTGTTCGCTCCCGTATCGACTTTGCTGCGGTGGTATATCGCTCGGCCTCCTCTACCTCTCTTGCCCTTCTGGATACTCTCCAGAATGCCTGTCTCCAAGTTGTGACTGGGGCTCCTCGGTCTGCGGCTAAGGGGGCGATGGAGATAGTATCCTTTGTTCCACCCCTCTCTATTCACCGTGATATGTTAGTTCTTCGTTATGGAGTCCACTGTCTGACAAGCCCTATTACTCACTTTCTTGCGGAATGGATGTCTCCTACCAATGCCACGTCTGCTTCACTCCGTGGTGCCTTAGCCCATTTGCGTATCATCCACAAGGTCGATGGCCTTTATAGGTCACTCCTACGGCAACCACTGGCCTCCCCGGTCGCTCCGTGGCTCCCTGCCCCATTTGCGATAGATGCCGATTGGTGCCAGGGACCAAAGGCAGATTGTTTTACCCAATGAGTTGGGTGCTACCTTTATGGCCCGGTTAATGTCCCTTGCCCGGGATTTGTGTGTGGTCTACACCGATGGGTCCCGTCAGCCCCATCCTCCCTACTTTGGCCTGGCATTCCTTGTCGCTAGTCTGGATGTCACGTGCTCCTTCCGCACTTCATCGATGGTGTCTATTTGTCGCGTCGAACTCTGTGCTATCGTCCAAGCACTTATCTGGCTTCTTGACCACCAAATCTTTGAGGCCGTGGTCTGATCTGACTCCCGTTCCACTCTAGCAATTCTGAGCCGACCGGATATCACCGACCCGCTTTTGCTTCCGCTTCTGGGGTGCCTCCGTGTCTACCCACATGCCCTTTATTCTCTCCTCAGGGTTCCGGCCCATGTCGGGGTCCTGGGTAATGAATTGGCGGATTGTGCTGCTCGGACTGCCGCCGAATCTCCAATTGCCCCTTATGTCTATTCCCCGGCCGATGGCCTCCAAAGTAAAAGGATCCTCCGCAACGCCTTGCTTGTCTCCTGGCAGCTTCACTGGGATTCGCTCTCGGTGGGTCGCTTCTTGCATTCCGTTCATCCGTCCCCTTGCTACCCGGCTATCTGGGGACTTCGGCTTTGCCGGCGCATGGAACGCCCCCTATTTTTGGCTCTCCTCGACCGTTTTCCCACCCCAGCGGTTTTGTACCGCTTTCACCGATCGCAAACTCCTCTATGTCGGAGCTGCGCTACTCTTGGGGATCTCGATCACTATGTCTTCCACTGTCCTCAGTATAGTCTCCTTCGGACAGCACTATTGCGCCGTCTTCCACCCGCACATCACTGACTGGCTCACGCTCTGGCATACAACTCGCTCCCGTCTCGTCTGCGCATGCCGCTTCTGCGACTGCTTGTTATACTGTTATACTAAGCAAGTTCCTTAACGCCTCCATAAATTAGTGTTTCCGTGTACCCCTCGTTACTGGGAATCTAAGGATCCCCTAAGATCCGATTCCATTAGTGTAAAAAAAAATGTCCTGCTGTTGAATTCAGGGAAATCCGCTCGCACAGAGCGACAATCTCTTTATTGTTATAAGTGGCGCTTTAGATAAGCTCGTGTGAGACTACTATCTTGGACTGCCGGGCCCACTGGTTAAATTAGATTTTTACAACCCGCGTACGCACTACAGAAAGGAAAGTTATTCATCAATCGAAAGGTGATGTCGTTCTCTCGATGTGACTATATACATTGATAAAATATAAACTTCTAGTGCTATTGATTTTAAAAAAAGGAGACCATTAAATTTGATACATCCGATGAATTGGTATTTATGGTTTTTCTTTGACTCGTGCAGATTCTTTACCAACTTCCGTGAATGCTACGCTGAAATTGATAGCTATTGCGAAAATGAAATTGATGACTCAATCAAAACGATGGTGCAATCTTTTAACATAGCGGAAGCTCAATTCAAATGTGGCGAACCGGGGGCTGATAAATGCATTCGTTTAGTGAACAAATGCGGGCTAGACGCTTTCCTTGTCAGTGGAATAACGAAAGAAGACTTGTTGAAAGTCAGACCACCCACCGAGGTAACAATTACTCATTGATTACGATTTATTTATCTCTGAAGTGAACTGTTCGTTGTAGGGCGCCATCAACCCCTTTGACTTAATCGCGCAACTCGAGGAAGAAAAGGCTTGCAAGTAAGATTCACGCCTTCACATCGTTTCTTTCGAGGTCAGTGTCCTTGAAAATAATTGACTTCCGCTTGCAGGTACTTCAAAAGTGTTCTAGACTGCACCGGAGCCGCTAAAGGTCAATGCGAAACTATCCCTTTCGTGCAGTCAACTCTGTTTCAGATACGAAAGAGCTTCGACAAACTTCGATGTGGACGCGTCTAGATTACGTGACCTTTTTGGCTCTGTCTAGCGTTTTTCAATAAATATGTCATAATAAAATGAATTTAATCTTTAATCACATTGGTAATTCACATTACTCAGTATTTCACTTTGGAAAATCTAATGTCAAAACTCATTCAGACACAAACATTATTAAGAGTTATTATTAGAAATAGCGGCGTCACTTATACATACAAATACGGAGAAAGCATAATATGAAAACCACATATTGTATAATAAAGTACTTTTATTTGAAAGGAGATGGCTAGTTTTGTCATACCCATTCGGGGGCTTCATCCGTATGGTGAAGCCAGTCTTCTCCTTTTAAATAAAAGTACTTTATTGTACATTATGTGGTTTTCATATTATGCTTTCTCCGTATTATTAAGAGTTGAAAATAATTAAACACAATTTACAAGAAACACTTCCGCAGTGTTAAATAGCAGAAAGTATCCCAGTTATGAGTGAATGGTGCTTAAAATAAGTGACCGAACTTCAGGAATCCATACTCCTACTTGGAATGCTTATCGCGGCAGATTTTCGTTTCGATGTGGCTGACGGTTTTTTTTGACGTCACTATGTTAACTTAACAAACAACAACGTGAGAGGGGAGCGTGCAAAGGGGATTTTTTCTCTCGTAGGTGGGGCCAAAGCCGTCAGAGTGATCTTACCGTACGCGATACGCCAGAATAAGCGTTCCAAGTAGAGGTATGGATTCCTGCTAACATAATATCTGTTACGGAGTAGCATATTGCTTCATTAAGCCTTTTGTATCTTTATCTTAATAATTTTGATGTTTTGAAGACTCTGAACTAAATCTTCTGGGACATTAACTCGGCGTTATTTATATGACCGGAGCCAAGATTATTTGGAGAGTCTATTTAATATCATACGTAACTTATTAACACGTCATTCCTTCCGTGAATATCTTACTCGTGTACACCCGAACAACTGTCGCTAATTGAATCTAAGCCTTGATAAGATAATGACAATATATTTAAAAAGGTAAAATAGTTAGTTCGAATAAGAAGCAAATGATTCAGTAGAGATTTGGAAGAATCATCACAATGAAGCCGATAATGTACTTCCAGGGAATTGCAACCATCTGCTTCGTCTTCATCTCAGGTACGCAATAGTTCCCACGAGTCTGAAATATTTCAAACAGGCTTAAATATGCTAACGTAGAATTTTATGTAACACAATCGCCCATAAGCATGCTGTAAATGGCTTTAATTTTTCTAATTGAAACCAACTTTGTATCTCTAATGGTTCTCGAGATAAATTTTAAATGACTTTGAAGACAGGGTTCAAGTACATGGAAATTTCCGTTGTCAAGTAACCCCTGAACGTTCTATATGTCCTTAAAGTTTCAAATTCCTAACTAAAATACATTTGGAGTTATTTGCTTTGTATAGTTTTAGTTAACACCCTGTATTTGATTCATGGTAATCTTTTCAATACCACAAGGAATTTATGCATTTTTAATTTACTGTCCACTATTTTTGTGATTCGTGGGGAACAAGGTCTCATTCATTTTGTTTCTATTGACATGCTATACAGTTGCATAAATATGAGTAATTATGTAACTCGTGGTAGCAAACTTTATAAGAAATGCTGGGCTAACAAAATTGCGTCCTCGTTTGTTACTCGCTTTCAGTCGTTTCCAGCCAGTTGGACTGCCAAGCCAAGTTGAACGCGTGCGGAGAACACGCCGCGGCAGTGGCCCAAATCGAAGACGATGACCGTGACCATATGAGACGAGTTACCAAAAAACAATTCTGTCTGTAAGCAATGTTGAGAAGGTCAAAGAAAATCGATCCAAACGTTAGGTTATGGTCTAAGTCATAGAATCTTTCAAAGGCTCGAAGACACTTTCACGCGATGCTACCGGGAATTGAACGGCCTCTGCGACTTTGGCGAAAACTTGGAACACATTAACATGACTTTCGAATTCTTGAAGACCAGAAATGGCAATTTTAAATGCGAAGACCCCGACGCGCCCGCCCTGAGCTGCGCCCAGACATTGGATGTTTGCCAAAAACGAGCCGAGGACATTGTTAGAAACATCGACGTCAGGGATATCGTCAACGCACCCAAGGAAGCCCAACTCTGCGTGTAATTTTTTAAAGTAGCCATGCTGAATGTATTTATCATTACTTTGGGAGATTGACTCTCTTGAAACTATCCGGGTCGAAGTACTTACGTCAATAAGATACCAATGCGATTTGTTTGACTTTCGAGGGGATGAGTATCCTGGAAGGGCATGAGCTTGGTAGTCATGGTTATTTTCGCTAACTATAAATAAATACATTCTTGATAAAATAAACACTGCAATGGAAACCCGCAATTTTACTTGACTCATTCTCTGTTTCGTAGATATTTCAAGGAAATTGAGTTGTGTTACGCCAAACATGTCATGCAGGGCAGAGGCTGCGAGGCAATATTCCAAGACTATTTCTTAACTCAACACGGCTTGGGAATTGAAAACAAGTGCGTCAAGTACTTCGAAGAATGTAGCGGCCAAAGTCGCCATTGCTTCCAAAGCGCCATTGACGCCGTCGAAGGGTTGGACAAAATCACTTTAATTCCCAACATGATCTCGAATTTCACCAAAGAGCAGTTTTGCAAGTAGATGGTAAAAGATGACCCTCTCGCGATATAATTCAATAACTTTCATTTTTCCCACAAAGTTACACGCACACGTTAGCGTTCTGCAGTCGGGATATCAAACAGCAATGTCCGTTCGCGGCCAACGAGATTGCTTCGGTGGTCAACGCTCACGCCGGGTATCCCCGTTGCAACGTGGACGAATGCGCCCTCCATCAAAGAAAATGTCTCGGGATAACCAGTCAAAATATACTCCATTTCGAGAGTTTGCAACCGACATTGCTTTCTAAGGCCAACATTTGCGGGTCAGTATAATTATCCTTAAGCGTTATTGAAACCCATAAGTTAATATGCAAATTTCTCATTAGATTTCAACGACGGGTCGAAGAATGCAGCCTTAGCTTAAACGCCCAATGTGGAGCTATGTTTAAACCAGTGCTAGAAATGTTGCAGACCTACAGCAGTCTCGCCGGCTGCGATGAACTTAGAAAGTTTTTCTAATTCTTTACAAGAATTACTAACGACGTGTATGGGTTTTTAATTTGGTACCTTACATAATATTTTAATAAAATCCCAAGAAATTCACGATGTTAGTAAATAATATCGTAATCTAATATATAAAGATGAGTGTTTGTATATAAGTTTGTCCGCTATAGGAATCTACAGTTTTCAACATTTCGTATACTATCTCATGGTACCCTGACTTTGATTTTCGACGGTTATGGTCGGCAAAACCACTTTAATTAACATAATAATTAGGTGTATCTGCTATAGACGTTAGCATTAACTCTATTTATGTCTTATTCAACTTGTTAAAAAGTTCCACGCGCGTCTTGATATTTTAGCGTAAACGGGCTCGAGCGATTTCGCGCGTGCTCCCTGAAATAAAAACAATGCTCGAGCCTTTTACGCTAAAATATTAAAGAGCGCGTGGAACATTTTAGCAAGTTGAACAAGACATGAATTAAAATTCAACGAGTCGCCCTTTTTATAAAGATCTAACCTTCAATAATGAACTGAGCTCCTACGTATCTCGTGACCAAAGCGATACATTAAAACAAGTTCGTCAAGCGTAATGACTTTATAGAAAGTTATATCTAATAAATAAAGATGAGTGTTTGTATCTTTAATATATTATATGTAGATGAGTGTTTGTTTGTCGGCTATAGGAATCTACAGTTTTCAACTTAGGTCGACCACATTTTTATATAGTATCTCATGGTACCCTGACAGTGGTTTTCGACTGTTACGATCGGCAAAACCCCTTTAATTAATTGAATTAGTTTAATAATTCGGTATATCCGCTATATACAAGATACTACACTTTGATCTTAGCCAAAAGACCGAGTTTCTTAGTTCTTTAGGCATACACGAAAAAGGCAAATTATTATGTATTCAAAGTCATTAACCAGTTAGCTATATTGCGTACGGTGCCATGCGTGAAGACAGTTATTGCAGCGTTCTATTTTCTTGTTGAATGTGTCGGAGTTAACATTTTCATAAGAAGAGGTACTACACCTTATAATACAAACAGGCATATATGCCGGGAAATACCGGGTACCCCAGCTAGTGATAATATAAACAAGTCGGCCCAGGCCGTAATATTAGTTCCACATCAGTGTATTCGAGTGGGCAAACCCATACACCCTTAGTAGACACAGGTAGGCAAACTAATACAAAACTGTTCAGGCTACGTGATTTCTTATCGTTTGATATATAAATTGCCATCCTAAGTTAAAGAGTGGGTGCCGCCCACCCTCAGGATACGCGGGTGGGCATACCAATACAAAAGCTGTTGAGGCAATGAGATTTCCTATCTTTTGATATAAAAGTTACCATCCTATGTTAAAGAGTGGCCACCGCCCACCCTCAGGATACGCGGGTGGGCAAACCAATACAAAAGCTGTTGAGGCCATGTGATTTCCTATCGTTTGATATATAATTTACCATCCTATGTTAAACCAATACAAAAGCTGTTGAGGCCATGTGATTTCCTATCGTTTGATATATAATTTACCATCCTATGTTAAACCAATACAAAAGCTGTTGAGGCCATGTGATTTCCTATCTTTTGATATATAATTTACCATCCTATGTTTAAGAGTGGCCACCGCCCACCCTCAAGATACGCGGGTGGGCAAACTAATACAAAAAACTGTTGAGGCTACGTGATTTCTTATCGTTTGATATATAAATTGCCATCCTAAGTTAAAGAGTGGGTGCCACCCACCCTCAGGATACGCGGGTGGGCATACCAATACAAAAGCTGTTGAGGCAATGTGATTTCTTATCTTTTGATATAAAAGTTACCATCCTATGTTAAAGAGTGGCCACCGCCCACCCTCAGGATACGCGGGTGGGCAAACCAATACAAAAGCTGTTGAGGCCATGTGATTTCCTATCGTTTGATATATAATTTACCATCCTATGTTAAACCAATACAAAAGCTGTTGAGGCCATGTGATTTCCTATCGTTTGAGATATAATTTACCATCCTATGTTAAACCAATACAAAAGCTGTTGAGGCCATGTGATTTCCTATCTTTTGATATATAATTTACCATCCTATGTTTAAGAGTGGCCACCGCCCACCCTCAAGATACGCGGGTGGGCAAACTAATACAAAAAACTGTTGAGGCTACGTGATTTCTTATCGTTTGATATATAAATTGCCATCCTAAGTTAAAGAGTGGGTGCCACCCACCCTCAGGATACGCGGGTGGGCATACCAATACAAAAGCTGTTGAGGCAATGTGATTTCTTATCTTTTGATATAAAAGTTACCATCCTATGTTAAAGAGTGGCCACCGCCCACCCTCAGGATACGCGGGTGGGCAAACCAATACAAAAGCTGTTGAGGCCATGTGATTTCCTATCGTTTGATATATAATTTACCATCCTATGTTAAACCAATACAAAAGCTGTTGAGGCCATGTGATTTCCTATCGTTTGATATATAATTTACCATCCTATGTTAAACCAATACAAAAGCTGTTGAGGCCATGTGATTTCCTATCTTTTGATATATAATTTACCATCCTATGTTTAAGAGTGGCCACCGCCCACCCTCAAGATACGCGGGTGGGCAAACTAATACAAAAAACTGTTGAGGCTACGTGATTTCTTATCGTTTGATATATAAATTGCCATCCTAAGTTAAAGAGTGGGTGCCGCCCACCCTCAGGATACGCGGGTGGGCATACCAATACAAAAGCTGTTGAGGCAATGAGATTTCCTATCTTTTGATATAAAAGTTACCATCCTATGTTAAAGAGTGGCCACCGCCCACCCTCAGGATACGCGGGTGGGCAAACCAATACAAAAGCTGTTGAGGCCATGTGATTTCCTATCGTTTGATATATAATTTACCATCCTATGTTAAACCAATACAAAAGCTGTTGAGGCCATGTGATTTCCTATCGTTTGATATATAATTTACCATCCTATGTTAAACCAATACAAAAGCTGTTGAGGCCATGTGATTTCCTATCTTTTGATATATAATTTACCATCCTATGTTTAAGAGTGGCCACCGCCCACCCTCAAGATACGCGGGTGGGCAAACTAATACAAAAAACTGTTGAGGCTACGTGATTTCTTATCGTTTGATATATAAATTGCCATCCTAAGTTAAAGAGTGGGTGCCACCCACCCTCAGGATACGCGGGTGGGCATACCAATACAAAAGCTGTTGAGGCAATGTGATTTCTTATCTTTTGATATATAATTTACCATCCTATGTTTAAGAGTGGCCACCGCCCACCCTCAGGATACGCGGGTGGGCAAACTAATACAAAATATGTTGAGGCAATGTGATTTCTTATCTTTTGATGTATAATTTACCATCCTATGTTTAAGAGTGGCCACCGCCCACCCTCAAGATACGCGGGTGGGCAAACTAATACAAAAGATGTTGAGGCCATGTGATTTCCTATCGTTTGATATATAATTTACCATCCTATGTTAAACCAATACAAAAGCTGTTTAGGCCATGTGATTTCCTATCGTTTGATATATAATTTACCATCCTATGTTAAAGAGTCGCCACCGCCCACCCTCAGAATACGCGGGTGGCCAAACTAATACAACAGATGTTGAGGCAATGTGATTTCCTATCTTTTGATATATAATTTACCATCCTATGTTTAAGAGTGGCCACCGCCCACCCTCAGGATACCCGGGTTTGATTCTAGCAAAGCAGACTTTTGCAACACGCCCTAAGTTCTATCGAATGAGACCAAATCTCTGGACCAATTATGCAAACTATACAAGTTCTCCAAGAAGGCGATAATATTATTTTGTGCCACGTATAAACGACTTCGATAAGAAAGTGCCACACTTATTTATTACTTCTGACCATACACGGTTTCGATAAGAAAGTGCCACACTTATTTATTACTTCTGACATACACGTTTTCGATAAGAAAGTGCCACACTTATTTATTACTTCTGACCATACACGGTTTCGATAAGAAAGTGCCACACTTATTTGTTACTTCTGACCATACACGGTTTCGATAAGAAAGTGGCACACTTACTTATTACTTCTGACCATACACGGTTTCGATAACAAAGTGCCACACTTATTTGTTACTTCTGACCACACACTGTTTCGATAAGAAAATACTTATTACTTCTGACCATACACGGTTTCGATAACAAATTGCCACACTTACTTGTTACTTCTGACCACACACTGTTTCGATAAGAAAATGCCACACTTATTTATTACTTCTGACCATACACGGTTTCGATAAGGGGTCGAAATTGGGGCGGGGGGAGGCGAAGTTTGAGGTTAACTTGACCCTAAAACGCCGTAAATATACGTAAAATAACCC
This sequence comes from Leiobunum rupestre, assembly GCF_980474605.1. NCBI lineage: Eukaryota > Metazoa > Arthropoda > Arachnida > Opiliones > Sclerosomatidae > Leiobunum > Leiobunum rupestre. Next base: position 25,195,834 of record NC_143393.1, on the reverse strand, counting down.
GGAAAAAGGAATGAGAATTGCGACAACTTAACTTGACAAACCCACCGCGTTGCAAAGAAAGATTAGAAGTTCCGAGTAATTATGTTTTGAGCGGCGTAGATTGGTTGGTATAGTGATCGGTTTTTGAAGATTACGCGACCAGCGGCTATCTGGGTTCGAGTCCCGGCGCCGCCAATAAAATAATTTGCATAAATTATTTTTCGCAGCTCCATCTGCCGTGTTGTTGCTTTCCACGCCAAACAAACTACAAACTACAAACAACACTTAACGACAATCCGTCCATAGCAATAGTCCCACTTCGATATATATATATCTCGATGTGGAACTAAAAAGGGTTAATTTGGTTAAGTTATTTGATTTTTCGCAATATTAGTACCGAACACGCAAAACGAATAATCGATTCTGGCTATACCGGTAGTAAAAGTTAAATTGGATCCTAATTCAACATTATTTAGATTAAACATTTAAGATTAATAATAATTAAATGAATATTTGATCTTTCAGAGAGCTTTGTTGATTAGAAATATTCACCTACTGTTGTGTGGTGCTATTTCCCTCATGGCCAGAGGTCATTCATTTCAACAAAAAAAATGGAGGAGTTTTATAAAATTCGACCATATTTTTGAAATGCTTATGTGGCTCTTATACCTAAATTAGCGATGAAAACTCCAACTTGAGAGTACGAGGGGATTTGGATCACAATATTCATAAATATCGGTGTTGTGAAATTTCAATCACGTTGAGAATCGACTCATTATAATGTAATTAACAATAAAAGTGGATTGCACCTTATTTTTAAAATTACGACAAATGATGGCTGAATAAACATGTATTTGAAAATTTCAAAATAAATTTGTCGAGTGGTACTTATTTCTGACGATATGTACGAGGTCAAGGATCAATGGCAAGGATGTTGCAAAAACACTTCCCAGTTGCCACGCTTGATTTTATCTTTATTTTGGAATCTGGACTCGGAGAGTCGGAAAACCGTGCAATTTATCATCTGTCTAACGATGCAACACTTTTTGAAGTAGCTAGTTTAGCAACTACAACGAATCAAGGCTGCGTTCGAAAAAATATTAGAAATCACTGTTCAGTGTTCGCAACTTAAAAACAGCTTTTAATTCGGATTTTGATATTTCTAGTTTCGCAAATCATTTTAGGGGGCTGTTCGGGGCCCCTTCATCTAGATTTGGGGCCCCTACAAGCGAAATAAAAGTAGGCTGTAGCCTGCGTAGCCTACCCCTGGCGCCGCCACTGTCAAGGATGTTATTCCTCGAAATATTGCGTAATATTGGACGCTTTCGTTTTGACCAATCAACACTTATCGTCAAAAAGCATATCACCGTGCGTTAAACGGAGTTTTTCACTCAAATGTTCAGTTCAAGGTCTTTGTATTATCCCTAAGTATGAGGTAAGTAGGAAATACAAAACACGCGTACAATTATAGCTGTAAGCAGTGGCGTGGCCAGGCTTTCAAGACGTAAGACCTTCTTAAGGGCAACCCAGCTACCCAAAACGATAGTCTTAGAAGGACAGTTTCCAGAGACGCGATATTTTAAGAACTGGAAACATTTTTTTTAACAGTATGTGAACTTCCTATCCTTTAAGTACCCGATACCATAGTATTGATAAAAATAAAGAATTTTTAAATCCATATTTCCTCACTATTGTGATTTCCTGTTCAGATTACAATAGCGCTTGCATATATTACGCTTTAGTTTAACTGATAACACAGAAATTATTTAACAGTATCGCAATCACATGAAACCTCAGGGTTTACAGTATTCTGAATAAACAGATATAAATATGATATGAAATCAGAAAGTAAACGTTACGTTTACTCTACGTGAGGTAATACATTTTTGCTTGGGTCTACAATAGATTACTTTTTTTAATTATATTAAGAGTTTTCGGAATTATTCGTATGGCTGGAGGCAGCGATGAGCATCGGACAGTAGCGAATTTCCCACAGCTTTATCGAATGCTCTCCGTGACTCGCCTCAATGGCATTTATACAAAAGGAAATTGCGAATCAAGTAGCACGGATGAAAGTGTTTTAGCACGGTATTCGGGCTAAAAAGAAATCTCAATAAAACCAAAAAAAAAGCTCAAATATAATTGCACTGTTTTATAGTTCCTATATAATAAGAGTGCAATATGTAATTGTGATATTTTTTAATACAAATATTGAAATGTAATACTAATAGTCAATTTTTAGTAACGTTTTTTTAAAGTTTGTATAAAAGTAGATTCACAATATAAGTTCAATGTTATTGTCATGAAAATATCACAATTAAGAGGAAAAAAATAAAATCAAGCATACTCATGTTATGCTAATGTTTTTTTAAAGTTCCTCTAAAAGACAAAATGTGATATTTTCTAATAACATTTAAAACAACTTAAAAGACGATATAGTAAATTTTTAGGACTTTGAAAATTAAGTAAAACTCGTTGAGGTTAACGGTAATAGTTAGTGTAGGGAGCTCGAACACGTGGCATGCAGGGCTTGCCACCAGCCTCCTACGCATTGTAACCCGGCCACCTGAATTAATGGCTTCAAAAGTCGCTTGATGACTTAGGCCTAAGGTGGTGCCTTGGGCTGATTATTATTATTATTATTATTATTGTCTCGAAAGCCGTAGTACTAGAAGCCTATAATTTTATATAATACGGGAATCAGCGATGTAATATCTCGATTTCCCAGCAAAAAGAAGAGATCGCGTGAAAAAGCTACGCCTAAATATTATTCTATTTCGAAAAAGCGCTACGTCAGTAGAGCTATCTAGGATTCAAATTATAGCTAATAGTTATCAATTCATTTTAACATACGTTAATAAACTTTTATATTTTTTTATTATATTTTTGTTATATTTATATATATACTTATAGGAAATATAATAATAAAATTACTACGTTTATTTAACTAATTAGTAAATATAGAGAGCTCTCGGGGACGTATTAGGGTAACAGGGCTGGCAGGCAGTGGAACTGAAGAGGTCCCCTCTAGCGTGACTGCAGAAGCTACAAAGAGATCTAACCCGTGTAGATAAGTCTTGATAAAAATATGATATGATTTCCCGGATTTGTTCAGTGCCATTTTTAATTAGGCCTTTTATAATATTTTAAACAAAATCTTCAACTTGACGAATTAACTCATTTTGACAATATTTAAATCAATTGTTTATGAGATTGGCGCTAGAAAAATGCACGGGTTTGTTTTATTTTATTATAAATGTAATAATGTAAAATCTGTTCCGAGTAAATTTTAAATTTAGACGCTTAATATTATTTTATACATTTTATTTTTAATAGTTGTTTTAAGTCATCTTTCTCGATTATTAATTTTACATAATTTGTTACAGTTAGAGCACTTCTAAACACAAAGTAAATTAAGTAAATACAACGTTTTACCGTACACTATAAAAACTTAATAAATTAAAAATTATTAATTAATAATTAATAAATGAAAAGAGACTTAAAACGGTTTTAAAATTCACAATATATTTATTTAAAAATCCAACGTTTCGGAGGAACTGACTTGTAAAAATCCCTGAAGAAGGAGGAAGAGTTCCTCCGAAACGTTGGATTTTATAAATAAATAAATTGTGAATTTTAAAACCGTTTTAAGTCTCTTTTCATTTAGTTTTTCACAATGTGCTTCTCTTCACTTCTAATAATTAATAATTTAAAAGCGAGGACGTGGCCGTTGTCAAACGCCATGAAATGATAATTCAGATTGCTTCATACCTGAAAAATTCACCAGGTATTGTACAACTGTAAAATCAAAACAATTATATAGTTGATATATGTTTAATTTATTCATATTTAAGAAAGGTTGTAAAGGTTATCCTAATAAAAAAATCGCATTATCAGCACTAGGGCCAATTTTTAAATGTATATAGGTATTTAAGATTGAAAAATTTAATTTGGGTCATCCTGATAAATGTTAGGCTCAAAGAGTAAACCACTCACATAGAGTGGAAAGCTGTAAGCGAAACTTGTGAACACTTTTCGTCTTGTTTTCGAGGCGTGAAATAAACAAGTTGGCCTAAAGTTAATGTACAATATCTGGATAAAAAAGTAAGTTTATACTCTAAAACACGTAAAAACAACACCATCGCTCTTCGGTCTATATTTATTTACCCCTCGAAAACAAGTTGACCCGTTAGGATTAATGTTTCATGCGCTTCCATAGGGCCTTCCACTCTATGCGAGTGGGTTACTCTATGGTTTTGCTAGAGCAAACTTAATTCTTTTTTTTTCTTAAATACGTTCGTTTGATGTTCTTTTCTTTGGTTACCCTATAGAGTAATTTCACCTCGTAGCCTTGGCTATGGCCGCCATTTTGTGCGGGTTTTTTTCTCTATGCGAAAAAACATGTCACGTGAAACTGAAATCACCGAATAGCCTACTTGATAGTGATTGTCTGATTGATAACCCCCCTGTCGGGGAAGACTACCATTAGACGGGTTAAACCACCGTCGACAATGTGTATAAGACGCATACTCAGTTGCAGGTTAAGAAAGGCAAAATATCTAGTAAATTTGGTGGAAAGAAACTAGCAGGGCAGGCGTTAGGGGCGGGGGGGGGGAGGGGGAAAAGTACCCCCCCCCCCCCGGGTGCCTAACTAAATTTTTCTGACTAATTTCAAAAAACTAGTTTTCGAGTAAACAAATTGGGGGGGGCAGGGGCCTTAGAACGCTTATCTGGGGCCCAAAAATCCTAGCGCCGTCCATGGATACTAGCACAAATTTCCGGTAAATCGGCGGGAGGGATTTATAATTTTGTTTGTTTACGGTTTAATTTCTAAATATACCTGGGCACGTTATATAATTGTTTAAGAATTGTTCCCTAGTGGTCATTTCTCGAGCCATAGTCTACTTTCGCGCTATTTCAAGCTGAACTCTTTTAATTTTGTATTTTAACTTAAAAATTAATATTTAAGTGTAGAACAGCCTATTGTTTAATGCTTAAAATAATTTTTACAATTTTAAATTTAAAAGTAATTCAGTTATTACGTTTTAATTCGGACCCCCGGAGCTAAACAAGTTGGGCAAGCGCCCAAACTACCCTTTAGTTAGGACCTTATATCTCGTTAACTATTGATATTAGAATTATCAAAATTATTTCAAGCACTAGAGGAAGGTTCAGCCTAATAAGAGAAATATAATTCAATTATGTAATTGTTAAAACAGAAACGTTCAGCTTGAACGAAAAAGAGGCTTTTACTGTATTCTTCCCCCTTAAAGATATATCTCCGCAATTCAGAGTTATTTACTAAAAACGTAAACCGGTTCAATCCCGCCCGGTATAAAATTTTAATTATAATTAAAATAATTGAGACGAATCGAACGAGTTTAATTTATTCAGAATATTATAAATTAAGTAGTTACAACAGCGAGTTAGACGTACTAAACAACAACAAAAATAACCAATAGAAAAATATAAAGGAATATTCAACCAAGAAACCAGTTAATCCAAATACTTCGAAATCAAGAATAAATAAACCTAAATACCGAAAGTTTAAAAAAATTATGTGAAAGGAAAAACGAAAAACACCTTACCGTTAGCAATACACGGCTTACAACGTACAATAAATGACCGTAGTTAGGGCTCTTTATAAATAAAAACAAACAAACCTAATTGATGAACTGCATAAACATCTTAATCCGTCGAGAAAACGTTTAAAATAAATTACGAAGTAATGACGACCCAGTTAAAAACCAGACCAACATAAGTGTAAGAGCACGATGTATACAACTCGATATTTTCTTCATAAATGAACCATTACGCTTGAAAACTAAATACGCTAAACACACAATAGATAAAATATACGACTGAAAAAAAAACAAATAAATTTCAAAAAACTAACTAGGTGGACCATCTTATCTCTGCTGACTGCGCTAAAACAAGATTTGACCTTTAAATTTTCATACGTTAAAAAATTTAGACTTTAAAACTATTAATATACTATTCCACTTAAGCTGAGCTTATAATTTTCAATAAGAAGTAGTTGGAGAGAAAACACCCGTTCATACAAACAAACTCATCACCCACAACCGCCATAGCACAAACTCAACATTCCCACACTACACATAAATAGAAATAACAAACTTTCCAATAAAACTGAAAATTGTGAGTGGAAACCGTCGCGACGGTGAGCGTTAACGAAAAAATACCAAACGCAACCCAACCCAACTGCAAATTTATCCGTTAACGCTCACCGTCAGGCGGTGGTTTTGCCCACCTTTAAACTGCAAACATGGTTTTTCGACTTTGCCCCGGTAACGCATTTTGGACTTTGCCCCGCAACACAGACAGACAGACACGGTGATTGTAAAACCCCTCCTAGGGACATAGTCCCCTCGGAGAGGTCAAAAGTGATAATTAATTCATTATCATAGGTAAGATTTAACAAGTTGGCAAGCCAAAATATACCTCTCCTCGGAAGAATTGTCCCTAGTGGTATTAATTTCTCGAGATAACCCTTAAAGATATATCTCCGCAATTTAGAGTTATTTGTTAAAAATATTAACCCATTTCTATCCCGCCCGGTATAAAATTTTAATTATAATTAAAATAATTGAGACGAAACGACCAATTTTAATTTATTCAGAATATCATAAGTTAAGTAGTTACAACAGTAAGTTAGACGTACTATAACAATGCACAATTGAATTAAACCCTTTTACAGAACAAGTTTATCAGTTAAATATAATACGAAGCAAATTTTAATGAAATATCTACAGAGGCTTTTTGGAATTACTCGCTTACGAAATACTTGCCGCATCTTTAACGCTCATTTTATTTCAACACTCGCCCTTGATGAAGATACCGTAGATATCTGGTAGTGGACGACTCGTTCACTTCCTGTTGACGTTGTGACGCATACCACATGAAAAAGACCAATGCCGTCCAATTTCCAATATCATATAATGACTCGCACACCCAAGAAATCATTGACTGCGTTAGAAATCGTAGATATCCAAATATCCACACCAAATGTATTTACAAGAAGCACAAACCTTACCATCAACAAAGCACAGAGAGCCACTTGACTAACCGCCAGCTTTTAAAGCAATTAACGTTAAATTATCTCCTTTGAATTAACAGAACTATATATAGGTCGTTAAGAAAGTGGACCACCCACAGGGTCTACCCTTTAACCCTCTAATCTCGGCTGACTGCGCTAAAACAAGATTTAACCTTTAAAAAATACCAGATTAGGCCTTCATAAATTCATTAATAAAAAAAGACTTTATTACCTATTATGCTTACGATGCCTGTCTTAATTTCAGTGAATCTAAGCAGCTATCGGTGGTTCTGTGGTAGAGCGCTCGACTGCCAAGCCGAATGGTCTGGGTTCGAAACCTGGGTGGCGCATTTGTTTTTAATCAATAGAGAAACGCTAAATTAGAATTTCTTCGATGCAATAATTTCAATTTCAATTCTATTTCAATTAAACCAAAATTTCGTACTCTATTAAATACGCTTCCGATAAAGCTGAAGGTCTAATTTTCAATAAGGCGTAACAAGTGTCGGTGGTTCTGTGGTAGAACGTCCGCCTGTCAATCAGGAGGTCTCGGGTTCAAATCCCGCCCGATGCGATCGCAAATTGATACTAAGACGAATACCGTGTACAACTGGTGGAAACCCTGCCATTGAACGTTGAGAGGTAGCATTACACTCAGCACTCGGTCCGTCCCAAAGTCATTAAGAAGAAATTGGAGAGAAAACGCCCATATAAACACAACAGACTCAACATGCACATCCATCAGAACACAAACACAACAAATTCAACACTCACAACCTACGCATAAACATTACAAAAACCGTAATACACCAAACCGTCACGACGGTGAGCGAAAACACACCATCCAAACCAAACCGCAAATGCATCCGTTAACGCTCACCGTCGCACGGTGGTTTTGCCAACCCTTTGAGAAACTGCGTACGCAGTGATTACACTTTGCACCGAAAATGCGAACGCGTTCGCAGTCCTGACCGACAGACACACCCACAGACCCACCCACAGACCCACCCACAGACCCACCCACAGACCCACAGACAGACACGGTCGTTGTATAACCCCTCCTAGGGGACTTTGTCCCCTCGGAGAGGTAAAAACAGTTGTATAATTTTTAGTACCACGGTGATTGCTCGATTTGACTATAAGCATTCGTACTTTCGAAATGGAGTTATTATAGATTTCTGGCAGCTGTTTTCGCTTCAATTTGATCTCTCAACAAGTATAGCTCGCTTCCGATTCAATAATTTTTACAATTGAATTTCACTAATTCTATACATCGATGTAGGCGTCAGAATCGAGCTACTTTTTAATTTCGAACGCTTATTTGTGAACCTCAACGGAAATTTTCAACTTTTCACCGAAAGAGGGAAAACGACTTTTGGCAAAGTTAGCGAGCATATAGATACAAGAGATCAATTGCATCAAAGCCATCTCTCAATTACCCTATCTTTCCAGTCCACAGAACATAGAAAGCAACCAATTTTGATTGCTTTGAAAGTTATATAAAGTGAACAGTTTTATTACCATCTCTAAGAAATGGACAGAGTGTATTAATTAATATTATGAATTATTATTTATAAATACTTTAAAATAATATTAATAAATGATAATAATAATAATCAGCTAGGGTAATACCCAAGGCACTACCTTAGGCCTAAGTCACCAAGGGAATTTTAAAGCCATTAATTCAGGTGGCCGGGTTACAACGCGTAGGAGGGTGGTGGCAAACCCTTCGAGCCAACAGCTCCCTACACTCACTATTACCGTTAACTTCGACAAGTTTTTATGGAAGGTGAAAGCGAAGAGCTCGGGGGAAAACCCCTTAAACCAGCGGGGAGATAACTCGCAAACTCAACGCGGAAGGAGTTGTTCCGAGTTTTCACCCAGTGCCACAAGCTGGGATCGTACCCAGCTCCTCTTGCTGTGAGGCGAAAGTGCTAACCACTCCGCCACCCCACCTATGATATTTGTCAATTCTGTGATTATTTATATTGACGAAGAATGATGATGTTGAGACCATCCTCGGGTACCATGGCCTAGTATTTCCTTGGAACGAGAGGGAGCCAAATAAAACGACACCCTTAGGGTTTCTATCGCGAAGGAAGACGTCAATTTTAGGAAACCAATGAGTTACGGGCGTGATTTGATTGTGAAGTATCCTGGCAGATCGCGAGGATTCATTAGATGGAAAGTAAAGAAATTATCAACATATAAATAAATAAAGTAAATGAACCAAAGTTATCAGACTGCTATACTCCCCATGTTGGAGGCGTTTTCCCTATGAAGTTACATTTTGACCTTGAATTTGAAATTTTGCGCGCTCCTAGCCCGAAAACAAAAACGTTTTTGCTTTGATGAAACCATTTTTTATTCATAGAAATAGCTATACGCACAATTACCAAGTGCAATTTATTGCGTAAAAAGACGGGGATGAAAATTAGCTTTAATTTGACTCGATTTTCTCATCATTTTCAAGAGGAAAACGCCCTCCGATTCTGAACCAGTGGCGTAGCCAGGGGGGGCACAGGTCGTACGTACAAATATTTTTATTTTTTTACTTTTTTTAATGGTGTGCCCCCCCCCCCCCCCGAAACAAAATCCTGGCTACGCTACTGTTCTGAACGCTATTTCGATAACTTCGGTTCATTAATTTTGGGTACTAGTGTTGTTAATTTTCCTGAAAAATAAAATGCTGAAAAATTTTCCGCAAAACGGAAAAATTAAAAAATTGAAACATAAATTTTTTTTTAAAGGCCGACTACATAAATCTTCGGTTTACTCTGTCTTTCACTGGAAGTAGGCTGACTGCATGGCACACGTGTATTGCAGTAAGCCTACTTCCAGTGAAAGACAGAGTGAACCGAAGATTTATGTAGTCGGCCTTTTAAGTTTTTAATGTTTTTAACTTTTTATCGATATAAAATGTCTAATATCAGTAAACATAGTAGAAAACATTAATAGTGTTACTTTGTTAATCAGTTTATACTAGTATAGAGGTTTATTTTTACTTTCAGATTCGAAAAAATTAGGCGAAAATGCCGCTTTATTTAAATTTGCATACAATATATTAGACTAATCATGGATTGAAAATTTTCTGAGCGGGAAATTTTCCGACTTACAACACTGTAAGGTACTATATATGTTCGATACAATTCGAGTAAAAGGAAATTTTAACCACTACAGCATCGTGTCAGAAAGCTAATTTTGGTAATAGATAAAACATTGGACGTCGCCACCGAGAAAGTTTGTCCGTCAACTCTTTCATATTTCCTTATATTTTATCTATGCTTCGATAATCTTGTGAAAACAAAGCGATCGTGGTGCAATCGAGGAACTAATTAAGCGATGCCGTTCAACCATTTAAGGCAGTAGTCTACTTTTCAACCCTTAATTACTCTTATAAGCCAAATTTCTCTTTATCACGGAATCCGTAATGACATTGAAAAGCGAAACTCACTAAAGTGGCATCGAGGGTAGGCGTAAAAAATTGCGGGCCAGCTGTTCGGTAAGTTTTAGTTGGGAATCGCTTTAGACGACAGCTCAAAGTTAAACGGTTTTGACGCTAACGAAAAGCAATAGGGAGATTTTGTGCCAGAATGAAAATTATAATGTTCGTTGCCATTTCTTCAATGGGCCTAATATTGGTTACTCAAGGTGAGTTTAAAGTTAACCCTTTTCGCCAGAGAGCTGCGTGTGAAGCAGAAATGTTACCATTTCCGTTGAAACAAGATCGATTACCATTTAATTTCCGTTCAAATCTTTCAACCTTGCCCGTTCTAATTGATATAAACTTAAAAAAATTCGGTGTCGTCAACCTAAATTTGAAATTTACGGCGCCCAATAGCGCGTAACTAGCGCCTAATTATGCGCGACCTGGATTTTAATTTCGAAGAAATGGTGAGCTAGGTTGACGACGCCCACTCCAGAAATTTCCAAACCCCAAAATTTCCAAACCAAAAAATTTCCAATCCCAAAATTTCCAATCCAGAAATTTCCAAACCCCAAAATTTCCAATCCCAAAATTTCCAATCCCGAAATTTCCAAACCCCAAAATTCCAATCCCGAAATTTCCAAACCCCAAATTTCCAATCCCGAAATTTCCAAACCCCAAATTTCCAATCCCGAAATTTCCAATCCCAAAATTTCCAATCCCGAAATTTCCAAACCCCAAATTTCCAATCCCGAAATTTCCAATCCCAAAATTTCCAATCCCGAAATTTCTAAACCCCAAAATTTCCTATCCCGAAATTTCCAAACCCCAAATTTCCAATCCCGAAATTTCCAATCCCAAAATTTCCAATCCAGAAATTTCCAAACCCCAAAATTTCCAATCCCAAAATTTCCAATCCCAAAATTTCCTATCCCGAAATTTCCAAACCCCAAATTCCCAATCCCGAAATTTCCAATCCCAAAATTTCCAATCCCGAAATTTCCAAACCCCAAAATTTCCAATCCCAAAATTTCCAATCCAGAAATTTCCAAACCCCAAAATTTCCAATCCCAAAATTTCCAATTCCAAAATTTCCTATCCCGAAATTTCCAAACCCCAAAATTTCCAATCCCGAAATTTCCAAACCCCAAATTTCCAATCCCGAAATTTCCAATCCCAAAATTTCCAATCCAGAAATTTCCAAACCCCAAAATTTCCAATCCCAAAATTTCCAATCCCAAAATTTCCAATCCCAAAATTTCCAATCCCAAAATTTCCAATCCAGAAATTTCCAAACCCCAAAATTTCCAATCCCAAAATTTCCAATCCCAAAATTTCCAATCGCAAAATTTCCAATCGCAAAATTTCCAAACCCCAAAATTTCCAATCCCGAAATTTCCAATCCCAAAATTTCCAATCCCGAAATTTCCAAACCCAAAAATTTCCAAACCCAAAAATTTCCAATCCGGAAATTTCCAAACCCCAAAATTTCCAATCCCAAAATTTCCAATCCAGAAATTTCCAAACCCCAAAATTTCCAATCCCAAAATTTTCACTTCCCGCGTTATTCCATGCATGCACGGTTACCGTGGTAAATGGTAAAAACCGTTTCCACGCAGTCGGCTTTTTTGCACAACCGATCTTATAATGAATCTACTACACTTTACACAATTTAGGTAGTGCAGACGTTGAAGTATGCGGTCGGGTTGTAGACTGCTTTCACAACTTAACGAAAATCAACCTGAGTGAAATGGTGGAATTTAAAAAAGAATATTGCCTGTAATTGGAGTTATTAGAAAGAGATTAAGCTCACCCAAAAAACGAGTAGACAAAAAGGCGTACTTGTAGCACTATTCACACGTATAACCTTATAACTACACATTTCCTGGGCCGTCTTAATTTGTCTAACAGAGAAAGTGAGGCTTATTACATTAACGCCAATTTTTCGATTCCAGGCACGAACAAGTGTACTTGAATTGTACAAATTTAGCAAACGCCAATTGCGATAAATTAAAAGAAGCATTTGAAACATGCGGTTGCGAAGTTATCGCGTGCTCGGTGATATTACTCTTGCTAACTACTTTCGCCCTGATTAGTGACGTTTTCAAATGAATAGTACGGATAAATAATTATATTAAATACTTGATTTGTAAGTTATTGTCTGTAAAAATGTATTTATTTTTTTAATCTATTCCAAAGTACTATTCAGTCACCCTTTGCTACAGGGAATTTGAAATAACGTGAAGCTGTGGCAAAATTTTTAATTATAGTATGAATCATCATATTTGACTAGCTTTAATAAATAGAGAAGAGCTCCCAAAATTCTTAAAAAAAATTAAAACATGGCCCCTCCTAAACTTGGCCTGCTAAACTCAAAACTCCTGTCGCCGCCACTGAGAACCGGGCAGTAACGCGAAAACATATAAATTTAATTCTGTGTGACAAATTGATCTGTTAACCCGTTACTTTTAATTAATATCTTAAAAATTTGTATACATTAATAATAAACGATGTGGAATTAGCCTTTGGTTTACATGTTTTGTATAACTTTAATCGGGGCATTTAATGGACTGAAAACGTTTTAGCGATATTACTATTACGGGTTCTTACTAAAAGGCACATGGGCCAAATGGGCATACTTAGCCAAGATTAATGCAAACGTAGCCAACTTTCATTTAATAAAATCACTTTAAATCAAGTGAAAGTGGTAAATATTACAGTTACTGTAATATTTACCCTTTCACTAGCACTGCAAATTTTTAATTCACTCTCAGATCACATTCGAACATTAAAAGATCGTTTACGGTGTACCAAGAGTGATCTTAAAGTGATATTAATGTGATCTTAAATAGTTCATAGGCGATCTCCAAATTTTCTCGAGTGATCTATATTCAAAGTAAAGCGTTCTTATATAGTCTTAGCAGGAATGAGATCGCTAGACGTTTACAGATCACTTTTCCTTTTTCATCTAGACAGTTTTTTTTACATATGGAGATCCCTTAAATTTCAATTTTATTTCGGTACACTTTAAAAGATAAAATTTCAATTACTTTATAGGTTATTTCTATTTTTACTACTATTCTTGAATACCTGCGTCCCAAACATTTCTGTGATTCTACTTTCCCATTGTAAATTTTTTTCAATAATATTTTTCAATAAAAATTTGACATTTCTAATTAAGTAGTTCAGAATGCGACATTGCATTATTGAAATCATTTAAAATTAATTGTTATTGTATTTTACTATGATCGTTTTTCTATTTTGAATATAAACATTTCAATTAAAATAATGTTAAATAATGTTACTATATTTTTCACTTTGTTCTTGGGAATAATATTTTAGTATCTCACCTTCAGATTAGAACAATAACATCGTAACTTTTATTTTGTATCGATATTCAATTTCAATTTTACAGTAAGAAACTGTATACTAAATAGTAAAACCAGGAAACTATAGAGGTATACACTTGCAATTCAGCGCATCCATAGGTGTCGACACTCAACTAGGCACCACGTTAAATCGTGCAGCTGAACGCGCGCCTACTTTACCTATCCATAACAAAGAATATACTCTTATTATATACTTTATATTCTTTGTCCAGAAGTAATTTATTTGTCCATGGTTTAGTTGGTCCGTTGAATGCGTTAGCAGTTTTTTGGCCCAATTTTGTTCATCGTAGACTCGTAGTTACTATACTTTTTATTCTCACAATGGCAGTCTCAAAAAGTTGGTATTTGTTATATATGAGTCTGTAATTTACGTGGATGTTTGAAGTATTAGACAGTATACTTAGTTTATCTTTAATAATTCTGGGCTAGGCTTTTTATGTACCACGGCGAGCTAGCCCTAACCCGGCCAACCTAATTTCTGTTGCTATAGTTTTGACTAGTATCTGGTACGTTTTAATAAGAGTAATGTTTAATTAGTAAATAGCTTGGCTTTTTCCTTTTGTTTTAAAATGACTGAGAATAATCAAAATTATTCTTGTGAAATGTGCAATTTTACCACGCAATTCATCCATACATTAAACGAACATGTTATCAAACTTCATAAGAACGAAAGCTTGTTTAACATTTCTTGTAGAGTGTGCCCTTATAAAACTAATAGCTACGGTGCATTTAAGGTACATTGTCGTGGCCATCACCCAGGCTGCTTACGTAATGTAGACCATCTAGAAAATGAAATGCCTGAAAATGAAGAAATGGAAGTTAATGGAAATATTTTTAGTGACGGTTCTGTAGACAGTCCCCCTAATAGCCCTAATCCAATCCCACTGATTGATGATGATTTAAATTGTGATCTCAAGAAAAAAAATAAGAATGTGGAGCTCATTACGTAAGAGATCCCAAAGTTTGCAATCAAAATGTTTGCGCGCAGATTGGTATGGAAATGACAGCAAAATATCCCTGTCTGCAAGCACCAGGAAAAAAACATGGGTAATTTTTTATTACATTTCTTCCCCCTTTTTCAATATTCGGTAAAAAGGCTCAATTTTTTTAGACTCAGTTTATCTCTGCCTTAAGTTTGAGGATAAGAAAGGAACGAAACAAAGCATTTGGTGAAAAGACATCTAAAGACCCTAAAGGCTTGCTAAAGGCTTTTTAAAAATAGCGAGTGTTGCTGTAAGTGACAATTTATCACAGCCTGGTACATCTACTGGACCACATTCTCAAAAGAGGGATGTAAAAAACAGGTGAGTGAAATGGTCCTAATCGTAGAAATGGTTTAGTTTAGAAAGTTTTCATTTTGAAAAACATTAGGGATGCGCAAATACCATTTTGGGGTACCAAATTGAATATCAAGATACCCTACACATTGGGTAATTACCTGACTTGCATCAAAATTTAGGTGGGAAAGCTATGCAGGGTTCGGACACGGCCTAAAAAACCTGGAAATGTCAGGGAAAATAGAAATGGGTCAAAAAGTCCAGGAATTTAAAACTAAGCCCTAAAAGTCAGGATTTCAATTTGGCAGATTCTATGAAGCTTCAATATACATTGCATATGAGTCCTAGTTTTGGCTTGGAACTAACTAATTCCGTATGCTTGTAGCAATATTCTAGATTTTGTGTATGTAACGTAAAATTCAGAGTACAAAATGCCTACACTCTTAAAACAGGTCAAAATTGACAAAAAAAGGATTATTTTTGTAACCCAACGCTGGGTCATTATTTAGGGTTGTTTTAATTTCAACCCAGAAATGGGTAAAACTTACAACCCAAAGTTGGGTTATAGAAAAACTAAAATTTTGTTGTTATTCGTAACACATTTTGGGTTACAATAATAACTAAATTTGGCCTTTTTTATTTAACACAAACAACCCATTTTGGGTTACAATAATTACTCAATTTGGGATCTTTTTAAATTTTAACATGTAATATCCCAAACAATAAGTCCAATCAATTTTGGTTGCCTTACAAAACAAAATTCTGAAGAAATCCATAGTTCAAATTCCTATTATTTTATATTGGACTAATTTCTCTAACCTGAGATGTGTACACTGTACAGAGACTGATAGTTATTTTTAATTATATTTAATGGCAATATCTCGTCCATTTGCATATCAGCTGCATAATGTCACTTGTTTCGTGAACAATTAATATTCGTATATTGACAATTTAAAATTTTTAATATTGTTCCTTAATTACACTCCACTGTTTTAAAGAAGCCTTACTTTTCACAGAGTGGCTAACAACTTTTAAATAATTAAGAAAACAACTCCTGTTAATTATATATTTTTTTAAATCTTAAGAAGTCAGGTGGAAGCTCAAATTTACAGTATTTGATATTCTAATAATTGAATTTTTTTTTTACTTATTTTAAAATTTACACCAAAATGTAATATTCAAGAATGGTTTTCTTAGGACATTTTTTAATAGCTTAGCCACTTTGAGAAGAGAAAATGTTTTTTTTTTATATAAATATTCGACCTTGATTACATATCTCACTATTATATGAAACATTTGCTCTTCTCAAAGTAGCTAAGATCTATTAAAAAAATGCCCTAAGAAAACCATTCTTGAATATTACATTTTGGTGTAAATTTTAAAAATTCAGTTAAGAAATTTTCAATTAGTACAATATCAAATACTGTAAATTTGAACTTCCAATTTAATTTTTTTACTTGACAAATATTAAATGTCTTCACGAAACAAGTGGCATTATGCAGCTGATAGGGAATTGGATGATATAATAATAATAATAATATGGTCTTTATTAAGGGATATCACCTTCAGCAAAGCTGATTTTCAAGGGGCTCCCGGTTAAAATATACAAAGACAGATAATTAAAAACAATAAATTAGTAAAGTCCTACATTATATGCAGATTAAAAATCAGATAATGTATTATTATTTATGACAAATAAGGGATTTTACTATGGAATGAAATGATTATTTGAAAATGTGCACGCTCTTTCGCAGTTTTAGGCAGTTTTAAAGTGCGATATTATTTTAAATTAATCCATAATTCCATAGTAGTTTTTCATCTGTGACACGATAGCACTGGACATAAGCTAAATGATTAAGAGAAATCCTTCCATTTTTGAGGCTCGGTTAATAACTTTGGTTCATTTACTTCTGACTATATTTAATGGCAACTTCTTATCAATTTGCATATCAGCTGCATAATGTAACTAGTTCCGTGTAGACATTTAATATTCGTATAATTGACAAATCAAAATTTGTAATAATCAATCTTGATTATATCCCACTGTCATGCAGAAGCTTTACTGTGATATCTATTAAAAAATGGCCCAAGAAAAAAATTAACGAATATTATATTTTGATGTATATTTTAAAAAGTCAGTTAAAAATTTAAAATTGGAAGCTCAAATTTTTAGTATTTGATATTTTTAAAAGTTTTTAAAATTGACACCAAAATGTAATATTTAGGATTGATTTTCTTAGGAAATTTATAAATTGTACAAAGATTAACAATAAATATCTTCACGAAACAAGTTACATTAAGCAGCTGATATGCAAATTGATGAGAAGTTGCCATTACAATGTTTAAAATAACTCAATCAGTCTGTACACCTGGAAAAAATTACCATGCAAGAGAAATTAGTACAATATCTAATATTGGGAATTTGAGCTTCCTTTTTTAAATTTTTGACCATACTTGAAATTTTTTAATAATTTTCCATGGTAATTAAGTCAGTCTGTGAAGAAGAGTAAGGATTCTTTATAACAGAGGAATGTAATGAAGGTAGAATATTACAAAATTAAATTGTCAATGTACGAAAATTAAATATCTTCACGAAACAAGTGACACTATGCAGCTGATATGCTAATGGATGGAAAGTGGCCATGAAATATAGTCTAAAATATCTCAATCAGTCTGTGTACACCTCTAAAACATTATCGTGTTAGATGTCATTTTTTGAAAGATCTTAGCCACTTTACTAAGAACAGTAAGGTTTCTTTAACAGTGGAATGCCTTACTTTTCTTCATAAAATTCAGGTCAAAATAAAATAAAATTGGAAGCTAAAATTATTATTAATTGATATTGTACTAATTTATCTAGTATAATGATGTTTTCAGCGATTTACTCAAACTCATTGAGTTATTTTTAACTATTTACTTGCAACTTCTCATGCATTTGCATATTAGCTGCATACTGCATAGTGTCACTTGTTTCGTGAAGGTATTTAAAATTCGTATATTGACAATTTAATTTTTTAATATTCTACCTTGAGTACATTCCACTGTTATAAAGAAGGCTTATTCTTCGTCATGGAGTGGCTAAGATGCAGTTAAAAAATAACATGGAAAAATTATTTTCTAAATATTACATTTTGGTGTAAATTTGTACAGAAATGTATAATTGAATGCTCAAATTCCCATTATTAGGTATTGTACTGTTTTATCTCACATGATATTTTTTGTGAGGCATACAGACTGAGTTTTTTTACGCTTTATGTAATGGAAACTTCTCATCCATTTGCATATCAGCTGCATAATGTAACTTGTTTCATGACGACATTTAATATTTGTATATTGACAATGTATAAATTTTTAATATGCTACCTTGATTACATTCCACTGTTATTAAGAAGATTTACTCTTCTCAGAGTGACTTAAATCTATTAAAAATGTCCTAAGAAAACCAATCCTGAATATTACCATAAGTGGATCATTCTCTCTAAGTATACAAATTCCGGGTCTCGGTCAGGTATATCTTACTTGTTAGTCTGAGAGAATGATCCACTTATGATATTACATATTGGTGTAAATTTTAAAAAGTCACATAAAAACTTTTAAAATACTATAATATCAAATAGTAAAAATTTTAAGTTTCCAATTTTTAATTGTATGAGAATGGAATATAATCAAGGTTGAATATTATAAATTTTTGGTTGTCAATGTATGAATATTTATTGTCTTGAAAAGACTATGTCAGCTTGGGAAAAGTCAAGAAAATATTTTGTAACCCAGTTTTGGGTTGAAAGAACAGGTAACCAAAAATTCGTTAATAACAACCCAGAATGGGTTTAAAACATTAACCAAATTTTGTGTTGGACTTTTTGACCCAGTGTTTTTACCCATAAAAAAATGTAAAAAAACTAACCCAAAACAGTCACTTTTAACCATTTTTTGGTTAAAACAAATAACGCAAAAAATTTGACCAAAGTAGTTTTAAGAGTGTATACTATACGACTTAAGATAATGTTATGGAATTTAATTTTTTTTAGTCTATCGAATTTTGTATTATAAAATTAAATAACTCAAGATAGGTCTGTTTGAAATTAGTTTATTTTTATATTAATCATAATTATTTCTAATTTAGCTATTCAAGAGAAAATTTCAATGGAGATATTTTAACTATTGAAAAATACGAAGAAGCAATTAGTGACTTAAAAAAAGAGTACCAAAAACCCAGAGTTGATTGGGGCGTTCAATTCGAGCTACGACAAACATTTCAGAATCGCTCTGCATTCTTATAAAAAATGAAACACCTTGATATGGTTGAACTTTTAAAAAATTATCCTTGCTTTGAACATTCAAAAGCTGTATGCGCTCACATTAAATTATGGTTTGTTTATTCCTACATTTAAGATAAATCTCTAAATAAAATAACTTTTTTGCATACTTAGCTTATATAGTGATTGAACTTCAGTTAAACTTGGGATTTCCATTTATACCACACATTATTGGCTAATTTGGCCAGGTTTGTTCATGTGATAGTTGATTTATCAAAATCGGACCCCACTTCAAAGGTATGTTTTATATGGTATAATTGTAATATAATAATTATTGCGGTTATGACAATTAAATATCATCTCATATATATTTAGCTGCAGCGAAAACGCTTTGAAGCTTGGCGTGTGTTTGAAAAGAAAATTCAAGTTACCAATACTAAAGGAGTAAAGTCTGAAACTATAATAAAAGAAGTATCGGTAAGTTAGTTTTGTAATCTTTCTCACTGAACAACAATCAAATAATGCATGGTTGCTTTTTACCTAAATATTCTATACGATATCTTAAAACTATTTCACAATTTGTCGCGAAGCGTTAATTGATCTTCCTATTTTAAAGAATATCTTCCTATATAATGTTTTTCACACGCATGTTGAAGTATTTTAATTAAATTACAAAAATAATTAGGGTTCATTAAAAATAAATTCCAAAAATTATTAAGTTGTAGTATTATTATTAATTTCACTGCTAAGTTAAATTTAATCTTACTGGAAATAAATAGAACTATTATTTTTTTGACAATTAATAGTTTCATGTGTGTTTGTTTAAAAAGTGTTATGCCAAATATTAATTATTGCAATATATAATACAGCCAGAATTATTCGAAGATACCTTGGAAAAATTAAAACCAGGTCTGTTATGACTAGAATATCTTTCCGTGACTGCTCACCTGAAAATGCTACCATCCTTGGGTTAGGAAGTGTTGTTCCACTTGGAGAACAAAATATAGATTTGGTGAACATATTAATCGCCTATTATTATTCGTTTGAAATTGATTACTCTAAGCAGTATGTACAGGCGATGGGTATTTTAGTGAAATTTGTTCTTGGACACTAATTTTATAAATAAGGCACTAAAACTGTTAAAATGTCAATGGAAATCAATAAAATTTGGAAATAAACTTTTATAACTTTGCTCCATTAAAGTTTCTTTAAATGCATGATTTTCTATACACAGTTGAGGAGAATACATACGTCTAGTGTACACTTTGCGTTCTTATGTGATCCCCACTTCCTAATGTATTGTGTACCATTTGCGTTCTTTTGTGTACTAGCGATCTAAAATTGAGACAAATATGATCTCTTAGTGCACATACAGATCACTTAACATTGATCACATAAGGATCGTAAATGTTCACATAGGGATCGTAAACGATCATTTTCTGAACACATGGGAACGTTATTGGATCACTTTGGATACATGTGATCTTAGAGTGTAGTAGTGATCTAAAATTGGGACAGATATTGGTGATCTACAAGTGATTTATTGTGATCTTGATGTGAATTTAGAATTTGCAGTGAGCTTGATTTAAAGCGATTTTATTCGCATTTAATTACGATCTCACGAAAATATTAGAATATAATGTGAAATTTATGTTCCTTCTTTGCACTTTTGTATGCTGCAATTATTATTTCTTTTGGTGGTATTTCTGAGCTTAATAGTCATCACCTTTAAGCAGTTTCGAAAGTAGCTTCTTTGTTCTGATATCACCAGTCATGTTAATACGCTTTTAAAATATTTGAAAAACGCGTCAAAACAAGTGGTTCACTTATAAGCCTCCTAAGCTCTGTAAGGTCCTTGAGAAAAGCTCTGTAAGGTCCTTGAGAACTAACTTATTAAATTTCCAATCCCGAAATTTCCAATCCCAAAATTTCCAATCCCGAAATTTCCAAACCCCAAAATTTCCAATCCCAAAATTTCCAATCCCGAAATTTCCAAACCCCAAATTTCCAATCCCGAAATTTCCAATCCCAAAATTTTCACTTCCCGAGTTATTCCATGCATGCACGGTTACCGTGGTAAATGGTAAAAACCGTTTCCACGCAGTCGGCTTTTTTGCACAACCGCTCTTATAATAAATCTACTACACTTTACACAATTTAGGTAGTGCAGACGTTGAAGTATGCGGTCGGGTTGTAGACTGCTTTCACAACTTAACGAAAATCAACCTGAGTGAAATGGTGGAATTTAAAAAAGAATATTGCCTGTAATTGGAGTTATTAGAAAGAGATTAAGCTCACCCAAAAAACGAGTAGACAAAAAGGCGTAATGTGAAATTTATGTTCCTTCTTTGCACTTTTGTATGCTGCAATTATTATTTCTTTTGGTGGTATTTCTGAGCTTAATAGTCATCACCTTTAAGCAGTTTCGAAAGTAGCTTCTTTGTTCTGATATCACCAGTCATGTTGATACGCTTTTAAAATATTTGAAAAACGCGTCAAAACAAGTGGTTCACTTATAAGCCTCTTAAGCTCTGTAAGGTCCTTGAGAAAAGCTCTGTAAGGTCCTTGAGAACTAACTTATTAAATTTCCAATCCCAAAATTTCCAATCCCGAAATTTCCAAACCCCAAAATTTCCAATCCCAAAATTTCCAATCCCGAAATTTCCAAACCCCAAATTTCCAATCCCGAAATTTCCAATCCCAAAATTTCCAATCCCGAAATTTCCAAACCCCAAAATTTCCAATCCCGAAATTTCCAAACCCCAAATTCCCAATCCCGAAATTTCCAATCCCAAAATTTCCAATCCAGAAATTTCCAAACCCCAAAATTTCCAATCCCAAAATTTCCAATCCCGAAATTTCCAAACCCCAAATTTCCAATCCCGAAATTTCCAATCCCAAAATTTCCAATCCGGAAATTTCCAAACCCCAAAATTTCCAGTCCCAAAATTTTCACTTCCCGCGTTATTCCATGCATGCACGGTTACCGTGGTAAATGGTAAAAACCGTTTCCACGCCGTCGGCTTTTTTGCACAACCGCTCTTATAATAAATCTACTACACTTTACACAATTTAGGTAGTGCAGACGTTGAAGTATGCGGTCGGGTTGTAGACTGCTTTCACAACTTAACGAAAATCAACCTGAGTGAAATGGTGGAATTTAAAAAAGAATATTGCCTGTAATTGGAGTTATTAGAAAGAGATTAAGCTCATCCAAAAAACGAGTAGACAAAAAGGCGTACTTGTAGCACTATTCACACGTATAACCTTATAACTACACATTTCCTGGGCCGTCTTAATTTGTCTAACAGAGAAAGTGAGGCTTATTACATTAACGCCAATTTTTCGATTCCAGGCACGAACAAGTGTACTTGAATTGTACAAATTTAGCAAACGCCAATTGCGATAAATTAAAAGAAGCATTTGAAACATGCGGTTGCGAAGTTATCGCGTGCTCGGTGATATTACTCTTGCTAACTACTTTCGCCCTGAATAGTGACGTTTTCAAATGAATAGTACGGATAAATAATTATATTAAATACTTGATTTGTAAGTTATTGTCTGTAAAAATGTATTTATTTTTTTAATCTATTCCAAATACTATTCAGTCACCCTTTGCTACAGGGAATTAGAAATAACGTGAAGCTGTGGCAAAATTTTTAATTATAGTATGAATCATCATATTTGACTAGCTTTAATAAAAAGAGAGGAGCTCCCAAAATTCTTAAAAAAAATTAAAACATGGCCCCTCCTAAACTTGGCCTGCTAAACTCAAAACTCCTGTCGCCGCCACTGAGAACCGGACAGTAACGCGAAAACATATAAATTTAATTCTGTGTGACAAATTGATCTGTTAACCCGTTACTTTTAATTAATATCTTAAAAATTTGTATACATTAATAATAAACGATGTGGAATTAGCCTTTGGTTTACATGTTTTGTATAACTTTAATCGGGGCATTTAATGGACTGAAAACGTTTTAGCGATATTACTATTACGGGTTCTTACTAAAAGGCACATGGGCCAAATGGGCATACTTAGCCAAGATTAATGCAAACGTAGCCAACTTTCATTTAATAAAATCACTTTAAATCAAGTGAAAGTGGTAAATATTACAGTTACTGTAATATTTACCCTTTCACTTGATTTAAAGTGATTTTATTCGCATTTAATTACGATCTCACGAAAATATTAGAATATAATATTGAATATAATGTGAAATTTATGTTCCTTCTTTGCACTTTTGTATGCTGCAATTATTTTTTCTTTTGGTGGTATTTCTGAGCTTAATAGTCATCACCTTTAAGCAGTTTCGAAAGTAGCTTCTTTGTTCTGATATCACCAGTCATGTTAATACGCTTTTAAAATATTTGAAAAACGCGTCAAATCAAGTGGTTCACTTATAAGCCTCCTAAGCTCTGTAAGGTCCTTGAGAACTAACTTATTAAATTTCCAATCCCGAAATTTCCAATCCCAAAATTTCCAATCCCGAAATTTCCAATCCCGAAATTTCCAAACCCCAAATTTCCAATCCCGAAATTTCCAATCCCAAAATTTCCAATCCAGAAATTTCCAAACCCCAAAATTTCCAATCCCAAAATTTCCAATCCAGAAATTTCCAAACCCCAAAATTTCCAATCCCGAAATTTCCAAACCCCAAATTTCCAATCCCGAAATTTCCAAACCCAAAAATTTCCAATCCGGAAATTTCCAAACCCCAAAATTTCAAATCCCAAAATTTCCAATCCAGAAATTTCCAAACCCCAAAATTTCCAATCCCAAACTTTTCACTTCCCGCGTTATTCCATGCATGCACGGTTACCGTGGTAAATGGTAAAAACCGTTTCCACGCAGTCGGCTTTTTTGCACAACCGCTCTTATAATAAATCTACTACACTTTACACAATTTAGGTAGTGCAGACGTTGAAGTATGCGGTCGGGTTGTAGACTGCTTTCACAACTTAACGAAAATCAACCTGAGTGAAATGGTGGAATTTAAAAAAGAATATTGCCTGTAATTGGAGTTATTAGAAAGAGATTAAGCTCACCCAAAAAACGAATAGACAAAAAGGCGTAATGTGAAATTTATGTTCCTTCTTTGCACTTTTGTATGCTGCAATTATTATTTCTTTTGGTGGTATTTCTGAGCTTAATAGTCATCACCTTTAAGTAGTTTCGAAAGTAGCTTCTTTGTTCTGATATCACCAGTCATGTTAATACGCTTTTAAAATATTTGAAAAACGCGTCAAAACAAGTGGTTCACTTATAAGCCTCCTAAGCTCTGTAAGGTCCTTGAGAAAAGCTCTGTAAGGTCCTTGAGAACTAACTTATTAAATTTCCAATCCCGAAATTTCCAATCCCAAAATTTCCAATCCCGAAATTTCCAAACCCCAAAATTTCCAATCCCAAAATTTCCAATCCCGAAATTTCCAAACCCCAAATTTCCAATCCCGAAATTTCCAATCCCAAAATTTTCACTTCCCGCGTTATTCCATGCATGCACGGTTACCGTGGTAAATGGTAAAAACCGTTTCCACGCAGTTGGCTTTTTTGCACAACCGCTCTTATAATAAATCTACTACACTTTACACAATTTAGGTAGTGCAGACGTTGAAGTATGCGGTCGGGTTGTAGACTGCTTTCACAACTTAACGAAAATCAACCTGAGTGAAATGGTGGAATTTAAAAAAGAATATTGCCTGTAATTGGAGTTATTAGAAAGAGATTAAGCTCACCCAAAAAACGAGTAGACAAAAAGGCGTAATGTGAAATTTATGTTCCTTCTTTGCACTTTTGTATGCTGCAATTATTATTTCTTTTGGTGGTATTTCTGAGCTTAATAGTCATCACCTTTAAGTAGTTTCGAAAGTAGCTTCTTTGTTCTGATATCACCAGTCATGTTAATACGCTTTTAAAATATTTGAAAAACGCGTCAAAACAAGTGGTTCACTTATAAGCCTCCTAAGCTCTGTAAGGTCCTTGAGAAAAGCTCTGTAAGGTCCTTGAGAACTAACTTATTAAATTTCCAATCCCGAAATTTCCAATCCCAAAATTTCCAATCCCGAAATTTCCAAACCCCAAAATTTCCAATCCCAAAATTTCCAATCCCGAAATTTCCAAACCCCAAATTTCCAATCCCGAAATTTCCAATCCCAAAATTTTCACTTCCCGCGTTATTCCATGCATGCACGGTTACCGTGGTAAATGGTAAAAACCGTTTCCACGCAGTTGGCTTTTTTGCACAACCGCTCTTATAATAAATCTACTACACTTTACACAATTTAGGTAGTGCAGACGTTGAAGTATGCGGTCGGGTTGTAGACTGCTTTCACAACTTAACGAAAATCAACCTGAGTGAAATGGTGGAATTTAAAAAAGAATATTGCCTGTAATTGGAGTTATTAGAAAGAGATTAAGCTCACCCAAAAAACAAGTAGACAAAAAGGCGTAATGTGAAATTTATGTTCCTTCTTTGCACTTTTGTATGCTGCAATTATTATTTCTTTTGGTGGTATTTCTGAGCTTAATAGTCATCACCTTTAAGTAGTTTCGAAAGTAGCTTCTTTGTTCTGATATCACCAGTCATGTTAATACGCTTTTAAAATATTTGAAAAACGCGTCAAAACAAGTGGTTCACTTATAAGCCTCCTAAGCTCTGTAAGGTCCTTGAGAACTAACTTATTAAATTTCCAATCCCAAAATTTCCAATCCCGAAATTTCCAAACCCCAAAATTTCCAATCCCAAAATTTCCAATCCCGAAATTTCCAAACCCCAAATTTCCAATCCCGAAATTTCCAATCCCAAAATTTTCACTTCCCGCGTTATTCCATGCATGCACGGTTACCGTGGTAAATGGTAAAAACCGTTTCCACGCAGTTGGCTTTTTTGCACAACCGCTCTTATAATAAATCTACTACACTTTACACAATTTAGGTAGTGCAGACGTTGAAGTATGCGGTCGGGTTGTAGACTGCTTTCACAACTTAACGAAAATAAACCTGAGTGAAATGGTGGAATTTAAAAAAGAATATTGCCTGTAATTGGAGTTATTAGAAAGAGATTAAGCTCACCCAAAAAACGAGTAGACAAAAAGGCGTAATGTGAAATTTATGTTCCTTCTTTGCACTTTTGTATGCTGCAATTATTATTTCTTTTGGTGGTATTTCTGAGCTTAATAGTCATCACCTTTAAGCAGTTTCGAAAGTAGCTTCTTTGTTCTGATATCACCAGTCATGTTAATACGCTTTTAAAATATTTGAAAAACGCGTCAAAACAAGTGGTTCACTTATAAGCCTCCTAAGCTCTGTAAGGTCCTTGAGAAAAGCTCTGTAAGGTCCTTGAGAACTAACTTATTAAATTTCCAATCCCGAAATTTCCAATCCCAAAATTTCCAATCCCGAAATTTCCAAACCCCAAAATTTCCAATCCCAAAATTTCCAATCCCGAAATTTCCAAACCCCAAATTTCCAATCCCGAAATTTCCAATCCCAAAATTTTCACTTCCCGAGTTATTCCATGCATGCACGGTTACCGTGGTAAATGGTAAAAACCGTTTCCACGCAGTCGGCTTTTTTGCACAACCGCTCTTATAATAAATCTACTACACTTTACACAATTTAGGTAGTGCAGACGTTGAAGTATGCGGTCGGGTTGTAGACTGCTTTCACAACTTAACGAAAATCAACCTGAGTGAAATGGTGGAATTTAAAAAAGAATATTGCCTGTAATTGGAGTTATTAGAAAGAGATTAAGCTCACCCAAAAAACGAGTAGACAAAAAGGCGTAATGTGAAATTTATGTTCCTTCTTTGCACTTTTGTATGCTGCAATTATTATTTCTTTTGGTGGTATTTCTGAGCTTAATAGTCATCACCTTTAAGCAGTTTCGAAAGTAGCTTCTTTGTTCTGATATCACCAGTCATGTTGATACGCTTTTAAAATATTTGAAAAACGCGTCAAAACAAGTGGTTCACTTATAAGCCTCTTAAGCTCTGTAAGGTCCTTGAGAAAAGCTCTGTAAGGTCCTTGAGAACTAACTTATTAAATTTCCAATCCCGAAATTTCCAATCCCAAAATTTCCAATCCCGAAATTTCCAAACCCCAAAATTTCCAATCCCAAAATTTCCAATCCCGAAATTTCCAAACCCCAAATTTCCAATCCCGAAATTTCCAAACCCCAAAATTTCCAATCCCGAAATTTCCAAACCCCAAATTCCCAATCCCGAAATTTCCAATCCCAAAATTTCCAATCCAGAAATTTCCAAACCCCAAAATTTCCAATCCCAAAATTTCCAATCCCAAAATTTCCAATCCCGAAATTTCCAAACCCCAAATTTCCAATCCCGAAATTTCCAATCCCAAAATTTCCAATCCCGAAATTTCCAAACCCAAAAATTTCCAATCCGGAAATTTCCAAACCCCAAAATTTCCAGTCCCAAAATTTTCACTTCCCGCGTTATTCCATGCATGCACGGTTACCGTGGTAAATGGTAAAAACCGTTTCCACGCCGTCGGCTTTTTTGCACAACCGCTCTTATAATAAATCTACTACACTTTACACAATTTAGGTAGTGCAGACGTTGAAGTATGCGGTCGGGTTGTAGACTGCTTTCACAACTTAACGAAAATCAACCTGAGTGAAATGGTGGAATTTAAAAAAGAATATTGCCTGTAATTGGAGTTATTAGAAAGAGATTAAGCTCATCCAAAAAACGAGTAGACAAAAAGGCGTACTTGTAGCACTATTCACACGTATAACCTTATAACTACACATTTCCTGGGCCGTCTTAATTTGTCTAACAGAGAAAGTGAGGCTTATTACATTAACGCCAATTTTTCGATTCCAGGCACGAACAAGTGTACTTGAATTGTACAAATTTAGCAAACGCCAATTGCGATAAATTAAAAGAAGCATTTGAAACATGCGGTTGCGAAGTTATCGCGTGCTCGGTGATATTACTCTTGCTAACTACTTTCGCCCTGAATAGTGACGTTTTCAAATGAATAGTACGGATAAATAATTATATTAAATACTTGATTTGTAAGTTATTGTCTGTAAAAATGTATTTATTTTTTTAATCTATTCCAAATACTATTCAGTCACCCTTTGCTACAGGGAATTAGAAATAACGTGAAGCTGTGGCAAAATTTTTAATTATAGTATGAATCATCATATTTGACTAGCTTTAATAAAAAGAGAGGAGCTCCCAAAATTCTTAAAAAAAATTAAAACATGGCCCCTCCTAAACTTGGCCTGCTAAACTCAAAACTCCTGTCGCCGCCACTGAGAACCGGGCAGTAACGCGAAAACATATAAATTTAATTCTGTGTGACAAATTGATCTGTTAACCCGTTACTTTTAATTAATATCTTAAAAATTTGTATACATTAATAATAAACGATGTGGAATTAGCCTTTGGTTTACATGTTTTGTATAACTTTAATCGGGGCATTTAATGGACTGAAAACGTTTTAGCGATATTACTATTACGGGTTCTTACTAAAAGGCACATGGGCCAAATGGGCATACTTAGCCAAGATTAATGCAAACGTAGCCAACTTTCATTTAATAAAATCACTTTAAATCAAGTGAAAGTGGTAAATATTACAGTTACTGTAATATTTACCCTTTCACTTGATTTAAAGTGATTTTATTCGCATTTAATTACGATCTCACGAAAATATTAGAATATAATATTGAATATAATGTGAAATTTATGTTCCTTCTTTGCACTTTTGTATGCTGCAATTATTATTTCTTTTGGTGGTATTTCTGAGCTTAATAGTCATCACCTTTAAGCAGTTTCGAAAGTAGCTTCTTTGTTCTGATATCACCAGTCATGTTAATACGCTTTTAAAATATTTGAAAAACGCGTCAAAACAAGTGGTTCACTTATAAGCCTCCTAAGCTCTGTAAGGTCCTTGAGAAAAGCTCTGTAAGGTCCTTGAGAACTAACTTATCATAAATAAATAAATTGTTTGATTTAAAGAGTTCGTTTTTGGTAATACAAATTGGCAAACACATCTACAGGGTGTCCACTAAAAAATGAACCAGGGCGAATATCTCAAAATCTGTTTTAGGTACGATTTTGAAATTTTCAAGTCGTATACAAGATGTAGGGGGAAACCTTCTGCGAAAATGTCGATGATCTTGAACCATGTCTTCAAGGTCATCCGAAAACTAACTCGAGAACCGTAAGTGTTACAAAGTTGGTTCCAATTAGAAATGTGTTCCACGTGACTTTCTTAGTACCAATAGCTTTGACCTGATCGGATTTGACCAATAGGCAGCCGAGAAATGCTAGATGAAAAACAAGAAGTTCGTTAAGTTGAACGTGTCGAAAGCGAGGTTCGGGAGCTGATAACTCTAAAGATACTCGTGTTAGAGTACGGAAATTTGCTACTCATCCTCTTCAGGATTGAGGGTCTTTAGTGTAAAAATTTCAATGACCTTGAATCATGTCTTCAAGGTCATGCGAAAACTAACTCGAGAACCGTAAGAGTTAGAAAGTTGGTTTCAATTAGAAAACATTATCTCGCGATCCATTGGGTTTAGAAACTAGGTTTCAATAGGAAATTTGCTAATCACCACTTTCTCTACAAAGTAGTTTTGAACCATGTCTTCAAAGACATTCAAAAATGACCTTGAGAAATAACTTGAATCTGAATTGTCATTTTAACGACCTTTGTGATTTTGAAAAACAGTTCCTCGAGTTCCTATTGGTCAAATTCGATCGAATCAAAGTTAATTAGACCTACAATGTGACGTGGAACACTTTTCTAATTGGAACCAACTTTCTAACACTTACGGTTCTCGCGTTAGTTTTTGGATGACCTTGAAGACATGATTCAAGGTCATTGTAATTTTTAAACTAAAGACGCCCAATCTTGATGAGGATGTGTAGCAAATTTCCGTACTCTAACACGAGTATCTTTAGAGTTATCAGCTCCCGAACCTCGCTTTCGACACGTTATCAACTTAACGAACTTCTTGTTTTTCATCTAGCATTTCTCGGCTTCCTATTGGTCAAATCCGATCAGGTCAAAGCTATTGGTACTAAGAAAGTCACGTGGAACACTTTTCTAATTGGAACCAACTTTGTAACACTTACGGTTCTCGAGTTAGTTTTTGGATAACCTTGAAGACATGGTTCAAGGTCATCCACATTTTCGCAGAAGGTTTCCCCCTACATCTTGTATACGACTTGAAAATTTCAAAATCGTACCTAGAACAGATTTTGAAATATTTGCCCTGGTTCATTTTTTAGTGGACACCCTGTATTGGAAATAGGTGGAATGCAACATTTTCCGTTGGCATTCTAATAATAATATTATCAACCTGGCTAATAGCCATGCCACCACCTTAGGCTCAAGTCAGCTATCGACTTTTCAATTCCTTTAAATCTAGTGGCCCGGTTACAATTCGTAACCATTAACCTCAACAATTTCTTATAAAAAGAAGAAACTGAAGAACTAGAGGAAACCCCTTTAAACAACAGAAGGAATTGTTTCGAGCTGGGATTAAACAATACCGTAACCATACTCCTCTTGCTATGAAGCGAAAGAGCTAAACTCTCTAAATATTAACATTACTTTTCAACATCAATAGATAATAGATGGAAATCCTGTTGGGGTCTCCCGCCAAAAATTTTGAACAGGTGTTAACATTAGGTTCAGTTTTTCTTATTTTTACGAACACATTTGTTGGGGGAGAAAAAGTCTCAGAAAAATTTACAGTGGGTTGTTTTAAAGTCCTACTCTATGGTTTATCTCACGAATTAAAACGATCGACGTCTTATAGATCGATGATTTGTTTAGCAGACGAAAATCCAACAGTTTCTGAGCTTCTCGTTTTGGCCTCTAGGTGACTATACAAAGTAAAAAGGTTTATTGCAATTGAATCAATCATAATCAGCGAAGTTTTTCGTCGGGTGATAAAATTTAAATATTTTGCTCCACGACACGGAGCTATTTTTAAGCCGTTTTTTTGCACACAATTCCTAAGGGATTTGTGAGTACTAAAATCACGTACCGTGTAGCCGCTGCCAAATCTGACATAACTCTTTAACAGGTCTAGAAGTTTCAATGATACGTTAATTTATTGGTTTTTGGAACAGGGTGCCCTGAGCTTTAATAGCGCCCATTTCTGTGATTTTCACATTCTTCTACTGAACTCTTCCTACCGATGAAGTTATAAGAGTAAGTGATATATCAATCGATAGAAACTGCCTCCCCCCCCCCCCTTGGAATTTATAACAATTTCGGCGATTGGAGTCCAATTTTCATTTCGTCCATGGCCCATTATTTTATTTATCATATTGTTAGTTTCAGCAAACCTACCTATCTCACGAACGTTGCAGACGACGTTCGCGTATACTCCTAGAAATGGGTTTTCTGAAACAATCTATGAACGTTAGCGTATGGGAGCTTGGGCAGTATTTTCCCGTAGGCGGACAAAGTCGGAAATCGGTTAGCTTTCATTAAAGCTTTGGCGGGATTTTCCAGTAGGCCGCCCAAGACTGAAATTGGATAGTGGTATGTTTTTAAGTTGATTAAAAACACATAAGTAAGAATAACAATAGAGAGTTTAATACAAATGACTTAAAGGCACACTGTCAAGGTGCATGGCCCCGGAACTAGCCTCCTTTAAACGAAAATATCTTTACAAAATGCTAGTTCCTGGGCGTAAATATTTTCTTTATCCTGTTTACTCAAAGAAAAAACAAGAATAGTTACATGATAAAACGTTGAACTGGCTAAAGCTGCTAGTGATAGATCTTTCATAGGTGAAGGTTAAACTTAGTTCTAGCAAGGCTATAGATGATATTGTTGAGTTACAATACGGTAAAAAACTAATGGCCTAGTCACTTCCAACACCACCCTCCATTCCTCGTCGTAACTCTCTCGAGATACGCTTTTTAGCGCCACGTCGCGGTATAAACGTTGTTAACTTTTGAAAATAATAAATAAATTAAATAATTTTTTTAAACTGAAATTTAAAGAAATCGCTATAAAATTTTATTCAAATAATTTTCTATTTAAAGTTTTAAAAAAATTAGGAAAACAATTTTTAATATAAAATAATTTCACATCATTAAATTCTAAAGTAATTGATTTATTAAATAGAAATTATTTATATGAAATTTAACATATTTTAATGTGTGAAGGTTGATATTTGATATTTTTTCAAGTTAACTAATTTTAATTCAATTAATAGCATTCATAAAACACTATTTTAAATAAAAGAAATCAACAAAAT
This sequence comes from Leiobunum rupestre, assembly GCF_980474605.1. Lineage (NCBI taxonomy): Eukaryota > Metazoa > Arthropoda > Arachnida > Opiliones > Sclerosomatidae > Leiobunum > Leiobunum rupestre. Next base: position 25,163,190 of record NC_143393.1, on the reverse strand, counting down.
TGGCTCTTAAAATTCAAGTTTTTATTAATTTATTTTTCTAGACTAGATACCATCATAGAGGAATAGCCTATACTATTCCTCCATGATACCATTTTGAATACTTTCAGAATGTTGACCAAGGCTTAACGAGAGTTAATTGAATAATAACTCATTATTTATTTATAATAAATATATATATGTAAATGTTGCTGTTTAATATAAACTCTTTGATTGATTATTTAAAAATTTTATTAACTATAAACTCTTTGATTGATTATTTAAAAATTTTATTAACTATATTTACCTTTAAACGTTTAGCAATCGATGAAAACAGAAACAATCTCGTACTTCGTTGACAAACTGAAGCTTGACGCGGGCGCTAGCGCCGCTAGAAGGCGCTAGTAGAGTAATTACATAATTTTATATTTCAAATTCTGGCCACTCTATTGCGCTAAATACCGCATCCCAGGAGAGCCAGAATTTCCAGAAACCGAGGGAGGGAAAGAAAGTTACTCTTTCAAAGCCAAAGTGACTCATTTATAATTTTTTAAATATAATAAAACACCAACAATAACATTTTAGAGGGTTTATAGCATATAGTAAACCCTCTCACATAGAGTGGAAGGCTATCAGCGAAACTTGTGAACACTCTTCGTACGCAAAAAATGTAAAAACAACACCATCGCTCTTCGGACTATATTTATTCACGCCTCGAAAACAAATTGACCCGTTAGGATTAATGTTTCGTGCGCTTACTTAGGGCCTTCCACTCTATGCGTGTGAGTTACTCCATGGACAGTAAATTAAGAGGACAGGTTTTCGATACCCTTCCACCTAGGAGCAACAAACACAAGGAGAACGCAGCTAGCCTTTAAACACGCTAACGAAGGGTTGTGTACGAATTTCATTGGACGAACCTTTAAAGCTGAACGTTTTACGGAAAGGGGGAAGAGACAATTTCCTAATTTTGCCCTTCCGACGGCAGCAGGCGCTAAAGCGTCTAGCCAATAAAAAACGTACACAAGAAAATCCACGAGTTTTGACGGGTTGCGTTCTCCTTGTGTGGGGTGTTGTATTTGTTGCTCCTAGCTTCCACAGTGCATTTGATTTCTGCCCGCGTATCAATCAGCTCGAGAGACTCCGAGGGAGTCTTGCAAGGTCGTTTGTACCACGTGATCTTAAAATTTCAAAATGGCAATCTAATGAGGTTGATATTGTTACGTAATTTTTTGCACTTTATATTTTAGTAATTTTTAATTTTGGTTTTTTAATTCAATAAAAACTATCAACTGATATTTAGTATATCATATTTTATCTATAAAAACGTTAAAAAATACCTTTTGGCGTAAAAATGTAACTTCGTGTTTATCTTTTTTCTTTTTTCGAACAGTATCGTCCACTCTTAGCGATACTTGTTTGTTTTTTTCAAATAACCTTGGACGACTCCCTTAGTGTGATTGGTTTACGGGGGCTAAAAACCAGGCTTTTTACCGATCCTCTAAAATCTACTATCCCTGGTTACTCTATGGATAACAGTGAGAGTGACGTATACATTTTTTATTGATTATTTTTTCTTCGCAAACGGATTAATTTATTAAATGTAAAGGGTGATTGAAACATTGTTCCTAATTAATGGGCAAGGTGTTTGATAAAGTTCTGTAATCGTTTCTCTTTATGGTAAATTTACTCTAAGTTCATGCGCTATTTTTAAGACAGGGTGATAGAGATATAGTTCTTCTCTTGGGTTTTTATTGCTTAGTGCGCTTTTTTTTAAGAAAGGGTGATTGAAATATTGTTCTTCGTGACGAGAGTTGTTGGGAAATATTCCTTTTTGATTAGTGTTCAGGGAGATTGAAATTGGTTTTAAATTTAACTTTAATATGACAGATGTACTTAACACATCAGAAAGATTGTGTGTTGGTATCTATCTATCTATACCGTTGAAACGTACCTTGCATTGATTTTTCAAGAAAACATTTTGCAGGGCAAAATACAATTTAATACTGACTTGCTATCGCTATTATTAAGTTGGGGAAATATGTATTTTTCATCGTTAGGCCTTAGGTTAGGCGCGGTAATACAAAGCGGCTTGAGCCCGCGAAATTAAAATTCCAGCTAGAAACTTCAACCGCTTCTATACATATTCCAGGGACCCTTTTTTCGTCACTGATACTCTCTTCAAGCTGTGACTTGGACTCGCGACTTACCGTTTTGGATGACTACGTTTTGATAAAAATTTAAGCCTAATATCGGAGAGCACGTTCTGGAGTCGTGAGGGGCTTTGGCTTTGTTTTGAAGCCCGCGTGCGAATCACGCGTAATAAAAAACATGAGCTCGTGGCGCCGAGAAAAACGTTTTTAATTTTTATCATTTTAGCATAATATTCTGCCTATCTATCGGAAACCAGAAATTTCGGCTAAGCGGAAATCTCGCATATCTTGACCGATTTCAAAATTACGTTTTTGCACGTGACAGTACCTCTACATCATGAGGTATAGCAGGCTTATATACCCGCTTTTATACCCTAACATGGCGGCGTATTTTCGCCAATTATACACTATAGGGCTCTGTGCTGAGAAAACATGTTGATTACGCAATAAATATTTAAATCAGTTTGGTGGAAAATCTCGTTAATTGTCATACTAATTTGTTATCATGTTACTTATGCTAGTACTAATAGAAAAAATATCAAATAGAGATTAGAAACGTCTTCACGTACAACCAAAACTAAATTGAAATATAATGAAATTCGTCTTTTCGACAAAATTTGGGTCAAATAAAGGCGCAAAAAAAAAGGGTATACTCGGTAACTTTGGGGAGTACAGGATATTTTTAAAAGGAGATTTTTAAGCCAATGAAACTCTTAAGAAAAAACACGTATGCTCTGACGTCAAAATGACTTCAAAAAACAGTCCCTTAGATAGAGACGGAAATCGGCCGAGATAATCATTCCAAGTTCTAGTTATGAATTCCTGATACTACATGTAAGAACGAACATTGAAGTACAATTAAGTGAAATTATACACAATACTTTAAAGAGGGGAGAGACATGGCATTATCGACGCCCTTGAGTATGGTCGCAATGGATTACAAAAAAATCAGCTATTATAAAAAATGCGATATGCAGACGCAGAGAGGTTAGGCTTTGCTCTTGATTGCGCAAAAAATCCACCAGAAGAATAAGATACGAAAATGTGTAGGTGCCGCCTTTTTTGAATTGTTCTAGTTTCACACTCAACGGAAAATGACGGCGGTAAATGTCCAGCGGAAAACGACTTACTAGAACAAAAACAACACAACGTGGATTTTGCGTCGACCCTCGCCATCCCTTACACTTTTGACATCCAAAACGGTACAATTATACTCCCTTCTACTATATCTTATCTAGGATATCATATTTACAATAAGGCCACAATATTCAATACATATGTGAATACTAAATATAATTCACGCACTTTCAAATAGGCGACTCGTCAATTTTCATTGTCGACGTAGGCTATGTTGTTGATCGTGATAAAAAAAGCACAATTCAAGGAATGTTTAAACATTTTGTGGCCGCGATTTTACTATTGAGTGGTAAGTTGTCGGTATGAAAAGGGTCCGTCCAATTCTATTTTCTATGTTAGAACTAGTAGAGTCAAAGGCAAGAGCAAAGACGTAGTGAAAAAGAGTTCGTCCCCTGCAATTGCCAACACGTTTCTAGCAGATCTGATATCGGAAACATGGGGTACTACCGAGGGGCAGCTCACTCCAATGATTATTAGGACACCCCTCGTATGATTAAATCATGATTAGATTAGATTAAAATTAATTCTGTAGCTTTGGCTGTACAAAGATTAAAAATGATTAAATCATGATTTAATCATGATTATTAGGACACCTTGTAACAAAGTGATCTGCCCCTCGGGTACTACCGCTTTTAGGAACAGAAGCCACTCAACATGAATTAATGTTCTTTTTTTAATGTTATTTCATCAATGAAGTCAATCTCTTTTTGGTTCAATTAAGCGCCATTGGAGGTCTTAACTTTAAGGGGGAAGACTACAGTGGCCATTATCTACTTTCGCGCTATTTCAAGCTGAACTCCTTTAATTTTGTATTTTAACTTATAAAATAATATTTAAGTGTAGAACAGCCTATTGTTTAGCGACTAAAATAAATTTGACAATTTTAAATTTAAAAGTAATTAATTTATTACGTTTTAATTCGCACCCCCGGAGCAAAACAAGTTGGGCAAGCGCCCAAACTAACCTTTAGCTAGGACCTTATATCTCGTTAACTATTAATATTATAATTATTAAAATTATTTTAAGCACTAGAGGAAGGTTCAGCCTAATAAGAAAAATATAATTCAATGATGTAATTTTTAAAACAGAAACGTTCAGCTTGAACGAAAAAGAGGCTTTTACTGTATTCTTTCCCGTTAAAGCAATCGGTTTCGAAGGACGCTTGAGATAAGAAAACCAATTGACTTTTTCAAAGGTCACGTGTCGATACTCGGCTTTCATCTAAGAGTGCCAAATATATATCGCATTGTGGTTATTAAAAAGAAACATGTACCTGCCGTGGATTCCGTTTCCCGCCAAATCAATGATGTGTATACCGCATCAATGCTCAAATTATTTCGCTTAAAAACGAAAAATTTAAAAACTACACGTCGTAGGGATATTAACCTATTGATAAAGCATATTTTCCCGATGAAACAGTAAATTATAAAATCAATACATGACGGTCTTCACCACAAATTATCTTCCCAAACGATTCTTTTGTAAATCAACGGGAGCCTACGTAGACACATGTTTCAAGCGAGTAACATTAGCGAGATGGGAAAAAAGTTCATGGTAAGAGACACATTCTACACTTCTGTTGTTATCAATTGTCGAGGTACGACTTGTTTGTTGCCCTATCTTCTGAAATTAGTTAGTTTCTTAAATTTCTGTTGGAATAACAACCATCCATCTCTCCTAATGTCGGAAAATTGCTCCGCGTGTGCTGCGAAAATAAATGATAGAGAAATTAACGATATTTTGGATTTGCGTCGCGATAATTCGTTTAAACGACAAAAACCAACCTAAATTGAACAAACAACTATCTAGAAAATCTGTTCAATAAGGAATTATCGTTGTACCTTTTAAAACACCTTCCAAATGACTTGGAAGATTAATTGAAGTAACGGCTTCGCTATCAACATCTACGCAAAAATTAAAGGATCTTATCTTATCTACGTGAAATATCTCTTTACGCCCAGTACTGGGAACACATCGTATCTGCTTGAAAATACAGTTGGAGAGGTGGTTGTTAAGCCTAAAGTCATCGAACAGTTAATGAGTGTGGAGTATAGAAATGAAGAACAATTATGCGAAATATTTTCTGCTTTTCGGTAAATATCGAATTTAATTTATTACAACATCCATAAATGAATTATGAGTTAAATTCATACATTTCTCGCATTAATAACGTATAGTTGCGTGCGTAATTGCCTGGTCGCAAACGGAAGCGGCAGGAATCTGCAGTACTCAAATCAAGAAATGTTCCGACGATACCAAATTATCGAATAAACTGCCACAAAACGAGATAACTCGCATTCTTAATGAATGGCGGAGAAGCCGAAAGGTCAGCCAAGAAGACCACGACAGATTTTGCAAGTATCTGACGTCCCTCTCTCACTAAAATGGTTGGATCAAATCTTATCACAAATTGATCTAAATATGCAAAGTTTGATGCAAAGCAATTTGATAGAATGTTTGATCAGAATCTGATTAATTTTGCTTGATACAATAGTAATATTTGATCAAAAGTTAGTTTATACAATTTAACGATTATTTTCCTTCAAAAAAAGCTTTAATTTTAACAAATTTTCCAAATCACACATTATCGCAAATCATCCAAAAGAATGAAAGATAACATAGAAAACTCGCGCGATCGAGTCGAAACTTGCGTAGCGCGCAAATTAAATATTTCAAACTGTGCAATAGTGGATTTTATTTTAAAACTTATCCAAAAGATACATAAATTGATCAAAAGCAAGTTTATAAAGCTTTTAACCTTAAATTAAGGCTATTTTTAACACAACCAAATTTTAAAAATATTATCAGAATCGATCAAAAGATTCGTAATTTTATTTAAAAAAAAGAAATTTTATCAGAATTTCGAAAAAAAATCGTGATCATATTTGATAGGAAAAATGTATAATAGACGCTTCAATAAAACATCTTCAAGGAAATCGCCAAGAAGTAATAATTCCGACGACCAGGAGCTGAAAGTTACGGTTTATATAGTGCTTGTAGAAATAATCGAAACTTTTCACTTGTACGGTATGAAAACAGGTGTTTCCTTTTAAGCTGGTAGCTTTTTCTTGACATATTACGGCTTAGCAAAAACACGACGTTCTGTTCACAGGTGAAAAGTTTCCATTATTTCAACAAGCAGTAATTGGCAGTTCCTGGCTATCAGATATATTACTTCTTGGCGATTTCCTTGAAGAAGTTTTATTTAAGGGCTTATCGGTCGAGTATTTTTGTTCAAAGGTCATCTTTAATTTGATCGCTTGCAGATATAACGCGGATCTCATGGCGTGTTACGAAAAATTGAAGGCACAATGCGCGAACGACGTCGACTTCAAAATAGAGTCAGGAACCGAAATGGTCTCGGAGATGTTCGGTTGCGCCGATGACAAATCCGGCGGAAATAATGAGACGGAGTATTGCAAAACACGGATGACCGAGTGCGTCGCGGTAGCCACAATTGTCGGGAAAATCACGTTGTCCCAATTTCAACGAATCCGAAACGCGGACGAAAAGAGAAAGTTCCTCATTGCCCAAATTGGAAGGGTTCCCGGATGCAAGTACGTTTCGTTCATTCCGCAATCTGCAGGGCCAGCGTTACGGGGGTTAAACGGGGCAAAAGTACCCCGGGCCCGGGCCTCCGAAAGGGGCCCGGCCGCCCGGGTGCCCAACTACAATTTTCTGACTGACTATTTCCAAAAAACCAAATTTTGGAGTATAACAATTTGGGGGGTGCGCCAGGGCCTGAGAACGCTTACCTGGGGCCCGAAATTTCTAGCGCTGGCCCTGACAATCTGTAAAGCAATCGAGATCGCTTTCCTTACTGACTTGGCCATATCCTGTTAACGCAGACTCGTCGCAGTAGTTACCGAATGTTTCGATAAGTCGAAGGTGAAGTGTGACAATGAGCCCGGTTACAAATCGATTATGGACTCGACGGAGGACATTCGGACGCAATTCCGATGCTTGGAACCGGATGACGGCGTAACAACCAAATGCGAGGCTCCCCTGAACAAATGCAAGAGCGACAGCATGGACAAGAATCTGCGACAGGAAATCGAACAAATGGTCTGGATGATACCTGGAATGGAGCTTCAGGATATGCTAGACGGGATCGGAAAAGAAAAGGCCTGCAAGTAAGTTTCCTTCTGATATCACTCATTATATTTCGAGATATAAGCTATATCAAGAACGCGTAGAAGTAACTAAGTTTATGAAAAAATTGAAAATATTAAATGCTGGTACTAGAAAGTTATAGTACTTCTCAAACTCAGGCAGTTGACTGGCGCCCTCTAGTGCCATAACTTTCAAACAGACGTGCCAAATGAAAATTTATTATTATTACAATTTATTGCCATCATTACTATTTTTATAATTATAAATTATAGTGCTACAGCCTGCGAATGCAAATTCGGGATTGTGACGTGTGGGACAAATTCAGTCCGCTCGTCCACGTCATTAATCAGGGCGAGATATGTTTAACGGCCACGCCAACGGGGTTATACGTGGGGACAGTGGTGGGGACACCAGTGGCGGAAGTATTCCGACCATCCGTTGGGAGATTGGTGGTCGTCCTCACACGGCCATCTACAAACTCTGCCTCCCAGACGCGTGGGATTACAGGATGTTTAATTTTCCAGATGGAGCTAAAGGCAGATTTTCATGGCGTTTCCATTATGAGAAGTATAACATCGTGACAGCAGGGGTCAATGTTATCGTACATTTTTCTTAGTTACTTCTATGGGTTCTTGATTATATTTAAAGTCAGTGTAGTACCTTGATGGCTCAATAGATGCCGCTGTTGATAGAAGGTTCGACGAAGCGTGCTAAGTACGATAGTTTGAAATTTCGAAGGCCTACAAAGTACAAACAGGGAACTATATAAAACTGACGTATATTTGCAACGGGGTAGGCAGTGTCGGTTTAAGATAAAAGCCTTTTTTAGATCAGGTTTTCTGCCGTTTGGTTTTTTGGTTAAATATTTCTGTTTTTTAAACCAAAACTATCATTTGCGCTCTTGAATTAGTTTACACCAATTCTTTTTTAACTATTTAAGTTTTTTTTAATCTTCACTTTAACGAACCCGTACATTTTGACAAGATGAATGGGTGAGGTTTGTTTTATTTTGTTCAGAGCACATTTTTTATTTAGCACCTTATTTTTTTTATAAAATTATTTAAAATTGGCGTTTTTTAACCATCGTTCTCGATACTTATAGCGCCTAATATTATTTGGTTTAACACTTTTAAGCTCAAGCTCTTACTCGATTCTGGCTAGCGCGATGCAGAGGGAGTCCTTACCCCATCTGGTGGCGGAAAACCTTGCTAAATATTCACAGTTATTCCCCTTTTAAAACATTCAGAGTGCTGTAACTGAGGCTTATTGTAAATATTTAATATTGAAATAAACATATATTCGATAAGTTAAGTATTATGTATATAAAAATAGATTGTCGTTGATCAATTAATTTTTATAGCCACTTTAAAATCGTTTATATTAATTTTCCAGATTCGTCAAGAATTTCCAAAATTGCCACGAGAAAGTGAAGGAGCATTGTGGTGAAAACGACCTGTACTTCAAGCCTATTTCGGATCTAGCGAAAGTGGCCAATGACCAGTTCAGTTGCGATTGCGTTAAAAAATTTAATAGATGCAGCTCCATAGGAATGGCGGCCAGTAAAGTGACGCGAAACGAAATCGATTCTGTGTTACAATCCGTCGCCAATCGAAAGGAGCAAATTGACAAAATCGGCAAAGAAAGGGGCTGCAAGTAGGTTATGTCCGTTATATGTTTTACATTTTTACGAAGTCAAATTGTACGTTTCTGTTGATAGGTTCATCGAAGCTTTCAACGCGTGCCACGATACAATCAAGAGTGAATGCAGCGCCGATGAGCCAAATTTCAAACCAGTTTTGGAAATAACGAAAATGGCTAACGATCAACTGAAATGTGGATGCGCTTCCACGGTTGCTTCACTGTTCCTCATCTTCGCGTCGATTTTGGTCATTTTCTACCCAAAATCCTCTTTGTAACATCCCAATAAATAACTATTTATAAACGTCTCGTAATACTTAAAAATTATTAAGTAGAATTCGGTATTAAAATTACGTTGTGTAGTGCAGTTACGAATAAAAGAGTGTAATCTTAGATGAATAATCAGATTCATGTGGCTCCAGTCATGGATTATTTAACTAATTATTTAGTTAATTAATCCATGCTTCAGTAAAGAATAATAGCTTTTCTCGTGTTTGACATATCGAGGGCAAATGTTTTCTATATGGTAGAAAGCGTGTCTGTGACGTCACGAGATAGTGGAGACAATCTAGATTGTAGGCTGTGGATATCTGGCTGTATCCGTAATAAAGTATACTTTATTGTCGTATGTGTAAAATTACTACGTTATTATAATTATAAATAATACTTGTATGTCGCACCAGGTTCTATATCTACTAAATTATAATGATGTTGCTTTTTACTACTAAGGGAAAGCCTAAGATAATGTCATCATTGACTGAGCTACAAAGTCAAAGATACCTCATTTTGTTAGTCAGACCAATTTTGTACAGAATTGCCAAAGATCAATGGGTGTGATACGGTAATAGTAAGTGTAGGGAGCTGTTGGCTCGTGCACATGGCATGAAGGGCTTTCCACCACCCTCCTACGCATTGTAACCCGGCCACCTGAATTAATGGCATTAAAAGTCGCTAGATGACTTGGGTCTAGGTGGTGCCTTCGGTATTAGCCTAGCTGGTTATAATTATTATTATTGTCTCGAAAGCCGTAAGTACTTAACAAATATTCTTTCTCTGTATCTCATCTTTACCTTCAACAGTGAAAATAGTTGCGACAAAGAAAACATTTCGGAGTTGTTATCAGGAACTTTTGCTTGAAACTGCCATTAACGATATCTCTCAAAGGTCACTGACGATGCACTTTTTCATTATTGCCATCCATCACAAAACGTAAGGGCAAATTCAAGAGATCGGGACAGTTGTTATTCGTGGCTAAAAAATGTGTAAGGAGAAATTATACGGTTTGATCAATAGGTTCCAAATAATCCCTCGATAACATCAAGAGTCAGTGGCTCGCCCCGGGTGCCATCCGTTTGGGCGTGATTTGGAGGTGACACCCGACCGTGAAAAAAATAAAAACTTACACAAACTAGAGACTAGTAAATAGCACACCATGACATTCACCCCGGCTGTCTCCCCATGCTATTATATCCGCCCCGGGTGTCACCCATGCTATGACATTCGCCCCGGCTGTTAAAAGACAAACAGGAGGAAACTAAAGTCAAGGTCACGTCGGGAGTCATCGGCTTACACAAGACCGTCTTGTTGCAAACCGCTAAAGCTAGGGCAGAAAACCCAGAGAAAACAGGCCGCAGTCAAATAGTACGATGTCTATTGGACAACGGCAGCCAGGGAACCTTTGTCACGGAAGAGGTATCTAGAAGTTTGGAGTTACCCGTTTACGGAGAGATGGACGTCGAAGTCGAAAATTTTGGAAATCAGAAACCAACTACAGTCAGACGAAAAATTGTTAAACTTACCGTTCAAAACGTGAGGGGAGGAAGTGGACCAAGAATTGAAATACTGGCCGTCGAAGTACCGAACATCTGCAGGGCGTTGACCGCAAGCGTGAGCCACTACTCTCACAATACACCCATTGTAGATAGTCCTTAACGCTTTATGGTCGAGGCCCCACTCAACATTTGCAAAGCAAGCAATGCTTTGCACCAGGTTCGTCACCCGGACACTTACTTCCTCGAGATGAGGAAGAAAGGAAAGCTTGCTGTCGATGGTGACACCGACAACTTTCAACTTGTCAACGTTTGCAATGTTGACGGCTCCCATCTTATAGATTGGGAGCCTTTTCATTATGGATTTTCCGTGACAAAGGTTCCCTGGCTGCCGTTGTCCAATAGACATCGTACTATTTGACTGCGGCCTGTTTTCTCTGGGTTTTCTGCCCTAGCTTTAGCGATTTGCAACAAGACGGTCTTGTGTAAGCCGACGACTCCCGACGTGACCTTGACTTTAGTTTCCTCCCGTTTGTCTTTTCTCGGATCTGAAAAGTCTTTGGCTTCAGCTTTGTGAGATTTGTTTTCTGGACAAATAGCTGAGTTATGTCTTTTTCCACAGATTCTACATGAGTTGAATTTTGTGGTGCAGTTTCGGCTTTCATGACCTATTCTTGAGCAAACGTAACACCTAATTTGGTTCCTAAAGACACGCGTTTTTTCTTCTAGGGTGTAGATTCCGCAATCGTTGGTGGAGTGAGCTGATGATTTGCAGAAGATGCAATAGACGCCTTTGGTTTTCTCAGATACCTTCGTCGAGAACACCGCCGCTGCCGGGCGCGAGCTACTTTCGCACGTTTCGTATTTCCCATATCCGGTAGCTGAATTTTCTCGGGAGCTTTCTCGTGTTTGCGTTACGCGTTTCTCGGCGGTATCACTTTTTAGAACGGCACATATTTATCTCGCTTCAACTTCGCGTCTTATGAAATTCAACAAAACATCCACATCAAACTCCTCATTGGCTTTACAATTCATAGTACGGTTTAATCTAATTTCGTATGGAAAAGTGCCTATTATTTTTGAACACAAAGATAGTGGTGTCGGCGCCAAGCGCTCTAAGGCTTCTAATATTCGACGTGAAAGAGTCGTATAATTTTCTCAAAGCGTGCGTATCGTTTGAATTTTCTAAGCCCTTAATTCTATGGAATTTGTTCATGAGTTCATGAATCACTAAGTGTTCTTGACCGTATCTATCGTTAAGTAATTTAATCGCGACATCGTAATTTTCGTCTGAGGCTCTTAAACCTCCTATAATCTCTCTAGCATCTCCTTCCAAATAGGAATCTAGGTAATAAAACATTTCTACTTTTGAAAGTCCCTGCTTTTCTTGGACTGCTGATTTGAATTGACTCCAGAAGCCTGGCCAGTCCGCGTAGTCTCCCTCGAATTTTCTTATTTGTAGCGTAGGTAGTCGGCACTCTTCTTTCCTCGGCTGTGTAGATTCATGGTTTGATGAACCGCTGGCCAACGGACCTCCGGCATTTGGGTTCAGCGACTGTATCTTCTTGTTTGCTCTGGTTTTTGCCAAGTCGATCTTGTCTTCGTATTTCATCACCGTCGATAATTCTTTCATCAACGCCACGTCAGTAGGATGTACCCCCATCTTTGGCACTTTTCAATGTACAGGTAGAAAGGGGGTCGGCACCGGAAGTCCCCGCTTCCTTCCCCCTTCCGGCAGGTGGCGCGGGGGGGTCGACATTTTCCTACCCCTCGGGGTCATTGACCTCCGCAGAGTGGCGCGCGTACTGCGCGCTGATTGGCGCGGGGACCACGTGGTAACTACGCGGCGCGGGGACCACGTGGGAATTACGCGGCGCGTATATGCGCTAATTGGCTGACTCGAAATTATTCAAAATGGCGCTGATTGGCTGGCGTTTTGGCGCGAAAAGGGGTCAGTACTCCTTTAAAGGAATTCCCAGGCTCGCTATACTCGGTCCCCGTTTTCCATTGTTAAGGCGGTGACAGGTTTTGATTGATTACGAGCAGGTGTAGAAATAACTTAGCGGCGCAAATACCTTTAGTGACAATACCGAGAGAATAGCAAACAACTATTAATTATGTCATATTTCTCGAATTATTACGTAAAATTGAGGTCGCGCATTCGCTGGAAAAATGGCCGGGTAGTGAACAATCCTTTCGCATAGTCATGGTAGAAACCGGTTCATTCCGCTTTCGTTAAGTAATTAATCATTTTGACAAATTGAATACACCTGTTAATATTCGTTAACTGTCACGCGATTATTTTGTTCCTCCCCCCACCCATTACCTTGCCTGTACATAAGAAATCGCGCAACGGTCAATTTCGCAGAAGCGACGAACACCGCCCTCACTCTCCCCGACGACTCCAGAAGATCAGCAAGATGGTAATTATGTTTTTGAAAAAATTATTAAGCGAGATTAGTTTTTAATCTCTATATGTCTTAGGCAGCCCGAGACGACATTAAGCTCGATTATGCCACCCCACCAACAGTACCAGTGCAGTTGCCCGTAGTATACGCTAGGAAATCAAAAGTCGGCGAAGTAATTAAAAAAAATAAACCTCGACAATTATTGAACGAAAAAAGCGACGCTGAGAAAGGGGCTAACCAAGACCAAGAAAAATTAACAAAGAATACCATTTGGCACGATATTGTATTAGAATTCTCCGAGCTCGGAGATTTGGGCGTTAAGATAACGACCTTTGACCAAAAAATATATATAGATATAAGGCGTTACGCCACGCACGTAGCATCCAGTCGTCCGCAACCGACTAAACAGGGTGTATGCGTTAAACTAGAATCAGGACCCCAGCTTAAAGCAGCCTTAGAAGACGTCAAGGACCAAGACGTCGTTTACCTAATTGAGGGCGATAAATTAGAAATTCGCCATAGCCAGTCTACCGGTCACACTTGCTTGACCAAAAATTCTGGTTCCTCATTTGCAAAATCGCTGACCCTATATGGAAGAAGAGACATTCACGACGTCCTGCGGTTATTTAGGGAAGTGACTCAACGCTACGACGAAATTCGTAAATTACAATGACTCAAGAAGCTCCTCTCGATTTAAGTACCAGGTTTCGACCTGAAAACTATTATTCGGTTACTAAAATTATCTCTCGGACCAAAGAATACAAATGTAAAACTTTAGAATTCAAGTGCGAGTTCAAAAACTTGGACGATCTCAACCACGCGCGAATAGAAACCCAATTAAACGAAATTTTCCAATCCTTATTAAACGAAATTAGCGATGAAAATCAGGGTTATAGTCGTATCAGAATAGCGGTCAGTTCGGACGAACTCGAAGAGCCCATTAATTTCCAATTTATGAACCTAAACGAGTTGACGGCCGATAGAATTTTAAGCGGTATCGAGCAGGTAGCCCAGTCCCATAAGAATTTATACTTTGAAGCCCCCCTAAAATTCGACATAATTCTTCTGCAATATACCAATATGAGTGGTAGTCAAAAAAGTATTCGTAACAGGACTATTGAGTGCTTAGAAAATTACATTGAACATTGCAATACCTTTATTCCAATTCGCAATTCTGATAATCTGTGTTTTGCCAGGGCTGTAGCGGTAGGAAAATGCCTCGCTGACTACCAAGAATTAAAAAATAAAGGCCAATCCAAAAATTTTAATAGCTATGATCTAAAGTACATTCGTAATGTTAACCGTCCAAAACAAAAAAGCGGCCTTGGCATTACACAGATTATCAAAAGACATTCCTAAATTCCAAAATGTCTTGCCAGATTATCAAATTATCTTACTCGATTCCGATTCCAATTTTGACCCCATTTATTTAGGGTACTTTCAACCCAAAAAAATCTTTCTCCTTAAATTAGGAAAGCACGTCCACGTAGTGAGGTCTTACGCCGCCATGTTCGGGGGAAAAGGGAACTGTCCATTTTGTTTGAAAGTGTTTGTGAGTAGCAAAGAAAAAAAGCAGCACAATTGCGAGGGCCCCGTTAATTGTAAGCGGTGTCTCGACACGAATGTTTCCCATACCGAAGCTAGTCAACGTTGCGCCAGCTGCTTTAGATATTTTGCGGGGGATACGTGCTTCCAAAAGCATATAGAATTAGGCACGTGCGACAAACTCAAACGTTGCCTGACTTGCGGGAAAGAGTGTGAAGGGGACCACGTATGCGATTTGAAATGTCGCTACTGTAAAATTGAGCACCCGAAAAATGCGTGTTTTGTTCAACCTATCACGTTACCAGAAAATTCCACCAGAATCCTTTACTTTGATTTTGAAACTTTAGTCGACAATGACGAGATTAAACCCGTTCTGCTCATTACCGCTATGCAAGACAGTCCTTACTCTGAAACGTACGATTACCGTACCTTTACCGATATATATATATATATATATATATATATATATATATATATAATGTACACCATACTCGAGAAAAAGAAGATTGAATACAAACCTCATTCAGGACGAGATAGAACGTTATACATTTTAAAACAAACTAAACTTTTTATAAAGTTAACACTGCGCGCGCAACAACAAACAGTCCCTCACCCCCCCCCCCCCCCCCCCCCCCCCCCAAGCATCATTTTTGTGGGAAACTTAAAAAAGTATTTGAAAGTTTTACGATTTTGGTCGACCGTTTTCACCCACCCTATAAAAAGCGAGAATTAAAGGTATAGAAAAGGGGGATGAAAGCCAAAAACACCAATTCCTTTGGTCGATCATTTTTACCCCTCTTTTTGCCCTTTTTAAACTATTAGATATACAACGTTCATATAAACCAATAACTTATAATAGACACATGACAACAAGATGAAAAATAGCGAGTGTTGGTAAACAAATGTACTGTATTCATAAAAAAAAAAGTAGTAAAAATGAGAATTGTTTCTCAATAAAAGGATTTTATTTCCATAACAGTTAGATATTGGTTACATGGTTACGTGGTTATAAAATTACATATATGGATTTAATAAACATAAACTGCTTTGTCACAAGAACGAGTTTATAAAGAGTTATTGTTAATATTGCAATTATTGTTTATATGCATTTTCATTCTTATAAATGCATAGCGAACGCGTAAATATTTTATCAAAAAAAAGCAGTTCTACAAATGATATGATTTCGTGTTGATTGAAATTTCTTTGTATGAGATTCTTTACATTTTATATATTCAAATTTTTCATACTCATATACCGCATATGCAATTTTAATTCCGAAATTAAATGCGATTATGATACAGGGTGTTAACTAAAAAACGATACAGAGCCAATTACTCAAAATGTGTTTTAGGTAAGAATTTGAAATTTGCAGGTTACATAGAGGGTACAGGGGACAAATGACAATGAAAATTTCAATGACCTTGAACCAGGTCTTGAAGGTCATTCAAATTTTATCTCGTGACCCATTAGGATTAGAAGAATGGTTCCAATTAGAAATGTGTTCTACGTTTAATTTTAGGTCTAAACATCTTTGAACCGATCTAATTTGACCAATGGGAAGCCGAGAAATATTAGACCAAAGACCATAAGGTCGTGTGCGGTATTCTAATCAAGATACGACATTTAACGGATTATAAATCGAAAACTACCAGATCTGATTGATCAAAATTGTCGTGACACTCTAAACTGAGTGGGGGAGTTCAAAATTTGTAACTTATGATGACCTTGAAACATTAGTTCAAGGTCATTCAAAATGTTTATTTTGGAGTTTTATTGTTTTATTTACCTCGGGTAAAAGGTAACTTGACTTAAAAACCCTTGACGGGCATTTTCCTAATTGGAACCATTCTCCTAATCCTAATGGCTCTCGAGATACATTTTGAATGACCTTGAACTAATGTTTCAAGGTCATCATAAGTTACAAATTTTGAACTCTTACACTCACTTTAGAGTGGCATGACAATTTTGATCAATCAGATCTGGTAGTTTTCGATTTATAAGCCGTTAAATGTCGTAACTTGATTAGAATACCACACACGACCTTATGGTATTTGGTCTAACATTTCTCGGCTTCCCATTGGTCAAATTAGATCGGTTCAAAGATGTTTAGACTTAAAATTAAACGTAGAACACATTTCTAATTGGAACCATTCTTCTAATCCTAATGGGTCTCGAGATAAAATTTGAATGACCTTGAAGACCGGGTTCAAGGTCATTGAAATTTTCATTTACATTTGTCCCCCTGCACCCTCTATGTAACCTGCAAATTTCAAATTCTAACATAAAACACATTTTGAGTAATTGGCTCTGTATCGTTTTTTAGTTAACACCCTGTATAAATCTATTAAACTATAAAAAATATGAACCTAATGTTATTTTAGGAAAAATAAATATGACTACGAATGAATTTACATTTGATATATGTTTAGAGGACGAATCCTCAAATAAACCGCGACATGGATTTTATTCCATATTTTCGATAGTGTACAAAAGTGGTAGTAACCAAGTGAAGTCCAATCACGTACGTATTTCGCTCGAACAAATAAGAAATGGTTTTCAATTAACGAGAATATCGTTTAACGACCTAACCACAGAACTGTATCCTATAATTTTTGTTATAGGTATAGAATGTTGTATAACTGTACCACGTGTCAACGTTGATTATTCTTTCGTTTACGAATCAATTTTTCGCAAACGTACCGTAAAAGATAAATGTTCGAACGATGCTCATTTTTCTTTAATAGACTTGTGTTCCAATAACGATTCTTTATTAGAAATAGTGCCTGCTTTGAAAGTTATGAGAACTTTATGGACTTCGAGAAACGAAACTGGAGATTTTCAAATCGTTTGCGGACTACGTACCGAAATGTGTCACTCTTTAATTTTGAAAAACGTATCGTCTACGTTCGCCGCTCATCTATCGTGTAATTTTCGGGAACATATCGCAATCTTTGCCCGAATAATATATAATACCAGTGTTACGATATTTTTATACAGCAATTTTTGATTCCGACGAAGCTATTTCTGAAGAGAAAGATATTTTACAATTACATACGTTTTGCGATATGTTCGATATTCCCCGTTTAAAAAATTTGTGCGAAACGTATTTAAAAGAGGTATCTAATAATCTCGCATTATCTCTCATGTTCGCGCAGGAACCTCAAATAATGTTGACAAAACAAACGTGCTTCTTTAAAAATATATCAAAATCAAAATATTTATGGAAAAAGAATTATAAATTAAAATGTTTAACAATAAATATGGTTGTAGTAGATAAACGTATTAAAATTTTAATATCTAATCGATATTATTTGCAATCGTTTAAAATATTTGGTGTAATACGTGATTTGAAAGGCGATTGTAAAAAGACATTTGTAAAACAAAACGAAAATGGTAAAAAAACACTCGATATTCGCATTTCTTTTAAAAAACATTTTTTTTTGCAAAGATACCGCGATATTCGAATATTTTATTATTCAATCAGCACATAACTTGGCAAAGCAACCAGATATGCCCAGATCTTGTTTAGATCTTAAAGTTTTAAAGAATTATCAGAATATCGATATTATACGAAAGATTTACCAGTCAGAAGACGGAGATAAAATAATCAACACGAACGAAGGAACTTTACGATACCATTCTTTAATAATAATTTTTTTTTTCAATTTTACAAAGTACGATGAAAATAAAGATGTTTTAGAGTACCAAGTTTTGAAAGCGGTATTGGATTTTTATTATTGTCAACAATACGACGGGTTAGAAAATTTAAATTTAAAACAATTATTGTGCGCGTTACGTTATTGCGATAAATTTCTTTTGTGCGACGCGTTAAAAGATTACCTTTTTTGCAAAATACCTTTTATCACGACGCTCGAAGAGTTAGAAATTTTATCAAACAATTTGTTAGTTTTAAAAAAACCCGGTTATCTTCGTAGTTTAACAGAAATTTTACAAGTGATGAAAGTGTTTTAATTTTTTTATTAAAATATGTATATAAAAATAAACTCGCGCGCTTTGAACAAATATATATACTAATAAAATTATTGATGTAACGATTAAATCCAATTTCTTTTCCTACAAAACTTATTATTAAAAGCTTACAAACTGATTTAACGATTAAATCCAATTTCGTTTCCTACAAAACTTATTATTAAAAGCTTACAAACGAAGCGGGGGGAAAAAGAGGGGTAAAAACGGTCGACCAAAGGATTTGAGCTGTAAGGGCTTTTCCACCCCCTTTTTATACCTTTAACCTTCACTTTTTGCAGGGTGGGTGAAAATGGTCGACCAAAATCGTAAAGCTTTCAAATACTTTTTCATTTATATATATATATATATATATATATATATATATATATATATATATAATGTACACCATACTCGAGAAAAAGAAGATTAAATACGAACTTCATTCAGGACGAGATAGAACGTTACACATTTTAAAACAAACTAAACATTTTATAAAGTTAACACAACACGCAGTTTAATTATAATGATAAATTTAGCGAATAAGTAGATTAGTCCATTAAGAAAAGGGATAAAAAAGCTAAACCCTAAACAATATTTGAAGAAATTTAAAAACTTACAAATAGCTCATCTTCGAGCAAACAAAATAACGAAACTCGGACCAAATAGATCTTCGAGTGAAAAACTAAATTAAATTAAATAAAATAGCCAGAATTTCCAACGGTAGACCGGTTTAGTCCTATTTGGGACTCGTCAGCCAGATTTTCTTGGATGAAAGAAAATATTTTCTCAAATATTTTTATTTTAACCTTAAAATAATCTCAAGCAAATACTATAATTTCACACACAAATAAAACATATTCTACGGTTAAATATAACTGGTTATACAGCTACATACAAGTTTTATTAAGTTTAAACTAAGACTGCAAAAAGAGTGACTTGAGGATAAAATCTTCCAAGTGCAGATCAAAAAGTGTCCTGAATTCGGGTTTAAAATAAATACTAAGTAGCCCTAGATGAACGAAAAATATGTTGTGTTAAAGTAATTCACTTTTAGGATTATTTTTGGTCTAATTTAACTTTTATTGCAGTTTTAACAATAACGTTGTAAATCTGTTCATTTTCTATTATTGAGCCCGGTTGCCCTAATTCAATTCGAATTAGGATGCTTAGGGCAGAGCCAACCATTGCGGCTCAAACTCCAAAAATTATATATAGTGTCCCAATATCCTTGTGGTTAGTTGAGCATAATCATCGCGGTAAAATGTCTGAAAATAGGAGGTAAATTGTAAATTTATTGATCGGTGATTCCTTTTACTAGGGCTTTATAGTTTAATAAAAATTAAAATTGCAAATTTTAAGATATAGGTTATTAAAGCTTAATTTTGATTAATGTAAACTTTGAAGGTTTATAGTTTTTTTAACTTAAAGCTTTAATAGCTTAGTATAATCAGTGGGCCTAACAAAAGGAATAAAATTGAAAGCCAGTTTTGTTCTTTTTGTAGCTTAGGAGGTCTTTGGTTAAATATAACTAAGGCACTATAATTAACTCGTAGATAAAAATATAAGTTAATTATGGAAGATAGCAATATTAAGAAAATTAGAAGGTATCTAGCACTTGTAAGTAGCAGTGCTAGAACTAGGATCTTTGGGAAAAATCCAATTATAGGAAGTATTCCCCCCAAACTTAATATCAATAGGTATAGGGGTAGTTTGGACCCTTTAAATATAAATATAGTTTTGTTAAGTGAACTAATATTATGTTTACTTAAAATATTTGATAAAATAGCTAAGGTAATTGTGTAGACTAAAAAATAAATTATAAAGATTTTTAAGTTAAAGGGAATATAACCTGCAAAGCAATCTTTATGGAAGACCCCTTCAATTTTTCAAATTTCCCTGTACAGTGGCGCCAAACATTTTTAAAGGCAAAGGCATGAGCGGCCAGAGCTGCAAACGTTGGTGTTCCACACCAAATACCTGAGGTTATATTCCCTTTAAGTTTTAGTGCTACTAGAAGCCAAGCTAAATGGGAGATAGTTTGGTTGAACCCTCTTAAGACCCCAAAAATTAATGATAACACAATATAAATATACATATGCAAATGCTTCGTTCTGCAGTCTGACACTAGATAGAAAAAACTCCCGTTATTGTAAAATTATGTCTAAGCCTGTACGTTTCTAAAAGCACCAGTTTTAATTAAATCATATCTCCGTCGAAAATAAAGAAATCCAAAGAGTATGATCGGATCAAGTGTTGAAAGCGTTATGTGGCATAATGTGGCATTTAAAAACAAAGTCTTTTAACAGCTTAACTGTTGCTCTAGCTTCTGAAATTATTTTATTCGTCATTTTAGTAAAAAAAAACTTTCCTCTCTTTACTGTAGTAAAATTGCACTTGTGTCGCTAAGGTAACAACTATTTGCGGATACAGAAATTCAACCGAAACAATTCTGAATTTGCTGCGAATGGTTCCATAATTTGTTTGAAAATATAAATTAAACAAAACCATGTGTCTAATCAAAATATATCTTCGTGGTAAATAAAGACAATGTTAGATGCGCAATAAAAATCTACTCAAAGGTATATGGCGTTATCTTATCTACGTCAAATATCTATCTAAGCATGGATTAATTGATTTCTCTGGCAGGCGCAAAAACATTTCTAAATGACCCTCTAAGGGAAAACATAGGTGTAATAACGTCTGCGTGTGCGCGAAAAAGGGACACATCAGTTATTAAAATTCTATTCCGTGCGCCGTTTTTCGCGCTTGAGCAGATTCAGTTTTGCATTTTCTTGCCGCTAGACCGCCAAATGTCACCGAAGAGTTACCGAGTTCCTTAGAAATATCGAAATATTACGTTAAATATTTTTTGCTGATCGGTAAATATCGAATTTAATTTATGACAACATTAAAAGGTTAATTTCATACATTTATCCTATTGATAACGTATATTTGCGTACGTAATTGCCTGGTCGCAAACGGAAGTGGCAGGAATTTGTAGTACTCAAATCAAGAAATGTTTCGACGATACCAATTAAGTTGCTGTAGAGCGAGATAACTCGCATTGTTAATGGTGGAGAACCCGAAACGTCAGCAAAGAAGACAACGACAGATTTTGCAAGTATCTGTCATTCCTCTCTTACTAAAATGGTGAAATCAAATTTCCAAAATCTTATCACAAATTGACGTAAATATGTAAAGTTTGATTCAAAGCAATTTGATAAAACATTTGATCAAAATCAAGAAATAGAGCCAGAAATGTAAACAGTAAACTGGTTTCGCCCGTTTTGGGCACATTACGATAAAGCAACCTACTGCGATTAGTTAGAGAAAGAGAGGAAAAATTCCGCGCACGAGAACGGAGAATAGCCTAAAGGGATTAATTTCGGTTATTAAGAATTGCAGTAGGTTGCTTTATCGTATTTTCCGTGTGCGCAATCTTTTCATTTTATTTTTAGTCCCCGCAGCTAGAATGGGTTTGGCAAAAGGGCTTCTCGCGAGCTAACGACATTGCCATGGAAATGGTGACGAAAATATAGATTTTTGAGCTTTCGGCCCAGCAACACTTTTAATCAGCATTCTCTAAAGAACATAATATCAAAATTTCAGAAAATTGGGCGAAAGACCATTTTCCGTAGACGGTGTGTGTGGGGTGTCCTTTAAAAAATAGCAGTTGCTACGTGTTTAGAAGTGTTGAAACTCTGTAATAAATATTATTAAAAATGGTACTATAAGGCGATATAAGTATCGATAACAAGTGTCTTAATTGGAAATGTACTCCAAACAGATTTTACCTTATTAGTTTGTTAAGTCCATCCATTTATCATATGTCATTCTCGTTAAAAATTGAATTATAAATTGTCAAAATGAACTGATCTCAGTTTTTTGGTGAAGTTTTAAGAAATAATTTAAAGGCCTAGGTTTGCTTCTGCCTGTCCCCCTCAAATTAACTTGCCTGAAAAGCAAATACCCTTGTGGTAGGCCAACCGCTGAACATGTTGGCCCACCACCAGGGTATTTGCTTTTCAGGCAAGTTATTTTAAAGGGGACAGGCAGAAAAAAACCTCGGCCTTTAAGGGTAAATCAAAACATTTTATTTTATTTTTTTAAAATAGAGCTAATACCAAGGCACCACCTTCGACCACATAAGCAATATTGCTTGTGCGTGATCAAGTAACAGGTGGCCTGGTTACAATGCGTAGGAGGGTGGTGGCAAACCCTGCAAGCCACGCGAGCCAACAGCTCCCTACACTAACTATTACCGTTAACCTTAGCAAGTTTTTATGGGAAGGGGAAACCGAAGATCTCGGTGGAAAACCCCTTTAACCAGTGGGGAGAGAACTTACAAACTCTACGCAGAAGGAGTGGTTCCGTATTTTCACCGTATTTTCCGTATTTGCTCTGAATAAATTCGAAAATACAAAGGTCCGACAAGAGAGGGGAAGCCGATACAATTTCAGGGGCCCGTTCAGCCTAGGGGCCCGGGTATGACTATTTCCAGTAGTAACGGATCTCTTGAAGCCTGGGCCCGCTCTCGGCGGCCATGATAATACATATTTATCTACCAAAAACCAAACGGCATAAAAATAGTATAGGTCAATCTGATCCGCATCGAAATCCCATCTCTGTATTTCTATACTGCACTGATGAAATATAACTGAAATTTTGCTCAAATATATTATTTTCTTTAATTTTATGGGAATATAGTTTCAAGTATAGAGTACACGATCGATTGAGTAGTTGCGTTTCAATAATCGCACTGCCATCTATTAATTCAAAAAATAACCTCAAGATTGTTACTTATCACAACAAAGGGAAATATATTGGAAGAGCACGTTTTTATTATCTGCCTTTTCAAAGGTTAAATTTAATCAG
Organism: Leiobunum rupestre; assembly: GCF_980474605.1. NCBI lineage: Eukaryota > Metazoa > Arthropoda > Arachnida > Opiliones > Sclerosomatidae > Leiobunum > Leiobunum rupestre. Next base: position 25,139,607 of record NC_143393.1, on the reverse strand, counting down.
AATTTTAAAGATAAAGTGGACCAATGGAAAACAATGGGTACGTAACTGCACGTAACTTTAATCTTTACCTTCGGCAGCAGAAGATAACAATGATGATATAATTTCGGAGCACTTGGTTATTATAGGTGAGTAGAACGAACGAAACTTCACCTAAAAATACCATCAACGATGAAACTACAGCTGGTCTGCGATTTGTTACTTTTGATCTGTAAGTTGTGAATAGGTTTTTATTTGAAATAGTTCCAAGCTAATAGCTATAAATGTGGTTTCTGGTCATTCGACCAAAGTTCACTGACTTTTCTTCCCTTTCACTATAGTTATAGGAGGCATTCTGTCCCAAGATCTACACTGCGTAATGAAATTAAACCAATGTTTTTTATCTTTGCTATCACAAGAAGACATAAGTGAAATCACGCAAGCCGGAAAATCCGGAGTAGGACCCGAGCTGATCAAAAGGCTTGGCAAAGACAAAATTTGCAGGTAGTTTTTTTAATGTAATTTTAGTTGGGTTCAGCTAACAACAACATGATTTTAATTGTGGCGAGTAGCCTGTCCAAAACTATGGAGCACTGCGTGTCTAACACAGCCACGGGCGAATGCGCCGATGATGGCGGGCTGAAAATACTTATAGACAATTTACCCACGGTTAAAATGTCTACCTCTACACTCGGTTGTGACCAATCTGGCGGAGAGGATACCGTGAACTGCGCTGATCAACTGAAAAAATGCAGGGACCAAGGGATGGCGGCCAGTGAAGTGACGCAAAATGAAATCGATTCGGCGTTACAATCCGTCGCCAATCGAAAGGAGCAAATTCACAAAATCGGCAAAGAAAGGGGCTGCAAGTAAGTTATGTCCGTCACTTCATTTCCCATTTTTTCTCTGGGATGAATCAAATTTACATTTCTATTGATAACTAGGTTCGTCGAAACTTTCAACGCGTGTCACGACAGAATCAAGGCTCAATGCAGCGCCGCTGATCCAAATTTCAAGTCAGTTTTGCAACTAACATTAATGGCACGCGATCAACTCAAGTGCATCAGCCGAAATGGAAAAGAAATTTGCCGGCAACAAATAAATCAATGTTTATCAGACGCCGTGTCCGACAGTGACCTGTCGCAGGATGAAATCGCGAAGCTCCACCGAGGTGACTTAACCGCTATAATGCAGAAGATTGGAGAATTTGATATTTGCAAGTACATATCTCTATAGACTTTGTTTCGCACCTCACACTTTAACCGCCATTCTCGCTCACTTAGCCCAAAATGTTTTTTCATGTCACAGGTTATAACTTGAACAAGTTGATGTCCCGAAACCAAGTCTATACAGGGTGTTGCAAAGGTTATGCAAATATTTTAAGGAGTTGTAGGGGGTGAGTTAAAAAGTATGCCTGTTTTTCCTCCATTTTTATACGATGAGTTAAAAGAGCACCATAGAGCTTAAAAGTGTGACCTACTAGCCCCTGCAAGTAGGCTGCAAAAAGCGCAAAACCAAAGTTTACTTTTTTACGCTGGTTATCTCGATTTGTTTACAAAGTCCTTTTTTACCTATCACACGAACCCAAACCTTAATGTTCGCGTTTCCTCGCTGCTTGGTTTTGTACTTGTTGCAGCCTACTTCCAGGGGCTAATAGGCTTTACTTGGTAGCTCTCTGGTGCTCTTTATCTCATCGTGGGAAAATGGGTGGGAAAGGCATACTTTAGTAACTCACCCCCTACAACTCCCTAAAAATTTGACATAAACTTAGGAAATACCCTGTATACATATGGCATTTATTTTCTCTCAAATCCCCTAATTTTATTCCCAAAGTAAAATTACTAATCATTGACTGCGTAGAAACATATTCAAGTTTAAAAACATTTTTCACAATTTAAAAAAAAATCCATATTTCTAACACTACGTAATACAACAAAAGTATTTTTGAAATAAAATTGTAGAGCATGATAAAGCCAGATAACAAATCCAATTCTCGTGGTTACTACATTTTCCTCCAAATTGCGCAGATTCTTCAAAAAATTCAACTCGTGCCACGGCAAAATGGATAGCCAATGCGACAGTCAAAATGGTCCTGAAGTGAAAGTCATGGTGGAATCTTTTAAAATGAGTGAAACGGCTCTTCAATGTGACCAGCCGGGAGCCGCGAAATGCATTCAAAAAATGACCAAATGCGGGGTACAAGCGATCATTGACAGTGGGGCTAGTGAAGAAGACTTAACGAAAATTGACCCAACCACCGTGGTAAAAATCTGGTGAAAATAATGGTTTTGTTGATTTAAAGGCTTCTAATTTCAGGATCAAAACGATCCTCTGGCTTTAATCGCCTCACTCGGAAAAAAGAAGGGTTGCGAGTAAGTTAAATTTCGGTCAATTCACTAATTTCCTTTCAACGATTAAATGATTTGCCAACGTGCAGGTACATTAAAAGTCTTCGACGGTGCGGCGAGGCAGCCACTAAAGATGAATGCAGTGGAGCTCCTTTCCTACAGACAACTCTTGCGCAGCTGAAAGAAATTTTCGACCAACAGAAATGCGCTGGCGCCTCCATCGTTGCCTCATTGGCCCTCATCCTCGCCTCAATTTTCCTCGTCTTCTTCCGCAAATGCACCTTGTAAAAATACAGCCCATTTGGAGAAAGTGTTCTAAAGTTGGAAAATTCCGAAAATAGTCAAATTCCTTATTTTTTATTGCTTACAACCACTTTTGATTAAATTAGGACAACTGAAAATGTTATTTTATATTTATCTTTTCCGAAGTTGAGAACATAAAAGAGTGGGGGTTTTAATGATATCTTATAATCTTAGAAGAAAATAATTAATTGTATTTGCTTTGGTTTTATTAATGAGTTAAAATATCATTAATTTTTATTTTACAAAAGTGATCTCAAAATTCATTATTTATAACACGAAGCAATAATAAATATTAGACAACCAGTGGCGTCGGAAGTATTTGGAAGAGGGGGGCTCAAATAATACTTAATTGGGAAGAGGCTAATTCGAACCATGGCCTGGATCTATTAAACGATATTTTGAGTTCACTATAATGACTAGCTATGCCGTTCAATCTCGTGATAGTTTCGAATGGGTAGGTAATAAGCACGGAAATAGTTTTTTTCCTGCTTCGTGGGTGCGTGCTTCCAGCAGCCTACTTCCAGGGGGTAGTAGGTCAAACTTTGAAGCCCTCTAGCGCTCTTTAAACTCGTCGCAGAGAAACGTGACAAAAACCTGCATACTTCTTAGCTCATCCCCTACAACCACCAGAAAATTCTGTACTGACTATCGAATCACCCTGTATATAAGTTGACTTCGTTAGTTATAGTAGTAGTATAGTTTCAGATGGTTATTCATACCAGCGAAAACATGTTTTAAATTCGAAAATAACTAGCTAATGTTTAATGTTTATAATAGTTATTTTTATCTCCTTATATAATAATGCATAAATATTTTCACACAAAGTAAGCGTTATTTACATTTTGAAAGCATTTCAAATTTGTATGGGCCTTGGCTGTATCACTCGGCGATTTCCAAAGACAAGGAGGAATTCGCCGAGAGTTATTAGTCTTTAGTCACATAATAATTTACAATGGTGAAACAGACCATTATTAAAAAAATGCATTAGGTAAATAGGTTGTGTCATACTTATGTTTATTATGTTACTTATGGTTAAAGTAAATATATTAAAAATTGGTGGGCAAGAGGGGGCCCCAAATTGTAGTGCCTACGTGGGAAAAAATCCTGGCGGCGCCACTGCAGTAGAATCTTAAAGCTTGGCAGGAGAACCTAAAACACAATGAAGAATTCTTAGATAGAATTTTAAATTCTCATAACATATATTTTAAATTACCAGAATGAAAATGATGGCCACATACTCGCCTATAATCAATTTGTACATCATTTGGAACACAAACACCAAGTTTCTTAAATTTCAAACAACTAAGCCCCCTAAATCTCCTCAGGTTTGATAGATTTAAGGTTTCCTTTCCCTGATTATAAATAATTCTTGGAACTCTAAAGTCAGAATTTTTGGTTTTACAGCCAGTAATGCTACAAAAGTAAACCATTTTTATCCAAATTTATGCCTTTTACTGACTAAAGTTCTCCTACAAGATGGCGGCTGTGATAGGAAAATTCAAAATACACATTCCCGCGGTTTTTTTCGTGACGTGAAAAAAGTTAAGTGCTGATTCCCTATTACCGCCTCGGCAAAATAGGCAAAAACGTGTGCTTTTTTCAGTTTAATAAAAAAATAAATTTAAAAACAGCGTAAAGAATATGTCGGTAGACTTGGTAACGTTAAGCCATTGAACTTAATACAATATAGACATCTAGCGGAAATAGTCTGAACTTAAGAAAATATTTTCGTCTGCTAGTTGTAGGAAAAGCGTACAATCGGAGGGGACGGTAGTCCCCACCGCAAGGTCCGGGAAAGTGACTAGCTTTTCGAGACCGAGCTAGTATTATCCCGAAGCAACTAAGGGCCGATTTCAGCCCCTTGTATCTCCTCAACCATTCAGGGTAGCTAGACAAGAAATATACCATTGGAAAGTTCAGGCGCATACGACAAAAATACAATAAAACTATAAATCTAGGGCTGTTATGCTAATAATGCGACGTAGTTCAAAGATAGCCAAAATGTCAAAAAACTTTCATCTACTTCTTCTTTCTTCTTCTTGCAGACGGCTCTAGAGCAAAAGTTACTCATCCGATTTGCCTACAAATTGGTGACCACCTTCCACTTGCTTTCCCATTGTGGCGTTCAAAAGGATACGTCTCAGTGTCTAACCGTCGTCGAGTTGATGAGGAAAAACCTTAGCCTCAGCACAATATTTTATCAAATTTTTGAATTGCGTCCAAACAGAACCTGTTTGAACTTCGTTAAAATCTAGGGAAAGAGCTAAGAGAGGCTCGCAAGAAGGAATTGCATTTGGTAAAATTCAACCTAGTCACAAGATCCAAAACTGGCGAAGGCTCTTAACATGTAAAGAAAGCAAAAACCATCTAATCAAATTTCTCGCAGCTAGCTGGAAAGATAAAATAAAAAGAAATAAATTCAGTCGTCAAATAAACACTAATATATTTTTAATGAGAGGCCCAAAATCTAAATTGAGAATTGTAGATATTTCAAAATTGGTTAGCGCAATCGGAGCTCAAACGAGTAGCGCATTAATGGGACTACACGCGTTTACCGGCTATGATACGGTTAGCGCTATAGCCGGTCAGGGAAAACTATAAAAGCTTTAAAGATTATTACTAAAAATGAGAAATATCGAAAGGCAGTCGATGACCTCGGTTCCAATTGGATGCTGTCCGAATATACTTATAATGAAATTCAAAAATTAACATGCCAAATGTACTGCAAAAACACAAAGGTGAGAGATGTGAATACACTCAGATACCAAATCTTTCGCGTCAAGAAGGGCAACTTTGAATCCGGACATCTTCCCCCATGCGCTGATACTCTAAAGCAGCACACATTGAGAGTGAACTACCAAGCTGCACTTTGGAAAAGAAGTCTCGAAGCGTTTCCGGTTATTCCCGACCCCGCAGATGGTCACGGATGGAGAATGGAAGGGCAAGAATTAGATATCCTCTGGCTGACTGGCCCACCAGCTCCAGATATAGCATAAACTTCTGGCTTGCAAATGCGCACGTACTTGACGTCCAAATGAGTGCACATGCATACTTAATAATTTAAAATGTACGGCAGCTTGCAAAAATGATAATTGCACCTAGGAGCAACAAACACAAGGAGAACGCAGCTAGCCTGTAAACACGCTAACGAAGGGTTGTGTACGAATTTCATTGGACGAGCGTCACGAGCCTTTACGCTGAACGTTTTACGGGCGGGGGGAAGACAATTTCCGAATTTACCCCTTCCGACGGCAGCAGGCGCTAAAGCGTCTAGCCAATGAAAAATGAACACAAGAAAATCCACGACTTTTGACGGGTTGCGTTCTCCTTGTGTAGGGTGTTCTGTTTGTTGCTCCTAGATTGCACAAATATTGTTAGGGATGACGAAGACTACCTACAAAACTCATGTGACTCCGATTCTTCTGATTGTGATAATGTATAATCAGTTTGAATTTGGCGCGCTTCAATGTATGACGCGCTCAATAGAGGCGCCACTTGCCGAAGTAAGGCAGACGTTTTTTGGACATTAACTAGAACGTGTCATGTTTACAATGCCTCGTAATTTATAATATTAAAATAAATAAATAACAGTTAGATAATAACACATGGTGGCAACGGAATTACTCATAAACATTTTAGAAGCAATTTACAAGGGTTTGAACCAGGATTCTTCTTTAAAATGAAGTCCGGACTTGTAAACAAAGCCGCTTCAAGATCAAACGACTACATTCCAGAAAACAACGCTAAAAGCGAGGTTCCGCGAACGCGGGCTACGACAAGTTACGGAGAATTGAGACAACGTCCAGCTAAAGAATATACTAGTTATCATGGCTGAAAGTAATTTTCCACCTCCTGGGCAATTTGATTTTGGTAAAGCGGGGGATTGGCCTCGTTGGAAGCGACGGTTTGAAAGATACAGATCAGTCGCTGAAATAGACGAAGATAAGCAAATTGACGCATTAATCTACGCTATGGGAGACCAAGCTGAGGATATTTTTCGTTCTTTTACACTGAATGCGGAACAATTAACCGATTATGACGCGGTGCTACAGGCGTTTGAGGACCACTTCATAGTACGGCGTAGCGTTATTTATGAACGAGCAATGTTTAATCAGCGCACCCAAAGAGAAGGCGAATCAATGGAGGAATTTATAACTTCCTTACACGCACTAGCGGAGCACTGCGACTTGGGACAGTTAAAAATTGACTTCATCAGAGATAGACTAGTGGTTGGCATTCGCGATGGAAAATTATCCGAGCGCATGCAACTTCAAAGCGATTTGACCCTGGAACGTGCGGTGACTATGGCTAAACAATCTGACCAAGTTAAACGACAAAATCCGCAACTACGGGAGGTCGCGACTCCCACAAAGGTAGAAATCGACCATATTCAGACACGAAAGCAAAAGAAAAATGACTTCTGGAAACAAAAATGTACAGGTAGAGGACAACTTCCAAAATATGGAAACAACGACACCAAGGCGAAATGTAGGCGATGCGGTGGCACAGTTCACGCGTTTAACGATTGTCCGGCAGCGAAATGTAAATGTCACCATTGTAAGAAAATGGGACATTACGCTAAATATTGCGAAAATCAGAGCTCCAAGGTTCGAGAAGTTTACAAAACGGGCGATGCGTACATCGGGACTATACGCACAAACGTTGCACTTATATTCACTGGGCGTTGGTCAGCGGCAGTCGGTATTCGCAAAGCTACACTTAACTTCAAGGTTGACACCGGAGCCGATGTATCGTGCATTTCCGAAGATACATACAAACAATATTTGTCTGAAATACGTTTACGAGAACCAGAACGAAAGTTGGTCAACGCGAACAATAGTGAAATGAACGCGATTGGTTATTTTTGGGAGAAAATCTACTATCGAGGGAAATCTAAAATGACGGAGGTTTACGTAATTCAAGGTCTTGGGCATTCGCTACTCGACGGTAACATCAGTGAGGCATTAGGAATTATGAAACGTACAGATGTTGAAGCGGTGGAGGAAACGGAGAAGAACATGTCTTTCGATCCGAAAGAAGCGTACCCAAAATTATTTGAAGGCTTGGGACGTGTAAAAATTCCATATAAAATTCGACTAAAATCTGACGCGATTCCATTTGCCCTAAACGCTCCACGACGAATTCCCATACCGATGCTTAAAGAAATTAAAGCTAACTTGGACAATATGGTCTTAATGGGCGTAATCGAACCCGTTGAAGAACCAACGGAATGGTGTGCGGGCCTTGTACCGGCCCCAAAACCTAACGGCACGATTAGGATGTGTGTTGATTACGTAATTTTAAATGGTTATGTACTAAGAGAGTTTCATCCAATGCCAGTAGAAGGAAAGTAAGGGTGTGGCGTCAGTCCCAGGATCGAGGATCGAGGATCCAGGATTTAAGGGGTGAAATGGGGGTAAAATCATCGAAAAGTCAATGTATTTATGGTATTTCTCGCGACGATTTGTTTTCCCGTATATCAACATATTATGTCCAGGCCAACTTGTTCATTTATCTACACTTATCTCGAAAGACACTTGAACGTATATCTTATCAAGTTTTATCGTACGGAATAAGTTGAAATGATGTAAAAATTTATAACCTAGGCGACGCGTCCGCAGATTACCCCGGGGGACGCGGTTAATTTGAATTTAAGATTGTTTTGACGTCATGGAATATTCGTTGTTAAAGTAGAATGGAAATATTTTTAAACTTCATTTTAATATCATTGTAGTACTTAAATATGCTTGACACTTGAACCAATCTCACGAGTATTTCTTAAAACGAATATCTCAATCGCGTTTTATCGTACGAAATAAGTGGAAATTATGTAAGTTGTATGATTAATAACCTAGACAGGAAGATAGCGCGCGCGTGCGCGGATTACCTGGGAGGCGCGGATTGCCCGGGCGCGCGGTTAATTTGAATTTAAAACATGGATTGCCTCTCCGAAATAATTCATGTACCCAAAATTGGACCGCAAGTTTTTTTCTTTTAGGGGAATCTCTATGGGAGTTTAACATTACAATAAAGCTAATAGGTCCCGTTTGGGGTACTTTTGGTCCGAAATGGGGTACATAGGGCCGAAAATGGTGACTTTGGTCGTTTTAAGGGTACTTTTGGTCTATTTTGGTCCATTTTTGGGTACATCAGAAAAGCAGTTGGAAAAACGAAGAGCCTTATTTTTTTTTCCACCCATCTCCAAACTCCAAAAATTTATTGCTTTAATTTATTTATCGCTTCCGTAGGTATAAAATAAGATAAAAACCACTTACCTATATTTTAATTACGGTAAATTAAAAATACTTAATAAGTGTACTAAGTTACGTTTAAAAGAACCTTTTGTAACAATTCCAATATGTAAATATAGGTATAAGGATTGAAAAAATACTTAAAGTGGTTTTACTGATAAACTCTAAAAGAATTTAACTTTAAAGGGTATCTTAGATTATTGTTTTTAATTTTATTCAAGTTGAAAACGTATTAAGAGGATTTTATTTACGAACTTAATTCATATTTTCTTCAAACTTTCAATTCGCTTTTATTACTATTTAAATACGGTAAAATATAATTCTTATACACAAATATAGTCAGAAAGATACTATAAAACACTAAAATTAAAATTAAATTAAATTTGTGTGGATAAGATTTGTAAATATCATTTTGAAACTAATAACTTTCACGCTTTATTTAAGTCAAGCCAATAAAAACAATTACCTATATTTTAAATACGGTAAAATATAAATACATTTCCGATATGTAAATAGGTAGAATAACACTATGAAAAGTTCCTTTTTCTTCTTTTAATACGACAACACACAACTCTGATACGCAAATATATAAAGAAAATATAAAAAAAAATTACTCTACGTTCGATACGTTAAAATACATTTCCGATACACACAAATATAGATAAAGAAATACTATAAAATGTAAAAAGGTAGAAAAATACTACACATTAACCATTATGAATTTAAGCTTACAATATCCTTCACGTATAGAGCATAACATATATGTTCAGAGTTAACTTGTTTCCTCGTTATCTTTATCGCATGTGTTTTAAATAGCGTATGGAATAAGTTAAGAATGTACTGAAATGGTGTATGTTTAAACCTCGTAGAATAAAGAGTAAAACATATGTTCAGAGTCGGCTTGATTACTCAAGCGAATAACACAGAGACGTTTCCGGTGTAGTCACGTAGGAAGAAAAATACTACAACACTCTCTATACTCTACATTCAACACGTTAAAATATACTTCCGAAATGCCAATATAGGTAGTAAAATACTACAAAATCTCTATACTTTACCTTCAATACGTTAAATTACATTCCAATATGTAAATATAGGAGGAAAAATACTACAAAAGCATCTTTTCTTGGCGTTCAATATGTTAAAATAGATTTCTGAAATGCAAATGTAGGTAGTAAATACTACAAAATCTCTATACTCTACCTTCAATACGTTAAATTACATTCCAATATGTAAATATAGGAGGAAAAATACTACAAAAGCCTCTTTTCTTGGCGTTCAATATGTTAAAATAGATTTCTGAAATGCAAATATAGGTAGTAAATACTACAAAAGCCTCTTTTCTTGGCGTTCAATATGTTAAAATAGATTTCTGAAATGCAAATATAGGTAGTAATTACTACAAAAGCCTCTTACTCTACGTTCAATACGTTAAATTAATGATATGCCTCCGATCGAATCGTTCATTTTTTCCTATTTAAATATACGCATTTAAATTAGAATTGCTTCTAGTGTTCGGCAGTCGATTAATTATTATCCACAAATTTTCCGATTTATTTAAAAAACGTTGGTAAAAAGAATATCATTTTAACTTATTTAATTGTGTTTTTTACCCAACCAAGCATTTATTTGAATAAAAGTGGTATTTATTTAAATAACCAATAGTTAAATAAAAATTGTTAAATGTTTAAATAATCGAAAGTGAACAAGCCTATTTTTTAAATAAAACAAACAGACTTTAGAGTTGATAAGATTTGTAAATATCATTTGAAACTAATAATTTTCACGCTTTATTTAAGTCAAGCAATTACATTTTTAAAAATGAAAGAAGTTAAACAATATAAAAATTTGTAAATATTGTAAATATTTTTAGGTAATAAAGAAATTAAGAAATGTTTTAATTAAAATATCTTTCATTTTCTACTACATTTCATCATCATCATCAGCTAAGCTAATACCAAAGGCACCACCTTAGGCCTAAGTCATCATGCGACTTTTGAAGCCATTAGTTCAGGTGGCCGGGTTACAATGCGTAGGAGGGTGGTGGCAAGCCCTGCATGCCACGCGTTCGAGCCAACAGCTCCCTACACTAACTATTACCGTTAACCTCAACAAGTTTTTATGGAAGGGAGAGATAAGGGAGTGCGTATGCCGATAAGGGGCACCTGCGGGCGGGGGAAACGGGCCCCTATAGGGGCCCCCTTTTGCGGCAATATTCGGCGGGGTCAAAAGGTTAGCTGATTTACGGGGTCAATAGGTTATCTGCCCCTATGGACACGATGCAAACAGCCGTTAAATAGGTGTGAAACGGACCCCCTATAGGGGCCCCATTTTGCGTACATTTTCGGCGGGGTCAAAAGGTTAGGTCAATAGGTTAGATGATTTACGATAGGTTATCTGCCCCTATTCCGCAGGTGGTGTGGACTGACACGATGTTATGCAAACAGCCGGCCAGTCATAGTTAATAGCTGGAGGCACCCCATTTTAGGTCAAAAGGTTAGCTGATTTACGATGTTAGGTCAATAGGTTATCTGCCCCTATGGACACGATGCAAACAGCCGTTAAATAGGTGTGAAACGGACCCCCTATAGGGGCCCCATTTTGCGTACATTTTCGGCAGGTCAATAGGTTAGGTCAATAGGTTAGATGATTTACGATAGGTTATCTGCCCCTATTCCGCAGGTGGTGTGGACTGACACGATGTTATGCAAACAGCGGGCCAGTCATAGTTAATAGCTGGAGGCACCCCATTTTAGGTCAAAAGGTTAGCTGATTTACGATGTTATAACCCATAAAACCCAAGGTGTTAACCCATTTTAGGTCAATAGGTTATCTATGGCGGTGACACGATGTTATGCAAACAGCCTACCCGTCATAGTGAATGTCGAGTTGGTTGGTTTTCGCCGACAAACACTTTCGGGCCCCCTAAGGGTAGCGTAAAATAGCGGGCGGTCATCGGTAAAAGTGTTTTGGGAAAAAAAGAGCAGAGTGTATACAAATTATAAGGTTTTATTTAGATATTCAAAGTTACAGTACATTAAGCGGATGAAAACGTTTAAAGATAAAACAATTTATTTTTAATATATTTATGGTTGGTAGATACCATATTAAACAAATTGTAAAAGTTAAATACACAAAACATATTTTGGTTGGCCACTGTTTCTTTAAAATCTTCAATAATTTTAAATGCTGTTACGTAATTGGACGCGTAGCGGACAACGGTATCATACCTTTCATGTTCATCCGATAGAAATAAATTGTTGGGTGCACATGGTTCTTTATACAATATTTCGTAAATTTTACGATAATTATCGGTTATAACGTAACCCATTAATTCAAAGAGTTTTTGGTTCACTTTAAGGAGTTGAATGTGCGAATTAATGAAATATTTGAGTCTGTCCAATTCTCGAGTTTCCGGCGCTTTGATTACGACCGACGCTTCGGATATCGTACTCTGCAAGGTTAATTCTTTTTGGTCAGACATGGCGGCGGTCACTAGCGCATCAGATAGCGGGAACGGTGATCGAAAGGGCAACCTTTGTGGATCATTTATTTGTTCCCAGTGCCCGTATAAATCGTCCCAGGCGCGCGAAGACATCTCAAAGACCTGGTGTGTGATTTTATTGCATAGAGCTACAGATATATCGAGCTCAGACGTAAAACCCGTAGTAACGAAAAGCTCGGATGAAAGTGAATACCGAGGGTTAATGTTACGCTGAGTCGGATCAAATTTAGACATTTTAGTAGACCCAGGAACGTTATCTACACAGCTTCGTTTAGACATGATGCTCGAGAAACGGTTTGTAGTGTACTGCCGATGGATGACGGGGATGAATCCCTTATATAGCGATAATAATTTGATGACGTAATCAGGATGACGTAATGGGTTGACTCAATGACTCACGCGATTAGTCAAATTTTGCGGTGTTATGTGTATAGCGACGGCCATATTGGTAAACCAAAGAGATAGAAATTCTACAAGTCCCATTAAAAGTAAAATCAACGCGATTAGTAATGCGTTTTTAGGATTGTTCGCGATAAGGCGAGTAACGGGAAAGGCGGGATCGTCCCTATTCGGTAGGGCTGGTGGAATCATCTGACATGATGTTATGCAAACAGCCAGTAGCTATAAACCCGAGTAATGGGCCCCCTACGGCATCTGTCAAACACTTTTTTCCACGTGCGAGTGGTGTTATGAAATAAATCCAAATAGTTCAATGGGTCGAGCCTTTTGTGTATCAATTCATAACTATTTTCACCGACAAACACTTTCCCCGTGTAACATTATTTTCAATCACTTTTACGATGCGCAAAGCTATCCGTCTTACGGAATATCGGCCCTAAGGGGTAAAGGGTAGATAGAGGATGGCCCTTGCCCCCAGCGCGTAAAATAGACACAGCGGGTGTCCCCTCTCGCTAGCTAAAAGTGTCGTTTTTACATCAGGTGTGGATTCTTCGCGCTAAAATGGTTATAACAAACGATTGTTCCCACCAAAAATGTAAAATCCATCTCCGCTGTTCTCGGATGAGGACGTAGCCATTTAAGTTTTTATCAATTTTTATATTTTTAGCTTGGCGATGTATTCCAAAATTAAATGGTAACCACGTATGCGTTACAATTTCAAGATGCAAGATACTCGAGAATGGTAAAATAGTCTATATTTAAAGTTAAAATGCGAAAACTATATTTGTATAGTCGAAATTTATTTTAACGTATTAAAATAAAAATTCATCTTTCTGACAAGAGTCTTACCCATCATACATACACCATCTAATCTGGAATCTATGTTTAACAATTGGAGGAATTCGTGTTTACGATAGGCTCTTTTTTAACGTAACTTAGTACATTAATTGAGTATTTTGAAATATTTTAATATCGGAATTTTTTTTGATGTATTAAAAGTAGAGTTAAGATGCTTTTATAGTATTTTCTATGTATTAGCATATCTGAACTTGCGGTTCAATTTTGGGTACATGGACCACTTACACGCTAATGATATTCAAATGAAGTTTAAAAATATTTCCATTTGAACGAGTCCCTCTTTTTATATCAGCAAAGTACTGAACGATTCTATCTTATGGATTTAAATAGTTCTAACAATAGTACAACTACAACATTTGAGAAAGACACTTTTCCCATTGTGAAAGTGGAATACAAAATAAGAATCACTTCAATTTAAAACGCACTTTAAATTTAAGTATAGACTATTTTACCATTCTCGAGTAACTCTTTTTTTCTTTAAAAGCTGAAGAAATATTAGAAACGACATTAGTGATCAATTAATTGTTTCCGAGTATGACAGACGATTTTTGATATTAAAGAGTCATTTTTCAAAAGTAAGATTGTTTTCGGTTATTTTTTTTTAAAGCTAGCTTAGAAATCACATTATTTTTATATATAATTATTTAGTTGTAATGTTAATTCTTAATTACTGGTAGCCTTCACTAGAAACTATTATAAGAATTATATATGAATTTATAACCAAGCGTGTATTTACCACTAGTGAATGCAATATCAGTCGAAGAATTGAAGAAAGACGGAATCACGTCATTATTAAGAACTGCCCTCACAAAGTAAACTTGGGTAAAGTAGAAGCGGAAATTGATAAACAACGAGTCCGCGCAGAAGCCGTTGCTCGATCGGGACTACCATCGCATCTTTTTGGAAATTTGACAAGTGCTTGGGTGGAACAAATGAAAACCCCTAAACGAATAAACAAAGATATAGAACTTAGACCATGGCAGAAAAGTTTATTGGAACATTTAATTCTCTCAGACAGAAAAATAATATTTGTAATAGGAAAAGATGGAAATGAAGGAAAATCGTGGATGTTAAATTACTTGAAATCCCGTAAGCCCGACTTTGTACATTGTCAGCAAGTGACAGTTTCGGGGAGTGAAATGCTTTTTCAATTGAAAAAAGTTTGCTCTGGTGTGAACCACTTTTTCTTTAACACCTTGAGAAGTATAAAAATATGCGACGAACACTTGGCAGTATTTGAAAGTTTAAAAGATGGTGAAATTGTTAGTACGAAATATAATTGTGTGAGTATAAATATTAGTACTCCAAATGTAGTTTGTGTTTTTGGAAATTATATGCCTGAATCTTACGGTTTAAGTTCTGATAGAATTGTACGATTTTATATAAAAAATAATTATTTATGTAAAAATTAATTATGAAATATGTATAGTAGAAATGTTAATATAAAATTTGCATAATTGAGGACGTGTGAATATAAAAATAGTAAACTTAAGGTTGTTTGTGTTTAATTCCCGATTTTTTTGGTATATGTTCATATTATAGCCGTCCTCAGGTTATCTATATAAAAACAAATGGTTGTACAAAAAAATGAAAAGAAAGAATAATAAAATTGTTGATTTAAACCAGAAAAGGTATGTCGGTCAAATGTTTGAGTTTTCTTAAATTTATTTCATATACATTTCTACATGTTTTTATTTCACTGTAATAAAGTCTCTAACACTTATGAATAGATAATTGTATAATTGATTTACAAGTTATTAGAGTTAGAAATTTAGTCTTAGCAATTGTTTTTTCACGCTTTATTTAAGTCAAGCAATAACATTTTTAAAAATGAAAGCTGTTAAACGAAATAAAATAAGCATTTCTGAACTTTTTATATTAATTATGTTTTATTATTTATAACGATATGGATTTCAATACATTTGAAGAAGCGAGTAAACTCAGCTTATCAGACTTGGGCAAAGTGGTTTTTAATTGATGGTGTTATATAATAAAATATACTTCAGCTTTTGAATAAGATTTTTTTCTATCCAACCGATATCCTTTATATAAAAGCTGAAGTAATTAATCCATTCAATTCAACAAGCATTAAAAAACCCGGTTCAAGTCAGAATAGCTGTGCAAAGTACTAATAACGTAGAAAATGTTTTTGGGGGTTCCATTGACCTGATGAAAAATTTTCATAAGATAAAGTTACTGGACTGATGGAAGCTTCAGTGTTTTCAGAGCGAAGTCTTAATTGCATATTCTAAGTTTTTTTAAAAACAAGTTTATTTCTAAAAATGAAAAGTACATGTTTTATCGGGGGCAAACTTTTTCCGTGTGAATGGAGAAATGATAATTAAAGAGTTAGCTATTTACGATACGGAAACGGAGAAGCATAACGTCTGGACCTTTAAACCACCATATCCATATTCCAGTCTTACGGAAGACGATAAATGGCATTGTAGATGGTTGTATTGGAACATTTGTGATCTCCGTTGGGACGACGGACAGGAAGACTACAACAGCCTAGGAGCCATCGCGAATTATATAAAAGAACAAGGGTTAAAGTTTTTTTTTGGAAAGGTTTAGTAAAGGCCAAAGTTTTATCGGATTTCATAGGAGTTAACGTCAAGAACGTCGAGGATTTAGACTGTCCTACCATTCTTTGTATAAGTGCTCCTAAACATTGTCATTTTCACCGTGACCCTAATAATTTCGCCGTTGTGAAATCTCACAAAATCGCTGTGTGGTACCGAAAAATCGTGTGTAAGAAAATATAAGTCGTTTTAAGATTATTTTTGCTACTTTTTCATCACATTGGTTTTACGTTATGTCTGTTTTCTAAAATTACGTTTCTTAAATAGCGTAACGTATTAAAGTTGAATAAAGAGTTTTTCATTTTATTTTAATTTTAGTGTTTTTATAATATCTTTCTGACTACATGTGTATTGTTTAACTTCTTTCATTTTTAAAAATGAAATTGCTTGATTTAAATAAAGCGTGAAAATTATTAGTTTCGAAATGATATTTACAAATCTTATCCAATCTAAAGTCCATCGTTCGGGTATTAGTAAGTATTTCATACAAACTAACTTAATTCAGTATTTTTAGAAGTGAAGAGAAAACACATTGTGAAAAACCAAATGAAAAGAGACTTTAAACGGTTTTAAAAATCTTAATATATATATTTAAAAAATCCAACGTTTCGGCAGTGTAGCATATGAAAGTATTAAGTTTCAAAAAGTGCATTTAAATTGAAGTGAGGCCTATTTTGGGATTCCCCTTGTTCCTCCTTCTTTCATCTCAGCATGTTTCCCCTTTTATCATGGTTTCTCTCCAAAAAATAGCCAAAAATCTTAAATCAGTAGGTCTCGCTCCTATTTATCTTCCACCATCCCAAATTGTCAGCTTTATTATGTAATAACAAAGAACCAACAAGGCCATCATTTATAAAATCTCCCGTGCTTGTGGTGATAATTACATTGGGCAATGCCGTAGCCCATTTCTTCAAGGGCGTAAAGAGCCCCAAAAATATAAACAACCCGTACAATAATTCTCCCCTTAACGAACACCTTCGTGTTTTTGGGGCCATAATGCTAGGTGGGGCTCAATAGATATACTAGCTCGACCCAAAATTATATAAAACAAATTTTAATGTACGCGAATCCATCGAAATCTAAAAAAATAAATCTGCGCAATGTTTAAACCGTGACTATGGTCCCTTTAACTTATACACGTTTTCTCCACTTTTTAAATGTTTTATGGACCTCACCCTCTCACACAGACAACAAACCAATTCCTCCTCTCGCAGAATCCACCCATTCAGACCATAGTAGCCTCGAGCGCGAACGAAGATATCGAGCCCATATAACACTTCGACGGGGGTCGACTCGCCTTTGAGAAAAAAACGCTCGCGGCTAAAGAACAGTGGCATCCACTATATGTATGCATAAATATTTTTTCGTCCCAAAGTTTTACCATCGTACTGTCAGACTTGTAAAAATCCCATGAAGAAGGAGGAACAGTTCCTCCGAAACGTTCGATTTTTTAAATAAATATATTGTGAATTTTAAAAACGGTTAAAGTCTCTTTTCACTAAGTATTTTATATATTTGAATATCGGAATTACAATTCCGATATTCAAATATATAAAATACTTAGTGAAAAGAGACT
The DNA here is from genome assembly GCF_980474605.1 of Leiobunum rupestre. NCBI lineage: Eukaryota > Metazoa > Arthropoda > Arachnida > Opiliones > Sclerosomatidae > Leiobunum > Leiobunum rupestre. Next base: position 25,121,809 of record NC_143393.1, on the reverse strand, counting down.
TTAACCGTTTTTAAAATTCACAATATATTTATTTAAAAAATCGAACGTTTCGGAGGAACTGTTCCTCCTTCTTCATGGGATTTTTACAAGTCTGACAGTACGATGGTAAAACTTTGGGACGAAAAAATATTTATGCATACATATAGTGGATGCCACTGTTCTTTAGCCGCGAGCGTTTTTTTTCTCAAAGGCGAGTCGACCCCCGTCGAAGTGTTATATGGGCTCGATATCTTCGTTCGCGCTCGAGGCTACTATGGTCTGAATGGGTGGATTCTGCGAGAGGAGGAATTGGTTTGTTGTCTGTGTGAGAGGGTGAGGTCCATAAAACATTTAAAAAGTGGAGAAAACGTGTATAAGTTAAAGGGACCATAGTCACGGTTTAAACATTGCGCAGATTTATTTTTTTAGATTTCGATGGATTCGCGTACATTAAAATTTGTTTTATATAATTTTGGGTCGAGCTAGTATATCTATTGAGCCCCACCTAGCATTATGGCCCCAAAAACACGAAGGTGTTCGTTAAGGGGAGAATTATTGTACGGGTTGTTTATATTTTTGGGGCTCTTTACGCCCTTGAAGAAATGGGCTACGGCATTGCCCAATGTAATTATCACCACAAGCACGGGAGATTTTATAAATGATGGCCTTGTTGGTTCTTTGTTATTACATAATAAAGCTGACAATTTGGGATGGTGGAAGATAAATAGGAGCGAGACCTACTGATTTAAGATTTTTGGCTATTTTTTGGAGAGAAACCATGATAAAAGGGGAAACATGCTGAGATGAAAGAAGGAGGAACAAGGGGAATCCCAAAATAGGCCTCACTTCAATTTAAATGCACTTTTTGAAACTTAATACTTTCATATGCTACACTGCCGAAACGTTGGATTTTTTAAATATATATATTAAGATTTTTAAAACCGTTTAAAGTCTCTTTTCATTTGGTTTTTCACAATGTGTTTTCTCTTCACTTCTAAAAATACTGAATTAAGTTAGTTTGTATGAAATACTTACTAATACCCGAACGATGGACTTTAGATTGGATAAGATTTGTAAATATCATTTCGAAACTAATAATTTTCACGCTTTATTTAAATCAAGCAATTTCATTTTTAAAAATGAAAGAAGTTAAACAATACACATGTAGTCAGAAAGATATTATAAAAACACTAAAATTAAAATAAAATGAAAAACTCTTTATTCAACTTTAATACGTTACGCTATTTAAGAAACGTAATTTTAGAAAACAGACATAACGTAAAACCAATGTGATGAAAAAGTAGCAAAAATAATCTTAAAACGACTTATATTTTCTTACACACGATTTTTCGGTACCACACAGCGATTTTGTGAGATTTCACAACGGCGAAATTATTAGGGTCACGGTGAAAATGACAATGTTTAGGAGCACTTATACAAAGAATGGTAGGACAGTCTAAATCCTCGACGTTCTTGACGTTAACTCCTATGAAATCCGATAAAACTTTGGCCTTTACTAAACCTTTCCAAAAAAAAACTTTAACCCTTGTTCTTTTATATAATTCGCGATGGCTCCTAGGCTGTTGTAGTCTTCCTGTCCGTCGTCCCAACGGAGATCACAAATGTTCCAATACAACCATCTACAATGCCATTTATCGTCTTCCGTAAGACTGGAATATGGATATGGTGGTTTAAAGGTCCAGACGTTATGCTTCTCCGTTTCCGTATCGTAAATAGCTAACTCTTTAATTATCATTTCTCCATTCACACGGAAAAAGTTTGCCCCCCGATAAAACATGTACTTTTCATTTTTAGAAATAAACTTGTTTTTAAAAAAACTTAGAATATGCAATTAAGACTTCGCTCTGAAAACACTGAAGCTTCCATCAGTCCAGTAACTTTATCTTATGAAAATTTTTCATCAGGTCAATGGAACCCCCAAAAACATTTTCTACGTTATTAGTACTTTGCACAGCTATTCTGACTTGAACCGGGTTTTTTAATGCTTGTTGAATTGAATGGATTAATTACTTCAGCTTTTATATAAAGGATATCGGTTGGATAGAAAAAAATCTTATTCAAAAGCTGAAGTATATTTTATTATATAACACCATCAATTAAAAACCACTTTGCCCAAGTCTGATAAGCTGAGTTTACTCGCTTCTTCAAATGTATTGAAATCCATATCGTTATAAATAATAAAACATAATTAATATAAAAAGTTCAGAAATGCTTATTTTATTTCGTTTAACAGCTTTCATTTTTAAAAATGTTATTGCTTGACTTAAATAAAGCGTGAAAAAACAATTGCTAAGACTAAATTTCTAACTCTAATAACTTGTAAATCAATTATACAATTATCTATTCATAAGTGTTAGAGACTTTATTACAGTGAAATAAAAACATGTAGAAATGTATATGAAATAAATTTAAGAAAACTCAAACATTTGACCGACATACCTTTTCTGGTTTAAATCAACAATTTTATTATTCTTTCTTTTCATTTTTTTGTACAACCATTTGTTTTTATATAGATAACCTGAGGACGGCTATAATATGAACATATACCAAAAAAATCGGGAATTAAACACAAACAACCTTAAGTTTACTATTTTTATATTCACACGTCCTCAATTATGCAAATTTTATATTAACATTTCTACTATACATATTTCATAATTAATTTTTACATAAATAATTATTTTTTATATAAAATCGTACAATTCTATCAGAACTTAAACCGTAAGATTCAGGCATATAATTTCCAAAAACACAAACTACATTTGGAGTACTAATATTTATACTCACACAATTATATTTCGTACTAACAATTTCACCATCTTTTAAACTTTCAAATACTGCCAAGTGTTCGTCGCATATTTTTATACTTCTCAAGGTGTTAAAGAAAAAGTGGTTCACACCAGAGCAAACTTTTTTCAATTGAAAAAGCATTTCACTCCCCGAAACTGTCACTTGCTGACAATGTACAAAGTCGGGCTTACGGGATTTCAAGTAATTTAACATCCACGATTTTCCTTCATTTCCATCTTTTCCTATTACAAATATTATTTTTCTGTCTGAGAGAATTAAATGTTCCAATAAACTTTTCTGCCATGGTCTAAGTTCTATATCTTTGTTTATTCGTTTAGGGGTTTTCATTTGTTCCACCCAAGCACTTGTCAAATTTCCAAAAAGATGCGATGGTAGTCCCGATCGAGCAACGGCTTCTGCGCGGACTCGTTGTTTATCAATTTCCGCTTCTACTTTACCCAAGTTTACTTTGTGAGGGCAGTTCTTAATAATGACGTGATTCCGTCTTTCTTCAATTCTTCGACTGATATTGCATTCACTAGTGGTAAATACACGCTTGGTTATAAATTCATATATAATTCTTATAATAGTTTCTAGTGAAGGCTACCAGTAATTAAGAATTAACATTACAACTAAATAATTATATATAAAAATAATGTGATTTCTAAGCTAGCTTTAAAAAAAAATAACCGAAAACAATCTTACTTTTGAAAAATGACTCTTTAATATCAAAAATCGTCTGTCATACTCGGAAACAATTAATTGATCACTAATGTCGTTTCTAATATTTCTTCAGCTTTTAAAGAAAAAAAGAGTTACTCGAGAATGGTAAAATAGTCTATACTTAAATTTAAAGTGCGTTTTAAATTGAAGTGATTCTTATTTTGTATTCCACTTTCACAATGGGAAAAGTGTCTTTCTCAAATGTTGTAGTTGTACTATTGTTAGAACTATTTAAATCCATAAGATAGAATCGTTCAGTACTTTGCTGATATAAAAAGAGGGACTCGTTCAAATGGAAATATTTTTAAACTTCATTTGAATATCATTAGCGTGTAAGTGGTCCATGTACCCAAAATTGAACCGCAAGTTCAGATATGCTAATACATAGAAAATACTATAAAAGCATCTTAACTCTACTTTTAATACATCAAAAAAAATTCCGATATTAAAATATTTCAAAATACTCAATTAATGTACTAAGTTACGTTAAAAAAGAGCCTATCGTAAACACGAATTCCTCCAATTGTTAAACATAGATTCCAGATTAGATGGTGTATGTATGATGGGTAAGACTCTTGTCAGAAAGATGAATTTTTATTTTAATACGTTAAAATAAATTTCGACTATACAAATATAGTTTTCGCATTTTAACTTTAAATATAGACTATTTTACCATTCTCGAGTATCTTGCATCTTGAAATTGTAACGCATACGTGGTTACCATTTAATTTTGGAATACATCGCCAAGCTAAAAATATAAAAATTGATAAAAACTTAAATGGCTACGTCCTCATCCGAGAACAGCGGAGATGGATTTTACATTTTTGGTGGGAACAATCGTTTGTTATAACCATTTTAGCGCGAAGAATCCACACCTGATGTAAAAACGACACTTTTAGCTAGCGAGAGGGGACACCCGCTGTGTCTATTTTACGCGCTGGGGGCAAGGGCCATCCTCTATCTACCCTTTACCCCTTAGGGCCGATATTCCGTAAGACGGATAGCTTTGCGCATCGTAAAAGTGATTGAAAATAATGTTACACGGGGAAAGTGTTTGTCGGTGAAAATAGTTATGAATTGATACACAAAAGGCTCGACCCATTGAACTATTTGGATTTATTTCATAACACCACTCGCACGTGGAAAAAAGTGTTTGACAGATGCCGTAGGGGGCCCATTACTCGGGTTTATAGCTACTGGCTGTTTGCATAACATCATGTCAGATGATTCCACCAGCCCTACCGAATAGGGACGATCCCGCCTTTCCCGTTACTCGCCTTATCGCGAACAATCCTAAAAACGCATTACTAATCGCGTTGATTTTACTTTTAATGGGACTTGTAGAATTTCTATCTCTTTGGTTTACCAATATGGCCGTCGCTATACACATAACACCGCAAAATTTGACTAATCGCGTGAGTCATTGAGTCAACCCATTACGTCATCCTGATTACGTCATCAAATTATTATCGCTATATAAGGGATTCATCCCCGTCATCCATCGGCAGTACACTACAAACCGTTTCTCGAGCATCATGTCTAAACGAAGCTGTGTAGATAACGTTCCTGGGTCTACTAAAATGTCTAAATTTGATCCGACTCAGCGTAACATTAACCCTCGGTATTCACTTTCATCCGAGCTTTTCGTTACTACGGGTTTTACGTCTGAGCTCGATATATCTGTAGCTCTATGCAATAAAATCACACACCAGGTCTTTGAGATGTCTTCGCGCGCCTGGGACGATTTATACGGGCACTGGGAACAAATAAATGATCCACAAAGGTTGCCCTTTCGATCACCGTTCCCGCTATCTGATGCGCTAGTGACCGCCGCCATGTCTGACCAAAAAGAATTAACCTTGCAGAGTACGATATCCGAAGCGTCGGTCGTAATCAAAGCGCCGGAAACTCGAGAATTGGACAGACTCAAATATTTCATTAATTCGCACATTCAACTCCTTAAAGTGAACCAAAAACTCTTTGAATTAATGGGTTACGTTATAACCGATAATTATCGTAAAATTTACGAAATATTGTATAAAGAACCATGTGCACCCAACAATTTATTTCTATCGGATGAACATGAAAGGTATGATACCGTTGTCCGCTACGCGTCCAATTACGTAACAGCATTTAAAATTATTGAAGATTTTAAAGAAACAGTGGCCAACCAAAATATGTTTTGTGTATTTAACTTTTACAATTTGTTTAATATGGTATCTACCAACCATAAATATATTAAAAATAAATTGTTTTATCTTTAAACGTTTTCATCCGCTTAATGTACTGTAACTTTGAATATCTAAATAAAACCTTATAATTTGTATACACTCTGCTCTTTTTTTCCCAAAACACTTTTACCGATGACCGCCCGCTATTTTACGCTACCCTTAGGGGGCCCGAAAGTGTTTGTCGGCGAAAACCAACCAACTCGACATTCACTATGACGGGTAGGCTGTTTGCATAACATCGTGTCACCGCCATAGATAACCTATTGACCTAAAATGGGTTAACACCTTGGGTTTTATGGGTTATAACATCGTAAATCAGCTAACCTTTTGACCTAAAATGGGGTGCCTCCAGCTATTAACTATGACTGGCCCGCTGTTTGCATAACATCGTGTCAGTCCACACCACCTGCGGAATAGGGGCAGATAACCTATCGTAAATCATCTAACCTATTGACCTAACCTATTGACCTGCCGAAAATGTACGCAAAATGGGGCCCCTATAGGGGGTCCGTTTCACACCTATTTAACGGCTGTTTGCATCGTGTCCATAGGGGCAGATAACCTATTGACCTAACATCGTAAATCAGCTAACCTTTTGACCTAAAATGGGGTGCCTCCAGCTATTAACTATGACTGGCCGGCTGTTTGCATAACATCGTGTCAGTCCACACCACCTGCGGAATAGGGGCAGATAACCTATCGTAAATCATCTAACCTATTGACCTAACCTTTTGACCCCGCCGAAAATGTACGCAAAATGGGGCCCCTATAGGGGGTCCGTTTCACACCTATTTAACGGCTGTTTGCATCGTGTCCATAGGGGCAGATAACCTATTGACCCCGTAAATCAGCTAACCTTTTGACCCCGCCGAATATTGCCGCAAAAGGGGGCCCCTATAGGGGCCCGTTTCCCCCGCCCGCAGGTGCCCCTTATCGGCATACGCACTCCCTTATCTCTGAAGGGGAAACCGAAGATCTCGGGGGAAAACCCCTTAAACCAGTGGGGAGAGAACTTGCAAACTCTACGCAGAAGGAGTTGTTCCGAGTTTTCACCCAGTGCCACAAGCTGGGATCGAACCCGGCTCCTCTTGCTGCGAGGCGAAAGTGCTAACCACTCCACCACCCCACAAAAAATGAAAGAAGTTTAACAATATAATTATTCTAATATAATTTCAAAATCAGGTATTATTTAAAGTACAAATGCATAATTTAGTGAAGCAATTCTTATTTAAATACTTTTATTTAATTAATTTGTGTATCTGAAATGTATTTATTGAAAAATAAGTGGGTTTTACTATTTATCACGGTTTTTTTATATATATATATATATATATATATATATATATATATATATATATATATATATATATATATATATATATATATATATATATATATTGGAATTGTTACAAAAGGTTCTTTTAAACGTAACTTAGTACATTAATTTATTTTGGAAGTTCAAAACGTATTAAGAGCCCTTCAGAGTACTATAAAAGGATTTCATTTACAAACTAAATTAATATTTTCTTCAAACTTTCAATTCGTTATAATTTGAATTTAAATGAAAACATCATGGATTATAGGTGCGTAATCTACTATTAGACCGAACTAATAAAAAAAAATACTTAAAGTAAGTGGTTTTACTGATAAACTCTAAAGGAATTTTGGAATTTTCTAGAATAGCAAAGTAAAACTAAAACGTAAACCAAGTTTAAAACGAAACTAATAACTGGGAGAAAGGTTGAAATAAGTAATTTTTTTGATTTTTCGTTTTTTAATTTTTGAGTTCCCTATATTATTATAAACTAAATTAAATATAATTTTTGAAAATTTGTGATAAAAGATCTGCTCCTTCGTGTTTTACATATATTTAAAAACTCGAGATTTTAATGAATTGTTTTCAAAGCATGAAAAATATAGCAGATCCTTTGATTTTAATTGTAGTTAGTAGTTACTTAAAAAAAGTCGCTAGCTGACTTGGAGCTGGTGTAGTTAAATTTTAAAAATGTGTATTTTAAATTTTGTTTGTAAAAGTTTTTTTTGAAAAAGTTTAGTATTATAGTTTAAATTTATTAAATAAAATAAAATATAAATTATACATTTGGCTTAGTATTTTACTATTGCAAGTAAAATTAATAGTAATTTCAATTACTTTTTTAGTTTTTTTTTTGACAAATATGCAAACTATTTAGTTATTTCAAAAACAAATACGTCGAATTATTTGGTATTCGAAATACTATTGGTTAGTTTTTATATATTTAATTTTATTTTTCAGAACAATTTCTCTTTTTCTAGCTTCTTCTAACTTTAATTTAGATGGCCTTAAAGCCAAGTATTTAACAAATTTTGTAATCAAGTAGATGGAGCTTTAAACAATTTTTCAGTCATGTAGTCAAGGAAATGTTCAAATATACGTGTATTTGGTCATTTTGATGGTCAAATAGCCCAGTATGGAACTGCGAGATGATAGTCAGACATTGAGACGCGGGTGGCGCCCGTATTTAAATAACCAATAGTTAAATAAAAATTGTTAAATGTTTAAATAATCGAAAGTGAACAAGCCTATTTTTTAAATAAAACAAACAGACTTTAGAGTTGATAAGATTTGTAAATATCATTTGAAACTAATAATTTTCACGCTTTATTTAAGTCAAGCAATTACATTTTTAAAAATGAAAGAAGTTAAACAATATAAAAATTTGTAAATATTGAAAATATTTTTAGGTAATAAAGAAATTAAGAAATGTTTTAATTAAAATATCTTTCATTTTCTACTACATTTTTAAAAATGAAAGAAGTTTAACAATATAATTATTCTAATATAATTTCAAAATCAGGTATTATTTAAAGTACAAAAGCATAATTTAGTGAAGCAATTCTTATTTAAATACTTTTATTTAATTAATTTGTGTATCTGAAATGTATTTATTGAAAAATAAGTGGGTTTTACTATTTATCACGGTTTTTTATATATATATATATATATATATATATATATATATATATATATATATATATATATATATATATATTGGAATTGTTACAAAAGGTTCTTTTAAACGTAACTTAGTACATTAATTTATTTTGGAAGTTCAAAACGTATTAAGAGCCCTTCAGAGTACTATAAAAGGATTTTATGGTGCCCCGAGCCTCCGTCGACGTCTGAAATGTGAAATGGGGCACCAACGGGGCTGGCGCGGACGCTGGGGCACGGGCGCCACCCGCGTCTCAATGTCTGACTATCATCTCGCAGTTCCATACTGGGCTATTTGACCATCAAAATGACCAAATACACGTATATTTGAACATTTCCTTGACTACATGACTGAAAAATTGTTTAAAGCTCCATCTACTTGGTTACAAAATTTGTTAAATACTTGGCTTTAAGGCCATCTAAATTAAAGTTAGAAGAAGCTAGACAAAGAGAAATTGTTCTGAAAAATAAAATTAAATATATAAAAACTAACCAATAGTATTTCGAATACCAAATAATTCGACGTATTTGTTTTTGAAATAACTAAATAGTTTGCATATTTGTCAAAAAAAACTAAAAAAGTAATTGAAATTACTATTAATTTTACTTGCAATATTAAAATACTAAGCCAAATGTATAATTTATATTTTATTTTATTTAATAAATTTAAACTATAATACTAAACTTTTTCAAAAAAAACTTTTACAAACAAAATTTAAAATACACATTTTTAAAATTTAACTACACCAGCTCCAAGTCAGCTAGCGACTTTTTTTAAGTAACTACTAACTACAATTAAAATCAAAGGATCTGCTATATTTTTCATGCTTTGAAAACAATTCATTAAAATCTCGAGTTTTTAAATATATGTAAAACACGAAGGAGCAGATCTTTTATCACAAATTTTCAAAAATTATATTTAATTTAGTTTATAATAATATAGGGAACTCAAAAATTAAAAAACGAAAAATCAAAAAAATTACTTATTTCAACCTTTCTCCCAGTTATTAGTTTCGTTTTAAACTTGGTTTACGTTTTAGTTTTACTTTGCTATTCTAGAAAATTCCAAAATTCCTTTAGAGTTTATCAGTAAAACCACTTACTTTAAGTATTTTTTTTTATTAGTTCGGTCTAATAGTAGATTACGCACCTATAATCCATGATGTTTTCATTTAAATTCAAATTATAACGAATTGAAAGTTTGAAGAAAATATTAATTTAGTTTGTAAATGAAATCCTTTTATAGTACTCTGAAGGGCTCTTAATACGTTTTGAACTTCCAAAATAAATTAATGTACTAAGTTACGTTTAAAAGAACCTTTTGTAACAATTCCAATATATATATATATATATATATATATAAAAACCGTGATAAATAGTAAAACCCACTTATTTTTCAATAAATACATTTCAGATACACAAATTAATTAAATAAAAGTATTTAAATAAGAATTGCTTCACTAAATTATGCTTTTGTACTTTAAATAATACCTGATTTTGAAATTATATTAGAATAATTATATTGTTAAACTTCTTTCATTTTTAAAAATGTAGTAGAAAATGAAAGATATTTTAATTAAAACATTTCTTAATTTCTTTATTACCTAAAAATATTTTCAATATTTACAAATTTTTATATTGTTTAACTTCTTTCATTTTTAAAAATGTAATTGCTTGACTTAAATAAAGCGTGAAAATTATTAGTTTCAAATGATATTTACAAATCTTATCAACTCTAAAGTCTGTTTGTTTTATTTAAAAAATAGGCTTGTTCACTTTCGATTATTTAAACATTTAACAATTTTTATTTAACTATTGGTTATTTAAATACGGGCGCCACCCGCGTCTCAATGTCTGACTATCATCTCGCAGTTCCATACTGGGCTATTTGACCATCAAAATGACCAAATACACGTATATTTGAACATTTCCTTGACTACATGACTGAAAAATTGTTTAAAGCTCCATCTACTTGATTACAAAATTTGTTAAATACTTGGCTTTAAGGCCATCTAAATTAAAGTTAGAAGAAGCTAGAAAAAGAGAAATTGTTCTGAAAAATAAAATTAAATATATAAAAACTAACCAATAGTATTTCGAATACCAAATAATTCGACGTATTTGTTTTTGAAATAACTAAATAGTTTGCATATTTGTCAAAAAAAACTAAAAAAGTAATTGAAATTACTATTAATTTTACTTGCAATAGTAAAATACTAAGCCAAATGTATAATTTATATTTTATTTTATTTAATAAATTTAAACTATAATATTAAACTTTTTCAAAAAAAACTTTTACAAACAAAATTTAAAATACACATTTTTAAAATTTAACTACACCAGCTCCAAGTCAGCTAGCGACTTTTTTTAAGTAACTACTAACTACAATTAAAATCAAAGGATCTGCTATATTTTTCATGCTTTGAAAACAATTCATTAAAATCTCGAGTTTTTAAATATATGTAAAACACGAAGGAGCAGATCTTTTATCACAAATTTTCAAAAATTATATTTAATTTAGTTTATAATAATATAGGGAACTCAAAAATTAAAAAACGAAAAATCAAAAAAATTACTTATTTCAACCTTTCTCCCAGTTATTAGTTTCGTTTTAAACTTGGTTTACGTTTTAGTTTTACTTTGCTATTCTAGAAAATTCCAAAATTCCTTTAGAGTTTATCAGTAAAACCACTTACTTTAAGTATTATTTTTTTATTAGTTCGGTCTAATAGTAGATTACGCACCTATAATCCATGATGTTTTCATTTAAATTCAAATTATAACGAATTGAAAGTTTGAAGAAAATATTAATTTAGTTTGTAAATGAAATCCTTTTATAGTACTCTGAAGGGCTCTTAATACGTTTTGAACTTCCAAAATAAATTAATGTTCTAAGTTACGTTTAAAAGAACCTTTTGTAACAATTCCAATATATATATATATATATATATATATATATATATATATAAAACCGTGATAAATAGTAAAACCCACTTATTTTTCAATAAATACATTTCAGATACACAAATTAATTAAATAAAAGTATTTAAATAAGAATTGCTTCACTAAATTATGCATTTGTACTTTAAATAATACCTGATTTTGAAATTATATTAGAATAATTATATTGTTAAACTTCTTTCATTTTTAAAAATGTAGTAGAAAATGAAAGATATTTTAATTAAAAAACACAATTAAATAAGTTAAAATGATATTCTATTTACCAACGTTTTTTAAATAAATCGGAAAATTTGTGGATAATAATTAATCGACTGCCGAACACTAGAAGCAATTCTAATTTAAATGCGTATATTTAAATAGGAAAAAATGAACGATTCGATCAGAGGCATATCATTAATTTAACGTATTGAACGTAGAGTAAGAGGCTTTTGTAGTAATTACTACCTATATTTGCATTTCAGAAATCTATTTTAACATATTGAACGCCAAGAAAAGAGGCTTTTGTAGTATTTACTACCTACATTTGCATTTCAGAAATCTATTTTAACATATTGAACGCCAAGAAAAGAGGCTTTTGTAGTATTTTTCCTCCTATATTTACATATTGGAATGTAATTTAACGTATTGAAGGTAGAGTATAGAGATTTTGTAGTATTTACTACCTACATTTGCATTTCAGAAATCTATTTTAACATATTGAACGCCAAGAAAAGAGGCTTTTGTAGTATTTTTCCTCCTATATTTACATATTGGAATGTAATTTAACGTATTGAAGGTAAAGTATAGAGATTTTGTAGTATTTTACTACCTATATTGGCATTTCGGAAGTATATTTTAACGTGTTGAATGTAGAGTATAGAGAGTGTTGTAGTATTTTTCTTCCTACGTGACTACACCGGAAACGTCTCTGTGTTATTCGCTTTAGTAATCAAGCCGACTCTGAACATATGTTTTACTCTTTATTCTACGAGGTTTAAACATACACCATTTCAGTACATTCTTAACTTATTCCATACGCTATTTAAAACACATGCGATAAAGATAACGAGGAAACAAGTTAACTCTGAACATATATGTTATGCTCTATACGTGAAGGATGTTGTAAGCTTAAATTCATAATGGTTAATGTGTAGTATTTTTCTACCTTTTTACATTTTATAGTATTTCTTTATCTATATTTGTGTGTATCGGAAATGTATTTTAACGTATCGAACGTAGAGTAAATTTTTTTTTATATTTTCTTTATATATTTGCGTATCAGAGTTGTGTGTTGTCGTATTAAAAGAAGAAAAAGGAACTTTTCATAGTGTTATTCTACCTATTTACATATCGGAAATGTATTTATATTTTACCGTATTTAAAATATAGGTAATTGTTTTTATTGGCTTGACTTAAATAAAGCGTGAAAGTTATTAGTTTCAAAATGATATTTGCAAATCTTATCCACACAAATTTAATTTAATTTTAATTTTAGTGTTTTATAGTATCTTTCTGACTATATTTGTGTATAAGAATTATATTTTACCGTATTTAAATAGTAATAAAAGCGAATTGAAAGTTTGAAGAAAATATGAATTAAGTTCGTAAATAAAATCCTCTTAATACGTTTTCAACTTGAATAAAATTAAAAACAATAATCTAAGATACCCTTTAAAGTTAAATTCCTTTAGAGTTTATCAGTAAAACCACTTTAAGTATTTTTTCAATCCTTATACCTATATTTACGTATTGGAATTGTTACAAAAGGTTCTTTTAAACGTAACTTAGTACACTTATTAAGTATTTTTAATTTACCGTAATTAAAATATAGGTAAGTGGTTTTTATCTTATTTTATACCTACGGAAGCGATAAATAAATTAAAGCAATAAATTTTTGGAGTTTGGAGATGGGTGGAAAAAAAAATAAGGCTCTTCGTTTTTCCAACTGCTTTTCTGATGTACCCAAAAATGGACCAAAATAGACCAAAAGTACCCTTAATACGACCAAAGTCACCATTTTCGGCCCTATGTACCCCATTTCGGACCAAAAGTACCCCAAACTGGACCTATTAGCTTTATTGTAATGTTAAACTCCCATAGAGATTCCCCTAAAAGAAAAAAACTTGCGGTCCAATTTTGGGTACATGAATTATTTTGGAGAGGGAATCCATGTTTTAAATTCAAATTAACCGCGCGCCCGGGCAATCCGCGCCTCCCAGGTAATCCGCGCACGCGCGCGCTATCTTCCTGTCTAGGTTATTAATAATACAACTTACATAATTTCCACTTATTTCGTACGATAAAACGCGATCGAGATATTCGTTTTAAGAAATACTCGTGAGATTGGTTCAAGTGTCAAGCATATTTAAGTACTACAATGATATTAAAATGAAGTTTAAAAATATTTCCATTCTACTTTAACAACGAATATTCCATGACGTCAAAACAATCTTAAATTCAAATTAACCGCGTCCCCCGGGGTAATCTGCGCACGCGTCGCCTAGGTTATCACTTTTTACATCATTTCAACTTATTCCGTACGATAAAACTTGATAAGATATACGTTCAAGTGTCTTTCGAGATAAACGTAGATAAATGAACAAGTTGGCCTGGACATAATATGTTGATATACGGGAAAACAAATCGTCGCGAGAAATACCATAAATACATTGACTTTTCGATGATTTTACCCCCATTTCACCCCTTAAATCCTGGATCCTCGATCCTCGATCCTGGGACTGACGCCACACCCTTACTTTCCTTCTACTAATGCCGGCGACAGAAAACATTTTAGGACGACTTGGAAAAGCTAAATATTTCTCAAAAATGGACGCGAACCATGGATTTTGGCAGTGTGAACTCGACGAACAATCGCAACTTTTGACAACGTTTATAACTAATAAACAATCAGAGTGCCCTATAACTCCATTTGGACGGTACAAATACAAACGTCTTCCGTTTGGGATAAACGCCGCGCCAGAATTTTTCCAAAAGAGAATGTCGCAAATACTAGCTGAAAACTATTCGTGAGTTCTGAACCGTTAAGAGAACGGCTTAGGACTAAGCTGTGACGTCACGCAAAAGTTCTGGATAGTTCAGAACTTTTGGACGAATAGTTGTGATTCGTACGATTTGACGTACGCAGCCCGATGTGCAGACGAATTTTAGAGATTTCAACCTTGAGTTCCGACCAGTACTTGCTCTTGAGCAGGTACCATTTAGAACGGTTCCGAACGGTTCAACAAGAGGTTCTTGTCTGCGAATAGTTTGTATTTGGGTAGTTCTAGAATTTTTTTGCCGAATAGTGCGCATGGGGACTGGTTGAACGGTTCAGAACTCACGAATAGTTTTCAGCTAATGGAAGGCCTCGACGGAGTTCAAATTAATTTGGATGATTTCCTCGTCTACGCGGACACCATAGAGGAACACGACCTGAGATTGCGTCAAGTTTTCAAGCGATTACAAGACGCGGGAGTTACGCTGAATTATTCCAAATGCGAATTCGGAGTCACCAAAGTAAAATATTTGCGCCACGTCATTGATCATCAAGGCGTTCATATCGATGAGGACCGAATCCCAGCAATTAAAGAAATAGATAAACCAGAAACCGTATCGGAGTTGAGAAGTCTAATGAGAACGATCAACTACCTTGGACGGTTTATACCGCATTTAGCAACGAAAGCGCGTCCTCTTAATGATCTGCTCAGCGAGAAAAACTAGTTTACGTGGGGGTCACCCCAAATCGAAGCGTTTGATGGTCTCAAAGAGGAACTAGTCAAAGGACCCGTACTGGCTTGGTTTGATCCGAATAAAGAAACGGTAATCACAACCGATTCATCGTCATACGGAGTTGGGTCCACGCTAAAACAGAAACAAGAAGATGGGACATATTTACCGGTTGCGTATGCTTCTAAAATCCTAACGTCGTACCAGACAAACTGGGCGCAAATTGAAAAATAAGGTTACGCTTTAGTATGGGCCTGAGAGCGTTTCAAAAACTTCATAACAGGAATTAAAGTACAACTCGAAACCGACCATAAACCGTTGGTGTCAATTTTCAAAACCAAGAATTTAGATGACCTGACACCGAAACTACAACGTATGAGACTGAGGCTAGCGAGATACGTATACGATATCAAGCATGTACCAGGGAAAGAACTTGGAGTGGCTGATGTCAGAAGAAAATAGGGGGAAGTACGCTTCTAGTCAGCATTGGAAAGGCGTAACTTTTCACGAATTTTCGCGCCAGAACGGTTTGGCGGGAAATCGCGGATGAATACATCGTTTAAATAATAAATTTTTATCAAATTGAACAATCGTAACATATTGTCCTTTTCATTATCTGCTAAATGAGCTAAGGCGTCTTTACTCTCGTCGTTTATCGCCGTGTTGAAACAAAACAAAAGTGGAACTACTTTTTCATTTTGGTTAATTATGCGTAAAAAGGTGTTTTCGTGGGTCACACGACGCCTTCTACAGCTCAAAGCTACAGATACGTACTTCCCCTATTTTCTTCTGCTGATGTGTTATCTCGTAGACCACTGAAAGATTCGGAAACCGATGATGACTTGGAAGAGAACATCATGTCATACGTTCAAATGGTCACGAAATACTTACCGGCGACTAATCGAAGGCTAAGCGAAATAATTCAAGCGCAAGCCGAAGACAGTGTTTGCTCGAAGCTAATTTACTTCAGCAGTCATAGATGGCCTACTATGGCTGAATTACCTAATGATCTTAAGGACTACTGGCAACATAGAAACGATATTTCACTCAGTGAAGGACTGCTTATGTTTGGCCTAAGAATTGTTATACCCACATCGATGAGAAAGGATATATTAAACAAGATCCACGAAGGACACCTAGGGATAACCAAATGCAGAGCCCGAGCGCGCGGCGCTGTATGGTGGCCAGGATTGTCAGTGGACATTGAAAATCTAATAAAATCTGGTCAAAAATGCGAGATACAAGCGGTAGGGGGCCAGGGCTGCCTTATCCATAAGGCAGACTAGGCAAAGGGCCTAGGGCCTACGAAACGTTTAGGCCTACGATTCCATATAATAGGGCCTACGAAGGTCCGACTTTTCGGATTTTTGTGTGGTCCACCAAATAGCGGTTGCCCAGATAATTATACCGTAAACTGTGTAAAACGGAAAGAGAGTTAAACAAAAACGAGGCGATAATACTAGAGGTTGGGGATGGTTAACTTTTATTCAATAGATAAAGCTCTCAAAATTATTCGTAAAACGTTTTGATCAAGTAATTTACATTTCTGTATTATCCGATTAATGTTTTGATAAATTTGTAAAATTAATCGGAAAAACGACGTTTTTTTCGATAAAAAGCTCAAATTTTACGAATAATACATGTTTTTTAATCATTTTCCAAAATATTAACCGGTAAATTTCTTTGTTTACATTTTTTTCCCGAAAAAAATCTATTTAATCATGGATAATGATTAACCGTCCCCGACCTCTAGATAATACATCGAGGAAGTCCAGGGAGTAAAGATTATGCATGAATACGCTAATATTAGACCGCAATTCTGCTAAACAAAAATATTAAACTTGTTTTGGTTGGTTATTATCTATGTATAGTAATTATTTGACCTAAATTCGCGCTTTTATAAAATATTCCATACTATTTTGTGAAAATTTGGTTATAAAATGGAATAGAATTTGGTCTATTTTTTCGAAAAACCTTTTTGATGGTGTGCAGTTTTTAGGGCTAGTTTAATTTCCGTTTGGACCGTATGACGTTACTTGTGTTTGGAAACTCTGGTAGGGGTGACTTGGGCCTTTGGGTCGAGCATATTCAGTTTTAGTCCCATCGCTATTGACAATTTTCATATATATAGAGTTGTAAATTTTATATGTATATAGAGATTCAGCAGCATGACGTGGAAAAAAGCATATCAGCATGGCGGCCATAGTCAAAGATACGGCGTGACGTCATGCTGCCAAGTCCCTATTGCATTTCGTCTTAGGAATTGATTAGGTCAGGTGAAGCCACCCCACCCCTTTAACCGAGAATCCTGGGCCGCTGGGATGCATTACGAAGGTCTCTTTCATAACTATTCAACTCTTTTTTTTATTTTAGTATATTTATATTTATTATTAAAGGGGAACAGCCAAGCTTTTCCAAATATGGCCTTATTTCCGTATCAAAAGATTAAAAATACGTTCAATATTACACGTACCTTTTTGGTCTTGTAAAAATAGCTTTTGGCCCAAAAAGTTGAAACGAAAAATAACGCCAAGTGTTTGAGTTTGAATTTTCGCCGCCATCTTAGGGGCTGCCGCCAGCGCCCCTAACCCCGTATGAGCGATTTGCGAACTATCCTAACTATTAAAATCGCGCAATTTAGGCTTAAGTCTCTAATAACTGGAATGCGCCGCGCGTGCAAAACAAATTTTTTGCGTCTTCAGCAGCGCGCGCTTTTACGTTGTTTTTCTGTCTCACCGACTTCTCACCAGGTGTCGCGGCGGACGCGTGCTTTTCGATTTCCCGAAATTTCTTTATTTTATTAAAAATTAACCACTCAATATTTTTTTATGTGGTTTTCGCCATAAATCTTAGTTTTTAATGGGCTATAGGGCTATCTAACTGGTTAAAGCTTGACCGTTCCCCTTTAAATTCATTCTGTTAAATTGTATCGTTCAATTACATTGTACTCACGAGTTCGTTTAATGTCAATTCCTCGCTGGTTCAAATGGTATTGATATATCAAGAGTAAATATCTATCTATCTATCTATGTATCTATCTGAGAAGGGGAAACTTTCGGGATTTTATACGTAGCTTCATCGCGTTACTTCGCGTACAAGTTCCCCCTATACTTTTTCTACAGATGGCTTAACTCTTTTATTAGTAGCATTCGCAACGTTTACATTCGATAAAATTGGTCCAGATATCTTACGAGAGATATAACGGTCCGACTTGAATTTCTAACTTATTGGAGGGATCGCTTATCCGAAATTGGCCAGGTTAAACGGAAGAGCAGATGGAGATAGGTTCGACAAAAACTAATATAACCATAAGTGGATAATAAACATAAGGATGACACTTCGTATTCACCCAATGCAAAATTTTTAATGATAGTTTGTTTCGCCAATGACGTAAACCATCGCGTACCGACGGACTGACAACTATCCGCGAACTGCTCCTAGTATTTGAAGGAAGCCCGGATAATAGCCGACGGACCAGCCAAGGCCTATTGAAAATTGAAATGCTATCAAAAGTGTAAATAACGCTTAATTTTGGAAATTAATGATGAATTATTGAACCGGAAGATAAAAATAACTATTATAAACACTGGCTTCATTTCAGAAGTTAGTTTTTTTCGAATTTCAAACCTTAACGCGTGTACGCTCGTATTTCTCGCCATCAAACTAACCAACTATTTTGCCAACGGAATGAGTATGAAGGGATGAGTTTCCTGTTCGGAAACTTCCTATTTCCCAATCACTCCACGGCAGACTATCATTAACCGAATTCGCTTTGTACCATACTTATGTTTATTATCCACTTATGATATTACTAATCTATAGTTATCTCAAACTCTTATCTTTATCTCCGAGAGCACGTTGCCTTTCGATTTATGGTTACGACAAGGAAATCAATTGCCAAGTTTTAGACAAAGGGGATTGAGATAGAGGAAGCGTCACGCAAAATTACCAATAGTTGCGCGATGGAAATAAAATTAATCTCCGGTTTATTGATTTTGATTGGTAAGTTCCGGCAATAGTCTAATTTCAATTAGTTGAAACCATAAAGGGAACAAGAGTGTCCCGAGCAGTCGGACAACGATTGGTGATTTTAGACCCTTTTACTAGCTACGAGAGGCACACTATCCGATGATGTAACATGCGAGAAGAAAATGGACCAATGTTTACTATCTTTCCTGAGTGAGCGTGGTCTCTCACCAGAAGACATAAGCCAGGTCATTCATACCGGAACGACCGGAGTAAAACCTGAGATGATCAACAAACTTGAAAAAGACAAGATTTGCAAGTAGGTTTCTTAGATGGTCTTACAACTGAAAGTGCAACTTGCAAGTGGCTGGGCACGGGGAGGGGTGAGATGTTGTCGGGGGAAAAAAGTGGCTCTGAGGGGAGTAACACCGTGAGGTAAGGGGAAAAGACAAAAATAGAGAAAACCGTTACTATGATTTCTACTGTGGCAAACACAGTGCCATCTATCTTTAGAGGTGGAAAACTAATTTAGTGTGAGGGGAAATAAATACTATTGAAAAATATCGGAATATTGAAAAATATCGGAATATTGTAAAATATCGGAATATTGAAAAATATCGGATTATTGAAAAATATCGGAATATTGAAAAATATCGGATTATTGAAACATATCGGAATATTTTTAAAATATCGGAATATTTTTAAAATATCGGAATATTTTTAAAATATCGGAATATTTTTAAAATATCGGAATATTTTTAAAATATCGGAATATTTTTAAAATATCGGAATATTTTTAAAATATCGGAATATTTTTAAAATATCGGAATATTTTTAAAATATCGGAATATTTTTAAAATATCGGAATATTTTTAAAATATCGGAATATTTTTAAAATATCGGAATATTATTAAAATATCGGAATATTGAAAAATATCGGAATTTTTTTAAAATATCGGAATTTTTTTTAAATATCGGAATATGTAAAAATATCGGAATATTGAGAAATATCGGAATATTGAAAAATATCGGAATATGTAAAAATATCGGAATATTGAGAAATATCGGAATATGGAAAAATATCGGAATATTGAAAAATATCGGAATATTAAAAATGTTTGAGAAATATGGGAAATGTTTGAGAAATATCGGAAGTAATTCAGATATATCAGTGGCCACCCCTCTTGATTTGTTTTGGGAAATGAACAGTTTTTTTCAGCTATCATTAATTCGATTTCAAATGTCCCGATCAGTCTGTTCGAATCCTTGAAGCAGTGCGTGCCTAGCGCCGCCACGGGCGAATGCGCCAATGATGGCGGACTTCAAGCAATTGCGAACCAGTTCCCCGCGATCCAAATCGTGGAATCTTCGCTCGGCTGTGGCCAATACTCCGAGGGAGGCGCTGGCAGCTGCGCCGACCAAATGAACAAATGCCTCTACGTAGGAATGGCGGCCAGTGAAGTGACGCCAAACGAAATCGATTCTGTGTTACAATCCGTCGCCAATCGAAAGGAGCAAATTGACAAAATCGGCAAAGAAAGGGGCTGCAAGTAGGTTATGTCCGTTATATGTTTTACATTTTTACGAAGTCAAATTGTACGTTTCTGTTGATAGGTTCATCGAATCTTTCAACGCGTGCCACGATACAATCAAGAGTGAATGCAGCGCCGATGAGCCAAATTTCAAACCAGTTTTGGAAATAACCAAAATGGCTCACGAGCAACTGAAATGTGGATGCGCTTCCGCGGTTGCTTCACTGTTCCTTATCTTCGCGTCGATTTTGGCCATTTTCTACCCAAAATCCTCTTTGTAACATCCCAACAAATTTTAAATGGTACCTGGAATCATAATTTAATTATTTAATTATTAATAATTAAATGAATTAAAAAAATATATTTGTAGCCTTCGAACCATTCACGTTATTACGCTTAATGTTTTCAACAAAACAGTTTCAAAGAAGAAACAAGCCGGCCCAGCCGCAATATAAGTTCCACATCGTATGTGTTAAGCTACTTCCCCAGGCATGTCCAAAACAATATCCTTAAAAATTTATACCTCAAAGGGAAACCAAGTATCGTGTAAAACCACGTACAGCGTCATTTAGTACCATAGTACCATACTTATTAGTATTATGTTACTTGTTACTTATACATTACACAGCTTTACTTAGTATGACACTTATGGATAGGGCCATATGTAACATAATTACTCATAAGTATGCCTCTGTATAACATTTCCATTGAAAAAAATTCAATGAGACCTTGTTTCACGCGGAACATACAATGAGCGGACCCAAAAGTGCGAAAATGTTTATAATCCTTGCGCTATGGAAAAGGTTACCATGGAAATGAAATCATGTGATCGCGAGGCACGAGCTAAACTTGACATGGGCAAAGCCAGAAACGCGCGAGGAATTCTTACTAACTTCCGTTTCCCATCAGTAAAGTTGATGACGCGTATTTCGTCACGGAGTTGTAAGTGACGTAATTTACGTCATATCCCGTGAACAAGGTTTCATTAACGAAAATGCTTTTATGGCATACTTATGAGTGATTATGTTACATATGATATGGCTACGTATCATAGTGTTTCAAAGAGCCCAAATTTTGGGCAAAATTCCAAAATGGTCCGTTACAAATAATATGTACATCTTTATTATAAGGAAATAATGGAGAGTGACGCAGCACCATTTTGGAATATTGGCCAAAATTTGGGCTCTTTAAAATACTCTTTAAAATACTGTGGTGTCCGTTAATCACACCGCGCACAGCTGCATTTACTGTCATGCTTATGGATATGGTTACTTATGATTTTAAGTTACACTGCACTGCTTCATTTAGTGTCATACTTATGAGTTTCCTCATACGTTACGGGATAGAGTCGCAGATTATGTAAAAAATTAATTTTCAAAAACTTTGTACGGCCGAAAAATCGGTTTAATATTATCGACGCAAAGAGGCCAGGGATCGAAAACCCGCCAACTAAAAATGGGAGGCGAGTTGAAATCTACCAATTGAAAGTCGAAGCAGATATTGAAAGGGTTTTAGATCTAAAGATATAAATTTTTGTTTATCTATAATTTTTTTTCTCCACTTCGTGCAAATAAATTTGTATATTCTATGAATTTAAACAATGTTATTCAAAACGTTTTTATTATTCTTGGACCTATAAACACGCGGCCCACCGCGTTTTAAATTGTGGTGCGCGAACTTAATCGTTTATTATTTGTATTGCGGCCCGCGCTCAACTTTTAGATATTTTAAATTTCGATTTTAAAATGCAGCGAGAATTTCGAAATTTTCTTATTCCCTTAAAACCAAAACCTTATTTATCATAATTTTTCTTACCCTAGTCTCTCATACTTAATTTGTCTAGCGTCGTCTGCTTCTATGTATGCTGCGGAGGTAACATCAAAGGCTTGGTACCAGTGGCGTAGCTAGGGGGGAGGCAGCAAATCCCGCAAATTGATACTAAGACGAATACCGTGTACAACTGGTGGAAACCCTGCCATTGGACGTTGAGAGGTAGCATTACACTCAGCACTCGGTCCGTCCCAAAGTCATTAAGAAGAAGTTGGAGAGAAAACGCCCATATAAACACAACAGACTCAACATGCACAACCATCAGAACACAAACACAACAAATTCAACACTCACAACCTACGCATAAACATTACAAAAACGTAATACACCAAACCGTCACGACGGTGAGCGAAAAAACACCATCCAAACCAAACCGCAAATGAATCCGTTAACGCTCACCGTCACACGGTGGTTTTGCCAACCCTTCGAGAAACTGCGAACGCAGATATCTCGAGAAACTGCGTACGCAGTGATTACACTTTGCACCGAAAATGCGAACGTGTTCGCAGGCCTGACAGACAGACCCACAGACCCACAGACAGACACGGTGGTTGTATAACCCCTCCTAGGGGACTTTGTCCCCTCGGAGAGGTAAAAATCTCTTCATCTTTGTGGCTTAATACAGTTAAAGCAATGAATTATTCCATCATTATTCCTTCTGCACTTCGGTAAAATAAAAACATACCAACTGGTACTATAAATACTTTTGAATTCGATCAAATAGTATTCGATCATTTGAAGGTTTGATCTTATGAAACAAATTACAAATGGGATTCGATCAAATGGAATTTCGGCAATTGCAACGTATAATGATCGACTGTCGATCACATATTTTTCGATCAAATGGACCAACACCCTTTAATTACTTTGTTTGAAAATCTCAAAAGTAGGCGAAACACTCCAAAACGCCGTATTAGTTCATTTTACGGACTGAGATAAATGATTGTAGTTTCGAACAGAAGCGCGGGTATTCGGTGTGGAACACCAACACTTCCAATATTGGCCTCCCCGTTTTATGGCCTTAGATATTTCTGGCGCTCTACAGTTGCAGTTTAAGAAAGGCAAAATATCTAATACATTTGGCGGAAAGATAATAGAATGAATTTCCGCTAAAACGGCGGCGGGAATTTCGAATTTCGCATTTCGCCTATTTTCTGTTGAATTCCTGAAGGTTAATTCCTACGCGTGTTATATTAATCCATTTAAGAAATTTCTATCGCGTAAATTGGGAGATATTGGCTCGCGTGGCATGAACAGCTTGCCACCACCCTCCTACGCATTGTAACCCGGACACCTGAATTAATGACTTTAAAAGTCGCTTGATGGCTTAGGACAAAGATAATATAACTACGTACCCTAGATTCGAAATCACGGCGTTTCTCGATAGCGCGTTTTCTCGTGAGGCTTTTACCGAGTTCGCGCCGGAAGTCGGAAAAATCGGGCTCCATAGCAGGGTGAGAAATAAGGAATTTCAATAGATAACCCAAGATTATATTACTCACCTTTAGTTTTCTTTCGTTTAGAAACCTTTTTAGAGCTACAGGTATGATCCATTATTGTTTTAAAACAATATAACGCAAAAATATCTGGTATCTTGAAAGCCGCGAGTCAAAAACCACGGCGCAATTTTCACTAAAACTTTACGTTTTAGCTAAATGTCGGTAGCCCAGCCAGCTCCATGGAGGCAGTTTTTCCGACTTCCGCCGGGAACTCAGTAAGAGCCTGCGTTTACGTGCCAGGAGCTTGATTTCGAATCTAGGGTACGTAGTTATATTATCTTTGCTTATGACTAACAAGGAGACATCCCGAAGTGTAACCCACCGATTTTGTTCAAACTCGGGGGATTGGTAGACCTTCATGTAACTTGAAAAATCCTAAATAGAATTTATTCAATAGGCAACCGTTTTCCCATGGCAACGAAAAATGTTTTTGACAACAACAAATGGAAATTTTCCCATTGAAAATAACATTTGATTCTGACCGATTCCTAGGACCCCCCCCCCTGTGAAAAATGTGAACAAATTTCAAAATTTCGAAAATGCCAAAAATAGAAAAAATAGATAAAAATTGACAAAAAAACATCAAAATTGATCAACTTTTGATCAATTTGAGGTCAAAATCCCATGTTATTTTCAATGGGAAAATTTAATATTTTGTGTTGTCAAAAACATTTTTCGTTGCCATGGCAAAACGGTTGCCCATTGAATAAATTCCCTTCAGGATTTTTCAAGTTACATGAAGGTCTACCAATCCCCCGAGTTTGAACAAAATCGGTAGTTACACTTCGGGATATCTCCTTTGTAACCTATCTAAAAAACCTGCTCATTTTCAGCCTTATTTATTTCTGGGAAGCTGTGATTTTACGATTTATATTTTATATCGCAAATTCAATATTATTGGCACTTACCGAGTATTTGAAAAAAAGCATTCGCGCTCCAAGTGAATCGTGATTACTGCAGATAGCTCGATTAATTAAATTAGCAGTTATTGGGGCCAATTTCGAGGAAGAACTTACGCACGGTGCGTAAAACTTCGGCGAAATTCCGGGTCCAGTTAATGTCGCTCTAAATCGCAGCTAATTAGTTTTAACTAATCGAAACTGGTTTGGCAGGTAGATCGAAGCCTTTTAAACAAATTAGAAAAAAAAGCTGCATTGAAGGTGGTCCTGACTAAATGTTATCAACGGTTGTTGTCAGTGGCGTCGCTATTGTGTTTTAGGCGGCGCTTGAGCCACGTGAAAAATTTCTGAAGCGCCACCTAAAATTTCCGAAAAGCGGCTCCTAAAATTAAGAGTTTTTCCAATTCACTTGGCGAAAAGTTTCTGCAAACTTCAAAATGGTCATCAAAATTTCATTTTTCCTAGTCGGTCTCAATGTCTCAAACCTTTTTTGGAGCTCCCCCTCCCCCATATCACTCAATGGGACGCCCCTGACCAGTGCTTATGGCTTAAGCGCCACCATTTTTGAAATCCTGGTGACGCCACTGGTTGTTGTCAATGATGAAGACGACCACAACCACCACTATCGATATTTCGAAGAAGCCAATATTTCAACTTCGAAATATATTTATGTCGAACTAAAAATGGATAACTGTAATACAATGTTTCACGCTTCTGACCACAACAACCCGTATCGTTAAATGACGTGCTCAATTTGCAAACTTTTATTGGTCAAAATTAGCATTTAACTGAAGCCGACTTAAACTGGATTTAAGGTCTAATGTGCCTGTGTGAAGATGAGAATTGTCTTTAATATTGATTCAAGCTCTTATTTTATTTAACAAAACAACAGTGATACTGATATTTCGAGGTACCATGCACTTAAACATTGTTGGGATCTGTTGCGGGACGTAGCTCGGGTTAAAATTAAAATTAACATTAACCCTAATTGGGAGAGCTTATTTTCGGCGAACACTAACCCTTACACCCGACTGAAAAAGCGTTAAGAGTTCTAAAATATTTATCTACTCAGGACCGACTAAAATTATTCGCGAACGAACTGAATAATCTGAATTCACTTATTTTTGAGAATAAGACGCTGAAGTTAAAAACTGAACAACAACTTTTATTTACAATTACAAATTTACAAAGATTTTCTCGTTTGGAGCTTAACTAAAATCTCTTTTGGAGACGCCTAAAAATTTGGTCATTTACCTGACCCCGCGATGAACGAAAAGAACATGAATAATGTGGGAGCCTGGAGTTTTTATAGGCTCGCTCACAATCATACAAAAGAAATGAATTTTCTAGAAGAGGCCTGGCAGGATATTGACCGGAAACAAGCTCCGGCCAAAGAATATAAAACCCCACGAATGGATTGGCCCGTTGGCCGCGTGTTTTGGTTGCGTTAGAAACTTCCGGCAGAGCAAATCAGAGTAACCGGAAACGGTTAACCCAACCCGGTCTATCTTTAAAAACGAGAGGCGCAAAAGCTCCACTGAACGGAGCAACACCTTCCATTCCTGGGGCTTTATATTCTTTGCTCCGGCCGTCCTCCCAAACCCCTTCTCCACGCGAGTTACAATTTCACTGGTCCCCTCGAACGGACCGGAAACAAGCCAATATTTTTATTTTATTTAGGGAACCGCGAAATATACATCAAAATTTTAAACTAAGTTTTAAATACATTTTGTGGATTAACTAAATTACTGACTACAAGATTTATTACACTTTAATAAAATTTAATTGAAACAAATAAAAATGGCGACTTCTCGCGAAAGTTTCAACAGGATGTTACAAAGAGCGTTTTGGGTAGAAAATGGCGAAAATCGACGCGAAGATGAGGAACAGTGAAGCAACCGCGGAAGCGCATCCACATTTCAGTTGCTCGTGAGCCATTTTGATAATGGGCAACTGGTCCATAATTCCTCGTAGCGTGTCAACATTGGCGCATTCCCCGGTGGCGGCGCTAGTTACGCACTGGTCTATAGCTTCGAACAGGCTGCTCGGGACAATTAAAACTGAATTAATGGTATCTGAGCGTGTACAAAGTATTTTCAGTAAGAACCCTACGTGCAAATTTTGTCTTTGCCAAGTGTGTTGATAATATTGGATGCTACTCCGCTCAGTCCGGCTTGACTGATCGCGGCTACGTCGTCTATGGAGAAGCCACGCTCCGTCAGGAAAGATTGAAAACATGATCCCAATCGCACTATGCATTTCAACGTTGAAGCTTCACAAAGGATTCCTCCTATCGTAAAAAGGGGGAAATGAAACGGTCATTTTTATTAAAAAAATTGGACCGCTTACAGCAACGTAAAGTGAAATCGTTCTACGGATAAACTCTTTTTAATATTTTCAGTGAAAATGGGCATCACTTCTTCATTTTTGTCTGCACTTATAAAGCTAGGCCTCGCTTAGCTTTCAATACTTTCTGCTTCCTATAAAAGTAATTTAAATCTTGATTTTATACTCAAGAGAGTCGAATCAGTTAGGCTAATACCCGAGGCACCACCCTACGCCCAAGTCATCTAGTGACTTTTATTGCCCTTTAATTCGGGTGGCCGGTTAAAATTGCGTAGGAGGAAATGGTGGTAAGCCCTTCACGCCACGCCAGCCAACAGCTTCCTACACCGTTAAACTCCGCCAGTTTTTATCGAAAGGGGAAACCGACGAGTTCCTGGGAAAATCCCTTTAACCAGTGAGGAGATAACCCAGTGCCACAAGCCGGGGTCGATCCCGGCTCCTCTTGCCGCTAGGCGAAAGTGCTAGGCACGTCGTCAGTCCGTCACCACACCGAGGGATGGGAGAAGCCTTGATTTTGACGACTCTACAAATTTTCCAAGGTCATTGCGAAATTTCAGAATTATTCTTGAAAACTGACGAAAATTATTGGGAGGGATTAATCCCTTCAAAGTCGTTCCAATATCCGTCTTCAAAATAAGGCACTTACTCTATGTCGCATCTGAACAAATTTCATCAAATTTTGATCGTTATGACTTTTTTAGATTTATTTTATTTGTAAATAAACGTTTTTAACCAAACTAAAATCTTCCCTTGGGTACTTTCAATCAATACTACAATAACTATGTATCTTGCGATAGTAATACTTTTGCAAGTTTCAGAAATATTAATTGATATATAATTCTATAGAAATATACAGATATATATTTATAATTATTTCAAAGTAATTTCGAATAAATATCTTTAGTACGTTCTAATTAAGGTAAAATTTATACTTATTTATCTTTTATTTTGGACTTACCCCAAACGTTTAGTAGAGCGACCATACAGTAGACTTGACTAACTTTCAACGAGAGCGCCATTTTATCGATTGCACGTATAATGTTCGACTGAAAACGTTGCTATAATAAAAGATTCCTGGGAGAAAAGACTTCCTTTTATAAACTTAAACGGAAGAGAGATTTTTCCGTAGGACAGAACATCCGAAGTGCGAGTTCCGTGATTCTTATCGCTGTTGAAAAACATTGCAAGATGATTTTCATATTTCGAATTCTTTAAATAAACAAAAATTCGTTTATTATAGTTTGCTGCTGTGTAAGAATAAGTTTTCACAACCTATACAATTTCAGTGGGGTTTAGAAATGGGCAATATCTTTTGAGGGCTCAAGATTTCGAAATAGCGAATACCTTTTCAGGGGGTTTTCAAAATAGAGAATTTATTTTCCGGGGGTTTTCGAAATAACGAATATCTTTTCAGGGGTTTTTAGGAATAACGAATATCTTTTCATGAGGTTTTCGAAATAGTGAATATCTTTTCAGGGGTTTTCGAAATAGCGAATATCGTTTCAGGGGTTTTTCGAAATAGTGAATATCTTTTCAGGGGTTTTTAGAAATAGCGAATATCTTTTCATGAGGTTTTCGAAATAGCGAATATCTTTTCCGGGGGTTTTCAAAATAGCGAATATATTTTCAGGGGTTTTTAGAAATAGCGAATATCTTTTCATGAGGTTTTCGAAATAGCGAATATCTTTTCCGGGGGTTTTCAAAATAGCGAATATATTTTCAGGGGTTTTTCAAAATAGCGAATATCTTTTCAGGGAGTTTTCGAAATAGCGAATATCTTTTCAGGGGTTTTCTAAATAGCGAATATCTTTTCAGGGGGTTTTCGAAATAGCGAACATCTTTTCCGGGAGTTTTCAAAATAGCAAATATTTTTCAGAGGGTTTTCGAAATAGCGAATATCTTTTCGGGGGTTTTTAGAAATAACGAATATCTTTTCTAGAGGTTTTCGAAATAGCGAATTTATTTTCCGGGGGTTTTCGAAATAGTTAATATCTTTTCAGGGGTTTTTAGAAATAACGAATATCTTTTCATGAGGTTTTCGAAATAGCGAATATCTTTTCAGGGCGTTTTCGAAATAGCGAATATCTTTTCAGGGGGTTTTCGAAATAGCGAATATCTTTTCAGGGGGTTTTCGAAATAGTGAATATCTTTTCATGAGGTTTTCGAAATAGCGAATATCTTTTCAGGGGGTTTTCGAAATAGCAAATATATTTTCAGGGGTTTTTCGAAATAGTGAATATCTTTTCAGGGGTTTTCGAAATAGCGAATATCTTTTCAAGGGGTTTTCAAAATAGAGAATTTATTTTCCGGGGGTTTTCGAAATAGCGAATATCTTTTCCGGGAGTTTTCAAAATAGCGAATATCTTTTCAGGGGGTTTTCGAAATAGCGAATATCTTTTCAGGGGTTTTTTGAAATAGTGAATATCTTTTCAGGGGTTTTTAGAAATAACGAATATCTTTTCATGAGGTTTTCGAAATAGCGAATATCTTTTCAGGTTGTTTTCGAAATAGTGAATATCTTTTCAGGGGGTTTTCGAAATAGCGAATATCTTTTCAGGGGGTTTTCGAAATAGTGAATATCTTTTCATGAGGTTTTCGAAATAGCGAATATCTTTTCCGGGAGTTTTCGAAATAGCAAATATATTTTCAGGGGTTTTTCGAAATAGTGAATATCTTTTCAGGGGGTTTTCGAAATAGAGAATTTATTTTCCGGGGGTTTTCGAAATAACGAATATCTTTTCAGGGGTTTTTAGGAATAACGAATATCTTTTCATGAGGTTTTCGAAATAGTGAATATCTTTTCAGGGGGTTTTCGAAATAGCGAATATCGTTTCAGGGGTTTTTCGAAATAGTGAATATCTTTTCAGGGGTTTTTAGAAATAGCTAATATCTTTTCATGAGGTTTTCGAAATAGCGAATATCTTTTCCGGGGGTTTTCAAAATAGCGAATATATTTTCAGGGGTTTTTCGAAATAGCGAATATCTTTTCATGAGGTTTTCGAAATAGCGAATATCTTTTCCGGGGGTTTTCAAAATAGCGAATATCTTTTCAGGGGGTTTTCGAAATAGTGAATATCTTTTCATGAGGTTTTCGAAATAGCGAATATCTTTTCAGGGGGTTTTCGAAATAGCAAATATATTTTCAGGGGTTTTTCGAAATAGTGAATATCTTTTCAGGGGTTTTCGAAATAGCGAATATCTTTTCAAGGGGTTTTCAAAATAGAGAATTTATTTTCCGGGGGTTTTCGAAATAGCGAATATCTTTTCCGGGAGTTTTCAAAATAGCGAATATCTTTTCAGGGGGTTTTCGAAATAACGAATATCTTTTCAGGGGTTTTTTGAAATAGTGAATATCTTTTCAGGGGTTTTTAGAAATAACGAATATCTTTTCATGAGGTTTTCGAAATAGCGAATATCTTTTCAGGTTGTTTTCGAAATAGTGAATATCTTTTCAGGGGGTTTTCGAAATAGCGAATATCTTTTCAGGGGGTTTTCGAAATAGTGAATATCTTTTCATGAGGTTTTCGAAATAGCGAATATCTTTTCCGGGAGTTTTCGAAATAGTAAATATATTTTCAGGGGTTTTTCGAAATAGTGAATATCTTTTCAGGGGGTTTTCGAAATAGAGAATTTATTTTCCGGGGGTTTTCGAAATAACGAATATCTTTTCAGGGGTTTTTAGGAATAACGAATATCTTTTCATGAGGTTTTCGAAATAGTGAATATCTTTTCAGGGGGTTTTCGAAATAGCGAATATCGTTTCAGGGGTTTTTCGAAATAGTGAATATCTTTTCAGGGGTTTTTAGAAATAGCTAATATCTTTTCATGAGGTTTTCGAAATAGCGAATATCTTTTCCGGGGGTTTTCAAAATAGCGAATATATTTTCAGGGGTTCTTAGAAATAGCGAATATCTTTTCATGAGGTTTTCGAAATAGCGAATATCTTTTCCGGGGGTTTTCAAAATAGCGAATATATTTTCAGGGGTTTTTCAAAATAGCGAATATCTTTTCAGGGAGTTTTCGAAATAGCGAATATCTTTTCAGGGGTTTTCTAAATAGCGAATATCTTTTCAGGGGGTTTTCGAAATAGCGAACATCTTTTCCGGGAGTTTTCAAAATAGCAAATATTTTTTCAGAGGGTTTTCGAAATAGCG
The DNA here is from genome assembly GCF_980474605.1 of Leiobunum rupestre. Classification (NCBI taxonomy): domain Eukaryota; kingdom Metazoa; phylum Arthropoda; class Arachnida; order Opiliones; family Sclerosomatidae; genus Leiobunum; species Leiobunum rupestre. The sequence goes on along the minus strand of NC_143393.1, from coordinate 25,090,199 downwards.
AATATCTTTTCAGGGGTTTTTAGAAATAACGAATATCTTTTCTAGAGGTTTTCGAAATAGCGAATTTATTTTCCGGGGTTTTTCGAAATAGCGAATATCTTTTTAGGGGGTTTTCGAAATAGTTAATATCTTTTCAGGGGTTTTTAGAAATAACGAATATCTTTTCATGAGGTTTTCGAAATAGCGAATATCTTTTCAGGGGGTTTTCGAAATAGTTAATATCTTTTCAGGGGTTTTTAGAAATAACGAATATCTTTTCATGAGGTTTTCGAAATAGCGAATATCTTTTCAGGGGGTTTTCGAAATAGAGAATTTATTTTCCGGGGGTTTTCGAAATAACGAATATCTTTTCAGGGGTTTTTAGGAATAACGAATATCTTTTCATGAGGTTTTCGAAATAGTGAATATCTTTTCAGGGGGTTTTCGAAATAGCGAATATCGTTTCAGGGGTTTTTCGAAATAGTGAATATCTTTTCAGGGGTTTTTAGAAATAGCGAATACCTTTTCATGAGGTTTTCGAAATAGCGAATATCTTTTCCGGGGGTTTTCAAAATAGCGAATATATTTTCAGGGGTTTTTAGAAATAGCGAATATCTTTTTATGAGGTTTTCGAAATAGCGAATATCTTTTCCGGGGGTTTTCAAAATAGCGAATATCTTTTCAGGGGTTTCTAAATAGCGAATATCTTTTCAGGGGGTTTTCGAAATAGCGAACATCTTTTCCGGGAGTTTTCAAAATAGCAAATATTTTTTCAGAGGGTTTTCGAAATAGCGAATATCTTTTCAGGGGTTTTTAGAAATAACGAATATCTTTTCTAGAGGTTTTCGAAATAGCGAATTTATTTTCCGGGGTTTTTCGAAATAGCGAATATCTTTTTAGGGGGTTTTCGAAATAGTTAATATCTTTTCAGGGGTTTTTAGAAATAACGAATATCTTTTCATGAGGTTTTCGAAATAGCGAATATCTTTTCAGGGGGTTTTCGAAATAGTGAATATCTTTTCATGAGGTTTTCGAAATAGCGAATATCTTTTCAGGGGGTTTTCGAAATAGCAAATATATTTTCAGGGGTTTTTCGAAATAGTGAATATCTTTTCAGGGGTTTTCGAAATAGCGAATATCTTTTCAAGGGGTTTTCAAAATAGAGAATTTATTTTCCGGGGGTTTTCGAAATAGCGAATATCTTTTCAGGGGTTTTTTGAAATAGTTAATATCTTTTCAGGGGTTTTTAGAAATAACGAATATCTTTTCATGAGGTTTTCGAAATAGCGAATATCTTTTCAGGGGGTTTTCGAAATAGTTAATATCTTTTCAGGGGTTTTTAGAAATAACGAATATCTTTTCATGAGGTTTTCGAAATAGCGAATATCTTTTCAGGGGGTTTTCGAAATAGCGAATATCTTTTCAGGGGGTTTTCGAAATAGCGAATATCTTTTCAGGGGGTTTTCGAAATAGTGAATATCTTTTCATGGGGTTTTCGAAATAGCGAATATCTTTTCAGGGGGTTTTCCAAATAGCAAATATATTTTCAGGGGTTTTTCGAAATAGTGAATATCTTTTCAGGGGGTTTTCGAAATAGAGAATTTATTTTCCGGGGGTTTTCGAAATAACGAATATCTTTTCAGGGGTTTTTAGGAATAACGAATATCTTTTCATGAGGTTTTCGAAATAGTGAATATCTTTTCAGGGGGTTTTCGAAATAGCGAATATCGTTTCAGGGGTTTTTCGAAATAGTGAATATCTTTTCAGGGGTTTTTAGAAATAGCGAATACCTTTTCATGAGGTTTTCGAAATAGCGAATATCTTTTCCGGGGGTTTTCAAAATAGCGAATATATTTTCAGGGGTTTTTAGAAATAGCGAATATCTTTTTATGAGGTTTTCGAAATAGCGAATATCTTTTCCGGGGGTTTTCAAAATAGCGAATATCTTTTCAGGGGTTTCTAAATAGCGAATATCTTTTCAGGGGGTTTTCGAAATAGCGAACATCTTTTCCGGGAGTTTTCAAAATAGCAAATATTTTTTCAGAGGGTTTTCGAAATAGCGAATATCTTTTCAGGGGTTTTTAGAAATAACGAATATCTTTTCTAGAGGTTTTCGAAATAGCGAATTTATTTTCCGGGGTTTTTCGAAATAGCGAATATCTTTTCAGGGGGTTTTCGAAATAGTTAATATCTTTTCAGGGGTTTTTAGAAATAACGAATATCTTTTCATGAGGTTTTCGAAATAGCGAATATCTTTTCAGGGGGTTTTCGAAATAGCGAATATCTTTTCAGGGGGTTTTCGAAATAGTGAATATCTTTTCATGAGGTTTTCGAAATAGCGAATATCTTTTCAGGGGGTTTTCGAAATAGCAAATATATTTTCAGGGGTGTTTCGAAATAGTGAATATCTTTTCAGGGGTTTTCGAAATAGCGAATATCTTTTCAGGGGGTTTTCAAAATAGAGAATTTATTTTCCGGGGGTTTTCGAAATAGCGAATATCTTTTCCGGGAGTTTTCAAAATAGCGAATATCTTTTCAGGGGTTTTTTGAAATAGTGAATATCTTTTCAGGGGTTTTTAGAAATAACGAATATCTTTTCATGAGGTTTTCGAAATAGCGAATATCTTTTCAGGGGGTTTTCGAAATAGTTAATATCTTTTCAGGGGTTTTTAGAAATAACGAATATCTTTTCATGAGGTTTTCGAAATAGCGAATATCTTTTCAGGGGGTTTTCGAAATAGCGAATATCTTTTCAGGGGGTTTTCGAAATAGCGAAAATCTTTTCAGGGGGTTTTCGAAATAGCGAATATCTTTTCCGGGAGTTTTCGAAATAGCGAATATCTTTTCAGGGGTTTTTTGAAATAGTGAATATCTTTTCAGGGGTTTTTAGAAATAACGAATATCTTTTCATGAGGTTTTCGAAATAGCGAATATCTTTTCAGGGGGTTTTCGAAATAGTTAATATCTTTTCAGGGGTTTTTAGAAATAACGAATATCTTTTCATGAGGTTTTCGAAATAGCGAATATCTTTTCAGGGGTTTTTCGAAATAGCGAATATCTTTTCAGGGGGTTTTCGAAATAGCGAATATCTTTTCAGGGGGTTTTCGAAATAGTGAATATCTTTTCATGAGGTTTTCGAAATAGCGAATATCTTTTCAGGGGGTTTTCGAAGTAGCAAATATATTTTCAGGGGTTTTTCGAAATAGTGAATATCTTTTCAGGGGGTTTTCGAAATAGCGAATATCTTTTCAGGGGGTTTTCGAAATAGCAAATATATTTTCAGGGGTTTTTCGAAATAGTGAATATCTTTTCAGGGGTTTTCGAAATAGCGAATATCTTTTCAGGGGGTTTTCAAAATAGAGAATTTATTTTCCGGGGGTTTTCGAAATAGCGAATATCTCTTCCGGGAGTTTTCAAAATAGCGAATATCTTTTCAGGGGTTTTTTGAAATAGTGAATATCTTTTCAGGGGTTTTTAGAAATAACGAATATCTTTTCATGAGGTTTTCGAAATAGCGAATATCTTTTCAGGGGGTTTTCGAAATAGCGAATATCTTTTCAGGGGGTTTTCGAAATAGTGAATATCTTTTCATGGGGTTTTCGAAATAGCGAATATCTTTTCAGGGGGTTTTCCAAATAGCAAATATATTTTCAGGGGTTTTTCGAAATAGTGAATATCTTTTCAGGGGGTTTTCGAAATAGAGAATTTATTTTCCGGGGGTTTTCGAAATAACGAATATCTTTTCAGGGGTTTTTAGGAATAACGAATATCTTTTCATGAGGTTTTCGAAATAGTGAATATCTTTTCAGGGGGTTTTCGAAATAGCGAATATCGTTTCAGGGGTTTTTCGAAATAGTGAATATCTTTTCAGGGGTTTTTAGAAATAGCGAATACCTTTTCATGAGGTTTTCGAAATAGCGAATATCTTTTCCGGGGGTTTTCAAAATAGCGAATATATTTTCAGGGGTTTTTAGAAATAGCGAATATCTTTTTATGAGGTTTTCGAAATAGCGAATATCTTTTCCGGGGGTTTTCAAAATAGCGAATATCTTTTCAGGGGTTTCTAAATAGCGAATATCTTTTCAGGGGGTTTTCGAAATAGCGAACATCTTTTCCGGGAGTTTTCAAAATAGCAAATATTTTTTCAGAGGGTTTTCGAAATAGCGAATATCTTTTCAGGGGTTTTTAGAAATAACGAATATCTTTTCTAGAGGTTTTCGAAATAGCGAATTTATTTTCCGGGGTTTTTCGAAATAGCGAATATCTTTTCAGGGGGTTTTCGAAATAGTTAATATCTTTTCAGGGGTTTTTAGAAATAACGAATATCTTTTCATGAGGTTTTCGAAATAGCGAATATCTTTTCAGGGGGTTTTCGAAATAGCGAATATCTTTTCAGGGGGTTTTCGAAATAGTGAATATCTTTTCATGAGGTTTTCGAAATAGCGAATATCTTTTCAGGGGGTTTTCGAAATAGCAAATATATTTTCAGGGGTTTTTCGAAATAGTGAATATCTTTTCAGGGGTTTTCGAAATAGCGAATATCTTTTCAGGGGGTTTTCAAAATAGAGAATTTATTTTCCGGGGGTTTTCGAAATAGCGAATATCTTTTCCGGGAGTTTTCAAAATAGCGAATATCTTTTCAGGGGTTTTTTGAAATAGTGAATATCTTTTCAGGGGTTTTTAGAAATAACGAATATCTTTTCATGAGGTTTTCGAAATAGCGAATATATTTTCAGGGGTTTTTAGAAATAGCGAATATCTTTTTATGAGGTTTTCGAAATAGCGAATATCTTTTCCGGGGGTTTTCAAAATAGCGAATATCTTTTCAGGGGTTTCTAAATAGCGAATATCTTTTCAGGGGGTTTTCGAAATAGCGAACATCTTTTCCGGGAGTTTTCAAAATAGCAAATATTTTTTCAGAGGGTTTTCGAAATAGCGAATATCTTTTCAGGGGTTTTTAGAAATAACGAATATCTTTTCTAGAGGTTTTCGAAATAGCGAATTTATTTTCCGGGGTTTTTCGAAATAGCGAATATCTTTTCAGGGGGTTTTCGAAATAGTTAATATCTTTTCAGGGGTTTTTAGAAATAACGAATATCTTTTCATGAGGTTTTCGAAATAGCGAATATCTTTTCAGGGGGTTTTCGAAATAGCGAATATCTTTTCAGGGGGTTTTCGAAATAGTGAATATCTTTTCATGAGGTTTTCGAAATAGCGAATATCTTTTCAGGGGGTTTTCGAAATAGCAAATATATTTTCAGGGGTTTTTCGAAATAGTGAATATCTTTTCAGGGGTTTTCGAAATAGCGAATATCTTTTCAGGGGGTTTTCAAAATAGAGAATTTATTTTCCGGGGGTTTTCGAAATAGCGAATATCTTTTCCGGGAGTTTTCAAAATAGCGAATATCTTTTCAGGGGTTTTTTGAAATAGTGAATATCTTTTCAGGGGTTTTTAGAAATAACGAATATCTTTTCATGAGGTTTTCGAAATAGCGAATATCTTTTCAGGGGGTTTTCGAAATAGTTAATATCTTTTCAGGGGTTTTTAGAAATAACGAATATCTTTTCATGAGGTTTTCGAAATAGCGAATATCTTTTCAGGGGGTTTTCGAAATAGCGAATATCTTTTCAGGGGGTTTTCGAAATAGCGAAAATCTTTTCAGGGGGTTTTCGAAATAGCGAATATCTTTTCCGGGAGTTTTCGAAATAGCGAATATCTTTTCAGGGGTTTTTTGAAATAGTGAATATCTTTTCAGGGGTTTTTAGAAATAACGAATATCTTTTCATGAGGTTTTCGAAATAGCGAATATCTTATCAGGGGGTTTTCGAAATAGTTAATATCTTTTCAGGGGTTTTTAGAAATAACGAATATCTTTTCATGAGGTTTTCGAAATAGCGAATATCTTTTCAGGGGGTTTTCGAAATAGCGAATATCTTTTCAGGGGGTTTTCGAAATAGCGAATATCTTTTCAGGGGGTTTTCGAAATAGTGAATATCTTTTCATGAGGTTTTCGAAATAGCGAATATCTTTTCAGGGGGTTTTCGAAGTAGCAAATATATTTTCAGGGGTTTTTCGAAATAGTGAATATCTTTTCAGGGGGTTTTCGAAATAGCGAATATCTTTTCAGGGGGTTTTCGAAATAGCAAATATATTTTCAGGGGTTTTTCGAAATAGTGAATATCTTTTCAGGGGTTTTCGAAATAGCGAATATCTTTTCAGGGGGTTTTCAAAATAGAGAATTTATTTTCCGGGGGTTTTCGAAATAGCGAATATCTCTTCCGGGAGTTTTCAAAATAGCGAATATCTTTTCAGGGGTTTTTTGAAATAGTGAATATCTTTTCAGGGGTTTTTAGAAATAACGAATATCTTTTCATGAGGTTTTCGAAATAGCGAATATCTTTCCAGGGGGTTTTCGAAATAGTTAATATCTTTTCAGGGGTTTTTAGAAAAAACGAATATCTTTTCATGAGGTTTTCGAAATAGCGAATATCTTTTCAGGGGGTTTTCGAAATAGCGAATATCTTTTCAGGGGGTTTTCGAAATAGCGAAAATCTTTTCAGGGGGTTTTCGAAATAGCGAATATCTTTTCCGGGAGTTTTCGAAATAGCGAATATCTTTTCAGGGGTTTTTTGAAATAGTGAATATCTTTTCAGGGGTTTTTAGAAATAACGAATATCTTTTCATGAGGTTTTCGAAATAGCGAATATCTTTTCAGGGGGTTTTCGAAATAGTTAATATCTTTTCAGGGGTTTTTAGAAATAACGAATATCTTTTCATGAGGTTTTCGAAATAGCGAATATCTTTTCAGGGGGTTTTCGAAATAGCGAATATCTTTTCAGGGGGTTTTCGAAATAGCGAATATCTTTTCAGGGGGTTTTCGAAATAGTGAATATCTTTTCATGAGGTTTTCGAAATAGCGAATATCTTTTCAGGGGGTTTTCGAAGTAGCAAATATATTTTCAGGGGTTTTTCGAAATAGTGAATATCTTTTCAGGGGGTTTTCGAAATAACGAATATCTTTTCAGGGGGTTTTCAAAATAGAGAATTTATTTTCCGGGGGTTTTCGAAATAGCGAATATCTTTTCCGGGAGTTTTCAAAATAGCGAATATCTTTTCAGGGGGTTTTCGAAATAGCGAATATCTTTTCAGGGGTTTTTTGAAATAGTTAATATCTTTTCAGGGGTTTTTATACATAACGAATATCTTTTCATGAGGTTTTCGAAATAGTGAATATCTTTTCAGGGGGTTTTCGAAATAGCGAATACCTTTTCAGGGGGTTTTCGAAATAGTGAATATCTTTTCAGGGGTTTTTAGAAATAACGAATATCTTTTCATGAGGTTTTCGAAATAGCGAATTTATTTTCCGGGGGTTTTCGAAATAGCGAATATCTTTTCAGGGAGTTTTCGAAATAGCGAATATCTTTTCAGGGGTTTTCGAAATAGCGAATACCTTTTCAGGGGGTTTTCGAAATAGTGAATATCTTTTCAGGGGTTTTTAGAAATAACGAATATCTTTTCATGAGGTTTTCGAAATAGCGAATTTATTTTCCGGGGGTTTTCGAAATAGCGAATATCTTTTCAGGGAGTTTTCGAAATAGCGAATATCTTTTCAGGGGTTTTCGAAATAGCGAATACCTTTTCAGGGGGTTTTCGAAATAGTGAATTTATTTTCCGGGGGTTTTCGAAATAGCGAATGTCTTTTCAGGTAGTTTTCGAAATAGCGAATATCTTTTCAGGGGTTTTCGAAATAGCGAATATCTTTTCAGGGGGTTTTTGAAATATCCAAAAGGGGCCCTTTCCCTAGGCTATTTAAAAACGTTGTTAGCTTATATTTTTGTGAAGCTTTCTAAAAGATTCCTTAGGCAATTTGTTTAGTCTGCGGGTATAATTCAGAATCTACAACAATTGAACGGGCACCAAAGATCCATTTTAACTACTCCTAAAAATGTTCTTACAACGCGTTGGCCACACAAACGTTTTGTTGGCCAATTTTTGGAAATATCGTTATTTATGGCCGAAGCTTAGATGCAAATATTTCAGTCAAAACAATTTTCGTACCCATCCTTTTGAAAACACAAATTAATGGATAACATTGATATAAAATACATTTAATGTAAATTGACATATTGTGTAACGAATCACGATGAATTTGGTTCGCTTTCCTCGAAGTACACCCTTTTAAAGCACTTTGCTCCGAAATTAGAACTGAAGCACGAGAAATATAGGTAAGGGAGGACTCGCTACTAACAACATGTAATTCTAGATTGTAGAAATATTATAAGTAACATAATAACAATAAGTATGACAATTAACGAGATTTACAACCAAACAGATTTTCATAGTTATTGCGTAATCAAGATGTTTTCTCAGCACAGAGCCCTCTGGTGTCTAAAATATGCGAGACTTCCGCTAAGCCGAAATTTCTGGTTTCCGATAGATAGGCGGAATATTAGGCTAAAATGATAAAAATTAAAAAAGCATTTCTCGGCGCCACGAGCTCATATTTTTTTATCACGTGGGCTTCAAAACAAATCCAAAGCCCCTCGCGAATCCAGAACGGGCTCTCCGATATTAGGCTTAAATGTTTATCAAAAAGTAGTCATCCAAACAGTAAGTCGCGAGTGCAAATCACAGCCAGAAGAGAGTATCAGTGCTGAAAAAAGGTTTGGTTAGAAAATTAGCTTTAAGCAATAGGAAGTGTCATACTTATCGTTGTTATGTTACTTAAGGTAATAGCTATATATCAGAAATACGACACCGGCTAACTAATTTGAGATTTCTAGCACAACAATTTACGGTAACAGGAAAATCGTGCCCCCTTAAAACAATTGGTTTTTACCTCTCCGAGGCTCCGAGAGGACAAAGTCCCCTAGGAGGGGTTATACAACCAGCTGGGTGTTATGGCAACCTCTCAACTTCCAATGGCAACGGGCGGGATTTGAACCCGAATCCTCCTGCTTGACAGGCGGACGTTCTACGGTTTCTACCACAGAACCACCGACACTTGTTACGCTTCATTGAAAATTAGACCTTCAGCTTTATCGGAAGCGTATTTAATAGAGTACGAAATTTTGGTTTAATTGAAATAGAATTGAAATTGAAATTATTGCATCGAAGAAATTCTAATTTAGCGTTTTCTCTATTGATTAAAAACAAATGCGCCACCCAGGCCATTCGGCTTAACAGTCGAGCGCTCTACCACAGAACCACCGATAGCTGCTTAACTTTACTGAAAATAAGACACTCATCGTAAGCATAATAGGTAATAAAGTCTTGAATTCTTTTATGAATGAATTTATGAAGGCCTAATCTGGTTTTTTTACGAATGAAATAATGTTGATTTAATCTTGTAAATATTTATGAACTAAGTTTATATTAAATTTATAATTTTATAACTAATTTATGAATTAATAATTTAATTGTAAAATACGATCATGACGAAGAATCGAACCCAGGTTGTTGTGTTACTGAGCAGATGTTTTACCGCCGAGCTACTGTTTTCCCTGAAAAAAAACATCACAGGCAAAATATTGAAGTAAAGGAACCGTTATGATACGGCGATTTTTTTATTTTGGTGAACTTGTTTATATTATTATAAATGAATTAAACTCCGTGGTTTCGTCTCAATTATTTTAGTTAAAATTAATATTTTATACCGGGCGGGATTGAACCGGGATTACGTTTTAAGTAAATAACTCTGAATTGCGGTCGTCTCGAGAAATTAATACCACTAGGGACAATTCTTCCGAGGAGAGGTATATTTTGGCTTGCCAACTTGTTAATGGATACTTTTTAGATGGATACTTATATTTTAAACTTCTCGTAATGTTCAATGTCCGAGTAACATTAGGCCCATTACGATCAAATCGAACAAAGGCCTTTGCCGAAGTAGTTTTCAAATGGGGCGTTCAACGGCAATGTCATTTCGTCGCTAGTTGTATGGTGTTCATCCTCCATGCCCATCGAGAGTCCCCCGAAGTTGATTACTTTCGGACTCTCGATATTCACCACCGGCATCACTTCCGAGCTGACCTCCGACACGTCAGTTCCGGCTGTGATGACGGGCTAACTTCTGTTGAGTGGGCGGAACTGGCATAGGCATGGGCTAACGGGCTTTGGCATGGGCGGGACGGGCTTAGGAATGGGCGGAATGGGCTTAGGAATGGGCGAAACGGGTTAAGGCATGGGCGTAACGAGTTTAGGCATGGGCGGAACGGGTTAAGACATGGGTGTAACGGGGTAATACATAGGCGTAACGGGCTTAGGCATGGGCGTAACGGGATAATACATAGGCCTAACGGGTTTAGGCATAGATGTAGCGGGGTAATTCATGGGCGTAGCGGGGTAATACATAGGCTAATGGGTTAAGACATGGGTGTAACGGGGTAATACATAGGCGTAACGGGCTTAGGCATGGGCGTAACGGGTTAAGATATGGGCGTAACGGGATAATACATAGGCGTAACGGGTTTAGGCATAGATGTAGCGGGGTAATGCATGGGCGTAGCGGGGTAATACATAGGCTAATGGGTTAAGACATGGGTGTAACCCTCCTACGCGTTGTAAACCGGCCACCTGTTTAAAGGCCTTAAAGTCGTTAGATGACTTGGGCCTAAGGGGGTGACAAGGGTATTAGCTTAGACGAGTTTTGTTATTATTTCGTATTATTTAATTAAGAAAATTGAAGGTTGACCCTCGAACTAAGTGGCAGAGTCGCCAGATGTACGATCCGGATCGTATTTGTACGATAATTAAACCGGTAGTACGATATACGGCAAAAATACGATCTTACGAGCAAATACGATCCAAAGTAAAAACTGTCTCATATTTAGCAAAGGTTATCTCCTAGATTCCCACTTCCAAACACGCTCTTGCGGTTTTCTGGGGGGCGTGACAATTGTCGCCACGAATCGGAAATATTCTCAAAATATTTTATCACGTGTTTTTTCGTACATAAAAAGTAGCTAAATTATACGTCATGATAGGTTTTACAAGCTGCTTTCTTTTATCTTTAAGTGATTTATTTTCAGCCGTACGATCCTTCTTAATCTAGTACGATCCAAATCGAAACTCGGTACGATCATCCAGCGCTTGGAATCTGGCAACCCTGCTAAGTGGGAAAGTACCGCGCGTCTCGAGACTGAATTCAAATTTCCGAGATAAAAAACTTTTTCCGGAAAACAACAATCTGTAAATTTCATTTGGTCCAATACTTTGAGGTAGATCTGACAAAGAATGCACTAGGTTTAACCGAGAATATGAAACATCAACGCCAGCCTCGGTTTTCGTCAATTTAGGAACTTAGGAAGATGTTTTACGATTACACGAAGAGAGAGCTTTATCGCGCCCCCTGCCGGGTAATAGAGGGAATGTCAGAAGGCTGTTAATCTGAAGAGGTTCATATGTAGCTCTTGAAATAGGCTTATTTTATACAAAGTAAACAAAATTAAGTCTTAAAAATATTTTTTAATGTCGTACAGTATTAAGTTTAAAGGTACAAATATTGGAAATAATAAATAGACATACATTTTAAAAATAAAATTGCCGTGGTGAGGTAATTCGATACTCGTTCAGGTTTTGCGTCAAAAGGTGATCCTAAAAAGTAAATAATCGTGTAATTAATTAAGTTTAACTACAATAAATTACTGGAAGTTTAAAATGCTAACCATTGGTTCTTCTCATTTCTTTGGGTATTCGGTCTTTAATCAAATCTTCTGATCGGTGTGAGCCACTTCAGCAAAGCCACGAACAACACGAAGATTAGAATCGTTCCGCACGCTCCCATTTTTTCTTTGGAGAAAAATCTACATTTTAAATAAATTAATAATAGGTCTCAGGTATTCAACCAAATAAAACGATTTAAGGTAAAGTTTTGGGTTTATTTACGTTTTCGGGTGACTACTGCAACTTATAGAATCCGCTGTCCAAGTAATCCGCAATTTTCCGTATTCGCCGTGGACGGTTTTTCTTGACGACAGCCACCAAATTAAAGACGTTTTGTTCACCGAGGAAGATACGCCAAAATTTCCGCCGGTTTTCCAAAACCAATATTTCCATACTTGTTATCAGTAATTGATAAGCGATTCTACCAAACTGTGGACTTCAGATTGTTTAGATTGCATAGCAAATAGCGTGGTGGATACTTTTCCATTAATTTTGGTTTATTTTTTGGAATGGAAATTCCAATACCGCTTTTTTTATATTTGTAGATTGGCAGATATAAAGTGATGGTGTCTTATTATGTTCTTTAATAATTATTAATCTTTGATAATTTTTTGAACTTAGCAGTGTTTGGGAACGGAGATTAAAACTGAATGAACTGATATTGGTCACATTTAAAATAACCAATAAGAGCCTTTGACCCTTCCAATCTATAGTGTCCCCCCCCCAACACCCATTATCTCCGTCTGTCGGCGGGAAGTCTGAGCTTGAGGCCACTGAATTTTTGGTTCGAAAAAAAGAGATTAACCAGTTTATATATATATTTTTTTAAATTTATTGTGGCGTAAAACATTCAAATTTCATTATGCAAACTTTATAATTCAAATTCATATTAAAAAATTCGCGGGTGATTGTAAATATTACAACTGTTTGCCATGAGTATAAATTATATTTTGACTAGGTAAACAACTCATTTCCCCCAAGGGAACCCGCCGAATTGGGGAAATGGGTAACCGTCGTCATTGTAACCTGCGGAATTATCACGAGAAAGAAATTAATATACATAACGCCATAATTAAGTGATGATCATTTTAATTATGAAAAACTATCTGACCTCCTCCTCCGTTGCTGTTTCAGAAATGGAATTGGTGATTTCCGATGTACAATCTTTTCTTTCCATTCCTGCCTTCCGCTCCTGGGGCCGTTGCCCCTGGACCGTCCTGGGGTCGACTTAAAGCGCAGCACATCAAGGCGATGACAATCACGAAACACAAGACGGATGTCATCTTCACTAGAAAATTACAAAAAGTGTTAATGTCCAGTAGTGTATACTAATTACGTTTAACTAATTTGGTTCTAGTAATTATTTAGAAAAAACAACGATTTTTTGTATACTATAAAACTCTTTAGTTTCCCTTAAAGAGGTGCGTAACATGTTTAAGGGAAATTAAAAGAGTTTCATAGTGTACAAAAAATCGTTGTTTTTTCTAAATAATTACTAGAACTTACTTTTACACTAGTCTTGGAGTACTAAAGTCATATATTGTTATTAAAATTTATTAATTTCAAATATTCTGAAAATTGAACACTTACGATGGTAGTAGTTTTCGTGACTGCGACGAGGTTCTTCTGGGGTCCTCGTTAGACTCCTCACTGATGATGGATTTGGAAAGCTACCACTATTTATAGCATTTGCACTTGTTTGTTAAATGCTTCTGTAGCTATCTTCGTAGTAGATCTGACAAGAATCGGATAAAGGTGAGCGGAAAAAAACACTGCAGTAAAATATTTAAATTTCTTGACGGGCTTTATTGATTTGGTCTTATCGGGAGGGGTGATCATTTCATTTTCTCGGTTTCTGCTTTCTGCTGCATGCAAACAGAAAACTCTATCTGACAATTAATGCAACATTTTGGGAAATATTTTTCAAAAAGTAAGGGCATTTGTTAACGCTCATGACAATTGGTTTTATTATTATCCGTATAAAAATAAAACAATAACAATGATTATGGCAACTTCTCCGTATCCTATATCACATCAATTTAGTAAGATTTCCGCTAAATTACAACATAAAATAATTAATGTATTTAGGAAATAAAAATTTATTTCGTGTATATTAATTGTTGTAGCTTAATTTAATAATAAATAATAATAATCATCAGCTAGGCTAATAGTATACCCAAGGCACCACCTTAGGCCTAAGTCATAAAGCGACTTTTGAAGCCATTAACTCATAATAAGAACAAAATCTTAATTTGGTTTGCTTTAAATTCGAAAATAATTACTTTTAGAAACGAAGCTAGTATTTTAAATAACCAATTTTCTGTTACTATTAACTATTTCATTATTATTTGGCCGATGTCCGCGTTATTTTTAGTTTTAAACGTGTTTCAAATCTTAATTAAGCTTGGCTGATTCGTCAAAAATTAAATTAGTACCAACAAGTGGAGAGTTATCAGTCCTTATTCGCGTAATGATTTGTATGGTCATTGGCGAAACAGGCTACCATTAAGAAAAGGTGTACAGTCCAGGTAATGATCCCGGTGAAAATGGCGTCAATTGCTTTGATTTACTGATACTATACTTTGATATTTACGAAAATATCTAGAAGCATAAGCCGTTGCGTTTCCAAAATATGTTCTTTTCGTAATTAAATTTTTATAATGACCAAATAAATTGATATATTAAACATAAGTGTGGCTCTTAACACTCGGTTCATTTCGGAAGTTCAATATTCTCAAATTTAGCTAGTGTTTTGATAGGAAAATGACCGAGGCCTTTTTTCTGGAAAATTTTCCGTATTTTTCCGAAAAAAAATTAAAAAAGTTATCATTCCATGATTAGTCTAATATATTGTTTGCAAATTTAAATAAACTGGCATTTTCGCCTCATTTTTTCGATTCCAAAAGTAAAACTATACCTCTAGACTAGTTTAAACTGATTAACAATATAACAATATTAATGTTTTGTAGTATGTTTACTGATATTAGACATTTTATATCGATAAAAAGTTAAAAACATTAAAAACCCTTGAAAAGTAATTTATGTTTCAATATTTAATTTTTCCGATTTGCGGAAACTTTTCCGCAATAAAGAAAATTTTCTGGAAATTTTTACGCATTTTATTTTTCCGGAAACTTAACAACACTACAGGAAACTAACAGGGATTCTAACCACAACAAAGATCAATAAGATTCCTCTAACGAAACTCCGCGACAGAATATCATTAACCCATTTCGTTAGATGTTATAGGCCTACTTACGAGTAGTACGTTACGTATGGTACTATATATCTGTTACACTTTCTATTTTGTGATTGGTATCAAGCGGTTTTCAAATTAGACTTAATCATAACATTAGAGAGGTTAAGCCAGCACTCGAAATCGTCTAGGTGGAACTTGTAGGATTGTACAGCCTGCACATTCTACAACTTCCTGAAACACTTTTTCTGGACGATTTCTGCGGCTGGCTTAACTTATCAATTTGCTACGGTTTCGAAATGACGATCTTTAATTGTGTAGTTTAATATTGCATGTTATTTAAAAAGATTTTTGTATTAAAGTATAAAAATTAAAGACTGTTTTGAACATAATTTTATATCAAGGATTACAAGGGCTCGGTTGGGATTGTAAGTGAAAAATAACAAATAAAATATTTATCGCTTCATCTTGGTTTTTATTTCAACTTTAAAAATGATTATAAATACAACATTTGACTGTCACGAATTATAATCAAATTGGATAGGTCAAATTTCCGAAGAATTCATTTAACCCCAAGGGTATCCACCGAATTGGGGGTAGGGAAATCCACCACCGCCATTGTAACCTGCGGAAATATTACGAGAAATGAAATTAATACATACAATACAATACAATAAATAGAATTATGTGATGAACATTGGAGGATTATCTGACCTCCTCCTCCTCCTCCGTTGCTGTTTCCGAGGTGAAGGTTGTGGTTTCCGAAGAAGAATCTGTCCTGTCCTTCCTTGCCTTCTTCTCCCGGGGCGGGGGCTGCAGGGCCGTCCTGGGGTCGGCACAAAGCGCAGGACATCAAGGCGACGACAATAGCGAAAATGAAGATTGATTTCATCTTCGGAAGAAAATTGGATAGAAAATGATTAAAAGATAAGGCAGGGTGTAAATGAGTAGCATATGCTATGGATGTAAGTACTATTTCTAGTAAAGTAGTCGCTATAGATTGTCTCTGTTATAACGAATATTTTTAATAGATATAACGAATTATTTTTAGTAAATACAAATAGGTTTAGTCATAATTCACAATTTCCGCCAAATTAAGTTTAATTTTCCTACAATCGTGCGAGGAGGTAGGGGTCCTAACATGTCCCGAAGCCCCGCCAGGCGGCGCGTCTTTGTGAATTTTTGCCCCTTACACCGGTCAGTCACTTAAATCAGACTGACCGCAGTGACCGGTGTCGCTAGTCCCTCCACTTTCATTGTACCGTGTTTTCCATATTTGTGATCTGTTCCCGGATGCGTGTGTGTAGTTGTTAGAAATGACAATTTAGGGATGCCAGAGTGTTTTTAAATATTGAAACCCTATCCGTAAAATATAGATGCCATTACTGGGAATAATAGTAATGATACCAACCCGCTTGGCTAATACCCTTGGCACCACCTTAGGCCTAAGTCCTCAAGCGACTTGTTTTGCCTTTAATTCAGTTGGCCGGGTAACAATGTGTAGGAAGGTGGTGGCAAGCCCTTCATGCCACGCGAGCCAACAACTCCCTACATTAACTATTACCGTTAACCTCTACAGGTTTTTATGGAAGTGGAAACCGAAGAGCTCGTGGGAAAACGTCTTTAACCAGAGGGGAGAAAACTCACAAACTCAACGCGGAAGGAGTGGTTTCGAGTTTTTTAACAGTGCCACGAGTTGGGATCGAACCCGGCTCCTCTTGCTGTGAGGCGAAAGTGCTAACGACTCCGCGCAGTTAAAAATTGTTGCACTTTTATAAAGGCGCTTCGCTTTGATATTTCGGCTTTGCTGCCACTGGCGAATAGGTCAGCAAAACTCTACCCCTGTTCACTGATTGGGGTGAAGTAAAGTTCCAGGATGAGACCCCGAGGAACTTTGAAATAAAAATAGAGAGGGAAGAAATAACCTTGGTCACGACTTGAGGAGTTTCATCAACGGTTAATATGGGGATCGTGACTTTAAGTAAAACTTCAAAGTAAAAATAGTCGAAAGAAAAACCTAGTAACTGCCCGCGTACGCTTCATCAGATCATGGACAACTCAACTCAGCTCTAATCACAAACCACTAATCTGGCATCATTTTAATTTTAATCTTAATCGGACATCCGAGGGGACTATGTCCTCAAGGAGGGGTTTTACAAACACCGTGTCTATGGGTCTGTCAGACTGTCTGGGCTACGAATGCGTACGCATTTTCGGGGCAAAGTGTAATCAAGAATTGATCTATTTATATATAGAGATAATGTTTATATTCCGTCGATTTTTACATTCGCTCCCGTTGCAAGCTCTAGGATAAGAGCCTGGCCCCTCCCCTTCAAATTCAATCATCTCCAGGAGGCGCATTATTGGCTCCCTAAATATGACGTCCTCTTGACGCGATTGACATTCGCGTGAGAGACGCGTTAAATAAGAACGCCTCCTTTTCCATTTCCTCCCCCCTTTAGTTGATTCCCCTGGTTCATGATGCATCGCGACTGACGGAATATAAACATTATCTACATATATATATATATATATATATATAAATAGGTCAATTCTTGGTGTAATCACTGTGTTCGCAGTTTCTTGGAATTAGGGAAAAGCTTTTTTTCATTGGGTGTAGTATAATTTTTTTATAATTGGGTTAGTATCGGGCGGGATTCAAACCCAAACCCTCCTGCATGACATGTGAGCGGTCTACCACAGAAACACGGATACATGTTACGCTTTACTGAAAATTATAAACTCTTCCGATTAGAGGTATATTTTGGCTTGCCAACTTGTTATTGAATCGTGTAGTAGTAGAATCTATATTGTAAGGAGCGCTTGGTACGTTGGTCGTACGTCCCAGATTTCAGGAATGTGTGCTTAGTCTGTCACGAAGCCAAAGCCGGGGCGGCGAGGAAAAAGCGACCCGCGGAACAGAGGGAAACCGAGACTGCCTTTGGCTTCGTTACTGAGGTGGTTCGACTATCTATTTTCTCAAAATCTGTCGCCCCTGAGAGTTGGGCCGTGTTTGTCCCAACACGCAATACACCCGAAATTTTCTCTCTGTTTCCGACGCGAATTTCGGAGGGGAGGGGGGGGATCCTATGGGGTAGTTTCAGAAGGCCTGTGAGTTTCGGAAACGTGGAGGTGAGAGGCGGTGGCGGGGGGTTTCGGGGTCGTTCCGTTTTGAAAGTCCTGTGGCCCTGTCGGCGTACGTTAGTTCCATGCACTTTATGCATCAGCCATTGGATACAGGGGGTTTAAAGGGGTACAGGGGGTTTGGTACGACTGCGAGTTTCAGTTATTTTTGCGGGAAAAAGGGTACCACGGTAATTCTCGCATTGGAAAGGGGGAGGTGGGTACCACGGTAATTATCACAAGGAGAAAAGGGGGAGATGGGTACAACGGTAATTATCACATGGGAAAAAGGGGAGAAACGGTAATTATCACATGGGAAAAAGGGGGAGGTGGGTACGACGGTAATTATTACATGAGAAAAAAGGGGAGAAACGGTAATTATCACATGGGAAAAAGGGGGAGGAAGGGCCTTACTGGGGGTACCCCGGTAATTATCACATGGGGAAAAAGGGGAGGTAGGGCCTTACTGGGGGTACCCCGGTAATTATCACATGGGGAAAAAGGGGAGGTAGGGCCTTACTGGGGGTACCCCGGTA
Organism: Leiobunum rupestre; assembly: GCF_980474605.1. Lineage (NCBI taxonomy): Eukaryota > Metazoa > Arthropoda > Arachnida > Opiliones > Sclerosomatidae > Leiobunum > Leiobunum rupestre. The sequence continues at coordinate 25,071,700 of NC_143393.1, read as the reverse complement.
ATTCTCACATGGGGAAAAAGGGGAGGTAGGGCCTTACTGGGGTGGTTCTACTTTGGGGAAAAGGGTGCCACGGAAATTCTTGCATGGGAAAAAGGGGTTGGGGGGCGTACTGGGGTGAAGTGCCTCGAAACACACAACTAGCTGAGGGCCCGCCTGTAAGGCGGGCTTCTCGTCTAGTCTATATTATAAGGAGCGCTTGGTACGTTGGTCGTCGTCGGTCGTACGTCCGAGCTTTCAGGAATGTTTGCTTAGTCTGTCAGGAAGCCAAAGGCCGGGCGGCGAGGAAAAAGTGACCCGCGGAACAGAGGGAAACGAGACTGCCTTTCGCTTCGTTACTGAGGTGGTTCGACTATCTATTTTCTCAAAATATGTCGCCTCTGAGAGTTGGGCCGTTTTGTCCCAACCCGCAATACACGCGAAATTTTATATCTCTCCGCCGCGAATTTCGGAGGGGGGGGGCAATTTTATGGAGTAGTTTCAGAAGGCCTGTGAGTTTCGGAAACGGGGGGTTTCGGGGTCGTTCTGATTTGAAAGTCCCGTGGATCTCTCGGCGTGCGTTAGTCCCGTGGCCTTTATGCCGAGGGGCTGATCACTCCGCGTAATCGGTGTACAGAGCCGTACCTTTGACTATACTAATGGGATTACGCGTAATCTTTGAAGTCCCTGCCTTTGGCAGTGGTAATCTAAGCGTAGTCTGGTGTACAGATTTTCTAAGAGTGGTTAGCCCCTCGCTTTATGCATCAGCCATTGGCTACAGGGTGGTTTGGTACGACCACGGTACGACTGCGAGTTTGAGTTATTTTTGCGGGGAAAAAGGTACCACGGAAATTCTCGCATTGGAAAGGGAGAGGGGCGTACCACGGAAATTCTCGCATGGAGAAAAGGGGGAGAGGGCCTTACGGGGGGAGGTCGACTATGGGGTTAAGGGTACCATGGAAATTATCGCATGGAAAAAAGATAGGGAGCCTTACTGCGGTGGTTCGACTATGGGGAAAAGGGTGCCACGGAAATTATCCCTTGGGAAAAAGGGGTTGGGGGGCGTACTGGGGTGGAGTGTCTCGAAACACACAACTAGCTGAGGGCCCGCCTGTAAGGCGGGCTTCTCGGCTAGTGTTTTATATTGTCGTTGTATCGCGTTTCCATGTCTTAAATTGTCGAGGCTATGTTTTGCCATAGGGTTGGGGTTATTCGAGGGGTCATTACTGTTAAATAAATGTTAAACTCAGATAGAGAAAAATAAGTTTTATCGATCCACCTAAAACCCTATAGAATTAGTTAATAGTCGGCACTCGTAATAGTTTTAGTCGCTGTCACTTATGTTAACAATTGGCAGCTAATACGGTCAGGCTGACGGGAAAAATTATTACAGTATTTGAAATCGAATAACTTTCGATGAATTTTAAATTATTGTTTTATTTCAATTTAGAAATCAAATATATTGTAAAATTTTACACTTACCATGGAAGTTGGTTTTGGGACTTCTACGAGGTTCTACGGTCGTCGTGGAACTTGCGAGTGATCATGGATATGGAAAGCTACCACTATTTATAGCTTCGATACTCGTCAGTTGAATGCTTAACTACTTATCTTCGCAGAACTCTGGGAGGCAGTATCGGATATAGATGAGCGGAAAAAACCCGACAGTAATATGTTGAAAATTATCCACTTTCCCTGTATACTCATGCCGTTATCGAAATGACGCGGGTTATTGATTACCCTTGTACGACATCCAATCGAAATGGGTGATCCTTTTAATAGGAATTGTCCAAAGGATTTGGATTGTGATTTTATCCCCCACAATTGTTTAAAGGGCTTTCTCCGCTTTAAAGTGTTTTGATAACTAAATTCTACGATTTTTTACCTCTCCGAGGGAACTATGTCAAATAGGAGGGGTTTTACAATCACCTTGTCTGTGGGTCTGTCTGTCTGGGCCGTAGACATATGAAATAAAATAGACCCCCGATTTTACACGAAGCACCTGTACCAGCAAGACCTAGCAGTCGTGAGGTAAAAACTGCGGAAAGCGCCTTCTATCGGTGACACCATTAACTAAGAAATTATATAATCCCACGTGATTTCACGAGGGTCACGGGGGTCGATAAAATTATTCTTTGGTAATCTGATGAAGGTGCTATTTAATTTTAATTATGCAAATAAATATATTTGTAAAAAATGAAAGGTAGACAAATCGTAAATTATATTATTTTAAAATAAATAATGAAAATTAAATTAAAAGAAATAATGAAAATGAAATGAAAATAAATAATGAAAATGAAATGAAAATAAATAATGAAAATTAAATGAAAATAAATAATGAAAATAAATAATGAAAATTAAATGAAAATAAATAATGAAAATTAAATGAAAATAAATAATGAAAATTAAATGAAAATAAATAATGAAAATAAATAATGAAAATTAAATGAAAATAAATAATGAAAATAAATAATGAACATTAAATTAAAATAAATAATGAAAATTAAATTAAAATAAATAATGAAAATTAAATTAAAATAAATAATGAAAATTAAATTAAAATAAATAATGAAAATTAAATTAAATATTAAAATATTAATTTAAAATGTAAATAATATTTGACAGAGGCTTAAAAAGTAGGTTACTAGGTTTTGTTAGGAAATGAATTCGGAACTTAGCTTTTGTAACATGAACCAGAATTACAAGGTAAGTGAGCAATTATTGCCCTTGAAATAAAATTAATTTGGATAATTTATGTCTTTGCCCTATCCACGCAAACCGATACCGAATGAGTTTCTGGCTAGGTGTCATCTAAAGTTTGAGAACTTTCCTCAACCGATTGCTCGATCAAATTAAAATCTGATGACCCTTGTCCTTCACTACAGCTTGATACTGTAACCGACTCGTTCTACTTTATTACATTATCATTTCTACCATAACATTTCTGTGACAAATATATTTTAACTTTAAGATACCCGAGTAAAATGATATTTCAACTATAAGGTTATTATTATATATGTAAATTCTACTACTTACAACAGTAATTTCCGCATGGTCGTAATAGATTAATATTTATATTTAATAGATCCGTGATCGAAGTATGCGTGTGTCAGTAGTTTGAGAGATATCCTTTGAAGATTCTTCTTCAACATGAAATAAATTCTCAGTTGGAATTGCGTTGGGTACAAGTCTCCGTTTTCCATTGAATATTTCTATATTCGCGTCTAAAAAAATGGTCACTACAAACAAAATCGTTCTCTGATGGATGCCAGTTATCACGGTTGACGGCACTAATTCATTTTGAGAGTGTTTCGGGTTTAGAGAAGGGAAACCTATAGTTTAAAACAATTATAGGCCTATAAATAATAATATAAAATATTTAAAACTACTCCTACCTATGAAAAGGTACGTTTGTGCCTAATTTATAATTTCGGCAATGCGAAAACGCGCAACTTTTGACCATTTTAGCACTTGTAAATACCAAACCTTTTTGCGTCTCTTTTAAGCCTACGTCGAATTCCGCGCTTGTTCTGTTTTGTATGTTGTTTTTAGCCATCAGTAGATGTCATGAAATAAGTTTTGATAATTTCGAATTTGTATTTCAGATTTACTGAATTTACCTCACGACTGCTGGTCCTTGCTTGTATGTTTATTGTTAGGCTTAGCCTATTCGCCGGGGGTGTGTTTTATTTCATATGTCTATGGTCTGGGCTGCGAACGCATTTACGGGCCAATGAAACCTGGAATTAGGGTAAAGCTTTTTCCAAAAGGGCCCTCTTTTTGTCATTGGGTGTAGTATAAATTTTTTACAATCTGCGTTAGTAAACTTAGTATCGTGTTGGATTCGAACCCGAGCCCTCCTGCACAACGGGTGAGCGTTCTACCACAGAACCACTCACGGATAAAAGTTACGCTTCACAGAAAATTAGAAACTGTTCCGAGGAGAGGTATATTTTGGCTGGCGAACTTGTTTCTATTGCTAAAATGTATCTCAATTTATTTTCCGTAAGTTATATTCACCTGTACACATGTGTATCATCATAAGTGTATAATATTTGAAGATAAGTGTTACACTTCCTATTTTTCACATGCAAAGGTTTTACTCCGAGTTATTCACAAGACAGGCTGCATTACGGGCTTCGTCGCAATTTTGCAATTAACATCGTCACTTCCGCACTCTCTTTGTGGGAAAACTTACTGTCAGGTGAGTTTGATGCCGATAAATACGAACCAAATTGCGCACAGGCAACAAATTCAAGAACTATGTAACAGATATCAAGGACAAATGTGCATCGTCTTAAAGCGCTAATGTTCCCACGGCAATCGACATTTTACGACGCATCGGCGAATTATTGGTTTAAGTTCTTACTAGCAATACTCACACCTCCGGAAACCTTTTTGCATGATTTATATCCTTTTACAAAATTTTCTAATTCGTTTTTCCCGCCGAGATCGACGATTTCCCTAAGTGCCACTGCTGCCGCTGACGCGCCAGTGAAAATCACTTGCTTGGAATGTAAACAAAGTGACATATGGAATTTTTAGTCAAACGTTTTGCGTTGGATTTAAAACTATTTGATGGCAAGTAGATAAACGGATATTTAAAGTAATGCAACCAAAATTTTAGTCTAACGAACATAAAAAATACTTTTAACATCTTTAAGAAATAAATTGTTTGAGGTAAAAGTTAATAATTGTATTGTTATTTTTTTTGCTTTTTTCAATTAGTGACATGTAGTTGAAAAAATAGTAATATTGAATGAAAACATGAATGCACATTGGTAAATAAGTGTGAATACTATTAGATTTCAGTGAACGCTGGTAAATATGAACGGTAGATATGAAAGAATCCTGGAAAACCTTAGGAAAACAATGAAATATCAGTGGTGTATGGTGAAAGTAGCTCTGTTCCTTTCTGAATCAAAATATGAACATCCATAATGAAAATGAAAGCTCTTCCCATTTTCAGAAGCTTTCTCAATTGAGGTTTGTCAACTAGTTCCATTACTTTCTCAAATAGTGCTGAAATTGTCCTAGTCATGTTATGAACTACGGGTGGTATTATTTGGTCGCGGATAAATTTGGCCGATATTGAGGCACGAGTTACTATAGGTAGTTTCTTTGCGCCTGTACTCGGACTAAACGTGAACTCTTTTTACCCTAAAACGTTTTATTCGCCGGTTCCGGGGATGAGAATTACTCCGCCCCATAATCTATTCGATTGTTCCGGAGTATTAGGGATACTCTTTTTAATAGTTTGGTAATAGTTAGTGTAGGGAGCTGTTTGCTCGCGTGGCGTGAAGGGCTTGCCAGCACCCTCCTACGCATTGTAACCCGGCCACCTGAATTAATGGCTTCAAATGTCGCTTGATGACTTCGGCCTAAGGTGGTGTATTGGGTATTAGCCTAGCTGATTATTAAATTGGATTTGGTCGTCTCTTAGCCAGATTTTATCCGTTAAAAAGGCCCCAGGCAGCCATTGTGGAATAACGTTTTAACTGTGATTAAAACTATTCGAAACCACAGAATCGGAGTAAAATGACGTCATAGCGTAACTCATCTTACCCTACTTCAAAATCCCGGAACAAGCGAAAAGTAACTAACTATTGCACTGCAAAATTCGGCAAAACGTGAGCTTCGATTTTTTGGTAATTCTTGGTGATTCTTGTGTATAAGCAATAATAATCAGCAAGGCACCACCTTAGGCCCAAGTCATCTAGCGACTTTTAAAGAAGGTCAACACTACAGAAAGAACCATTACAAAATCCTTATTTTGGAAACTAAGGCCTCCTCTGTCGGATGTTTTAATTAAGTCTAAAAGTGGTGAATTTGAGCAGGGTCCGGAAATGCACTCGAGACACAACCCACAAAATGCAGCTTGCTCCATTACCTTTACGGTAATCTGATCTGTCATTTATTTGAAAATTATCCAGAGAGATATTTTAAATTATAACCCAAGCATAAAATAACTATAATTTTGCGATATTTAAATAACTTTCAGTACTACTCATTATGGCCAAGTTTGGCGCCATAGAAAACCATGGTTTTTATATCGTAAAAGTAGCCGTCTTTAAGCAAATAGTGTATTTTTCTAGACGGACCTTGGTCTTTAAGGTCCCTATAGGTGGCGCTCCCCGACGGCCGCCGAAGACAATAAAAACCAAACTTTTGATTCGCGTCAATACATGGATTTTAAATTCTTTGGGCAGGCCACCTGGTGCGAGCGAAATGAGTGCGCAGTGAGCATGCCACCTAGGAGCCACAAACACAACACCCCACACAAGGAGAACGCAACCCGTCAAAAGTCGTGGATTTTCTTGGGTACCTTTTTCATTGGCTAGACGCTTTAGCGCCTGCTGCCGTCGGAAGGGGAAAATTCGGAAATTGTTTTCCCCCCCGCCCGTAAAACGTTCAGCGTAAAGGCTCGTGACGCTCGTCCAATGAAATTCGTACACAACCCTTCGTTAGCGTGTTTAAAGGTTAGCTGCGTACTCCTTGTGTTTGTTGCTCCTAGATGCCACCACCCTCCTGCGCCACATGTATTAAAGGCAATAAAAGTCGCTAGATGACTGAGGCCTAAGGTGCTGTCTTGGGTATTAGAAAAAAAAGTTTGACAAGGTCATATAATGAACTGAAAATAACCGCCAATGAAAAATACCTCGCAGTAGGTGCTTCAATAAAGTAATAGATCCGAGAGCCAGGACCAGAAATTTACTGTTTATTTGGTGCTTGTTGATTTAATGGAAAATGTTTCACTTGTAAACAGATCGTCGTGTTTTATATAAGCCTTAATATTATGTCAAAAAAGCTACCGGTTTAATTGGAAACACTTGTTGCATACCGAACAGTTGAACAGTTTCCATTATTTGAATAAGCACCAAAAGAACAGTATCTTGTAGGTCCTGGTTCTCGGATATATTACTTCTTGGCGATTTTCTTGAAGATGTTTTATTGAAGGGCCTATTGTGAATCGTTTTTACACACAATCCTAAGGATTTGTGCGTATTAGTCTCACGTACAGTGTAGCCGATGCCGCCGATGCCGCCGTGTCGCGCATATCTCTTCAACGGTTAGGGCTAGAAGAGTCAATGATATCTCGTTCGAGTGTACATTCATCGCCACTGATAGCCTTTCATAATTTGTTTTAAATCGAAGCCCAAGAAGTTGGGCATTTGCCCAATTTACCGTTTTCGGTGGTTTGGCTTCGTGTGGTAGATATTTTGTTAAATATTAAGTGCGGTAACGTTAAAAAAAATATTATTGGATAGGTTAGGATTCAGTGGAACTATATTAGTAAATATTAATGTTAAGTAAAATTTAAGGGACCCCAATGTTCATGGTTTTATATTTCCGCCTAAAAGTCGACATAACATTCCTTAATTTAAGTCCGATTTTCATGAAAGTTATATTTTTGGATAGCTGGGGTTTCCTTATAACCTAGAATTTCAATTACATTGCTTAATTTTAATTCTAAGTAAGGTTTTTTGGGCAACGTAATCGGACCCCCGCCATTTCCAAAATTGTAAATCCCCGTGTTTATAGAGGTCTACGCGCCGGTTTCCCTCTAGCTTTTTTCAAGGCCGTTCAGAGTGCGCCGCGCTTTCAACGTACGACCAGAAGTAACGATTAAGTATGACACTGATCTACCTAGTCTTCGGCGTATGACCAGAAGAAATAAGTGTGACACTCAACGTAACAAATAAGTGTGATCAGAAGTAACAATTAGGTGTGATCAGAAGTAACAATTCAGTACGACACTGATCGAACTAGTCTTTGTCATATAACCAGAAGAAATAAAAATTAAGTGTGACACTCAACGTCTGACCAGAAGTAACAAATAAGTGTGATCAGAAGTAAAAAATAAGAGTGACACTGATCTAAGGAATCTTCGATTCTTTCAAAGTATGACTAGACGTAACAAATAAGTGTAAATACAACTATGTGTGGCCGTGGATATATATTGGTTGTGATAGCGGCGTTGCAGGCTGCTGTGAATAGCTCAAACAAACTTAACACATTAGAAGGATTGTGTTGTGTGTATTCTGACCGTTGTATGTCTTGTTTAAATTACTGCGTGGTAATTTATATCGGTTGCGTATACTGTGTTTATTGAACCCACTTTTTGGATATTGCAATGAGATATGCCATGTGGGAACATTAATAAACCACATTCAAAATTATTTGTACATCAACGCGAAAGCCTAGCGAAAAATATTGCTTATCGCAATTTGACGTTAACACAAAAATTACAATTACAAATGTCCAAATATCAAAAAGGGACTATTTTGCTAGTTGGCGGGAATTGTATCGCTAATTAACAACCACATTTTATTTAATTTTTCCTGAACCATGGACACTGTATTACAGAATGATAATGTACCCTTATGTGTTTGAAATAACCATTGAAATGGAAATTAGACTAGAGCCCCTGCGCTTTCCGCCAATCCCAAAGTAAACGGGCCGCTAGAAACATGGGCAAACTATACTACCGGACTCGTCTACCAAATGTCACGCTGAAATTTTACGTGATGGGCAGCGCCACCTAGATTATTGAAAGGTAAAATTAACAGAGTATTTTCATGTTAAGTTATACTAATCTATTTTATTAACTAATATGATTTCAATCTATTCTTTGCGAAACAGTTGAAAAACTAGGAGATGCTTAAAATAGCCCTCGTAATGAATCTTCTAAAAGGCTGTTAAATTACATAATATCAGAAATACATGAACCGAAATTATCAGCGACTGCTTTTTTATTCTGAGGCGTTTTCCCACAGCGCTAGGGGAGGGTGACAAGGAAGCATTCAAATATTTCAACCCACCCGCGGCCAAGGTATATTTTTGAGTGCATGCCGGGTAGAGTATTATGCCATCTAGTGAGTGAAAAATGAAATAGTTCCAGTTGAACGAAGGTCAAATTATCGAACGTATTATAGTCTGCGAACCTAGGCTTACTAGTTGATAGATTGTGAAGTTGTAGTATCATTTAGTATGCAGTCGGATAGTAGTTTAACTTTTTAAATAATGGAAGAAAACTTAAGAATACGTGATAAATTGATAGGATATTTAAAAAACCTTAACCGCCCGTTTGTTGCGTCAAGAAAGCAGGTTTTTTTTAACTAAATTGATATCTGATATAATGGTAGCTGTAATTCTTTACACTGACTGAAAAAGGTACTTTTTAAGTATTTTTTTAGTCCGTGTTTTTTTAAAGTTTCTCACGGCGGCCACCAGGGTGAGTATTCAAATCTGTACCACGGACCCGTAGAGGATTGCATTCCGCGGAGGGGGGGACTACAACCGAGTAAAGAGAGGGGGAGACGGGGAAAACGCCTTTAGTATAAGCGGGATAGGTCGCTGATAATTTCGGTTCATGTATTTCTGATAATATCGAATGCATATTCAATAGAATATTTGCAAGTAAAGAGTACAGCTCAAGACGTAATATTAACTTCATTAATTACTGGAAAAACTAAATTTTCCATGAAAATTTTGTACCAGATTTCTAACTCTCGCGAAATTGGCACGGTCGCGCTCCAGTCGAATAGCGCGACTCTATGGGAGCTTAGTATAGAATTGCGAGTCCTGTAGTAGTTGGCCCATGGCTAGAAAGCTGCCGTTAGGGTAGAATCAGGCTATCCGCGTCACCTGGCGTTTAACATTGTCGCCAAGGTTACGGCGGAATTTAGAAGGCGGCGAGCCACTGCGCATCGCGCCGTGCACATTGACAGTACTTTTGTGTTTGCGTTTTTCGCGTCTATAAGCATAACCGCGGAAAATTAAAAATTGTAAAAAATAGCGTTTTTTTTTTGCTCTGTACCAACCGATTTCGGAAATAAATAAAATTCTCAGTTCATAAATATGTAATATTAAAGGAAATATTTGATACTAATCTCGGAATATAAGTGTTTTTTAATTTTCAGCGAACTTCAAGAGTATATGTTTGATGTTGAGTTGGGGATGGGACATCATCGCGATAGTTTAATTCGAAAACTAATTATGTTATATGCCAAAGCTCACCTGAACAAAATTGCCAGAAAAAAAAACCTGGAAATGAAAGCGAAATCAATTAGACAAGCTTTCTAAGCTTATTTTGTTTCAAGGCCTGTAAATTGCGAACGTAATGATTTCCATAGTTTTTTAAATAACTTTTTTATAACTCTACATTGTCAAAAACCGATCGAAAAACGTAAACAAACCAGACGACGTTGCTTGCGACGTTATGCCACGTGATCATTAATAGTTGCAAGTTCTTTTAATAGATGGCGCGGATTTGCGGGTTCCACTGTAAGGCCGGCCTTCTAGCTGGTACATTCTCCCCCCAATCCGATCGTGGTTCTAGTCTAAGAAAGGAAATTTATCACGGCTAGTGGTGCAATCGCCGATGTTACGAAAGGTTGCTATAAGCACTAAAGCACTATACTTAAAAAGTTAAGACGAGGGAGAATTTTTTAATTTTAAATTTAACTGATTAAAAAGCTACATTTTCGATTGAAACAACAGAATATAGTTTCTAACATGGATTAATGGTACTGTAGGCTTGGCTTTATCAATTAGAAGCTATACACCTAGATATAAGATCCATTTTTCGCCTTAATAATTTAAATATGCACCATTATTTTGCCGATTTAAGAGTTATTTCTACTTTTGAAAGCGTTTCAAGTTTCATTACGCCTTGGCCGACTCGTCAAAAATGCTAGGAACAACACCGTCAACACGCGAAGCGTTGTTAGTCCTTAGCCACAATGATTTAAATTATCCATGTACACAACAGACTACCGTTATAAAAAATAAGCTCGAAGCCAAGGGGCCCTGCCATGGCTGAATACGGCACTGACTTGAGATCATTGTTACCTCAGACTCCTAAAGTGGTTGATATTTAACATTAATAACAATCTTTGAAACTTCATTAACTGCTCAGTAGAAGAAGTTTGTTTTCTTAGTGGTGCAATTCTTAAAAGAGTATTCCAATATATTCATATTAAAAACAGAGGGAAACTGTAAAACTGTCTAGGACAGTTTTTTATCATTAAAATATAAATATAAAAGATAGCTATTCTTTTAAAAAAAAATTATACCTAGGTTTTCAAGGGATTGTGATTGTAAGTAAAAATTAAAACAAAATATTTATCGGTTTATCTTAGTTTTATTTCAGCGTTTAAAAATGATTATGAATATTACATTTGTTTGCCATGAATCGTATTATGAAGGAATTTCGACTTTTTTGAAGAACTCATTTTCCCCAAGGGAACCCACCGAATTGGGGAAAGGGAAATCCACCGCCATTGTAACATTTATTATACCATAAATTAATGATTTGAAAAACCGCGAACATTTAATTTTTAAGAGAGTATCTGACCTCCTCCGTTGCTGTTTCCGGGGTGAAGGTTGTGGTTTCCGAAGAAGAATCTGTCCTGACCTTCCTTGCGTGGTTCTCCAGGGGCGGAGCTGCAGGGCCCTCCTGGGGTCGGCCAAATGCGCAGGACATCAAGGCGACGACAATAGCGAAAATGAAGATTGATTTCATCTTCGGAAGAAAATTGGATAGAAAATGATTAAAAGATAAGGCAGGGTGTAAATGAGTAGCATATGCTATGGATGTAAGTACTATTTCTAGTAAAGTAGTCGCTGTAGATTGTCTCTGTTATAACGAATATTTTTAATAGATATAACGAAGATGGATTTCATCTTCCGAAAAAAATTGGGAAAAAAACTATTAACCTGGGCTTAAAGTAAATTCAGTGGTGTACACTAATCTCATTTAAAGATAGGGCAATATGTAAACGCGTAACTTTTAATAGCGCGTAATTAATTTTAACTAACTTTCGATGCTATTTAAACTATGGTTTTATTTCAATTGAGAAGTCGAAAAAATGTGAAAATTGAACACTTACGATGGACGTTGATCTCGAGACAGCTACGAGGTTCTTCTTGGGTCGTGGTTAGACTCCTGAGTGATGATGGATTTGGAAAGTTACCATTATTTATAGCATTGGCACTTGTTTGTTGAATGCTTCTCCAGTTATCTGCGTCTGGGAAATATCGGATGAAAGGAAAAAACACTGCCGTAATATGTTGATATAGTCATATCGGTATCGCAATGACGGGCTTTATTGATGGTCATTGTACCAGTGAGTGACGGCGGAATAGAACGGGGGTCCTATGTTTCAGGTGGATTCAATGTATTTGTATTATTAAAATTAAATTAAAAACTACATAATGAAACAATCAAATTGGAAAGTAGTGCGTTCAATTTTTAGAAAAACAATCAAATTTGAAAGAAAAGCATGAAAATTTTAGATAAACAATCAAATTGGAAAGAAAAGCATGAAAATTTTAGAAAAACAATCAAATTTGAAAGAAAAGCATGAAAATTTTAGAAAAACAATCAAATTTGAAAGAAAAGCATGAAAATTTTAGAAAAACAATCAAATTTGAAAGAAAAGCATGAAAATTTTAGATAAACAATCAAATTTGAAAGAAAAGCATGAAAATTTTAGATAAACAATCAAATTTGAAAGAAAAGCATGAAAATTTTAGAAAAACAATCAAATTTGAAAGAAAAGCATGAAAATTTTAGATAAACAATCAAATTTGAAAGAAAAGCATGAAAATTTTAGATAAACAATCAAATTTGAAAGAAAAGCATGAAAATTTTAGAAAAGCAATGAAATTTGAAAGAAAAGCAATGAAATTTGAAAGAAAAGCATGAAAATTTTAGAAAAACAATCAAATTTGAAAGAAAAGCATGAAAATTTTAGATAAACAATCAAATTGGAAAGAAAGCATGAAAATTTTAGAAAAGCAATCAAATTTGAAAGAAATGCAATAATATTTTAGATAAACAATCAAATTTGAAAGAAAAGCATGAAAATTTTAGAAAAGCAATCAAATTTGAAAGAAATGCAATAATATTTTAGATAAACAATCAAATTTGAAAGAAAAGCATGAAAATTTTAGAAAAACAATCCAATTTCAAAGAAATGCAATAATATTTTAGATAAACAATCAAATTTGAAAGAAAAGCATTTAAATTTTAGTTAAACAATCAAATTTAAGGAGTGACATTTGAATTTCACAAATTCTTATTAAAAAAACCCCAAAACGGAGATTTTGTAGACCAGAGACTACGTAAATTATAATTTTTTCGCAGTGTTTGCATATTGCGAGAGAAAATTAAAGAGCTGAAAACATTTATAACCGGAAAAAAATTAATAAACCAGGGAAATTCACCTATGCCCGGGAATTTAGGAGAAAACTTCCGGTCTGTTTATCAATGTTAGTATTAGATAAAAATAGGTCGTTGAAACTGTTTTTTTTTATTAATAATCCAAAACACCACCTTAAGCCCAAGCCAAATAGCGACTTCTAATGCTAGGTGGCAGGGTTAAACTTCGTAGTATTGTGGTGTTTCTAGACCTGATCGCCTATCGTAGTCGATGACAGTAATTTGGTGCATCTGGAGACTCTTTTTCAATCTATTAACTGTCCTATTGCATTAACCAAAATTTTACGTTCGACGTAACTTTCTAACGTCGCAATTTTCGGTCGAGCGTTAATATATGGCTTCAAGCTAAATTCTAAATTCGCGGGTTTGCCCGGCGGAAGTGGAAAAAAATGTTTGAAACAAATCTTCGTAGAGGATGCGAAATTTTTTGTTTTGATTTTTAAAATGATCTAAAAACTAAGCTTAAAGAAACTTTCAAGGGAGGTGTGAGGGGTCGGATTTCGATTCAAAAAACGTCACTGAAACGTCATCAGAGTGTAACTTTGTAAATGCGACGAACGGCGACCGAATGACGTATTTTAAATGGACTTCAACCCCCCACAGCTCTCCCTCAAAAGTCCCTTTAAGGCAGCGGTAGTACCGTGCTCAGATTTCATATTTTAGCGAAAGCGTCAGATAAAGTAAAACGGAAATTTCGCCAGTGAAAGCCTTATCGTTTGATTATCTCTGTCGCCTTGAAGCCGTGGATAAAACGCCTTTAGTGTGTTACTAACTGGAGAGACAAATACACGGTCTAATTTTATTAGTGAAAACGCCATAGCGGAATGAAAGAACGTAGTAAACATATGATCTTGGCAGTTTTGCTTTTAACTAGTAAGTAACGTATGTTATTAACAAGGGATCTGAAATCCGTGAGTTTCGTGTTCGCGTATTGAATCTGCGGCTGATTTCCCAAATTCAACATGGATTTTTTAGATTTTGAAGTATGATTTTCGTCCTGATTTCCACTTCTTTTTGGCTATTTTGATATCTTACGACTGATTTTAACGCAGATTTGTATAGCGATTTTGAGATCTTAGGGCAGACTTTTAATGACGATTTTTAGATATTACGACTCATTTTAGCGCAGACGTTTACGGCAATTTTGAAGGCTCTCAAAGTGGTTAAAATATTTTTTCTGTAAAGTGTACTCGATTTTTACGAAAGTTTGACCTCGGCAAAAAAATCCCTGATTTTAAAGGAGCTATCAACTAAATCAAAAGACATCTTCTAACGACATGCCTTTAACGTAATAAGCGCTAATCATCTTTAGCTTGTTAAACCTAGTGGTCTAAATGTGAAATTCGTGTATATTATTTGAAGTAGCCCTAGGAATCCACGTCAAATGTACTAAAATAAAGTTATTGAATGCTGATGCATTTTTAAATTTTTTCCTCGTATACATAGTTGTAAAGAGTACCTTTTCTGAACAAGAATGCCAGCTGGAAATAGGCAAATGTGTGATAACCGCTCTGTCCGCGAGTGGAATATCCCTGCAAGACCTGAAAGCAACGAAAATTGATTTCACCTCGATTATGCAAAAAATTGGACACCTTGATATTTGCAAGTACGTTCTGAAAGCAATAAATAGTAAATAATGTATTTTTCAATAGTTTAGTAGTGGTTCATATAGGATACGGGTAAAGCTGCAAAGCTATTGATTTGTTATTTTGCATTTTCAAATATCATAAGTTTATAACCATATTCCTCGTGTTAAATTTTTGCATTTTCTTTAACTTAAGACTAACAAGGTTGAAACTCGGGGGTTAGGTAGACCTAATGGTAGTATGAAAATTCTCAAAGCCAAAAGTTGCAATGGGCTTTAGTTTTCCCATGGCAACCAAAAAGGTTTTTGACCTCTCAAAACAAAAAAATCTCCATTTAAAAAAGCATGGTATTTTCTCGGTTTCAAAAATTTAAAAAAATAATAATTTTCAAAACTTACCCAAAATGATTATTTACCTATTTTGCGTAGAATTTATCAATTTCGGGTACATTTTTACCAAATTTTGAAAGTGTGAAACCGAGAAAATCCCACGTTTTTTAAATGGAGATTTTTTTGTTCTGATAGGTCAAAAACATTTTCGGTTGCCATGGGTAAACTAAAGCCCATTGCAACTTTCAATTCGAAAATTTTCATACTACCATAAGGTCTACCTAACCTCAGAGTTTCACCAAAATCGGTGATAACCACCACGGGTAGTCTCCTTGTAAAGTTGTAAGTGATGCGTGCTCTTTGCCTAGTTGATTTTTGTTCGGGCAGGGAGCTGTGCCAAAGCTTAGGACCAGCCTGTTATACCGCTTATTTTTAAGTTGCATGTTTGTTTCGCTTATCTCTTAAAAGTATTATTTCGACTAACCGACACACACTACGCAGTAATAATTTCGACTAACCGACACACACTACGCAGTAATTATTTCGACTAACCGACACACACTACGCAGTAATAATTTCGACTAACCGACACACACTACGCAGTAATAATTTCGACTAACCGACACACACTACGCAGTAATAATTTCGACTAACCGACACACACTACGCAGTAATAATTTCGACTAACCGACACACACTACGCAGTAATAATTTCGACTAACCGACACACACTACGCAGTAATAATTTCGACTAACCGACACACACTACGCAGTAATAATTTCGACTAACCGACACACACTACGCAGTAATAATTTCGACTAACCGACACACACTACGCAGTAATTATTTCGACTAACCGACACACACTACGCAGTATTATTTCGACTAACCGACACACACTACGCAGTAATAATTTCGACTAACCGACACACACCACGCAGTAATAATTTCGACTAACCGACACACACTACGCAGTAATAATTTCGACTAACCGACACACACTACGCAGTAATTATTTCGACTAACCGACACACACTACTCAGTAATTATTTCGACTAACCGACACACACTACGCAGTAATTATTTCGACTAACCGACACACACTACGCAGTAATTATTTCGACTAACCGACGCACACATCACATTCGGTATGGTTTACAATTAAATTTACTCTAATAAAAGTTAACGTAAATTTGGTTCTCCATTTTTAAGGGTTTCAATGAGTTTTTCACAATTTTCAAAAATATAAACTATTCGTCACGTCAACAGAGTCAAACTTTAATTTATTTTAAATTCGAATCGAGTAGATTTCTTCAAAAAGTCCACGATTGCAAGGCCAAATTTGCTACCGAGTGCCTTAGTCAAGTTGATGATTCAGTCAAATCGATGCTGGATGCTTTTAAACAAGCGGAAGAATCGATGCAGTGTCACCAGCCGGGAGCCCAAAAATGCGTGGAAATAATGAACCAATGTGGGATAAACGCCTTCATTACCAGTGGAATTACCCCGGAAGACCTGTCAAATGTTCAACAGCCCACCGAAGTAAAGATTATCTTAAGATTAAAATCACGTTATTGTTTTGTTTATGAAATTATTTTATAGGGTACCGTCAATACTATTGATTTAATCTCGCAAATTGGAAAAGACAAGGGCTGCAAGTAAGATTTTCAACCTTTTGATATCGGAATTTGAAAAACTCTACCCCTCTCAAAACCTAAGGGGTTTGCTAAATAAGTCGCGATTCATTTCTGCTAAAAGTTGACTTATTTTAACAACCTCTAAAATGGACAATTCCGTCAATATCGCATGGGGATAAAACCACATTAATTTGCATTTGAAAATTGTTCATTTCCCTATCAAATTTAGTGTAGTTGTTGTGATTTGTTAATCTTGTTTCTCGGTAAAAAATATGTAACACCAAATCATAGACTAAACTGAGGGGCTAACCACTGTCAGATGGCCTGTACTCAACACTGATAAAGGCACAGACTCTAAAGATTAAGCGTAATCTCATTAGTACACCGATTACTAACCACTCGACTAAAACTTGACGGATATCGAAAGACTTTTGTACGTTAAAACAGAAAATTCGATGAAGTACGTTTGTGTAACGTTTCTTGGGAAACTTCGCGAGGCGTCACTTTCTCGATTTTTCTTTTCGCGCCATTTCGTAGAGATCGATTTTGGCGGGAACAGCGGATGGTTTACACCAACTGCATAATGGCTAAAGTAAAATAGCAAACTATTTTGTGGGCTAGAGTTCGTGTTGTTTGTTTCTCATCTGACTCGCTAAAGCGGCCCTTCATAGGTCAGAGTGTGCAATAACTGTTGGCTTTACGGGGGGTTCGGGGTCCGGCTCTTGTAACCCATGTGGGCGGTGGCGCACTGGGAGATGTTAGCTCTGATCAAATGGTCCTATCTCCACCTCCGACTTCGGTCAGGTTTGGGCTGGAAACTGAGTTTCGGCACAAGCTAACGGAGACGATCCTGCTGTGGTGAGCTCCGTATGAGGCTCAGTGGTTCTGTTTCCCGGCCTTTTGGGGCAACACCGGGTGTCCGGTGCCGGGTTCCTTGGGCCCCTGTGTGCCCGTCGTTCCCCTTTAGAGCTCTTTCCGAAGGGTTTGGCTCTCTACCTACGTAGGTAAGGTGTCGGCTGGAGTTGCTACAGCATCCGCTCTTATTCCCACTGCTGTGTGCGAAGTGAGGGGTTGGTCGTCCCATTGTTGTACCTTCTGCTGGGTTGAGCGGCTTGCGTCGAAGGTAAGACCGTCAGAAGTAGGGTTCTCTTGCTGCCCTGGCTGTTCTGTCACCTGTCCGGGCTGTGGACGCTGACGTAGGGCATTATGATGATAAACCTCCGGTGGTGTGGTTTTAATCTTACCGGTACATCGGGCTATAAATTCTGACACGTGCCTCTCTAAGGCTTACGGATTGGTTTAATTGTGAGTATTGTTAACAATGTTAGCTTTAGAAATTTAATAATATGTATTCAAAATTTAGATGTAAACATGAAGTTTCACCCGAGTCTAACTAGGTTGTTTTTGAATATACATCTGGCTGCGCAAAGCTTTCGTTAGTGCCGTTTGATTTTTGTAATGCCTAAATGAATCCAATATTTTTCATAGTTGAGTATTCGAAGATATTTTAATCACCAGTCTTGTTAGCTGTTTTGTCATCAGTACATGTACACTCAGTTTAAAAAGTCTTCGACAGGTGAAATTTTTGCCCTCTTTTTAATTCTGCTAGAAAACTATAATAGATAGATCGATGAAACCAATTGCAACTATTATTTATTTTCCAATATCTTTCGTTATTTATCGGTTTCGTATGCCAAAAATTAATAGTTTGGCGGGAACCGTCAAAACTAATTTTTTACAACTTTTTAAATAATGGGTCGGTTCATATTTAGTAAGTGGAAAAAGTATCCCTCTACAACCAACGGTTGAGAAGTTATCGCGTTTACAAACATTCGTCGAAACTTAGGAAACACCTAAAATTCATCAAGCGATTATTAATAACGCAACTTCGACAGCGATCCAACAACATTTTTAATTAAAGGCTGGTTTAAAATTGTGGTAACCATTATTATAAACATTTTATAACGCAAATAGCTTTTTAAATGCTTTAGCGTATAAAAAAGGATATTCTTAAAATCACTTGCCAAGTTGTTCTAGGAATTTATTTATTTTTTAAACCGGCCTTTAATTAAATATATTTTTAATGTTGTTGGATCGCTGTCGAAGTTGCGTTATTAATATTCGCTTGATGCATTTTAGGTGTTTCCTAGTTTCAACGAATGTTTGTAAACGCGATAACTTCTCAACCGTTGGTTGTAGAGGGATAATTTTTAAACTTTCTAAATATGAATCGACCATTGTGAATTCAAAAACGCGTGAGTCAGTGCCGTAGAACCAATATTTTAAAAGGTGTCAAAAATGCGTTTTGACGGTTTCCGCCAAACTATTAAATTTTGGCGGACGAAACCGATAAATAACGAAAGATATTGGAAAATAAATAATAGTTGCAATTGGTTTTATCGATCTATCTCTTATAGCTTTCTAGCAGAATTAAAAAGAGGACAAAAATTTCACCTGTCGAAGACTTCTTAAACAGAGTGTACTGGCGGCCGGGCTAGCAACGCCAAGGTTTAATTGTTCGCCAGTGTTTGTCAAAATTTTAACCTGACTACCTTTAAAACTGATTTGGCAAATATTGTCTCTTGTTACTCGACAAAAAAAAATAATTGAACACTCTTATTCATCCTTAATTAACTAAATTAAGTATCATAACAGTACACGAAACTATAAACTCGATCAGATGATCTGTCTCGACTCTCGAGTCTCTCGACGTATTTCGCCAAGTAAATAGTCACTAGTTCGTTTTATGACCATTAGGTGGCGCCACTACGGAAATTTCGAACGATTATTTACCTCTCCCTGATTGCCTAAATTTGAATTTCTTTGCATGGCCCAAAGCTACAGAAACGTACTTCCCCCTATTTTCTTCTGGTTAAAGCAAGTGGCGGCTCCAGTCTAGTTGCATTCTCTCGCACTAGATGTCGTTAGCATTTTAATCAAAAGAAGTTGAATAAGCATCAAAATCTAGCCTAAAAGGTGCGGCAAATTGAGAGCTTCACGCGTTGATTGGCTTTTCGGTATCACGTGATTATTAACTTATTAAAACACGTGGTTTCGGGAAAACAATAGATCGCGGACAACTCGCCTAGCTTTAAGTCCCCGGAAGGTTCTGCCATGGGCCCATGTTTTGCTAGAGCCGCCATTCGTTTTAAAGACCACAACGGCGTGTTAAAAATATTAGGCAGATCCCTCCAATCATATTCTGGAATTTTTCACCTTCTTCCGGATATCGTGCGGGAAACTATTAAAATTTAAACGCTTGTGTGGTTTGTTAAATAATACGGTAAGTTTTGCTCACGATTTTCATGGAAAAATTGAAAATTTTTTATTAAACCAAAAGAAAACGGTTGGCCTATGACGCCAACAGCCGGAACTGGGTTTATGAGCGTGTACAACTTGACGTCCAACCCTAGATATATCTTTACTTGTAGTACCATATGTAACATAATAACTCATAATATTTCCTTAAAAAAAATTCAATGAGACATCGTTTCACCTAGGAGCAACAAACACAAAGAGAACGCAGCTAGCCTTTAAACACGCTAACGAAGGGTTGTGTACGAATTTCATTGGCCGAGCGTCACGAGCCTTACGCTGAACGTTTTACGAGTGGAGGGGAAGACAATTTCCGAATTTTCCCCTTCCGACGGCAGCAGGCTCTAAAGCGTCTAGCCAATGAAAAATGTACGCAAGAAAATGCACGACTTTTGACGGGTTGTGTTATCCTTGTGTGCGGTGCTGTGTTTGTTGCTCCGATGTTTCACAGGGAACATAAATAAAAAAATTATAATCCTTGCGCTATTGTAAAGGTTACCATGGAAACGAAATAAGTCACGTGATCGCGAGCAACGAGTTAAACTACAGATTGTTAAAGTTAGAAACGCGCGAAGAATTCTGTGCGTTTTCAAAATCTGATTAACTAACTTCAGTTACCCATTAGTAAAGCCGATGACGCGTGTTTCGTTTATTGGTGACGTAATTTACGTCTTATCCCGTGAACCAGGTTTCATTAAATCAAATGCTGTTATCGCATACCATAAGTAACATAATAACAATAAGTATGACGCTTCCTATTGCTTTAATGCTAATTTTCTAACCGAACCTTTTTTTGGCACTGATATTCTCTTCAAGCTGTGACTTCGACTCGCGACTTACCGTTTTGGATGACTACGTTTTGATAAAAATTTAAGCCTAATATCCGAGAGCACGTTCTGGAGTCGCGAGGGGCTTTGGCTCTGTTTTGAATCCCGCGTACGAATCATGCGTGATTAAAAAAAACATGAGCTCGTGGCGCCGAGAAAAACGTTTTTAATTTTTATCATTTTAGCCTAATATACCGCCTATCTATCGGAAACCAGATATTTCGGCTTAGCGGAAGTCTCGCATATTTTAGACACTAGAGGGCTCTGTGCTGAGAAAACATCTTGATTACGCAATAACTATGAAAATCAGTTTGGTTGTAAATCTCTTTGTCATACTTATTGTTATTATGTTACTTATGGGCATACTTATGTGTGATTATGTTACTTGTGGGCATACTTATGTGTGATTATGTTACATACGGTTATGCTAATAAACTCCAAGCTTCATTGTTTTTTTTCTGTCAATATCCTTCAAGAAATTTAACGACTTTTCCCCGTGTAGGTACATGAAAAGTTTTCTAGACTGTACCGAAGCCGCTGAGCATCAATGCCCCACGATGCCTCTCCTGCAGACCACTCTGATTCAGTTGAAAGACAATCTCCAAAAACTGAAATGCGGAAGCGTTTAATCCGCTCACGTCCTCGCCACCATTTTCCACTCAATCTAAAATTGTTCAATATTAAATAAAATTGTGATTTTAAAAGATTTGTTCCGAAAGTCACTGGATGAAAATTCTCCTTCCCTTATCTCGCGAAGATTTACTTCACCTACGACATCTTCCTTTAACTTTGGAAGAGTGGGAGGCTAGACTATACATGGTTTACACCTAAGGGAGGGGCCTGTGGTCTCCTTGGAAACCAGGAGGGGAGTGAAAATTTCAAACCATTTCGCGCATAGCTACCAAATAGGTAGCCATTTTGTTGGTAATCTCATCAAAGCGACAAAACGTACGTAAATTAGATTTATACTTTCAAATTTTTAAATTAATATCGTTAAGGGCCTAAACCCAGATAGGATTTTAAACCCGGGTTATTTAAATAAAGTAGCAAACAACGACAGGAATATCTAAGAAAAGAAGTTAGCAAAGTTTATCAAATTAGGCCTTTGTGGTGATCTCTTTTACAATTACCTTCGATAATGAATAAAATGACAATTTTCGGTCTCCCTTTCTAATGTAACTACTCGAACAATTTTAACTAGGCAGTTAACCATTTTTAACGTGAAACTTAATTCTTAATCATTTAAAAATAATTAAAATACACAAACAGGCAAACCTCTACAAGTTTTTAATATAGCTTCAGTCATGGCCGCCTAAATGCGCTCCCTCTCGCCAATTAATCAACAATAGACAAAATAATAAAATAATTGGTTTAGTATTAATGTTTTTCGAGTGATGAAACTGGGTACCCCTTTACACTAAGGCGCGGACAGTTAGCGATAACGGAGACAGGGGCGTAGGAACGTTCTAGAAGTTGGAGGGGGCAAAGATAAACGAAAAGGGGTCTGGAGAATGGTTTTTAATTTTTAATGGAGTGTAGCTTCTCCGAATGCATGTGTACTTGTTACTACTACGTAAATTGGCGGGAAAAGACTGAAATTTAAACACAGTTGAGGTTCTATAAACTGTATATGATTTTAAAATTAAAATTTGAGCCTTTTGAAGATTTAAACTGACCAAAGGTTGGAGGGGGCAATAACATTAGTTGCCCCTCACAGCAAAATTCTAGGGAGACGAACTCCTCAATGTAGAGAACACGAAGTTCTAGGTGATGCCAACGAATGGCCCAATGAAGCCGCTTGTAAGTTAGGTATCCCGGATCCCGGTATGAATTGTCCTTATCTACTTTGTTGGCTCATGAGAGCGCTGCTCCGTCGTCCTAGGACTGCAGGGTCGATCCCGTCAACCAAGCGCGGCTGGTGGTTGGACGGGACATTCCATCGGCGAGGTAGATTACATCGTCCGGTATTTAACTGCTTGCCGGCACTAATTTAAAACATTCGTGACTGCGAGGCGTAGACTTCCAGCTAGGAGCAACTTCCAGCTAGGAGCAACAAAGACAAGTAGAACGCAGCTAGCCTTTAAAAACGCTAACACAGTATTGTGTACCAATTTCATTGGACGAACCTTTAAAGCTGAACGTTTTACGCAAAGGGGGAAGACAATTTCCTAATTTTGCCCTTCCGACGGGCAAATGTTTCTGGACACTTTGTTTTTCAAATGTTTCAAAACCCGCTCACAGTAGAAAGTTGATTAATATCTTTTTGGAAAGTTTAAAAAACGGAGAAATTCTCTGCTATTTTAAATTTTTAAATATTGAATAAGTATTCGACCGAGGCCAAATAAACCGAAACATTGCCTTTTCAACCAATAGAAATTCGTGACACTCTTGCACGTGACAAACACCGATCGCCGCACGGAATTGGTTCCTTTCCAAAACTGGATCCGGTTTCAAAATCGGACAAGTGGTTCCGATAATATTGAGGAAAAACCAAAACCAAAAATCGAGCTTATTAAGCCTAATTGAAATTCTTTCAAATTTAAGTCAGTTTTAGTTGGCAGCGAGGAATTGGCCGGCGCCCCGGTTTACGACTATTTTGAGTTGTTGACGATGTTTTATGATATTTCTTGTCGATCGGTGTTTGTCACGTGCAAGAGTGTCACGAATTTCTATTGGTTGAAAATGCGATGTTTCGGTTTATTAGGCCTCGGTCGAATACTTATTCAATATTTAAAAATTTAAAATAGCAGAAAGTTTCTCCGTTTTTTAAACTTTCCAAAAAGGTATTAATCGACTTTCTACTGTGAACGGTTTTTGAAACATTTGAAAAACAAAGTGTCCAGAAACTTTTGTCCGGGACTGTACGGGAGTCAAACTGTAATATACTCTTTTGTTTATAATAATATATATATTTACCAAAGACTACAAGGCATGGCAAGCAACTAATAAATATCTCTAGAAGAGAGAATAGAAAAGATTTGACTGGTTAGGTCGGAGTCCGTAACCAAGAGAAGAGTCCATTGTCCGACGTCCCTTATATACCGGACCCCTCGGATGACGCTACCAGTCTCCAACCTAATTGGCTGGAGAAGAAAGCCCGACAAGAAATCTTTGGGGACTCACTGTGGTGCCGTCACCGGTAACTTTACCCTGCTGGAATATAACCTGCAAAGCAATCTTTATGGAAGACCCCTTTAATTTTTCCGTACAGTATCGCTAAACATTTTTAAAGCCAAAGGCAAGAGCGGCCAGATCTGCAAACGTTGGTGTTCCACACCAAATACCCGAGGTTATATTCCCTTTAACCCTTCGGGTCAGCGGTCGCCACTATCAGAGAATTCCGAAGGTGGACGACGCGAGCGAGGATAAGTCATCCCTACCTTCCCCAGCAGCATTGGCCCAACACAACGAGATAACTCTCTGAAGTAAAGGGAAAGACTGTTAGGGACAAAGCCTACATTTGCGGATGCAAATCGAGGGGCTGATCACTCCGCGTAATCGGTGTACAGAGCCGTAGCTTTGACTGTACTAATGGGATTACGCGTAATCTTTTAAGTCCCTGCCTTTGGCAGTGCTAATCTAAGCGTAATCCGGTGTACAGACTTTCTAAGAGTGGTTAGCCCTCGATGCAAATGCGGGCTTTACAAAACCTAGGTTTTCTTAATAATATCTTAGCGACTTTAGGTACTCAAAGGGAATCTTTAGAGCGTACACTTAAAGAGGCACACTTTAATTTGACAAAAGTACCCACCATTTAGTTTTAATTTCTTTGTGGCGATTATATCTGGTGTTTCGCTAGAGGTTAGGTAATAAGGGGCTTCCAAACTATAGTACATTGAATTAATCCGATAATGACCACAATACCAGATTATAATACAATATATACAATAAAATCAGGAAACTATATAGGTATACCATGGACAGTAAATTAAGAGGACAGGTTTTCGATACCCTTCCACGGTGCATTTTATTTCTCGCCGCGTATCAATCAGCTCAAGAGACTCCGAGGGAGTCTTGCAAGGTCGTTTGTACTACGTGATCTTAAAATTTCAAAATGCCAATCTTATGCGGTTGATATTGTTACGTAATTTTTTGCGCTTTATATTTTAGTAATTTTAAATTTTGTTTTTTTAATTCAATAAAAACTATCAACTGATATTTAGTATATCATATTTAATCTATAAAAACGTGAAAAAATACCATTTAGCGTAAAAATTTACTTTGTGTTTATATTTTTTCTTTTTTCGAACAGTATCGTCCACTCTTAGCGATACTTGTTTTTTTTAAATAACCTTGGCCAACTCCCTTAGTGTGATTGGTTTACGGGGGCTAAAAACCAGGCTTTTTACAGATCCTCTAAAATCTACTATCCATGGGTATACACTTGGAATGTCTAAGGAAGATTTTTACGGCCGTGATGAAGCTCGTAGAAACGGGCGTGTCTTAAAGCGGGAAAACTCACGAGAAAAACTCTCGCACCTCGCTACCCTAATTCGACGGAAACTCGTCATTAAACCTAGTCATGGTTATTATATTATTAGCTTACCTGATTATCTCTTTTATAACCATATAAATACCTGAAATTAGGTATCACTACACTTCTTTCGCGAAGAACATCAAAAGGGACGGTAGTCCCTATGCAAGGTCCGGGTATAGAGCACCTTCCCGGGCACTTGCTATATTATCTCGAGTCAGAATGAAGCCGATTTTACAGGCGCGCGACAAACATATACGAATTCCATCGAACAGGTTTAACGCGACGTTTCGTAGTAATGGGGCAAAGTTAGGCTTAATTTTTCTTCTTCTTCTTCCATCTTCTCCTCGCAGACCGCTCTAGAGCAAAGACTACTGAACCGATTGCAATGCAATTTGGTATACAGTTTCAAATAAGGCTCCCATTGTGTCCTTCCAAAGGAGAAGTTTCTATCTGGTATAGTTCTTGAGCTACGGCGACAAATATACAGTTCAGCGAGTCGGTAACGAAACCATGGAGTAATAAACACATAAGAAGTGCTAAACCGGAGCGACCAGCGATTTAAAAAAATTAATGCAAAAGGTTTGAGGGTTGATTCTAGGTGAAAACGAGGCGCTGTGTTCGAAAAAATAGTTTTGCAAGTCGCAGATTGGACAGTTAGCTGCCAGAGGGCGTTAAAGGTCAAAATGCCCGCTATGACGGATATACTTGGAAATCATGTATGCACCATATTTATTGGTGGATTGTAGGTAAAAATGGGCGCTGAGTTCGAAAACAATAGTCTTGCGATTGTCAGGGTGGGGGTTTTCCGCCATAGGGTGGTCAAGGTCAAAATGGCCGGGTTCGTGAACTTGAGGTTGAATTAAAATGGCAATCGTACGCAACAACAGTAACTTTTATTTTAAAATGGTTAAAAAGGATTATTTACATAATTAAAACGAATGACTGGAACACGTCGATTGAAGGAACTGAATGACTATATTTACGGGTTACGTTTACTATTTATATGATTTCATATGGTGCGTAAAAATATATAACGACAACTAACACGGGCTTATAAAATATGTTTTTTTGCAGAGATTGTTTTGGTTAATTTTGTCTCCAACAGGCCAATACTAGGGAAATAGATTAAAAATTCGAATGCTACTGATTTATAGGTTGTTTCTAAGTGAAACAGGTGCCATGAGTTCGAAGTGTCTCGCCAGTGTCAGGGTGGGCAGTGTGCTTTAAACAAAAAGGCGTAAAATCCACCCAAAAACCATTCGGTTAAAAATGGCAAGATCCTTTAAACAGAAACGTCACGTCCTATATTACTCTAGGCCATAAAAGTCGTGAAATCAAATAACGGGTAAGATCTGCAATTATATTCCCATAAACGTCATAAACTGGACTTATTTGTCGACAAGTTATGTGCTCTGAAGTAATATGCTAGACCTTGCGCGTCCTAAGTGTTTTACTGAGTTAAAATCCTTTGTACAACCATAAAACATTTCAAAGAGAATGGCTAATATTAGAATCGAATTGTATCAAATACACCGTTAAATAAATTGGTTTGAAAATTTTCAACGGTTCTTGGGATGTTCGCAAAGCATTCTGGGAAAGAAAGAAACACACTATTGGCTGAAAATGCTATCTCCCGCTCATGCGCTAGAACGTATTTTCTTAGCTTAGCTGTAACGATTCTAATGATACAAAATAAGTTAAATAATTTACCGAGTTTATTAAAGAAAAAGGTCAATATCAGATAAAACGTTTTCTTAAAGGAGAACTGTCACCAAAACCACAATTTACGAGGTTTTTTTACAGAAAGATAGAAAATATATTAATAATTAGGTCCCTGAAATTTTATAGTTATTGGAAAAGTATTCAAAAAGTTACGCTACTTTTTCCGCAACCTACAGGCTACATCAAACGGCTCCAAAAATTTCAGAAATCGCGGTTGAACCTACGTGCAGCGCCTGTAATGCGAAATATCAAATTAATAAGAAATATACCATCCCCTTTCCCCCAAAATAATTGCTGGTCGAATATTTTGGTGATTGGGTGATTCGGTTGTTGGTGTTTTACCCCAGGTAAGGGAAGGGCCCGTCCTTTTACCGGGAGATCTTTGTTTTTGTGGGATAGCGAGGAGATCACAGCGCCCCTTTGACCCCTTATTGATATGCCGACGTGTCTAAGACCAGTTGTTTGATAGTCATTTATATTTCTTATACATTATATATATTATAAATTATTTATTGTGTTAAAATATGCTTACATGTATTATAATTATTTTTACGTTTATATTTATTCTCAAAATTGAAGAGTTGGAAAATAATACGCGAGATAAATAACGCGAGTTTTTTTAATAACGCGCGCTCGGACGCGAGCTAAAAAAAAAAGAAATAGTAACGGTTCGGATTTTGATTTGAAAAGGACTCCATTTTATGATCGGAGCAAAATAATTGATATTTCAACTAATTTTGGACGTTAAAGTCGTGTTTTGTTTAACCTTCGAGCTGTAAACGTGTTGACTTCAAGATAAGGACAGGAACAATCTATATTGGCCAATTCGTTATGCCCAACCATCCAGCGGTTACATTCAACATATTGTACGAGATACCACCGCCACCAACATAAATTCTGTGTTCCGCTGTTCCGAAACGTCAACAACGTCGCTCAGATTCTTCCACGGCTCCAACCGGACTCTGCCACTTCGATAAAGTTTCCGCAGTTCAACTGAACATTTCGGGATGAACTTTGTTAAGTAATGGTTGCAACCTAGATTTTACATTTCGTTAATGCCGCGAGCACTGGCCAGTTGCTTAGTTTGATAATATTTCATTTAGTTTAATTAGTGTTTAGGTAGTTTTAAGTTAGCTTAAATGTTTGGTTAGGATATTGAGTTTAAATTAAATCAATTAGTGTTTGGCAATCTAACAACTGGCTTGATACGTTTAATAACAAATTTCTCCTAGACACCAATTTAATACTGAGGACCCTCGCTAACCCCACCATATCACGTTACGCGAGTAGTCCCGGGCGTATTCAGTCATTATTATTAATTGTAGACGGGTACCTTAGGGGTTCGCTTAAGTCGATTGTCCCTAGGTTGAGATCTCCAACATTCGACACCCGCGCTACACGCCAAAAGAATGAAACTGCAAACATTTGAGAAAGCGCAGCGTGTACGGCATATTAAAAACACGATTAACTACAATCTACCAATATAACTAGGTTAAAAAGCCAAGGAGAATGTCGTAGCAGACGACAGTTCCGACCGAAAAACGTTAAAACCGGGGAAAAAATATTTCGTTCACGAGATGGCGCTGCAGGTAGGTTCAACCAAGCGGTCCTGAGATTCTCGAGTTGGGGGGGAACATGAAATTTGGTAGCTTATAATAAATCAAATACTGGAAGTATTAACATGAAATTTTTTTGTATAACCATTTTCGGACGTCCTCTATCATTTAAATGGTTTAAGAAAAATTAGGGTGGTGACAGCTCTCCTTTAAGAATGTATAAAGAGTGAACAAATCATAAAATTTACAACGTAGCGGACGAAAGGCAAACATAAATATCAAGAATTTGTTCCTAAAACGATGTAGATGGCAGCATAACCTAATCACGGGATCATTTCAACCTCCCGACTTTTCTTTCGTTCTCGCAAAACGTGGCCCGGCTTGTTTATTTTATTTATAGGTGTATATATTGCTTAGATCGAAATATATTATCTACTTTGTTTAAATTTACTCTTTTACCTTAAAAGCACAGTAAGCGAGTTTCAATAATCAGAGTCAACATAACTTGGAAGTGAAATAAACGTTGGCACGTGTTTAATTCTTGTCTCGCTCAAAGTACCACCTTGGCCAACCGAGACAAAATAAAAATACTCGATAAAATTACCGAAACTGTCCGTACTAGTGGTACTCGAACATTTCTGTACATTATCGATAGGTGGCGGTGCGACTATTGAAACTGGCAAATTACTGAAAGCAGACAAGTTGTTGACTGCAGTGACGTAATTACTGCAGTGAACAACTTGTCTGCTTTATTTAATTATTCTTTTAAGGTAAAAGAGTAAATTTAAACAGAGTAGATAATATATTTCAATCTAAGCAATATATTTGATACAATGCGATTCTAATATTAGCCATTCTCTTTGAAATGTTTTATGGTTGTACAAAGGATTTTAACTCAGTAAAACACTTAGGACGCGCAAGGTCTAGCATATTACTTCAGAGCACATCACTTGTCGACAAATAAGTCCAGTTTATGACGTTTATGGGAATATAATTACAGATCTTGCCCGTTATTTGATTTCACGACTTTTATGGCCTAGAGTAATATAGAACGTGACGTTTTTGTTTAAAGGACCTTGCCATTTTTAACCGAATGGTTTTTGGGTGGGTTACAATTACTTCAAAATATTAAGTAAGATAACAAATTGAGGTTTTTAAATCCCTTGTTTTATAAGCCTTTTTTTGCGCGGGAAGATCGCCTATTTCTTACCATGACGACGCATTCTTTTCGCGTCAAACCTCGAGCCAATGAATTTGAAATGTCGTGTTACGTCTTACACTTGACGTAGTTAAGCCCCGCCTTTTTCTCGACGCGCTTTCGTATCACCGTCCCAATGGAACTTGAGACATTCCAAGTGTATACAGTTTCCTGATAAAATGTTGTATATTCAAAGCGCAAAGATCTATTGAACTTGTGGCGTCCATATGAGAGAACAAAAATCAATAATGGCCATGCGAGTGAATTAAAGAGCTGTTTAATAAGTTTAGGAAACCGAAAATGTAAGTTGCTACGGATCAACCCAGCCACTGAACGGACGTGTTTTACAAACCTTATTAGGGAGAGCGGAGATTTTCAGGCTAGTGTCCAAAATTACTCCAAAGTCACGTTCAAGATGTAGTACCAAACATTTGCCGATATTAAGGTTAAACCATGAGAATCAACCCAGGTCAGCTTGAAGCGCGTGGTCATCGGCGAAAAATAAAACTAAAGCAGAGCGTACAACAGAAAAGAAAGTGGACCCAATACAGACTCCCGCGGACCCGATGGACACCCTTGTCCATAATTATACAGTCAGACGCGATGCCTTGAAGTACTACTCTGTGCTTGAGAACTTTTAAGAAATTTTCAAGCCACACCGAGGCATCCCCGACTATACCTGCGACTCGAGAAGAATAGCCTCGAGAATAGCTTATGGAATCGAGTCACAGGCCTTAGAAAAACCTAAGAAAATGGCACTAGACTTTAGCTCTCATCAAGCCTTGAGACCAAGTGTTCTTTGCCTGAACTCAGACAAGAACGTTTATAAAGAACTCTGCGCAGTGATGAAGAGATGACGACATGTTTAGCTGCTTCTGGAAATAATGAGGATGAATGGTATGAGCCTCTCACTGTCGGTAACCCTTACCTAACCAAGACCCAAAGGTCATAATACTTTTCAACAGGCCCGTCTTAAGACCTTTTGGGGCCCTGGGCTAAATTATTTCTTAAGACCTTTGCAATCTCCAACGGTCAGCCTTTGTATGCCCGTTGTAGAAATTCAACTACACGATAATCAACAAAAAAAATTAATTTCAAAAGTATAACATAGGCCTACTGAAAATAAGAGTTTTACTGACAGTGACTCGCTGTTAGGTTTTAGAAATTGTAGGTACCGTATGATACGCGATGTCGCGATGAGTGAAAATACATTAGACACAACTAAAAGATACATAATATGAAATGAGCATAAATATTATTTAACCAACTAAACCCTTATCCCTAGAGTAGAGTCTGTATGGCTGGCCTTTCCGGGGCCCCAAAACTGGCTGGGGGCCCTGGGGTGATTTTTGGTAATAGCAGACAAACGGGCTTCACAATGTTTCCTTGGTTTGGTGAAAAATGCCCTATTTTCCTTAGCGTGAAACGAGTATAAGCAGACGACATTGAGAGATAGGTGACGCCAGCGACTAATCATGATAACTGTTTCGGTTCGTACTTACATAGACCTATGTAAGTATCATAGATAAATGAAATAGCATAAATACCTTACGCTGCACCTGGGCCCATAGGAAAAACACGATGGAGACAGCTAAAAGAAGACCCTTATTTTCTGGATGAGCTACGAAATAGTGGCATCTATCGGTGACAAAAATTAGTATTTGGAAAAAAGAACGCGGTAGCTTAGGCCTAATAATGTTGATAACTCTAGAGTACCGTGGAATCAGAGAGTGTATCGTATAGAGAGACGTCTCTCTTTCAAAAAACCGTAATAAGTTTTGGCGGAAAAATATAGACCGCGATTCTATATTAAATCACAGAAAAGATTAGACAGAAAACTGTTATAAATACGAATTTCTCTGTAACTTTTTTCTTAATATTTATTTATTATATTTATATTGCAGAATTTATTATCCTACAAATTTAATTTTTATTTTACCTTCTCTACATCTGTGGTATCTAAGCCTTGGTCTTTTAGGCTGTTCTCCATAAATTTCTTGAATTAATGGAAATATTAAAAACTAGTAAACTTTGCTGTACTAACTTCTTATATTTCCAATGAAATTTTACATTTAATTATTTTATTAAAAAAATTCAACATCCTAAAATGATAGAAAATAATTTGCAGACGTTCAATACTATGAAAAGTGACCACTAGCGATCTCGCGTAGAGAGATCCTGAACATCTCTTCAATTCCCGTATGGTCCAAAAACCGTGTACGAAATTTTAACATTACGGGAATCGGAAGAGACGTCTCTCTATACTATACACAAACACACTGGTGGAATTGAAGTCACTTGTTATTTATTTTTGTTTTTGGTAGAAAGATGGCGCTATAACGTAGCGCATCCAGAAAATACACGTTGTCTGCTAGTTGTCGCTTCCGTATCAGTCCTTCGTAGAATTGTGGATCTATAATATTTCATATATATGTTTATTATAGTGAGTTAACCAACTTAACCCTGAACATACAGAATCTTAGGAAGTTGTTGTTTTTAATTATTTTGTTATTGAGTATAAATTTTGGTACTGAGACAAGGACGAAATAAAAGCGAATTTGGTATTAACATACTCTACTTGGTTTTAACTCTTGCTCTCACAACATTAAAATTTTGGAAATCCTGAATCATATAAATTTTCGATACCATCGGCGAACCAGTCAATTTAGGTTTCATTTCACGTCATTTTGACCTTCTAAAACTCAAAATTCAGTAACAATTACGCCAATAAGAAAATCGTCTTTATACTGATAATCAAACACAAAGAAATCCAGAAAAATTAGCAAATTAGAACCATAGATTCCCGAAAGACTCTTAAAGTATAAAATTATGGATTATAAAATGTCACAAGCAAAATATGGTTAATCCGGGTAGAAGTGTTATATGCTCAGAAAATTTTCAAATGGATGATTATGAAAGAGATTTACAGTCGGAACTGACGGGCATTCCCAGGAAAACTCACCAACAAGGTCTAGTAGTCAATGAGCCAGACACGTTTTCAGGCTCATAAGGTGGTACCAAATGAAACTTTTAGGGTTGATAGATGATGTCATGAAAAAGACAAATTTCAATTATGCACTCTGAAATCCATAGCTTTTCAAGATGGCGGTCACGCAACATCTTAAATGCGCAATATCTAAGGTTTACCTTGTCCCAATTTGACGTTCTATACGTCACGTAAAAGCTCTTTGGGTGAGCTACATTTCAGGTCGGTGTTATGAACTCGCTATGTGAAGTAATTTTGAAGACACGCCCAGTTTACGGTGACACTACCCGTTTCAATATGAACATTTCCGGTCGCTATTCAAAACCGAATTGAACAATAAAATTGCGAATTTTCTTGTTAATAATACAAAGAATTGGCTTTCTTTCAACTTATTATTCATAGAAATCAAACCAATAGAACCGGAGATATAATAAATATCATGTGATTTTTAATTAAAACAAGTTGGCTAAGGCCCACATAAAAGTGATCAAATTTAAAAGAAATATTACTTTCAAAGAATCTTTTTTAGAAACCAAGTTAAGTAAAATCGATTTACCTAACTATACTGGCATATTAGCTTTCTTTGTGCTTTCGCCACAATTTTGAAAAATGGCCGCTGGTTATTAAGATATTATATTTTGGTAAGTAGTTAATTTTTTTAAATATGATTTTGAAGTAGGAATGTTCAGTCGCTAGACTATTTGAATTGGTACAAAAACGTTAGGCCAATATTAACTTTTACTATAACATAATAATAATAATAACGATTAATTATAAATAAAAAACTAATTTAAGCTAAAATTATTTAATGTTCTTTTTCAAGTTATAAACCAAAATTTGTACAAAACTTAATATTAATTATTTATATTTCGTCTTCGCTATCCGCGTCATTTAGGTCCATTTGTACCGTTTCCACTGGAGCGGCCATATTTGAACAGTCCTGTAGTTTGCAGGCGTCTGTACATTTGATACGCATTGACATTTAGAATTTTTACACGACTTTGCACAGATACAAGCAATAAATTATAGTATAGCTTGAGGTGCGGGGGGCCCTAACATCCATTTGATGTCCAATAGACCATCTTTTTATGTGTCCCATCCATGTCCTTGGGGTAAAGGTATTTTCGGACACGCTATTAGAGAGCGTCTCCATATCCCCGCTTGATAATTTGCTTCGAGTGCGTGAAGGTGGAGAGCATCTGCGCAAGGAGGTAGCTGGCCTGATTCCACGGTTCCTTTTATGGCACGACACAATTGGTACCGTAGCTCGTTAACCGAGATTACGTTGGTTCTTGGTGTGTACAATCGGCAAGAAAACTCCTGTAAATCACTGAATCATTCTTCATCTAAGTCGAAACTTCGTATGTTGTCGAAGGAGTTTGAGCCCTTTATTTTTGCCCTGACCTGATAATGCGCTAACAGTGACACATCCGGTAAAGGCACGCAGTCCTGGTAAAGCTTGGCACAATTCAAATCCTAGTGACGCTGCTACTTTACTTTATTCTTAAGTTCTTAAGTTCTTTTTATTGCCCAACAAAAGGTCGAAACCCATCACATCAAGACACAGTAATACAAACAATAGGTATATACAAGAATCGGTATACCGAATGCATACGAGAAGCGCAATCAAATCCTAGTGACGCTGCTACTTTACTTTCTTCTTAAGTTCTTAAGTTCTTTTTATTGCCCAACAAAAGGTCGAAACCCATCACGTCAAGACACAGTAATACAAACAATAGGTATATACAAGAATCGGTATACCGAATGCATACGAGAAGCGCAAAAAAAAATATATATAAGCAGATAGACAGATAATTTAAAAACCGCATAAATATGTAATGTTCTAATTTTTCCTTTTCAATTTCAGAAATGGACGGTAACGCGGTCAACCTTAACTGGATTCGATCATTCGAGAGATCTCATTTCGCATTTTTGATGTCGAGCGATAAGTATACTCTTTGCACAGGTCTTTAATCATAGATTTTGTTTTTTGCCACCAGGGTAGCAGCTCTTCAGTATTTTCAGGTAATTTATTAACTCTGGTATTCCAGAGATATAAAAAAAGATCTTCAAAGTTTTTTCAAACAATAATGAGTTGTTGAAGCACGAAGTTTCACTTCGATAAGTGTTCCAACTATCAGTCTTAATATCAAGATCCAGAAAAAAAGGCAAGTGATCCGACCTTGCGCCACCATAGTGGCAATAGCTTAGCTTGACCAGTGGAAATATAGCAGACGACACGTATATTCTATCGAGGCGCGCGCCCTCTTGCTAGGATCAGCACTCTGGAGACTACCCGAGGTGGTTATCACCGATTTTGTTGAAACTCGGGGGTTAAGTAGACCTTATGGTAGTATGAAAATTGCCAAAGGGAAAAGTTGCAATGGGCTTTAGTTTTCCCATGGCAACCAAAAATGTTTTTGATCTCTCAAAACCAAAAATCTCCATTTAAAAAAGCATGGGATTTTCTCGGTTTCACAAGGTTTACATACTTATAAATTTTTAAAAAAATTTAATTTTCAAAACTTACCCAAAAAGATGAATTTGACCATTTTTTGGGTAAAATTGCTGAAGGATTTTGGGTAAAATTTATCAATTTTGGTAAAATTTTAACAAAATTTGGTTAACCGAGAAAATCCCATGCTTTTTTAAATGGAGAGATCAAAAACATTTTGGGTTGCAATTTTCATACTACCATAAGGTCTACTTAACCCCCGAGTTTCAACAAAATCGGTGATAACCACCTCGGGTAGTCTCCTTGTGAGTCCAAGTGTAATCGCGTTTATATGGGTAAAGTGTTCTGTGAACGTCACGTAAATTATAAAGGCTAATCAATAAAGTGGATAATGTATGGATTATTTACGTTTGTTATTAGGGGTGTTTTGGTAAGAAAAGTTTCCTGCCAAAAACAAAAGATGGCATTACTATCGTTTAATAAATTGATTTCTTTTATCATTTCGAGGGGCGAATTTAGCCCTCTCGTATTATGAGATACAATTAAAACCATTAATAAAACAGAAGGAAAGCGGATTAATTTGACCATAAAACAAATTGTAAAAAGTGTTAAAAAAAAATGTACATACAATTTATATTTTAAAAGGAAGAATTTTTTTAAAAGCTTATTTAGGTCTTAACTCTTTTTTTGGCCCTTTTAGAAGAACTACTTGGTTTCCTAAGGTTTTTAAGTAATGTTCCAAGCCTTCTGATTTCGTACACGTCTGTAACGTTATTTATTTCTGCGTCTAATTGTTCAGCTAGTGCTTTTATGTCAGTGGTGTAGTTTAGTTGCGTATTTTTTTTTGGTTTCTTTTTTGCACGCACCGAATCCAAGAAATGAAAAAAACGCTCTACTTTCAATGGCCCGGAAGCCACTATTTAGGTTTGAGTACTATTTAATTCGCTTAAGTCGCTCTCGCTAGCACTAGTTCCGTCCGTATTTATAGAAGAAACGCTGGCCTTTCTATTAGTTGCATTTAGGCGTTTATTCTGTTTACTTCCCAATATAGTTTGTTGATTCGCTGTCGCTGCTCGAATTTCGTTTGACGAGCATTCGGGCGATAAACCACTTTCATTTACCCGACTTTATTTTTTTCATTCTGGGAGGGAACCTTGATATTATCTAATTGATTATTTTTTTCCATTTTTTTATTGTTATCCACAGATCCTAGCTCAGGAAATTCCTCGTGTGATAAATAAACACTATCATCCAATGTTGCCGCATATGAGCGTTTATGCAAATTAGGTGCAGGTGTACTTTTATCGGATTCTGTTCTGTTATCCTTTATGTGATTTTGGCCATTTTGTACTAAATTTTCGTCTACGACTTCTTATTCCTTAGGCCTAACGTGGCAGCGGTCTAAAGTATGACCACGTTTTCCACAACCTTCTCATATTTTGTTGCCCTTTTCTAAGAAAATTACGACGCTGTCGTCCTCAAATCGCATGTGTATGCTTTTAGGAATGTCAGTTTTAAGCAACATATAAACCAACCTTTTAAAATTATATAAATTCTTAAGCTCTGGGTCATTCTCATTATTGACATCAATGTAAATGACATCAGACGTAATTTTACCGTATTTCTGCATTCTGGACAAAATCTCAGTGTTCGGTATTTCGGGCGGACAGTTCGATACAGTTATTTTTTCTGACGGCCTTTTACGCCTCTCGCAATTTATCTGTTGCCCTTTGAATCCGAAGCCGTTGATACAAAGATAATCTATCCAGTCTACTGTTGCGACATACGCACATATTCTCCCTCTAGGAATTCTTGAAATGAAATAAGTATTACCTGCTCCAATGGTTTTATATATGGCTTTCGCATACATTTTGGCAGAGACATGGGGGACTGCCTCCAAGACAATCGCCTGTTCCCGTGTCATCGCTGGTGGTGGGGGGCGTTCTTTCTTTCTAGGTTTGTCCGGAGGATCCTTGCCAGAATGGGAAATTCCAAGTTCATCGTTTTCAAGATCCGACATAACGAAATCGCGAAAACTAAGCCTTGCCCGCTAAAAAACACAGCAAAACACGGAGCCAAAAACCGCACGTCTTACTCCGACGGGAGCAAGAAGCCGATTATCTATTACTATACTTATGGTCTTCCAGTCGAAGTGCAAACCGACCATAAACCTCTACTGGGACTAAGCCAGAAACCTTACGATACCATTTCACCAAGACTCCAGCGAATGCTATTGAAGTGAAATCGATATGACATCAAGTTGACTTACGTTCCAGGAAAGGAGCTTTTAGTCGCCGATGCATTATCTCGAGCGCAGCTACAGGATACGCATTTCATAGAGGAGTCAACTTCGCTACCAGTTCAAGTCTGTTTCTTGGCTACTGCGTCAAAGTCGAGATGGGAAGAGTTGAAGAGTATGACTGATAATGACCCGGAGCTTCAAGAAGTTATCTATCATGTTAATAATGGTTGGCCAGGTGCAAAGACAAGTGCTCGGTTGAGAGCGAGATCCTATTTTCACTGTAGAGACGAACTTTACGTATCTTCAGATGGAATACTTTGTAGAGGGCAGCGTCTTGTTGTGCCAGTAAAAGCCCGTCGGGGTATACTCGATATAATTCATGCTGCTCATAGAGGGGTCGTGGCAGGAAAAGCTACATCGAGGGAATACTTTTATTGGCCTGAAATGAACCGAGAGGTTGAAAATTCCGTTAAAAAATGTACCATTTGCCAAGCATTTCAGCGAAATAACCAGCACGAGCCCTTGGTAGATCGTGAGTTACCCACTAGACCTTGGGAAAAGGTTGGGTGCGATTTCTTCGAGATTAAGATTATTATCGATTACTTTTCAAAATATATTGAAGTCCAGATTATGCATGGTACCACCGCGTCGGCGGTGATAGTGACCATGAAAACTATCTACGCCAGATTTGGAATACCTGAAGAAGTTGTTAGAGACGGGGGTTCACCGTTCGACTCTACGGCGATGCGAGAGTTTCACAGTCAATGGAATATTTCTCATAATATGACGTCACCCCATTATCCGCGTTCAAATGGGCATTTTGAACGAGCTGTTCAAACTCTTAAGGTTTGATCAAAGCCGTTGAAGATGGAAAGGACTTGCATCTTGTACTTCTGAGTTATCGCATTACGCCGACACGTGGTCTGGCTTCACCCGCCGAACTTCTAATGGGTAGAAGACTTAGGTCTCTACTACCGTCACTACCAGAGCGATTGAAACCTCATTACGATATAGCTCAAGCTTCTAAAGAACCAGAAGTACGCCAGCTTAAGCAGAAAAAACACGTAAATCTCAGAACGAAGCCACTAAGTCAGCTGAATGAAGGAGACAGAGTTTGGTTTCGAAAACTCCTTAACGAAAAATGGAAGCAAGGCCTTATTATAAAAATTGGACCCCAAAAGCGCTCGGAATCGTTTTTACATTCGTCCAGATCACTCGACTGTAGAAGACTATCACTCAGATGATCAGACCACTGTTCCAGATACTATACCAGAGTTAACCCAGTTTCCTGAGGTTATTCCGGATCCAATAACGGAAACAACAGTTCCAGAACCAGTTTCGGAATCTACTCTAGCTCCTGAGTCACGTGTCAGTCAAAGAGTCCGTACATCACCCGTTTGGATGAAAGACTACATTCGTTTCAAAAACTAATTAAAGAAATTCTAATATTGTTAAACTTAAACAAGTTGGCAAGCCAAAATATACCTCTCCTCGGTAGAATTGTCCCTAGTGGTATTAATTTCTCGAGATAACCCTTAAAGATATATCTCCGCAATTTAGAGTTATTTGTTAAAAATATTAACCCATTTCTATCCCGCCCGGTATAAAATTTTAATTATAATTAAAATAATTGAGACGAAACGACCAATTTTAATTTATTCAGAATATCATAAGTTAAGTAGTTACAACAGTACGTTAGACGTACTATAACAATGCACCATTGAATTAAACCCTTTTACAGAACAAGTTTATCAGTTAAATATAATACGACGCAAATTTTAATGAAAGAAATATCTACAGAGGCTTTTTGGAATTACTCGCTTACGAAATACTTGCCGCATCTTTAACGCTCATTTTATTTCAACACTCGCCCTTGATGAAGATACCGTAGATATCTGGTAGTGGACGACTCGTTCACTTCCTGTTGACGTTGTGACGCATACCACATGAAAAAGACCAATGCCGTCCAATTTCCAATATCATATAATGACTCGCACACCCAAGAAATCGTAGATATCCAAATATCCACACCAAATGTATTTACAAGAAGCAAAAACCTTACCATCAACAAAGCACAGAGAGCCACTTGACTAACCGCCAGCTTTTAAAGCAATTAACGTTAAATTATCTCCTTTGAATTAACAGAACTATATATAGGTCGTTAAGAAAGTGGACTACCCACAGGGTCTACCCTTTAACCCTCTAATCTCGGCTGACTGCGCTAAAACAAGATTTAACCTTTAAAAAATACCAGATTAGGCCTTCATAAATTCATTAATAAAAAAAGACTTTATTACCTATTATGCTTACGATGCCTGTCTTAATTTCAGTGAATCTAAGCAGCTATCGGTGGTTCTGTGGTAGAGCGCTCGACTGCCAAGCCGAATGGTCTGGGTTCGAAACCTGGGTGGCGCATTTGTTTTTAATCAATAGAGAAACGCTAAATTAGAATTTCTTCGATGCAATAATTTCAATTTCAATTCTATTTCAATTAAACCAAAATTTCGTACTCTATTAAATACGCTTCCGATAAAGCTGAAGGTCTAATTTTCAATAAGGCGTAACAAGTGTCGGTGGTTCTGTGGTAGAACGTCCGCCTGTCAATCAGGAGGTCTCGGGTTCAAATCCCGCCCGATGCGATCGCAAATTGATACTAAGACGAATACCGTGTACAACTGGTGGAAACCCTGCCATTGAACGTTGAGAGGTAGCATTACACTCAGCACTCGGTCCGTCCCAAAGTCATTAAGAAGAAGTTGGAGAGAAAACGCCCATATAAACACAACAGACTCAACATGCACATCCATCAGAACACAAACACAACAAATTCAACACTCACAACCTACGCATAAACATTACAAAAACGTAATACACCAAACCGTCACGACGGTGAGCGAAAAAACACCATCCAAACCAAACCGCAAATGCATCCGTTAACGCTCACCGTCGCACGGTGGTTTTGCCAACCCTTTGAGAAACTGCGTACGCAGTGATTACACTTTGCACCGAAAATGCGAACGCGTTCGCAGTCCTGACAGACAGACACACCCACAGACCCACCCACAGACCCACCCACAGACCCACAGACAGACACGGTCGTTGTATAACCCCTCCTAGGGGACTTTGTCCCCTCGGAGAGGTAAAAAGGGCGTATTATGATTCACTGTTTTTTATTTGGTTTAAAAACGTTTTAATGTCTACTAAAACAAAACACCTAATGTTCTTATCTTATCTCAAAGGAACGTTTCCTAATTTTATTTTGTATTATTACTAAGGCAGTTAATTAAAGATCACCAGCTTGTTAAAATGTTTCCATTTTGCTTCTTTTGAATACGTACATAAGTTACGAGATATAACACTTACAAGCTTCATCATTTATTCGTGTTTTATAATTTACAATACTGACTTGTGATTTAAATTCTTCGCCATAAATAACGCTTGATATTACTTCCTAAGCCAAGCCTTTCACCCTGTACTTAACTTTTCTCTAAAGACTAGGTATACAATGAGGCTCTTTCCATGAGCGCACCCAGAGCGACCTTTCGGTGTCGACGCATCTGAACGGTCATGAAAATTACGCGACGCGATATCGCCGCCTGTTTCCATTGTCGAATCGAACCCCCACTGATGAGTAGATCGCTCCATTTGTAGTGCTACTAACTGGCACTTTGAAGCATTTATCCTAATATCTTCTTTCTAGCCCAATGCGGTGGATTAAGTCAAACTCAACTTTCACCCAAACTAATTTTACTTACGCTTACGCCACAAATTTATACGTTCATATAAATGTAAATTTGACGGTGAAATTAGTGAAGCAGTTTGGATATATAATTCAGTTTGTACCTGATCATGTGAGAAAAAGATAACGGATTGATATGTTCAGATATAAATTAGAAGCACTAGATTT
This sequence comes from Leiobunum rupestre, assembly GCF_980474605.1. Lineage (NCBI taxonomy): Eukaryota > Metazoa > Arthropoda > Arachnida > Opiliones > Sclerosomatidae > Leiobunum > Leiobunum rupestre. The sequence goes on along the minus strand of NC_143393.1, from coordinate 25,030,258 downwards.
ACCAGTTGTTTTTCAATTCGGAAATTGGCTAAGAGGCACACCGAGTATAGAAGGATTAAGGAGAGAAACACCCAAAATGTAGTGAGAACGATGCGATGACCGTTTCCAAGAAACAAAAAGGAGCGATATTTTCTCCCCGGAACACCTCTTTTGTCGTGCCAAGAAGGTCGACCACTTTTATCGCACTAACCCGTTTCCATGACCGTTCAGATGCGTCGACACCGAAAGGTCGCTCTGGGTGCGCTCATGGAAAGAGCCTCAATGGTTTCTTTTTATTGCGTAGAGTTATTTTGGGTAATCTATCATAGTTAAAAAGTAAATAATGAGGTAGACGTGATAACTGATTTTAATATGTAGGATCAACGTGGTGGTCAATGGAATTGATGTTGAGGCTGCGCTATCAAACCAAGAAGAGACGACAATTTCTTTAAACACTTGGCGCAGTCTCAACATCGCCGACATGGAAAGGAGGAGACAGCAGGGGGATGCCGGATTGATTGGGCACGCGGACCTGACACGTAAGCGTAAATCAGTGACTTACGTTTAGGAAGCCACTACGAGTAATAATATATATTTTTAGATTCCATAGTAAGTTTAAGAGTGGACGGCCCGCGTGTGACGACCAATGTCCAGGTGAGGGAATCGATCCTGGGGGAGCCGGACATTCAACTGGGAGCAGACGTTATCCGGCGACTCCGGGTGAATGTTCCGCAAACGGGAAGGCGGTTGGTCCTTCAGAGATGGAAGTGCCGCAATTGCGGAAAGGAGGGCCACATGGCAACAGATTGCCGCGTACGGAAGAGGAGGAGTAGCAGCGGAGGAAATAGACATTCTGCCTACTACTCCTCTTCTAGTCGTCGCCCCCACTCCGCAACTTGGCCTCCAATGGGGCAATCTCCTTTGCACCGAAATTAAGGACCACGGCTACCGAAAACTCCTCACCTGGAGCAAACTCAACCGGCATCCACCCGGACCTCATCTCCCTCGATGGCATCACCCGTAGCCGATTTCCCGCAGGAGGGTGGCGAAGCACAACCCGGAGAGGTATAATAACAACAAAAAAAAGTCATTTTATTTATTATTAATATTAAAATTTATAAATATTTCTTAAAGGAAACCATGGATGAAGCCGAAGAAGACGCGTTACTTTCTTTTAAAAAAATATTTAAAAAATAAATAAATTCTTTAAATTAAAAAAGTTTTTTTAATTGTTAATTAAACATTTCTAAGCCAACTTACATAATGAACATGTAAATTAATAATAATAATAATCAGATAGGCTAATACCCAAGGCACCACTTTAGGCCCAAGTCATCTAGCGAATTTTAAGTAGTTCATGCCACGCGAGCCAACAGCTCCCTACACTAACTATTACCGTTAACCTCTACAAATTTTTATGAAAAGAGGAAACCGAAGAACTCAAGGGAAAACCCCTTTAACCAGGTGAAAGTGCTAGATTAGAAGCTTATACATACAAGAGCCATCTAGACTCTAATATTAATAAATTTCGCTCTCTTTTTATTTCCTACTCGACGCGCATGCGCGAGTCACTGAATAAAATAGTCACGTGTCTTTGTTAGATTTATTTGTAAGGCTAAAGTTGATAGGCACGTGTGAAATGGAACGAGCCCTTCTATATTGAAATATTAAGCGGTGCGCGCTGTAAAATATAACACTTTTAAAAGCATGTCCTGGCCAGGCTTGGAAATAAGGTTTATTTCTAAACTGGTCTATTTGGCCAGTGACTCCCAACTCTGGAATTATTTAAGTGGTCACGTAGACCAGTTGGTTAATAATACGGTAGATAATTTTGAATTAATAAACTGGACACTGGACCAGTGAACCCCTAGCTTTTGAATAAAAAAACTGGTCCGAGCAATTAATAAACTGGTCTTTGACCCAGTGACCACCGCTTATTTCCAAACCTGGTCCTGGCTCTTTGTATTACTACTTCAAGGTTAATCGCTGAACAGGTTTTATTTAAGGATCTATTATTATTGCACAGTAAAAATATAAAACCAATGCCCTCGTGTGTCAACTATAACAAAACGGGCCATTCCTTATTAATCATTTATTTAAGTATATAACACCACGAAAATTAGTTTTTGATCTGCCCAATTTTTGATACAATTTGGAATCAAATTTGCTTCGTATATATCCGTAAGGGAAACTACTCAGTTGGGCTTCTATATGATGATTTTATGTAACGTAATATAACGTATAAAAATATCACATTAAGGTAAATAACTCTGCCAAATAGTTAAAGCTATGTCATATAACTGTGCGAAAAAATAGGAAGCTCTATACAAAATTATATAAAGAACCATGACGTACCAAAAATTTAAGACAGAAGCCGCTGTGCGTAGAAATATCTTACCTAAAGTCATATATGGTGAGTGAGGGTAAGAATGGACATGGCGAAGTTTGGACACTTTTGAAAAATATTTATTTGAAAATTTATTCTTTGATGCCAAAGAGCAAAATTGGTCTCATTTTGAAGCCTTAAACATACCGTAAAACATACAATTTATTACTAAATATTTACACCGCGACAATTTATACAGCAAGTCTTGAAATAAAACAACTAACATTATCGACAAAAATGTTTTGAAATTTCATTGGAAATTTCGTTTTGTGGCTTAGGAAATAAGATATAGCATGCAAACATGAAATGGTGATATACAAATAAATTGTTTAAGTATTATTTTAAGCAATTTCGCGTTTTTCTAGTACACTAAATTTATAATTTAATGAAGGTTTTGCCTTTTTTATAAGCCTTTAAATTAACTAGTGCAAAGTGTAATATTGGACAGCCTACCTTGTGATCAATCACATGTTGATTGTATTCAATTTTAAACGAGGTAGGATTTAGTTTAAGGTCTTTGCTTGAAAGGAAACTTTAAAAACAAGTTTTCATATTCAAATTTCCTGGGAAAGCAGACGGCTGACTGCGTACGGCTGTGAGTTTGGAGCTCAACGAAACACGTAGCTAGTTCCCTCTATGAGGCTGCCTCGCTTACATTGTTAGTGAAGGAGAGTCGAGAGGTCCGACACTCTTTCAAATTTCGTACACGCCAGTAATTTGAAAATTTCCAAATTTAAAATTACTTATTAAATTTTAGAAAATCTTTTCAAATTTCTCAAATGTTTTGGCAAATTTTAAATTTTTTATCAATTCCGACAAATTTCTAAAATTTAATAAATCTTATGAAATTTAATGGTTTTCCGCAAATTTTTATGAAATCTTGCAAAAATTTGTAAATTTGAATTGAAATTTTAGCAAATCTTGAGAAAATTAATAAATTTCTACGGGAAATAAGAAATCCTAAAAATTTACAAATTTACAAAAAATCCCGAAGGAGAAATTTCCAAAGATACTGTAAACTATTTCTGTGATAACTGCACACCAGAAGTATAATATGTAATATATTAATAACTTTATATATTAATATTGTAATATTACAATATCTACCCTATTAAAATATTGGTTTCCATATTATTTATTTGCCTTAAATTACTTCTTAAAACAAATTTATCGTATAATTAGGCTTCATCTTAAAAAAATCTTTTTTAAAAATTTTCCAATAAGTTATATTTTTTTTCAAAATTTTCCAATAAGTTATGTTTTTTCAAAATTTTCCAATAAGTTATATGTTTTTTTAAAATGTCCAATGATAGACGAAATTGTCCAAAAATATACCTTCTTGTCCATAGTTTTCCTAATAGTGTCCAAAGTTAGCGAATTGGTGTATAATTTTAAACCTTATTGTCTTTAGTTAGCACCCCCCCCCCTCAGTCCAATTCAAAACTATTTTTTCCAATGTTTGACTTACTCACTTCATATCTTAAAATAATTATTGTTTTAAAAATTCACAAATTTAAATGCCAAAAACCAGAGTAAATTAAAAATGAACATTCATTATTTGTATTTCAAATCGTTTTAAAATGGTCTACTCTAAATTTGTGTTTTTAAATGGAATTTTACAAAAAGTGTCCATTCTTACCCTCACTCACCCTATATGTAAGTAAACAAACAAGAGCTAGATTACTCCCTCTACACCTCCTTTCGAGGAGGAGTAAAGAGTGTAACCTTAGAGCTCTGGAAAAAGCGAACAAAATTCGGGACAGGGTAAATCTTACCCCGAGAACAGGCGAATAAAACGTTTTAGGGTAAAAAGTTTACACTTTTTGTCCTCGGACAAGTGAAAAAAAAACCACCTAGTGATTCCGCTCCTTGGTTTACTTGCTATAGTAACAACGTTTACGGTAGGAAATCGACCTATGCCGGAACTATGCCACCTATGCATTTTAGGGAGTATCGATGTTTTACTCTGCTATGTTTGCGCGCGAGATTTTGAAAACCGAGGAATACTGGGTTTAAAAATTGGAAAAACGCTATAGAAAAATGTAAAAAACACGAGAAAAGCTTGAAGCACTTAAATTGCGTAAAACCGGCTACAACAGTACCTGTGTTGCAACTTATTCGCCAACACTCTAAAGATAAACAGTTGACTAATAGAAAAATTCTTAAAACCATTGTTAGCTCATTACGATATTTAGCTAGAACTGGTCAGGCTTCGCGGCAAAAGTTACAGGGATTTTCCGTACGCGGGGATTCGGACGGGGTATCTTGTTTATTCTCTCTCTGGAATTTGTGACGTCAAAATCTCGAAGGTTCCCCCCCCCCCCCCCCAGAACCTTATACCTTTATATAACGCAGTGGCGTAGCTGAGAACTCAGAGGTCCCCCCGCAACAATCTCTTTGGGGCCCCCCTTTTCAATTTTTTATTGGTGAGCGGGGCCCCCCGAAGCTATATATATATACATATATCCTAGCCCCCCCCCCCCCCAGTCAAAAGTAAGTCAAATTGTCGTTTCTACCGTGGTTTGAGCTGTTCTTTTTTAAATTGTTGTAATAATCAAGGGAAATTAAATGAAGGGATATATTTTTCAACTACCCCATAGATCAACGAAAGTCAGTCAATATATATAACTTAAATATGAAATTTTAAATTAAATAGACTCGTAATTCCCAAACAACCAGCCTTTCATACCTCAAGATCTTAGGCGCAACTAGGAGTAGGGCGCAACCTCTGAGAAGCTAGCGCCGTTACGCCACCTAGTCCCGTTTCGATCGCTAATATTAACCATAGAAATTGATGTAAACAGAACGTCGTGTTTCTTCCAAGCCTTATGTCAAAAAAGCTACCTGGTTAAAAGAGAACTCTTGTTGCTACCGTAAACATAGCTATAAGAAATGTATATAAAGGTCTAGATAAATTTCGGGGCGTCTAAGCCTAACATAAAATACGGAATTGACCATAGAGATAGAAAAGAAATAGAGGGAAGATTACCGCGTTAAGGCACCCCTGTTTTTGGCCGGGAAAATTAATTCCCCCCCCCGCGCATGTATGAAAACGGAGATGGGCAGAATTTGCAACGCCATCTATCCTTCCTTTGTTTACATCAAATGTCAGTTGATTTTCAAACAGGCATAATGTATTTCATTTCACCGCGCGTCGATGGCGCCACGTAATCTGCCCGTCTCAAGGCTTCCTACATTGGCGAAAAGGGGGTCGGCACTCGCGGTCAACTTCGCCAGATACAATAGTGCCTCTATTTCTTTTCTATCTCTATGGAATTGACTCCTAGAAGACACCGAGGAAGGCACGTGACCAAGAGCGCGAGCTCTCTTAGCATTTTAGTACTAAGTGCTTGACCTTTCCGCAGGCCGTAGTCTTTAGACACCATCTGTTGGTGACTTTTAAAGGGCAACGCAAGCTCTGTGGCAAAAAAAAAGAAAAAGCACCGTGCTTTTTAACCCCATACACCCCCACTCGGTACTAGCGAGAACACGCAGAGTTTACCGTAAATTTCGCACTTTGCATACATATCACACAAATGCCAGCTCACTTGCGTTGCCCTTTAATATAATTTTTAAGCAGGCTGGAGACAATGGCTCTCGCGACGATAGCACGAGCTTTCTTACCAATAGCGTTTCTGCTAGCTGTCACCTCCGTATTCACTCCCTTTGAAATATTTTATCTAGACCTTTATATACGTTTCCTATATCTATGTCTATGACCGTAAAGGTGAAAAATTTACATTATTTTAACAAGCACTATATTAACAGTGACTTGCAGGTCCTGACTCTCGGAAATATTACTTCTTGGCGATTTCCTTGGATGATGATTTATTGAAGCGTCTGTTTAAAAAGAAAGTTATGCGAAGCGTCTGCTCAAATTTGAAAAATTCAGGTACTTATTTCTAGCCTAAAATGATTATCCTGTGACGTTATCTTCCGTTTTCGCGGCACCCTTAGACGGAAATGTTTTCCTTTTACATTTAGTTTGTGTAATTTTCATTTTGACAGTGGGTATAGTGATCCCTAAAAGCAGTTGTAAGTTGAATTTTGACTGCATTTGAAAACAACCAGTTTTGATTATTGACTGAGATTGATGTTAACCACTTTAACGAACCAGATTATTATAAATTTTTATACTAAAGTGTCAAGGAGACAATTTTCAAATCCTCCATCGTGGCTCTTTGTAATTTATGTTCACGCCGGTTTCCCCCTTTAAAACAGAAAAATAAAGATAGCGTGGTAGGTTTTAATACTATTAATTACCACACAGGTACTTCCACTTATAAATACTAAATATAGTTATAATAGATAAATGCTCGATGAGAAAAGAACCAATACTTAGAAGGCTACTGAGGCAATGATTCTCATCATAACATTAGCCTGTCTTCTGCCTATTTCCTTCGTAGTGTGGGCTGTAACCTTAGTATTATCGTGGCTTCGTCCAGATTCAGGTAATGCTAAAAAATTAAATAAAAATTTCCATTTGTTTTATTAAATAACATTTTAATTGGTTTAGAGTATGAAACAGCTTCTCCATTACGATGTGTTCTCTCAGTTATTATACCCTTGATCATAGCTTTGTGGGGCCTGAGGAAGAAGAGTTTAGACACAAGCGGAGCTGTAGCAGGTAATATTTTGTTAACAGAAGCTGGATTGTCCTATAAGTTAATAATTTTTAATGTCCCAATATTTAGGAATTGTAGTTGGATTTATTCTCACAATCAGCAATTATGCATTCTTAGCTTCTTTATTTGCATTTTTCATTTCATCTTCCAAAGCTACAAAGTTCAGAAGCAAGCAGAAACGGAGTTTAGAAGATGACTTTAAAGAAGGTAGGCCTAAATTTTAAGGAAACATTTAAATTATGGGCGGAAAAGAAATTAGAAGCTCAGCTTTGTCAAATAGCCACTAAGTATTAAAATATTTAGGTGGACAGAGAAATTGGATTCAAGTTATTTCAAATGGAGGAGTTGGAGCTCAGATGGCAATACTTTATATGCTTGAAAAAGGATTAACTGAATGTACAATAGATTTTCAAAATGATTACACAGCCTCCTGGTTTTCTATCGCTGTCTTAGCTTCTTTAGCGGGTGCGAATGGTGACACGTGGGCTTCAGAAATAGCTTCCGTTTTAACGAAGGGAGATCCAGTATTAATTACTTCCATGAAACGAGTTCCTAAAGGTAATAAGCGTTTACATTGTCCTGAAAAATTATATAATCATTTATTACAAGGTGTAAATTGTCTTAGGAACAAATGGTGGAATTTCTTTTCTTGGATTAGTCGTTAGTCTGTTAGGCGGGACTTTTGTTGGACTGGTGTATTACGTGGCCTTAATTCTTTGCTTAAATGAGGATGTGCTTAAATATAGCCCGCCACAGTGGCCCTTGATTCTAATAGGTAGTTTGGCAGGACTTTTTGATTCCGTGTTGGATTCCTTACTCGGTGCGACGCTTCAATTCTCAGGTGAGATTGTAAATTTTCTAACAGGTGATGAAGTTTTACTAGCAAATTTTTATTCCCTTTGCTGCAGGTATCAACAAAAGAAGCGGAAAAATAGTAGAGCAACCTGGGCTGGGTGTGAAACGCATTAGCGGTGTGGCTTTTCTTGACAATCATTCTGTAAATCTACTCTCAACACTTGCATCTGCGATTTTGGTTCCTTACATGGCCATTTGTATTTGGAACCAACTTTAATAACGACTGTTTATAAAGTAATTGCGGCTTAAAAATATTTTAAAAGGGCCTAAGGAATTACGTAGAGATATTAGGCTAAGAAAAATGTTAGCCAAGGATTAAGAAATGTTAACTTAAATACTTTAACAAATTGGCAAAAGCGTTATTTGGGAAAAACGTGGTACTTTGACTAACACTCGCCTTCCAGGTGAAATAGTTAAGACGAGTCTTAAGACATGTTAAACATATTTAATAAATGTAAACTAGGCTTACATAATGTTAAATAAGGCATTAGAGAGGACTAACAATTTATCAAAAGGAAGCTGGCTGAGGTTTCGCTATTGAGAGCAAAAATGTAGGCCATGTATTTAAAATCGACGAAACCTCAAAGTATTGCCACGTAGCTACAGATGACAAGATGCATATTTTTATATAAATACGATATACAAGATTTTAATAGTTAGTGATAGAACATTGGAAAGAATACTCTCAGCTGAGCTCGTCTATTTTAGCTATGATCAGATGTATATAATATACCTCTTAAAGAGAAGTGTTCATCTCTATCTGCAGAGGCGGACTGAAGGGTTGTGGCGCCTGCTTCAAAATTTTCATGCCATTAATAAAATGAAATAGGGATAAATATTCATTTATTCTTTATATATTACGTTGTTGGTTCGGTTCTACTGAGAATTATATACTGATTCAATTCCCAACAAAATCCAGATAAGTTCTGTCATTAAAAATGTTAAAAACTAAATTCTAAGCGCACATAAATTTGAAATGTCAAACCCATCTTAATTAACTGTCAGCTCTATCATTGCCACATGTATTATGAAAAGGCCCCGGTTATTAGAGATGGCCATGAATCTATCCCATTCTTAACAAAAAAAAGCGACTTTAGTGTAGAGCGTGGTGCCATCTATGGCAAAGGAAGCTAAAATTCAAAATAGTCAAATGATTACGTTGTCAGAGAGCCACTGTAGAGTATTATATTTAGATAAATTATACTCTATTTAGTGGGCTTTAACCTAAATTATATATCCCATGATAAATTTGCTGTAATTTATGTTGTTGGCCAATTTACAAACGATCCAATCCACGCAAGGGGTAAATATAAGTACCCGCCTTTTGGGTTAAAATATAGCTTAACTATCTTGTTTTGATTACGACGATAGCGACATCTGTTGAAAAAAGAGCTACTTCACGTCGAGCCGACACTTGCTTTAGAAACATTTGAATATATGAAATCAGAAGAAAATAGGGGGAAGTACGCTTCTAGTCAGCTTTGGAAAGGCGTCACTTTTCACGAATTTTCGCGCCCAAACGGTTTGGCGGGAAATCGCGGATGAATACATCGTTTAAAAAATCAATTTTTCTTAAATTGAACAATTGTAACATATTGTCCTTCTCATTCTCTGCAAATTGAGCTAAGGCGTATTTGCTTTCGTCGTTTATAGCCGTGTTGAATGAAAACAAAAGTGGAACTACTTTTTCAGTTTGATTTATTATGCGTAAAAAGGCGTTTTCGTGGGTCACACGACGACTTCTACGGCTCTAAGCTACAGATACGTACTTCCCCTATTTTCTTCTGATGAAATGTATATATTTGAAATAAATTTTATTTAGACCTCTAGAGTGGCGCCGGGTTCAACTTCCCCCTATCGGCACCCCTCTATACATCTGCTATTTTAATTTGCTTGAAACATGCACCTGCTGATTTTTCAAAATGTTTCTTTTTATTAAAACAAACTTATGGTGTCGGCCAAAGGCCTTAGACACTAACAAAATATGTTTCTTAAGAAAAAATATTTGGGAGGCAAAATCAGTTGTGGCTCTCTGCATGGATTAAATAAGTAGCTTCGCTAAAGGATATTCCACGAGTCGAGATAACATGGCAGTGCAAAGCTGGCGTTGGGTCGATGTAATTTAGCTTTCATTCCCCCACTCCTTCAGCCCTTTCACTAGCCAGGGGCAGCCGGATATTAGTTTGTAGCGCCACCTAATTATTGTTTTAAAGTATCACCCGCGTTTGTCGTATTCGTCTGCTATTTTTGGGAATATCACTAGCACGCCGGTTTGTTTTCCCCCTGGACAGAACTATAAAAATTATTAACATCCGTTTTGCCGACAGGTGGCTACGTTACAGGGTATTTTTGCGTTTTTTCGCACGTGGAACATCCTCTACTACTATTTAATCCATGCTCTCTGAAACATTAAACAAGAAAATTGGTGTATACTTATTTTTGGATTTTAAGTCATTAGGCGGAGTAATACACTTATTATTATGGCCAAGATGGATACTTTTCCTGTAAGAGATATATCATAAACTTCTGCTATAATATAATTTTGAGAATTTGTAACTATGCATAAATGGTGTTGGAGTAAATCTGTTATTTGTAAAATGACAATGTTATATTGTTATTTACAATAATCAAAACGAAAGGAAGATGGCTTTTCTTTGGCTATTTTTACATTTGAAATGTGCTCATTGTATGAATGTTTGTTACGTAGTTGATATTAATAGTATTTATTCGGAGTTTGATTTAAAGCTATATCAAATTAAGTCATTGATGGATTGTCAAATTGTGTTTTTTTTGTCTTTCATTTAATTTATTACTCTTTTGTGATACTTAGAAGACATTTATAAAAATATTAATCTAATTGTTTACTGGGAATACAGTTGTTGAACATTTTAAAACAAGTGTTTTTATTTATTAAATAACTCCGAACTTTGTTGCTAGAGGCCTGCGCCGATCTGATATGGGTCGGCGGCGGCGTTTGACCCAAAATATACCGGCGTTTAGGCCTACGGCGGCGGCGTCTTCGGCGTGGCTAAAATGACCGGCGGCGGCGGCGTACGCCGGCGTTTGTATAAATTTTAGAGCTATTTCTTGTAGCGACAGTTTAAAAAACACGCGACCAGAAGGGCAAGGGCAAATACCAACTCGTACTAGTCCTTCCATGGACTAATTAATGTACTTCGCACAGAGACGCGCCTTTCCCGAATATTTGTTTCGGGCGATTGTTAAATATGCGCTCTAGCGGCGGAGTTAGGAACTAACTAACTAATGATAACCCGGGAAAAAGGAAAATTGGTGAGGGGAGGGAAAATACAAATGTAGCTCAGCAGCTGAAAAACACGTGGGACTGGCTTAATTTGTAAAACGTTTGTTTTAATGTGTTAATGTGTGAAGTACATTAATTAGTTCATGGTCCTTCCGAGGTAGACCACTGGCCTGACGCCAAACGACCTCCAAAATTATTCGCAGTTATGCCGGGTCGAAATTCGGTTGAAGGCTCGATATTGGCTTTTTATATTTTTGGTTGTGCTCCACGATAACTCTCTGCAGTGGCGTAGACAAGGAGGGTTCAATGTCAACCCCCTGGGCCTACCTTGACTATACTAAATTGAAACCCCCTTCTCGACACCCATCTTAATCTTAACATTCTTGGACCCCCTTTGACGAAATTCTGGCTACGCCACTGACGCTCTGAGCCTTCCAATCAGAAATAAATCCGAGTTACGAATAATATCATTTTTGCTGCCGAAGGTTATCACCGCACGGTGAACATACATATTGCTATTTTGAGATGTTATTTTCCATTTAAATAGAATTTAAGATATTATGATGTGATTTTATAAACGTATTGGACGTCTAAAATGCAGTATATCAAATGCTTCATTTATTGAATTTCAAGTAAAAAATTATTATCAGTCTCGGATTTTCTATAGAGGTAACCTGCCCGATGGCGTGGATCCCATGGACCGTTCACGAAGTGGGCCTCCGTAAACAGGGTAGCGTTATAGTTGTTAAAGCTGGAACCCTTAGTCTTCTAGCAACCAAAAAATATTAGACCCAGTCCGCCACTGATTATTATAATGCAATTTTAGAAAACATCGATAAACCAAGCAACATTTAAATTTAAAGATAATTAAAATGTGGATAAGCCTTGGTTATATTAGTGAAAATGCTATTGCTCTGCGTCGACCGAAATCCGAAAACCAAAATTTGACGTTCGACGTCGTGTTCCAATGTAGTTATTTTCGCGTAAATGAAAACCAAGCTTAATATACCAAAAAAAGTCTATAAAGAAAAAAAACGGCGGCGCGCCGTTCTTAGTATCGGCGGCGGCGGCGTGCGCCGATTTCCGAACAATCGGCGGCGGCGCGATCGGCGCGTTCAAAATTATCGGCGGCGGCGGCGTTTAGCGGCGGCGCAGGCCTCTATTTGTTGCGCATTGACATAGTTAAAGTGGCCCCCTAATAAACAATTTTGGGAGATTTTTTCTCTACATTGGCGCTATTTTACGTCACTTGGTCGTGTAATAGCTCCATTGGAAAATAACCTATTTTAGAATTCGTTTATATTTCACATTATCGAACTAGTTTTTCAGGTTTAAGAATTCGCGCCTTGGCGTAGGCACTTATTATTGGTAGTAATCTAAAAGAAGTTATTTTACTCATATAAAGTTAGATTACTAGTTACTTGCACTAAAGTACTTAAAATAAAGAAGATAATACAACAAGAGTTAAAATTGCACATGAGATTTTATTTACCAAAATTAAAAACCCGACTAATTTCAGATTGCTCCCTGATAAAATTGCGTATTTGCAGCTGTACAGTCTGTTACAAAAGTCTTCGACAAAGGAAGTTTTGCATTTTTATTAAATTTTCTCGAAACGTGTAAACGAAAGAAAAATTAAACCAGAAGCAATTTTTTTATTTCCTTTCACGTGGAGCGACACTTTCTCAATGTGAATCGACCGCCCTGAATCCGAAAATGCCAGTTTCAGGGGCGTAACTCCATTATTAAAAAAGTTGTCAAAAACGACATCTGGCGTTACCGCCGAAACTATTGTCGCTTTGAAAAAACCAATCACCCCACGTGAAAAGAAATAAAAAAATATTTAAAATTGCTTCTGGTTTCATTTTTCAATCGTTTACACGTTTCGAGAATATAAGAAAATTACAAAAAATCCCTTTGTCGAAGACTCTTGTAACAGACTGTACATTGCATAGAAAAATTCTTCGGTAATTGGTCAGTACATTTCGAAAGTTTCAGCTCGGTATCTCGTGGAAGTTTTAAGAATTTTTTTTAAAGTGACGAATAAAGTACGTGGTATCGTAAATTTTAAAAATCATAATGACCACGGTGTGGGAAACTTAGAATAACTATTAAAGGGCAACGCAAGTGAGCCGGCAAAAAAAGAAAAAGAAGCAAGCTTTACATCCACCCCCCCTAAATAATAATTTTTGAAAGGGTTGTTAAAGTCCAGATACAAGAAAACTTTTGTATACAAATCAAATTATGATATATTAAAAGAACAGACATGTAGCGCCACCTGTAAATGAAGTAGCCACCAGGTGGCGCTATCATCTAGAAACTTATATTTTTTAAATCCTCTAACCAAAACAAAGCCAAATATGTATATATTATATATGTAAATATGCTGTAGATTTTTAGCCACAAATTTGGTCTCTCATCACACTGTACAGCAGTTTTTCAAAAGCCAATACTTTTTAAGTTTTGTAGAAATGGCAGAAAGGTTTATCGAATCTGACCGTATAGATGGCATGTTAGTCACTGCGCTTGCGCACACCGTATTACTGAAGTGGTGTATTACTACTCCAACTTGGTTTAATTTACCGGTGTTTTATTGCAGTCTGCGAGGGGCTAACCACTTTTGAAATCAGGTGTACAAATCAGCAGTAAAATCAGTGAAATCTCGTCAAATCAGTAGCTTTCATAACGTTAAATCAAAAGTGAAATCACGTGTAATCTGAAATCAGGTGTACAAAATTTGCAACAGTGGATAGCCCCTCGGCAGTCGGAAACCATCGCTACCCAATCTTTGGCTCGCCATTGAAACCTAGTTAGTGGCTAAAGCAGACGGTAATAGTTTTCCTCATCGTGATTGTAAATTTGACTTTATAAATAATGATACTTGCTGTTTAATTTAAAGGGCAACGCAAGTGGCCATGTAGGGGGGCGCTTGATACCATAGAAATTGGAATTTCTAATCGGCGCGGCAAAATTTCAAAAATCATTCTAGTTATTTATTCCGATTTCTATGGTCGATACTGACTGCATCCACTCCCCATAAAGAAACGCCACACGAGAACAGTTATCTGCATGTTTTGCAACAAACACTTTAAATTAAAAGTTATTAATACTATTTTATATTGGTACCATAATTTCTATTGTGGTACTATAATTATTTACCCATTGTACAAAAATTCGATAGGAAAAATCTGGCAACGCTGATCGTGGGTCTTATTATCATTTGTGGCGATGGGTTAGCCAGGATTCCCGTCGTTTGGTCCGTCCCCCCCCCCCCCTCCCTTTAAAATTTACTTTTCCCTAAAGTTTCCAGCCAGAGAAGATATTGCAAAGGTATCTTACAATAGGTTTGATTGGTAAGTAATTAAGTATTGAGAAAAATGTAAACCCCCTTCTTTGTAAATATGGCCCCTCTTGTTATTTTAAAAGTGTCCTTAACCCGGGTTTCTCCAACATGAGAAATACGCTAGTGACGTACTTATTTTGTGGAAAGTTTTGGGGAAAACGACTTGTGCGCGAAGGACGTGATGACGTCCGAGGAAAGGCCATAAAAAGGCCTGGTTCCCGTCAAAATGGGCAGAAGTCCTCAAGAATGTCGGTGGACTGGGTAGAGTAACTTTCCGCGAAAATCGGTCTCCAAATCAATGAGAGCCCGGAGCTGCCTTGATGGTCATCAGCAAGTCACGTTTCCGTTCTTCGCCGGACGTCTCAGACCTCTCGACGCAATTACTTTTGGGACTTCAATAGGTCAAAGAACGCCGGGATCAAATGAACTCCTCGAAGCCATAGGTATCGTTTCGAACTCCTTCGCCAATACCGCAATCATAGACTAACCAAACCCAGTTTATGCACAATTATTACCGCTTGCACTGGCCAAAATGCAATATTATATTGTTTTAATCTTTTGGTCAGGATTAATTTTTAAGTTAATTTCAGTATTGTATGGAATAACTCGTTCAATCATTTCTTTGGTAATCTCTAATCCGTTAGGTTATTTCTTATTTCGACAAATAAAATCCCTAGACAATTTTAATTTTAATTTAAATAAAACCAATAGACAACTTAATGATAATCTATTCTAAACTAACTAAAAAATGGCGGCAAGATTGCGGCCGCTACGCTACTTGTTGCCGCCATTTTTCCGAATTTTCCCGCCGAGCGCGCACTAAGCTTCTTACAAGGATGCTGGCGCGTTCATCCCTCCTACTTCGCCTCCCTTCCTATCCTCCTTGACCCCATCATATAACTTAAGCGATTACCCGTGTAAACTAGGGGTGTGTGAGTCTTGAGGTTAGATTTACTTTAAATTGTTCCTTAATGGACGCTTCAATAAAAGATACTTGGTTTCTACTCCCATCTCCAAATTCATCTGGGAAGGTGCTATTTCCGGTCGGTCGGTTAAACGGTTAGAATGGCTAGCCAAAAAGTCATATTTAAGCCAACGGACGTTTCAATAAAAGATACTCGGTTTTTACTCCCTTCTCCAAATTCCTCTGGGAAGGAACTATTTCCGGTCGGTCGGTTAGAATGGTTAGCCAAAAAGTCATATTTAAGCCAATTGGAGACGCGTTTTTGCCCTCATGAGAATTTTGCGTCAGAAAAGAAATGCGTCGGCTCACGTGTATAAGGAGCATACTAATGTTAATTTTCGATAATATATTTTAAGGTGAAATATATAATGTTACTAAAATTAAGTATAAGAAGATAATATTATTATTATTATCATCCTCTTATGGTATAAATAATTAAAATTATACGGAATATTTTTATATTACCGGGCAATTTTAAGGCTTCTCATGGAGGCAGAGTTAATTCATTTCGTATAAAATTATCTTTCGGAAAAAGATGAAAACTTATTCCTTTAGAACTAAACGTATTACTTTTGCAGTACGGTATGCAACAAGTGTTTTCTTTTAACCAGGTAACTTTTTTTGGCATGTTAAGGCTTAGCAAAAAACCGATGTTATGTTCGAGAAAAGTTTCTAGCTTTCTAATATTTCAACAAGCACTATATAAATAGTAACTTATGAGTCCTGGCTGTCGGAAATATTACTTCTTGCCAATTTCTGGGAAGATGTTTTATTTAAGCGCCTATTGTAGACGCGTTTTTGCCCTCATGAGAATTATGCGTCAGGTAAGAAACGCGTCGGCTCACGTGTATAAGGAACGTACTAAAGTTAATTTTCGATAATATATTTTACAGTAAAATATATAATGTTACTAAAACTAAATATAAGAAGATAATATTATTATTATCATCCTCTTATGGTATAAATAATTAAAATTATACGGAATATTTTTATATTACCGGGCAATTTTAAGGCTTCTCATGGAGGCAGAGTTAATTAATTTCGTATAAAATTATCTTTCGGAAAAAGATGAAAACTAATTCCTTTAGAACTAAACGTATTACTTTTGCAGTACGGTATGCAACAAGTGTTTCCTTTTAACCAGGTAACTTTTTTGGCATGTTAAGGCTTAGCAAAAAACCGATGTTACGTTCGAGAAAGTTTCCAGCTTTCTAATATTTCAACAAGCACTAAATAAATAATAACTGATGAGTCCTGGCTGTCGGAAATATTACTTCTTGGCAATTTCTGGGAAGATGTTTTATTTAAGCGCCTATTGGGGATCTCTCTTTCAGGGTTCCTTATTCGCGACCGAAACGAGCCTAGGTTACTAGGTAAGGCTGTGGTGCCGAGGGAAATTACACTGCAATGGCTGTGGATTGTTTCAACATATTTTATCCCCTAAGTATATATAAGTGCATTCTGATCTTCCCCACTTTTTAAATTTTTGTGCCTATATCCCGAGCAACCTTCTGATTTTATTTTTGAAATTTCGCGTGCATAAAGCTGCATTAGCAGTTATTTTTTATAGTAACGGGCACTTTCTGGGCTTAAGACAGTTACCTCTTCTTTCTTCTTCTTCTTGGTGATCGCACTAAGCTGCCAGTTTTTCGTAAGTTTTATCATTTGTTAGTGTTTAGCTTTTTTTGCCCCCTTTTTATTATGAACTTTTTTACCTTTTCGCGTAATTTAACGAAATTAAAAGTGTGAACAAAACTTTAAATTAATAACATGCTGAATTTTTCGCTGCGTCTTCAAAATTGGTTGGCTAGAAAAATAATGTAAAATTGATGACGTTACAGTGTGGAATTTTAGGGAAAGGAATTTCTCTATCCCCGGAAAAAAATATTCGTGATTTGGCAGTCCATACGTTCCATATTTCCATAGAGATAGAAAATAAATAGAGGCACCATTGAATCTGGCGAAGTTGACCGCGAGTGCCGACCCCCTTTTCGCCAATGTAGGAAGCCATGAGATGGGCAGATTCGCGCGGTGAAATGAGATACATTATGCCTTTGGGAAAATCAACTGTCATTTGATGTAAACAAAGGAAGGATAGATGGCGTTGCAAATTCTGCCCATCTCCGCTTTCATACATGCGTGGGGGGGATGAATTTTCCCGGTCAAAAACAGGGGTGCCTTAACGCGGTAATCTTCCTTCTATTTATTTTCTATCTCTATGCATATTTCCTTTGAAATTGGGAATATAGTACTTCTAGAGCCACAATTAATATCTGCTGTGGTTGGGATCTTGAAGAACACTTTCTTGAAATCATGTACGAAATGAAACAGTTATCATTTGTCGGTGGCGTCACCTATCTTTCAAAGGAAATATAATTTTTTTTTATGTCGTCACTCGTCAGCTTATATACTCGTTTCACACTAGTGGTAGATAGCGCCACTGGCTTAAATTATTATCACCGCTAGCTTGCGGTAGATGACGCCACTGAATAATGATAACTGTTTCGCTTCGTACATCTTTTCAAGAAACTGTGGCTCTAGAAGTACTATATTCCCAACTCAATGCCTATTTTCTTTCCTTTACAAAGACACGGCGCACATTCGCGGCGTGTTCGTCACATGTTAACAATTAAACATTAACAAATCTATTATTTAAATTATTAAAATTATTTCTTTATTTAAATTAAAGTGTAAACTAGGTAAGTCTTTAACATATGATAGAAATCTGAACGAAAATTTCCATAGTAAAGGGTTTTTTCGGTGTTTTAAAAATTATTTAACTAGGACTTGGCTTAGTTTCTTAAAAAATATTTACACGTAAATATTTAATTAATTTTAATATAGTAATTTTTAAATTAATATTTAATAAGAACAGGAACATGCCTTCAGATTCTAAAAAACGTAGGGAAGCAAAGAAAAAGGAAGCTGCAAAACAAAGACAAAAGAAACCTCTTACCAAAGATGAAGAAACCAATGGGGTGGAACAAAAAGACAGTGATGATGAAAGCATTGCTAATGGAAAAGTTGATGACGGTAAAGTGTACCCTTTTTTATACACCAAAATTACGAAAATTGAAATTTTTCTAAAAAGTTAAAATATTACTCTTAGGGGAAGAAGCGGCTTTGGTTAAAAAGTTCCAAGAGGATATGGATTTAAACGCCCAAGCTAGAGCTTGTACTGGAGTACTTGGGGTCCATCCTAGATCTAGAGATACCAAAATTGATAATTTTTCCATAACATTCCACGGAGTGGAGTTACTTTCTGATACCAAATTAGAACTTAACTGCGGAAGGCGCTACGGATTAGTAGGGCCTAACGGAAGTGGTAAGTAATTTATTTACATATCATTTGTTCAAAATGTATTTAAAAAAAAAATTCATTAGGGAAATCCACTTTACTTGCTGCAATTGGCCGTAGAGAAATTCCTATTCAAGATTCAATTGATATTTATCATTTAACTCGCGAAATGGCGCCTTCCGAGAAGACTGCTTTACAAGCAGTTCTCGATGTAGATCAAGAAAGAAACCGCTTGGAAAAGTTGGCCGAAGAATTAGCTCAGTATAATGATGATGGTATTACTTTTTTGTTGCTAGTTGCAGTTTTTAGATGTAACTAAATTTCCTTTTTTTAGAATCTCAAGATCAGCTAATGGATATTTATGAAAGATTGGACGAAATAGGGGCTGACCAAGCTGAGGCTAAGGCCGCTTATATCTTACACGGTTTGGGCTTTACAAAAGAAATGCAAATACAAAAATGCAAGGATTTCTCTGGTGGTTGGCGAATGAGAATTGCTTTAGCCAGGGCATTATACGTACGGCCACATCTTTTACTATTAGATGAACCAACGAATCATTTGGATTTAGATGCCTGTGTTTGGCTCGAAGAGGAATTAAAAACGTAATGTCTATACGAGTCAAATGTAGTGGCATTTCTTTAATTGATTTCGTTAAATTTTAGATACAAAAGAATTCTGGTGATAATTTCGCACTCTCAAGATTTTATGAATGGTGTTTGTACTAATATCATTCACTTAGAGAAAGGAAAACTTAAATATTTTGGGGTAAAATATACTTCCAACTGTATAAGCGATTTAAGATACCTAATTCTGTTTAATTTTAAAAACTCTTAGGGTAATTACGATGCCTTTATACGAACAAGACTTGAGCTTTTGGAGAATCAAGCTAAAAGATATCAGTGGGAACAGGCCCAAATTTCCCACATGAAAGTAATAGCCCCTTCCGCATTAATCAGTAGAAAAAGGCAAAATAGAGGATGATGACATAAAAGGCCGAATTAAAGTGTCACGGAGCTTGAAGCTATTCAGTTTCGCTCTGGTCTAGACTCCATGCTTAAAACCCTTGAAGCGAATAAACACTGACTCTAATTGAGCCTTTTAGTACTTAAGATTGAAATGTTAGTTTAAATTAATTAATTGTTATTCATTTTCTTAGGATTACATCGCCAGGTTTGGTCACGGTAGTGCTAAATTAGCTAGGCAAGCTCAGAGTAAAGAGAAAACTTTGGGTAAAATGGTTGCAGCCGGACTAACTGAGAAAGTCTCAACTGACAAAGTAAGTCTAAACCATTAGAGCTTGAAAGTGATAAATTAACCTTTATATTTATCATTTTAAGGTTGTTCAATTTTGTTTTCCTTCTTGTGGAAAAGTTCCTCCTCCAGTGATAATGGTTCAGAATGTTAGCTTTCGTTATCGCGATCATGGAGTAATTTGCGCAAACATATAATTAATAAGAGTCAAAACTAATAAGAAACCACTCTTTTTAGCCTTTTATATACAAAGATCTGGAGTTTGGTATCGATCTTGATACACGCGTTGCATTAGTTGGTCCGAATGGTGCTGGGAAATCAACCTTGCTCAAATTATTGAGCGGTGATTTGGTACCCTCTGATGGGTTGATTAGGAAAAATTCTCATTTGAGAATAGCACGTTATCACCAAGTACTGCTAAAATAAACTTTTAATATAATTAAAATTGAAGTTAACTGATTTTTTTTGGTACAGCATCTCCATGAGCTGTTGGATTTAGATGTTTCAGCTTTGGAGTACATGATGAGAGCCTTCCCGGATGTTAAAGAAAAAGAAGAAATGAGAAAGATCATTGGAAGATACGGTTTGACTGGCCGTCAACAAGTAAACAATATAGAAATTTGAATATGTTAACGAAGTAAATTAATCCAGTTATTTTGCAACTAGATTTGCCCAATTCGCCAATTATCAGATGGTCAACGTTGCCGCGTTGTTTTTGCGTGGTTGTCCTGGCAGTCTCCTCATTTGCTTTTACTCGATGAACCGACCAATCACTTGGATATGGAAACCATTGACGCTCTAGCTGAAGGTTAATAATTTTTTAAACAACTTTTAAATTTTATCTTCTATACAAATTTTTGCTCTAAATTAGCTGTGAATGACTTTGAAGGAGGAATGGTTCTTGTAAGCCACGACTTTAGACTCATTAGTCAAGTGCGTATTGCATTTAGTAGTTTCGGAATTTCTGTTTTCTACAATTTCTAAAATATTTGGTTTTAAGGTGGCAGAGGAGATTTGGGTTTGTGAAAATCAGACTATAACCAAGTGGAAAGGTGACATTCTGGGATACAAAGATCATTTGCGAAAACGTATAATGAAGGAAATGGATAAGTTGAATGGAGTTAATTGATGTCGGATAGGTATCTAAACGCTTGAAAATTGTAAACTCTAGGAATTAAAAATTTAACCTTCATGGAATATATAAGAAAATTTTAACTTATGTGAACTATATTTTTCCCTTTTTTCACCAAAGTTGCTACAACTAAAAATTGTGATTGCTTTTATTTTGCAAAAAAATGGTTAAAGTCGCAATTTGATTTGTTAATGGACAATAAACTTTTAGGAGGATATACACTTTCTTTGTTTTATATATCTTTATTAGGCATGAGCAAAGATAATTTAAACTCGTACCCTAGAATCGAATACTGAGAACTTCCCATTGATGGTTTTGTTACGAAGGGTTTACCCTTTTCCGGCACGTGACCTCAGAAAAATCTGCCTCCATCAGTTGCGGTAATTGGCAAACCATGAAGCGAATATTTTCTGAGTTCCAGCGGGAAGTGGGTAAACGCTATTGGCAACGCGCGAGAGAGTGATTTCGAATCTAGGGTAGGAGTTTAAATTATCTTTGGCATGAGCTTAGAGTATAAAAAATTTCACTTTTTGAGTATCAAGCTGAGCTTTAAAATTTTATCAAGCTTTCAAGCTTGTAGGCTTAGCTTAAAAATGGGGTTTCAACTTTTCAAGTACTCCAATAAATAGCCTTAGCTTAAAAATGGGGTTTCAACTTTTCAAGTACTCCAATAAATAGCCTTAGCTTAAAAATGGGGTTTCAATTTTTCAAGTACTCCAATAAATAGCCTTAGCTTAAAAATGGGGTTTCAACTTTTCAAGTACTCCAATAAATAGCCTTAGCTTAAAAATGGGGTTTCAACTTTTCAAGTACTCCAATAAATAGCCTTAGCTTAAAAATGGGGTTTCAATTTTTCAAGTACTCCAATAAATAGCCTTAGCTGTATTTCATCAGATAAGGAATCATTTTAACTAGAACCTTTACTTTCATCAGATGAAGAATCATTTAAACTAGAATCTTCACTTTCATCAGATAAGGAATTATTTGAACTAGAATCTCCACTTTCATCAGATAAGGAATTATTTAAACTAGAATCTTCACTTTCATCACTAGGTTCTACTATTTCTTCATTAAAAGAATATTTACTGCCAGAGCTTTTACGTTTATTTGAAGCCATATTTGTGAAGTCTAGATTAATAACCGGCCATATAAGGGATTATAACCAGAAAATAGCGGGGGGGGGGGGTCGGAATATTGTAGCAGGGAATTTGATGATTAGTAGCTTTTCCCGCCATTTTTAAAAGCTAGCGAGTAATACCTTGGTAAGAATAATAGTTTTGAGTACTCGAAAGCGAAGTCTAGGCCTCAATTTGAGACATGAACCATTTTTGAGCTTTTCGAGCATACTCGAACAAAATCAAGTACTCACACATGCCTAATATTTATACATGATTTACACTTTCTTTGTCTTATATATATTTTTACATGATTTACAACGTTATAAAATCCATAAAAAGGTAAAATATTTAGTGGAAAAAATAAGTCTGAATTTTTACTGGATTGTATAATATCAAACTTTCTGTTGGGCTTGGAACGATGGTTTTTTTCCTATTAGATCTATAACATTCAACGCTGCCACTGGAATTCTGGTCCCAGGTCCAAATATAGCGGCTGCACCAGCTTTATACAAAAACTCGTAATCTTGAGGAGGAATAACACCACCAACTATCACTAAAATGTCTCTGTTGAAAGGTTAAGAAGTTACAACTAATTAAAAAGTAATTAGTAGATAAAAATGAAAACAGGCTGCCTTACTCTCTTTTAATGGCTTTTAAAGCATTAACCAGATCTGGTATTAGTGTTTTATGTCCAGCTGCCAAACTGCTAATTCCAACTACGTGGACATCAGCATCTACAGCCTGTTGGGCTACTTCTTCGGGAGTCTAATGTAATGTGAAAATGATATTAAAATTTGAAACAATAAGAATTCAGAAAAGCTAAAGATTAACTTGAAATAAAGGTCCCACATCAACGTCAAATCCCAAATCCGCGAAGCTCGTAGCTATGACTTTAGCTCCTCTATCATGGCCATCTTGACCCATTTTTGCAACTAAAATACGCGGACGACGACCCTCGATTTCAACAAACTCCTTAATTTTATCCATAACCGCATCAATTTCTTTATCATCTCCATATTCACTTCGATAAGCACCAGAAACAAGCCTGTCAGCAGCAATATGGCGTCCAAAGATCTTTTCCATAGCACTGGTAATTTCGCCTATAGTAGCCCTATCTCTGGCAGCGTCAACAGCTAAGCCTAGAAGATTTCCATTTCCAGTAGAAGCGGCTTTCGTTATGGCTTCCAAGGCTTCCTGGACTTTCGTTTCGTCCCTCATTTTCTTGATTTGCTCAATTTTTGCTACTTGTTGTTTCCTAACTGAGGTGTTATCAACAACCAGAACGTCTATTGGATCTTCTTTCTCCAAACGGTACTTATTAACACCAACAATTACTTCTGCAAAGTGCCATAACTGGTTTAAGAAAATAAAAGTAATTTTTTAGGAGGATTAGTTTATTTACCTTGTCCATTATCAATACGAGCTTGACGTCTTGCTGCGCATTCTTCGATTCTTATAGAATACAATAAAAATTAAACAGTGGTAAGTTAATTCAAAAGGGGAAAATCATAAATTACCTTAATTTTGGCATGCCACTAGCGACCGCTTTGGCCATTCCGCCCATATCTAGTACTTCCTCAATTATTTTTTTAGCCTCATCATATACTTCATTAGTTAATGATTCCATCATGTAAGACCCTGCCCAGGGATCAATGACCTATCATTGAAAAATTGAATTATTAATTAGTGTTAAAAAAATATGATTTTGATTGCTAAGAGACTCTCTATGGAAATATTTTACGAGATAAAAGTGAATTTTTATCCAACCAATATTAGCATTCAAAATCATATTTTAAAGAAAAAGTACAGAAAGGTAGTCGCAACCCAAAAATTGTTTAAAATTTTTTGAAAAATAGATAATACATGTGGAATTCCTGTTTCTTCCTGTAAAATGATCTGAGTATTTCGTGCTATGCGACTACTAAATTTGGAAGGCAAAGCTAATGCTTCATCAAAAGAATTTGTGTGTAATGACTGGGTTCCACCAAAAATGGAAGCCATTGCCTCAATCGTGGTACGTATGATGTTATTATAAGGATCCTAAAAAATAAAAAATTAAGAAGATAAAATTTATAATAAAACGCGTGAAGTTTTTTTACCTGTTCAGTTAATGACCATCCACTGGTTTGTGAATGAGTTCTTAACATTAATGATTTGTCACTCTTTGGGTTGAATGTATTTTTAATCAGATGGGCCCAAAGTCGTCTAGCGGCTCTCATTTTGGCAATTTCCATATAAAAGTTCATTCCAATTCCCCAAAAAAATGATAATCTCGGTGCAAAATCATCTATTTTTAAGCCTGCTTTAATGCCTTTAAAAAAGATTTATCAATTTATAACTTGGCCTTGTAAAATTTACAAATTTACTAAATGCAATTCATACCTGTTTCGCAGTACTCCAAACCGTCGGCTATTGTAAATGCTAATTCTAGAACTGCATTTGCACCAGCTTCTTGCATATGGTATCCTGAAATTGAAATGGAATTGTACTTGGGCATTTCCTGCAAAGAAAGAAGTAAACAGTACACCAAATCTTAAATTAAAATCTATAGAGCAATAAATAATAATTTACTTTTGAAATGAACGAAAATATATCTCCAATAATTCTCATTGATGGTTCAGGAGGATAAATGTAGGTATTTCGGACCATGAATTCCTTCAATATGTCATTCTGAATAGTACCACTTAAATGTGCTCTTTTTACACCCTAATAGAAACCATACATGGTAATGTTATCTTTGAAAAATTTAAACGGGCATATACCTGCTCTTCTCCCGCAACAATGAACATGGCTAAAACGGGTATGACTGCTCCATTCATTGTCATTGAAACAGATATTTTATCCAATGGAATTCCATCAAAAAGGGCTTTCATGTCTTCCACAGAATCAACAGCAACTCCTGCCATTCCGACATCACCCTTAACTCTAATATTGTCAGAGTCATATCCACAATGGGTCGCTAGGTCAAAAGCTACTGATAATCCTTGTTGACCCATCTTTATATTCTCTTTATAAAATTTGTTGCTTTCCTCAACTGTACTGAATCCCGCATACTAGTAGAAATTAAGTTATTTTGTTATGCATATGAAAACGTTAGTTTTATTTCCAAACCTGTCTAATAGTCCACGGTTTTTGAGCATACATAGTTGGATAAGGTCCCCTGGTAAATGGAAATTTCCCTGGAAGTTCATCTTCCACATTTAACGAGTCATTTTTTGTATATAAAGGTTTCAGCGTAATTCCCTTAAGAATTAATTAAACTATTTAAGGCTATACACAATATGGATATTTGAAAATGGTGTATATTACCTCTGACGTTTGCCGCATCAAAGTCTCAATACTTTTACCTTTTAATATCTTTTCTGTTACCGCTACCCAGTCAGATGGTAATGTCGTCGAATGAGCATATCTCCATGACTTATAAAGTTAAAACGTAAAAGAACTTTTAAAATAAATTTAAAACCAAATATGCCTTTTCTCCTTAAGCAATTATGATAATGAATATTACCAAGTTTAAGATTTTAGTTTTATAGCTTCTTCTACAACAATTTAAAAGTCGCGACATAATTTTACTATTTACTAGACCTTGTTAAATAAAAATATCGAATTTTTTGCATTACCAACTTGAAATAAATAACGTTAACTAAAAAATTTAATTATTTACAATTTTCAATGAGATAGCGTTAATTTCGAAAATGGTAAACAACTTAACAACCACGTGGGTCAACGAAGTTCAAAGGGTAATAAAACGTCAGATATACGTCAAGGGTAAAATTCTAATCACGGCTGAAATAACGTAGGCACCGCTAAAATAAACGAGTCTGCTAAAGCGCCTGCCTGAGGAAGTGCAGCATTTTACGCGACCATAGATATATGAAATCGCGACAGCTTACTTTAAAATTATGATAATTACGAAAATTATGATGAAAAGCTGTAGATTAATCCAGCTTCATAGTATTTTAAATATGGAAAAAACTTTAGCCTTAGCTCGTTTAATTTCAGTTACAAAATCGCCTTGTTTTCACAGTGTAAACAAACATTTTCGTTTCATTGGAATCAAAAGTTCAAATGAAAAAATAAATGTTATCTTACCTGAAACCAATTACCGTCAACTGAATTTAATTCGTATGAAATCTGGCAAGAAAAAACGAAAAGGTAACAGTGATGACTCCGATGATGATGATGATGAAGAAATCCGAGGAGAAGAAGAACACGAAGATGATGACATACCTGGAGCCAAAGATTATAAAGATTTAAAATTGAACTTACCCTCTTTACGGGTCGATCGTGTATTAAAAGCTGGGTTGGGAGTATCTACTGCTAAAATCGAAGATGTCTTTTACGAATCTAAAATCTTTGTCAATGGGAGAAAGGTTCTGAAAAAGAGTCAACTAATTCATATTGATGATGAAGTTGATCTAGTGAAGGGTCATTCCAAAATAAACCCAGACTTTTTGGAAGTGTTTAGAATTATAATTAAAAAGGTAGATAAAACAGACACAGATAGGTTATTAGTAAAAGTGAGACGTTTTAAATCTCTATTAATTGAAGATTACACAAAATAAAAAGAATCTTTGTAAATATTATATTTATAAATAAACATAAGTTGTGTATTATTTCATCGTGTACAACTTAAGAGTCTACACTTTTTCTCCTATTTCATTTGATGAAATATAACAAGAAATAATGCAAATTTATCTAATAAAACTTGTGTAAAAACTAATTAATCCTGGTCAAATTATCCCTGAACACCTGAGTGCTTCTCATTACTTAATTTTCAATTTTTATTATATAGTATGTTATAATAGTGCCTTAACGTGCTCTCATAGTTTTTTGTTTGTACTTTCGAACCTAGATAATAGTTTTCTCATAGATACAAAATTGATTGGTATTTCAAAGTTCAATAAATATCCAATCTTTATAGCACTTCTACTGACGCCAGTAGGTCAAGTCTTATGCACAGAGGCTTTCACATTTAGAACTTTTTAACTTTAGAATAAGTTATTTCGACTCGATCCCTTTGAAAGGGTAGACGTTCCAAGACATATATTGGAAAAGAAAGAAGTATTCCAATCAACCAAATCAGAAACGTGTCTTTGAAAGCGCAAATCGGAATCGCAATTAGGTCAGTTGATGTCATCAAATCATGACCTATTTTGGAATCAAACCTAAATTCTTCTAGCCATTTTGACACTAAACCGCTTTGCATGAAAGTTAATGTTCTGTAATAGCGTTAAAATAAGATTTTTAGCAAATTGAAAGTTTGAAGGCTGGTTCTCCAAAGGGCAAAAATGCCGCGATAAAATATGTTAGTAACTTAAATTTCCATTGGCGCGCATCATATTCATAATGATATTTTTTTAAGTGCGTAGTAGGACATGTTGAAAAGAAAGCTTAAAAGCCTAAACATAAGTAACATAAAGTTATAAGTATGACAATAGTGCAAATATTTAACTAAATCAATTCTTCACACCGTCGCCGAAAAATAACGAATAACACCTCATAGTATTGAATTTGTGATAATCGCCTCTGCTCGCTTGGAAAAATTTCAAACACTTTAAAAATAATAACTACGTTTAATTAAAAAAATATTGTATCAGAACAAAAAATTTGCTCCCAGACCCTTCATGATTTAACGATTTACCGAAATAGGCGATTCAATAAAACATCTTCAAGCAAATCGTTAAAAACTAATATATCCGAGAGCCGGGACCTGCAAGTTACTGTTTATTTGGTGGTGACCCTTAAAATATGACAAAAAAGCTACCTGGTTAAAAGGAAACGCTTGTTGCATATCGTAGAGGTGAAAAGTTTCATTATTTCAACAAGCACTATATAAACAGTAACTTGCACGTCCTGGCTCCCGGAAACATTACTTCTTGGAGATTTCCATGAAGATGTTATATTGAAGGGCCTATTGGCAGATCGATTTTGAACGATCACGGAGCGCTCGAGACTGGTATATGGAAAACGCAAAATGCTAGTCCATCCACAGACCACCTACCCCAAGAGCGACATGTATGGCTGATAGTAATTAATTTTTTTTAATGTCTGGAATGTGGTGTGCCTTATTAATGAGCGCGCCATCTCATGGCAAGTAGGGGCAGTTTGAAAGGTACAAAGACGAGTACGCACGACAGTAACAAAAAAAAAATAGTGAGCGCCGATCCCAGGGGGGGCGGCGGGGCCAAAACCCCCATTGGGAAAAATCAATGGGGCCTTTGCCCCATTGGTAAAACCGCCGTTGTTAAAGGCAGTTTACTTTTAAGCATCCGTAGCAAGAAAGTGTTGCCAGCAGCTTCATTCGAAGTTTATTAGTGAGCTTCGGCCCCCATTGGGAAAAAAAGCGATCGGCGCCACTGTGATAGAAGCTGCCTCAAGCACGACTTTTTATTTTTTTTTCGTAAAATAAAGGTTTTTCACTTTTGGACACTTCTTTTCGAGGTTCATGCAAGTCCTCTTTGGGGTATGTGGTCTGTGGTCTATAATAATAATAATAATAATAATAATAATAATAATAATCAGCTAGGCTACGAAATTGAGCTATGAAATGTTAATTGCTTTGGGCCATAGAAAACTCAAAGGTAACTAGAATGCTGCCGCCTACGGCCGAGCTTGTCGCTAGTTCGTTTTGAACCAGCAAATGAGAGGCCGTAGAGTGGTTCCGCCAAGGAGGATAATAATCATCCTTGGTTCCGCTACTATCGCGGGAGCTAAGAGATGTCATTCTCTCTGGTAACATTAAATTCTTGGCAGAACCACTTTTTGAGCTCAGATTGGCTGAGATCTGGCTATCGTCTGCCACGGCGTTTGGTCCATTTGCCAGTTATACGGCAGCATTCTAGTTACCTATGAGATTTCTATGCTTTGGGCAATCTCGAGTAGTCACGTATGCCATAATGAAACTTTGTTCATGGGATATAACGTAAATTACGTCACTTTCAACTTTGTGACGATAAATGCGTCATCAACTTTTAAGAAGGGAAACGGAAGTTAGTGAGTCGGATTTTGAGAACGTGCCAAATTCCTCGCGCGTTTTC
Source organism: Leiobunum rupestre (assembly GCF_980474605.1). Taxonomy (NCBI): domain Eukaryota; kingdom Metazoa; phylum Arthropoda; class Arachnida; order Opiliones; family Sclerosomatidae; genus Leiobunum; species Leiobunum rupestre. The sequence continues at coordinate 25,001,005 of NC_143393.1, read as the reverse complement.
TGGCTCTGGCAATGTGTAGCTCGTGCCAAGCGATCCCCCGATTTCGTTTCCATGGTAACCTTTTTAAAATCACAATGAATATAAGAATTATCCATTTTTGGGGACACTTATTGTATGTTCCGTGTGAAACAAGGTCTCAGTTTGTCGAAATAATAACCGATAGAATAGGCGCTTAAATAAAACATCTTCCCAGAAATTGCCAAGAAGTAATATTTCCGACAGCCAGGACTCATAAGTTATTATTTATATAGTGCTTGGTGAATAGAAAGCTGGAAACTTTCTCGAACGTAACATCAGTTTTTTGCTAAGCCTTAACATGCCAAAGAGTTACCTGGTTAAAAGGAAACACTTGTTGCATACCGTACCGCAAAAGTAATATGTTTAGTTCTAAAGGAATGAGTTTTCATCTTTTTCCAAAAGATAATTTTATACGAAATGAATTAACTCTGCCTCCATGAGAAGCTTTAAAATTGCCTGGTATTATAAAAATATTGTATATAATTTTAATTATTTATACCATAAGAGGATGATAATAATAATAATATTATCTTCTTATACTTAGTTTTAAAAACATTATATATGTTACCTTAAAATATATTATCGAAAATAAACATTAGAATGTTCCTTATACACGTGAGCCGACGCGTTTCTTATCTGACGCAAAATTCTCATGAGGGCAAAAACGCGTCTCGAATTGGCTTAACTATGACTTTGTGGCTAGCCATTCTAACCGTTTAACCGACCGACCGGAAATAGCTCCTTCCCAGAAGAATTTGGAGAGGGGAGTAGAAACCGAGTATCTTTTATTGAAGCGTCCATTGACTTCATACCCGAAACGATAAGACAAATAGGATAATTAGGTACTTCTATCATATTGTTCCATACGTTTGTCAATTTGGGGAATATTTTAATGAAAGCTAGTAAAGGAGTGACGTCATCACAAGAAGAAAATCTTTCCCTAGCGATGCACTGTCAAAGGCTACGTGTGACGCGTTAGCGAGCGGACGCAAAATGGCGACTAAGCCCGTAATGCAGTCTGTCTTGTAATAGCTCTCACTAAAACCTTTGCATGTGACGAATAGGAAGTGTCACACTTATGTAACAATATTATACACTTATGCAATTACCAATGAACGCTTCAATAAATCACCCTAGCTCCCAGGAAATCGCCAAAAAAGTAATATTTCCGAGAGCCAGGATCCACAAGCTATTGTTTATATGGTACTTGTGAAAATAATGGAAATTTTTCACCTTTATACAACAGCAACAAGCGTTCCCTTTTAAACAGGTAGCTTTTTTTTGACATATTAAGGTTTGGCAAAAACACGACGTTCTGTTTACAGGTGAAAAGTGTATAGTATTTCAACAAGCAGTATATAAACAATACCTTGCGGGTCCTGGCTCTCGGAAATATTACTTTTTGGCGATTTCCTGGGAGGATGATTTATTGAAGCGCCTGGCCTGTATCAGGTGTCGGTCTCACGGTTTCCAGCGCGCGAAGTACATCAAACATTTTAGCAGTGGCGTCGATAGGGGGGGGGGCGGGGGCGGTCCGCCCCGGGTGCCACCCGTTTGGGCGTGGTTTGGGGGTGACACTCGACCGTGAAAACACAAACTATAGAGACTAGTAAGTAGCCCACCATGATATCCGTCCCGGGTGTCACCCATGCTAGCTACGCCACTGCATTTTAGGTCGTTCTAAAAAAGGCTCCAAGAGAAAATATAACACGTGGAAGTTACGGAACTGACACACTTATGTGAAATAAAATTATACACTTATGGTAATTACTTTACTTAGGTGCCTAAATGAGATTTTAAAGTCGACGCTGGCTGTCGAGACATTTTGACCCTTGTAAAAACCAACCTTTAATTAATTGGGAACACCGGCGTTTGAATTTAAAGGAAAAGTCCAGGTTGGGTAAAACTTGGGTCTATTTGAAAGATCATGTTTAAATAAACTCAAAAATATCAGTCGTAAAATTGTATCTTTTTTTAATGACGAGAAATTATTTTTTAAACGAGCCAAGTTTACCGCCAAGCGATCTGCCATTTTTTGTTTCGGGGTGACGTTTTAGGACTTTAATCACGCGCTGTTCGCGCTATAACAGGCTTTAACAGCGCTCTGTTCCCCGCGCGCGCTTGCTCCGCGTGCGGTCTGCGGAGGGTAGGCGAAAGAAAATGGCAGCTCGCTTGGTGGTAAATTTCGCTCGTTTAAAAATTAATTTATCGTCATTAAAAAAAGATACAATTTTACGACTGATATTTTTGAGTTTATTTAAACATGATCTTTCAAATAGACCCAAGTTTTACCCAACCTGGACTTTTCCTTTAACTAGTTTTTGATTGGTCGGATGTGCTACCGCGAGGTACGGTCGTAGGGGCTACTGCATTTCTACCAAAGTATTTTGAAACGCCGGTGTGAATCTTTATTTGAAATGAGGCATACTTAAATCTGATGGCCCGTTTCAAGTCCTTGTTCATATATCTACTCATGGCCATGGCTAAAACCAAGTAGTCGATGGAGGGGCTTACGTGAAACTCGCAATCGGTCATTTCTTTGCCCAAGGCGGTGATGGCTACGCTACTTGATAATTCGGTAATGGCCACGTGGGTGCCATCGCAAATTTTGCTTACAGTCTTTTCGTCCTGTAAATCGCTTATAGCCACTCGCTCACCCGTATTTTTTATTTTGGTCCATACTGTCTTCATCAGATTATCACCGGATAACTAAAGAAATGCTATACAAAATGAATTTCACCCCCAAATGAAAACGGATGGGAAATAATTAAAGACAAACCATAAACATAGTCTCAATGACAGCCCCCATCTCTACGATGGGCTTCATATTGGAATCGACTAAGTCTCGAATAGTATCGATGTTCTTCGCTGGCGTCAGGACCAGACTGGTCAGAACCTGACAGTTGAAAGCGAACGCAAATATCGTCGATGAAAAGAGCCAAGCAGCGAATAACGTTTTCAAGTGAATCTCCTTCGGTATTATAGCCACACCTATCGCGATACAAAAAGACTCACCCGACTTAGCACCTACAATAACAGAAAACAACTTGGTGCACTTACTTTGCGAACTTAATGAAGCGAAAAATTTTAAGAATATTCCGGAAAGCGAGTACTTTCGACGGGAAAATACCGATAAAACAGCGGCCAAGAAGCATAGTATGGAAAGTGAAACTAATATAGAAATCCACAACTATACCGAAACGAAAACTCTTTTGATATTCGTCATAGCATAAGCCTATCATAAGGTCCCCATAAGTAAAGGTCTACCATAGGGTCCTACGGTAACGGCGTTGTCCAGGAGAGGAGAAAATTAGCGTACGACGATAGGGCAATAAAAAAAATTCAAAATTTCTACATCTAAAATAATATCTTATTTGGTAGAGCAGCCACACTCGGGTTGATAAATGCCACACAAAACGCGTCTAAATCTCAAGTTTGAAAAATAAATACCTACAGAAACGCAACTCTTATTTATAATATCAAAAGTAGGAGGCCACCAACGGTCAATATATAAGAATTAAACGACAAAACTGGTAAAAAAGACCGTATATTTAATAAAAATAAAAATAATAATAATAATAATTTTTATTAAATATACGGTCTTTTTTACCAGTTTTGTCGTTTAATTCTTATTTATAATAGCCAGTTTTAGGTTCTGGTGAATCATTTTCCAAAGATAAGTCTTAATTTTAAGTTTTAAAGCGATAAAATTGCGAATAAGCCTTGGCTACGGTGCTAAGGGCTCGCGTCGGAGAGTCAGAGTTATCCCGCGTGGTTCAAAGTTTAAAAACTTGCGCGCATTCATAATGCATTTCGCAAAATTAATTTCAGAAATGTGTAGTTGAGGACGTAGCCACTAGGAAGTGCAGATTTTGAATACTTGCCTCTTTATAACGGGTATGTGATCGTAAAAAAATTGTTTTAGACCTTTGCTTATGGGGACCTTATGATAGGCTTATGGTAATAGTCAAAAAACGAGACATTGACGGACAAATTATCACCTCCCACGTGAAAATGCGAAAAATCTGCAGTTGAATTTTGTTATTGGACGGTTTTTTGCTAAGAATGACTACGGAATCCATGTGAATTGGACTGGTGAAGACGGCCACTTTCGTCCGGTCTTGAGAGTAAGTGAAAGGTCCCAACGCAAAATCCGCTTCCTGTTACGAAACGACGCTAAGTTAATAATCAGCTAGGCTAATACCCAAGGCACCACCTTAGGCCTAAGTCATCAAGCGTTCTCTTACATTTCGATGTAACATTCCCATCATGCCAGTAAAGGTTCCGTTTCCGTTCTCATATCCCCACAACTTGTCCGGTGGAAGAGTTAAAGTGTAACTAAATGAACGTGAACAAACGCGATTACTCAAAGACTCTTAAAGCTAATACGTTCCCCCTTACTTAAATCTGATACGAGAAACTAAATGTCTTAGAACTTTATCCATGGGTCCTTTTAAGCTGATCTCCGTACCGTTCTCCGTCACTTTTAACCATGGAAGCCACTATACATTCACCAAGAATTAAATAATTATATTAACTAAAATTAAACTTAAATTACCTGATACACGGATATTACTAAATTCGCCAACATCCCGACTTTATTGCGATTTCAACTTCATTTGGTTGCCGTTGTTGATTTTCCGAAGCAGAATAATAATAGTGTAAAAACCGGTTCTTGGTGGGAAAATTGTCGCTTAGACCCAGAATGTAACGAATAGTATATTTTTTTCAAGAAATAAGGGTCTATTAAATATTTCTTTGTTAACGCAATATACGTATTGATTTATTTCCCAACTTTCCCCGCTTTTTGGATCATGACACGGACTCTTAAAAGGCGATACTTTTAACGTTCAAACTACGTGGATACCTCGGCTAAGCTTGCAGCGTTACTACAGATATATACTTTACCGTATACCATACTAAAAATCAATGTTACCTGTTTAGAAAAGCTGGCAGTACGAGGACTGCGTAGCCTTTGACTTTAGTAATAGGTAGTATAATGTCATTAAAGAAACAAAAAACGATAAAAATAGACTGTCACGCGATAATAAATTGTTATTTTTAAAATGGTAACAATTATTGAGTTGGAATTTTAATATTTAATTCAAATTGATACTAAAGCGGTGTTGTTAATAATTAATAATTTGTAAAAAAAAATTAAAAAACAAACCAGCCTTTCTATTAAAAATTGCAATGCTTTATTATCGAAAAATCCCTGTACGTATTGTTTTTAAAAGATAAAAATTAAATTTACTATTATATTCAAAATGATAAATTTGTCGTTTCAATAAAAAAATATACTATGTAAAAAAGTTTTTCCCCGAATGAAGTCGATACCCGCCATTTATTTATTTTTATTTTGGTTCTTTTTCTTACTTTGTGGACAATGTGGAGTATTTTTTCGTAATACTTGTGGTTCCGAAGGGTTCGGAGCTCCTGCAGCTAAAATTCGAATATCGGAACTTTTGGTTGTAGTTGGGTCATTGTCGCTTCCGAGGGCTTCCGGGGGTTTGTCGCCAGAAGGTTGCAAAATAGCCTCTGGTATCCTGTGACCATCCTTTTGAGGTGTTTTGCTGGTCAGGTTGTGGCAGAAAGAAGTGACGCCTTTAATTGTATCCGCAGGGCGCAAGAGGGGTAGTTTGGGTCGGGCTCCAGGACAGGCAGCTGATTGTTGGTTTACATCTGACTTGGGCATTCGCTCGTGTTGAGAGTCGTCGAAATTGACACTGGCCCGTTGTTGCTTGGCTAAGTACTGCAACAGGACGGAACTAACTCCTTCACCTCCGTCGTAGCCGCGTGGGCTGACCTTTGCCGAAGTGGCGGTATCTCGATTATTATTTTCTTCTTTAATATCTTTCTTAATTTTCGTAACGTGCTGTTTAAACTGCATTATAAGATTCAGAATATTGGCGAAACTTTTCGTAGCGGCATTTTCTTTACCGCCTTTCAAATTACGTTCTTGTTTTTCGAGTTTGGTTAATTTCGCTGACGTGGCGATCGAGGGTAATAAATGCGTCAAGAGCTGTTCAAGTGGTAACCACGGGTTAGTTTCCACTTGAGATTGGGAATTATTCGTAGCTGTGGCGACTGGTTTCAAATTCGTTTTCGGTAGAGTTTGGAGGGCAGATTTCATTTTTTCTTGACTTGCCAGGAAATTATTCATTATATCATTATTCCAATCGCGATTCTTTTCGTCGACATCCGAACCAATCTTGAAGGCGAAAGAGAATGAATTTTGATCCTCGCGTTCATCACCAAACAACATCTTCTCCAGGTCCTCGTTGTCGTTGGATTCATTTGGACCACCGAACTCCATAATTACGTGGTCGGCATCCGATTTATGTTGCGTAGTTGAGTCCTGTTCCACTGGAACCACAGAAATATCGTCTTCGGTAGCAATTATGTTGGTTGCATCGCTTCTAGATACCATCTCTTCGGTTGCAGTTACGTAGGTACCCTCGGTGCCCGTAGATTCGCTGTCATCAAAGTTGTTCGAGACCTTTTTTACGCGTACCCTCGATCTGGTCTTTTGGACGCAATCTAGAATTCGATCGAAATCGCAAACTGAATGTTTACAGCGTTGGACCTCCATGGTCGGATGGATCATACTGACTGGAAATTGAACCTCGTGCGGACGAATCGCATCACAGCCGAACTTGGACCTCTTCGTACTGGGTGATACGAACATATTCGACAAATCTAAAAAACCTTCGATAGTCATCTTAGAGCAACGACGAATCCATCGCTTTTTCGAGTTTTCAATTCCCGATTTGCGTGATACACGAAGGACTGGTCCGTTGGCCACCAACCTGGCTCTCTTGATACGTTCCATTTTGGTCCCCGGTGTATTTGTTAAGTTTAACTGTTAGAATTTGTAACACAAGTATTAACGATTTGATAAAGGCACAAACCGCTCATAGAAAATATACAAAAGGAATAGCAGCTCTCGAGCTAGAGGTTTGGTGAGGTTTATATATAAATCTCTCAACAGACTAGTCTTAGGCCACAAAATTACTGAAGGTTAATAGGGATTAAGAACCCCGACAGATTTGCTACTCCTTTTCTATATTTTCTATGGTGAGTTTAGATTTTTTAAATCAATCCTTGGTTTAAACTAGCGCACGTACAAATGTTTTTAAGCGCGTGAAGATAAATTATGACAAGCACTTAATATCTTTTTTTTTGCGTCAACATTCGTCGTCGCGATGGCTTAGCCCTAATGAAAACGTAAACCAGCAAATAAGCAACGGCACACTCATGTGAAACCTAAACAGCTGAAAAATATATCTAACATTGCACTGATATGTCATGTTATTCAAACATGCAAAGCTAAGACCCTGTTGATAAATTGGAAACAATTTCTAGTTTTATAAATTGAATAATAATAATAATAATTTAAGAAGCTATGTAAAAATTCATATTATGAAGATTCATCACGAAGTTTCGTTTAACTAGAAAAGTTACCGTAAGCCGCCACCCCAGCGCTGGCGTCAGCTGTAACCTTATTAGCTCCCTACTGAGTGTACTATCCCTTACTTGTTGGTCTCTAAGGCGAAAACCAGCCTTAAAAGAGACTGTAGGACCAGCCCGTACCAATTCTCTGATTGCCCACTCGCTGCTTTCCAATTGGTTATTGAAAGTCCGGAAAAATCTTTCTACGGCTGCCCTGTCCATGGCCTCTTTCACATTTCTCTGGAATTGAAAAATGATTTCTATATCATTGTTGCCCGAAAAGAGCCTTCTCTCGACGTGCCCGGTGTCATCTACGGCTACATCGTCCGGCTGCATGATTCAAATGAAATAAAACCAGCGATATGGGTTCCCCATTCTTTATATACCAGAGTGAGCAAAAACGTTTCTCAATATTGAATTTTTTATTGAAACAAATCAACGTACATTTCTTACACAAAACACGCGGTTAAAAAACAATGTATTAACCACTTATTGAGAAAAAAGGCGCCAATTTAATTTCGAATGGAAACTGGAAACAAAAAATGACTTCCTCCGGTTTACCTAAATCGTCTGCACATATTAGGGCGATTCTCAGAGTGTAGTTAGTCTTAATACCAACAACAATGGCTTTTAATGATTATTTTTAAAAACAGTAATTTAAATAGGTCTATTCCAAAAGTCATTGGGTAAAAGTTTCGTTCCGCCTATCAAGACTTACTTCCTCTACGTCGTCTTTTCTGAAGACTGATTTTCGCTAAAAACGCCATGACGCAAAAAAAAATCCGTTAGGCCTAATAACCTTATTTTCCACTAACCCGCATCATAATTGACGGCTTTTAAAATTCATTTTGCGCGTGAAAATACCTCTACATGTTATGGTCAAAAAAGCACGCAAAGAAGGCTGTGTGCCCAAGACATGTACCTGTAGTGTCGCGCGCTAAAACGTCATTTCAAAATCCGTCAATTGACCGATTTCAAAATTACGTTTTTGCACGCGACAATACCTTTACATTATGAGGTATAGCAGGCTTATTTACTTGCTTTTATACCCTAACATGGCGGCGTATTTTCACGCGCAAAATGAATTTTAAAATCCCCCAATTGTATTTTTTTGCGATTATACCTGCCAAAGTTGAATTTCGCACCGTTACTGGCGACCGAAAACTATCGCTATGCCCCCTTTGGTTCGCCATTGAAACCTGGATAGGTAGCGGCTAAAGCAGACTCTATTTGGTTTCCCTCATCGTTATTCGTAAATTTGACTTCATAAATAATGATACTCATATTGCTTTTTTCTTTGCCTGTGTCAAAACGTTTGTACGCGCTAGTGGAAACCAAGGCTTATACAATATTTTTGCGTCATCGCGACGGTAGCCCAACATTGTGGCATTGTTGCATTAGTGAAAATCAAGCTTGATAGTGGAAGAGAAGACGACGTTATGAGCGAGTATTTTCAAGGTAGGGGAAGGGAATTTCCACCCTCTGAATTTAGGAATCGATCTATTCGATAGGGGTAACTAAACTTACGGCTGGTAAGTACCAAATGTACCCTTGTTTCGTTATGGTATATGGCGTTCCTTTTTTTAACGGACAGGACATGGTGGATTTGAAATCGATGCAAGCGTTTTTCTGCGGTAAAAGCAAAGGTATGTACCCAAAGTCGATGTTGAACATTTTGAACCAAGCTTTAGTTATGACGTTTTTACAGTTTTTAGCTGGAATTTAGTGCGAAATTATCAGCGTTTGCCAACGTTGATGTACTGTATTATACGTTACTTGGGATGAACTGAATAGCCATCCGTTGAGTTTGAGAACTCTGAAGTATACAGGGATTGCTCGTACAGCTTCCAGCTACCGCGTTCGGTAAAGGCGCGATCAAATCCTCTTCCGGTTGGAAATATTACAAAAAGTTGTTCAAATTTAGTTTAATTGCCAGTATATTGTAAATTGTAACTTACGGCATTTCAGAAACGATTTAATTTCATTTATCTGCGGAATCTGGGAATCCACGAGGCGTAGTAGGGATAGAGTGCTTAGGCCTATGATCAACATAACGACAGTCATGATTAGGCTTAGAGCTATAGAGAAGAGCTATATTTCACGACTGAGTAATTGTACGTGGTCCACCAGATTTGTTGACAAGAATGGATGCTGTAAGTACACGACGCGATCGAAGTCCTTGTTTGGGAATCACGTTGGAAAAAATTTGTTCTTGGAAACATTTGAGTTTTTTTTTGTGGCATGTATAATTTTATTGTTATTCTTGTTTCGTACAATTTATACCTTAGAAAAGTTATTTGGGAATTTTTGAAATATCACGGACTCATTGTCCCAAGAAGCAATCGTTCGAACGTGGTTATAATAAATTTTGGTATGGACAATATGGTGTTATTGGTGTACAATAAATGGCAGAGGTGCCCAAATGGGTGGTCTCGACCTTCAAAATGGTGATCTAAACCTTCAAAATGGCAATCTTATATATTGTATATTTTGGCAATATATTATTGCTTTTGTAGATTAGATTGGGAACATTAAAATCAAAATAAATAATTTGGCGTCTTGTAGGTGGTGAAATATTTTTTCAACTGTTTAGCCCTGATTAGGAGGGAAGCCTTGGAAAGAAAATGCCGGCATCCCAGGAGCGGCGGGCTTCGGTGCGGGTGCTTGGGGTGCAGCTGGGAACCCTGGAAGTGGTTGGAAAGGTGGGAAACCCGGAAGCGGTTGAGGAGGTGGGAACCCAGGAAGCGGTTGAAGAGGTGGGAATCCAGGAAGCGGTTGAAGAGGTGGGAATCCTGGAAGAGGTGGGAAACCCTGGAAAGTGGGCTTTCGAAGTACGGCTGGATTGACGACGGCTTCGGTAGTGACGCAAGTTATTTCGACGGAACCCTGTGGGCAGGCAATGCCCGGAATAAAGCAACCCATTTCAGTTGTGAGGTGGCAACATAAGACAATCCTCAGCTTCATCTTCATCTAAAATGTTAGTTTTTGGTAACTAATCTTTAACAATGTTGTAGAACAATAGGAATAACTTTACCTTGGATAGGACTAAATGGGGCACCTTCCCGGATTTTTTAATGGTACACGTATCTCCTTGTTTCGTCGGGCACTTACAGCCCATCTGGCACATGTCAACGCAGGGCATGGGCATCCAGTTCTGGTTCAACAGTTGGTTCGTATAGGCAGGCCTGCAACTAATGCTTTTGCACGACCCTAAATTCAAATACCAATTTGAAAACCGCAACTTTGTTAGAGATTAATTAGCACTTTTACAAAGGCGTTACCAGTATCGAATGCAACCTTCATGCCGATATTATCTCCCACATGCACCTCACACGGAGGCTTGGTGCAGTTGGACACGTCCATAGATTTGGGCAACTTAGACGATTCTGTACGAAAATAATAATAATAATAATAATTAGCTAGGCTAAGTCATCGAGCGACTTTTAAAGCTATTAATACAGAAATTCAGAACTGAAAAACAAATACCATTGCATTTGTGAATGGCGTTGGTAGCCGGCTTAGGCACGACTTGTTGACTTCCAATCGCGGTAATTGTTGAAAAATAGTACACCAAAATGACGGGAAAACTGATCAGTTTCATTTTGTTACAGCGATTGCCTGGCGAACTATATGCTCGATGCATTTACAGAAAGACGAAGTAAGAATATAGTGATCAAAGGTTGATAATACGTTTTAACAGGTATTCGCTATTGCGACTTTATTTTAAATGATATAGAAAGGTTTTAGCGCGTAAAACAAAAATCAATACAGGGCATAAAAGTACGAAGTAATAACCCAAGATTTGGAATCTTCGTGCGTAACTTCGTTGCCTTAATTAATTAAATGGTCTGTCTGACTTAAGCTCGATGTCGTTACATTGACCGATTGACTTCCGCCTTGAACGTCAACGCGAACCTGCTTTACACGTCGCCCATGTCGCGCGTACGCGTATTCCGCTAAGAACGACAAACATGATAAGATAACTCCGAGGATCCAAATTTTGAATACATCCGCGATAGCCTTAAATTCGATACGGCGAGCTCGCCTTTTCTTAGCTACGGACAGACAGTTGGTGGCGTTGGAAGTGAAATCCTTCAACCAAAAAATGACGTTGCCGCTGTCCATGATAGTGGTGGTTCTGGTAAAAACTGGATGTCAAATCTATGTTCAGTACTCAAAAATATGGAGAATCTTACAACATTTTCAGCTTATTTCCGAAAGTGGGATCCAAATCCTTCCGGTAAGCAAGGGCCATGGTTAGGGGACGAGAACTCAACTTGCCAACGTGAAAGTCACAAGCATCGTCTCCATCTGAAGTGTTAATGTTAAAACGGCTGGACTGTTCCGATAATATCCCTCGAACGCTGGAATATTCGGTGATGATGGCGTGTGTTCGGAGATAGATTTTCTTCAGAGTCATTTCATTTTGGAGTTGTTTCTGAGGCATTTTTGTGCCAGGATAAGAATCTATCCTTTTGCACAATTTCACCATGGTATCATCACTTGAAGACTAATGTTGGAGAGAAGCCAAAAAATTACTTTGAATCAGAAGTTTATAATATATTTCCTACGGCAGAAATATCCAGCTAGGTCATAAAAATTAAACGTTCACTTCCGTATGGCGAGAATAGTTGATTTTATAAAAGGTCTTTACGCTTGCCCAACTTTTTGAAATGTTGCCCTGGAATAGTTCAGCCAATGCCTAAGAATGAGTTCATAAACTCTTTAGTGGGAGATAAAACGGATCCACAGATCATGGAGGTATAGTAGAGGAGGGGAAAGGAAAGAAGATGCTAAATCCGACAGCGTAGTGCCAGTTCGAGGCGGGGAAAACAAAGGGGGGAAAGTCGAGGTAGACTTTTTAAAGAATTCAAACCCTAACCGGTAGATCGCGCTGCCTTTGTTGGAATGTATGAATAGATAAAAGTCTACCTCGACACACCCCCCCGTTTCTACATCCCCCTTTACGCGATTTCTGAAGAGGAATGTCAGTGCTTAGCCCAATCAGAACTATCAATACCACTCCAGGGCTATTCCTCTATGCACAGATGAAGCGGGGAGGCAACATTTCAACAAGATGGCCAAGGTTATTTTATAAAAAGAACTATTTCCCGCTAAACCGCGTATATTTAGCCCATAGGCCATGTTTAGCCCACACCACGGCTCAAAATGTTTTTGAAACTCACTATATGATGAATTTCGCAGCGCAATATTTTTTCTTCCAAAATTTTTTTTAAAAATCAGCGTGAGCCAGCGAATAACATTAGCAGGATACTGGAACTTCTCTCGTAAGAAGTAACACTCCTGATTGAATCAAAACCAAAAGAGTAAATGGAACATGTTGACACTAACGTATAGGTTAGTCTGCATTGCTCCACCGGCTTCTATCAGGGGTATCAGTTTAGTTTTCAAGAGGTCGTCGAAGGTGTCAACGTTGTCACCCAAACGAGTCACGAGACTGGAGAGAATTTGACATTTGATGAAAGCTACGATATTCGCCGAGAAAAAGAGCCAAAACCCGAAAAGGAATTTCAAACGCCTTTCTTCCCTCGGATGGGAAACACCTTCGGATAGTTTTCAATTTAAAATAGAAAGTTTCAGCAACAATTAAACCGCGATAATTCAAAAACTCTGGATCTTTTTATAGACAGGTCAGGGCACTCCCTACACAACGAAGTGTATCCGTTCGTCAGAAGCGTAGTCCTTTTTTGGTGTGGGAAAAAGGCTATATAGAATGGAAAATATTGTTGCGTCTCGTCCTACCATCTATCGAATGATAATAAAACTAATATTATTTTTAGACTAAATACAGACTGTTCACTACGATGCGAAATCTACTGAATCTTTACATTTTATATTTTTAATATGTTCTATAGTTTGTATTATAATCTAGCTTTAAATATTATAATATTTAAACATTATTAAGAAGAACTATAATTTCAATGGTGCTATAAAAAAATTAATTTTATATAACTTTTTAAATATAGTTTGGAATAGCGGTATAGATGGCGCGAAGCGGCAGAGGGCCTGAAAGTGAGGAACGATTAGCGCCAAAAACGCGGCAGTTCGCTGACCTGTTCATAAAAAGGTGATGAAAATGCGAAAATTACTTTGGGACAAAAGTGACGAGTAGAATTTAACGATCGTCTCAGTCACGGAGTACCTCGACACGAAGAAAACATTAAATAATGTCGAAGAAGCGCACACGATCAATAAAGCAGCCAAAATGGAGCACCAAATCTAAAAAATAGACATTTACTCGGTACGGTATTCCACTATAATTTGAAACGGGCTACCTCTAAAGTAAAAATATTGAGAAGCCTGAAAGCCGCTCCTTTCGTCAGGGCTTGTCTGGTAAGAATGGCCACCGAATCCATATAGATTGGTGAGGAAAAGTGAGCCACTTGGAATCTGTCCTCAGTGAGTGCGAAAGGACCCAATGCCAAATCTGCTTCCTTAGAGGAACAAATCACAAATTGATCACCTCTTTCTAGCTAATGCGGTCATAGTGGCTGCGCTTCGATTTAGACCAGGACTGGTACTCCAACGTAGAGGTCGGTAACGGTTAATCATTATCCATGATTAAATTGATTTTTTTGGGGGAAAAAAATGTAAACAAAGAAATTTGCCGGTTAATATTTCGGGAAATGATTAATAAACATGTATTATTCGGAAAATTTTAGCTTTTTATCGAAAAAAACGTCGTTTTTCCGATTAATTTTACAAATTTATCGAAAAAAATCATCGGATAATACAGAAATATAAATTACTTGATCAAAACATTTTACGAACAATTTTGAGAGCTTTATCTATTGAATTAAAGTTAACCATCCCCGACCTCTACTCCAATGTACAACAAAGAGGACCAAAACTTTTAAATTAACAAACACGTTTTGGGAGGGTGGGTAACTTTTTAATTCCTTAAATTTCTAATAAATTTTTTAAAGGGAGCGTAAAAATTAAAGGAGGCAACACCATTTTTTGCTAGGAAAAGGGCCCAAAAAACCCTTCTAAGGGGCCTTAAAAAATTTAAAATATGGGGCCCAACACGCTTGGCCTACCTGACCGAAAAAATCTTAGGCAACCACTGAATACGGTTTGGTTTAAAAAAATACTTGCTTTTCGTTTTAACATTCCAATCATACCGGTATAGTTGAAATCGTCTATTTTCTTACCCCATTCGCCATCGGGAGGTCTTCGTAACGTGTAACTGCGTGGAATTTCGTATTAAGTAAAAATAAGTGATAACGGTGGGGGTAAATTCACCTAAAACCCAGACGAGTGGATAGATCGTCTAAAATCATTCGCATGGGGCCTTCGAGTTTCCAATTACAGCATTCGCCTTTGATTCGAATCCATGGTAGCCACTTTTAAATGGAAGTAAAATTTTAGTTCCACTAACGCGGATGTATTTGTAGAAAAACATATTCTCACTTGTTCAACGGCCACGATTAAATGCGTTTGATTCATACTAAGTTATTAAGAAGCGTTAGCTCCCCAAAACGCGGCCAAAGCTTCAAGATGAATACGGGAATTGCTGCACCTGCGAGAAAACAAATTTCCACAATATCGACAGAGTAATAGTTAACACGCGTGACTTCTTCGCGATGTTCCTAAAGAAAGAGAGTTACTGTCACCTTAAGTTTCTAAAGCTACATTTTCTTTTTGCTAAACGTTATGAGACTCTAATCAAAAAGGTACCATTTTCTGCGTTGTATTATGCCGAAAAATTCAATTTTCGTAAATTGTAACAATTCAAACTCCCAAATCAATAAATAATTTAACCAGGGTTATTTAACTTTTAGGAGGTTGGATTACGACGCTATAGAAATAACAAAAATGCAGTTCGGGCAATAAGTCAGACTTTATCCCTCCCACTTGGGTTAAAGGGTGAATTTCCATACTTTTGGTGGATCAACAAATTTCACATATCTGCCACTGGGTTTAACAGAAACCAGGCATGATTGGCGCTAGTCACGTTAAAAACGAACCGTAGCGCGTGTTAGCAGACGATTTTTTTTAATTAGCTCATACTCCCTTTAAATAGAGGGTTTTTATTTTAATTTTTCAACAGCGAGCTCTATTGCACATATATAGAAGCTCTTAAAAATAAGAAAACAATGGCATGAAAATAATTTAGTAAAGTTTATTTACTTTTAAAACCGGGGAAATAAATACATATTTATAGCATCCCAGCATAGGACCCCATAGAATGGTAGAGCACCTGCAGCATCCAAGCATAGGGCCCATAGAATGGTAGAGCACCGGCAGCATCCGAGCATAGGGCCCATAGAATGGTAGAGCACCGACAGCATCCGAGCATAGGGCCCATAGAATGGTAGAGCACCGACAGCATCCGAGCATAGGGCCCATAGAATGGTAGAGCACCGGCAGCATCCGAGCATGGGGCCCATAGAATGGTAGAGCACCGGCAGCATCCGAGCATAGGGCCCATAGAATCGTGGAGCACCGGCGGCATCCCAGCATAGGGAGCCATAGAATCGTGGGGCACCTGGGAATTGTCCCATTTGCCCTAAAACGCGTTCTTTACGAAAGAGCATAACAATTTTAAGGATTAGATCCGCAAAAAACCACTAAGCAGTAACCGAAAATATCAATAGCATAACATAATCACCGAACTTAATTACAGAGCTATTGCGCATTCTAGGTTTAGTTCTCAGCACAGAGACTCCTAGTGTCTAAATATGCCTAACGCGAAATATACTACTACCAAGGACGCTAACACGTTACTCAGTTCGAGTGCAAGTACAAACATTAACTAATTAGTATGTACTCTAATTAGTTCATGCTCCATATCGGAGCTTGGCGAGAATGTCAGTTTCGAAAATAGGTTCGGTCACAGGGTTCCGAAGTGGTATTTAACAGGTGGTAAATAATATATTTCCATGAATTATTTACAGTAACTATTTAAAACATAAACCACATTAATTTTATGGAGATAAAACCTTTAAGATTTAGAACTGACTTGTAGAGTAATGAAAATAAAGTTTAAGATCTTCTAAAGTTGGTATATTACTTTTTTTTATGATTTTCTTGATTTCACATATTAATGATATTATTTTACAATATAAATCAATACATACAATTTTTTACCACTATTTACCATTATTTAGCATATCTAAAATTATTTACCAATATTCGAAAAAAGTGGTATTTTGGGAACACTGTTTCATAATCGGTCAGGAAATTAGCATTAAAACAATAGGAAGGGTCATACTTATTGTCAAAAGTCTGATAAGACTTTTGTTATTGTTATTATGTTACTTATGTCGATAGTTATAGGACATGTTAAAAAAAAACATTATCGATGGATTATGAAGCTCGCACATTGGTATCAATGCCTATTGAAAACTCCTTTCAAAAGTAAAAATAATGTTCCTTTCCTTCAAAAACTTTAATCAGCCCAGTATCGCATTGATTCCCTAAACTGGTGTACAGAGGGGATTTTTTGGTAAGTCTGGTCGAAAACCGCGGGGAAATTACCGACAGTAGCTAGCGCTTCTTGCGGTCAAAAGTGACATACAAGATTGCAGACGTCGTGGAAGCTGTGTTGCATAATTATACTCAATTTTGTGTAAATCGTCCTTACGTTTCTGATTTGGTCAAAATTTTATATTTAAATTTATTGAAAAGCTAAGATATGGCTGAAGGGACAAACCCTAACCAGAGACGAAATTCTAAAGTAAATCTTTTTGTATATTGATAATCCCTAAAAATTGACGCTTTTAAATTACAAATTAGTTTCCAAGTTTTACTACCCTTATGTTATTTGTCATGTTTGTATAGGAATTCCTCGCTCTTCCTTTGGATGAATTAAAGTTGGAAGTTAAAAATAAACAGGGGAAACTTAAAAATGTGCCCGCCCTTGTATGTTCAATCTCATAATTATAAATAAATAATTCCTTTCTAATTTATGATAAACATTTTTAGCATATTGGTTTTTCCGAAAGTCGCCTGTTTGTTCCGTATAATCCCCCACCATTATGGACATCCCAAGATTCAAAGCAGCAAGGTGAAAAAGGACCACCAGTAGTGGGAAAGTTGGCGGAGTTTGCTGACGCAACTCTCGAAGAATGGTTACAAATGACATCTTACCTAATAGAGGACCTACATTGGCTACTCAAATTACCTCATCACAGGTAATATAAAATCTATAAATTTAAAAACACACTAATCTTAGCCTCAAATATGTAGGTTTTGGTCTCAAGTCGCTTATGATGATAATGTCCATGGCTGTATTCATTCCTACCTTCAAAATGGGCCGAGACATTACGACTTGAATAATGTCTTTCAAAACAATGACATGCCTCCTAATTGGAAACCCATTTGCGCAGCTTGGCAGGAAGTACATAAACATATCTTTATGATATTCTTAAGAATGTCAACTTATAAAGAATCTAAGGTATGGACGTGCAATTTTACGCGATATGAGATAAAAGTTAAAGCTATTATTCTCACAGAAAGCTCATATTTCTCCAACCTCTTTTGGCGAGTTGATCTACGACCAATATATCTTTGACATTCCTACATTAATGAACTTGTGTATTGTATATGGCAAAGAAAACAGAGCTCTCCTGTCTAAAATGATCAACAATATTTTTACGGTGCAACCTTTGTATTATGAAGATTTATCGATGAATATCGAAGGATTTTTTCTGGTAAAATAAATCTAGTCACTTAATATTTGCGTTTAGCTAATAAATTTATTCATCCCTTTTAGGTATTTGAAAAGGTAGAAGAGAGGCTTTCCCTCAAAAATAAAATCAAAATGGACAATTTGTTCGAATTACATTCACCCATCATGAGAGTAGAGAAACATAAAATGCCTTCTAACCTTGAATTCCAAGAGGTTCAAGAATTGGTGTCTCACATAGCTGATACCATGATCACCATTAGTGCCTTTATCGATGTTTTTCCAGCTGGATGCCAAATCTTCCATTTGCATAACTTTGAACTTAGAATCGCTCTATTTTACGAGTCAGTATTCAATATTTTCGTAGATTATCTGAAAGTAATGGAACAGGAACCTAAATTATCAATGTATATATCAACAAGATATTATAAAATTATTATCTAAATGGTTTGACGAAAATTGCTTAAACTTTTTTCAGAATTTCAAAGAAATTATTACACCTAATTGATCAAGCGAGAGCAGCTGTCTTAAAAATGTTCCGTGATATTATTTTTAGTTCGTGTTTACAACCAATTTTAGAATTGAAGTAAAGGACTTTTTTAAAATTGAGATTGATAATTAATTAAAATTAGATGAACTTATTCAATATTTTCCAGTTCTAAAGGAGAGGAATATGTTGAAAGTTTCCTACAAATTACGTCAACTTGTTTAAATTACAAGAGCTTTATCTGTGATTACGAGACTAATTATCCTTTCGAAGAGGATTTGGATATGATTTCACAAACCCAAACTGAATTGTGAGTAAATTTTTCTTAGAATTAATTTTACTTGTTTATTTATATTACTCGTTTCTTTTGAAGGGATGAAACTAGGACGTCATTCATTCAAAGTAGTATTTATTCTATTATGGGTAAAAGTGACATTAAAGAACCTAGTTTGTATTTTGAAACCAAAAAAGACTGTGAAACTAAACACTTGGTACAAAATTTTATATTTTTACCCAAATTCTTTTCAAATAGTCATTAATTTCACTTTTAGGATAAATTTTTGCAAGAAACGAGTAGCTACTCTAACTTGGAAGGTGCAACTGGTGGTGATGTGAATGGAATCGAACTAGAATCTTTGATATTTACTGTCTTGGATGTTTTCCCAAATTTGGGCCAAGGATTTATCCAAGTACTATGGAATGCTATATAAAATTTTTGTATAATTTAATAGTAATTTTTGTGTATATTAAGGCTTGCCTGGAATACTTCAACTTCGAACATGAGCAAGTTATTAGCGCGCTACTTGATAATAGCCTTCCCAGTTGCCTAGACAGCTTAGACCGCAATACATCAACGTATGGGTAAGTTCAACTGAAACTCAAAAGAATAAGTTAATGGTTTCATATAATTATTATTTGTTGCAGTCCCAGTGTAAGACCCAAAGATAAGTCCTCATTTGCCAAAAATAAACCTACCTTCTCAGATTTAGCACCAGGAAGGAAAAATATATTTGATGGCGATGAATTAGATGTTTTTTCAAGAAACGAAATTGATCGTAGTAAAATTCACAAGGGAAAGTAAGCTTACATGGGTCACCAAACCATTCAATTAAAATATTTATTAATTTAATATCTGAAAATATTAGGAAAACGGATTATAGAGATGTGACATCTTTGCTGGATGACAAGAAAGATGTGCTAGCTGTGAAAGAAACATATAAGAGGTACGAAGTTACAGTGTCGGAGAGAGTCGCAGGATATCAAGATGACGTTGTCTTGCCATATAACTATGAGGATGAATATGATGATACATACGACGATATGACAACATCAGCTTGGGCCAATGATCCTCGAGCAGATGATATTGATTTAGGAAGGTTTGTAGATTATTAATTCTGAACTAAATCATTTTTGTCTTCAGCATAATGTACGAAAAAAACCTTAATTTTGGTTGTTAAAACAAATATTTATTTGGTCAACACTTCGTGGTGTACCTGCATCGTCTTCAGTTGATACAATGATAATTTGTAATTGAATTATAAAATCGGCATTTTCACATAAGAACATGTGAAACATTTAGTGTTGACAAAATTAATTTTTTGGTGCAACTCAAAATTTATTGGTTTTCTTCCTTCAATTCTTGAGTAGAATAAATTCAACTACTATTTTGTTTTTATCTTGTGTCTATTAGGAAATTCACAATACCTAGAGTTTTGAGGCCCAAAGATTACGTCGAAGACGAGGAGGATGAACAAGAGGAAGATGAAATACCACCTAACCCTAATCATATCCCGGTATATATTTAACATTGTGTTTGTGGCTTAATTTTTTATTAAATTTTGGTATCTTTTCAAGGCTGGCCAGCAAAATGCAACTAACTCTACACAGTCTTCCAGTTCACGTTCTGAACAAGGTGCGAGTACAAAATATGACCAAAGATCCAGTTCAAAAGCCTCTAGTTCAAGATATGATCAAGAGGACAGTTCAAGAGCATCTAATTCAAGATACAATCAAGGGGGTAGTTCGAGATATGGTCAGGGAGGCAATTCGAGGACATTTAATTCGAAATATGATCGAACGAGTTCAAAATATGAACAAGGGTCCACTTCAAGAACTGAGAATGAATCTAGGTCTGCGAATGGCGAAACCTCAAGTGCGGATAACAACACCCGCGAATTTAGGCCTAAGAAAGAATACACCAACGTTAAAGGTAAACCTAAGGGTCAAGGACAAGATGATAAAACATTGAACGCCCGTAAATCTAAAGAGCAGCATAAAGGTGCGTACGGTAATCACAACCGTAAAGCTCAGTCAGACCGTAAACGTAATCGTGGAATGATACCAACTTGAAATAACTGGCTAATGTACATATTTGTGTTTTTTATTTAAAATTCCTAGTAAATTACAAATTAAAAAGGTTTATAAAGTGGCAATGATCTTATTCTATTTAGAATATAAAATATCACAGCCATCAGCGTTAGTCTGTGACCTGATTTAATAAATACATTATGTTAACCCTGTTTCTACAACCAGGCTAAAGTATGTGTTACGACTCTTCACATGTCATGGCAATTTTTAAATTGGTATATATTATTAGAGGCATATATCGTTTCAAGATCGTTTCTTCCATTCGAACGGCATCCATTCGACAGGTTCCAAAATCCATTCTTGGGAAGAACCACCATTGCACTTTTGTAAGGTCAATCCCTCTGGACTGTGTTTGCTGGGAAGGTCCAAACACAAATCAGACAAGACGTGTCGGAATGTTTTCTTCTATTAATTTAAATCAAAATAGACATCCCTGGTCAATATTTTTTATATTTTACTTTAAACCCTACCAATCATCTACAATTCGTCAATGGACAATTATAGCGTTTAACTCTGGGATGTTAAAAACAAAATGAAATCATACCCATGGATCATACTTCCAATTTTGACGTTTTATTTCGATGCAGGCGAGCATCACGACGTTTGTGTCCTCTTTGCCCTCTGGAGAATCCAGGCAAGCTGACTCATCAGACATAACCCTACCATCTCTTGTGTATACCATACACTATAAGGATTTTACTTTTTAACAACGCGAAAAATGAACTCAATTGTAAACCCGGGTGGTTTTTGTTACCTGTTGGGGGTAAACTTCAATTACGCAATCCTTAAGCGGAATTTTTCCCACTGTTTGTCTCATTCCTGTTTTGCTTAGAGGCCTATTGATGCATTTCCCAGTTTTTTCGTTCCTTACCTAATAATATAACGAAACCTGGTTAAGAATATATCAAATTAAACCCTTGAACCTTCGCAAAAGACTTGCCTTTCCAAAAAACCTATTTTCAGTAGGTAGAAAATGTTCTGGCCATACTTTATCGAGATACCACTTAAAACTTTGGCACTTTAACTTTTCTCGTAATTTAATTCGCGAAGTCACGTTCAACGTCGAACGAACTTTGGCCGCCTCTTTAAGTAAAAGATATTATATTGCATGTTAGTCTAGTAACGGAAACCAGATCTGGAATATAATGGTACCAACCGTAGTTCATAGTATAAAAGAATTCTTTGTATTCGTCCATCCACACTTCCGCCACTCTGGCTAGGTTTCTGTATAGTATGGACCCAATTCCACCCTTTCCGGGGAACTTATAGGGTGACGAACGCCGAAAAACGTGT
Organism: Leiobunum rupestre; assembly: GCF_980474605.1. Lineage (NCBI taxonomy): Eukaryota > Metazoa > Arthropoda > Arachnida > Opiliones > Sclerosomatidae > Leiobunum > Leiobunum rupestre. The sequence continues at coordinate 24,978,734 of NC_143393.1, read as the reverse complement.
CCCACGTGTGAGCATGGGATAATCTCTATCGACCCTCCGCATTGCCAAACCTAAAAACTCAATACTTCCTATATTGATCTTGAGGATATACACGATGGTTAATACACACCCTGAAGGACATTTCCAAATTTTCACCTCCCCAGATATCCATCCCATCGTCGTAGGTCCCCATCTCTTCAAAGTATTTCTTATGAATGGCAAATAATCCACCAGCCATCACTGGCGTCCTTTGTTTTGGAGGGCAGACAGAAATTAGCACTGTTCTATGGTACCATTTTGGACCTAAAACGTACTTAAACGGTACCGTGACATCGCCGTGACGTTTCCACAACTCTTTTTCACCAATGGGAAACCAGCGAAAATGAAGTTCCCAGTTGAAGGCACCCCAGTGAAGTTCGAAGCTCTTGATATAAGCGAATGTTTCATCGTGTATGATATCGATTACGGGACATACGACTCTCGTTCTTTGTAAAATACCCCGTTAATGTTAATTTTCAGTATCGATTAAATGATATACGACCAATACTTATTTTGGGCTATCCTAGCTAGCAAAGGCTCCAACCATCCAGGCGAGCATTCGCAATGCGCATCCAGAAACGTTAAAACCTGACCGGTTGCCTGTTTCCAGCCTAATAACCGAGCTCGAATGAGACCAGTTCGGTTACCCGACCGAATAACTTTAACAGGAACAGGTAAGGTTCTAACGTAGTCTTCCAATGGCTTTTTAAGAAACTCTGGAAAGAAAAAGAAACTTTTTTGTATAGTAAATACAAAAACGAAAGAATAGGTGAGAATAACAACGGATCAAAATTGAAAAATAAATTTAATATTTAACTCATAATATTTACAAGTTCAATAATTAACTAGCTGTATAGCTGAAAGTTCAGCGATATGATGAGGTAGACAGTCTTTGCAGAGCGAGTATTGACCAGGACAAGCGGAACACATGTAACCAGTTTCTTTACGAACGCCGTTCTTGTAGCACCTTTTGCATCTTCGCCGAGGACGCGGTTTATTCGAGATAATTGGAATTAGCTGATGTAGGCTGGATTTGATATTAACGCTGTTTACGTCACATGTGGTTACGGTCATTTCGCGTCTGACTTTGATGGCCAGACGATTACTGTCCATAGAAACGATACTAATGAGTTGGTTGTTAGCGGAATTGAGACAGCGATCGTTCGTTTCTTCCAGAAGCAACTTGACGAAATCGTGTCGGAACTCCAACAAACTTTCTCCCGATTCGCTGGACCTTTCGCGGTTGTATCTTCGGTTAAGCGAATACGCGGTATTGACGGTTAAATTTATAACGTCCACCAAAACTCGGGAACTCCACGACAACTTGTTCCAAGTAGGGCATCGTGGTCCAAAGTCAACGGTGACGCTAAAAACGTTATCGAAATCCAGTTCTTCAATGCGATCTCTATTCTTCAAGAAATTAACCAGCAGGATTTCTTTGCAACCGACGTGATCGGCGATGTCCACAAGTTTAATATCCACTTCGTAGAACATCCAATTACTGCTAACCCTGGCGGTTGTCACCGCTCGGTTCAACGATAAGTCTTTGGAGTGTATAATCAGATCGGCGCTGACGTACACGTCGCCGTGGTTAAGCAGTTTCCCGAAGCCAGAGCCCATTTTTAAGAGTTCCAAGATAACATCCACGTTGGATTGCGTTTCCGCCTCATTCTTAATTAAGATTTTCAAGATCATGCCGTCGCTTTCAGCCAAAACGTACAAGGATCCTTCAACTTTAGTTCTTGAACTATCGAAGTAACGACGTACGCCAACTTTCCCGCGCCAAGTACGTCCGTGGTACTGTATTTTGGAATGGCAGAATTCCTCCAAAGACCCGTTGATGGCTTCGGCGAAAGTCTTCCAATATTCGTCACCGTCGTCGCACAAAATCATTTCTTTAAACTGATCCATTTTCATGTGTTTTGTCCACAAAGGCGCGTAGAAAATGCGGTCCGGTTGCCAATAAGACGCCAATTCGGGCATTTTTGTGACTCCCATTTGAATTAGTAGCGCCAGATATATCTTGGCATCTACGGGCGAACCGCCGTAAGTTTCCCAAATACCCTTGCATTCCACCATTTCGTACACAGTCTCCGTGAAGAACAAAGAAACCCAGTCTTTTTGCGAATACGTGACCGACAAGACGTTATTCACTTGAGCTCTATGGTTGGGGTCGTCGTGGAATAGAAAGGAATTGTATAAGCCCAAATCGAAGTTTCCGCCCTGACCATCGGACGCGTTTTCATTTCTCGGATCTTGAAATCGAGGCAGACCGTCACTAAAAGGGTTTAGATCTTCAGCCACGGCGTCCAATTCCTCTATTCTCGTAGCTACCACTTTGAAATTCTTTAATTTAACTCTGTTATTATTATTGGGTATTTGCGTGGCATCTTCCGAATTTTCTAAGAATTAAGTAAATTTGTTAGGGCTATAAAATATTATTTATCTTTTTCATTAAGTACGAGTTGTACCTTGTAAAATTTCCGAAGGTGACCTTTCTTCCATATATTCTTCGGGGGTATCGTCTATTATGACGCTAAAGTCGGACTGTTGCTCGGAATCATCGAGCGGCCGCGGCTCCGTCTTGATGAAGGAAACACTCGTATCCGTGGTCCAACGACTGCCATGTTTATTTGGCCGTGGCGCGTTCGAAGTACGTTGCTTATCGGTCCTGGTTGACGGGTTTTTAGACATATCCTAGCCTACGTTTCTCACCTCACTAAATTATTAGTTATTTGTCGGGTATTCATTGATCAAAAACAAGCGCTATCTTTAACCATTAACATATCTAGCACATTTCCGCAGAAATCTAACAAAGGAGCTTTTAAACGATAAAAACCAGCCAACACGACATTCCCCCAAAATTCGATCGATTCTGACTCAAAGACGCGAAGCAAGGCGTGACGCTTTCTGACGCCCTGAAAAACAGGTCTAGCGCATGACGTGTTCGCGCGTCTGGTAGGGGATTGGACGATTTAATACGCTTATTCCCCCCTTTCGTATCCAGGACGTCAAAAGTAAAAACATCAATACTCGCGACAAAATCAACCCCGAAATCGGACAGTGTTAATTAATAAGCCAATTCCAATGCTAAAGCAACCTGTTTTAAATATTATTTACAAAAAAATGACTTACTTCTGTCGCTCGCGTCGTCCACCAAAAGGATTTCTTTCAGTAACGGACGGGGTGATCTCTGAATTACGCTGTGTACCGTCCGTAGTAAGGTTGACCACGCTTCATTATGGAAGACAATTATGACACTTGTATCAGGAAGTTCAAAGGTCGGAGGGTAACTCAAGTCGCGACACCTTTGACGAAGAATAAGGATATGTTGTATCCGATAACAAAAATATCGCAGTCCATTTATTTACTTTTCTTTACGGACGTCCAAAAGCGAGCGATTTAGAGCGATCCGATCACTCGCTAAAATATTAAAGCGATTTATTTTGAAGAATTTGTGCATTTTTGAGTTTTCATGAGGCCCCATGTGAACCGGTTGTCCCTTCTCACCGGCGTTGAGTAAAGGAGAATAGTTATTTCTGTCAAGAAGTTCTGGAAATAAGGATAAAATATTGATTTTATAACGAAATTATATATGACTAGATATTTGTATACCTTGAGTTAAATTAGAGCCGCTTTCCCAAGGTAAATCGTTGCCAACATAATGACCCACAATGACGTGAATTCCCTTCTTGTCGATATACTCCTTTTGCCTGTTCGTTTTGCGAATCATCACCATAACGTCTTGATCTTCAACGTTTCCGCTTGATTTTACGTACAACAGTAGAGTGACTAGCGTTATAAGGGCCGGGAGGGATAGGACCGCCGTAGTCAACCGCAAACGTCTACGGCAAACGCGAAAGCAGAACATAATTTTTTCTTTTTTCGTCACATCTGATATCGGAATATCTGTAAATAAAAACAACGTAACTAAATTAATTAACCTATCAAATTGTTCGTATCTTTGAACGTCTTGACTTAACATTTTGAATGCCGGGAGTTTTTTTTAAGTAGTCTAAGCCTCGGTTGTCGTTTCGCTTTAAGATATAGTGAATGGGCATTTAAATATGGCGGTAATTTTGGCTAAAGGAATTCCCTTGGTAAAACTACTCCCAAATATTTCAACATAATTACTATTTAAATATTACTACCAAAATCGCTTTAATTGGAATTTTAGTATCCAAATAAACTACCCAGTTATAAAATGTTTAATCGCCAAAAGAATCCACCGAATTTTTGTTTCAAGCGAAAACCAGATTGAGAAGGAAAAGTGCCCGCCCCTGTGACGTAAAATACTTTCGACCATGAAGACGAAATTATGACTATAGCTCGTTTCAATCTCAACGTGTTATACTAGAAACGGTATATGGTCGTATCCCTGAAATTAAAATGTTTGGACAATGCTATATCATAGTTCAAAAAACTGATTGTAGGCGTAGAAAACGTGTAAATAAGCCTTGCAAAATCGAAAGGCCACAATGATAATCCTCTATAAAGTTTCAAGCAATAGGTTTTTAAAATTATTGCTTTTATAAGTAGTTCCTTAAAAATCAACGAAGTTAAATAATGGATTAAATCAGTGGCTCTAAAACTGCGTACGGCGGAATAATTTTGAAAAACAGATGTATTAATAACCACTTAACACTATCTTGTGTATAAACTTTCTTATATTTGATCGGAGCTTCCACATTTTTAGTTTAGTCTAACATTTAATCAGTTCTTCGCAAGCCCTTTAATACCAATATTTATATTTTACATGTAAAAATAATGGCGAATTGACTGATCGATGGTTGTAGTTCCGCGAGGAAAATGGTTGAATTAAATAACTAGCAATGCAAGATTTTTAATTAATCGAAGTGTCTGTGAGAGAGTTTAACTACGAATAATGACAAAAAAGGTATGGTGCATCAAGAGCCCTTCGCACAGCGGCGCAGGCTATCACCACTTTAAATGAAGGAAACCGAGAAAATTTCCTTTTATATTCGAGCAGATCCGGGGAGACGGATTGTAGCCGTGCCAAATCAACCAATCGCGAAACTGTTTAAAATAACCATTCGCTGGAAAGCCAGATTGTGACGTCATTTCGTTGGTTTGACGAATCACAACTCGATCCGTTTTTCAATCCCCTGTTTCCATATAAATACCGAGTGACGGCCTTTTTTCTGTTCAATAAGATTCCTCACAAGTACTCAGATTAGTACGGCGTTTTCGTATTGATATTCATAATTTTGTGTGAAAATGAGTGGACGTGGTAAAGGTGGAAAAGTGAAGGCGAAGTCAAAGACTAGGTCATCTCGGGCCGGACTTCAATTTCCTGTTGGCAGGATACATCGTCTGTTACGCAAAGGAAATTACGCTGGTATGTGGGAATAAGTTTTAAAATAATTCAACTTAAGATATTTACATAACATAATTTTTTTATATTATGAATAGAACGAGTTGGAGCTGGTGCTCCTGTTTATTTGGCGGCGGTATTGGAGTATCTGGCTGCTGAAGTACTGGAGTTGGCTGGTAACGCCGCCCGTGATAACAAAAAAACCCGTATCATTCCCAGACATTTACAACTGGCCATCAGAAATGACGAAGAATTGAATAAGCTACTCTCTGGGGTCACTATTGCCCAAGGTAAATACGATCTTTGCATTAATTCCGCTAGATTCGTAAGAATAGAAAATAATTTATCATTTATTTAAAGGTGGTGTACTCCCCAACATCCAAGCGGTTCTGTTGCCCAAAAAGACTGAGAAAAAATAAAAGCGTTTTAACTCGCTTGTAAAATATAAAGCCATCCTGTACATCTCATTTTTAATTAAGGCGCTTTGATGTTTCTATGGTCTATAGTAAGAAATTTGAATCTACAACTGAAAGAACTGGTTTTTAAATCGACTTGTATATACGTGTGAAGTTTGGATTTCATATTCGGTGACTGTACATATTCATCCTTATTTGGTATTAAAAATTATTTATCAACTGAATACTTGGTATTCTTCATTATTTCTATAGACTCTTAAAGCGGGGAAATTGGGAAAAATTTAAATAAATTAATGTAGCTAGGGTATAAAATAATTTGTACAATATTCCATCAACTGATTTACAGAAGGATTACAGGGTTCATACATGACCTGGGAAAGTCAGGGAATTTGAAAATGATTCCTAATGGTTGGGGAATTTTAAAATGGTACAAATAAAAGTAAGGGAATTTTAAAACGACCCCAAAAAAATCCGGCAAATAAATTTTTGAAAGATGTATTGAAGATACATAATAAATATTTTTCCAGATTTTAACTCGAAACATCAATTTATGCTACAAAAATGGTCAGGGAAATTTTGTACGAACCCTGGATTAATATTTTTTATAGAACAAGTTTTTAAATTCCGGAAATTATTTAGATAATATTAGCCTAGCTGATTATTATACCAGCTCCTATATTTGCGGAATTTTTTTAACTTCACCTTTCTTTCATCGACATCTACAAAGAAAGAATTAAATTTAGGCTCACTCAACCTTATTGAACCCTGGATATAACTTGAAACCTATATATTCCTCTAATTGTAATGAAATTTATCCTATGTTTTGGAAAATCTCATAAATGACTAAAGATTTTTAATAATTCGTGTTGACACTTTGCCCAAAGTTACCATTTTAGGCTCAAGTCATCTAGTAACTTCCTTGTGCTGACTTTAATAACAAAATTTAAATCACTAACATTCTGTGTTAATTCTGCCCACATTAAGACTTCAGTAGTTCCTATAATAACTTTTCTAATTTTAGTAGCTGAATGCTACCATAGCCTATTAGATAATCTAATAGATAACAACCTAGTAATGATTTGCATTAATCTCTCCAATTTCAAAAATCTTTAAATGCAGTTAATTTTACTCCTTTCGTTGTTAAATATTACTTAAGTTAGCCTTAAAGAATTGCCCCAATATTAGTAAAAGTTAACTCTTGTTATCAGCTGTAATAACTATCTAAATAGAAAGAAAGAAAGCAAATTTACAAAATGTACTTTAACGTACAAAATAAAAGTTTATTGGATAAATAATTTACCATTTAAGATAAAAAGAGTACAAAATAATGAATGTCAAGGAAATGAAAAGACGTTCCATCCCTCAAATGACCAATACATTTTTAGTTAAAACCTTGAATCCATAATTTGGGTAGCCCTTAAAAGGGCTGTTTTTTCTTTTGGTTTAAAAACTGGTGGCGATGGGCTGAATGTTTTTAACCGCCGAAACCGTAGAGGGTACGTCCTTGGCGTTTCAATGCGTAAACGACGTCCATAGCAGTTACGGTCTTCCTCTTGGCGTGCTCGGTGTAGGTGACAGCATCCCGGATAACGTTTTCCAAAAACACTTTTAAGACGCCACGGGTTTCTTCGTAGATCAGACCAGAAATACGTTTGACACCACCACGGCGAGCCAGACGACGAATAGCGGGCTTGGTAATTCCCTGGATGTTATCTCGCAAAACTTTCCTATGACGCTTGGCGCCTCCTTTGCCGAGACCCTTGCCTCCTTTACCACGGCCAGACATGACTCAAGATAGGTTAACGGATAGAAAACGGACGTTGGTACTCTATGAACGAGAGAACGATTCTGATACTGCTTGGGCCGTTTCGGGCGTATTTATACGCCTGAGAGCGCGGACCGAGGAGAACCAGTCGTCGTTCAATCCGTTTGGTGATTTTTCGCGATAAAAAGCTGCTGCATACGAAAGTACCCTTTGTTTTTTAATAGGCGAATATCAAAACAAAATGTATAATAAAATATAATTTATGATAATTAAATTTTACGGACATAATTATAAATATGTAATAAATAAGAAAATAACATTTTTTATTTCGTACAATAATGGTATTTTGGAAGAAATATGTACATCCAAAAAATAACAACTATTATTTAGTATTTAATAAGCAATATTAATATTTTTAATAAGAAAGATGCGAGGGTGTTTTTGATAATATAAATTAATATTAAGTTTCCACGAGGCAACACTTTTAATTCCTGAGTTATTGAAAGTAAACAATAAAACGCTGAAAATAATTCACTTTCAATTCATCTGTTGGATATTTTAATTACTTGTACAACCACGGCTTATTCATAATCGGAAATTAGGCCATTATTGCAGAAATTAATCAATTTACTAATTATTTAATTAAATTAAAAGTAAGTGGAAGCATTTCATCAGTATATAATTGTTTAAACCTAGGAAAAACTGAATGTTTATTGTTTATCATGTAAAAGCACGTAAACAAGCATAATAGCCCTCATAATGTAGAGGTAGTGTCGTGCGTGGAAATGTAATTTTGAAATTGGGGGATCTTAAAATTCATTTTGCACGTGAAATACGACGCCATCTTAGGGCTTGTTCCAGGGATGATATTTACTATGTTCCATAATATTTCGCTTGTTCCGTGGTAGTATGGCTACTCTTTCAAGTTTCTACTCCTCATCAAAAGCCAGCACCGTAACCAGGATTTGATTTCAGTGGGGGGCACGCAATGGAAACAAATAAAAAATAAATAAAAATTTGTGCATAGAACCATACGTTTCAGGGGGGGCACGGCCCGAGCGCCCCCCCCCCTCCTGGTTACGGCCCTGTCAAAAGCAGTGCAGTAAAAAGAGAAAACAAAGAGAGAAAACTGATAAAATTATCTGCTATCCAGAATTTATTTCAATGGGAAAATATTTTTACCCTAAATCGAACTATTCGCCCTCTCGGAATTGGTGTAAAATGACGACATAGGATTACTCTTCTTATCCTACTCCGAAATCCTAGAACAGACGAAAATAACCACCTAATGTTTGTTTTCACAATAAATGGGGGAGGTCGGATACAAAAATTTTGATTTATGAATAGCTAAATATGAAATGCAGATAATAATTCATATGAAAGGTAAATATTTAATTAAACATTAAAAGTGAAATGAAACTATTGAGAAAAAATGAAGCTTGAAATTACATTTATTATAGTCAAAATATCTACTATAGCTATAAACTCCAAAATTTAGAAATATGTTAACGTTAACTGCTGCATCATAGGTAAAAGTGCAGTTTTTCAGCGAGCGGATTGAAAACCAGTTTTATAGGCCAATGAAAAGGAGAGCTAAGGTGTCCAATCAGGGGGAAGAAAATACATAATAAACTCCTATTGGACGATTCCAACGATGACGTAGGGGGTTTTAAAAATAAACCGGGAGGCCACGTGCTCAGTCTCGGAATAAAAATAACGACTGAAAAATGTAAAATAGGTAGTAAACTATTTACGTAAGCTTGGATTTAGGACGGTAATAACTGAAATAACAAATTGGAAATTAATTTAAAAAGATGTATTTAATGACTGTGTAATAAATACAATGAATTTTCTCCGTAACATTTTTACACCAGATGACAACTAAAATCTTTCTTTAAAATAAACCGCTGGCTTACATAGTAAGCATTATTTACAATATCCTATTTACATTTAAAATGAAAAGTTTATATCAGCTATCCTGGTACTGCTCTTATGATGACCAACACAATACATTTTTTCGGTGAGAACGTTTCTCAAAATGGGGTAGCCCTTAAAAGGGCTGTTTTTTTTTTCAACTTTTTCTTTTTTTTTTTTAGAAAAAATTTACTTTTTGGCCGCGGCTTTCTTGGCTGGGGCCTTAGCTTTCTTCACTTTCGGAGACTTTGGCTTGGTGGCCTTCGCCTTCTTAGGTTTCGCAGCCTTTATTTTCTTGGGAGATTTAGGCACTACCTTAGCCTTGGCAGGAGGGGCCTTAGGCTTAGCGGCGACGGTCTTCTTCTCAACAGTCTTTTTGGCTTTGGGCGCAGCTTTCTTAGCGGCGGTTTTAGGCTTGGCTGCTGGTTTCTTCACCTTTGGTTTGTCACCCTCGGCACCCTTGCTTCCAGCGCCCAATCGGAAGGAACCGGTTGCACCTTTTCCTTTGGTCTGGACAAGAGCTCCTTTCTCAACGGCGGACTTCAAATACTTCTTGATGAAGGGAGACATGCGTTCGACATCAACTTTGTAGTTGGCGGCGATGTATTTCTTGATGGCCTGAAGAGAGGAACCTCCGCGTTCCTTGAGAGTGGAGATTGAAGTGTTGACCATGATAGCGATTTTAGGATGAGCGGGAGCATCCCTGGACTTCTTGATCTTTGAAACGCCAGCGGCTTTTTTACCCCTTCTAGGAGCCTTCGGAGACGCGGCAGCAGGAGGAGTAGCAACGGCAGTTTCTTCGGACATCTCGATAACTAAGTTTAACGGAACGGAAGCAAACGCAACTGTAGTCAGTCTAGCAACGAACAGAATTGGTTAGCCGGCACTCTCTCCTCTCCGGTTTTATAGGAGAGCGCGGACCTCGAGGAGTCAGGCGGCGGTAAACGCCATATCGAAATTGTCTCCCAGCGCGCTTTCTGCCCCGCGAAACCGGCGAGCGATGTGTTTCCTAACTCGAATCAACACACAATAAACTTGCGTAGGAACCAATTAAGATAATGACAATTATTTTAATTTAATCACGATAGTTTAAGCCTATTGTAGGCCAAGTTTCGTATCCGTAGCTTTAGCCGTTCATTTTATATAAATGCGTAAACAAAACGATACGCCTTAGCAAAATGCCACACGAGGATTATAATTAACATTTTTACCACAATTAACGGTTTAATTAAGTCAATGAGACTTTAAAAATAAACTCTGAAATCATCTTAACGTATCACTTTAGTTTTATTTTTTTTAAAAGCGCGAAACGTGGGAGAAAATATTTATAAAACAGACCCATGTAAGCACACCAACTGCCATAACACTACCCTCCATAGCCGGATTCATTTATTTTTTAATCAAATTTAATCGTGTTTTATAGAAAAATAAACTAGATAGAAATTTTCAACTGAGTTGAAACTATATTGTCAAATTATTTCAGCTCTTAAATCGGATTATTTGTCATTCAAATAAAATAAAAACTGTAACCCATTGCTAAGCCTAACCGAAAAATAATGTTAAATATGGCTACTGATACCTTGAAAGTTACGTTATTTTTAAAATTAAATTTTATTTATTTAATCAAGAACTTAGATTGGGTAATTCCGTAAAAAATTAGGATAATGGATTACACGTTATTTTACTCCAAAAACGTGGTTTTATTAATTATTTTTACCGGAAAACCGCGGAACACAATTCGGATTTGCTGCAAAGATGAAGGAGAGTTTTGGCATGGAGAAATCTGTTTGGGATGCCGTTTTGATCGCCATGAATGTTGATTATTTTATTCCAATTAAATTTAATTAACAGGGGTAAGTGGTTGTATAAGTCATATATACATTTGCGGTAGAAATAGTTATCGATTGAAAATGATTCAATTCTATTTTTAAACGTTCATTTCCCTTTATTCCGTACAATGAAGTTGGGCATCATTTCGAAAGGTTCTCCAAAAGGACGCCATTTTTATTCCAAATGACGCTAGTTATTTTTAGACTGGCCCGGATAAAATTCTCGTAAAATAATACTTAAATGTTCGTGAACGAAAGAGTATAATGATTTTGTACGTTATTTCATAATGATTAATATAATTGTTTCTTAGTTTTTATAATAAATTTCGTGTAAGTTATGATAAACCAAAAACATTCAGTTTTCTCAGGTTTAAATAATTTTTTTAAACAATTATGCAATGATGAAATGCTTCCACATATTCTTAATTTAATAAAATAATTAGTAAAATGATTAATTTCCGCGATCATGGCCCAATTTCCGATGATAGATAAAGCACGGTTATACAAGTAATTAAAATATTCAAAAGATGAATTGAAGGTGAATTATTTTCAGCGTTTTATTGTTTACTTTCGATAACTCTCAGGAATTAAAAGTGTTGCCTTATGGAAAGTGCGATCTTCATTCGAGTTGCAATGAACTCGAAGTATTCGCTCTCCAACATTACTCCCTCCCTAGTCAAAAAAACCCAATGTAAATTAAATCGTTCGGTCGAAAGGATTAGAAGTAAATTCATTTATACCTCGAGCTGAGCGTTAAGCTAATGAAAACTAGGTCAACTTGATCTACAACGTTTTTGATGACTTCAAAATATACTTTTTGCTACCGTTTTCTAAAATGTGGTCTTATGAAAATAGTGCCAAACGTAAAGTTACTAAAGTGGTTAAGTGATTTCCGAATTAGCTTTACCAAAGAATGTTAAAGTGCTTAGTTTCGGATGCCTGCAGTGGCGTAGCCAGAAATTCCTCAAGGGGGGGGTCGAAGTATGTGAATGTTAAGAGGGGGTCGAGAAGGGGGTGGAAATTTAGTACAGTCAAAGGTAGACCCAAGGGGGAGGGGTTTGGACACGGAAACCCCCCCTTGTCTACGCCACTGGATGCCTGTAATCGTTGTACAGATTTTTTAGTCGGTTGCTCTTCGTTAAGCCCCGACGGTATTAACTACCTGAGTGGCCCGTTTCTGAACACTTCCCACCCGAATAAGTACAGTTATCTCCAGTAGCTGGGCCAGGATTTGGTTGGGGCGGGGAGTGCAGCACACAATTAAAATATAAGTAAAATCATTGTGAGTACAACCATAAGTTTCGGGGCAGGGGGGCGGGAGCTGCGGCTCTCATAGGTACCGGAATTTCAGGGTTCCGGCTCCGGGCCCGTACTCGGCTGCCCTGCCTGTTTAAGCCTATGAAATAGACGGGCATTATTGGAACGGAGTAGTGGTTAGTATCGCCACTATGGGCTCCATTTTGGGCGGGGGTATAAAGTAAAATTTTGACGCACGATAAATATAAATTTAAAAATCAAGTGTTAGAAACGCGCCACTGTGCCACTTGTCTTATTTTACCATAGATTAAAAATGGTTTAAATCTATGTTTATGACGCTCCGGCATTTAAAAAATCTCATGAGGTTTTCAGTGATATAGCTTTCATTAGAAATCTATCAAACGCTATCATTATCAGCCTTTAGTTTAAGCGTAAGACCATAAGTATGACATTTACTATGGTTTTAATGCTCCGATTAGGACTTACACTTGAACTGAGTGGTATATTCGCGACCGAAAAGTATCGCTACGCCCCGTTTGGTTGCGGCTTTAGGTGGTTTCTTTTCGCTTGTACCGGGATTTCGGAGTAGGGTAAGAAGAGTGACGTTATGACGTCATTTTACTCCGATTTTGTGGTGGCGAATAGTTCGAGTCGGAGTAAAAACGTTTTTAACTGGCTAATAGACAACAAAATCCGATTCACTAATTTACACCTCCTCTGCAGAAGGAGTAAAACGAGTATCCCTAATACTCTTTTTATAGTTAATGGGGCGGAGAAATTATCATCCACGGAACAGGGGAATAAATAGTTATTCGTAAATTGGACTTTATAAATAATGATACTTGCATTTTAATCGAGGGGCAGATCACGACGCACTCCTCGAAAGATTAAATCCGATTTAATCACGATTATGTTGATTAAATCACGTTTAATCACGATTATGTTGATTAAATCACGTTTAATCACGATTATGTTGATTAAATCACGTTTAATCATGATTAGAATGTTTAAATCACGTTTAATCATGATTAGAATGTTTAAATCTGATTTAATCATGGTTAGAATGTTTAAATCTGATTTAATCATGAATAAATTATTAAATCTGATTAAAATGATTAAATCTGATTAAAATGATTAAATCTGATTAAAATGATTAAATCTGATTAAAATGATTAAATCTGATTAAATCTGATTAAAATGATTAAATCTGATTAAAATGATTAAATCTGATTAAAATGATTAAATCTGATTAAAATGATTAAATCTGATTTAAATGATTAAATATGATTTAAATGATTAAATCTGATTAAAATGATTAAATCTGATTAAAATGATTAAATCTGATTAAAATGATTAAATCTGATTAAAATGGTTAAATCTGATTAAAATTATTAAATCTGATTAAAATGGTTAAATCTGATTAAAATGATTAAATCTGATTAAAATTATTAAATCTGATTAAAATTATTAAATCTGATTAAAATGATTAAATCTGATTAAAATGATTAAATCTGATTAAAATGATTAAATCTGATTAAAATGATTAAATCTGATTAAAATGATTAAATCTGATTAAAATGATTAAATCTGATTAAAATGATTAAATCTGATTAAAATGATTAAATCTGATTAAAATGATTAAATCTGATTAAAATGATTAAATCTGATTAAAATGATTAAATCTGATTAAAATGATTAAATCTGATTAAAATGATTAAATCTGATTAAAATTATTAAATCTGATTAAAATGATTAAATCTGATTAAAATGATTAAATCTGATTAAAATTATTAAATCTGATTAAAATGATTAAATCTGATTAAAATGATTAAATCTGATTAAAATGATTAAATCTGATTAAAATGATTAAATCTGATTAAAATGATTAAATCTGATTAAAATGATTAAATCTGATTAAAATGATTTAATCATCAATCAGGATGATAATTTCTCCGCCCCATTAACTATAAAAAGAGTATTAGGGATACTCGTTTTACTCCTTCTGCAAAGGAGGTGTAAAAGAGTAAATCATAGTCGAGGGCTCGGACATTTACCAAAATCCCGTACACTTTGTCTAAAATCGCATAATCTTTCAACTCTCTCTATGGTAAATTAACATTGAAATCCCAAAATCACTTAAAAAAGTTATGACAAAATCGCCAAAATCTCTACGAAATCCCGAAATCCCGTACAAAATAATGGCAAGTGTCCGACCTCTCGATCAGGGTAATCAAGATTACAAAATCTAATCACGATTTAAACGAGATTTTATCATTCTAATCATGATCTAATAATTTTAATTAGATTTAATCATTTCAATCAGATTTAATCATTGTAATCAGATTTAATCATTTTAATCAGATTTAATCATTTTAATCAGATTTAATCAGATTTAATCATTTTAATCAGATTTAATCATTTTAATCAGATTTAATCAGATTTAATCATTTTAATCAGATTTAATAATTTTAATCAGATTTAATCATTTTAATCAGATTTAATAATTTTAATCAGATTTAATCATTTCAATCAGATTTAATCATTGTAATCAGATTTAATCATTTTAATCAGATTTAATCATTTTAATCAGATTTAATCAGATTTAATCATTTTAATCAGATTTAATCATTTTAATCAGATTTAATCAGATTTAATCATTTTAATCAGATTTAATAATTTTAATCAGATTTAATCATTTTAATCAGATTTAATAATTTTAATCAGATTTAATCATTTTAATCAGATTTAATAATTTTAATCAGATTTAATCATTTTACTCAGATTTAATCATTTTAATCAGATTTAATCATTTTAATCAGATTTAATCATTTTAATCTAATTATAATGATTAGATCGTAATTAGAATGATAAAATCTCATTTAAATCGTGATTAGATTTTGTAATCTTGATTACCCTGATTTAATCACAATTACCCTGATTTAATCACAATTACCCTGATTTAATCACAATTACCCTGATTTAATCACAATTACCCTGATTTAATCACAATTACCCTGATTTAATCATCTTACTATGATTAAGATGCACCCAAAATGGAAGTGACCTACCCCTCGATTTTAATATAATATTTGCATCCTTTGCTTATGTTTTGATAAGTTTATTTAGAAAAAAACGTTTTTATGACCTTTTAATTTGTCTGTAGCAGACACTAGATCATATTCACAACCTCGGAGAAGCTAGCGCCGTTACGCCACCTAGACTAGTTTCGGTTGCGAATTATCGTCCTTGGTAGAAGTATATTTCGCCTTGGGCATATTTAGACACTAGGGGGCTCTGTGCTGAGAACTAAATGTAGATTGTGCAACAGCTCTGAAAATCAGTTTGGTGATAATTTTTCCTACTTGACTTGTTATTATGTTACTTATGGCTTAAGTTAATCTATATTAACGTTATCATAAGTAACATTTTAGAATGTAATATCTCTATCCATTCATCTTGTTCTTTGATACTTTCATGCATTCGCATAAAAATCCGGGACGGATTGAAGAATTCAAGAATGGGTTTGCTGATACTCACTTACACAGTAGAATTTAATGAGTTTAGTGACTAAAAATTTTAAAAAAGTAACCAAAAAATGACTAAATAGTGACTGAAAATCTCGGAAAATCTACCAAAAATGGAAAAAATTACTGTTTTATAGTGTTTTTGGACTAGTTACACAACCAAAATAGTAACTATATAACCATAGGAGGTTATATCATTTTGGTTTTTAGAAAAGACGAAATTAGACTAGTTTTTTTAAATATATTTTCTTTTTAATAGCTTTTTTCAACCACTTATTAGCTAATTAAATCAAAATTAAAAGCGAACGAAGTTTGATTTTGTTTTATTATTTAAAAAAAAGGGTTGTAAAACAGTTGTCTAACGTTCAATGCTAAGGAAATCTAAAAATTCGGAAAAAGTGATATATAGTAACTAATTTATGGAAAAGTGACTTTTAGGGACAGATTTTTAAAAAAAGTGATTTTAAGTGACAAAAGTGATTCAGTATCAGGTCGGGAATCGGAGTAAAATGACTTTAGAGCGTTACTCTTCTTACCCTACTCCGAAATCCCTGAATAAGCGAAAAGAAACCACCTCATAGGAGTAAAAAGAGTAGCCCTAATATTCCGGAACAAGCTTATAGTTTATGGGGCGGAGTAATTCTCATCCCTCATCCCCGGGTAAAAATAGTACAAATTTAGTCCGTGTACGTCAAAATATATATACAAAGAACCGTTAACCAGCGCCATCTATAAATATTATCAAACTGCTTAAATGATACGCGATACACAACTATAATTAACATTATAAAAAGAGGGAGAAAAGGTAACGTCATTAAGTGAATGAAATTAATTTTAATTTGAAGCTCGAGAAAAGGAACGAATTGATTAGTGGGAATATTATCCTCCGGATGGCGCCACCGCGAGCGAGCAACGACGAGTCGCATCACAGGATGTGACGTTCCGCGTACGATTCTTCTATTTTCCCTTCAGGTGCATCGTCGAAAAATGAGTGAAATGTCGGAGACGTAAGAAGGCACGCGCGGCTTCATCGGTCAGTGCGTTGTTTATGTAAATAGTGACGGGGCGGTCGGAGGTCCAAAAGGTCACGCAAAGTCCGGATTAGGTAAGTGAGTCTTTCGAATCAGCGCTTGGGTTTTGCAGGCGAGGCCTAGAAGGGAGCTGGTTGAACGCCCACTTTCACTCGTGCCGGGCCTGACTGCAGCCAGCCGATATATTTCCCCCACGGCGAGCTTTCCGTTCTTCGAATCGGATGCCGCATTCGGGCCTCGGTTTTCGGGCTTTCGCCGACGCGCCAAGAAGGGGTTACTGGACGCACACCGAAATCAGTGGTGACCTTGAATTGTAGGCCTACAACCCCTGTTAGCTGTTATCGCTCGCCAACCACGATGCCACCAGCTCTCTTCGTAGGCCTTCCCCGCGGGATGTCAGTTGGGAATATCCAAGAATGTTGCTCGCCGCAAATTCCACGACTCGAGGAATTTTTAATTTCGCTTATTTTATGGATATTTTATTCATTTTTTGGTCTGGTTTTATTAAAATTTATTGTAGTTATTTATTGGAGAAGAAATTATTTAAGAAATGAAATAGCAGAATGTTTATTTCCAATTGCGCTATATAATTTATTCGGTAGTTTTCAAAACTTGTAGTCCTGTTTTTTACTTTTTCGTATTATTTTACTCTTCAGTGTCTATTTATTTTAAAATAATATAGTTAAATAGTAATAATACATAAAAAGAAAATAGAAATATTATTGAATAATAACTTTTAACCCGTTTAACAATCTCAAAAATACTTCAATCTCGAATAAAACTATTTTTAAGGTAATGTTATGGAATGTGATATTAAGGGGCATTACGTGAGCGGGTGGTGTGGGGGAAGGTGACTAGCACCCCCCACTATCGACCACTATTGATTTTCCCATTAGTGTTTTGATTCGGAAAATTTTATTTAGCCCCAAACAATATTACACCCTTTGGTGTTTTTTTTTTCTTTCTTTTTAGCCGCTTTTGCGCCATTTCCGATTCTTTTGTCAATCCTTGTGCACCCCCCCCCAGCCTCCATCTCCAAGGGGGGTTGCCAATTTCAAATAGATATAGCCCCCTGCGGCACACATCGCGAAACCCGCAACAAAACCCCTGGAAGGACGTTATTCCTTATGGCAAAAGCTAAAAAAACCATTTTCATATTTTTCGGTAAAAACACCAGATGGCGGAGACGTCGGTAGAAAGAAAAAAAAGGGTCATTGTTTCGCTTACCCCCCTTTATAGTTTCTTCCCCTCGTCTCATCCTCGTGCGGTTTTCGTGATAGCCCAGAATTCCGTAGTTATTTCATAGCCACGTCCTACCGACTCGCGTGACTGGAATGTCCACTTTCCGTCATTCACGAGGCCGAAATTAAACATGACGTATTTTCAGTGTCTGTGAATTCCCGTTTCAATTATGTCTTTTAATATTTCATACAGGTTTATGAGAAATTGGTTTCGTCATGAATTATTAATTATTAGATAATTGTAGCCAGATAGTCGATGGAATATTTTATTTCGAATAGGATAAATTTTATATATTTAGCGTTGGTACATTTGTAATTCAAATAAATTAAGCAATAATTTCTTTAATTGTTAATGAATATTAACTTGAATTTATTTGGGTGACGATTTTTGGGATTGGTTTGCCTGGCGTTTTGGTTTTAGTAGAATAGTTGACGTACCAACTACAGGGTTGCCACGGTACCTGGAAAAGTCAGGGAATTTGAATATGGGTATAAAAATCAGGGAAAAGTCAGGTAATTTTAAAAACAAGTCTAAAAATCAGGGAAATGTCAGGGATTTTAATTTCCGTTGCAAATAGGAAACTTTTTCTAAAATATAGTTTAAAAGATACAAAATCTTGGCACAAAATAAATCAGGAAAAATCTCCGAAGATTGTCAGGGAAAACCTGGAAAAGTCAGGGATTTTGATTGTGAAAAAACTGTGGCAACCCTGAACTAAAAACCATGCATATTGACAATGTTTAAAACCACTTTTTAAAATGAGAATGATTTAAATGTCAAAATATGTTCCTTCGTCGTTTTGACAGCAAATTACGGAGATTTTTTCTAAATACTCTACTACACATACTGTACCTCACCCTAGCCGTTGAATGAACTCTCCCATGAACACTTAACTCGGGCTCGAACCAAGTTTTATAGCCGGGCATATAAAGGTTATAAAATGAGAAATTATTTAAAGCCTTGTCAAAACTACAGTTGCTATTTATACGGTTTTACTTTTAAACTGAAGAAATAAATGAATATATCTGAAATTATTAATTTAATTTGATTATATATTTTTTCCTTTTTAAAGTATTTCCCTGGATGAGTCAAGTAGGGACGAAATTCGTCTTTCCGCGGATATCGCGTTAGTAACGCTAAAACGGTACAAGACCGAACCGAAGGCTAATTCCACCCAAAACCCGGCCTAAATAATCTCAGGCTAATTCCACCCAAAACCCGGCCTAAATAATATCAGGCTAATTCCACCCAAAACCCGGCCTAAATAATCTCAGGCTAATTCCACCCAAACAAGCAGGGCAGATCAATAACAAAATAGTATCGGGCTATTTTGCTACAAAAACAGTACAAAATTGTTTCAGTCTAATTACACCACAAAATAGTCAGAAAATAGTGTCAGGCTAATTACACCACAAAACAGTCAGAAAATAGTGTCAGGCTAATTACACCACAAAACAGTCAGAAAATAGTGTCAGGCTAATTACACCACAAAACAGTCAGAAAATAGTGTCAGGCTAATTTCACCACAAAACAGTCAGAAAATAGTGTCAGGCTAATTTCACCACAAAAACCGGCAAAAATTAACTCTTAAAAAATATTATGCTCCCTTAAGAAAACTCTACTGATCCCTTTAGTAAAAAGAAAAGGTTGAACACTTTCATTTTCCCGAAAATATTTTATCAACGCAATCCCGAAACCAATAAAATAAAACCTGTATTTATTCAGGTGAACGAGAATGTCTATCATCATTATGATCACGGTTGATGTCCCCCGCGCGCGCCCTCCTATTGTTCTCCACACAGATTTAGATTCTTACCCGCGTCAGCATCGTTTGACTTTAGTTCCGTCTATGGAACGACTGTAAATGTACCCTCCTAAGCGTTTGACGGAGGAAAGTAGTCAATCCCTATTTGAAGTAGTTGCCACGCACTAGCGACCAACGATAACCCACGAAACGCATTCGAAATAGAGTTAGGTTCGTGCCACCCCAAGCTCGTCTTAGAAAATTACACAAAAAAAAAGCGCAAACAATCTACGTTTGTAGCTCCGCCCAGTGCTGCCAGACGTACGATAATTATCGTACAAGGTCGGTAATTTGTGTTGTACGATACGCAATTTACCATACGATATTTTTTTAATTGGGCAGAAAACGGTTAAAACTGCAACTTTTTAACACAAGGTTTTGTTTCTAGTCGAGATATTTTTATAGGTAAAACTTGATTGAAGCGTTATTAGAAAATTATTTATTATCGTAAATATTTCCCACCAATTTTCAATTGTACGATTTGTCTTATGAAATTCATTTTATTTTTCCATGGTACGATAATTCGATTTTCAGGATCTGGCAATATCCCAAAAGATAAGCTCCTCTAACAGGGCTCCCAGAGTTCCTATAATTCCTATAAATTCCTATAATTTCAATATGCTCCTATAATTTCCTATTTTCTCAAAATTGTTCCTATAAATTCCTATTTTTTCGTAATTTTCTAGTTTTTCTATAGCTATATCCAGAAATTCCTATAATTTTAAAAATGATGTATTAGAAAACAGCCTTAACTTTTGGGAAACATTTGCCTTCTAAATAGAGCTTAGCTCTGGCTTAGGTCCGGTGTTCCCGAAAACTTCAAAGGTTGGGCTCCCAGAGTGCCTATAAATTCCTATAATTTCAATATACTTCTATAATTTCCTATTTTTTCAAAATTGTTCGTAAAAATTCCTATTTTTTAGCTAAAATGCTTCTATAAATTCCTATTTTTTGGCTAAAAATGTTCCTATAAATTCCTATATTTTCTATGAAATTTCCTATAATTCCTATAATATTTTTAAAAATATGCAGCTTATAACGTAAATATGTGTCGTCATTCTAAAAATGGCTCTTAAGTGAAAATTTAACACGTGGTGGATAATGAGAAACCGTCTCTAACGTCGTAAGAGTTGTATTTCAGAAATATCTTAGTTATCAAGGGCAAGGCTTAACTAATTTTTGCGTCTCTGGCGTCTAACGCCTATTTGAAATGTCATAAGTAACGGAAATTAGTTTTAAATGAAAGATAACAACTTTACGTACCTGTTATAATTCATTAATAATCTGGATCATTGATTTTATTAGATAAAAAAATAAATACACTTTTGAACCCGGGAAATTATCGTATGATCGCTAGATGCCGCTCACACCCCTAATTTTCGTTTTGACCGTAGGGCTTATAAGCCGACAGTATTAAGCAGACGCTTTTTTAACAGGTTTGCCGGGCATTTTTCTTACTAAATTACTTACTTCAATTTGAAAAATGTACGGGAATCCTGTTTTCAAAGGACTAAACAGGGTTACGGCGCATTTTATTTAACATGGCACGGCAACAACACTGTTTTCCGCGGTAAGAAAACAGGGGTGACCTAATTTTTTGTTGTGCAATATATTCGGAATAAGCTAGGCAACCCTGTTACATTAGCGTCTGCTTTTTCCATCGGGGGTGATGTGGTTAGCACTTTCGCCTAGCAGCAAGAGGAGTCGGGTTTGATCCCAGTTTGTGGGACTGGGTGAAAACTCGGAACAACTCCTTCCGCGTTGAGTTTGCAAGTTCTCTCCCCACTGGTTAGAGGGGTTTTCCCTCGAGTTCTTCGTTTTCCCCTTTCCATAAAAACTTTTCGAGGTTAACGGTAATAGTGAGTTAAGATCTATTTGGTCCAAGTTTCGCGTCTTTATGTTTACTCTAGTTACTTGTAAATTTTTTAATTTCTTCAAATTTGTTTAGGGTTTAGCTTTTTTATCCCTTTTCATAATGGCCTAATCTACTTATTTGCGTATTTTATAACTCTTCGCAATGCAATACATAGCCGTGGTTCCATAAGTTTATAATATTCTTACATAAGTGTGACACTTCATCAGGGTTGTTACGCGTCAGGGAAATCAGAAAATTTAAAAAGGAGCCGAAAATGTCACGGAAAGGTCAGGCAATTTTAAGAATTTGTAAAAAGTCCGGGAATTCAGTTTAATTTTGACACTTTTTTAAGGTAATTTTGCTCTAGATCTATGGCAAATTCTGTTATCATTATTTAGATCATTGAAAAGATTTTTAACGTTGAAATAACTTTTGTACTGAAATATAAGTTGATTAAATTTATTAACTCCGATAAATGTAAAAGTTAAAACTATCTAATTTTGGCCTTAAAAAGTCAGGGAAAATAACTTAAAATGGTCAGGGAAAACAGGGAATTTGAACCTGAGAATATTGTGGCAACCTTGTTCATATTCTTCACATGAAAAAGTTTTACTGAGAGCTATTATTTTCCTGCTTATTATTATTATTAAGGGGGAAGACACCCCAGATTATTATTATTATTGTTATTATTACCCTGCTTATTATTATTATTAAGGGGAAGACACCCATGATTATTATTATTATTATTACCCTGCTTATTATTATTATTATTATTATTATTATTACCCTACTTATTATTATTATTATTATTATTATTATTATTATTGTTAAGGGGAAGACACCCCTGATTATTATAATTATTACTACCCGGCTTATTATTATTATTATTAAGGGGAAGACACCCCTGATGATTATTATTATTATCACCCTACTTATTATTATTATTATTATTATTATATAATTGAATTGAATTTCATTTAATTGAATTATTATTATTAAGGGGGAAGACACCCCGGTACGATCGACACGCCCTCGTTCTCTCTCCGTGTAGGCGGAGACTATTTTCCAGGAATCATAAAAACAGAGGCTGCCCAGCGTTGCCAGACGTTCTATAATTATAGGAAAAATCTATAATTTTGGCACAAAATTTTCGGTGTCCTATAATTTTAACAGTGTACTATATAGGGCGTTTTTTCCCGATTTTTTTATATTGATGACCTATAAATCCTATAATCTGAAAATCTCTTACTGTAAGCGTTAACCGTCGAAGAATTTATCGGATCGGAGCCGACAAATGCGATGAATAAATGTGTTTTTATTATTTTAAATATTTTAATTGTTTTTATTTAAAAGGTTTGATTTTACCATACGTCAATGGGTTTATTTGAAAGTGAAATTTTATCAAACATCAGTGGTATATCCGATGCAAAATTGAAACTACCGCCAAATACAATGTGTCCTATAATTTGAACTGGAAATCTATAATTTTTAGTCCTTGGGCCTATAATTTGATTTTGGCTATCTGGCAACGCTGAGGCTACCTATTCTCAGTTAAGCTGAATACATTCTTGGTGAAGGTATATTACCGGCCATTGGGCTAAAACGAGTGGGTAAAATTAATGGATCGTAGCGAATTAAATCGCCTAATTGACCATGTTCCGCCTCGGGTGACATTGGACTGACTCGGAGGGGGTTAGCAACTGACCCCCGCCCTCAGAAAGGGGTCCAATCCCCTCTCTCACATTTGGAGGCTATCTTCTGACGTCGATATAGAATGACTTTGGATAAAAAATATATGGATTGGAGGACGAGGATTGGAAAAAAGGAACCTCTAATTGGATTAATTAGTTGGCCAACCAATCAAGCTAACTCGACCCTTTCTAGGACCCACTTTGCGTTCCGTTCACTATTTTATTGAACCATCCGTCTTCCACGAATCAACTTCCAACCGATTCTCAAATAACAGTCGCGTTTAAAAAAGATAGTGTTGTAAGTAGGAAAAGTTTACGAAAAATATTAAAAAAAGTTATCATTCCATGATAAGTCTAATATATTGTTTGTATATTTACATATAGCGGCATTTTCGCCTCATTTTTTCGTATCTTAAAGTAAAACTAAACCTCTAGACTAGCTTTAAATACTGATTAACAATGTAAAACTATTAATGTTTTGTAGTATGCTTATTGTTATTAGACATTTTATATCGATAAAAATATAAAAAAACATTAGAAACCCTTAAAAAGTAATTTATGTTTCAAATTTTTATTTTTCCGATTTGCAGTTCAATTCGGAAAATTTTCTGGAAATTTTTCCGCATTTTATTTTTCCGGAAAATTAACAACTCTAAATAAACATTATGATAAATCAGATCATTCGAATTTATGTTCAGATATTATCAGATCAGTTTATATTGTTTCAAAATGAAATACAGGTATTTTAAACCGAAAATAATCGTATTTTATTATTGAGTTGAGCGAATTTCAGGAGGGCTATTGAGTAAAAATCAAAAATGACCAAAAAATCTCTATCCGTCAAAAATGACAATGCGCGTGTGGAGAAGGGGCGGATATCGAAAAATCCAACTATCAATTGTGTAAGTTCAATTTTAAGTAGTGGCAGCTAGGACCCACAAACGCGGTAGAACGCAGCTAGCCTTTAAACACGCTAACACAGTGTTGTGTACAATTTCATTGGACGAGCCTTTAAGCTGCCGTTTTACGGAAAGGGGGAAGACAATTTCCGAATTTTCCCCTTCCGACGGCAGCAGGCGCTAAAGCATCTCCAAATTTCGACCTGAATAACTGAAAGCGGTAGAAAATAATAACAAAAATCGAATCGACGTTTGGAAAGTAGTTTCACTTTAGAATTGTAAATTGTCCTGAAAAATTAAATGCGGAAAATTTTAATCGGAAAAATAATTATAAATTTAAACATAAATTACTTTTTAACGGTTTTTATTCTAGACTAGTCTAGAGGTTTAGAAATCGCACGAGACCCTCTACACGGAAATATTCGGAAGCGCGCGCGCCAAAAAATTACACTTTTCACGGTAAATTTTCCGACTTACAACTATATTTTTTATAAATATTAAATTTTAATAAAATTTTTACGGTTTTATTCAGTTTACCTGGACTTCCATATCGGCCAACGCGAGAAGTGGGAAACTGCTGGATTTTCGTCTGCTAGACGATTGGCCATTTCTAATGTAAAAATGGTCTGCTTAACAGCCGAGATTAATTTTATCACAATACTAATTTAATTCTTAATTTTGTCATAATATTAATTCAATTAATTTAATTCTTAATTTTGTCATAATATTAATTCAATTAATTTAATTCTTAATTTTGTCACAATATTAATTCAATTAATTTAATTCTTAATTTTGTCATAACATTAATTTGATTTTAAAACTACGTCCAGCCCCACTAGATAGATGTCTCCAAATTCCTAGAACAGACAGCGACGAAGCTCTCCTCATACTCTCTCTTTATCCCATGGGAGCCAGTTTGCAAACATCCAAGGGCTGCTCTTTCAATTTTATCGTTAATTAGAATTGTTTTTATTAATATCAAGTATAGCAAACTCTACCTATGGCAATGGTGTCAACCAAAACGAAATTTCCAAAATTTATCCCTTTTATCAGATTATAATTGTGGCGCCATCTATGATACTTCGGACTAAAAACATTTATAAAAAAACACTCGTAAGTAAAACGGGACATCATTTCTTAACTTCAATCGAATCGGATTAAAACAAATTGGGAATTTATTCTCGAAAGACTTTCCAAAATGTTTTTTATTTTTTTTAAAATAAATTCGTCGAATAAATAAAGAATAGCGCTAAATTTAGTGGGCTAATAACTTCATTAATAGCACTTTCTGAACTTTTACTTTCTAATTGCAGCAGAGCCAAACTTTTTGGATTGACTCTAATGGGAATTTGACTTTTTTTTATACGTCGGCGATCCTTAGGCGACCCGATAGTTCTATGGAAAAGCGGAGCGAGGGTACAGTTTTCGCGCGGGAAGGTCGTACGAATTTCTCTCTTTTCTTCCTTTGAATAAAATTAAAAAGCCCAACCAATTTGTCTCGCGAGATTTCTGCGTTAATGAGGGTAATTTCATGTTTGAAAATTGCTTTTCGCTAATTTAGCTTTGTTAGCTAATTTTGTAACGTAACAGAGGGCGTATTTATTGAAAAAATTCGTACTGGGTTCCCAGAGTTCCCTATCCAGTGGCAACCCACTGGATAGGGCACTCTAGGAATTTGAAATTAAACCTAAGATGACAGTGAATTTGAAATTAGGCCTTAGACGACAGGGAATTTGAAATTAGGCCTAAGATGACAGGGAATTTGAAATTAGGCCTAAGATGACAGGGAATTTGAAATTGAGCCGAAAAATCCAGGGAAATTAGAAGTCGGTAAAGTCATCAGGGAATTTGAAATTCAGCCTAAAAAGTCGCTAAATTTGGAATTCAGCCTAAAAAGTCAGGAAATTTTAAATTCAGCCTAAAAACTCACGGAATTTGAAATTAGTCTAAAAAGGGAGTTGTAAATCAAGCGTAAAAATTCAGTCAATTTGGAATTAGCCTAAAAAGTCAGGAAATTTTAAATTCAGCCTAAAAACTCACGGAATTTGAAATTAGTCTAAAAAGGGAGTTGTAAAACAAGCCTAGAAATTCAGTGAATTTGGAATTAGCCTAAAAAGACGGGAATTTTTGAATTCTAAAATGTAGACGAATTTGAAATTAAGTTAAATTATTCAATTAAGCCTTAAACAGTTTTAATAACACTCACAAATCGTAAATTTATTTATGTTAAAATTGAAGAAAAATGTGAAAACTCAATTTAAATAACGCTAGTCTTAACCATGTCTTAACCAAATCCGATGGAAAAATTAGGTCATTATTTAGAGGTCAAGATGGAAGACGTGGTCAAAGTTTTGTGTGACTTCTTAGTAATCTTGCATCGTCGATATAAAATATACTTTTTTTGTGCGAGTTTGAAAAAGCCAACAAGTTTCATCTTAGAACAGGTTTCTTAAAGAAACTTCGAAAGTTCTTAGTTTCCAGGAATAAAAAAAAATAAATGAAAAAATTATCTACAGTTACTAAAAGTTCTTCGAAAGAATGACTCAAGGTTTTCCCTCTCTAGAATATATAAATTTAGGTCAATGTTATTTAATATTTGGCAATCGCGTTTATCTTAAATTATCGGAATAAATATGAACGGTAATGTATTCAGGTGAACAGATAATATGCGGCCGCAACTACAGCAACTGGGAATACACCAGACGTGGCTTTTCGAATAAAAATCAGGAGGCGAACAAAGTGCTCACATAAATTGAAACTCGATATGAGCTAATTATTTTGAACCGAAATATATATTCCTTTTCCAATCGTTCAAAGTTAAAACTCTATTTTCTTTAAAATTTAGTAAGAAAATAATATTTTAACAAATTGCGCCATAATAATAAATAATTAATTTAACACGGAAATTATGGATTTATCACTGAAATTAAGGATTTAACACTGAAATTAAGGATTTAACACGGAAATTATGGATTTAACACGGAAATTATGGATTTAACACGGAAATTATGGATTTAACACGGAAATTATGGATTTAACACGGAAATAATGGATTTATCACGGAAATTGTGGATTTATCACTGAAATTAAGGATTTAACACTGAAATTATTAAATTAACGCTGATATTAATAATTTAACACTGAAATGAATAAGTTAACGCTGAAATTAATGAATTAACGCTTAAATTAATAAATTAACACTGAAATTAGTAAATTAACTATTAATATAACACCTAAATTAACAAATTAGCACTGACATTAATAATTTAACACCTAATTAAACAAATTAGCACCGACGTTAATAAATTGATACCTAATTTGACACGTTAAAGGTTGTGTATCCATAATTTTAGAGCTCCCTTTATTTAATAATCAAGTACAACATTTCCAAAACCCCTCATCCACGCTAAAATGCAGCGCACGCGTCTGAGAAATAATATTTTTTCCTAATCGGATCCAGAGCGAAAGGGAAAGGTCAACTCGAATCGGGGAGTCCGGACATAGAAAACAAGTGACCGAATCGTGATCGATTTGACCAGTCGGGGAAAATGACCAGCGGCGTCGCGTAACCCCTTTTATCTCCACCGCGTCTTCCTCAACGCCAAGGAATCGGATGGAGAGATGGCCCAGTATCCTGGAATCCTTGCTGGGACCATCGGTCGGAGAAAGAAAGATAGTACGTCATCACCCCACAAGCGCTGCCCCCCCCCCCGCCTAACTATAAAGACTTATTCACACGAGCCAAACATGGTTGGCCAGCGCGGGTCGAAAAACCGAGTTCTTCCTTGCAAAAAACGCTTTTGTTGAGCCAGGTTTAAAGAATGGACGTTACCACACATCAGGAGAAATCAGGGAATTTAAAAATCGGCCTAAAAAGTAAGGAACAGGTCATGGAATTTTAAGGATTTTGTAAAACGTCAGGGAATTTAAAAATCGACCTCAAAAGTCAGGGAAAGGTCATGGAATTTTAAGGATTTTGTAAAACGTCAGGGAATTTAAAAATCGGCCTAAAAAGTCAGGGAAAGGTCATGGAATTTTAAGGATTTTGTAAAACGTCAGGGAATTTAAAAATCGGCCTAAAAAGTCAGGGAAAGGTCATGGAATTTTAAGGATTTTGTAAAACGTCAGGGAATTTAAAAATCGGCCTAAAAAGTCAGGGAAAGGTCATGGAATTTTAAGGATTTTGTAAAACGTCAGGGAATTTAAAAATCGGCCTCAAAAGTCAGGGAAAGGTCATGGAATTTTAAGGATTTTGTAAAACGTCAGGGAATTTAAAAATCGACCTCAAAAGTCAGGGAAAGGTCATGGAATTTTAAGGATTTTGTAAAACGTCAGGGAATTTAAAAATCGACCTCAAAGTCAGGGAAAGGTCATGGAATTTTAAGGATTTTGTAAAACGTCAGGGAATTTAAAAATCGGCCTAAAAAGTCAGGGAAAGGTCATGGAATTTTAAGGATTTTGTAAAACGTCAGGGAATTTAAAAATCGGCCTAAAAAGTCAGGGAAAGGTCATGGAATTTTAAGGATTTTGTAAAACGTCAGGGAATTTAAAAATCGGCCTAAAAAGTCAGGGAAAGGTCATGGAATTTTAAGGATTTTGTAAAACGTCAGGGAATTTAAAAATCGGCCTAAAAAGTCAGGGAAAGGTCATGGAATTTTAAGGATTTTGTAAAACGTCAGGGAATTTAAAAATCGGCCTAAAAAGTCAGGGAAAGGTCATGGAATTTTAAGGATTTTGTAAAACTTCAGGGAATTTAAAAATCGGCCTAAAAAGTCAGGGAAAGGTCATGGAATTTTAAGGATTTTGTAAAACGTCAGGGAATTTAAAAATCTGCCTAAAAAGTCAAATTTCCAATCATCTTGTAACTTAATAAACCCAAGAGGAATTTTACCGAAAATGCATTTTTTTAGAGTTACCAGGTTTTGGAAATAAGGTTAATTTAAATTAATTTTTAGGTAGCGAAACGCAATGTTTTTTGGAAATAAATGGCGCCTGTATCAATTGGTACGAAATTCTAATATTACTATAGTGCGTACGCGGGCTGTGGGGTCCCGCGAATTGGCCACAAATCTCACTTAAAATTAAAATTTCTTAATGCAACCGAAAACGTAGTTCAGAAATGAACAATACTAACTAAATTAATAAACTAATAAACTAATTTAAAAAAGTATGTAGATTTTAAGGCGAAAATCGCCATATTGCACTGAAATGGGAAAATTACCAAGTTGTGGTCCCCCGATCTCGAAAATGTTAGGTTTGTCACTTTGAGGAATATTTTACTGAGAGCTAGTAAGGGAGTGACGTCATCACAAGAAGGAAATCTCCCCCTAGTGAGGCGCTGTCAAAGGCTACGTGTGACACAAAGCCCGTAATGCAGTTTGTCTCGTGAATAGCTCTCAGTAAAACGTTCGAATGTGAAGAATAGGAAGTGTCACACTTATGTAAAATATTATACACTTATGGTGAGACTAATACACACAAATCCCTAGGGATTGTGTGTAAAAATGAAGGGCTGGTGCGAATAGGGCGTAAAGCGCTAACTGCTAAAAGGGGCCCATCGATATATCTGAGACAACGTTGAGGTTGAAGGCTGCAGGTCCGAACGAAAGGCATTGATGCGCGAATTCTTTCTTTAACTGCGGCCCTAATACAGCCTGCCAATATAAGGGGAGATATTACGGAAGAAATATAGCGATTGTATTGCCATCTATTGGAACGTCGACGAACTACTATTTAGCACTCAACTAGTCGAGATAAAATGTAGTCTATATTTCCATAGTACCAGCATTTTATTGACTTGAAAATGTGTTTTGAAAGAAGCTTTGTTATTATGGTGATTGCCTAACAGGGTTGTTGATTATTTAGATTTTTTTCTTAAATTGGATTTTTATGGGCTTTCAATTGATTTTTTTTGATTTTTTAAGCTTTTATGCCTGTTTTTCGTGACAAATTGATATATAATTTGAATGCGGCGGTAACGTAAACTATATTTTAAATTAATCTTTTTTAAATTGAATTATTAGTTACTAATAAAATTTAATGGCAGTTTCTCTGAATTGAAATTTCTAGAGAAACTACTTTCGTTCATTTTTATAAATACATTGATTTAAATTAATGTTTTATTTTTAAATCTCTAGATTTAAAAGTAAGCTAAAATGTTTATTTTTTTAAATTTATGCAAAAATAAAGTTGTTTTTTTTAATTTCATTCGTCTGATTTAATAGTGTTTTAAACTATTTCATCGGGAAAATATGCTTGATAAATAAATAAATAAATATACCTTTAAATTAAGGAAATAATATTAATTGTTTTAATCTTTAGATGGAAATAAAAAATAATTAAATTTCACCTCATCAATGTGGCTGACTTATTTCTCCTATAATTTCATTAAATTTCATATAATACCCTATATTTTAACTCAAAAGTCTGAAGAAATTAAAATAGTTGATATTTTACCCTTGGAAGTCTTTAAAACGTCCTAGTTTTTAAAGATGCTTATTTCCAACACTGTTCGGTGACAGTTTTCGACTATTTCTATCAGTTATCGACTTTATAACAGGAATATAACCTGCAAAGCAATCATTATGGAAAACCCCTTGAATTTTTCAAATTACCCTGTACAGTGGCGCCTAAATTTTTTAAAGCCAAAGGTAAGAGCGGCCAGAGCTGCAAACGTTGGTGTTTATAGTGGGGTGGCGGAGTGGTTAGCACTTTCGCCTCGCAGCAAGAGGAGCCGGGTTCGATCCCAGCTTGTGGCACTGGGTGAAAACTTGGAACAACTCCTTCTGCGTTGAGTTTTCAAGTTCTCTCCCCACTGGTTTAGAGGTTTCCCCCCGAGTTCTTCGGTTTCCCCTTCCCATAAAAACTTGTAGAGGTTAACGGTAATAGTTAGTGTAGGGAGCTGTTGGCTCGATCTCGTGGCATGCAGGGCTTGCCACCACCCTCCTACGCATTGTAACCCGGCCACCTGAATTAAGGGCTTCAAAAGTCGCATGATGACTTAGGCCTAAGGTGGTGCTTTGACAAGCAAAAAGCAAAAAAAACCAAATACCTGAGGCTATATTCCCGTTAACCAATTTTAACAACCGTTTTCTCTTAATGTATAATTAAATTTATCCTAGTTTTACACCCCCCCCCCCTCAAATTTTCTACCTATATTTCGCTGATAAATTTCCTATAATTCCTTTAAAGGATTTAAAAATATTCTGTGGTCACCGTGCATTCTTGGTAGCTGCGGAACTAGTGTTGTTAATTTTCCGGAAAAATTTAAAATTTAAACATAAATTACTTTTTAAGGGTTTTTAATGTTTTTAACTTTTTATTTATATAAAATGTCTAATAACAGTAAACATACTACAAAATATTAATAGTTTTACATTGTTAATCAGATTAAAGCTAGTCTAGAGGTTTAGTTTTACTTTTAGATTCAAAAAATGAGGCGAAAATGCCGCTTTATTTAAATTTGCAAACAATATTAGACTATCTTGAATTTTAAAGTTTCGATCCATGGCTCTATTTTAAATTGCTTAAAAAGGTTTATGATAAAAAGATTTGCCACTTCATGGAATTTAAAAATATTTTAATCTAAATAAATATTTTTAAATTTCATGAAGTAGAAGTTTTTTTATCATAAATCTTTTTAACCAATTTAATATTAGATTAATCATGGAATTAAAACTTTTTTTATTCTTTTCGGAAAAATACGAAAAATTTTCCGGAAAGAAGGCCTGGGTCATTTTCCGACTTACAACACTATGCGGGACCAACAATTCCGTAGAGGGACGACCTACTGCGCGGCTCTCGTATTTTTCCAGGATGTTGTTCCCTTCGGGTGGAGAATAATCACCCTGGCCCTATAAAGTGTCGGCTGCTGAAGAAGAGATGACATTTGGCGGTAGACGACGGCCTCTTTGATCTTTTTACATTGAAGTCCTCACCCTTTCCTCTCGCGCGACACAACTTTGTCGCGAAGGCGTGGGGGGCTCAGGGGAGGGGGCCACGTACCAGCGCCTCTCTCGGGAATACACTTCGGCTCCGCTGTGTCAATATTTTCCTCCGCTGTGTCAAGAAGGGCTTCGCAGTGTCGTATATCTCGTCAAATGGCGCGAGCTGTGATAGGGAACGACGCCTCCGCCATTTACGCCACGTTGACCCCCGCCGCCGCCTGTACCGAGCGACTGTGGGAGGGGGCGGGGTTCAATCCGACAGGGTTGCCGGAGAACGCGTTCTTATCCAGCCCAATATTGTTTGACAACTAGCTCAATTATTAGAGGTGACCAAGTACCATTTTTTTGGTGGGGATCGAATCGAATAGGAAATACCTTATCGAAAGTGTACACTTTTAGTTGCGGATCAATCGAAAAGTGTATACTCTTAGTTTAGGGACATTCGAAAAGTGTACACTCTTACGACGTTAGTTTAGGGAAATTCGAAAAGTGTACACTCTTACGACGTTAGTTTAGGGAAATTCGAAAAGTGTACACTCTTACGACGTTAGTTTAGGGAAATTCGAAAAGTATACGCTCTTACGACGTTAGTTTTGGGAAATTCGAAAAGTGTACACTCTTACGACGTTAGTTTAGGGAAATTCGAAAAGTATACGCTCTTACGACGTTAGTTTTGGGAAATTCGAAAAAGCGTACACTCTTAGTTTAGGGAAATTCGAAAAGTGTACACTCTTAGTTTAGGGACATTCGAAAAGTGTACACTCTTACGACGTTAGTTTAGGGAAATTCGAAAAGTGTACACTCTTAGTTTAAGGACATTCGAAAAGTGTATACTCTTAGTTTAGGGAAATTCGAAAAGTGTACACTCTTAGTTTAGGGAAATTCGAAAAGCATACACTTTTAGTTTAGGGAAATTCGAAAAGTGTACACTCTTAGTTTAGGGAAATTCGAAAAGTGTACACTCTTAGTTCCGGAACAATAAAAAAATGTACACTCTTAGTTTAGGGAAATTCAAAAAGTGCACACTTAGTTCCGGAACAATAAAAAATGTACACTTAGTTTTGGGAAATTCAAAAAGTGTACACTCTTAGTTCCGGAACAATCGAAAGGTGTACACTCTTAGTTCCGGAACAATCGAAAGGTGTACACTTTTAGTTTAGGCACATTCGAAGTGAGGCGTTTCAGAACTTATGTCTACGGGCGAGACCAGGAATCCATACCTCTACTTGGAATGCTTATCGCGGCAGATTTTCGCCTCGATGTGGCTGACGGTTTTTTTGACGTCACTATGTTAACTTAACAAACAACAACGTGAGAGGGGAGCGCGCGCAAAGGGGATTTTTTCTCTCGTAGGCGGGGCCAAAGCCGTCAGAGTGATCTTACCATACGCGATACGCCAGGATATGCATTCCAAGTAGAGCTGTGGATTCCTGGCGAAACCATAGACTAAATATATCGTTGCTAGTACTGTTCCGAGGGGCTGACCACTATCCGTAATCGGTGTACAAGCTTGTAGCTTTTACTGTACTAAAGTGATTTCGTAATCGATTAATGATTTAGCTCAGCCAAAGGCTGTACTCGCTGTAAACGCTGTGCAGAGTTTAGGGAAGTGGTTAGCTGCTCGTACTATTCCAACTAGTAGGCTATGTAGTCAATTGAGAGACAAGCTATATTTGTAAGCTCTATTTTAAAGGACGAAAAGGTAGAGTTGACACACTTTTGAGGGTACGTTCAGTAGTAGTCAACGGAAAAAAAGCCGATGGATTTATATTTTGCAACGATGAGCTTTTTCATAATGACGTCGTAAGTTGCTGAACGCTTTTATTCAGTCATCGGTGTTTTTTTAAAATGGCGTTGAACATATAGTAGTTTAACGTCAGTAATGACGTCAGTCATCTGAAAAACCGGCTCTTCCAGCCGATGAGTAACCGATGACCATCGTGACGTCAAAACCGGAAACGCCAAAAAGCGTACAGTAGGCTCGACAGTAGGAAACCAATGTCACCGATTAGTAATCGGTGAGTCCGATGAACGCTGCTGAACGTACCCCTAGGGTCTTATGTGGCTTTGCTACTACCTTTGAACTAATGAATACAGGACGTTTCGGTGTATCGCTATCCCACTGTCGGGGAAAATATTTCGAAGGTATCAAAAAGAGCTGCCATGTTTAAAAAGCCATTCTGTTTCCTTGGACAACGATAGCCTTTAAATTATGGTTTAAACCAAGTGACTAAAAATTATTTCAAAATGTTTGTACATTTTCTTACCAAACTGATTGATTACATTTCTAAAAAATGTACATGGTGACACCATTTCCCATATTTTCAATACCTTCCTATTCACCCCTTAGGTTTTCTCATGTAGTATATAATATTGTCGTGTACATTCCATATTTTACTTAATTTTATCCACTGTTTTTCGATAAGAATCCTTATTTTTGCTTATGGTTTTTCCTATATTTTCCTTTAATTCACTTGAAAATTAGCTATTTTTTCAATAACATTTTTGAGGCATTTTCCTGGTCACCCTGCATTTATACAAAATGAAACTAAAACTAAAACTTCGTTCTGGTGAGACTTGAAAGAAACGAAACTAAAACTAAAACTTTGTTCTGGTCACGTGAGACTTGTAATAATACTCTTATTAATTTTTAATGTATTTGTAATATGAATGCGCGGTGAAACAAAAGCAAAAAATAGATTAAGAGTAAAATAAATCAGTTTTTAACAAAAACCTGATTTAAACCCAAAAAACCTGGTTTAAACCAAATAAACCGGTTTTTTGGGTTTTTATGAAAAAAAAACGTTTTTTTTCCAACACTGCTAAATGCTTTAGTCCCATTCGACCGAAGGCGGTTTTTGAGGTGTCCCATTCGACCGAATTCCGCCGAAACGTGCGGTTTTTATGTGTCCCATTCGACCGAACGCTGCTATATAAATTGGCTTTTCCTATGTTTTCAATTTAGTTACTGAAGTCGTTTGCAATGGAGCATGGAATGAGCATGAATTATATTTTTATCTTCACCTAGTCAAGAAAAGTAACTGAACCAAAACTGAAATAGTAAACTTAACCAACTCTAACCTAACCTAACCTAACCTAACCTAAACATGGATCTTCGATAGTACAAATCACCCCGCCAATTGGGCTACATTTTAAAATTCTTTCGGTCGAATGGGATTTCGGTCGAATGGGAATAAACGCTGCTAAATGGCCATACGGCTTTGCCGTCCACGAGTGAGCACGCTGACACTTCGGGATCTCGTTAACGAAATGTCCCAGTCGCTCGTTTACACTTGACGGGCCGTGTGACCGGCTTCAGCGCCATCTATGAAGCGGCGACGAATGGAAGCGAAAACATTAAGTCGGATTATAGAAAGTACCTTCCCTGATTGGGATTAACTCTCTTCGCGTATTGCCACCAAGAACGAATTCAGGATAATGATTTCCCCGGGATCGTCGTACCGGAGTGTCTCCCCCCCTTACTCGTAGAAAGGGGCGTGGTTTTTCACGTGGGAATCATGACGCGTACCACATTCGGGAAAAAAAAATTGAAACATAAATTACTTTTTAAGGGTTTTTATTGTAGACTAGTCTTGTTAAGGGTTGTTATTCTAAACTAGTCTAGAGTAGTGTTGTTAATTTTCCGGAAAAATAAAATACGGAAATATTTCCAGAACATTTTCCGAAATATTTTACGCAAATCGGAAAAATATAAAATGGAAACAAAAATGACTTTTTAAGTGTTTTTATTCTAGACTAGTGTAGAGTAGTATTGTTAATTTTAAGGAAAAATTTCCAGAAAATATTCCGCAAATCAGAAAAATAAAAAATTGTACCATAAATTACTTTTTAAGGGTTTTTAATGTTTTTAACTTTTTATCGATTTAAAATGTCTAATATCAGTATTATTAAACCAGCCCAACCCTGCTACGCTTGCTGAACTGGTTTTTATGTAGCTCATTCGTCACGACATACGTAGAAGTTTAGTTCAGTTCAGTTTATTCTTAAAAACAGGGTGCCTCGTCGAATTTACCCTTATGTCCAGGGCTTTACGTAGAAAAACGTCATCGATACGTCACCCGTGACCTCGGGACGTAGCAGCAACATCAAAACAATTAAGCCAATGTTATTATAAAAATATCTATTGTGAATTTTGCGTACGGGATTTAGAATCTCAACGTTATTTCAGAAATCAGAAACTGATTTTGAGAATTCAGAATACGATTTTTGTCTATGTTCATACAAACATGGAAATCAGTGAAAACCTGGAAATATCAGTGAAATTTATTTAAAGCAAAAAAGTCAGGGAAATATCAGGGAAAATGTAAATTTTCCTGAAAAATCAGGGAAATCAGGGAAAATAATTATGAGAACTCCAAATTATGTGCAATTTGTTTTAGTATTACTGAAATTATTACTTAGTATTGAATTCGTACGTTCAATCTTGACTAAATTAAATTAAAAAGTGTAACAGTAATGCTTTTAACATTTTAGAGACCCCTATTGTTTTAAAAAGTACACCTGGAAAATATTCAAAACTACTCTGGAAAACCTGGAAATATCAGGGAAAATGGTTTTTGAAATATTGTATGAACCCCTGGTCTTGATTTTTGGACTAATTTTGAGATTTTGGAACTGATTTCTGGATTTTCAAGTTGATTTCAAGATTTCAAAAATCTTTTTTCTCTACAGTGTACGGGATTTTTACGCAATTGGTGAATCTTAAAATTAATTTGGCGCGTGAAAATACGCCTCGATGTTAGGGTATAAAAGCAAATAAATAAGCCTGCTATACCTCACAATGTAAAGGTACTGTCACGCGCAAAAACGTAATTTTTAAATCGATCAATAAAGGGACCAAAAAATTGAAAATGCTTTTAGTCCTTGCGCTATTGAAAAGGTTTCCATGGAAACAAAATCTGGTGAGTGCTAGGCACGAGCTAAAACTACAGATTCTCAAAGATAGCAACGCGCGATGAATTCGGCACGTTTTCAAATTACGCTTCACTAACTTTATTTTTCCATCTGTAAAGTTAATGACCAGGGCTGTACGATTATGGTTTTAGGCAATCGAGTTGGTTTTCGAATATACATTTTTTTCATCGAGTATTCGAGTCGAGTAAACGAGTTCTGAATTAAGGGGAAACTCTTTTATTCGAGTCGATTAACTAAAAAAAACCCTCCAGTAATATTTTTTACGAGTCGGGTTTTCGAGTACTTGATTAGAAGCTGATTTTATTTAAGAAATTATGAAATTAAATTTGAAAGGAGTATAAAGTAACTTTCAATGCTGAAAAAATATTCCTTTAATTTAAATGAACCACAGTTTCCACAACTTTGTAGGTACCGTTTATTCATGGACTAATCAATACAGGGACGGAAGGCAGAGTAAGAGTTCCCATAGAAAGCCGCGGCCAACACTTGTTAAATGTTTGGCCCTATTTTACCCCCTTTCACTGTAATTTTTGCTGAGTCAAAAAGGAAATAGTATGGCCGTTTGTCGTCTGCTATATAGCCTGGCTGTTGAAAGGCCCAAACTCTGCTCTAACGGTTTCAAGTTGACTTTAATTACAGAATTACGGCGGAAATATTATATTTTAATAGTTTGAACATTATTACGTAAAATTCTGGTTTAAAATATGAGGAAAAAGTTGTGTTTACCAAACTTGCAAAAGTGATTCAAGGTATAAATCTGTTTTATTTATCTTTTTTTCGGGTGAAAAAGAAAATAAAGTTTCGTATGTATATGAAGAAAAATTAATATTTCTAAATATACGACTTAATCTACATTAAATTAAAAAAATCAACCTTGCACATCGCGCCATGCTTGCTTTTCAACTTGACTAGAATTCCCCTACCCCCTTTCGTTTCATCCCCTTGACTCATTTTGTCGTTAGTTCCGGAAAACGCCACCAGAGCGCACATTTAACAATCGCTGTCCACGAAAATGTATCTGCCTTCCGTCTTTGTATTGATTAGTCCATGGTTTATTGCCCCCCAAAACGTTGTAAAAACCCCTCTTTGAACTTTGAAGCAACTATT
This sequence comes from Leiobunum rupestre, assembly GCF_980474605.1. Taxonomy (NCBI): domain Eukaryota; kingdom Metazoa; phylum Arthropoda; class Arachnida; order Opiliones; family Sclerosomatidae; genus Leiobunum; species Leiobunum rupestre. The sequence goes on along the minus strand of NC_143393.1, from coordinate 24,940,166 downwards.
AAAGAAAAAACAAATACTCGACGAGTTTAGAGAGCAGCTTATTCCAGTAATTTTCGAATATGCAATTTTTTGGTACTAGGTAATCGAAGGCTAAATTTTACCGTTTTAGGTTCAGAAACAGTTAAGCCACGTTCACACTTACCCCTAGAATCGATTCGTTTTAGATAACTAGTTTTTAAAACCAACGTGAGAAATCGCTTCGTGTTGGTTCGGGAAGCAACTCGTCCAAGTCGGTTCTCTAAAGGCCTTTTCACACGAGCCAACTTTTTGACCCAACTAGATGAGTCAACTTGAGTTGAGTCAACTAGTTGGTTCGTGTGAATAAAAGTTCGATGAGTTGATCCACCAAAAAAGTACGCGAGTAAAAAATGGATCCGTGATCCATTTTTGCTGACTCAGCATTTTGATTTGAAAAGTTGGCTCGTGTGAAAAGGCCTTTAGAATCGCTTTCAAATCGACCAGGCGGGGAAGTTAAATTGCTCGTATTTTCAAAAATAATGGGAATAAAATTCTAAATAATGTCAAATAATATTACTGTATGTATAGTAAACATGATTAACTAATTGTTTTGGGATACATTATAGTATTTTCAAAATTCTGGTCATAATTTCAAATGGCCTTAAGCCTTGGCTATAAGCGAACTTGGGTGAAACGATTTCGCACGTGTGAACCAAGAATTATCGCCGGCGGTCAAAACTGGCATTCAAACCGACCTAAACTGGGTTTTAAGCTCTAGTGTGGCCGTGGTTTTAATGACGCGTTTTTCGTCACTTAGGTGACGTAATTTACGTCATAATGAGGTTTCGCCAAAGAAAATGCTTTTACGACATACTTACGGGTGATTCGAGTTGACGCGAAACTAGGTCAAGGTCAGAAGGTGACTAATTTCCTTACATATTGGGCAAATATGTGACAAGTGGAAAATCGTCAAATTAGTTTTCATCCAGCGAGAGTGCCGTCGTCAAGTTTCTCTGAAACAAAGAAATCTAAAAAGACAATGACAAGTGGGGCAAATAACTGTCGCGTTATTTCCGGTTGATGGCGGTGTCCCTCTTACGCCGGAGGAGCCGTATCGCTCTCCTGTCCTTATCCGCCAAAAGCTGGCGGGCTCAAGCGCGTCCCAAGTTTCCAATTCTTTCAGCTCTCCTCCAAACAGTAGATCTTCAACTTTCAATTCGAAAATAAGTGACTTTCCCGTTTCTGCCTCTCCCCTTTATCCCCCCTCCCAGTGATGGGCACTTTTGTTAAAGGACCTCTTAGCTCGCTCACTGCTCGCGAAATATTAGTTTCGCTCTTTTTGCTCTTTTTTGAGAGGTAAATTTTTTCTTCTTTCTTTTCGCTCTTTTTAGAGTGGTAAATTTTCGCTATTTTATGAGGTAAAATTTTTGCTCTTTTTGAGAGGTAAAAATTTGCTCTTTTATGAGAGGTAAAATTTTAGCTCTTTTTAGAGAGTAAACATTTTCGTAATTTTTAGAGAGTAAACATTTTCGCTCTTTTTGAGAGGTAAAGTTTTAGCTCTTTTATGAGAGGTAAAATTTTAGCTCTTTTTAGAGAGTAAACATTTTCGTAATTTTTAGAGAGTAAACATTTTCGCTCTTTTTGAGAGGTAAAGTTTTAGCTCTTTTATGAGAGGTAAAATTTTAGCTCTTTTTAGAGAGTAAACATTTTCGTAATTTTTAGAGAGTAAACATTTTCGCTCTTTTTGAGAGGTAAAGTTTTAGCTCTTTTATGAGAGGTAAAATTTTTGCTCTTTTTAGAGAGTAAACATTTTCGTAATTTTTAGAGAGTAAACATTTTCGCTCTTTTTGAGAGGTAAAGTTTTAGCTCTTTTATGAGAGGTAAAATTTTTGCTCTTTTTAGAGAGTAAACATTTTCGCTCTTTTTAGAGAGTAAACATTTTCGCTCTTTTTAGAGAGTAAACATTTTCGCTCTTTTTAGAGAGTAAACATTTTCGCTCTTTTTAGAGAGTAAACATTTTCGCTCTTTTTAGAGAGTAAACATTTTCGCTCTTTTTGAGAGGTAAAGTGTTAGCTCTTTTATGAGAGGTAAAATTTTTGCTCTTTTATGAGAGGTAAAATAGTTGCTCTTTTTGAGAGGTAAAGTTTTGGCTCTTTTTATAGAGATTAAACTTAAGTTCTTTTTTGAGAGGCATCTTTTATTTACGTTAGCGCTCAATTTTGCTAAAAATGTCGAAAACCGCTCAAAATGAGAAGAGCGTGCCCATCACTACTCTCTTCTGAAGATCCGCTTTCCGTATCTTTCCCCCGAGTTAGAGAGCCTTACATTTCAAAAGTTTCCTTTTACAACTCCGAATTTTCGGGGGCAGTATCCACTTTTTGTAACTCTTCTCATAGCGACGCTCTTTCGTGAATTGAGTACACTTTTTCAATAACTCGGGTTTCGTACAAAGTAGCCAACCTAATTGAAGCTGCTTTAATTAGTTTTTAAAACCAGAAGGTTTAATTAAACGTAACGAAGTTCATTATTTCTTTCGAAAAGAATAATTAATTTAATTTAACGCAAATGATGAATGAAAAGTAAATTAAGCAATTTTTTCTCCGAAATGACTACAATCGCGAGTCACGTAATAAACGTAAGTATGACACTGAATAGTTTGGGGTAATGATTGTCTGTCGCGTAGTGTATCGCGTAATCGGAACAGGAAACAGTTTTTTTTGGATAAGAAACGCGTTTATATAGGTTTCCCAAACTCGGGGGATGTTTATAATAGTTTAAAATAATATATGTTACGATTCAATATTTTGTTGTCATTATTTTGCCTAAGTAAAAATTAATTCTTTCAAATTTTTAGGGATGCAATTAGTAACCGATAATAGACGCATTCACATATTTCCTACAGGGAAATATGCAAAAAGGGGCGAAATCCACCCGAGGTACCTTCTTATTTAATAATGTTTGAGGTAGATGGCGACACTACAAAGTTTATGAAAAATAAACTTTTTTAAAAAGTTATTATTTAATTACTAAATTATAGTACTTTAAATTCTTACTAAAAATATATAATTTTTGTAATTTAAATTAACAATTAATTTTAACAGAAGTTAACACTCCGCCATAGATGGCACTTAAATACGATTTTAAACTATCCAATCAGGGAAGATAATTTTGTATTTTAAATCTCGACAAAACCCTTCTCCACTAAAAACTGAAAACTTTCAACCAATCATTGAAAATCAAAATTATGACGTCATGCGGCTATCAGAGCGCCATCTACTAACAAATAACGCCATCACCACGTTACCTCGGATGAATATTACCCCTTTAAAGTCGTCTTTGCGACTTAAAAATTGTCAATCGATCTATTGCACTTTGGAATAGAGCGTTCTATAAAATCGGTGTGGTGTGCTTTCCCCCTTTTGAGTTCGGAGGAGGTGAAGGATTGGCCGTTTTTTCGTGTGAGAGAAAAATATTTATCTGGCAAACCCATAAGAAATTGAGAGCAGTCGATTTTTAGGAGTAGCGTATATAGTTGCTAGCCTAGGCTTCGCAAATTTCCGGCTTTCCGCGCCGTTTTTCTTATTTTAAATGATTTTTGTAATAAATGTATGATGGTAAATAAGCAAAATACTAGTCCCAGATCCACGGGTTTCAAAATAAACTTAGATCATGAAAATATTCTTAACCCCAAACATACTTCAACACCTAGGGTCCCTCCTACAACTTCTAAAAGGTATATTCATATAAAGAGAGGACATAAGCCCAATTCTCTTAAACCAAAGAATAACAAATGTTGTTAGTCCAGCTGAACTAGCTCTATAGTCTGTATGAAAAGTCTGGCCGATTTTATAGAACGCTCTATTGTTGGTATAGCTATTTCTATGTTTAAAAAAACGGTTTCATAAAAACCAGCCTAGGAGCGCGCAAAATTTTAAATTCGAGGTCCAAATGTAACTTAATGGGGAATATAGCAGTCTGATCACTTCGGTTCATTTATTTTTTGGTAATAATAGTTGAACAGAATTCTTGAGGCGCTTCAAAGCGGCTGGCGTACCTCAGTAAGCCTTCCGATTTAGACCCCGCCTACCGTGTCAAAATATCGGGAACAGTGAGTCCCCTTAGATTCTTGGTCCATGGCTAGAACTGGCATACGCGCACGCTGTACATATCGGGCGAGAGAACGGCTGCTCTCAAAATATTCCCATTATTAATGCTTCGAAAAGGCACTAATTCCATTAGCGGACGCTAGGCGGCGCCACGGTCTAGCCGCGCTGCCCATATTTCCCCACTCTCGCTCCGCATCCATCCAGAGAGAGCTTTACTAGGGTTTAAGGGAAACTAAGGGAGTTAGGGCCAGGGAAAAGGCGGACAGATTAATGAACCCGCTTCTGCTGGATGGCATTGCCGAGAGCTTAGTCTTTCCTTCAGGGAACTCCAATACGAGGGGATTTAGGCTTGGCCTCGCACCACACCGTTTCAACCCCTTTCCCTCAGGCGAGGAACAAATTTGTCGGTCAACTTTTGGTCCTCGTTGTTTATAACGATAAGTATATGTAGGTCAAATAAGGCGTAAACGGTGGTCATTTTTGAAAGATGGTATGATCCTTTAACGGGCTCAAAAGTGAACGGATTCTGTTATTTTCACCCTTATCTGTAATAAGTTTAATTTGAGTCAAAATATCATATTGTTTTACATTATGAATGGATAATCACTTTTCTTTTCCATGGCATTTCTGGATTTTTGGATTTCAAGATATTTCCTGATATCTATTCCGATATTTCGCCAGTATTTCTTATACGTCACAAATATTTGCGATGTTTCACAAATATTTCCGATATTTAGAAAATATTTCCGGTATTTAGCAAATATTTCCGAAAATATCTCGAAATGGTCAAGGAAAATATCTCGAAATGGTCTAGGAAAATATCTCGAAATGATTATAGAAAATATCTCGAAATGATCATGAAAAATATCTCGAAATGATTATGAAAAATATCTCGAAATGATCATGAAAAATATCTCGAAATGATTATGGAAAATATCTCGAAATGATTATGGAAAATATCTCGAAATGATTATAGAAAATATCTCGAAATGGTCAAAGAAAACCTATTACAGTAGAAAAACGATTTGTATGTAAGTTTAGTTAGGCCGGGTAATTTTTACATTTAGTCAAATTTTAAGCGGTAAAGGTACACGTTTTATTTTGACAATCCAGATTGATACTTAACTTTTTAGGCAATCGAGTCGGTTATAGAATATACAGTTTTTTCATCGAGTATTCGATTCGAGTAGTATTGAAGTCGAGTCGAGTAATCGAGTACTTGATTAAGGGGAAACTTTCTCATATTCGAGTCGATTAACTAAAAAAACCATCGAGTAATATTTTCAACGAGTCGGGTTATCGAGTATACTTCATTAGGAGCTGGTTTTATTCAAGAAATTATGAAATTAAATTTAAAATATTTAATAATTTAATTTAATATGCTAAAAAATATTCCTTTAATTTAAATGAACCACAACTTTGTAGGTACCATTTATTGCCCCCCAAATCGTTGTAAAAAACCCCACTTTGAACTTTGAAGCAACGAGGATAGAAAAAACAAATACTCGACGAGTTTAGAGAGCAGCTTATTCGAGTATTCGGGTACCTGAATATGCATTTTTTTGGTACTCGGTAATCGACGAGTATTCTCCAATTACTTATTCGAGTACTCGCGCAGCCCTATACTTAACTCTTAAAGGACGTATTATGTTCTTCTGGTGGTGGATAAAGAGTCCGTTGATGCTTCCACTCAGTGGCGCTATTCTGGGGGGGGGGGGGGGGGGCTAAATTCTGGCCACGACCCAGAAAGATAAATTAAATTGATTTCTTTATTGACTTTTCCGCGCATACAGGCGCCCCAATCCCCGAGGAAGCGAGACAGCAAAAAAAGGACGGACACGGAAAAGCTAAAAGGAAAGGAAGTGTCCTAAGGACAGCCTCCTCGCCGTCCTCGGGACAACTCCAACCGCGTATAATGCCAGTGAACCCCATTAGTTTCGGCTTTTCCTCCTACATCACTCTTCGTAATTTGGATCCGTTGGTACTGATCTACTTTCGTCCGCCTAACGCTTCCTGGCGGACCTATTACTCCCTTCCATATACGACACGGTGCCGGATGTAGTTGACATTGTACCGGGGAAGATGGTCCGCAGACTTCACCTATACGCTGCCTTTAAATTAACACTTTACGAAACCGTTTTAGCCACTGACGTTATCAGCGCTGTTCGATGGCCAAAATGTCTCGGAGTTCGACCTAGTTTTACACCACCAAGTGTGAAAATACTTTGCTAGGCGATTTTTCTAAATCAGTTTCGCTATCTACTTTCGTTCGCGTAAATAACTTTAAGAGCCCATTTACTTTATCGATAATTAATAACATCGAAAGTGTATAATATACCAGGGTTGCCATACGTCCGGGAAAAGTCAGGGATTTTAAAAATAGGCCTAAAAAGTCAGGGAATTCAATTTTATCGTGACAGTTTTTGAAGATAAGTTTACTCTAGATCTATGACAAATTTAGGGATGCACCGATATGGGTACAACCGATATATCGGCCGATATTAACCAAGTTATCTATCACAATAGTAGTGTATATGATAAAATCATTGTAAAGACGGTTCAGTGCACTGTCATACCATTTTATTGTAATTTTTCATGGAAAAAAGTTTGCAAGAGCATATCCGAATACATTTTTCGTGATACATATTTTCTATCACAAATCGAATATCGTTGTTTTTAATTTGTTTACACTCGAAACCCCCTGTCTAAAAAAAGGTATGATCTAGCTTTTGAAGTCTGGCGAACGTGGCGCGGCCAATCAAATAAAATATTATCATTAGTTAGTTCATCGATAATTTTCCTATTTTTAAATGTTTGGAATTTGTCACAAATTCTATGATTATCATTTATTTCCTTGAAAGTTTGACTATTTTTTTCAACATGGAAATAACCTTTTTACTGAAATATAAGTTCATTTAAATTTATTAACTTCAGATAAAAGTAAAATATGAAATAAAAAAATTGTTACCTTAAAAAGTCAGGGAAAATCTCTTAAAATTGTCAGGGAAAACTGGATAAATAATCAGGAAAAACTGGAGAAATAGTCAGGAAAAACTGGATAAATAGTCAGGAAAAACTGGAGAAATAGTCAGGAAAAACTGGATAAATAGTCAGGAAAAACTGGAGAAATAGTCAGGAAAAACTGGATAAATAGTCAGGAAAAACTGGAGAAATAGTCAGGAAAAACTGGAGAAATAGTCAGGAAAAACTGGATAAATAGTCAGGAAAAACTGGAGAAATAGTCAGGAAAAACTGGATAAATAGTCAGGAAAAACTGGATAAATAGTCAGGAAAAACTGGATAAATAGTCAGGAAAAACTGGATAAATAGTCAGGGAATTTGAATCTGAAAATTTTGTGGCAATGTTTTCCCTTAAATGTGTCAGCTGGTCGAAATAACTATTGATAGCTACGTGGGTAGTGACGTAGGATTGACGTAATATCCAAAAAGATATGAGACAAAAGAAAAATTTATAATAAAACCATTTAAATTAATATTTTATTTAAATTCTGGGCATTATACTTCTATAGAGAAGGTTAAGAAATTTGTTAAAACGCCACAATTTGCACTTTGCAACGCCATATTTTATTGCGAGTCTTGACTTTTAAAAGCTGAAACCTTGTCGTTGCCTTGGCAACCAGATAACCTAGTGGCCAGAATGGCTAAAATGACAGAAATTAATTGAAGAAATTTCCCGCGCTCTGGTCTTTATAATAAAGTAGGCAACGTTTCGTAGAAAGCTGCTGATATTTGAAAATAAGTTCTCTCGTTATATATACTTCTGATAACATTTATAAGAACCACTCGACATTAAGCCTTGGCTTAAAATAATTAAACGGAACTAGGCTGTGTATGTGTAGACCCATACTGTCCAATAACTTTGAAGACGGAGTTTAAGTTACTTAAAAATCCCTTCTTAAAGGGATTGAAAAAAAAAACACTTTCTGAATATCCAAGTTTCGTATTTCTGAAAAAATAAATTTAATTTTCTCCCAAAAAATCGGCTTAGTTGCATTGATGTTTTAAAATTAAAAAAGGGATATTACATTGCAGAAAAGCTAGGTTTTAATTTAATAGACTCTAACCAAAAGAATTTTAGCCTATAATTCTGTTACCAGCTTTTTTTCGGACTGAATCTATTAGAACAAAAAAGGTATATTTTTAATGAAAGGAGGAATAACTGTGTTGAGACGATACGAGGACATCCAATGAGATCCTAGGCGGATTTGATTTTGTTGAGTCTTAAGGAACTTACTGTTAGTGGGATTGGGAACAACGTTAAAATTCGTCTCAACATAATTATTTGTCATTAAAAAGTATAAGTTTATTACGGAGTACTGATGAGGCGATTGGATTTAATTAAAATTTATTTAAAAATCTAAAATTAAATACAAACATTAGAACCATGATGTTCAATAAAGCATCAACGTCCGACACTACGTTTCGGGTCTTACAAGATCCTTTGTCAAGTGTAAAGGTTACAGGTCAAACATTCTTATTTATCAACTCTTAACATTAGGTATAATGACGTCATATTTCTACTATAATAAGAGAGATTATATTATTATTTTTATTTTTACGTAAATGTAGTTGTTTAGTCCCCTAAAATACCTAAAAGTCCCTATTTTTCTACAAGGTTCTTAATCTACCTAAAAATCGAGGTTTGATGTAAGAGTGGTTAGCACTTTCACCTCGCAGCAAGAGGAGCCGGGTTCGTACCCAGTTTGTGGCACTGGGTGAAAGCAACACCTTCCACGTTGAGTTTGAAAGTTATCTCTCCGTATTGGTTAAGGGGTTTTTCCCCGAGTAGGGACCTGTTGGCTCGCGTGGCTTGAACGGCTTGCCACCACCCTCCTACGCGTTGTAACGCGGCCACCTGTTTAAAGGCACTAAAAGTCGCTATAGAGTATAGATGACCGGGGCCTAAGATGGGGCCTTGGGTATTAGCCTTGCTGATAATTATTATAAATTACCATATTTTGTACGGCTCAAAATATTTTTATACTTTGCTCAATAGCAGTTTTTAAAATAGTCAAAGCTGAATCGTATCGATAGACAATAGTTACAATTTAGTACAATTGGTTTTTGCCATAATTAACAAATAAATAAATTTTTGGAAATCAATATTCCAAAACGTATTCAACGTTTTAGATAATTTAGATTTTATTTAACATTGGTTTCGATTTGGTCCCTATTTAAAGGGAATATAACCCTCAGGTATTTGATGTGGAACACCAACGTTTGCAGCTCTGTCCGCTCTTGCCTTTGGCTTTAAAAATGTTTGGCGCCACTGTACAGGGAAATTTGAAAAATTCAAGGGGTCTTCCATAAAAATGGATTTGCAGGTTATATTCCGTTTAAAATGAAATGAAAATGAAAAAGGTTGTTTAATGTGTAGCAAAACAATACAATGATGTATCAGCAAGTTGTTACACAGGTTTGTTTTTAGATGCTCATGGCATGGTAAATTTTTTGGTTTTATAATTTTTATACATTGTTTAAAAGTTTTACTTACAGCGAATTTACCACAAATGACATAGTTTTAAATATTTTTCTATACAAGAAATGAGACGGAAACGACATTGACTAGGAGTGTAGATGAAAGATAATTTAAGTCACACGGGTTATACAATTTGCTTTAAAATATTAATTTTGCAATTGTGAATATCAATTGTTTTACTGAATTTATTAGCTGTAATTTTGACCCTATTTATTGGATTTAATCTACTGTGACCAGTTTTAAATGTATCCATACATCTAATATTATAATTAGGGACAAAGAGGTTTATTTGGGGAATTAAGTTAGAGCTTATAAGGAGGTTATTTAATATAATAATAATAATAATAATAATAATAAGCTAGGCTAATACCCAAGGCACCCAAGTTCCAGTATCGGCCACCGTGGCGCTACGAGCGCCGCTGCTGTAAAAGAACCAAGCTCGCCATCTAGATCCGTGTCCGGGTAGGTGATTCGAGGAAGCTCTTCAATTTAGATCCATCCTTTGTCGAATAAATATTGCATTATAAAAAGTTATTTATCGGGAAAGATGGTCTCCACGGGGTGCTCTCGCGCTTACATTTCATCTATTATAACTCCACGTTCTGCCATCTAGCGGAAGCGTAATAAAATATATAATACGTATAAAAATAAGGAGAAGCTCTCTTGCCAGGGGCAGCTGCCTCTGATCGCGGTAAAAGAAACCCATCTATTTCGCCGAGTTGGTCCGCTTTTCTTACAGGCGAAGACTGTGAAAAGGGGAAGGCTTAGCATCGCCCACTTGGACAAATAATAGGGGATTACTTCTATCAGAAGTGTATAAGATTTCACTTTGGAAAGAAGTATGCGCAATGTTCCGAAGTGGGAAAATCCAGGTGGCCAATAGTGTGGGAAATAATGGAAAAGTTAATTTCGTGGCTAATTTGGCCAATCATGTTTTTTACTACAGAAAATTAATAAATAATAAATATTTTAACACAGAAATGCCAGATATTAGGCTGTTTAAGGATGCATAGTTGCCAGATATTGGGCTATTTAAGGTAAATATATATGAATAGTTTCCAGATATTGGGCTATTTAAGGGAAAATATATGAATAGTTTGCCAGATATTGGGCTATTTAAGGTAAATATATATGAATAATTGCCTTTTATTTTGCTATTTAAGATAAATATATGCATAGTTTCCAGATATTGGGCTATTTAAGATAAATATACGCATAGTTTCCAGATATTGGGTTATTTAAGGTAAATATATGTGAATAGTTTGGCGGTAAAAATATTTTCCAATTCTGGCTAGGCAGCCCAGGTTCATTGTAGTAATCAGAGATGGCCAGATTCTGATTTACAATAACAATTATAACATTTATTAAAAACTTAATGTCGTGGAAGTTAATGGTAATAATTAGTCTGTTGGCTGGCCGGGCATGAAGGGCTTGCCATCATCCTCGTACGCATTGTAACCCGTCTACCTGAATTAAGGACGTTAAAAGTAGCTAAGGTGTTGTTTTGGCTATTAGCCTAGCTGGTTATTATTTATTTATTACTAAAACTAATTACATCGTGAAAATATGGTCTACACACCCAGTTAACTTGGTGTTGGTCCATTTGATCGAAAAATATGTGATCGACAGTCATCATTATACGTTGCAAATGATCGAATACTATTTGATCGAATTCAAAAGTATTTATAGTGCCAGTTGGTATGTTTTTATTTTACCGAATGTCAATATGAAGTGCAGAAGGAATAATGATGGAATAATTCATTGCTTTAACTGTATTAAGCCACAAAGATGAAGATATTTTTACTTTATACACTATATGATGGAATTTTTTATGACATCGACGATAACGGCCCGTTGTTTTTGATATATATAAATAGGGTCAGGTTAGGTTAGGTTAGGTTGATGTACGCGTATGCACCGTTGTATACCAGGGGTCTGACCACGTTCACGGCCCTTCTATTGCTAAAAATTAGGTACATTAAATTGTAAACAAACTAATTAATTTATTAAATTTGAATACGCATATTTCTGTTGTTTGTTTTAGTTTCTTATTATGGAGAAGTACCATGGTTATTTTTCTTTAGTACAGTTTAAAGAAATAATTATTATTCATAGAGTCTACTGTATCTCACTCATTCTGACTAGATGTTGCCTTTTCGATTTACTCCCAAAACTAGTAGTTTTACCCTACAGTAGCTTTCGATCAAATGCCATTCGATCAAATGGGACCCGTTCGATCATTTGGGAATCGATCAAATAGACTCAAACCGTTAACTTAATGATTTCCCATCCTCAGGCGGATGGATATTTTGAGCCGTGATGCGGTGTATGCTTCCGCGGTTTGGCATAAAAAGTAGTGCCAGTTGAAAAGTGAATTTTTCATTTAAATGGCCTTGATGGATACTACGAAATATTATGTACTTTTGGTTATATTGAAGCCAAGATTTGAACCACTCGAAATAAATTCTACTTTTAATCTCTCCAAAATATGTATAAAAACATTTAAGTTTAACTGCAATTGTTATCTGTACAGCGTAGCATGGAAATTACCTTAAATATTATATAAAAAGGTAACAATCTAAATCTAAGTCGGAGATTGAAGGTTGTTATAGGATAAAAATTAAATAGAGCCTATTATAATAATGGCCAAAATGTTTCCACTATGGATTTATCGACATATTTGACAATCGAGAACAGCTGAAATAACTTTCAGTGACAATATTTATGTTCTTGCGCTAGTTAGAGAAGGCGGCCCTAAATACGTTTGACAAGCTGCCACCTATATTTTCGCACAATATGTCGTAAACACACGACTAAATTCGTATAGCACAGCGTTGTATAGTAAAGTGCACTAACAAGGAGACTACCCGAGGTGTTACACACCGATTTTGTTCAAACTCGGGGGATTAGTAGACCTTCATGTAACTTGAAAAATCCTAAAGGGATTTTATTCAATGTGCAACGGGTTTGCCATAACAACGAAAAATGTTTTTGACAACATAAAATAACATGGGATTTTGACGGATTTCCCTGTGAAAAAAAAATTAAAAAAATTGATAAAAAATGTGATCAATTTTATTTTTTCGTCAATTTTTATTATTATATTTTTTTTCCAATTTTGTAAAATGTTTCACAGGGGGGACCCTGGGAATCGGCCAAAATCCCATGTTATTTTCAATGGGAAAATTTCCATTTTATGTTGACAAAAACATTTTTCGTTGCCATGGCAAAACTGTTGTCCATTGAATAAAATCCCTTTAGGATTTTTCAAGTTACATGAAGGTCTACTAATCCCCCGAGTTTGAACAAAATCGGTGTGTAACACCTCGGGTAGTCTCCTTGTAAGAGATGGTACAAAAATTTCGCATTCTTAGCATAATTTATACATTTTAGCAGAAGCGTATAATTTTTCCATTATTTTCCATCTTCGTTTAACTTTTTTTGGTGCGTGTTTTGATATGGTTGACAGTCGAAAACTAGGTTTAGAAAGCATTTAGAATAATTCGAATTCAGGAATAACAATGTAGAAAACCAAATTATCTTTAAAAACCGTTGATTTTAACTAGTGTTGTTAATTTTCCGGAAAAATAAAATGCGGAAAAATTTCCAGAAAATTTTCCGCTAATCGGAAAAATAAAAATTTGAAACGTAAATTACTTTTTAAGGGTTTTTAATTTTTAAACTTTTTATCGAAATAAAATGTCTAATCACAGTAAGCATACTACAAAACACTAATAGTGTTAAGTTGTTAATCAGTTTGAAGCTAGTCTAGAGGTTTAGTTTTACTTTTAGATTCGAAAAAATGAAATCATCGAATAAAAAAGTTTTTAATTTTTTCAGAAAAATACGGAAAATATTAAAATAATAATAATAAATTTTCCGACTTACAACACTAATTTTAATTTAGTAACTATTTGAAATCTACATTTTCCTGTAATTTTAATAGAAATTATCGTATATTTTCCCAAATCTATCACCGATAAAATCCTATAAATTCGACTGCAAATTTACTATTTTTCCTATATAAGATTTTTGGAGCTTTTCTGTAGTCATTACTTTCAGGGGCTAGTAGGACACAGTTTGATGCTCTCTGGCGCTCTTTGAACTCATCGTACGAAATTGGGGAAAAACAGGCATACTTCTGAACTCACCCCCTACAACTCCTTCAAATTTTTGCATAACCTTTTGAAACACTCTGTATACATATATGAATGGGCTCCGGTCGCGCTGACAAGTGAGATTGTTTCGGACGCCAGGGAATATCCAGCCGCTAATGAAGAGTTGGTAAAGAGCGTTTTGTTTTTGGTCGGCCCGGGATCGTCTCGGACCCCGAACGGCCACTTTGGAAAGACGCACCGGGGAATTGCCAAATAATTGCCCTCCACTCGCGTGTTGTTTTTGATTCTTTTGGCCTACCTTCGCAGCCGGTATTCAGAGCGTCTCGAAAGCTGAAATACATTCCGCAGAGACTCAACTCTACTTACGGCTCTAAATTAAGACGAACCCAATCCTTCTCGAAAGGGACAAAGTGCTCTCCACAAATCTGCTTCAGCTGGAGCACAAATCTTACAGGGTTGCCACAGGGCAGGGAAAATAGGGAAAAGTCAGGGAATTTGAAAGTAGTCCTACAAAGTCGGAGAATTTTAAGAATCTGAGGAAAGTCACAAATTTTTAAGAATTTCAGAAAAGTAAATTTTTTTAAGAATTTCAGAAAAGTCAAAATTTTTTAAGAATTTCAGAAAAGTAATTTTTTTTTAAGAATTTCAGAAAAGTAATTTTTTTTTAAGAATTTCAGAAAAGTAATTTTTTTTTAAGAATTTCAGAAAAGTCACAAAATTTTAAGAAAAATCAGGGAATATGAAAGTAGGCCCGCAAAGTCGGAATTTTAAGAATTTGAGGCAAGTCAGGGAATTTGAAGAATTTGAGAAAAGTCAGGGAATTTTAAGAATTTGAGGCAAGTTGGGGAATTTGAAGAATTTGAGACAAGTCAGGGAATTTTAAGAATTTGAGGCAAGTCAGGGAATTTTAAGAATTTGAGAAAAGTCAGGGAATTTTAAGAATTTGAGAAACGTCAGGAATTTGAAAGTATGCCCACAAATAAGGGAAATATTAGAGAATTTTGAGAATGACAACATATTTTTGAGAACATTTTGATGAACTAATTAATATAAATTTAATTTAACCATAGCCCATCAACGTAGCAGATACGAAACTAATAAATGAGACTAGCCAAGATAAATTGTGAAATGTCAAAGGAAAAATATTCCAAGCCACATTTCAGATAGATGCTACTCTTCACATAGGAAAATTCAAATTATATCTAAGTCTCCACTTAAGCCTTTGCCATATATTTAAAATGGTTTCGTTGTTGGCGAAAGAGATTAAAACGGCTCCCGGATTAAATTAGGATTAAATTTGACGTTATTTAATCGGTGCCAAAATGTTTTGGGAGTGGCAGTTAGAATTAAGAGATGACCCTTTCGTAAAATATGGTCGACCTTCTCAGGTTTGTTTAATGGCACTAATGGCACTGGGTTTGCGTCTGATAATTTCGTTATGGCGCGTTGTCTGCTTAGAACGCGAAACGTTGGCTTTTCCCTCCCCCTGGTGGCTTAAAAGCGAATTTAAAAGGGGAGTGCGATGAAAAATGAAAATTTTCAGAGAGTCAAGGCCCTATTCGATTAATGGTTTGCCTTTAAAAAGCGGGATTTTTGGGGAAAAAATATTATTCTCTTCGGAGATAAATGGACTTAAATATTTGGGGAAAATTCCGGAATATGAATAAATTTTGAACTTTAAGGCTCAGTCTTTCTTTCATTAATTATAGCGGATTAGGTGGCTCTACCCGCGTTTACGGAGAAAAGGAAAGATACTTTCACGATGCGCTATCGCCATCTATGATATACATTTAAAATAAAAACATTCAAAAATACCCCAACGTGTTAAATAATTGTCTACGGCTGTTTTAAATATTTTAATTAGTTTAATTCAGTTAGTTAAGTGAAAATAAGTCATAAAATTAATTTAATTCAGTTAGTTAAGTGAAAATAAGTCCTAAAATTAATTTAATTCAGTTAGTTAAGTGAAAATAAGTCATAAAATTAATTTAATTCAGTTAGTTAAGTGAAAATAAGTCATAAAATTAATTTAATTCAGTTAGTTAAGTGAAAATAAGTCATAAAATTAATTTAATTCAGTTAGTTAAGTGAAAATAAGTCATAAAATTAATTTAATTAAGTTAGTTAAGTGAAAATAAGTCATAAAATTAATTTAATTCAGTTAGTTAAGTGAAAATAGGTCATAAAATTAATTTAATTCAGTTAAGTGAAAATAAGTCATTAAATTATAATCGAAATGTACGAAGAAATTGATATACAAAGAAACTTTATTAGGACCAACATATTTTGTTTAAAGGGAATATAACCTCAGGTATTTGGTGTGGAACACAAACGTTTGCAGCTCTGGCCGCTCTTGCCTTTTTCTTTAGAAATGTTTGGCGCCACTGTACCGGATAATTTACAAAAATGAAGGGGTCTTCCGTAAATATTGCTTTGCAGGTTATATTCCCTTTAAATTATAATTATTTTCAATTGAATGAATATCCGTGAAAATTTCCGAAATAGTAATATTTTTCAAACTAATTTAAAGGGAATATAACCTGCAAAGCAATATTTGTGAAAGACCCCTTCAATTTTTCAAATTTCCCTGTACAGTGGCGCCAAACATTTCTAAAGCCAAAGGCAAGAGCGGCCAGAGCTGCAAACGTTGGTGTTCCACATCAAATACCTTAGGGCATATTCCCTTTAAGTTTAATATTTTATTCAATAATTTATCAGTACTTTTCCAAGGTAAACGTTATTTAAACAGTTAAAAGCTTTTAAATAAGCCTTGGCTAATCATTTAAACAAACTGTCTGGTAAAAGAAAGTGGAGAGTGATCAGTCCTTAGCCACGTAATATATATGGTCATTGTCTCGTGAGTGTGGCTTGCGTTCGTTACCATGGTAACGCGTATAGGTCGGCCCATGGCGGGCACTTGATTATTTCTCAAGATCGTGTGGCGTACGACGTAGGTGAGCCTTTAAACGGTCGCCATGACATTACTTTACGTCACAGAACACGAGGCAAAACGCCACACGAACCCGCGATATAAATAATCACGTGACCTAAACACGTTACCATAGCAACGAACACAGTAAACACCCACGATCAAATACGAACCATTAAAAATGAAATTAGGAGAATTAACTTTTGAAATGAAATTAGGAGAATTAACTTTTGAAATGAAATTAGGATAATTAACTTTTGAAATGAAATGAGGATAATTAACTTTTGAAATGAAATTAGGATAATTAACTTTTGAAATGAAATTAGGAGAAATAAGTATTGAAATGAAATTAGGAGGATTAACTTTTGAAATGAAATTAGGAGGATTAACTTTTGAAATGAAATTAGGAGAAATAAGTATTGAAATTAAATTAGGATAAATAAGTATTGAAATTAAATTAGGAGAATTAACTTTTTAAATGAAATTAGGATTATTAACTTTTGGAATGAAATTATTAGGATTATTAACTTTTGAAATGAAATTATTAGGATTCACTTTGAAATGAAATTATTAGGATTCACTTTGAAATGAAATTAGGATAATTAACTTTTGAAATGAAATTAGGATAATTAACTTTTGAAATGAAATAAGGAGAAATAACTTTTGAAATGAAATTAGGAGAATTAGCTTTTGAAATATAAGGATAATCATTTATTATAACGTTACTAATGCCTTTACGTAAAAAACAATCAACACTGACCGGACGAAGCAGCTACAAACTAGAAAACCGTTCGTTTAGTCCAGGTAGAAAGGGAGGGAGATGGAGAGAGGTCAAAGGTGAAATAGACGCGATACCCGGGCTGCAAGTCGGTTCTATTTGTCTTCCGGGCTGAGGTCTTTTTTGGGGGGAAGGCGATCCGCAAAAACAACATCTGCAAAAGTGCAGATGCGGGTTTGTTTTGCTTTTCAATTCGGCTGTGTTCCAAATACTTTCCCCGATATTTGCTATAAAAAGAAGAGTTGGTCAGTTTCGGAAACAGGCCGTGTGCCGTTGCTTCGATTAAATGGAGATGGAATGGAGGGGGTAGCTTTTATATTTCTTGTTCAAACTGGAGACATAAATCCATCGCTATGTTCGCCATATTTGTTTATCGGGAAAAGCACTTTGACTTTCGCTCTTTTTACTATTTACTTCTTAAAACCTTTTTAGGCGAGGGTCTTACATAAAGATAGCTAACTTACCTTACGAATTATCCCCGGAGAGGCCTCCAAAAACGGGTCGTAAGGCTGGTTCACAGGGACAGTGTTTTCCTGGTTTACTCTATTTTATAGTTTTACCTAGAGCATGGCGCCGATTGCATTTGGGTCGGCGGCGGCGTTTGGCGAAAAACACTCGGCGGCGGCGGCGGCGCTAAGGGGAAAAATGTCTTCCCTCGGTTTTTGAAAGAAAAAAAAGTTACGGAGAAAAACTCAAAATATTTCGGCGGCGAGATCAAAATTTATCTAATTTATTTAACTGATTTTGAGATTACAGAGCACGATTTTCGTGTTGATTTCTGGGTTTTAGACTGATTTCGAGATTTTGGAACAGATTTCGAGATTTCAGAGCACGGTTTTCGTGTTGATTTCTGGGTTTTAGACTGATTTAGAGATTTTGGAACAGATTTCGAGATTTCAGAGCATGATTTTCTTGTTGATTTCTGGGTCTTAGACTGATTTCAACATTTTGGAACAGATTTCGAGATTTCAGAGCATGATTTTCTTGTTGATTTCTGGATCTTAGACTAATTTCGAGATTTTGGAACAGATTTCGAGATTTCAGAGCACGGTTTTCGTGTTGATTTCTGGGTTTTAGACTGATTTCGAGATTTTCGGCCAGATTTCTGAACTTTGAAGTTGATTTCACGATTTAGGCTAATTATCATTATTTCGTATCATTTTGTCGAGAGTTTAATGACAGCTCCACTTTTCTCTCGCTCAATATATGATAATGCCTAGCGCTCATCTCAAAAGCTCCAACCCTCTCCAAAATGAGCGGAGCGCGCCCATCGCGGCTTTACATTTCTGATTCAATTTTCGTTTCCGTTACAACACACCATTTTTGGAATCGAAACAAAATGATTTCGCAAAATATTCATATTCAAGTCGATTTTACTTTTACTTTTGGTCATAAAAGCCTAATGGAGGAAAAAAAGTTGTTTTTCTGCAATTTTTTATCGTTAGCTTTTACGATGTTTATATGGGTTTTATAGATGCACTTTAGTCACACTGATAAAAGCAGCGGGATATAAAGATAACTTACCCCGTTTTTACTTGGGTTTCAAAAGCGAATTGACAAATATTTTATTTCAAAAATATTTTATTACGATTCGTAATCCTAAAAGGCTACTCAAAATAAGATAAGGTATTAATGGCACTTTTTATTTAAGCCTATTTAAATCGTATTTTGATTTTATTGAATTTATTGATTTTTATACAATTAATGGCCCTAAGCCTGTATAATTAACGGATATTTTACTTTTATCAGTTAGCTAATCTTGAATTAAATGAAATCTTAATTAAATTTAATTACTATACTCAGTTGCAGGTTAGAAAGGCAAAATATCTAGTACATTTGGCGGAAAGATACTAGCACGACTTTCCGGTAAATCGCCGGCGGGAATCTCGAATTTCGCCTATTTTCTGTTGAATTCCTGAAGGCGGATTCCTACCCGTGTTATATTAATCCATTTAAGAAATTTCTATTGCGTAAATTTCGAAGTGATCAATAAATATTAAATTTATATAATTATTTTTAAGCTTCATTATCGCGTATTTTTAGTATTACGCTCCTAAACAATCATCAAATCGCGCGTGTATGTACGTCAACGTGGTGATCTCAGCAATACCCGTTCTATACTTACCCTGGACTCGCCAAACCAAATTGTTTTAGGTATGCCTCTTCTTCCACTAAAAATAAATTATGACAACTTTTTAAATCTTATCTATGTTAATTAATTAATTATCACTTTGAAATATAACGCATATATCCAAAATTATAACGCACGAGGAGTTATAATTAGAAATTCAACCGTAAACAGCCGAAATTTGAAATTCCCTCCGCCGATTTACCGGAAATGCGTGCTAGTATCTTTCCACCAAATGTACTAGATATTTGGCCTTTCTTAACCCGAAACTGAGTATATTTAATATTTTAGTTTAATTAGATTTTCCATGTATTTTAATTTTTTAATAACCTATTTTTGGTAATTTTTTATTTATCCATTGAAATACATTGTGTGATTTAAATCAATGACAGGGTTGCCACGGTACCTAGATAACCTGGAATTCCTGGAAAAGTCAGGGAATTTGAATATGGGTATAAAAATCAGGGAAAAGTTAGGGAATTTGTCTATGGGTATCAAAATCAAAAATTAGTCTAAAAATCAGGGAAATATCAGGGATTTTAATTTCGGTTTCAAATTGGAAACTTTTACTAAAATATAGGTAAAAAAATACAAAATAAGTCAGAGAAAATCTCAGGAGATGGTCAGGGAAAAGGTGGAAGAGTCAGGGAATTTGATTTTGAGAAAACTGTGGCAACCCTGAATGATTTTTTTAAAAATCACTTATATCTTCCGGGAATCATGGAAATAGAGATAACCTATTCTCTGGTAACCTGAATACCTTCTTGGTGGTGGCGAACTGGGTAAAAATCGTCGAGTGAAAGCAAAATCCAGGTAACTTCATACAGAAATCTTTAAAAAAAAGATGCGTGGATTTGGCTTTCAGGCGACGAAATGTTGGTTATAAATGTCGATTGTGGAGAAAGAGACGTCAAACAAAGGAAGGTTTTTTAAAAAAATCTTTTCATTTTCTTCGCGAGAGCGTGAAATCTTCACGCTTCCGCAACTCTCGCTCCGTTGGGGAAAATGTCCGTAGCGCCCTCTTTTAACCAAAATGGGCGCCAAAAAAAAAAGACTTTTTTCGATTGAAAAGAGAATTAAGATAGTTTCAAGATGTAGGGGGAGAAGAAATTTTAATCAAGAAAATAAACCTTCATTTTTAATTTAAAGATACGTCTTTTTTATATCAAACTGATTTGGCCGTTAGTTCCTTTTTGGTGTCATTTTATTAAACGTAAGTTATGAAATTGGTAAAGTTGTTGAATGAAATGGATTTTTAATTTCTAAAAAATTAAATTAATTTGAATTAAATTCAGTAACAAGATACTACGATGTTAATTAAAAGTAGAGTATAGCGGCGGTGGTGTGAAGGGGCAAACTTTTCTCCCCTCTTTTTAAAATTCGGAAAAAAAAATTCCAAAATGTTTTTGAAGGGAAAAAAGGAAAATTTCAAAAACAATTCGGCGGCGGGATTAAAATTTATCGGCTGCCTTAGGCTCTAATTATAAGTCGCTGCAATTGATTAAATTGTTAACAAGACATTATTTATTTCTACTTAGGGAGAACGATCATGGCTCGAAGGGGGTATGAAACATGTCACCAGCGGGCGCTGCAGCAATCGCGTCAGTTTTTGGGAACCAATGAGATTTTGCTTGGGGGGGGGGGGGGGACTTGCTGTTAGTGCGTGAAGGGAATTGTGAGGTACGCTAAAAATCATCTCCACAGACATTCTGGGTGTTAATCAATATCAAAATCATTTGTAAATGGTATACATTAGGCTGGCGACGGTACCTGGAATGGTATCTTCCCATTGCGTCGAATTCCCATTCGACCTAATTCCCATTAGACCGAATTCCCATTAGACCGAATTCCGCCAATGTTTTTGATGAAATTAGCCCAAAGGCGGGTTTTGTATTTTTCTAATCGACCGACGCAATATTCACAATTGAGCGACCGCAAAAAAAATAGTTTTACTTTCTACTCCTTTTGATTTTTTATGGAAGCGTTTTAATATATTTTTGTCTGTTAGGTTAGGTTAAGTGAGGTTAGGTGAGGTGAGGTTAGGTTAGGTTAGGTGAGGTTAGGTTAGGTTAGGTTAGGTGAGGTGAGGTTAGGTTAGGTAACACTGCATGCTGTTCAGACAGATGCTGAAACGGATAAAACCGAATCCTAAACCCGGAGAAGTGCGGCTTTTTCGGTCGAATGGAACAATCCCATTAGACCGAATCCTATATACGCCAAAGTGCGGCTTTTTCGGTCAAATGGGATTAGGTTCGGTCGAATGGGATTCGGCGCAATGGAACAGATTCGCTGGAATTCCTGGAAAAGTCAGGGAATTGGAATATAAGTCTAAAAAATCGGTGAAAAGTCAGGGAACTTTATAAATTAGTCTAAAAATAAGGGAATTTCAAAAATTAGTCTAATAATCAGGGATTTTAAAAATTAGTCTACAAATCAGGGAAAAGTCAGGGAATTTTAAAAATTAGTCTAAAAATCAGGGAAAAAGTCAGAATTTCAAAAAATTGTCTAAAAATCAGGAAAGTTAAAAATTAGTCTAAAAGTCAGGGAATTTTAAAAATGAGTCTTAAAATTAGTCTAAAAGTCTGAATTTTAAAAATTAGTCTATAAATCTGGAAAAAGTCCGGGAATTTAATTTCGGTTGCAAACCTTTACTAAAATATAAGTTAAAAAAAATCGGATTAAAATAAGTCTGGGAAAATCTCCGGAGATGGTCAAGGAAAACCTGGAAAAGTCAGGGAATTTGTATGTGTGACAACCAAAAAAATTTTTGTAAATGATAAATATTAAAGAAATTTGATATTCATGAAGAATACGAAAAAATAATAATAATAAGGGGAAGGGTCTCGATCTATATTATCCATATTTCTAATTTGAATAAATATTTAATTTACATTTTCTAGTATATGCATATGGACCCGCATAAGAACTACCCAAATTGATGCTTCGAATAAATTAGATTTTCTAAATATTATTTATTTAGGTTTTTTTTCCAGTGAAGATATTTTCGTTGTAAAAACCCTATAATTTGAAAATTCGAGAGGGTGCATTTACCGTTTCGTAAAATGAGCCCAACTTGATTCACCCGGTATTAGGTTATAAATTAGGCAGGCTAAGCCAGCACCAGAAAACTTGTTGGGGGGAACTTGTAAGAGGTGCAGGCTGTACAAACAAAGTTAGGTCTACAAGTTCTCCTTACACATTTTCGGGCGCTGGTTTAACCTCTTTATTATTTGAACACGGTTCCTTTTGCATCCACAAAAACAAACTAATAGCAGAAGTATATGATATATTACTATCAAGATAAGTATTCCTCACGCAGGCAGTCCTGCAATTCTTATCAAATCCTATTTTTTAAACCTATTTTCCTTTTATTGTATTATATTTAAATTAAATATAATGATTTTATCCTATCTTTTTCTGAAATTTAATGATTTTATCCTATATTTTTCTGAAATTTTATGATTTTATCCTATATTTTTCAGAAATTTTATGATTCTATCCTATATTTTTCTGAAATTTTATGATTTTATACTGTAATTTTACAAAAAGTTCATTTAATGGTATAAATCGACTACAATTTTCCTATTTATCCTAAATAGTTACGATATATTATTATTACGCTGGAATTTGCCCATATAATATCGTATATTTGATAAATGTTAGTTCTACAATATCCTATATAATTAAATTTTGTCCTATATAATCCTTTTAATTGAAATAAAGAATCTTATTTTTATTATTTTTATTTGATTGGGCTCTGATACACACTATACTGCTAATATGATTCGATTGATAAATTTCAAGATTTTCCAAAATTAGTTTTGGATGAATACATCATATAGTAATATTCTAAAACTATTAAACCCTAAAATATGCATTATAAATAAGTAAATATTCATAGAAATCAGAATTTTACCTTCAACATAAAACTATTTAAGTTTTAATGGCCAATTAGTTTGTACAAATATTTGAGAATTAAATAAGCAGTGTGTACATTTAAATCTCTTACGCATTTTTGGATGCATAATTGTTGACATAGCCAACTATTTGAAATTTGACTAAAAGGAAATCGAGTTATTTTTTGACGTCACTGCTCTCAATTTGAAAGCTTTAATATTTCTATTATTGAAATAGCAGGTAACGCGTTTCGTTTTGATTTTGTTCAAATGTCACTAATAATAATAATAATAATAATAATATTAATATTAATAAAAACAATAATCAGCTTGGCTAATCACCCAAGGCCCCACCTTAGGCCTAAGTCATCAAGCGACTTTTAAAGCCATTAATTCGGGTGGCCGGGTTACATTGCGTAGGAGGATGGAGGCAAGCCCTTTTAAATAAGAAATTATCAAATTATTTATTTTTATTCATAACCGACAATTATCCAAAAAATATCAGAAAAAACCCATTATTTTTGCATGTTAAATCGTTGTTTATTCGTATAAAATGTTTTTATGACTAATCTAAATTTTTCCAGTTAATTTATTTGTTCCGCCGATATCTAACCACCCTTCACTCACTATTACCGTTAACCTCTACAAGTTTTTATGGAAAGGGTAAACCGAAGAACCAGGAGAAAAACCCCTCTAACAACCGGGAGAGAACTGGCAAACTCAACGCGGAAGGTTTTGACAAGCTAAACCTACTTTCTAAAGTCATACGGGAAATAGTATAGCAGAAAAAATAGCAGACGATAATAAAATACCCGAATAATCTAGAGTTGAAATCGGAAAATTTTCCAGTAAAGACCGAGGATTTTTTCCGAAAATAAGAAAAATAAGGTTTTAATTCCATGATGATAATAATAATAATAATAATCAGCTAGGCTAATACCCAAGGCACCACCTTAGGCCCAAGTCATCTAGCGACTTAATATTCTTCGCAAATTTAAATTTCGCGGCATTTTTTCGAATCCAAAAGTGAAACTAAATCCTTAGACTAGTCTAGAATAAAAGCCCTTTAAGGCCTAGGTTTTTTTTTGCCTGTCCCCCTTTAAATTAACTTAGCGGAGCACAAATACCCTGGTGGTAGGCCAACCGCTGAACATGTTGGTCTAATTTAAAGGGGGACAGGCAGAAGAAAACCTAGGCCTTTAAGAAGTAATTTATGTTTATTTTCCCGATTTTCCGCTAAAACATTTTTTGGCATTTAAATAATCCCATCGGTGGACCGCAAAAAAGTTAGTCCTCTGGTGAGCAATTGCTGTGCCAAAATGTAATATAAACCCATTTTATGGTAACAAGGTGTTTCCATTTTGTGGCCTAGATGGCAACTTGTCTCAAAGCAGATATATTATATACTTCTGGTGATAATAAAGGATAAATGAACGTTCATAATGTAAAGTCATTACTATCACGAATATCGGAGCCGAGACTTCGAGAGGTGAAAGGCAACGGAATGACCATCTTAGCCGGGCGTATGATTACGATAATAACAGGGGTATGGTTCCCAGTAGGCGCCCGTTCTAGCGCCTAAAACCCATCTTCGTCTGAACAAAAACGCGCAAACGGTAATGACCCGAAAATTAGCCATCGCTGGCGCGCACTCAACCGAGATACCCTTTTTATCCACAGACGATTTGCAAATCAACGGGAGTTGTAAGGATGTTTGTTAGTCCGTACGCAGCCCGGTCTATATCGTCTCGTCATTTGCATTTTATTTTTCAGCCGTCGCTCTTCGAACATGGCGTGTCGTGGAGTGGCACGCGTTGGGGAACGTTCGGAATGAATAATCGCCTCTCCGCTCGCATCTCGGTCGAACCATTTTGAGTTGATTTGTTTGGGACCGAGCGCTCGCTTCCACCGATTTTCTATTTCAAATTTGAGTCCTTCAAGGATTTTTACGCGGCTAAAACGACATTGTGTCGCGTGTGTCGCGTGACTGAAAAGTGTCAACTAACTGCGACTGTCGAGTCGCGTTTACGAGGTAAGTTATTTTCCAGTAAACCGTTTTAAACGCGTTTTTCAGGACGTATAAAGTTACCGCTTTTCGGAAACTATGGGTAATTGGCACTGGTCTTAGCGCGTGTTATAATAATAATAATAATAATAATAATAATAATAATAATCAGCTAGGCTAATTCCATAAAAACGTGTTGAGTTTAACGGTAATAGTTAGTGTAGGGAGCTGTTGGCTCGCGTGGCATGAAGGGCTTGCCACCACCCTCCTACGCTTTATAACCGGGCCACCTGAATTAAAGGCTTCAAAAGTCGCTTGACGACTTAGGCCTAAGGTGGTGCCTTGGGTATTAGCCTAGCTGATTATTATTATTTATTATTATTATTCCCAAAGCACCACCTTAGAACCTAGTCATCTAGCGACTTATAACGCCTTTAAACAGGTGGCCGGGTTACAACGCGTAGGAGGGTGGTGGCAAGCCCTTCATGCCACGCGAGTCAACAGCTCCATACTTTAACTATTACCGTTAACTTCTACAAGTTTTTATGGAAAGGGGAAACCGAAGAACTCGGGGGAAAACCCCTTTAATCCCTGCAGTGCGGAGATAACTTATAAACTCAACGTAGATGGAGTTGTTACGAGTTTCAACCCGGAGCCACAAGCTGGGATCGAACCCGGCTAATCTTGCTGCGAGGCGGAAGTACCGTGTGGGGTGAAATGCGTCATATGGTGATTTAATTGACTATAGGCCAAAACTATTCGCTCGCTCTGGGACGAAAGGAATACACCTTTTACCCCAAACTACCAACTTCTTCCATACAAAAACAGCCAAACTGTATTTTGAAGTTGCTCGCTATTTCCTAAAAATTACTCCCAAAACTAGCGAGTAGTTTTCGCCTATTATCGTTCATATCAATACACTTTTGGTTAAAACTAATTGAGTATAGCCTTCACATCAATACACTTCAGGCTAAAACTAATTGTTAGTTTTAACATAAGTCTTTAATATTGTTCCATAAGTTTGTCACTTCGGGGAATGTTATACTGAGAGCTAGCAACGGAGTGACGTCATCACCAGAAGAAAATCTCCCCCTAGCGAGGCGCTGTCAAAGGCTACGTGTGACGCGTTAGCAAGCGGACGCAAACGTCGACGAAGCCCGTAATGCAGTCTGCCTCGTGAATAGCTGTCAGTAAAAATTTCGCACGTAAAGAATAGGAAGTGTCACACTTATGTAACAATATTATACACTTGTGGTTTTAACCATAACTAAAGTTACAATGTTTCACGTTTCGGCATAAAATATAATTCTGATGTAATACATTGCACACTGATTTTCTAAACCTATTACGGACTAAATTATGCTTTCTAAATAAAATAAGTAGTGTAATAAGTTACAAATATTTAGATGTCAAATTTATATCATTCAGCCGTGATGCGGTGTATCCTTCCGCCGTGAAAGTAAATTGAAACCCATTAAAAATCTACTTTTAGCATTCTTATGACCGAAAGATATACATTTTAAACTCCCGTCATTAGCCTATTCCATTCAACGTAGATTACAAGTAACACAATCCTCGACGTAATTTATTCTCACATTGCTAAATATTTGTTCTCGTGTATCGCGAACACGCGTCTTTTACTAAATGAATTTCACCTAAAATGATGCGCTTAATAGGTTGACATAACGTAACGAATCGCTACCTGAGAGCAAATGTCAAGTAAGTTGAAATACGTGACTATTGAAAGAAATTCAAAATAAGAATACTTGAGTGTTGTTAAATATGTTTTCACTCTATTTTTATATATTTTCATTATTAGATAATCATTGTTTTATGCTAGATTTGGAACTTAAAACTGGTTTTTCTCAAATAGGGGTTTTCAGACTCGCTTGACTCTTGCTCTAAGGTAGCGCACTTGCAACCCGAAACGATAATCTGGAAGCTTACTTTGGGCCTCCCAGAGTACCTATAAATTCCTATATTTTTAAATTGTTCCTATTTTTTCTTATTTAAAAAAATCACCCAAGGCACCACATTAGGCCTAAGTCATCATGCGACTTTTAAAGCCATTAATTCAGGTGGCCGGGTTACAATGCGTAGGAGGGTGGTGGCAAGCCTTTCATGAAACGCGAGTCAACAGCTCCCTACACTAACTACTACCGTTAACCTCGACAAGTTTTTATGGAAGAGGAAACCGAAGAGCTCGTTTAACCAGCGGGGAGAAAACTTGCAAACTCAACGCGGAAGGAGTTGTTCCGAGTTTTTACCCGGTGCCACAAGCTGGGATCGAACCCGGCTCCTCTTGCTGCGAGGCGGAAGTGCTAACCACTCCGCCATCTATAAATCTGTACAATTTAAAAAAATTGTTATTAGATAGCTGCTGAAATGCTTATGTGAAATGTACTAAACAGCTTAAATTACAGGAAATCTTAAAAAATTACTTGATAATAATCACTTAAAAATTATAATGATGTATAGTATATTACCTATAGGAATGGGACTAGCACTTATTTCGCCGAGGGGTCGGACACTTGTCATTATTTTGTACGGGATTTCGGGATTTCGTAGAGATTTTGGCAATTTTATCATTACTTTTTAAGGTGATTTTGGGATTTCAATGTTAATTTACCATAGAGAGAGTTAAAATATTTTGCGATTTTAGACAAAGTGTACGGGATTTTGGTAAATGTCCGAACCCTCGTATTTCGCTGGCTACTGTAAGCAGCGTTATGGCATTTTTATGGAATCTGATTTAAAAAACAAAACAATGTTTTTTTCTATTTTAATCTAAGTAAACTTTGAAGAAATATTAAATGTGATAGAAAAAAATAATTTAAAGTATTTGACTTTTGTTTTAAGAGTGTTTATAATAATCCTATTTATCAAGAGATTTTTCCCCATAAATTCCTGTATTTTCTGTGTTAAGTTCCTATAATTTCAATAAAAGAATCGCTGACAGGCCTGGTACTTAATTTGATAGCATCCTCATCTGCTGACACTCGTTAAGCGTGAAGGCGTATTAATATCACGTTATTGTCCCCCATTTGGCTTGTCAGTGAGGGTTGATAGGGAGATTAGGCATTCTCACGAACGCGTTGCTGAAACGTGACACCCAACTCGTTAAGTTTTATAAAGAGGGGCGTCTGTCTTGGGGACTTTTAATTCGGCCGAAAGGCGGCGTGACTTGCCTTTACGTAATATCCCCTATAAGCCCTCGAACTAATCCGTGCCACACAAACGGATTCACGTAATATGCAAAGTGGGACGTTGATTCTCAAATTACCGCCGCCTCGACACGTATTCAAATTCAAAATCCAAAGGATCAACTTTGCTATAAAAATGTCTACATTGTTAATGGGTTCGTTTTAGACGAATATCTATTTCCGTGCGGGGGAAGGTGAATATTAGTCTAATTAGGGGCCTGGTGGCCCCGGTGGGTGTTGTAAGGGTCACCACAGTTCCTATATTTCCTATTTTATCCTATAATTTAACGTCCTTCATTTTTCTCCTATAATTTTATTGAATTTCCAATAATACCCTATATTCTAACTAAAATTTCCTATAAAACCCTTTATTTTAACTAAAATTTCCTATAAAACCCTTTATTTTAACTAAAATTTCCTATAATACCCTTTATTTAAGATTCAGTAAATTTATAAAAATAAAATATAAGATTCAGTAAATTTATAAAAATAAATTATAAGATTCAGTAAAATTATAAAAATAAAATATAAGATTCAGTAAATTTATAAAAATAAAATATAAGATTCAGTAAATTTATAAAAATAAATTATAAGATTCAGTAAAATTATAAAAATAAAATATAAGATTCAGTAAATTTATAAAAATAAAATATAAGATTCAGTAAATTTGTAAAAATAAAATGTAAGATTCAGTAAATTTATAAAAATAAAATATAAGATTCAGTAAATTTATAAAAATAAATTATAAGATTCAGTAAAATTATAAAAATAAAATATAAGATTCAGTAAATTTATAAAAATAAAATATAAGATTCAGTAAATTTATAAAAATAAAATATAAGATTCAGTAAATTTATAAAAATAAAATATAAGATTCAGTAAATTTGTAAAAATAAAATGTAAGATTCAGTAAATTTATAAAAATAAAATATAAGATTCAGTAAATTTATAAAAATAAAATATAAGATTCAGTAAATTTATAAAAATAAAATATAAGATTCAGTACATTTGTAAAAATAAAATAAGATTCAGTAAATTTATAAAAATAAAATATAATATTCAGTAAATTTATAAAAATAAAATCTAAGATTCAGTAAATTTATAAAAATAAAATATAAGATTCAGTAAATTTATAAAAATAAAATATAAGATTCAGTAAATTTATAAAAATAAAATATAATATTCAGTAAATTTGTAAAAATAAAATATAAGATTCAGTAAATTTATAAAAATTAAATATAAGATTCAGTAAATTTATAAAAATAAAATATAAGATTCAGTAAATTTATAAAAATAAAATATAAGATTCAGTAAATTTATAAAAATAAAATATAAGATTCAGTAAATTTGTAAAAATAAAATGTAAGATTCAGTAAATTTATAAAAATAAAATATAAGATTCAGTAAATTTATAAAAATAAAATATAAGATTCAGTAAATTTATAAAAATAAAATATAAGATTCAGTACATTTGTAAAAATAAAATATAAGATTCAGTAAATTTATAAAAATAAAATATAATATTCAGTAAATTTATAAAAATAAAATATAAGATTCAGTAAATTTATAAAAATAAAATATAAGATTCAGTAAATTTATAAAAATAAAATATAATATTCAGTAAATTTATAAAAATAAAATATAAGATTCAGTAAATTTATAAAAATAAAATATAAGATTCAGTAAATTTGTAAAAATAAAATGTAAGATTCAGTAAATTTATAAAAATAAAATATAAGATTCAGTAAATTTATAAAAATAAAATATAAGATTCAGTAAATTTATAAAAATAAAATATAAGATTCAGTAAATTTATAAAAATAAAATATAAGATTCAGTAAATTTATAAAAATAAAATATAAGATTCAGTAAATTTATAAAAATAAAATATAAGATTCAGTACATTTGTAAAAATAAAATATAAGATTCAGTAAATTTATAAAAATAAAATATAAGATTCAGTAAATTTATAAAAATAAAATATAAGATTCAGTAAATTTATAAAAAGAAAATATTTAAGTAAAAATTGTCTAATTTAGATTTGGTGAGCGAAAACTTGTAAAAATGCTCAGGGAAAAGTCCGGGAAGTTTCAAAGGAAATTAATCAATTATCCTCGCGTGGAATTTGGGGGAAATAATTTTGCCCCCCCCAGCTAGGATGACGCAATACTTTTTTTTTTAGTTGAGAAGAACGGTTACTTTACTTATGAAATTAAAATATAGATTAGAAAAAAATTATAATAAACGCTCACTTTATTTTTGAAATAAATTTAATTTTATTGAAATGTTCATTTGGTTCCTTCGTTAAAATTTTAATTTAATCTTTTTTTCAATGGGTGAAATTAATAATTTTAATAGTAAAGAAATTGAAATATAGATTGAAAATAATTATAATAAATTCACACTTTATTTTTAAAATAAATTTATTTTTATCGAAATGTTATTTTGTTTCCTTCGATAAACTTTTATTTTAATCCTTTTTTCAATGGGTGAAATTAATGATTTTAATATCAATAAAATGAAATATTTATTAAATCATTTCTATATTTTGTTATTACTAAATATAGTTATTACTAAGGAAACACTCAATGTCGGCCTACAGATTTTGCCATAAATACGAATAACTAACAACTAAGTTTAGGTAAACGCCCTTGTAAAAGTACAAAGTAAAAGTGAACAATATTTTTTTTAAATGTAAATAAACAGTATATAATGGTGAAACACTCCGTCTAACCGAGTAACGTAAAACCAAATAAAAGTAGGATATTTTTTGCTTCTGTTGTTGATGTCGAGTGTCTCAACGCTTAAGTAAATGTTTATCTAAAAAATATAAAACATGCTATATAAAGTTGGGTTTCTCTGATAAGAAACTTTGTAGGCTGCTACACATTTCTTGGTCATTTGCGCGTACCCCGTTTTTTTGTGGCCAGTTCGTTTCGACAAAAGGAAGTCAACGCACTCGGCGCTCTATTGTCCCACTCGAACAAAAGGGAGGACTTTACCGAAAAAAGTAACAACCTTCCCTCGAACCACTTCCTCATTTTATTGTATTCAAAAATAAAGCCCGTCAAAAGTTTTAATAGGTCAGAAAACTAACTTTTATTTTTATTTTTGAGTTCTGTTCGATCGGTTAACCGTGAAATTAAAATTTAAAAAAATAATATTGATTTGGTTGGTTGCTAGAATAGAAAGTGTAATTTTGAAGCAACAATTGAGGTTTAGTTTTTGTTTTAATACTTTTTAAAACTACCAGAAGTAAATGAACCGAAGTTATCAGACTGCTATACTCCCCATGTTGGAGGCGTTTTCCTTATGAAGTTACATTTTGACCTCGAATTTGAAATTTTGCGCGCTCCTAGGCTGAAAAATAAAAAAGGTTTTTGTACTTACGAAACCATTTTTTTATACATAGAAATAGCTATACCCACAATTCCCAAGTGCAATTTATAACGTCAAAAGACGGGGATGGAAATTAGCTTTTATTTGACTCGATTTTCTCATCATTTTCATCAGGAAAACGCCCTCCGATTCTGAGCGCTATTTCAATAACTTGGGTTCATTTACTTCTGAAACTACTTATAAAGCAAAAAACTCAGTTAACGTCAGCTCGGCCCGTTTCAAATAGGCATTCGCTAATTTATTCAGAAATGGGAAACATTTTTTAACGAATCACTCGGGGTAAACTAAGTATTGTGGACAGCGTTTTCCTGACTTTCTATTATGCTTGGTATTTTTTGAAGAAGAACATTTTCCACAATAACGTCGACTCCTACACGAGCCTAATTATCAATTCAACCAATTAAGGAAAAATGTTTCATCACCTAAACCCGACACGCAAACACCGACTTAGTATCAGATCCCCTAATTTACTAACGAGTCCACGTTAATTGGAAAACTGAAAATACCTCATAGATTAAGGGTAACAAGTTATTTCCTCATAGATTTATTATTATTATAGGGTAACAAAGACCGTGTAACTCCGAATAGAGGTCGGGGATGGTTAACTTTTATTCAATAGATAAAGCTCTCAAAATTATTCGTAAAACGTTTTGATCAAGTAATTTATATTTCTGTATTATCCGATAAATTTTTTGATAAATTTATAAAATTAATCGGAAAAACGACGTTTTTTTTCGATAAAAAGCCCAAATTTTACGAATAATACGTATTATGTTTTTTAATCATTTTCCGAAAAATTAACCGGTAAATTTCTTTGTTTACATTTTTTTTCCGAAAAAATCAATTTAAACATGCATAATGATTAACCGGCCCCGACCTCCTCTACCTCTGAAACATATAGTTGTTATTTTTTTCTATTCTGTCCCCCCCCCCGAAACAAAATCCTGACTACACCACTGCTTTACATTGGATAAATATGATTTGTAAACAGTGGATACCTTGGAATTTGGAAAATAAAATTCACGAAATTATTTGGGGGTTAAATTTTAAATTTCTTAAATTTCTTCTAAAATTTATGAGAGGAAGCATTAAAATTGAAATATTGGGGATGAATCACTATGTTTTTTTAACTTTTGAAACAACTGTCGGCTCTATCATTGCCACCTGTATTATGAAAAGACCCCAGTTATTAGAGGTAGCCATGAATCTATCGGATTCTGAGAAAAAAAACGACTTTAGTGGAGAGCGTAGTGCCATATATTTATGGCAAAAGAAGGCAAAATTTAAAATAGTCAAATGATAACTTCGTCAGAGAGCCACTATTGAGTATTATTTTTAGATAACTTATATTCTATTTAGTGGGCTTTAACCTAAATTATATATCCCATGATAAAATTTGGTTTAAAATTGCTGTAATTTATGTCATTTGCCAATATGCAAACGATCCAATCAACGCGAGGGGTACCTATAAGCATCCGCCTTTTGGGTCAAAATGTAGCTTAACTATCTTGTTTTGATTAATAGCGACATCTGTTGAAAAAGAGCTACTTCACGTCGTGGCGACACTTGCTTTAAATTTCTACTAAAATGTATCCGCGGAAGCATTGAAATAGAAATATTGGGGATGAATCACTATGTTTTTTTACTTTTAAAGCAAGTGGCGGCTCTATCTTGGATTAATAATATTATTAATCCAAGGCTCTATCATTGCCACTCTTATTATGAAAAGGCCCCTGTTATTAGAGATTCTTCGAAAAACGCGACTTTATTGGAGAGCGTGGTGCCATCTATTTATGGCAAAGGAAGCTATAATTTAAAATAGCGAAATGATAACGTCTTCAGAGCAGACTTGGAAATAGTGATATTTTTTAAGGGGGCCCTGCGGGCCCCCGACCCCCCTTAAGTTTATTTTTATTGAGAGCCACTGGCCCAAGAGGGGGGGGGGGGAATTGGGGGACAAATTTAAAATTAGGTAGGGAAAATAGGAAAATAAAAATTGGTTACGTTACTTACATAACATTTATTAACTTTAAAACAAGCAAGTATATTATAATATCACACATAATCATTTGTAACTTTAGATCCCGCTCTCGTATAGGGTAGGAAAACAGAGTTTCAAAAACGGCGTACAAATCATGTTCCAGAAATTTCCGTAAAATGTTTAATACATATTTTTTAATTAAATTGAGAGCCCCGGTGGCCCACAACCCCCGTTCGAATGATTTATTTTAAGAGCCCACTGATTTTTATTAAGAGCCATTGGCCCCAAGACTCCCGCTAATTCCAAGTCTGCTTCAGAGTATTATAGTTAAACAGCTTATACTCTAATTAGTAGACTTCAACCGAAATTATATATCCCATGTAAAAATATTGTTTATAATTTCTGTAATTTATGTTATTAACCAATTTACAAAGATCCAATCAACGCGAGTGGTACCTATAAATACCGCCTTTTTTATTTCGACGATAGCGACATCTATTGAAAAAGAGCTACTTCACGTCGAGCCGCCACTTGCTTTAAGAAAAATGGGCCATCAAAATCATTCCAAGGGGTCCCAAAAATGAGTATTTTAAAATATTAAAAAAAAACAAATGGTAAAGTTTCAGCTAATTTAAGGGGGAAGCCTCTTTTTCGTTCAAGCTGAACGTTTTTGTTTTAACAATTACATAATTGAATTATATTTTTCTTATTAGGCTGAACCATCCTCTAGTGCTTAAAATAATTTTGATAATTCTAATATTAATAGTTAACGAGATATAAGGTCCTAACTACAGGGTAGTTTGGGCGTTTGGCCAACTTGTTTAGCTCCGGGGGTCCGAATTAAAACGTAATAACTTAATTACTTTTAAGTTTAAAATTGTCAAAATTATTATAGTCACTAAACAAGAGGCTGTTCTACACTTAAATATTAATTTTATAAGTTAAAATACAAAATTAAAAGAGTTCAGCTTGAAATAGCGCGAAAGTAGACAATGGCCACTGTAGTCTTAATAATTTAGCTTTTGGGTAAATCTTTTGTAAGAGTAATATTATAAATTTCTGCTTAAAACGTTAAGAAAAACGTGTAAAAAGGACGGAAGAAAAATATTTTAATAATATTTTAAAAAGGTATTTTAGTCGGAATGTTGAAAACACTTAATTCGAAAATAAATTATTTCGTATTTAGTGTACGTTAAAAATCAAGTTCAAGGATAAACAAAATAAAAAAAGGATCGGTTCGTTGGACCTTAATTCGGCGAAGTGTGTTTTAATATAAAGGATAATCGAGAAAAGAAATCTTAAAAGACTTTTCGTTTTGTACAAATAAGCTTTAATATTTTATCATTAAAGAAAATTTACCTTTACGAACTAAAATTGGCCTTTATTTTTTGACGGCAGATCTCGAACGTTTCTTTTAACTTGTACAAAAACCGGGTTAATGGAAGCGGATGGTTTAGGCTAATCGCAGTGGCGTAACAGCTTTTCCCCGTATAAGGGGGGCAAACAACGATATAGGATAATATGGGGTCGAAAGAGCTTGGCGTATCTCGTTTTAATACCACCAGATGGCGATCGCCGCGCCATTAAAGACGCGTTTAGGTCCCCTTTTTGTCACTTCCGGTGGGCTTCTTTCTCGCTATGTGGCCCTCATCCATTCCCATATTCTATTATATTTAAAGCAAGTGGCGGCTTCTGTCTAGTTGCATTATCTCGCACTAGATGTCGTTAGCGTATAAATCAAAACAAGGTGAGTAAGAATTAATATCTAGCCTAAAAAGTGCAGCAAATTGCGAACTTCTCGCGTTGATTGGCTTTTCGGAATCACGTGATTATTAACTTATTAAACACGTGGTTTTGGGAAGCCAATAGATCGAATACAGCTCTCCTTTGCTTTAAGTCCCCGGAAGGTGTCGCCACCTAGAAGCGCTTTTAGAAGCATTTTTGTAATTTTTTTTAACTTTCCTTGATAAAGCCGCCACTTGATTAATAATAATAATAATAATAATAATAATAATATATATTTTATTGAGGAGAACAGTTATTTAGCTTACAATGTGCAGGCCAAGTCGTAAATCGACTTTTAGGCCGCCGCGCTGACAGAGTTTTTTGAGTTTACCTAGGCTATTATGCAAAGATTAATTTTAATGTACAGGTTGTAAAAGATCTGCTTATACATTGGCCATTAATATTTCCCCTATGAGTCGTTTAAACATACTTAGCGAACCAATAGAGTGCGGATTTAAGTCATTAAACAATTTTACAGTTTTACAGAATATAGAATTGGATTTTAGTCGTGTACGATACAAGACTTGGGCGTAAAGTATTTTGGTAGCTTACTATATCTAAATGCGTTATAGGACAAATAATGCAGACAGTTATAAATAAATATGAGACCGAAATTTAAGGAAAAACCCTGTTTGGTCTTTGATATAATAATTCTTTTTGTTCAGAGCAATATTTATAGTTATTTTTTTAACAAATCTTAAATTTGACGAACCATATAATGGTTTTACACACACATTTTTTTATGAGATACGTAGCCACGAATTAGTGTTAAATTTAATTTAATATGATATGTAACCCGGCCACCTGAATTAAGGGCTTCAAAAGTCGCTTGATGACTTAGGCCTAAGGTGGTGCATTGGGTATTAGCCTAGCTGATAATTATTATTACTTGGTCTTTGATCATTTTGCTCCAAATTATAAAGTTATAATGTATATTCTCGAATTTAGTCAGATAAATGTTTCGATTAATCATCCATTTATTGTTTTAATCAATATTAAACTTGACGAAACCAACTCCAAACCATATATATTTTGTCAATTTTAAATCTATTTTTATATGAGAATGGCATTAGTGAAATGGATGAAATTGGTTTTATTTTTGTTTAATAGGTAATAAATTTAAATGATTTCCAATTCATACCCTTAATTATTTAATAAAAATTACTTAAAATTAGTCGTGTAATTATATATTACATACTTATTAACACTTCTAAACACGTAACTACTGGTATTTGTTAAAATGCTTATTTTGTGGACGAGACCAATTTGACCAAAGACGATGTTACGTTTTGGCGGTATAAAATGGGAAAAGTGGTAAATAATGTATTTCCATGAATTATTAACAGTATTTAAAACCAAAAAGTCTTGTAGAGAAAGTAAAATAAAGTTTCAGATCTTCTTAAGTTGATATATTCAATATAATTAATGGTTTTCTTGATTTGACATATTATTATT
This sequence comes from Leiobunum rupestre, assembly GCF_980474605.1. Taxonomy (NCBI): domain Eukaryota; kingdom Metazoa; phylum Arthropoda; class Arachnida; order Opiliones; family Sclerosomatidae; genus Leiobunum; species Leiobunum rupestre. Next base: position 24,902,925 of record NC_143393.1, on the reverse strand, counting down.
ATTATACATTATAAACCAATATTTACCATTATTTACCATATTTACTATACTTACCATTATTTACCATATTTACTATACTTACCATTATTTACCATATTTACAATATTTAACATTATTTGCCACTATTTACCAGGATTTATCACTATTTACCAGGATTTATCACTATTTACCAGGATTTATCACTATTTACCAAGATTTATCACTATTTACCAGGATTTATCACTATTTACCAGGATTTATCACTATTTAACAGGATTTATCACTATTTACCAGGATTTATCACTATTTACCAGGGTTTATCACTATTTACCAGGATTTATCACTTTTTACCAGGATTTATCACTATTTACCAGGATTTATCTTTATTTACCAGGATTTATCTTTATTTACCAGGATTTATCTTTATTTACGAGGATTTATCTTTATTTACCAGGATTTATCTTTATTTACCAGGATTTATCACTATTTACCAGGGTTTATCACTATTTACCAGGGTTTATCACTATTTACCAGGATTTATCACTATTTACCAGGATTTATCACTATTTACCAGGATTTATCACTATTTACCAGGATTTATCACTATTTACCAGGATTTATCACTATTTACCAGGATTTATCACTATTTACCAGGATTTATCACTATTTACCAGGATTTATCTTTATTTACCAGGATTTATCTTTATTTACCAGGATTTATCACTATTTACCAGGATTTATCTCGATTTACCAAGATTTATCACTATTTACCAGGATTTATCTCTATTTACCAAGATTTATCTTTATTTACCAGGATTAGCTTTATTTACCAGGATTTATCATTATTTACCAGGATTTACCACTATTTACCATGATTAACCACTTTTTACTTTGATTTTCCATGATTTACCATGGTTTTCCATTATTTGTCATTATTAACCAGTGGTACGCACAATATTCGAATAAAGTGGTATTTCTGGCACACTGATTTATTTGAGCCTAACACGTCTAGTCAATCTAGCGCGATGCTGCTGGCCTCCTTACCCCATCTGGTGGCAGAAAGCGTTGCTAACATTCGCGGGGTTTTCCCACGAAAACAAAGCCTCTGTCCTTGAAAGGAATAAATATTTGCGCGTCTACAAATACCGCGAAAATGTAATCACAAACAGGCGCCCGCGATAAAGCCGGTGAATATATCATTAATTTCAAACTTTATACTTGACGACACTCCTCCACGTGGCGTAATATCGCAACAACCGCCCTTTTCCGCACATTGACCCGCCAGAGAACAACGCGAGGAGAATCGAACGGGTTGGGAAAGATGTAAATAGAGAAATTAATTAAGTAAAATCAAATAGTAGCTTCGGGGCTCGCCCGGGATGTTTGCTCGGAAGAACCATATCTCAAGCGCAAATCGAATTTTATAGGCGGCTCACGAAGCAACGACTTTTTCGAAACTTTTAATTACGCGCAGTCGCTAATTAGGAAAATTTTCTCCAATTTCGATCGGCGACCAAGAATCGAGAATTTGAAACGAAAATGTCAAAAACGCTCCTATTTCGGGTGGTTAAATCCAGTGGATACTCGCATTTTCAAAACCCATTTTAATTATCTTTTCCGCAAACCCGCTCGTGTCAAGAAAATTATTAAAAGTATGTTTCCCACTTTATTTGCCACTGCGGGGGATTTCGAACCATAAAATGTTTCATTTGAAACAGATTTAGATTAGCTTGGAATTTTTTTCCATGGTTTAAAATAATTTTTGAATAATTTCCAAATGGATTTTATTTATATTTATGAATAATAATCATTAAAATAATAGTCAGCTAGGCCAAAGGTAATATAGAATTTCGTACCCTAGATTGGAATTCTGAGAGCTTTCTGACACGAAGTGTTAACCCACTTCCAGCACTCCGATAAATCGACCTCCATCGGTCCTAACACGGCCAACTTTGATGATGCGTTGTTGCCCGAACAGCGCGTCATTAAAGAGATAGTGCCAACTCAGAATAATTGAAGATTTTGTTCTTTGGCTTACACGTTATGATAGATTTTTAAGTCCTGAATCAGAATATATATACATATTAGCACTTTCAATTAGTATTTAGTTTTATATTTTAATGTAAAATAATGGTATTTCAATAGCCGCGCAAAACTTCACAGATTGTTGACGTCATGAGTTTGGTCGATTTCGGCGCGCTCGAGCGGCGGGGAATTTCCAGTAGTCTCCTTTCTACTATCGCGTAGAGGATTTGTAAGCGCGTTTTTTGACTTTCTTCTCGCGGACCACGCGGTTCGAGATTCTCGAATCACGAGCCGGCTACGTGTAAAAATATTACAGGGTTGCCACACGTCAGGGAAATCAGGGAGAAGTCAGGGAATTTAAGAATGGACCTAAAAAGTCAGGGAAATGTCAGGGAATTCTTAGGATTTGTAAAAAGTCAGGGAATTAAATTTTATCTTGGCACTTTTTTAAGGTTATTTTTTAGACCAGATCTATGACAAACTCTATGATTATCATTTATTTCCCTGAAAGTTTGGCTAATTTTTTCAACATTGCAATAACCTTTTTACTTAAATATAAGTCCATTTACTTTTATTAACTTCTGATAAAAGTCAAATATGAAATAGAAATTTGGCCTTAAAAAGTCAGGGAAAATCTCTTAAAATGGTCAGGGAAAACAGGGAATAGCCAGGGAATTTGAATCTCAAAATTTTGTGGCAACCCTGTATTATTTTCAAAGTAGAAATTGTAGAAAAAATTGATAACAAGGTATTGTCAGAAATACATGTATTTCTGGTATTGTTTATAAATTATATCATTATTTCTTATACGTAGTCATTATAACAATATTTATATTCTACGGAAAGATGCCACCGAAAGCACCGAAGACCGTGGGCGCCACACTGTATTGTGCAGTTCCTTCCTGCAGTAATAATAACAACAAAAGTGGCTTATCTTTCCATTACTTTCCATCGAATGAGGGTCTTAAAGCGTGCGAAAGCGATGGGAGTAAAATTTCCTCCTGTAATCCCCTAAAAATTCTATCTCCCGCTCGCTCTAGTAGCAACCAATAAACAACAACATATCTAAGACGTAGACAGTATGTGATAAAAAAAAGTTACGCTATCTTTCTATTTTAAAATTTGAAATTAATCGTGAATATTTATATTTATACCAAATGTTTTATAACTATATTTTTCTTTACTATATTTTTCAATAATTGATGAAAAAACTTCATATACGTAGAAAATTCTGACACTATCTCTTTAAAGTTGACTGTAGGGCGTTATCTATAGTTGGTTACCATGGTAACTATGGAGCTAAGTGTTCCTGAGTTCTGACAGGAAGTGGGTAAACGCTATTGACTACGTGGGAGGCAGTTACAGTGGCGTAACTAGGGACCCGCGGGGGGGGGCATGACATTTTCACAAAATAGGGGGCCTTTTCGTCTTAAGAATTAATTTTTTGCTACGAAAATTGTACTAAAGCTTGATAACCAATAAAAAAGTTTTTTTTTTTTTAAAGGGCCCTTTTGATATCACGCGGGGGGGGGGGGGGAGCAAACGTTGTCGTTACGCCACTGGCCAGTTATTTCGAATCTGGGGTACGAAGTTTATATTATCTTTTGTTATAGGTTAATACCAGAGGCACCACCCTAGGCCCAAGTCATATCGCTTCTGTTAATGGTGTTAGTTAAGATGGCCGGGTGAAATTGCGTAGGAGGGTGGTGGCAAGCCCTTCATGCCACGCGTGGAAAACCTCTATACCAAAATATCATTCAATATAATGACACCATATTTTTACAATTTAACACCAAAAGCGACATAAGACCCAAAAGTGTGTCAGTACGGTATAATGTTTAATGAGAGTTTGTCGCGAAGTAAAAAGAGGGAGTGGGAGAGGGGGTTGAAAATACGTCATCAAAATTTGTAATTTCCTCCGCTTCAGCGCCGCCGAGTGAGGCGTTTTAGAACGTATGTCTACGGGCGAGTAAATCGAAGAGAGATAATGGCGCCATACCATAGACTAAATATAACGTTGCTAGTACTTTTCCAACTAGTAGTTTATGTAGTCTATTGTGAGACTAGCTCTCAGTAAATATTTTAACGGGCGCGAAGGTAGAGTTGACACACTTTTGGGTCTTATGCAGGGTTGCCACGCGTCAGGGAAAACAGGGAAATCAGGGAAAAGTCAGGGAATTTAAAAATGGGCCTAAAAAGTCAGGGAAATGTCAGGGAATTTTAAGAATTGGTAAAAATCCAGGGAAAAGTCAGGGAATTCAATTTTATCTGGGCACTTTTTGAAGGTAATTTAACTCTAGATGTATGACAAATTCCACGATTATCATTTATTTCCTTGAAAGTTTGGCTAATTTTTTCAACATTGCAATAACCTTTTTACTGACATATAAGGCCATCTAAATTTATTAACTTCTGATAAAAGTAAAATATAAAAGAAAAAATTTGGCCTTAATAAGTCAGGGAAAATCTCTTAATGGTCAGGGAAAACAGGGAATAGTCAGGAAATTTGAATCTGAAAATTTCGTGGCAACCCTGTTATGTCACTTTTGTTAACACTAAATATTATATTTTCTTTTAAAACAATGGTTGATTTTTAATTTAATAAGAATGTTTGACCCGTGGTTCCGAGTTTTCACCCCGTAATTGGCCATTAATAAAATAGCGTTTGAAGACTAGGAAGTGTCATACTTAGGTTTATTATGTTACTTATGGTCTGTGTATGAAAAAAGTAAGCAGACAGAAAAATGATGAAAAAAATCGTCGAGTCAACCCCCTCCAAAGGAAATGTGTTTTTTAATTTGTCAACGAATAAAATGGACAAGGATTTATGGTCCCATTCTCGCCTTCCCGCTGACCCCCCCCCCCCCTTCGACGGTGCGCCCCCACCCACCCGATTTATACAAGCAGACGACGTTGCCAGCAAATAAAACTGCTTATCATTTATCACGCTTGCGCTTTTGCAATAGATTCGCTGACGACGAAAGGAGACGAAAGAACCGAGCTGGGTGTCGTTTTAAAGTATTACTTCCCCCCCGCGAAACCCAACGAACGACATATTTAAACGCAGACTTCACCCCTAACGTCGCCTTTGACCGTAGTATCGACTAAGCCTCGGTTAAGGGTGGTGGAGCTTCCAAAATGGAAAAATTTCTTCTCCGCATATGCGTAGAGAGAAAAAAAGATGAGTGATCTATGGCCAGGAAGACTAACGTGAAAAATAGTTAATTTGCAATTCAAAAATTTCCCTTTCTCCAGACTCGTCGTTGGTCGCGATAACGGAGCTAACGCGGTTAAAGGCGCGGTGGGATGGAACGTACTGACAACGTACCTTGACCACTACGCGGTAATCTAAAGAGATAGTCAATACCACTTGTCCGCGTTGTAAAGGTGAGGCTTCCTTTACTTCGAATTATCTGTAAGAAGAGAACGAATTTTCCCTCAGCCGCGACCGACGCGTTGTTAGTGATGAAAGATTCTAAGAGGCAGGGCGTCTTTGGGATGAGGGTGAGGATGACCAAATACAGACTGTAGCCCCCTGTTCCTCTGACCCGCTCCACCCCCCCTTCCAAATCCGAAAATAATTATCAACGTCATGAATAATTAATTGGCCAAGTTTTCTTTGTTAATTTTTCTTCCTTTACTCTTGTACACTCTGTTTGAAAAGTCTTCGACAGCTGAAATTTTTGCCCTCTTTTTAATTCTGCTAAAAAACTATAATAGATAGTTCGATGAAACCAATTGCAACTTTTATTTATTTTCCAATACCTTTCGTTATTTATTGGTTTCGTCCGCCAAAAATTAATAGTTTGGCGGGAACCGTCAAAACTCATTTGTGACAACTTTTTAAATATTGGTTCTACGGCACTGACTCGTGCGTTTTTGAATTCACAATGGTCGATTCATATTTAGAAAGTGGAAAAATTATCCCTCTACAACCAACGGTTGAGAAGTTATAGCGTTTCCAAACCTTCCTCGAAACTAGGAAACACCTAAAATTCATCAAGCGATTATAAATAACGCAACTTCGATGACAATTTGGAAACGCGATAACTTCTCAACCGTTGGTTGTAGAGGGATAATTTTTCCACTTTCTAAATATGAACCGACCATTGTGAATTCAAAAACGCGCGAGTCAGTGCCGTAGAACCAATATTTAAACAGTTGTCAAAAATGAGTTTCGACGGTTCCCGCCAAACTATTAATTTTTGGCGGACGAAACCGATAAATAACGAAAGATATTGGAAAATAAATAAAAGTTGCAATTGGTTTCATCGAGCTATCTATTATAGTTTTCTAGCAGAATTAAAAAGAGGGCAAAAATTTCAGCTGTCGAAGACTTTTCAAACAGAGTGTACGGTACAGGAAGGGGGGGGGGTAAAGTTAGTTCATTTATTTATCATGTACTTCTATACAGGGTTGATAAAATAAATTGGAATTAGTACGAAATTGAACAACAATTCGAGGGGAAAAAATCATTTCTTTAAATGGAAAACTTGGCGAATTTTTAGTAACATTTCTGTCACCAGATGGGGTAAGGATTCCCTCAGTTTCACGCTGTATTGACTAGGGTTAGGCTCAGATACATGGTTTTTAAACAGAGGCAAATACGAACTGGCTTGCCTTTAAAAATCGTCACTGAACTTAGACTTAAATGGCCATTTTAAATAATTTTTATGGAATAATTAATTGTCAAAATATAAAATGTGTTCTGCGCATAATTTAAGTTTCTTTTATTTGGCTAAATAGAAACTAACCTAATTAATTTAACTCATGTCATTCTCATATAAATAGTAGATTGAACAAGATTCGTACATAACTTTTAAAACCGGAAAAAGGCAGGGGATTTTAAAATGATGCCGAAAGGTCAGGGAAAAGTCAGGGAATTTTAAAATGATGCCGAAAGGCCAGGGAAAAGTCAGGGAATTTTAAAATGATGCCGAAAGGTCAGGGAAAAGTCAGGGAATTTTAAAATGGTGCCGAAAGGTCAGGGAAAAGTCAGAGAATTTTAAAATGGTGCCGAAAGGTCAGGGAAAAGTCAGGGAATTTTAAAATGGTGCCGAAAGGTCAGGGAAAAGTCAGGGAATTTTAAAATGGTGCCGAAAGGTCAGGGAATAGTCAGGGAGTTTCAAAATGGTTCCGAAATGTCAGGGAAAACTCAGGGAATTTTAAAATGGTGCCGAAAGGCCAGGGAAAACTCAAGGAATTTGAAAATGGTGCCGAAATGTCAGGGAAAAGTCAGGGAATTTGAAAATGGTGCCGAAATGTCAGGGAAGAGTCAGGGAATTTGAAAATGGTTCCGAAATGTCAGGGAAAAGTCAGGGAATTTGAAAATGGTTCCGAAATGTCAGGGAAAAGTCAGGGAATTTGAAAATGGTTCCGAAATGTCAGGGAAAAGTCAGGGAATTTGAAAATGGTTCCGAAATGTCAGGGAAAAGTCAGGGAATTTGAAAATGGTTCCGAAATGTCAGGGAAAAGTCAGGGAATTTGAAAATGGTTCCGAAATGTCAGGGAAAAGTCAGGGAATTTGAAAATGGTTCCGAAATGTCAGGGAAAAGTCAGGGAATTTGAAAATGGTGCCGAAAGTTCAGGGAATTTGAAAATGGTTCCGAAATGTCAGGGAAAATTCAAGGAAAAAATCAGGCAAATACATTTTTTAAAGATGTATTAAAATATTTAATTTTCTGTACCAAAATTATCAGGGAAAATTTGAAATATTAGTTAGGGAAAACCGGGAAAATAATTCCGTAAATTTGGTACGAACCCTGTTGAAAATTGAAAAACAATTATGGTTTGGAGTTGATTTCGTAAAGTTTAAGATTTATTAAAACAATAAATAAATATAAAATTATATTTAACTTAATATTTCGTGACTTGTTATTAGAAATAGTTTTCCCGAAAGGCGAAAAAAAGCCCTAAAATACGATTCAAGTGAACACTTTCTTTAAATAGGAAATTTAAACGACCTCCGATATAAAGTGAAAATATTTTTTTGTAGTTGGGCAGTCGGCCCGTTTAAAAACTATATTATCATTCTCAACGGTCTCGAAAGTAGGAGTAAAAAGTGCCCAAAAATAGAAAACTGCTTCCAACTGCAATAAGAGTCTTCCGACGGAAATGCAATCAAGTCCGCCCCGCCTCCGCCTTTCAACCCGCTGACGAGGATTACAATTTCTACACTCTATAAAGCCTACGACTGGCGATTCTCGCGGTCAGTGAATAGCGGGCTACGGTCGGTTCAACGCTTATAAAATCCCCGGGTGGAATTCTGATCTTCTCGGCGACTAAATTCAAATGAGCGTCGCGACAGAATTTTCGCTTTTTTCACTTTATATCCTTCCTTTTTTCGGTCGAAAGGCCGTAATCGCTTTTAAGGTTGGCCAGAGCCTTAATACGCACTGACGAGTGAAAGGCGCTTATTACGCGAAATTATATTAGACGAAACGTATTTAAGTTGTCACCGTTAGTAACTGTACGTAGTTTGAATATAGTGTTTCCTTTTAATTGAAAAGGACAAAATAGTCTTGGCCGGTTGAGGATTGAAGCTTAACGAGCTACAATATGTCCGTTTCTGGAGATATTCAACCGACTGCGAAGTCCGTAACTATCGGGAAAATGACGTAGGCCCCGCTGTTAGATTAAATTAGATCCAAAGACAAGAACCCGAATTTCCATTTCGGATGGAAATCTTCCTATTCGTCGGGCGAGCCAATTTAGGATATCAGAATTAATTCCTTTTTTAATTTCTCCCGAATGAAGACATTTTCAAAAGAAACCAACTTTAATTGGTCAATTATTTCACGGAGGTTGAACTCTGCTCTGTTTGGAGTTATTATAGCCAGAACTTATCGAGTCTAGGACATTTACAAGGTCGGGATAAATACTACTTTCAATAATTTGTTCACCAAGTAACCGCGTAATTCGTAGATGAAAATTTAATAATAATAATAATATCTTTATTTGCCTTTGCAAAAGGGATATCTCAGTTCAGTTTAGAAAAACTGTTTTACAATGAGGTCCCGTATACATTTAAATTACAATAATTTAACATAAAATAGACTTGGGTGTTTTTACATATTTAGTTATTTCAATTTTAAAAGTGTTGAGATTATTGATAGTTTTCAGATTAGTTTTTAGTTTGTTCCATATCTGTTTTCCTAAGTATTGCACGTTTTTGATATTTTACCTTCATGGTAAAACCGTACATAACGGTTCTTGTCATGTGGTCGTGTGGACATTTATCATTAAAAATAGTTAAGATATATTTGGGAAATATATTGTTATGCACCTTGTACATATTCATTTTGAAATTATATCAAAAATTAGACGGATACAAATTTTACTTTAATTAAAATTACAATTCAAAATGTGTTATATTTGATCCAATTAAATTTAATAATAGTCATTATCTCTAAACATATAAATTCAACAGTTATAGAATTGATCGAAACACCTTACGATAATTGATTAAACATTAAAATACCGACGAAATTATTGCGTAAGCAAAAACCATTATTTAAAAATGAAAAAATTATTTTTATTTATCTGTAAATCAAAATATCTTATTTACAATACCAGAAGGGGTAATATTATACAGTGGCGCACCCAAGGTTAATGAATTGAACCTGATTTCTGTAAAATTGGCTGTCATGACAACAAGAAAGAATAATTAATGCCTTCCGTGACATTTCAATTGAAATGATGAACAACACTATGAACTCCGTCGCTAAACGAGCTCAAGCATGTATCGTAGCCGACGATGAAATAATTGAACCGCTGTAAAGTATTCGGTATTTATTTGATTTAGTCACATTAAAACTAATCAGATTATTTTATTATCCAATACTGAATTCATCAACCTACAATTTATCGGCTACTGATTGCTCAAATTTGGTAAAATCAAAGTTATTTGAACTAATAACATGGCGAGCAACAACTTCCTAATTGGAACCAAATCCGTTTTTGAATGACCTTGAAAACATGGTTCAAGGTCATTCAATTGTACACTAGTAAATGTCTCCATACACGAGGAATGCTCCATCAAAATTTTAAATTTAAAAAAAAAAAACTTTTTTCAGTTTTTTAGCGAACACCCTGTACTCTAACTGGCGAAACAGACGCGTAAAAAAATTAGCAGACTTGAGTTAAAAAATTAACATCATACTTATATTTATTACGCTACTTATGGTAATATTAATAATAGTCCGTTCAATTTATGATCCCAAACGCTAAGCAGCGAAGCGGAGCTAAACCTAGTTGACCTAATCGAACGAGCTTACACCCCCCCACCGCGACACTTAATTGGCTCAAAGGCGGAACGGAAAGGTACAGTAGCTGGTCTTCGCTGGCTATCGGGATAACACGGTCCAGGGCGGAAAGGTCGCCTAAAAGCTGGCGAGAAAATCAGTTTAAATTACTTTTTGCGGCAAAAGCTCTCGCGGCTAAAAGAAAGCCAGATCCAATTCCATCCTTAAATACCCGCGGCTTATAGATCCCGCCGCCGCGCCAGAAACTGGGCCAACTAAATCGAACATTTGTAGACCTGACCAGCGCCCTCGTGTGGCGGCGAACGACTCGAATCTGGGGGAAAAAAATAATGGGAGAAAGTGGTACCTTCCCTCCTCCAAGGTGGTACTCTCTATCTCAGCATCCGCCATTGCCCGATACCACCTGACTCCCTCGCGACCATCTCGCCCTCTATAGCGGGATTACGAGCGAGAAAAAAGGGTTGCAGTTATTGGGGACTGGATGGACGTTACCAGCCCGCACCCTGAAAATCCCTTTTGGCAGGGCGAATGACCTTCACTCTCTGGAATAACCTTTAACAAAGTCCGCCCACTCGCGTGATATTAATTCTATATTTGGCCCAGGCTTGCGCGAAACGACGATGGGGCCATTCCAAGTATCATATAGTATAGGTGCGTTTCCCTAACGAGGAGCTCAATCTCTCTCAACGCGTGTCGGCTTGTGGAGCGACGCGATTGGATAATTACGAGAGGAAATGGCTCTTGTAACTGTAATTGAATAAACCTGTTTTCTTCCTTACGACAATACTTTGTCGAGGATGAAATGTAGAAAGGTTGTTTACGACGACCAAACCTCTACACGGACATCTGTTTCCAAAATAGCGGATCGAATTTCATTCCAAAATTATATCCAAAATTGGACAAATCAAAATTCGACTTGGATCGAAAATAATAATATGAAATATGCTATATATTATCCAATTACAAATTATTTTATACAAACAGAGTTGTTTTAAAAACTAAATGTGTTTTGGATCAAGTTTTTTCTCCATGGGATTGAAATTAAATAGTGTTGTAAGTCGGAAAATTTCCCGCTCGGAAAATCTTCCGGAAAATGACCGAGGCCTTTTTTTCCGGAAATTTTCCGTATTTTTTTCCGTATTTTTTTCCGTATTTTTTTCCGAAAAAAAATAAAAAAAGTTTTCATTCCATGATTAGTCTAATACATTGTTTGCATATTTAAATAAAGCGGCATTTTCACCTAATTTTTTCGAATCTGAAAGTAAAACTAAACCTCTAGACTAGTTTAAACTGATTAACAATGTAACACTATTAATGTTTTGTAGTATGTTTACTGATATTAGACATTTTATATCGATAAAAAGTTAAAAACATTAAAAACCCCTAAAAAGTAAATTATGTTTTTATTTTTCCGATTTGCGGAAAAATTTCCGCAGTTCGGAAAAATTTCCGGAAAATTTTCTGTAAATTTTTCCGCATTTTATTATTCCGGAAAATTAACAACTCTAAAATTAAATGATTTGAAAAATCTTTGATATAAATAACTTTAAATCTCTTTAGGAAAATATTTGTTGTAGCAATGGAAATTCACAGCATAATTATTGCAACCACTAATTAAATTTAATGGCAATTAATTTAGATTACAGAAAGAGATTCATTTCAGATGTAAAATTTTGCGCGCAAATATATAAATATTCGCTTTAGTCCCATTCGACCGAAATCCCATTCGACCGAAAGCGGTTTTTGAGGTGTCCCATTCGACCGAACTCCGCTGAAACTTGCGGTTTTTATGTGTCCCATTCGAACGAACGCTTTTATGTGTCCCATTCGACCGAACGCTGCTATATAAATTGGCTTTTGGAATGAGCATGAATTATATTTTTATCTTCACCTAGTCAAGAAAAGTAACTGAACCAAAACTGAAATAGTAAACTTAACCAAACCTAAACATGGATCTTCGATAGTACATACCTTATAAATAAAATACCAAATCACCCCGCCAATTGGGCTACATTTAAAAATTCTTTCGGTCGAATGGGATTTCGGTCTAATGGGAATAAACGACATATTCACCGTTTGGTTCAATCTCACTATACTCAAATTCACCAAAGGCTTACGGGGCCACAAATATTTAGAGGGAAGCCCTTAAAGTTTCGATTCTAAAGCTATTGCCTATACTAGATGGCGCCACTTTAAATTATATGGCGGGATGGGAAGAAATACTGATTTATTACAACACGGTTTTAAGCGTAGTTTTATATACAAGCTATAAAAAAGGTGTACATTTCAGACTGTGGGTGCCATCTGGACTTCGGGTGTTTAAAAATCGCCCTCTAATGACGTAACCCCCGTGAAAGGATCTTCGTGTGTAGTTAAAACTTTGGTCAGATTTTTAAAACGAATGTGCGAAAGCTGTCTGCTCATTCAACATTAAAAAAGCTAAAGAACATTAATTTTCAAAAATCGTCTGTTATTTCTTCACACATTTATTTGACAGATATTAAAGTAGATGGCGCTATATTTTCTATATGACTGTTTTACTGTTTAAAGCGAGGTGCCGATTACTGCGTTACCGGGTGTCCAAATAATTAACATTAAATTTGATTTTAATCTCGATTTTATGATTATATTAATTTTAATCTCGATTTTATGATTATATTAATTTTAATAACGATTTCATGATTATATTAATTTTAATAACGATTTTATGATTATATTAATTTTAATAACGATTCTATGATTATATTAATTTTAATAACGATTTTATGATTATATTAATTTTAATAACGATTTTATGATATTAATTTTAAACACGATTTTATGATTATATTAATTTTAATAACGATTTTATGATTATATTAATTTTAATAACGATTTTATGATTATATTAATTTTAATAACGATTTTATGATTATATTAATTTTAATAACGATTTTATGATTATATTAATTTTAATAACGATTTTATGATTATATTAATTTTAATAACGATTTTATGATTATATTTATTTAAATAACGATTTTATTTATTTAAATAACGATTTTATTTATTTAAATAACAATTTTATGATGATATTAATTTTAATCACGATTTTATGATAATATTAATTTTAATAACGATTTTATGATAATATTAATTTTAATCACGATTTTATGATGATATTAATTTTAATCACGATTTTATGATGATATTAATTTTAATCAGGATTGAGCCATACGAGGGTATCCTAATAATCAAGGGTGTGATCGGTGAAGTTCTTTTTCCCTCAAGAAAATGGAATTTGTCATAATTCACGTTGAATAACCAAACTAAAATAGCGGTCTTTTTAATCGCCAAAGCGGCGAAAGAATGGGAAACTCTTTAAAAGCCGTAAGAGTGAAAGGTCGGTCAATTTCGTGAACCGGACGTAGACGCCACATTTCGATTTCAAACTTTGCAAAAACTGACAAACAGGGAAAGAGTCGTTAAAGCCAAAAAATAGTCCATTTCCAAAAAGGCGGAAAAGAAAGAAGAATTCAAGTCAAACGACGGACAATGATTCTTTGACACGCTCTCCCCCCCCCGCGGCCCCTTTTCCAATGCGCCCCCCTTTCCAATGGAAGGCAATGTCCAAAAAAGGAAACTGCTCCCGAAAAGCGGTCAAACGTCCCTTCTCTCCCAGATCGGCGGCCAAAAAGGGTTCCCGGAGAGAGAAATCGAAATATAAGAAAGGGGCAGAGTGAAATCGATATTCTGGATGTCGGCGGTCGGTATTTGGTCCGACCAGTTCCACCACCTTCAGAGGCTCGAGAAAAAAGAACATTTTCGAGTGCGCGAAATTTTAAAGATCCGGATTTTCTCGCGCTTCTGAAGTTCTGCCTTCTCTGTAGATTTGGAGCTAATGGTTCGATAAAATTGTAGATCATATTTTCATTTCATTTTTTTTTATAGAATAGGTCAGTTATGGGCGCGATTAACTCAATTTGGTCGATTTTTGTCAATTGAGCGGTAAAAATTATTTTTAAAAAGGAGCGAAACAAAATGAGAGAAGCGCAATTTTTGATGCTCAAATAAGAGCGGAAAGAGAGGAGCGAAAATTTCACTGTTCAAAAACAGCGAAAATAGATTAACTGGTGCAATTTTCTCCCCTCAATAAAAAGGAAAAATAGATTGGTGCCATTTTCTCCGCTCAAAAAAAAGGAAAAATAGATTGGTGCCATTTTCTCCGCTCAAAAAAAGGAAAAATAGATTGGTGCCATTTTCTCCGCTCAAAAAAAGGAAAAATAGATTGGTGCCATTTTCTTCGCTCAAAAAAAGGAAAAATAGATTGGTGTCATTTTCTCCGCCCAAAAAAAGGAAAAATAGATTGGTGCCATTTTCTCCGCTCAAAAAAAAAGGAAAAATAGATTGGTGCAATTTTCTCCGCTCAAAAAAAGGAAAAATAGATTGCTGCAATTTTCTACGCTCAAAAAAAGGAAAAATAGATTGGTGCATTTTTCTCCGATCAAAAAAAGGAAAAATAGATTGGTGCAATTTTCTCCCCTCAAAAAAAGGAAAAATAGATTGGTGCAATTTTCTCCCCTCAAAAAAGGAAAAATAGATTGGTGCAATTTTCTCCGCTCAAAAAAGCGAAAATAGATTAGTGCAATTTTCTCCGCTCAAAAATGAGCGAAAATAGATTAGTGCAATTTTCTCCGCTCAAAAATGAGCGAAAATAGATTAGTGCAATTTTCTCCGCTCAAAAATGAGCGAAAATAGATTAGTGCAATTTTCTCCGCTCAAAAATGAGCGAAAATAGATTAGTGCAATTTTCTCCGCTCAAAAATGAGCGAAAATAGATTAGTGCAATTTTTTCCGCTCAAAAAGACCGAAAATAGATTAGTGCAATTTTATCCGCTCAAAAATGAGCGAAAATAGATAAGTGCAATTTTCTCCGTTCAAAAAGGATCGAAAATAGATTAGTGCATTATCTCCGCTCAAAAAGAGATAAATTAGATTAGTCTTTCTATAACGTTCTATGATTACACTATTTTCCTATTTGTGGATAATTATTAGTACTTTTCCCCTTGCAATTACGTGTTTGGAGATAAATGACAATCAATAACTACGAATCTCCGAAGCAGTTCGAACAAAATTACGTCAGCTCTCGCCTCACTTTATTACAAATTGTCGATCGCTCAGCCATTTATTAAAGCAAATTCAATTTAAAACCCATCGGTTTTAGCTTCATAAATATTTCAAGCAGATATTGGAAAATTGTATAGATAAAAATATATATTTCTTGACTCATTTTGTCAATTTTTGCAATAATTTTAAAAGACTAAATATATTTTAAAATTTTCCTTTAGTTTACTCTACTTTTCGCAAACTGGTAGCCATATTTTCTCAGTTGAAAATGCAAATTTTCAAACAAATCTCTATTATAAATTTCCTATCAATTTTCTACCTTTTCTATAAAATATTTTGAACTTTTCTGTGGTCGGCCTGTCGTTCAATTTTCTACTTTTTCTATAAAATATTTTGAACTTTTCTGTGGTCGGCCTGTCGTTCAACTTTCTACCTTTTCTATAAAATATTTTGAACTTTTCTGTGGTCGGCCTGTCGTTCAACTTTCTACCTTTTCTATAAAATATTTGAACTTTTCTGTGGTCGGCCTGTCGTTCAATTTTCTACTTTTTCTATAAATTATTTCGAACTTTTCTGTGGTCGGCCTGTCGTTCTATTTTCTACTTTTTCTATAAATTATTTCGAACTTTTCTGTGGTCGGCCTGTCGTTCAATTTTCTACTTTTTCTATAAAATATTTTGAACTTTTATGGAGATAAAGTTGGTAGGAATGTCCAAACCCGTTAATTTAGAAATCAACAACTTAAATAGAAACGTGATTAACTAAACACGGCACTCGAGCAAGAAATGATAGATCTTTTCTAATCGCGACCAACGACGACTTGGGTCCAACGTGGGGAGAGAGACCGGGACTAGGACACTTAATACTCTTAATAGCTCGGAAGAACCGTTACAAGGGAGACCGCTCTTGGTTTCGTCCCCGAAGATTTCTATTCTGCCACGTGGACATTTACCGTGATTGATGATTGTGACCGTCGCCGGCTCAATTATTATTGCCGAAAACGACTTTCGCTCTAGATTCTCGATAGCCAAGGCTTTAGCCGAGGGAATATTGTGGAATAATTTTTTAATTTTATCCCCAAAAGTCAATATTACCCAAAAATAATAGTAAAAAATATTTCTTGAATGTTTTCAATACAGACTAAATTTTAAAGTTTTTTTAGATATTCGTGCCTCAAGAAAAAGTGGTGGGAATCATAACGCGAATAGAAATACCATTAGAATAATTTGGTCTCTGTTAAAGTTGTCATTTCATTTAGCTCTGTAGGGAATTAAAAAAAGAAGAGATAAAGATGTGGTATGTTTCGGAGTATAGTAGGCCAAAAATAGGTTTTACCCCTGTAGAAGTGTTCCACACGCTAAACAGGCGTGTAATCCGTACAGGCCAACATTTAGGTGTGTCATGAATAAGATTTTTCGAAAATAAGATATTTTTTATCAAACTTTTTAAATAATTTTATTGATTATACTCGGTGCAAAAAAATATATTAATTTTTAGGATTTGAAATTCCAATTTAAACGCATCTAAATCGATACTATTAATGTTCATTTATTTTTAAATATTTGAAATAACTATACTGTAACAGGAATTTGAAAATCAGAGTGGTTCAAAAAGCATTTTGAGTTTCTAGGAAACTATTTTGTATTTTGCATTTTGTGGGTTTGATATATAGAAAAACATTTTCAAAATGTTTTTACTATGGAACCATCATTGCGGTTCTTATAGAGTAAATTCGTCTGCTATCTACTCCCAAGTAATCATAGATGGCAATATTACTTACTCAGAAGCAGACGAACATTCGTACAGTGTCACCGCTTTATTTCCCACGCTGGCGGCGAGGATGGTTTGGAAATCTCTACGTAATTATTATTAATTACTTATTTTTAATTAATTATTAATTAATAATTAAAATATAAATAATTAAAAGTAAACAGAGTGCATTTGTAAAAACATTTTATATTTTTATTTTGAGCTGTAAAAACCATTTTAAATTTTGCATTAGTTGCGAGGATGGTTTTGAAATCTACGTTAATAATAATAATTAATTATTACTTAGTTAACTAATTATTAATTAATTAATTAATTAATTAATTACTAATTAATTATTAATTATTACAAACTATCTATGCATTTGTGAAAACATTTAGGATTTTTAAAAACCCTATTCAAAATGTATTTTGTATTTTTAAAAACCATTTTACATTAAAAAAAAACAATTTTCAAAATGCCTTTTGTATTTTGCATTTTGAGTTATGGAGAAAGTATTTTGAATTTTGAAAACGAAACCCATTTTGAACAACCCGTTGGAAAATAGGCCTAATACGTCATGGAATTTTAAGAATTTGTAACACATTGGGACATTAAATTTATTGCGAAATCGATTTAAAAAAAATGAAGGTATGTAACCGGCTCACAACGTTTTTAGTAACCACATAACCAGAATAATCACCTTTATACTATAATATAACTAAATTCATTAACTTCTGATAACGAGTAAATATAAGTTTATAAATAAGTCGCAAGATGTCTCTTTGAAAAGAAAAAAATTTGAATTTGAAATGGTCTTCATTTTAGTAATTAAAATAAAAAGTATACAACTATTCCCGGTACATTATAAAAGAAATTTTAATAAAGTAAATAAAATCATAGTACATGTTTCGGCATATTTAGCGTGTACGGCACCGTTTTCAAACGCTTCACAAAGTCTTAATTTTGTCTTTGAAAGATCGTTGAAAATCTCTGAAATAGTCAGGGAAAAGCCAAGGAATTTGAACCGTAATGTATAAAAATTAAATTAAAAGTCTCCCTGAAGAAGGAGGAAGAGTTCCTCCGAAACGTTGGATTTTATAAATAAATAAATTGCGAATTTTAAAACCGTTTTAAGTCTCTCTTAATTTAGTTTTTTCACAATGTGCTTCTCTTCACTCTTATTGGTATAAAAATTAAATAATACTATTTAAACTTTATAGAAATAAACTTTAACTGCCAAAAAACAATTTGACCATTGCGACAAAATTAAAGAAGAGATGGTAGGAAAGGGCGGGCTCTGGGAAAAAGTAGAGGATCTAGTTTCATCTTTCTAGTTTTTAATATAAAGCCCCTGGGATTTCGCTCTATCTTTTTCATTTTTAAAATTTTAACCACCAGCCTTAAATGATAGCGTGGTCAAAGGCGGGGTCGAATTTAAACGCCCAGCCGCCTCGGGCGTAGTTAACTTGGCAGCGCGTACAGTTTGGTCATCATATTTCTTTCTTTTTGTTGGAGCAGGGCCAAAGCCTCGAGGATAAGCGACGACCAATGGAAATTCTTCTGACTTGCTCTTTCGGGCGTGCGAGGAAATACCTTTCATAGTTCAGCATAGGCGACCTCTATTGACGAATAGTAATATTAAATATCGCCCTATACACGTATATACGGTCACTTTATCACCATATTTAAATTTAAAATTTCCAATTATATTTTCAATTTAACTATTTCTACTAAATATATCTACAGTTTATCTTGTAATTATATAACTAACTAAAACCTAAAAAACCATTGTTGTACAATAAAAAGTTTTTATTATAGACTATGTCTTTTCTTTTTTTATGCATAGTTTTTAATAAAAACGTTTTATTGTACTACAGTGGTCTTTTATGTTTTATTTAGTTTTTAGTTAAATATTTCTACTAATTTAAAGGGAAACGCAAGTGACCATGCAAAGGGGTAAATTATCTTTTAGATAAAAAGAACGACTGCGCATGCGCTATCTGCCATAGCCTTTCCCTCTGTAAAAAAGCAGAACCATATTTGCCGAATTTATTTTGTATAAATGCGTCTCTCGCGGTTTTTACGCAAAATCCATGCATTCTTTAGTCGCGAAAATGGCCGAGGAAAGTGAAGTCTCCGTGCTTACCGACAAATCGGATCCTAAACTTCGGGGTATAATGATAGGGAAATTGTTAAGGGAGACGGGATATAGGAGTGTGTGTGGTGTTGAATTTTCTTAATCCAATGTGAGGCTAGCGGCAGAGATTTACCGCGTCCAAGGCCTAATGTTTGAACTTCCATTATTAAAAATATTCAATTCACAAATAATTTTATTCCAAAACATTGTTAAATCGAAAATATCAAAGTTCAACTCTCGGAAACTAACCCAGTTCTTTTCTCCATAATAAATAAATTAAGCTAGGCCTAAATTCCTGGATTCGTTGATTGCAAGCTAACTCAGCGAAGAAAATCGAAAAATTCGCGAATGAGAGCGAAATTGCGCCACGTGGCTACACCAAGGAGAATATGGCTTTCGCACTGTATAAAATCATCCTTGGAAAACCTACTTACGGCTTGTTGAAGAAAACCTACTTACGGCTTGTTGAAGAAAACATAGTTCCCCCCCTGCATGACCACTTGCGTTGCCCTTTAATTGACCAAAAACAAATATTTCGGTATTAATTAAATTATAAGTAGATTATTTTCGCAATCTCCCGTGATACAGGGCCCCCAGAGGTCCTACAATTGCTATAAAATCCTATATTTTCAAAAATGTCCTATAGCATCCTATATTTTTAGCAAAATCACCAAAAGGGCTTTTAAAATCCTATGATTTTGTTCCCATTTCAAATCCCGCGACTCACGACGTCAGTGAAATTGCTAGATTTAGTTCCAGGATAAAGTACTATATTGGATAAATTCCTTCAAAAAGGCACTCTAGTCTATACTTTGGTTATTGTTAACATGGTTAGCTACTAGGCATAGTATATTTTTGTGATAAAATGGTTAAATAGTTTCTATTTCTTAAGTGAAAATCAAAGATTTATTTCACTAAATATAGATTTGGTTTTTAAATGCATAAAGTTAGTAAATGAAATAGCATAGTCCTATAAAGTCGTATAATTTTGAGTAAATAGTCCTATAAAGTCCTATAATTTTGAATAAATAGTCCTATAAAGTCCTATAATTTTGAATAAATAGTCTTATAAAGTCCTATAATTTTGAATAAATAGTCTTATAAAGTCCTATTAGTTTGAATAAATAGTCTTATAAAGTCCTATTATTTTGAATAAATAGTCCTATAAAGTCCTATAATTTTGAATAAATAGTCTTATAAAGTCCTATAATTTTGAATAAATAGTCTTATAAAGTCCTATTATTTTGAGTAAATAGTCCTTTAAAGTTCTATAATTTTGAATAAATAGTCCTATAAAGTCCTATAATTTTGAATAAATAGTCTTATAAAGTCCTATTATTTTGAATAAAGTCCTATAAAGTCCTATTATTTTGAATAAATAGTCTTATAAAGTCCTATTATTTTGAATAAATAGTCCTATAAAGTCCTATTATTTTGAATAAATAGTCCTATAAAGTCCTATTGTTTTGAATAAATAGTCTTATAAAGTCCTATTATTTTGAATAAATAGTCTTATAAAGTCCTATTATTTTGAATAAATAGTCGTATAAAGTCCTATATATTTTGAGATATAATCCTATTTTTCCTATAAAAAATAAAGATTTGAGGGGGGGCTGCTTCATAGTATGTTTGTAGTTATGCTGAAAATACCTATACTTTTTGAGAGAGGTATCCAAAAGGTACGGTCACGCGAGACCTGAAAATCCAGTTTAATTCGGTTTGAATGCCAGTTGTGACGAATGAAACTGAGAGAAACTCGCCACGAAGATAAATTGCGAACGGGGCTTTATTGTCATCTTAAACCCTCCCCTAAGTTGGGATTTCCAACGCCTAAACGTTTCTGAATGGAGATAATTGTCCATTACAAATTACAAGCGTATTATAAAAATCTGAATCGCGAAAATTAACATTTATTTGAACAAGAGCGGCGTGGCAGGAGATTTGACAATACAAGTTCGTTAAACAAGTTTATATTCGCGAGTGAGAAGTAAAGAATGCCCAAATTTAAACTGGAGTGGGTGCATTGAAGGAAGATGTAATTGCAAATGAACAAAGCGGCCTTCAGCCCCCTCTCATTAAAACGACGGCTCTCCCTTTGATTGAATTCGACTTCATATTAAATAGCGGCTATAATTCATTTTCAAACTCGTTCGTGCGCGTCACTTCAAATCGAAATATTTTCAAGTTGAAGACCCACAAATTAATATTAACATACGAACGAATTTTAACCTTTTTTTTTTCAAGTGATGTTCGAAAATATACTTATACAGGGTGTTAAAACGATTCAGGGCCAATAACTCCAAATGGTTTTAAAGGCCGATTACATAAATCTTCGGTTTACTCTGTCTTTCACTGGACGTCGGCTGACTGCATGAAAGACAGAGTAAACCGAATATTTATGTAGTCGGCTTTTAAGCTAGGAATTGGAAAATTTCAGGACACATAGAAATGGTTCCAATTTTAAAAGTGTGTAAATTGAAATTTTAACCCGATGCAAAACACCATGATGAAAAACCTTTCAAATTGGGACCGTTTCTCTAAATCTATTGGTTCCCGAGATAAACTTTGAATGACCTTGAATCATGAGTTTAAGGTCATCTGAGTTTGCAAATTTTAAATACTTCCTACCAGATGAGGATGTCTATCAAATTTTGATACTCTAGCATGAGTATTTTTCGTGTTTTAGCCCTTCAACCTGGTCTCTCGCACCTAGGAGCAACAAACACACGGAGAACGCAGCTAGCCTTTAAACACGCTTTCGCAGTGTTGCGTACAAATTTCATTGGACGAACCTTTACGCGAACGTTTTACGGAAAGGGGGAAGACAATTTCAGAATTTTCCCCTTCCGACGTCAGCAGGCGCTAAAGCAAACCAATGAAAAATGTACCCAAGAAATTGCACGACTTTTGACGGGTTGCGTTCTCCTTGTGTGGGGTGCTGTGTTTGTTGCTCCTAGCTGGCACATTATTTTCAATACGACCTAAATTATTTCGACTTGTTATTCGTCAAATAAGGAAGGATCAAAATTAGTACACCAAAAATGTGAAGGGGAACACTTTTCTAATTAAAACCAACTTTGTATCTCTCATGGTTCTCGAGATAAATTTTACATGACCTTGAAAACATGGTTCAAGGTTATAGAAATTTCCGTTGTTAAGTGACGTTCTATGTGTCCTGAAAGTTTTAAATTCCTAGCTAAAATACATTTGGAGTTATTGACCTTGTATTGTGTTTTAGTTAACACCCTGTATAAATTCTTTGATGGAATCTATTCATTTAAATTTAATGGAGCTGGTCTTTCTTTTCAAATTTACGAATCACATATTTATATTTTCTGTTTGATCGTGCTGACGCGATAATTAACGTTACATTTCTTCAAAATGGTGGAACTTAAATCAATACATCAAATGAAATACCATACTTGGCTGTGTAGGCTTTGGTAAAATTATGTAACGTACTTTTGGAATAAATTAAATTTAATGTGTGTGTATAGAAAGGCGTCTCTAAAATATATTGTTTTTGTACAAAAATATATTATAAAAATAATAATCAGCTAGGCACCCAAGGCACCACCTTAGGCCTAATTAAGTCATCAGGAGACTTTTGAAGCCTTTTAATTCAGGTGGCCGGGTTACAATGCGTAGGAGGGTGGTGGCAAGCCCTGCATGCCACGCAAGCCAACCGCTCCCTACACTAACTATTACCGTCAGGGGCGTAGGTACGTTCTAGAAGTTGGAGGGGGCAAAGATAAACTAAAAGGGGTCTGGAGAATGGTTTTGAATTTTTAATTGAGTGTAGATTTCCGAATGCACGTGTACTTTTTACTATTTTGTAAATTGGCGGGAAAATACTGAAATTTAAACACAGTTGTGGTTCTGTAAGCTTTTTATGCTTTTAAAATTATAATTTGAGCCTTGCGAAGATTTCAACTGACCAAAAAGTTGGAGGGGGCAATAACATTAGTTGCCCCTACCAGTCAATTTCTAGGGAGGGGCATTGCCCCCCTTGCCCCCCCAGGTTCCTACGCCCCTGATTACCGTTAACCTCAACTAGTTTACTATACAATTATGTTTTTGAAACTTAATTATACGTTTCTTTTTCGATGGGCTTTGATCAAAGTGTAGTATTTTTTAGCCTTGGCTGTTAAACATATCTAAACATATCATAACCATTACTTAACATCTAAATTCTATCGGTCCAGGGCGTTTCTAACTAATAAGCGAGTTTCAATAATCGCACCGACATCTATCGGCTTTAAAATTAACTATTAGAATGGTACTTGTCACGAAGGAATGACGGCAAAATACCATCCTCGTCTGCTTTTTCGTCTAACTGCGCATGTGTCAGATATTATTCAAATTCGCTTATTAACTATTGATTTTAAAATTTAAAAATTTAATTTGAACACAGGGTGTTTCAAAAGGTTATGCAAAAATTTTAAGGAGTTGTAGGGGGTGAGTTGAGAAGTATGCCTGTTTTCCCCCATTTTCCTACGATGAGTTAAAAGAGCGCCAGAGAGCTTCAAAGTGTGGCCTACTAGCCCCTGGAAGTAGGCTACAACAAGCGCAAAACCAAGCAGCAGGGACTTTAAATACTGTTTAAGTTTACTTTTTTTTCGATTTGTTTACAAAGTCCTTTTTTACCTATCACACGAACCCAAACCTTAACGTTCGCAATTCCCTGCTGCTTGGTTTGGCGCTTGTTTCAGCCTACTTCCAGGGGCTTGTAGGCCACACTTTGAAGCTCTCTGGCGCTCTTTTAACTCATCATAGGAAAATGGGGAAAAAGCAGGCATACTTCTCAACTCACCCCCTACAACTCCTTAAAAATTTTGCATACACTTTTGAAACACCCTGTATAGATAGTTAAGTCTTACATAAGTTGATATTTAATCTTAACTTAATAAACCACTGACTTTACCCCCTTCCCGTTTCAAACAATACTGTCCGGTAACCTTTCGTCTTAATTACTTTAGGATTGCCCATAAGTTGGTAGTACCATCAAAGGTTCGGTAAGGTACGGTGAGACTCGGGAATATAATGTTAGATAAGGTTGGTTTTACGGTATAAATCTAGACGCCTTCGGGACCGATTTGTACATAATTTCTACTCTTAAAAACTGCCTGAAGTATTTTTTTTATAAAATATTCTTATATTTTAACGTTTTATTTTGATTTTATATGCAAATATTTTCGCCCTATCTTTCAAAATAAAATTAGCCCCCAGTTGACATTTTAAGTTGAGAAAGTATCGCCAAAAATCATTCCAGCAAAAAGGGAATTTCACGAATTTCCATCGCTATAGTCGAAATATTTCTTTTTCTAAGGTATTTATGCGGCATTTAGCATAAAAAAACAATAGATACGGAGACGTATTCCAAAAGTATTGAAATGCCGAAAACGTCGCCCTGGAGGTCAAGCCATAAAAACCGAAAATTTCAGTTTCGAAATCCCACCAGGGCCATTTCCATCTCTCCATCTTTGAAAATTTCTCTATCGGAAGACGTTGGAAATTTCCAACACGGAAAGCGGAAGAGATTTCTTTTTGTTCCATTGACCGAGGCTTAAGGCCGGGTGCTACGCCGTTGGTCCGAGAAACTAAGAACTAAGCGATTTTGGCGGGTCTCTTTTTATACGTATATATTTTTGTCGGCAGGGCCCGTTTTCGAAGGGCCGATGTTCGGAAGTGGGGTTAAGATCTACAGCTTCCGATCCTCATCACTCCCCGGATTTCCTCTCTTTTCCATTGCGAGGAAAGAGAGATTCCACTTTCTTCCTATTCTTCTAGATATGAGGGGATATAGCGTGATTTTTAACTTCCCCTTTTTTAGTGCTCTCGCATCTACATAGATGACGCCGCGCAATTATTATACTCTGATAAAGGGGACCAATTTCATAAATTTCGTTTTGGGGCTACACCATTGACAAAGGTTGAGTGGGAAGCTTGGATCCCAAAATATACAGGGAGAGTATAAACGGTGCTTCTCGCTTCGTCGCTGTCTGTTCTAGGAATATGCAGTGGGGCTGAAGGTTAAACTTAAGAATAAATTAAAAATTGAGAGTTAAATTAACTATACATTAAAAATTGAGAGTTAAATTAAGAATAAATTAAAACTTGAAAGTTCAGTTATTAATAAATTAAAAATTGAGAGTTAAATTAATAATAAATTTAAAATTGAGAGTTAAATTAATAATAAATTAAAAATTGAGAGTTAAATTAATAATAAATTAAAAAGAGTTAAATTAAGAATAAATTAAAACTTGAAAGTTCAGTTATTAATAAATAAAAAATTGAGAGTTAAATTAATAATAAATTTAAAATTGAGAGTTAAATTAATAATAAATTAAAAATTGAGAGTTAAATTAATAATAAATTAAAAATTGAGAGTTAAATTAAAAATAAATTTAAAATTGAGAGTTAAATTAATATTAAATTTAAACGATAAATTAAATTAATATTAAATTTAAACGATCAATTAAATTAATTTTAAATTTAAACGATCAATTAAATTAATATTAAATTTAAACGATCAATTAAATTAATATTAAATTTAAACGATCAATTAAATTAATACTAAATTAAAACGATCAATTATATTTAATTAATTGAAATGAACAATAAATTAATATTAAATTAAAACGATCAATTATATTTAATTAATTGAAATGAACAATAAATTAATATTAAATTAAAACGATCAATTATATTTAATTAATTGAAATGAACAATAAATTAATATTAAATTAATTGAAATGAATAATAAATTAATATTAAATTAAAATTAACGATAAATTAATATTAAATTAAAATTAACGATAAATTAATATTAAATTATAACGAACAATAAATAATATTAATTTAAAATGAACCATAAATTAATATTAAATTAAAATGAACAATAAATTAATATTAAATTAAACTTAAGAATGAAATAAATATGAAAGTTTTATTGCAGTTCTTTTCGCACCAATTGTTCGTTTTCACGAACGTAGATGGCGACTAAAGCGCCGGACAATATTTCCCCTTTGACAACTTGTTTATAATATGTCGAGTTTTGTCAAGCGAATTCTTGCAAATGGGAACGCCTACTTCGCATTTCGCCTTCTGTAAAAATAAAATATTTCGCCAGTGATTAAACGCGGAAAAGTGAATAATACGCTGTTTCCCTAAAATTAATCAAATATATACTAGTACAAAGAACTTATTTGTGGTACTGAGAACGTAAAATTTAAAATCAAATTGAACTGTTTTCGACATGTGTCGGGGACTTGTTTTAAAATATTTTTCTTTACGAATTGATATTTATAGTTAAATCAAGCAAATTAAATTAATTAAAACGTTAAATTGTGATTTTTTAAGCTAAATTATATTAAATTGAAAAATGCGTTTTTATTAATTAATACCCAAGGCACAACCTTAGGCCTAAGCCATCAAGCGACTGTTGAAGCCATAAATTCAGGTGGCCGGGTTACAATGCGTAGGAGGGTGGTTGGGAAACCGAAGAGCTCGAGGGAAATCCCCTTAAACCAGCAGGGAGAACTTGCAAACTCAACGCAGAAGGAGTTGTTCCGAATTTTCACCCAGTGCGGCAGCAGTGCCACAAGCTGGGATCGAACCAAGCTCCTCTTGTTGCGAGGTGAAGGTGCTAACCACTCCTCCACCCCACGACCTCATACGCTCTCAGTAACTCAAATCAGTTCTTGGTATCAAGCCATTTAGCTCTTTAAGTTAATTTTTTAATTTAAATCAACATTCGATAAACATATTACCATAAATAACATAATAACAATGACAATTAACGAGATTTACAGCCAAACCGATTTTCATAGCTATTGCGTAATCGAGATGTCTTCTCAGCGCAGAGCCCTCTGGTGTCTAAAATACGCGAGACTTCCGCTAAGCCGAAATATCTGGTTTCCGATAGATAGGCGGAATATTAGGCTAAAATGATAAAAATTAAAAAGTTTTTCTCGGCGTCACGAGCTCATGTTTTTTTATCACGCGTGATTCACAAAAAAGCCAAAGCCCCTCGCGACTCCAGAACGTGCTCTCCGATATTAGGCTTAAATTTTTATCAAAAAGTAGTCATCCAAAACGGTAAGTCGCGAGTCCAAGTCACATCTTGAAGAGAGTACTGCCATTCTAATTGGAACCATTCTCCTAATCCTTATGGTTCTCGAGATAAATTTTGAATGACCTTGAACTAATGTTTCAAGGTCATCATAAGTTACAAATTTCTAACTACCCCACTCAGTTTAGAGTGTCACGACAATTTTGATCCATTAGATCAGGTAATTTTCGATTTATAAGCCCTTTAATGTCATGTCTTGATTAAAATACCACACATGACCTTATGGGTTTTGGTCTAACATTTTTCGGCTTCCCATTGCTCAAATTATATCGGGTCAAAACTGATTAGACTTAAAATTAAACCTAGAACACATTTCTAATTGGAACCATTCTTCTAATCCTAATGGTTCTCGAGATATAATTTGAATGACCTTGAAGACCTGGTTCAAGGTCATTGAAGTTTTCATTGTCATTTGTCCCCCTGCACCCTCTATGTAACCTGCAAATTTCAAATTCTTACATAAAACACATTTTGAGTAATTGGCTCTGTATCGTTTTTTAGTTAACACCCTGTATAGTAGACTTGGATTTTTCAACTCAAATTGTATTCTGGTACTAAACAATTTACAGGCCAAACGATATTTCGGAAATATCATTAAAACGCGAAAAAAATGGGTTTTGATTTGACTTTTAAAGAAAATAAACACATTAATGCGTATTTGGTTTGAAAATAATGCAAAAAACTAAAATAATGCGTTTTGCAACAAGTTATTTCTCTAAGAACAAAAATTTTAAATTCGAAAATTAGTTCAAAATTGAATTTAACGTATAAAATAAGGAGAAATAAAACCAAAATCTGTAAATCGAAAATTTGGTCGTTAATGCTTTTGTGCTTTGCACGGCACAGTATCAGTGCCGAAAAAAGGTTCGGTTAGAAAATTAGCATTAAAGCGTCATACTTATTGTTATTACGTTACTTATGATATTACCGTTGATTAAATTTGAAATATAAATACGATGGATAGAGTTAAATTTGCAATTCTAATTTAATTTTCATTAAATCGTTTTTTTTAAATGACTTCTCGCGTCAGTACACATTCTGTTTCTGCGGCTAATGACATTCCCCGAATCTAATTTGCGGAAAATATAAAACAAATAGAAGAGACTTCTGTTCACTAGTATTTTTACCAAATGGATATCGAATTAAGAGAGTTTCTACTCCACCACGCGACAAAAAACCCTTTTCCCCCGCAATGTCATTTTCCAGTTTAGGGAATTTGCGGTGTTTTCCGTAAAAAAGAGCCTAAGAGTGGAAGGGAATCTTCTTTCGCTCATCTCCCGTCCGCCATTTAATTCTCCCAGGAGAGTGAATTGAGTTAAAAAGAGAAATCTTATCGGTTCCGCGGTGTCTACAGGACGGAGAAAACTTCCAATTTATATCTACTTCTCAAACTATGGACACAATTTTTCTTCCTCTTTTTGGGACGAAGCTAAAAAAAATTAGTCTAAAAACAGGGAAAAGTCAAGAAATTTAAAAATAAAATAGCCTAAAAATCAGGGATAAGTCGAGGAATTTTAAAAATTAGTCTAAAAATCAGGGAAAAGTCAAGAAATTTAAAAAAAATTAGTTTAAAAATCAGGGATACGTTAAGAAATTTAAAAAAATTAGTCTAAAAATCAGGGATAAGTCAAGAAATTTAAAAAAAAATTTGTCTAAAAACAGGGAAAAGTCAAGAAATTAAAAAAAAATAGTCTAAAAATCAGGGATAAGTCGAGGAATTTTTAAAATTAGTCTAAAAACAGGGAAAAGTCAGGGAGTTTTAAAAATTAGTCTAAAAATCAGGGAAAAGTCAAGAAATTTAAAAATTAGTCCAAAAATTAGGGAAATGTCACGGAATTTTAAAAATTAGTCCAAAAATTAGAGAAATGTCACGGAAATTAAAAAATTAGTCCAAAAATTAGAGAAATGTCACGGAAATTAAAAAATTAGTCCAAGAATTAGAGAAATGTTACGGAATTTTAAAAATTCGTCCAAAAATCATAGAAAAGTTGAGGAATTTTAAAAATTAGTCCAAAAATCAGAGAAATGTCACGGAATTTAATTTTGGTTGCAAATAGGAAACTTTGTTTCTAAAATAAGGGTTAAAAATACCAAATCTTGGCACAAAATAAGTCAGGGAAAAGTCAGGAAATGTGATTGTGAAAAAACTGTTTCAACCATGCCTTAGAATTGTGTGTAAAAAGCATCGACACTATGATACTTTTGATAAACCTGATTGATAATTTTAAACCTGTTTTACAAAAAATTACATGGGTGGCTGATCCATTACGAAATTGATGAATCGAATTTTATTCCAAATTCGACTTTGAACCAAAATAATAATCTAAAATGTGTTCTATTTGAATCAATTGCTAGAGAAAAGTCAGGGAATTGGAATCTAAAAAAAACTGTGGCAACCCTGACTTTATTCCGATTTGAATCAAAATTATTTAATTCAAATAGAATTGATTCCAGTTTAATTCAAATTTGGATAAAGTCGTTATTGTAAGAAATTGAAATAAGTTTTATTTATATCGCTATGTAAATCAAATGATTCTTAAAGAAATCGTTGATTTAAATCATCTATTATACTTTTAGTTATTTACAAAAATGTACAAAAATTATCGCAGAAGTAATTAAAATTCATAGCCAAAATAATTACAAGTACTAATTAAATTTAATTGAAATTTATTTAAATTTTGTTCTACATTATCAATGCTTGCAAACTATTAATATATTTTCCAAGGAAAAAAAGGCATAAAATGTTGAAATATAAATTTAAAAAAAAATCAATAAATAATACGATTTAAGTCGAGTAAATCCCATTGAATTGGGAATAATACTGCTAGAATTACAATTACGATTTCGGTTGCCATGGTTACGCGGGACCTGTTCTGATAAGACTGTACGAAATTCATCTTTATAATTAGGCGGTAGCGCCATCTATATTTTGTAAAGTTACATGGCTAAAAATAAATAATTATTAGCTAACTCACCGTAACTTGAGTTAAAAAGGATCGTGTTGACAGAATAAAATTATTTTTAAACAACTTCAAAGGTTTGTTTGTTACGAGAAATCATACATTTCAATTTCGCATCAGATTCGCGAAAAAATTCAATTGCCATATAGTTGCCTCCACTAGAGACAGATGCCGCCACGGTAGAACGATAAAGTTGATAGTCTCCTTATTGAATGAAATTGGTCCCGCGCCAGCCAGATTTAGTTGTACCTCTATTTATTCCCAACTCAATGGTAAATTAACGAAAAGAGTTAAAAGTTAAATAACTATATCTGTAAGTCTTTTGTTTCATCAACATGTAAGGCTACTATTTCGTACGCTCTAATAATTATTGTAATTAAGAAATAACAAAAATAACTGATGAAAACTGGCGCATTTCAAATGTATTTTACAACGCAAGCCAAGCGATTCAATCTGAAGCTGTGAAAAAGGTGTCAACTACCCTTTCCGTGAAATATTTCTTTGGACCGATATAAAATAGAGCGACCATTATGGATGCTTTTCTGGACAAAGGAAGCCAACCGTCCCCCTATTGCGACAAATTCGAAAACATCATAACAATGTCCAACCAGAAGCGTGGAAGAGAGAGATAGAGAGAAAGGTGGGCGGAAAAAAGGGGTAGAGAGTGCGTCAACCGCGAATTGAAGTGTCTGACACGACCATGAGATGGCGTTGCTTGTAACTCCTTGTTAGGTCAACGGCCTAACGCTTGTTCAAATGACAGGTTGGGTCATGTTAAAAAATGACGAGATTCTTTCCTACCCCCGCTCTCTCCCCCCCCTTCTCTACGCCATCACAATCCTGTTATCCTACTCCGCCTTTTCCAGCTTACCCGATTCTGGATCGGCCTACCAACTATCTCCACGCGACCATCCATCTGGTCCAGATTATACTGGTCAATAGAAGGCTTCATTTTAAATGAAAAATATTACCTTTAAAAAATAACGTTTTAGAGTTTAAAATCGTATTATATTTTTATTTCCTTTTTGTAAAGAACTTAAGAACAGATAATTATTTAAAATCCGAATGAAAACATTTAGCCGGGTTAAACCCGGGGAATTTTAAAATTGCCCTAAAAGTCAGGGATTTTTAAAGTTTTAGAAACATTTTCGGGGAATTTTAAGAACAAGTAAAAAGGTCGGGGACACGTCAGACAGTTTTAAGAAACTATAAGAACTTCGGGAATTTTAAGAACTAATATAAATCTCAGGGAAACGTCAGGGAATTTTAAGAACAAGTAAAAAGGTAAGGGAAAAGTCTGGGGATTTTAAGAACAAGTAACAAGATCGGGGAAAAGTCAGGGATTTTTAAGAAAAGGGAAAAAGGTTGAGGAAAAATCAGATAATTTTAAAAAACTATAAAAACTTCGGAAATTTTAAGAATTAATATGAATGTCAGGGAAACGTCAGGGAATTTTAAGAACAAGTAAAAAGGTCAGGGAAACGTCAGGGATTTTTAAGAACAAGTAAAAAGGTCAGGGAAAAGTCAGGGAATTTTAAGAAACTATAAAAACTTCGGAAATTTTAAGAATTAATATAAATGTCAGGGAAACGTCAGGGAATTTTAAGAACAAGTAAAAAGGTCAGGGAAAAGTCAGGGATTTTTAAGAAAAGGGAAAAAGGTTGAGGGAAAATCAGATAATTTTAAGAAACTATAAAAACTTCGGAAATTTTAAGAATTAATATGAATGTCAGGGAAACGTCAGGGAATTTTAAGAACAAGTAAAAAGGTCAGGGAAAAGTCAGGGATTTTTAAGAAAAGGGAAAAAGGTTGAGGGAAAAGTCAGGGAATTTTAAGAAACTATAAAAACTTCGGAAATTTTAAGAATTAATATAAATGTCAGGGAAACGTCAGGGAATTTTAAAAACAAGTAAAAAGGTCAGGGAAACGCCAGGGATTTTTAAGAACAAGTAAAAAGGTCAGGGAAAAGTCAGGGAATTTTAAGAAACTATAAAAACTTCGGAAATTTTAAGAATTAATATAAATGTCAGGGAAACGTCAGGGAATTTTAAAAACAAGTAAAAAGGTCAGGGAAACGCCAGGGATTTTTAAGAACAAGTAAAAAGGTCAGGGAAAAGTCAGGGAATTTTAAGAAACTATAAAAACTTCGGAAATTTTAAGAATTAATATAAATGTCAGGGAAACGTCAGGGATTTTTAAGAACAAGTAAAAAGGTCAGGGAAAAGTCAGGGAATTTTAAGAACAAGTAAAATGGTCGGGGAAAATTAAAGTAGTTTTCGGAATTGGTAAATAAGTTGGAAAAATATTACGGTGTTTAATTTCGATTGCAAATGGTAAACGATTACTAAACTATAGGTTACATATTTCCAGAGTTTGGCTTAAAAAGCCAGGTAAAAGCTTTGCAAAACCAGATAATTTTAATCTTAAAAAAAAAAGTGACAAACACGTTTAAGTACCCTAAATGATTACCCTCCGAAAGTAAAGATGTTCGGAAAACACCTATCTTGTTAAAATTGTATTTTCATTTGAGTTTTATTCGAAATTTTCTTTAAAAAAAATCAATCCATTTATGAAACACGAAAAAGAACTTTTCTACACTTGTCATCTATCAAATTCACCCCATCTCTTTCGACATTTGAACTTTGGTCGGTTTCTAGATTATTTAAGAACCATTTTCGATGGGCGCCGCCATTGCGTGTCAATCCGACTCTCAATGGCGAATTATTCTATGCCACCTTCGTTTTTCCAATCTACCGCGAAGATCCAATTCTTCTTCGAAATTCCCGCTTAATAACGCATTCAACGCGAGAAGCAAACTGAAAAGATCGTTGCTGCAATCGCGTTGAATCAAAACGTCCGTGTAGCGCGCGCCAAGGCGGGGGCAACGTTGCCAGCTCGCTACACCATTACATTGCAATCAAACAAGGCAATCTTTCTCGAGACGCCAGCGGATTGCCAGAAGACAGCGCGGAGAGGGAGAAAAGTCGATCGGAATCATCAATAATCGGGTCACTTGGTACTTCGGTAATAACTTACGAGTATACCATACTTAACCCTGTAAACTATCAGATAGACCGAAACGCTACGATCGACGTCACTTGACACCGCGTTTCCTCGAAGTAACGTGTTAAGCCTCGTTTTCTTTCAAGTAGCGGCTAACTTATCTTTAAAGATACGGGTTTTCGATGGTATATTTTTTAATCGATTACGATAGACTAGCGGGGGGAAAAGCATCCACGCTTTTTCCATTTACTTTTTTTTCTTCATTTCTCTCCGCGTCTCAGGGGCATTGACGGCTGAGAAACAGAGTTGAGAAAAAATCCTAGAAATGGAGGATCGAAATCGAGTTAAAATCAGTCGATGGAGAAAAAATGGAATTTAGATTCTAACCTTCGAAATGTATATATTCTTATAGTTTCATTCCGATCTACATCCCTTTCTTGGGTCGTAAATCTCTCGAGGTACATATACTATTGAATGAAAAATATCTAAGACGCCTCTTCATATTATTTTCTCTCCCAAAATGCCAGTGTACGCGGACTTTGGAATTTAGAAAAAATATATATTTTACCAAAAGTTTGCGTATTTTTTTAGGGGGAATAATTCTAACTTAGAGAGTTTTCTACCACTAAAAATAGTCCCAGTTTTTAAGGGAGATTTTGTAGTAGTTTGTTTACGGCTAAATATCTGATTTATTAAATATTAAAGGCGAAATATACGTATTTCATGTAATTACAAAATAATTTTAAGAATCATTCTAGTTTAGATGGTTTTCTACCACCAAAAATATTTCCAATTTTAAGGGAGATTTGGTAGTAGTTAATTTACAGCAAAATATCTGATTTATTAAATATTAAACGTGAAATATACATAATTTATATAATTAGAAATAATTTTAAGAATAATCCTAGTTTAGATGGTTTTCTACCACTAAAAATATTTCAAATTTTTAAGGTAGATTTTACAGTAGTTAATTTATGGCTAAATATCTGATTTATTTAATAACCCGGTATATACATATTTTATATAATTTGAAATAATTTTAATATATTTTATGCAGATTTTATTGAATGAAAAGAGACTTAAAACGGTTTTAAAATTCACAATTTATTTATTTAAAAATCCAACGTTTCGGAGGAACTGTTCCTAAAGAAGTTGTTCCTCCGAAACGTTGGATTTTTAAATAAATAAATTGTGAATTTTAAAACCGTTTAAATCTCTTTTCATTTAGTTTTTCACAATGTGCTTCTCTTCACTTCTAGATTTTATTGATTTCCCAATTTTTTAGTTCAAATTTTAATAATTTATACTTCCTTTTCTTAACCTAATTTGATTTAAATAGTACTTGTAATTTAGTTTTATCTGCATTGACATTGCTACAGTCGAGGGGTTGGTCACTCCCCGAACTCGGTGTACACTGTCGTACCTCTGACAGTGCTAATAAGAGTTCGTGAACTCTTTAAAATCCGTACCTTTAACAGTACTAAGTACGCGAACTCGGTGTACAAGTCATCCGAGAGTGACTTACCCCTCGGCTACAGTAACACCTTTTGTAAATTTTCAAAATTACATTGAAGTTATTTACATCAACGATTTTTTTTAAATATGCATATTTAAATCGCTTTAATAGCCATGATTTTAATTAAGTAGAAAAATACTATATTTATTTAATAATAAAAGCCATATATATTTATTATAATCATAAATAAATTTAAAATATCATTTTTATCTGTTTTCAGGAAAGACGATAAAATTTGAAAACCCAAAAGTTGCCAAAACTTTTAAAAATATCCGGTAAGTACCCTACTTAAATATTTATTCTCAATCTCGTTAAAAACGTAAAGCCCCCCAAAAAGGGAACAATTGATTCATTACCCCTACGAAAAAGTTCTACCGACGATTTTCCCTTTAAATAAAGTTTACTGAACATTTTAACGACTATGAAAGTATGAGATAACGAGCGAACGACACTCGTAAATACGCGAATTAAGCATTCTCATCCTTTAATATAAATACCCGCCCATAATAACCACTTTCCGCAGAAACTAGGTAACAACGCTATTTTTATTACGTCGAGAATATAAAAATATATATGTATATAAAAAAATATTTAAAAAAATAAGTCTAGTCGCTTGTAAAATCATTCTAGCGTAGATAATAAAGTCGAAGTTAACGGTCTGAATCTTCGCGTCCCTTCCAATTGCCAAGTTTTTATTTTTACACAAATTCGACTCCCGAGTTAATTTTTTTTCCGCCCGCTAGCGCGTGAGTGGCGTGACAGTCACGCGCGTAATAAAACGAAAGAACATTTATAGGAGCGACAATTCCGTCCGTCGAGTGGCGCCGCGAACGCCAATAAGACCATAAAAGACTCGCGCCCATTGGCAATAAAAGTAAATGCAAAGAGTAACCTTTTCCGAAGCCGTTTTTTGTAGCCGTAATGGCTGTCCGTACGACCGAGACACAGCCGCGCCACCTATGGCCGTACGACCATTTATTACCCGACAATCTCGGTGGAGGCCAGCCTTCGGGTGAAGTCCGCGTTGAATAGAGATTTGTTTAGTAGCCATTAAGACTAACGGCCACGATAGACGAAAAAAAAGGGGCTTTTCCAATAAGATTTATATATTTTTTCCCCGCGCGACTCATCTGTCATAGAATTTTCATTCTTAGAGCTTGTAATATTGAGCAGATCCACCGCCCTCTCCTTTTCCCCAAAATCCGATTCAACCTAAAAAAGAACATTTGTATAAAATAGCGAAACTGCTAAACGCGTAAATCTTTAAAAATATCCATAAAAATCGCGTATTCCTAACGTCGGAATATATCAATTGCTTTGAGATATATTGAAGTCTATTTTTGACCTACTAACGCCTGTAGAAGTGTTCCAACAGCGGTACACGAGTGTATTGCTGGTTGGTTAATTTCAAGGGGCAGGAACCTTACTTTAGATCCTTCATTTTCGAAATGAAAAAGGTCATAACCAAGAAAACTTTAAAAAAACCCGCTTGCTTGGGAAAAAAATATTTCTTTGAAATATATCCGTTTTTTTTAAATTAGTCTATTTTTGATCTATTAACGCTTGTAGAAGTGCTCCAACCAAGGCACACGAGCGTCTTACAGGCTGTTTAATTTAAAGGAGCACGAACCTTACTTAGATCTTTAATTTTAAAAATAAAAAAGGTCATAAGCAAGAAAACGTTTAAAAAAGCTCGCTCGGTTAAGCAAAAAATATTGCTTTGAAATTTATATATTTTTTTGGAAAATAGTCTATTTTTGATCTATTAACGCCTGTAGAAGTGTTTCAACAATGGCACACGAGAGTATTGCGGGCTATTTAATTTCAAGGGGCACGAACCTTGCTTTAGATCCTTCATTTTCAAAATGAAAAAGGTCATAACCAAGAAATATTTAAAAAAAACTAGCTTGGTTAAGAAAAAAAATATATGGACGAAGTGGCTCAAAGAAAACAATGCGCAGACTTATTTATTATCTCCTTCATTAAAACCATCCGCATTGTTTAAAAGGAACGAGGACGTGGGAAAAAAACGGAGATCCAAAAATTCGAGAGAGTAAGTGCCTGGCTCATAAAGAAACAATGAGCTTCTCGGAGCCACCTTTTGTGCCTCCCCACGCAGCCTTTTCATTTATTAAAAGCAGCCAAAATGGGAATAGATCTGCCTCATTCTCTACCAATTTCGCATTCTTGATTTTAAAGGCCGACTGCGTAGTTACTCGGTTTACTGTTGTCTTACACTGGAAGCTGGCTCGCTGCGAGACACATATGCTACGCAAGCAGCCCACTACCAGTGAAAGACAAAGAGTAAACCGAATAACTATGTATTCGGCCTTTAATGGAAGAGGTAGTTGAGTGCTAAGAGTGGTTCCACCCCCGCGAAAAAAAACAAAAAGTAGGCGCTATAAAAGACCAGCTTTCGATTGCATTCAGGGCTACGCATCCCTCGTCATTACGGATGAGTCCTACCAAGAACGCCTTTAGGTTAATGAGAACGTACGCGCCACATCGTTTTTGATTAAACCAGTACGATAATTTATTCGCGACCGAAACGAGTCTAGGTGGCGTAACGGGGCTAGCTTCTCCGAGGTAGCCTATGATCTAGCGTCTGCTACAAACAAATTAAAAAGTTATAAGAACGTTTTTTCAAATTTACGAATAACGATGAGGAAAAACTAATAGCGTAGGCTTTAGCCGCAATCTATCTCGGTTTCAATGGCGAACTAAAGGTCGCGAATATATTGGTATTTAGTCGATTCGCGGGCATTTGGGTGGGGGGGGGGGTAAAATTGAATTCCCTGATTTTACCAAATTCTTAAAATTCCCTTACTTTTCCCTGTCGTGTGGCAACCCTGGTATAATTATTAATTCGACCGCTGGACAGCCACTATTTGGTCGAAACCATCAAAACCAGCCCAAAAATCTGCCAAGCCTTTTTTCCTTGCAAAACGCTCCGAAAGATAGCCCAATCGGGCGGGAAAACCGCCTTTCTGGCAACTCTGGGGGTAAATCTATTAGACGCATTCACATATTGCCTACAGGGATATATGCAAAAAGGGGCGAAATCCACCCGAGGTACCTTCCTATAATCCTATTTAATTATGTTTGAGGTAGATGGCGACACTGTAAAGTTTATGAAATATACACCTTTTTAAAAGTTATTAATTAATTACTGAATTATAATACTTTAAATTCTTATTAAAAATATATAATTTTTGTAATTTATATTAACAATTAATTTTAACAGTAGTTAACACTCTCCGCCATAGATGGCACAATAATTAGATTTTAAACTATCCAATCAGGGAAGATAATTTTGTATTTTTTAACAGATGACTAAAAATTATTGTAGGATTAGTTTGGTTTAAATTATGGATATAACGGCGACTTTAATGAAGGGTTAATTTTCCCTATTAATAATTATGAAAAATAATAATAAGCTCGGCTAATACCCAAGGCACCAGCCTAGGCCTAAGTCATCGAGCGACTTTTAAAGCCTTTAATTCAGGTGGCCGGGTTACAATGCGTAGGAGGGTGGTGGCAAGCCCTGCAAGCCACGCGAGCCAACAGCTCCCTACACTAACTATTACCGTTAACCTCAACAAGTTTTTATGGAAGGGGAAACCGAAGATCTCGGGGAAAAGCCCTTTAACCAGTGGGTAGAGAACTTGCATACTCAACGCGGAAGGAGTTGTTCCGAGTTTTCACCCAGTGCCACAAGTTGGGATCGAACCCGGCTCCTCTTGCTGCGAGGCGAAAGTGCTAACCACTCCGCCACCCCATCAAAGACGTGCCAAAATTTGGAATGGATCAAATAGAAAATTTTTACTATGGATATTTTATTACTAATATATATTAGCGTAGAAAATTTAAGCCAATATTAAATTAAACTAAAAACTTTCAACCAATCGTTGAAAATAAAAATTATGACGTCCTGTTGCTATCTACTAACAAATAACGACATCACTACGTTACCTCGGATTAATTTTACTCCTTTAAAGTCGTCTTTGCCCGTTAAATATTGTGAATCGATCTATTCAATAATGGTCGGTGAGAATTCAGGGGTACAGGCTTTGTCCGGGTTCAGATGGTAACTGGGCAACTGCCAACTGGTGAAAAAGTAGCCAAAACCGGAAGCTCTCGAATGTAGTTCGAGAACATTCTGAAGACCAATATCCCGTCGAGGATAGACCTCCGGTGGTATGGTCTCTGTTACTAGGTACACCGGGCTATAAATTCTGACAGACTGACTAATCAGAACTGAACGTTGCTTCATTTGGACTGCCTACACAAAAGCCGGAGTAAACCTCGACCGATGAATACCAAAACAATTAATACAAAAGCACATTATAAGTCAAACGTGAAAATACAAAATCCCAAAACTGAATACGCCTATTATAAATTATAATTATAATAATATAAGCTCAAGCGTGCGGGGCTTTTGTGGTAATTAATTATAAATCAATTATAATTATATATTAAAAGGTGAGTAAAAATTTCGACCCACCCTGCGAAATTTTTATTTATATGGAGACGAATTTACTGTCTTACGTTGTTTCATGTTTTCGGTTTAAAATCGTCGGCGTTTCTTATTGACCTTTCATATAAATTCAAATCTTGCTGGGTAGGTCGGCATTTTTATAGGCGTATAGATTAAAATAAAATTTTATTAAGTTAAACTAAAGCGAGACATATCGTAATTAAAGGAATAATACGAATATTATTCTACAACGCCATTTATTCCGGGCTTGCTTTAAAATGTTAGTTCTTGGCTCTATAACTGAGAATATACAAATTATTTTGTTATTTTTGGTCGTCCTACGCATTGTAACCCGGCCACCTATTTAAAGGCATTATAGCCTAGCTGATTATTATTCCCGTAATTAATTATAGGCGCTCTTACCACCAATACTAGATGGCGCTTACAGGGGGGGGGGGGGGACGAGCTGAGGCAGTAGATCATGGTAGCGGGCCCGGAAGGTAGATTCGTACGTTCTCAGCATGGATAGTAGATTTTAGAGGATCGGTAAAAAGCCTGGTTTTTAGCCCCCGTAAACCAATCACACTAAGGGAGTCGGCCAAGGTTATTTTAAAAAAACAAGTATCGCTAAGAGTGGGCGATACTGTTCGAAAAAAGAAAAAAGATAAACACGAAATACATTTTTACACCAAAAGGTATTTATTCACGTTTTTATAGATTAAATACGATATACTAAATATCAGTTGATAGTTTTTATTGGATTAAAAAACCAAAATTAGAAATTACTAAAATATAAAGCGCAACAAATTACGTAACAATATCAACCGCATTAGATTTCCATTTTGAAATTTTAAGATCACGTGGTACAAACGACCTTGCAAGACTCCCTCGGAGTCTCTCGAGCTGATTGATACGCGGGGAGAAATAAAATGCACTGTGGAAGGGTATCGAAAACCGGTCCTCTTAATTTACTGTCCATGGTTCTCAGTAACCTAAATAGGTTCTTGGCAAGTAAGAGTTTCGGGGTGCGGTAATGAACGTCGTCAGTAAGGGCGGATTTATTTCGTTTCCATTAAAAGGAGATTTCATTAGAGATACGGTCGGGACCCGGGCACTTCGCCGTTAATTGAAAAAGGATGTACACATTTCTTTTAAAGACAAATAAACGCCGATAATTAAGATATGCCATTGTGCTGTTGTTCCTACACACGCTGGGAAAGGATATCTTTCGGTTTATCAGTTCCGTTATCCAAAGAGTTCTAACATAATATAATATAAATAAAATAAAATAGAAGAACTTGTTTGAGAAGAAAGACCCGTGAATATATGTTAAAATATTTTCATTTAAATTAGCAAAATAATAAAAACAATTTTATTAAATTTAATCACGGGTGTTTCTTCGCAAACAAGTTCTTTTATTTTATTTTACTTAAACTATAACGGTGACATCAACATTTCCTATGGACCTTTAATAAATTACATAATGTGAAATAAATATTATATAATGTGAAATAAATATTATATGATGTGAAATAAATATTATATGATGTGAAATAAATATTATATGATGTGAAATAAATATTATATAATATGAAATAAATATTATATAATATGTAATAAATATTAATATTATATAATATGTAATAAATATTATTATTATATAATATGTAATAAATATTATTATTATTATATAATATGTAATAAATATTATTATTATATAATATGTAATAAATATTATTATTATATAATATGTAATAAATATTATTATAATATAATATGTAATAAATATTTTAATATAATATGTAATAAATATTATTATAATATAATATGTAATAAATATTTTAATATAATATGTAATAAATATTTTAATATAATATGTAATAAATATTTTAATATAATATGTAATAAATATTTTAATATAATATGTAATAAATATTTTAATATAAAATGTAATAAATATTATTATTATCTAATATGTATATAACTGCAACTTTTTAATAAATAAAAATTTTATTTTACAAAAGTTTGAATTAAATTTAGATTTATTTAATGTGACAATATTATTAAATACATTTTCGTCAACTTTTCTAATTGAGTATGTTTTCTTTTTGGGTA
Source organism: Leiobunum rupestre (assembly GCF_980474605.1). Classification (NCBI taxonomy): domain Eukaryota; kingdom Metazoa; phylum Arthropoda; class Arachnida; order Opiliones; family Sclerosomatidae; genus Leiobunum; species Leiobunum rupestre. The sequence continues at coordinate 24,861,463 of NC_143393.1, read as the reverse complement.
TCAGCAAGAATGTATTTATTTATACTCAGGGAGAATGAATATGTCGAGACTATCGACGGACACGTTGAGGCCCTAACCCCGTCACGGTAAGGGGGGGGGGGGAAAGGAGGCGGTCTTATTTTTTTCGTCCTCGCAGCAGCGTTAATCGCGTCGAAAAACGTAATTTTTAAGAACCAATCAGATTGCAGTATTATTTGATTTTATTAAAGCGGAGGAGCATACCGGGGGCTCCAACGGGTGGAATTGGAGAAACGCTAAAAATTATCTCGACATATTCATTCTCCCTGAGTATAAATAAATACATTCTTGGTATCAGTAATTTAATTTTATGAAAATTAAATTTAAATTTAAAATATGCCGATTGTTAAGTTAATGTTCCCAAATTAAATATATTTTTGTCAAATTTTCTTATGAAATAAGAAAATATTATTAATAAATTAAGAAAACATCATCATTTCGATATTGGTAATTTGATTTTACAAAAATTACTTTGAATTATTGTTGAAAATGATTGAAAACAGTCTTATTTGGCGCTGTCGATGAAACTTGATTCAAAAATTGCTATCGCCCAAATCCAAACGGTATTCAGTTTGTTTTCAGCTTAGAATCGCGATAAAACCGATATATTTCACCGAGAAAACAGCTTTAAAAATGTCCAACCATAAATAACTAAATTGATCTATAAATTCGAAATATTTTTCGAAGCGGTAATTTATCCCCGGAGAAGGAAAGATTTATTCGAAAGCGCACTTTTAAAAATTATCGAAGAATCGATTTTACACCCTTTCGCCTTCCTTCACGAATTTTCCAGAGCTTTTAAAGAAAAAGTAGCGACACAATCTTTACGAGCGTCCGGCATCTCTCGGATTTTTATTTTACCGCCCATTTCAAACTTTTCACGACGAAGCTAACATAAACATTTCCGACAACCAAGATGTTTATGGTTTTATTTCTAGCCATTTCGAACCTCAAAGCCCCACTTTGGGACATATATATTGGGCGCCAAGAGATTTAAAATTATTAACCAGCCTGCACGTGCTACTAGGTCTACCATAAAGGAAAAAAACCATAACTTTGTATCGAAGATCGTGTAACTAAGAAGGATCAGTAACGGTGATACAATGGGGGTCACGTCCAGTAGATTCCGTCAAGGTCAAACGTCTTTGTTTGGCCTTAGTGGAATTTGTTCTTAATCGTCATGATACTGCCGGTGATTGTGTAAAACTCGTTCTATTTAGCGTTTCTCATCCTTCTCACATACAGGATCCTGCCGCAGATTATGTAAAACTCGTTCTATGTAGCGTTTCTCATCCTTTCCACATACAGGATCCTGCCGCAGATAATGTAAAACTCGTTCTATGTAGCGTTTCTCATCCTTCTCACCTGCAGGATCCTGCCGCAGATAATGTAAAACTCGTTCTATGTAGCGTTTCTCATCCTTCTCACATACTGGATAATGCCGCAGATTATGTAAAACTCTTTTTATGTAGCGTTTCTCATCCTTCTCAGATACAGGATCCTGCCGCAGATTATGTAAAACTCGTTCTATGTAGCGTTTCTCATCCTTCTCACATACAGGATCCGGCCGCAGATTATGTAAAACTCGTTCTATGTAGCGTTTCTGATCCTTCTCACCTGCAGGCCTGCCGCAGATAATGTAAAACTCGTTCTATGTAGCGTTTCTCAACCTTCTCACCTGCAGGATCCTGCCGACGGTTATCTAAAACATGATCTATGGCGCGTTTCTCATCCTTCTCACATACAGGATCCTGCTGACGGTTATCTAAAACATGATCTATGTAGCGTTTCTCATCCTTCTCACCTGCAGGATTCTGCCGCAGATAATGTAAAACTCGTTCTACATAGCGTTTCTCATCCTTCTCACATACAGGATCCCGCCGACGGTTATCTAAAACATTATCTATGGCACGTTTCTCATCCTTCTCACATACAGGATCCTACCGACTATTATCTGAAACAACTTTTACGTCCCGTTTCTCATCCTTCTCACATAGAGGATCCCTGATATAACGATAATTCAAATGGCGACTGTTAGCAAGAACCTCCGGATAAACAGTCCTTTACAAAAACTACCATTCATTTCATATTGACCATTTCCTTTCCGCGTCTTTATGGCAATCAAACTCACCTACGCTTTTAGCCGACTCTACAATTTAAGCTAGTGCAGAGGGGGTAAACGCTACGCTATTTATAATAGTCTAAAACTATCAGATGATAGCCCGTAAAAACGGAGGGCCTCCAACATCAACGGGCTGGAATGCCACTCCGCTTTCCCCCCTTTTTTTTAACCCCATCCGAACTTTTATTACCAGCTTAAAAGTGTCGCGAGGCCGGAGCGGGAAACGAGTTACGCCATTTCCCGCTACAAGGGGGCGCCTAGGTCGCCCCGTATAAAAAAATATATATCTTCTAAATTTAGGTGAGAGGGGGTCTTCCATAAATGGGTCTTGTTAGTGCCGAGACTAACTTTGGTTAAATGGAACGTGTAATGTGTTTTTACCTTCATAAATTACTAAAAAAAAAGGGTGGGGGAGGGAGGTCAGCTGAGGGATAGTTTCCTGCCACGCAACAGTGTGCTAATGGCAAGCGGAAGATAAAGGGGTGGTAAAGGACTCCCTTTTTATAAAGGTAATTAAATCATCTTAAATTGTATTCCCAGCAGGATGCGGATATGACGTCGTTTGTCGTGTCTGTGACTAATTAGAGCGCCCATTATGCCACTACGGAAAATTTAATATTGAACTAACAAGGAGACGACCCGAGGTGTTACACACCGATTTTGTTCAAAATCGGGGCATTGGTAGACCTTCATGTAACTTGAAAAATCCTAAAGGGATTTTATTCAATGGGCAACGGTTTTGCCATGGCAACGAAAAATGTTTTTGACTACTTAAAATGGAAATTTTCCCATTGAAAATAACATGGGATTTTGACAAAATTGAAAAAAAATTAAAATACCAAAATTATAAAAAAAATTTATAAAAATTGACTAAAAAAATCAAAATTGGTCACATTTTTATCAATTTTTTAATTTTTTTTCACAGGGAAATCGGTCAAAATCCCATGTTATTTTATGTTGTTAAAAACATTTTTCGTTGCCATGGCAAACCCGTTGCCCATTAAATAAATTCCCTTTAGGATTTTTCAAGTTACATGAAGGTCTACCAATCCCCCGAGTTTGAACAAAATCGGTGTGTAACACCTCGGGTAGTCTCCTTGTAAGTAACTTCAACTGAAACTCTGAGATTCCTAAAGGTGCTTTTGAAGGACAGAAACAGATAAGATTTAGTAATGCCTTTGGAATAATCAGCTAGGCTAATAACCAAGGCATCTACCATAGGCTCAAGTCAGCTCAAAAATAGCATTGAATGTAGGGATGCACCGTTATATATATCGTTATATATATCGGCTATTCGTGGCCGATAATTAACAAAGTTATCTATCATAACAGTAGTGTATATTATAAAATCATTGTAAAAGACGGTTCTAATTTTTCATGAAAATAGTTCGCAAGAGCATATCCGAATATGTTACTTTTCATTATACGTGATACATATTTTCTATTACAAATCGAATATCTTAAACAGGTATGATCTAGCTTCTGAAGTCTGGCGTACGTGGAGCGGACAATCAAATATAATATTATATATTATCATTAGTTAGTTAATCGAGAATTTTCTTATTTTTAAATGTTTTTCTGAAAATATTTTTCTAATACCGGTATCGGCCAATATTGGCTTCGCTTAAGCCGATATTGGCCGATACCGATATTAGAAAAATAGGCTAGAACTTAGTAAATTTAAAGTATAATTTGATACACAACCAATATTTATTAAAAACTAACTACTCAATTTGAAGTTTCAATTCTACCAAAACTTTGGCTATTAGCTTAATATATTTTGTATTTTTGGAATAAACATTAATTGAAGGGTTAAAATAGATTTATACTGAGGTCATCACGTCCACATCTGACCCAACTCGACCCGAACTTAACCCCAAAAGATACGTTTTAAAAACTTTCAAACTTTAAAAAAAAAAATTTTAAAGAACACTTTTTCCCAACAGATAATATAGAGTAGTTTCAGTTCGTAGCTTTGGCTATGGCTGCCATTTTGTGCGGTATTTTTTCTCTATGGGAAAAAGCATAGGTGACGTCGTGTCACGTGATACTGAAATCACTGTATTGCTTTTCTTTGGCCTAATACGATACCTAAAACAATTTTAGACGAAATTTTTCTCCTGTTTTTAATAATTAGTGAAACAAAATGTCACGGACATTTAAGTACACACAATTCCCCCGATGTATTAAATATATTTTAAATATTAAATTTAAATTTGAACCAATTTTCAATCATCTTGTACTTAAATAACCCAAGAGGAATTTTATCGAAATTAAATTTTTCGAGTTACATGGTTTTAGAAATAAGGTAGCTAAACGCGAACAACATAATTTAAATTAATTTTCAAACAAACCGAATTTTCCGAGTTACCTGATTTTGGAAATGAGGTACGAAATTCAAATATCACAATAGTGCTCACGCGGGTTTTGGGGTCCCGCGAATTGTCTAGAAATCTCAATCAAAATTAAAATTTCTTAATGCAACCGGAAACGTTGTTCAGAAATGATCAGTAATAACTACAAATATAATTTTCTAAATTTAAAAAAAGTATGTAGATTTAAAGTCTAATATCACCAAAAAGCATTTGAATGGGCAAATGACCAACTTGTGGGCAACCGATCTTCAAAATTCATAACGGGCTATTTCCTTTCGATTGAGATACCCCTGACCCTTCCAAGCCTAATTTTTGGAAAGTTATGTGGAATACGGCGGCATCGGCTACACTGTACGTGATCTTAGTACACACAAATCCTTAAGAAATTGTGCAAAAAGTGTCATGGCAAATAATAATTTTTAGTGGCAAATTGACAACTAGTGGCAAATATTAGAAAATGTAAAAATATTAAGTATTTTTCCAAAGAAATGCGGTAAAAACAATTTTTGGCTATTTCTGTAATTATCCAAAGCAGTGTTGCCAATTGAACTATTTATTGTATTTTTCCGTAAATATATGAAATACTTTGTTATTTTTCTCACTTATATTTTTATTTGTAAAAGAATCAAATATTTTGGTGTTATATTCATTGCTAAAAGCAATTACCATGTAATACAGATACAAAAATAAAATATTTTTCCTATTAGCCACTATATGCCATTATTTGTCACTATATGCCATTTTATGTAAAATTTGCCATTATTTACTTTTGACATGACCTTTATTCCAAAAAGGTGACATTTTAGGAACGCTGTATTTTTTGAACGGGTAGAGGTATAGCGTTTGGTTCTAAAAATATCGCGGTGTTGTCAACTCTAATGCCTGTTTCGCACGGGATAAATTTATTCTTTGTGGTGTTGCGGAAAATGAGAAAAACGCGAAAGTTTCACGACCCAAAATCTATCTGGAAGTTGCAAAACATGAGAATCTTTATTTTTTTGGTTGAACGGCCAAATTTCAAATCCCGGATTACAGTAAAGGGAGTAGAATCTAAATGTAAAAATCTTCTGTTCACTTGTTTTTAACGTATCTAGCGCCAATAATCCCTATCAGCGTTGCCAGGTCCTTAAAATACAGTGGATAAAAAATTATCGATTTCAGAAAACAATTATCGTACGACTGAAAATTGGTTGTAAATATTAATTTTGTGGAAATATTGACGATTAATTTTCAAGTTAGTCAATTGCTAGTAAATAATTTTTTAAATCAAGTTATCACCTATTGAAAAAATCTTGATAAATATAAACTAATATTAATTTTTTTAAATTATTATCGTAAGTTATAGTAACTCAGATTAAATTATCGAAAATAGCGAACTATATCGTAAGATGTTCAAATTATTGTACGTCGTAAAAATTAGCTTGAAATTATCGACTTGTATGATAATTATCGTACGTCTGGCAACGCTGAATTTCCCTATGTTATGTTAAACCTGGTGGCAGGATTCGCAGAAAACAAAATATTGAAAATGTTTTAACAATCGAAAACTTAAGTTTAACGCGATTACACACATTTTATCGAGGGGTAAGACAGTCTCAGATAATCTGTACACCGAGTTCGTGCATTTAGCCAAGGATCCTATATGTTAAAAGGATAGGTAGCCCTCCGGCCAGCCCGTGTTTTCAAAACGCCGGCAGCGCCGTCGATATTAAGAGAGCTTCTAAACGTGGGACGTCTTGTTTCTATTCCCTCAAGGACAAATTTTGGCGGTGCTTCCTCCGTGTTTTGTCCTTGACGGAATCTAAAGACGGATGGATTCTCTATCGCGCGTGACCCGCCGACGGCGCTGCCATTTTTCGTCCCTCGCCACATATCCTTCTAACATATAGGATCCTTGATTTAGCACTGTTAAATGTACATATTTTCAAGAGTTCGCGAGTTCCATTTAGCACTGTCAAAGGTACGGCAGTGTACACCGAGTTCGCAGAGTGTCTTACCCCTCGCGTTTTATGGGCTTTCAAACTACAACGTTTAAAGGCAAATTAGTTTGGCCACCAAACTTGTCTAACTAAATGGCAGTTAAATAAGCAGTGAACAGCAAATGTTGGTTCACTTTTTGCGGTTAGGTGACCTATTTTTGGGTGTACAATTCGACCAATGAAATTAAGCTATTCCGTAACGTCACTGACGCGGGAACTTTGAAACATTTGACCCGTCGTCTGCTTACTATATAATATTACTATTATCGAAATATCGGATACCAATAATTTTGACAGTTTAAACCTAATTTCTAAATTTCATACAGGAAACTTAATAGTAGACGACAATAAAAAATCATTAGCCCTGGTGTGGACAATTGTCGTACTATTTCGACACACAAAAATTTAATATCAACGCATTGTTTAGTATAAAAATGTGTCCAATTGATTTCTATATCGAATATGAGCTCAACTATTTTGGCATCATTAAAATTGCATAGTCTGAAGTCTGAACGGTACTTTAGTTTAAATAAAAATGTTAGTAAAAAAATGTTTACGCTAGGTCCCTGCTTCGAACATTCTTAGTAGCCTAAATACGTTCTTGAGCTTGCAATATAGAATGCGGTAGCTGCGAAATTAATTGGAAAAAACCTAGGAAAAGTTCCAGCTGCGTTATAAACTGCCGAGTCCGCTAAACAGTAGTTTTATCAACCAATATACTGATAACGGTAGTTGGCTATGTCAAAAATTGACGGTAGGTGCGTAACTTCCGTCTATTCAAAATTTAATCCAGCGCATTTCGACAGGTTATAGGAACCCCACGAAAAACAAATTGACAAGCACGCTTCGTGCGCTAGTAATTTGAAAACGCGTGTTTGTAGGGTTGATCCGACGCTAGGGTTTCGCGCTGTCGAGCGTAGCAATAATTCGGTCTTTTCCCGACGGGGGGCGCTGCGGGAACCCCTGCAGGAGATTCAACCCGCGGATACATTCGCGGAAAGAGACAGAAAACTCTTCCCTGCTCCTTGAGGAAAAATACGACGATATTAGAGTCAATCCCGAGTCTGGCGCCATCTATGATGGAGCGGGGAATATGCTCTGATAAAGAGGCACGTTTCATACATTTCGTTTTGGTTGACATCTTTGTCAAAGGTAGAGCTGCCTTTGGATATCTGCAGACTGACTCTCAGGGTGTACAGAGAGAGGCTTCGTCGTTGTCTGTTCCAGGATTATGGAGTTCTCTATCTAGTGTTGATGGTGGTTATAAAAACGTATTAAATTGTAATGCCGAATTAAATTACTATTAAATTGTAATGCCGAATTAAATTACTATTAAATTGTAATGCCGAATTAAATTACTATTAAATTGTAATGCCGAATTAAATTACTATTAAATTGTAATGCCGAATTAAATTAATATTAAATTGTAATGCCGAATTAAATTAATATTAAATTGTAATGCCGAATTAAATTAATATTAAATTGTAATGCCGAATTAAATTAATATTAAATTGTAATACCGAATTAAATAAATATTAAATTGTAATACCGAATTAAATTAATATTAAATTGTAAAACCGAATAAAATTAATATTAAATTGTAATACCGAAATAAATTAATATTAAATTGTAATACCGAAATAAATTAATATTAAATTGTAATGCCGAATTAAATTAATATTACATTGCAATGCCTAATTAAATTAATATTACATAGTAATGCGGAATTAAATTAATATTTAACTATCATTAAGAATTATATTAATATTAAAATGAAGAATTATATTAATATTAAAATGAAGAGTTATATTAATATTAAAATGAAGAATTATATTAAAATTAAAATTGAGAAATAATTAATATTAAATTAAATCGAATAAATAATTAATATTAAATTAAATCGAAGAAATAATTAATATTAAATTAAATCGAAGAAATACTTAATATTAAATTAAATCGAAGAAATAATTAATATTAAATTATAATTCGGAAGTAAATTAATATAAAATTTAAATCTTACTTAAATTAATATGAAATTGTAAATCTTACTTAAATTAATATAAAATTGTAAATCTTACTTAAATTAATATAAAATTGTAAATCTTACTTAAATTAATATAAAATTGTAAACCTTACTTAAATTAATATATAATTGTAAATCTTACTTAAATTAATATAAAATTGTAAATCTTACTTAAATTAATATAAAATTGAATTAATTAATTAAATAAATATAAAATTGAATTAATGAACTAAATAAATATAAAATTTAATTAATGAATTAAATAAATATAAAATTTAATTAATGAATTAAATAAATATAAATTGAATTAATGAATTAAATTAATATTAAGTTAAAATGAAGAATTAAATTAATATTAAGTTAAAATGAAGAATTAAATTAATATTAAGTTAAAATGAAGAATTAAATTAATATTAAGTTAAAATGAAGAATTAAATTAATATTAAGTTAAAATGAAGAATTAAATTAACATAAACTTTAAATTAAGAAAGAAATCAATATTGAAATATTATTACCGCGCTTTTATCGGCAATGTTCGGTTTGGAGAATGCAGATGGCGGCGTAAGCGGCGGACTGTATTTGTCCGTTGGCCACCTTGTCCCTCTAACGGTCGTTTCTATCGGCAGGCCTCCCAGGGCGAGTCAATGCCGGCGACTTAGTATTTATTGTGGCCGTGGCGAACTTTAAAGCACATCTCCATTTGGAATTCTTGTATAAACCACGTTACATCGCAATGGGACATTGGCCAAGGTTTATTTTCGGAAAATATACGAATTTAGAAAGAACGGACGTGATCGCAGTGGCTTTTTCTTCAAAACATCGGTTCTGCTCTGAGATCGGGACAAATTTTGTTACTAAGGTATTTTATTTTCATATTATACTATATTATACTTATGATTCCTAAAAATTACTTTATTTTAAAATAGTTCATTTTTTTTCTATTTGGCAAAAATTGTACCTATAAATCCCTATGTTTTAAAATGTTCCTATTTTGCTAAATTTGTTTCTATAATTCCATATATTTTCAAATTTTTCCAATTTTGCAAAAATTGTACCTATAATTTCCTTTATTTTATAATTTTTCATATTTGGGAAAATTTGTACCAATAAATCCCTATATTTTCAAATTGTTCCTCTTTTTTCCTATTTGACAAAATTTGTACCTATAAATCCCTATATTTTCAAATTGTTCCTCTTTTTTCCTATTTGGGAAAATTTGTACCAATAAATCTCTATATTTTCAAATTGTTCCTCTTTTTTCCTATTTGGCAAAATTTGTACCAATAAATCCCTATATTTTCAAATTGTTCCTCTTTTTTCCTATTTGGCAAAATTTGTACCAATAAATCCCTATATTTTCAAATTGTTCCTTTTTTTTCCTATTTGGCAAAATTTGTACCAATAAATCCCTATATTTTCAAATTGTTCCTCTTTTTTCCTATTTGGCAAAATTTGTACCAATAAATCCCTATATTTCAAATTGTTCCTCTTTTTTCCTATTTGGCAAAATTTGTACCAATAAATCCCTATATTTTCAAATTGTTCCTCTTTTTTCCTATTTGGCAAAATTTGTACCAATAAATCCCTATATTTTCAAATTGTTCCTCTTTTTTCCTATTTGGCAAAATTTGTACCAATAAATCCCTATATTTTCAAATTGTTCCTTTTTTTTCCTATTTGGCAAAATTTGTACCAATAAATCCCTATATTTCAAATTGTTCCTCTTTTTTCCTATTTGGCAAAATTTGTACCTATAAATACATATATTTTAAAATTTTCCTATTTCTGAATATTATTCAAACATTTTCCCTTTAAATGCCTATAATTTTAAAAATGGTCATTAAATAGTTGCTGAAACGCTTATGGGAAATTTACTAAACCCTTAACTTATGGGAAATTTTGTAAACACTAACTTATGGGAAATTTTGTAAACCCTTAACTTATGGGAAATTTTGTAAACACTAACTTATGGGAAATTTTGTAAACACTAACTTATAGGAAACTTTGTGAACACTAACTTATGGGAAATTTTGTAAACACTAACTTATGGGAAATTTTGTAAACACTAACTTATGGGAAATTTTGTAAACACTAACTTATAGGAAATTTTGTGAACACTAACTTATGGGAAATTTTGTAAACACTAACTTATGGGAAATTTTGTAAACACTAACTTATAGGAAATTTTGTGAACACTAACTTATGGGAAATTTAGTAAACACTAACTTATGGGAAATTTATTAAACAATTTAACTTATGGTAAATTTATGAAACAATTTAACTTATGGGAAATTTATTAAACAATTTAACTTATGGGAAATTTATTAAACAATTTAACTTATGGGAAATTTATTAAACAATTTAACTTATGGGAAATTTACTAAACCCTTTAACTTATGGGAAATTTAGTAAACACTTTAACTTATGTAAAATTTACAAAACACTCACTAGTCTATTTAAACCGAATAGTAATAATTTAAAAATATTTGGTTCTTTAAATATTTCTAGAACAAATAATGATTAAAATAAACAAAGCTGGGAACAGCGAAGTGTTTGCTTGAAACAAGCCTTTGAGAGTGAAGAATTTCTGAAATTGACGCATTCCGTAGGATCAATGACCCGCAGTGTATATTTCATTCAAAGCTCGTGGCGAACTTAAGAATTATTTTAAATATTGTACGAGCACTTTCCGTCATGTTTACTTGGACCGGGTTCGGGTCCAGCCACGGGGACTAGCTACCGAAGGACGACGCTCGAGTATACTTGAGACGAGTCCTTCGCTAGTTCGTCCACGGATGAACGAACTCGTTTAAAGAAAAAGAGAAGTGCATTTTCTCTGTTTCCCCGCTGAACTCATTTTCAGTCTTCGATTTCGCCTTCCGTTTATTTAGTTGTCTATTAACTGCCGAAATCCGTGAACCAGCAAAGCTCCAAGATCCTTTCATAAGAATAACGCCAGATGGCACCAGCAGTCGGAAACGTACATGTTTTAAATTATTCTCTTTAAAAATAGTTGTAGTCGTTTTAATTTCTCAAAAAAAAAAGGCCAAATCGAAAAATTGGCGCCATCTTGCGTTAATAAAAGCAATTTGGAAATAGGCTTGCAGTTTAAAAAATACATCATTAACAGAAAATTAAACCAATTTAACGTCGATTATTCAAAATTTAGAGGGAGTGTAAGCTCTAGTATTTCTATTCGCTAGATGACTTGGTCCTAGGGTGGTGCCTTGGGTATTAGGCTACTATTAGCCTAGTCAGGAATCCATACCTCTACTTGGAATGCTTATCGCGGCAGATTTTGGTCTCGATGTGGCTGACGGTTGTTTTTGACGTCACTATGTTAACTTAACAAACAACAACGTGAGAGGGGAGCGCGCGCAGAGGGGATTTTTTCTCTTGTAGGAGGGGCCAAAGCCGTCAGAGTGATCTTACCATACGCTATACGCCAGGATAAGCATTCCTAGTAGAGGTATGGATTCCTGTTGTTGGTCTATTTTTGGTTTTGTCAGTGTTCCTGGTCTGTTCCCAGCAATAGGCCATCTCAAACTATTGGCCTAGGCTTAAAAGAGGCTTTAGATTATTTTTATTATTATTATATTCTATGGCTTTGGGCATTTTTTTCGCTACTTAGTGGTTTGTTGCGAAGGTAATACCTCAATATGTTTATAATAATAAGGAATATTTCACCTTGTATTTTATATTACAAGAATTTAGTCTAGATCACGTCTAAAAATAAACTCACAGAATCAAGTTTCATAACCTCAAGAAAAAGAAAATAAATATTTTAAAAAGAGACTAAAAATCAATAAGTTAAGAGATACAAAATGGCGGCCACCGATGATTGACTATAAATCTGCAGGCTATTTATTTAAGTGGGAACAGCGTAATATATCAGTAGTTTGGTGGGAAACGAGAAGAATAGGATAAGGACGAGAGGGAGGGGAAGAAGGTTAGTGGTGGGCCGAGCCCCGCAACGCCCTCCCACGGAATTCTCGGGAAATATAATGCCACAGTTGGTAAACACAGTTGCTCTCCTGCGAAGATGATCAAACAAAACAAGGCAGGATCATTGAAGGCAGATCCCGAAGAGGATGAAAGGATGACGCTTGGTGGCAGGAGGATCCCCGGCGTTCTCATCCACCCTTTGGGGGGTCCCCGTTTTCTTTAAACTATCATTTTATACGCGCTCATTATACTATACTAAGTTCTATTTTTATATATGTACGTGTACGTAACGAAGAAGAATAATTATACCTTCGTACATTCTTAGACTCTAGAGAAGGAAACGAGTAGTTGATTTTTAAAACGTTATGAGGGTTATTTAACTTTAGGAGGTTGGAGCACTAAAGCTTTCGGATAGGCGCCAAATAAGTCATGTTTGGATTAAACAGAAGTAAATAAACCGAAGTTATCAGACTGCTATACTCCCCATGTTGGAGGCGTTTTCCTTATGAAGTTACACTTTTACCTCGAATTTGAAATTTTGTGCGCTTCTAGGCCGAAAAAATAAGTTTTGGTTTTTATGAAACCATTTTTTATAGATATAATTAGTTATACACACAATTCCCAAGCGCAATTTATCGCGTCAAAAGACGGGGATGTAAATTAGCTTTTATTTGTCTCGATTTTCTCATCATTTTCATAAAGGAAACGCCCTACGATTCTGAGCGCTATTTCGATAACTTTGGTTCATTTACTTCTGGTTTATTTACTTCTGGTTTAACCCACAATTTCTCATCTTTTATCGATATTTCACGGGAGATCTATCTAGGTTAATTACATTGAGTAAATAATTAAAATATGTACCGAATATATTTACTTAATTAATTAAATTATAATAATAAATAAATTTTATTAAATTGTTTTCATAATTAATCGAACCATTGTTTATATATGCTTTAATAAACTTTAATTTATCCGCAATAGAGGACGCTGTTGACAATTCACCCAGCAAGGTGGAAGAAAGTCTGACACGCTTTCCCCTTACTGATATAGCGTTGTATTCTAACCTTCCAAAAGTTGAGTAACTCTGACGTTACGATGAAATTCAAGATATTTACATTAAGAGTGTATTGAAACTTAAAGAAACAAAATGAACTAAATAGTTATATAAAATATACAAGAGAATAGTGTATTCAGGGTTCATACAGACCTGGAAATATCATGGAATTAGAATTGGTGACAGGGAAATTTAAGAGTTTTCAGAAAGAGTAGAGATTTACACCAATAAGTGTTTCTTTTTAAATTATTGATTTTATTAGTAAGTAATCTTAAAAAACTAGGTGCCATTGCATTTGGAACGTGGATTCTCAATTCAGAGCAAACTCAATTAAATTAAATTTAATGAAGATTAATTTAAATTTTAGTTTACATTTCTTCTGCACTCAAATTAATGATAAATTTGTCAAGAAACACATTCATAAAACCTTAAATAGCAATCAAATAAAAAATAACAATAAAAATCCCATTTATATGAAATAAAATAATTTTTTCATTTTTTAAATATTGATTTTTCTATCGAAGCTGCTGTCATAGTTCTGCCAGCATACTCGACTGGAGGCAAGGCAGTTGGGGAGGATTTTATGTAAATAAGTATTTTTGCTAGTTGTCAGACTTTGCGTTATTATGTTACTCACGCTATTAATAATTTAATTATTATATAATAAAATAAAGGAATATTTTTCGTAAAAGCAGTATTGAATGTTTTCCATCGGCGATATTGCGTAATCGACATAAATAAGAGAGGTAGAGAAATCCTCGCTTCTTCGCCAAAGATGTTCGAATAGTTTCTGTTCCCCGATAAACTATACCAGACCGCAATCCTAATCGACCCGTTATTGATATTAAGGAAAGAATCATTCCAGGTTGCATCCAGGAACTCATCCCCGCTGGCCACTAACTCCAACATTTACGAACAAATACCAAAATTACGATACGAAACAACGCAAACTTGGTCGAAATTCCCCGCGGATTTCGGAGTATACTTTTCTTATTAGGACCGAAATTGATTTAGGTAATATTAAAAATTCAATTTTTATTAAAGTTCATTATTTTATTAATTTGAAATGGTTTTAAGAGAAATAATTACGTAATTAGTTGGTATAAAGTGAAAAAAAGTAGTGCACCCCAATTTTGTGTATTTCTACTTTGGGAGAATGACTGTCTAATAATAATAATAATTATAATCAATTAGGCTAATTAGGAGACGTCAGTTTTAGCTAGGAGCAACAAACACAGCACCCCACAGAAGGAGAACGCAACCCGTGAATTTTCTTGTGTACAATTTTCATTGGTTAAACTCTTTAGCGCCTGCTGCCGTCGGAAGGGGAAAATTCGGAAATTGTCTTTCCCCTTTCCGTAAAACGTTCAGCGTAAAAGTTCGTCTAATGAAATTTGTACACAACACTGCCTTAGCTTGTTTAAAGGCTAGTTGCGTTCTCCTTGTGTTTGTTACTGCTAGGTTTTAAGGAGCCAATAAAATACCGGGATGAGAGGATTTGTGTAAAGGAGCATGAGACTAAAAATCTTCTCAAAATAGTAATTCTATATAATTATTAATAAATAAATTTTTCGTACTACGTACCAAAGGGACCTTTTTTGCTGATAGCGACATCTACCGTACAACCTTACGGACTAAGTGCAATCGAAAACTATCTAAAAGGCCTTTCTATAAAGTAACACTGGCTTTATTGTTTTGATGTTGCTGCTGCCTAGGAGCAACAAACACAATGAGAACGCAGCTAGCTTTTAAACACGCCAACGCATAGTTAGTTGTGTACAAATTTCATTGGACGAGCCTTTACGCTGAACGTTTTACGGGCGGGGGGATGACAATTTCCGAATTTTCCCCTTCCGACGACAGCAGGCGCTAAAGCGTCTAACCAATGAAAACTGTACGCGATAAAATGCACGACTGTTGACGGGTTGCGTTCTCCTTGTGTGGGGTGCTGTAATGACTAACTTAAGATATTAGGTCTAATGTTGTTAACGTGTTAAACAAATCGGACACAAGTTGGGCTACTCTAAAAGTACCAAGCGCTTAATATAGTTATTCGTCCCAAGATTTCATACCCTGATTATGGACTGAAACATTTACTGTTATTTCACAGAGTTTTCTCAATTTTTCCACCATTTTCTTAAATACGATTTGTACACCTGATTACCAGTGTTTGTTGCCCCTAGCTGCTACGTCACGGGTGACGTATCGATGACGTTTTTCTACAAAAGCCCCGGACATAGAATAAACTCGACGAGGCATCCTGTTTTTAAGGGGGAAGACTATAGTAAAAACCTCTTTTTCGTTCAAGCTGAACGTTTTAGTTTTAACAATTACACAATCGATTATATTTTTATTCATAGGCTGAACCTTCCTCTAGTGCTTAAAATAATTTTTGATAATTCTAGTATTAATAGTTAACGAGATATAAGGACCTAACTAAAGGGTAGTTTGGGCGCTTGCCCAACTTGTTTAGCTCCGGGACCCGAATTAAAACGTAATAATTAAATTACTTTGAAATTTAAAATTGTCAAAATTATTTTAAGCACTAAGCAAGAGGCTGTTCTACACACAAATATTAATTTTATAAGTTAAAACACAAAAATAAAACAGTTCAGCTTGAAATAGTGCGAAAGTAGACAATCGCCACTGTAGTCTTCCCCCTTAAGTGTAAACTGAACTGATCTTCTACGTTTTTCGTGACGAATTAGCACATAAAAACAAGTTGAGCAAGCGTAGCTTATTTAATGGTAAGGCATAATAAGTTAACCAAAATCCTGATACACACATTTCTGCTAACTCTGAAATATATCGAAGTAATCTGTAAATAGAAATACGTGTTATGTAAGAGCAAGCGGGTAAGCTGGCAATAGATGCGCAGTACTCTGTTCTATTCGGGGCTTGCGGAAGGAAACCTACGCAAATTCGTTTTTACGCGCGTCGAAATTTTACCACTTTCCGGTAAGGGGTGAGAGGACCCGAGCTGATTTTCACCGATTTAGTTTAAATTCGGGGGATAGGTAGACCTTGATGTAACTTGAAATTTCCCAAAAGGAAAAGTTTCGACGGGCTTTAGTTTTGCCATGGCAACCAAAAATGTTTTTGATTACTTAAATTCTACTTTTCCCTATGGAAATTAAAGGCCTAGGTTTTCTTCCGCCTGTCCCCCTTTAAATTAGGCCGACATGTTCAGCGGTTGGCCTACCACCAGGGTATTTGTGCTCCACTAAGTTAGTTTAAAGGGGGACAGGCAGAAAAAATCTATGGAAATTAACACGGATAAATCGCAGATTTTAATGGTCTTCCCACCTTTGAAAATTTTTAAATATTAAAAACATAAATTATATTAAAAAAAATTGTACATTGGGTAATTTCAGGCTAATTTGGGTAAATGCGTGTACATTTGAGGGAAAATAAGCAAATTGCGTAAATACAAGTAAATTTGGGTAATATTATTTAAAATTTTGCCAAATTAATAGCATTTATCAATTTTACTTCCATAACCAAAATTTCATCAATTTTACTTGCATTTAATTAATTTAATCAATTTTTCTTGCACTTACCTAATTTAATAAATTTTACTTGCATTTACCTAATTTAATCAATTTTACTTGCATTTAATTTATTTAATCAATTTTTCTTGCACTTACCTAATTTAATCAATTTTACTTGCATTTACCTAATTTAATCAATTTTACTTGCATTTACCTAATTTAATCAATTTTACTTGCATTTAATTAATTTAATCAATTTTTCTTGCACTTACCTAATTTAATCAATTTTACTTGCATTTACCTAATTTAATCCATTTTATTTGCATTTACCTAATTTACACATTTTATAATATTTAGCGAAATGTACATGCATATACCCATTTTCATTCATTTTAGACAATAAAAGGCAAATTTACTCGTATTTACCCAATTTGCTTATTTTCCCCCAAAATTTACACGCATTTACCGAAATTAACCTGAATTTACCCAATGTATAATTTTTTTATTATAATTTATTTTTTTAATATTTAAAAATTTTCAAAGATGGGAAGATCCTTAAAATCAGTGATTTCTCCGTGTTCATTTCCATAGTGTGAAGAAGATTTCAAAACTAAAGCCCGTCGAAACTTTTCCATTTGCGAAATTTCAAGTTACATAAAGGTCTGCTTATCCCCCGAATTCAAACAAAATCGGTGAAAATCAGCTCTGGTCGTAGCCTTGTCAGTGTAGGCGGAAACGATCATCCTGTAGGCGGAAACGATCATCCTGTAGGCGGAAACTATCATCCTGTAGGCGGAAACTATCATCCTGTAGGCGGAAACTATCATCCTGGTGGCGGAAACTATCATCGTGTAGGCGGAAACTATCATCCTGTAGGCGGAAACGATAGTTTATCTGTGCGGAAATTATCATCCCGGAATCATGAAAAATTGCGTCTTCATTCGCCGCAGCACATTCTCTGCCAACGCGAATACATTCTTGGTTAGAAATAAACCTTAATTGCTACTATTATCGAAAGCTAGACGACCTTTATACGTTTAAGTTCTTAATTTCAGTTAAATTTGATTTCTATCGAAGCGCGTCAATCACGTTAATGCTTTTGAACGCGTAAACTAAACCTCTAATATCGTGGAAGGCGAAATTTACGAAGCGTTTCTTAATTTCGTCGGTAGTGATGGGGAAATCGTACGCTTCTGGAAGCCTAATAAATAAAAAAAAAACATTTATTGCTGAAATATACAGCAAGCCATCGTATTGGGCGTCAAATATCGGGCGCTGATTTATCGGGGTTCTTAATTCGATCGATCCCCGCGCGCCCCTCCGTGGCAGTCTTCCCCGCGCGTCCTCATTCATTCGGTGTCCAATAAGAACGCCTGCCGACCTATTTTTTCCAGGGCCACCCGAGCGAAAGTGAAAGAATTCAATAAAGGGAGGATGTATTTGCCATATCGCTTCTTGTCTTTGGACGCGCCATATCTTTCCGCGGGGTTTTGTCAGCCGCTATTTCCCGTTCGACAATATTTGCCTACCGGGTTCACGATTCCTCTTCTATACAACTTTGATTCTGTACAGTCTCTCCTCTACCCTCGGGGTGTATTGGATCGAATTAGGTTTATATCCTGGGAAATATTTGTGTGACCGGGAAATTTTACCGAGCGCAAAGTGTTAATTGTTAAATGTTAGGGTCGATCTTTTGTAAAGCGGTACAACAATCAAATGGATTAACAAGGATTGCCTTAATTGTAGTTAAGGTCGATGAAAAGTAGGGCTGCACTGATATATCGGCCTATTTTTCGAACATCGGCAAATATCGGCTTCGCTTAAGCCGATATTGGCCAATAATGATGATCGAAAAACATTTTCAGAAAAACATTTAAAAATAAGAAAATTATCGATGATCTAACTAATAATAATATTTTATTTAATTAGCCAGACTTCAGAAGCTAGATCATAACTTTTTTTAAACAGGGGGTTACGAGTGTAAACCAATATTCGATGGCGCTAGGCAACATTAGGGGGCTTTCCCGGTTTTATTTAATAACGTGCGCGATGCTTGCTCGGTGGCACGTTCTACTTAACACGTGACACCGAGCGTGCGTCGAGCGCCTTTTTAAAATAGAAACTGGAAAGTGTTGGGAAGCGCCATCTTCAGTATAGTATAGTCGGAGATTAATATAAATATAATATTAACCATATATTAATATAATATCAACCATATATTAATATAATATTAACCATATACTAATATAATATTAACCATATACTAATATAATATTAACCATATACTAATATAATATTAACCATATACTAATATAATATTAACCCTATATTTTTATTATAATATTAACCATATATTAATATAATATTAACCATATATTAATATAATATTAACCATATATTAATATAATATTAACCATATATTAATATAATATTAACCATATACTAATATAATATTAACCATATATTAATATAATATTAACCATATATTATTATAATATTAACCATATATTAATATAATATTAACCATATATTAATATAATATTAACCATATATTAATATAATATTAACCATATATTAATATAATATTAACCATATATTAATATAATATTAACCATATATTAATATAATATTAACCATATATTAATATAATATTAACCATATATTAATATAATATTAACCATATATTAATATAATATTAACCATATATTAATATAATATAAATATTAATATAATATTAACCATATATTAATATAATATAATATTAATATAAATATAAATGTAATATTAATATAAATATAAATGTAATATTAATATAAATATAAATGTAATATTAATATAAATATAAATATAATATTAACCATACATTAATATAATATAAATATAAATATAAATATAATATTAACCATATATTAAAATAATATTAATATATTATATTTTTTTAACTATATTCATATGTAACATAATTACTCATAAGTATGCCACTAGCTCTATTTCTTCACTAATGGTTTGTTTCACAGATATTGCGACATCCGTACCCTACGTAATATTTGACGTCATATTTGATGTCATATTTGACGTCATCGAATCTCAAATGCCGATTATGCCGTCACACAATTAGCTCTACTTCTGATAAACCGACGGTCATTATTTTAGTAAAAAATCGGTTTGAACAACCAAGGCTTAGGAGCTAAAATGAACTATAGTGTCAAGTTCTGTTAATGTAATTAATTTGCAAATTAATGAAGTTTTCGGAGACTCATGTTCTAAAATAAATTCGCATTGTCAAATAAAAGAAGCAGGTTTATTGAAAAAATAGTTGAAATTCAGGTTGAGCTTTTCTGGGGCATCTACAAGGTCGGAGTCTTGCAGATTCTTTTGAGCCCAGGCTTAACTTTTCTAGGCTTGGTATGGGTTTTAATAACGCTAGTGGAATATCCCACGTCGACGACTTGTTCCATTTTCGGAAACTGAAAGTGATCACTGAACCGAACCGTATTGGTCATTTTCCCCAACCTTTTCTTTTTCTAAACTACTCATTATTTAACTTCATCCGCACAAACCGAGCGAGTTTATAAATTTCAATAAAGCTACTTTGGGCTGACTAAAATTCCGATACCAAAAATTCCTTCTCAATTTAGAGTTTTTCCATTAGCTTAAATACATACGTTAGTAGCCAATAGTGTGACTCCCAAAATTACTAGGATGAATAAAGAGGTTAAAATCTAACAAACCGTTAGTGAAGATTTTTAAATGAAATAAAGGTACAGTGGCATACTTATGAGTAATTATGTTACATATGCTGTATTATATTTTATGACTATTTTAATATTAGAGTATTAATACTTTTTTAACCATATATTAATAAATTTAATATTAATCAATAAAAAACGCCTCCCCCGAAATCGAAAAGATAAGGAATATTTTCGAATTAAAAAAAAGTATTTTTGAGTAATTAATTAAATAGTAGAATTTGAAAGATAACCGATGAGTAAACTGAAATCACCGGTAGATGGAGCGTTGTCCGTGGCAGGGCAGTGGGGATCGTGGGATCCGCGTCCATCTCGCAGTGGCGCGTTCGCCTCCTGAGGGGCTCCCAGCGCTATCCGACTCGCCTCTCAGCCTCGATTCAAACCGGGCTGAGTTTCGTCGCGGCGCGCCGCGTTTGATGAATCGTCGTCAGATTTATTATTAGAAACTTCGGCGACGGAAAAGACTTCGCCTTAAAATTGAGATTTACCCAACGCGCTGACTTCTTTTTGGTCCGGTGAGCAATAACAATTTTCATTATTACCTTTGTCGTTTTATTGTCCTCTGGGTCTAATATTTGTTTCGCCGGTCGTGCCATGCCTGACAATTTGAGAGTTGGGTTAGATCTCTTAATTGGATAACTCGTTCTTCGTTATTTTGAGAACAAAGCCTAGTATAATTCACGACTCGATGAGCTAATTAATTTTAATTGGCTGCAAATATTCTTATTATTATTGAAATTGTAATAATATTTCACGTAGGGGTGTTTAATGTATAATGTTTAATTTTGAATTGATATTCCATCGTTGGGATTAGACATTTGATTAGTAATTATTAGTTGTTAAAACTATCGGGTTTAAACAAACTTTGGACCTAACCGTAACGAAATTACGTTAATATTAATAAATTAATTTAATTTACTCAAATGTAATAAAAATAGTTCACGTTTGGGTGTTATATATTATGATTAATTTTGAATTGATATTCCATCGGTGCGACTAGACATTTGATTAGTTATTATTATTAGTTAGGGAAAAACTATTTAGTTCAATCAAACTTTGGACCTAACCGTAACGGAATTACGTTAATATTAATACATTAATTTAAAAATATTTCAATATAGTTACGAAAAAAAATACTTCATATTTTATAGCGTGTGTTATATTTTTTCTGGGTGAAGTGACTTTTACTACCAGATTTGAAATTATTTTTATCGGGGTCTGTCAGTAAGTAATACATTTGGTGGATAACTAACATTTGCCTTGAGATATCTCAAGGTGATTTCAGAAAGCAGGAACTGATTTTGGGATTTGAGAGTGCAATTAAATAAGAATCAAAACGAAATAAAGTCTTTTATTAACTGTAACGAAGTTTTCGAAACGTTCATGATTCAATATTATTCTATAAATTGGGGTCAATATTTGTATCGTATTTGTATTTATAGCGGTACAATATAAATTTAAAAAGACAAATGAAATACGGACTGTCTTGTACATTTAATAACTAACTTCAAATAAAATTCATTTATTAGTAAAATGCTACAGCCGTTACTGGCGTTTTAATAATAAATATAATTTTATTGTACAATAGTGGAGCTTTATTTGAAGTTAGTTAAATTTAAATAGAATTAAGAATAATTAAGAGTACGTCAAAAATAATTAAAGATGAACGTAAACAAGTCCTGTATACGTGTAAATCTAATTTTTACGCGCTTCTATTATGCAAATTCGGGAAAATAGCATCCAAAATCCTAGTAGGTCCAAATTGACGAGACGACAATTAAATTTAGTTCCGCTCAAAGGGTTTAATCTAATTAATGTCGATTTTATCTTTGTTCATTCATTAAAGATTTCCACACCCTTTTTACGCTTTTAATAATTAACCTTTAAAATACGGTCGAGGCGAAGAAAAATATTGTAAAGCTAACAATATTTTCACGAGGACTACGCCCGTCAGCTTTTGAAGCAAGCTTGAAACAAAGGCTTAACGGAGGAAACGCCCGTACAAACTTTACCAATTTCCCCCCACTTTTGTACGTAACGTTAGGTTACCTATAGCGGAAAACACCTCTGTATTTTCTATTTTTAAAAGGTTTTCTAGCTATCAGGAATCTTCGCTGAGACCGAAAAAGCAACGCGGCGGGGGGCTTAAATATTCTATTCCCCCTTTCCCCCCAAAACGTCAACTACAACGCGAACGCTTAGGCAAATTTCCAAATCAAATTCGTAGCGACTAAACTTCTGCCAGAACATTTACGTAAAAACCACGTATTAGCATAAGACTAAATTTACAACTTGGTTTTATTTGAAGTTTTATCTAGATATTTTCAATTTATGGTACAAACGACATTTTCAACAGTGCGCGACAGCTAGGAGCAACAAACACAAGGAGAACGCAGCTAGCCTTTAAACACGCTAACGCAGTGTTGTGTACAAATTTCATTGGACGAGCCTTTATGCTGAACGTTTTACGGGTGGGGGGGAAGACAATTTCCGAATTTTCCCCTTCCGACGGCAGCAGGCGCTAAAGCGTCTAGCCAATGAAAAATGTACACAAGAAAATCCACGACTTTTGACGGCTTGCGTTCTCCTTGTGTGTGGAGTTGTGTTTGGCCAGCATTACATCGTAGTTATTTGTTAGTTAGCGTTATATTTAATTAGCCACTACTTACAGCAAAATTTCGGTAATCGCAATAATCTGTAATTTTTAATTTTCTACTTAATTTCTTCATTATTATCCGATTGTTTTTAAACAAACCAAAGTATAACAATTAAATATCGAAATTTAATGGACACAGTAAATATTCCACTTAATTTATAAAAAAAATTATTTTGAAATATACTATAAAATTAATCAATGCTAGAAGTACAATATGAAAAATACTATATGAATGTACGATGGCAGTAGGATCATGAGAATTATTATATAATTTTTCCAAAGCTGAGAGTATTCTTGTGACGTCATCATCGCTATAGTGTAAGGCTAGGGTTACCCCTCTTTTCTCCATCACGTCATGCTGGGGAGCCAAGCCAGCCATCTTGATTAGGTTTCTCAGGAATATCACCTATAAGAAGATCGAACAATTTCAATAAAAATATTATATTGTTTTGGGTTTATTGCTAAATAATCTGCTAAGCCTTTTAAGTGTGTATTCCAATAGTACAAAATCGTGCAGGGGCGTACCGAAGGTGTAAAATAGGAGGGGGAGGGGAGAGGCCTTTTTTGCAAAATATATCTTGATTTTTGTTCGATTATTTTCTTTGAATAAAATAGTTCCTAAACAAAAGGGTCCTTAAAAACTTTGTTATGCCAATTGGAAAAATTATTTGGGTTGGGGCGCCACTAACATCGGGACATCTCTGTAATCGCCTATCTAAAACATGAAAAAGGGGAAAAGAGCAAAATGACCGTAAGGCCAGAGCCAATACAACGAAGTCAGTAAACGCGCAAGCGGAAGTTCCAACACAAAACCAGCTTCCGTTAGGCACACAAAACCATACCGGAACGATTCAAAGCGTTCCGGACGGCAACGACACTAGTACCGGAACGAGCCGCTAATACCAGTGGGCAGATGGATAATACGGAAATTCTCTACAGGACAACTCAGAACGTGTATAAGCGGGACAGAGCACTTGGAATCAGTGGCGACGGTGATGCCGAGGCGAAGTGCAGGCCCCCCAGAGGTCCTATAATTCCTATAAAATCCTATATTTTAAAAAATGTTAACATGTTTAGCTATTAGTATATTTTTTGTGGTAAAATGGTTTAAATAGTTCGTATTTTTTAAGTGAAAATCAAAAATTTATTTATCTAAATATAGATTTGGTTTTTAAATGCATAAAGTTAGTAAATGAAATATCATCTATAGTCCTATAAAGTCCTATATTTTTAGAAATATAATCCTATTTTCCTATAAAAATATTGGAAATTTGAGTGGGGGCCCTGGAAGTGGAAATGCCCCTGGGCCATTTGGACTGACGAGAAGGCAGGTCCGTGGTGGCTGGAGGCTTGGATCGTTTTCGCTTTCCTAGAACGTAAAACACATTTCTTCTTTCCATTAAAGAAGGTATCGCGAGTAATTGGCATGTTTAAAAAACGGGAGACTTTTTAACGTCGACTCTTTTTCAAACATGTCCACACCTTGTGATACTTTCACACTTGCACTGTCACTATTCGAGACAAAAAAGACAAAAACTCGCGACACCGTCATACGTGACCATGAGAGACAACGAACACCAGATTTTGGGTTAGCTTCTTCCCGCCAAAACGGAGAAGAGGACTGGTACTACCAGTCACAGGAACCCTCTTGACCGGGTAGACTAACTGACGAAGTTAGTGTAGGGTGGCTGGCGTGGCCTGAAGGGCTAGCCACCACCCTCCTACGCGTTGTAACCTGGCCACCCGCATTTATGGCAATAAAAGTAGCTTTATAACTTAGGCCTAAGGTGGATTAGCCTAGCTGATTATTATTATGACTATTAAGAAACCACGGCGAGCGTACGTACGGTTGTAATCCAAGTCCAAAGTACCGAGGGGTAAGACACTCTCAGATAACTTGTACACCGAGTTCGTGCATTTAGCACTGTTAGGGGTACGGATTTTCAAGAGTTCGCGAGTTCCATTTAGCACTGTCAAAGGTACGGCAGTGTACCCCTCGCAAAGTACAGACGCACGGCTTCACAGACAAAATTCCACCAGAAATAAGGCGTTTTAACCAAAATGGTCAGCTCGCTGGGACGACTGGACACGCGGCACATTGTGGACGAATCATAGACTGACGTAAGAGTGCAACAACATCGGCCGAAATACAGCCTTCTTGTTAAACAGCCTAAAATAAGCTACAACCGTTTACCGTAAAAGCTACCATTTTTTATCCCAACAAGAATATCCAACACGCAATGTAATTGAGTAATTTTTAACTGGGGAAAAAATAGAACTGTATAAGGTACTTCAAACCCGATACATTTTCTTTTAGTACGAACGAATATCGCGAAAGCATTAGACGCAATAATTTAACCCGAATCGTGAGGCCGCTTACCGAGCATAAAAGAGTAGAATTTTACAAATGCGTTTTCTATAGCGCTCTTGTTTGAATAACGGTCTCCCTCCTTTAAATGTTCTCTCGCCACGCGAACCACCTCGGCCGATTAGTGGACAGTTTATACTAGCCAACTAAACGGCCAAAACATTACGTCTTAAAAGAAAACATTAAACGGCAATTTTTGGGAAACTTTAGGCCTATTCGCACGAGCCACCACTTTTACCACGAGTTGAAATGGGGAAACATTTCCAATATGTTTTTATGGGACGCAGTTTGAATAACGGACGGTTTTTATGACCAAGGCTTAGCTTCAAATATTTAATTCTATTAATTTAAGTACACATCTTTTCGATTACGCAAAACTAAATTGATAATATTAATATAAAATTACATATTTTGAAGGAGAAGATGCTTTTTTTTAAGAAAATTTTACGAATAATTTTCTTCGCCGATTCAACTGCGAAATCTCAGCACGAGGAGTAAGGCATTAAAAAAATGCCGTACGCGCTCTAGAGAAAAGTGATTTTAGAAATCTAGAAATCAACTTGAAAATCCCAAAATCAGTTTATAAATTGGAAATCTGCCTTCAAAACCGAAATCACATAAAAATCTTAGTCTAAAATCTCAAAATCAGTTTAAAAATCTTGAAATCTACCTTAAAAACCCAGAAATCACACAAACATCGTACTCTGAAATCTCAAAATCAGTTTCAAAATTTTGAAATCTGTCCTAAAAAAAGAAAGCACACAAAAATAATACTCTGAAATCTCAAAAGTCAGTTTAAAAATCTTGAAATATGCCTTAATAACCCAGAAATCACACAAAGTTGATACCCTGAAATCTGTCGATCTCTGAAATGTGTTTGACATTCAAAATCCCGTACGTAAAATTTGCAAATTTATTTTCGACCGGTCCTCTCGGCAACTTTTCGTGTAGCGTGTGAACGAAAATTCAAAGTGTAAAAACTTACCAACACAATTGGGTAAAAATGTAGACTCGTGTGAATAGGCAGTAAGAAAAGCTGCTATTCCGATAACAACGTCCCGAAACGCTATTTTCCCATTATAAATAAGTACGATATTTTTATCGCGATAAAAGAAATCAATATCGGAATCGCGAAAGTTGCTAAATCCGATTTCTGGAGAGAAATCAATTTACATTCCCATAGGCCTCGATATAAGGGAACATTCGTAAATTTTTTTCCACGGTAATTTATTTCTCCTTCGGGAGCCTTCAACTAATTGCGCGAGGGCCTTTATACTCGGGTCCTTTCTTTTAATCTGGAGCCTCGAAGAAATAAAATCGAGAAAACAAAGCACTTCGCGCGATACCGAGAACCCGGCGAATCAATAGAAGATGTATACACTTTTTTTTTCCCTAGACCTTAAACTTTACTTTCTAGAGCTTTTGGAAAATAGTTTTTTGCGAATAAAAAACCCATAAAGCCCGCAAAATGGATCCGGTCGATTTTGGGGACACCATTATTTACAGGTGGGACCCTAATAGCCACCAAACTGAAGGATAAAACCGTTATAGAACTTCAGTTCATTAAGGGGCAACCGTGCGAATGTTTAGTAACGCTTTCGGTCACCAGATGGGGGTGAAGACTCCCTCATAATCGCGCTGTATTTAATAGAGTAAGGCAAGCTTCGAAACATCGTCTTTTAATTAATTCATATCTTAACGGCGAAGTATGCAAATTAAAATATAAAGACTTGTTACGTGTTTATATTAAATAAGGCGCTTGAACGATGGTTAAAGTGCGACTTTAATCGCCTATTTGAAATAATTTTTATTAAGTAATTGAGGTTCTGAATTGGATCAGATTTTAAATTATTGCCTAT
Source organism: Leiobunum rupestre (assembly GCF_980474605.1). Taxonomy (NCBI): domain Eukaryota; kingdom Metazoa; phylum Arthropoda; class Arachnida; order Opiliones; family Sclerosomatidae; genus Leiobunum; species Leiobunum rupestre. Next base: position 24,833,824 of record NC_143393.1, on the reverse strand, counting down.
TTATACGGTCCTAAAAAACCAAAAAAACTGATGGGACTGTTCGGCCGAATGGGACTGATCGCTTTAATGGGACTGTTCGGCCGAATGGGACTGTTGGGTTGAATGGGACAGTTCGGTCGAATGAGACTGTTCGGCCAAGTGGGACTGATCGCTTGAATGAGACTGTTCGGCTGAATGGGACTGTTCGCTTGAATGGGACAGATCGTTCGAATGGGACAGATCGTTCGAATGGGACATTTCGGTCGAATGGGACTGTTCGGTCGAATGGGACTGTTCGCTTGAATGGGAGGGTTCGGTCGAATGGGACTGTTCGCTTCAATGGGACTGTTCGCTTGAATAGGACAGCTCGGCCGAATGGGACAGTTCGGTCGAATGGACTACAATCAATAAAATACACCTGTTTGTATTGTTGGAAAGAGAGATGTGATGCGGAAATTATACGGCAGTGGGTTTGACTTGAAATGAGAAGTTAATTCGCGGTAGCTTCGGAATGGATTCCAGGTGAATAGGCGAATTAAAACCCGCTATATCTGTCAAACTAATCGTCTAAATATAGGTTGTGACATTTATAATTAACGATCGAATTTCCTCCGTTATAACTTAGGCCAATTCGGAGTAACGGTCCGAAATGTAAGCCGACGCCGTGAATTCATTGATTACAAAGTAGTTGAAACTCGAGTTTTGGAAACCGATTAAACTATTAAACTTTAATTTAGCGTAGGTTATCTCTGAGAAACGGAAACGGGAATTAACGGCCCTTAAATAACGTATACGGCCATCATGTGCGGGGATCAGGATGGCCTTGTACAACGGACACTGCCTCTTAAACGTCATCGTAACCCGATTATGACTCTGGGTGCCTTCTAATAAAGTCAAGGAAGTCAATGAAACGAACCTAAGGCAAAAGGAAACTCCAAGAAAACCCACTTCCGATATATAAACCGCCTGGTTTATATTACTAACGTAATTAAAACCATTCCCGTTGAAGGTACGACCAATTTCTACGCTTTTACAACAACATAAACTTCACCTTTCATTTGCCCTTAAGGGGGAAGAATACAGTAAAAGCCTCTTTGAACGTTTCTGTTTTAACAATTACATAATTGAATTATATTTTTCTTATTAGGCTAAACCTTCCTCTACTGCTTAAAATAATTTTGATCATTCTAATATTAATAGTTAACGAGATATAAGGTCCTAACTAAAGGGTAGTTTGCCAAACTTATTTAGCTCCGGGGGTCCGAATTAAAACGTAATAACTTTAAATTTAAAATTGTCAAAATTATTTTAGTCACTAAACAAGAGGGTGTTCTAAACTTAAATATTAATTTTATAAGTTAAAATTCAAAATTAAAAGAGTTCAGCTTGAAATAGCGCGAAAGTAGACAATGGCCACTGCAGTCTTCTTCCTTAATACAATTACTACCGGGAATGGTAACTCCGTTACCATTATCTTAACTTCATTCCTAATAATCCCAAAAACGTATGTAGAGCGATTAGGTAAATACGAGTCTTTCGCGCACGTACGGCTTGTTTAATCCTTCCGATAGAGGGCGCAGTACCGAAGGGAGTGTACTGATGGGTACCAGGGTTGTACTTTGTTTCCGAGAGCCTATCAGCGTGGTACGTGCTTTCATAATAAGACGTGAACCTATTATCATTAAGGCTTAGTTGGACGAAGAACGAGGCTTAACTTTGAAAAAGTATACATTCTAAAAAACTCTGTCCGTAAAGAACGCCGTCTAGATGGAGTTAGTATCGTTTTAAATAGGTTTAGTCGAGTTGTTTTCTCGTTACACGCGCTCACCTGCGAAACGCTTCGATCTTAGATTCAAGACTGAGTACATTTTGATGGCTAGCTCTTCGTAACGTCTCCGTCCTACCTTCCACAAGCATTTGCTTCGTAACGGAGACATTCCCTTGTAGAAGGCAGGACGGATACGAAATGGAGAGCCAATGGGCGCCTAGCATTTCTCGCTTAATGGATGGCCACGAATACGGCAATCGCCAATCAGTTGGTAGTATGAGTTTAACCGGGGGATGGGGTATAGTCCGTTAAGGGTTAAGACAACGTGAGAGCCATCCGAGAGAGAGATTACTCGTGTACGTATGCCTAGTTTGGAAAAGCCGTAATAGTTGGTGTTCTTTAGTTATTGACGAGCATCGCGCGGAAATCGAATTAAGACGTGCTTTTTCCAGATAAAAATCGAAGCCGGAGAACGAGAGAGAAATACATAAAAGTTTATGTCCGACGCTGTAATGTTTCGAACAAAACAAAGGGTTAGAAAAACTAGGGATGTATTGTTCGAAAAACGCGGATGTCCTTTCCTATTAGTACGTAAATATACCCCAATTTTAAAATAAAAATATACCCCAATTTTATAATAAAAATATAGCAACATTTTATAATAAAAATATACCCCAATTTTATAATAAAAATATACCCCAATTTTATAATAAAAATATACCCCAATTTTATAATAAAAATATACCCCAATTTTATAATAAAAATATACCCCAATTTTATAATAAAAATATACCCCAATTTTATAATAAAAATATACCAACATTTTATAATAAAAATATACCAACATTTTATAATAAAACTATACCCCAATTTTATAATAAAAATATACCCCTATTTTATAATAAAACTATACCCCAATTTTATAATAAAAATATACCCCTATTTTATAATAAAACTATACCCCAATTTTATAATAAAAATATACCCCAATTTTATAATAAAAATAGACCCCAATTTTCGATGAAAATTAAATTTATAATAATGAGATTATATTATATACTTTTGATATCACATGTATAATTTAAAGGGAGTAAAAAGTGCCCATTTCTGCTAAAAGAAAGGCGCTAGTTACGTTAAATCTCAGACCATCTACCTCCAACGGGATTTGTAACGCGACGCTTAAAATATTCGATACCTTACTAATTTTGGTGGCGCCCTTATTTGTCCTTTGAAGTAAACTGTTAAGGTGAATTTTAAATATAATTGGTCGTAATAATTCGTAAAATATTAAATTTTTGAACAAAATACTAATATATAAAGCAACGTCAAAGCTTATAGAAACTGAATATAGATGTCGCGTCATTCGACTTTTGGAAAACAAATTTCCTTTAGCGAGTATATATATAATACACGCTAAAAAAGGTTGGGTTAAAAACTACCCAAATTGGGTTAATTTTTAACCAAAATCTGGGTCAGTATTGCACCTACCAAGTAACTTGGGTAAACTTGAAACAACCCAAGATGGGGTTAAAAAATTACACAATGGAAAACTATCCAAGCGGTTGGGCAGCATTTTAATAACCCAAAAAATGGGTCAATTATTTAATGACCCAAAATTATTAGTTGTTTTTTTATTTAACCCAAAAGTAAGGTATAGTTTACTAACCCAAAAATTTTAGTCAAATGCGACTTTTGCCCAATTTTATGGTTAATAATTTCATTTTACCCCAAGATTTGGGTAGTTGAAACTACCCAATTATATGGTTAAAATTTGACATTTGACCAAATTAATTGGGCAAGATCTACAATTAAGCCTACTACCTGGGTATTTATAATATGTATAGTCCCCTGCAACAGTTACGGCTTTGTCAAATAACGTTTTTAAGAATTAAAATTGCATCGTGCATCTAAAAAGTAGCCATTAACTTTCGAAAATATACCGTAAAACCACTTTATTTTAGTACTTTAAATATACAATAATAATTCACAAACTTATGGAATTTGATTTTAAACTCGAAATTTTTACAAACAGTTTTTAAAACTATGAAAATCTTCTTATCACAGATTGTTTTACACGAGTCCAAAATTTTGGTCTTAAGCAAAATAACAAAAACATTTATCCGGAAAGATTAATATCAAAATTAGGAAATTTATCACAGTGGAAATAGAGTATACGTGATCTGATACTATTCTCACCTAACATAAAGGTGGATTCTTAGACGAAAAAGAAAAAGGGTTATTTAAAAATGATAGTTTACGAAAAATATTCTTGGAATGTTATATAGTCATGGAGAAACCTTTTCTCCATGATATAGTGATGATAACTAGTTTATTTATCCCTTTCCCAATAGGTGGTTCATCAGCAATAGGGCAAACCTCAATGATGTATGAGCTACTTTATTGTTAAAACATACTACTAAATTAACCAAATTAGAAAAACATAATATAATGAAGTGTGTGTTTTGTCACAATTAATTAAGGACATAGAATTCAATATTTCAATATTGAAATGGATATTTTCTGAAAAATATTCTAGGTCATTATAGTCATAGAAAACAACCAAATATGTTTTGAAAATTAGGTACATTTCTCTGTTTCGCTAAAATAAGTTGAAATTTTTATCAAAAATCTGTTAAATATTGACTCGTAAAGGTCAAAATTCCACCAATTGCACTCATCCTATCCATAACTTCAAGAAAACAACCAAATATGTTTTGAAAATTTGATATATTTCTCTGTTGCGCTAAAATAAGTTGAAATTTTTACCAAAAATCTGTTAAATATTGATTCGTAAAGGTAAAAATTCCACCAATTGCACTTATCCTATCCATAACTTCAAGAAAATAACCAAAAATGTTTTGAAAATTAACTATATTTTTCTGTTTTGCTAAAATAAGTTGAATTTTTTTCCCAGATATCTGTTAGATGTTAACTTGTAAAGGTCAAAATTCCACCAATTCCACTCATACTCTACAAAATACAGAACCACATTTCTGTCCAGAAAAAAATATCAGCTTCACCTTTCCCTCAAATATTTGGCTTGGCAAATGCACGAAAAGTTAAAAAATCAAATGTTACTCTCCGTTTACAGGAACTTGGTTTGTCAATTCCGAGTTTCAAATGCTTATAGCAAGAAACTCGTTGAGTTATTTATTGCCTGTAAACTGAACACATTAATGACATTGGTGATATTACAACATAGTAATTGCCTTGATTTTAGAGCAATTCCTGTCACTAATTTCAAGAACTTCCAACCAGTTCACATTTTGTATTCATATAAGCTTATATTTTTAAACCACTGATGTTTGGATGTAAAAAACATGTTCACACAATAATCAAACAAGGCCTAAACACTTGAAAAAAATAACTTTAAGCCATGAACTATTTAACGTAATTACGTTAATTAGTTCTTGTTTAAGCCTTATTAGGTATAGGAAATGCATAAAATTTAGTTTAGAACATAATGCAATGTTTTAAAGTGTGTAAGTTCATACTGCTTATAACTAAATTAAGAATAATTTAATTACCATTTAATTCAATTGTTGTTTTGTGGAATTAAAAACTAAAACTAAACCGTTCCTGGAACATTAAAAGTTCCTGACATTTGCCAACAAAGTTTTTAGTTTCGACTATTTGGCAAGATACCGTTAAAATAATGAACCAATAAAAACTCAACATTCAAAAAATCAGAATGTTTAGCAGCCGACATAATGGAGTTTTACCAGTTTTTGGGTACATTTTACCCAAGTTGTGCAATAAGAAAAATCCGGCAAATAACCCAAACACGTAACCCTTTCACAATAACCCAGAAGTTTTAGAACAACCCAAAATGGGTTAAAATTAACTCAAATTGGTTAAAAATAAATTTTACCCAGAATATTTAACCCAATCTTTTTTAGCGTGTACAAGTCCCGATGGGTGTAAGTGTTCTGAGATTTATTAGAATTCGTATCGCGTGTTAGAGTACGATTTTTCGATTTAGAAAAATTGGGACTAAAATGGCGGCTATGACCAAACCTACGTAATGCTAGTACTCCCTCCTTTAAAGGTTTACACTGATGTTACGGGCTTGTTTTAGGTTAAAGTCAGTATATTAAATATTGGCGTAGTGCTACCACTCTATATACTCCCTCCTTTAAAGGTTTGCACTGATGTTTCCGGCATGTTTTAGGTTAAAGTCAGTATAGCCCAATATTGGTGTACGTGAAAAGTAAAAACAGGGATTTGGCAAATCTAGATAATACCTTGGTAATACTTTTAGCGGCTCAAACAAAATTTTGCCTATAAAACGAAAGGCAAAACTCCGCAGAAAGACTGGGATCGCGATGACTCTGGTAATTGTACCATCGGCTATAGTTTTTGTTCCGTTGGGTAGCGAGGTGGGCGGCGAAAGTGATAATCAAATCAAGCTAATGCCTCGGCTTGTATTATTTTATCTCTGTTATTCGACTGCATTCCCTCTTGACTACCGCAGCGTGTGCCTTTCACAACGTGATTTGCTAATCACTGGGGAACGGAACCTGCCTCCGCGCTAATCTTATTTCTCCGGCTAACGAGGGAAAATGGAAAACTACTTTATTTGCAAGTACTCTACCTTCAATTTTCTAAGAATAAATATTACAGACTCTGCGGTTTTGGAAAAAAGTCTTGAAATTCGAATTACTGATCCTTAGTAAATTGAAATCTCGACCTTCAAAATGGCCAACTAGAAAATTTAGTAAAGTCTAATACCTTCAAAATGGCCGTGCACCTAGAAAATTTAGTAAAACTAATACCTTCAAAATGGCCGTGCACCTAGAAAATGTAATAAAATGTAATCATTAAATGTTACTTAAACCGTGTGATCTCGACCTTCAAAATGGTGGTATCTTCCCATTGCGCCGAATGCCCGAATCCCATTCGACCGTATTCCCATTAGACCGAATTCCGCCAATGTTTTTGATGAAATTAGCCCAAAGGCAGGTTTTGTATTTTTCTAGGTTAGGTTAGATTAGGTGAGGTGAGGTTAGGTTAGGTTAGGTAACACTGCATGCTGTTCTGACAGATGCTGAAACGGATAAAACCGAATCCTAAACCCGGAGAAGTGCGGCTTTTTCGGTCGAATGGGATTGGGTTCGGTCGAATGGGATTCAAAATAGCCACCTAGAGAAAATAGCAAAATCTTGTAATGGAATATTGCTAAAACAGTGTGATCTCGACCTTCAAAATGGCCACCTAGAGAAAATAGTAAAATCTTGTAATGGAATATTGCTAAAACAGTGTGATCTCGACCTTCAAAATGGCCACCTAGAGAAAATAGTAAAATCTTGTAATGGAATATTGCTAAAACAGTGTGATCTCGACCTTCAAAATGGACACCTAGAAAATATATAAATCAATAATTTTCAGATACCCTCAGATAATAAGTTAGTCAGATAAGGTTAATCTTTTATATTCGCCTAACCAAGCAATTTGATTTCAGATTGTATTTGATACATTATCCCAAATAACTGATTTGAGATAATTTATGTGACTATATTCAGTTAGCTTAACCGTTATCTGAATTATTATAATCATAATCATAATCAGCTAAGCTAATACCCTTGTCACCACCTTAGGCCCAAGTCATCTTGCGACTTATAACGCCTTTAAACAGGTGGCCGGGTTACAACGCGTAGGAGGGTGGTGGCGAGCCCTTCATGACACGCGAGCCGACAGCTCACTACACTAACTATTACCGTCATTACTGAGGCATTAGTGATAGCTACAAGTAGGAAATTAATATCAACAAGATAATTATTCCTAGAAATGCAGTTACTCAACTATTACATTTCATTTGATATAATAATCAAAGATTTCCCTCAATCGAGAATCCCATCGAAATTAAAGAAGCCCCAAAAAATAAAAATCATATCGTAGAACCAAGAAATTTCGGAATGCTAGAAAATACTTTTAAGGATAACCCAAACAGAGCTAGAAGATAATTAACGATCTCCTAGGAGGAACTAATAATAAAACAATTACTAAGGCAGCAAATAGTTTCAATGAATTCTTTTGTCCAACTTTCATAATGCATATTTCGCGTGCAATTTTCCCCAAAGTAAAAATCCATTTTCTGCAAGGGAAAATATTTCAATATGTACAGTAAATTTTTGCCGAACAAAATTTTTAAGGGATATTTCAAATTTGTGTATATTTGATTTGTGTTTTGGGTTAATCCTATTTGAAGAGTTTTTAATCCTGTTTTATTTATTGTTGAAATAACTTGGTCTTCTAAAATAATCTCAAAATCTGCCTGTCAAAAGTTACGTAATTGCATCGAGTCATTTTCTTAAGAGATACCTCTGTATAACTTAAAAAAATGTTATTTGAATTTTTTCGGTTCAGACTCAACACAATCCAGTTCCAATTATTTGGGCAAAGACAATGACCAAACTAAAAGGCCTCTTAAAAACTGTACAGCGTGAAAGAACCTTTAACAGGATTACCACACGCCAGGGAAAGGTCAGGGAATTTAAAAATGGCCCTAAAAAGTCGGGGAAAGGTCAGGGAATTTAAGAATTTGTAAAAAGTCGGGAAATTCAATTTTATCTGGGCACTTTTTGAAGGTAATTTTACTCCAGTTATCTGACAAATTCTATGTTTATTATTTAGTTCCTTTAAAGTTTTGCTAATTTTTTTAACTTTGCAGTAATCTTTTTTGTACTGAAATTTAGGTGGATTTCAATTTATAAACTTCTGATAAAATTAAAATATAAAGTTAAAAATTGTCTAATTTTGGTTTTAAAAAGTAAGGGACATTCTCTTAAAATGGTCAGGGAATTCGATTTGGGTACATTTGTTCGAATTTCATTCGTCCGAACGGTGGTAGAAATGTCCGAATGATCATTTGTCCGAATGCCGGAAAACAGGATCGTATGTCCGAAAACGTATTTAATTTGCCCCAAAAATTTATCACAACTTTTGTTGGTGATTTTGTCGTTCAATTTATGTTAACTTTACTGGCGAATTTCATTTGTTCGAATAATCATTTGTCCGTTTTTTCGAACATTAGGAATTGTGTGTTTTTTTTTTAAATATTGTTAATATAAGAAAATAGTAACATTAGCGTAAACCAGTAGCGTAGCCAGGATTTTGTTTCGGGAGGGGCACACCATTGAAAAAAAAGTAAAAAAATAAAAATACGTTTCTTGGCGTAAACCTAACCTAACCTAACCTAACCTAATATCCATACATTGATTACGTAAAGAACAACGATTTCCGTACATTGATTACGTAAAGAACAATGATTCCGGTACATTAATTACGTAAAGAATGATCGATAGCAACGATATGGGATCAATTACAATTATTAGAAAATAGCTACAGAGCAATTACGTATACGAAGCAAGTATACTTACAAGTGCTAGTAGGCCACACTTTGAAGCTCTCTGGCGCTCTTTTAACTCCTCGTAGGACAATGGAAAAAGATACAGGCATACTTCTCAACTCACCCCTACAACTCCTTCAAATTTTTGTATAAAGAAAAATTTGTCTAATTTTGGTTAAAGTCTCTTAAAATGGTCAGGGAAAACAGGGGATAGTCGGGAAATTTGTATCTGAAATTATTGTGGCAACCCTGTTAAAACTCCTTTTGTGTTTAACGAAATCGGAATGAAATTTTGAAAAGCGTAGTCCTAAAACAGACTTGACAAGAAAGGGAAAAACTGAAACTTTAATAAACGATTGCAATTGGAAAACCTTCAAAATTAGTGGATCGCGCTTTAGCCATCATAATCTCGATAGATTTGAGAGGCGCCAAAAACACTTTTAAGTATTCCAGGAAACTGGACTAATACTCAACATACGGCTGGAAATCGAGATTAAATTTCGCAGTTCAAAAGCGGGTGGGGCCTTAGCCCCTCGGATTTGACCGAGGGGGAATCGGGGGTGGGGGCAGCTCGCTGGCAAGAATCCGTTAAATCCCCCAAAGGGGCCGCGTGCTCTCCCTCAAACTCTATTCATAGCGAATTGAGGCGAAGTCTGAAACGAGTCTAGTGAATCGCGAAAGCTTCTACAATCTACCGTTAGTTGTCTTATACCCGGCAATATCGGCCAACGCAGTCTCCACCCTTTTAGTAGCCTTCGCCAACGACGTAAAGTACAACGGTGAAAATGGTTCGCTCCGATCGATACTTTTACAATCATACTTTGGCAAACATTAGGAAACTTATTACAAATCCCCAGCCTTATTTCAATTTCGCGAATTATTAGATTCCATATAGAGAGAGCGGTAGACTTTGGGCCAGCGCGCGCGAAACGTATAACATAAATTTCCCGCGTTGGCGCCACCTGCTAACATTCGGAATAATTCGTTTCTGGGCTCGATCCGGCTTCCGCTGCGAGGTATAGAAATGACTTTTACAACTCCGGAAAGGTAAATTAATAAATGATGAAATACTTTATTGACGGACTGTCAATGTACAAATCTGTAATTAAGAATATGGTCGTGTTGCGTTAGAAAGGATTTGGGTTCGGGGGTCACGAAACGCGATTAAATAAAAAACATACGACCTTTCGTGGGGGGGGGGGGGGGACGTGTTCCCGTGCCCCCCCCCCCCGGGATACGTTTCATCATTGCAAGTATACTTCGTGCCGTAAGTTTATCTGATTGTTCCCTGTGTGTACTAAAATCACGTACCGTGTAGACGCCGCTGATTCTTACAACTCTTCAGCAATTTGGTCTATAAGGATCAATGATATGTCAATCGACAGAAAATATCAGATCCTCAATAGCCCAATATTAATTTTTGCGCTAGGGGCCCCACAAGTTGGTCATTTGGCATTTTCTGTGATTTTTGAGGATTTTCGACTTTTAATCTGCATACTTTTTCACACAATCACTAAGGGATTTGTGTGTATTAGTTTCACGTACAGTGTCCGCCGCCGCCCGTGTTGCACGATCTCTCGCTGTACGTTAGAGTCACAAAGACACATGATACGGTAAACGATTGGAAATATCATGCCCTAGCCCGTATTGTTGAAATTTGCCCATTTTAGTAGTTTTGGGCGATTTTCTAATTTAAATGTACATATTTTCTTTTTTTAATTAAGAGCGACTTGGTTGAATATTATATTTTAAGTTAGTACCCATCATTTCTGAACTAGTTACATTTTCGGTTGCATTTATAAATTTTAATTTTAAGTGAGATTTCTGGCCAATTTGCGGGACCCCACAACACGCGTACGCACTATTGCGATATTTGAATTTCGTGCCAATTGATACAGGCGCCATCTATTTGGTTCGAGTTTCGCTACCTTATTTCCAAAACCAGGTAACTCGAAAAATTCGGTTTGTCTATTATTTAATTGAAATTAAAGTGTTTGCGTTTCGCTACCTTATTTCCAAAACCAGGTAACTCGAAAAATTCGGTTTGTCAATAAATTAATTGAAATTAAAGTGTTTGCGTTTCGCTACCTTATTTCCAAAACCAGGTAACTCGAAAAATTCGGTTTGTCTAAAAATTAATTTAAATTAACGTGTTCGCGTTTCGCTACCTTATTTCCAAAACCAGGTAACTCGAAAAATGAATTTTTTATAAAATTCCTATTGGGTTTACTACGTTAATGTACAAGATAGTTGAAAATTTGTTCAAATTTAAGAGCGCTCTTAGGTACCAGAATGTATTCGTGATAATAATAAAATAATAATAGTCAGCTGAGCTAATACCCAAGTAACCACAAGCCTAAGTGACTTGTTAAGCCAATAACCGGTGGATTTTTCAAACTACATTTAATAATTATTTGTAGAACTATTACAACGGGAAAATGCGTTTATTATATAAGTTAATATCCCTTCTATATTTAACTTTCGCGCGATAAAGTTTAAGCCACGTTTCGCTGAAAAGTCCCTTGAATATATATGGCCAGTTCTCGCTTAAGTTTATATTTAACCCTAACTAATTTAATATCGTAGTTACAATCTAAAGCAATTAATTCAGTTAATCTCTACTACAAAAAGAACCTAAGCGCGATTAAACTTAATTTAGTACAACTTAAGTTAGTCGAACTCCGCCATTTCCCCCGTGACTACCTAATAAAATTTGCACGAAATCTCGACGTACACAACCAGAGAGAAACTTCGATAAATTAAGACAGGTATTCAGTCGGAAAAGGGCCGCATTGAAAGTAAAAGTATCCTTTTAACCCGGTATGTAATTAGAGAAGGACTACTACCCCTCCAATGGATGTTGTAATCTTGAAGGTCTCGATTCGATTTACTCATTGGCAAAGACACGGGAATCGGGAATGGAGGAGAATTCGGGTCCCCGTCTAATTGCGAGGACAGAATGGGGGATTTCGATGTTAATGTTTATCTCTCTTCGGTTTGAAATTGATTCGAGAATTAGTTCCAATTGGCTTTAGCCGAAAGCGCCACGAGCCCTCTATTCGTTTCCGACGGCGCGGGTTCAACTCTCCGGCAAGCTCTCACTGGAGCCATCTACGCTGATTTGCTTCCTGATCTAAAAGGGGTTCGTCACACTAGAATGTGATTTGACTAAAGGGATGGCCTCGATCTTCGGAGGGTTTCGTAGAGTGGAATCCGCGGGGAAAACGGACGGATTTTCGAACAAGCTCCTCTTCGGAAATTGAATATTTCGATTAAATGACCTCTTGTCATTTCCAATTAATTCGATGGAATTTAATATCGGATTTAAAAATTGATCTCAAATGGTCCCCGCCTTATACGGGACATATTGAATTGAGAGGATTTTCAAACAGATTCTCCCAATTTTAATATTTCATTGCTTGTTAATAGAGAGTGGATTTTATCCACAACGATAAATGATAAAATACCCTTTGAAATGAACGTAGCCTCGAGATATTTTCATTTTTAATTAGATAAACACGATTATAATAATATATGTATAAAGAGAAGTAATATTGGTGCCTTTATAGCGATGTTTTAAAGCTATTGCGGAAAGAAAATACGAGTTATAAAGGCCATAAATTATGGAATATAAATATAATATATTCATAAGGAAAATAACTTCTCGGTAGATTTTTTTGGTATAACCGGAATTGAAGGCTTTAAAAGTCGCTTGATGACTTAGGCCTACGGTGGTTGATTATTATTCTAAATTTTGAGCCTATGAGGGTACGTATTTCATTCAGACAGGACTCATTCAGCGGCGTCACCAGGATTTTTAATTTGGGGGCGCTTAAGCCGATAACCCAACTGGGTTTCCAATATCCAAAAAGGATAATATTTTTATCGGCTTAGAAAAAGAACTGCGAATTAAAGGTATAAAAGAAAACATTTTATTATTAATATATTAATATAGGAACCGTTTTATTTGTTTAATCGAAACAATGAGATAAATAATCTTTCACTTTTAAAAATCGATTAACAGTTTTAACAAGTACTATAATATTCGACCAAATTTTACTAGGAGCTTTCCTGGAATTTTAAGAGGCGCTATTAAGAAATTTTAGGGGGTGCTTCAGAAATGTTTCACGTGGCTCAAGCGCTGCCTAAAACACCCTGGCGACGCCACTGGTCACTCATTATCGATAAGAAATGAAACTGAAATATACAATCTACAACGACCCAAAGCTAGGGTGGTTCATAGGGCAGCCCCCGTCGCCTTATGACGGTGCCAATACTTGGATAAAGCTTCTCAAAGAGTTGGACACACGCTGAAGAAAAGAGAATATACACCATTCCAAATTCACCAAATAATACAGCCAAAGGAGGAAACTTTCCGACCTCGACTATAGACTCGGGTGGGTGGGCGGTAAGGTCTAAGGGCAGCGGTCCAGATGTCATTCGGAATCGTGTTACGCTTTTCACGGTGAGAAATTCTCAGCACCTATTCTTTCCGCATTTTGGCGCCCTCACGTGTCAGCCACCGAAAACTAGCGGTTGTTCTTTTTCATCTATTTCTCGACGCCTGGGCTTAGAGCTTCGGTTTCCAACTTTTCTACCGGTTTTTTTTAAAGGTAAAAAACGTCTTTGGCGCTCTATACGGTGGCATCGCGAACTAGAAACTGTCACCTTCTGTCCGTATCCATTTAGAGGCGGGAAATGCTCAAAGATGGGGCTGTAATCGTTTTTTTTCCCTTACGCGTAGAAAACCCCTTTATTATTATTCCACGTTTATCCAGAGGGCGTGAGTGTCGTTATTAAGCTCGAAACAGCCGGAACAAATCACGGATGAATTAGATTTGGTGGTAAACACGATTACATATTTATTTTTTAAAGAAGTCCGCCGGCTGATCTAAGAAAGATACATTTTCGTGTTTTGGTTGTCTAACTATTTTTCACTGTTTAGTTGGAACGGTCGGCCAAAACAAAACTTAATATTTATTCAAAAAAAAAACGATAATAGAGGTCGGCGTTCGATTAACTTTTATCCATGGATGAAATAAGTTCGACGATATTTAAATAATATTTATTTAAATAACCAATATTTGAATAATAATTGTAAAATGTTTAAATAATCGAAAGTGGATAAGCCTATTATTTAAACAAAACAAACAATTATTTAAATAAATACCATTTTAATTCAAATAAATGCTTGGTTGCGTAAAAACATAATTAAATAAGTTAAAATTATATTCTTTTTACCAACTTTTGGTAAATAAATCGGAAATTTTGTGGATAATGAATACACAATTCCGAGCACTAGTTTCTTTCGCTTGTATCGGGATTTCGGAGTAGGGTAAGAAGAGTACGGCTCCAATTGTGTGGTGGCGAATAGTTTGAGTCGGCGTAAAAACGTTTTTTTTTTTTCAAAAAGGCTGCCTGTGGCCTTTTTAGCAGATAAATTCTGGCTAACAAACGACAAAATCCGATTTTCTCCTTTACACCTCCTTTTCAGAAGGAGTAAAAAGAGTAGCCCTAAGACTGCGGAAGAGGCGAATAGTTTCTGTGGCGGAGTAATTATAATGCCTGGAACATGCGAATAAAACGTTTTGGGGTAAAAAGAGTACACTTTTAGTTCCAAGAACAGGCGAAAAGAAACCCCCTTATAAAAAACAAGTTGGCAAGCCAAAATATACCTCTCCTCGGAAGAGTTTTTAATTTTCAGTAAAGCGTAACTGTAGCCGTGGTTCTGCGGTAGAACGCTCACCTGTCGTGCAAGAGGGCTCGGGTTCTAATCCCTTACGATTAAAAAATTATACTACACCCAATGACAAAAAGAGGGTGCTTTTATAAAATCCCTTTCCCTGATTCTAAGAAACTGGGTACGCAGTGATTACCCTTTGCCCCGAAAATGTGAATGCGTTCGCAGGCCTGACAGACAGACCCACCCACAGACAGACAGACAGACAGACAGACCCACCCACAGACAGACAGACCCACCCACAGACAGACAGACATACAGACACGGTGGTTATATAATCCGTCCTAGGGTACAAAGTCCCCTCGGAGAGGTAAAAAGGTTGTGAATATATTGAAGTTAGCCAAAAAATTTGACAGATATTTCTACTGAGTTATTAGCTGTTCAATGCAATTTCACTAAAATTGCATTGACCGTCTCACTATAATAAAAAAGTTAAGTATTGAATTTGACAATTTATCTGTAAATGTAATTAAACCTTTTGGTAATAGTTGGCAAAATTGGTAGAATAACCGTTTGGAGGTTTTTCTTGAGTTCCATGCCATCATTCATAGAAAAATATTCGCGTGGTCTAAAAACGCGAGGTGTGGCACTGTAATCGCCATGATTGGAAACGAGTATTGTACTCCCTTTTTCGAGACGTCACAATGTAGCTGTGGTATCTTCTAATTTTTAATATTGAACTTTGCCTTCTTTTAGAATTTTCTAGGGCAGAAAGGTATAAGTAAAACTTTAAAACCAAATGCAAAACCATCAGAAATGCTATGTGGTATTTCATCAGTTAACTGGCCCGGTTCTTTCATTTAAAAACATTCGAACAAATTATTTTACGTTTTAAATACTCGATTTGGTATTTGATATGGTCTAGAAAACAAATATTTGATGGTCTAGAAAACAAATATTTGATGGTCTAGAAAACAAATATTTGATGGTCTAGAAAACAAATATTTGATGGTCTAGAAAAAAACAAATATTTGATGGTCTATAAAAAATAAATATTTGATGGTCTAGAAAACAAATATTTGGTGGTCTAGAAAAAAATATTTGATGGTCTATAAAAAATAAATATTTGATGGTCTAGAAAACAAATATTTGATGTTCTAGAAAAACCGGATTGGCTGATTTAAATCAACTTGATTTTAATCACGATTTAAATCAATTTTTATAAAGTATTTAAGAAAAAGAAAAAACCTCGCCAATTGCTATAATTTAGGATTCAATATAATCTTTTTTGTACTCCCCCCTAATGTTGCATTGGATTCTACCTGTGGGTGGAGATTCCACCGAATTTTTTTTAAAGTACCAAAATAGGTTTTAAAAAATAAAAACTTCTATATAATTATTAGCTTAATTTTAATAAATTCATTATACATATTAGTCTTTAAAAATTAAAAACATATTTGTTTTAGGTAAAATTATGATACTAAATTATATAAAACTTTGAAATTTTAATTAAAATCAAATAAATCAAAAAATCAATAAAAATCCGATTTAAATAAAAAAAATCGATTAATTTGATTTTTTTTTAAATTGCCAACCCGGCTAGAAAACAAATATTTGATGGCCTAGAAAACCAATATTTGATGGCCTAGAAAACCAATATTTGATGGTCTAGAAAACAAATATTTTATGGCCTAGAAAACCAATATTTGATGGTCTAGAAAACGAATATTTTATGGTCTAGAAAACAAATATTTGATGGTTTAGAAAACAAATATTTTATGGACTAGAAAACAGATATTTTATGGTCTAGAAAACCAATAATTAATGATCTAGAAAACAAATATTATATGTTCTAGAAAACAAATATTTGAGGGTCTAGAAAGCAAAGTCGTTGATTTAGAAAACAAATATTTGAGGGTCTAGAAAGCAAAGTCGTTGATTTAGAAAACAAATATTTGAGGGTCTAGAAAGCAAAGTCGTTGATTTAGAAAACAAATATTTGAGGGTCTAGAAAGCAAAGTCGTTGATTTAGAAAACAAATATTTGAGGGTCTAGAAAGAAAAGTCGTTGATTTAGAAAACAAATATTTGAGGGTCTAGAAAGCAAAGTCGTTGATTTAGAAAACAAATATTTGAGGGTCTAGAAAGCAAAGTCGTTGATCCAGAAAACAAATATTGGTTAATACGAACTCGAAACAAACCATTTTATAAACAAAAAATCTTCCTCGCCACCAAAAACCACAAAAGAGTTTCATAAATAAACCTTTCTTTGAACCTTTATTAAACCGAGAAAAAAAACTTGATCAATCCAAATATTGGGAATTAATCCCTTTTAGCGTGAAGCAATTTACGCTTTTCCCTTCATTAAACCTCGAACGTATTGTTTTCGCGGATGGGTATAAACCGGGCGACCCTCCCAAAGTTTTGCCAAAACGACTATCGGCTTATTAATCTAAACCAAAGCCGATAAAAAAAACCTGAGTCGTCGAAGGGGGTTCTCTAATGAACTATAACATAAAAGAATCATTAGGAGAGATGAGCCGGGGGGGGGGAGTTTTGTCACTTAAACTCGCGTTATAAAAACCCCCCTCCGAGTTACATCTTGATTAAAGGCGTCACCCTGCCTAAATAAATTAATTGGAAGATAGAAGCTTGACCCTGGCCTTATTAAAAGATTATTAGGAGACCAAATTATAAACGTATACAGAGCGAAACAATGTCGAAGCTACTTAAGCTTCCTTCCCGACAAACTTCCCGACTTTTAACCCGGAAGTTCAAATAACCACGTTAATTTGATATTAATTGATAGTTATGCTAAAAAGTATTAGGCTAATTACTAAAATCAGACGAATGAAATTGAAAATAACAACTTTATTAACGCCATAATTTTTAAAATATAAAAAATGACTTGTATTTTTAGACATTTTAAATTTTTATATTTTTAGATATTTAATTTTTTTATTTTTAGACAAATTTTTATATTTTTAGACATTTTAAATTTTTATATTTTTAGACATTTCAATTTTTTTATTTTTAGACAAAGTTTTATATTTTTAGACATAAATTTTTATATTTTTAGACATACATTTTTATATTTTTAGACATAAATTTTAATATTTTTAGACATAAATTTTTATATTTTTAGGCATTTTCAATTTTTATTATTAGACAATTGAAAATTTTTTATTTTTGGATATTTAAAATTTTTATATTTTTAGGCATTTAAAAATTTTATATTTTTAGACATTTAAAATTTTTATATTTTTAGACATCTTAAATTTTATATCTTTAATAAAGTTGTTATTTTTAATTTCATTCGTCTGATTAATTAATAGATTGGATTTTGTATTTTGGCATTATATTTGTAGGTCAAAAATTGGCCAAGCGCCTGTAGAAGTGTTCCACACGCGGTACATTGCTGTTCGGGAGTGAAGCTACCCACCAGGCGCTTGCGATGGGAATAAACTGTACCCAGTTGCAGCTTTAGAAATGGAAAAATTCTAATAGAGAATTAGCTTTTACCAAGAATGTATTTATTTATACCTAGGGAGAATGTCTATGTCGAGACGGTTTTTAGCCTTTCTCTCAATCCACCCGTTGGTCCCCCCAGTACGCTCCTCCGCTTAAAATAAAACGAATAGTCCCGGTATTTCATTGGCTGCTTAAAATTTACGTCACCTAACATCGCATCAAACGCCGGTGACGTTTTTTCTTTCCCCCCGCGTGAGACGGGGGAAAGGCGTTCAACGTGCCCGGCGATTGTCGCAACATAATCATTCTTCCTAAATATAAATAAATACATTCTTGCTTTTACTCTATGTTGAAACGATCCGTATGCAATAACGACTGTTATTTCTTTTAAAGCTTACCTAACATAATTAGAAAAGAAAAACATCTGTGTATACGGTTATAGAAGACAATAAAATACTCTAAAATTACACCGAAAAACTTTTAGTTTTACTGTGTAATTTTAAAGTTGTATTTTATTGTGTTTCGTACAAACACAAACATTTTACAAAATATTAACGTAGTTTCACAAGAAAATAAACTACATAAAGTTCTTCAATAGCACGAAAGATTTGAAATAAAATAAAATAAAAAATTTAACGAAACCGGGAATTAAAAACAGCTCTTGAGTTGTAATATCATCGTAATATCGGACGATTTTACGCTGATATATCGGCTGTACCCATAACGGTGCATCCCTAATTATATTATTATTATTCCTGTTTTTTTTACATGAACGTATATACCCTATTTAGTATTTACAATACAACATATTTAAGACATTTTAACATATTTCAGGCAAAGAAGGAAGGGTAGTAATCTTTGAGTGTACTCTAGCGATAGTAATTCGACAATAATAGATAGATATAATTATAGATAATTAAAGCAAATTTATAGTTCGATCAGACTTCCCAATTGATGCTATATCAGCTAGTGACTCACTCTGTTGAGCCTTTGGCTAACCCATTTCGCAAGGAACTTTTAGTCACCAAAGGTCAGATAGTCAAGCTCATTAGCAAAGGTGTATTGGCTCCTTATGTCAGCGAAACGGGTGGGGGGGAATTGATGATATGGGAAATGTCCTCAACGGGAGAGTCACAAAGAGGACACTAGGGGTCCTCCCCGAAGGCAACCGCCCATCTAGCCATGTATTTCAATCGCGTTGAAAGATTTCCAGAAAACCCAAAAACGTCTCAATCTAACAGCAACAAACACAAGGAGAACGCAGCTAGCCTTTAAACACGCTAACGCCGTACACTCTTAAAAATATTAGGTTGTTTTTGAACCAAATTCGGTGGTTTTTTTACCCATTGTTGGGTCAGTATTTAACCAAACAAAATATTGGGTGGTTTTAGTTTTCACCCAAAAAGGGTTATTTTCATGACGCTATTTTGGGTTAAATTTATAAGTTACCCAAATATGGATTGAACATTAGCCCAAAATATGGTTAATATATGACTAAATTTTGGGTTATAATTTAACAAGAAAATCCACGCCTTCTGACGGGTTACGTTCTCCTTGTGTGGGGTACTGTGTTTGTTGCTCCTACGTCTGAACATAAAATAAAACGAAATCTTTATAATGCGCATTTGATCCTTAATTACCCAAATTGAGGTAATACGAGCGGGTCAACTGATAAACGGAATTAAATTTCAACCAGTCATATTATAAATATTATCCCGCATCTGACTTAACAAGAAGGTATAGCTTTTCAACTTTCTGTCCATACAAAGCCTGAAATGATACTGAATACGGTTAGTGGAAGAACTAATTTTCTTAAAAGTTCGGAAGAAGAACGAGATAGAGCGGAGAGCGTTCGGGAAGAGGGCTAAATAGAGAGTTTCGCAGCGGCAGCGAGCGTATTCCGTTGCTTGAAGAAGATTTATTAGCAAAAGCCCGTCCAGGAAAAGAAAGGAAGCCAAAGAGAAATAGCCGTTTCCAGCGAGCGCTTCCGCTCTCCGCCGTTTTAATAGTTCCATTCCTTCTTGGCACTCCTAAAGCCACTCCTCCTGCGAATACCAACCTATCTCGACAGCGTCTATCCAGCCGGATTAAACTGAATTATTAACGTATAAGAGCTACGTTACGAGCTTGGTAACCCTCCGAATGGCGTTCGGTGTCAGGTTAACTTGGTACGAGTGAGAGTTAGAAGGTCTAGGCCTAGAGGGCGTGACGTAACCGCGGATTCCCATTTTCTATTAGCGGGGAATACCGTTTTCCGCCCCCTCGACGCCTCCACTTCCTCCACCCACCAACTCCCCTTCCTTTGAGAATGAAATCGAGGAAATTGATTTATGTTTCGCGTAGAGTCAGTCAAATAGAGACAGAGCCCTTTCTTTCGCAATTTCGTGGAATTCCGTATTTGTTTTAAATGTTTAACACGCTACCAGTATTCATCTTTCATTGATTGTCTTTGAAGCTCCTATTTTTCGATACGCTGTGACTTTGATCAATCGTGTACGCTTGAAAGTTCATTTAATTTCAATTAATTAACGGGATTTTTATAAATTACGAGTTTCTGTTCTTTTGAAAAGTGTATAGATACTAGATTTGGGGTTTTTGCCAACCACTGATCCTTAG
Organism: Leiobunum rupestre; assembly: GCF_980474605.1. Lineage (NCBI taxonomy): Eukaryota > Metazoa > Arthropoda > Arachnida > Opiliones > Sclerosomatidae > Leiobunum > Leiobunum rupestre. The sequence goes on along the minus strand of NC_143393.1, from coordinate 24,812,963 downwards.
TAAATGACTTAAAGAGCTCATTACTGACTTAATAAAGAGGTCTATGATGTCGATGACCTCTTTAATAAGTCAATAACGACTTCGTTAATAAGTCAATAATGACCTCTTTAATAAGTCAGTAACGATTTTTGTAATAAGTCGGTAACGAGCTCTTTAATAAGTCGGTAACGAGCTCTTTAATAAGTCGGTAACGAGCTCTTTAATAAGTCGGTAACGAGCTCTTTAATAAGTCGGTAACGAGCTCTTTAATAAGTCGGTAACGAGCTCTTTAATAAGTCGGTAACGACCTATTTAATAAGACGGTAATGACCTCTTTAATAAGTCGGTAATGACCTCTTTAATTAGTCGATAACGACCTCTTTAATAAGTCGATAACGACCTTTCAATAAGTCGATGACGATCTCTTTAATAAGTCGGTAACGACCTCTTTAATAAGTCGGTAACGACCTCTTTAATAAGTCGGTAACGACCTCTTTAATAAGTCGGTAACGACCTCTTTAATAAGTCGATAAAGACCTCTTTAATAAGTCGATGACGAAATCTTTAATAAGTCTATAAAGACCTCTTTTTTACTGACTTATTAAAGAGGTCGCTACTGAATTATTTAAGACGTCATTTATGAGTAATTAAAGAGATCATTACTGAATAATTAAAGAGGTCATAACACAATTATTAAAGGGGTCATAACACAATTACTGAATTACTAAAGCGGTCTTTATGCTAAATTACTGAATTACTAAAACGGTCTTTATGCTAAATTACTGAATTACTAAAGCGGTGGCTATACTAAAATACTGAACTACTAAAGAGGTCGTTAAGGAATTATGAAGTAGGTCATTTTTAAGACGGTTATAACCAAAATACCGAATTACTAAAGAAGTCGTAACTGAATTGCGAAAAAGCTCTTTACATTATTCTAGACCAATTTTATTCGGTTGTTTTTAAGGCGGCTTTCCTACTACTCGTACAATCAAAGAGCGAATAAAATATTATACCAAGTACAAAAAAAACATGATAAATATCGAATAATACACTACAAATCACGTCAAATTAAGCAATATTTGTGGGACCACGTACTCCCCTTTATTCACCCAAGGGGGGCGAGCTAACAATTCAAAAGCACTTTAACTGATTAGTATCGTTTTTTTCTATCTCCAATTTTTAGATTCAACTTTGTACTTCGCTTCCGAACGAGATAGGCGGACATAATAGAACGGAGAAGAAGAAGATTTTGCGCTTTTTATTTTGTGGCCAGTTTGGAAAATACAGCACGTTCGGCGACTCGAAAAATTTATGAAAGAAAAAATCCAAAACAGCATTCGGGTAAGTTTTATATTTAAAGAGATAAAAAAAATAGATAACTGCTTATGCTATAATAAAATACAAAGATATAAGAGGCTAGCAAATATGGCCTTTTCGAATTGAAGGAATAATAATTTACTTGTTTTCCCCGCATTCGATTTGCATTGTTTCTACGTAAAGTGTGTTCTTCCTGTCAGCTTTTCTGAAACTGACCAGATTTGGAGCGTTATCTGTTTGCTAGTATTAATTAATGATTAATTTAGCATGAAAAGAGTTTTTTCCACTTTTTTCCATTTTTTCCGGTTTTTGCCGGGTTTTTGCCAACCCTGGTTCTGAGGTTTATTATAATAAGGAGACGTCATCAACTTTGGCTGTAGAAAAAAATATTCCCCAGTTATGGCGCCCTTTATGACGTTGACCGATTTGCAAATGTAATTTAACTTGTTTACCATTAGAGGCCAAGTCTTCCTAAATGAAATTTAACGGTAACTAAACAATAAAAAATAAATAAAACGGCAAAGATTAACAAAAATCCGGATAGTTAATCCTTTTATTTATTTGTCAATATTCCCCAGTTATGGCGCCCTTTATGACGTTGACCGATTTGAAAATGTAATTTCACTTGTTTACCATTAGAGGCCAAGTCTTCCTAAATGAAATTTAACGGTAACTAAACAATAAAAAATAAATAAAACGGCAAAGATTAACAAAAATCCGGATAGTTAATCCTTTTATTTATTTGTCAATATTCCCCAGTTATGGCGCCCTTTATGACGTTGACCGATTTGAAAATGTAATTTCACTTGTTTACCATTAGAGGCCAAGTCTTCCTAAATGAAATTTAACGGTAACTAAACAATAAAAAAAATAAAACGGCAAAGATTACCAAAAATCCGGATAGTTAATCCTTTTATTTATTTGTCAATGGCTACTGGCAGGTTTCCAAAGTGGTATTTAACAGGTTGTAAATAATGTGGTAATTAAGGGGGAAGAATACAGTAAAAGCCTCTTTTTCGTTCAAGCTGAACGTTTCTGTTTTAACAATTACATAATTGAATTATATTTTTGTTATTAGGCTGAACCTTCCTCTAGTGCTCAAAATAATATTTATAATTCTAATATTAATAGTTAACGAGATATAAGATCCTAACTAAAGGGTAGTTTGGACGCTTGCCCAGCTTGTTTAGCTCCGGGGGTCCGAATTAAAATGTAATAACTTAATAAAATTGACAAAATTATTTTAATCACTAAACAAGAGGGTGTTCTACACATAAATATTAATTTTATAAGTTAAAATACAAAATTAAAGGAGTTCAGCTCGAAATAGCGCGAAAGTAGACAATGGCTACTGTAGTCTTCCTCCTTTATAGTAAATAACGTTATGATATAAAATGGGTAAAGTAGAAAATAATGGAATTTATTGTATTTCCATGAATTATTCACAGCATATAAAACTACATTTATGGAGATAAAACCGTTTAGATTTAGAACAGACAAGTTTGTAGTGTAATTAAAATAAATTTTCTGATCTTCTAAAGTTGATATATTCAGTTTATAGATTGATTTTATTGATTTAACCTACTTTCATACAATATTTACCGCTATTTACCCTCTGTTTACCATATTTACCGCTATTTACCATATTTACCCTCTATTTACCATATTTACCGTCTATTTACCATATTTACCCTCTATTTACAGTCTATTTACAATATTTAACGCTATTTACCATATTTACCCTCTATTTACCGTCTATTTACCATATTTACCCTCTATTTACCATATTTACCCTCTATTTACCGTCTATTTACCATATTTACCCTCTGTTTACCATATTTACCCTCTGTTTACCATATTTACCGTCTATTTACCATATTTACCGCTATTTACCATATTTACCGTCTATTTACCATATTTACCCTCTATTTACCGTCTATTTACCATATTTACCCTCTGTTTACCATATTTACCGCTATTTAACATTTACCGTCTATTTACCATATTTACCGTCTATTTACCATATTTACCGCTATTTACCCTTTATTTACCATATGTACCGCTATTTAATGTACCACTATTTACCATATTTACTTAAAATTATTTACCATTATGTACCGCTATTTAATGTACCACTATTTACCATATTTACTTAAAATTATTTACCATTATGTACCACTCTTTATCGTATTTACCACTATTTACCATTATTCCTATTGAAACATGTACTTTCGATGGTTCCTGTTGATGTTTTGGGGAAAAAAATAGTCAGTACAGTGTTTCACTTGTTTCGTCCTAGATGGACACTTCTCTCGTGAGATGTATCATATACTTCTGTAAATAATAAACGGGTTAAGCCCAGCTAGGAAACGCCTAAGAGCAACGTGTAGAACGGTAAACGTAGCATTATTAAGCGCAAACTGTTTAGCTTAAACCAGGGTTGCCGCAGTATCTGGAAAACCGGGAATTCCTGGAAAATTCAGGTAATTGAATATAGGTCTAAAAGTCACCAAATTTTAAAAATGAGTCGAAAAAATCAGGGAATTTAACTTCTGTTGCAAATTTGAAAACTTTGACTAAAATATAGGTAAAAAATACAAACTTTGCCATGGAAAAAAATATGAGAAAATCTCCGGATATGGTCAGGTAAAACCTGGAAAAATCAGGTGTGGCAAATTGGAAACCTTAACTAAAATATAGGTGAAAAATACAAACTATTGGCATGTAATAAATTAGGGAAAATCTCCCGAGATGGTCAGGGAAACCTGGAAAAATCAGGAAATTATAGCGTCTTAAGAAACTGGCAACCCTGTAGACGTTTTATAACGCCATGGACAGTAAATTAAGAGGTCAGGTTTTCGATACCCTTCCACAGTGCATTTTATTTCTCCCCGCGTATCAATCAGCTCGAGAGACTCCGAGGGAGTCTTGCAAGGTCGTTTGTACCACTTGATCTTAAAATTTCAAAATGGAAATCTAATGCGGTTGATATTGTTACGTAATTTGTTGCGCTTTATATTTTAGTAATTTCTAATTTTGGTTTTTTAATCCAATAAAAACTATCAACTGATATTTAGTATATCGTATTTAATCTATAAAAACGTGAATAAATACCTTTTGGTGTAAAAATGTATTTCGTGTTTATCTTTTTTCTTTTTTTGAACAGTATCGTCCACTCTTAGCGATACTTGTTTTTTTTTTCAAATAACCTTGGCCGACTCCCTTAGTGTGATTGGTTTACGGGGGCTAAAAACCAGGCTTTTTACCGATCCTCTAAAATCCACTATCCATGATAACGCGAATTAAAATCCTGTATATTAATAAATTTCCACGGGGTAGGTACATTTGTTCGAATTTCATTCGTCCAAAATAACAAATGTTTCAATTGTTCGAATTGGACAACTTGTTTGTTTCATTCGTCCGAATCGGTAGCATCACTTGTCCGAATTCTGTCGCTAAATTAGTATTTCTATTTTTCCTTTGGCCGATATAGTAAGTGGGAGTTGCGTTGAATGTTGTGGATATTTTAGGTTAGGTTCACGTTAATGTTACTATTTTCTTATATTAACAATATTTAAAAAAACCAACCAATTCCTAATGTTCGAAAAAACGGACAAACGATTATTCGAACAAATGAAATTCGCCAGTAAAGTTAACATAAATTGAACGACTAAATCACCAACAAATGTTGTGATAAAATTTTCGGGCAAATGAAATACGTTTTCAGACATACGATCCTGTTTTCCGGCATTCGGACAAATCATCATTCGGACATTTGTACCACCGTTCGGACGAATGAAATTCGAACAAATGTACCCAAATCAAAGCAACTATTCGATAGTCCATAAAAAAAGCCGATTCGAATTTTTTATTCTTTATTTCAAATTTCTTCTTTTCTTTAAAAAAAAAGAATAAAACGTAACGTCTAGAAAGTATATTCGCGGGTTCGTGACGAGCGTTCCGTCTTAGGAGTCGTCTCTTCCCGAAAACGCTCATAAAGAGAAGGCCATCTTTTCAAAACTTAGTCGAATTAACTTTAATCGCTAAATTTGTAAAGGCTTATGCCACTTTGTACCCGGGGACGCCGCGTTAAAAAGAATGTCTAAAAGCAGAGAGGAAAACTTTTATTGTCAGCCCATTCGCCCGTCTTTTCCACTCCCGGTTTTTTTGGAACGCTTAAGCTTTTGCGAGGCCAAATTATGCACTGGCGCCTCTTTAAAACGCTCTTTTTACGTTCGCTACGGTCGAGTTCGCACAAGACTCTCTCCAAATTGTCGCCTTTTAAAGAAATTCTTGACGAAATTCAATAGTCATAAGAATGTATTCCAGTGGATTGGAGAATATTTGCGAAGAGTCCTGTTTGTCTCGTGATTCCCTCGTTGAAAACCACGCCCCGTGTAATCTTTCACTTTTAACAGGAATCCATACCTCCACTTGGAATTATTATCGCGGCAGATTTCTGTCTCGATGGGGCTGACGGTTGTTTTTGACGTCACTATGTTAACTTAACAAACAACAACGTGAGAGGGGAGCGCGCGCAGAGGGGATTTTTTCTCTCGTAGGAGGGGCTAAAGCCGTCAGAGTGATCTTACCATACACGATACGCCAGGATAAGCATTCCAAGTAGAGGTATGGATTAATAATAATAATCAGCTAGGCTAATCACCCAAGGCACCACCTTAGACCTAAGTCATCAAGCGACTTTTAAAGTCATTATTTCAGGTGGCCGGGTTACAATGCGTAGGAGGCTGGTGGCAATCCCTTCATACCATCTAGGAGCCGATTTGTTTAACACGTTAACAACGTTAGACCTAATATCTTAAGTTAGTCATTACAGTACCCCACACAAGGCGAACGCAACCCGTCAAAAGTCGTGGATTTTCTTGTGTACATTTTTCATTGGTTAGACGCTTTATCTCCTGCTGCCGTCGGAAAGGGAAAATTCGGAAATTGTCATCCCTCTTTCCGTAAAACGTTCAGCGTAAAGGTTCGTCCAATGAAATTTGTACGCAACACTGCGTTAGCGTGTTTAAAGGCTAGCTGCGTTCTCCTTGTGTTTGTTTCTCCTAGATGCCACGCGAGCCAACAGCTCCCTACACTAACTATTACCGTTAACCTCAACAAGTTTTGCCTGCCTTTAACCGTACGTACGTTCACAATTATATTCCAACAGCCTGTGAGTTTGTCCAAATAATTACTGATAGCTATATAAAGTGATGCCCAAATAAGCGCTCCTAGCGAGAAAAACAAATTCTACATGGTCGTATATTTTAAATGTGAAATATTAAGTGTTATAATATACATTCAACTAGTAAAAGACCACTTTTGTACAATAAAAGTTTATTAAAAACTGCTACGGCTAGAGCTCGGCGAAACAGATAAATTAACCGCTAAAGTTTTGATTAACCATAAAAATTACGATTAACTGTTTATCCATGGATATTATCCACGGCTATATAGCAATTTAACATGTAAAAGAATCGTTTTTTCCCGGATAATTTTCGTTTGTGGATAAAAATAAATAAAGTGATTATTTCTTATCCAAACGCCGAGCTCTATAGCTACGGCCGTTTCGACGCTAGTTTTTGCTTTCGAAACGGCCGTAGCAGTTTTTAATAAACTTCTATTGTACAATAGTGGTCTTTTACTAGTTGAATGTATTTTATTATGTACAAGTTTGTCCTTCGACATGTTTAGTTGAGTGTTATAATTTAATTTTATCAAGCTACGTAATGCTTAGGACCTAACTAGATTCTATTAATCCTAGTAACGGCATCGCGCAACCTTACATTTCGTTGTAAGCATCGTCTGAAGTATGTATAAGCGTAAACACAGTTAATTTCTAGTTCCGCCGAGTATATTAATTCCGTTCGCTTTCGAAATGATCGTCTCGGTGGAGCAATCGAATAAACGCTGACGAGGCCCCTTCAAAAGCGAACTGCCTTCTTAAACTTTAATCCCAGCTTCGACCGTTATCTCGCGATTCATCAAAGAAATCGGGGAAGGAAGTGATCTTCCTTTGAAGTATATTAATTCAGGAATGAGAACAATACGACCAAGAGATTTAATCTCATCGATCGACAGAACTTACTTCCCTTTAATATATATCAGGTCTCTCGTGAACGCGGTGCTGCATTCCATTCAAAGGTAAGCGAGGCATGGTTGCAAGACGCACCACATTTATTTTCTTTCATTCCAAGCCAAAGGCGCGTTATGACCAGGGTTCGTACACGACCTGGAAAACCCGGAAAGCTCAGGGAATTTGAAAATGATTCCGAAATGTCATGGAAAAGTCAGGAAATTTGAAAATGATTCAAAAAGGTCCGGGAAAAGTCAGGGAATTTTAAAATGATTCAAAAAAGTCAGGGAATTTGAAAATGATTCCAAAGGGTCAGGGGAAAGTCGGGAAATTTGAAAATGATTCCAAAGGGTCAGGGAAAAGTCAGGGAATTTGAAAATGTTTCCGAAAAGTCAGGGAAAAGTCAGGAAATTTGAAAATGTTTCCGAAAAGTCAGGGAAAAGTCAGGGAATTTGAAAATGTTTCCGAAAAGTCAGGAAATTTGAAAATGTTTCCGAAAAGTGAGGGAATTTGAAAATGATTCAAAAAGGTCAGGGAATTTGAAAATGATTCAAAAAGGTCAGGGAATTTGAAAATGATTCAAAAAGGTCAGGGAATTTGAAAATGATTCAAAATGGTCAGGGAATTTGAAAATGATTCCAAACGGTCAGGGGAAAGTCGGGAAATTTGAAAATGATTCCAAAGGGTCAGGGAAAAGTCAGGGAACTTGAAAATGATTCAAAAAGGTCAGGGAAAAGTCAGGGAACTTGAAAATGATTCAAAAAGGTCAGGGAAAAGTCAGGAAATTTGAATATGATTCCAAAGGGGTCAGGGAAAAGTCAAGAAATTGTAAAATGATTCCAAAGGGTCAAAAATAATTTGTAAGAACCCTGATGGTGTAAATTAGTAAAATGATAAAATAAATATCTTTTTCTAAAAACGTTTCTTAACTAATAAGTTAGAACGCGACCTCGTGGACATTTTTTTCCCCAAGTTTCTCAAGTCGGTCCTCGTAAAAACTGGAAAAGAGGGGCAGAAAAAAGGGGGCGTACAGGGGCGGCGGGTCAACCCATTTAGCCGTTTCTGACCATTAGCCATTGAAGTAGCTGAGAGGGGCGAGAAAGGGTGATTAGAATAATTATAGAAGAGCGCTGCTGGGATGGAGACGGGATGGATGGAGCAGCCGACGAACGCGCTCAGGGTTCTTTTCCTCTCTCCATCCTCTGTATTCCCCAGTCTCTATTGATCCCTCCTTATATCGAGAGGGAGTTTCATCTCGGATCCGTTCAGCGACGAATCTTAGCTGATGCTTGGATTGGAGGGCTTTCCGCCGGTACCGTTTGCGCTCGTTTATTCGCGAATCTATTCCCAGTTGAGTCACCGCGTCTCCGAGGACTTTCTAAGCTCGAGGGACAAGGACCAATGAATCCTATGTTTAGAAATTCTCTATTCTCCTTCTACTCTTCGCGGGCTGCGAATACAGGGTGAATCCGTCTTTAGGGATCAGCACTGAGGCACTACACTGAAATGGATAAAGAAAAAGTGTTGCTTTACTGGCGTTTCGAAACAGTGTTCCAAAAATACCACTATTTTCGAATATCACTGCTAAATTAAGGTAAATATGTGAAATCAAGAAAATCCTTAATCATGATAAATATATCAACTTTAGAAGATCTTAAACTTTATTTTAATTTATCTACAAGTCTGTTCTAAATATTAAAGGTTTTATCTCCAAAGATGTAGGTTTAAGTTTTAAATACTGTAAATAATTCATGGAAATATATTAATTATGGTATTTACCATTATCTACCTTTATTTTAAATACCACTTCGGGACCCTATTTACAAATTATGCACTCGATAAATATTAATATTATTTATTTATTTATTTAATTAATTAATTATGTATTTATTTATTTATTTAATTAAATAATTATTTTATTTATTTATTTATTTATTTATTTATTTATTTATTTATTTATTTATTTATTTATTTATTTATTTATTTATTTATTTATTTATTTATTTATTTATTTATTTATTTATTTATTTATTTATTTATTTATTTATTTATTTAAATATTTATTTATTTATTTATTTATTTATTTATTTATTTATTTATTTATTTATTTAATTAATTATTTTATTTATTTATTTATTTATTTATTTATTTATTTATTTAATTTCAATATAAATATAAAAGTATATAGGAATATTTAAGTCTACCTGAAATTTTCTTTACGTAAAAACACAATCTATATAAGGTCTGCCACCATGCGCCACCCCTACCCCTTATAGCTCAATCAAATCGGTCTTGTATCTCATTGGCTCCTTAAAATTGACGTCTTGCGACGCGATTGTAACACACGGATGACGTTTTGCTTCTATAATAATAATAATATAATTTTTCGAAAAGTATCAACTTGTTCGACATTTTTATAGATTTTTGGTACATGGGAGATATCTTTAATAAATTTAAAATTAAAATTAAACACACTCGTACACAATTTCTAGAATATGTTATTTGGCTAAAATAACGCGTCTAATTCTTAAATAAAGTTTAGTTTGATCCCCTTAAGATCATAGTTTACAATCGCTCCTGGTATAATTAAAATTTTCAAAGTATAAATTTGGCAAGATTTAATTTACTTTTAATTAACTCGCCTTTTTAAGGCTATTTAGTGCGGATTAATTAATAATTAATGATTGAAAACAAACCCCAAAGGTTTAAATTTGAATTAGAACTAAAATATAATATAAATATTTCCATTATAGAAAGACATTATTTTAATCACCCAGTATAATATTCTTTCTCGAGGGAGGTTTGCTTTGTCTGAGTTCTGGTTCGCCGCTGGGATGAGGCTGATGATTGCAGTTATCGATTACTTTGGTCGGATAGAGGGGGCAGGGGGGCTATCGTGATAAAAGGATCTTTTATTGGGCCCAAATTAAACAATTCAATGACAGTTTTCATTCTGAGAAATTTCTGACAAAGAGTTATTTGGTTTTTCAACCGTGCCAGCTAGAGAAGGGAGCTTTCTAAGAATGGCTGGACAATTCATTTCTCTCACCAGCGGATAAAATGGCGAAAAGAAAAGGGCTTTTCTTTGGCGAGATTACATTTGAAAGACGGCGAGTTGAGAAATAAAAGAATGACTTATAACTGCCTGAAAATTGAATCTTCTAGACGCTGCTGTTATGTGTTTATTTTCAAACTCGGACGTGATTTTCAACAAAGACTGGTTTAGTATGGTTTGCCATTCGCAACTATATGATATATCGATTGATTTCGAAAATTAGTGGGAGAAATTTTGTTCCCCCTATCTGGTGAAGACTCACTTCCCCTACGTCATCACTTCCCCTACGTCATAATGTCGTGTGCCCCCTTAAGGGGGAAAACTACAGTGGCCATTGTCTACTTTCGCGCTATTTCAAGCTGAACTCTTTTAATTTTGTATTTTAACTTATAAAATTAATATTTTGGTGCTTAAAATAATTTTGACAATTTTAAATTTAAAAGTAATTAAATTATTACGTTATAATTCGGACCCTCAGAGCTAAATAGGTTGGGCAAGCGCCCAAACTACGCTTTAGTTAGGACCTTATATCTCGTTAACTAATAATACTATAACAAACCTGTCTAATAATACTATAACAAACCTGTCTAATAATACTATAACAAACCTGTCTAATAATACTATAACAAACCTGTCTAATAATACTATAACAAACCTGTCTAATAATACTATAACAAACCTGTCTAATAATACTATAACAAACCTGTATAATAATACTATAACAAACCTGATTAATAATACTATTAAAACCTGTCTAATAATTCTATTAAAACCTGTCTAATAATATCATAAAACCCTTACTTATAATACTATAAACAACTTTAACTTATAATACTATAAAACACTTACTTATAATACTATAAAACACTTACTTATAATACTATAAAACACTTACTTAAAAAACTATAAAACACTTCTACTAATAATACTATAACAATACTTGTTTAATAATACTATAACAATACTTGTTTAATAATACTATATAAACATTTGTTTAATAATACTATAAAAACATTTGTTTCGTAATATTATAAACATTTGTTTAATAATACTATAAAAACATTTGTTTAATAATATTATAAAAACATTTGTTTAATAATATTATAAAAACATTTGTTTAATAATATTATAAAAACATTTGTTTAATAATAGTATAAAAACTTGTACTAATAATACTATAAAAACTTGTACTAATAATACTATAAAAACTTGTACTAATAATACTATAAAAACACCTGTACTAATATAATAATACCATGCAATATCGGGTGAAAAAGAGAAAATTGAAAACAGAAATTGACGTAAATCCGAATTTGAAACTATTCAAATCGAAGTCTTTTGAATAGACCTTCACCTTCAAGAAAATCCGGGAAAGAGCGTTGGACTTCGGCGGGGGGGGGGGGGGAAGGGTTCACCAGGACCAGCCAAACTATTAAACAAGCCTTCCTAACGAGCCGCCATATAGGAGAGTTCCCGAACAGCTCCCTACTCAGGACCAAACTCAATCCCCAAACTTTGAAGAGAGCGAAAATTGAGCCCTCTTTCCGATGAGGCCCCGAGAAACATTGTCACTAAACCATAACACGATGTCGCGCGGGGGGGAGACACCACTTCCTCCGGGTCAAATGAACTCGGGAGTTAAATTGTCCTCCCAACGAGCTAGGCAACTTCGAAACGGGTTAAATTGGCAAGATACGAACTCGCCTCTCTTGACACTTCCTCCTAAAGCGGGGGTTACGGTAAAGTCAGCTGCGTTTCTCTTCTAGCCTTAGTCGTTTCGAAGTATAATAGCGGAGCGCGTGGTACTTATTTATAAAGTAACCTGACATTTACGATAAACGACGGCTATAGCAACCCCTACTTTCGGTTCGGCGTCGCGTCACGTAGGTTTATAGGAGAACCGTAGCACCCCAATCAACAGCCTTTGATTTTTAACCTTCGCGAAGTCGAGTCAACTTGAGCCTCGCCTAAAATTCTCCCGCATTTTTCCGAATACTCGGGTTGTTTGGTTAAAAGAGAACCAAACAAAGATATACTACGTTCGAAAATGGAGCTTTAAAGCCACGATGGAAGGCGAAAAGCACTTGGCTATATATTAAGGCGAGCTTCGACTCGACTATACGCTCCTTAGCCGATATTTGGAAAAGTTTGATCTATGGCCGTGCCGAGCCAGGAATATTTAATCAAGCGAGTTTTAGTTCGACAGTGAAGGGGACGCGGGGGAAGAATTTAGGACATAAAGAAAACGGGGACTCCCGCTTTTGACTAGGAAATTACGCCCTCGAAAAGCCGAGTTAGTTGTTGAAAGTTTGGGATTTTTCTTGGCTACTGCGTCGAATGACCAGCTTAGTCGAAACTAGTGGTCCGGGTAACGTAAATAAACTTCGCCCACTAACGGTAATGGCAGTTTCTTGGCCTATTATAACTACGGAAAGTGGCTGGGGGGGGGGCTAATTTTATGGTGGCTGCGTGATGGTTTCCCGAAAATTTATACGCGTTCCTTTGATAAAATAACGCTACACCCCCCCCCCCCTCACCCCGATACTTTTCTCGTTATATTTATATTTATAAATAACTTGTGGTCTTAGCCAACTTGATAAATTGGTGCTCGCTACGTCAAGACATTCACCAAAATTGTGTACGGGATTATGAAGTCCGGGATTTCACGTTGGATTTCAAGATTTCTTGTTGGTTTTTAAGATTTCACGTTGGATTTCAAGATTTCTTGTTGGTTTTTAAGATTTCTTGTTGGTTTTTAAGATTTCTCGTTGGATTTTAGGATTTCTCGTTGGATTTTAAGATTTCTCGTTGGATTTTAAGATTTCTCGTTGGATTTTAAGATTTCTCGTTGGATTTTAAGATTTCTCGTTGGATTCTAAGATTTCTCGTTGGATTCTAAGACTTCTCGTTGGATTCTAAGATTTCTTGTTGGATTCTAAGATTTCTTGTTGGATTCTAAGATTTCTTGTTGGATTCTAAGATTTCTTGTTGGATTCTAAGATTTCTTTTTGGATTCTAAGATTTCTTGTTGGATTCTAAGATTTCTTGTTGGATTCTACTCGTTGGATTTTAAGATTTCTTGTTGGATTCTAAGATTTCTTGTTGGATTCTAAGATTTCTCGTTGGATTCTAAGACTTCTCGTTGGATTCTAAGATTTCTTGTTGGATTCTAAGATTTCTTGTTGGATTCTAAGATTTCTTGTTGGATTCTAAGATTTCTTGTTGGATTCTAAGATTTCTTTTTGGATTCTAAGATTTCTTTTTGGATTCTAAGATTTCTTGTTGGATTCTAAGATTTATTGTTGGATTCTACTCGTTGGATTTTAAGATTTCTTGTTGGATTCTACTCGTTGGATTTTAAGATTTCTTGTTGGATTCTAAGATTTCTTGTTTGATTTTAAGATTTCTCGTTGGATTTTGGAATTTCTCGATTTCTTGTTGGATTTCGGGATTTGGCCATTTCTCAATGTCTCGTCGAATTTGCTATAGGTTATAAAATAAAAACATTTGGTACGAAATTACGCAGGGAAAATCTACGGAGTGGATCAGGTAAAACCTGGAAAAGTCAGGGAATTTGAATCTGAAAAAACTGACAACCCTGTTTCTATAAATACAGATAAAAGTAAAAACATAAAATATTTATCTTACGCACACGCGATAAAAAAAGAAATTTCTTCACGTGAGTCTGGCACGCGCTGAGAGAGTTGTACTGATGACAGACAATGGCGGTAGAGCGACATTAAAACGACTATCCCGCGTTACTTTTTAGAAAGGCCTATTTCTATAGGTTGTAGCGATAATATGTTCGAGCATCACGCTCTTCACCCGAGGATGCATTATCGACTGTAGCTTTTCGAGTTGGCTATGTTTCTTAGCGCCGCGGAGTAATAAGTTTCGCATTCAGAATAACGCAGATGGTACGCTATAGCGGTCAATAAGGGCGAATGTAATCCATCTGTATTTTTTTGCTGCTGGAATATCTGATCACGACCTCGGAAGCTCTCTTTTTTTAAGATGTTCGTATCATTCGAAAGATACATTTGTCCACGCGAAAAGACGTTAGAGAGAGGCGGACTGTCATCTTCTATGACATTTTTTGTCTCGTCTTCCCCCGTTTATTTATTAAGGGCGCTTGCTGAGTAAGTTTCGGATGTATTTTCGGCGACCTTACAGTAAATCAATAATATTATTTATGTCTCTTGATCTCCGGAATATGATAGTGTCCTTGGTGGACAACATGGGTCGAAGTTAAACGGTAACTGCCCGCTTCGCTCGTCACTCGAGAGTGCATTGACCTATGACCCCCATTTGGTTTCTAGAGACCGAGGGGAAATGACCCAAAATCTTTCCTTTCAATTATTTCAAGAATTCCAAAAGTTTATATGAGATACGTATCCAGCTAGGATGTAAAAAATGAAATGTGTAACTTCGCAGGTTCCATATGAAAAATGTCAAATTTCTATGGAATATTCCTCGTGCAGGGGGACATTTACTTGTGTAAAATCGAATGACCTTGAACTATGTCTTCAAGGTCATTCAAAAACTATCTCGAGATTAGTTGGGTTTATAATTAGAAAGTTGTTGCTCGCCATCTTATTAGTTCAAATAACTTTGAATTTACCAAATTTGACCAATCAGAAGCCGAGAAATTCAGTGTTTGATAATAAAATAATCTGATTAGTTTTAATGTGACTAAATCAAATAAATACTGAATAGTTTAACGGTTGAATTATACCACCGTCGGCTACGATACATGATTGAGCTCGTTTAACGACGGAGTTCAATTATTCTAAAACTTGTTGTCACGACAACCAATTTTACAGAAATCAGGTTCAATTCAATAACCTTCTATTTTTCAGGAAAAGTGACTTTTTTTAGGAATAATTACTAATTTACTAGGATTATCTGGAATCGTTAATGAAACAATAAGGCATTTAGATGAAACTTACGGTAGTTATTGCTACAATAAAGAATAATTAGATACCAAATTTCGAGCATTTCGTCAGAGTTCAAACTATCAAGGTTGTTGATTTTATTTTACCTATATCATATTTTTATTGCTTTTAATTGATTTTTTTAACCATGCCTCTTTGTCTTGACAAATTCATTAATTGAAATGTAAATTACATCTTAAATTAATTTAAATTAAATTTAGTTTCTAGTTGAAAATTAAATTTAAGTTAGTTTTCTCTGAATTGATATTGATATACGTGTATAGCTTACTTTTACATTTAAATCAATGTATTTAAAAAAAAATAACTTGGTTTAAATCACGATTTAAATCTAGTTAATTTAAAGGGGAACGGTCAAGCTTTAACCAGTTAGATAGCCCTATAGCCCATTAAAAACTAAAATTTATGGCGAAAACCGCATCAAAAAATATTAAGTGGTTAATTTTTAATAAAATAAAGAAATTTCGGGAAATCGAAAAGCACGCGTCCGCCGCGACACCTGGTGAGAAGTCGGTGAGACAGAAAAACAACGTAAAAGCGCGGGCTGCTGAAGACGCAAAAAATATGTTTTGCACGCGCGGCGCGTTCCAGTTATAAGAGACCTAAGTCTAAATTGAGCGATTTTAAAAGTTAGGATAGTTCGCAAATCGCTCATACGGGGTTAGGGGCGCTGGCGGCAAGCCCCTAAGATGGCGGCGAAAATTCAAACCCAAACACCTGGCGTTATTTTTCGTTTCAACTTTTTGGGCCAAAAGCTATATTTTCAAGACAAAGGTACGTGTTAGTATATTGAACGTCTTGTTAATCTTTTGATACGGAAATAAGGCGATATTTGGAAAACCTTGGCCGTTCCCCTTTAAATGGGACAACCATGTAAACTATAACGAAAATCTCCTTCCTTCCGCGTAAAACTACGACAACTAAAATATTCTAAATGAAATCTGTATCAAGCAATGTAAGAAGGTAGATACTTATCCCTCAGTTTTATCATATACTTCTGATAGAACGTCCTTTGAATAGGCGCTTTTAATAAAAAGAGGGGGAAAAAACAAGGGTTTTTACGATAGAGGGACGAGAAAAGTGCCTTTTACAGTTGATGAGGATGGAACGAAAGACTATAGGTTCTCCTTAAGTGTGGTCTAACATAAATCGAGCCTCGTGAAATAAAAGTTTCGCGGGTCCCACTCCACCCACATCTTATCCCCGCCAACTCGTACATTTTCAACAAACTCCGCAAAAAGTTCTATGGGATAAAATTGCCCTCACTTATTGTAAGAGAAAAAGAAACATTTTTTCGGTCGCTCTTACGCTGAATTAAAACTTTTCTCTCAACGAGGTGCCGTTGAATCGTTTTAAGTCGTTCCTTTTTTATATCTTGAGCGGCTATTTTCGCGAGAGTTACACTAGCTAGCGAAGTGGAAGGCGGGGAAACGGGGTGAAATCGGCGCGGGTTATAGTTTGGATTGAGTGTCGGTAGACGCCGAAAACCATTAAGGACGTTTCCCAGGGAATAACAGGGCTTTTAATCGTAAAATATCGGCCCTTCTTTTTTATTAGGGTTCAGGGTGGGCGAAAGGAAAAAAATGGTTACGGACGAAAAAGTTTGGAAATTTAACGCTGACCGTGAATTAAAAGCTGTTGAGCAGGCTTAATTATAGGTAAACAAGATGTCACGGACATATAAGTACGCACAGTCCTCCCGGTGTATTAAAATATATTTTAAATATCTAATTTAAATTTGATGTGTACATTAACTTAATACATCTAGTACATTAACTTAATACATCTTGTACATTAACTTAATACATCTTGTACATTAACTTAATACATCTTGTACATTAACTTAATACATCTTGTACATTAACTTAATACATCTTGTACATTAACTTAATACATCTTGTACATTAACTTAATACATCTTGTACATTAACTTAATACATCTTGTACATTAACTTAATACATCTTGTACATTAACTTAATACATCTTGTACATTAACTTAATACATCTTGTACATTAACTTAATACATCTTGTACATTAACTTAATACATCTTGTACATTAACTTAATACATCTTGTACATTAACTTAATACATCTTGTACATTAACTTAATAAAACCAATAGTAATTTAATCGAAAAGGAATTTTTCTACTTACCCGGTTTTGGAAATAAGGAAGCGAAACGCGAACACGTTAATTTAAATTAATTTTTAGACAAACAGAAATTGTCAAGTTAAATTGTTTTGGAAATAAGGTAGCGAAACGCGAACACTTTAATTTAAAATAATTTTTAGACGAACAAAATTATTCGAGTTACCTGGTTTTGGAAATAAGGTAGCGAAACGCGAAAACGTTAATTTAAATTGATTTTTAGAGTTACCTGGTTTTGGAAATAAGGTAGTGAAACGCAAACACGTTAATTTAAATTAATTTTTAGACAAACTGAATTTTTCGAGTTACCTGGTTTTGAGTTTGATGGCGCCTGTATCAATTGGCATGAAATTCAAATATGACAAGAGTGCGTACGCGGGTTGTGGGGTCCCGCGAATTGGACAGAAATCTCACTTAAAATTAAAATTTCTTATTGCAACCAAAAATGGTGTTAAAAAATATAATATCAAACCAAGTCGCTCTTAATTTTAAAAATTTTGTAACTTTTAAGACAAAAATTTCCAAATAACCACTAAAATGGGAAAATTGTTAACTTCTTGTTCTTCGATTCCAAAAATTTACAATTTTCCATAGAGAGCATGTCATACGCTTTCGATTGACATATCACCAATCCTTCTAGACCTAATTGTTGAAGAGTTATGTGAAATACGGCGGCATCGGCTACGCTGTACACACCCAGTACACACAAATCCCACCCTTAATAGCTTACTTCACCCTGAACACGGGTGTTGCGCGTGTGGAATACCTCTACAGGCGTTGACCTATTTTTGGTCTTCCGTTTCTAATAGAACACGGTTGCTATAAAATAAAATGACATAACTGTTAAAAGTGGCGAAAAAAGGTGGTCGGTTAGAAGGAGTTTAAGGCGCTTATTAAGGTCCATTTATCTCTCCATTGACGTATTTCTATCGAAGGAGAATTCTATATAACGGCTAGCCACAAACGAGCTTCGAGGGTCAGTGGAAAAAAGATAGTCGGAGAATCGAGTCCAATTTAAAATCGATTACTATACAAAGACGAACAGAAAAACAACCCATACGTACCTTTCATTGTATTCTTTCTTTTTGTTCGGCGAATTCTATCACTTCCTATTCTTTACGAATGGAGGCTTACTTCTAGACTGAGATAATCCTACTATAAAAGTAAATGTCCTTCGGGTGGGGGAGGACGGAAACGCGTTACGCGTAGGAGGGAATATGCGGGGACAAAACCTCAATAACCTCCGAACCGTTAAAGGAAAAAGTTGGTGTTACAAACGAGATATCTTCTCTCGACGTAATAGCGTTTTTCCGCGCAGCCGGAAGAGTCTAACGACCCCGATTTGGACCATTCCAATTGGATTTCTATTTACAGCCACACTTTTCTCAGACTCTTCTAACCCCCCCCCCCCGCCAGTCCCAAGGTTGCGCTCTTGAAACAATGGCGGTTCCAGTATTGGGCATTTTCGTCAAAAAGCCGCTCAGCTCACTCACCGCTCGCACTCGCTAGCATAAAATCCGCTCACGCTCACGCATTTTTGAGCGGTAAAACAAGTGCTCCTCTCTTTCCGCTCTTTTTTGAGCGGTAAAATAAGCGCTCCTCTCTTTCCGCTCTTTTTTGAGCGGTAAAATAAGGGCTCCTCTCTTTCCGCTCTTTTTTGAGCGGTAAAATAAGGGCTCCTCTCTTTCCGCTCTTTTTTGAGCGGTAAAATAAGCGCTCCTCTCTTTCCGCTCTTTTTTGAGCGGTAAAATAAGTGCTCCTCTCTTTTCGCTCTTTTTTCAGCGGTAAAATAAGTGCTCCTCTCTTTCCGCTCTTTTTTGAGCGGTAAAATAAGCGCTCCTCTCTTTTCGCTCTTTTTTGAGCGGTAAAATAAGCGCTCCTCTCTTTTTCGTTTCGCGCTCTTTTTAAAAATAATTTTGCCGCTCAATTTTGCTCATAATAACAAAAGCGCTCACAAATGAGAGTAGTGGTGCCCATCACTTGGCGATTCTGTAAATGGCTGTCATTTTTATGACAGCGGGCACATGCCTTCAAGGTTTCTGTCCAACTGAATAAAATATATCACACTTTTTTTTTCTTTGTTTATCGTCATTACGTTTAAAAGAAAAATCCTAATTTTTAATAGGTATTCCTGAAATAGACGCTTAAATAAAACCAGGTCAGCGATTTGCCTAGAGGTAGTAACACAGAGAGCCAGGACATACTTGTAAATAAGAGTGATATTTTAAAGCGCGCGCTGATTAATATTTCGATATAAAAGAACTCGTTCTATTTCGCACGCTCCTCCAGAAAGATAAAAGCGCCTTACAAATAAAACTAACGTAAACACCCGACTATTTTATTCAGTGACTCGCGCATGCGCGTAGGGAAGGTAAGAACAAGAGAGCGTCATTTATTGAAGCGCCTATTGTGAAAACCAAAACAACATAACATTTTAGTGGCGTTTAGAAAAATTATTAATCAAATATTTGAAAGAGTTCGATTATATTTAAAATGCGTACTTTTTAAAAAAAAAGTTGATATCTTCTTCAATATTAGACTGTGTTATTCTCGTTTCAGAAATCGTCTTAGAATTTAAATAGTTATTTACAGACTAAACCATATAATTTAAGTTACGTGGTTTTGGTTTTCGGAGGACGATATTCTTTTTTTTTATTAAATTTTCTTAGAAATTGGTTTCCAAATGGTGTAAATACTTTGCAAGAATTAGCTGTAACATTTTGGGTAAAAAAATCCACCTTAAACGAATTAAACTTTATAATATTTAGATTACTATTATCATAAGTAACATAATATAAATAAGTTTGGCACTTCATAATGTTCAATTGCTAATTTCTTGGGTATCCATATGGTATATTTTAACTTAACACGACCCCTTGTGAATTATTCAGTTCATTCTAAGATAATTCTGGGTATCCATATGGTATATTTGAACTTAACGTGACCCCTTGTGAATTCCTCAGTTCAATCTACAATAATTATGGTTATCCATATGGTATATTTTATAGCGTTGCCACGGTACCTGGAATTCCTGGAAAAGTCAGGGAATTTGAATATTGGTAAAAAATCAGGGAAAAGTCAGGGAATTTTAAAAATTAGTCTAAAAATCAGGGAAAAGTCAGGGAATTTAATTGCGGTTGCAAATAGGAAACTTTTACTAAAATATAGGTTAAAAAATACAAAATCTTGGCAAAAAATAAGTCAGGGCAAATCTCCGGAGATGGCCAGGAAAAAACCTGTAAAAGTCAGGGAATTTGATTGTGAAAAAACTGTGGCAAACCAGGTTTTAACTTGCGAATTCCTCAGTTCAATCTAAGATAATTCTGGTGAAATACAGGGTGGAAGCCTCAGCCGTGGTCCAGCCTCGGTACTTCTCCTAGTACACCAGAGTACTGCGGGCCGAACACTTCTACAGGCGCTGGTATTCCACAAATAGACCAATGACATAATTAGAAGCGCATCTTTGTCCAATCGCTCGAAAAAGCATTTGGAGGATGCGTTTCTAATTCTCCCATTAGTCTATTTTTAGACTAGGGAAAGTACCGAGGCTGGAACACGACTGAGGCATCCAATTCTCCCATTGGTCTATTTTTGGCCTACCAGCGCCTGTAGAAGTGTTCCACCCGCAGCACTTGGGTGTACTAGGAGAAGTACCGAGGCTGGACCACGACTGAAGCTTCCACCCTGTATATGATATGTTTCTAACTTGAGGCGGCCCCTTGTTTAATACCATCAATGCTTTATATAAAGGGCAGGCTATAGTATCCCCCAAATGTCTTCTTTCTCTTTTTACAAGCGGCGGTATTTCATCTCGGGGATTGGGGGCAGGCGGTACCCATTCGGACAGTGCCAAGGGTTAAACGGAGCGACAAAAATGACCGCCAACTCTTAACGACAGCGTCAGCCGAGGCGTCGAACGTTTTTCCCCGAATTTAGGTCTTCCTCCGTGACATTGGCCAGCGTTGCAGCGTGTGTCCAGCTCTGGATTTTTACGGTGTGGCCTTAATCTCAACCCTATAGCCCTTCCAGGGACGTTAGGTTTTTTTGGGCATTTTTTTAGAAACTTTCTCGGGAGAGAGACATTTTTAAGGACGTCTTCGACCCTTTTTCGGTTTTTGGGTCCACCGTACGTTACCATTTAGGCGCGTTTTCTTTATACGCGAACATAACTCGGGATGTTTTATCGTTTGGGCCCTGTTTAAGGCAACGTTTTTCGCATTCTTTTTTGAGCTCTATATTGTTTGGTTTTGTTTATCCCTTTTTCGGTAGTCACTACAAATGGCGTGGTTTACGTACCCGGACGAGGTTTTAGGAACGACAAATTTAAACGTACTGCGCTATATATCTCTGTGCCGCGTTTTAAAAGGGTTTTTTTTTTATTACTGGACCCGTAAGTAACATAATACACGTAAGGATGGCCACAAGTAACATAATAACAATAAGTATGACACTTCCTATTGCTTTAATGCTAATTTTCTAACATAACCTTTTTTCGGCACTGATACTCTCTTCAAGCTGTGACTTGAACTCGCGACTTACCGTTTTGGATGACTACTTTTTGATAAAAAATTTAAGAGTGATGTCGGAGAGCACGTTCTGGAGTCGCGAGGGGCTTTGGCTTTGTTTTGAAGCTCGCGTGCGAATCACGCGTGATAAAAAAACGTGAGCTCGTGGCGCCGAGAAGAACGTTTTTAATTTTTATTTTAGTCAATCTATCGGAAACCAGATATTTCGGCTTAGCGGAAGTCTCGCGTATTTTAGACACTAGAGGGCTCTGTGCTGAGAAAACATCTTAAATACGCAAGAGCTATGAAAATCAGTTTGGTTGTAAATCTCGTTAATTGTCATACTTATTGTTATTATGTTACTTATGGTATGGCACAGAACGAATTCGGATAATGATAGTCGATCGTGAAGTGATTGCGAAAAAGGAAATTTCCGAAGACAGGGTTGCCACACGTCAGGGAAAACAGGGAAATGTCAGGGAATTTTTAGAATTTGTAAAAAGTCAGGGAATTAAATTTTATCTTGGCACTTTTTTAAGGTTATTTTTTAGACCAGATCTATGACAAATTCTATGATTATCATTTATTTCCTTGAAAGTTTGGCTAATTTTTTCAACATTGCAATAACCTTTTTACTGAAATATAAGTTCATTAAAATTTATTGACTTGTGATAAAAGTCAAATATAAAATAAAAATTTGGCCTTAAAATGTCAGGGAAAATCTCTTAAAATGGTCAGGGAAAACAGGGAATAGTCAGGAAATTTGAATCTAAAAATTTGGTGGCAACCCTGGAACAGGAAACTCGTCCCTTCCTACTCTTTCCGTTGGCTAAATAGTTGGTTAGTTTGATGGCGAGAAATATGAGCGTACACGCGTTTAGGTTGGAAATTCGAAAATAACTAACTTCTGAAATGGAGCCAGTGTTTATAATAGTTATTTTTATCTTCCGATTCCGAGCTCCCTCCAAATACTAGTAACAGTTCGCGGAGAGTTGTCAGTCCGTCGGTACGTAATTGTGTCATTGGTGAAACGGACTATCATTACAAAAATTTGCTGTTAATAACAGTCAATTTCATGATATTAAGATTCAATCACAGAGGGCGATAAATACCAGTTGATTTAAAATTTCAAACACTCGTAGCGAGTGTTAATAACAGTCAATTTCATATTAAGATTCAATAATCTTTATTTATTCCTCCAAATAAGAGCCATTGTTTGTTCTTTCGAGGAGTTTTAATTTTACTCTAGGATTTTGTCTCAACTAAAAATTAGCCTTTGTTACCTGAAATATACACACAGCGCCAAATTCGTTCACGGCGTATGCGTGAACTACATCCTCATAGCGATCATTTTTTTAGAAACTTTAAAAGAGCCATTAATATAAACCACCATGAAAAAATTAGAATTTTTTTCGAACGTTTTTGGGAATATTTTCTAACATTTCACGAAAAATATATTCTTTTACAAAATGTAGAACCGAATACCAAAGATTTCTGTGTTTTTTGAAACACCAAAAGTAGGAATGGGTAAAAAAAACCCGAAATATTTTCCATTTGCAATCTTTATCGTGTAAAAACTTTTATATTTACAAGAAAAAACTTATAAGAAAAGCGAGCAATTTAGCCCAGTCGCGATGTCCATGTGCATCGCGTCAATAAACGTATCCCGAAGACATAAAGAAATCTGACACAGAACCGTATATATTATAACCGCGCGTCTTCATGAATAGTTGATCAAAGGCTGAAAAGGAAAAAACAGTAAACCCAAGAGATATTTTTTCCCGAAACCTAGACCTAAATGTATTTTTTTATCCTTGCCTTTTGGAAGATACCCCTAGCTAGCTTTTTCATTTTGTTAAACTACGAATCTAGAATTTATATACAGTCTGCGGGGAGTTCTTCGCGTTACATAAATTTCTACCGCTGTAGAGTACGGGCTCGGTAATGCGTATTTTCCAGAGTAAATAGCGGAGTGCCTACCCCGATTGGATATACACTGGAGGGTATTTTAGCTGATGAAAACGCTGGGGAAATAAAAATGCTTTTCGTGGAACCGGATTCTACTTTACAAATGAATTCTTAATCTTCGAGAAATCACGGTAGTTGTATATTAACGACATTTTTCCACGAAGGAGTTATTTTAGAAATCGTTTTATTATTAGGATCTAAAATGGAGGTAAATCACCAATAAATAGATAAAATTAATGAACACCATTATTGTTAAACCCGCGTTTCCTAATTGCAAATCGACCCGAGCACACTCTCGCGGAAGAGATGGGAAATATATCAGGGAATTTGGAAATAGTTCCCAAAAGTCAGGGAAAATTCACGGAATTTGAAAATAGTTCCCCAAAGTCAGAGAAAATTCAAGGAATTTGAAATGGTTCCAAAAAGTCATAGAATTTGAAATGGTTCCAAAAAGTCATAGAATTTGAAATGGTTCCAAAAAGTCATAGAATTTGAAATGGTTCCAAAAAGTCATAGAATTTGAAATGGTTCCAAAAAGTCATAGAATTTAAAATGGTTCCAAAAAGTCATAGAATTTGAAATGGTTCCAAATAGTCATAGAATTTGAAATGGTTCCAAAAAGTCATAGAATTTTAAATGGTTCCAAAAAGTCATAGAATTTGAAATGGTTCCAAAAAGTCATAGAATTTAAAATGGTTCCAAAAAGTCATAGAATTTGAAATGGTTCCAAATAGTCATAGAATTTGAAATGGTTCCAAAAATTCATAGAATTTGAAATGGTTCCAAATAGCCATAGAATTTGAAATGGTTCCAAAAAGTCATAGAATTGGAAAATTACTCCAAAAAACACGCAAATAAATTTTTGGAAGATGTATTAAAAATACATATTAAATATTCCTATCATTTATTGTACAAAAATTGTCAGGGAAAATTTTGAAAAGTCAGGGAAACTCATTCCGAAAATTTCCGATGGGCTCTAGGAAATTTTATAACGTAGTTTTGTTTGAGTAGATAAGTTGCCGAAAGTAAGTTAGTGTCGGGCGTTATTTGAAGCTATAACATTGGTCTAATGACGCGCGTGCCAAAAGTTATATTGAACCAACATTTTCATTAACACGATCGACCCTTCTACTAAGTAATGTGACTTAGCCTGTGGCTCCTTTAGTATTAGCTTAGCTGATTATTATTATTATACTCAAGGCACCACATTTGGCCCAAGTTATTTAGCGACTTTTAAAGCCATTAATTCAGGTGGCCGGATTACAACGCGTACCAACAGCTCTCTACACTCACTCTTACCGTTAACCTCTACAAGTTTTTGTGGAAAGGGAAAATCGAAAAACTCGAGGGAAAACCACTTCAACCAGCGAAGAGAGAACTTGCAAACTCGGCGCGGAAATTGTTAGGAGTGCAGCATAGCACATATTTGATTTAGGTCAAACCCCTCGCGTTAATCTCAACAAGTTTTTTATTTGATTTAAATATTTGGAACGTCATAAAATAAAATACGCTCAATATTTTTTTTCTAAATGTTTTTTGGTTTAATGGAGAGTTATTATGTACAATTATTTGTAAGGCGACAATAATAAAAAATACTTTAACAATACATCTATTTGGTTGCGATTACAACCGTACGAATATCAATGTATATTGTAGACCGTAAGTAAACTCGTTAATTAAACCTGAGTACTCAAAATGCATTTAGCAAGAGACACTGTCATTTCAAAGCCCAAATTTATCCAAAATCCTAATTAACAAAAGCGACTAAGTTGGTACAATTATTCCATGCACTAAACGAAATTTCATCGCAGATTTCGTGAATATACGCTTTTAATCTGAGCGAGAAAGACGAAATACGGGATGGACATATTACTCTAGTTTAATTAAGTTATCAATGAGAAAAGCCAATTAAAGCTTATCGTATATAGCTCTAGCCTCGAAATGGGATTCCGTCCTTATACGATCGGCCTTACCTCGTAGCGGTGAGCGAAGGCCGCGCCAATTATATTCGTATGTCGTAAGATTAACCTCGTTCCCGCCTTGGTTAACCCTACAAGGTACGAGTATCGTCGAAAGCAGCTCCCTCGTGCGGCTGAAACGCGCAATACCAGAGCGTATTTATATATTATCAAGAATGTATTAGGCTGAACGTCAGGTTCGGCGCGTGATCCCCTCGTTTAAAGTCACGCCCCTCCGCCTATCCTAGCGTTATCTTCCCCCCCTTTCCGCTGGTAAGGGGGGAAGACACTTTGGTATAAACAGGGCTCTCTCCGCGTGTAGGCGGAGAATATCAACGAGACATCGTGAAAACAGAGGCTATATATTCAGGATAAACCGGAATATATATTACGCTTATCTGTCGATCTGGACAGTCAGTATTATACGAACGTTACCTAATATTTAAACGAAAGTGGAATGGTCGCGTTAAGGCTTTGACGGGAGACTTAGGTAATATACGGAAATGTAAAGCCGGGTAGAAGTTTCAAATTAATACTAAGCCAAATATCAGAATGGCGATTAATAATTCAGGCTAGATTCGCAATGCAGATTAGATGGGGGGGGGGGATGTAGAATGAAAGCGCGTCAAACTGCCGTCAAAACAGATTAGCCGCTTACCTCTCATTATACGGCCGTTTACCGTTCGGTCGACTGCCACCACAGTCTCCGAGTATTCAACCTTATCGGAGAGCGCCCTTAAAGGCGGGGGAAGGGGTACAATTACCGTGGATTGACGTGTTTAATGCATACGGTGTAATTGTTAAGCTTGTTATACACTCCATTCAACTGACGTTACGGCCATTAAATTAGCATTGCGCAAAGGCGGGATATTTCTCTCGGGGAATTGACCTCTGTCATGTTGGAGGTTAATCCAAGTAACGGGACTATCGCGTGGTACACTCTAACATTTAGGGTTCGTTCTCTAAAGTACCACGTATTGATTCAGGGTTCGTACTCGACCTGGAAGACCTGGAAAAGTCAGGGAATTACAAAATGTTACCAAAAGGTCGGGGAAAATGAAAATGTATCCAAAAGGTCAGGGGAAAGTCAGGGAATTACAAAATGTTTCCAAAAGGTCAGGGAAAAGTCAGGGAATTACAAAATGTTTCCAAAAGGTCAGGGAATTTGAAAATGTTTCCAAAAGTCAGGGAATTACAAAATGTTTCCAAAAGGTCAGGGAAAAGTCAGGGAATTACAAAACGTTTCCAAAAGGTCAGATAAAAGTAAGGGAATTTTAAAATGACCACAAAAAAGGAAGATAATTTGAAAATGACCCCAAAAAAATCGGGCAAATAAATTTTGAAAGATGTACATAATAAATATTTTTCAAGATTTTACCTCAAACCATACATTTATTCTACAAAAATTATCAGAGAAAATTTGGTAATTTAGTCGGGGAAAACCTGGAAATGTCATGGAATTTAATTCGGGAAATTTGGTTTAATAAAGATTTTTGGTAATAATTCCAAACAAAGTGGTTTTTATTCAATAATTTAATTTAATTTTTGTCTTACATTGGTTTCTATTTGGTTAATATTTTAAAAACATTTGGTACCCATTTTGTACTGTTGTTTACCTGGAAAATACCATTTTTTGCCTAATTAATTTTCAGATTTCGATGGGAGATTCGAAATAATCTCACAGTATTTAATAGAAATACTTCGTATTATTGTAATATTGAAAATTTTATTACCCCAAAAACCATGATTTTAATATTAATTATTAGTATTTCTGTAACTTCAATGTATTCGTGCAAATGTACAAAGCCATTTCAGAGCCAACGTATATTTAGTTTATTATTAATAATTAAATTTAATTAAGATAAGTAACGTAAACTCAATTTTAAATTAAAGATAATTTAAATATTGTACCCTAGATTCTAAATAACTGCCTCACGCGTAGTCAATAGCGAAAAAATAGCCGTATAATACCATGGTAACCAACTAGTGCTAAGACGTTACCAATAAACTAACGTTACTAATCATTTTGTCAAGAAAAAATTGGCATAACGCGTTAAAAATCATTAAAATCAATGAAAATCCGATTTGAATCAAATTTATTTTTTCGATTTAAAAAAAATAAACAACCCAATTTGTTATATATTTAATTATTTACGATTTATTCCAATAATTACTGTAATTTTATTTTACTTTTGCTTCTCCTAAATTAGATAAATTTCTATGTGAATTTCATTTAATGTTTGCTATTTTTCTTAAAGAAATTTTAACGAGAAAAGCTAAAATAATAATTACATTGGGCCCAAAAACCGGAAAAAAAGTCAATAAAAGTATTAATACTAATTTTCAAAAACTACATGGCGGAAAATTGGATTGAAATTGTCCATTCTCTTGGGTCAACATTAGTTTCTTACGAATTCTCTAACTGTTTACCTTTTCGTCATCATCCGTTCTAAGGAAAAAAATAACGAATTGTAAATTCAATTTAATTCCACCCATTTCGAACAAAATGGCTCACGTAGAACATAATAAACTGAGCAAATAGAAAGAGCCAAGATACACCCTGGCAGCAGCCCCTTCGAGTTTGTTTATCTTGCCAAACGCGTATGTAAAGCGGTGGAAAAAGCCGTACCCCTATTTCCGAACGCCGTCTGTAGAAGGAATAAAAAAGATGTTTTTAATACTCCATTTTTCAAAGGTTTTATCTCCGTATGGAAGTTGCAAAATGACACGCAGACTGTACCCATTTTCCTATTTCCATTAAATCTCTTTGTTTAAATTCCTTAAGCCTCGGATCATGCTGGACCGAGGGGGGGTGTGTGCTAAAATAGGTGGGGACGAAAAACAAATTCCTTGGGATTGAATTTTTTTATAGTGTGGGAGAGAATTGAAATGGGAATACGAAATAATCTCGCTTTTTAAAACGTTGTTTCTTAAAGGTTCACTTATTTTTACAAACATTGTGGCTGTATTTACGATTATACAATAGAGCTGGGGCTAATCTGAAATCTCCAACTCGCTTTTCACGAGCGAAATTCAGAGATTTTGTGCGAGGGTAAAATAAAGGAAAAGGTTGGAAAGATTAAATTTTCTCTAAAAGGTTTTGAAATTCCGAATCTCTTTTTTTATATTTCGCTTGGATAAATTGAATATTTATGTTTTAAAAGCGGTTTCTCAAAGATTTCGACGTACGATAATACCGTATTTTCGTTGTATAATTAATTGGAAGAGAAATAGTATAAGCTTTATAATTTCTATACCATTTATTTTAAGCCTTATTTGGTAGAATCTGGTAAAAGGTTTCAAGCTGAGCTCTGGGGAGTTCAGGGATTCCGCGAAGTTTTCCCAGGGTTTCCGTGGTACATAGTTGACACAGTACCGTACCTGTAATTCCTGGAAAAGTTAGGGAATCTAAAAATGGGTAAAAAGTCAGTGAATTTTAAAAACTAGTATATAAATCCAGGAATTTTAAAAACTAGTATAAAATTCAAGGAATTTTAAAAACTAGTTTAAAAATGGAAAAGTTAGGGAATCTGAAAATGGGTGAAAAGTCAGTAAATTTTAAAAACTAGTATATAAATCCAGGAATTTTAAAAACTAGTATATAAATCCAGGAATTTTAAAAAATAGTATATAAATCCAGGAATTTAAAAAAATAGTATATAAATCCAGGAATTTTAAAAACTAGTATAAAATTCAAGGAATTTTACAAACTAGTATAAAAATCGGGGAATTTTGCAAACTAGTATAAAAATCAAGGAATTTTAAAAACTAGTATAAAAATCAAGGAATTTTAAAAACTAGTATAAAAATGGAAAAGTTAGGGAATCTGAAAATGGGTAAAAAGTCAGTGAATTTTAAAAACTAGTATATAAATCCAGGAATTTTAAAAAAATAGTATATAAATCCAGGAATTTAAAAAAATAGTATATAAATCCAGGAATTTAAAAAAATAGTATATAAATCCAGGAATTTAAAAAAATAGTATATAAATCCAGGAATTTTAAAAACTAGTATAAAAATCGGGGAATTTTAAAAACTAGTATAAAAATCAAGGAATTTTAAAAACTAGTATAAAAATCAAGGAATTTTAAAAACTAGTATAAAAATGGAAAAGTTAGGGAATCTGAAAATGGGTAAAAAGTCAGTGAATTTTAAAAACTAGTATATAAATCCAGGAATTTTAAAAAAATAGTATATAAATCCAGGAATTTAAAAAAATAGTATA
The DNA here is from genome assembly GCF_980474605.1 of Leiobunum rupestre. Classification (NCBI taxonomy): domain Eukaryota; kingdom Metazoa; phylum Arthropoda; class Arachnida; order Opiliones; family Sclerosomatidae; genus Leiobunum; species Leiobunum rupestre. Next base: position 24,782,773 of record NC_143393.1, on the reverse strand, counting down.
TAAATCCAGGAATTTAAAAAAATAGTATATAAATCCAGGAATTTAAAAAAATAGTATATAAATCCAGGAATTTAAAAAAAATAGTATATAAATCCAGGAATTTTAAAAACTAGTATAAAAATCGGGGAATTTTAAAAACTAGTATAAAAATCAAGGAATTTTAAAAACTAGTATAAAAATGGAAAAGTTAGGGAATCTGAAAATGGGTAAAAAGTCAGTGAATTTTAAAAACTAGTATATAAATCCAGGAATTTTAAAAAATAGTATATAAATCCAGGAATTTAAAAAAATAGTATATAATTCCAGGAATTTAAAAAAATAGTATATAAATCCAGGAATTTAAAAAAAATAGTATATAAATCCAGGAATTTTAAAAACTAGTATAAAAATCGGGGAATTTTAAAAACTAGTATAAAAATCAAGGAATTTTAAAAACTAGTATAAAAATCAAGGATTTTTAAAAACTAATATAAAATTCAAGGAATTTAATTTTTGTTGAAAACGTGTACTACAATATAGCTTCAAAATTGTAAAATTGTAGCATAAAATAAGTAAGGGAAAATCTCTGGAAATGGTCTTGGAAAACATGGGAAAGTCAGGGAATTAGAATCTGAAAAAATGGCAACCTTTGATAATATTTCGAGTAAGAAAATTTCACCATATTAGAGGTCCGTTCTGTTCCTGTTAGAAACTTGATAATTTAATATAACTTTCTAAATGACTTTCCATAAAAAACATCGCTTGTATACGGACTTATCTATAGAATTCTTATATAATCCAGTTTCAACTAAATTTTATTTATAACATAATCCTCTTACCTGTTATTCTAAGAAACTTTAAGGAGAATATTTCCAAGATATTTTCGATTACATTAATTTAATAAAGGTTCAAATTTAATTAAAATATATAATTATTGTATTATTTATGAATAACTGCATTGTTTTCATAAATAAATGAATTGCAATTATGTCTTTTGATATCAAAATCAACAAAGTTAGAAATATTAGAAATTTTCGCTCGCTTAACTAATTATTAATCAAATTCCCTTTAAATACCATAGATTTTGACAGAAGTTTTTTAAACCTATATTTTCCTGTAACTTTAAACCTAGGAGCAACAAACACAGCACCCCACACAAGGAGAACGCAACCCCTCAAATGTCGTGCATTTTCTCGCGTACATTTTTCATTGGTTAGACGCTTTAGCGCCTGCTGCCGTCGGAAGGGGAAAATTCGGTAATTGTCTTCCCCTTTCCTTAAAACGTTCAGCGTAAAGGTTCCTCCAATGAAATTTGTACGCAACACTGCGTTAGCGTGTTTAAATGCTAGCTGCGTTCTCCTTGTGTTTGTTGCTCCTAGTTTAAACGAAATATAACCTGCAAAGCAATCTTTATGGAAGATCCCTTCAACTTTTCAAATTTCCCTGTACTGTTGCGCCAAACATTTTTAAAGCCAAAGGCAAGAGTGGCCAGAGCTGCAAACGGTGGTGTTCCACACCAAATACCTGGGGCTATATTCCCTTTAATGGAATTTATCCTATTAAAAATATCTCATAAAAATCCTATAAATCAACAATTTCTATTTTTATTATATTTTTTTTTAATTATTTTTCTGTGGTCACCCTGAAATGTAAATCAAGCCATATAATACAGGGACCCCAGAGGTCCTATAATTCCTATAAAATCCTATATTTTAAAAAATGTCCTATAACATCCTATATTTTTAGCAAAATCCCCCAAAAGTCCTATAAAATCCTATAATTTTGATATTTTGCCCATTTCAAATCCCGGCTCTCAGATAAATTGATATAATTAACTATAAGATAAATTCCTTTACAAAGTCATTCTAGTCTATACTTTTGTTATTGTTAACATGGTTAGTTACTAGTATATTTTTGTGATAAAATGGTTAAATTGTTTTGATTTTTTAAGTGAAAATTGAAGATTTATTTCTCTAAATATAGATTTTGTTTTTAAATGCATAAAGTTAGTAAATTAAATATCATATATAGTCCTATAAAATCCTATAATTTTGTAAAAATAGTCCTATAAAGTCCTATATTTTTAGAAATATAATCCTATTTTCCTATACAAAAATTAAATATTTGAGTGGGGGCCCTGAATATATAATTTTCCGATGTCCGACGTATCGACTAAAATGGACTAAGGTAATCGGCGTAACAAATGTGATTGTCGTTTCAAGCGAGGGCGCGTTCAGTAATTTTTCCTTGTCAGTCGTAGACAGTAACGAGTGTGTGATCTTGAGGGGCTTAATTCTATTTCCGGGTGACGCGGGAAACAATTACATTCTCAAGAGCGCCTGGTCACCGCTGTCCCTCATTTAGTAGCGGATCATTTCCGGAGGAAAGGGCTCAAACCGGAAGAGAGAGTCATCATTTATGGCCACGGCTCGATCGATGTAGAAAACGGGCTTTCAGTTTTGACGGGAAATTATACATTTATACACTAGGAATGTCTAAGGAATAAAAAATAAATAAATATATTTAATAATATTCATCAGCTAGGTTAATACCCAAGGCACCACCCTAGGCCCAAGTCATTAAGCGACTTTTAATACCTTTAATTCAGGTGAATACGATGTGTCTGATAGAAATGGGTGTAGTTTTCGTTCGCATCGTGATTTGGAAAAATTCGATCGAATATTAAGTCTCGAGTGACTTTATGTTATAATTATAAAAATTTATAATGAGAGAACGAATGCGGGTTTCTTAAATCAATTTATTCCATTAGGCGATGAACTGAAAATACGCGTTACGTCTTACATTCGATGTAGTTTGAACCCCGCCCATTTCCCGTACCGCAATGCAGCCTTAGACATTCCGAGTGTATACGTATAATTTCCCGGTTTATAGGGGATGAAAGGTAAAGGTTGCCAATTCCAATGAATAAGCGTAAAAGTTTCCTACTGTATGCTATTAAGAACGCGTAGAAGTAACTAAGAACTATGTACGATAATAATGCCCCATTGCCCCCTGCTGCCATCTAGGAGCAACAAACACAACACCCCACACAAAAAAAAAATTAAAAATCAGCCAAAAGTCAGGGATTTTTAAAAATAAGTCTAAAAATCAGCAAAATGACGGAGAATTTATAAATAAATAAATCTAAAATCAGGAAAAAGTCAGAATTTTAAAAATTAGTCTAAATATGAGTGAATTTTAAAAATTAGACTAAATATGAGGGAATTTTAAAAATTAGTCTAAATATGAGGGAATTTTAAAAATTAGACTAAATTTGATTGAATTTTAAAAATTAGTCTAAATATGAGGGAATTTTAAAAATTAGTCCAAATATGAGGGAATTTTAAAAATTAGTCTAAATATGAGGGAATTTTAAAAATTAGTCTAAATATGAGGGAATTTTAAAAATTAGTCCAAATATGAGGGAATTTTAAAAATTAGTCTAAATATGAGGGAATTTTAAAAATTAGTCTAAATATGAAGGATTTTTAAAAATTAGTCTAAATATGAAGGAATTTTAAAAATTAGTCTAAATATGAGGGAATTTTAAAAATTAGTCTAAATATGAGGGAATTTTAAAAATTAGTCTAAAAATCAGATGGTCAGGAAAACCTGGAAAAGTCGGGGAATTTTAATTTGAAAAAACTGTAGCAACCCTGTATATAAGATTATAATATATTATTATTCTGACAAAAAAAACGTGAATAACTTAAATAACAGATGATGGAAATTTGTTATTTCGTCGCCCCAATCTGTAATCAGCGAAATTTGTCCAAAATTGTCCATTTAAGTCCAGAGTAATTTTGACGTAACAATACTTTTGAGGATGGGTGTACATCCCCTCCAAGTGCGATGGAATTAACTACTTATGACGGTATACACAATACCTTCAAGATAGCAAACGAGTGGCTGGAGAGGATTCGTGGCCAAAAATTAAGATAACGACTTTGAAAAGAAAAACTAAACAAAAGAACTTTTAAGGGGGTAGTTTTTCTCTCATCCTCGAAGAAATAACACTTGAAATAGATAAAAGCGCGCCCTCTGCCGCCGGGAAAAGAAACCGAGGGAGAGAAAAATGGCCGAACGTTTGAAGGAACAAAGGATGGAGTGCGCTAATATTAACAGGGTCCTTTCCGTAGAAATTATGAAAGGGTACGATAATAACGAGAGAAATAACGAGGACGAGGAGTAGTGGTGGCGCCATCCAGCGAGAGAGAGAGAGTGTGTCGACGAGGGAGACGAACGCTAAAATTTTACTTTTAAAAAATGGGATGCTTGAAAGGGGGCTTTTAACAACGCTTCTAATGGGCTGGATGCGGATTTGGACGCGTTAAACGTACGCTAAGCAGTCCACGAGCCAAATAACTCTTTGGAAAAGCGTAAAGTGTAAATTAACGCTGCTGGCAAACTGATGGTTTGTTTAAAGGATATCAATGAGGTTGTGAATACGAATATCAATATTTTAAGTATAAGATCGTATGACTAACGAGGAGACGACCCGAGGTGGTTCTCACCGATTTGGTTCAAAGTTGGAGGATTGTTAGACCTAGATGTAACATGAAACCCGTTAAAGGGAAAAGTTACGCTTGGCTTCCGTTTTGCCGTGGCAACCAAAAATGTTTTTGACAACATAAAATGATAAAAAGTCTATGTAAAATAACATGCGAAAATTACAAATTCAAAACTCCAATAATTCAAAACAAAAAATATTTTTAAAAAAATTGTAAATTTTACATTTTTGGATTACTTTGTACAAATAGGGGGGAATAAAAACCATTTAGGGTGAGCTCGATCTAATTTGAATAAATAGGTCAAAATTTTAGGTATAATACAAAATATTGGTAAAACTTATAACTGCCATATATTTTCGCCGATAAATCTTAAAATTGCTACATTACATTATCTGAACGATGTATACAGATTTTTAGATTTCGATAGAAAAACGACGCCATTTTATAAAATGGCGGATACAAATATAAATCATGGTGCAATAAGTTAGGTAATTTGTATCCGATTAACCTAAGATTTTCTACGTTACATTATCTACCCGAATGAATTCGTACTATAGATTTTTATAGAAATCCGACACCATTTTGGAAAATGGCGGATATCAATAAAACTCATCGTGCGATAAGTTCCGTAAATATTCGTCGATTAATCAGAAATTTTCTACGTTTCATTATCTGCCCGAGTTAATTAGACCTATGGGTTTTCCAATAATAATCCGACGCCATTTTGAAATATGGTGGATATAAATATACTTTATGATGCGATAACTGCCGAAATTATTTGTCGATTTACGTGAAATTTTCTACATTACATTATCTGATCGAATAAATAAGCCCCTTACACTGTGATAGAAATATGACGCCATTTTACAAAATGGCAGATATCAATATCTCATAATGCGATAATAATTTCCCGAGTTACCAATAATTTCCTGAGTTACCAATAATTTCCTGAGTTACCAATAATTTCCTGAGTTACCAATAATTTCCTGAGTTACCAATAATTTCCTGAGTTACCAATAATTTCCTGAGTTACCAATAATTTCCTGAGTTACCAATAATTTCCCGAGTTACCAATAATTTCCCGAGTTACCAATAATTTCCAGAATTACCATTAGTTTCAAGAATTACTATTAGTTTCAAGAATTACCAATAATTTCCAGAATAACAAAATATTACCCAAATTACCAATTATTTCCCAAATAACTAATAATTTTCCAAATTACAAATTATTTCCCAAATTATTAATAATTTTCCAAATTACCCAAAATTTCCGGAATTACAACCATTTTCTGCTTTACCAATAATTTCCCGAATTACTAATAATTCTACCATGCCAATTGAACTAATTTAATAATATTTCAATTTACCCAAATTATGCCTAAATGATATATTTAACCATAATTATTTTCTATAAATCCAATGATATAAGAACTTACCCAATATTATTGGATTTTGCCGAAATGTATTAAAATTTACCCATTTTATATGAAGTTTCATATAATTTTTTTAACAATAACAATACAGAATTTATCGCACCAAGGGTTACATTTATGTGCGTTATTTTGAAAAACGGACTATTTCTCTCAAAAGAAATAGGACTAATTTACTCGGTCAGAAATAGAAAATTTCAGAATAGTTGACGAATAATTACGGAACTTCTCAGACATGCGCCATTTTGCAAAATGGCTTCGGAATTCTTTCAAAATAGAAAGCACTTTTTTATTCGATCATTTAATGAAACAGAAAAATTCTGATTTATCGTCGAATAATTACGGAACTTATATGACATCCGCCATTTTCCAAAATGGCCACGAATTTTATTAAAATTAATAGGATTATCTTTAATAGGTAATGTAAAGTAGAAAATTTCAAGTAATTGGACAAATAATTTCGGCAGTTATCACAATGTAAGGGGCTTATTTATTCGGTCAGATAATGTAATGTAGAAAATTTCACGTAAATCGACAAATAATTTCGGCAGTTATCGCATCATAAGGTATATTTATATCCACCATTTTCCAAAATGGTGTCGGATTACTATAAAAATCTATAGTACAAATTCATTCGGGCAGATAATGTAACGTAAAATCTTAAGTTAATCGGATATAAATTACCTAACTTATTGCACCATGATTTATATTTGTATCCGCCATTTTATAAAATGGCGTCGTTTTTCTATCGAAATCTAAAAATCTGTTTACATCGTTCAGATAATGTAATTTAGAAATTTTAAGATTTATCGGCGAAAATATATGGCAGTTATCACGGCATAAGTTTTACAAATATTTTGTATTATATCTAAAATTTCGACCTATTTATTCAAATTAGCTCGAGCTCACCCTAAATGGTTTTTATTCCCCCCTATTTGTCCAAAGTAATCCAAAAATGTAAAATTTACAATTTTTTTAAAAATATTTTTTTTTGGAATTATTGGAGTTTTGCAAAGGGACCCTTAGAATTTGTAATTTTCGCATGTTATTTTACATAGACGTTTTCTCATTTTATGTTGTCAAAAACATTTTTGGTTGCCATGGCAAAACGGAAGCCCAGCGTAACTTTTCCCTTTAACGGGTTTCATGTTACATCTAGGTCTAACAATCCTCCAACTTTGAACCAAATCGGTGAGAACCACCTCGGGTCGTCTCCTCGTAAGTATAAGATCATTTTAATCATTGTAATCACTCCATATATATGTTAAGTTATCTCCACCACTCTCCACCTATTCGGCTTTCCGTTGCTATGCAACTCGATTTTAAATTTTTAATATTTAGGCTTAGTTTCTCTATTCGGTGTTATAGTCGCGAGCTATATTTCCCGCACCGTACTGACGAGTCCCAAATAGGACGAAACCGGTCTACCGTTGGAATTTCTGGCTATTTTATTTAATTTAATTTAGTTTTTCACTCCAAGATCTATTTGGTCCGAGTTTCGCGTCTTTTTGTTCGCTGGAAGAACTATCGGTACGACCTATTAGTAAGTTTTTAATTTTTTTTAAATTTGTTTAGGGATTAGCTTTATTATCCCTTTTCATAATGGACTAATCTACTTATTCGCTAATTTTACTCCATATATATTACGTAATCACCAGTGTTCCGAAGTTGCAAATATCAGGTGTCAAATAATGTGGGAAAAAGACATGGCGAATAATACTTATACTGGCTAATATGCCAAATAGTGGCAACCAATAAATTTTAATAAAATTAAAAAAACAAACCAAAGAAAAAATATATTTGTGCTATTTTAGACAAATATACTTAATTAGTTGCCAGGTTTTGGGCTAGAAACTCAATTATAGCCCAAACTAGTTATTTCTTTTGGCTATTTTTCGACGATTTTTCCTGAGTTTGAATTCGTCTGCTATATATCTTTAAGGTGTTTTTAATGGTACTTTTGTGAAAAACTGAAACATTATCTCACATGTAAGTGATCCTACATATCTGAAAGATATTATTTATAACATTTAAATGCATTTACTAATTTTTAGTCACTATTTGCCACTTTTTGCCACTGGCATGGACTTTATTCTAAAAAAGTGACATTTAGGTAACACCAGAAGTAAATGAACCGAGGTTATTGAAATAGCGCTCAGAATCGGAGAGCGTTTTTTTTATGAAAATGATGAGAAAATCGAGTCAAATAAAAATCTAATTTCCATCCCCGTCTTTTGATGGGATAAATTCCACTTGGGAATTGTGGGTATAGTGTATAAAAAATGGTTTCATAAAAACAAAAACCTTTGGTTTTTTGGCCTAGAAGCGCGCAAAATTACAAATTCTAGATAAAAATGTAACTTCATAAGGAAAACGCCTCCAACATGGGGAGTATAGCAGTCTGTTGTCTTCGGTTCATTTACTTCTGGTAACACTGGTAATCACCTTATAATAACTCTTAATCATTTTTTAATACCTGTAATTTATCCGTACTCGCTGTGCAAAAAACGTAATTTTTTCCGTGTATAAACTTTACCCGTCTGACTATAAAATAAGGCGGTGTGACCACACCTCAGATATTTCATAATTATTTCCTAGAATTTTTATCAAAATTACGTCACGCAGGTAAACCTTTTTCACCATATTAGAAATTCTCAATCGTTTCCCCAATTTGAAATCATATAAATAATTTCAAAAATATTGGATATTTTCTCTAATTTCAATAGAAACTATCACACATTTTCCAAAATAAATGTCTCCCTTTAAAATCCTAAAAATTGGTGAGAAACATTTCCTATTTTTCTTATAAACATTTTGGGGCTTTCCTGTAGTCACCGTAATCAACTCTTAATTCTATATTCATGGTTTCCTCCTTGTTATAAAACAGCGTTCGTACACGACCTGGAAAATCTGGAAAAGTCGGGGAATTTGGAAATGTTTCCAAAAGGTCAGGGAAAAGTCAGGGAATTTTATAATGTTTCCAAAAGGTCAGGGAATTTGAAAATGTTTCCAAAAGGTCAGGGAATTTGGAAATGTTTCCAAAAGGTCAGGGAAAAGTCAGGGAATTTTATAAGGTTTCCAAAAGGTCAGGGAAAAGTCAGGGAATTTTATAATGTTTCCAAAAGGTCAGGGAATTTGAAAATGTGTCCAAAAGGTCAGGGAATTTGAAAATGTTTCCAAAAGGTCAGGGAAAAGTCAGGGAATTTTATAATGTTTCCAAAAGGTCAGGGAAAAGTCAGGGAATTTTATAATGTTTCCAAAAGGTCAAGGAATTTGAAAATGTTTCCAAAAGGTCAGGGAAAAGTCAGGGAATTTGAAAATGTTTCCAAAAGGTCAGACTAAAGTCAGGGAATTTGAAAATGATTCCAAAAGGTCAGGGAATTTGGAAATGATTCAAAAAGGTCAGGGAAAAATCAGGGAATTTTAAAAGGTTTCCAAAAGATCTGGGAAAAGTCAGGGAGTTTGAAAATGGTCCCAAAAAATTAGGGAAATAAATTTTTTAAAGAAAATATTTCTCAAAATTTTTACGTCAAACCATTCATTTATTCTACAAAGGATGATAAAATACGCGAAAAAGTAGATTAGTCCATAATTAACAGGGATAATATAGCTAAATCCTAAACAAATTTCAAGAAATTAAAAAAAACTTACTAATAACTCGTACCCAATAAGTCTTCGAGCAAAAAACGCGAAACTCGGATCAAATAGATCTTCGAGTAATAAACTAAATTAAAATTAAATAAAATAGCCAGAAATTCCAACGGTAGACCAGTTTCGTTCTATTTGGAACTCATCAGTACCGTGCGGGAAATCTGGCTGGCGACTGTCAAATCTAAAGGAGAATCTAAGCCTAAACATTAAAAATTTCAAAACGCGTTAATTTATTCTACAAAAATGGTCAGGGAAACCTGGAAATGTCAGGGAATTTAATTCCGTAAATTTTGTAAAAGGGATTAGTTCTTTAACAAAGAGTAAATAAATATTCATTCATCTCTCTATTAGTTTCTCGATAAATAATAAAAACCTGGAGTTATTTTGTACCTTTCAATTCACTTCTTTGATCTAAAATTCCAGAAAACTGTTTAAATTAGATATAAACCTTAACTTACAAAAAATAAATAAATAAATAATGTTAAAGCCTTAATTTCTACCCGAATAAATCCCACCAAAAAGCTAGCTATTTCGACTAACCTCGAAATAGCTCCAGTTTAGTAAAAATAGAGAATTGAAATGACGGGTCGCGAAGAGTAATACAAGGCGGAATCAGACGAGCGCACTTTGGAACAGATAAGGATTGAAATCTCGTCCATCCACGAGAGGGCGGCACGGTTCTTACGGGGTCTTAAGGAAGATAATTAAGCCGGCCTGCTCGTCCCTTCTAAATCTCTTAGACAAACGACCGAACGCGGTCGCTAATTTGCATAAGAAAAATCCCCCCTCCGCGCAACATCCCCCGTTTTCCGTTGCCTAATAACATCGCGAAGTGTCTGAGAAGGAGGTGCGTACGCGGAGAATATGTAACCGCAACTTCAGCCTCTGTTTCCATGATACCCGGTAGATACGCTCCGCCTACACGGAGAAATAGCCTTTAATCGTACCGGAGTGTCTTCCCCCCCTTACCGGCAAGAAGGGAGAAATATTACGCGAGGAAAGGCGAAGGGGCGTGGCTTTTAACGAGGGGATCACGAGGCGAAGGCGATTCTGTCCGCGTATTCTCCGACCACTCTGTTACTAAGCCAAGACAAACTTTCGACTATAAGCAACGTAGAAACGAGTAAATATGAGCGTGCGGGTCTTAGGTCTCTGTCCTTTTCCGTTAGCCGACGTTTCTCGCTCTGTCCTTAAAACTTTTCTAATTACTCTTTTTCCCGCTACGCGGCGCTCGCTAGAAAAAGTGTCAGATCGAAGAAATAAATGGGCGGTCACTCCCTCTACTATGTACTAGTGGCAGCGCGCTCTATTCGGTTCAATTAAATTGGCGAGATGCTTTCGTAACTGTCGTTTGGTGGTCATTAGCATAACGGTTCTAGACACTATTTATGCGGGCCTAATTAGGTTTGTTATGATGACGTAACGGCGTCCTCGTTACGTGTCATAAATTCTATACTATGTTGTTTCGTTAAGACATTACTTATTAAAACGCGTTCTAAAGGCTAATTTCGCTAGATTAATTAGAATAGGTAAGCTTTATACTTAAAGTTTTAAACTGGTGTACGAAACAAAATATTTCTAATTTTACAACCAATTTAATTATTAAGCATTCAATTTGTTTCAGCTTCCAAAACTTAGCAGACACTAAATTGAAAAATCGTCTGCTAACGGACAAATACGAATGGATTTTAATGTAACTAGCGCCAAACAACCCCTGGTTTATGTTATACATGGTGTTATAAATGTAAAATTAATTGATCCACCGTTAATATGGAAGTTCATACTCCCTTTAAATGGAATGTATACTAAATCTAAAACAAACGAATAGTTTATAAAGTAACTAGCGCCACCACTCGTAGCTTTCGTTAAGCCTGGTGGACAATGGAGTCCTAATAATTTTGATAGTGATTAAATTGTGTTTAAATTTTGAAACATAATTTAATCATTTAATCACGATTAAATATTTTAAATCCCTATTTATTTATTTTAATCCCGTCAATCATGATTTCATTATTACAATCTTGATTTGATGATAATAATAATCAGCTTGGCTACAGCTTGGCTAATACCCAGGGCAGCCAAGTCATTTAGCGACTTATAATCGAGATTTAATCGTGATTTAATCATTTTAATCGAGAGTTAATCGTGATTTAATCATTTTAATCGAGAGTTAATCGTGATTTAATCATTTTAATCGAGAGTTAATAATTTTAATCGTGATTTAATCGTGATTTAATCATTTTATTCGAGATTTAACCGTGATTTAATAATTTTATTCGAGATTTAACCGTGATTTAATAATTTTAATCGATATTTAATCGTGATTTAATCATTTTAATCGAGATTTAATCGTGATTTAATTATTTTAATCGAGATTTTAATCGAGATTTAATGATTTTAATCGAGATTTAATTATTTTAATCGAGATTTAATCGTGATTTAATCATTTTAATCGAGAGTTAATAATTTTAATCGAGATTTAATCATTTTAATCGAGAGTTAATAATTTTAATCGAGATTTAATCATTTTAATCGAGAGTTAATCATTTTAATCGAGAGTTAATCATTTTAATCGAGAGTTAATAATTTTAATCGATATTTAATCGTGATTTAATCATTTTAATCGAGAGTTAATAATTTTAATCGAGATTTAATCGTAATTTAATCATTTTAATCGAGAGTTAATAATTTTAATCGAGATTTAATCGTAATTTAATCATTTTAATCGAGAGTTAATAATTTTAATCGAGATTTAATCATTTTAATCGAGAGTTAATCATTTTAATCGAGAGTTAATGATTACATCACTATTAAATCTCGATTAAAATTTAATAATTTAAATCTCAAATTAATCCATTTAATATTTTGAGGGTGTGCTAATAACCGTGATAGTAACCTGTCGAACTTTGCCCTCGGGTTTTCGTAAAATGTCAAACGAAATAATGACCAAAAATATCAAAGTCGGGAAATACGAAAATTGTCGTTCTAAGATTAAAATTTTGGAGACGAACGTACGGAACTTATAAAGAAAATACAGTAACGTCGTTAAAAATGAGGAAATAGTGTTACGAAGAGGGCCTAAATAAGACAATTTCTCGCGCCATTTAGAAAATTCTCGTCACGAAACGAAAAAGAGTGAGCGAGAAGGTACACTAACTCATTCGCTAAAAATATATATAACGAAGTTTCGCCCGTACAAAATCCAATTTCATCTCCCTATTTTTAGAGGAGCGGCACTCTCAAAGCGCCTGTAATGAGAAAGCAAAAGACACTGAGAGTGCAATAAATAGAGAGATATACTGCGGAGGCGGGGGTGAGGAATACGTTCAATTTATTACTCTGAAAGGGACATTTTCGTTCCGCCAGCCACGGGGAGAAATGCAATTATTATTTTCCAAAAGACTATATTCCAAACCCTACCCTGCCCTGCCCCGCGAAGCGACGTCATATACACTATCATTTTAATTTTTATTTTAGTCTTAGTCATTTTAAATTCAATAGTTGATTAACTATGCCCAAAACTCACTTTGAATCAAAGTATTATATTATATATTATATTATATTATATTATATTATATTATATTATATTATATTATATTATATTATATTATATTATATTATATTATATTATATTATATATTATATATAATATATATTATGTATCATATATATTATATTATATTATATTATATTATATTATATTATATTATATTATATATATATATTATATTATATATATTATATTATATTATATATATATATATATTATATTATATATATTATATTATATTATATATATATATTATATTATATATATATTATATTATATTATATATATATATATATATTATATTATATATATATATATATTATATTATATATATATATATATTATATTATATAGATTATATATTATTTTTATTATATTGTATTGTATTATATTATTTTTAAACCAACTCAAACAAAGAGCTGACGTTTATTTAATGCTTAAATAATACACAAAAAACTAAAACAACAACAAAACAATATATATATTATATTATATTATATTATATTATATTATAATATGATAATCTTATTATCTTAAATTATTTAAAACATTTATTTTTATTAAAATGGAATTTTTCGATAGGCTAAGTATTTCCCACTGGTTTATGTACACCGATTACGTAATGATTGATCGACTTATAAAGGAGTGATTACAGCGATTTATGTACAAATGCGGAATGACAAATGAGTTATCATAGTTATTACTGTACACTGATTACGTAAAGAAAGATCGATTACAGAATAATAAATCCGTTATTACAGTGATATATGTACACCGACTACTTAAATAATAATTTATGTAAACCGACTACTTAAGTAATAATTTATGTACACCGATTACTTAAATAATAATTTATATACACCGATTACTTAAATAATAATTTATATACACCGATTACTTAAATAATAATTTATTTATTCACCGATTACTTAAATAATAATTTATGTACACCGACAATTACTTAAATAATAATTTATATACACCGATTACTTAAATAATAATTTATGTACACCGATTACTTAAATAATAATTTATGTACACCGATTACTTAAATAATAATTTATGTACACCGATTACTTAAATAATAATTTATGTACACCGATTACTTAAATAATTATTTGTATACACCGATTACTTAAATAACAATGATTTCTGTACACCATTTACGTAAAGAACAATGATAATAATAATCAGCAAGGCTAATACCCAAGGCACCACCTTAGGCGTAAGTCATCTTGCGACTTTTAATGCCTTTAAACAGGTGGCCGGGTTACAATACGTAGGAGGGTAGTGGCCAGCCCTTCATGCCACGCGAGCCAACAGCTCCCTACACTAACTATTACCGTTAACATCAACAAGTTTTTTTATGGAAGGGGAATCCGAAGAACTCTGGGGAAAACCCCTTAAACCAGTGGGGAGAGAACTTGCAAACTCAACGCAGAAGGAGTAGTTCCGAGTTTTCACCCAGTGCCACAAGTTGGGATCGAACCCAGCTCTTCTTGCTGCGAGGCGAAAGCGCTAACCAATCCGCCACCCCACCTTTCTGCACACCGTTTACGTAAAGAACAACGATTTCCGTACATTGATTACGTAAAGAATGATCGATAGCAACGATATGGAAATCAATTACAATTTTTAGAAAATGGCTACAGAGAAATTACGTACACGAAGCAGCTACAGCGATTACGAAGTAAGCTCGTTGCAGCCTACTTCCAGGGGCTAATAGGCCACACTTTGAAGCTCTCTGGCGCTCTCTTAACTCATAGTAGGAAAATGGGAAAAAACAGGCGTACTTATCAACTCGCCCCCTACAACTCCTTAAAATATTTGCGTAACCTTTTGAAACACCCTGTATATTTGAAAACCATTTAAATATTACCCCTACTAATATCTATCTTCTATTTTGAGCGTAGAGAATTTTCATTCTCGCAAGCCATCGTCAAGGCGGTCTTGAAGGGTGGCGGGTGCGTCTCCTAATGAAGAGAACCTTCTCTCAAAGACGATTAGTCCCTCAAGAGGCGAGTGAACAAAGGAGCGCTTTACAAAGCCCCCCGAACCTCCTTCCCTAATTAAACTTATGACCCGAGCGCGTCATTTTAATAGGACGCCGAAGGACAATAGGAGCACATCTTTCCCGGCGCTTTTTACGATTTCGGTCATTTTTATACATTTTTATGCAGTTATTATCATTTTGTAAAATGTCAATATGACGATTAGTATTTTATAAATTAGCTCCTATTCTCACGATGAGACATTTGTCACAAACCGATGTGTTTCTCCCCGATTTTCTTCAAACTCGGGGGAGAAGTAGACCTTCATGTACCTTGAAAGCTCCTAAAGGGAAAAGTTTCAATGGAAATTCGTTTTGCCATGGTAACCGAAAATCGTCGCTGTTAAAACAAAACCACGTAACTTGAGATACGTGGTTTTGTCAAAATTGACATATTTAGATTCTACACCCCAATTTACGTATATAACATTAAAAACATTAATAGGTTGCAATTGGATTTATTTTTTAAATCGAGAAAACATTTAAACGTATCTTTGATATTCACAACGCATTTCGCGCAAAAGCACGTATCTCGCTTATTTTCAGCTCCTATCTCACTTCATGACGCGAAACCACGTATCTCTAAAAATTCCCCTTTAGCAAAATATTTTTTAAATTAAAATCCTCATAAATTCAATATTGAAACGAAATTATTTAACTATAAAATTAACTCGCGCGTAAAAACCTAACACGCGATTTCACAAGTCCCTGAAAAAATTAAAAAATCAATTTTTCTCAAAAAGGCCACCGAAAAGATACGTGGTTTTGTTTTAACGGCGACGCAATGTTCTTCACAACTCAAGTTTAAACTTTCTCTACGTAAAATAGCATGGCAAAAGCAGTTGCAGGTTAAGAAAGGCAAAATATCTAGTACATTTGGCGGAAGAATACTAGCACGACTTTCCGGTAAATCGCCGGCGGGAATCTCGAATTTCGCCTATTATCTGTTGAATTAATAAAAGTTCCTGCGCTTGTTTTTTATTAGTAGTGTGGTTTTAATTCCAAATCTACATTATAGATTTTCATAAAAATTCGATAAATCACCGGAAATCAAATAAAACCAATTTAAGGACAAAAAAATCGATAAATTACTGGCAATTAAATAAAACTAATTTAAAGAGGTAACAAAAATTCGATAAATTACTGGCAATTAAATTAAACCAATTAAAGACGCAATTACCTGCATATGAAACTGATTGCCGTTAAATTAGTAAACCGTAGTCACCTTACTACAGTCAAGGTTGCCGGCGTGTACTACCGATTACAGGGAGTAACTAGCCCAGTTCCGGAATAAGGACTAGGCCTATTTGTCCCCACCAACAGATGAAATCCATGGATTTTTCACTGATTCGATTTTAGAGAAAAACATATTAGGCTTGTTGATTTATTATTTGAAAAATCATTATTCTGCCCCACCTTCAGTAAATCCGGTAGTTAATTAGCCCCTTTGTTTGCAAGTGCAGAAAGAAAGTAAATATCATCAATTGCTTTATTAAATATGCAAATACAACGAAGTCGTTTTTATTCCTCATAAAGAACACTTGTCAACTATCGTATAGAGTCCAGCGGTTCCCAAAAGGGGTTCCACGGAACCCTGGGGTTCCATCGAAGGGTCGCAGGGGTTCGGAGAATTCGTAGCGCGGCCATCTTTGTTTGTGTCAAGAGTATTAAGATAAGTAAAAAAAATGAGTTGGGGTTCCGCCAGAATTTGGTGGATAATTTAAGGTTCCATAGCAAAAATAATGGGAACCGCTGCTATAGAGTAATATCAGAAGTAAATGAACCGTAGTTATCGAAATAGTGCTTAGAATCGGAGGGCGTTTTCCTTATGAAAATGATGAGAAAATCGAGTCAGATAAAAACTAATTTATCATCCCCGTCTCTTAACGCGATAATTTTCGCTTGGGAATTTTTATGAATAAAAAATGGTTTCATGAAAATAAAAACGTTTTTATTTCGGCCTAGGAGCTCGCAAAATTTAAAATTCGAGGTCGGAATGTAACTTCATAAGGAAACCGCCTCCAACATGGGAAGTATAGCAATCTAATAACTTCGGTTCAATTACTTCTGGTAATATAATCGCGAAGTTTTTGTCCACGGGTGACGTTTCGTGACGTCACACTGATACGACTCTATATCCATCTTCCGATTGACACTCGCCACTAAAAGCTAGGAATCGACAAAAATAGTTTTACAATATAATTTAGGTCGACCCCCCACAATTTATCTTATTTTTTATATGGCCGACAACGTCCGTTGAAAGACGACGAAAAATAAGTTGTCAGCTTTCAACTACAATGGGTTAGTAATGGCGGCATGGCCTTCCTTCCAGTAAGCGGCTTACAATCTGTACAGAATAGGGTACCACCCACCCCGTTTCTATTATACGCGGGGTGATAAAAATCAGCGCGCATCAGCTGACAGAAGCTGGAGAGCGCTTAGAGAATTTCAGAGGCGCCATCAGGACCTCATTCAATTGGCCACTTTAGAAATAGCCTACGGTTCGCAGCCACCTCACTCGACATCTCCCCCCAAAGAGCGTCTCGTAGCCTACCGCCTTTCGCTTCGATGTCGGCTGAGGCGAAAAGCGCTCCCTCGAATTGGCAGGAAGCGAGTCGTCATTAATATTTCACGCGCTTTCTGGACTCCTATCTCGACAATTCCCTCTACTTAATACAGCGCCGACTGTCCACCGCGTCACTAAAAGTTACCTGAGACTAATAACGTCAACGTACGACGCTCTTCTAACCTTTGGTAACGCTATCGAGCGAGGCGGTGATCCCGTACGAGCTATATCGGAATACGACGCGTATGGATGCGACGGTAGTGAGAATAGTTATCGTTTCGGAATTTCGGCCAACGCGTAGGCCTAACATCCATAATGTGTGTCTCGCGGTGTTGCCATAGCCACGGCGCGTACGAGCAAAAAATAGCGGAAGAGAGATTCCAGGATTGCAGAGACTGCGGATGGCTCCGGATACGCGTCCGTCGCGGGGATTTTGGAGCGAGACATTTTCGCGTTCACTCTAATGACAGCTCTCTGGTACGAAGCCCGCGTGGCATCTTTGACGCGAGAGATTTCCAAAAATATCACCTTGATTTATGAATCTCTTTTAAATTTTGGAATATTTTTTACGCGATTTTCATACTGAAACTGATAAGGGCTGACATTATCATGGTCATCGTCCCAACTTAATTAATTTTTATAATTGCAATGCTACGAATAGGATAATTAATTTGTAGCGGTGCATCCAATGGTCTCGGGTATCTGAAGTAAATCAGTTAGTTAGATCAGGTTTATCTTTCATATTTCCCTTGTAAAGCAATCTGAGATCCAATTGTATCTGTAACTGATCTGATTGATTAAAATTTACCGAACCAGAGACAGCTATATATATATATATATATATATATATATGTATATGTATATATATATATATATATATATATATATATATATATATATATATATATCTCTCTCTCTCTCTCTCTCTCTCTCTCTCTCTCTCTCTCTCTCTCTCTCTCTCTCTCTCTCTCTCTCTCTGTCATTTCCATTTCGACCCATATCAACTGGTCTGATAATATGCGGATAAATTGATTTCGGATTTATCAGAATAATTTTCTCGATTCAGATAACAAGGGTGCACGAATTGTACCAAATTTAGTAAAAGGTCCTCTCGACCTTCAAAATGTTTGATAAAATTAACTCCAATAAGTAATGTCGTAAGTAACATTTTTAACTGATTTTCAGAGGTATTAAATTCGTCGTGCAGTTAAAGTTAGACAGTGCGCGCTTATTTTTTTTTGTTGAGCTCGCGCGAAAACGCACGAGACCCTCTACACGGAAATATTAATGTATAAATTACACTTTTTATACATGTATGCATATATATTATTTTATAGAAAGAGCTATTCTCAGATTAAAAAATAGTTAATCTACTTCAATATCTGTTAACTTATAAAATAAATATAACAACGCGAATTATTGCGTAAATAAAGACAGTCTTTTATTTAAAAACATTTAATAATTAATAATAATAACTATTTTAAATGTTTTTAAATGAAAGTCCCGTCTTTACTTACGCAATAATTGGTGTTGTTTTATTTATTTTATTATCTAATGGCGTCAGGCTAGAACCAAATTATTTTATTATTATTCAACCTGTTAACTAACGTAAATAGCATTATTAAGATAAATAAACGAAGCACGTAATCTTACGATTTACAAATAGTAAATAATGAAAATAATTACCATATTAATCATCAAATTCGACTGAGACGGTGCTAAAAATACCCAGGGTCATTCCTCAAAGCGAACTAGGATTGCAATAACAACCCCGAAGCACGAATACGCGTAACTTATTTAAACCCGGGCCAAAAAGTTGACAAGGCAACGAGTGAGAAAGGGGTGAAATTTATTTTTAAAATTTGAATTTTAGGAAGAGAAAATTTACGGACGTCGCTGAAATCTCATAGAGCGTTGTCCCCTCGCATCTCTTCTGATATAACGTCTCGCTGTCTTTTCCATTTCTTATATTTCGCTTCCCATTTTCTCGCTGGAGAACTAGACAGTCG
This sequence comes from Leiobunum rupestre, assembly GCF_980474605.1. Lineage (NCBI taxonomy): Eukaryota > Metazoa > Arthropoda > Arachnida > Opiliones > Sclerosomatidae > Leiobunum > Leiobunum rupestre. Next base: position 24,763,027 of record NC_143393.1, on the reverse strand, counting down.
GAAAACATTTTTTCCCGTGGAAGCCATTCCTTACGGCCTCCGCGACGGCTCACTTTAGAATCTGCAATTTTCCTTTTTCAATTTTGCACACCGTTATAAGGTACGAGCGGAACAACCAAAGTACTATATTCTGGAAGGTCTTGAGATTGCGTCTCGTTTTTGGCAGATATATAGGGCTCTACCCCGCACTTACTGTTTCGTCTATTTTTCCTCTACCTCAGAATTCGGCCGTGGTAGATAAGTTATCTAGTTCATTTATATTATACAGGGTGTTTCAAAAAGTTATGCAAAAATGTTAAGGAGTTGTAGGGGATGAGTTGAGAAGTATGCCTGTTTTTTCCCCATTTTCCTACGATGAGTTAAAAGAGCGCCAGAGAACTTCAAAGTGTGGCCTACTAGCTCCTGGAAGTAGGCTGCAACAAGCATAGATATTATAGACCAATATCTGGCAGCTATGCATATATATTATAGCCCAATATCTGGCAGCTATACATATATATTATAGTCCAATATCTGTCAGCTATGCATGTATATTATAGTCCAATATCTGGCAGCTATGCATGTATATTATAGCCCAATATCTGGCAGCTATGCATATATATTATAGCTCAATATCTGTCAGCTATGCATATATATTATAGCTCAATATCTGGCAGCTATGCATATATATTTTACTTTAAATAGTCCAATATCTGGAAACTATACATATTTACCTTAAATAGTCCAATATCTGGCAACTATGCATATATATTTTACCTTAAATAGCCAAATATCTGGGTACTATGCATATATATATTTACCTTAAATGGCCCAAACTGGCATTTCTGTGTTAAAATATTTTTTAATTTTATTATTTCCAATAGTAAAAGAAATTATTGCCACTTAATTTTTCCCAAATTAGTCGCTAAATTAACTTTTGTCCAGGTAGAAATTTTCCACTATATTCCACACAAGGCGACATGGATTTTTCCACTTCAAAATCGGTCAAACAGCTCTAGAGATATTGAAGCTTTCGGTATTGCGTCCATTTTCCAAGATGGCGGAGAAGACCTTCGATATAGCAACTCCAAATTACCGTAGATCCACTATTTACTGTTATATAGAATGGAAAAGGTGCCTCCCTGACGATGTAAATGATGGGTACACATTGACCGGTCAAGCGCAATGTCGAGTTCTCGGACTTGAATGGCGACTTAATAAACAGGGGCCCCTCTGAAGAATAAATAAGTACTTTCCCTTGTTGGGTGTAATTAAGCAAGATTCTTCAGAGTGACTCTGAGAAAGTCCAAGTGGAGAAAAGGACTTTCTCGCCAAATAAAGCGTTAATCAAGTTCCACTTATGTACGAGGGGTGCGCGAAATATTGGACTACAACGAATAATTCGATCGAACACCAAATTTAAGATTCTTTTACCCTAGAATAATTCGATCAAATAACAAATCGAATATTCGATTATCCCAAATATTTCTAGCAAATAACACATGTAATATTTGATTACCCCAAACAATTCTATCGAATAACAAATTGAATATTCGATTACCCCAAACAAATCTATCGAATAACAAATTGAATATTTGATTACCCGAAACAATTCCATCGAATAACAAATTGAATATTCGATTACCCCAAATAATTATATCAAATACCAATCGAATATTCGATTAACCTTAATAATTCTATCGAATACCATTCGAATATTCGATTAACCCAAATAATTCTAGCAAATAACAAATGGAATATTCGATTTTTCGAATCGAATAACCTAGAAAATTCTGGTCAAACAGTCGAATTTTCGAAAATGGAAATGAGAAATATGGTTACATTAAATAACACGAAAGAATACCAATTCGAATATTCGTTTATTATGGTCAAATAGTCGAGTATTCGAAAACGGCAGTTCTAAAATATTTGGTGTTTCAAAACTGATCGAATAACCACGGAGTTTTTCTTCTTGATTGTTTTCTAAATATTTGAATTTGTATTTGACGTGGCTAGAAAACAAATATTTGATGTTCGATTCCCAAAAATATGGTATTTGCACTTCTCTAATAAGAAGCAAAACTTTGGATGTTAAAAGCCTCATTCTTTGGAATAAATTTTTGTTAGATATTAAGTGTCTTCTAAATATTCAGTTAAGATAATTAAGATAATTAATTTGGAAATGAAACGAAGAGAAGCTTAGTGCTAATTAACGAGCCTCGCCCTAAAAAAGAACTGAAATCAATCCCAGACTAAATTTCCCGATAATCCGATAAAATAGGATATTTTTTTCTTCGTCTAGATAAAGTTTATAAATAAGCCTTTTTCTAAAGCCTCTTTTAAGCCTAGGCCAATAGTTTGAGATGGCCTATTGCTGGAAACAGACCAGGAAAACAGCGGTAGGGAAACTAATAAAAAATAGATTTACAGCAGGAATCCATACCTCTACTTGGAATACTTATCCTGGCGTATCACGTATGGTAAGATCACTCTGACGGCTTTGGCCCCGCCTACGAGATAAAAAATCTCCTCTGCGCCCCCTCCCCTCTCCCGTTGTTGTTTGCTAAGTTAACATAGTGACGTCATAAAAAACCTTCAGCCACATCAAGACGAAAATCTGCCGCGATAAGCATTCCAAGTAGATGTATGGATTCCTGAATATAGTTAAGCGTAAACTCTGTCTTTGCAAATTATTTTCGTTAAACTGTTTAAAGATTAATCGCAATTCTGAAATCCTGTTAATTAAATTGTTAAGTATTTCTAGTTGTATAAATTGAACCAGTAAGATAATAATGAATAATAATAATAATAATAATAATAATAATAATAATAATAATAATAATCAACTTGGCTCACATGTTAAACTTGTTTCATGTTTAGAAGATTTATAAACGTAGTTTTCTTTGAAAAGACAAGTTACGGAAAACCGCCACCACAGCGCTGGCGTCAGTCGTTGCTTGAAGCTACTTTGGTTCCCTAACGTGTGTACCGTTCGGTTAGTTAAAACTAATATATTTGATCCGTCTCATAAAACCCACGAGTATACGTAACCCAGATTAATAAATAAAAATAACTGGTCTTTCTGGGCAAGGCCAACGATGAACAGCTAATTCGTTTATTATAGCATTAAGCGCATCTTTCCAGAATAGCAAAATGAGCTCGAAAATAGTCCCGTCTTAAGCCTACGCCCACATTCCCCGCAAATCGATTAGTTTTTTTTTCGCTCGTGGCTGGCACGATTTCGCCGAAAATGAAACACGCCAAATTTGAATTATCAGGTGACCCTAAACGAGTTTATATTTCGCTTACTAGGTTTTTGTTTATTTTCGATTATAAAATGTTATCAGAAGTAACATTATAACTTAAGTCTAATAATTAACCGTAGTCGGTTAATAATAATAATCAACTAGGCTAATTTCCAAGGTATGGCACCATCTTAGGCAAAAGTCATCTAGCGACTTATATTGCTTTTAAATCAGGTGGCCGGGTTACAACGCGTAGGAGGGTGGTGGCAAGCCCTGCATGCCACGCGAACCTACACTAACTATTACCGCTAACCTCTACAAGCGTGCTAACCACTCCGTCACCCCACTTACTTAGGTGTCCTCCCATTTGCGGATACGTCCATTTTCGTGCAATTTGCAAACTTAATGTTATTGGTAAATTAAAAAATTAATTTTGTTCGTATATTCGTATTTTGATACAAAATTTATTTTTTATTTTATTTTTATCATACGTTACTTATGATGTTATTTCTTGAAACCTTTAATGGGCGTGGGTTAATTTTTCGTGGAATATTTATTTTCAAAAACACTAGATGTTGATTAAAAAGTTAAAAACTCACCTTTTTTTTGGTATCGTTACAGGTTGGCGGTGAATTCGGGTCGTCATGACAACCAGCGACGCCACAACGTATCAAGGTCACACGGCGTGGTTACGTCTAAAGTTCCTCGGATTGGTGGAAAACAACGATTTCGTCACGACCCTCGCGTCCTCCCATTGGCTCGTCGCGGCACGTGGCGAATCCTGCGCGCGTCGCTAAAGACATTCGCTCTTTAAAGAAAAATGCCGAGTTCTTCTTGACGAATAAATAAAAACAATTATTCGAAATTTAGAATATTTAAAGAAAAAAATAATTAAAATAATATAGACGAAATAATCAAAAAACTAACATCCACCTTTAACACGGTATCAGGGTCAAAAAACTCAAATTGAATATAGGCTTAGTTTTTGGTGAAATTTCGAGTGAACCGTTCGGCGAGTGAATCTGTCTTAGGGTATATTAAGATATTATATGTACAAGTATTCGGCGGCAAAATCAACGAGAAAAACACGATGGTTCGGATAAGAATGCACACGTTGAAGATAGTGTTGGCCACCTCCTTGGTCTGGTTCATGGTCGGAGCGTTGTTGCTCATGTACTACACGGACTGCATCGGCAACGGGCCGGGCTGCGAGCGGTTGTCCAGTCGCCGAGGCTCACCCAGACTCAACACCGACGGCTCCAGTAATTACGCGCCTCAAGCGCTCGACCTAAGGCGCGAGGAAGACACCGACTCCGACCAAGTGCCTTTCGTCAAGTCACCCAATGCCCCCAAAGGTCAATTCGTCAAATGGGAACCAGTTGGTAAGCTCATTTTTTATCCTTTCATTCCCTTAAGACTTGGCGTTTTAATTTCAAGCTGCTTTGGTGTATTTTTTATTGGGTTCACTTAAGAGGGGGGAAGACTACGGTTCATCCCCCCTAATTGATTTATAATTTCGGCTACTAATTGAAAATCAATCGGGGTACTTTTAGCTTTCTGTCACGCTTGGACGTACCTAAGTCATCCAGGAATAGAAATATCCACTCGAAATATACAGGGTGTCCGCTATCAACGAAAAATTATAAATAACTTAAAACCTTTTTTTTTAATTTCAAATTTCTATTTGAACTAATAATATGACGAGCAACAACTTTCTAATTGGAACCAAATCCATAATATCTCGAGATATTTTTTGAATGACCTTGAAGACATGGTTCAAGGTCATTCAATTTTACACTAGTAAATATTCCATAGAAATTTGAAATTTAAAAAAAAACACGTTTTTTCAGTTATGATTTTTCGTTTTAAGCATCGACTATTCAAATATTAAAAGGTATTTATATCAGAGAAAAATCTGATTTTGCAAAAGTTTTCTATTTTTGAACTAATTGTCATTGATGGCTATACGCGGAGTAAGGTTGTCTTTGAAAGCCAATGGTGGCTCTATAGTTAAGTACCTCGATGGCTCGATAGATGTCCTTGTCGGCAGGTGAGTCCGATCTATTAGGCTCGATAGGTTGAGATTTCCAAACAAAGTCTACGTCCCGGGACTAAGTAACAGCCGTATATTTTGAACGGGCAGACTTAACGACCGTCTTGTTTTGGCCTAAAATTTCTCGACTTCCTATTTCGCAAATCGGATCGAGTCAAAGATAGTTAACCATAAAATGTGACGGGGAACAACTTTCTAATTGGAACCAACTTCGTAACTCTTACGGTTCTCAAGTTAATTTTCGAACGACCTTGAAGGTTCAAGGTCATTGAAATTTTCATAGCTGGGGTGACCCCCTGAGCGCTCCATAACAACCTAAAATTTCAAAATCGTAGCTAAAACACATTTTGAGATATTCGCCCTGGTCCATTTTTTAGTTAACACCCTGTATATCGTACTACAATTCCTACCAATCCGGCAGTAAAAGGTGTAATAGCAAATATAGAGGCTAACCACTCATTTTTCTGTACACCGATTATATAATCACTGAGTACGTGAGTGATTACGGTTATTACAATGATTGTGGCATTACGGTGATTACAGCGACCAGTAACGTCGAATACGTATATTAAGGATCAACTGCAACGATTACGAAGGTTTAAGGATCGATTACGGATCAACTTCAGTGATTTCGAAGGTTTAAGGAACGATTACGGATCAACTACAGTGATTACGAAGGTTTAAGGAACGATTACGGATCGACTACAGCGATTTCGAAGGTTTAAGGAACGATTACGGATCGACTACAGCGATTACGAAGGTTTAAGGGTCGATTACGGATCGACTACAGTGATTACGAAGGCTTAAGGAGGATCAATTACAGCGGTTACGGATCGACTACAGCGGTTACGAAGGTTTCGAGTCGATTACGGAACGAATACGCATCGACTACAGCGATTACGAAGGTTTAAGGATCGATTACGAATCGAATACAGTGATTACGAAGGTTTAAGGGTCGATTACGGATCGACTACAGCGATTACGAAGGTTTAAGGAGGATCAATTACAGCGGTTACGGATCGACTACAGCGGTTACGAAGGTTTAAGGGTCGATTACGGATCGAATACGCATCGACTACAGCGATTACGAAGGTTTAAGGATCGATTACGGATCGACTACAGCGATTACGAAGGCTGCAGTTCTCCACAAAGTCACGTGACTACCATCTTTTCAGCCCCCCCGGCACTTTATAGTTTCGCCTATTGATCGGAGTGGATCCGAGCACTCAAATGGAACGTAAAATGTTGATCGACGCGATCTCGAGAGTTCTAATGAAAAACGCTATTAGTCTTGGCGAGTGGAACACCGTGAGTTATAAATATCTGATTACTTGGGAAGCCCAACGTTAGAATGGACACGGTTCATTTGGCGGGCGGACGTCAGCAACAGAGCCGTTTCTCCACATTCTGGAATGGAAAGCAACGGCGCGTTCAAGAAAACCATAAGTGTCGATCCGAAGTCTTAAAACAAGAGCTCGTCGTGGCTGTCATTGGCAGCCCGAAGAAATTAAAATCCACCGCGAAAAGACAAAGGAAGGCTCCACCGAATTTATACCTTACGGGCCGCCAAACCAGGAAACTGTCATTGGCAGTCCCAACTCGGATTTGTCAAGTCCAAATCGTCTTCGTCATTTTATTAATATTTCCAAATCGTAATTCTTTTCCCGTATTATCATAAGTAACGTAATAACCATAAGTATGACACTTCCTATTGCTTTAATGCTAATAGCTCGTTATATAAAATACGAGAGGTCACGTGATTACGTTAGATTCATCGTGCAGTTAAAGTTAGAGAGCGCGCATATTTTTGTTTTTGTTGAGCTCGCGCGAAGACGCACGAGACCCTCTACACGGAAATATTAGGAAGCGCGCGCGCCAAAAAATAACACTTTTTATGTCATGTATGCGTATATATTATTTTATAGAAAGAGCTATTTTCTAACCGAACCTTTTTTCGGCACTGATACTCTCTTCAAGCTGCGACTTGGACTCGCGACTTACCGTTTTGGATGACTACTTTTTGATAAACATTTAAGCGTAATATCGGAGAGCACGTTCTGGAGTCGCGAGGGGCTTTGGCTTTGTTTCGAAGCCCGCGTGCGAATCACGCGTGATAAAAAAACATGAGCTCGTGGCGCCGAGAAAAACGTTTTTAATTTTTATCATTTTAGCCTAATATTCCGCCTATCTATCGGAAACCAGATATTTCGGCTTAGCGGAAGTCTCGCGTATTTTAGACACGAGAGGACTCTGTGCTGAGGAAACATCTCGACTACGCAATAACTATGAAAATTAGTTTGGTTGTAAAAATCATTAATTGTCATACTTATTGTTATTATGTTACTTATGGTATTATTATATTATTACGAAGTTTGCGCTCGCCTCGTGGTTAGGCTTAAGGCTCCGTCAGAGAAAATTGGTTCAAAACTCTTCTCTAGATAAGTTTTGGGCCCGCTAAAGGCGGGCTTACCCGACCTCACCCGAGCCCGCCTCGAGGCACGTCGGTTTTTAGATATCGCAGTTTTTGGCGGAACGGGGCGGGTTTAATTTTATATATTTTTTTCGGACCGGGCCGGGTCAAGCTTTTTTTTAAACGGGTCGGGTCGGGCTTTTTATACAGGGTGTTTCAAAAGGTTATGCAAATATTTGAAGGAGTTGTAGGGGGTGAGTTGAGAAGTATGCCTGTGTTTTTCCCATTTTTCCTACGATGAGTGAAAAGAGCGCCAGAGAGATTCAAAGTGCGGCCTATTATCCCCTGGAAGTAGGCTGCAACCAGCGCAAAACCAAGCAGCAAATCTCTACTTACAGAAAGCGAATCATTATCCCGTGTTAATCATACTCTTGGCACGTTCACTAATTTTTAACCGTTTCTCAAAGAGCTCCAAGCGCCATCTACTGACAAAGTTGTAATCTGGGAGGCCGCTCTAGAATTTAGTATACTATAAACATAAAAAGTGCAAGTTTTTCGGCTCGGAACGGGTTTCAATTTTATCGGACCTGTTTGGGTCGGGTTTAAAATATTAAAAATTTTCTCGGGTCGGGTTTTCGTAATAAATAATTTTGGCGGGCCGGGTCGGTTCGGGTTTCAATTTTGTATTTTTTAATCGGGCCGAGCTTTAAAACTAGCCGGCCAGACTAATCTCTAGAAAATAGTTTCGAAATTTCTCCGTTTGGGGGAATCGTAAAGAAAATAGTGGCTTCTGTCACTGCTCTAAAATGTTAAATTGCAGTAATAGCTACAGTAATTTACGCTTGTCTAATAAGTAAATTAACTAATATCATTTATATACCGCTGTTCTCTAATCGGTTGTAGTAGACGGACCTACCTACCTACTACATCAACATCAACATTCCCACGATATTGCATAGCTTCACTCGTTCGCAATTTGAAAGAGGCCAAATACGCTACAATCATTTAGAACCATAAAGTAGCAGATCTTTTCATTTATATTTACAAAATAATTTAGAGGTGGATTTCGCGCGCACAATACCGATAAAATCCCTTCACCAGTCGAACTATATGAGTAATTTTTAACCGGAGTCTTCGTTTGGTATGTTTTGACATAATTGTATAATATTGTTACATAAGTGTGGCACTTATTTCAGATGATAAAGTTTTACTGAGAGCTATTCAGAATGCATTACGGGCTTCGTCGCCGTTTTGCGTCCGCTTGCTAACGCGTCACACGTAGCCTTTGACAGCGCCTCGCTAGGCCGTTTTGGGAAAAAAAGGCTTTTTTAAAAATTAAAAAATCCAGTATGGTTAAAAACCAATGTAACCGGTGGTTTATACTGGATAAAACCACTAATAAGAAAATGCTAAAATTGCTTATATCTAGCCCTAATTACTCAAGTTGACATTTTGGCGCGTGACAGTACCTTCACACTCTGAAGTATAGCAGGCTTATTTACCCGCTTTTATACCCTAACGTGGCGGCGTATTTTCACGCGCAAAATTAATTTTAAGATCCCCCAATTGCTTATATCAAGCCCTCATTACATCGTAGGACGACGTAGCAGACGACAAAAATGAATTTTAAGTTTTAGTTTCGTTTTGGAATAAAAAATGTAGAACATTATATTCTGCATTTTTTATTTGAAATAACTTGTATTTAAATTTTTCAGTATTTCTATTTAAAAAAGTGGTTTAATACATGTTTTTTTTTCGGTGGTTTAAACCAGTCTGGCTGGTTCTTGTCAATCATGTCGCTATGGGGATTTTTTCTTGCGATGACGTCACTCCTTTACTAGCTCTCAGTTAAATATTCCCCAAACTGACAAACTTATGTGGAACAATATTATAGACTTATGGTTTTGATTAATGCATGCTACAAAGTAGAATTTTTCGCAAGCGCTCTCGCCTCGCAGTAAGAGGAGCCGGGTTCGATCCCAGCTTGTTGCACTGGGTGGAAATTCGCATATACTCCTTCCGCGCTGAGTTTGCAAGTTCCGTCCCCACTTTTTAAAGGGGTTTTCCCCCGAGCTCTTCGGTTTCCTCTTTACATAGAAAAAACTGGTTGAGGTTAACTGCAATAGTGAGTGTAGGGAGCTGTTGGCTCACGTGGCGTGAAGGGCTTGCCACCACCCTCCTACGCGTTGTAACCCGGCCATCTGAATTAAAGGCTTTAAAGACTTGGGCCTAAGGTGGTACCTTGGGTATCAGCCTAGCTGATTATTATTTTTATTATTAAACCCTTCCTAATCTTCCATTTAATTATTTTAGTTAATTATTTAGTTTTTGTTACATAGAGTAATTTTGTAATGGAATATCACAAAAATAAAACGGGGAATCAAATAAATCTTAGTAATTAAATGACAATTAAAGTCGTTAGATGACTTGGGCCTAAGGTGGTGCCTTGGATATTAATCGGGAAATCCTGAATGGAAATCTTAATAATCCAAGATTATATTTGAAATAATAAAAAAAAAGTTTGGAATCACAGACATGTTAGTAATCTAGAAAATCTTTGGTAATCGGTGAAAAATCCTGGAAAAAATCTGGAAAGCCTTAATTGAAATCTTAATAATCCAAGATTATATTTAAAATCATAAAAACTAACTGGTAATCACAGTCATCTTAGTAATCTATAAAATCTTCGATAATCAGAAAATAATTCTGAAAATCATGCCTTCGACAAAAAAATGGGATATCCTGATTGGGAATCTTAATAATCCAAGATTATATTTGAAATCATTAAAAAAATCTTGGCAATCAGAAATCCAAGTGCTTTATAGAGAGGTTAAGCAGGACGCTCTAGAAGTTTGAACGACAACGTCGGGAGTATCTAGACGTTCGTGAAATTAAATTATTTAAAATCAGTTCAGTGCGCGCGCGTTCACTTTTACTGATAAAGAAAACATAAATTTACAGTTGCAATATAATTTTAACACATTTCATATTTGCTAAACCCGGGTACATGACGAAAATAAACGTGTTTAAGCAATACTAAAACGCGCCTTATGTATGGTTGTGAGTATTGTCTAAAGATAAAATTTAGTTTTCGTGTACCCTGCCTTATTTCAAATGGTGTATTCGTAGCAGCTAGGAGCAACAAACACAAGGAGAACGCAGTTAGCCTTTAAACACGCTAACGCAGAGTTGTGTACAAATTTCATTGGATCGATGGAAATATGGCGTCGTTTTTAAGTTATGAAAGGAAATTGATCACGTGACTCTCGACGTTGTCGTTCAAACTACGAGAGCGCCCTGCTTAACCTCTCTAAAATATCTTTTAAATATAAATACCGGTCCAAGTCTTTCTTCTGGCGCGCCCAATTTGGCGTAGGTCCCCGGGGCCACGGTCACTGGTGCAATTTAAATTGCAAATGATGTTTTTACAATTCGCCGGAGCTCGTTCCGTAATTGATTATCTCGCTCGAAATAATTTTCGAATTTTCAATTCTGTTTATCATTTATCTAGCGGCCACGTAGGGCGCAAATTAAATTTTCCTTTTAAATTCCATCTACTGCTTAGCGAGGCGGGGACTTATTAAGCACGCGAAATTCTAAATTTAAAGAAACCCCCGGGCGGGTGGTTACTATGGTTACCGGGGTGGGTTGATGATTTTACCGGCATTATAATCCCCGTATTTCAACTTCACCGTCGCCCATTTCGAAAAGGACGTAATACAAGATTTATAAGTTTTATTTCTTTCGGTGTATCTCACCTAGGTTCCAAAATCAGGTAACTCGATTTAATTGGTTTTTATTTTTTCAATTCTTTATTAATATGAGCCCGTATAGTTTCAAATCGATTTTTTACCGTTTTATTAGAAATTCGTACTACTATTTTTTTAAAGCTTTAAAATGATTTTTTAAATAAAATTTAATTAATTGAGATAGACAATTTTGAAGGTAAGGTAGCTCATTTTTACAATTTTATTAGAAATTCGTAGCACTATTTTTTAGGACTTTAATGTTTTTTTTAATAAAATTTAATTACTTGAAGTAAGGTAGCTCTGTCTACACTGTGATAAAGAACCTGCGCTAGTACCGACCTAAAAATAATCAGCTACGCTAATACCCAAGGCACCACCTTAGACCTAAGTCATAAAGCGACTTTTGAAGCCATTAATTCAGGTGGCATGCCACGCGAGCCAACAGCTCCCTACACTAACTATTACCGTTAACCTCCACAAGTTTTTATGGTAGGGGAAACCGAAGAGCTCGGGGGGGAAACCCCTTAAACCAGCGGGGAAGAACTTGCAAACTCAACGCAATAGGAGTGGTTCATAGTTTTCACCCCGTGTAATAAGAACCACCTATGGACTACATAACAAACAATGACAAAACAAGGGAAAAGGTATAATACTCTAGGGATAAGCCTAAAAAGTAAATGTTTCAAGTTGAGACATTGTGTACCCTAGGAACAACAAACACAGCACCCCATACAAGGAGAACGCAACCCGTCCAAAGTCGTGCATTTTCTTGCTGCCGTCGGAAGGCCAAAACTCGAACGCGTGGCTTGCAGGGCTTGCCACCACCCTCCTACGCATTGTAACCCGGCCACACGAATTAATGGCTTTAAAAGTCGCTTGATTACTTAGGCCTAATATCCTAGCTGATAATTATTATTATTATTATTATTATTGGCCCTTTAAGAAAATGTAAATTCTAAATGTGTGGTCTATAAAATAAAAAAAATTAAATAAAATTATTATTCTTATTATTAAATAGTCAATTTCACACCCCTAGTTTCACCCACTGAACGCTTTAGATAAATATCTTATTTTCTATATTCTAATGGTCTTAATAGGCTCATTTAATAGGCTTATTTAAAAGCATAGAGCTCTTCAAAGGGGACCTGCCAAGTATTTCAAGCTTCCATTTCCTTCCCGTGCCCCCCGCTCTCTTTACAGGAAATAACACAAAAGCCAACATCTCCCCAGCCGAATAATCTCACGCTGTTTAATGCATAGGAATCCTATAGCTTTGTCCTCAATCTTTGCATACGCAAATTCAGAGTTCAAACTTGTAGACTCTTTGACGTAAGCTAACCAATGATGTACGATATAAACTAGAGCTCTGACTCCAATCTTCGTCTCGGACCACTTTATCAAATACCCGAGTCGCCATCTATCTGTAAACTTCAAATAACCTTACCCGTTGCCACTATAAAAAGCTATAAGCCTGACTTGTGGCAACCCTGCCAAGTGCAAACAGTGGCGTCGCTAGGGTGTTTTAGGCGGCGCTTGAGCCACCTGTAAAATTTCTGAAGCGCCACCTAAAATTTCCGAAAAGCACCTCCTAAAATTCAGAATTTTTACAATATTTCTTCGAACTTAAAAATGGGCATCAAAAATTTCCTAGCCGGCTTCAATTTTTAAACTTTACAAACCTTTTTGGGAGCCCCGCCCTCCCCCATATCACTCAATGGGATGGCCCTGACCAGTGCTTGCGGCTTAAGCGCCACCAGTTTATAATTCCTGGTGACGCCACTGAGTGCAAACACAAGGAGAACGCAGCTAGCCTTTAAACACGCTAACGCAGTGTTGCGTACAAATTTCATTGGATGAGCCTTTACGCTGAGCGTTTTCCGGGGGGGGGGGGAGACAATTTCCGAATTTCCCCCTTCTGACGGCAGCAGGCGCTAAAGCGTCTAACCAATGAAAATTGTACACAAGAAAATGCACGACTTTTGACGGGTTGCGTTCTCCTTGTGTGGGGTGTTGTGTTTGTTGCTCCTAGATGGAATTAACTTAACTCCCCTAGAACTTACAAGGAGACGACCCGAGGTGATTTTCACCGATTTCGTTTGAATTCGGGGGATAAGTAGACCTTTATGTAACTTGAAATTACCCAAAAGGAAAAGTTTCGACGAATTTAGTTTTGCCATGTCAACCAAAAATGTTTTTGATTATTCAATATCTACTTTTCCTTATGGAAATCATTGAAATCAACATGGAGAAATCGCTGATTTGAAAGTTTTTTAAATATTAAAAATATAAATTATGTTTAAAGAAATTTACATTTGGTAAATTCAGGTTAATTTGGGTAAAATTTTGTCTTTTTACTTTCAATTACCTAATTTACACATTTTACTAATATTTACCGAAAAGTAAATTTTTTACCCATTTTAAATAATATAACCCAAATTTACTTGTATTTACCCAATTTGCTTATTTTTTACCCATTTTAAATAATATAACCCAAATTTACTTGTATTTACCCAATTTGCTTATTTTTTACCCATTTTAAATAATATAACCCAAATTTACTTGTATTTACCCAATTTGTTTCCCCCCCCCCCCAAATTTACACGGATTTACCCAAATTAACAATTTTGTATGTAATTTATTTTTTTAATATTATTCAAACCATTTAATAGGGAAATGTAGGTTTTAAGTTTTAAAACCGAATGTGAAGTTAATTTCCGATGAAATATTTATTTTTAAATTATAAATCAAATGTCGTGAAATCGTGTAAAAATAATATTTATGGTCAAAGGCTTAGTTTACAATGTTCGTGGCATTCTCGTAAGCCTAAATCTTTAGAAGAATCTTCTTGCATTTGACGCTTTTTAGCGAATTATCTCGGGGATAAAAATTCTCACGAAGAACTCTTCTCAAGAGAAAAATTCCTTCTCAGAATTTTGATTACAAATCCGAAGAGTGATTCTACCTCGTTGGCGCACGTAGCAATCACGAGCGTGGTGACGTAATCCGCAGCCAATGAACGTTCTTTTTGTGTATTAATACACGCACGCGCATTCGGGACGTGACTCGAACGAGCCTTTTTTTTAAAAGTTATTTCCGAAAATTTCGTTTGAAAGAAAGTTTATTTTTCGCAAGGCTTAATATTGCGTATTGGAAAGCCAACGAAATTGGACGTTAGGAATGGAAAATTTGCAGAAAAGTCGTACCCAAACAGGCAAGAACTTGGAAAAAAGACCATTAATTTTGGACTCTTTTTTTACCATCGATACCAACTGTATTTTTCTCTGTTTAACGAAGTAGGGCTAATGACGATAGCCGAATTGAATAAAGGAATTACCCAGACGAAAGACGTGGTGTGGAGGGGTTTGAAGGTCGACGACGAAGTGACCAAAATGAAGAACTTCCTGGACCGCAACCCCCAGAGCGGACTGTCCTGGTTCTTCAGAAAGGGCGCCCACGATTGGAAGAAACTTAGGGATCCCCGCACGAAACTGAAATTCCTCAACCAAATGTTCCATCATTGCAACGCCAAGGTCGGCGAGCATATGGAGGACTACGAATACATCTGTCAATGTCTGATGGTCGAGATGGCGGAAATCAACTTTGGACTGAAGGGAAACGACCATGTTGATATTTGTTAAAATTATCGCGCGATTCAATTTGAGCGTTCTTTTGTTAAAATGCCTTGCAATAAATTTATACCGATTTTTCAGTGACCGTATTGTTGTAGTATATTACGTAAGCGGTACGCGCTTCTACGAATCTTGTAACTTTGTAAGTTGCGTGGGCGTTACTGATGTACCCATTGAGTTGGGAATAAATAGAGGTACAACTAAATCTGGCTGGCGCGGGACCAATTTCGTTCAATAAGGAGACTTTATATCAACTTTATCGTTCTACCGTGGCGGCATCTGTCTCTAGTGGTGGCAACTATATTGCAATTGAATTTTTTCGTGAATCTGACGCGAAATTGAAATGTATGATTACTCGTAACAAACAAACCTTTGAAGTTGTTTAAAAATAATTTTATTCTGTCAACACGATCCTTTTTAACTCAAGTTATGGTGAGTTAGCTAATAATTATTTATTTTTAGCCATATAACTTTACAAATATAGATGGCGCTACCGCCTAATTATCAAGATGAATTTCGTATCGTCTTATCAGAACAGGTCCCGCGTAACCATGGCAACCGAAATCGTAATTGAAATTCTAGCAGTATTATTCCCAATTCAATGGATGTACCAGATGTGTTTAAAGGCCTATGATTTCTTCTGCCTGTTTTCCTGAAAGTTTTCTTCCCGCCGCGCAAATATCCTGGTGGTAGGCCAACCGCAGAACACGTTGGCCTACCACCAGGATATTTGCGCGGCGGGAAGAAATCTTAAAGGAAAACAGGCAGAAGAAATCCTGGGCCTTTAATCTTTTCTAATTTTCAAGAATATCCTATCCAATTTTGGCCTCAAACGATATGTCGGTTGTTGTTTTGAAGAATGGTTTTTGGTAGAGCAAAAACGTCACAATGGTGAGCTGCGACGCAAAACATTCCCATGAGGCCTAAACCTTGTTTTCCACTACAGTGCCTAACACTCAACTTTGGGACGTACAATCGTTTTGACGCGCGTAAAAAATGCATTATGAAAAAATGCATTATGGCGTCCCAAAGTTGAGTGACACGATATTAAGCGCGCTACTGGAAACAATACTATACCATATTTTTGCGTCAACTCAAAACGGATCCCCGTTAGTCTAATACAATATTTTTGTGTCGACGTAAAATAAATCCTCGTTAGGCTAAAGATAATATAGACAGCTCGTACCCTAGATTCGAAATCACTGTCTCGCGCGTATTCAATAGCGTTTTCCGCGGAGTTGACCACTCTGCGTAAACGGTGTACACTCTTACCGTTAAGAGAATGTAATCTTGGCGTCATTTGTGTATATTCTTACCGTAGATAATGCGTAATGTGTACATTCTTACCGTAAAGAGTGCGTTATCTGTGTACATTCTTACCGTAAAGAGTGCGTTATCTGTGTACATTCTTACCGTAAAGAATGTTATATGTGTACACTCGTACCGTAGATAATGCGTAATCTGTGTACACTCTTACCGGAAAGAGTTATCTGTGTACATTCTTACCGTAGATAATGCGTAATGTGTACATTCTTACCGTAAAGAGTGCGTTATCTGTGTACATTCTTACCGTAGATAATGCGTAATGTGTACATTCTTACCGTAAAGAGTGCGTTATCTGTGTACATTCTTACCGTAGATAATGCGTAATGTGTACATTCTTACCGTAAAGAGTGCGTTATCTGTGTACATTCTTGCCGTAGATAATGCGTAATCTGTGTACACTCTTGCCGTAAAGTGTTCTGTGTACATCCTTACCGTAGATAATGCGTAATCTGTGTACACTCTTACCGTAAAGAGTCCAGAGGCTAGCCTGTATTTCCATTACTGAACTACTGTCAGCGCTTCTCTGGAAATTATTTTAAATATTATTGCGCTTCATCTTTTTGTAGAGGAAGTGGCTGTTATGGGTGCCAATAGGCTCAATCTTAATGGTTGGTAGAGGCCTACTAACTGGGATAGTAGTCGCGACAAACTATATAGGCACATCTCTAATCAGTTTCCCATTGTCAACATCGACTCTGATAGTATGATCCTTAGTTTACGCTTTGACAAACCTTTCGACGTGATTTTTCCGAGTCGTATCGATTAGTCCAGTGATAAGTGTCTTATTTCAGTGTCTATTTCGGATAATTTGGCTAAGCATCAACTCAAGTTTTGGGTTGAGACGGCGGGTCAAAGGTAGGCCATGGAGCTCATTCCTGACCCTTTCGGGTAGCGGGGCTGATTACTGGCCTTCTCACTGGCCACTGCTCTCTCAATAGGCATCTTCATCTGATTGACCATGATTATACTTGCAGGGCCTCTCGTGTATTGTGTAGGTGTGTCAACTACTTAGCTAAGTGGTTCGAGCATCTTGGTATGCATCAGCTGCAAACCTAGTGTTGTAAGTCGGAAAATGACCGAGACCCTTTTTCCAAAACATTTTCCGTATTTTTCCGAAAATAATAAAAAAAAGTTTTCATTCCATGATTAGTCTAATATATTGTTTGCAAATTTAAATAAATCGGAATTTTCGCCTAATTTTTTCGAATCTAAAAGTAAAACTAAACCTCTAGACTAGTTTAAATACTGATTAACAATGTAACACTATTAATGTTTTGTAGTATGTTTACGGATATTAGACATTTTATATCGGTAAAAAGTTAAAAAAAAATATTAAAAACCCTTGAACAGTAATTTGTTTGAAATTTTCATTTTTCCGCATTTTATTTTTCCGGAAAATTAACAACACTAGCAGCAGACCTATGAGGTTTCTGACGTCTCGGTGAAGCAGATACTCTTCTGAGATTGGGCTCTTTTGAGTTTCAGGTTAGGAGTAGCACAATGGACCCTCTGGTCGAAGGCGTAATCTGTGTATCTTCCATCTTCCGAGGGGCTCTCATTTTGAGTTATCCTGTACACCGATTACAAGCAGAGTAAGCTTACGCGAAGTAAGCTTACTCTGCTTGTAATCGGTGTACAGGATAACTCAAAATGAGAGCCCCTCGGAAGATGGAAGATACGATGATAGCGCGTTCTTCTTTAATCCTGCGAAGATGTTTTTCGTCCAAGAATTTGTTTGCCCTTCCATAGCTATCCATCACTGGGATCGAGATCGCGTTGAAAAGAAGCCGATGCCATGGGCTCCCAAATGACACCCGCGCTGAGAACTACTTTCGGCGCTAATGCGTTATGTATCTCACCGCTTACGTGCCTCCTTCAAACACGCCTTACACGGTAGAAACGCTTATGCAGCCAAATATAAAGGCTTGAGTAGGTCTTAACTTTCTTAAGGGGGAAGACTACAGTAGCCGTTGTCTACTTTCGCGCTATTTCAAGCTGAACTCTTTTAATTTTGTATTTTAACTTATAAAATTAATATTTAAGTGTAGAACAGCCTATTGTGTAGTGCTTAAAATAATTTTGACAATTTTAAATTTAAAAGTAATAAAGTTATTACGTTTTAATTCGGACCCCCGGAGCTAAACAAGTTGGGCTAGCGCCCAAACTACCCTTTAGTTAGGACCTTATATCTCGTTAACTATTGATATTAGACTTATCAAAATCATTTCAAGCACTAGAGGAACGTTCAGCTTAATAAGAAAAATATAATTCAATTATATAATTGTTAAAACAGAAACGTTCAGCTTGAACGAAAAAGAGGCTTTTACTGTATTCTTCCCCCTTAAGTTATACTTTTTATGAGTGAATTTTCTATATAATTGTAATCGAAGTCTTATAGAAATACTACCCAAATTTAAAAAAATTATAAAAATATGGGTAATTTTTCTAAAAGTATTGAAAAAAACCTTGAATTTTGACTTTTATATAGAAGCATTTACAGAACACCCTACACGATATACACTCTTTTTAGAAAAGTTTACTGGGCGCCGCCATTATCGTACAGACAACCAACGATCAAGCCCTCTACCGCTGAAATTTCATCCCCCCAAAACCGGTTTTTTCATCACCTTCCCCGTAGACTCTAAGGTAATGGCGGTCAATTGGTAAGGCGCGTTTAAGAGTCTATAGAAAACCCAAAACTTTCTATAGATTTCAATAAGATTCTATATAAATTATATATATGAATTAAACCATTTTCTGTATTCTTGAAACTTATTCTTTTTCCTATCGGATAAAGAAAACCCTAGACTTTCTATATATTTATACATATAATAATTCATAGAAAGTTCATAAAAGTATGTGAAAATTTTCTATGGCCATTGAAAAAAACCTTGAAATTTATTCTTGGTTTAGAAATATTAATAGAACACCATAGGACAAAGAAAGATTTGATTTGAAGATTCAATGTACAATTTTATAATTTACATCGGTGACTGTCGCGCAGACTTCATTGTACTGTCCATTATCTGATTTGATCAGGCCATCGAATATATGCAAATTCGATACAGGGGAAAAGACAGCTTGTCATTTGTCGGAATATTTATGTCTTTTCTTTGAACTATTTCAATCTTCATCTAACTTTCGTGTTTTTTAGACCCTCATTGAATAATGCTACGTAAAAATGACACTCGAGAGTTGAGTAGTTCCAGACAATATAATTCTTTTCGGTGGGAAAAAATCTGTCATAAAATTTATACAGGAATGAAATGTTGTTTTTCTTCGACAATAAACGACGCGAAACAAAATTATGTGGCTGCGCCTGACTTTTATATTTATTACTGCGGTACAAAAGAATTAAAGAATTTAAACACCGCCAGTTTGTAGAGACGCCCTACATTTTTTTAAATGTACGCGAAATTTCTTCCAAGATTTACTCTTTTTATTTTGGGCCTCAGATTTATGTTTCCCCCGAGGAGACTTTTAATATCGTTGTATTTTCGAAAGTCATAAAACAACGAAAACATTCACAATTTTTCTGAAAATAAATTAATTGTGCCGTTTAAATTTAATCGGTTAAATCGTTCGCCAATTTAATTAAAAGAACGGGAATCGACCAATCATTTTTAATTAAATTTTCCGAAATAAAGGAACGACCAAATGTCGTTCCAAATTTGAATAATTGGGAGGTTACGAAAAAAGGGATAAATTGAAAATGTTTTTCTGTGTTTTATCAAAAATACGTCGTAAAGAATCGCCGTCTATCGTTGCCGTAACGCGAAACATTTTAAATTTATTACGCGACTAGCAGTTCAGGCGGGTTAATTAATATTATTTCTTGAAAAATATTTAATCTATTACAATCTATATTGATAAATATAATATAGGTTATATCTGTTCAGTCGAAAGAATATCATTTGAAATATTTGTCTTCCAAGCATTTCTATTTCATTTGACATTGATTTCCGTTTCCTTGGTTCCCGTTTCCTTGGTTCCCGTTTCCTTGGTTCCCGTTTCCTTGGTTCCCGTTTCCTTGGTTCCCGTTTCCGCGGTTTCCGTTTCCCAGTATTGCGAAATTATTGTAAATCCATTCCCCCTGTATTCCCATTCCCGATTCAAAGTATTTCGAAATGATTGGAAAACCATTCCCGTTCATTCCCGAACTCAAAATTATCTATTCCGACCATTCCCTAACCGAAAATAATTCCCACAATAGTCCTAAATGTGAAACAAAAATAACAATTTCCACGCTTTCTACGGCTGACAACTACATCTATCGAGAAATCGAGGTACTCCATTAGAGTCGCCACTCGTTGAAGTATTTATTTCTACTCAGGGAGAATGAATATGTCGAGATTATTTTTAACGTTTCTCCAATTCCACCCGTTGGGCCCCCGGTATGCTCCTCCGCTTTAATAAAATCAAATGATACTGCAATCTCATTGGTTCTTAAAAATTACGTTTTTCGACGCGATTAACGCGGCTGTGAGGACGCAAAAAAATAAGACCGCTCCCCCCCCCCCCCCTTAGCGTGACGGGGTTAGGGCCTCAACGTGTCCGTCGATAGTCTCGACATATCCATTCTAACTGAGTATAAATAAATACATTCTTGGCTACTACAAGGAACTAAAGTCTGTATGTATGCGGGATAAAACATAATAATTCATTTAAATATCGATAACAAATTTGAAACGTAATAATTCATTTAAATATCGATAACCAATTTGAAACGTAATAATTCATTTAAATATCGATAACAAATTTCAAACGTAATAATTCATTTAAATATCGATAACCAATTTCAAACAATAATTCATTTAAATATCGATAAAAAATTCGAAAAGTAATAATTCCTTTAAGTATCGATAACCAATTTGAAACGTAATAATTCATTTAACTATCGATAACCAATTTCAAACAATAATTCATTTAAATATCGATAAAAAATTCGAAACGTAATAATTCCTTTAAGTATCGATAACCAATTTGAAACGTAATAATTCATTTAACTATCGATAACCAATTTCAAACAATAATTCATTTAAATATCGATAAAAAATTCGAAACGTAATAATTCATTTAAATATCGATAACCAATTTCAAACAATTCATATAAATATAGATAAAAAATTCGAAACGTAATAATTCATTTAAATATCGATAACCAATTCGAAACGTAATAATTCATTTAAATATCGATAACCAATTCGAAACGTAATAATTCATTTAAATATCGATAACCAATTTCAAACGTAATAATTCATTTAAATATCGATAACCAATTTCAAACGTAATAATTCATTTAACTATCGATAACCAATTTGAAACGTAATAATTCATTTAAATATCGGTAACAAATTTTAATCGAAGTTTCCGGTACCTTTACTTCTCGAATACCCATAATCATTACTCAAAAAACCCCAAAATATAATAAACCATGGTGGGGTGTTCAACTTTTTGATTATCGGTGAAACATTAGTTCGCGAAACGACGTCAAGATGGCGTTCCCTGGAACATTTCCGCGCGAGCAGCGGGTTGGCGTCATCATTTGGAAACAAAAACGGGGAAAAATGGCCGTATAAAAAAGCGGAAATAGACAAAGGCCTGGCCATTATGAATGACTGGTCGAATATTTCCTCCACGACGCCTTTAGTCAAAGAATGGGAAGAAATGGCGAAAAAATGCTCGTTCTTTTCGGCGGCGTACGTGGGAAGGTTGGCACCTCGGAGCTATTAATCTACGGCGGCCTTATCACGGCGGAGGTGCCCCCTGCTGGTTAATACGCGAGTTTACTAACGCCATCTCCCGGCGGATGATGGAGGGAAATAGGAGGAAAAAACGACGAAGAAAAATAGGCAACGGAAATTCCCTTTTTGTTCTAAGAGAGTTCGTTTATTTACTTCGTAGGAAATACCGCTACTTTCGCGTCCGCTCTTAAGGCGGCTTCCATTAAGCCTGATAAGTCTTCTTTAAGGCGTTTACCCAAAACGAGGCTGTTTCCTCCGGCGCCTAATCGGCTTCGTTTTGGCCGCCGGAGGATAAGGTTAATATATCGTCAGGGCTCGATAAGCGTATTAATATTGGCCCGGAAAAAGACTCGGGGAAATCCAGAGCGAGAAAATTCCCGGATAGATCTTATCGTCGTATTCTGGCTTAACACTACGCGTAGTTGCAATAAGGGATTATATCTGCGACTGGAAGATGGTTCATTCGGCGCTAACGATAAGGTGAAGTCCGTAAACTCTAGGCGCAGTACACAGTCTCCACATGGAGGGAAAAATCCCTTTTTGGGGGAAAACGGACAGCTAGAGAGAGATAAAAGGGAAAATCGATTCAATGGGGATTTTCTTAGGGGAAATTTTAAAATATGTAATGTAGTACAAATTTAGCTTATCGGCAACTTAATTTGTAGAGGTCGGGGATGGTTAACCTTTATTCAATAGATAAAGCTCTCAAAATTATTCGTAAAACGTTTTGATCAAGTAATTTATGTTTCTGTATTATCCGATTAATTTTTTGATAAATTTGTAAAATTAATCGGAAAAACGACGTTTTTTCGATAAAAAGCTAAAATTTTACGAAAATACACGTTTTTTAATAATTTTCCGAAATATTAACCGGTAAATTTCTTTGTTTACATTTTCCCCCCGAAAAAAAATCAATTTAAACATGGATAATGATTAACCGTCCCCGACCTCTATTAATTTGTACCCGGAGAAACTTTAAACTTTCTTCTAGCCCTCTTCAGTGACTTTTTCGTTTGTTACTAATTCCATTTTATCGTATACATTTTAGCACAGCCAAATTTGCACTCGCGCAATTATTAC
This sequence comes from Leiobunum rupestre, assembly GCF_980474605.1. NCBI lineage: Eukaryota > Metazoa > Arthropoda > Arachnida > Opiliones > Sclerosomatidae > Leiobunum > Leiobunum rupestre. The sequence continues at coordinate 24,739,812 of NC_143393.1, read as the reverse complement.
GCGAGTGTCAAAGTTAGAAAAATTATAGAATTGTATTATATTATTTATCAAATAATTAAAGGGGTAATTAATGCTTTTTAAATTTAGTTTCACGCGTGACTCGTGAGTTAAATTGCAGAGAAAAAGGCTTTGAAAAGGGGGAGTTCGAATTTACATCAATAATTTTTTTTCTTATTAACGATTCCCCATTATTATTTTTTTTATGCATCGAGTAATATCGGTGGAAAAATCGATAAATATTTTTAAAAAAACCTGGAAATATCGGTGGGAAAAACCGGATAATTCATGAAAATATCGGTGGGAAAAACCGGATAATTCATGAAAATATCAGTGGGAAAAACCGGATAATTCATGAAAATATCAGTGGGAAAAACCGGGTAATTCATGAAAATATCAGTGGGAAAAACCGGGTAATTCATGAAAATATCAGTGGGAAAAACCGTGTAATTCATGAAAATATCAGTGGGAAAAACCGTGTAATTCATGAAAATATCAGTGGGAAAAACCGTGTAATTCATGAAAATATCGGTGGGAAAAACCGGGTAATTCATGAAAATATCGGTGTAAAAACCCGGATAATTCATGAAAATATCGGTGTAAAAACCCGGATAATTCATGAAAAATCAGTGGGAAAAACCGGCTAATTCATGAAAATATCAGTGGGAAAAACCGGCTAATTCATGAAAATATCAGTGGGAAAAACCGGGTAATTCATGAAAATATCAGTGGGAAAAACCGGGTAATTCGTGAAAATATCAGTGGGAAAAACCGGGTAATTCGTGAAAATATCGGTGTAAAAACCCGGATAATTCATGAAAATATCGGTGTAAAAACCCGGATAATTCATGAAAAATCAGTGGGAAAAACCGGATAACTCGTGAAAATATCGGTGTAAAAACCCGGATAATTCGTGAAAATTAGTTTGCCTATAGTTGAATGCCGATGAACCCCAATTTCACGTATTCATTTCTGGAGTAGGCCAAAAATAGAGTAGCCCCTGTAGAAGTATTCCACACGCCACACTCCGGTGTCCAGGGACAAGAGACCTACCAGGCGAACTCTGGTTTTATCGTAATTTACAAAAGCGCTTCTTAAAAGTCTTTAAATTGGACAATTAGAGTAGCTATATAGAGCAAATATTTGTTTTTAAACGTGGCAATCAATCGTAAAGAAAGATGAACACGCGATGTTTCCATTTTATACCAAACAAACGTCGATTAAATTATTTCGATTCGAAATCTCCGCCTTCGGAAAATTGCTTCAATTTTATTTTTTCGCGGTTGCCAAAGAATGGAACACTTCTTGACATTTCCATTAAATAAGTATATAAGTAAACGCCCAACGTCATCAATTTCTTTTTCTTCGGAAACGAATTTTGGTTGGTTAGGCCCCAAACCCCCGCTGCCAGTGTCTCTAAATTTAGACAGATTGTAGAAAGGCACGAGATCTAAAATAGCCAAGTTCGCATTAGCAAATGTAACGCTTTCGTTGACCAAGAGTTGAGTAACGGATTATTTTTAAGACCGAGGCTTAGCTTCAAATATTTCATTTAATTGGTGGCAGCGTTGACAGATAGCCAAAATCCAATTATAAAAATTATAGATTTCCAGTTCAAATTATAGGACACATTGTATTTGGTGGTAATTTCAATTTTGCATCTGATATACCACTGATGTTTGATAAAATTTCACTTTCAAATAAACCCATTGACGTATGGTAAAATAGAACCTTTTAAATAAAAACAAATAAAATATTAAAAATAATAAAAACACATTTATTCATCGCATTTGTCGGCTGCGATCCGATAAATTCTTCGACGGTTAACGCTTACAGTAAGAGATTTTCAGATCATAGGATTTATAGGTCATCAATATCTAAAAATTAGAAAAAACGCCCTATATAGTACACTGTTAAAATTATAGGACACCGAAAATTTTGTGGCAAAATTATAGATTTTTCCTATAATTATAGAACGTCTGGCAACGCTGATTGGTGGATCTTAAAATTCATTTTACTCGTGAAAATACGCCGCCATGTTAATGTATAAAAGCAGGTAAATAAGCCTGTAAAGGTAGTGTCGCGTGAAAAACATTCATTTTGAAATCGGTCAACTAAACTAAATGATAATATTACTGTATGATAAATATGAATATTAATATACATATCTTATAGTAGAAATGGTATGTTTTTAAAGAATTACCTGTGATTTTCTTCGTAATTTAACGTGTGAAATCTCGACAATTTTTCGTGGAGCGTGTAAACGAACTATCAGCATTTTTCGTGAACCAGAATAATATAATCGTCCTTTTTGTTAAATACATACTAAACACTCGTGAAGGAAATTAATTTAAAAATTAGAATCTAAAACGCGTTTTCACTGGTATTTGTCGTTAACAACGTAACCTTATAATCTTTCCGACCAAAACATAAAAACTACTACTCCTTTTATTCAGTAGCCCAAGTAACGAAACCATAAGTAACATAATATATAAAGTATGACACTTCCTATTGTTTTAGAGATGTAAGTCGGAAAATGTTACGGAAATTTGCAGAGCCCTTTTTTAAAGAAATTTTCCGTATTTTTCCGAAAAAAAAACAAAAAGGTTTTAATCTATATAATAAAAAGCTGTTGGTTGGGTGGTATCTAGGTAGGCTGGTAGGTAGGTTCGTTCGTCAACCGATTTTGGAGATTTATTACTCGATTTTCTGACGCTTTTCGCGCGTGCGTTCCGGGCGCGAGGGTCGCGTGGCATTTTTTTACGTACGCTGCGATCGAGTCGACTTTGATTTCCGATTTGGTTTTTAAATTCTTCAATAGAAATTTTCAAAAGGGACGAAAATGTCAGTTTCTAAAAATGCTCAAAATCTGTCGCCCCTGAGAGATGGGCCGTGTTTGTCCCAACCCACAATACACCCGAAATTTTCTCTTTCCGCCGCGGATTTCGGAGGGGGGGGGGGGGGGGGCTCGTACGAGGTAGTTTCAGAAGGCCTGTGAGTTTCGGAAACGGGGGGGGGGGTCGTTCCGATTTGAAAGTCCCGTGGATCTCTCGGCGTACGTTAGTCCGGTGGCCTTCATGCATCAGCCATTGGATACAGGGGGTTTAAAGGCGTACAGGGGGGTTTTGTACGACTGCAGGTTGAGTTATTTTTGCGGGGAAAAGGGTACCACGGAAATTCTCGCATTGGAAAGGGGGAGGGGAGTACTACGGTAATTCTCGCATGGAGAAACGGGGGAGAGGGTGCCACGGTAATTATCACATGGGTACAAAGGGGAGGAACGGTAATTATCACATGGGAAAAATGGGGAAGGGGTACTCCGGTAATTATCACATGGGGAAAAGGGGGATCAAGGGCCTTACTGGGGGTACCCCGGTAATTATTACATGGGAAAAAGGGGTTGTGGGCGTACTGGGGTGGAGTGCCTCGAAACACACAACTATCTGAGGGCCCGCCTGTAAGGCGGGCTTCTCTGCTAGTTATAATATATGAGTCTAATATTGTTCGCAAATTTAAATTTCGTGGAATTTTCGTCTTACTTTTTAGAATTCAAAATAAAAACCAAATCTCCAAACTAGTCTAGAATAAAAACTATTAAAAAGCAATATATGTTTAATTTTTTATTTTTACGATTTGCGGAAAATTTTCCGGAAATTCTTACCCATTTTTCCGGGAAATTAAGAACTCTATTTGTAATGCTAATTTCCTGACTGAACATTTTTTCGACACTGATATATTTATACAGTAGGGGGCTCTGCGCTGAGATCTAAACCTAGATTGCTATTGAAAATCAATTCGGTGATAATTTTTCCTAATAGGCACTTAAATAAAACATCTTCTAGGAAATCGCCAAGAAGTAATATTTCCAGGAGCCAGGACCTTTAAGTTAATGTTTATATAGTTTGTGCTAAGCCGTATTATGTCTAAAAAAGCTACCTGATTAAAATTGAACACAAATGTGAAAAGTTTCCATTATTTCAACAAGCACTTTATAAATAGTAACTTGCAGGTCCTGGCTCTCGAAAATATTACTTCTTGGCTATTACTAATTTTTATTATGTTACTTATGGTTTCGTTATATGTTCTTTAAAGCAACTGTCGGCAATGATAAGACCCTTGTTATTAGAGATGGCCATGAACATAGACGATTCTCCTAAAAAAATTACTTTCCTGGAGAACGTAGTGCCATCTATTAATGGCCAAGGAAGCTAAAATTCAAAATAGCGAAACGATAACGTAGTCAGATAACCATTTACAATTATTATAATTAGACAACTTATACTCTACTTTAAGTACTTAAACCTAAATTATATATCCCATTTAAAATATAAATTGTAAAAAATTACTATAAGCTATTGACAAATTTTCAAACGAGCCAATCAACGCGAGGGGTATTTTTACGTCCCGCCTTTTATGTCGAAATGTAGCTTAACTATCTTGTTTCGATTTCGACGTTAGTGACATCTGTTGAAAAAAAGAGGTACTTCACGTCGAGCCGACACTTGCTAAGGAAAGTCGTCGAAAATGTAACAACTGGCGTTGATATAGTTCTAAAACTTGGAATTCGCGAGTAACTTTCTTGGAGGTGCGTGGATCTAAATAAGCAGGCGGTCGGCCGCCATTGTTTCCTAGCATAGTCTCTCCTTTTCGTTCCAATGATCTATCACCGTATCTCGGGGCCAAAGGCTTAAGTCGCTTATCACCGTGCCTCCTCCGTTTTATTCTTCCAAGGTCCTCATTGATCTTCCGCAGTGTGTACGGGGCTTGGCAACCTAATAATAGCTTTTATACGGGATGCAACCTACTTATTCGCTTCTTTCGCGGCGATTATTTTCACTTAGAAAAGCGAGAGCGACTGGAATGACAGATTCGTCTTGTTAACTAGCCCTCGGTGCGGTTTTACACTTAAATTCTCGGAGCCATCATAGAAAGGGAAAATTTTGCGAAACAGGAAAAGATATTGCCGTAAAGTGGAGGGGATCAACCCCAGGTAGACTGCCGACTCGCTCATTAATCATCTATTCAAAAGGCTCCATTTTACGGTCAACTATATAACGGTCGTCTCGCGCGAACGAATTGATTGATGGTCAATTAAATCCCAACACGAACGAGTCCTTCATTCGCCCGGATCCAATCTTCGCTAATTTCTCGGATTTGGCAATAGACGTTTCAATAAAATCTATTCAGCGATTTGCTAGGAAGCTACTCTTTATTTGGTCCTTGTAAGGCCCGATGGTGTTGAGCGTCGACTAGAAAAACTTGCATTAGGCCTAACGAAGATTTTTTGCGTCGACGAGAAAAACTTGCGTTAGGCATAACGAAGATTTTTTGTTTCGACGAGGAAAAACTTGCGTTAGGCCTAACGAAGATTTTTTGCGTCGACGAGAAAAAATTATGTTAGGCCTAATCAAGATTTTTTATGCCATCGCGGCTATTTTAATATGAAAACGGGGAAAATTAGGGGAATTTGAATCTGAAACTATTGTGGCAACCCTGAATATGGTTTTCGGCTTAATATTTAAAGGCTTGAAATACATTGAAATTTTCAAAATGGTGTGAAGATTTAAATGGATTTAATTAGGGTTGGCCGATATCGTAATTTAACCGATTCCGATACCGATACCGATTTCACGTTTCAACCGATACCGATACCGATTTTTTTACCGATATGGCAAATCGGTACCGATACCGATTTTCCCGATTTTTTACCGATTTCCACCGATACCGATTTTTTACCGATTGTACAATTCATTAGTCATTACTAATGACTCATTAGTAATGACTAATGAATTGTAAAACCCATTGCCAATGGTCTAAATAAAATGAAGGGTGGGTTGTATTTTGAGAATAGCTGATCGAATTTAGAAAAAAATCAAAATAATTTAAATTTTTAAATTTTTAATTTTTAATATTTAGTTATTTACCTCACTTAGGTACATTTAAAAATGAAATTATACTTTCAATTTCAAAATCGGTATCGGAAGTTTTTTTTATATAATCGGGTAAAATCGGTATTTTAGACGCGAACCGATTAATCGGGAAAATCGCGATATCGGTGACCGATACCGATTTCATATCGGTTTGGGCCCAACACTAGATTTAATTTAAAGTGGAATGAACAATCAATTAATGACATATCTACTTTTAGTAGTTAAAATATTTTGGTTTAAGAATTATCAGCCACCAATTAGATGGCGTCACTAACAAGTTCTAGGGTTAAGCTATTTAAAGGTTATTGTTTTTTCCCTTTCTTAACTATAGGCTTCGAGCTTAGGAAACATAGCGCCATCTGCCTTAATATCCGTGAACTAAATATGTGAAGAAATAGCAGACGATCATTGAATTTCATTGTTTTTCGCTTGAAACTTTCAGCTGTTGTGCAGAGATAATTTTCAACGAGCAGAAAGCAACATATACTCAATTTAAAATTCGGTCGGTAGATACTTGTGACCAAAATTTAAACTACGCACGAAGCCTATTGGGTAGAAATAGTTTAAAATTTTCCCTCATTGATGTACTATATGTGAGCTATTCATCAAACGTATCACGCGGAGTATTTTCCCGAAATGACAAAAATTAAAAATTAAAAACCACGAGAGGAAAAAGTTGGCGAAAAGTGGTCGAGAGTCGAGCCACTGACGCGATGTGTAACGCGTAGTTCATAAAGTATCTTGTCAAAAATGGCCCAAATAACAGACGCCAAAAACCAGGATAAGTTTTAGTTTGTTATGATTGATAAGAGCAGAAACTTTCGCTCGACTGAGTTACTTTACACTAGATTTTTTCACAGACACGTAAGAGTGAATATTACATACGATTATATCAAGAAATTATATACGCGTACACTAGGAATGTTAAAGCGAGACCGTTGAAAAAAACGATGTTTCTTGTAGAAAAGGGTGGGGCTTCTTAACCATTTTAATAATCACGTTACGTAATACGAAAGCGAATCGCGTCAATGAGCTAGTTTCAATAACCGCCCCGCCATCTATCGGTTTTAAAAATAACTATTATTAAAGTACTTTTCATAACCAGGTAAAGCTGACGTCCTAGGTCACCAAGGATACACTGGGGTATGAAGTAGACCCCGACGCCGCGAAATTTTTGCCGGCGGCGGCGAGCCGGTCAATTTTAGTCGGCGGCGGCGGCGCGAACGGCGTGCGCCGATTTTTTTGTCGGCGGCGGCGTTGAATTAAAATACATCGGCGGCGGCGGCGTGAGCCGGCGTTTCTTTATAAAAAAAAATATTTTTATACTATAAAGTAGAAATCAACCTACCTGTGGTCCTGCTCCTGGTTTCATTTATTCCGAGTTAGGCTTTTTTTATTTACGCTAGTTTAGAATAATAATTAACAGCATATGTAACATAACTACTTATAAGTATGCCACTGTACCTTTATTCCATTCAAAAATCTTCACTAACGGTTTGTTTCACCACGAACCAGTAAAAAGGTGGACTACGTTAGATTTTAACCTTTTTATTCATCCTAGTAATTTTGGGAGTCACACTATTGGCTACTGACATATGTATTTAAGCCAATGGAAAACCTCTAAATTTAGAAGGAATTTTTTGTATCCTAATTTTAGTCAGCCCAATGTAGCTTTATTGAAATTTATATGAGTAGTTAAGAAAAAGAAAAGGTTGGGGAAAATGACCAATACGGTTCAGAGCTTTCCGAAAATGGAACAAGTCGATGTCGAAGTGGGATGGATATTTAACCAGCGTTATTAAAACCCATACAAAGCCTAGAAAAGTTAGGTCTAGGCTCAAAAGAATCTGCAAAGACCCCAACCTTGTAGATGCCCCAGAAAAGCTCAACCTGAATTTTAACTATTTTTTCCAGTAAACCTGCTTCTTTTATTTGACCTTGGATTATTAATCCCAGATTTGACAATGCAAATTTATTTTAGAACCTGAGTTTCCGAAAACTTCATTAATTTGCATATTAATTGACAGTATATTGTAATTCATTTTAGCTCTTAAGCCTTGGCTGTTCAAACCTGTTTGTCAAGATTCAAGATTTCTTTATTGACCTGTAAAATTACAACCCAATTGCAACAGGGCGGCTCACCAAACCTGAGGAAGCGTGGTCTATTTGGCATATATCACATATCATATCACGTGTTATCACAAATATCATATAATATATCATCAAAAACTTTGATATTTCATAAGTGTTCCAAATGAGTGAAAAAAAATTAAAGCAGATAAGGATATGGCATATAAAATAATGGTAGTCTGTTTATCAAACGTAGAGCTAATTGTGCGACGACATAATCGGCATTTGAGATTCGATGACGTCAAATATTACGTTGGATTCGGATGACGCAATATCTGTGAAACAAACCGTTAGTGAAGAAATAGAGCTAGTGGCATTCTTATTTTAATTGTGTTACTTGTGTTAACAGCATATAATAGTTCCGTCTTCATAACGTTGCAATTGTCCAAAGTAATTCCAAGCTTCGCTACTGCTGAAAACCCCAAAAACCGCGTGGCAGCATTTTAGACAGAATTAATCGGCGTCGCGCTGGAAAATAATCGGCGGCGGCGGCGCGCCGACTAAAATTTCAAATCGGCGGCGGCGTTGAAAAAAAAGCGGCGCCGGCGCGTAACTTGGCGGCGTCGGGGTCTAGTATGAAGTCAAAGTACCATTGTCGTCTGCTTTTATCTAACTGTGCATGCGCCGATTAGACTTGGTAACATGACGTCACACCCTACCTTTGACTATGGCCGCCATGCTGGTATGGTTTTTTTTATCCCAATTGGAAAAAGCATGGATGACGTATTATCTACGTCATGTTTCCAAATCGCTATTGAAACTGGCTTATTGATTATTCATACACTAAAAATATTTAACGAACATCATCTCCATTACAATGTAACGTTACAAATTATGTCATTTTACCCAGGGTTACAAAATATTGTAAGTTCAACTTTTTGAAAAATCAAGCTAGTGTATCATATTGTAGGTTCCTAGGGGCTAATATAATACCAGAATTAAATGAACCGAATTTATCGAAATAGTGCTCAGAATCGGCGCTAATACATTACCAGAAGTAAATGAAGATAAGTTATCGAAATAGTGCTCAGAATCGGGGCTAATATAATACCAGAAGTAAATGAACCAAAGTTATCGAAATAGTGCTCAGAATTGGGGTTAATATAATACCAGAAGTAAATGATCCGAAGTTATCGAAATAGTGCTCAGAATCCGGGCTAATATAATACCAGAAGTAAATGAACCAAAGTTATCGAAATAGTGCTCAGAATTGGGGTTAATATAATACCAGAAGTAAATGAACCGAAGTTATCGAAATAGTGCTCAGAATCCGGGCTAATATAATACCAGAAGTAAATGATCCGAAGTTATCGAAATAGCGATCAGAATCGGAAGGCGTTTTCCTGATGAAAATGATGAGAAAATCTAGTCAAATAAAAGCTAATTTCCATCCCCGTCTTTTGACGCGATAAATTTCACTTGGGAATTGTGGGTATATCTATTTCTATGAATAAAAAATGTTTTTTTTTCGGCAAAATTTCAAATTTGAGGTCAAAATGTAACTTCATAGGTAAAACGCCCCCAACTTGGGGAGTATAGCAGTCTGATAACTTCGGTTCATTTACTTTTGATAATACGGGAAACAAATACGGGTACCGCATATTTTTAATAAATGAGAACCCTGGAGGTAGAAAAGAGGTATCAATTATATAGATAACAGGGGAGAAACACAGTGTATAGATTTCCTATTTTAATTCGTTATTCTTATCGAGTGGCTTCATTTTTCTTTTGTCAGTATACAAGACGAACCCGGCGAGCTGGCCGGGGGAGAATGGACGAGGAGTGACCATCCCCAAGGAAGAGGAGAGCCTCAAGAACGAGAAGTTCAAGCTCAACCAGTTCAACCTCTTGGCCAGCGATCGCATCGCCCTCAATCGCTCCTTGCAAGACGTGCGCATGGACTCGTGAGTTACCCCTCCCATTGTTCATTATCGGCCATCTGTAGCCCCCCAGGAGACTAACCCGTTGTCTTACAAACTCGTTTTGACGAGCCTTCGATCATCTCGCTGGCGTTCGAGGAATTTTAAACCCTCAGCCGAACAGCTTAGGACCGATTTTAGCTTCAAGTGTTTGGCGCAATAGCGTGCTGATAATGTTCTCCGTCTCGTATTTCCCGCCGGGTAAATATATTATTAGAGGAAATAGGCTTTATGCGAAATCGTACGACGTGTTTTCTCGATGAAATATTCTTGAACCAGTTATTGGTTTAGCTAGTTCGAATCGTATTAGCCGTTGGGAAATTTCCAGCCTCTTTGACTTTCCAGCGTAAGTATATGTGTAAACTCAGTTTAGAACCACTTAAATGTCGCGTAAACCAGACATATTCTAAGCTCGGTAAAATATAATATATATTTAGTCTAGCGGAAATAGTTTAGAAATTTATCCTTCAAAGTGGATTGCCGGAGTGGTTAGCACTTTCGCCTCGTTTGATCCCAGCTTATGACACCCGCTGGTTAAAGAGGTTTCCCCCTGAGTTCTTCGGTTTCCCTTTTCCATAAAAACTTGTGAAGGTTAATTTTAAGCAGTGTTGCCAATGTGTGGGATAAATCCCACATTGTGGGATTTTTAACGATTTTTGGGCTATGTGGGATAAAGGGATTTTTAATCGAAAGTCATTGATTTTGTGGGATTTTTGACCTTAAATGTTTTATTATTGTTTTTGAAAAACCACTTATTTTTCTATGCTGATAGCCGCCCCTTAGGCTAGAGCTAGCCTAGCCTAGTACACATAGTGATGCAGCTCATAAACATAGCTAGACACATAGAATTACACAAATTAGCAATGTATTCGAATCGTCGAATATTAACAGACTATTAGCTTTTTGGGAATAAAATTGAATAAAAAAAATTGTAATTTCTAATAGTATTTTCAAAACGTTTTTGTTACCAGCCTCCTACGCGTTGTAACCCGGCCATCGGTTTAAAGGCATTATAAGTCGCTAGATGACTTCGGTATTAGCCTAGCTGATTATTATTATGAATTTGTGGCCAATAAAATGTATATTATTTTAAATATTATGGATTCAATTCTCGCAATTTCATACCTGTAAGATTTTTTATATATTCTATTGAATTGCTGCCTCTTAGAAACTACTACATCATAATAAAATTGAAAAAAATCGTAATATATTTATGAAAATTAAATATAGATGTAACTTAAAATTTAAAAATTCCCCTCGTAAATAAAACCTGTTCAGTGATTTGCCTAGAAGTATAGTAATACAGAGATCCAGGACATACTTGTAAAAGCGTTACATTTTAAAGCGCGCTCTGATGAATATTTCAAAGATCTCGTTCAATTTCGCATAATAGGTGATTCCGAAAAAGATTGGTGATCACATGATTTGGTTACTTTCTGTTGTATGGTTAAAGTATTTGAGCACGTGATTCTTTTTTCATAATCAACGCACGCGAAATCGCGTGAGCCACAATCTACTAATATATCAAGAGCGCGCGCCCAAAAAACTAAATCTTTTATACATGTATTTGTCGATTATATTTCAGAATCACCCATTCGCCTGCTGAAAAAAAACAAAATGCGCGCGCGCTATCAACTTTAGCCTAACAAATAAAACTAACATTTGATTCAGTGTCTAGCGCATGCGCGTAGAGAAGGACCTTCAATAAAACATCTTCAAGGAAATCGCCAAGAAGTAATGCTTCCAAAAGCCAGGATATGCAAGTCACTGTTTATTTGGTGTTTGTTGAAATAATGAAAATTTATCACCTGTAAGGTAGGCAACAAGTGTTTCCTTTTAACCAGGTAGCTTTTCTTGACACATTAATTAAGGCTTAGCAAAAACACGACGTTCTGTTTACAGGTTAAAAGTTTCCATTATTTCAACAATGACTATAAGCTTCGTGCGTAGTTTTAAATTGAATATATGAAAGTTGTGAAGATAATTTTGAACGAGCAGACGACAGCTGAAAGTTCAACCGAAAATTTTTGAAATTCAAAAGTCGTCTGATATATCTTCACATATTTAGTTCACGGATATTAAGGCAGATGGCGCTATATTTCCTTAGCTCGAAGCCTATATAAACAGCTAGGAGCAACAAACACAGCACAAAGAGAACGCAACCTGTCAAAAGTCGTGCATTTTCTTGTGTACATTTTTCATTGGTTAGACGCTTAGAAAATTCGGAAATTGTTTCTTCCCCCGTTCCGTAAAACGTTCAGCGTAAGGCTCGTGCAATGAAATTTGTACACAACATTGCGTTAGCGTGTTTAAAAGCTAGCTGCGTTCTCATTGTGTTTGCACTTGGCACGGTTGCCACACGTTAGGGAAATCAGGGAAAAGTCAGGGAATTTAAAAATGGGCCTAAAAGTCGGGGTATTTTAAGATTTTGTAAAAAATTAAGGGAAAAGTCAGGGAATTCAATTTTCTTTGACACTTTTTTTGAAGGTAATTTTACTCTATGACAAATTCTATGATTATCATTTATTTCTTGAAAGTTTGGCTAATTTTATCACCATTGCAATAACCTTTTTACAGAAATATAAGTCCATTTAAATTTATTAACTCTTAATAAAAGTAAAATGTATCATAAAAGTTGAATCTGAAATTTTGTGGCAAACCTGGTTTGTTGCTCCAAGATAAAAAGTAACTTGCGGGTCCTGGCTCTTGGAAATATTACTTCTTGTCAATTTCCTTGAAGGGGTTTTATTGAAGCGCCTAACAAAAAGCCTTTTCTATTTGAGAAGTATCGATTTTTCACCCTTTTTGATGTCATTATAGATGTAAAAGCAAGTCGTACTCGAGGCACTTGCCCACCACAAGCATCGTGATAGTGTTCCACAACGAAGCCTGGTCAACCCTCTTGAGAACCATTTACAGCGTCATCCGGACTTCCCCCAGAGCGCTGCTCAAGGATATCATCTTGGTGGATGACGCCAGTGAAAGAGGTACATTTTCCTCCTCTTCTCGCAAGACGAATTAATTCACGAACCTCGCTTCTTTTACTTCCCAAATAAAAGAAGCCCTAGGTCCCTTTTTGAGTTTTTTCCCAAAACGTCGGAATGAAGATTTTATCTTTCGCGCTATAAAACAGAAGCCTACTCTTATTTATCGTTCTTGGCGGTTTTCTAATGGGTCCGCCGATGCCCGTTTCATCCGCCTCTGACCAAAGGGAAAAATACATTCCTTTTCGAGCTAGACGTCCCGCGAAACTACCCAACGCGTTCCTTTCTATTCTCCCGCTTAATGTTGTCTTACGCGTTACCCAGTTTCTTTAATATTCTAAGCGCGTGAATTATTTTTCCGTTATCGTAACGGATATCACGCCGGCTATAGGCGTTCCGGGATATTTCTTAACGTACATATCGCCATCTCGCGTGGAATTTTAACGATCTAATGGTTATGCGATATCTTATACCATATGTCTATAATATTGTTCCATAAGTTTGTCACTTTGGGGTATATTTTACTGAGAGCTAGTAACGGAGTGACGTCATCACAAGAAGAAAATCTCCCCCTAGCGAGGCGCTGTCAAAGGCTACGTGTGACGCGTTAACAAGCGGATGCAAAACGGCGACGAAGCGCGTAATGCAGTCTGTCTTGTGATTAGCTCTCAGTAAAAATTTTGCATGTGAAGAATAGGAAGTGTCACACTTATGTTTAAAATTATACACTTATGCTTATACCGATAGTCTGGCGTGGTGGTAAATCTGTATACCCGATAAATACCCACGGGTATCCATAATCTAACACTATTTAAAACCTACTTTTCAAAAAGGTACCAGTTATATTCGCTAAAATCCTTAAATAATACATTAATGTGTCACCATAAGTAACTTAATTTTTAAGAATGACACTTCCTATTTTTTAATGCTGATTTCCAACACTGACATTCTGGCCAAGCTTCGATTTGGACTCTCACTCGTAGTGATTAGTCCTTGCTAGAAGTATATTTCGCAATTTTTCGACCCTGACAATTTCGCTATAAGCTTCGATTTGGACTCGCACTCGAACCGACTACTATATTCGTCCTTGGTAGAAGTAAATTTCGCCTTAGGCATATTTAGACACTAGGGGGCTCTGTTCTGAGCTAAACCTGGATTGCGTAACAGCTCTGAAAATTAAAAAAATCAATTTTAAAAAATGTTATTTTTCGTAGAATTTTTGGGCAAACAACTGGAGGACTACGTAGCGAAAATGGAAGTTCCTGTGAAAGTTCTTCGTACCGGAAGGCGATCGGGATTGATCCGCGCCAGGTTATTGGGGGCAAAGGTCACCCAAGGTCAAGTCATTATCTTCTTGGACGCCCATTGCGAGTGTACGAGAGGATGGCTAGAGCCACTACTAGCCAGAGTGGCCGAAGATAGGTATGGAACTCCGTTGCTTAGAAATTAGAACCTTCTGAGACCTTGTGAGCGTCATTCAAACTAAGAAACGCTCCTCCTCGTAGCCCCTGTCACATTTGAGGGTAAAATCGCTTATAAACTCGGTTTGCATGTGGGCGAAATCGCGTCATCCCGGTTCGCTTATAGCCAAGGCTTAAAGGGGAACGGTCAAGCTTTAGCCAGCTAGATAGGCCTAGAGCCCATTTAAAACTAAAATTTATGGCGAAAACCGCATCAAAAAATATTGAGTGGTTAATTTTTAATAAAATAAAGAAATTTCGGGAAATCGAAAAGCGCGCATCCGCCGCGATTTTAAAAGTTAGGATAGTTCGCAAATCGCTCATACGGGGTTAGGGGCGCTGGCGGAAGCCCCTAAGATGGCGGCGAAAATCCAAACCCAAACACCTGGCGTTATTTTTCGTTTGAACTTTTTGGGCCAAAAGCTATTTTTTCAAGACAAAAAAAGGACATTCTCTCCCCTTCACGCCGCCGGGTGTTTTTCGGCAAACGTCGCCGCCGACCGAATTTAAATCGGCGCTATGATCTACCTATATACCAGCGGTTCGCAAAAGGTGTTTGGCGGAACCCTGGGGTTCCGTGGAAGGGTCACAGGGGTTCCGATAATTTGAAGCGCGGCCATCTTTGTGTCAAGATTCTTTTTATATAAGTAAAAAAAAATGAGTTGGGGTTCCCGCAGAATTAGCTGGATAATTTAGGGTTCCATAGCAAAAAAAAATTGGGAACCGCTGCTATATACTATTTGTAAAGAGTATAGTCATAAATACCTTTAAATAATCGACTAACTCCTACCCAAACAGGACGCGAGTGGTCTGTCCCATTATCGACGTCATCAGCGACGAAACCTTCGAGTACGTCACAGCGTCGGACATGACGTGGGGCGGCTTCAACTGGAAGCTTAATTTCCGGTGGTACCACGTTCCCAAGAGAGAGATGGACCGGAGGAAAGGAGATAGGTCACTTCCGCTCAGGTATAAATACTCACGAGGAGACATCCCGAGATGTTTCTCCCGATTGTTTTCAAACTCGGGGTTAAGTTGACCTTCGTGCGCCTTGAAAGCTTCTAAAGGGAAAAGTTTCAATGGCAACTCACGGATTCTATTTGACTTTTTCAAATAATCAAAATTTTGGCAAAACAATTGGGTAAAATTGGATAAAGTGGGGTAAAATTGGATAAAGTGGGGTAAAATTGGATAAAGTGGGGTAAAATTGGATAAAGTGGGGTAAAATTGGGTAAAGTGGGGTAAAATTGGGTAAAGTGGGGTAAAATTGGGTAAAGTGGGGTAAAATTGGGTAAAGTGGGGTAAAATTGGGTAAAGTGGGGTAAAATTGGGTAAATTCAATAAAATTTCCGTATAATCGCAAGGGTTTACAATCCGAATTTGAGTTGTGAATAACATTTTTGGTTGCCATGGCAAAACGAATGTCCATTGAAACTTTTCCCTTTTCGAGCTTTCAAGATACATGAAGGTCTACTGAACCCCCGAGTTTGAAGAAAATCGTGGAGAAACACGTCTGGTTGTCTCCTTTGTAAGTCGTGAACAGGGAACTAACTCGACTTTGATCAAAGGACACCGACGATGGCCGGTGGTCTATTCGCGATAGACCGAGACTACTTCGAGGAACTGGGCAAGTACGACGAAGGAATGGACATCTGGGGCGGAGAGAACTTGGAGTTGTCTTTCAGGGTAAGATGATCATTTGGATGATACGAAGACAGTCCACTAATTAGGTTGCCGATAGATTTGGATGTGCGGCGGGACGCTGGAGATCGTGACGTGCTCTCACGTCGGCCACGTCTTCCGGAAGTCGACGCCGTACACCTTCCCTGGCGGGACTAGTCGCATTGTCAACCACAACAACGCCCGCTTGGCCGAAGTCTGGCTCGACGAGTGGAGGGAGTTCTATTACGCCCTAAATCCAGGTTATTCAATCAGTTCTTACCGCGACCATATGTAAATACATTTTCTTTGATGAAACCTTGTTTACGGGATATTACGTCACGTACAGTCCCGGACAAAAGTTTCTGGACACTTTATTTTTCAAATATTTTTAAGACTGCTTATAGTAGAAAGTCAAATGATACCTTTTTGGAAAGGTTAAAAAACGGAGAATAATAATGTGATGAAATATATGACCAAGGCTTAAAAAACTAAAACATCGCCTTTTCAACCAATAGAAATTCGAGAAATTCGTGCACGTGACAAACAGCAATCGACGCGCGGAATTGTTCCCTTTCCATAACCGGTTTCGGTTTCAAAATCGGACAAGTGGTTCCGGAAATATTGAAGAAAAGCCAAAACCAAAAATCAAGTTTTTTAAGCCTAATCGAAATTTATTTCAAATTAAAGTAAGTTTTAGTTGGCAGCGAGGAATCGCACGACGCCCCGGTTATACGATTTTTTTCAGTTTTTGACGGTGTTTTACGATATTTCTTCGTAGTGTTTTCGGAATTTTAGGATATTGAAATATGATTTCAATACAAAGAAATATCGTAAAACACCGTCAAAAACTGAATTAATGGCTCCAAAAGTCGCTTGATGACTTAGGCCTAAGGTGGTGCCTTGGGTATTAGCCTAGCTGATTATTATTATTATTATTATTATTTAAGATTTTGCGATTTTAGACAAAGTGTACGGGATTTTGGTAAATGTCCGACCCCTCTCGTAATTTAAATTAATTTTTATTAAAAACGAGAGTAACCGGGATTGGGAAATAATGTAGTTAAACTCGAACACGTTAATTTAAATTAGTTTTTAAACAAACCGATATTTTCGAGTTACCGGGTTTTGGAAATAAGGTAGTGAAACCGAATTATGGCGTGACGTCATGCTGCCTAGTCCTTATTGAACATTTCGTGTGAAACAAGGTCTCATTTAAACGTTATGCAGAGTAAATATCATATGTTCCGTATGCCGGTACCTTACGCCTAATATTTGAGTGGATTCTGAAATTGAACTACTTTAATTAGGCGCAAAACAAGTGGACATTGGTGACGTATCCGAGCGCAAAGACCTGCGTGACAGGTTAAAGTGCAAGAGCTTCCGCTGGTATCTGGAGAACATCTACCCCGAGTCGCAAATGCCTTTGGACTACTACTATTTGGGAGAGGTAAGTTCCTTGGACGCAGTGATGCCAGATCGAGGGATATTTCCCTAGATAAAGTAAAAGGGAAATCAGACCGGAAATGGTGGAGATGATTTTAAAACGAAGCTATTAAAAATTCAGAAGATCTGACTAAATTGATTAGATTAATAAACAATATTAGATATTAATTATGGGTATATAGTTCGATATTGAAAATATAGATGGCGCTTACGGTTTTAGAACTGGAACGTACTGAACTGAACTCCCATCAAAGACTGAGGGGGCAATTTTTGTCGGGGGGAATACAACATAACCGGATTTTATGAAAACACCTATTGACAAAACTTATGTAACAATATTATAGACTTATGTAAATATGAATATATCTCCGATTTTGGAAAAAGTAGGGAATTTTTGCTCAGATAAATAAAATTTGAACGCTGTGAAAGGGAAATTTAATTTTCGCGATCTGGCATCACTGCATAGACGCGAAGGTCAACCGTCATCGACTCACTTAATTAAACTCGTTAATATTAGATACGAAATTCGGACACTAATAACTGCCTGGACACCTTCGGCCGAAAGAGCGGGGAGAATGTAGCCATGGGATCGTGTCACGGACTGGGCGGAAACCAGGTAACTACGGAAAACTCATCCGGGCTTCCACAGCGGCCACTAATTAAATTTCTCTCTCGTTCTTCGCTCGCAGGTTTTCGCTTACACCAAAGGCAAGCAGATTATGTCAGACGACAATTGTCTCGACGTTTCGTCGTCAAGAGGAAACGTTAAATTAATTAGATGCCACGGAATGGGCGGAAATCAAATGTGGAAGTATGACAAAGAGGTAAAAAATAATTAAGCTTTTTTTAACCATTGGGAAATTTTCGTTTGAAACGGGCATAAAGTCTTAAGTTTAAAAGGTCAAGCTTTAACCAGTTAGATAGCCCTATAGCCCGTTAAAAACTAAAATTTATGGCGAAAACCGCATTAAAAAATATTCAGCTCGGTTAATTTTTAATAAAATAAAGATATTTCCGGAAAACGAAAAACGCGCGTCCGCCGCGACAGCTGGTGAGAAACCGGTGAGACACTCCTTGCTTGATTAAAATTGAAAAACCATATGAAAGCGCATGCTGCTGAAGACGCGAAAGATTTTTTATTTTGCACGCGCGTCGCGTTCCAGCTATACCAGACCTAAGCCTAAATTGCGCGATTTCCAAAGTTAGGATAGTTCGCAAATCGCTCACTAAGGTCGTGCTGGAGCTGGCGATACACCTTAAGATGGCGGCGAAAATTCAAACCCAAATACTTGGCGTTATTTTGCGTTTAAACTTTTTGGGCCAAAAACTATTTTTTCAAGACAAATAAGGTACGTCTTGTTGATCTTTTGATATGCAAATAAGGCGATATTTGGAAAAGTTTGGCCGTTCCCCTTTAATTGCGCAGAATTAACTTGTTTTTTTTTATCAAACCATATGTAACCAGATAACATAATGATATTTCTATAAAAAAAACGTAGAATGAGGCTCTGGAAATGTTTTTAGATAAAAGGGGGCGCTGCCAGCATTAGGGGAATCAATCAGCCTTTATGCCACTCGCGTGCAGGAGACACCGCGTGCAATTAAAAAAAATCGGTGCGTTGTCGCCGTCGGTCCCCTAATGTTGTGCAGCGCCCCCTTTTATCTAAAAACATTTCAAGAACCTTATTAGTGGATTGTAAATGGAAGCCTTCTGTTATTGAAAGGGTTAAGATGGAAACAAAAATTAAGTGTTTTCGAGCCAGTTTCAATTCTCTACCGGAAACTATCGTTACGCCCCCTTTGGTTCGACATTGAAACCTAGATAGGTTGCGGCTAAAGCAGACGCTATTAGTTTTCCTCATCGTTATTCATAAATTTACCTTTGTAAATAATGATACTTGCATTTTAATATAATTTTTGCATCGTTTGCTTTAATTTATTTCAGAAAAAATGTTCATCTGACTTTTTAATTTGTTTGTAGCGTACGCTAGATCATAGGCGCTACCTCTACTCGGATAAGCTAGCCAGTGTTGCCAATGTTTGACGAGCGAAAATCCCACAGTCCAGTTCCAAAATTTCCAGCCAAACCCCCTACACGTTTTTAGCCACGCCCCCTCCCAAAAATCAGCGGAAAACATGCCAAATATTTTCAAGTTTCGTAGGCCAGCGCGGGAAAAAAAATTAAATAAAAATTACTAATAATTTTTATAGCGTTAGAGAAATAGAAGTCTGGTATTTTTGGTTTATGAATTTCTGGAAATAGTGCTTTTTCAAAAATTCAGGTCAAAAATCCCACCAAATCAATGATTTTCGCTTAAAAATCCCTTTATCCCACACAACCCAAAAAATTTCCAAAAATCCCACAATGTGGGATTTATCCCACACATTGGCAACACTGAAGCTAGCTTTACTCGTTTGGGTCGCGAATACTATCCAACGCATGCGCGTTTAGTAAAAAAAGGCAGATGAGAATGGTACTTTGTCGTCATACCTTAAGACGTCAGCTTTTGTTGCGAAAAGTATCATATTAAGTTATTTATGAAGCCGATAGATGGAGGTTAATGAAACCAGCTCATTAAAGGGACACACCTGCGTTTGAATTTGACCAGTTTAACGCGCTTGTTTCCAGAATATGATTGTTCCTATTTGCTACAACATGGTAAATCCGAGACGAATTTTTTCAAAATCCCCTTCCATAAATTCCGTTTCTAGTTGCATTCTCTCACGCTAGAATCTGATGTCGTTAGCGTTTTAATCAAAGCAAGTTGAGTAAGCATCATAATCTAGCCTAAAAAGTGTGGCAAATTGAGAACTTCTCGCGTTGATTGGCTTTTCGGTATCACGTGATTATTAACTTATTAAACACGTGGTCTCGGGTAGCCAATAGATCGCGGACAACTCACCTTTGCTTAAGTCCCCGGAAGGTGCTGCCACCTAGAAGCATTTTGTAAACCTTTTTTACTTTTTTTTTTATAAGAGCCGCCACTTGCTTTAAGTTGACGACTCCTTTTTCGTCAATTGTTGGTAGTGACGTAAATTATATCTTATCCCGTTTCATTAAATAAAAATAACGCTTTAAGACGTACTTACGAGTAATTATGTTACATATGGTCGCAAATATATAATTTTGGAATTTAATTATTTACAAATCATACATTTATTCATTTAAGAGTTGTAGATTTTATAAAGTAGAGAAAAGCTAAAATAAAATTTTCGAAACAAGAATGTGTTCAGGTACCAGGAATATGTTAAGGCGGGGGTTAACTGGATATTTACCCCTAGCGCCATCTGTGTTTGAATTAAACAACTATACACGATTTCTATTATTTTTTATCCCATTCCAACACAGATTCGGCGGGGCGTCGGCAGCTCTTAACCCACACGTGAAACCAAAATAGCAAACCGATCTTCCCCACTTTATTTTTCCAAGATCGGTTTATTTTGCAATTTTTGGGGATTGGAAAGTTTGCTTTTGAGTATTTGTAATTCACAGACAAGATCGCCATCTATGTTCAAACCTATGTTTAAACCTTTTTTGTGATTAAATAGCAGACGAACTTATATGGCTCTAGGCTATGCTTTACGTTCATATTCTTGGTACCTGAATGTATTCTTAACTCTCAGAGCTAAAATTAAATTTCAAATTGGAAAGTTACTAACGTAATTTTTGTTCCAGACGGGGGTGATACGGCACATAAATACTGGTAAATGTCTGGATAAACCATCGGACAAGGACTTAACTCTACCAGTGTTACACGAATGCAATGGCAGAAAATCTCAACATTGGCTAATGGAACAGAGATTTAAATGGCAAGCTTCTTAGAAATGTCAACGAAAAAAAAAGTGCGGTAGAGAAAATACGTCAAGATATTACTAGCAATTCACATTTCAACCGTTTCCTATAACTAGAACGAGTCATCACAAGCAAATTGTAACAATTTTTCCTTTGAAAAACCAACTCAAATTCAAATAAAGTCGCGTCGGTGTACGGGAGAATCCACATCGCGTCTAACGTCCAAATGACTTGGATTAAAAATGGCAGCGCTTTGCGGAACGGAAAAACTTTTAAAACTGGTGGTGAAAATAATACTACAACCCAGTTCGATACAGTGCCTTCTGGACATAACTAAAATTGAACTCGTACTAAATATGTACTATTTAATAACAAAAATGGTTTTTGGGAAGGCTCGTATTTGTGATAAACTGTTATTTCGTTCAGTTTGATTTACTATATTTTTATTAGGTAGCCTTCCCGTTTTCACAATTTTGAATTCAGTTTAGAGTATTTTTAACTAGTTTGAAAAAATTTACTAGAACGTCGATCTACATTCCAATTTACGTTTATATTTTCACTCCCAAAATAATTTGGAATTTATAGAAAAAAATTATAAATTAATAATTAAAATGGTTTACAACAATATTATAGTTTATAGGTCTTCCAAAGTGGTTAAGAAAAGTGCCAAAAAACGTTGAAGCAATACGTACTAAAGGTTATCAATTACGTTAAATTTAAAAACTAAATTTAGTTCGAATCTATTTTGTCGAAATAAATTTTTTATTTTTTTTTCTATAAATTCCAAATTTAGTGGTAGCAAAGTTCGTGATTTTTTGTTAGGATTTCGTTTTATTTTATTCACAATTTTGATTTTCTTTTGTCCTAAGTTTAGAAGAATTCTATCAACGTCACGATTTCAAAGTGGCGGAAACGATCTAAAACGATGCCAAAATATTTATTAATTATAAAAGGGGTAATAAAAAAAAGGTCTCAAATAAAGGGTTTAAAAATATATATTATTTGTCCTTCAAAATAAAATTTAAAAAAAAATTCAGTATTATAATTTTGAATCTTTCAATTTTATTAATATTTTAAAAAGTATTTAGAAAGAGAAAACTCCTTTTTACTATAGAGATTCTTTTGGGTATTTAGACTAGACATTAAACTGGTATTTCTCAGGAGAAATTTGGGTTCTCTAATAGGTTTTACAATATTAATAAGGGTATAAATTAATAGTAGTAAATATTTGTTATAATTATTTTTGTTAATCAAACATTCCATTTGCGTTACGTATCCATTTCAGGATTATAGTTTAAAGAAATGTACAATTGTATTATAATAGAGAGGTTATAGGTGAAACATTACAAAATAATTAACAAAAAAACTTCACGTGTTAAAGAACACGGCCAACTTTTGATATGTAAAGCCGTTACGAACTTTCTTAAAGTTGGCCTGTTATTTAGGATGAAAACAAAAAAATATTTTTAAATTTTTTTCAAATGTTTTGACAATTTTCTTTCTGTAGATTTTTTTAAATACTATTGTTTACAGGACATCAAAATATTGGGAGAAAAAGCCAACATTCCTGTAATAATGTCAACAATATTAAGAGCATTCAGGTTTATATCAGAAAAAAAAACTGTAAATGTATTTAATAAAAAAAAATGACATTTTGTTTAAAATTTTGGTCATTTCATTTTTATTCCAAAAAGGCTCAATGAAATTATCATTAAATTTCTTTATGCACCACAGATTACTAATAATAATATTGTGTTAAGGGAAATAGTAACGTTGTTAAAATTTTATTAGAAATTTATTTTAATTTATAAAAAGAAATAATATTAGTTAAGTCGAAATTTTATTCACGTGAACTGAGAATGTATACAGGTTGTGCAAATATTTTAAGGAGTTGTCGGGGGTTGAGTTGAGAATATGCCTGAGAGCTTCAAAGAGTGGCCTACTAGCCCCTGGAAGTAGGCAGCAACAAGCGCAAAACCAAGCAGCAGGGAAACGCGAACATTAAGGTTTAGGTTCGTGTGATAGGTAAAAAAGAACTTTGTAACCAAATCGAGGTAACCAGCGTAAAAAGGTAAACTTAAACAGTATTTAAAGTCGTGATGGACCGCGATTTCTCATCACATTTAAACTGCAACATTGGAGTTCACTTCGGAAGAACTGGGGGATATTCATTTCGTGTATGGACTAGCGGATGGCAGTGCTTTGGCTGCTCAACGTCTCTACCAGGAAAGGTACCCGAACCGGCGCATCGCCGTCTCACGCACTTTTACCAATGTCCATCGTCGATTACGTGAGACAGGCACATTCTGGGTACGTTACTTCATTTTTTACTTGAACTTCTCCGCGACTGGTTCGTTACAAACGTATTGCTCGACGGAGTAGGTCGACAACGGGCTGCCCGCAACGATCAGTTCGAAGAAGTGGTGCTAGAGGCTTTCAACGACAACCCGTCAACAAGCAAACGTGCTGTAGGACACGAAATGGGAGCCAGTCATTCGTCCGTTTGGCTCCTGCTCACTATGCCTTGGCGGTCCGGGAAAAACTGAACCAGCGATATCCACGCTGATGGATAGGGAGAGGCGGTCCAGTCTTATGGCCTTCGAGATCCCCCGACCTAACTCCGCTGGACTTTTTCTTGTGGGGATGGATGAAAGATCTGGTATACGCCACGCCAGTAGATTTTGACATTGATTTGGTGGCCAGGATCCAAGCCACTACCGAACAGATTCGGAACACACCGAGAGTATTTCAACATGTACGCGACTCTCTCCTTCGACGCTGTCGTCTTTGTGTAAGAGTTGAAGGAAGAAACTTCGAACATTTATTCTAACTTGTACAAAATACACATTTTCCTAATTTGTTCTTCCGTGTTTAATTAAACTCGTTGCACCTTTCTTATTTACTCATTTGTTTTTTGTTATTTATCTCAATTCCCACGCATTCGCAAATTCATCGTACCCCTGAAATCGCATTTCCCTGCTGCTGGGGTTTGCGTGGTTGCAGCCTACTTCCAGGGGCTAGTAGGACACACTTCGAAGCTCTCTGGCGCTCTTTTAACTCATCGTAGGAAAATGGGACAAAAACAGGCTTACTTCTCAACTCACCCCCTACAACTCCTTCAAATTTTTGCATAACATTTTGAAACACCCTGTATAGCCAGAATTAGATTAGGAGAAGTTACTACCATAAATGTTCGTCCAATGAAATTTGTACGCAACACTGCGTTAGCGTGTTTAAAGGCTAGCTGCGTTCTCCTGGTGTTTATTGCTCCTAGGTACAGATAAGAGAATAGGTGAAACTATTAAGAGTCCAAGTCTAATAACTAGTGTAAGGTTGGCATGACCACTCTGAAATCAGAGTTGGTTACGTTTGGCCATAAGTGTATAGTATTTTACATAAGTGTGACACTTCCTAATCTTCGCATGCAAAAGTTTTACTGAGAGCTATTCACAAGACCGACTGCATTACGGGCTTCGTCGCAGTTTTGCGTTCGCTTGCTAAAGCGTCACACGGAGCCTTTGACAGCGCCTAGCTAGGGGGAGATTTTCTTCTTGCAATTACGTCACTTCGTAAAAAATTCCCCAAAGTGACAAACGCGTATGGAGCAATATTATAGACTTATGGTTTGACTTATGGCTGATGCACCAGGTGCGACTGCGTTGCTCTGAGTTGTGCATACGACTGGTGCAACTGCATTATTGTTAGTGGTGCTTTTAAAAAAGTGACTAAATAGAAGAAAAACTAATGTTTTCAAAGTTAAAAAACGAATATTTTTAATCTTACCTAGTAACTATTCAACCATATAACTAAAAAGTATTTTATTTTTGTTTCGAAAAAGAGTTTTTTCCCAATAAAAACGTTTCCAAATGTTGAGAAACAACCATATTTCGGCATTCAGAACAGTATCTTATCGTCCTAAGTTCTTTGTGAGATTTTTTAAAGACAAATAATATTAAAAACGCAAAAATCGCAAAAAATGACTAATTTTATAAAAAGCTACTTTTAGTGACAGAATTAAAAAAAGTGATTTTAAGTGAGAAAAGTGATTCAGCAACAGGCCTGTAGTTTAAATTAATTTAAGCCAGTATTTGAAAAAAAACAGGTTAAAACAAAAAAAAATGTTTTTTTTTTAATTTTAATAAAACAAAAACATTTTTCCTTAATGCAAAGGATTTATTTACAAATTTAACGTTAGGGCTAGAATTGAGTAAAAGTAAACCAAGTAACATTGGCCTTCTTGTTTTGATGTTGCTGCTGCGCGCTCGCTGCTGCGTCACGGGTGACGTATCGATGACGTTTTACAACGAAAAGACCTGGACATAAGATTCGACGAGGCACTCTGTTTTTATAAGCATAAACAGAACTGAACTTCTACGTATTCGTGACGAATGAGCTACGTAAAAACAAGTTCAGCAAGCGTAGCTTATTTTATAGAAAGGCCTATTAATAATTACTAATAACTACCGCGGACTCGGCGAGTTCGGTGAAAAGTAACGTATTATAATACTGAACATTTCGGGTTAACAACAATAGGCGCAAAACGGGGCCAACCGAAGTCGATGATGCGAATCTTCGCCAACAATAACAGACCCCGAATTCATTCTCTTCAGAATCATAATACGTAACAATATGGCCACGTTGTGTGCCAAATAATAGTTTCACACGAGCTTACCCGAAGATAATTTGTAGAGGTTAACGGTAATAGTAAGTGTAGGGAGCTGTTGGCTCGCGTGGCATGAGGGGCTTGCCACCACCCTCCTACGCGGTTGTAACCCGGAAACTGAATTAAAGGCAATAAATGTCGCTGGATAACTTAGGCCTAGAAGGTGGTGCCTTGGGTATTAGCCTAGCTGATTATTATTAGAATAGGCACATCTGACAATGGTTTATATCCACCTAGGATCAACAAACACAGCACCCCACACAAGGAGAACGCAACCCGTCAGAAGTCGTGTCTTTTCTGGTTATAGTTTACATTGGTTAGACGCTTTAGCACCTGCTGCCGTCGGGAAAATTCGGAAATTGTCTTCCCCCCACCCGTAAAATGTTCAGCGAAATGGCTCGTCCAATGAAATTTGTACCCAACACTGCGTTAGTGTGTTTAAAGGCTAGCTGCGTTCTCCTTGTGTTTGTTGCTCCTAAATATCAACAAGGAGTCATGGGGCTAACCTTAAACTATGTACACCGATTTGGTAGTGCTAAATCTGTAATCGTTTACGTAATAACTTTAGTACAGTCAAAGCGAGGGGCTAGCCACTCTCTGATTACATAAATATGAAAATGAGTACAGCCTTTGGTAGTGCTAAATCTGTACTCACTTACGTAATCATTTTACTGCAGCCAAAGCTACAGTCTTGTACACCGATTACGGGGAGTGATCAGCCCCTCAAGTCAAAGCTACGGGCTTGTACACTGATTACGGATAGTGGTCAGCCCCTCGCAAGGAGTATAATTACAATTGTTGTATTTTCACATATCGCACTGTTTCTGGGAAATTCTCCAAGGTCCGTAGATAACAATTTACTAACCACCACTTTCAGAAAATGACATACTGTACTTTTAGTTCTTCCCCGCACCAAATGTCTCTGTAGGTAGGAAGTTTTCTACAACCACACGACATTACTAGAATTTTAGCTAGTGTCCCTGTGAACCACGGCGGCGGCGGCGGCGACGGCGGCGACGGCGGCGTGGTAAATAGTGGCTACATTATTTTTACGCCAGTCTATCATTATTCTGGTGTAAAACTAAAAAAGACAGTCATCTCAACGGCGCAATTAATAAACAATGCAGCAGATTGAAACGATACGAGAGGGGCTTTTTCTTGTAAAACCTTGAGCTACTGTTCAAGCCCAGTCACAAAACTTGACAGTGACTATTTTAACGTTTCGAATTAAGGTAATAGGCCGATTTACCATCTACAAAAGCACCACGCAGTCATACTAAACGGACATTAATACAGCTATGAAGAAATTTTAAAAGTTTAATATCTTTTCCGGGGTCTAAATTCTCGAGAAAATAGGACGTACAATTACCGACAAAAAAATAATTTTTACACCAGACGAGGTTTTATAAGTATTCAGAAAACCGAGTTGAGCTAATAATCCTTTTAAAACTCCCCCGAAGAAGTAGACTATAAACGGTCTCTTTAGTAAATGTTCTTACAACGAATCCTTACAAGTTCTCCCAAGCGAGCATTTTTGACTCGTACACTCTTTTGTAATTCGCAACCTTTTCAGCGTTTCTGGGTTGTCCCCGAATCTCTTCTTAAATTACTAATGCCCCCAGTTAAAACCACCGGTACCCTTACTTCGTGTAGGGTTTCTGCGGGAGTTACCCGATACTACTCTTGAGACCGGGTGGTAAGGTAAAGTTACAATTGAGGTATTCTAGGACGAGATTTTTGGAAATGGTTAAATCTGATACGGATTTTGGTGCACCCCAAATTCTTGCCTTTTTTAAAGGGCTGATTGAATCAGTTATTGCTCTTTTTATATAGACAGTAACAAATGGAATTCTTTGACAGTGACAAGTTAGACCAACCAAATATTTCTTGCTTCGAAATTATTCGGTAAAGATAATTATCGATTTTTTTATCATTCCATTATTCCATAAGTATTACATAACATGGCTTAACAATTAAGCCTGGATTGGGTATTCATTTGGTGTCTGTACTGGATTAATAGGCCTGGATTATTTATTTGTAACGGCTTAACAGGCCAATATTTATCACTAAAGAGGGGCTTAACAGACCTGGATTTATCACTAAAGAGGGGCTTAACAGACCTGGATTATCGTTAAAAGGGCTGAACAAACCGGGATGTATCCTTAAAAAAGGCTGAACAAGCTTGGATTTACCGTTTAAGGGCTTAACAAGCCTGGTTGAAAGGGTTAAATAAGAAGCCTGGATTTACCATTAAAGGGCTCTCCAAGCCAGGATTTAGCGTTGAAAGGGCTTAACAAGCCTGGATTTACCAGTTCCCGGGCTTGAAAAGCCTGGATTTATCGTTACAAGGGCTTGATGAGCCTGGATTTATCGTTAAAGAGCTTAACAAGCCTGGTTGAAACGGCTTAAGAAGCATGGATTTATCGTTGAAAGGGCTTAACAAGCCTGAATTTGACATCTGTGAGGGTTTAGCAGATCGGCATTTGTTATCTGTAGGGGCTTAAAAGACATTCATTTGGTGTCTATACTGGCTTAACAGGCCTGGATTTGGTATCTGTAAAAGGCTTCAACAGACTTCGATTTGTAATTATCGGTAAGCGGTAAGGGCTTAACAGACCTTGATTTATCTTTAAAACGGGCTTAACAGGCCTTGTTTTATCTTTAACAAGGGCTTGACAGTCCTGGATTTATCTTTAAAAGGGGCCTAATGGGCCTGGATTTAATTTAAAAGGGACTTAACAGGCCTGGATTTATCTTTAAAAAGAGCTTAACAGGTCTAGATTTAGCTTTTAAAAAAGGTTTTACAGGCCTGGATTTATCTTTTAACGAGAGTTTAACAGGCCTAGATTGGTTACCTGCTAAAAGGACCACTACCACTATCCGCTAAATTTGGTGATCGTACCCGGTCGGCGATTCCCGTAAAAACAAAAACACCTACATTAAATGAATTTACAATTTATAACATTAAACGTACCGGTATGAGTAAAAAGATTAAATCTAGCATAAATATTATAAAATAAAAATTAATTTGACTTCGAAATGAACGTAACCTCTTTTCTCTCTCGCTTTCGGCCGGCAAACACCACTTTTGCCTTTAGCCGTTGAATATTTATTAACTATAGCCAGAGGTCCATTACAAATCCATATCGTGTAGATCCCACCTTTTCCTCAGCTATTAAGGAAATCGATATCGCTATGAGGTTACGTGAGAGACGTCTTAAATAATAATATTAGCCAGCTAATTTTCGTCTCGTCTCGTCGAAGTGCGCGCTGTGAAGCGTAACGCATGCGCCGTGAGAGATACTTTTCGAGCGCGGGGGCGGCCGGGAAGAAACTATCTTGAGTTTCGCTTCGTTGTTTCAGTTTTAGTGAATACGCGAGTTAGTAAAGAAGGCCCTGACTAACAGATAAAAAGTATGTTTTTGGTACTCTGGCCCCTCTGACGAATTTGATATGATATATTCAAATATTAAGTTCCACAAACTACCAAGTTCAATTTTGCGGTTTTGATAAAAGATGAGGTTACAAGGGTGTAAACTTATTATCTACGAAATTTTGAAAGGTAAGTTTGTTTTTGTAGAGGTATATAATGTTTTACAAATAAATGTTTAGATTTTTCCCAAATTTCTAAAGGGAAAACCATAGGTAAAAATATCTATAATTTAATAAAAGGGAATTTGTTTCAAATAAACCTTTTAAATTGGGCATTGAGTAAATGTAATTAAAATTTATTATAAATTTCGAACGTTTTAAATAGCAAAATATTAATTTGTGAATATGTATAATTAAAGAATATATCATTTTCTACCCAATTTGATTAAATTTAAAGAGATAATTGCGAGTTGACTTATGGTATTAGAAAGTAAATTTATTTATTATTAATTGAATGAAGGGCTTTCCAAAAATGTATACGAAAGTTATCTTAGAAACAAATTCTATTGAATGATTTAAATCGAAAGTTAATTTTTCATATTATATGAAACAGATTTAATTTTAAAAGAATTTATCCCCAAAAAACCTACCTTAACATTCTGATAGCTTAACAAAATCCCGTACATGAGTGAAGTAAAATAATATTTGAACAACTGAAGATATACGTCAAATTTTAACTTCCGGTGATAGAAAGTATTAATAACGACACTGGGTGTACATCACACAATAGAAATCTGTTCCTAAGAAAAAGTAAAAGGAAATTGGGGTCGTCAAGCAGGGGGCGCGCGGGATTGCGTGTACACTCTATTGTTTCTACTACCCACCTCCCAAAATATCAAATATATTACTTACCCCCACCCATTTCCCTGTACGTAATAATAATCAGACTCTCTTTAATAAGGATTAAAACGAAAACCACTTATTTCGATTACTACTAATTGTTTATTAATAACCACGAATAATAAAATTAGTCACGGACAATTATAAACCGTTTAAATAATAAAGCAATTGGCGTAGGACGGTGAATAATATTTCAAAGAATCATAAAGCTGTCGCGACATAAGTTTGTCAAAGCCTCCCGAACTAGACTGAACTGTACTGTTTATGGAAATTTAAAATAATATTCTCTAAAAAGGAAGTTGTAAAATGAGTCGTTTTAATTATAATTCACGCGAAATAAACGCTTATATTAGTAACAATAAATGTCACAAATTTGTAAGGCGTTTTAATTGTCACGTGGTTGGTTACGCAATTGACGTCTCATAACACGTCAGACGGAAGAAAAATGAAGGATAGTCACATTTTTGGAGCGTGCTTCGTTATTAATTAAGGCCATTTTTAGAAAGGTGATTCAGAAACTAGTCTCTCTAATTGAAATATATTTCGCTTTTAAGTACATGTTTTGCGACTAAATGTCGCTATGGTAGACAGCTGCAAATTAGGTGTTTTAAAATGAAAATGCTCGCCCAAATTATGCAAATTGTTACAGTGATGGTTATAATTAAAATGCAATAATTAGATCATTATGAGTGTTCTCCATTATTCTATAACAGTGGATGATAATATCAAAAGTGTATAATATATAATAAGTCGCTAGATGACTTGGGCCTTAGATGGTGCCTTGGGTATTAGCCTAGCTGATTATTATTATTAAGTATGCAACTAGGTTGTTAAAATGAAACAAGTTCCTTCTACTCGGATTCCAATAAGAGATATATCATTTACTTCTTAAGAAATATATCATTTACTTCTTAAGAAATATATCATTTACTTCTTAAGAGATATATCATTTACTTCTTAAGAGATATATCATTTACTTCTTAAGAAATATATCATTTACTTCTTAAGAGATATATCATTTACTTCTTAAGAGATATATCATTTACTTTTTAAGCGATATATCATTTACTTCTTAAGAGATATATCATTTACTTCTTAAGATATATATATATATCATTTACTTATTAAGATATATATCATTTACTTCTTAAGAGATATATCATTTATTTCTTAAGAGATATATCATTTACTTCCGATAATATATCTTAGGTTTTAAGTATTCATATCATTATTGACATTGTTGGAAACTTATCTCGTACTAGAAATATTTATTAACTTCGGGTTATAGCAATATATATCTACCCTGCAATGAAAATATAATGTATATTTAATGTCTTTAATATACGTATACATTTTTCATATAATATTAGCCAATACAACTTGACGTTTTCCATTCTAAATAAATATCCAGAAAAAGAAAATGGTGGTTATTTGGTACCTTCCAAGGGTGAATGAATTTTCGCGAGAGATGGCAAAAAAAAGCAATTCGTTTCTAAATAGTTCACTGTTCAGCGCACCGTGATACAATCATGTCGGAAACTGAGCAAAACCTGTCAAGGGGTAGTGGCTGGAGACAGCGAAAAAAGTGAAACTTTCATCGAAAAATTTTCCTCAATTTTTGGGAACGTTTTGGTATTGTTTTCCCCCGACGCGCCGCCGAAAGGATGAGGGGCCAAATGCTCGCGAGAAGCCCTACCTAGATGGCGCTATAACTATAAACTTCCTTCCTGGTATAATATTCGCCGTTCCGGTCGGTCGGGCAAGTTTCAAGGTCAAAAGACCTTTTGATTCGCACCGTATCGCCGACAAAAAAATTGATTTTAGCGAACCCTGTAAAATAATAACTGTATTGTTGTGAGAGGGGGCTTTCAACAGTAATTTTGACACCTTCCCGGGCATCGTCTCACAAAAGATGACGCAAAAAATACCACGTTTATAGCGTTAGAGCATTGTGTGAAAAGGTCTCATTAGTTTGCTTAACCATAAGTAACATATTACAAATAAGTAGGGGCTCATCATTATCCGTAATCAGTGTACAAGCCAGTAGGTTTGACATTACTAAAGCTGGAATCCATACCTCTACTGGGAATGCTTATTCTGGCGTATCGCTTATGGTAAGATAATAATAATAATAATAATAATAATAATAATCAGCTAGGCTAATACCCTTGGCACCACCTTAGGCTTAAGTCATCCTGCGACTTTTAAAGCCATTAGCTCAGAAGGCCTGGTTACAACGCGCAGGAGGGTGGTGGCTAGCCCTGCATGCCACGCGAGCCAACAGCTCCCTACACTTATTATCACCGTTAACCTCAACAAGTTTTTATGGGAAGGGGAAACCGAAGAACTCGGGGGGGGGGAAACCCCTTAAACCATTAGGGAGATAACTTGCAAACTCAACGCAGAAGGAGTTATACGGAGTTTTCACCCAGGGCCATAAGTTGGTATCGAACCCGGCTCCTCTTGCTGCGAGACGCAAGTGCTAACCACTCCGCCACCCCACTCTGACGGCTTTGGCCCCGCCTACGAGAGAAAAAATCCCCTTTGAACGCGCTCCCCTCTCAGGTTGTTGTTTGTTAAGTTAACGTAGTGACGTCAAAAAAAAACCGTCAGCCACATCGAAACGAAAAACTGCCGCGATAAGCATTCCAAGTAGAGGTATGGATTCCTGACTAAAGTGATTACGTAATCGACTAAAGACTTTACACTACCAAAGGCTGTACTCGCTGTAATCGGTGTACAGAATTTAAAGACGTGGTTATCCCCTCGGTTTCGCCAATGAGCGTGTAAATCATTACTTGAATAAGTACCGAAAACTATCAACTACTTGAGCTATCGTTTACTGCTCTTTGGAAGTGCCAGAAATCATCACCAACAGATTATTTGAAGGTAGAGCCAAGGCTTATTGAAAATTGAAACGCTTTTAACAGCTAAAATAACATAAAAATTACATTTATTTTTTTTTTTCATGCCGTTTTCTAGAATTTCAAACGATTCCGTGAGCGTTTAACGAAAATGGTTTAACCTCATATTTATTTTTATTACGTTACTTATGGCTTAAAGGCCTAGGTTTTCTTCAGCTTGTCCCCCTTTAAATTTACTTCCCTTCCAAACAAATACCCTGGTGGTAGGCCAACGTGTTCCGCTGTTGGCCTACCACCAGGGCCTTTAACTGATATAACAAAGTTGAAAAAGTACAACTGACACGAAGATAATTTTTGATTTGGCACTCTAGATATTTCGCATTGCGGTAACACGATATACACTCGTAACTATAACCCCATTAACCCGAATGACAATATGCATCCAAGGTTTGTAGAACGTTATAAAGTCATTTAATGAACCATTGATTTTCACTTGCGGAAAGCTTATGTGGCGGTGAATATTTGTAGAGTCCCTTCTGGGTTGATAAGAATTTTAAACGGATGTCGAAATCAGACTGTACTAGAACTTTTTTTTTGCGGCGATTTCTGAAAATATCTTTTCTGTAAAAGATTAAAAAACAACACCAAACTCGAATTCGTCCAGTTGAAACTAGCTTCGACGAACCAAAACGACTATAAACACGAAAATAAAACGTGTTGTCCCGTTATGAAAGCTATACCAACTGGTCAAATTAGTCAAGTCGTCGTGTCCAGATATCTGAAGATAGTCAATTGGTCAGGTTAGGTTTTTCTCAGCAATCTGATCTTAAATTGTATCTGATTCATTGTTCTAAATATATTATAAGAACTATGAATAGTTACTGTAATTCATCTAACCAGACTCAATTAGCTGGGTTGGAAAAATCTGTGTTTTTTTTTCAAAAATAACAAAAACAATGTTTTTTATTGTTTAAAACATAATTCCTGGTTTTAAACCGTTTTTAATTTGTAATAAAAAAAACTTACAAAACGTCTAAAAAACGTTGTTTAAATAACATTTTTAACTCTTCTTTATACTTAATTATCAATAGAAAGATACAATTTTAGAGAAAGTAGAATTTTAGGTTGGGCTAGCAATAGATATATTAGCCCCGTACGTCATCATAGCTGTCAGCTACCTTATATATGCATAGTAGAAGATATAAGTAAGAACAGTGAAAAGGATATGGTTTAATTTAAACAATTTAATCAAAGCCTAACATTTTAAAAACAACGTGAGCTAAGACCAATAAAATCCGTAAATTTAATAATCTTTATTAATGAAAAATCAAAGAAGCATTTAATTTCAATAAGTATATCCAGAAGTTTATAATAAACTCCAGCTGCAGGAAAAGTTCCATAATAGTTTTATTTGTTGGTTTTGAAAATGTAGATCCTACTGTTATACTTTTATAATAATAATAATCAGCTAGGTTAATACCCAAGGCACCAACCTTAGGCCTTTTAATTTATTATTAATCCATAATATTGTTCGGTCCTTCATGCCACGTGAGCTAACAGCTCACTACACTAATTATAGCCGTTAACCTTCACAAGTTTTTTAACTTTTGGGTTACAACATTTTTATTAGATACAATCAGTGTTCCTAGGTGGAAAATGTTACGGGAAATAGGACAACAATGTGGCAAAAAAGTGTAGGGAGCTGTTGACTCGCGTGGCATGAAGGGCTAGCCACCACCCTCCAACGCATTGTAACCCGACTACCTTAATTAAAGGCATTAAACGTCCCTAATGTTAAGTTAAGAGGAACCACGGCTATGGACTGCATTGCAAGAGTGATAAAATACGCGAAAAAGTAGATTAGTCCATAATGAAAAGGGATAAAAAAGATAAACCCTAAACAAATTTGAAGAAATTAAATAACCAATAGATCTTCGAGCAAACATAAAGACGTGAATGTCGGACCAAATAGGTCTTAGAGTAAAAAATTAAAAAAATATCTATAATGTAAATAAATTTTCCACTCGCCTCGAAAAGTAGTTTTTTGATAACAAAGGTGAATATTTAGAATGACGTACGCTAGTCGTCAAATATTTGTCTTTTAAGAGTCAAAATATTAAATATAAAGGCTTGAATAAAATATCTCGTTTCAAAATTTGACTCCAGAAACTTTCTTTGTTAGAGCATTGTTAATCGTCATTTGTTTTGAGAATAATTTAATTCCGTAAATTGTGCCACCTTGATCGAACTTTGTTCTTTCACCCGTTGAAACCAAATTTTCGATTTCATTTTGGAGATAAAGAGCAGAGGAATCTGATCATAAATTGAATAATTTTAATATTTCTCTAGTTCATCACTTTCAATTCTAATCAAGGGTTTTAAAAGTTGGTAAAATAGCAATGTTTTTATTTAACTTCAAACAACGTTTTCTGATGAAATACTGCGAAAATTTTAAAATTTAATTCTTTGGTGACTATTTGACGGAAAATATAATTTCAACCCCAGGAGTTTTACAACTTACAAGTTAGTAAATGATGGGCGGAAAAATTAACCTTTAAAAAACCTTTTATCATAATCTACGGGGTCTATAAAATGTTTTTTTTTACTTAAATATAGCCCAAGATTTTTTTAAATCTAAGGGCTCCATAAAATTGTTATTTTACTTAAATTGAGCTCAAGATATTTAAAACCTACGGGCTCTATAAAATTGGTTTGATTTACTTAAATAGAGCCCAAGATTTTTAAAATCTACGGGTCTATAAAATTGGTTTGATTTACTTAAATAGAGCCCAAGATTTATTAAATCTACGGGCTCCATAAAATTGTTTTTTTACTTAAATTGAGCCCAAGATTTTAAAAATCTACGGGCTCCATAAAATTGGTTTGATTTACTTAAATAGAGCCCAAGATTTTTAAAATCTAAGGGCTCCATAAAATTGTTCTTTTACTTAAATTGAGCTCAAGATATTTAAAACCTACGGGCTCTATAAAATTGGTTTGATTTACTTAAATAGAGCCCAAGATTTTTAAAATCTACGGGTCTATAAAATTGGTTTGATTTACTTAAATAGAGCCCAAGATTTTTAAAATCTACGGGTTTATAAAATTGGTTTGATTTACAAGTTCAAGTTCAAGTTCAAGTTTTATTGACAATCTGATATATTTTTATACATAAGGTATTCTTAAATAGAGCCCAAGATTTTTAAAATCTACGGGTCTATAAAATTGGTTTGATTTACTTAAATAGAGCCCAAGATTTTTAAAATCTACGGGTCTATAAAATTGGTTTGATTTACTTAAATAGAGCCCAAGATTTTTAAAATCTAAGGGCTCCATAAAATTGTTTTTTACTTAAATTGAGCTCAAGATTTTTTAAATCTACGGGCTCCATAAAATTGTTTTTTTTACTTAAATTGAGCCCAAGATTTTAAAAATCTACGGGTCTATAAAATTGTTTTTTTACTTAAATTGAGCTCAAGATTCTTAAAATCTACAGGCTCCATAAAATTGTTTTTTTTTTTACTTAAATTGAGCCCAAGATTTTAAAAATCTACGGGCTCCATAAAATTGTTCTTTTACTTAAATTGAGCTCAAGATTCTTAAAATCTACAGGCTCCATAAAATTGTTTTTTTACTTAAATTGAGCTCAAGATTCTTAAAATCTACAGGCTCCATAAAATTGATTTTTTACTTAAATTGAGCTCAAGATTCTTAAAATCTACAGGCTCCATAAAATTGTTTTTTTACTTAAATTGAGCCCAAGA
Organism: Leiobunum rupestre; assembly: GCF_980474605.1. Lineage (NCBI taxonomy): Eukaryota > Metazoa > Arthropoda > Arachnida > Opiliones > Sclerosomatidae > Leiobunum > Leiobunum rupestre. The sequence goes on along the minus strand of NC_143393.1, from coordinate 24,702,931 downwards.
TTTTAAAAATCTACGGGCTCCATAAAATTGGTTTGATTTACTTAAATAGAGCCCAAGATTTTTAAAATCTAAGGGCTCCATAAAATTGTTCTTTTACTTAAATTGAGCTCAAGATATTTAAAACCTACGGGCTCTATAAAATTGGTTTGATTTACTTAAATAGAGCCCAAGATTTTTAAAATCTACAGGCTCCATAAAATTGATTTTTTACTTAAATTGAGCTCAAGATTCTTAAAATCTACAGGCTCCATAAAATTGGTTTTTTTTTAACTTAAATTGAGCCCAAGATTTTAAAAATCTACGGGCTCCATAAAATTGTTCTTTTACTTAAATTGAGCTCAAGATTCTTAAAATCTACAGGCTCCATAAAATTGTTTTTTTACTTAAATTGAGCTCAAGATTCTTAAAATCTACAGGCTCCATAAAATTGATTTTTTACTTAAATTGAGCTCAAGATTCTTAAAATCTACAGGCTCCATAAAATTGTTTTTTTACTTAAATTGAGCTCAAGATTCTTAAAATCTACAGGCTCCATAAAATTGTTTTTTACTTAAATTGAGCTCAAGATTCTTAAAATCTACAGGCTCCATAAAATTGTTTTTTTTTACTTAAATTGAGCTCAAGATTCTTAAAATCTACGGGCTCCATAAAATTGTTCTTTTACTTAAATTGAGCTCAAGATTCTTAAAATCTACAGGCTCCATAAAATTGTTTTTTTACTTAAATTGAGCTCAAGATTCTTAAAATCTACAGGCTCCATAAAATTGTTTTTTTTTTACTTAAATTGAGCTCACAATTTTGAAAATCTACGGGCTCCATAAAATCTTTTTTATACTTAAATTGAGCTCAAGATTTTCAAAATATACGGGCTCCATAAAATAGTTTTCTTTTATTCTTAAATTGAGAACCCAAGCAGTAGCGAACCTCGGCAATTATTAGTAAACAAAAGCTACAAAAGTAAACATCCGATAACGAGACTTACGAGAGGCCGTTTGGTCACTTATCCGTATTGGTGTACCCTTGAATTGGCGCTCTCGTCGCGGGCGGGGAGGGGCTCGGCGGGGGAAGCGTTGGAATTGGGCTCTCAGGAACCAGGAGGAACCTGAACCTGTCAGCCCAGTCCTACTCTGAACAATAACCTTTGCCTCGATTTTCGGGAGGACTGGCGGGGGGCCCCGCACTTTGGCTCGCTCGTTCAATTTTCGATATTCCTCTCGAGTTTCTGGGGAAGATAGCCGCTCTATACTTATAGCTGCCACCTCGAGAACGTTCCAGAAACCGACCACGCTCGTTGCTCGTGAGAAACGTTACTGCGAGGAGAAAGTACTAGCGGTTAAACTTTCCCAGAAATATTCTTTCCGGGAACGAGTTACTCATCTTTCGTTTCGATTGCTATTGGGGGCTTGGCGCCGATTCTAATACCTCGGAGAGTATTCGACCCATATCCGGAACTGTAGTGAGTTTTTAAAATAATAACTAGCTTTTATTTATCAATCTATTGAAACGTGTAATGTCTAAAAAATAGTTACTGCGCGTATTAGATTTGTTATTTCTCTTTAAATCAGAATGGTCAAGTTATTTAAATGAATTTGAAAACTTCAAAAACTTATCGAATAAACTAAATAGTTCAAAGTATGATTTTGCTAATTTATTTTACATGTATACACTTAAAATGTTAATGCGGTGGTTTTGCGATTTGTTTTAGAAATATTTAATAAAATATTGAATATAGTTGAACTAAATAAATATATATTTTCTTTAAATGTATCTTTCAAATTTTAAACTTGAGGCGATGAAAATTGTTTTAGGAATATTTAATAAAATATTGAAATCTAGTAGAACTAAATAAAATAAATTGAAATGTAGGAAATTTTAACGAAGTATATTTTAAATTTTAAACTGAGGCGATTAGATTTGTTTGAAAATATTTTAAATAATGAATGTAGTACAACTAAAGTAAAAACATTTTTTTTTAAATAAATGCAAATTTAACGAAGTATATTTCAAATTTGCATCTGTGGCTTTGAGATTTGTTTGATATTTAATAAAATATTGAAATCTAGTAGAACTATATAAATAATTTTTTTTGAAATGTAGGAAACTTCAACGAAATATATTTCAAATTTGTTACTGAGGTGCTGAGATTTGTTTTAAAAATATTTTAGAAGATATTAAAAATAGTAATACAAAAAAAATAAAAAATAAAAAAATTATGCAAATTTAAATTTAAATAAGTTAATCTTACTTATTTGAAACCCTCACTTCAAATTTAAATTCTACCCACACACGTCCTAACTTTCGTAAATGTAAAAAGCAATAATTAATTTTAGAATGACTTACGAGTTTGTACTTTTAACTTTGAGAACGATAATAGGCATCGTGCGTAGTTTAAATTTTGGTCATAAGTATCGCCGCCTAGTGGCCGAGTTTTAAATTGAATGTATGGAAGCTGTCTGCTCGTTCAAAATTATATCTACGCAACAGCTGAAAGCTCAACCGGAAAAATCCAGAAAATCTAAAGTTGTCTGCTATTCCTTCACATATTTAGTTGAGGGATATTAAGGCAGATGGCGCTATATTTCCTAAACTCTAAGTCTATACGTGATTCTGAAATATAATAATAACAAATACATGTATAAAAGAGTTATTTTTTTAACGTGCGCTATAGTCCTAGTCGATAATGTAAAATAACAGTCAAAAACGCCGCCGATCAGTTAAGTAAAATATTTTCGGCGGCTTAATCGTCGGCCATTTTCCGTATGCGTATGGAGATACAGGCCGGAAGGCAGGCAAGGCTGCCAAATTTCGATAGACTGAAAACGGCCAACTCTCTCAAATGTTTTCGTTTTCAAAACGAAAATTTTGCGGCTTAGCTATCAACTAAGACTGTTGATACATAATTAGCAGCTAGGAGCAAGGACAGTAGATAGAGGGACGAGAAAGTGTATTGGGCGGCCTCTGTTGGAGTATATCACCTAAAACGACCTAAACGCAAGGAGAGTTAGTTGTAAGCAAAAAAAATGGCGGTCACCTAATTTTAGCGGTTCTTAACGAGGCTTAAGTGTTCAAAACAAAGGGGCATTTTTTTAATTACGCTCGTAGTTTTATTTTTATTTAACATCAAAATGGTAAAAACTAACTACAATAATACTGTCCATGGTGAACCACGTCTTAACAATGGCCGCGGTTTGTTTACATCTAACTCCCTGTGAATATGAAGACGTTTAAAATCGAAATTTGTTTTCCCTGCTTTCCCGTCCCTGTATCTACTGTCCTTGCTAGGAGCAACAAACGCAAGGAGAACGCAACTAGCCTTTAAACACGCTAACGCAGTGTTGTGTACAAATTTCATTGGCCGAACCTTTACGCTGAACGGTTTACGGGCGGGGGGATGACAATTTCCGAATTTTCCCCTTCCGACGGTAGCAGGCCCTAAAGCGTTTAACCAATGAAATCTGGACGCAAGAAAATGCACGACTTTTGACGGGTTGCGTTCTCCTTGTATGGGGTGCTGTGTTTGTTGCGCCTAGTTAGCAGATTGCAGCGCGATTTGAAAATGATAAGAGAAGCGCGTGCTAAATTACTTTTTAAAGAACCATTTGACAGAAACTAACAAAATCATTTGACCAATTTGACTAACGATCTATTTCGGAATCACCTTTTATCAGTATATAATTTTTTTCGTCTTATCAAATAGAAACAAAATATCAAATGTTTTTTTTAAATTAATATAAATAAGAAATGAAAGTACCAATACGCGTAGAAGATTCGATAACGATTCCAAGAACAGATTCAATTCGTACCGCGACTTAAAATCGTACAATGAGAAACCCTAGTTTCAAAATGATGAAAAAATTCGAGATCAACTCTCAGGAACCAATTCACGTACATTCCGTCTTGGTCTGTCTAAATAAGTCATTGCTTGGAAGTAATTAATTTATAAGATTTCCATTTTTAATTTTAGCCCCAACGTAAGACAATGGGTAGTCAAAGCCGACCGTCCGGTTGTTCGTGGCACTTGGCGACGTACTTAGTAGGATGGCTACTGGCAGCTTGCGGAATCGGACTCATGGTGTTGTCGAGCGACCCGCAGACGACCAAAGGCAGTTGGCTCGTCGTCCTAGTGGCTGGAATATCGTGCGCGGCGTTGGGTGGCAGCCTGATCGTGATTGCAGTGGCGTTGCCGGACAAACCGAGCGATTTATTCAAAACCAAACGCTCCAACAAAGAAATATGCAAGAAACACGAAGGAGTCTACCTGCGTTTCGATTCGCAGCAACTTAACAACGCCGCGAATCCCTATAAGAACGGCAAGAGTTACCAAACGAAGCCACTAGGCGACGTCAACGACCTACCCTACACCCATAATACCACCACTACCAAAATCCTTCAGAGGGATTCCAATCTCATGTACAAAACGCGTTCGTTGGATACGAACCTGACATTTGCCACGAGCGACAAATACAACGGTAATTTGTACGTGACGTCACCGCTCAGTTGGAGTAGTACCCTCACGAGGGTATCTTACGATGACGTAGACGAAAATACGGCCATCATGTTTTACCGCGAAACGCCAGTCTGAAATTCTACTACTGTTAAAAAAAAACAATTTTGAAGAAAAAAATTAAATATATCGACTAAATTACCTTAAAAATTAAGGTGAAAAAATTATCGCGATATTTTTATAGACAATTTTCATTTAAAAAAAAAGTGTATATTTTTAAACCAAAAAAATAACGAATACGCGGTTATTTTATTTATAGCAAAATTTTGTATTACTAAAAAAAGTGTAATTTTCCGTTCATATTTTTCATCTCATTAAAATCATATTTTTCAATTTGTGAAAACATTCGTTCATAGATGGCGTACGTAGCTTATCTAATCGTTAAACCTTTCAAAGAGGGAAAAAACAAATCGTTAAGTGTGGTTGTCATGGTGACGAGGTTCGCGGGAACTAAATGAAGGGAAAGCTACAAACAAAAACGCGACATTACCACGTGATTGAAGGTTTTATTCACGCGACCCAATAAACAAAAAGAGTGCTTCGACCTTTTGGCGTCGCCTACGCTGACATGTCAATCGGAAACGGTTCCTTTAGCATCGCGTCTAGCACATTAATCGAGAGATACCTGTTGCAATGACGTAAAAATAACGCTTTCGAATCGTATGAGGGTTAGCTACGAATATTAATATGGAAAGTTAATGGTACGGCGATTGAGTGTTCATAGCGCAACTAGTTTTTGCTATTGATCCATTGTTTTATCGGAAATATTTGCAGGTTTGGAAAATGTTCGACGATACCAGATCCATAAGGAGTTGAAAAAAAATCAATTCTTTTCGCGTTGAAATTAAGTGGTAAGTAATTAATGATTGAATGTCAATTAAAAAAATCCGATACAACAAAGGTTTTTATAAAATTAATAAAGTATAATAATTTTACTCTTATGAACCATTATTTATTAAAAAAATAATTTAAATTTCGAATTTTGAAGTGTGATAATTTTACTCTTATGAAAAATTATTTATGAATATAAAATAATATTAATTTAGAATTTTGAAGTGTGATAATTTTACTCTTATGAATAATTATTTATGAATAAAAAATAATATTAATTTAGAATTTTGAAGTGTGATAATTTTACTCTTATGAATAATTATTTATGAATAAAAAATAATATTAATTTCGAATTTTGAAGTGTGATAATTTTACTCTTATGAACAATTATTTATGAATAAAAAATAATATTAATTTCGAATTTTGAAGTGTGATAATTTTACTCTTATGAACACTTATTTATGAATAAAAAATAATATTAATTTCGAATTTTGAAGTGTGATAATTTTACTCTTATGAACACTTATTTATGAATAAAAAATAATATTAATTTTGAATTTTGAAGTGTGATAATTTTACTCTTATTTATGAATAAAAAGTAATATAAATTTCGAATTTTAAAGTATACTAACTTTACTCTTATGAACACTTATTTATGAATAAAAAATAATATTAATTTCGAATTTTAAATTATAATAATTTTACTCTTATTTATGAATAAAAAATAATATTAATTTCGAATTTTAAATTATAATAATTTTACTCTTATTTATGAATAAAAAATAATATTAATTTCGAATTTTAAATTATAATAATTTTACTCTTATTTATGAACACTTATTTATGAATAAAAATAATATAAATTTCGAATTTTAAAGTATGATAATTTTACTCTTATTTATGAACACTATTTTTTAAAATATCATAATTTTATTTTATAGTAATATAAATTTCATATACATTATAAACTCTTATTTATTAACACTAGCAAATAATAATTATAGTGACCTAACAGTCATAAATATAGTACAGTTTGCGTATACCCTGTTTTGACAAAAGTATTAGCTAACTAATATAGATATGGGACCCCGGGTATTTTGCACCCTTTCCATACACGTATGTCTTGCTATTATTGGATGAAAAAATAGAACAGATTTTAACCGCATTTTCTTCTCCCACATTCAAATTGAATTGATATAGAAACAGACGAAGAGGATCATGGGAATGACCAAAGGAGTCCGAGCTTGTTGCGGGGCGATGGCCGTGGCCATATTGACCGGCGTGATGGTGTCGTGCGCCGGGGTCATCCTGGTGTTGGTGGCCACCTACAACGAACAAAGTCTAGACCACGCGACGTGGGTTTGCGCGGCAGCTGTCGTCTGCTTGGGGTTCGGGGTGGTGTTAGTCGCCATGCTCGGATGCGCGTGCGCCGCCTGCGCCAATGGGCCCAAACTCACCGAGGACACCGAAGTCGAAGCCATCACGGCTGACGACGAAGAGTAATTGCGCTTAGTCCCCCTAATTACCTCCCCCCCACCCCTACATTTTTTTAAAGCTATAATAGAGAATACAAAGTGTGTTATTTATATATAAAAAGCCGTTGTAATAGTACAAAACGAACAACCGTTAAAAATTACTGATGTTATTCCCTTTAGTTCATTAAAAATTCACTGTCTATATCGTTGGCTTGGTTTAATAAAGTCGTAAGTTTTAGAACCTTATACTAAATCAGGTATTTTAGAGAAGTATAAAATAGAAACTATTTTAGAGTATAATATATATGAAACACCAGTTGCAATGAGTTAGAAAACTAAAATCCAATGTTAAAATAGAAAATATCAAGTTACTACTTTTTTAAACCCAGTTGCTTAGACCAATAATATCGTAACTTGAAGTTACTACTTTTTTAAACCCAGTTGTTTAGATCAATAATATCGTAACTTGAAGTTACTACTTTTTTAAACCCAGTTGTTTAGATCAATAATATCGTATCTTGAAGTTACTACATTTTTAAAACCCAGTTGTTTAGATCAATAATATCGTAACTTGAAGTTACTACTTTTTTAAACCCAGTTGTTTAGATCAATAATATCGTAACTTGAAGTTACTACTTTTTTAAACCCAGTTGTTTAGATCAATAATATCGTAACTTGAAGTTACTAAATTAATTTTAAAAATTTTTCTTGATTAATAATATCGTAACCAAGATATCTCCATAACTATAAATTATATTTAATTTTTAACTGAATTAGGGGAAAGATCGTCCGTTTTTACATAAGAAAATGCCCTCAGTAGAGTTACGATTAAGTTAGAGTTACGACTTAATTAAACCAAGCCAACATATCTAGAATTTTTGGCGGAAAGATACTAGTTTGGATTTCCGGTAAATTGGCGGCGGGAACTTCGAATTTCGCCTGTTTACGGTTGAATTTCTAAATATACCTGCGCGCGTTATATAATTTTGGAAAATACCGTCTATTGCGTTATATTTCAAAGTGATAATTGTTAAATTATCATAGTTAAGATTTAAAAACAGTTGTAATAATTTATTTTTAGTACTACAAGTGAGGCGTACCTAAAAAACTCCGTTTGGCGAGTCCAGGGTAAGTTTAGAACGGGTATTGCCGAGATTACCACGTTGACATAAGCGTGCGGTTTGATGATTGTTTAAGAGCGTAATACTAAAATACACCACACTGAAGCTTAAAAATTATAAACTTAATTTAATATTTATTGATCACTTTGAAATTTACGCAATAGACATTTCTAAAATGGATTAATATAACTCGCGTAGGAATTCAACCGTCAACAGGCCAAATTTGAAATTTCAGCCATCGATTTACTGGAAAATCATGCTAGTATTTTTCCGCCAAATGTACTAGATGTTATGCCTATCTTAACCTACAACTGAGTATAGGAGCTGTCTGTAGGATGGAACACTTAAAGGGTGTATGACCATAGCAAGGAAAGTCGCTAGTCAAAATCTGTTTCCCTATCCTCGACTATGTTAAACGAATTGTAATTTATCTTAACTTCGAACAGACAAAAGTGAATTTTACTTGAACTAAATTTAAACAATTTAACTGCTAAACTCTTTGATTAAATATTAAATATTTTATATTGAATTTAAAAATAAATTTAAGCTCAGAATTCCATACCGAACAAAACGTTGTTATATTTCAGCTTTTTATCAATTTTAATTCATATAATCATTGTTTATGTACGTTTGAAATAAAATGTTTTTACATTGTTAATAGTATACAATACAGTCTTGTGTTATTTGTATCCGGGACACTAACTATTTTTATCGATTTTTGTAAAATAAAAGCACTTTTATTCTAGAAATTTAACGAACACGCGACGTAAACTAATCGGTAACATAGACTCCAAAAATCGATAGTTTGATGAACTTCGTTGGAAAAATACATTATTCTGTGTAGTTCACATAGTCTATTGTTATTCTAACAAGAATAGAAATTTCAGCGTAATGATAGAAAAATACATTAACAAAACTTCAGATTTCACACTTTAAACTGTTAAATCTTTGCAAATATAAAAAACATTTTTTAAAATGTCTTTTAAAAAACCTATCACGTGGAATAAATATTTTTCTCAGGTTGGTTCTTAGAAATTACAATGATAGCAGGCTTTATCCCAGGGGGTAGGTACATTTGTTAGAATTTCAATCGTCCGAACGGTGGAACAAATGTTCGAATTTCAATAGTCCGAACGGTGGAACAAATGTTCGAATTTCAATCGTCCGAACAGTGGAACAAATGTTCGAATTTCATTCGTCCGAACCGCCGAAATAACAAATGTTTCAATTGCTCGAATTGGGCAACTTGTTTGTTTCATTCGTCCGAATCGGTAGCACCAGTTGTCCGAATTCTGTCGCTAAATTAGAATTTCTTATTGCTGTTTTTTGGTCCGGATTTTTTTTAGTGCAAGAATTAAAAAAAATTCCTTTGGCCGATATAGTAAGTGGGAATTGCGTTGAATGTTGTGGATATTTTAGGTTAGGCTAGGTTAGGTTAGGTTCACGTTAATGTTACTATTTTCTTATATTAACAATATTAAAAAAAAAACAACCAATTCCTAATGTTCGAAAAAACGGAAAAACGATTATTCAAACAAATGAAATTCGCCAGTAAAGTTAACATAAATTGAACGACTAAATCACCAACAAAAGTTGTGATAAATTTTTCGGGCAAATGAAATACGTTTTCGGACATACGATCCTGTTTTCCGGCATTCGGACAAATGATCATTCGGACATTTGTACCACCGTTCGGACGAATGAAATTCGAACAAATGTACCCAAATCATCTCAGGATAGGCGGAGCATATCTTCCCGGAATCAAAGGGAAACTGAGATTACAGCGCCACACCCCGAAGCATATTTTTAAGAACTAAAAAATAGTTGATTTAATAAAATGTCTTTACGCTTGCCCAACTTGTTGAAATGTTGCCCTGGAATAGTTCAGCCAATGCCTAAGAATGAGTTCATAAGCTCTTTAGTGGGAGAGAAAACGGATTCACAGCTGAAGCGGGGAGGCAACATTTCAACAAGATGGCCAAGGTTATTTTATAAAAAGAACTATTGGGAACCCCTGATACTCAAAATGGGCAGTCATTTGACAACTCGCCAACTGTTGGACAATACCAACGGTTCAGGATTTATAAATAATTTCCTAGTGTCATACTTACAAGGAGACATCCCGAACTGTAACCCACCGATTTTGTTCAAACTCGGGGGATTGGTAGACCTTCATGTATCATGAAAAATCCTAAAGGGAATTTATTCAATGGGCAACCGTTTTGCCATGGCAACGAAAAATGTTTTTGACCAATCCCCCGTGTTTGAACAAAATCGGTGGGTTACACTTCGGGATGTCTCCTTGTTAGAGGTATTTTCAGCTTTTCAAATATTCTACTATTTGACCCGTCATATTAGATTTAATAATTTATCCATACATTAACAATTCAAAAAATATCCAATAAAATATTCATTAAAAAAGTCATGTATTAAAATAATTAGTCTTCAACAAGGCGTTGACGAACAACACCATTATTATGTATTAATATCTTTTTAATATTAAAGAGAGTCAAATTTATGACTCTTGGATCTAGTTGAAAGTTCCGTCAAACGGAGGCAGTAAGTAAAGTATACACACAATTTAGCGGGATTACTTTTCAAAATGGCTTACAAATTAATCAAGTTTCGAAAAAAGTTCCCGCTCATATACTTTTGATTGCGTTCAAGTATTAATAGAACAGTTCACAAATTACTTACAGCTTGGAGCAACAAACGCAAGGAGAACGCAGCTAGAATTTAAACACGCTAACGCAGTGTTGTGTACAAATTTCATTGGACGAGCCTTTACGCTGAGTGTTTTACGTAAAAGGGGAAGACAATTTCCGAATTTTCCCCTTCCGACGGCAGCAGGCGCTAAAACGTCTAACCAATGAAAAATGTACGCAAGAAAAAGCACGACTTTAGACGGGTTGCGTTCTCCTTGTGTGGGGTGCGGTGTTTGTTGCTCCTAGCTTACAGGGAAAGAAAAATTTAGAGTGAAGCTATGAGATGTTCGATTTTATGTTTTTATTTATACTAGATGGCGCAATTTTTAACATTTAGGCGGGAAAGTAATAAAAACTGCATACAAAAAGGTCGAACACTATTTAAAGCGATGCTTAATGTATAAACTATTAATGAAAGTTCAACACAGAAAAAAATCTTCATAAAGAAACATGAAAAATAATAAAAACATTTCTCAGTTTTTAAATAATTTAAAATGACTACGTTTTAAACTGTTGGCGCCATCTGGTAAAACTTCGCATATTTAAAAATAGACCTCTAATGGCGTTACCCCCGTGTAAGGATTTTCTTCAAAGTATATTGGTCTATTTCTAAAATAATTCTATGGTCGGAAATAGACTTCAGTAAAACATTCTCAAACTATTCTATTCAATTTATAAAATAATTCTATGATGATAAGTCGAAAATAGACTTCTGTAAAAAAATTCCCAAACTATTATATTTTATTTATAAAATAATTCTATGATGATAAGTAGAAAACAGACTTCTGGAAAAAATTCCCAAACTATTCTATAATATTTATAAAATAATTCTATGGTGATAAGTCGAAAATAGACTTCTGTAAAAAAATTCCCAAACTATTCTATTCTATTTATAAAATAATTCTATGGCGATAAGTAGAAAATAGACTTCTGTAAAAAATTCCCAAACTATTATATTCTATTTATAAAATAATTCTATGGCGATAAGTAGAAAATAGACTTCTGTAAAAAATTCCCAAACTATTATATTCTATTTATAAAATAATTCTACGGTGATAAGTCGAAAATAGACTTCTGTAAAAAATTCCCAAACTATTCTATTCTATTCTATTTATAAAATAATTCTATGATGATAAGTCGAAAATAGACTTCTGGAAAAATTCCCAAACTATTCTATTCTATTTATAAAATAATTCTATGATGATAAGTCGAAAATAGACTTCTGGAAAAAATTCACAAACTATTCTATTCTATTTATAAAATAATTCTACGGTGATAAGCCGAAAATAGACTTCTGTAAAAAATTCCCAAACTATTATATTCTATTTATAAAATAATTCTACGGTGATAAGTCGAAAATAGACTTCTGTAAAAAATTCCCAAACTATTATATTTTATTTATAAAATAATTCTATGATGATAAGTCGAAAATAGACTTCTGGAAAAAAATTCCCAAACTATTCTATTCTATTTATAAAATAATTCTATGATGATAAGTCGAAAATAGACTTCTGTAAAAAATTCACAAACTATTCTATTCTATTTATAAAATAATTCTATGGTGATAAGCCGGAAATAGACTTCTGCAAAACAGAATAAAAAATGGTTTCCCGTTAATTACTCCAATGCCATACGAACAAAACTTCTAAGGGGGGGGGGCGCAGGATGGCCCAATTTCGGACACCGCAAAAAATGATGGGCAACAAACGCCATCCATTATGAAAATAACAAACATCTCTCCTGGGCCAACAAAGCTAAGCAAACACGTAATCGGAAAGCGATGACAAGGAATCATTATTTTTCTTTATATAGCTGGGGGTCCTCCAAGCGCGGTTTCATCACTCCCGATCCCCTGGTCAAGCGTCCCCCACACCCCGCCTTCACGCGGAATGGGAAACATTGGCCGGCTTGTCAACAGCTGGGCGGGGTAACCATGGCAACGGCAGGAAACAAAAGCCCTAGCGGTAATTCGGAGAAACATTCGCGCGCGCATTTTGTCGTGGGCGTTCGGTTGGCACGCTACGGCCTTGAATTGATTAGAATAGCCGTTGCAGCGGCCGCACGTAACGGTCAAAAAGCTTGACCAGAATATTCCCTCTTGGCATTTCCGATTCGTGCCAAACGCGAAAAATGTCCCTTTGTTGAAAAAATACGAATAACGTGGACGCAACAACTGTGGAGGAGAAAATGTCAAGAGTTACCTCAGCGTGGCCTGGCGATTTCTACCGGAACCTCCACTCGAAAATGGATTCCTGTCGTGGTAATGCCTGGAATCCGCACGTGTCCACTTACTCAAACGGATGCTAGGATCTCGGGTAAAGTGTTTCTTAAATTTTATTTTATTTTTTCCTTCTAATTTGCATATTGGTTTCTATTTCCCGTTGATAATTAAAACTGGCCACTTACGACGTCTCAATTTATAAAGAAATTCGATAAATCGATAGATATTGATTGTTTCGACACTGATTGCTTATGGCAAAGCGGTACAATTTGACATTTAGCTATAAGGTTGTAACGATATAACATTGAAAATGCTTTAATTTCTTTAATAAATATATAAATTATGTCGTTTGTTTCGTTAATAATTAATATTGATATTTAATTAATAAATATATATTAAAAATGCATTTATTTATCTACAGACTGTATAGTTTAAATAATTTGTTTCATGAACAATTAATTTAATTAATAAATATATATTAAAATGTATGTATTTCTGTAAAAATCTGTAATATAAATAATTTATGTTTCACGAACAATTAATATTGATATTTATTTAAATAAGATATTTTTATTAAAAATGCATTTTTTCTATAAACAATATATATTTTACATAATTTAATTAATAAGTGTACAATAAAAATTGTATTCCTGTAAAAATATATAGTTTAAATAATTTATATTTTACGAATAATTAATATTAGTCTTTATATTATAAATGTACATTAAAAGTGCATTTTCTTCTGTAAAAATCTGTAGTTTAAATAATTTCCGAGGGGCTAACCACTCTTAGAAAGTCTGTACACCGGATTACGCTTAGATTAGCACTGCCAAAGGCAGGGACTTCAAAGATTACGCGTAATCCCATTAGTACAGTCAAAGGTACGGATCTGTACACCGATTACGTGGAGTGATCAGCCCCTCGATAATTTCTGTTTCACGAATAATTAATATTGACATTTATTTAAACAATATCTATTAAAACATTTTTTTCTGTAAATATATATATTTTACATAATTTCATTACTAAATGTACATTAAAAATGCATTTATTCTGTAAAAATTATAGTTTAAATAATTATATTTTAAATAATTTAATAATTTAAATAACAAATATATATAATTCATATATATTTTACATAATTTAATTAATAAATGTTCATTAAAAATGCATTTTTATAATTTATGTTTCATGAACAATTAATATTAATTAATATTAATATTTAATTAATAAATATAAATTGAAAATTAATATTTTCTGTACAAATCTATAGTTGAAATAATTTCTGTTTCGTGAACAATTAATATTGATATTTAATTGATAAATATAAATTAAAAATGAATATTTTCTGTAAAAATCTATAGTTGAAATAATTTCTGTTTCACGAACAATTAATATTGATATTTAATTACATAAACATTAAAGTTTATTGCGTTAGAATTTTCAAAAATTGTCAACGAGAAAGCTAAAAAAGTTAAAATACAAACTGTAAGCATTCAACTGAAAATTCAAAAACGTACACGACTTTCAAAAGATGTTTCCAAAAATACACCAAGAAGATTAGGAATAATAATATCAAGCTATAAATTGTCGTTAGAAATCATAAAGTACCTAAATTTGGCAGTGACGATGTAATTAAGAAACAAAATAGTCATTAAAAACCCATATGAGAAACGAATCCACCCAACATTTGGTAAAAGTCAAAAGAATATCTGGAATCCGCGTATACTTAATGACCCCCAAAAATGATCCCCGCAACAAAAATATAAAAAGGAAATTTCTGGCAGAACCTTGGTCCAGTTTCGCGGGGAAATACGTCCCCGAACCGGCAAAGGCCAAAAATCCATTAAAACCTTGATCTCAATAGAATAAAAAAATCGTTAACTGTAGTCCTGTGCAATTACAACTTACTAGGGCAGTGGCGTAACCTAGAGGGGGTTCCACCTCTTCCTCCCCAAATGTATGGTTGTACGAATAAATATATCGGCTACCAGGGTTAAGGAATTGCAGAATATGTTCCGTTGCGCCGAATCCCATTCGACCGAAAAACCCGCACTTCTCCGGGTTTAAGATTCGGTTTTATCCTAACCTAACCTAACAGACTTAAAAATATATTAAAACACTTCCATAAAAAATCAAAAGGAGTAGAAATAAAAATTTCGATAAATCGATTAGAAAAATACAAAACCCGCCTTTGGGCTAATTTCATCAAAAACATTGGCGGAATTCGGTCTAATGGGAATTCGGTTGAATGGGATTCGGCGCAATGGGACGATACCAATTGCAATGGCCAAATTTCCACAGCCCTGTTTATAACTTTATTAGCTTACTAGGCAAAATAACGCGTCCTTTAAAAGTTACCGTTTTGACATTTCCCCAGGAGCTGTAGTAGACGAGTTGAAACCGTGTTAGCTGATCGCGTATGGTAAACAGTCTGCGTTGCCTATATTCCTAACATTCTAGAAGTACGCGTTCACCAGACTAATGATATTTAGAGCGGCTAAGAATAGCAAAGGCTCGAAAACATGGCTTTTTTCTGTCTCGATCATAATATCTTCAAATGAAGTCCGAACTAGAGAGTTGGAGAGCAAATTATCAGACGTTTATTTCGTTGTTCAATTTAATAACCGCTAGAATAATTAAATTAAACAAGATAAACAAACCAGATATTTTTATTTAATCGTTAGGAATCATCACATTGAGTTTGCTTTAAATCAATTTAATACAATTTGCAAAAGTAGATTCACCTAGCAACTGCGTGAGCCTATACTAGGTGGCCGGTTAAGAAAGGCATATTATCTAGTGCATTTGGCGCAACGATACTAGTACGTATTTCCGGTAAATCGTCTGCGGGAATTTCAAATTAATGTCCGCGTTATAAAGATTTTATGTAGATAATTATTTTAAAGTTTCGTATAATAGCGTATTTTTATACACCGAAACCTTGGATTAACAATAGTAGTGCCTATCTGGATATATCACTTTAGCGTTCTACGTGCATTTCCTAAGTGTTTGTTACGGGTTCTGCCTTGTAGAAGGCTACGTGTTACGGGAGTTTCGGAAATTCTCCGTTAACTTCGCCGAAGTGGCGCTGCTCTCGCAAAAGTCATTTGCTTGTCAGGTTTCTTTCAAGTGATATATCCAGGTAGGCACTACTATTGTTAATCCAAGCCGAACCCATCATCAAAATCCTACATTTATGTTTGTCAATTATAGGTAATATCGGCATTACCTGTTCTATGCTTACCCTGTATTCGTCAAAAGAAATGGTTTTGAAGTACTAGAAATAAATTATTACAACGGTTTTAAAACTTATATATTATATAATAATCATATTATTTATTTCATTAATTAATTAATTATAACTTTAAAATATAAAGCAATAGACGTAATTTCCCAAAATGTATATAACACGCGCAGGTATACTCAAAAATGAAACCGTAAATGGGCCAAATATTAAAATAACGCTGACGATTTTCAGGCGATACGTGCGCCAAATGTACCAGATATTTTGCCTTTCTTAACCTGCAACCGCGTGTAGAAGAATAAACTACTGGACCCGAATCAGAAGCAAAACACTCATTTTCAATTTGCACCGTACCCCAGCCCTCCTACCGTCAGAATCGCTAAGCATTTCCACTTAAAGGCCGACTACATAAATCTTCGGTTTACTCTGTCTTTCACTGGAAGTAGGCTTACTGCAATACACGTGTGCCATGCAATCAGCCTACTTCCAGTGAAAAACAGAGTAAACCGAAGATTTATGTAGTCGGCCTTTAAATACAAAGCACGCGCGTAAAAAAATCTAATGTTGTTCACGTGTTCCACAAATCGGACATAAGTTGGGCTACTCAAGCGCTTAATATAGATACGTGTCCAGTAGTTTATTCGTCCAAGATTTCATACCCTGATTACTGTTATTTCACCAAGCTTTCTCAATTTTTCCACAATTTTCTTAAATACGATTTGTACACCTGATTACTTAAATACTTTTAAAAGCTAAATTGTCTAAAAAATTAATATCGTTATGTTACCGTAGCAACGATTGCGCGCTCAACATATTAAATCAGGAAATTAAAAATCGTTAGAAAGGTTGGCCTACAAAAGACACATAGTATACGCTTTTATAATTTAACCAAGAATCTATTCGGTTGACAAGAGAATATGTGAGCACCCCGTCCGTCACTCGATATCTTCGTTAAAAACCACGCCCATCAGCCTTTCCTCGTGTAATATTTCCCCCTTCTGGCAGGTAAGGGGGAAGCCATCCAAGGCACTGTCTCTCCGTGTAATCATGAAAACCGGCTAAAATTGCAGTCACATATTCTATGTTAACCCTAATATATTCTTGATAAAACTTAATGCAGAACACATTTTTACAATACAAGTATACCTTCGACCTCACAGGCATGCAGAGTTGCCAGCTGTGCGGTTTTCCCGCCCAAATGGGCTCCTTTTCGACGCGCTTTGCAGGGGGGAATAAAGAAATAACGTTTGGGTGAGGAGCGGGTTTTTGTGGTTTAGACCAAAAAGCGGCTGCCCAGAGTAGGGAATAATTATACCATGTAATGTGCCAAACGCGGAAGTTCAGGGGGTAAAGATTACCCTAATATTAAATAGAAATTTTCCTAAAAAACAAAAATTATCCTTGTTTGGTTTTTATTATTGTTTATATATTGTAATTATTTGACCAAAAATTCCGAGGGTTAACCAGTAAGAATTTGCCTGTACACCGATTACGCAATCATTAATGAGTACAGATGAGTACACATGATTACGGGTGATTACAGATGATTACGATGAGTACAGATGATTACGATGAGTACAGAATGATTACGATGAGTACAGAATGATTACGATGAGTACAGAATGATTACGATGAGTACAAATGATTACGATGAGTACAAATGATTACGATAAGTACAGAATGATTACGATGAGTACAGAATGATTACGATGAGTACAGAATGATTACGATGAGTACAGAATGATTACGATGAGTACAAATGATTACGATGAGTACAGAATGATTACGATGAGTACAGAATGATTACGATGAGTACAGAATGATTACGATGATTACAAATGATTACGATGAGTACAGAATGATTACGATGAGAACACAGGCAACCCAAAACTAAAATTGTTACAGATGAGTAATTGAGTACTGGAGAATTAAAATGAATACGCGTGATTACAGATGATCACGCGCTATTACAAATGATTGCAGATGAGTACGCGTGATTTCATAAAGATTACGGGTGATTACAGATGAGTACGCAGATTACAGATGATTACGGGATTACGAATGAATACAGAAGATTACGTAATCATTACAGTTAGGGTGTACACCGATTACGGGAAGTGGTTAGCCCCTCGAAAAATTCACGCTTCTCTAATATTTTCCATTTCGTGAAAATTTTGGCTATTTTTCTAAGAAATATTTGGGAGGTGAACGGTTTTTTGGGCTAGTTTAATTTCCGTTTGGGCTGCGGGACTCGAAATACGATTCGTGAAAAACAAAACGAAATGGAGTGGCACGTCAATAGTAACTTAAGTAGTCTGTACACGAATACAGCCAAGTATATTTTCGTCATAATTAAGGCTGTTGCCGGAAAAATAAATCCAATATTAGCTCCTAGACAGTAAGGGAACTTTCTTCCCACACTCTTGGCACCCGACGAAACGACAAATCGTTTTAAATACTTCATATACTACCGGATTTGAGAATATTCTGACACTATTGCAGTTTGTGGACGAGTACCATTGAATTGGGAATAATACTGCTAATTACAATTACGATTTCGGTTGCCATGGTTACGCGGGACCTGTTCTGATAAGACTACGGAATTCATCTTTATAATTAGGTGGTAGCGCCATCTATATTTTGTAAAGTTATATGGCTAAAAATAAATAATTATTAGCTAACTCACCGTAACTTGTGTTAAAAAGGATCGTGTTGACAGAATAAAATTATTTTTAAACAACTTCAAAGGTTTGTTTGTTACGAGTAATCATACATTTCAATTTCGCATCAGATTCGCGAAAAAATTCAATTGCAATATAGTTGCCACCACTAGAGACAGATGCCGCCACGGTAGAACGATAAAGTTGATATAAAGTCTCCTTATTGAACGAAATTGGTCCCGCGCCAGCCAGATTTAGTTGTACCTCTATTTATTCCCAACTCAATGACGAGTACGTTAAGCGCTTAATTCAAACTAACACTTTTAAGTAGTAGTTAGTGTAGGGAGGGGTGGGGTGCATTTGGCCGACTCCGCATTTGGCCGACTCCTCATTTGACCGACTTTTCATTTGGCCGACTGCTCATATGTCCGAATGCCCATTTGGCCGACAGCTCATTTGGTCGACTTTTCGGTCGGCCAAATGAGCAGACCATATGGCCGACTACTCATTAGGCCGACTACTCATTTGGCCGACTACTCTTTTAGCTGAAATTCTGGTCGGCCAAATGAGCAGCCCGTTTGACCGACTGCTCATTTGTCCGACTACTCATTTGACCGACTGCTCGTTTGGCCAACTGCTCGTTTGACCGACTGCTCGTTTGGCCGACTGCTCGTTTGGCCGACTACTCATTTGACCGACTGCTCATTTGGCCGACTGCTCATTTGAACGACTGCTCATTTGACCGACTGCTCATTTCACTGACTCTTATACTATAGCCTGTCCTTATCTATGTCTTTAGTGTTAGGTTGACTTATAGAACGGGCAATGTATTTTAAGTATTGGCGCCTGACGGCGCCGCGCACTCGCTTCGCTCGAGCGCTGGGGGGCCGGACCGGCGCCCCCCCAGCCCCGTTCTTTATAACCAAGCTGGGCCTTCTAAAACGCGACCTAGAGGACAGTACCTAGCCAAACGCACCTAGTATCGTCTAAATGACATATGAGTAGTCGGCCAAATGAGTAGTCGGCCAAACGAGTAGTCGGCCAAACGAGCAGTCGGCCAAACGAGCAGTCGGCCAAACGAGCAGTCGGCTAAATGAGTAGTCGGGAAAATGAGCAGTCGGTCTAATGCTCTGTCCATTTGGCCGACTGCCCATTTGGCCGAATTCTCAGTCGGCCAAATGGACAGTCGGACAAATGAGCAGTCCATTTGGCCGACTGTCCATATGACCGACTTCTCAGTCGGACAAATGTGCAGTCGGCCAAATGGACAGTCGGCGTAACGTGTATTTTGTGGTCGGCCAAATGAGAAGTCGGCCAAACGAAACTCTCCCGTAGGGAGCTGTTGGCACGCGTGGCATGAAGGTCTTGCCACCACCTTCCTACGCGTTGTAAACCGGCCACCTGAATTAAAGGCATTAAAAGTCGCTTGGTGACTTAGGCCTAAGGTGGTGCCTTGGGTATTAACCTAGCTGATTATTATTAATATTAAGTGTCTACGAAGTGTTGCCAGCACCCTCATATGCAATTTAACCCGGCCATTTGGGATAAAGGCTATAAAAGTCACTCGGTTGTAATAAAAATAATAATAATCAGCTAGGCCCAAGTAATCCAGTGACTTTTTAATGCCTTAAACAGGTGGCCTTGATGATTCTTATTACTATTCGTGAGTTCTGAACCGTTAAGAGAACGGCCTAGGACTGAGCTGTAACGTCACGCAAAAGTTCTGGATAGTTCAGAACTTTTGTACGAATAGTTGTGATTCGTACGATTTGACGTACGCAGCCCGATGTGCAGACGAATTTTAGAGATTTCAACCTTGAGTTCCGACCAGTACTTGCTCTTGAGCAGGTACCATTTAGAACGGTTCCGAACGGTTCAACAAGAGGTTCTTGTCTGCGAATAGTTTGCATTTGGGTAGTTCTAGAATTTTTTTTGCCGAATAGTGCGCATGGGGACTGGTTGAACGGTTCAGAACTCACGAATAGTTTTCAGCTTCTATAAGTTTGAACAACTTCGGAGTCGAATATTTAACAACTTCAGGACCACGCCATATATTTCTGCCGTACTATATTTATATTTTTTAATTAAAATACTGATAATAATAATTTTCCAACTCAACAAATGGAGACAGAGTTATGAGCACTTATTGTTTATAATAATAACCAGCTAGGCTAATACCCAAGGCACCACCTTAGGCCCAAGTAATCTAGCGACTTTTTAATGCCGTTAAACAGGTGGCCGGGTTACAATGAGTAGGAGGGTGGTGGCAAGCTCTTCATGCCACGCGAGCCAACAGCTCCCTACACTCACTATTACCGTTAACCTCTACAAGTTTTTGTGGAAAGGGAAAACCTAAGAACTCGGGGGAAACTCCTTTAACAAGTGGGGAGATAAATTACAAACTCTACGCAGAAGGAGTGTTCCGAGTTTCCACCCAATACCACAAGCTGGAATCGAACCCGGCTCCTCTTACTGCGAGGCGAAAGTGCTAGCCAAGGTTCGTAGAAAAATCTCTTATATTTGCTAGCCACTCCGCCACCCCACCTAGGCCTTGTACAACAATTAAAACGAATTTGGCGAAATGACAGACATTCGCGGTACACCCGGACACACGAAGAAACAAATAATTGTACTTCGACAACACTCATACCCATACGTAACGCTTGTTTTAGTATTGTTCAAACGAGGTTTTTAATTCTTCGTGTACCCTGAGTTAGCAAAAGGTGTACAAATTGTGAAAATTCGATTGCAAACGTACTTGATTGTGTTAGCCGGTGAACTGAAAAAATAATATCAACGTATTAGTTTTATTAAATCTTATACAATGTTTTTGGCCGTCGCAATATTTTTATTTACAAACGTCTTTTGGAACCCGCGAAGATACATGTTACAAGCGAATAATATTAGCATCACACGATGCTAATATATATTATTTACTTCTGGTATGGCCATAAGTGTATAATATTGTTCCGTAAGTGTGACACTTCCTATTCTTCACATGCAAAAGTTTTACTGAGAGCCATTCACGAGACAGACTGAATTACGGGCTTCGTCGCCATTTTCGTCCGCTTGCTAACGCGTCACACGTAGCCTTTGACAGCGCCTCACTAGGGGGAGATTTTATTCTTGCGATGACGTCACTCCGTTACTAGCTCTCAGTAAAAAATTCCCCAAAGTGACAAACTTATGGAACAATATTATAGACTTAAGGAATGACGAATATTAGAGAAAGCGAGTGGACATGTCATTGACCTCTGAGCTTCAATTACGAACAAAAAGTGGGGTGGACAAATACATATATGAGTAGTGCAACAAACGGTTCATATGTTTCCCCAAACTCTCAAAACATATGAGACAATGAACCTGCGTGGAGACGTCAATACTAGGAAGACATAACTAACGTAGCAATTTAATATCGAAATTCTAGATTAGTTTCTCGGGCTGTGAACGGACTGGTAAATACACATTTCGAGATAAACGCGTCGGGAAATGTTTGATGAAGCGTCAGCAGGAATCCATAGCGCTACTTGGAATGAATAACGGCTTTGATTCCGTTGGGGTGGAACATAGTAGGCGGAGCTTATAGGCCGAGTGTTAGCTCCTCCCCCCATAAAACAACCCGTGACTAATGTGTCGTTTGCTTAGTCGTCTGATTGACCAAAATATGAATAATATAAAATCACAAGTAACATAATAACAATTAACGAGATTTAAACCAAACTGATTTTCATAGTTATTGCGCAATCAAGATGTTTTCTCAGCACAGAGCCCTCTAGTGTCTAAAATACGCGAGACTTCCGCTAAGCCGAAATATCTGGTTTCCGATAGATATGCGGAATATTAGGCTAAAATGATAAAAATTAAAAACGTTTTTCTCGGCGCCACGAGCTTATGTTTTTTTATCACGCGTGATTCGCACGCGGGCTTCGAAACCAAGGCTGCGTTCAACAACTATCAACGGAGAAAAACCACTGAGTTAACGTTGAGTTCTTTTAATCAACGCTACGTCACAAAAATCTAAAAGTTGTTGTACGATTTCTAGTTCGCTGACTTAACGAACAAAATATCGTCTGCTACCCCTCCTTTAACTTTGTCGAATGACGTCACGATACCGATGAGCAACGGAAAAACCTGCTCCTCCGACCGCTGACTTCGTTGAGCAACATGACGTAGAAACCGGAAGTTAAAAAGAGCGTACAGTAAGCTCAACGCTCAGCGCTGACCTCAGCGCTGAGTCCGCTGAGTCCCGCTGAACGTAGCCAAAGCCAAAGCCCCTCGCGACTCCAGAACGTGCTCTCCGATATTAGGCTTACATTTTTATCAAAACGTAGTCATCCAAAACGGTAAGTCGCGAGTCCAAGTCGCAGCTTGAAGAGAGTATCAGTGCCGAAAAAAGGGTCGGTTAGAAAATTAGCATTAAAGCATTAGGAAGTGTCATACTTATTGTTATTATGTTACTTATGATAAAAGTTATAAAAGAACTTATAATAACGGTTGAAAGCAGTTGTTTCGGAAATCAACATATTTTTAGAGAACGGAATTTTTAATATTCCCTCCCCGCCGGTTTTAGGAATAATTAATTAGTCCATGGTTCATGCATGGAAAAGACCCCAGGGTTTTAACACTTCATGCCAACTAGGAACAACAAACACAAGGAGAACGCAGCTAGCCTTTAAACACGCTAACGAAGGGTTGCGTACGAATTTCATTCGACGAGCGTCACGAGCCTTTACGCTGAACGTTTTACGGGCGGGGGGAAAACAATTTCCGAATTTTCCCCTTCCGACGGCAGCAGGCGCTAAAGCGTCTAGCCAATGAAAAACGTACGCAAGAAAATCCACGACTTTTGACGGGTTGCGTTCTCCTTGTGTGGGGTGTTGTGTTTGTTGCTCCTAGATGCCAAGCACTATGGATACATGTTTGAAATTCTATCATGATAGGATGGCCTTTAATTTGTTGGATGTTTGAAAACTCTCACAGGATTTTGATAGCAATTTGCTTCACTCCCCGCTTCTAAATCTGAGCTGTTAGGCCTTTGTTCAGGATTTGGAGGAAAATAGACTTTTATCTTTACCGACCATTATTATATCTTTACCGACCATTATTATCACTACTGTCTTTTCTAAATAATGATTAATTATTCATCTATCGCGGATTCTAATACCGGAAAATCATCAACTACGCCGATGGGTTCTGTCATTTTTTTCCGATGATGAAAACTAGCAGACGCTCGAGCAGACGACTAACAACGAATCAAACGCGAGAGCTTTCACGTCACCGAATTTTACGTCATTTAAGGCGGTATAAGCGTTTTTGGCCCAACCCATAATGGCCACCAAATATTCATTCCAAGTAGCGTTATGGATTCCTGCCAGTTAAGGTTGCAAACGGATCTTGAAAGAAAATTTTAAATTACTTTTACAGTCCGTGGTATTAAGAAAATTAAAAGATTTAAAAGTAGAAGCAAGTGGTGTAAGAACTTTATCAATCTAAATAAATATACTATTAATTTACGATTGTATTACAAATTATTAATTAATATTAATTAATTAATTAAATATTTTATCAACACGAAAATTAAATTTTGTAGCATAAGGTGTTCTAATAACCAAGATTAAATATTTAATCATGATTTTTAGTAATTATACAGTCATAACTACAGATTTGATTTTAATCAGACCTAATGATGTTTTAATCATTTTAAATCATTGTATACCCAAAACTGCAGATTTGATTTTAGTAAAATTTTATGATGATTTAATCATTTTTAATCTTTATGCAGTAAAAACTACAGATTTTATTATTTAATCATTGTTTTATCATTATCAGAAGTAAATGAACCAGAGTGATCGAAATAGCGCTCATAATCGGAGGGCGTTTTCTTTATGAAAATGATAAGAAAATCAAGTCAAATAAAAGCTAATTTCCATCCCCGTCTTTTGACACGATAAATTGCACTTGGAAATTGTGAGTATAGTTATTTCAATGTATAAAAAATGGTTTCATAAAAACAAAAACTTTTTCGGCCTAGGAGCGCGCAAAATTTCCAATTCGAGGTCGAAATGTAACTTCATAAGGAAAACGCCTCCAACATGGGGAGTATAGCAATCTAATAACTGCGTTTCATTTACTTTTGTCATTATACATCTAAAACTACAGATATGATTTTAATCAGATTTAATGATGATTTAATCATTTTTAATACTAATACATCAAAACTACAAGCTTGATTTCAATCAGATTTTATGATGATTTAATCATTTTTAGTCGTCATACATCAAAAACTACAAATTTGATTTTAATTATGATATATTCATTTTTAATCATTATACATCAAAAACTACCAATTTGATTTTAATTATGATTTAATAATTTTTAATCATTATCCATCAAAAACTACAAATTTGATTTTAATGAAGATGTAATCATTTTTAATCATTATCCATCAAAAACTACAAATTTGATTTTAATTATGATTTATTCATTTTTAATCATTATACATCAAAAACTACAAATTTGATTTTAATGGCAGTGGCGTCGCTAGGGTGTTTTAGGCGGCGCTTGAGCCACCTGTCAAATTTCTGAAGCGCCACCTAAAATTTCTGAGAAGCGCCACCTAAAATTCAAAATTTTTCCAATTCACTTGTCGAAAAGTTTCTTCGAACTTAAAAATGGGCATCAAAAATTTAATTTTTCATAGTCGGCCTCAATATTTCAACTTTAAAAACCTTTTTGGGAGCTCCCCCCTCCCCCATATCACTCACTATAGGATGCCCCTGACCAGTGCTAATGGCTTAAGCGCCACCAGTTTTGAAATCCTGGTGACGCCACTGTTTAATGGAGATTCAATCATTTTTAATCATTATACAGCCAAAACTAAAAATTTGATTTTAATTATAATTTATTCATTTTTAATCATTATACATCAAAAACTACAAATTTGATTTTAATGGAGATTCAATCATTTTTAATCATTATACAGCCAAAACTACAAATTTGATTTTAATGAAGATTTAATCATTTTTAATCATTATACAGCCAAAACTACAAATTTGATTTTAATGGAGATTCAATCATTTTTAATCATTATACAGCCAAAACTAAAATTTTTATTTTAATTATAATTTATTCATTTTTAATCATTATACATCAAAAACTACAAATTTGATTTTAATGGAGATTCAATCATTTTTAATCATTATACAGCCAAAACTACAAATTTGATTTTAATGAAGATTTAATCATTTTTAATCATTATACAGCCAAAACTACAAATGTGATTTTAATTATGATTTATTCATTTTTAATCATTATACATCAAAAACTACAAATTTGATTTTAATGGAGATTCAATCATTTTTAATCATTATACAGCCAAAACTACAAATTTGATTTTAATGAAGAGTTTAATCATTTTTAATCATTATACAGCCAAAACTACAAATTTGATTTTAATGGAGATTCAATCATATTTAATCATTATACAGCCAAAACTAAAAATTTTATTTTAATTATAATTTATTCATTTTTAATCATTATACATCAAAAACTACAAATTTGATTTTAATGGAGATTCAATCATTTTTAATCATTATACAGCCAAAACTACAAATTTGATTTTAATGAAGATTTAATCATTTTTAATCATTATACAGCCAAAACTACAAATGTGATTTTAATTATGATTTATTCATTTTTAATCATTATACATCAAAAACTACAAATTTGATTTTAATGGAGATTCAATCATTTTTAATCATTATACAGCCAAAACTACAAATTTGATTTTAATGGAGATTCAATCATTTTTAATCATTATACAGCCCAAACTACAAATTTGATTTTAATTATAATTTATTCATTTTTAATCATTATACATCAAAAACTACAAATTTGATTTTAATGGAGATTCAATCATTTTTAATCATTATACAGCCAAAACTACAAATTTGATTTTAATGAAGATTTAATCATTTTTAATCATTATACAGCCAAAACTAAAAATTTGATTTTAATTATAATTTATTCATTTTTAATCATTATACATCAAAAACTACAAATTTGATTTTAATGGAGATTCAATCATTTTTAATCATTATACAGCCAAAACTAAAAATTTGATTTTAATTATAATTTATTCATTTTTAATCATTATACATCAAAAACTACAAATTTGATTTTAATGGAGATTCAATCATTTTTAATCATTATACAGCCAAAACTACAAATTTGATTTTAATTATGATTTATTCATTTTTAATCATTATACATCAAAAACTACAAATTTGATTTTAATGGAGATTCAATCATTTTTAATCATTATACAGCCAAAACTACAAATTTGATTTTAATTATGATTTATTCATTTTTAATCATTATACATCAAAAACTACAAATTTGATTTTAATGGAGATTCAATCATTTTTAATCATTATACAGCCAAAACTACAAATTTGATTTTAATGGAGATTCAATCATTTTTAATCATTATACAGCCAAAACTACAAATTTGATTTTAATGGAGATTCAATCATTTTTAATCATTATACAGCCAAAACTACAAATTTGATTTTAATTATAATTTATTCATTTTTAATCATTATACATCAAAAACTACAAATTTGATTTTAATGGAGATTCAATCATTTTTAATCATTATACAGCCAAAACTACAAATTTGATTTTAATGAAGATTTAATCATTTTTAATCATTATACAGCCAAAACTAAAAATTTTATTTTAATTATAATTTATTCATTTTTAATCATTATACATCAAAAACTACAAATTTGATTTTAATGGAGATTCAATCATTTTTAATCATTATACATCAAAAACTACAAATTTGATTTTAATGGAGATTCAATCATTTTTAATCATTATACAGCCAAAACTACAAATTTGATTTTAATGAAGATTTAATCATTTTTAATCATTATACAGCCAAAACTACAAATGTGATTTTAATTATGATTTATTCATTTTTAATCATTATACATCAAAAACTACAAATTTGATTTTAATGGAGATTCAATCATTTTTAATCATTATACAGCCAAAACTACAAATTTGATTTTAATTATGATTTATTCATTTTTAATCATTATACATCAAAAACTACAAATTTGATTTTAATGGAGATTCAATCATTTTTAATCATTATACAGCCAAAACTACAAATTTGATTTTAATGGAGATTCAATCATTTTTAATCATTATACAGCCAAAACTACAAATTTGATTTTAATGGAGATTCAATCATTTTTAATCATTATACAGCCAAAACTACAAATTTGATTTTAATTATGATTTATTCATTTTTAATCATTATACATCAAAAACTACAAATTTGCTTTTAAGGAAGATTTAATCATGTGTAATCATTATACAGCCAAAACTAAATTTTTTTAATTAGATTTAATGATAATATAATCATACGAGAGTGTATTAACAAGCAAGGTAATGATCTACCCCTCGCTAGCCAGTCACCTTCGGCAAGTGTAAGTATAAACCTTTTTTAATTCTAAGTCTTTTCCATTTTAGGAAGAATTTTACGCCAATTTAAATCAAAATGAATCATCAAAGGGCCGCCTTTTACGACACCGATCAAAACACGAGCTCAAAATGTACCGACAACAATTACAAACGCCCTAAAAAACTTCCAAACAACAGAACGCGAGCGGAAATCGCGAAAGTCAACAACTGAAAAACTCAAACAATTAATCGACATCGGCTCTAGAACAAACCAAACAGTATTATTAAAACCAGAAGTAACGAAAGCAAGATGAGGCCTGGAACCAAAGCTTGCTACGGGGCTTCGACGGTCGGAGCATTTTCGGGAATCATGATGGCAGCCACGGGGGCGGTTCTGGTGCTAATTTCCGCCTACCAGAACCAGCGCGTGGAGGAAACAGAATGGATGATCGTGGCCATGTTGTGCGCCACCGGATTCTTAATCCTGATAATTTCGCTCATGTGTTGTTCGTGCGCGTTGTGTCGACACGCGTCCGTTTCCGAAGAGGCGCAAATGACGCTCGACAACAAGATCTTCAACGGCAGAGTGCACCCCTCGGACACGCAAGACGCGGTCTGGACCGTCGAGGGCAGTCGGCCCTCTTGGGAGTCGCCGACTTCTTCGCTGCCAGGCCAGATCGAGGACTTGGGTCTCGAGGACCTGGAGACGAACGAGGGTGATGAGGAACCGGAAGCCCCTCTCGCGGAACCCGAAGCGGATGAAGAACCCGCCACGCCGGACGAAGAACCACCCGCGCCTCCTGTTGAAGAACCACCCGCGCCACCTGATGAAGATGAACCCGCGCCACCCGATGAAGATGAACCCGCCGAACCGGATGCCGTACCGGAAGAGGAAGCCAAAGAAGATGAAACGGAAGAAAAGAAGGAGGACGGGTGATTGCTAAATCCTGTAAAAATTGGACATCACAGAAAAATATGGCCAATAAATCATCACAAATTAACTAACATTTCTGGTTTCCAAATCCTTCAGGGTTGCCATTTTCTTGAATTTTTTATTCCGTTAGTTAGAGTTTTGTAAATATTTGGACTTTTTCTTGTATAATTGATTGATTGATACTTTGATAAGTACAAAAACTAAAAATTACATTTATTAATATTTGGATTCTTTTGTCTTGGAATATATCATAAATAACACCATAAGTGTATAAAATTTTTCCGTAAGTATGACACTTCCTATTCTTTACATGCAAAAGTTTTACTGAGAGCTATTCACAAGATGGACTGCATTACGGGCTTCGTCACCGTTTTGCGTCCGCTTGCTAACGCGTCACGCGTAGCCTTTGACAACGCCTCGCTTGGGGGATATTTTTTTTCTTGTGATGACGTCATCCCGTTACTAGCTCTCAGTAAAATATTCCTCAAAGTGACAAACTTATGAAACAATATTATAGACTTATGATAACACGTATGATTTAAAGCAGGAAACTATATAGCGGGCGTGGCTTAAAGGCCTAGGTTTTCTTCTGCCTGTCCCCCTTTAAATTAGGCCAACATGTTCAGCGGTTGGCCTACCACCAGGGTATTTGTGCTCCACTAAGTTAATTTAAAGGGGGACAGGCAGAAAAAAAACCTAGGCCTTTATTCCCTTTAAGCTACGAATGTAAGAGGTAACGGGTGTTTTCAAATTCATGGCAGGCCGCGGTCGCTCTCGAAAATAGATTTACGATAAAATGAATTTAACAAACCCCACTTATTTTTCACATTGAGGATATTAGATAATTTGTCATATCCTTCGTGTGAAAATTAATCAAGGTTTCTTAAATAAATTGTTTGTATGTTTAAAAAAATAGCGGAGGAAGTAAGTGAACGTCTATTCGAGACAAGGCTTAACGTGGACTAGGAGCCGAGCTTAGCTTAACAAGTCGCGAGCAAAATCCTTACTCGCAAGCCACGCCTGTTTCTATCAGAATCATCAGGACCAAGTTAATACATATATAGTTTCTTGTTTATACTAATTATTTCATAAAAATTATATCAAACAACCCTGAAATAATTTATGCTTTGAGTGAATTTTTTAGCATTCATGTTAACGAGACAATAAGAGGAATAAAATTTTTCATATATCATAAAGCTACCTAGCGGCCAAAGTGAGAAACTCGTCAAGCCGCGTGAATTTCGTCTGCTAAGATTATTTCAAAACACTAAGCAGACGAAATTCCCACGGCTGATGAATATTCGTCTTTAAGGTCGTTTTAAAACACTAAGCAGACAAATATTCATCAGCTGGGGAAATTCCCACAGTCATCGCTAGATGGAGTTTCTATGGTAAGCGGTATAGTTAATTCCGAATTTTCGGACGCTTGTATATTGTAAATATTTCATTGAATAGATCGAAGAATCTATCTACGTAATGTTAACATTTACGGGTGCCAAGTCATGATGAATTAAGTGACTTATAATCGCTATTGAGATAATGATTAAAATGTGCACTTCCTTTGATACTGTTTTAATATGATTTACTCCCAATTTGATAATGTTGTAAATTTTGTGTTTTGGATTAAATATGACTGTCTTTTAAATTTTCGCTTATTTTTGCAGTGGTTTTATTGCCAATTTTTTCCAACCCTGACACTCTCCCAGCTGCACACGGGCCCGTGGGTAAAACATGGAACAGGCAGCTAGCAGAAGATCCTTATTTTCAGGATACACTACGTAATAGTGCCATCTATCGGTGACAACAATTAGTATTTGGAAAAAATAACTCGGTAGCTTTGGCCTAATAATGTTTATAGCCCTAGAGTAAGGGGGAGTTGAAGTCGTGTGATATTTTTTTCTTTTGGTGCAAAGATGGCACTTTAACGTAGCGCATCCAGAAAATACACGTTGTCTGCTAGTTGTAGCTTCCGTATTAGTCCCTCGTAGAATTGTGTATCTATAATATTTCATATATCTATGGCTCCAACTTGGTAATAATATATTTTGCTTTAGAAATAAACACCAGGGGGCTCTGTGTTCAACTAAACTTTCATTGAGCATAAACTCTGCATAAAATAATAAAATTTAATTCCTAATTTTTAATTCTATAATGTTATGAAAAAGAAATTCGTTATATTCATTCAAGGATAATACCTTGATTCATTAAAACATTTACCAGAGTTGCCAGTTTTTTTCAGATTCAAATTCTGGGACTTTCACAGGTTTTCCCTGGCCATTTCCAAGGATATTAAAGAAATGCCAATTCCTGAGATTTTCCATGACCTTTTTAAAAGGATTATGAACGTCCATGTTTATGGTGAATCGTGGAATTTCTAATTTAACCAAGCTTAAACTGCAAAAACTCTAAAATGATCAGATCATAATAATAATAATTGTCACGATCACTTTGTATTTAGTTCTTTCAATATTCAAGATAAATTACTAAAAGACTATACCCAATCTATGCATAATTTTACGGCATAAACTTCCTTACTTCGCCGATAGGAATTTGCCGCTTCTGTATTAGCCATAAAAAATAAGAGGAATGAGTAGCGCCATCTGTGTTCGAAAATAAAACTATTGCTGTATATTTTTTGTATTGAGTTTTGTTCATGGACGAATTACTGTCAGTAATACTCCTTTTTGGTCAAATATTGGGGAAGAGCAGGGGGTTGAAATCGCGCATGCGCAAAATACACCCTTGTTTCCTGACCCTCCATCTTAGAAATCGCGGCCAGCAGTTTTCTATGGAGAAAATTTAGGTTTAACTTCAAAACAACAATACTTATTTTAAAGATGGTTTGGTGCAGTGTGGTAGGTTGCAAAAGTATTTACGGAACCCCAGAAATTAGGTTCCATCGAATTCCCAAAAAGAGAACGCGCCTCTGGGCTAGAATAATTAATAGAAAAAATTGGCATCCTACACCAAGTTCGCGCATTTGTAGCAGACATTTTCACTCTGGGTTTCCAGGATGGGAGCCTGATGATCCGGACTGGATACCTTCACTAAATATACCATCAAGTAGAATAATACCAAAATCAAAAATCGAATTAGCAAAACAAAGGGCAGATAGAAACGAAAAAATAAGAAAAAAAAAGGTTAGTAATGATATTGTAATATAACTTTATTAGAAGATCTAACCCTTGTCAGTCACCAAAATTTCTAATGATACTTTTTTTCCTAGGATGAATATTATGAAACATTTGTAAATACATTGACTCTTCAGCAACGACTTAATACTTCACTACAGTTCCATAGCTATACTTTTAGAGATATAAGCTTTGAAGATTTTAATATAGATGATAAATCTACAGAAATAGAAAACCTACGCATCTGTACACAAGATAAAGTTGATACAACCGTTGAAATGTTAACACTCCAAGCTTCATCTGAAACATCCTTACAAGAGGAGTCTTTCCCAGTAAAATTTTCTACTACGGGAACTCAAACTGATTACATTGACCTAGAAGTTGAGAACAGGACTTTGCGAAAGGAAATAAAAGTACTGAAAGAAGAGATTAAGAAGAAAATATGGGGAGCAGATAAAATCAAAAACCCCTTTAACAGATGGGGTGAGATTTTGCAAGCTCTACGCAGGAGTGGTTCCCAGGTTTTCACCCAGTGCCACAAGCTGGGATCGAACCCGGGCTAAATCATAAATTAATTTCAGAATACTTATATCTGTAAATTTCAGATTTTTACAGCCAAAAGCAGAACGGATGACATATTGGGGCACAAAGACTGGTCACTCAACTCAGAAAAGGAGAAAATTACCTCTAATAGATCAATTTCTTGCTGTAATGATGCATTTGAAAGTTGGACTTTTTCATCAAGACATTGCTGACCGGTTCGAAATTTCAATTACAACGTTTTCCCATATATTTGCTACTTGGATAAAGTTAATGAAGTTGGAATTATGTGAACTCTTCCCTTTCCCGACAAGAGCTTTGGTTGACAAATACATGCCCCAGTGTTTCTTGAAATATCCAAATACCAGAATAATCAGACTGTTCAGAAATATTTTTAGAACGACCAAAATCTTTAGAAACCCAAAATCAAACCTTTTCTAGTTATAAAAGCCATAACACTTTGAAATATTTAGTTGGAATTACTCCTGGAGGTGTGATATCTTTCGTATCTGAAGCCTGGGGTGGCAGAGTGTCCGACAAAATTATAACGAAAGAATCAAACCTTATATTGCTATTAGATGAGGGTGACAATGTTATGGCTGACAAAGGCTTTTTGATTGAAGACCTTCTGAAAGAAAAAAAGTGTGGATTAAATATACCACCTTTCCTCAAAGATAAGTCTCAATTTTCTGAAAGCGAAGTTATTGAAACTAGAAGAATTGCTGAACTAAGAATTCACGTTGAAAGGGCTATTGCAAGGATTAAAAAATTTCATATATTTGATGGAACTATGCCTATAACATTGGCGAAATTGTCAAATGATATTTTTTCTGTGTGTTCGTACTTAACAAACATTTATGAACCACTTGTTTAAATATTCTAAATGACTTTATTCATAAAGACTAGTTTTAGGCAGTGTTGGGCATTTTTTGAGCGGTATTTGAGCACTAATGTAAAAAGGCATTAATGCCTTTTTTACATTAGCGCTCAAATACCGCTCAAAAATGCCCAACACCGGTTTTACGAACATTTAATGGATTTTCCAAACTTGTTTAAATTTTTTATCTTTTCAACTCTTCATGAATAAAATATAATTTTAAAACTAATTAATTTTATAATTCATTTATGAGAAAAGGAACTATGTACTTGGTATAAAAGTGCAAAATTTTAGGTAAAAGTTTCGTTTCCCAAAATAGTTTGTCAAATAATATTCTTTCTTTAAAAAGTCCATCTTCCAAAGACTCATAGAATGGGCCGATTTTGTGCTTTACAATATTTTTAACTGCCATTTCACCCTGTACTTTAGCATAATATGACGATTTTCTATCCAACATTATTTCTCCATTTACTTTCTTGAGGCAAAATGATGGAAAGCTGTCAACTATCATTGATATTTTCATTTTTGAAATATCCGTGCCCTTTACCGAGCTTGGTGCCTTGATTTCCAAGACTCCCTTTGCTTCTACGAAACATTTCTCATTGTGAGCATGCGTGAAAAATAAACCGTCCAACACGGTTTGTTATGGCACGCCATCCTGGTCAAAATTAAGTTGAAATATAGGGTGATGGTTTGGAAATATAAGGTGATCTTTTGGAAATATAGGGTGATGGTTTGGAAATATAGGGTGATCCTTTTTGAATATATAGGGTTATCTTTGGGAAATATAGGGTGATCTTTTGGAAAAATAGACCCTCGTCCATTATAGACTTATCTTTTCTCGAAACACTAGGAGGGTCGCATTCCCTGATTTCATGATAATTGAGTGGTAGCACTGCAAATAATAGTTTTAAAGCAAAAGCGAGAGATGGCGATATTTCCAAAAGATCACCCTATATTTTCAAAAGATCACCCTATATTTTCAAAAGATCACCTTATATTTCCAAAACATCAACTTATATTTCCAAAACATCACCCTATATTTCCAAAACATCACCCTATATTTCCAAAACATCACCCTATATTTCCAAAACATCACCCTATATTTCCAAAAGATCACCTTATATTTCCAAAACATCACCTTATATTTCCAAAACATCACCCTATATTTCCAAAACATCACCCTATATTTCCAAAAGATCACCCTATATTTCCAAACCATCACCCTATATTTCCAAACCATCACCCCATATTTTCAAACCATCACCCTATATTTTCAAACCAAAACCCTATATTTCCAAACCATCACCCTATATTTCAACTTAATTTTGACCAGGATGGCGTGCCATAGTTTGTTGCAGGTTAAGAAAGGCAAGTACATTTTTCGGAAAAATATTAGCACGAATTTCCGGTAAATCGGTGGCGGGAATTTCGAATTGGGCTGTTTACGGTTCAATTTCTAAATATACCTGCGCGCGTTATATAAATACCGTCTGTTGCGTTATATTTCAAAGTGATAATTAATAAATTAACATAGATAAGATTTAAAAACAGTGGTAATCATTTATTTTAAGTACTATATGTGAGGCCTTGGTGAGGCATACCTAAAAAAACCGTTTGGCGAGTCAGGGTAAGTATAGAACGGGTATTACCGAGATTACCACATTGACGTACATAAGCGTGCGATTTGATGATTGTTTAGGAGCGTAATACTAAAAATACGCTATAATGAAGCTTAAAAATAATAATCTACATGAAATATTCATTGATCACATTTCTAAAATGGATTAATATAACACGCCCAGGAACTTTTAGGAATTCAATTGAAAATAGGCGAAATTCGAAATTCAGGCGACGATTTACCGGAAAGTCGTGCCAAATGTACTAGATATTTTGCCCTTCTTAACCTGCAACTGATTAAAACCCTTAATATTTTCCCAATAATTGGACGTTAAAAATGCATTTATTTCTGTAAAACAAATTTATAGTTTAATAATTAATATTGATATTTAATTAATTAAGTTTACCGCGTTAAAATTTCAAAAACCCAAAGAAAAATGGTAGATATGAATCTATTTAATAGAGCTCAAACCAGGAACCAATATTAGCTTTACACTGTTTGCAACCAAATTTACCCTTAAATATCTTTTAAGTGTAGCTCATTTCGCTATCATTGGTTGATTCACTAAAGCCAATCCGCCTTAAACACTTTCACATTAAAACTAAACTTAATTACTAGTTTTCAGTCAAATACACAAAGGTTATACCAACTTCAATAACTTTATTTTTATACAAATATTGGTCACAGTGAATATAAGAATACCGCGACAAAATAATTACTTTGTGCTAAAACATATACTTAACTTGGTTATCGTGTAAAAATAATTCAACATAACACAATTGTTTCCAGATAAAAAGTAGAACCACCGACATTTGAGCAACAATACAATGAATTTGTTAGTTATAAATTGCTAAATTACTAATTATGTACAATAAAAATAGTTGCGTTTTTTAAAATATGTACGTCGTGCTTGAACCATCACCATTCTTGATTAAATTAAACATAATATACGCAATAACTGGACTTTAAATTAAATTTCAGTAAAAGGTAATCAACTGAAAATTTTCATATAACTGAACTTCAGTTGGCACATTTGTAATTTTCATTTTAAAAAGGTTTTTTTGTACCGATAAATTCTTTTAAGAAAATTTACCTTGTCTTTCGTGAAAAATGAAATATCACCGAGTTTGATAAAACAAATTGATGAACTTACTACAATGCTCTGTCATGTTTACTATTTCAACAACGTTACGACTTTTAACATGGATAACCAATGTATTTACGCATATATCAGCTGAAATTCCCTTAAAAAATATCCCACTGTTTGCAAAAACTATATTTTGAAAGCTATTCTCTTTCCAAAAAGGATTACTTTCAACTCGTAACAGTATTACAGATTATCTTAATATATATATTTATCTTGAATATTTTGTAAACATTATAAAATGGACGGCCATTAAAAAACTATAGCATGAACAAAATATTTGGAATGTTTTGAAAGATACTAACAAATACTAGAATCAAAATCCAATAACAAGGATTAAATTTGTGGTATATATCACCAAAGTATTTGGACCTTATTTTTGATGAAATGATTGAAAAAATATACTTATTCAGTAAGTACCAAGTATCACAAATTATACGATGGCCAAAGCCAAAAAAAAAAAAATTCATTTCGCAGCTACATCTAAAACCCATTTTTAGGGAAAATTTAAAAAATAAAATTGCACGGAATTTCCGAAGAATATTCCTTCGTATATATTTAAAATAGTTGAACGTTAATACTAAAAAAACGATTAGTATTAAACCTGCTTTAAAAAAAAATGAGATTATGCTCTATATGATGGAATGTGTATATAAACGCGATTTATAGGCTATATAAAATGAGATATAAAATTTATCCTACTACAATAACCATTTTTTTTTACTCTGGAGCTGATCGCGCCTGGTTGGCACGTTGTTCCTCACCCATTTTGTTCCCTGAGACGCCATTAATAGACCCAAGAGACAGGAACCCACTGAGGCTCAGTTCCTAACGCATCAATAGCTTCACGCAGTTGTTCGAAAGTTTTATCAAAATTGTTGTTGACTAAAGTAATGTCAAAGTATTTTTCATAAGCTCGTTGCAGACGGCCACTTTCTTCTATAGTCGCTCGGAGATCATCATCCTGTAAATGAAATATTAATGAATTAGTATTTCCTCTTAATAAAAAAATACTTGAAATGTCTATGAATTGCTCAATTACCTCATAAATGGAGGCTAAACTTTCCAAAGTCCTAGCTCGTCTCGATCCATGTCGTCCCATAGCTCGTTCAAACTTAATGAATTACGAAAATTTTATGAAAAATATTTTAATTTCAGAGAATTCAGGTTTACATACAGTTAAGCTTCTCATAGAGGCATATCCATGATGCTTTCCATATTCATGCATTTGACGAAGCTGATCTGTATGGGGAGCAGCGATGAACACAACATATGGCATAAACTCTGAAGTCTTGAGCATTTTTAAGGACTGTAAAGATCACCGTTGTAATTATCAGTACACTATGAACGAATAGGAGCAACAAACACAGCACCCCACGCATCTAGGAGCAACAAACACAGCTCTCCACATATCTAGGAGCAACAAACACAAGGAGAACGCAACCCGTCAAAAGTCGTGCCTTCAAAGAGGAATAATCGGAAATTGTCTTCCCCTTTCCGTAAAACGCTCAGCGTAAAAGTTTGTCCAATGAAATTTGAACACAACACTGCGTTGGCGTGTGTAAAGGTTAGCTGCGTTCTCCTTGTGTTTGTTGCTCCTAGATTAATGCAAAAAAATTTACATCTAGATAAATACCTGAGGATTACAGTCTAATATGCACATCTTCCCCGATCTTATTATAGCTCTAATGGAGTCTAGTTTCGTTCCATAGAGATGTTCACCATGTTCTCCCCATTCTAAGTATTTATTTTCAGCAATATCAGCATCCATGGACTCCCGAGTGACAAAAAAATAACTTTTGCCATCAGTTTCGTCTTCTTTAATCGGACGACTCGTGTCTGAAAGTGAGCAAAACTATTTTTTAATTATTCCAGCATCTAACACTTTAAGCTGACAAAATAAAACTTACGAGGTAAAGGAGCTGAGAAACGTCTAGAATCACTAGCAATCAATTTGGTCTTGAGAGATCGCCGACCAACTCCTTGAGCACCAACAAGAACTAGAGTCTTTCTTTCAAAGGGAGGCATTCTCGCTACTTCCTCATAAAGTAGTAGCTCTGCTTTGTCAAAGTCTGCATTAGCTTTGCTCAAGTACATTGTTTTCCTTTTTTTCTTTGTCACCCTAGTCCCACAAATGCCAGTTTTGGTAGCATAATCAAATTCTGGGCGGACGAAAGCCCGGCGTCGCTCCTCCAGTTCCTGCGATGGTATCAGTCCTGCGGGTCCAAGAACACCAACTCGCCTCGCTTGCCACCAGTTGGGATCTTCTTGATTAAGAATCTGCAGGATGTCTCCTTGATGGAATTTCAATCCAATTTCTTTGCATGGTAGCAACGTATCTTTGGCAGGATCATAATTGTACAGAGCTTTTAAGTAACACTATGGAGAGATGTCAACCATTAGATGCAGGAACTGTGGTAGAGCGTAAAAAGCTTAACAGTCTTACAGGGGCTGGAGGAATTGTATCATGAAATGAAGGCATTATTTTGAAAGTAACACTTCCGTGGGCCTTTTTCAGGTGGGCACTAAGTTGTTCAGGAGTATGAACATCTACTCCATTTACTTCCAAAATGGTATCACCAACGTGAAGTAAGCCTTGTCTATCGATGATACCACCAGCGAGTATCCTCGCAATCAATAAATTGTCATTTTCAACTTTAACGGTTATTCCCTGTAATGATGATTAGCGACAATTATTAAAGAAGTAACAAAGCAATGACACGTAAAAGTTTCAATGAATATTAAAAGTTATCCTTACCAATGGTTCATCCTCATTTTTCCTAATTCCAACCAATCTGATTGTTTCTGATGGAAGGTTATTAGTGGGTGAGCTGCCTGAGGTAGATGAGCCAGTTGGTCCGGAAGGATCACCCAGCGAATTGTTATGGAAGCTGCTTGGTTTCTCCAGAGATTCGTTATGAGGTTCATAGCTTTTTGTGGCAATGATGTCATGAGCGTCAAGCATGGAACCGAAATGTGGATTGCTTAAAATGTCAGCCAACTCTTGTGCCTCTTTCAAACCCACTTTTCGACACGTCGTTCTAACTTCTTTCACCAGTTGTTGGTTTCCTGTAGCGACTGGGTTAACAGATCTATTGCTGACTTCTAAACGGTCTTGAAGCTATTGGACAGAGGGAAAAATGATTAAAATATTTAAGTTAAATGTTAGTTACGGATTAGGCCCTTACTTTGACTAAGGAACTCATGATGGGAGACTGCATCAGACCTTTCAAAAAGATCAAGTCCGTGTCTCTAGCACCCACTCGGCCATTTAAATCATCTATATTCTCCCTCACATGGTGAAACGCAGCTGAAAAATTATTTATAAATTTAAGATAATACAAACATATATTAATTAGTATGTTAATTAAAAATGTGCCAGAAATGTCTTCAAAACTAGACTATACTAAACAATACTAAAAGTCTGGTACAAATTCTTAAATTGATAGTTCCGGATGCACTATGTAATTTCTACTTCTTTAGTTTGATTTCCTAATTCAGAAAATGTATATATAGTTTAAATTTAATTATTCGCTTAAGAATTAAACAGAATTAACATAAAAATTGAGTTTTTATCTACTTCATCAACCTTTACAGGTTGGTTAATGAATTACTGCCCAACTATAAAAAACATCAGGATCATAATGCCAAGGAACACCATGGAAAGATGCAAATAAACTTCCCAAAAATTTAAAAATAATTTTACAACCAATGGGTATTATTATCTTATAACGTCATAAGATGAACTGCAGTGCGACGAGACCAAACTGAGGCAGTTAGACGTTCATATTTAAAAACTGGTTTTAATCATTTTAAGTAATTATTTTTATATAAAACTTTAAAGCAAGTGGCGGCTCTATAAAAAAAGTAAACAAAAAAGTTTACAAACATGCTTCTAAAAGCGCTTCTAGGTGGCGGTAGCTTCCGGGGACTATAAGCAAAGGCGAGTTGTCTGCGTTCAGCGTTCTATTGGATTCCCAAAACCACATGTTTAATCACGGGATTCCGAAAAGCCAATCAAGTTAATCAACGCGAGAAGTTCCCAATTTGCCACACCTTTTAGGCTGGATTTTGATGCTTACCTAACTTGTTTTGATTTATACGCTAACGACATCTAGTGCGAGAGAATGCAACTAGACAGGAGCTGCCACTTTTTTTAAAATGAGCTATTTTAGTACTATATTACATGTGAAATCAGCCTTATTTCAAAACTAGCCGAGTAGCCCGCCATTCGTTATGGAACGCAAAAATTACTTCTTTGTAAATATTGTGTCAGCTAGTTGCTTAGGTTGTTATGGAACGCAAAAATTACTTTATAAATACTGTGTCAGCTAGTTGCTTAGGATGTTATGGAACGCAAAAATTACTTTATAAATACTGTGTCAGCTAGTTGCTTAGGATGTTATGGGACGCCAAAATTACTTCTTCATAAATACTGTGTCAGCTAGTTGCTTACGTTGTTATGGGACGCAAAAATTACTTCTTAAATACTGTGTACATCATTTGAAAACACTCGAATACAAAAAAACAACAATCCGCAAGTTCAGACATCAAATGTAACCATAACAATTTACTTTTCTCTTCGAACCCCTGAAAATTAAAGCATCGGTCAGGTCCACAACGGAAAACCGAGCCCCTGGCCTCTCCGCGAATTGAGAGGCACTCAGGGAGAACGATAATCAACCTCCGGAGTTGAAAGAGCGTAAGCGTGTGTATATGACCCGCGTACCACAAATGTGTCCAATTTGAGAGTTCTAGGGCAAAGGGTACGGACGCCTATAGCAAGACAAACAAACACACTTTTAGAAATAGATATATTAGATGGTACGGCACTCGGCAGGAGAGAACTTTGATTCCGTGGAGAACATTTTCTTTAATAGCCTCACGCGGACCAAAAGCATATACGGCTCATGTATGAGAACAAAGTTCGGGTGGGGGATTCTATTCGCAGGGTGCGCAAAGTTTGGGTGTGCTTGATTGACTGGGCCGAATGCCCATGCGCAAAATAGTGCGATTCGCTTCCTTTGACCTATAAGAACAACGGTGTAAGGTTTGGGTGCGATAGGTGTCAATAGCGAGACAGACAGACAGACAGACAGACAGACAGTCCGACCAACATTCAGAAATATATAGTAGATTGAAGGTGTTGTGTGAACCACCTTGTATAAAAGTTTTAAAACGGCTGATAGTTTACAAGGTTGCCACAAAATTTTCAGATTCAAATAAATTGACTATTCCCTGACTATTTTAAGAGATTTTCCCTCACTTTTTAATGCCAAAATTTTTATTTTATATTTTACTTTAATCAGAAGTTAATCAATTTGTAGCCCGGCCACCTGTTCAAAGGCATTAAAAGTCGCTCGATGACTTGGGCCTAAGGTGGTACCTTGGATATTAGCCTAGCTGATTATTATTATTAAATGGACTTATACAGAGTTGCCACAAAATTTTGAGATTCAAATTCAATGACTATTTCTTGTTTTCCCGGACCATTTTAGGAGATTTTCCCTGACTTTTTAAGGACAAAATTTTTATTTTGTTAATAAAAGCAAGAATGTATTGAAGTTACTAAGAATATTGGACTACAGGATTCTGATTACCATCCTCGCAGCCTTTGGAGCTTAAATTCGTCTGCTTTCCCATTCAAGTTTGCTATATGGTATAACCTTGAATGCCCCTAAATGCAGACGAACTTTCTCCACAAAAGCTGTGAGGATGGTACCAGGGGTTAATGCTATGCTCAAATATTCTTAGTTACTTCAATACATTCTTGATAAAAGTTAATAAATTTGAATGAACTCATATTTCAGTAAAAAGGTGATTGCAATGTTGAAAAAATTAGCAAACTTTCAAGGAAATAAATGA
Organism: Leiobunum rupestre; assembly: GCF_980474605.1. NCBI lineage: Eukaryota > Metazoa > Arthropoda > Arachnida > Opiliones > Sclerosomatidae > Leiobunum > Leiobunum rupestre. The sequence goes on along the minus strand of NC_143393.1, from coordinate 24,660,581 downwards.
TAATCATAGAATTTGTCGTAGATCTAGAGTGAAATTACCTTCAAAAAGTGTCAAGAGGAAATTTAATTCCCTGACTTTTTTACAAATTATTAAATTCCCCGACTTTTCACAAATTATTAAAATTCCCTGACATTTCTCTGACGTATGGCAACCCTGTTATACTTCAGTAAAAAAATTATTACAATGTTGAAAAAATAGTCGAATTTTCAAGGAAATAAGTGATACTCATAGAATTTGTCATACGTCTAGAGTTAAATAAAAAGTGTCAAGCTAAAATTGAATTCCCAGAGTTTTTAGGCCCATTTTAAATTCCCTGACTTTTCCCCGACGTGTGGCAACACTGGTTTAAAATCATTTGTTACGAGAAATTAATGCCGAAGCACTTCGTAGTGATTCAGCGAAAGACAAGACGCAAAAACAGAGAAAAAGACGCGCGTAAAGGGCAGCCCATCAATTTAAAAATTCGCCGAGGGCAAAATTCCCTAGAAAGGGAGACAAAAAAAAACTGGTTCAAAACTTTTTTCTCCCAATTTACAAGGTCAAAACGTTTGAAAAGTAATGACATTTTAGTCTGTGGGTGTAGCGAATATTTTGTTACCGAGAAATATTTAAAATTTATAAATTAGACCCAGAACAGAATACTGGTACAGTGAAATGATAAAAGATCTGGTCACGATGCTGACATTACAGAAATCCGCCATGATTGTAAAACGCCCTGGGCTTATACCCGTGACAGCTCAAAATCATGCGTAAATCAACGTGATTCACCAAAAGTTTGTATTATTTTTAAATACGAGGGGTCAGACACTTGCCATTATTTTGTACGGGATTTCGGGATTTCGTAGAGATTTTGGCGATTTTATGATTACTTTTTGAAGTGATTTTGGGATTTCAATGTTAATTTACCATAGAGAGAGTTAAAAGATTTTGCGATTTTAGACAAAGTGTACGGGATTTTGGTAAATGTCCGACCCCTCATTTAAATATAGGTCAAATATCGAGCATTTTAGGTTTAAAAATTATCGTGAGCATTTTAGCATAAATTATTACCATAGTGAATACGATTTTACAATTGATAATCGAATAAAAAAGCAATTTTAAATTAAAATATTAGTCTTAATGTTTAAAAAAAATCAATTCGAGGGTTCAGACATTCGTACAAACCCCGTACACTTTACAGACAAATTATTTTAGAAATCTTGAAATCCACTTGAAAACTGGGCGAAAATCAGTTCCAAAATGTCGAAATCAGTTTCTGATTACTGAAATCACTTTGAGATTCAAAATCCCCTACGCAAAATTTGCAAATGTCGGACCCCTCGCTTCAGCATTCTCACACTGGTTTATAATTAACTCATTCTTCTAACAGTTAATTAATTTTACACTATGTAGGTGTTCTCATAATAAATTTTCTTTCTACATTCTCAACTTGGGAATGCTGGTTATAAAACGATGTAGAAGTCGAGATACATCATTAGTTAAACTAAAAAAAATATATAAGGGGTGGAAAAAGTAAGTGAAGCGAGTCAGGTGGATGTGATATTCCCATGCCCTTTTAACGAATGCAGAAACTCCGGGAGTGACAAAAACAGGTACATAAATAACCTAGATAGGCCTACAGTGATGATATAATACTACGCGTTAATGTTGGGTGCATCAACTAGAGGGTTCAACGATCCATAATTCCAAACGCGCGGGGTAACGCAAAACCATTAATAAAAATAGTTAACAGATTTGAAATATAAACGAAAGACGTGTTGGTTCATAATTTTAAATATAATTTCACGCTTTAAAAGTACTTTCACGAACGCAGCTGTTTGTAAAAACTTAATAAAAAGAAGTCAACAAGACTTACTGCCTTGTTTTTGTTGATTAAGTCTTTCTATGCTTTTTAATAAATCCTCTTCGTCATCTCTACGACTCCCGCAGATCACCATAGTTACCAACGAAGAAAAACTTCGACACACTCGCGAAATACAAACCTAACTGCTAAACTCAACTTCAGGGGCCGCGAAAAACGTACCAAGCGAGGGAAACCGCAAAACGACGCTAACCTCGATCCCTGGGTGACGCCCCGAAACGCACGATTTCGATTTTTTTTTAAACGAACCGTTTGTCGTCACTATAAAACAGCTTCCGTCAGAAACAATGCGCTTTATGATAATTAACCGGACATGCCGAATGTATTAATTTTCTACGGACACGATTTCTTAAATAAGATAACATTGCCAAAGACTTTTTTAACGGCCCGACAGCGTCGTGGTCAAAATGCACGGCGTCTACAAACGACGTCCACGTCTTTGTGAGAAAATCTCGAAGATGCCAACTTCGCCCAAAAAACACTGAAATAGCCCCGGGGAATATTCTTTTCAAGGGCCAGTCTATTCAACATTCTTTTTGATCGGTTACGTTACCGTTAACGAAAAAGAACTTTTCCCACTAGCATAGGAAGCCCCGTTGCGAACGATTCAACCATCCCATTCTGGGAGGGCTTGTATTTTTTCCCTCCTCATTTTACCGAGAAAAACCGCGCCGTAAATCCACGTTTTACCGCCACCTAGCTTCAAAACCGTGAGATCTTTTACTCAAACTTGTTACGTGGATGCTTTTGAATTGATAAATAAAGGATGTTGTATCGGATATCGTAAAACTAAATAGTAATATTACATTTATGAAGTTATTGAATGACGAACATCCATTTAACTAGAAAATATATAACTTATGCAATTGGTTTATAATAAACTGGTTTTAAAGGGATGGGTTATCAATTATCTTCTCAGCACAAGTAGATGATTTCAAAAAGGAGGGCCCAACATCTCTTTATGTACTTTTGATATAGTTATTTTCTTAAAATTTTCTTGAATTTACATACCTAGGCCAGTTTCTTGGCTTTCCTTGGCGCTTGGCATTTTGCATCAACTTTTAGTTCTGAAAGATTAATAACATTCTAGTTGATTTTGGTAAAAATAGCAGTGATGACATAAAACCTACATGGTCATAGGCCATTCAATAAAGATCAAAATTTTGGAGTAAGCTGACTACGATTCGTTTAAGCTATTAAACTAAATTTAAGAACAGTAAATACAAAGTGTAACAGTTATGTAATTTCAACTATTCAGCCATCCATGAAAAATACAAAGGAAATGAATATTGCAAAACCATTTTTGGGTTTGTTTGCCTCGCCCAGCGGCCATGTAACTAAGCCTTGTAAAACTAAATTGATTGTAACATTTCTTACCGGTGATATTTTTTGCTGAGAACAAGTTAGAACGCTAAAACTAAAACTGTTAAAATAATTAATGTATATTGAATTAAAAAACCATAGTAAAACGAGACAATTTTGAAGCCATAGGCTTCTTTGAAACATAAACAAGTCAACGCCTCAGTCTGGATCTGGAACTCTAAACTCGGAAAAAGCAGAACTTCACGAGCCTCTTTCGCCATCTGTGTTAAAACGCGAAACTATAAATTGACTTTTTCTTATTTTATTCCAAGGCGCTCAATTTGAATGTTGAAAACCGCGTTACCAATTTGGATATATATTTGTAAAGCCATGTGTTCGCGACCGAAACGAGTCTAAGTCATAAATAAACTTATCAAAATATAAGCAAACGATGCTAAAATTATATTAAAATGCAAGTATCATTATTTATTAAGTCAAATTTATGAATAACGACGATGAAAAACTAATAGCGTCTAATTCATCACTCACAACAGGGGGAGGCATAGGGGTAACATAAAATGCAGACTTGCAGTGTGCTCCAAAACCAGTTTTTTTGTTACCCCTATGCCTTCCCCTGTTGTGAGTGAGGGATCCCTTTAAGCCGTCACACATCTAGGCAAACCAAAGGAGGCGTAGCTATAGTGTTGTCGTCTGAAACCCTGCGACGTCACCATTGTAATTTCCCTATTGATAAAAAACGGTAACTGTCATGGCGGCCCCTATTAACTTTACAGCTGTGACGTTACAAGTTTTCAAAATGGTATCAGACGACAACACTCTATAGTTTTCGTTCGCGAGTAACACAATCATTTGCCGGCAGTAGTGGCGTACTCCTGTAATCCCAAGCGTCTGGGAGGCAGAGTTTGTGGATGGCCGTTTGAGGAAGACCACCAATCCCCCAACGGGTGGTCGGAATACTTCCGCCACGGGTGTCCCCACGTATCCCCCCGTTGGCGTGGCCGTTACACATATCTCCCCCTGATTAATCACATGGACAAGAGGACTGAATTGTCCCACACGTCACAATCGACTAAAAAAAAAAGACAATCATTTTATAGCCTACTGATGATTATAGTCATCTGAAAGAGCATTATTAAATAATTCAATGGCAATAACAGAACCATATAATAGTTACAAACCCAATTTTAAAAATTAACCTTAGTTTACTAAACCCGGTTTCGTATGTAAAGGGTATTGGATATAAAATGAAATAACGCAACACTTCAACAGAATTATCATTTTTAATTATTATTCACAGCCATTTTTAATCGATTCAACTTATAACTATTGCATTATTTGGGATCACAGATGGGGAATTTCAATGATTTCTGTGTATTGAGGAGCCAAAATTTGGTTATATTTGCTGTTTTAGGCGTAATTATTACAATAATATCAATAATACTTTTATTTATATTATGGCAAAAAGTTAAAAATAGGTCAACAATTAGCTTTTAACTAAGAAAAACTGGATTTCAAAAGTATACTTTTTTACCCTGATTAAAAACTAAACATACTGAATTACGAAATCTTTTTCCATGTTTTATGTAACTATACAAACACCAAAATATTCTTAAATAAAAAGATAATCAGATGCTAAAGCGGTATAATTTGTGACTAGCGAGCTATAGGGGAAAAGTATATATAAATGATATATGTTTCCATTACTAAGATAGTTACTTTAAAAAAAAACTATACACATAGGAGTATTACATACTTTGGGGGTATAACATGGCAGTACCTTTTAATATTTAATTACCGCTACCTTTAGGAAATATAAATTATATATTAATGAACAGGATAATACGAATAATGTGCAATTTAAGAGAATAAACTCTAGAAAATGTTTAATTTTTTTCTTAATATAAGTCTTCATTTTCCAACGATCAAAGGCACGACTTAACCATACCATTTTGTTATTTTTTACTAATCTTCGAGTAGAAAATTTTACTTAATGAACACATAAACATTCCTGACTAATTAAACGAGTTTCTGATAATGGCAAAATATTAAATGCTAAAAGCGATTACGCGACTCTTGATATAATTACAATTAAACTAGTTAGGGCTTTGCCTTACTAGTTTATTTTAACGAGATGTTATATTTATAGTAACGACTAACCTATAAACAATTTATGTAGAATTTCAGCTCCTATAACAAAGTGTGCATCTACAAAAGCGGCGAATTTGTAGTTTTTTCACGAAAGACTCGAAATGATCGTAATTATTTACAACTATCATACAGCACTAGTCCATTCCTCTCCTTTTTATATTTTTTTTATAATTATATTTTTTCACAAGAATATCTATACTTATTATTATACATAGAAGCACCTAAATATCAGGCCTTTTCCTTAATAGTGTTTAATTAGTGCCAATATGTTTAATTTACAAACTGGGCTTAGTATTTCATTTACTTTACTTAATAAGGTGCTTCTTAAAGAGTTTCATTAAGCTTTCTAAAAGAACAAAAAGACTCGTATATCTCTATTACATGCTTTTTTTCTTTTTGAACAAGTCAGAGTATTTCTTAAAGGATTGATGTGTTTTATGAAGACGAAGAGTTACGTTTACATCTTATAAAATCACGCCCTTTAAATTTCATTTTATTATTTTACTTTCAATATTTCTTGGATAGCAACAGTTTAGCTATGTAAAATTAAACAAATTTTGCACCATACCAAAAATGGTCTATTTAAAAAACGTTAAAAGAATTTTTGGCACTGACTTTTAGAACCAAAAATAAATAGCATCAAGGTTTCTTTATCAACAACAGCTTGTTTTGGTGTTGGGGGGCTAAGACCTTTGGCCGACACCATACGTTTGTTCTCAAAAAAAAAAACAACAGCTTATTATAGCCAAGATTTCTGTACTTGTAAATGTATTTTTGGTTTTTGGGCAATTTCATTATGCAAAAATTAACTACCATTATTTTAAATCTATCTTATCTATAAGTCAGGCCACAAAGAATTAAGTTTATAAACTCTGACATGGATTCAAGAGCGTAGATTTAAGACTAGAGTTCTTTTTAAATATAAAGAAAATGGTTTTTTTGTGTTCCTCGAAGATTGTCCTTAAAAATTGTCTAATTTGAATAAATGCGTATCTATTAAAATGTAGTTTGTGGAATTTAAGTACTTTCTAATAAACATTCCAGTTTGTTACTATAAACTTAACTTTGTTCATAAATACTCATAACGTAACAAATTATATACTCTTATAACTTCCAGAGTATCTGTATTGTTATAAAATCTAATTTAAATTGGAAAATAAATCTATACAATTTAAACAAAAAAATTAAAAGGACTTAATAAACACCTTTTCTTTCAATAATAAACAATGTTTTAAAAAAGTGGTTGACGTTCGAAAATCGTAAATCCAAGAGAAACTACGAAGTGACGTTCTCCATTTCGTTAGAGATATATATTTATCTCATTTCCAAGACATTATTTTAGACAAACAAAAAAAGTACGTATAGTTTTTGCATTATATCTTGCTTGAACTACATGTATAATCTAAGAAAAATAAGCGTTTTGCATTTCGTAGATTTGTTGATATAATTTTGTTTTTGTCATCATTGGTAAAGGAACGTAAATGGGGAATATTTGCTAATTTAAGTCGCTCTGTTATGTTAAGCATTCTCCTATTTATATGTAAACTACCACAATTTCTCTGGAAAAGTCATATTCACAAAACCAGGGTTTGACCGTTTATCCCAATACTGATTCTCGTATAACCACTCTTCTTCAGAACCACCATTGTTCACTTTGCTGCCATCATAAAATAAAAAAAAGAGCTTTATCATCTAAAATAGTTTGTCAACTAATAGTTAATGCGCGCCAAAGTTAGTTGGGCGTCCACTTAATTGCTTGGAAAAATGTTATAAAACCTTAAAATAAGATATCAGGGTGACAAACCCATTAGAAAAAGACGACGTACCTGAACCACAGGGCTTTATATTCAATATCTAGCTCTTCCCTTTTCTTCCTGCGGTCTCGCTGTCCCTGTTCCAACTGTGTTTTCACATGCTCAGCCGCTGATATATTTCCCTCTTCCAACAGCCTATTGGGATAAAATAATTCTTTAGCCCAAAGACCACAACCAACATAATAACGACCGCGACATTTGTTAACCTTTGATCGGGTCTAAAGCGTGTATCAGTGGGAGGAAGTATTTTGGTCATTTCGTGGTCCAATTCATTCAATTCGATGGCGTATTGCGTGAAGCCATAATAGAGTTCGTAGTCTTCAGGCATAGCACCAGGTCTCCAGGCACATTTGGCACTGGGAGCGCTGCCATAATAGAGAGCTTCCGTCCATTTACCAAACAGACGGTGAACTACGTCTCCGTCCCGGTTGTAAATGCCCCCATAAATCTCATGCCGTTTATTAGACCAGTAGCTAGCCTAAAGAATGTAAGCATTTAGGCACTCTTAACTTTAGCTTGAGTTTATGGAATACTATTTTTGGGCCTTACTTTAACAAAAGTTAACTTGGCTGATGTTTCGCCAGATACTTCGTTAATGGTCATTTCTCCATACATTTCTGCGGAGCGCTGAGTAGAAAAGAGATTATGGAGACAAGTTGTTACTTTATTCCACACATAATGCACATTCAATCTATTTGAAATAAAAAGAGAAGAATATTAAGTTTTTGGCACTTGGAAAATTAAAAACGGGAGTGAGCCTACTTTGGAAGTACAACGTGTACGTTGCCAAATGGCACAATCTCCATTGACTTGCCCCAGAATTTTGTTTTAACACGCATGTCTATTATAAAAAAAAGCTTGTTTAGTTATTATATACACTATCTTTAAAAATATTTGACTAAACATGAAAGAACACAAAATGTACCTTGCCAGAAAATAAAATTGCTGGATTCGGCATAACATGCAGAAACAGGTGGGTGATGACTAACCTGTTTTAATTAAAAAAAAACAAACAGTCAGTTACTTTGATTTAGCTCACTATTTAGCCTATCTAGAAAACTCACCTGTTCGGCAATAAAACGAAAGCCTTTATCCTCCCTTATGCATTCGTAGGTTTCTCCAAGCAAGGGGTTGAATGGTTTATGCCCAGCACGGTAGAAACTAGACGAGTAGGGAGACACAGCAAATGCTGCTATGTAGACCATCCTTTCGTAAGGGTCTGTGGTTTCGGAAGCTTTCTCTAACAGCTCACTATATTCCAATTCTTCACATAATCGCTATCAAAATGACCACGTAAAATAAATCGAAAAAAAAATTATCACAAATTTAACAATAAAAACGTACCTGAAGAACATTTAGGGGTTCATTTAGCGTCACAGGCATGCTGACTTTACTCAAATCCTTCCCAATATTTTTACATAGAACACTCCACAGGCTAAAATCTCCCATATCAGGCTTGGGTGCTGGTAGTTTTGAACGCCTGCCGGTATTACAGCTTGTGGTGGGGGTGGCTTCGGTTACTTAACATAAAAAAACACATGTAAATAAAATTTAAATTCTATTTCTAGGAGACACCAATTTAAAAGGTCAGAATTAAGAAAAAGATTTTTAAATATAAAATTTTCCATATCAAGAAATATTAATATTTATCTAAGCCATGTTTCAATATCCATTTCTTAGTTGATCCCAACACCTTGAGGGAATTTAACCTCTAGTATTTTTGGCACACCCTCCCCACAAAGGACTGCAATATTGGTCACTCCCTCCATCGGCTTTTAAAATTTTCAGTGTTGCTAAGTAGTTTGTTGCAGTGTTAATCCCAAAAATTGTTGAGGCCTCCCAAACAGATGGCATTAAGTTTTTTTCTAGTTGAAACTACCCTTCTACATGAAGAATCGTGCCTTTTTTTTAACTATTGTCCACATTTAAGCAAAGATTTGATAAGAAGATTCAATAATTGACAATTGATTACCACTGGGTATTGGAGTATACTCCGTGCCTTCATCTGAAACGTCGCTAAGAAAACTTTCTTCCTCATCTGATAATGATGCCTAATAAAAAACAAACACTTGAAATATGTTTAGTACAAAATAATAATTTAGAGTAAAGGTTAAATACCTCGGAAGAAGTAGTGGCATTGGAAGGTACTTCCGGGGCATCGAAGTACTCCGAAGTTGATAGTACAGACGAGCTTTCGTGCGAAACAGAAGGCTGCAATGGTTGGTGAACCAACTGAAAAACAGTGCCATTTACTGTTGGCCAATCACGATAGGAAAAGCAAAGAAAATGATAATGTCTACAATTTGGCCTAGTTTTCAAAATTGATAAAAAATTAGAAAACAATTTGATGTTTAATAAAATCAATAAATTACATAATATAATAATGACTAGTTATTGTGCCTTAATTTATAGACATTTCCAGACAATGCCATCTACTCCGTGGGCCCCCCTTGTAAGCATTTGTTAGTAAGAGCAGACAAGTAGCGGCTAAGGGAAATTTTCGGTTATTATAGAAGTATATTTACGTTTGGTGTAACTAGCAAAAGGGAAGAAGTGCAAGGGTTAGAAAAACTATCAAAAAATAAAAAGAAGCAAACGAAAGTAACAGAGAAGGGAACAAATTAATTGCGTACAGTATTATCATCAGCCCCATCACCACCTGCCGGGCTATTAAGTAGGGCGGGCATGGCTGATATATTCGATTCTTCGTGGATCCGATTCAGTCTCAAGCGCAGATCAGTGTTTTGTTGGATGGCCTGAAATTGGGAAAGGGATCAACTCTACTCTAAATTCTCGGACAAAAGCGCCCAATTTGTGAGAGTTTGTTTTAATTTTTCTATATTAACAAAATAAATAATTTCTATGGCCAGCATTCTCAGCCACCTTCGCTACTAAAGGGGACATTATACTACTATCTACGAAATGTATCGAACTACTTTTACAAGTCCCAAAAACAGTTGGCAGTGAAAAGACTACCAACCAACATTGCTTACAGAAAAAGCAAATCATAACAAACATTGAAAAGTTTCGAACATTTAGCTCAAAATTTATGAGGAAAAAGTACATTGGAATAGGATTCCTTTACCTGATTTAAAGAGTTGCGAAGATTGGTGATAAGATGACCACTGCTCCCACCACTGGGTAAGCCACCTTCCGATTCCAGCAATTGTTTGAGGCGCTCGCGTTCTGTTTGCAAACTGCGCAGAAGTGAACGTAAGCCAGAGTGAACTAAAATTGAAAGGAAGACCGTTGTCAATTGAATTTCCTCTTTGCCATTTATTTCCAATGCTAATTGCAAGTAATAAAATCAATCTGTATGAAGTAATGCTTCTAGCTGACATATCAATTATGAGTTTTAATCCAGCATTCACTTATGCAATCAGGCCCGGAAGGGAACGGGGGGCTAACCGGCGATCGTGGCCAACTAAAATTGGGGGCCAAAGAGGAAAAATTTGGCATTAATGGGAAATGGGGCCCAAAGGATTGCATAGCCGGTGGGGCCAACTACTAGCCAGTCCGGCCCTGTATGCAATTAATAGGACTTGTCACTATATATTGAAAATACTGATAATTTGCCAAGTCTGATATCAAACATTTAATTTCCAAAAATTAGACATGTCTGTTAGAAGCAGTAGTACAAAGGTCACCCGAAAATCCAACCCAAGACAAACAACGATCTAAAACAAAAATTTGTGGATTACCATCTTTGGAAAGAGTGAGAAACTCTTCCTGACTTCGTTGTAAGAGAGAACCGTGAGAGGAGTCACCCCTCTGGGATGAGGATGTGCTGCCCATTCCGCAAATACCAGTTTGACCTCCGAAGAGCACCGAAGTCGATTCTGGTAGGCCGGAATGGCGGGAACTCGTAGCGCCGACAACGCGCCTAGGGTCTGAAGTTTCATTTGTCAGTAACGAGGGGTGGGAAGAACTCAAGAAACCCATATCCTTCATCGGCATATTGTTAATCTGCAGCCAAAAATGAAAAGGTCAACCTCGTTATGGTAAGAGAGAGGTCATAAACATACCCCTTTGCAGCGACTATCCCCGGAATCACTGACGTTATCGGGTCCACTACTGCTACCACCGCCACCCCACTGGTCCTGGGAAACCACAATCTCTACCCCACCTTTAGTGCTGCCCCCACGGCTGGGAGGTCCGCCGTCTTGGGGCGGTAGAGGTGGTGGCGCTTGAGGAGGCTTAGTATTCTTTTTGTTCTTCTTCAAATGGAAGCGTCGGCGTTCCTTCTTGATGGTGATGGTATCTAAAGCTGGTAACTGACATTAAAAAGAGAGTTAAATTATTGTCCATCATTAAATTTGGTATGACCAAGATTACAATCAGATGCCGAGAATATGGGGCGATAACATTAGCTTCTTTCTGGCTGTGGCGGACTGGCTCAAAATTATTGGTTGCCAGGTCATTAACATTTTAAATATATTGTCTAATGTTTAAGGGGACCCATAACCATGAGGCAAGCTGATACCACTCTAGTATACTAGGTACCGGAGGTTCGTCCACGTTTTAATAAAAAAAACTTAGATATTTGGTGGACACTTTTAGCCTGTTCTGGGATTTCATAGTAGGGTAAGAAGAGTAATATTATGACGTCATTTTACTCCGATTCTGTGGTGGAAAATAGTTTACCTTTTACGCTAACTTTAACTATTCGCTTGTTCTGTTGGAGATAATTACTTTACACTGTGAACTATTCGCCAAGGTCAGAGTATTGGAGCTACACGTTTTATTCCTACTCAAAAGCAGGAGTAACAGGAGTAAACTAATAAAATAGTCTGCTTAACCAGAATCGGCAAAATTGCACTACAGCGGCCTCATGTAATTTCGTTTTTTTTTGGTGGAGAATGTAGCACTTGACGCGTAGATTACGAAACTATTTTTTTTGGGCCGCAAATGATAATTAAATTAATTAACTTAATTTTAAAAATTTTGTAATTTTAGGGAATTACCGTGTTTTTGTATTTTTTTTTGGTGGAGAATGTAGCACTTGACGCGTAGATTACGCAACTATTTTTTTGGGCCCCAAATGATTTTTTTTTAATTAACTTAATTTTAAAAAAGTAGTAATTTTAGGGAATTACCGTGTTTTTGTATTTTTTTGTGGCGGAGAATGTAGCACTAGACGCGTAGATTACGAAACTATTTTTTTGGGCCGCAAATGACAATTTAATTAACTTAATTTTAAAAATTTAGTAATTTTAGGGAGTTACTGTGTTTTTGTATTTTTTTGTGGCCGCAAATGATAATTATTTAATCAACTTAACTTTTAAAAAAGGCGTCATTTTAGGAGTTTAGTAACTCCCCGTATTAGCGCCTGACGGCGCCGCGCACTCACTTCGCTCAAGCTCTGGGGGAGCGCAGCGCCTCCCCAACCCCATACTAAAAAAGCGATGGGCCATCTATAACGCGACCTAGAGGACAGTACCAAGCCTTATTACGCATCAAGTATATACTTTTAATCTCAACCAGAAAAAAAGTGGCCCAAAAATAGCAAACACCTAGAAAATGAACAAAAACTGTAATAGATTTTATAAAAAAAGGGAATATCTAGTGGAATTCATTAGGAAACCGAAACTGTGGTGTCGGCGAACACACGACGGAAATAGGTACAACGAAACACGTGAAAATGCCCATAAATTAGAAATTTAAAATTACATTACAAAATTAAATAATCATTTGCGGCCAAAATAAAAAATACCCTCGGCATCTACGTGACAAGGTCTATCAGGCGCAACCAAAATTAATATAAAATTCAATGAAAATGAGAAATTTTTAAAATTAAAAAAATTAAGTTAAACAATTAAATAATCATTTGCGGCCAAAATAAAAAATACCCTCGTCATCTACGTGACAAGGTCTATCAGGCGCAACCAAAATTAATATAAAATTCGATGAGGCCGCTGTAGTGCACTTCACTCCCAGAATCTATCTGGCAAAATGGCCATAGGCAACCATTTTGGGAAAACGTTTTTATCCCGACTCGAACTACTCGCTACTACAGATAGGATTTTATTGACGTCATAGGGTTACTCTTCTTACCCTGCTCCGAAATCCCAGAGCAGGCGATAAGTATTCAGCTTGAATTGGAGTAGAATGACGTCATAAGGTTACTCTTCTTACCCTGCTCCGAAATGACAGAGCAGGCGATAAGTATTCAGCTTGAATTGAAGTAAAATGACATTTTCCTACGCCACAAATCACGAGGCAAACACCACGTGACTTCCAGAAAATAATAACGTGACCACCATAGGCGTTCTAACGTCATGGCTGGCCGACCAAAACTCGTTACAATGGCAACGAAAATAGGCCACACCCACGTGCAAGCTACGAATAGATGGCGATCGTAAGTGTGAAAGTGCCTCAAGAAAAATCTAAAGCAGCCGAACTTTCGTTACAAAGTAGACCAATATTCTTGGTATCAGAATGCATTCTTGGCACGAACATACTTCTAAATGCGAAGCGGTGTACGCGCTCGATAGCGTCTCCAATTGTTGAAGTAAAGAACTCATTTGAAAGAGCTTCTCCTGCAGCGCGGCTAAATCTGGGGAGAGAACGAATATTTGACAGAGAATAACGATGGTTGGGATGCATCGGCGAATGTAGGCAGCTTACCGCGGTTTCCTTGGTCCAGAGCCGTCGAGTCGAGGATCCACGCGGCGACTCGGTTCTGTTGGTTGTTGATAGGGCTTCGAACTAAACGGGAGGCGTCTCGAGAAGCGGAACTACGCCCCGCCACGTCCGATAACAAATAACCTAAGCAGTTACCTCGCTATTATTACTCGATTTCCCAAATAAATATCCAAAATAAGATGCAATCATAACAGACATAATAACAATATAGTGTTGTCGTCTGATACGATTTTGAAAACTTGTAGCGTTAATAGTGGCCGCCATGACAGTTACCGTTTTTTATGCAAATTACAATGGTGACGTAGTAGGGTTTCAGACGACAACACTATAATTATGACCATAGAGATAGAAAAGAAATAGAGGGAAGATGACCGCGTTAAGGCACATCTGTTTTTGACCGAGAAAATTCATCCCCCCACGCATGTATGAAAGCTGAGATGGGCAGAATTTGCAACGCCATCTATCCTTCCTTTGTTTACATCAAATGACAGTTGATTTTCCAAAAGGCATAATGTATTTCATTTCACCGCACGTCGATGGCGCCACGTAATCTGCCCATCTCATGGCTTCCTACATTGGCGAAAAGGGGGTCGGCATTCGCGGTCAACTTCGCCAGATACAATAGTGCCTCTATTTCTTTTCTATCTCTATGACAGGTTTTTTCGGTTGCTCAACGGTCACGTGACGTCGCAGCAGGGAGTGAAGCTAGCTGCAGATGCCGCAACAGACGATATTTTACCAAATTTACAAGCGTAAAAAGCGTTCAACAAGATCCTACGTCACGTTAGCAACGGTCTCAACGAAAATAATTTTTCAGATATTTCGTTGATAGTTGTTGAACGCAGCCATTATCACCAAACTGCAGTGGCGTAGCTGATGGTCCGCAGGGCCCGCGGTGCGTGGGGGGCCTCGAGCTTCAGGAGAGGCCTCGAGCTTCAGGAGAGGCCTCGAGCTTCAAGAGAGGCCTCGAGCTTCAGGAGAGGCCTCGAGCTTCAGGGGAGGCCTCGAGCTTCAGGGGAGGCCTCGAGCTTCAGGGGAGGCCTCGAGCTTCAGGGGAGGCCTCGAGCTTCAGGGGAGGCCTCGAGCTTCAGGGGAGGCCTCGAGCTTCAGGGGAGGCCTCGAGCTTCAGGGGAGGCCTCGAGCTTCAGGGGAGGCCTCGAGCTTCAGGGGAGGCCTCGAGCTTCAGGGGAGGCCTCGAGCTTCAGGGGAGGCCTCGAGCTTCAGGGGAGGCCTCGAGCTTCAGGGGAGGCCTCGAGCTTCAGGGGAGGCCTCGAGCTTCAGGGGAGGCCTCGAGCTTCAGGGGGGGCCTCGAGCTTCAGGGGGGGGCCTCGAGCTTCAGGGGGGGCCTCGAGCTTCAGGGGGGGCCTCGAGCTTCAGGGGGGGCCTCGAGCTTCAGGGGGGGCCTCGAGCTTCAGGGGGGCCTCGAGCTTCAGGGGAGGCCTCGAGCTTCAGGGGAGGCCTCAAGGCCTCGCTAACCATAAAAAATTAAAAAGGGGGGCCTCATAGAGATTTTTGCGGGGGGGCCTCTGAGTTCTCAGCTACGCCACTGCCAAACTGATCAAGGTTTAGTTTAGTATAGATCCCCCTGGTGGGGTAGCGGAGTGGGTTAGGAATTTCGCCTCGCAGCAAGAGGAGCCGATTTCGGTCCCAGCTTGTGGCACTGGGTGAAAACTCGGAACCACTCCTTCTGCGTTGAGTTTGCAAGTTCTCTCCCCACAGGTTAAAGGGGTTTTCCACCGATTTTGTCGGTTTCCCCATCCCATAAAAACTTGTCGCCTTGGGTGGTTAGCCTAGCTGACTATAATAATTATTATTATTAGTGAGTGTAGGGAGCTGTTGGCTCGCGTGGCATTAAGGGCTTACCACCACCCTCCTACGCATTGTAACCCGGCCACCTGAACTAATGGCCTTAAAAGTCGCTTGATGACTTATGCTTAAGGTGCTGTCTTGGGTATTAGCCTAGCTGGTTATTATTATACGGCCAAAAGCGACATACTACTCAGCAATTATAACACAATAGGAATTGTCATACTTATATTTCTTATATTACTTATGGTGGACTGAATAGAAAGAAGCACTAACCAGTAACAATGTCATCGACGGGGGTGGTGATTTTCGGAGCTTCGCGAGTGCCAAAAGATATTTCGTGCTGTCTGTAGAGGCGGTGGTGGTGAAACTGAGAGACCCATTGCTGGAACTGAGCCGTGTTCTTGACCTTGAGGTGGTAAATGAACTCCTCCGTGTCAATGTCGATTCGTCGACCTTTGCTTTTGGTGGATATAACCGACAATCCCACATCGACCGTACCGTGCAATTTCCCTCGGGCCATCTTTGGAATACATTTAGGAAATTATAGTCACATTTAGAGGGTACTGAAATGAAAGGTTACCTCGGTGGAAGATTTTGCGTAATTCAAAATTCCTTTATCCAGACAGAAATATCTCTACGAAGAAAACGAAGATTTAAAAGCGAATCCAGGCGCAAGAGCGTTTTAAGGGTGTTACCTTATGCCATCCTTTCAGCGGCCATTTCCGCCGTTTCAATAAGTAGCCCTCCAACTTTTCCGGTTTGACCTCGCACCTCTGTCCATCCCTGAGTCCTTCCAAGATCTCCCATTCGCTGCCACGGTGCTGTTTGGACTTGTTGGGGCGGCTAGTGGCGGACTTCTCCGATTCGGCTTTAAGGTCGCCGGCACCGGCCGCCGAAGTGGGCACGACTAGGGGGCCATTGCCCCCCATCAGGGCTACTGTGGTCGCCGGCCCGTTGGTGCGCGACAAGGCCAGACTGAGCGCGGAACGTTTGTGAGCTGGCCGACCCTCCGGACGGTATGATTCCTGAGACAAATTCGTACCCACACTCGCATCCTGAAGAGAGACACGCGAATGAAACTTCAAAATCACAAAAATTACCAAAATGCGCGAACCGCCCGTCAATACCAAACCGAAATAAATCCTTCATTGAACAGCAGACCTTTCGCTTGACATATTGCAAATAGCTTCTGTTAGGCGCGGCAGACGGCGGGTAAATTCAATGGGACATTCGTGTCGTGACGTAGTAAAGGTTTAACACGTTGAAAAATAACCTTTACAAAACTTTCAAACGTATTGATCAAACCCGCGCTTTACACCCAAACGGATTTCCAAACTGCTACCCCCACTCCCGTCTTTCGCATTCACGGCTCGTCAAAATCAATATACGAGGTACTCGAATTAAATCACGGGACGATGTTTGACTCGAATCGTTTAAAACATCGGCAGATAGAAACGAACCAGTTTACCATTTTAACTTTAAACGGCATCTTGTGTATTTTGCAGCCTGGAAAAATGCACGTCATTTTAGCGTATCAACCACTTCGGACGAACGTTAAGAAATGCCAAATAAACTGGGCCGCTGTTAGTTAGTTGATCGTGAACGCGACTATGTAGGTTTGTAGGGCCCCGGCATTTTAAGTTGATTAAAAGAACACCCCCGTAATGTAATCCGCGCCGAGCGACTTATAATTTTCCCAAGCGTTTCGCTTTCTTCGGAATTATTAATAGCTTTTAGGCCCCAACGGAATGAGTAGACATACTTACATACATATTTGATAATCTCTAATGAAAAAGGATGTAGAGACCCTAATAAAATAGCGTTTAATAACTACGCGAAAAGCCCAACTTGTATCAAATTTAATAACAAAAAATGTTATACTTATCGGAGGGCGGTTTGACGTCAAATGTTTCATTAAAATAGTCGTATTTGGGAGCCAACTCGCGTCAGTTTAATTTTAAACCCACCAGAAAACCTCGGTTGAGTAACTCTTTAGGCCTCTGTTCTCCACATTGCGAAACCTTATCCGAAGACAAATAACGAGCATAGGGTAAGTAACAAAAAGGCTTTCGCCAAAACGCCTGCCAAATTAATGTTTCCCCGGGGACTTTCGCTTAGTTTTATCACCTTTAGATCCCCTCTCTGATATCTTCAAACGGGTCTAGGTCCCTATATTTAAGCCCCGAAAAAAATGGATACATGAAACTCAAATTAAAACATTGTTTCGAAGTGAATACAGGGGTTGTCTAAATCAAGTATTACGCTTCAATGTATTTATGAAAGTAGGTTCTTTAGAAATTTCAATTAAGAGAAAATGCAATTAAATTTCATTATTAATTAATAATTCAATATAATAAAGATTAATTTAAACTATAGATTACGTTATCGTTGCAGTCGAATTATTTATCAATTTGTAAAGAAAACAGGCATAACACCCTAATTGTTTTTATTTAATAAAGATTTAGTTAAACTTTATAGTTTACGTTATCTTTGCAGTCGAATTATTTATCAATTTGTCGAGAAAAACAGGCATAAATCCTTAATTTTTTAATTTAATAAAGATTAATTTAAACTATATAGTTGACGTTATCTTTGCAGTCGAATTATTTATCAATTTGTCAAGAAAAACAGGCATAAAATCTTAAAAAATTAATAAAATTAACAACCCTGAGTGAATTATATTATAAAAACTAATATAGTAACATGGGTTTTGGCAAAGTCGACTGTATATTTGGTCTATTAATCATCTACTAGCCCCTGTAGAAGTGTTCCGACAGCGGCGCTTCGGCGTTCAGGGAAGAGTTGACATTTAGGAGCAGCGTATCTCGTTTAATTAACCGGTTAGTTACGGCGGGTTTTCGAAGAATGGTGATAAACTTGGCAAGAGTTTCAAAATTATATAAAGACTCAAAAAGCGGGGATGATTTGAGATAAAAGTTAACGGAGCCTAAATAAACTTGGAGCCAAGAATTCTAGCGAGACGGCGGGCCAACCTCTTTTCAAAGGTTTTTAGCTGAAATTAAACCTGTACCCTTTCTCTTCGCGGTTGATCTCCTTTGCTTGGGAACCACGTGCTAGTTTCCAAAGGGAATTGAACTTAGGGGAGTGAGAGAAAAAATCGGATTAGGAAGCCGACAAATTTTGGCCACATCGGCTTTGAAAAATATATTTCGTGTGAAATATTTATCAGAAAGGTTTCCATAGCGACCGATGAATAGAAGTGTAAATTCAAAATAATTTGCCAGTTTCAATAACATTACCGCCATCTATTGGTTTATTACTTAAAGAGGCAACGCGTTCTCAAAATTAGTTTCGCGAAAAAGTACCATCTTGGCCAATTGCGATAAAATAAGAGCGCGTACCGAAACTATTGAAGTTGGCTGTACTTGTATTTTAAAATAGCTTTACATAAGGTGGTTTCTTTTCGCTTGTTTCCGAATTTCTGAGTAGAGTAAGAAGAGTAACGCTATGACGTCATTTTACTCCGATTCTGTGGTGGCGAATAGTTAGAGTCGGAGTAAAAACGTTTTTCCAAAATGGCTGCCTGTGGCCTTTTTAGCAGATAAATTCTGGCTAGCAGACGACAAAATCCGGTTTACTCCTTTACACCTCCTTTTCAGAAGGAGTAAAAATAGTAGATCTAATACTCCGGAACAAGCGAATAGTTTATGGGGCGGAGTAATTTTCATCTGCGGAACAGGCGAATAAAACGTTTTAGGGTAAAAAAAGAGTACACTTTTAGTACGAGAACAGGCGAAAAGAAACCACCAATTATTGAAAACGGCGAATTACTCATAAGTATGTCATAAAAGCATTTTCTACGGGATAGGACGTAAATTACGTAACTCCCAACCCCGTGACGAAAAACGCGTCATCAGCTTTACCATAAGTCTATAAAATTATCCATAAGTTTGTCACTTTGGGGAAAATTTTACTGAGAGCTCGTAACTGAGTGACGTCATCACAAGAAGAAAAACTCCCTCTAGCGAGGCGCTGTCAAATGCTACGTGTGACACGATAGCGAGCAGAAGCAAAACGGCGACTAAGCCCGTAATGCAGTTTGTCTTGTGAATAGCTCTCAGTAAAACTTTTGCATGTGAAGAATAGGAAGTGTCACACTTACGTAACATTGATATACACTTATGGTGTTATTTATGATATATTCCAAGACAAAAGAAACCAAATATTAATAAATGTAATTTTTAGTTTTTGTAATTATCAAAGTATCAATCAATTATACAAGACAAAGTCCAAATATTTACAAAACTAAAACTAACGAAATAAAAAATTCAAGAAAATGCCAACCCTGAAGGATTTGGAAACCAGAAATGTGAATAATTTGTGATGATTTATTGGCCATATTTTTCTGTGATGTCCACGTTTTACAGGATTTAGCAATCTCCCCCTAGCGGGCGTTGTCAAAGGCTACGCGTGACGCGTTAGCAAGCGGACGCAAAAGGCGACGAAGCCCGTAATGCAGTCTGTCTTGTGATTAGCTTTCAGTAAAACCTTTCCGTGTGAAGAATAGTAAGTGTCACACTTATGTTACTTATGACTTTACTGATCGGAAACGGAAGTTAGTGACGCGGGTTTTGAAAACGCTTATAATTCCTCGCACGTTTCTAACTTCAACCATGGACCAAGAATCAAAAGGGACTCACTATTCAGGCGTTAATACTGAGAATAGGAAAATCACGGTTAATTTTAGTTCAATGTGGACAAACTTGGCGTCGCTGAAGTCGATTTCCGATGTTGTTTCGTAGAGAAGCTGGAACGTTCAATTTTGATAAAATGGCGCCGCTGTTGTCGATTAAATGATTAGGCTTAGTAAATTTTAGACCTTTTATTTTTTAAATTGATTTTTTAAAAGTTTAAGTAATGGTAATTAACAATTGTGTTAAGTAAAAATAACAAGTGGGCTGAGGATTTTTTTATCCGTAAACTTAAAAAAAATTAATGACCTAAGCCTAACCTAACTTTCTCACACGTACTATCACCTAAGCCCCGACTAGGCCTATCGTAGTGATAGTTGAACAGAATTCTTGAGGCGCTTCAAAGCGGCTGGTGTACCTCAGTAAGCCTTCCGATTTAGACCACGCCTACCGTGTCCAAATATCGGGAACAGTTAGTCCCCTTAGACTCCTGGGCCATGCTTTAACAATCTGTAGTTTAGCTCGTGCCTCGTGATCACGCTATTTTGTTTCCATGGTGACCTTTTTCAATAGCGCAACGATTATAAGAATTTTTGCATTTTTGGTTTCCGTGTGAAACAAGGTCTCATGGAATTTTTTTCTATGGAAATGTTATACAGAGGCACACTAAATGCTTTTAGTAAGGAGGTTAAGAAATTGCTTACAGGGAAGCTAATATTTCGAGCAACGTTTTTATTAATGGCGGGTATGGTTACTGATATCTGGCACACTTATGGAAACAATTATAGACTTATGGACTAATTTGTCACGTTTGATTCGTTACAGGGATTGAAATAGATTCACAAATTGCTTACAGAGAAACAACATTTTGCCATTAGAGACTCGATTTCAATACTTTTATTTATACCAGATGGCGCCAATTTAAAAATTTTGGTGAGGAAGAAGTAAATACTCGACAATTTTACTTGGAAAAACATTTCTAACAGGATTATAAGCGATGTTTTATTTTTAAATCTATAAACAAAAGTTCAACTCAAGAAAAATTCGTAAAAAAAAAATAAACAAGAAAATATTAATATTTTTATCGCGGTATAGAGATAACTTGATATTTCAACGTTTCAGACTGTAGACGCCATCTGGTAAGATTACGGGTTTTTAAAAATCTTCCTCTAATGGCGTTACCCATTAGTCGCTTGTTTTATTTTTAAATGTACGATAAAAATATAGCTGTAGCCTTTTTACAATCTTATCTGTCTGTCATATTAAGTTCCAAGATATGCAAATTGATTTCTGACATTGAGTGTTTGCTACTTTCTTAAATTTATTTTGGTGTAGCCCCATTTTGTCAAATTCCAACGTAAATACTCTATTGTTCATAGGCGCTGCAATAAAATACCCTCTTTTTAATGGTTGGTTGATTATCAGATTCGTCTGGCTAGTCAAAATGCCCACTATAATCCATTCTCAAGCCAAACTAAGTCATCTAAGTTTGTCATTAACTTTATAAACGCCATTTTTTCCTTAATTTTAATTTTTCTAAATGCAAAAACGGCGCTATGCTGAACGTTGACGCAAATAAACTCGGTTAGGCCTAAGACAATTTACTCCTCGACGCCAAATCTCCGTAGGCAGCAAGAGACGCGAAATTAGAAGATAAGCAAAAGTGACATAATTACCAAAAGTGTGTTAATCAGACCTATTTCTGAATGAATGTTACGAGCGAAATACAAATCGGGAGGGGAGAAGGGAAAGTATGCCTTGGGGAGGGAAGGAAGTTAAAGGGGAACGGTCAAGCTTTAACCAGTTAGATAGCCCTATAGCCCATTGAAAACTAAAATTTATGGCGAAAACCGCATCAAAAAATATTGAGTGGTTAATTTTTAATAAAATAAAGAAATTTCGGGAAATCGAAGACCGCGCGTCCGCCGCGACACCTGGTGAGAAGTCGGTGAGACAGAAAAACAACGTACAAGGGCGCGCTGCTGAAGACGTAAAAAATTGTTTTGCACGCGCGGCGCGTTCCAGTTATAAGAGATCTAAGCCTAAATTGCGCGATTTTAAAAGTTAGGATAGTTCGCAAATCGCTCCTACGGGGTTAGGGGCGCTGGCGGCAGCCCCTAAGATGGCGGCGAAAATTCAAACCCATACACCTGGCGTTATTTTTCGTTTCAACTTTTTGGGCCAAAAGCTATTTTTCAAGACAAAAAAAGGTACGTGTTAGTATATTGAACGTCTTGTTAATCTTTTGATACGGAAATAAGGCCATATTTGTAAAAGCTTGGCCGTTCCCCTTTAAAACCAACAAATAACGCCTCGTAGTGAGTGAGGAACGGAGGAACTAAGTAGCACTGGTTAGTGTATTTTTGATTTTTCGTCGTTCTGTGAAGATGCTATCGCCATCTACTTACGATATAATACCATAGACTAAAAAAGACCCAGAAAGGCGACATTAAATAATCTTTTATGTGGTCGATCTCGAGTCGAGCATTCATTAAACCTTTAGCATACGAAAGTACAGGGATTGTCACACTTTTGGTAATTATGTCACTTTTGCTATAAGACATATTTTTGCTCGACGCAAAAAAATCTCGGTCATGCCTAAGACAATAATTTCCTCCTCTACGCAAAAACATTTCGGTTAGGCCAAAGATAATATAAACCTCATACCCTAGATTCGAATTCTGAGAGCTTTCAATTTGATGGTTTTGTAACAATGAGGTAGAATAAATAGAGATCCAAACAAATTTGGTATTCGCGGGAAACGTTTTATTTGAGTAGGAGAATTAGGCTTAAGTTTCAACTTTATCCAATAGTGTTGGCGCCATCTGTTTCTATAAGCAGACAATTTTACAAAATATATTAAGGTAAGCTTTAGACCTTTTATTTTTGAAATTTAATGAACTAAGCTGCTTAGCCTAACTTTCTCGCCTAAGCTCCGACTAAACCCCTAAGATTATTGGTCCATGGTATCGACAGAAAGTGTGTAAACGCTATTGAATACGCACGAGGCTTTCATTTCGAATCTAGGGTACGAGGTTTATATTATCTTTGGTTAGGCCTAAGACCATTTTTTTCTCCACGCAAAAAATCTCGGTTAGGCCTAAGACAATTTTCTCCTCGACGCGAAAAAATCTCGGTTAGGCCTAAAACAATTTCCCCCTCGACGCAAAAAATCTCGGTTAGGCCTAAGACAATTTTCTCCTCGACGCAAAAAATCTCAGTTAGGCCTAAAACAATTTCCCCCTCGACGCAAAAAATCTCGGTTAGGCCTAATATGAAGAGTGGCTTGCAAGTCCAGTTACTATGTATTATCAAAGATAATTTAAACTCGTACCCTAGATTCGAAATCACTCTCTCGCGCGTTGCCGATAGCGTTTACCCACTTCCCGCCGGAACTCAGAAAAAATTCGCTCCGTGGTTTGCGCCTTACCGCAACCACGGACAACTTTGATCACGCGCTGCCACGCTATACAGCGCGGCAGCGCGTGATCGAAGTTGGCCGTGCCGCAACCGATGGAGCCCGATTTTTCTGAGGTCACGTGCCGGAAAAGGGTAAACGCTTCGTAACAAAACCGTCAATGGGAAAGCTCTCAGTATTCGAATCTAGGGTACGAGTTTAAATTATCTTTGGTATTATAAGTACATAACGATAAGTATGACACTTCCTATTGCTTTAATGCCAATTTTCTAACCGAACCTTTTTTCGGCACTGATACTCTCTTAAAGCTGTGACTTGGACTCGCGACTTACCGTTTTGGATGACTACTTTTTGATAAAAAAGTAAGCCTAATATCGGAGAGCACGTTCTGGAGTCGCGAGGGGCTTTGGCTTTGTTTCGAAGCCCGCGTGAAAATCAGTTTGGCAGGGCCCCCACTCAAATCTTCAACTTTTTTATAAGAAAAATAGGATTATATTTCAAAAAATATAGACCTTTATAGGTCTACTTTTACAAAATTATAGGATTTTATAGGACTATATACGCTATTTAATTTACTTTATGCTTTACAAAATCTATATTTAGAGAAATAAATCTTCGATTTTCACTTAAAAAATTTAAACTTTTTAACCATTTTATCACAAAAATATACTAGAAGCTATACATGTTAACAATAACAAAAGTATAGACTAGAATGACTCGGTATAGGAATTTGTCTCAAAGCTAAATCTAGCAATTTAACTGACACGGAGAGTACCCGAGGTGTTTATTGCCGATTTAGTTCAAAGTCGGCCGTAATGTGGACCTATATGAGATATGAAATTTCCCAAAAGGAGACGTTGCACTACCCATTCGATTTGCCATGGCAACCGAAAATGTTTTTGACCACTTACAACCAAAATAAGATTTTACCCTTATTTTACCCAAAATTTGTTACAAATTTACCCTAAAAATGTTTCAATTTACCCAAACTTGATGAAATTTACCTAAATGTGGTCCAAATTGCACATCTCGTGATTTTCAAAAATTTTCAAAATTTTCGTGAAACCGAGAAAATCCCATGCTTTTTTAAATGGAGATTTTATTGTTTTAAGTGATCAAAAAATTTTCGGTTGCTATAGCAAAACGAATGGGTAGTGCAACGTCTCCTTTTGGGAAATTTCATATCTCATATAGGTCTACATTACGCCCGACTTTGAACAAAATCGGCAATAAACACCTCGGGTACTCTCCTTGTGAGTGGCGGGATTTGAAATGGGCAAAATATCAAAATTATTGGATTTTATAGGACCTTTGGGGGATTTTGCTAAAAATATAGGATGTTATAGGACATTTTTGAAAATATAGGATTTTATAGGAATTATAGGACCTCTGGGGGCCCTGGTTTGGTTATAAATATCGTTAATTGTCAAACTTATTGTTATTAATTTGTTACTTTTGTTTGTATTAATACTTTCTAGCGAATCACTGAATGAGTTTTATTGAAGCGTGGTTCTTAGTAATTTGGTAAGCAGGGAAATATTTGCAATTGCGTACGGAACAAATTTGAAAAGTAATTCTCCTCTGATACTCTCTCGAAAGCCGACCCACCTAATAAATTCCAATAACAACGATTGGTAGAGACAATTAATGCGTCTCCTAAAAACGGGGATCGCAGAGGCCGGGTGCAGATGGCTTTTCCCCAATTAGTTAATTGGGGGATTGAATTACGTAATGACTATATGAAGGGAGTTGTCGAGGAGGGGTTTTTGTAATCAATACTTAAGCGGACAGAAAATCCACTTTGGATCTATATACGCGACGCGGCCGGGTTAACAGACACGAGCCACCAACATCAATTATATTCGATTCTAATTCCGACAAAAGCCGCCGCCAGAGAGCGCCGTTTCGTGCTCAAAATCCTAAACGACAGTTTGACCCAGAAATAAAATTGCACTCGAAACTTCATCAGACAAGCGTACGTGTTCTAACCAATCAAAATTTCGTCTAATTTAAGTATTCAAACATTACGTTCAAAGTTTGATAAAAATGGTTGATAACACCAAGAGTATATATTATTATATACTCTATTTAAAATAGTGTTGTAAGTTATGACGCAGCAGTTTAAAGAGCATCCCATTCCGTACATTCATAAGTAAATTAACCCAAGTTATCAGACCTCTTTATTGGCCATGTTGCAGACGTTTTCCTTATGGAACCATAGTTTAAATCACCCTTTAAAATTTCACGCGCTAACAAGGAGACATCCCGAAGTGTAACCCACCGATTTGGTTCAAACTCGGGGGATTGGTAGACGTTCATGTATCATGAAAAATCCTAAAGGGAATTTATTCAATGGGCAACCGTTTTGCCATGGCAACGAAAAATGTTTTTGATAATACAAAATATAAAATTTTCCCATTGAAAATAACATGGGATTTTGAACTCAAATTGATCAATTTTGATGTTTTTATTGTCAATTTTTATTTCTTTTTTCTTTTTTTGGCATTTTCGAAATTTTGAAATTGTTAAAATTTTTCACAGAATCGCATGTTATTTTCAATGGGAAAATTTCCATTTGTTGTCAAAAACATTTTTCGTTGCCATGGCAAAACCGTTACCCATTGAATAAAATCCCTTTAGGATTTTTCATGATACATGAAGGTCTACCAATCCACCGAGTTTGAACAAAATCGGTGGGTTACACTTCGGGATGTCTCCTTGTAAGTGACTATCGAGCCAAAGTTTTACTATCGCCACCTACCGTCTCTCGGAGAAAACCGCTAAGCACCTTACAGTCTGATGTTACCCATTGTTAGGCTTAAGTTACATTTCAATGGATAAAATAACACGTGATATTGAAATGGTGCCTGTCTTTACATCATTTCAAAACGCGCGCTCACGATTTTTCACGTTTTGTTTAGAGCACGCACGCAAATTACAGAATTATATACAGCGTTTCGTTTACACGGGGAATATAGTACCCACAATTCTAAAGTGCAATTTATCGTGGGAGTAGATGGGACTGTACATCAGCTTCGTTTTAACTAGATTTCCATAAGGAAAACGCCTCCCAGTTTTTCGGTCAATTCTAATAACTTCGGTTCTTTTACTTTTGGTACATCGTGATAGCAGATTGCACTAATCATCATTTGCCATTTTTCCTAGGAGGGGAAATATGGGATTTATAGGCCTGGCAATGTGGGGAATTCGGACATAAGATACTAGAGACACCTAGCGGACACCGTAGTCAAAATTTCTTCCGCGTGTTCGTTGGGACTTGGTTAGAAATGCGTGCCGGTTTTAAAAACGTGTTAAAGATTTATTTATTTTGTCTTCAAATTAAATAAACATCTCCGAAATTAGTTTCGTAGAATCCAGGTAGAATATTCGCGTTTCAAGTTGTACAAAAAATCCTTGTGAATAGAATGAAAAGTAGGCCAAATTTATAGAGACAAAAAATTCCGCCTATTTTAACGATGGCGCTACGCTCGTATGTCCGAAATTGTATAGCTCTAGCGTTGCCGAAGCTAAAACATCGAGTCCGTGATGGGGGAATACAAATTTCTGTTCCAGGTACGCAGTATTATATTCCGAAATTCGGACGCCAAAACTAAAGTTTAGATGGCGTCCGCTATACCTAAAGGCCATGAACAACGCGAATTGTCGATAACCTCCATACGTTACGGGGAAGCGGCTACTTAGGTACGTCTAGATTGCTTTTACTTTTAGACGCTTCTCCACAGATGGTCCCGCTGAAGCGAAGCAAAAACAACACCTCGTATATAAAGTCTCCTTCGATTTTTCTGGCTGGCGTCGATGGCTTTGCCGCTAATCGAAAAAGCTCCAATCACGTGTGACACAAATAGCCGCTTATTACGACGCAATCGTGACGCATTCCCGTTTTTCGCCGCCAAGGCTTAAAGAAAGGTTGGAGAAGGAAGGATTTCGGAAAAATACCCGGAACGTGAGAGTTGGATCTCTTTACGGCCAAACTCTTAGACGCGAGGGGTCCGACATTCAGATGAAATCTATGGGATTTTGAAACATTTCACCCGTATTTTTAAACATTTAAACCATATTTTTAAACATTTAAACCATATTTTTAAACATTTAAACCATATTTTTAAACATTTAAACCATATTTTTAAACATTTCAACCATATTTTTAAAAAATTCAAACGGATTTTTAAAATTACAATTGTATTTTTACAAAGTCTCCAATTGTATTTTTACAAAGTCTCCAATTGTATTTTTACAAAGTCTGCAACTGGGTTTTTAAAAGTTTCCAACCGGGTTTTTACAAGTTTCCAACCGGATTTATAGAAGCTTCCAACCGGATTTTTAGAAGTTTCCAACCGGATTTATAGAAGCTTCCAACCGGATTTTTAGAAGTTTCCAACCGGATTTATAGAAGTTTCCAACCGGATTTTTAAAAGTTTCCAAGCGGGTTTTTAAAAATTTACAACCGGGTTTTTAAAAGTTTACAACCGGGTTTTTAAAAGTTTACAACCGGGTTTTTAAAAGTTTACAACCGGGTTTTTAAAAGTTTACAACCGGGTTTTTAAAAGTTTCCAACCGGATTTTTAAAAGTTTTCAACCGGGTTTTTAATAAAAACAAAAGTATTTTTAAAAATTTCAACCATATTTTTAAAAAATTCAAACGGATTTTTAAAATTACAATTGTATTTTTACACAGTTTCCAACTGTATTTTTAAAATTACAATTTTATTTTTACAAAGTCTGCAACTGTATTTTTAAAATTACAATTATATTTTTACAAAGTCTGCAACTGTATTTTTAAAATTACAATTATATTTTTACAAAGTCTCCAACTGTAAAAATACACGGTTTTGTATTTTTCATCTCGGATTTTGTCAAATTAGGAATTTACTCGATTTTTATCTTGCGAATTTAGAGATTTTAAAAGTTGGATAAAAATCCTCAATTTAAAAAAACCAATTTCCGGATTTTCATGGATTTCGGATTTTTCTGAACGTGGGACCCCTCGCTTATACCGATCTATGAACCAAGTTAACATTATTAGTTACGGCAGTGACGGAGTAAAGTCAACGTACAAAGGAATCTTGACCAATATACCCGGATCCCAAGTGACTTTCTCTTTGTAAAGATAAAAATATAGAGACAAAACTTTCATATAATAATCCGATATACGATTTCTGGAGACAATTCCATCTATACTTATAAACAGGGTAAAACGACATAAAAGAAAATAATATAGAAAAAAATCGCGTCTAGGAAATAATATTTTCCCATTTATGTCCCAAGCTAGGATGACGGACGTTATTGCAAAACAAGAAGAAATATAACTAACGCAATATATGCATTTTGGGCGCGGAGAGAAGCCAGCGACATGTAGGACGCGGAGAATAGAAACGAATATTCCCATGGCATCTGCGACGCGACGAAATTTCCTGGAATGAAATTTTGGGACAGGGTAAAAGAGGAAAACAAGTTGACGATAGAAGAAATGTAGTCCGGCGCTTATTTCGACTTCTACATTCGGGAAAAATCTTTGATATACTATTAATTTAATTCTTAATTTCAATGAAATATGAACTTAATTCTTAATTTCAATGAAATATGAACTTAATTCTTAATTTCAATGAAATATGAACTTAATTCTTAATTTCAATGAAATATGAACTTAATTCTTAATTTCAATGAAATATGAACTTAATTCTTAATTTCAATGAAATATGAACTTAATTCTTAATTTCAATGAAATATGAACTTAATTCTTAATTTCAATGAAATATGAACTTAATTCTTAATTTCAATGAAATATGAACTTAATTCTTAATTTCAATGAAATATGAACTTAATTCTTAATTTCAATGAAATATGAACTTAATTCTTAATTTC
The DNA here is from genome assembly GCF_980474605.1 of Leiobunum rupestre. Taxonomy (NCBI): domain Eukaryota; kingdom Metazoa; phylum Arthropoda; class Arachnida; order Opiliones; family Sclerosomatidae; genus Leiobunum; species Leiobunum rupestre. The sequence goes on along the minus strand of NC_143393.1, from coordinate 24,631,028 downwards.
AATGAAATATGAACTTAATTCTTAATTTCAATGACATATTAACTTAATTCTTAATTTCAATGAAATATGAACTTAATTCTTAATTTCAATGAAATATGAACTTAATTCTTAATTTCAATGACATATTAACTTAAGTTCATATTTCATTGAAATTAAGAATTAAGTTAATATGTCATTGAAATTAAGAATTAAGTTCATATTTCATTGAAATTAAGAATTAAGTTCATATTTCATTGAAATTAAGAATTAATTCTTAATTTCAATGAAATATGAACTTAATTCTTAATTTCAATGAAATATGAACTTAATTCTTAATTTCAATGAAATATGAACTTAATTCTTAATTTCAATGAAATATGAACTTAATTCTTAATTTCAATGAAATATGAACTTAATTCTTAATTTCAATGAAATATGAACTTAATTCTTAATTTCAATGAAATATGAACTTAATTCTTAATTTCAATGAAATATGAACTTAATTCTTAATTTCAATGACATATTAACTTAATTCTTAATTTCAATGTAATCTAAATTTAATCCTCAATTTAATATAAATTTGATCCAAAATTTAATCTAAATTTAATCCTCAATTTAATATAAATTTGATCCAAAATTTAATATAAATTTAATCATCAATTTAATATAAATTTGATCCCCAATTTAATATAAATTTAATATAAATTTAATCCTCAATTTAATATTAATTTAATCCTAAATTTAATATTAATTTAATCCTCAATTTAATATTAATTTAATCCTCAATTTAATATTCATTTAATCCTCAATTTAATATTCATTTAATCCTCAATTTAATATAAATTTAATCCTCAATTTAATATAAATTTAATCCTCAATTTAATATCCATTTAATCCTCAATTTAATATTCATTTAATCCTCAATTTAATATTCATTTAATCCTCAATTTAATATTCATTTAATCCTCAATTTAATATTCATTTAATCCTCAATTTAATATTCATTTAATCCTCAATTTAATATTCATTTAATCCTCAATTTAATATTCATTTAATCCTCAATTTAATATTCATTTAATCCTCAATTTAACATTCATTTAATCCTCAATTTAACATTCATTTAATTCTAAAATAACACCCTATAGTCCTAGAAAAGACGGCGACGAAGCGACAAACCCACCTATATACTCTCCATCTATACCCTGGGAGTCAGTTCACAGATATCCAAGGGATGCTCTACATCTGGCAATGGTGTCAAGCAAAACGGAATTTAAGAACTTTTTATTTTATCAGAGTATAATTCGGGCGCCACGTACGAAGCGCAAGCCTAAAAAGAGTGTCCGTTGGAACGTTTCCAAGGTAACGGTGTTCCGAAACTTTTAAATTCTCCAACCTCGAAAAGAAGGAAAGTCAAAAGAATTTTTCTTAATATTTTTTATTTAACATTCTAATTTTTGTCTAGTCAGCAGCTGACATGCAAAATGAAAAAATGAAGTCATTTTTTTGCCGTTTGAACTTAATCCATTTCAATAAAACCATTATTCTTACGTAAAACAACGTCATAAAAGCATTATATTAGTTTCTATACTAGAAATCGATATTACTAAGAATGCCCTTCATTTATACTTCAAGAGAATGACTATCCCACTCACTCACTAACACAGGGCCCCCACTCAAATCTTCAATTTTTTTATAGGAAAAATAGGATTATTTTTCTAAAAATATAGGACTACATAGGACTATTTTTACAAAATTATAGGATTTTATAGGACTATATATGCTATTTAATTAACTAACTTAATGAATTTCAAAACAAAATCTATATTTAGATAAATAAGTCTTTGATTTTCACTTAAAAATTGAAACTATTTAACCATTTTATCACGAAAATATACCAGTAGCTAACCATGTTAACAATAACCAAAGTATAGACTAGAATGACTTGGTATAGGAATTTATCCTATAGCTAAATCTAGCAATTTAACTGAGTGGCTGGATTTGAAATTGGCAAAATATCAAAATTATAGGATTTTATAGGAGTTTTGAGGGATTTTGTTAAAAATATAGGATGTTATAGGACATTTTTGAAAATATAGGATTAAATAGGAATTATAGGACCTCTGCGGGCCCTGCTAACAGTTAGCTCCTTGATGTTACCTAAGACCAGGGTTGTTCGATCACTTAGATTTTTTATTTGGTGAAATATTTTTCTACCACGGATGGCGCTAGTGACGCTAAGTTTCCCCTACAGATATTTTGTGGGCTTTACCTCATTACACAGGAGTACCTACGGAAAGGGAACACTACCAAGTTTTCGTGTCGATCGATCTCGGTTCTTTATGATCTCTAAATTAGTTAATTGTCATTAACAATTTAATTTTTGAAATTGCGAACAATCTAAGCAAACCTAAGCTAATTAATTCTAGTACAAAATTTGTATTTCAGTTCAACTAAATATCTGAGAAACTGAAATTTAATGTTCGCTAATTATAAATATTAAAAAAATAAATTTCCTTAAAATTCACACGTGTAAAAACGAAACAGAAATTAAAGCGATCCCAGTTAGTTTGTAAAATTTAAATTTCCCGCTTTCTCCTATAAATTAGGCTGCACCTCGGTACTTCTATGCATTGGGGGTAACGCCCATAAGTATCTGAAGGGGCTACACAGTGTCGGGCGCGCCATCTATTTGCCACTTTTTCTTTAGCCAAACTCTCCTATGGTAAAATTGCTAAGTGATCGAACCATCTCTCTACAACCCTGCTAAGACTGTTAGAGTTGTTGGGATTTCGCTATACCTTACTTCCAAAATCAGGTAACTCGATTTAAGCGATTTTCGTTTTTTCTATGGAGCATTTTTTGCTTAAAGGAAATATAACTCGCAAAGCAATCTTTATGGAAGACCCTTTCAATTTTTAAAATTTCCCTATACAGTAGCGCCAAACATTTAAGGAAAATTTATCCCCTAAATTTACATAGAGATAAATGAAGCGTTTTCTGTCCAATTGTAAGTCTTTGATTAACACGCGGAAGACGATTTATATGTTAGTTTAAAATTCGGGAAAAAATTATAAATAAATAAATACATAAAAAAAACGTAAATTATTTGAATAAATAAAAACATTTATTCAAATAACTTACGGTTTTTTTATCTTATTTTGGCTCATAAAAAAGCGTTAACCCAAATCAACTATAATCTTAACTAATCTAATTCCCACCCGTTAATCTAATTCCCGCCCATTCCCGAATTCCAAATTACGTTTTCAATTCATATCCAAACCGAAAATATGATATCTAATTCTTGCCCATTCCCGAATTCAAAATAACGTTTTCAATTCATATCCAAACCGAAAATATGATATCTAATTCCCGCCCATTCCCGAATTCAAAATTACGTTTTCAATTCATATCCAAACCGAAAATATGATATCTAATTCCCGCCCATTCCCGAATTCAAAATTACGTTTTCAATTCATATCCAAACCGAAAATATGATATCTAATTCCCGCCCATTCCCGAATTCAAAATTACGTTTTCAATTCATATCCAAACCGAAAATATGATATCTAATTCCCGCCCATTCCCGAATTCAAAATTACGTTTTCAATTCATATCCAAACCGAAAATATGATATCTAATTCCCGCCCATTCCCGAATTCAAAATTACGTTTTCAATTCATATCCAAACCGAAAATATGATATCTAATTCCCGCCCATTCCCGAATTCAAAATTACGTTTTCAATTCATATCCAAACCGAAAATATGATATCTAACTCCCGTTCATTCCCGAACTCTAAATTACGTTTTCAATTCATATCCAAACCGAAAATATGATATCTAATTCCCGCCCATTCCCGAATTCAAAATTACGTTTTCAATTCATATCCAAACCGAAAATATGATATCTAACTCCCGCCCATTCCCGAATTCAAAATTACGTTTTCAATTCATATCCAAACCGAAAATATGATATCTAATTCCCGCCCATTCCCGAATTCAAAATTACGTTTTCAATTCATATCCAAACCGAAAATATGATATCTAACTCCCGTTCATTCCCGAACTCTAAATTACGTTTTCAATTCATATCCAAACCGAAAATATGATATCTAATTCCCGCCCATTCCCGAATTCAAAATTACGTTTTCAATTCATATCCAAACCGAAAATATGATATCTAATTCCCGCCCATTCCCGAATTCAAAATTACGTTTTCAATTCATATCCAAACCGAAAATATGATATCTAATTCCCGCCCATTCCCGAATTCAAAATTACGTTTTCAATTCATATCCAAACCGAAAATATGATATCTAATTCCCGCCCATTCCCGAATTCAAAATTACGTTTTCAATTCATATCCAAACCGAAAATATGATATCTAATTCCCGCCCATTCCCGAATTCAAAATTACGTTTTCAATTCATATCCAAACCGAAAATATGATATCTAATTCCCGCCCATTCCCGAATTCAAAATTACGTTTTCAATTCATATCCAAACCGAAAATATGATATCTAATTCCCGCCCATTCCCGAATTCAAAATTACGTTTTCAATTCATATCCAAACCGAAAATATGATATCTAATTCCCGCCCATTCCCGAACTCTAAATTACGTTTTCAATTCATTTCCTAACCGAAAACCAGATATCTAATTCCCGTTCATTATCGAACTCAAAATTAACATTTCCGTCCATTCCCAAACCGAAAATAAGATATCTTATCTAATTCCCACCCATTCACGAATTTAAAATTACCATTTCTACCCATTGCCCAACCGAATATAGGATTCCCACCCATCTGGAACAAATAAATTTCCTTTTCCATCCATTCCCTACCCCAAAATAAGTAATCAGTCCCACCCATTACCGCGGTATTCCCACGGAGTTAGCGCTTTCGCCTCATAACAAGAGGAGCCGGGTTCGATCCCAGCTTGTGCCTCTGGGTGAAGACACAGAAAGACTCCTTCCACGTATAGTTTGAAAGTTCTCACCTCCACTGGTTAAAGGGATTTTCCCTTGAATTCTTCGGTTTCCCCTTTCCATAAAAACTTGTAGAGGTTAACGGTAATGGTGAGTGTAGGGAGCTGTTGGCTCGCGTGGCTTGAAGAGCTTGCCACCTAGGAGCAACAAACACAACACCCCACACAAGGAGAACGCAACCCGTCAAAAGTCGTGGATTTTCTCGCGTACATTTTTCATTGGCTAGACGCTTTAGCGCCTGCTGCCGTTGGAAGGGGAAAATTCGGAAATTGTCTTTCCCCCGCCCGTAAAACGTTCAGCGTAAAGGCTCGGGACGCTCGTCCAATGAAATTCGTACACAACCCTTCGTTAGCGTGTTTAAAGGCTAGCTGCGTTCTCCTTGTGTTTGATGCTCCTAGTTGCCACCACCCTCCTACGCGTTGTAAGCCTGATTAAAAGGCATTAAAAGTCGCTAGATGTCTTGGGCCTAGAGTGACGCCTTGGATATTAACCTAGCTGATTATTATTATTATTATTCCCCAAAATTCCTCAAATGTGGCGGAAAAATGGACGTTTCTAGTACGGAAAAAAGCGTTATGGAAACAGACACAAAAACTTAAAATGTGAAAATTCTTCGTGGGTTTTTGACAGATTCGAGGAAAGGTTTAACTTTTCGAATCAACGAGTCCAGACAGTGTACAAAATGATCTCATTTCCTTCATTTCTTTGGAATATAACGGGAAGTTAAGTGTCGTACAAAGTGAAATGGAGCGAGCGATCATTCGGGAGTCGCGAGGAGATCATTAGCCGCCATCCCGACAGATAAAGCTGTGTCCAAAAACAGGATGCTTTTTATTTTAATAGTTTCTTTTTAAGCGGGAAATCAGGGGATGTTTTTCATCTCGAACGCCGTTGGAATTTACAACTTTACGAATCGCTATTTTTGTTAGCACGGGCCTCGGTTTGCATGGTCTCCTGATTTAGACCAAGCAAGGGGTCGTAAGAAATTTTCGGAATTAATTTCCCTGACTATTTTTCTAAATTTTCCTAAACATTTTAATCCCGATTTTCCCAGGTCATTTTAATCCCAATTTTCCCAGGTCATTTTAATCCCAATTTTCCCTGAACCTTTTAATCCCGATTTTCCCTGAACCTTTTAATCCCGATTTTCCCTGAACATTTTAATCCCGATTTTCCCTGACCATTTTAATCCCGATTTTCCCTGAACATTTTATCCCAATTTTCCCTGAACATTTTAATCCCGATTTTCCCTGTACATTTTAATCCCGATTTTCCCTGTACATTTTAATCCCGATTTTCCCTGAACATTTTAATCCCGATTTTCCCTGAACATTTTAATCCCGATTTTCCCTGAACATTTTAATCCCGATTTTCCCTGAACGTTTTATTCCAAATTTTCCCAGGTCATTTTTGCACAATAAAAAATCTTGAAACATATTTAATATTATTTTACAACATCTTTTTGCGTGGTTTTTTAGAGCCTTTTTCAAACCATTGTCAAATGCCCTAACATTTTTCGAACAGTTTTCAAATTCCCTGATTTTTTTCGAACCATTTTCAAATTATCTGACTTTTTTCTAACCATTTCCAATTTCCAGACTTTTTCTAACCATTTTCAAATTCCCTGACTTTATTCGAACCATTTTCAAATTCCCTGACTTTATTCGAACAATTTTCAAATTCCCTGACTTTATTCGAACCATTTTCAAATTCCCTGACTTTTCTAGGAATTCCAGATTCTGTGGCAGCCCAGATCTCCGGGTAGGCGGAGAATATCTTACGGAATGCTATAGTTGCGGTCACGTATTCTCTGTTCACCCTAATACATTATTGGTTTCTACTCAAAAGTAAATTTGAATATTTGATGCTATAGATCATTAAGTTGCCAAAGTTAGCGTTATTTTTACTGTTGAAAGAGTTTCAATTTCCGATCCGAATTGAAAAGGAAATACAAGGAGACATCCCGAAGTGTAACCCACCGATTTTGTTCAAACGCGAGGGATTGGTAGACCTTCATGTAACTTGAAAAATCCTATAGGGAATTTATTCAATGGGCAACCATTTTGCTATGGTAACAAAAAATTGAAATTTCCCCATTGAAAATAACATGGGATTCTAACCGATCCCTAGGCCCCCCCCCCCCCATGCAGTGTTCTGGGGTGGTAAATAAATACATTTATTGTGGCAAATTGTGGCAAAAAGTGTCATGGCAAATAATGATTTTTAGTGACAAATTGACATATACTGGCAAATAATAGAAAAAGTAAAAATACTAATAAATTTTTCATATGAATACCATAAAAATATTTTTAGGCTATTTTTGTAATTATAGTATGCGGGGTTGCCAATAATTGGGCTATTTTGTATATTTTTCGCATAAATATATAAAATGTTTGGCAGATGATTAATGAGATGATTGAAACATAAAAAAATTAAACCTTTTATTTTGTTCATTGCTAAAGGTTCTAGCAAATAAAGTGTTCTAAGAGTAAAAAAATATTTTTTTCCCCTATTTGTCATTAAATGCCATTATTTTTCACTACATGCCATTATTTGTCAAATTTGCCATTATTTGTCACTATTTACCAGTGACTTGGCCTATATTCGAAAAAAGTGACATTTTAGGAACACTGCCCCCATGTGAACAAGTTTCAAAATTTAAAAATGCCAAAAATAGACAAAATAGCAAAAAAGTGATGAAAAAAATCAAAATTGATCAACTTTTGATCAATTTGAACAATTTATCTATATATTATTCCGATATTTCACAAATAATCGATTTCAATCAATTATAATCGTTTTGATCAAATTTTTATAATTTATTTCAAACAATTTCTAATTTTTTTTCAATGTTTGTACTATTCTAAATTTTCACTCACATTTTTCCAATTTTAGCCAATTTGGTTAATTCTCACCCATTTTGTTCAAATTCATCAAACGTTGATCAATTTTGATTTTTTTCGTAATTTGTTTTCTATTTTGTCTATTTTGGGCATTTTTCAAATTTTGAAATTTGTTCGCATGGGGGGCCCTAGGAATCGGTTAGAATCCCATGTTATTTTCAATGGGAAAGTTTCCATTTTTTGTTGTCTAAGACATTTTTCGTTGCCATGGCAAAACGGTTGCCCATTGAATAAATTCCCTTTAGGATTTTTCAAGTTACATGAAGGTCTACCAATCCTCCGAGTTTGCCAAAGTTAGCGTTATTTTTACTGTTGAAAGAATTTCTATTGAATCAATTTCCGATCAGAATTGAAAAAAAAAATCCCGACCTTTTTTAAGGACAAAATTTTTCATTTTGGAACTTCATATTTTATTTTTATCAGATTTTAATATTTTTATTTCAGCTTTTTATTTTTAAAAGTGTTATAATTTCAATTCCATGGATTTTATAAATAAATATATTGTGAATTTTAAAACCGTTTTAAGTCTATTTTCATTTAGTTTTTTTTCACAATGTGCTTCTCTTCGCTTCTATTACATTCCCTGATTTTCTCAAAATCCTAAAATGCCCTGACTTTGTAGGCCTACTTTCAAATTCATTTTTATTTTCCCTGAACTGCGGCAACTCTGATATAGGATACCGTTAGACGTACGCGTATAAAAAACCGCTTAAATTCGTACATTAAAACGATCTTTTATTAATAAAGGTCCGTTGTATTAATTCAGTTCGCTTTAGCCACATCAAAAATTCATGTTTTTTTTGGTTAAAATGCCGAAAACTTCCGTCGCGAGGATATTGGGAAAACACCTACCCGTCCCGCCATCTATCAGACTACCGACTAAACAAAACGAAAATAAATGTTCAACAAAACTTACCGAATCCGAATTGTGCCTTGCATCCAATTCCTCCATATTTATTTAGGTTTATTTTTTATTTTATATCTATTTCCGAAACGTATTTTAGCGATATTAGTGCGGGTGTTCTTAAAATAAAGAAGTTGTTAGGAAAAGTGGTCGAAAGGTCCAGGCTGGGGTCTGCAGGAACTGACCGCTGCCACGGAAGAGGACGTAGAAGGTGCTGGCTGGCCCGCTGCGTGCGAAGAGTGTCCGTCGATGACCAGCTCATCATGCAATTGGCTCATTTTGGCCGTGCTCTCAACATGCCCCGACGTTTAAACCGGTACAAAATTTTACCAAAATATAATTGCTGGCGAAAGAAAAGAGACAAAACAATAACATGCGTGTTAGACAAAAATCGATTCAAGTCGCTCCACGAAAACTAAATATCACGTCTCTATTTAAGAAGCTCAAATGGAAAATAATATTTGGCGATTTGTTGGGTAAATATATCTAATGCGTAATAAATAATAAAATGTAATGCGTAATGTATAATAATATATGAGTAATACCATAAGTGTATAATATTTTCTCATAAGTGTGACACTTCCTATTCTTCACATGCAAAATTTTTGCTGACAAGGAGGACTACCCGAGGTGGTTATCACCGATTTTGTTGAAACTCGGGGGTTCGGTAGACCTTACGCTAGTATGAAAATTGCCAAAGGGAAAAGTTGCAATGGGCTTAAAGGCCTTTTCACACGAGCCAACTTTTTGACCCAACTAGATGAGTCAACTTGAGTTGAGTTAACTAGTTGGTTCGTGTGAATAAAAGTTCGATGAGTTGATCCACCAAAAAAGTACGCGAGTAAAAAATGGATCACTGATCCATTTTTGCTGACTCAGCATTTTGATTTGAAAAGTTGGTTCGTGTGAAAAGGCCTTTAGTTTTCCTATGGCAACCCAAAATGCTTTTGACCTCTCCTTTTAAAAAAGCATGGGATTTTTGTTAAAATTTAACCAAATTGATAAATTTTAGCCAAAATAGGTCAAATTCATCTTATTGGGTATGTTTTGAAAATTTAATTTTTTCCAATTTTTTAAGTAAGCAAGTACCCTGTGAAACCGAGAAAATCCCATGCTTTTTTAAATGGAGATTTTTTTGTTTTGAGAGGAAAAAAACATTTTCGGTTGCCATGGGAAAACTAAAGCCCATTGCAACTTTTCCCTTTGGCAATTTTCATACTACCATAAAGTCTACTTAACCCCCGAGTTTCAACAAAATTGGTGATAACCAACTCGGGTAGTCTCTTTGTGAGAGCTATTCACAAGTCTGTAATATTGTTCAATAAGTTCGTCACTTTGGGGAATATTTTACTGAGAGCTAGCAACGGAGTGACGTCATCACAAGAAGAAAATCTCCCCCTAGCGAGGCGCTGTCAACGGCTATGTGTGACGCGTTAATAAGCGGACGCAAAACGGCGAAGAAGCCCGTAATGCAGTCTGTCTTGTTAATAGCTCTCAGTAAAACTTTCGCATGTGAAACATAGGAAAAGTCACACTTATGTAAGAATATTATACACTTATGGTATAATGCGAAATATATAATAAAATATAATGCGTAATATATAATAAAATATAATGAGTAATATATATTAAAATATACTGCGTAATATATTATAAAATATAATGCGTAATATATAATAAAATATAATGCGTAATATATAATAAAATATAATGCGTAATATATAATAAAATATAATGCGTAATATATAATAAAATATAATGCGTAATATATAATAAAATATAATGCGTAATATATAATAAAATATAATGCGTAATATATAATAAAATATAATGCGTAATATATAATAAAATATAATGCGTAATATATAATAAAATATAATGCGTAATATATAATAAAATGTAATGCGTAATATATAATAAATTATAATGAGTAATATATAATAAAATATAATGCGTAATATATAATAAAATATAATGCGTAATATATAATAAAATATAATGCGTAATATAAAATAAAATATAATGCGTAATATATAATAAAATATAATGCGTAATATATAATAAAATATAATGCGTAATATATAATAAAATATAATGCGTAATATATAATAAATTATAATGAGTAATTTATAATAAAATGCAATGCGTAATATATAATAAAATATAATTAGTAATATATAATAAAATATAATTAGTAATATATAATAAAATATAATTAGTAATATATAATAAAATATAATTAGTAATATATAATAAAATATAATTAGTAATATATAATAAAATATAATTAGTAATATATAATAAAATATAATTAGTAATATATAATAAAATATAATTAGTAATATATAATAAAATATAATTAGTAATATATAATAAAATATAATGAGTAATCTATAACTATAAGTCTTAAAGTGTGTCCTTTTATTTATTTATTTATTTGTAAAAAAAACTCGAGAACGGTGAGCTCTAGAGCTTTGAAATTTTAACTCAATGTTCAGGGCCTGATTGCCAACTAAACGCGCCTAATTACAAATACCTGACATGGTTATTAATCTAATTCACTTTTACTCATATTTCAATTTTATTTTAATCGACTTTGGACTTCCACCTCTTGGCTTCCCTTATCTATTATTCCGGCGGGTCTCGGCTTTCAATTTTTAACGGGTTAATGTGAAATTCGTAGAAGGGGAGTTAGTGTGAAAAAAAGGGACTTCGTAGAAGGGGAGGTTTAGTTGGCTTTTTGCTACAGCGTTTACCTTACGTACAAATCAGATCTAATTCATTAAAATTAAGACCCCGGGCGAAGCCGGGTATTAAAGCAAGTATATAATGAAATATGAGTAACATTTAATAAAATATAATAATATAATAAAAAAGCACAATATATAATAAAAAATAAGGCACAATATATAATAAAAAATAAGGCACAATATATAGTATAACATAACATAACATAATATATAATTTAATATAAACAATATGCATAATATATATTCTATTCAATTAAATAAGAATTTCCAGGACATTAAATATTCAAAGCAAATTTCGGGGCGTAATCCTTCAGAATCATTGTCAGAGCTGGAAGTATGGAGAGTTTAATCAGCTAGTTTTAATGAGAAGAAGTCCGGAAAAACAGAAAAAAGCCCAACACGGTCGGTTTGATCCCACCTTAATGAGAAGTCTAATCTGACTGTCTTCTGTCTTGTGATTTCGGATCACTAACCCTCTCTTTAAGGAGGTCATTGACCACCCCCGACAAGGCACAGGGGGGACGGGCGGGCTATATGGTCTTATTTAAAAAATTAAAATCTACGCGATGTTACTTTTAAAATTATTTGTCATTAAAAAAGAACGAAGTTTATTGAGGCATTCGGAAAATATTCAGCTTGTTTCATTGAAATGAGAAATGAAAAATAAATAAATAAAAATATTGTCCTCATCTAAATAAAAGAATTTACGACGTGGTGTATTCAATCAAGCTAGGTTATTGATAAGAATGAATAATTCAGTCGCGTTGCATTATTAACTACGAAATGTCTAAAGAAAATGTTTTTACGTATCTCGACCTTCAACAAAATCTTAGACACTTAACAATATCAAAATTCGATAATGAGATATTAAAATTGAAGGTTTCCAATAAGTATTATCAAGAACCCATAGACGTACTATGGGTTCTTGGTATTATAAGTAGAATTATTATCTCATTGGTCGCGAATTGAATTTTAATCTAGTTATAATACTAGAATCAGGTATGGGAATTTAGGGAACGGAAATCAGATTGATATCTTATTTTCGGTTGGGGAATGGATGGAAAAGGTAATATTGAATACGGAAACGGTCGGGAATAGATTTTCAATTAGTTGCCATACTTTTGAATCGCAAAAGGGAATTTCGGGAATGAGAAAATTTATGTCAAATGGAATGGGAATGGTTGGAAGAATATATAATCTAAAATGGAAAAGGAATGGTTGGAAAAAATATTTAAACAGAAATGGAATGAGAATGGTTGGAAAAAATATTTAAACGGAAATGGAATGGGAATGGTTGGAAATAATATTTAAACGGAAATGGAATGGGAATGGTTGATAAAATATTTAAACGAGAATGGAATGGAAATGGTTGGAAATAATATTAAAACGGAAATGGAATGGGAATGGTTGGAAAAAATATTTAAACGGAAATGGAATGGTTGATAAAATATTTAAACGAGAATGGAATGGAAATGGTTGGAAATAATATTAAAACGGAAATGGAATGGAAAGGGTTGGAAATAATGTTAAAACGGAAATGGAATGGGAATGGTTGGAAAAAATATTTAAACGGAAATGGAATGGTTGATAAAATATTTAAACGAGAATGGAATGAAAATTTTTGGAAATAATATTTAAACGGAAATGGAATGTGAATGGTTGGAAGAATATATAACCTAACATAGAGTGGACTGATTGGAAAAAATATTTAAACGGAAATGGAATGGGAATGGTTGGAAGAATATATAACCTAAAATAGAGTGGAATGGTTGGAAAAATATTTAAACGGAAATGGAATGGGAATGGTTGGAAGAATATATAATCCTTAATGGAATGGAAATGGTTGGAAAAAGTATTTAAACGGAAATAGAATGGGAATGGTTGGAAGAATATATAACCTAAAATAGAGTGGAATGGTTGGAAAAATATTTAAACGGAAATGGAATGGGAATGGTTGGAAGAATATATAATCCTTAATGGAATGGAAATGGTTGGAAAAAGTATTTAAACGGAAATAGAATGGGAATGGTTGGAAGAATATTATATAATTTAAAATGGAATGGGAATGGTTGGAAGAATATTATATAATCTAAAATGGAATGGGAATGGTTGGAAAAAATATTTAAACAGAAATGGAATGGGAATGGTTGGAAATAATATTAAATCGGAAATGGAATGGGAATGGTTGGAAAAAAACTATTTAAACGGAAATAGAATGGGAACGGAAATTTGTTCAACGGGAATAGGTGGGAATGGTAACTTTTCCGCTGCAAATTCAGCTCTATAACGTGTATGAGTGCGAACCGGTGTAGACGGATAATCTAGTACCGGATTTATCTTTTATTTCGCTACGAGTACGCATTATTACAAAAAAAGTAATATCGAAAGATAATCAAAGACCTATTCAAGTAAAATTAAGAATCTTCTGGCCAGATTAAAAAGATTTAGACAAAGTAAAATTAAACATATTGAGATCTTACAATAAATTTACTTCTAATCTGAATAAAAATGGAATGAAAACATTCCAAATATTAAATTAAATTGGAAGTCAAGCGCATAATTAAAATCCAAATTGAAAAGATAACATATATATATGGTAATAAAGAAAAACATAACGCTAAAAACCGCTAACGTATTCGCGAAAAGGGTATAAATGATTGGAAATGCCGTAAGAATAATCCGCTTCAAGATACTCTCGACACTAAGGGCTGGGTTGCATCCGGGCGGCCGACCTCGCACTCATAAATCCAGCGTATCACCATGGCAACTATCCGCTCTTCTCTCTCCAATTGCTCAGAGGCGGATAGAAACGAGAGGGTGAGCCAAAGAAAACGAAAAAGCCACGAACGCGGGTAGTAAAAGGCGAGGAAAAAACGAGCCAGTTTCTCGTTTGTGTGCGAGAAAAAACGAGCCAGTTTCCTCCGTTGAACGAGAAAAACTTTTCGAATTTATCCACAAATAAAGTGAGATAGAAGACCGACTTTCGGGGGACTATTAAACGGCCAATTCGCGAGAAGGTAATAAATACGCCATTTCCAGAACAGGGACAAAAATCACTTAATAACAATGGTTATAATTATATTTCTGGTAGAGAGCTGCATTCGAAGGAGAAACGTTTCCATTTCCGTTGAAACAATATCCATTCCCATACCATTTCCGTTCAAATATTTGACTTCCAACCTTTCCCATTGAAACCTGTCCATTTCTGTTTAAATATTTGTCTTCCAACCATTCCCATTCCCGCCCATTCCCGTTGAAACAATATCCATTTCAGTTCTAATATTGGTCTTCCAACTATTCTCATTCCCGTTCAAACCATATCAATTTCAGTTCCAATATTTGTCTTCCAACCATTCCCATTCCCGCCCATTCCCGTTGAAACAATATCCTTTTCAGTTCAAATATTTGTCTTCCAACCATTCCCATTCCCGCCCATTCCCGTTAAAACAATATCCATTTCAGTTCTAATATTGGTCTTCCAACTATTCCCATTCCCGCCCATTCCCGTTGAAACAATATCCATTTCAGTTCTAATATTGGTCTTCCAACTATTCTCATTGCCGCCCATTCCCGTTAAAACAATATCCATTTCAGTTATAATATTGGCCAGTTTTGGCCTTCCAACTATTCTCATTCCCGTTCAAACCATATCAATTTCAGTTCAAATATTTGTCTTCCAACCATTCCCATTCCCGTTGAAATAATATCAATTTCAGTTCTAATATTTGTCTTCGAACCATTCCCATTGAAACAATATCCATTTCAGTTCTAATATTGGTCTTCCAACTATTCCCATTCCCGCCCATTCCCGTTGAAACAATATCCATTTCAGTTCTAATATTGGTCTTCCAGCTATTCTCATTCCCGCCCATTCCCGTTAAAACAATATCCATTTCAGTTATAATATTGGCCAGTTTTGGCCTTCCAACTATTCTCATTCCCGTTCAAACCATATCAATTTCAGTTCAAATATTTGTCTTCCAACCATTCCCATTCCCGTTGAAATAATATCAATTTCAGTTCTAATATTTGTCTTCGAACCATTCCCATTCCCGCCCATTCCCGTTGAAACAATATCCATTTCAGTTCTAATATTTGTCTTCGAACCATTCCCATTCCCGCCCATTCCCGTTGAATCAATATCCATTTCAGTTCTAATATTGGTCTTCCAACTATTCCCATTCCCGTTCAAACCATATCAATTTCAATGAAATTACTGAGACCAGAGAGAAAATCCATTCGCGAAATTTCTTTTTCCATCCATTACCTAACCGAAAATCGCCCATTCCCGCGGTAATCACACGGTTACCGTGGTAAATAGTAATAAAGCGTTACCACGCAGCTTTCTCTAGTATTTGTTATTAGCGAAGTTATAAATTGTAACGCGGGGAGTTGCTTCAGACGTCACTGCCAAAGTATCAAGCTAACTTGACGACGATAAGGAAACTAAAAATGAACTTAATAATATAGCTGGGGGGCAACAGTTAAATACTTAAGGCAACTAATTTTCCGTTTACGTTTTAAATTCAACATCATTTAGGACAAAAAACTATACGAGGATAAAATAAACGTTAAATATAAAAGGATAACTGTCGAGAGAAAGTTAAAGAATTTGGATTTTGTAAAATTTCCAAGGGCATAATAACATTTTTATTAGCTCACCTCGACTAAAACGATTTGTTATAACAAGAATGTACTTATTTAAACTTCGGAAGAATGGCAATGTAGAGACCATTTTCAGCGTTTATCTGAATCCACCTGTTAATACGCGTCATTTTCCTAGTATGTATAAATATATACTTGGTTTTTACACATACGTCTATACGAATATCGTCAATAAAAACCTTGCATTTAATTAATTGAATATGATAAGTATTTCGAATAGAATTTTTCCTTATAAATTTAGTACGAGGAAATTTCGGGGAAAAACAGACTAGAAATTGTAAAGTAATAAAACAAAATATCAAAACAATTAAAACAAATTCAACCACCTAAGCTAAATCTTTTAAAAACTACTTAAGCGTAATTACATTCCATTTCCTTCGCTCCAAAAACGGTGAAAATCTCGAATTTCCCAAACGTGACCTAGATAAAGAAGTTCGTCAACCCAAGCTTCAGAGAAAAGTTAGAAAGTGGAAATTTGTAAATAAAGCCGACCACACGTTTTACGAAAAAATTACCTTAACTGGAATTACCCCGATTAACAAATAAAATAAAATTTCTTAATTTCGAAAATAATCCCGTCGATAACTTCCAGTAATTTCCAGAATTAAAAATTTGTGGTATCTTATTTTTAAACATTTTATGTTTCTTTTTATTGATAAATCTGAGTGCAGCAAAAATTTAAATTAAACTTAATTAAATTTAATTACTACTTGTAATTTAGTTTGCTCAGAATTGTAAATTTTCATAAATACATTGTAGTATAATAGACGATTTAAATTAAAATCAGAAAACCCTGGATTTTAAGTACTTAATATTGGTCAAGTAAGTTAGAATCTTGAAACAAAAACAGTCGAAAATACCTTTATTTAAATACGAAACGAATATATTCAAATATTCCGACGGACCAGCTGAAACGCTATTTCGCTTTCCCATATAGCCATAAAATAAATTGGTGCAGGCGCTGCAAAATTATGTCCATACATTATATTAGAACCACACCCTGCTACACGGTACAGGCCTACACATTTTTGGGAAATGAAAAGAAGAGCATTACATAGAGTGAAAATCATTTTTGATAATGTTGGGTCACCGTCTATACCGCCCAAAATCAATTGAAAATGTATATAAAGGTGTCAAGTAGGACCTTTCGTATCGACCATGGCATTGAAAAGATATTCCCTTCACAAAAAAAGGTCACGGAATTTTATGATCCTTAAATAAAATATTACGGCGTTTGAATAATTTAATCCTGGTTATTTCTAACGGTTAATAAATAAGGGACATTATGCGATCCCTATGGGTAACGGCGCGTTCAGAAATTTGCGGGGGTGGAATAATTTTTTTTGCCTTTTTTGGATTTGACCCTGACACACTCAAACAGTTTTTAAATTATTATTATATAGGGAACAGTGGAGATTTGATTGCATGATTTCAAACAGATATGTTACGAAGCTGGAGGTCGTTCGGGAATGGAAAATAATATATCTTAAGGTTGTCACGAAAGTCGGAAAAACCACGCTCAACAGTGATCTTAAACGCCGAATCGATAGTACTTGAAAATATAGGTTAATGTATTTATTGCTATTAATTCGGACTATGGAAAAGCGTTTTCTCTTCCGATATGTCTACGTAGTATACTTAAAAAAGGTGATTAAAGTCTAATTGCAATTCAACGATTTTTAAAACGCATTTCCTATCAAGGTTGCGACGTTTTATTTTAACATACTAATGATTTGGTTATTAATAGGTGTAAAGTCATTAAAATTACAGCGAGAAAACTGGGATGTTTATATATTAATTCGTTCGTTGCGCCGGGTTATGCGGTTCTATTTAATATATTTATGAATGTATGAGATTTTCAGCCGGTGATAAGCCGCGCTTACCCGGCGACGATATTCGCCGAATCACCAAAGCAGGCAACCACCAACGGGAAAATCAAACTACCGATCCTTACGAAGCCTAGGTTATTACGTTGGTTCGTAATAACTGGCACTTTATAATAAATTTAAAGAAAATTACGCTTACCTGATAAAGATAATCCTATAAGATAAATTTTAACTCCATTTTGGCGAAGAGACACAAATAATAATCCGTGAGCACAATTTTAAAGGCGAATTCAGGTAGAGCACTTAGTTGACACAACCCGACTGAGATCGAAGTCGGCCATCTTCCAAATAGTCCGCTAAAATAAAAAACAAATGAATTTGGCACTCCCCCCCCTCTTCTATTTTTCCTTCTACGGAGACGATAGCGCCATCTCTCTGCCATTTTCAGTATCACAACAATCCCTGGAAATATTCCTAGACTGGAACTAGACATTTTTTAATTTGACATGGGGATGCTGGTGCCATCTATTTCATATTGATAGCCAATAAGATGGTATAACATATAATACTATTGAATAAATCATAAATTTATAACGTATAAGAATATTAATGAAATTGGCGGTCGTTTTAAATGGAAATAAAAGTAAGATTTTATTTAAACATCTTTAAAAATATTGAAAATACAAAAAACGGGGTACTTTTTATTTGTAATAGTGATATCGTAAGTGTATAATATTATTACAATATATTACAATATTGGAACGATATTATACACTTATGGTGATAGTGATAAAATCTTTTAAACGTTTATGTAGTATAAAGGGAATATAACCTCCAAAGCCCCAAATTTTTTGGAACTACCACAAAGCATCGTCGAAAATTTCAAAAATCATAGGAATGGGCCTTTCTATAAATTAACGTGGCCTTCTTGTTTACTGTTCCACAATGCTTCCTCAGCTCCCCCACTAAAGAGAGCTAATGAATTCGTCCATAGGTTTGACTGCAAAATGTCAAGAAAAAGTTGGGCAGTCGTAGATAATTTATGAAAAGGCCTATTAGCAGCAAATGTTGGATCCCTTTGGGGATGGCGCAACAGAAATACTGCAGGTTATATACCCTTTAAGCTGTTTTATTTTTTAGGTAAACTTTTTAAAATAAGAATTATACATAATAAAATGGCTTGAACAATCTGATATCTGAGTTTAAAAACGCTATAGCTAAATCAAAACGAAACTAATTTCGTACAGGTTGTATTACCCAACAAGTACAGAAGGTTTTTGAAAAGTGAGTTCAAGATATTTGCGTCATTTAAGACTTGAGACCCGTTTCGGCTGCTCTGGTACTGTAAGAGAAGGACTGATTGCTGCTGGCACTTCCGCTGTATTCCTTGTTTGCGAAGTAGAAAGCGACCCCGAAGAAAGCGCATCCGCCAATTAGCAACAGGGCCCCAACAGACAGCATAATGGGTCCTACAATCCTCATCAAATGGGCTCCCAAATATCTGTCGTAGTTTTCATCCGCCGCCGGTGGCCGTAGCTCCGTGTAGGCGATTCCGGACATGATGGCTCCCGCTATCAACAGACCTAGGCCTAATATTCCAACGCAAAGGGTACACCATCCTACCGCTTCGAAATTACCAACTCTGAAAGCCGATCCTTTGGCCATGATTTGCTGAAAAACGCGATTTTTAATTTATTAAAAATTACACGTGACACACGCTCAATTTATCTACAAAAATTGGGAGCTTCCATTTTTGTACATCGTTCAACGCCCTTCCGGCATTGAAGTGATGGCGTTTCACTTTTCAAGCCAATTTCTTTGTTTTATCTTCAAATATCGTATAAATAAACCACGGAAAAATAATAATACTTACTTTTTAATTATTTATTTCGCTTTGAACTTGGAAATTAACGTCAAAAATTTAAATTTAAAACGCTGTCCTAAATGATTTTCACCGTTCGTTCTTAGAATCTAGCTCCAAAAACATGGAGAACCAATGATTCAATCCGCAGATAAGAACAATTATTTTTAATGATAAGAACCGTTACAACAAAAAAAATACTTGGAAGATTTCACAAAGGCATTTAGTAAGTGTAGATCATTGGCACACCTGAGAGGCACAGTCAAAAATCTCCGATAATCGCCATAGAAACCCCCTCCCTCGAAAAAGTTCTTCGAGAGTACAAAGTTTATCGCAAATTTCGCCTCACCCGAAACTATACTATACAAGGTTTAAAAACGTTTATTCGGAGCTATTTACAATAAAATGACGCTGTTTTTGCGTTAAAAACAATGATTATGAGCAAGACCGTAAAACAACCATAGCTACTTTGTTAAAGTTAATTTGGTTAATAAATTACCGAATATATGAATTACAATGAAGATTTAGCGACAGTCAAGACCTGATAATTACTCGGCGAGAATAATTTCACTGGATCCTCTGAGACTGGCAGCGTAGAGCCTTGCTGCTTCTCTTTGCTCTTCTTTGCGTCTCCTGTCCTCCTTGAATTTCGTAAAACAATTAAATTAAATTATTAACCTCTCCAAAGCAACTTAATTTTAACTAATCGATCCCATTCGCCAAAATGTACTAGAAATTTTACGAATTGCAAATTCCTTTCATAGCTGACGAGTTTTATTTTTACACACTCTAGATACCTTGCTGAGCTACCATTTAGCAGACGAATGTTTTTGGAATCAAATTACCTTTACAAATTAATATTTCAGCAATGAATTTAAGGATGGCGCCACATTTTTGGCTGTTACGCGGTCGCCATGATAGGGTAGGATAGGCTTTCTCGTGGAAAAACGGTATGGAGTAATGTTGAAAAACTATTTCAATGCTTCACTGTATAAGCCTATAATATTGGTACATAAGTTTGTCACTTTGGGGAGTGACGTCATCATAAGAAGAAAACCTCCCCCTAGCGAGGCGCTGTAAAAGGCTACGTGTGACGCGTTAGCAAACGGACGAAAAACGGCGACGAAGTGTGTCTTGTGAATAGCTCTCAGTAAAACTTTTGCATGTGAAGAATAGGAAGTGTCACACTTATGTAAAATATTATACACTTCTGTTCACCGTGATGATTGATGGAGAATAAGGACTGACTATCTCTGACGTCATCATGTTGCTTCACACCCGGTGTTTAAAGCAAGTGTCGGCTCCTATTTTAAGGTTAGTATCATTGGCGAGCGAGAGATATCACTAACGTAGAGTTTAGTTGAAATTGAAACAAGTTGAGCAAGCAAATTATTCCCTCAAAAGTAGGTGCCTCGACGTACCCCTTCCTTTGATTGGCTTTGCGTAATCACGTGCGCAGTCAACTTAGCTTGGATTGGCATTTCTGCAATCACGTGTTTCAATCTCGTAATCGTTGACTTCAAATAAATGACAATACGTTTTTGAAAGTCGAAAATAGATGGAAGCAACTTCCCGCGAATCTAAGCAATCATAGCCATCTTCGTTACATAGACCCAATCAAAAATACAGACTGCAACGATAAAGCCGACACTTCCTTTAACCCCTTTTATGTTATCCCCCGTTATCCAACTGGCAATATGATTGTTTAACAATATGACTCCTAGCTTTTTCTCTATGGCTTATTCAACCTACTTTCTGTAAGTAAATTCCAACGGAACTAATTCCAATGAAGAACAGAAGTCCACCTAGTAGCAGTAGAACAATTCCGGCTATCCAAACCTTCATAATGAAAGTCAATGGTTGAAACCAAACGCTAAATAAACCTAGACTTTTAAAAATAGCTTACAGCGTCCGCTTCTTGGGGTGAAGAACCCAAGACTACCAGGACAATGCCGATGCTGAAGACCACTCCACCCAGTGAGCACGAACTGTGAAAATTATATTTTTATACACACTTTAATTAAATTAGTAAGATTAGTAGATGCTAATTCAAGGTATTAAAAATAAACTTACAATACGCCCAGGTTAAAATAGCGTTTTGGAGTCTTTGGAATGGAATTATAATAAGGTGACATCGTCATTTTTCTGTTTATTTATAAGTTATTTTTGTCTTCGCGTCTTTCTACAACTGAAATAAAGGAATTTTGTTCAGAAAGAATGTCACTTATAGTTTAAAAATAAGGAAAGGGTAATGTCAGTAGAGGGAAAATAATTATTCATAAATTAAGGAAGACGCGTTTTGGAAAGCAAAAGGGATTCTCGCGAAATCGTTAGGAGATGCAACGGTACCCACATTCTAGCCTTGATTTGACAATCCCACACAAAAGATAGCATTTGACTTAAATTGCAAATTTCGTCGCGAAGACAACGAATCAGTGGGAAGAAACGAATGTTTTTTACATTTGTTAGAAAGATGGGTTAGTATGTCAGTTATTTAAAGCTTACTGTAATTTCGTTTGTTCAACGAAATAAACCTATAACTATAGCTACAACTTATCGATATTGAAACATTAGCTTAAGGATTGTGATTCACCGGTGCGATGAGTCAATGACAATAAGGGGCTATTGAAAAGTTAACTCCCTTGATAGAAACTAAACATCTTCAGTACTTAGATTTTTAGGACTCATAACGAAAGGTATGGTGTAGGTTTACGCGTTTTCCCCCCATTCCACAACAGTGTTGAACTTCGCCTTAAAAGTCAACACGCCAAAAACTCAGTTTATAATTATTACGATATCATTAATCCTAAAGGTATTTCTATCGGTCGTTAAATTCTACAAGCGAATAAAAGAATTATGAGCGTTTCATTCATACCGTATTTCGCGTCTTAAACGACCCAAATCTGGTCTTAAAGAAAGGTTTAAAAAACACCATACGATTCCTGCGAACAAAGAGCTAGTATTGTGCCATTTTACTTCCGGTATTGCAAACCAAATAAATTCTAAATATTTAATAAGTTGGCACATAGTCATACCTTTACCAAGAAGAAAAAATTTAAGAATTTCAAAGGCGCGCCTTTCTTTAACATCACACGTTCATGCATTTCTCTATTTATAAAAACGAGTTATGTCAAGTAGTTACCTGTTGGAGTCCGGTTTTATTTTAAAAATATAAGGGGGTTCATTAAAATGTTTTCAACAATTCCTTAGTAATGAAGTTAATTGTCATATTTAAAGTAATTGCGTAAAACATTTTTTCAAATATCAGTCGGGAGATACGATTTTCACGCGTCAGAATGATCAGAATAACTTTGACAAAATGATTATAATTAAAAAACTTACGTTTTGATTTTGATGACACTATATTCCGTGATGATATCAAAATTTTTAATTCAAATAGTGGACAGATTTAACATTTCTCTTTACCCTTTTCAATTTTCAAAACACGAGTAGAGTTTGGCATAAGAATTCTGAACACCTCCTGGTTCAACGTTTATGTTTTGTTCTGACTGGCAACGTTTTACGTCGAACAACGTAGTATTTAACGCTACGCCACTAGAATTTAATATTTTTTATTGCCTGCCTCCAAAACCGGTTTCTTGGAAATGACGCTTTAGCGGCAAAGGTAAAAGTAAGGTAAAGCTACGTAAAGTCTGCTGTAAATCCTCCTTCGAAAAAAGACAAGATTCCCTCAACTAAAAAGTTAAGAAATAAATTTGCCAAGATGTTTTTATTGATTTCAACTTTTTAAATCTTTACATTATGGCAAAAAATAACTTTAGTAGAGACAAAAAGAAAATTTGTGACGGAATAAAACTAAAGAATAGGAACCAACATACGCACCACACACATACTACAAAATGTTTGCATTAAATTTGTAAAATCAGAACAGTTGGGCCAAATTTTTATCTCAATATTTGGTAATGAAACTTAAATTTCTCGACATTTAAGGAGGCCAATATTAAACCCAAGGATTATTCAAAAAAATTTCGTCGTGAAAAGTTAACTACAATTATTGAATTAAAAAACGTTAACGGTGAACGAGTTAAGAAATCAATCAGTATAAAAATTAGTTCACGCCAATAGGAACTTAATGGCTTATTTTTTAAGTTAACAAAAATAGTTCATTTTTTGGCCAAATTTTTTCTGTACACTTAAAAAGATCGTTTATCTTTCTAAATAATTACCGATTAATTAAACAGTTTAAAACTAATTCTGCTGTACAACAATTTGTTTTCCATATAGTTTTAAAAAGGCACTTACAACCTGTTTAGAATCTCTCGATACGGAATGACTTAGGCATAATGGCATTTTTTGTACAATCCGTACATTAGCTGCTTTTATGTACATTTAAAACTAAAATACTATATTTTCCCGAATAAGCAGCCAAAGTACTTGGAAAAAAAACACCATTACATTTTAAAAATAAATTGACTAATATCCAACAGAATTTAACCTATAAAACTATTCTTAGTCGGGTCGGAGGGGGTCAAACTATAAAAAGAGGTAGATACAAAATAACTTTAGCAAATGGAATTCTAATGACTTTATTTATAAACTAAGCACAAAAACTGAAGAAAATTTGTTAAAAAACAACAAAATACTGCCGAAAAAATTTAGAATTTTTAGCCAAAAATCTATCCTGTATTTTTTTTTGCCAATTTTCTTCCCAGGGTTTTAATTTATTGTCAAAAACCTAAATTTTGTCTTTAAACACAACTATTTTTTTTTTAAATTAAAAGAAGATAATTTAACCCTAGTATATCAATTATAGGTTTAGTTCTTGGCCTATATATGTAGCACTCACGCACACAATCATGCAGTAAATATGATAATTAGCCGCTGAAATTGTTTATCTTAATAATGCGCAGGATTAATTAACTTTCCTTTCCTCATTTAACTATAAATGATATTTTTTTTAAATCGTTTTTCCAAAACAATCCTCTGACAACCAATTGTAATACCTAACTTTTACAGGTATCAGAAAAAAAATTGCGCATGAGGATGAAAAGTATTGAGATGTTTTTTTTTCGCTTCTTTATATTCTGGACGCGAAAGGAATTTTTATCGCCGCAGTCGCCTTCGCTCTTAATTTCGCCGCTGTTCGCTATCGCCGCTGCTTTTTTAAACGCTCGCTGTTTCGCATTGAATTTTGTTTAATTTTTTTTTGGTTGTGAAAAGGTCGCGCGCGCAAAAAAGAAAAAGGTTCGCTCTCTGCTGCTTTTAATATTAATATTTGTCGTTTAAGGGCTGATGTTTTAAACGTGGCTTCTGATAATGTGATTAATCCATCTGAAAACCATGACAATAGTTTTACTTTTTTGTTCATAAATTATATTGCTTTCGCTAAGATAAGGAGTTTATGATTTTAAATAGTTTTAACTATAAACTCCCACAAAGGCAAAACTAAAACCAAACTTACCACGACGTGGAAACAGCATTTTTCAGCTTCCTAATTTCCTTAGTTGCCCATAAAGACAGTGTCTTGGTTTTGTTGGTCTTAGAGCGTCGACCTTTAGTGAGAAGATCATTTATAATATCGGTGTCGACCAGCGGAAGAATATCTTGGCCAAAAGCGCAGCAAAGATCGCTGTATGAACATTAAATTATCTATTAAAGTATGGGCAGCAATTAATGAAAAAGAGTCTTCTACACACCCAATGAGCCCAGCACACGCGGCTGTGTTACTGTCAGCGTGATCTGGATCCTGAGCAATGTGTGTTATGAACTGGATCATGTATGGTACTTGCGGCTGCACCAAAAGCACATCTAAACGCAATATGGTAATTTGAATAAAGTTGATTACAAAAGCAATTACATGAATAGGCAAATGCTATTCTTACGACTCGAAGATGACAAACCATCTCCCTTTAGTCCTTGTACGATTCCAGTGTACGCCTCTAAACACCCTTCCCTTAGATCATTCAAGTAGTCGATCATGTCAAAATCAGTCTAAAACAATCAATATGAGATAATAAATTTGATAACTTGAGAAAATAAAGGCTGACTAATCACTTTGTCAATCTGCGCTTGAGAAGCTTGGGCCAAAGTTACCAAAACAATTTCTAAATATTTCTTGAACTCTGGTCCAATGGCCAACGATATGTCACCAAATACTGACAATATTTGGGGCTTAACTATCCTATGGACTGCGTTATTCTGCAATAAAAATTCAATACTTATAATACAAATTATATTACAAAGAATAAGATTAAATATACATACACTAAGATTCTCTAAAAGCATGGTCATGAACTCGTCACAATATGGTAAGACCTCCATCCCTAGAGCTCGGCAAATATCACCCATCAGACCAACAGCCGCCACACAGACTTGGTATTCGGAGTGGTTTTTCAGGCCTAAAGCTAGGAAAGGTCTAAACACTTCCATATATTTGGAGAATTTGTCTCCCAAGACTGTAAAGGAAAAGAAATACGCATAAAAATTTAATTCTAAGACATTGTTTTTTGGCTATATATGTACCTTCAACTAAGGTAGATACAGCCATGAGTGCGTCTTCTTGGACACCACCTGATTTGCAGCTACTGGAATTGAACATCTGAAGCAAAGCAGTCATAATTGCATCCGAAATTTGTGGAGCATCATCGGGAGTCATTTTCCTTAAAACACTTTGTAATGTGGCACAAAGTAGAGATTGGAGATCGTTGTATTGAGCGCGATCGGTATTATTTTGAATATGGCCTTCTAGCGATAGAACGTGTTGAAGCCTCTCCAGAATGATCATTGTTGTCTTTTGCACAAATCCGTAACAATCTTGCGGACTATTTTTTACCAATTCCATCAAGGCTTCGTAAGCGGCGCTTCTTAAGTTAGCAAGGTTACCATCGCTCCTGTAAATTCACAAATTAAAAGTCAGCAAAACAATTATTTTTACAAAATATATTTAATTTTTTAACCTTTCAGTGGTTTCAAGGAGTTGATGCACTATGACTTCGAAATATTTTGAAAGGGCATACGTTTCAGGCTCAGTACCTTCTTCTCTGACATCAGCGGCTTCGTACGCCGCTTCAGCTAAGCTATTAAATGCCCAACATATATTGGTAGCAACCCTAGGTTCAGCGACTAAACCCTTCACTAAAGCCTCTAACAAAGGTTTCAAGTAGTTTTCATTAATGACTGCATCGGGGATAAGCTCACAAACGCGACCAATGGTCCAGGCAACAGTGTCCCTAACTATAACACTTTCATCGGACATCAGTTCAATTAACATGGGAAGAGCTTGTTCTACAACTGTCTTCAAATTGGTCGGTTCTGGTCCTTCTAAAATACTCCCTAAAATACATTTAAAAACATAAAAATTTGAAATTTACAGTCTACAGAAGAAAGTATGACTTTACCAAAAGCCATAACTGCCGCATCTCTATAACGCCAATCATGATGTTTTATATTATCATTTACGAATGGTAGGACGTGAGGTACAATATCATCTTCGCAGCAAGTAGCCATTAACATTAAACAAACACCGGCAGCTTTACAGGGATTCCAGTCATCCTCGTCATCATGCTCATCTTGTTTGGTTAAAGTTTGCATAAGAATAGGTACTAAATATTGCAGAGCTCCTTTCGCGTAGAATTTTGACGTTCTGGTTGGAGGTCGACCTTGTTCAAGCGCTTCAGTAGCTTCAATAGATAGATCTACCTCTTCATCACACACATTGGACCAAAATTCAATTCCTTGCAATATAACTTCATCGACATCACTTTTCATAGCTTCCATGGTGATCTTAAGTTAACGGTATTCATACAAATGCTGTAAAAATTTGGAAGCAAAACCAACACTGAACTTACAGCAAAAAGGGCAGGTCCCATATAATGTTCCATGTGTTGATAGTAAAGGGACATAATTTTAACTAAGCACTGCAAAGCTGCTACCCGCACCTGTAGAATAAATCATTAATATACATTTACAAAAGAAAATTTTTTAGAAAAACAATTATGAATACATCACCTGTACCTGCGTGTTTGGCGACTGCGTAGCTTCGCAAACAACTTGCATTATGAAATGTCTCTCGGAGTCTTTATCAAAGTTTGCTTTAGTAAATTCCAAGGAGTTGAAAAGAGCATTTGTGGCAGCTAATTTAACGTGATCACTAGGTTCATCTTTTCTCATCCCATGAACGATGGCAGTAAGAATATCATTTGCCTGATTTACTAACACCTCAGGATCCTAATCAGTATATTTAGTTTTAATACAAAATGGAATTCAGTTACTTAATTTTAAAACATCAGCAACTAACAATGTCTTGGCAAATATATCCAATTGCTTCTAAGGTGGCTTCCTTCATCATCTCGGTACTGACTGGATTCGTAATGTTTTGTGTCAATGTGCGAATTAAATCGGGCCATTGATTGTGAGGCAATTCCGCAACTGCCACATATGCCACACACTGTGCTGCAGAACTGGGCCTGATGGCTTCTGTGCCCAAGGAAGCCAAGATCTATTAAAAATTAAGAGCCTAAATTACTCTGTGGATAAACCATTGTCTCGGTCATAATTTTGTTCGGAAATCTTACATTTTTCTTTATGTACAACCTTGCCTCTTCCGGAAACGAAAGCCATCGGGTTTGATATTGTGCCCTGAGTTCGTGGTCTTTGGAAGTAAGTGTGTTTTTGAGTTGAAGGCCTGCGGCCATTCTGGCAACTGGTGTGTTACCAGCATGTTGTAATATATCGGATAATGATTTCACAAATTCAGTCTTTAGATCGAAAAGAATTAGAATTTACTTGTAGAATAATTTTAATAAACAACTATTCAAAACTTCATCTTACTAAATTTGTTTGAGCTGCTTGTTCTAAATAATGCTGTGCTGCTTCAAGCTCAGTTTTATCTATAAAAATGTTTAAGTTATAGCAAGAGACATCTTGGTTATAGGTACATGGATTATTAGTCAGTATTTCCTGTTGTAAGATAAGCAATGTTCTACTACCTATATAAATTATTCAGAAACTACGTAGTTACTAATCAATTTTAATGAACAGGTAACGCCAATGATGTTTTGATTATTAAAATAATCTTAGTGTACGGTAAGCCCTTGTCTAAATATTTGGCCTTGCCGGTGGCCAAGGCCCATGGCTGAGTAAAAAATTCGGCAAGGCAAAGAAACCAAGGGTTACCATATCACCCTTAAAGAAATTCAAATTTTAAACGTGATTTAACATACCTGGAGATACGGTCTTTTCGAGGATTGTTATTAGATCCATTTTCAATTATACCTAAAAACTATTTACACTATTTTCTGGCTAATATTATTTTAAATATAAAAGTTTTACTTTACGATCACGCGTTACCGACTACTCTTGTACATAATAAAATTTCAACCGGCAATTTTGTCGAACCGTCTCGAACGCCAACGGCTTATGACATCACCTCGGACGACCCGCGAAAAAAGAGACTTCCGAAATGAGCCACATGAGTTCCGTCAAAATAGTAAGAATTCTAGATTGAGATAATTAAAAAAGTTTCTTCTTTTCATTAAATCTCAGTATTTTGACACAGTCTAAGCTGTATAAAGTCACAAATAATTCTCGAAAGAACTTTGTTTAAACAGCAGAGCCATAAGGTGGGAATTCTTACCAAATTGACTCACTTTGCACGTGGTTGTAAGCTAAAATGCTAAATAGCCAATAAGAAACTAATAATTCAACCGGAAATACGAGTCCATTTCTAAGGATTAAACATTTTAAACCACCTTTAAATTATATTTATTTATAATGTGATTAAAATTTTAAAGTTTCGTCAAAAGAATTCAATTTTTTTTTAACAATGATATGCAAATCGTAAAACTTTAATTACTTCCGGTTAAATCCCGTCCCGGAAGTGAAGCGACGGATACGTCACTCTGCTCGCGTGGCTGTCGGCTTTTGAATAAAAAGGTTACGGTGTTCAACTGAGGAGTTTTGCATCAAAATGGTAATGATTTAAATAAGCATGATTAAATTTAGTGCGTTTTAAATTGAAAACAAGTACTTTGATATTGTAAATAACGTAAAATTTGTGCAATTAAACCATCACTTTTAAAATAAAAGCGAAATGAATAGAGCAAGGCTTAGGCAAAATGTGGGTGATAGTTATGATCCTCCTTGGTGATTGTCCACATGTTTTCGTGCACTGCCCCATATGCTACAATTATGCGAATTCTAAGAAACCCTAGCAAATGTGTTAAATAACTCTAATAACCCGATAACATATTCCTTATTAGCCAGCTTCGCCCAGTGCTACATCTGTTGGAGGTGGTAGGTCACCAAAAGCTGCCATCACACCAAGATCACCAGGAGTTGGAGGAGGTACTGTAAAGCAAAGGAAAACTACCTCAAATGCTGCAGCTGCTAGGAGTAGGACAAGTACAGCCAGTAGTGGCATGTGGAGATTCTACACCGATGATTCCCCTGGAATTAAAGTGTACGCTATCTTAGAAGGCATAAATAACACTCAGTTGATTTCAATTTGTTAATTTTACAGCGGGCCAGTTCCAGTTTTGGTAATGAGTCTTCTTTTCATTGCATCAGTCTTCATGCTACATATTTGGGGGAAATACACCAGGTCCTAGGCGAATATCTAACAATTACTAGGAGGAAATGTTCAATTAAACAAAAAAACATTTAAAATTTATACTTGTTAATGTGTAACGTTAATACCTTCATTATTGGATATTTTACATTTCTCCTATTCCTTCCTTCAGAAGATATATTTGGGACCATCATTAATAATAACAAATTAAGGAGTGTACGTGTTTTTGTACAGAGAATAAAATTGTGGTGATATTGTAAACAAAGAAATTTTATTTATGTCTTTACAGAAGCGCACTTCCAGTTTAATTTATCTTTTACCTGCTTTTGTTACTAATAAATTTCCTTAAAATTTACTATATTTATTACATATTTTGTATAATTAACTAACATTCCTTAATAAGCTTTGAAAAGACATCCAATACACTCACTCCCATTACATGAAAATTTTTCACTTTACTTTAAGGAAAACCAAATTAGCCATACTACCCTTAAGAATGAAATTATTCATTGTACAAACTAATTTTGAATTAATTAAGGGACTAATTAAAATGGAAAAACTATTTTGGAATGGGTCATGGAAAAATAAAGCTAAACGAAATAAATATATTACATATTTATATATTACTTTCAAGATCTTTTAAAATCCGAAATATATTAAGATTTATATGACAAGAAAAATAACCGAAGCTCCAATATAACAATGATTATGAAAAAAGCTGAACGCTCATATCGTATGAAAATTTTAAATTACGTGCTTTGGGTAAAATAAATGCTGCAGACAGTGGTCATAAAATGCACAAAACATGAATTACAGTCCACCACCGCTTCTTTCCACCGAAATTTTTGTATATTCAAGTTCAGCTGCGCGAGCTAGTCTGCTTTGAGAAACTGCACCATGCTTAATAGCATTCATCAACTAAAGAAGAAAGACAAAAATTAAAAAGCGAAAGTAAAAAAGTTATTAGAAAAGTAAAATAATTACCTGTAAATACTCCGATAGCTCAACAAGACCGTTCTTGTCAAGATCAACTTCATTAAGAATATCGTGTAATTGCTGTTCAGAGACTTTTTCTCCAGAATTTTTCATACTTCTTCTCAGGTCATTAATACTTAAATGCAAAAATTGTATATTAATTTCTTGGAATAAAAATGAAGTATTTATACAGGGTGTTCACTAAATCACGAAAAATTATAACTGAAAAACATTTTTTATTTCAAATTTCTATGGCACATTCCTTGTGCAGTGAGACATTTACTAGTGTAAAATGGAATGACCTTGAACCATGTCTTCAAGGTCATTCAAAAACTATCTCGAGAACCATTTGGTTCCAATTAGAAAGTTGTTGCTCGTCAAATAACTTTGATTTGACAAAATTTGACCAATCAGAAGCCGATAAATTAATTTTAAATTAAAAAAAAAACCTTTTTAGTTATTTATAATTTTTTGTTTTTTAGTGGACACCCTTTATAATACCTAATGTATCCTTTATGATCTTTATCAAGAGAATTGAACTGCTTCGTATAAGTGTTAACTTCTTCCATTGAGAACGACACTGGTAATTCTTCCCAATTTTCCGCAGACATTTGTTGTCCCATTTCCTTATGGAGGAACTCGATAGCATTTTCATGCTGAGTTTTCTGCTCAGATTTGCTCCATTTCAATTCTTCAGCCATTATATCAATAATTCGTGGTAAAGCTTCTTCAGCAGCTGCAGAGTTTAGGAAGGCAAGCCGCATCCTACGTGCGATGATATCAACTGCTGTACAAGCGTACTCCCTTATCGCGTAGCGAACCTCAGCCTCTAAGTAGGGAAATTCTTCGTGGAGCCTTCTGCCCAAAACCGGCCAACGTTTTCCAGTTATGCTCGCTAGTTTAGCAACTGAAAAAGCTCTGTCTCCATAAGTATTGGCCAAATGTTGAGCTACCTATATTAAAAATGAATATACAGTTCTTGATAATTGCACAATTTAAAAAATAAATACTTCATTTTCAAGCCCATAATCTTGAACTAAACGAATAAAAAGGGTAGGGGTCCAATTATGACCCCCTTCCAAAAATAAACCATCAGTCTGGCAGTCTTTGTCTGGTTTTAATTTAGGACAGCTTTCGAGAGCTGCATCAATGGTTTCTTTGGCCATTACTCTATAAGTAGTCCATTTTCCACCTAAACAAATACATTAAAACCTTTGCGTAAATAATTGAAAAGCTACTATACTGTTTTGTCCTTTTACATTACCTGCAACAGTAACAAGGCCTTTATCACTAACATTGATAATATGGTTTCTAGCGATAGATTCAGTGTTTTTCTTATTTGGATCGATAACCAAG
Source organism: Leiobunum rupestre (assembly GCF_980474605.1). Classification (NCBI taxonomy): domain Eukaryota; kingdom Metazoa; phylum Arthropoda; class Arachnida; order Opiliones; family Sclerosomatidae; genus Leiobunum; species Leiobunum rupestre. Next base: position 24,598,296 of record NC_143393.1, on the reverse strand, counting down.
GGTCTGATTCCACTCCATGCTGATAAGACATCCCCTCTACGCACTACAAAATTGACTTTTTAATTACAATGCAAACACATTGTGGGCTATTTTACCTTCAATATCACTGCTGAGGTAATGCCTAACTTCGTTGAGAATGAACTGAATATCTCCTTCAGTAGGGCATGGGCTGTTAGTTACTTCGCAAGGCCTATCAGTTGTGCCTACGTGTGTAAAAAGGTAATGTAGCGAACATGAAATATCATGGTTACTGTAAAGATTTACCAGCAATTGTTGCTTTTTCCCAGGGCAAGAAGAAAATGACCCTGCCATCGGAAGTGGCTGGATCTAACAGACCCATATTAGCTGGACTGTAATAGTCAGGCAGTATAATATGAACTCCAGCACTTGGTTGGCATATTTTGGGTGTGTTTGCATCGTCCATTAGTCGAATATTGTCAGTAAAAGGTCCTGTAGCATTAACAACACATTTTGCTTTGATTTCCCAAGTTTTTCCTGCGTAAAAAATCATAATTAACTTTGATTATTACTGAATAAAGTTAATAATAGCAATTAGAACAAATTTATACCAGATAACATGTCTTTCACCACGGCTCCGCAAATTTTTTCTTTTCCATTCTCGTCCTTGCTCTTTAACAGATCAGTAACGGCAGTATGGTTAGCAACATTGGCCCCATATCTTACAGAGGTTAAAATGAGAGCCAAATTCATCCTCGCATCATTATGTTGTCCTAGATAGGCGCAAAACATTATTATAATTCCGATCAAATATTAAACAAATTATCGTACCATCATAATAAACCAATGCCCCACATAAATTGTCTTTCTTTAACATAGGGAAGATCTCTAAAGCACGACTTTTTGATAGGAAGTAGCTTGATTTGACTTGCTTACGACCAGCAACCAAGTCATAAGCTTTAATTCCCACCCAATAGTAAGGAACTTGCCACCATCTGTTGATAAAGTTTAAATATTACATTCCATACAGAAAAATTACAACTGGCTTTTGGTTTTATTACCGATATACAGGCAACATGATTGGCAAGGGAGCAGAGAGATGAGGAGCAATTTCAAGAAGATTGGCTCTTTCATGAAGAGCTTCTTTGACCATTTTGTACTGCTCCCGATCAAAGTTCATGATAGCCTTTTGCAGATACCTGACACCTCCATGGATCAGTTTTGTGCTTCTGCTACTAGTCCCTGAGCTAAAGTCATCCATTTCTACCAAGGCCGTTTTTAATCCTCTTGTAATGGAATCCAACGCAACTCCAGCACCTGTCGCTCCACCTCCGATAACAAGTATGTCATATTCTGGTGTTTCTTGCAAAGCTTTCAATTGATCCACTCGAGACAAAAGAGGAAGAGCTGGCCTTTGTCTTTGAGGTGCTTCTGCCACCACAACTGACTTCTAAAGAAAGTAACGCATTATAAAGTTGGAAATGTTCACATTTCTGCTAATTACAAGAAACATTTAAAATAAACTTAAAACTCACTAGCTATCTCAAATAGCAGCATAGATAGAAAAAGGTAAGTAAAATTAATTTCCCACATTTTCGTAGCAAACGGAATTCTTTATATTATGCACATTATAGTGTAGAACCAAAAGTATTTTATTTTAAACTATTTTGTATTTTCACAAAAATCCAATGTTTAACGGATAAATACTAGGAAGCAGCAATAATAGAGATTGATCCCCTCTTAATGTTACCCTAAGACCAGTTTTTTCCCCTCCAAAGTTTCAGTTAAAAGCAAAGCAAAAATTTCCTATTTTTGTCAAATTATTAATAGCCCCTTTAAAAATATATCTTTGGGAGTCTCTGCCAGGTTTGGGGAAAATGCATTATATAACTTGGACATTTTTGAAAAATGAATTAATAAGGAAAGGTAGATCCACACTACTAGAATTCATTGCTCTTTAGTCAACTTTTTGGCACTGTTTATTGTTTAAGTAATTTTCACGTAAAGAAATAAAATATTTGTAATTTTTATCCCAATCAACTTTTGGTTGCACACTCTGCAATTATTTGGCGAGAAAAAAATTACTAGGCATTTTGGCCAAAGAAAGTCAGCGTGAACTTTGCTTTGGAGCGCGAAAGGAATACATAAGTTTTGCACGTTAAAGATGTGTGAAAACATCAAGTGTTATGGCTATAATCTAATCTTTCTGATAGGGCCGGAAAAGAGAACTACAGACAAAAATAGTATTTGTGCATGTACAAAGCAACTGGCACATTTCCAAATGTCCAAAGAGGAAAGATCATTATATTATGCTAGTCAAGGATACATTCTTGTTAATGAAAACATTTTATACTAAATTTAAATACATTTATTTTTTTAACTTTCTTAAAATAAAAATGAACCCAAGTTTTATCACTGAACTATTTTATGATAATAAAGGAAAAGGATAAACATCCGTAAACTAATGTTTGAGAATATTAGTCTTATACAGAATAATGATAATACCTTATAGAGTTTCATTTCACTGTCAAGATGGACAAGCCATCCATATGTTGCAGCTACAGCACTTCCACCACTTAGAGCAACAATTGCCAGTTTTCGAAACCGGGAGCTCGCCATCTCGAATTGACTCTCCTAGCTAGTATTATATGTACAGTTTGCAGCTCCTAAAATAATTTTACAAGCATTTCCTTAATAATCTTTGATTAAACACAATCAAAAACACAAAGACCCAAAAGGTGTAATTAGAAAAATCTTTCCTTAATGCTTAAGTTTTACAATGAAGGTCAGCATCAAAGTCATTGGAAGGTCATGTACCCAAATGCTCATGTCTAACCTTTGACCTCCTGCACCCCTTGATAATAATAGACTTCACACGTCATAATTTTAATTATGTCTAGCCACAAATTAAGAATATTTTATAGAATTATTCTTACTTGCGAAATTGGTGATAATTAGAATTCCCCCACACTTTTACATAACGAAATAAAGGATTCAAATTCCAACAACAAATTTAGGCGGCTTACGCGTGAAGCTCCCAGTTCACAGCGTCGTCTGCTTCATAGGTTTTCTTTGAAAAAAATCTTCAGTAGCGCGGATGGTAGCGCCATCTCTTAACCACCAACTGTTAAACTTGTTATAGAGTAAGGAAACGAGTCCCTCTTTTTCCTAAAATTAAAGGTAAAACATTTATAAAATAATGATGTTTTTCAAGTAATTTATATTGGAATTAAGTAATTACTCTAAACATGGCGTATTTTAATTTTTTTTTCCATGGGTATATTAGCAATTTCAACCGGAAACAGTACACAATCTTAAGCCTTTGTTAAGGCATGGTCATAGAGATATTTTGCTGGTGTTGCTTATGCAATCCATGGACTAATTAATAAGTCCATGTGCAATCCTTAGAATCATACATTTTTATTATAATGATAATAATAATCAATAAAATGACTTAAAATTTCTTTGCAGAGGTTCTGAAGCCAATCTTACCATAGACTGATTGATCATGGCAGCCCAAATTTTTAATGTACTTGGAAAAGTAGGAGTTGGCATTGCTTTAGCTGGAGGAGTATTAAATAGCGCTTTATATAACGTTGAAGGTGGTCATAGAGCAGTCATTTTTGATCGTTTCATGGGTGTTAAAAATATAGTAGTAGGAGAAGGGACACATTTTCTCATTCCATGGGTCCAAAGACCCATCATATATGATATTCGATCTAGACCTAGAAATATTCCAGTAACTACAGGAAGCAAAGGTGATTTTTTCACAACTTTTTATAAAATTTCAGCTATTAATTGTTATTTACTATGAAAATTTCAGATTTACAAAATGTAGCCATTACTCTTAGAATTTTATTCAGACCAGTCCCTGCTACTTTACCCAATATGTACATGACTCTAGGATTGGATTACGATGAACGTGTTTTACCTTCAATCACCACCGAAGTCTTAAAAGCAGTTGTGGTATGATGATTTTGGAATTAAAGCTTTTAAATAATCTATAATTAAACATTATTTTTAAAGGCCCAATTTGATGCCAGTGAAATGATAACCCAGAGAGAGCTAGTTTCCCAAAAGGTTTCTGAAGAATTGACAGAGAGAGCATCACAGTTTGGTTTATTACTGGATGACATTTCTATTGTATGTTTGACTAAAGCAATTATACAAATTATATGGATGGTTCTCTGTATAATTCCTTTTTTGTTCAGACTCACTTAACATTTGGTAGAGAGTTTACAGCTGCCGTTGAAATGAAACAAGTTGCCCAACAAGAAGCCGAAAGGGCTAGGTTTCTTGTCGAAAAAGTAATTATATTTTCTTTTCAATAATGTATAATTTTCTTTTCTTAAACTTTCATTACTTTCAGGCTGAGCAACACAAAAAAGCTACTGTTATTTCTGCAGAAGGAGATGCTCAAGCAGCCAGCTTATTAGCCAAAGCTTTTGGTGAAGCTGGTGAAGGTTTGGTTGAGCTGCGTCGTTTGGAGGCAGCTGAGGACATTGCTTACCAATTATCACGATCAAGAAATGTGGTGTATCTTCCTGCAGGCCAGCAAACTTTGTTAAGCCTGCCTCAGTAAAAGAATAGGTGGAGATAATAACATCTAGAACAACAAATTGACTTTCCGCGTTTCATTTTCAATTACTTTGTATCACCATGTATGATTAGCAAGAAAATTACCCTTTAGTTACTTTCAAATAAATAATCAAGTATTAAAGTGTGTAATACTGTTGAAATTAAGAACCAATTTCATTCCTTCATACGTTTAATTTAAAATAACATTCTGGAATATCCAATGGACAGTTTCTTTTTAATTTTTCATTTCTCTAGTTTAATTGATGCGCTACAATTCTTTTTTTTTTAAACCTTAGCCGATTACATTTACCAAATATGATTTTAAATTTAATATAAAAAATTGTTTTGATAAAAATTGAGGTGCGATTCATACGTAAAAAAATTATCCTACGGAACTATTGTTTAGGAAAAATAAGTAGCTTTGTCTTTTCATTGCTTTTTTCTGAGAAATAACAAATCTTTCTTATATAAAGTGAGTGTTATTTCTCTCATTTTAGCTATAAGAAAAAGTTTGATTTTAAAAATCTTTATATCACATCTATATAATAATTTAGACAAAAAATATAAACAAAACATTTTTTTTTTAAAAATAACTCTTGATAATTTTTTAAATAAATCTATGAAGTGGATATATATGTATATATTTTGAGTATGTAATCAGACCGCTTTTTTGACTAGAAGTGATTTTCATTACGAATAATTTTAAACGTGACTTTTTGATTCTTCATTATTACAATCTAGTGACCTCATCTTTATCCTCGCCCGTTGATATCTTCTTGGCACTCTTGGGTTTACTCGCATTAACGTTGTTATCCAGCGTTCCCTGAGTTACTTCTGAAGTAGAATGGTTATTAGCTAGTTGCTGAGCAATTGATTTGCTAGGTGACGGGTTACGGGATTGTGACTCTTGACTAGAATCAGAGAGATCGGTGTCTTCCGATAAACCCGGTCCGGGACTACTCGTAGCTGTGGGATTTTCCAAACAATCCCAAGAACCTTTGGGTGTATTGGTGGTGGTTGAAGGTAAACTATTGCAAACTGTTTTTTTGTTTCCCAATGAGGCCTTAGGTAAGGTGGCAAACTGTTTAACAGCTGCGGCAGCCACTGAATTATTCGAGGGATTTCCCCCACTACTATAGCGGCCTCGCCCAAGGCGAGTGAAACTGGGTTCCGAATGCACTGAGGAAGCCATAAGAACATTTCCTGTAGAGTTGGAAGCTAAATGATCATCCCAAGTTACATCCAATGAGCTGGTACAAGCGCTAGAACAAGTACTACATGCGCCACTGGTTGCAGTGTCATCGGTCGTTGTGCTATCGTAGCTTCTTAAACTGCAGGGGCTGTGCGATATGGGTCCATGACCACCGGAAGATCTAGGTCCGCTACTGCTTGACCTGCCATAACCACTACCACGTTCTTTCCAAGCTTAAAAAAGCAAATTAAAATTATTATGAAAAAAATTCTTAGTTTATCTCTAGATGCAATGGCGAAACTCTTTAAATAATGACATACGCAACAGCTAGGTTATAGGGAACATCTTGATTGAGAGGGAAAAAGCATTTTAATTCTGGGATTTCTACTGCAAAGTGCAAACATCTATTCTATCTATTTAAGCCTACCATTTGTGAAGCGAAGGAGCAAAGATCTTTTCTTTTCTGTTTATTCCCGATTGCAGCATAATTTCCAAGCAAAATATTTAAAATTCTTTACCCCCAAACTTGAGACAAAAAGTTATTTAAAATTCTTTTACCTTGTAATATCTGCCTTTCTTTTTCGCATAGATGCTCAAGTTCAGCTTTCTTGTCTTGTAGCAATTTCTAAAATGACTTTCTTTTTAGTTCAACCTTTCAAGTATAAATTAGGCACATCTTGTATATTTACCTTCAATTGCAAATATTTCACATGTAATTCCACTTTATGCACACAATCTTCAAAAAGGACTACCATCCGCATAGTGTGTTCGCACGATTGAATATATTGCACTAATGTTTTGTGGTCGACCTTCTCCATGTCATGTCCATTAATGGATAAAATAACATCACCTTAAACGTATAAAATTCATTGAAAAGGCATTCAAATAAAACAAAAACCTCTCAATTTCTTTACCAGGCCTCATTCCAGCTCGAAATGCAGGTCCATCATATTCCACATAATCTACGTACGTTATGAGCTCAATTTCATGATCTCTTTTATGGTGAATGCCATATGTCTAGTAATATATAAATTTTTATCAGTGTAACACTCAAATAATTGATTTTTCCATTATTATACTTGTAAAGTGAATCCGAATGAGCCATTTTTCCTTTCAACTATAATTGTTCGACGCCTTCTATCTTCATCAGGCCTTGTGACAATAACTCTGTCATTTTTCACCCGTTCCAGGATCTGATGCTTGAAAATTTTAGAATTACGATAAGATTTGATTAAAATTAAAGGAGGTACTTCTTTGAGAAGCCCCATAACAAAAAATATAAATGGCAAGAATTATAAATTAGTAAACTTAAATAACATAAGTGCTTTTAGCAAATAAATTAGCTGTACCAACTGTAAGAATCAAAAAATGAAATAAAATATGTAATTAACAAGACTTGACCTTTAAAGTTTCTTTAAAAAAATAATAAAAAGCTTTTTTTTTTAAAAAACAATTATTTCTTAAAAATGGTGATAAAAAGAGTGCTCTGAGGTGAAGCCCACCATGCAAAACTATTGATCTTTGTCTAAAACGCAAAAAGGGGAGATAAAAGAAAGCAACTAAGGGAGTTGTAGCCGACGCGTTTGTCATATTAACCAAGGCCTATTAGTTGTTCGCTTTTTAAACTAGTAAATAGGATTATAGAAAAGCATCTTCATTATTAAATGAGATATATTTGGTAATGAAAAGTTTTTGGAAGAATTGCAGAGAAGCTAACCTACCTGGGAAGATTCGAGATGGGTTGTATTTTGGTGATGATGAAAATGATGAGGCCTCCTATTGTGGTGATGTTTGCGATGTTTTTTCCCAGGGGACCGTATTCCGCTTCCGACAAACATTTCGATTAAACATTTAAAAAACTGTGACTCTAAATTTAGTATTCTCAAATTTGTTTTTCCGTGACAATTTAGTAAACTTTGCCCCGAAGGGCATAGGATCAACTCGACTATCCTCCCCTCCAATTAAATCCTATGACGCAACTGAAAGGAAGTAGTGTATTACCTTTCCGCTCTTGGATTCAACCAATCGCCTTTTAGAAGCGAGTTTTCAGTCTGCTTAAGCGAGTAACGGGAGATAAAGTTTCGTTGTGTTTATTTTGCGCGATTTTTTAATGAAAAAGCGGCGTTTTATTACTGAAAATGATTCCGAAAGGCGGGTAAGCTATCCATTTAGCAGCTACAGGAAAAGTCTTCCAAAAACATTTTCATAAAGAAAGAATTTTGCCAAAATATATGTTATACTTTCAAATTTGACTATCGCGTTATTTTGAGTGGTCGACCACGCGCCATCTACCGAGAAGAAAAATCAATAAAAATGGCTGCTGTAGTGAAACAGGAGTTAAAACATCTCGAGATTAAAACCAAGTCCATTGAGGCCACATTAATACCCCTCGTGACCCAAGTGAGTACAATTTCAAGCATTTTCACTACTGAATAATTCCTAAAAGTATTATTAATATAGTCTGCGATTACGGGACTTGAAAGGCATAAAACGCGTTCCCGCTTCAGCAGCAACGTTCATACCGAAAACGCGTCTCTTACCGCATGCCGGTAGTAAATATAAGAATCAGACCGAAAACAGTTTATGAACTTCAAAGAGCCGCGGCGCTTTTCCTCATCTCTAAAGCGCTCATTTAATATTAAAGACTAAATTTGTCTGGAGTTAATTTGAAAATTGGCGGGAACTAGTCTAGGTTTCCCTATCTCCTTCCCGTTAATTTTTGGGGAATAAGTTCCGTTTGCCTTGAACTTTAAAGATTGTTAATGAAAACAACGAAACAGTAAACTATTATAAACCGAATTTAATTTCAATTCCCTCTATTTTATCGCTGGATGAAAATTAAAACTTTTCGCAATAAACGAATATTTTATCACTCCTTGCATCAACACATTATTTTCTAATTTATTATTAAGCATTACTTCCATCGTGTAAAACCTTTCCCCCCCCGTAAATCAAAAATCTGGCCATTTGTTTTAAAAAAATCGCCCATTTATAGTCGGGTGAAGGACGTACGAGGCTACCAGATTTAATTATAAACCGGCCATCTTTCGCCATTAATTAGAACGTACTGATGCCCCCTAGATTATAAATAAACTTTTAATAAAATATTGTGCTCTGTACGTCAGATGTTGCGAGTGAAAAAAAAGTAATCGGGAAGAAAGTGAAGCTTGTCACGGGCAGATGGTGAGTAACAACGTAGCGGTACACGTTCCCTAAAAATGTTCCTAATTAAAATGATCCCGGAGAAAAGCGGGTGGGATAAAATTGTAAAACGCTTTTAGTGCTTACTCATCATTATTAAACCCATTTTTCTCATCCTAAAATTCCACGTGTTGCGTAGGCTATTCGAATTGTCTATATGGCCGCTTTCTTAATTAATATTTATTACGTTTCATGTACACGTAAGACAGTCGTACAAACGGTCTGTTTTTTTAGCGTCCGACCCCTTACAGCGCCGCCTTATCGCAAAGGTCACGTATCTTTATTTACGTGACTTTTAGATAACTTTCTATTTTCTACGCGTCAAATACACTAATTACTAATTGTGTTTAATGTACTAACGAGTTAAGTACTTTTTTATCGGTGACTTACTTAACGAAGTGTAAATATTACGACTTTATTCTCGAGACAAAACATTTAATTTCAGAGTTACTTGAGTTTCGCTCTTATATATTCGTTTGTCGGTCGACAATAAGTTTCGCGGTGTAACTAACATCGTGTTTGTGTGTGGTGTAAATTCAACGATAACACGGGGAGGGGGGGGGATATGATAAGTACTAGCAAAAATAAATATTATTATTATTATTATTATTATTATTATTAATAATAAGAAATAATAAATTCCCCGAAAGAGTGCGTGAAATTATACAATTTTGTAAATATCGTATAGACCTTGAAAACCTGGTAATATCAAGGAAATCTGGGAATTTTATGAGAGTTCAGAAAGTTTTCCATAATGAGTACAAATTTACATCAATACGTTTTTACTTTTTAGCACAAATTATATTAATAATACACCTTTTATATGATAATATTCAACCAATTTAGTTTAAATGAAAATCATGAAATGAGTTACTCTGTGAATCTTAGTTTTAACTGTGGTTATCTTGCACAGGAAAATATCCATGGGAAAACCTGGAAACATCAGGGAAATCGGGTTGTCATTAGTTGTATGAACCCTATGTATGTAATAATATTTGTTTTGGGTACTAATAATCTAGTACCAAAAAATGTATTTATTTATATTTGGGGATGAATTAATATTTTACGAAAATTCGAATATGGGTCTAAAAATCAGGAAAAAGTCAGAATTTTAAAAAATAAGTCTAAAAATCTGGGAAAAATCCGGGAATTTTAAAAATTAGTCTAAAAATCTGGAAAAAATCAGGGAATTTTAAAAATTAGTTTAAAAATCAGGGAATTTAATTTCGGTTGTAAATAGGAAACCGTTACTAAAAATAAGGGAAAAAAATACAAAATTTTGGCCCAAAAAAGTCAGGGATAATTACCAGCAAAACATTTATGGTTCCCGCCTGTTACTACGCGTAAGGTGGGCTCGAATTTGGTTCTTCCTTTTGATTGTAAACATAAATACAAATCAAGTTATCATCAACAATAAAACGCGACCGGCATTAGAATCTGGTGAAGCAACATTTTTACATTAAAACGGCCAATTAAAATACCAAGCTCGTACGCAAACGGAACAATGAGCAATGAAAATGAATTGCACTTTTAACGTTATTTCTATTTATGCATCGTGAACAGCGCTTGAATTATGGCAACGACATCGACGTCGACTCCCCCAGGGCTAGTTCTCTATCTTCCAAATTCGAATATTTTGCTTTGACGCTTGCCTCTGGGGGGTGGTGAATTTTCCGGCTTAATTATGAATTTCGGTAGCGGTGGTCCTAGGCTTAGGGAAGGCCTATTCTATCCGTACCCCGGCAAATTTGGAATTCCTTTACATCCCCGTACGTTCCCATATTTCTTCGAAATTAGTATTGTCCCGGTCCTCCGCTGGCTTATAGTTGCCTTCGTACGAAGGCGTAATTTACGACCCCTAACGAAGCGAACGGCGAGTTAAGCGCCTGGATTTATTATCCTTTGCTCAATGCGACTTCGAAATGGACAGCCATTAGTTTAAGGTGTTTTTCCAACGCGCCGCTCGACCCTGGTTAAGCGTTTAATCCTTTTAGATATATCTCCCATTACAATGTCTTTTTAGCGTTGACCCAGTCGCTATTAAGGGTACTAGCCCCTACTCCGCGTCTAATGATAACGTCACCTGTGACCGTTTTGGGACCCGACGTCGGGTACTCAAATTTAAATACTTTTTCCACCTTCATTTCTTTTTTTTAGAGCCTCAGTCTATTAGCGATGGTTTCTCGTGTGGGATGCTATATTTGACACTCTTTTTTCGGGGCTGAGAATTTGGCACAATGTAATTATTTTTTCGTCGATAAACTTTGATCTTAGCGATAAGCGTTGATTAAAGTTTTGGGCGAAGGGAGTGTTATCACCGCGTGATGTGACTTATGAAGGTTGCATCGTAGTCTGTCCGTTGTCTTAAATTCACTATCCTCAATATTAATTATTGTTACTTTACCTGGGAATGAAAATTTATATTTTAAAGAGTAATTCACACTTTGGTATAGCTCTTTCTATGAAATAATATACACGCATACATGTATAAAAAGTGTAATTTTTTGGAGCGCGTGCTTCCTAATATTTCCGCGCAGGCTCAACAAAAACAAAAATATGCGCGCGCTCTCTAACTTTAAATGCACGATGAATCTAACGTGGGTAAACACTATTGACTACACGCGAGGCAGTTATTTAGAATCTACGGCCCTGGGTACTAGGTATAGAGTGCAAGCAGTTGATGCGATTTTAAAAGTTAGTGACGTCACAGCCGTAGCTTCCGTAGTGGTTGTCATAAAAACTCGCGTTTTTTCTCAATAGACATTTAACATTGGTGACGTCGCAGGGTTTCAAGCTGCTGGAACTCTGTATATTATTTTTGATCTGATTCATTAACTCAAATAACCGATCTGAACTGATCAGATTCAGTTAGTTTAGTATATATATATAATCTTCTGTAAAGTAAATTAAAATAAACAGTGATTAAAATGTCGGAAGGAATTTAAACAAGGGGTGTGTAAAATCGGTAAATATTAAATAATATTAAATAAATAAAAAAATCCTATATCTGGTACATCGTAATTTTTAACTCAGTTCAGATAACGAATCAGTTGAAAGTACTAGTTGAACTTATTTGGGTATTTGCTTAGCAGTAGTTGGGTCGAGATTAACTTGACAATGTAAGTAAAGGCAGTGTGAATCTTTCTTGATTATTACTCTTAAACAATTTAAATATTCATAATTTTACTTAGCTAATATTTAAGATTTTTCCGAAATTTAAAATGCCAAAACCTAAATCGATTAACCTTCGCTAACAAAATTTGAATGCGTCCAAAAATGTAAAAACTTGAACAAGTAAATATTTAAAAGTGACCAAAGATTACTCGAATAATTTTAACTATATTTGCTACTGTATAAATAAATATTAAAAATATTTTTGCATTTATATATTTATAAAGATTTGTACTGATCGCATTGTTTGAATCACATCATATCAGATCTAAATACGGGTCGGAATCTACGAGTTAAACGTTGAAAAATAATGAAGAGCCATCAGCCATAATCAGCAGTGATTTGATATCATTCTATTGATTTAATAATTTATAATCTTTAAACAGTCAATTATTTGATTTTAATCGGAATTAATCATACGAAGTTGCGCTGTTAATCAATATTTTTAGCGTTTTCGGTGCCAAAATTAATTATCAATAAAATGTATTAATTTATATATATTCTTACTCGATTTTACGCCTACAAATATACGTCCAGACTAAAAAATGTCCTAACGAAATTTCAACTAATTTCATTTACTTTTTGTTTTAGTAGTATCAAATGTCTCAATAAAATTGATGGTAATAAATGTAAAAAAACCGCTATGCTAAACTACTGTGTCTGTGTCTTTTTTTAAATAATATTTTAATATTTTTCAATCCATTAGAAATAAGTATGGTATGTACAAGGTTTATTTTTATTTTGTGACCGGTAAAATTGTCTGGATCTGACAATCCATCAAAAAAGGTTAGCCATTCCTGTGGACTGGAAAAGTCAGTGAATTGGAATTTTAAAAAACTGTGGCAACCCTGAAATAGTTCAAATTACATGTATTACTAAACAGAAATTTCGTGTAAAATTTATAACTAAATGGTTTAGTGTGAAAACCAGGGTAGCTTGATAATTATCGATTGATAATTTTCATTGATAATTATCTGATGGAAAAAAATCATTATAATTATGAAATCGAAAACAATTCGGATTTTTTCCCCATTTCACTAACTTGTAAGTTCAATGTCTAAATCAAGTAAGCAACACAAATTGAGTTGGATTTGGCAGTACGAGTTTATTTAAAGCAATATTCCCGCAAGTTTCAACTGAATACTCCTTGGCGTCGGCGAATCTCTGAACAGGTTTTATTGAAAGATCGATTCTGGTTACGAAAATTTATGTCTGGCAATTTCGTACATAACTGCGGTTAAAAAGACACCGGTTTTGAAAAAATCGGATGGTGAAAATAAATGAACTTATCGGTACTTTCATTAATATTTAATTTGGACATCAAAAATTATATTTGAAAATATTGCTCTAGGTCATCAAAACTTGCTGTAAAATATAATTAGATTTGGTAGATTTTGCAAAACATGAAATGAAATTAATTGTAATGTTAATCTTAAATATTTTGGTCTACTTAATTTAACGTTTTAAAATTAATTGATTTTTACTTCCAATTTTTAATTTTAGGGTATTTTAATTTATTTTGGAACTTGGTTGGAAATATTACCATAATTGTAATCTTAAATATTTTGGTCTACTTAATTTAACGTTTTAAAATTAATTGATTTTTACTTCCAATTTTTAATTTTAGGGTATTTTAATTTATTTTGGAACTTGGTTGGAAATATTACCATAATTGTTTAATAAATTAAAAAAAAATATTTTAAATTATTTTGGAATCTAAATATAGGCCTAAAAGGTGAGGGAAATGTCAGGGAATTTAAATATAGGCTTAAAAGGTCAGTGAAATGTCTGAGAATTTAAATATTGGCCTAAAAGGTCAGGGAATTTAAATATAGGCCTAAAAGGTGAGGGAAATGTCAGGGAATTTAAATATAGACCTAAAAGGTAATTTGAAAATGGGCTAAGAGGTTAGCGACAACGTCGGGGAATATGAAAATAGATCTCCAAGGTCTGGGAATTTGAAAATGGGCCTAAAAGATCAGGGAATTTTAAGAATTTTGAAATTCCCTGACTTTTTCCGGATTTCCCTGACGTGTGGCAACCCTGTTAAATAATTTAGTCCTTAAAAAATGGTCAGGCAAAATACCTAAATGCGATCGTGGAAAAGCACGAAAAAAACCAGGGAATTTCATTATGAAAATAATGTGGCAACCCTGTACGCGGTGGGTCGGTCATCTTGGCGTCTTTGGACGCGACAACTTGTTAATCAAAAGAGGCTGATTTATTTAGTTAATCGATAGGATGAGATGCCGTTAAGAGTGGTAAAGTGCATAATCCAAGCGACAAAGGCTAAAGGGACAGGCTGGACAGCCAGACAGTGGGCTCAGAAGGATAAGAAATGACCCTGCCCAGGCGAAATTTTTCGGCCATTTTTTGTACGCCATCACGTGTCACGTGCAGGCTCGAAAAATTCGCTTCCGACGTAAGAAACATTGACGCCCCCGTTTCTGCTCCTTTTCGCCGACTAAGCGCCATTTTTCGGAAATAAGAGGAAAAAAATACTATTTGGAAGGAACGGATTTGGTCCATCCCCCCTCCCGAAAACCAGGAAATTGATGTATCCTGATGGATTGGGTCGACCTTCCAAAGAACCCCCCCCCCCCCCCCCCACGGGCAGAAATTCCTTCCATTGAGATGTGCGAGAACGCCCCGAAATTAGTTGTCGGCATTTTGATTTGTTCGTTTTGTCTAGCTGCTAACTCGTAAAATTGCTTCCCCGTCGAGTCGAATGATCGTTTTATTCGGTCGTGTCCTGGTTATGTAAGGCGTCAAATTATTGTGATTTATTAGAATAGGCGCCAAATTATTCCCTTTTTAGTTTTTGACAAAGTTTGACGTTGAATGGAAGTTTTTGGAGAATATTCGCCTGTTACTCGGGATAAACTTCACCCTGAGCACCGAAGCTATGCGGGACGGTATGACATCAGGCGTAATAGACCAAAGTATTGCATGGATTTTTTCGCCAAATCTTTTGCAAGGTATGTTTCCCCCTAAATCTCTGGAAGGAATTTATACCCCTAAATCTCTGATTTCCCCCCCAAATCTTTTGCAAGGTATGTTTCCCCATAAATCTCTGGAAGGAATTTATGCCCCTAAATCTCTGATTTTCCTCTAAATCTTTTGCAAGGTATGTTTCACCCTAAATCTCTGGAAGGAATTTATACCCCTAAATCTCTAATTTTCCCCCAAATCTTTTGCGAGGTGTGTTTCCCCCTAAATCTCTGGCTGGAAGGAATTTATACCCCTAAATCTCTGATTCACCCCGCAAATCTTTTGCAAGCAAGGTATATTTTCCCCTAAACCTCTGGAAGGAATTTATACTCCTAAATCTCTGGAAGGGATTTTTCCATTTAAATATCTGGAAGGAATTTATACCCCTAAATCTCTGATTTTCCCCCAAATCTGTTGCAAGGTATGTTTCCCCCTAAATCTCTGGAAATAATTTATACCCCTAAATCTCTGATTTCCCCCCTCAAATCTTTTGCAAGGTATGTTTCCCCTTAAATCTCTGGAAGGAATTTATACCCCTAAATCTCTGATTCCCCCCCCTCAAATCTTTTGCAAGGTATGTTTCCCCCTAAATCTCTGGAAGGAATTTATACCCCTAAATCTCTGATTCCCCCCCCAAATCTTTTGCAAGGTATGTTTCCCCATAAATCTCTGGAAGGAATTTATGCCCCTAAATCTCTGATTTTCCTCTAAATCTTTTGCAAGGTATGTTTCACCCTAAATCTCTGGAAGGAATTTATACCCCTAAATCTCTAATTTTCCCCCAAATCTTTTGCGAGGTGTGTTTCCCCCTAAATCTCTGGCTGGAAGGAATTTATACCCCTAAATCTCTGATTCACCCCGCAAATCTTTTGCAAGCAAGGTATATTTTCCCCTAAACCTCTGGAAGGAATTTATACTCCTAAATCTCTGGAAGGGATTTTTCCATTTAAATATCTGGAAGGAATTTATACCCCTAAATCTCTGATTTTCCCCCAAATCTGTTGCAAGGTATGTTTCCCCCTAAATCTCTGGAAATAATTTATACCCCTAAATCTCTGATTTCCCCCCTCAAATCTTTTGCAAGGTATGTTTCCCCTTAAATCTCTGGAAGGAATTTATACCCCTAAATCTCTGATTCCCCCCCCTCAAATCTTTTGCAAGGTATGTTTCCCCCTAAATCTCTGGAAGGAATTTATACCCCTAAATCTCTGATTCCCCCCCCCGCAAATCTTTGCCAAGCAAGGTATATTTTCCCCTAAATCTCTGGAAGGAATTTTTTACCCCCAAATCTCTGGAAGGGATTTTTCCTTCTAAATCTCTGGAAGGAATTGTTTCCCCCAAATCTCGGATGGTATTTTCCCCACAACCCAATCTCTTGGCGTTTTTCTGGCAGTTTATTAAGTATTGTAAATGATTTATGTCGGTTTATGTTAAATTACTTTATTTAAGGGGTTAATCGAAGTGTACAAGTTTTAAAGAATGTTTTGACAACCCTCTAAAACGCCGTGAGTTATTAAACATCCGCTGAGATCTTTACCTGGGCCGTAGTCGCCTTCCGTTTTTAGGGGTTTTAAATAAGAATTCGTCATTCGATCAATCTCTGAAAATACTCCACCCACAAAAGTAGAAAATGAGTATGAGGCCGCAACTATCGCTACGCCCCTTTGGTTCTCTATTTAAAGCTATATAGGTAGCGCATGGTTTAAACCTACTTATTTAGTCCATGGGTAGCGACTAAAGCAGACTCTCTTAGTTTTTCCTCGTCGTTATTCGTAAATTTGACTTTATAAATAATAATACTTGTATTTTAATATAATTTTTGAATCGTTTCAATTTGTTTCCTTATATTTTTATAAGTTTATTTAAATTTGTCTGTAGCTAGACTTGATTCAGTCGCCTACACGGAAAGTGGAACGATAATGTCTGGGTTTATTAAGTTTAGAGAAACCAAAGATAATACTATAGATAAGTTATTTTTTTAAATAATAATAATCAGCTAAGCTAATACCCAAGGCACCACCAATTCATCCAGCCACTTTTAATGCCATTAATTCAGGTGGCCGGGTTACAATGCGTAGGAGGGTGGTGGCAAGCCCTTCATGCCACGCGAGCCAACAGCTCCCTACACTTACTATTACTAGAAAAGGGGTAACAAAAAACTAACAATATTTTAAAGTAAAATAGTTCATTGCGCTAAATTTAACTACTGTTGGAATTCCACCCTTCAAATCTATTTCCCTTTGGAAGGCCCCTGCAGAGCGGCCGAGAGCGGGCCCGGGCCCTGGAAAAATGTAAATTCTGGACCCCGAGAGAGCCGTTAATACTGGAAATAGCCTTAGTTTTTCTTGTGCAACAAACTTAATATTTAGTCTACTGTAAATTAATTAGACCATAAAAGGTCGTTATACCTGTGAGAAGTATACCTCGATTGTTCAAATCAGGGCCCGTAGACTGCACGGGCCCAGGTAATTTGTACCGGCTTCTGCCCTCTCGTGTTGGGCCTGGGCCCCTGGGTAAAATTACGTCCAAATGTATCAATTCATTGTACCAGAAGTAAATGAAACGAAGTTATTGAAATAGCGCTCAGAGGGCGTTTTCCTGATGAAAATGATGGAAAACCTGGAATAGTCAGGGAATTTGAAAATGTAGCCAAATGGTCAGGGAATAGTCAGGGAAATTTTAAAATGGTCCAAAAGAGTAAGAGAATTGTAAAATGATCCCAAAAAAATACGGCAAATAAATTTTTGAAAGATGTATTAAATTGTGTAATCAATATTTTCCAAGATTTTACCCTTAAAACATTAATTTATTATACAAAAAATGGTCAGGGAAATTTGGCAATTTGGTCAGGGAAAACCTGGAAATGTCAGGGAATTTAATTTCGGAAATTTTGTACTAACCCTGGAGAAAATCGAGTCAAATAAAAGCTAATTTCTATCCCCGTCTTTTGACATGATAAATTGGTCACTCAGCGAACTCGGTGTACATTGTCGTACCTCTGACTGTGCTAATAACAGTTTGTGAACTCTTAAAAATCTGTACCTGTAACTACTAAGGACGTGAACTCGATGTACAGGTCCGAGAGTTACTTACCCCTCGTAAATTGCACTTGGGAATTGTTGGTATAGCTATTTCTATGTGTAAAAAATGGTTTCATAAAAACAAAAACTTTTTTTTCGCCCTAGGTGAGCGCAAAATTTCAAATTCGAGGTAAAAATGTAACTTCATAAGGAAAACGCCTCCAACATGGGGAGTAAAGCAGTTTGATAACTTCGGTTCATTTAATTCTGATTGTAAAGTGCAAAACTCTATTTTGGGCGTTGTCGATAAATGTGCAGGGAAATTTTGAGTATAAATATTTTGGATCATAATTGATTTTCTATTTTTGATAAGTGCAAAATTCTTTTTTTCGCTATGCTCAATATCTATCGTCTCCAGAATACCGCCATAGCAGATACTTTGAACCTAATACACGTGGAACTACATTCTCGTAGACTTCACGTTGCGAACTTGTGACCTCAAATACCTCAGGTTGTAGTTCTGTATGTATGCAAAGTTTCATTTCATTTTGTAGGGATAGTGTTTGAGAAACAGTGGTTGAACTTTGATCTTAAATATCTCAGGTCGCATTTCAAAAATCAAATTTTGACCTTCGAGATATGTTTATTAACTGGTCAGCAAATAGCTTTTTTTAACCGCCAAACCCATTCATCTGCAGGTATTTTACAAGTTTTTATTAAGCTCACAAAGAAAAATTGATGTATTAATTTACACAGAAAAATTTAGCTTTTAATGTGTCGAATTGTTAGTCTTTGGTTAGGCTATCTAAAGAGATACGTTCCTGTGTTACTACATACTTTATCAATAAATTTATTTATCCAAATAATATTGTGTATAGTAGGTTTTGAACTAACGAGAGTCCATTTAAATTAAAAATTACAATAGTTAAACCATTAAAAATTAATTTAGAAGTTGTGGTTACCTAAATACAAATATGATACAAAAAGTTATTTAAATTTAAAGAAACAATATTTAGAGTTATTATTTATGATACAAATTAACTTAAAATTGTTTAACCAAGATTGTATTTACTTACAGGGCCCTCAGAGGTCCTATAAAATAATAAATTTTCAAAAAAATCCCCAAAAAGTCCTATAAAATCCTATAATTTTGATATTTTGGCCATTTCAAATCCCGCCACTCACGACGTCAGTTAAATTGCTAGATTTAGCTATAGGATAAATTCTTATACAAAGTCATTCTAGTCTATACTTTTGTCATTGTTAACATGGTTAGCTACTAGTATATTTTTGTGATGAAATGGTTCCATAGTTTCTAGTTTTTAAGTGAAAATCAAAGATTTATTTAACTAAATATAGATTTTGTTTTTAAATGCATAAAATTAGTAATTGAAATAGCACACTTAGTCCTATAAAATCCTTTAATTTTTAAAAATTAGTTCTATAAAATCCTATAATTTTTAAAAATTAGTTTTATAAAATCCTAAAATTTTGAAAAATTAGTCCCACAAAATCCTATAATTTTGAAAAATTAGTCCTATAATATCCTATAATTTTGAAAAATTAGTCCCATAAAATCCTATAATTTTGAAAAATTAGTCCCATAAAATCCTATAATTTTGAAAAATTAATCCTATAATATCCTATAATTTTGAAAAATAGTCCGATAAATCCTATAATTTTGAAAAATAGTCCGATAAATCCTATAATTTTGAAAAATTAGTCCTATAAAATCCTATAATTTTGAAAAATTAGTCCCATAAAATCTTATAATTTTGAAAAATTAATCCTATAAAATTGTATAATTTTGAGAGAAAAAATTCCTATAAAAATTGAAGATTTGAGTGGGGGACCTGTAACAATTAAATCCCGAAGGTTTGGTTTGGGATACACTGCTTTGCAGCCATAACCCTAAACCTTTTGTATATAATATTATTTAATTTTGACATTTGTGTCAGCCAATATAATTTAACTCTAATCAAATTTGATTTTTTTAATTAATTTTCTTAAATTAATATTTAAATATCTTACGCCATTTTTTCCTTGGCAAATGCGTTGATAATTGGCGCGCATTTTTAATGTAAATAAACATTTTATTTATCTGATTAAAGCAACGATTTTTGTACATTATCGAATTACATAAATTCATTTGACTTAAATCGCCGATTTAAATCAAATCGATTTGATAAAAGGCGTTGATTGTAAGTTTTAAACTGGAATTCAAATATAAAATATCTAAATATGGGCTATCGCGAGATTAAAGTCTTGTGTTTAGATTTATACTGTATATGTTCAATTTTTATCTGACCAAATCCGGAAATATATAACTGTAACTAAGTGATTCTACGGAACTATTTGAATCGCAAAGAGCGACCTAGCGCACCGGATCAATTTTAAGAGCTACAGAGCTAAGCGAAGCTCAATTCCAAATGTCATATAATTATTCCTCGGGGAAAGATTTTAATGGCTTATGTTCGTAGTTTAATTATCGAGGTGATGTTCGAGATGACGGGGGGGGGGGGGGGGGGCTATTAGACTCAGTTGCAGGTTAAGAAAGGTAAAATATGTAGTAGATTTTCGGAAAGATACTAGCACGAATTTCCGGTAAATCGACCGCGGGAATATCGAATTTAGCCTATTTTCTGTTGAATTCCTAAAGGTTCCTGCGCGCGTATATTAATCAATTTTAGAAATGACTATTGTGTAAATTTCTAAGTAATCAATAAAATATTTGATGTAGATTATTACTTTTAAACTTCATTATAGCGGAACAGTGATGGGCACCGCTCCTCTCATTGTGAGCGCCTTTGTTATTATAAGCGGCAAAATGAGGGGAGCGCTTATTTTACCGCTATAAAAAGAGCGAAAAGATAGGAGCGCCTATTTTACCGCTCTAAAAAGAGCGAAAAGAGAGGAGCGCTGATTATACCGCTCTACAAAGATCGAAAAGAGAGGAGCGCTGATTATACCGCTCTAAAAAGAGCGAAAAGAGAGGAGCGCTGATTATACCGCTCTAAAAAGAGCGAAAAGAGAGGAGCGCTGATTATACCGCTCTAAAAAGAGCGAAAAGAAAGGAGCGCTTATTTTACCGCTCTAAAAAGAGCGAAAAGAGAGGAGCGCTTATTTTACCGCTCTAAAAAGATCGAAAAGAGAGGAGCGCTGATTATACCGCTCTAAAAAGATCGAAAAGAGAGGAGCGCTGATTATACCGCTCTAAAAAGAGCGAAAAGAGAGGAGCGCTGATTATACCGCTCTAAAAAGAGCGAAAAGAAAGGAGCGCTTATTTTACCGCTCTAAAAAGAGCGAAAAGAGAGGAGCGCTTATTTTACCGCTCTAAAAAGATCGAAAAGAGAGGAGCGCTGATTATACCGCTCTAAAAAGATCGAAAAGAGAGGAGCGCTGATTATACCGCTCTAAAAAGATCGAAAAGAGAGGAGCGCTGATTATACCGCTCTAAAAAGATCGAAAAGAGAGGAGCGCTGATTATACCGCTCTAAAAAGAGCGAAAAGAAAGGAGCGCTTATTTTACCGCTCTAAAAAGAGCGAAAAGAGAGGAGCGCTTATTTTACCGCTCTAAAAAGAGCGAAAAGAGAGTCAGCGCTCCTCTCAAAATGCGTGACCGTGAGCGGATATTAGGCTATCGAGCCCGAGCGGTGAGTGAGGTAAGCGGCTCTTTGACGAAAATGCCCAACAATGTAGCGTATTTTTAGTATTATACTGCTAAACAATCATCAAATCACGCGTTTATGTACGTCAACGTGGTAATCTCGACATTACCCATTCTATACTTACCCTGGACTCAACAAACCGAATTTTTTTAGGTATGCCTCACTTGTAGTACTAAAACTGGTTTTAAATCTTATCTCTGTTAATAAATTAATTATCACTTTGAAATAGTGTTGTAAGTCGGAAAATTTTCCGCGGAAAATAACCGAGACCCTTTTTCCAAAACATTTTCCGTATTTTTCCGAAAAAAATAAAAAAGTTTTCATTCCATGATTAGTCTAATACATTGTTTGCAAATTGAAATAAAGCGGTATTTTCGCCTCATTTTTTCGAATCTGAAAGTAAAACTAAACCTCTAGACTAGTTTTAGCTGATTAACAATGTAACGCTATTAATGTTTTGTAGTATGTTTACTGATATTAGACATTTTATATCGATAAAAAGTTAAAAACATTAAAAACCCTTAAAAGGTAATTTATGTTTCAAATTTTTATTTTTCCGATTTGCGGAAAATTTTCGCAATTCGGAAAATTTTCCCGAAACTTTTCTGGAAAATTTTCGGCATTTTATTTTTCCGGAAAATTAACAACACTACTTAGTTTAAAATATAACGTAATAGACGGTATTTTCCAAAATTATATAACGCGCGCGGGTATATTTAGAAATTCAACCGTAATCAGGCCAATTTCGGAATTCCCGCCGGCGATTTACCGTAAACTCGTGCTAGTATCTTTCCGCCAAATGTACTAGATACTTTTCCTTCTTAACCTGCAACTGAGTATAGTGGCGTGGGCATTTTCTCGGTTTACGGGGTGTAAAACGGACTAACCCGTTACAAGAGGAAAATAAAACGGTATGGTCGCCGCCCGACTAAGTCGTTAGCTGTTTATAGAATCGTTTGTTTTACGGTAGCAGGTCCACTTGAACAGGGTCCTTTGTCTATAGATTTTACACCTTAGCAGATACGCTCCGTCTACCGCGTAAAGACAGCCCACTCTCTCGAATGCACCTTTGAACTTTCCCTATTATCCCCTCGCCAGTACAGCTACGCGTCCATACATCGCCTTTCCCTAACGTATCCCTTCCGTTATTAAGTAAATGGTAGTCAAAGGCGGGTACGCGGAAGCTACGGAGTTACGCGTGCCGTAAATAGATCCGTATTTGGAAGAATTTTGTTCGACGTCTAATTCGAAATATTAACTCGCGTAATTTCTATGGAATTTCTGTTGCCATAGTTTTGTCAAAGACGATAATTTTAAATAGCAATTTTATATTTTTATCATTTTGAAATGGTCCCTGGAAAATCTTATAATTGCATTTTTTATTCTATATTTATTTATTTATTTATATTTATCAAGAATGTATTTATTTATACCTAGGGAGAATGTCTATGTCGAGACGAATTTTAGCCTTTCTCTCAATCCACCCGTTGGTCCCCCATGTACGCTCCTCCGCTTAAAATAAAACGAATAGTCCCGGTATTTCATTGGCTGCTTAAAATTTACGTCACCTAACGCGATGGTAATCAAACGCCGGTGACGTTTTGTCTCCCCCCCCCCCCCCCCAGCGCGAGACGGGGGAAAGGCGTTCAACGTGCCCGGCGATTGTCGCAACATAATCATTCTTCCTAAATATAAATAAATACATTCTTGTTTTTATCCCGTAAATAAGGTGTTATTGAAGAAAATGATTTAATAGCATACTTATGAGAAATTATGTTACATATATTTATAGTTATTATATTTTTATAAGAGTTTCTAATATTTTAATTTATTTAATACATCACATCGTTGTTATTTTTATAATCTAGTTATTTTTTATTTTACGACAAATGTGAGGGTAGCGGTTAATCTGATACGTAAAAATACCGTTTTAAATTAAATGATTTTATAAATCTTGATATCAACTTTAAAATCCCGAAATCTGGGCGAAAATCACTTCCAAAATCTTGAAATTAGTCTAAAATAACTGAATATCAGTTCGGTGATAATTTTTATTAATTGTCATACTTATTTTTATTAAGTTACTTATGGTCATTCCGATAAGTTTGAAGTTCTGACATTTTTGCCACAGAGTAAGTGAAAATGTCCATGGAAATGTTTATTTACTTTAATCGTAATGGGATTAGAATGTTAACATTTCCTAAATCATTGATTCCACCAACCGATATATCGAATATCGATATCCGAAATTTATTATTTTATCCTACACATATCGTATTGTTTGTATGGTATCCAAACCGGGCTGTTGATTTATTTAAATAAAAATCGATTTGTTTGATTTCACTATTTGTTTGATTTCAATATTTGTTTGATTTCAATATTTGTTGGATTTCAATATTTCTTTGATTTCAATATTTTTTTGATTTTAATATATTTTTTATTTAAATGATTTTTAACGTTTTATGCCATTTTTTTCTTGACAAATTTTTTAATAATATGTGAGCTCAGTATTAACGTGAACTAGTTTTTAAATTTATCATAATTAAGTTTTGGTTTTAATTAGTAGGCCTAATTGAATTAAAGTTAGTTCGCTCAGAATTGACTTTGCTGGAGAGCCAACATTTGTACATTTGCAAATAGGAAACCTTATAGAGGTTAAAAATACAAAATTTTGACTCAAAATATGCCAGGGAAAATCTCCGGAGATGAACAAGGAAAACCTGGAAAAGTCAGGGTATTTGAATCTGAAAAAATTGTGGCAATCTGGTTGTATAAAAATATAACTTCAATGTATGAATAAAATGTCAAAATGTTATGATGGAGAGTCTATTTTTTCCCAATAAGCGAGCCACATTTCTCGAGGCTTGTTGACCTATTTCAGGGTTGCCACAGAGTCAGGGTTAAGTCAAGGAATTTAAAAATAGCCCTTTAATGTAAAGGAGATGTCAGTAAATTCACAGTATTTGTAAAAAGTCAGTGAATTTAAATTTATCGTGAAACTTTTATGAATGTGATCTAAATAAAACTAAAATTTGTAATCGTTGAAATACATAATAACCTTTATACTAAAATATAAGTAAATTCATTAACTTTTAATAAAATATAAAGTTAATAGTGGTAAAATTTCAGACCTTAAAAAGTTCAGGGAAAATCTCAAAAAATGTTCAAGGAAAATTCAGGATATTTGAATCTAAAATTATGATGGCAACGTTGTGTTTTGCTATTTTTCTAAAGAGGTGAGAGTTTTAGACCTATTTTTATCCAGTTTATCTTTTTACTTTTATAAATTTTCTTTCGCTTTCTGGATTCTGGTCGATTCATAAAATCTGAAGTTAAAAAAATCTATAATACCCGGCATGCAGTTTCCAGCTTGGAATTTCTCTCGAAATCCCGAGTTATTCCAAAACAAAAGCTTTTTTTCCGCCTTTGTATCGAATTTTTGTTGTTTTCTTTTTTATCCCGTTCGAAATAAGACGACAGACCGCGAGAAAGAAAATATATGTGTTATATAGCTTCGGTGCTATCTCTCAGTTCGGAGTTTCAACTTCTTACCATCGGGAGCGCTTTAGAATCGGAGTAGCTCATAAATTTCAACTAGGAATGGGTGTAAAGTTGCCGATAACTAAGCCCCACAGGCTGAAACCATGATTTTTTATTTTATTTAGGAGGGCCTTAGAAAAATCGTATTTTTTTAGTTTCCAGCGGAATGCAAAAGCCGGAAGATGTGGCGACTCGCTTTGGCCTCAAAAAATATATCTCTTTGACTCGTTGCTGGTTTCATTTTGAACGTTTCTTTCAACTTAAACGTGTTAGAAGGAAAACATTTTCTTCCCCTTTTCCGAATTCTCCCCCTCCCGCTTTGTTGTTCATTTTAAGGCGTTTGCATCGAACGCGTATGGGGGGCTTATGGCGTTGTCCTTTCCGTGTCTCTCGGTTCCTAGACTGACGAATATGGGACGGCACACTTAACGTTAAAATCGCGTTTGCAAGCCCCATCTTGCAAGCGGCTTAGCGGTTACTTAATTCCTATAAAATCAGTGTTCGTACAAGACTGGGAAAACCTAGTAAAGTCAGGGAAATTGAAAATGATTATAAAAATAAACGTCAGGGAAATTGAAAATGATTATAAAAATAAACGTCAGGGAAAAGTCAGGGAAATTGAAAATGATTCCAAAATTAACGTCAGGGAAAAGTCAGGGAAATTGAAAATGATTCCAAAATTACCGTCAGGGAAAAGTCAAGGAAATTGAAAATGATTTCAAAATTAACGTCAGGGAAAAGTCAGGGAAATTAAAAATGATTCCAAAATTACCGTCAGGGAAAAGTCAAGGAAATTGAAAATGATTTCAAAATTAACGTCAGGGAAAAGTCAGGGAAATTGAAAATGATTTCAAAATTAACGTCAGGGAAATTGAAAATGATTCCAAAATTAACGTCAGGGAAATTGAAAATTATTCCAAAATTAACGTCAGGGAAATTGAAAATTATTCCAAAATTAACGTCAGGGAAATTGAAAATTATTCCAAAATTAACGTCAGGGAAAAGTCAAGGAAATTGAAAACGGTCCAAAAAAGTAAGGGAATTTTAATAACCCCAATAAAAAATTAGTCAAATACATTTTTGATAGATTTTTTAAAAATACATAATAAATATTTTTAAAGATTTTACCTCAAACCATTCACTTATTCTACAAAAATGGTCAGGGAAAATTTGGCAATTTGGTCGGGGAAACCTGGAAATGTCAGGGAATTTAATTCCAAACATTTCAGACGAACCCTGGTGCAGATCCTCTTGCAGATCCAAATTTGAAATTCCCGCCGCTGATTTACTTGAAATTCGTGCTAGGATCTTTCCGCCAAATGTACTAGACAGGGTTGCCACAGTGTTTTTCACAATCAATTTCCCTGACCTTTCCATTTTTTCCCTGACCATCTCCGGAGATTTTCCCTGACTTATTTTGTGCCAAGATTTTGTATTTTTTTACCTATATTTTAGAAAAAGTTTCCTATTTGCAACCGAAATTAAATTCCCTGACATTTCCCTGATGTTTAGACTAATTTTTGAAATTCCTTGACTTTTCCTTGATTTCAGGCTAATTTTTAAAATTCCCTGACATTTCCCTGATTTTTAGACTAATTTTTAAAATTCCCTGACACTTCCTTGATGTTTAGACTAATTTTTAAAATTTCCTGACATTTCCTTGATTTTGACTAATTTTGAAAATTCCCTGACTTTTCCCTGATTTTTATACCCATATTCAAATTCCCCGACTTTTCCAGAAATTCCAGGTACCGTGGCAACCCTGCTAGATATTTTGCCTTTCTTAACCCCTCAACTGAGTAAAGTAGTTTTCGATTTTTGGGCCTTTTTCTTGCGGGGAATCACTAGACTTACGTGTATTTATTTTTTACCGCGTAAAGCGAGACATCAAGTTTTGTAACCGAGGAAAGTTATGTCCCAAACCGCAAATATTGCGATGAAAATAAAACGGAAATTTTATTTAGTTTGTTTTGGTCCGTGGATTGGGAATAAGAATGGACTGGCATTCACCAGACCGCGGTGGTGACTTTACCCCTTTTCCCGCTTTTAAGGGAACATTGTTTTGGGTGAACGTTCAATCCATTTACTTCGGCCATAATTTCATCCCTTTCGCGGAGAAGGAACGCCTGTCCTCTAAATATATCTTTCCTGTCACACGCCTGTCACGTCCTTTATGTGAGCTTGCCAGAAATGTTTCGGTGGCTTCGGAAAAAACCTTTTTTTTAGCGACCATGCCATGGTTTCATTTTTTATAGGAATTTTAATTTTATTAATGTGTAATATTTTTGCGACATAAGTCATATCAGAAGGATATAAGATATCTTTAAATCAGAAGTATATAAGTTATCTTTATATCGAAGTATATAAGATATCTTTATATCAGAAGTATATAAGATATCTTTATATCAGAAGTATATAAGCTATCTTTTTATCAGAAGTATATAAGATATCTTTATATCAGAAGTATATAAGATATCTTTTTATCAGAAGTATATAAGATATCTTTATATCAGAAGTATATAAGATATCTTTATATCAGAAGTATATAAGATACCTTTTTATCAGAAGTATATAAGATATCTTTCATATAAAAAATATACAAAATATCTTTCATATCAAAAATATACAAGCAATCTTTCATATAAAAAATATATAAGATATCTTTCATATCAAAAATATACAAGATATCTTTCATATCAAAAATATACAAGATATCGTTATATCAAAAATATACAAGATATCGTTATATCAAAAATATACAAGATATCGTTATATCAAAAATATACAAGATATCGTTATATCAAAAATATACAAGATATCGTTATATCAAAAATATACAAGATATCGTTATATCAAAAATATTCAAGATATCGTTATATCAAAAATATACAAGATATCGTTATATCAAAAATATACAAGATATCGTTATATCAAAAATATACAAGATATCGTTATATCAAAAATTTACAAGATATCGTTATATCAAAAATATACAAGATATCTTTCATATAAAAAATATACAAGCTATCTTTCATATCAAAAATATACAAGATATTTTTATATCAGAAGTATATAAGAGATCTTTATATCCGAGGTATATCACTATAACATATTTATATAAGATATCTTTATATCAGAAGTATATCGCTATAACATAATTATATAAGATATCTTTATATCAGAGGTATATCACTATAACATAATTATATAAGAGATCTTTATATCAGAGGTATATCACTATAACATAATTATATAAGATATCTTTATATCAGAGGTATATCACTATAACATAATTATATAAGATATCTTTATATCAGAAGTATATCGCTATAACATAATTATATAAGATATCTTTATATCAGAAGTATATCGCTATAACATAATTATATAAGATATCTTTATATCAGAAGTATATCGCTATAACATAATTATATAAGATATCTTTATATGCGTTGAGATATTTACCTAATTACCAACCATATTTTTCTTATGAAGTAGTTTTAAAAAAGTTTTTTGACCGCCTGATTTCGGTATAGCAAGAATTTGGTCAGGTCAACGTAGAATATGTGGGCTGCACCCTGTACGTCTTGTGATTCCCGGAAGAAAAACCACGCCTCTCTGCCTTAAATCTTTACTCCATTGTCATGGTAATGGGTGAAGACACTCCAGTACCATCACGCGTGAACCAAGAATCTAAGGGGATTCAGCACGCGTCAATACTGGGAATAGGAAAATCACGGATAATTATAGTTCCATGTTGACAAACTTGGCGTCGCTGAAGTCGATTTCCGACGTGGTTTCGT
Organism: Leiobunum rupestre; assembly: GCF_980474605.1. Taxonomy (NCBI): domain Eukaryota; kingdom Metazoa; phylum Arthropoda; class Arachnida; order Opiliones; family Sclerosomatidae; genus Leiobunum; species Leiobunum rupestre. Next base: position 24,569,174 of record NC_143393.1, on the reverse strand, counting down.
AGAGAAGCTGGAACGTTCACGTTTAATTATAACAAAATGGCGCCGTTGTTGTCGGTTAAATGATTAGGCTTAGTAAGTTTTAGACCTTTTATTTTTTAAATTAGTTTTATAAAAGTTTAAGTAATGGCAATTAATCGTTGTGTTAAGTAAAAATAACCAGTAAGCCGCTTATGGCTGAGTTTTTTTTATCCTAGTCACTGGAATCCATTTCATTTCTAAACTACTAAGCCTCTCGTAGTGATAGTTGAACCGCGGCTGATGTACCTCAGTAAGCTTTCCGATTTAGGCCACGCCTACCGTGTCCAAATATCGGGAACAGTGAGTCCTCTTAGATTCTTGGTCCATGGATCAAGGGAAAATAAATAAAAATTAAGCCTTGGCTTTCATCACTCCATAGAATTCCTTTACACTGAGTAGCCAATAATTTTCATAATAACATCGCGTAAAGTTTGGTGGTGCAACGGTTATAATTGAAGATTTGGGCTTCCGAATCCCGGAATAAGACATTTTAATTAAATAAGCTACTGTGGAAATGGATTAAAATTCTTTGAGGCATTAGAGAGTTTAAGCTAGCACCCGAAAACATTTTTGGGAACTTATAGGAGTGTAGACCAGGGTTACCACACGTCAGGGAAATCAGGGAAAAGTCAGGGAATTTAAGAATGGACCTAAAAAGTCAGGGAAATGTCAGGGAATTTTTAGAATTTGGGAAAAGTCAGGGAATTACACTTTATCTTGGCACTTTTTTAAGGTTATTTTTTAGACCAGATCTATGAGAAATTCTATGATTATCATTTATTTCCTTGAAAGTTTGGCTAATTTTGTCAACATTGCAATAACCTTTTTACTGAAATATAAGTTCATTAAAATTTATGAACTTCTGATAAAAGTCAAATATAAAATCAAAATTTGGCCTTAAAAAGTCAGGGAAAATCTCTTAAAATGGTCAGGGAAAACAGGGAATAGTCAGGGAATTTGAATATCAAAATTTTGTGGCAACCCTGTACACGTATCTTTGTGTGTATAGTCTTTACCTTCTACAAGTAATCCGTTCACGTTTTCCGGTGCTGGCTTAACTTCTCTATACTCGAAGTTGCTGTTACCTTCGACCACTTCCGCCGGAAATATATGAAGTGATCTGTGATAAATATTATTAGATTAGAGTTCGGTGAAATGTATTGGCTGCCACTAGTATGAAGTAAGAGCTTGAAAGGGCTTATAAATATTTTCCAAATTAAAAATTTAATTTAAAGTAAAGTCAGGCAATTGAAAAATGGCCCTATAAAGTCGGGGGAAGGTCAGGGAATTTTAAGAAAATGTAAAAAGTCAGGGAAATCAGTTTTATTTCAACACTTTTTTAAGGTAGTTTTACTCAAGATCTATGGCAAATTCGGTTATTATTTAGATCCTTGAAAGGTTTTTAACGATGAAATATTTTTTATAAGTTGATTAAATTTATTAACTTCTGATAAATGTAAATGTTAAAAACTGTCTAAATGTCTAAATTTGGCCTTAAAAAGTCAGAAAAAATAACTTAAAAATGGTCTGGGAATTTGAATCTGAGAATATGGTGGCAACCCTGTCATGCGATATATTCTCTGTTTCATTACCTGCTCGCTTAATTTAACGTACCAAATGCTTGAACTACTTCAGTTTCTCTAAACTTAATAAACCCATACCAAGAATGTATTTATTTATACCTAGGGAGAATGTCTATGTCGAGACGGTTTTTAGCCTTTCTCTCAATCCACCCGTTGGTCCCCCCAGTACGCTCCTCCGCTTAAAATAAAACGAATAGTCCCGGTATTTCATTGGCTGCTTAAAAGTTACGTCACCTAACGCGATGGTAATCAAACGCCGGTGACGTTTTGTCTCCCTCCCCCCCCCAGCGCGAGACGGGGGAAAGGCGTTCAACGTGCCCGGCGATTGTCGCAACATAATCATTCTTCCCAAATATAAATAAATACATTCTTGCCCATACATTATCGTAGTACCCTTTATATATTACTGTAAATATTTATTTAGTTGAAAATTCCCTAAAAAATTAAAGTACGCGTCAGAAATCGGGAAAATTCATTCAGAGAAATGAAAGGCTCTCCAAGTTGAGTAACACATCCCGGAGGTATAAATTTAATAAATCTACGGGTGTAAATAAGAGAAAACCTTGTTAGGGTATTCTTTCGAGTGCCTTCCTTTCTCGTTACTTTCCGCGCCAACATTTCCAGCTCTGAAAATTTAATTTAGTTGTTGGTAATGCCATTAGAGAGCGTATAAGGCTTTCCCGCTTTCTTGAAAGGATTTTCCTAAAATCCGAAAAAGTTGAAATGAAACGCAATTTTACTATCTTTCTATCTCGTTTCGTTCTACCGTAAGTAACTTAATATGTAGGCCTATAAGTGTGACACTGAACAATTTATTTTAGTGATACTCTGTCGTAGAGTGATTGCCACAGTGCCTGTAGAACCAGGAAAAGTCAGGGAGTTGGAAAATTGATCTAAAATTCAGGGAAAAGTCAGGGAGTTGGAAAATTGATCTAAAATTCAGGGAAAAGTCAGGGAGTTGGAAAATTGATCTAAAATTCAGGGAAAAGTCAGGGAGTTGGAAAATTGATCTAAAATGCAGGGAAAAGTCAGGTAGTTTGAAATTGGTCTAAAATGCAGGGAAAAGTTGGGGAGTTTGAAAATTGGTCTAAAATGCAGGGAAAAGTCAGGTAGTTTGAAAATTGGTCTAAAATGCAGGGAAAAGTCAGGTAGTTTGAAAATTGGTCTAAAATTCAGGGAAAAGTCAGGGAGTTGGAAAATTGATCTAAAATTCAGGGAAAAGTCAGGGAGTTGGAAAATTGATCTAAAATGCAGGGAAAAGTCAGGTAGTTTGAAATTGGTCTAAAATGCAGGGAAAAGTTGGGGAGTTTGAAAATTGGTCTAAAATGCAGGGAAAAGTCAGGTAGTTTGAAAATTGGTCTAAAATGCAGGGAAAAGTCGGGGAGTTTGAAAATTGGTCTAAAATTCAGGGAAAAGTCAGATAATTATAAGAACGAGTGAAAACGTCAGGGAAAAGTCGGAATTTTAAGAACCAGTGGAAACCGTCAGATAATTTTGTTTTGGTTCACGTAAAAAATGTGTTCAGAAATTGAACACAATCTCTGAACACCATCATGCAACACTATCCTAGACATGATCAATCAGCAGCGATGTGAAATACTCCTTCTGCGATGAGTTTGCAAGTTCTCTCCCCGCTGGTTTAAGGGACTTCCCCCCGAGTACTTCGGTTTACCCTTCCCATAAAAACTTGTTGAGGGTAACGGTAATAGTAAGTGCAGGGAGCTGTTTGGCTCGCGTGGCATGAAGGGCTGGCCACCACCCTCCTACGCAATTTAACCCGGCCATCCAGGGCCGTGCTTAGAGGTCTCGCGGCCCCGGGCGAAATGCATGGGCGAAACTGACAAGGAGAGTACCCGAGGTGTTTATTGCCGATTTAGTTCAAAGTCGGCCGTAATGTAGACCTATATGAGATATGAAATTTCCCAAAAGGAGACGTTGCACTACCCATTCGATTTGCCATGGCAACCGAAAATGTTTTTGACCACTTACAATCAAAATAAGATTTTACCCAAAATTTGTTACAAATTTACCCTAAAAATGTTTCAATTTACCCAAATTGTTTTTCAAAATAGCCAGGACCTTGTGAAACCGAGAAAATCCCATGCTTTTTTAAATGGAGATTTTATTGTTTTAAGTGATCAAAAACATTTTCGGTTGCCATATCAAATCGAATGGGTAGTGCAACGTCTCCTTTTTTGAAATTTCATATTTCATATAGGTCTACATTACGCCCAACTTTGAACAAAATCGGCAATAAACACCTCGGGTACTCTCCTTGTGAGTGTAGCGGCCCTCCGGTATATACATCCCTATGGGAAAATTTTAGCGGCCCTCCGGTATATACATCCCTATGGTAAAATTTTAGCGGCCCTGGGCGACCGCTCTGCTCGCCTCCCCCTAAGCACGGCCCCGCGGCCACCTGATATAATAGGCATTAAAAGTCGCTAGATGACTTGTGCCTAGGGTGGTGCCAAAGGTATATATTAGCTTAGCTGATTATTATTTTTATTATCGTCATTGTGGCAACACTATCCTTAAAAACAATTAGAGTTGGAAGAACAGAAAGTGTCATACTTACGTATTAATATTACTTATGGTCGTCGGAATAAAATAATAAATATTCTACGAATTGTTCCGTTATACTTTATCTGGTAAAAAATAAACGACCCAAAGGAAAATATTTTCTTTGCTAGGAAGATCATTTTCTTTCGGCTGAACGCGGGGGTGTAGACTATTTTTAGATCGGCGGCGTTCGCTTAATTAAGCATTATGTCCCTACAACAGCCCTCCCTACGCGAAAAAAGGGTTGCAGAAATCAGCTGAACAAAGAGAATGTAAGAAGAAAATACTAACCGTAGTTTTCGCCCTTATCAATAGCTAGTTCGGTGGGTGCAACTTCGTAGAGGTATGATCTATGATGGACAGTTATATTTAAAGCGAAAAGTATTTATCTCGATTTTTGATATTTTGATTTTAAATTGTGATATAAAGACATTCAATTTAAAGGGGAACGGCCAAGCTTTTCCAAATATAGCCTTATTTCCGTATCAAAAGATTAACAAGACGTTCAATATACTAACACGTACCTTTTTTTGTCTTGAAAAAATAGCTTTTGGCCCAAAAAGTTGAAACGAAAAATAACGCCAGGTGTATGGGTTTGAATTTTCGCCGCCATCTTAGGGGCTGCCGCCAGCGCCCCTAACCCCGTATGAGCGATTTGAGAACTATCCTAACTTTTAAAATCGCGCAATTTAGGCTTAGGTCTCGTATGACTGGGGCGGGCCGCGCGTGCAAAACAAATTTTTCGCGTCTTCAGCAGCGCGCGCCTTTACGTTGTTTTTCTGTCTCACCGACTTCTCACCAGGTATCGCGGCGGACGCGCGCTTTTCGATTTCCCGAAATTTCTTTATTTTATTAAAAATTCACCACTCAATATTTTTTGATGCGGTTTTCGCCATAAATTTTAGTTTTTAATGGGCTATAGGGCTATCTAACTGGTTAAAGCTTGACCGTTCCCCTTTAAACTTCGTTATGAGTTTTATTACCGTTATTCAAATAAGTCGTTCCTAGCGCCACCCCTGAATTAATTGCTGAACTAATAATTATGAAAATTTATGAATTATAGAAACAGTCTTCTGCTATTTTCCGTCAAAGTCGTATTCGAATTTTTAGGGGTCGGGGATGGTTAACCTTTATTCAATAGATAAAGCTCTCAAGATTATTCGTTAAACGTTTTGATCAAGTAATTTATATTTCTGTATTATCCGATTAAGTTTTTGATAAATTTATAAAATTAATCGGAAAAACGACGTTTTTTTCGATAAAAAGCTCAAATTTTACGAATAATACATGTTTTTTAATCATTTTCCGAAATATTAACCGGTAAATTTCTTTGTTTTTCCCGAAAAAAATCAATTTAAACATGGATAATGATTAACCGTCCCCGACCTCTAGAAATTCTGGGTACAACTTCGTAGCGGTATGATCCATGGTGGTCAGTTATATTTAAAGCGAAAGTATTTATCTCGATTTTTGATGTTTTGATTTTAAATTGTGATATAAAGATATTCAATTTAATCTTCATCCAAATAATTCAATCCTAGCGCAATCCCTTAATTAATTGCTGAACTAATAATTAAAAAAAAACCTTTATTATAGAAAAAGTCGTCTGCTATTTTCGGTCAAAGTCGTATTCGGATTTTTTATATAATTTAGAAATCATTTATCAACCTAGAATGAGATCGGTTTATGGAAAGTGGGAAAATATATGATGATAGAAGAATGTTTCCGTATTTCGAGATAAGAACTTGTTGCGTTAAAGAAGTGGGTGTCTCGGCGGTAGGGAGTAGCGTCGAACGTGGTTAGTTTATTGTGGCCGCCCTTCCATCGTCTTGCCGAAACCCTGAGGGCATAATTTTATTCTTGACTCTGACCCGCGAAACGCGGGCTCCGTCGTCATCTTGCCTCGAAGGGGGTTAAGCTCCCTCTCGCGGCAATCACCATGACGACGGATGGGGATGAAAATGAAGAGGAAGGGGGGGGGGGACTATCTTCGCTGACATAGGCCTCCCGTTCCCATAGAAACCCTTCCCATAAGCGTTTTGGCCTAACTATAATAACTTTTCTATTCAGAGGACTTTACTTCTATTGTTCAGGGTGCTATACCCACTTTTATATTGGAACTTTATACCCGAGTGCGTTCCAATTCGAAGGCCATATGGCCGTGTTTTTGGTGCTTTATGGCGATTCAATAAGGGCCAATTCGTGTCAAAGGCGTTGCATCTCAAACTGCCGATGGCGAAGTGGAAGATTCGTTGCGCTCAGCGTTTAGGAAATTCCTCCTGAAGAATTTTAATCCATTTCTATCTGCAGGGATTATTTAATTATTTAAAGGTCTTATTCCGGGATTCGGAACCCCAAATCTTCGATTATAAACGTTGACCTAGACTCCTAGAGATAAAACTTGACCGTCTTTACTTGACGTTTTTGTGAAAACATTTAAAGGGGAACGGTCAAGCTTTAACCAGTTAGATAGCCCTATAGCCCATTAAAAACTAAAATTTATGGCGAAAACCGCATCAAAAAATATGGAGTGGTGAATTTTTAATAAAATTAAGAAACTTCGGGAAATCGAAAAGCGCGCGTCCGCCGCGACACCTGGTGAGACGTCGACGAAACAGAAAAACAACGTAAAAGTGCGTGCTGCTAAAGACACGAAAAATTTGTTTTGCACGCGCGGCGCGTTCCAGTTATACGAGACCTAAGCCTAAATTGCGCGATTTTAAAAGTCAGGATAGTTCGCAAATCGCTCATTCGGGGTTAGGGGCGCTGGCGGCAGCCCCTAAGATGGCGGCGAAAATTCAAACCCAAACAACTCCTGGCGTTATTTTTCGTTTCAACTTTTTGGGCCAAAAGCTATTTTTTCAAGACAAAAAAACGTACGTATATTGAACGTCTTGTTAATCTTTTGATACGGAAATAAGGCCATATTTGGAAAAGCTTGGCCGTTCCCCTTTAACTATTCAGTGTATGGGAATTTTATAAAGTGATTATAGCCTAAGCTTAATTTTTATTTTGGGTCTAATTTTTGTTAGAAAGTAGCGAAAATTGTAGGTGAAAAATGCAAGCCTTAATTTTTACGTCAATGAAACGAATTAGAGTAAATTTTTCGTGTATGGTGTGACAGGACGCAAAAGGTTTAACACTATAAATACTTTTTCCAAAAACACTGTCGAACAGTTTCCAGTATCAGGAATCCATATCTCTAATCGGAATTCTTATCCTGCCGTATCGCGTATGCTAATATAACTCTGACGGTTTGGCCCCGCCTACGAGAGAACAAATCCCCACTGCGCGCGCTCCCCTCTCACGTTGTGGTTTGTTAAGTTAACATAGTGACGTCAAAAAAACCGTCAGCCACATCGAGACGAAAATCTGCCGCGATAAGCATTCCAAGTAGAGGTATGGATTCCTGACAATGTAATAGGTAACGTTTGAGCTACGCGCCAATTGTTTATTTTCATGCCACACTTTCAGCAAGTGTCGCACTAGTTTAGCCAATAATTTCCACTAACAATTTCTTGTATTTAGTCAAATTTACGATAGAGCAATAAACGTCTCAATAAAACCTATTCAGCGATGCGCTAGGAAGTATTAATACATAGAGCCTGGACGTGTAACTCTACTCTTTATGTGGTTATTGTTGAAGGGCCTAACGGATATTGTTTCCGTCGAGGAGTAAAATTTATTTAGGCCTAACGGATAATTTTTACTTCGAGGATTAAAATTGTCATAGGCCTAAAGGCCCATTTTCATGCTCGCTGGTAGCGGATAAAAATCGTCAAAATTCGCATCCGCCACTCGCAAGCGTGAAAATAAAGCTAAAATATCTGTTTGAAACAGATCGACGCGGAAAGTGAAAAAGTGTGTAGCGAAAGCGGATTTTGTCGATTTTTACCCGCTACCAGCGAGCATGAAAATGGGGCTTAACGGATAATTTTTGCGTCGAAGAGAAAATTGACTTAGGCCTAACGGATATTTTTTGATCCGAGAAAAAAAAATTATGTAGGTCCAACGGATAATTTTTGCATCTAGGAGAAATATTGTCATAGGATTAACGGATAATTTTTTGCGTCGAGGAAATAAATTGTCTTAGGCCTAACGGGATAGTTTTAGGTCGAGTTGCAAATTTGTCTTAAACCTAAAATGGAGAAAGACACTACGGTGCTTAACGGATATTTTTTGATTCGAGGAGAAAAATTGTCTTAAGCCTAACATACACTTTTTGCGTCGACTCTCGCCATCACACCGTTTTTTTTCTTTTTGAATAACTAAAATTTATAAAAACATTTCGTATATAAAACTAATGTCGAACTTAGTTGACTTAGTATAATTTGAGTATGGATTGTAGTTGGCTTCTTTGGTAATCGACCAACCAGAAATATTTCATTTAGTCATGTTAGTTATTTCCTTCTCACCTCGCCTATTGGACCGAGGGAGTTACCAAAAAACTACATTTCGAAATAATATTTTGTCGATATCAAATATTTGTTTCTACTCACGTCAAATACGTATTCGAATATTCAAAACGTTAAATAATTTGTTCACGCATTATAAACTTAAAGTGAACCTTATGTCATTTATGTATAAAAAAATTATCCTTCAAATTTCAGGGTTGGCAAGAACCAGACAGACTGGTTTTAACCACCGAAAAAATCTATGGGTTAAATATACTTTTTTTGTTCAAAAAAATATTGAGAAATGAATTAGTAATATTGAAAATTTTAAATACTATTTATTTCAAATAAAAAATATAATATTCTGTATTTTTTTTTCCAAAACGAACCTTAACCTTCACTTTTTGTTGTCTTCTAGGTCGTCTTACGAAGTGATGTGGGCTTGATATAAGCAATTGGGGGATCTTCAAGGCCTTGGTTTTTTTCTGCTTGTCCCCCTTTGAATTAACTTAGCACAAATACCCTGGTGGTAGGCCAACCGCTTAACATGTTGGCCTAATTTAAAGGGGGACAGGCAGAAGAAAACCTAGGTCTTTAAAATTCAATTTGCGCGTGAAAATACGCTTCCATGTTAGGGTATAAAAGCAGGTAAATAAGCCTGCTATACCCCACAATGTAAAGGTACTTAAATAATCAGCTAGGCTAGGCTAATACCCAAGGCACCACCTTAGGCCTAAGTCATCATGCGACTTTTGAAGCCCTTAATTCAGGTGGCCGGGTTACAATGCGTAGGAGGGTGGTGGCAAGCCCTGTATGCCACGAGATCGAGCCAACAGCTCCCTTCACTAACTATTACCGTTAACCTAGACAAGTTTTTATGGAAGGGGAAACCGAAGAACTCGGGGGAAAACCCCTTAAACCAGTGGGGAGAGAACTTGCAAACTCAACGCAGAAGGAGTTGTTCCGAGTTTTCACCCAGAGCCACAAGCTGGGATCGAACCCGGCTCCTCTTGCTGCGAGGCGAAAGTGCTAACCACTCCGCCACCCCACTTATTTATTATCAATTAAGCGAAAGTGCTTTTAAATTAAAAATTACAGTACTTAAACCATTAAAAATTAAATATACCAGAAAAAAACAAAAATTAATCAAAAATTAAGACCATAATAATATTTTATTTATTTATTCAACCGACTGTCCCATTCGACCGACATTTTGTTTGCTCATAAGTGAAAGCATGAGCAATTTTAACATTTTTATTAGGGGTTTTAACTAGGTTAAACCACCCGCTACAACCGGTTTCAACCATACTGGATTTTTTAATTTTTGAAAAACTAGTTTTGTAAGTCTGAAAATGACCGAGGCCTTTTTTCCGGAAAATTTTCCGTATTTTTCCGATTAGTCTAATAAATTTAAATAAAGCGGCATTTTCGCCTAATTTTTTCGAATCTGAAAGTAAAACTAAACATCTAGACTAGTTTAAACTGATTAACAATGTAACACTATTAATGTTTTGTAGTATGTTTACTGATATTAGACATTTTTTATGGATAAAAAGTTAAAAACATTAAAAACTCTTAAAAAGTAATTTATGTTTAAAATTTTTATTTTTCCGGAAAATTAACAACACTATAAAAAACCATTTTTTCCCACTGTCCTATAACGTATAAAAAATATCGATGGAAGTTACACCCTGTTCCAATTTTGGTTCTCTCTTTTGACGTCCTTTTTGGCTAGCCCCAAGGTGAGAGTTTCACCTTGGTACTAAGAATTGGGCCTGGGATCCTTACGAAGAAACCCAGCTGGTTTTTGGGAATGGAGCGAAAGCCCTGGGTTACGAACGTGATTGTCTTTTACGCTTTTGAAGTCATTTTACTCCCGGGCCGGATTTATGGTTTGTGTTTTGGGAACTCATTTCAGTCCGGCGCGTCATTGATACGCCAGAATTATACTCCGATAAAAGGGATACATTTCGGAATATTCGTTTTGGTTGATGCCATTGACAAAGGTAGAGCTACGCTTGGGTGTCTGCAAACTGGCTCCCACAGTATAGAGGGAGTGATTATAGAGGGCTTCGTCGCTGTCTGTTCTTGGAATATGGAGCCATCTATCTAGTGGTTATAAAAGCGTAGTTCTAGATCTAAATAATAGTTCAGAATTAAATTAATATCGAACTATAATTCAGAATTAAATTAATATTAAACTATAATTCAGAATTAAATTAATATTAAACTATAATTCAGAATTAAATTAATATTAAACTATAATTCAGAATTAAATTAATATTAAACTATAATTCAGAATTAAATTAATATTAAACTATAAATCAGAATTAAATAAACATTAAACTAAATCAGAATTAAATTAATATTAAATTATCATTAATAATTAAATTAATATTAAACTATAATTCAGAATTAAATTAATATTAAACTATAATTCAGAATTAAATTAATATTAAACTATAATTCAGAATTAAATTAATATTAAACTATAATTCAGAATTAAATTAATATTAAACTATAAATCAGAATTAAATTAATATTAAACTATAAATCAGAATTAAATAAACATTAAACTAAATCAGAATTAAATTAATATTAAATTATCATTAATAATTAAATTAATATTAAACTATAATTCAGAATTAAATTAATATTAAATTATCATTAATAATTAAATTAATATTAAACTATAATTCAGAATTAAATTAATATTCAATTATAATTCCAAATTAAATTAATATTAAATTAAAATTGAGTATTAGCATGAATCTCTTTGAGGTTGAATAATCAACTGGAATATCCTAGGTCACCTCTGGCGACGCGTGGGGCGTAGTCAATTTATAATGACGTAGTCGAAATAGAACTCAGCTGTTATTTACAAGCAGTAGAAGCGTTAGTTCTTAAAATGACGTGTTATGGACTTATGGTTAGGTTTCCTTTTTGCAGTATATATCATTAATCTATTTAATTAATTAAATTAAATTAAAAAGATTCAAGTATTTATTTAATATTATTATTAGTAAAGTTATTATTATAATAAAAATATAACAGAGCATTTATTATTTAATAACAATATGGCAAACACTGACTCAGGTTTTCTTCCTAAGTATCACCGAGGCTTAGTTTTTCAGAGATATTTTGTATGTTTAAATTGTTAAAAAACACCACCGGCACTCGATAGAATCGCTTCCAAAAGACCGGAGTTACATTCCTTCATAGAGGTCGGGGATGGTTAACTTTTATTCAATAGATAAAGCTCTCAAAATTATTCGTAAAACGTTTTGATCAAGTAATTTATATTTCTGAATTATCCGATTAATTTTTTCGATAAATTTGTAAAATTAATCGGAAAAACGACGTTTTTTTCGATAAATACCTCAAATTTTACGAATAATACATGTTTTTTAATTATTTTCCGAAATATTAACCGGTAAATTTCTTTGTTTACATTTTTTTCCCAAAAAAATCAATTTAATCATGGATAATGATTAACCGTTACCGACCTCTATTCCTTCATTTTGTATTTTTATTCTAGAAATATTTATTACTATAAACCTTATTTGAAAATGATTCCAAAAGGTCAGGGAAAAGTCCAGGAATTTGAAAATGGTCCAAGAAAGTAAGGGAAATTAAAAATGACCCCAAAAGGTCAGGAAAAAGTCAAGGAATTGGAAAATGGTCCAAAAAAGTAAGGTAATTTTAAAATGACACAAAAAAATCCGGCAAATAAAAATTTTAAAGATGTATTGAAAATACATAATAAATATTTTTCGAGGGGTTAACCACTTCTAATTTTTCTGTACACCGATTACGCAATCAGTGATTACATAAAGCATTACAGTGATTACGATAATTACGAGAATGATTACGATAATTACGAGAGTGATTACGATAATTACAAGAGTTATTACGATAATTACAAGAGTTATTACGATACTTACGAGAGTTAAAGTACGATAACTACGAGAGTTAAATTACGATAATTGCGAGAGTTAAATTACGATAATTGCGAGAGTTAAATTACGATAATTGCGAGAGTTAAATTACGATAATTGCGAGAGTTAAATTACGATAATTGCGAGAGTTAAATTACGATAATTGCGAGAGTTAAATTACGATAATTGCGAGAGTTAAATTACGATAATTGCGAGAGTGATTACAGAGAGAGTACAAAGCGATTACAGAGAATATAGCGATTACAGCGACTACGTAATGATTAAGCTTACCAAAAATTGAGTATAAAGTGATTACGTAATCATTTTAGAAATTTTGTACACCGAATACAGGAAGTGGCTAGCCCCTCGATATTTTTCAAGACTTTTCCTCCAACCATTCATTTATTCTACAAAAGTGGTCAGTGACAATTCGGTCAGGGAAAACGTGGAAATGTCAGGGAATTTAATTCCCGAAATTTTGTACGAACCCTGCTGTTATATCGGTGCATCCCGATTTATCTAACAGTCAGGGAAATGTCAGGGAATTTTAAAAATTAGTCTAAAAATCAAGTTAATGTCAGGGAATTTTAAAAATTAGTCTAAAATCAAGTTAATGTCAGGGAATTTTAAAAATTAGTCTAAAAATCAAGTTAATGTCAGGGAATTTTTAAAATTAGTTTAAAAATCAGGTTAATGCCAGGGAATTTTTAAAATTAATCTTAAAATCGCTTTAGTCCCATTCGACCGAAATCCCATTCGACCGAAGGCGGTTTTTGAGGTGTCCCATTCGACCGAATTCCGCCGAAACGTGCGGTTTTTATGTGTCCCATTCGACCGAACGCTGCTATATAAATTGGCTTTTGCTATGTTTTCAATTTAGTTACTGAAGTCGCTTTTATGTGTACTATGCATTTATTTGAAAATAAAATGGAATGAGCATGAATTATATTTTTATCTTCAAATAGTCAAGAAAAGTAACTGAACCAAAACTGAAATAGTAAACTTAACCAACTCTAACCTAACCTAACCTAACCTAACCTAACCTAAACATGGATCTTCGATAGTACATACCATATAAATAAAATACCAAATCACCCCGCCAATTGGGCTACATTTTAAAATTCTTTCGGTCGAATGGGATTCGGTCGAATGGGATTTCGGTCGAATGGGAATAAACGTTAAAATCAGGGAAATGTCAGGGAATTTTAAAAATTAGTCTAAAAATCAGGGAAATGTCAGGGAATTTTAAATATTAGTCTAAAAATCAGGGAAATGTCAGGGAATTTTAAAAATTCGTCTAAAAATCAGGGAAATGTTAGGGAATTTTTAAAATTAGTCTAAAAATCAGGGAAATGTCAGGGAATTTTAAAAATTAGTCTAAAAATCAGGGAAATGTCAGGGAATTTTAAATATTAGTCTAAAAATCAGGGAAATGTCAGGGAATTTTAAAAATTCATCTAAAAATCAGGGAAATGTCAGGGAATTTTAAAAATTAGTCTAAAAATTAGGGAAATGTCAGGGAATTTTAAAAATTAGTCTAAAAATCAGGGAAATGTCAGGGAATTTAATTTCGGTTGCCAATAGGAAACTTTTACTAAAATATAGGTTATAAAATACAAAATCTTGGCACAAAATAAGCCAGGAAAAATCTGCGGAGATGGTCAGGGAAAACCTGGAAAAGTCAGGGAATTTGATTGTGAAAAAACTGTGGCAACCCTGAATAAACACATTCTTGGTATTGAAATGTTATTTTCTCGCCAAATGTAGACTTAAGCGCCGGACCATATTTGGCTTTTTGACAACTTGTTTTCTACGTTCCCTGCTTTATTTATTTTTTGTGTGTAATGTTAAAGGGTGTGGGCACTCAGCTATTGTCTCAGTTTTATTTTTTTTTTCTAGTGTGCTTTTGGACCTTGCAATTTGTTGGTGGTAAAAGTTTGTAGTCGACTCTAACTATAGGTGTTTTGATGACTTAAATTATACGCTTTCGACGAACGCTTTGGTAATGGACCCGATATTTCGCGTTGTTTCGGGGGTTGCGCAGAAAGGAATGTTTGCAGGGCTACCAGCGATCCTATCATTCCTATATTTTTCTATCATTCTGGAATAGTTCTATAAAATTACCTAATTCCATTTTTTATATTAAATTGGGGTAGGTACATTTGTTCGAATTTCATTCGTCCGAACGGTGGAACAAATGTTCGGATTTCATTCGTCCGAACCACCGAAATAACAAATGTTTCAATTGTTCGAATTGGACAACTTGTTTGTTTCATTCGTCCGAATCGGTAGCATCACTTGTCCGAATTCTGTCGCTAAATTAGTATTTCTTATTGCGGTTTTTTTGGTCCGAATTTTTATTATAATGTCTAATCATTTTATCCTATTATGTCCATTTTTCCTTTGGCCGATATAGTAAGTGGGAATTGCGTTGAATGTTGTGGATATTTTAGGTTAGGTTAGGTTAGGTTCACGTTAATGTTAATATTTTCTTATATTAACAATATTTAAAAAAAAAACAACCAATTCCTAATGTTCGAAAAAACGGACAAACGATTATTCGAACAAATGAAATTCGCCAGTAAAGCTAACATCAATTGAACGACTAAATCACCAACAAAAGTTGTGATAAATTTTTCGGGCAAATGAAATACGTTTTCGGACATACGATCCTGTTTTCCGGCATTCGGACAAATGATCATTCGGACATTTGTACCACCGTTCGGACGAATGAAATTCGAACAAATGTACCCAAAACATTAAATTGTATCAGTTGAATTTTAAAAGATATACACACTGACAAGAAATATATTTAATGACCCTCGTAAAAAATTAAATCATGAAGAATCTGATTCGAAAGATTTGGAATTGTATTTTGTGATCTGTTACGACTACTTTTAAATACGCGCTGTGAAACTTGCGTAATTCTATAATTTAACCCAGGAATCCATACCTCTACTTGGAATGCTTATCACGGCAGATTTCCGTATCGATGTGGCTGACGGTTTTTTTGACGTCACTATGTTAACTTGACAAACAACAACGTGAGAGGAGAGCGCGCGCAAAGGGGATTTTTTCTCTTGTAGGCGGGGCCAAAGCCGTCAGAGTGATCTTACCATACGCGATACGGCAGGATAAGCATTCCAAGTAGAGGTATGGATTCCTGTTTAACCCTATAAGACCTTTAAATTGTTTATAATTATCCTATAATTCGTAATTTTTTTTCGTATAATTTTGAAAATTTCATCATGCAATTAGGAAATGTTTGTTCTATAATTTAGAATTTTTTCTCGTATAATTTTGAAAATTTTATCCTATACTTTTGAATTTTTTATCGTATAATTAAAAAAAATTTCTCCTATAATTTTGAAAATTGTATCCTATAATTTGAAATTTTTTATACACTTTTTAAATTTTTATCCTACAATTGTGAAAAATGTATACACTTTTTAAATTTTTATCCTACAATTGTGAAAATTTTATACACTTTTTAAATTTGTATCCTATAATATATATATATATATATATATTGAACACTATTGTCTATAGAAGCATTGTTTTTGTTGAAGAACTTACTATACTTGAAGTAAAAATATAATAAGATTTTGTATTTGTCACCTGCACTTTTTCATTTAATCGTTTGAATTTTACTTTCGGTTCTTATGAAATCCGACACCCGCCGGTATTTCAGATTTGCAAACTTCCCCTCAAAAAAAATGTAGTATTTTTTCTTTCCCAGAGTTGAGGATGGCACCATATTGACTTAATTCCTGTCAAAAACATCCACCTTCGAGAATAAAAATAGCCTCAGGTTGATCCCTCGCAGAATGGCTTCGATAGCCAGTACCTTTACCTTCGGAATGAAAAAAGAGATTGCCCACTATCAAGAATTTATTGGGGTTAAGCGAGAATACGCTACTCCCACTATCTGTTTTCACGATATATGGAAGATATTATCCGCCTACTCTTAGAGAAAGAGAGGGCATTCCAACGTAACTGAGTGTCGTCCCCCTTTACCGTGAGCAGCATTGGGCGCGCTCCTCTCATTTTGAGCGAAATTAAACGTTAAAATATCTGTTTAGAAGAGGCCAAATCGGAAAGGAGAGGAGCGAAAATTTTGCCGCTCCAAAAAAGTGAAAAGACAGGAACGAAAGCTGTACCTCTCTAAAAAGAGCGAAAACTTTACCTCTCAAAAAATAGCGAAAAGAGGAGCAAAACTTTACAGCTCAATAAAGAGCGAAGAGACGAGCAAGATTTTACCGCTCAAAAAAGAGCGAAAAGAGGAGCAAAACTTTACCTCTCAAAAAAGAGCGAAAAGAGATGGGCGAGATTTTAACCACTCAAAAAAAGAGCGAAAAGAGGAGCAAAACTTTACAGCTCAATAAATAGCGAAGAGACGAGCAAGATTTTACCGCTCAAAAAAGAGCGAAAAGAGGAGCAAAACTTTACCTCTCAAAAAAGAGCGAAAAGAGATGGGCGAGATTTTAACCACTCAAAAAAAGAGCGTAAAGAGATGAGCGAAAGGGGACAAAGATTACGTGAGGAAAAGCGGAGGGGCGTGGCTTTTTTCCCGGGAATCACGACGGGGCGAACAAGGTGCTGGCCATAAATTCTTGGTGTACTTTAGATTTATCTTTCATATGCCGCTAACTCCTGGAGAGAAAAACGAGAAAAAGTATTAGAAAGATGGCTTATCTATTTCAGATTCTCCGTCGCGTTTTTGTCCGATGGTTCTGTAGAGCGCGTGAAGGTTGAGTCGCTCTGATTACTGACGCTTGACCACAGTTCGTGCCCCAATCGGAATTCCCCGAGCGCAGATGGGATGCGGAGGTTTTTTATTATTATTTCCTTCCAAGCGACGTGTCCTTTCCGACCGACTTTGATTTGTACAGAGCAAATACGATGCTCTGCGGAGAGAGAACTTGTTTAGTGTTATAAAAATGATAGTCTTGTTGCAGTATCTAAATCCAGGGTTGTCATACGTCAGGGAAAAGCCAGGGAATTTAAAAATGGGCCTAAAGGGCAGGTTATTTTAAGAATTTCTTAAAAGTCAGGGAATTCAGTTTTATCTTGACACTTGTTTAAAGTAATTTTACTCTAGATCTATGGCAAATAACTTTTATACTGAAATATAAATTGATTAAATTTTCAAATTCTCTAACTTTTCCCTGACCCTTTGGAACCATTTTCAAATTCCCTGACTTTTCCAGGTCATGTACGAACCATTTTCAAATTCCCTGATTTTCCAGGTCATGTACGAACCATTTTCAAATTCCCTGACTTTTCCAGGTCATGTACGAACCATTTTCAAATTCCCTGACTTTTCCAGGTCATGTACGAACCATTTTCAAATTCCCTGACTTTTCCAGGTCATGTACGAACGGGTAAGGGTTTCCAACGTAATAAGCTTCTTTTAAACCTTGTGTCGAAAATGCGAAATTCGTTGTTTCGTCGTAAATTTTTAAGTTTCGTGTGTTCGTCGTTAGTAGCGAGGTCGATGGTTATTCAGGGTCAAAAAATCACTATGAGCCTGTGTAAACCGACTAACAAAATTCTTTCAGAGAACCCAAACATTTAGGGGGGGGGGGCAGAATAACATAGTGTGGGGAAGAGCGAAGCCATGAGAGGTTTAATTTTAATGCTTTCATTTACACTAGATGGCGCCACTTTAAACTTTTGGCTTTAACGAATAAATACTTAACTGAGTTATTATACAAACACACTTCTAACACTATTTTATGCGATGCTTTTAAGACTATAAACAAATGTTAAACTCAACAAAATTCGCATTAGAAAGAAAAATTTATCAATTTTTGGATAATTTTAAACATCTACTTTTCAGACTGTTGGCGCAATCTGTTAAACCTTGTGGTATTAAAAAATTGGCCTTTACTGTTAGAGTATTTTTTCTATTTCTAGCGAAAACTGGAGTACAAAATGGGGATTTGAAATAAAATAAACTTCCTCCCCTCACAACTGAACGAGTTTATCCAGGGTTCATACAAACATGGAAATCAGTGAAAACCTGTAAATATCAGTGAAATTTATTTTAAGCAAAAAAGTCAGGGAAATATCAGGGAGAATGAAAATTTTCCTGAAAAGTCAGGGAAATTAGGGAAAATAATCATGAGAACTCCAAATTATGTGCAATTTGTTTTAGTATTACTGAAATTATTACTTAGTATTGAATTAATACGTTCAATCTTCACTATATTATATTAGAAAGTGTAACAGTAATGCTTTTAACATTTTAGAGACTCCTATTGTTTTAAAAAGTACACCTGGAAAAAATTCAAAACTACTCTGGAAAACCTGGAAATATAACTCCATTACTCTGACCTTGAATAGTTCACGGTATAGAGTAATTATCTCCACTAGAGCAAGCTAATAGTTTAATTTAGTGTAAAGGTTCCAGAACAAGCTTAACGTATCCACCTTATATATGTATATGGGAAGCAGTAGGAAATAAGTGATTTTTCGATGTACTTTCGCTTTCCCATTAATAGGTTCCAGGGATATTTAGTAGATCTTAGCACGTACATTGGGCATTAGAGACGACTCCAAATCTAGGAGTGAGCGGCCTAGATCTCTTTTTTTAGATGACTCTGTAATCATTGATTCTATACTTTTCTTATCCGGGTGGATGTTCCTATACTCTCAGTGATTTAGTCATCTAATAGGCTACCTCAAAGGCGTAGGAGATTCGCCTAGTCTCATTTTCCAAGTCATGCATCTACTTTCCCTTGTAAAACTCGGTTTTTTTAAAAGAGCGCTTTCACGATATAGAAGACTCGTACAGGGGTAACGACATTAGAGACCCATTATTACATGACAAATCTTAACAAATGACGGCAGCAGCGTGAAACTTAAGGATTTTATTATATTTTTGTATTATATTATAGTATTTTATATATTATAGTATTTTATATATTATAGTATTTTATATATTATAGTATTTTATGTATTATAGTATTTTATATATTATAGTATTTTATATATTATAGTATTTTATATATTATAGTATTTTATATATTATAGTATTTTATATATTATAGTATTTTATATATTATAGTATTTTATATATTATAGTATTTTATATATTATAGTATTTTATATATTATAGTATTTTATATATTATAGTATTTTATGTATTATAGTATTTTATATATTATAGTATTTTATATATTATAGTATTTTATATATTATAGTATTTTATATATTATAGTATTTTATATATTATAGTATTTTATATATTATAGTTTTATAGTATAGTATTTTATATATTGTATTATATTATATTATATATTATAGTATTTTATATATTGTATTATATTATATATTATAGTATTTTATGTATTATATTATATTATAGTATTTTATGTATTATATTATATTATAGTATTTTATGTATTATGGTATATTATTATATTATATTATAGTATGTTAATTACCCTGTTAAGTGTGGCGTACCGCAAGGATCTTCATTAGGACCATTATTTTTAATTTACACATTTACGATCTCCAATTTCATGTTATTCACGCTAATATCTATCAATTCGCCGACGACAATAAAATTGGCCGCGCAATAAGAAACATCACAGATTGTCACTTACTTCAAAATAACTTGAACTCTTTAAATAATTGGTGCTCAATTAACAATTTGCCGATAAACCCAACTAAATCGGTACTTGTATCGTTTAGTAGGAATTCATTTCACTTAAACGGAATAGCTGTATCTCGACATGATAGCACCAAAGACTTGGGTGTTATATTTGACAAAGGCCTGTATTTTCATAGTCAAATTCATAAAACATTAGGTTCCTGTAAACGCTTGTTAAACTCGCGAGAAATATAAGATCTTCTCGTCATTTTGTTTTACTATTTTAGGCCCTTGTTCGCTCAAGAGCGATGTTTGGTTCCTTAGTTTGGGGTGGTTGTAGCGACTACCTTTTGTTAAAAATTGAATCAATTCAAAGAAAATTTATCGACAATCTTTATTTATTCTTTTTAAAAAACACTCGTAAATACAATTATTTAAATATGCTCGAAGATTTTGGCTTAAACACATTGTACAATTCTCGTAAGCAAGTGGAACTTGCATTTTTGTACAAATTAGTGAATAATATAATTCCTTGTCCTAACCTATTATCACAATTAAATCTGTCTGTTCCAAACTACGCAATTCGAAACACAAGTTTGTTTAAAACTAAAATTTGTTCATTGGACCCCGTTAACCGAATTCAAAAAACAGCTAATAAGTAGGCTTCCAGGATTGATATATTTTCCTGCAAAATTTCCGACCTTAAAAACTATTATTATTTAATTTTTATGTTACTTCGATTTAACAGAATTTTCATTGTTTTTTTTTGTTTTTTTTTCTGTTTTCAAATGTTGTTAAATCTATTGATCGATAACCTTTTATATAATCCTTCTATGCGTTCTATTTGTAACAAGCGTGTATTAACTTGCTGATACTCCATGTATTGTTTTAATACACATTAAACATTCTTTTCATTTCATTTCATATTGTATTATATTATATATTATAGTATTTTATGTATTATAGTATTTTATATATTGTATTATATTATATATTATAGTATTTTATATATTTTTTTATATTATATATTATAGTATTTTATGTAATATATTATATTATATATTATAGTATTTTATGTATTATAGTATTTTATATATTGTATTATATTATATATTATAGTATTTTATGTATTATAGTATTTTATATATTGTATTATATTATATATTAAAGTATTTTATATATTGTATTATATATTATAGTATTTTATGTTTTATAGTATATTATAGTATTTTATGTATTATGGTATATTATTATATTATATTATATTATGGTATATTATTATATTATATTATATTATATTATGGTATATTATTATATTATATTATATTATATTATATTATGGTATATTATTATATTATATTATATTATATTATAGTATTATATTGTATTATATTATATTATATATTTTTTATTTTATATTATATATTGATTTTTTTCGTGTTTCTTTCTGTGACGAATTTTTCGTGAGTTTGTATGTAGTTTTTACGCAAAACAACAGCAAAATTAGTGTTAAAATTTGTTTTTTTTTCGTAATAAATAAGTATTTTCTAATTTTCCCAAGTATTTAATCCTTTTCCGTAATTGCTTTTATACTGAAATATAAGTTGCTCAAATTTATTAACTTCTGATAAATGTAAAATCTAAGAATTGTCTAATTTTGGTCTTAAAATGGTCTGGGAAAAGTCAGGGAATTTGATTGTGAAAATATGGTGGCAACCCTGAATACATTTTAACTGTTAATGGCGATAGCCAATTCTTTGCCAAAAACGTAATATGCAAATTTCGTCGTAGGTCATTAAGGTTAAGTGTATGTAAAGGCGATCCCGTTTTTACAAAGATTGCTTTAAAGAGAGCCAGGGAAATAACGGTTTAACACGGCAGTTGACTTAAGTCGTAATCGATTCCGGAACAGGCGTAAAAAGTAGCTTTTCAACGGGTAATATTACGAATGTATTGAATCGAGATTACGACTTCTATAATATACGCGCGAATAATACACATTTCCCCCCGAAAGATAGACCAGCGTGACTTGGGCTTTTTTAAGCGAACTTCGCCCGTGACATCTTTTGTAATCGTCGTAAATGTCACGAGTGCGACGCTCTCTTTTCATCTTTCGAGGCTGCCTTCAACCCGCGATGGTCATTTTCGTTAAAGAGACGCTCAACTCGCTCTCCTTAGCTTGGTTTTAGCTCACGTTCAGTTCATTTTTGAGCGGTTAAATTGGAGCTCCTCTCTTTTGCTTATTATGTGAGAGGCGAAATTGGAGCTCCTCTCTTTTGCTTATTTTTTGAGAGGCGAAATTGGTGCTCCTCTCTTTTGCTTATTATGTGAGAGGCGAAATTGGAGCTCCTCTCTTTTGCTTATTTTTTGAGAGGCGAAATTGGTGCTCCTCTCTTTTGCTTATTTTTTGAGAGGCGAAATTGGTGCTCCTCTCTTTTGCTTATTTTTTGAGAGGCGAAATTGGTGCTCCTCTCTTTTGCTTATTTTTTGAGAGGCGAAATTGGTGCTCCTCTCTTTTGCTTATTTTTTGAGAGGCGAAATTGGTGCTCCTCTCTTTTGCTTATTATGTGAGAGGCGAAATTGGAGCTCCTCTCTTTTGCTTATTTTTTGAGAGGCGAAATTGGTGCTCCTCTCTTTTGCTTATTTTTGAGAGGCGAAATTGTCGCTCCCTTTTTAGCGATGTAATCGATGTTCCTATCTTTTCGCTCATTTTAAGTGGTAAAATCAGCGCTCCTATCATGGCACTCCTTTTATGAGCGGTGAAATCGGCGCCCTTTTAATGAGCGGTGAAATCGGCGCCCTTTTAATGAGCGGTGAAATCAGCGCTCCTATTATGGCGCTCCTTTTATGAGCGGTGAAATCGGCGCCCCTTTATTGAGTGGTGAAATCAGTGCTCCTTTTATGAGCGAAGAAATCGGCTCTCCTCTCATTTCTGTTTCGCGAATCATTAAAACAATGTTTTACCGCCCAATTTTGCACAAAATGCCCAAAACCGCTCTAAATGAGAGGAGAGTGCCCATCGCTGCTAGGTTGACTTGGACTTTGGTAAACCCTAACAAATTGAGCGTGTTGATCGGCGGCGAAGGGGAGGGGGGGAGGTCGTCCCAGTTCTCTACTTTTACTTGTTTGCGTCAGCCCTGCTTCCATTTTTGCGTCTAACTGTACGTGACCCGCTCTTTAAGACACTTTTCTGCTATGCCCGATAAGCTCGCTATAGCAATTGCTAAAATGCACCCTTCAAAAGTTTACTCAGCACTTTTTTACAGCCAAACCGATATTAGGTCTGGCGAAGAAAACGCTATATTTTTATAGTCCCTCTTTTGCTCTGTATTTATGATGGCTCGTATAATGTTAAAACGCGTGCCGGTTTTTGATACGGACAGTAAATTGACGGTATGGTCGCGCCATCTAGCTTGCATAATTGTTATTACGAAGATGGTTATTAAAATTATTCTTCAAAATATTAAAAATGAATCTTTAGATTAAAAGTAACACGAAATTTAATTTAATTTTCTGTATATTAATTAATGGGGATTTTTCAGGTTAGTATCTTTTATATTGACACAGATGGCGCCACTAGTCCCATTTTGAAAAACAAAAAAACGTTTCTGGATCATTCGCGTGTGACGAAACGTAGCAACGGTTCCAATTTGTATTATTCAAAATTAATCTCGCAACGCAAAGTGTTATTTCAAGCAAAAGTTCTTAGTCACTTACGTTTAACCTAAATTAAACTAACACATGACAATGATTAAAAAATGGGCCTAGTCATTGATTCAATCAAACAAGATGACGTATTTCTCAGTCAAATAAATTGAGAACCGCTGCTACGTTTAGTCGGTTCTGATCGTTTAATGGGAATTTTCTCCTTTTACAGCTTACCGTATTGTTAGTTAGATGGCGCCACCGATCCAATATTCGCCGCAACAACTTCGGTCTACGCCAAGTAGGCCTAGTAGGAAAATTTCCGTAATACTCTTCCGCCAAATCGATTTCAATGTAGGCCTATCTGAGGTCTGGAAGTAGGACGCCTATTGTTGTAATATAAAGATCGCTTTTATTTAGCCCTATTGACTCCGCTGTCTCCGCTTTTAAGATTCTAAAGTGGGCGCGTCTCTCCGTGATGGATCGAATCTTTTAATGGGAATCGTCAAAGCGGAAACTCTCACGGACAAAGTGCGAGCCTCGAAATCAAGCGGGTATCGAATTTACATTTGACTCCTTGTCACTTTTCTCGATTCGCTAACTTTAATTTTATCCTTGTTTTCTTATTCCTCATTATGGACATGCCCATTGAGCGCGAGTTTTGCTTTTTACGCGAGGGGTTAGCCACCACTTCAAAAAGTGGTTGTACAACTGGCGATTATTATTTCTGGAAAAATTTAAATCTACAAAAAATATGTAGGTAATTTCAGAAAGTCCGATAAATATTAGAAATCTTCGGGAAATATCGGAAATATTTTGGTAGTATCGGAAATATTTTGGCAATATCGGAAATATTTTGGCAGTATCGGAAATATTTTGGCAATATCGGAAATATTTTGGCAATATCGGAAATATTTTGGCAATATCGGAAATATTTTGGCAGTATCGGAAATATTTTGGCAATATCGGAAATATTTTGGCAGTATCGGAAATATTTTGGCAGTATCGGAAATATTTTGGCCATATCGGAAATATTTGGCCGTATCGGAAATATTTGGCCGTATCGGAAATATTTGGCCATATCGGAAATGTTTGAGAGACGTTGGAAATGTTTGAGAGACGTTGGAAATGTTTGAGAGACGTTGGAAATGTTTGAGCGGCGTTGGAAAATTGGAGAGACATGGGAAAATTGGAGAGACATGGGAAAATTGGAGAGACATGGCAAAATTGGAGAGACATCGGGAAAATTGGAGAGACACCGGGAAAATTGGAGAGACATCGGGAAAATTTGAGAGACATCGGGAAAATTTGTGAGATATCGGGAAAATTTGTGAGATATCGGGAAATTTTGTGAGATATCGGGAAAATTTGTGAGATATCGGGAAAATTTGTGAGATATCGGGAAAATTTGAGAGATATCGGGAAAATTTGAGAAAACCGAAAATATTTTAAAGGTGGATAGCCCCTCGGCTTTTCAATTACTACGATTGTCCGACCTCTACAACTATTAAATAAAGGAATTAGCCATTTGATTCCTTTTCCCAAAATTATGAAATGTATCTGTTACTCTTACCTGATTGCTATATATAATACCTGTAAAGGTGAAGTTTAATCGTTTGAGACGTAGATGCGTCGTTATCCTTAGGTGTTTATATTTATATCAAGAACGTATTTCTTTAAATTAAATCTTTTATTAAAATTGCACGAACTATAATACATAATCACGATTAATCTGTGGTACTTTTACAATTATGAATAATCTGGAATAGTCAGTATAATTACGAATAATCAGGAGTAGTCAATTTAATTACGAATAATCAGGAGTAGTCAATATAATTATGAATAATCAGGAGTAGTCAATATAATTACGAATAATCAGCAGTAGTCAATATAATTACGAATAATCAGGAGTAGTCAATATAATTACGAATAATCAGGAGTAGTCAATATAATTACGAATAATCTGGAATAGTCGGTATAATTACTAATAATCAGAAGCAGTCAATTTAATTACGAATAATCAGGAGTAGTCAATTTAATTACGAATAATCAGGAGTAGTCAGTATAATTACGAATAATCAGGAGTATTCAGTATAATTACGAATAATCAGGAGTAGTCAATATAATTACGAATAATCAGGAGTAGTCAATATAATTACAAATAATCAGGAATAGTCGGTATAATTACGAATAATCTGGAATAGTCAGTATAATTTCGAATAATCTGGAATAGTCGGTATAATTTCGAATAATATGGAATGGTCGGTATAATTTCGAATAATATGGAATAGTCGGCATAATTTTGAATAATCTGGTATAGTCGGTATAATTTCGAATAATCAGGAGTAGTCAGTATAATTACGAATAATCAGGAGTAGTCAGTATAATTACGAATAATCAGGAGTAGTCAGTATAATTACGAATAATCAGGAGTAGTCAGTATAATTACGAATAATCTGGAATTTTAGCCAGGGATAACCGTTCCTTGTTAACCGCTAACCTTATTTGAGACGCATTACTTTATTGGATCGACATTTGGTGTCGATCCAAGTAGGGGAGTATTTGGGGTATCGACCAGTTCTGGACATGTGTTTGATTTTAGATTTGTAGGCGATTGGTCGAGCGGCGCGTTTCTGACCTCATTTTTATCTTTATCGGTCCGTTTGAAGGTTGAATCGAATAGCGTACGTTTATATATCTTTTCTTTTATTATTATTATTATTTAGTTTTTCACATTCCGTTCTTTTTCCGTGCCTGCTATTGACAGTCTCTCTTCAATCCTTCCACGTGCCGAATCGGATAAAGTTCGCTTCGTACGTCATTACGCGGTCCTTCCCGAATTTCATAAAGAAATGGGTCGTCTGGTAACACTGCAGACTCGCCTTGGTGATATGAAATAATTTCTCGTCTGGTAGCATTGCCAGTTTACGGTTGACCAAAAATAGACTGGCGCCCCTGTAAAAGTGTTCTACACGCGAGTCACCGGTGTACAGGGAGAAGAGAGCCACCAGGGACGTACGCAACTTTAATAAATTTTCAATTATTAAAATTTTCATATTTTAAAATTTAATTAAAACATTTTATCGTTGTGAATATACAAGTGTTTTCTATTTTTATATTAACAAACTTCTCTGAGTAATTTATGAAATTGTATAATAACATAATTCTAGCCAATAATAGCATAATTATTTCGTATACTTCTGGTAATATTTATATGAAGAAGGCAATAGTAGAATTTTATCTGAATATTAGGATGTTATTTATTTATTTTAAGCAATTTCTCACATGACAGGGTTGAACACGTCAGGGAAAACAGGCCAAAGTTTGGGAATTTAAAAATGGGCCTGAAAGTCAGGGAATTTTAAGAATTTGTAAAAATTCGGGGAAAAGTCAGGGAATTCAATTTTATCTTGACACATTTTGAAGGTAATTTTACTCTAGATCTATGACAAATTATATGATTATATAACTTATTTCATTGAAAAATTGGCTAATTTTTTCAACATTGCAACAACCTTTTTACTGAAATTTCAGTCCATTTAAATTTATTAACTTGTGATAAAAGTAAAATATAAAAAATAAAATAAAAATGTTGGCATTAAAAAGTCAGGGAAAATCTCATAAAATGGTCCGGGAATTTGAATCTCAAAACGAAGAATAATTGTTAAATTAAATTCTTAACGTATAGTAAATTTCGAAAAGTATAAATTAAATATTAAAAAACTCCAACGTATAAAAAGGTGTGCAATGTTATAGTGTAGACGCCCTATCAATTCCTTAGCCCCGTACAAAGACTTTACCTTACTCCCACATTCCCCCCAAAGTATTAGGTGATACCGGAACTCCGAGAGCGTATCTCTTAGCAAGGTTGCTTTCGTCTTAAATCTTTTCGTGTCGAAACGACGGAGATTATTAATGAGGTCTGGTGGCGCCATCTTTCGGGCACATCCGAACCTTCCACGCACTCATCTCGCTGATGACTTCATTCCCATTGGACTAATTACAAGGCGGTACGTTTTTTATGGCGTCACTAAATCGTCGCTACTTATTTCACGCCCTCTCTTCAATTCCAGTGGGAAATATTAAAGGCATAACGAGAAACCTAAACAACTTAACGATTTGTTATGAAAAATCCGGACCAAAAGTATTTTACTTATTGATTAAACTATTTATAATCAATTTAATTTTGTGTCATTTTTATGGTATATTCCCGTTGGATAGAATCCTATTGGGTCGAATTCCCAATGGGTTGAATCAAAAAATATACTTTCCCAATTGATCGAATTCTAATTTTGCAATCCCATCGGGTCGAATCCCATTTATTCGAAAACGTTTATAGAATATTTTTACCTATCCAAATCGAAGGTCAATAAAGAAAGCAATATAAAAATTAAATCTGTTTATTTCATTAGGTTAGGTTAGGTTTCATGCTTTCACTTATGAGCAAACAAAATGTCGGTCGAATGGGACAGTCGGTTGAATAAATAAATAAAATATTATTATGGTCTTAATTTTTGATTAATTTTTGTTTTTTTCTGGTATATTTAATTTTTAATGGTTTAAGTACTGTAATTTTTAATTTAAAAGCACTTTCGCTTAATTGATAATAAATAAGTGGTTAGCACTTTCGCCTCGCAGTAAGAGGAGCCGGGTTCGATCCCAACTTGTCACACTGGGTGAAAACTCTCTCCCCACTGGTTTAAGGGGCTTTCCCCCGAGCTTTTCGGTTTCCCCTTCCATAAAAACTTGTTGAGGTTAACGGTAATAGTTAGTGTAGGGAGCTATTGGCTGAATTAAAGGCTTCAAAAGTCGCTTGATGACTTAGGCCTAAGGTGGTGCCTTGGGTATTAGCCTAGCTGATTATTATTATTATTATTATTATTATTACCTCCCACCTACGCATTGTAACCCGACCACCTGAATTAATGGCTTCAAAAGTCGCTTGGGTATTAGCCTAGCTGATTATTATTATTATTAATATTACTATGTATGTATATTATGGTCCCTTATGCGGGGCATTTAGCATAGCGCAAAGATTGTAAAGCGATTGTCGTGCATGACTTCACAAAGGTTAAGGTTGTTTTACCTTGGAGTAGAAAAGTTGACTGGAGGGGAAAAAAGGGTGGGAAGTCTGTAAGCTCAACGTTACCCAGAATCCTTTGCTCCGCGGTAGGGGCACCTTAGTGTCGCCCTCATTCGGGTTTTTATTGAAATAAAATTGTAAATATTCGCCATGCTTTAATTTTGAAGCTTGGAGTAGTTTAGAATGAATTTTTTATTTCCGATTGTATTAGTTCTTTTTTATAATGGATTGTTTTAGTTTAAATTTTTTGGATACCAACATGATCACACATATATCAAATTTTCAAAAATTATTAAAAAAAATGAAGGTAAATTTTGTTCTATTATCTAATATTGTAATATAAACCAAGCCTAACAAGTTTTTTTCTCTTTTATAAATTAAAATTATTAATTGAATCACATTTGCAATTTTTATAACAGCAGTACTTTTTCATTATGAACAATTCTAACTGTCAATGGCTAAACTATATAATACCGTCTTTAAAACATGATTTTGATTGTTACAAATTTGTCATTCAAACCTTTAACGGTTTGTTCGGCCTTGGTTCTATAAAATCAAGATCAAATATTCACAACACCCTTGGAAATAATTATCTTTTTCGTCGCTAGAGTAAGGTAAATCGTGGGCCCCTACCAAAAACGCAGTGCATGCTGGGAGGGCTTAGGCCGAATTGATGGGGGAAGAGACTCAATGCTACCGATATGGGAATTTCCCCTCCAGTCAACTTTTCTACTCCAAGGTTAAAGGTTAAGGTTGTTTTACGTCCTAGGACTAGCGAATCTAGTGAGCGCTATATTTAGTCTTTGTAGCGAAAAAGTAGTTTGCTCTCCGAAACGTCGGTTGGCAAACCTGAAACGTAGGTATAGATCATCCTTGGTCTAAAACTTTAAACGCGAAAGGCGGGTGAGGCTTAAGGTTTTTCAAAGCGTATTGAGATAATTGTACGGAGATATCGCCTTCAGAATCACGATTATGGTTCATTAGTATGTATATTTATGATAGCAAATAATAATTTTAACATTTATTACCTTTATAATGAAGAAATTACCAAGTTCAATCAAAATATAAAATCCCCAGCAAAATCCTATGGGGATTCTACGAGCTAAAATGTAAAGAATCGTCTGCCGTTTTCAAATGTTTTCTCCGCTACTGCTCGCGTATGAATTGAGGGGCTATCCAATCATTTCAATGTTAGAAATTGTGAACATATAATTTCAGATTTCAAGTGATTTCAATATTTAATTGATTAAAGTTATTAAAGCTACTAAATTTACGGGATTTCTCCACCTGATTTGTACACCTGAAGTCCCTCGGTATGAATTTATCGAGAGGACTATATTTTCTGGCCACATATCTCCTTAACAAATCTGTATCCCTCCAAATACATCTAGTTCGAAAACGAGACCTTCCACGATTTTGGGCGAGTTATTATAGGCTTCTGCTGTAACTAAATGTTAAATTGTTTAGGTCGCTATATTTTAAAAACTTTATACTTTTCACTTTAATATATCTGAGAATTATCAATACAAAAGATTATCATTACAAAACCTATTGGAAATATTTGAATTTTATGAGCTAGTAGACACTAGAAATCGATTACAATGCTCCATACAGGATGGAAGCCTCAGCCGTGGTCCAGCCTCGGTACTTCTCCTAGTACACCAGAGTGCTGCGGGTATTCCACAAATAGACCAATGGGATAATTATAAGCGCATCTTTATCCAATCGCCCGATAAAGCATTTGGAAGATGCGCTTCTAATTCTAACATTGGTCTATTTTTAGATTAAGAAAAGTACCGAGGCTGGACCACGACTGAGGCTTCCAATTCTCCCATTGGTCTATATTTGGCCTACCAGCGCCTGTAGAAGTGTTCCACCCGCAGTACTCTGGTGTACTAGGAGAAGTACCGGAGCTGGACCACGGCTGAGGCTTCCACCATAGACTAAGAAAGGTTTCACAAGGACATTTCGCGCACGAATTTAAAACCATGTAAAGTCTCAGCACGGGAGGGCGCCACGTATATCAAAATGCTGGTGCGAACCAAAGACTAGTGAAAGTTTACCAAAACACGTGACAGCATCGAAGGACTCAAATATTATTCTTATTAGCACGTGTTTTAGAAATCAGATGTGATTCTGTTGAAATTCAAATGAAAATAATATGCACGTGATCACCACTTTCTTTAAAATCCGCTAGGCGCGCGGCCGTTCGCACCATTAACGAAGTCGGGGGGGTCTCGCGCCGCCGGTTATAGAGGAAAAAGCTAAGGGGGGTCACACGCGAAATGTCCTTGTGAAACCTTTCTTAGTCTATGCTTCCACCCTGTATATAGAGTAGATTTGATTTGAGAGCGCATTGGATTGAGCAAGTCCTAACGATTTTTAACCGAAGCCCAGGATTCTCGATTCTTTTGAAAATATTCGTTTTCTTTATCTGTCTTCTCGTAAAATATTTATAAATTCGAGATAGTTTACCTGAGTGCTTTTAAATTATGGATGCGATGAGCCTTCGGCGCCCGTTCGTTGGTAGTGTTTAGAGTTTTGGTTTTCTCGAGCACTAGGGACTCGTTTTGAGATTTTCAAGATATACAATATCTATTTATGAAACATTCATTTTTGCTCGAAAGACTGGAAATTTCAGTTTCTCTCTCTCTCCAACCGATGTAAGGTTTAAAACTACAATTTATTGAGGAAAGACTTTGAAGGGTTGTTCAAAATGCTCTTTTTTGAAACACAAAATACTTTCTCCATAACTCAAAATGCAAAATGCGGTTAGAAAATGGTTTTCAAAATGCAAAATGTTTTTAAAAATGCACTGTTTACTTTAAATTATTAATTATTATTTTTATTTTAATTATTAATAATTATTTATATTTTAATTATTAATCATTATTTTTATTTTTATTATTAATAATTATTTATAGTTTAATTATCAATCATTATTTCTATTTTTATTATTAAAAATTATTATAATTTTAATTATTAATCATATATATTTTAATTATTAATCATTATTTTTATTTTTATTATTAATCATTATATATATTTTAATTATTAATCATTATTTATATTTTAATTATAAATCATTATTTTTATTTTATTATTACTAATTATTTATATTTTAGTTATTAATCATTATTTATATTTTCATTATTAATTATTATTTATATTTTAATTAATAATTAATTAATATTATTAAGTAATAATAATTACGTACATTTCAATAGCATCCTCGCCGCCAGCGTGGTAAATAAAGCGGTGGCACTGTACGAATGTTCGTCTGCTTCTGAGTAAGTGAGTAACCGAGTATCGCCATCTATGATTACTTGGGAGTAAATAGCAGACGAACTACCTCTACAAGAGCTGCGATGATGGTACCAGAGGAAAAAACATTTTGAAAATGTTTTCCACATATCAAACCCACAAAATGTAAAATGCAGAATACTTTTGGTAACTCGAAATGCAATATTGCATTTTGCATTTTCAAAATTCATTTTGAACAACCTTGGGAAAGAGGTAGAATTATTAAATATTTATATCAATAGCTATCTCAGTCTAATGTTGCTAATTTTTTATTAAATTTTTAAAATTTAAAAAAATCGATTTATTTTATTTAAATCGGATTTTTATTGCTTTCGGATTTTTATTGCTTTTTTTATTTATTTAACGTTTTATGCCTCTTTTTCTTGACAATTGATTAAAAATTTGATTGGAACGGTTATATACACTAACATTTAAATGGATAATAATAATTATCAGCTAGGCTAATACCCAAGGCACCACCTTAAGCCTAAGTCATCAAGCGACTTTTAAAGCCATTAATTCAGGTGTCCGGGTTACAATGCAAGCCCTTCATGCCACGCGAGCCAACAGCTCCCTACACTCACTATTACCGTTAACCTCAACAAGTTTTTATGGAAGGGGAAATCGAAGAGCACGGGTGAAACCCCGTTTAACCAGCTTGGAGAAAACTTGCAAACTCAACGCGGAAGGAGTTGTTCCGAGTTTTCACCCCATTGCCACAAGCTGGGATCAAACTCGGCTCCTCTTGCTGCGAGGCGAAATTTAAATTAAATTTAATTTTACTTCATGACATGAAACTGACAAACGAGTAGCGATAAAAATCGGGAGTGCTCTGACCTCTCCATTAAAAGACCTTGCTATCACGTTGCTAAAAGAAATTTTCTAAGCTTAAGACTTTGCCGGATTCGAATCATTGTTCAAGTGTTGGAAAAGTTATTTTAAATAGTTTACGCTGTCGCTAAGCTAAATCTTTTAGCTTCGCTAGTTCTTTCAAATTTCTAAAGATTTTGTTAGTGCTTTTAGTTTCTACACAAAATTGTCCAATTAAAATCACGTATGATGTAGCCGCCGCCGTATTCCAGTGTTAGGTTCAAAATGGTAAATTATACATCATTACACGAAATGGATGTCAAAATATTTATTTTTTTGGTCATTTTTCAAGTTTAGGAAATTATTGCTTAACAGTCTATATTATTTTATTAAGCTAAAAATTATTAATAGGTTACTTACGTAGGATAAAATTAGGAGAAACAACTTTAATTAAAATTAATAAAATTAATTAAGATAAAATTAATCTTATTGCGTAATTAAAGTTGTTTCTCCTAATTTTATTCTATATTTATTTCTTAAATTAAGTTCGATTTTGATTTAAAAATATTTTGTTAAATTTTAAAAAAGCTGCTACTTCATGACTTAGAAAAAAACTTTAAAATAAAGTTTTTTTTTCTAAGTCATGAAGTAGCAGCTTTTTTAAAATTTAACAATTTATAATAAACCATGGCTAAAAGTTTTAATATTTATAGTTAAAAATATATTTTTGGTTAGAACTTGTCCATTTCCATTTACGTTTATAGTGGCATCATTTTGAAATCAGGTGTTTACGCAGTTCGCGGGACATCACAATTATTGTGATATTGAATTTAAAATCGTCAAGAATTTGATCTCTGACCTTAAATTAGCTTATTCATTTATCATAGCGCCCCGTAGCGGCCAACCAACATAATTAATTAGCTGCTGGAGTTTCGGATATGTTAATTTAAAAGTATAATTCGCGACCGAAAACTATCGCAACGCCCCCTTTGGTTCGCCATTGAAACCTAGATAGGTAGCGGCTTAAGCAAACGCTATTAGTTTTTCCTGATCGTTATTCGTAAATTTGACTTCATGAATAATTATACTTGCATTTTAAAATAAGTTTTGCTTCGTTTGATTATATTTTGATAATTAATTAATTAGATAAGCAGAAATTGTTTTGGTCTTAGCTAACGTGTTAAAATGTTCCCGGAAATTCGTCTAGGTGCTACCAACTTCTATAACGCGCTTCCGCAATCGGGGTTGGCCGTGGTCGAAACATAAGGGCTGCCTCAATAAGCCTAGGTTAAAAAAAGGGTTCTAGTCTAAGTCTTTCATTTTTTTTACAATTTACTATTCAGCGCCTTAACACAATAATACTAATGTGGTCGTTAAATTAAGTTTAACAAATTAATCTATTAAAAAAGTATACATATTTAAAAACATAACTTACCACAAAATTTTAAGTGACTTTCTTTAAAAGTTAAACTTTTTAAGATTTAATTAATGAAGAGCTCTGGAAGTCGCTGTTCAACGGTAAACTTCAAAGCAATTTTATAACCACGTGACTATTTTTAAAGGTTTTTACCGTTTGATGGCGCTCAAATGTTTCCCCGAAGGAAATTTTACCCAGTATACCTTGCAATTTATGCTAACGTCTATTTGACCATAACAGACTTTAGAGAATCTAGATCATAGGCGCTACCTGATTTCGGTCGCGAATATTCTGAACACAACGAGCTAGACTGCGTGTACACAAATCAGGGTTGGCATAGAACCAGCCATACCGGTTATAGCCACCTTGTTAAAACCGGTTATAGCCACTTGAAACAATCCAGATTTTTGTGGCTTTTAAAAAAAATATTTACAATATGAATATTTTAGTAAATTAATAGTTTTTTTTTAGAAATTTAGTTTATTTTTTGTTTCATATTCAGAAACCGGTTTACTTTTACCAGTTTTTCGGTAGGTTTAAAGTTCCAAAGTTCGCTGCCTCGCTTCTGTCGGTGCGTCATACACAAAAAATAGGGGGAATTTCCCGAGGAAATCAAAAGAATTCAGTTATTTTATACAGTTACTTCGCTTTATTTGTTTAGTTTCATATTTACGACAATTACTGCGGACAATTTCTACTTACATAAGTAAAAGGTACTGTTTATATTTTAGCCGGTTATAACCGAAAAAAACCGGTTATAGCCAATTAAAACCACCGGTCTGGATTTTTTTCAACAAAAGCCGGCTTTTTTCCAACCCCGAGTCGTCACAAATGTCCGTGTCATCTTGTTTTCGAGTTTATATCTCGCGGTACAGGTTGAGCGGCTGTTTCTCTTTGACGTCTAAGCCATTGTTAAGATTAGTGTCCCGGTAATCTCCAACGCCGGAAGCCCTTCCGACGATGTCTTGGAACGTCATATTTTAATGAAGAAGATTTCAAACCTTTCCTTCCAGTACTTCTTTCGTCTCCGCGCTTAAGAAAGGAACTCACCTGACTATACTCTCTAATCTCGGGGACCTATCCTTACCATTTCGAGGTGAAGGTATCGGGTGAGACAAATAGCGCGGTCGTTCTTGAAGCGATTAAGGATTAACTGAATTTCGCCGCGACAATTCTAGGCGGGGAATTGTAGCTTTGTCTGCCTTCATTACGTACGCTGTTGGTGAATTAATATTTAAAAGCGATGATATTGGATTCGCTCTCAACTTCCGTTATATCTTCAGAGTGTCTCGATATGCCTGTTTCCCAATTTCGAATTTAAGCCTTAAATATACCAATCGTAATGGCCTAGTGCTAAGCTGGAAAGTTTAAAATTATAATTCTTTAATTATGGGATAAGTAAGGCTTCTTAACTATAAATTAATTGAACTATATCAAACTTGAGAGGGTGGATGTAGGCAGGGCCCCCAGAGGTCCTATAATTCCTATAAAATCGTATATTTTCAAAAATATCCTATAACATCCTATATTTTTAGCAAAATCCCCCAAAAGTCCTATAAAATCATATAATTTTGATATTTTGCCCATTTCAAATCCAGCCACTCAGTTAAATTGCTAGATTAAACTATAGGATAAATTCTTGAACAAAGTCATTCTAATGTCTATACATCTTGTTATTGTTAACATGGTTAGCTACTAGTATATTGTTGTGATAAAATGGTTAAATAGTTTATATTTTTTTTCACTAAATATAGATTTTGTTTTTAAATGCATAAAGTTAGTAAATTAAATAGCATATATAGTCCTATAAAATCCTATAATTAGGTAAAAATAGTCCCATAAAGACTTATATTTTTAGAAAAATAATCCTATTTTTCCTATAAAAAATTGAAGATTTGAGTGGGGGCCCTGATGTAGGGGAAGTTAATCTTCACAAGAGAGGGGCAGCGAAATTTACATCCACCGGCTTTCAAAATTGACCTTTGGAAAAAACCATTTATTTGAATTTAAATGTTCTTATTTCAATTGATTTTTATTTTGTCTCTTTTTATTCTTGACAAATTTATTCACGGGTTACGAAAACAAAAAACCCGACCCAAAAAACCAAGGGGGGTTTTTTGGGACCCACCCATCTCAAAAAACACACTTTCAAAACTCACATTTTAAATGAAAAACCAACTTCTTCAATGTGCAATGACCACTTTAATATAAATAATAATAATCAGCTAGGCACCACCTTAGGCCTAAGTCATCAAGCGACTTTTAAAGCCATTAATTCAGGTGGCCGGGTTACAATGCCTCGCAGCAAGAGGAGCCGGGTTCGATCCCAGCTTGTGGCGCTGGGTGAAAACTCGGAATAACTCCTTCTGCGTTGAGTTTGCAAGTTCTCTCCCCACTGGTTTAAGGGGTTTTCCCCCGAGTTCTTCGGTTTCCCCTTCCATAAAAACTTGTCGAGGTTAACGGTAATAGTTGGTGTAGGGAGCTGTTGGCTCGATCTCGTGGCATGCAGGGCTTGCCACCACCCTCCTACGCATTGTAACCCGGCCACCTGAATTAAGGGCTTCAAAAGTCGCATGATGACTTAGGCCTAAGGTGGTGCCTTGGGTATTAGCCTAGCTGATTATTATTATTATTATTATTAATGCGTAGGAGGGTAGTGGCAAGCCCTTCATGCCACGCCAACCAACAGCTCCCTACACTCACTATAACCTTTAACCTCAACAAGTTTTTATGTAAGGGAAAACTGAACAGCTCAGGGGAAAACCCCTTAAACCAGTGGGGAGAGAACTTGCAAACTCAACGCGGAAGGAGTTGTACCGAGTTTTCACCCAGTGGCACAATTAAAGTTGGCATCGAACTCGGTTCCTACTTGCTGCGAGGCGAAAGTGCTAACTACTCCGCCACCCCACCTTAGACGGAATTGTAATGTGAATGTGATACAAACTTTACAAAGGTAACTGGCTTGTTAACTTGAAACTTATAACCAGTCCTTTGGTTCAGCTTTGCTGTATACTATTACATATCCTCTAATACAAATATGGAAATTGTAAACTAAAATAAAAAACCCACCCAAATGAAAAAACCCCTTAAAAACCGACTAAAAAACCCTGTTTTTTAATAATTTCCGCGTTGCACCAATGTAAATTAAATTTAAAATTAACGTTAATTAATTTTAATTATTCCTATAATCTTTTTCTGAATTGCCATTTTACATAAATACAGAATAGGTAGGCGATTTAAGAAAATCATTTCATTTCAATCGCAATATAAATAAAATTTTACTAAACGTACAACAGATGACCCGTAATGGCTACCGGTTCAAGTTGCGAATGGCGCCAGGAGAAGACAATGTATTGGTTTCCTTTATCGCTAATCCAATTGACGCGGCGCTAAGCCTTTGAACTTTGGTATATCGGCCCCA
Source organism: Leiobunum rupestre (assembly GCF_980474605.1). Taxonomy (NCBI): domain Eukaryota; kingdom Metazoa; phylum Arthropoda; class Arachnida; order Opiliones; family Sclerosomatidae; genus Leiobunum; species Leiobunum rupestre. The sequence goes on along the minus strand of NC_143393.1, from coordinate 24,531,400 downwards.
CTTCCGTAAACGTAGACGCTTTCACGGTCTCGTTAGTTCGAGTCTTACAGGCCAAGGAGTGGATCTCCGAAAGATTTTTTCTTGGGTTTTGACTCCGTGATTTGTCAAGGGCTCATTTTTCTTCCTAACACTCCCTCTAGTGGATAAATAAGTAACTATTTTGGAGTGGTTTTCGCTTCGAGGCCATTCTCGCTGAAAGGGAAGCAGACGCTCTTTGCGGCCATCAGGACGCGGGCGTGTTGACCGTGTATCTCTGCAATTGGCTGTTAAACAGGGCTGCTACAATATAAGTGGGCAGAGTGGCTAGCACTTTCGCCTCGCAGCAAGATGTGCTGGGTTCGATCTCAGCTTGTGGCACTGACAGTCCCACAAAATCTAAAAAAAAAGAAATAGGGAAATAAGGAAACTTTCAGGCTAGTAATGGGGTGAAATAGGAACCAAATATTTAAAGTAGGAACCAAATTGGAACCAAATATTTAAAGTAGGAACCAAATTGGAACCAAATATTTAAAGTAGGAACCAAATATTTAAAGTAGGAACCAAATAGGAACCAAATATTTAAAGTAGGAACCAAATAGGAACCATTTAAAAAAATTCGATCTTTATTTAAACTTTAATTTTTACAAAAATGACTTTTAAAATAAGATATTTCAAAAACTTACTTAGTTTTAAAGCAATTGTCGGCTCGATGTGAATTAGCTCTTTTTTCAACAGATGTCACTATCGTCGTAATCAAAACAAGATAGTTAAGCTACATTTTTACCCAAAAGGCGGGTACTTATAGGTACCCTTCGCGTTGATTGGATCGTTTGTATATTGTCCAATGACATAAATTACAGCAATTTTAAACCAAATTTTATCATGGGATATATAATTTAGGTTAAAGCCCACTAAATAGAGTATAAGTTGTCTAAATATAATGATCTACAAAGGCTCTCTGACGACGTTATCATTTGTCTATTTTGTATTTTAGATACCTTTGCCATTAATAGATGGCACCACGCTCTCCACTAAAGTCGCTTTTTTCCGAAGAATCGGATAGATTCATGGCCATCTCTAATAACAGGGGCCTTTTCATAATACAGGAGGCAATGATAGAGCCGACAGTTGCTTTTAATTTGTAAAAAATATTTCATCACAAAAATGATCTATCTTTACTCACCGCCCTCCTACGCATTGTAATCCGACCGGTTTAAAGGCATTATAAGTCGCTAAATGACTTAAGCCTAAGGTCGTGCCTTGGGTATTAGCTTAGATGGTTATTATTATTATTAAAAAGTTCAACTTTACAACAGGGAGGCTCATTATGAATTTTACCGAATATTTCAATTTATCCGAGCTAGTGGCGCCACCTAATGTAATAAATTATAACTATAACCCTGAATCGATACAATTATGGTTAAATATTATCAGCCGATGGTACTTTTCACCAAATTTAGGGACCAAATAGGGTGATTTAGGGACCGAATTCCGATTCTAAGGTGGCTTAGGGACATCGAAAAAAGTAGGGGCTTTATGGTATTTTAGGGACCTGGTGGGAGCCCTGCACTGGGTGAAAACTCGGAACAACTCGTTCTACGTAATTTGAAAGTTCCCTCCTCACTGGTTAAAGAGGTTTTCTCCCCAGTTCTTCGATTTCGCTTTTCCATAAAATTTTGTAGGGGTAATAGTGAGTGTTTCCCTTGGTCTGGCGTGGCATGTAGGGGTAGCTTGCCACCACCCTCCTACGCAATTTTACCCGGCCTTCTGAATTAAAGACAATAAAAGTAGCTAAATGTCTTGAACCTGAAAATCCTGTAAAAACCTGGAAAAGTCAGAGTGATCTTACCATACGCGATACGCCAGGATAAGCATTCCAAGTAGAGGTATGGATTCCTGCTTTGAGCGATGACAATGATTAACTATCGGTTATTGAACGCAATTTCGCGTTTCCCGCTGGAAGTCACGTTTCTTATCCGATGTTCATTGAAGTGGAGTAGTCGCTTTTTGCGATGAGTGACCGTTGAGTGAAGTTTCGTAACTTTGTGTTGAGTAATCCATTCAACACAAAGTTATGAAACTTAGATATATTATTACTTTCCTTTGTAGAGCTAAATCATAGAGTAACCCACTCGCTCGCATAGAGTGGAAGGCCCTTTGGAAGCCTATGAAACATAAATCCTAACGGGACCGCTTGTTTTCGAGGCGTGAATAAATATAGTCCGAAGAGCGATAGTGTTGTTTTATCATTTTTAGAGTATAAAATTACTTTTTTATCCAGATATTGTTCATTACCTTTAGGCCAACTTGTTTATTTCACGCCTCGAAAACAAGACGTTGCGTACGAAAAGTGTTCACAAGTTTCGCTGATAGCCTTCCACTCTATTCGAATGGACTTCTCTATAGCTAAATACTAAACCAGTAGTTACTTTTTAGTATAAATTTTATAGTTTTTTTCCAGCGTTGTTAATTTAAAAAAAATTCATTTATGTTATTTAAATCGAATTTTTATTAATTTTTTGATGTAATGGCTTTTAATTGTTTTTGATATAATGGATTTTAATTTATTGTTTTTATTTTATTTTGTTAATTTATTTAACCGGGATTTCCACAATAATTTCAGATCCAAATTCCCTGATTTTAAGAGATTTTCCCCTGACTTTTTAAAACCAAAATTAGACAATTTTTAGCTTTATATTTTACTTTTATCAGAAGTTTATAAATTGAAATCAACGTACATTTCAGTACAAAAGTATTATTGCAACGTTAAAAAAATAGGCAAACTTTAAAGTAACTAAATAATAATAATAGAATTGGTCAGACAACTAGAGTAAAATTGAATTCCCTGACTTTTCACAAATTCCTAAATTATCTAACTTTCCCTGACCCCTTTATCTTGAAAATTGATTAATAATGTGCGTGCAGTGGTAACGTAAACTAATTTTTAAATTTATTTTAATTAAAATTAATTTCTAATTAATAACTAAATTTACGTTAATTTGCTCTGATATTGGTATTGCTAGAGAGCATACTTTTGTCAAATATATTAAAGTAATTTAAATAAATTTTTGTCCACTGCGATAAAAAACTAATCTTTGCAACAAATCGTACAATAAATCGTAACGTTTTTTTATTGAATGCTGCTCTTAGAAAAGCCTACCAAATTATAGAAGGAAATGATATTTTTCATCCTGTAGCTATGAGAATATACTGCCTACTAATAAACAGCCAGTGCTTCCACAAGTAGGATATTTCACCCTTTTGTAGGGAATTTTCAATATTAGAAAAGGTAATTATTTTCGAAAGAAAGGGAAATAGGGAAAAGAGCGATATAAAATAGCCCTGTTTTTGATCACAGACTTTGCAGTAGTAAGTTATTTGTGGTTCAATGAAATAAACATATTTTCATTGTTGTACCTTGATAAATAAATATATTTTCAAATTGTTCCTATTTTTTTGTAATGTTTTTAGTGAAACAATAACCTTCACGAAAATTGAAATGATGAAAACGCAATTTGAAATTTAGTCCTAATTATCTTATAATTTGGAAATTTAGTCCTATAACTATCCTATAATTTTTAAATTTAATCCTAATTATCTTATAATTTTGAAATTTAGTCTTAATTATCTTATAATTTGGAAATTTGTTCCTATATTTATCCTATATTTTTGGAATTTAGTTCTATAATTAGCCTATAATTTTGAAATTTAGTCCTATATTTATCCTATAATTTTGAAATTTAGTCCTTTAATTTTCCTATAATTTGGAAATTTAGTTCTATAATTATCCTATAATTTGGCATTTTAGACCTGTAATTTTGAAATTGTTTCTACAGTTTTTAAATTATTCCTATAATGATCCTATAATTCTAAAATTTATATCCTATAATTCCTATAATTTTAATTTTTTATCCTATAATTCCTATAATTTTCCAATTGTTATCCTATAATTCCTATAATTTTCAAATTTTTATCCTATAATTCCTATAATTTTCCAATTGTTATCCTTTAATTCCTATAATTTTCAAATTTTTATCCTATAATTCCTATAATTTTCAAATTTTAATCCTATAATTCCTATAATTTTCAAATTTTAATCCTATAATTCCTATAATTTTCAAATTTTTATCCTATAATTTCCAAATTTTTATCCTATAATTCATATAATTTTAATTTTTTAATCCTATAATTCATATAATTTTAATTTTTTTATAATATGACTCCTATAATTTTTAATTTTTTATCCTATAATTCCTATAATTTTAAATTTTTTATCCTATAATTTTCAAATTGTTATCATATCATTTTTGAGCACTATTGGCTGGAAGCTCTGAGTGGAAAATTTCCTAAAGTGGAAGCATTGCAAACAGACACGATGGTAGTGTTTCCTGTGCAAACGGCGCCTCGAAATGAAGTATATGTCTCTGAGAAATATCTTGGATTGCTTCCAGCGACTTAACCCCCTCCCCCCCCTTCGATTGTCATCATCGATTGTCGATACTCGATCGAAGCCCTGTTTGTCGCTTTTTTTATTTCCTGTCGAATAAAATATGTCCGATCATAATGATGATCGTCTATCGCCCCCCGCCCAAATGCACGGCCAAAGTATGACAGGAATTTTCCTTCCCCCCTTGCTATATGCTGTTCTATCTCTGCAGCAGGGTGACCACAGTTCCTATATTTCATATTTTTTCCTATAATTTAATGACCTTCCTTTTTTCTCCCATAATTTAATTAAATTTCCTATAATGACCTATATTTTAACTCAAATGTCTTAAGAAATTAAAATAGTTGATATTTTACCCGTAAGGCTGGTTCACGCGGGCAGTGTTTTCCTGATTTTCTCTATTTTCTCGTTTTACCACCTTTTCCCGTTGTTCTGGGGCACGGGAAAACGACTGTGCACACGGACAAAATTTAATGGATTTTTCCGCCGTCAGCGCTGCCGGTAAACGAGAAAACGGAGAAAAAAATGTTGAAATATCTCTACTTTATTTTCCCGGTTTTTGAAGCTCTTTGAGTTCGACTAATCAGCGAGCGTTTCGCTGTCACGTGATATAAGGAGCGATTTTGAAAGTCTTTAAAAGTAGGCTTAAGAATTTTTGCGTCTACCACGTGACGGCATAACGCTCGCTGACTGGTCGAGCCCAACGCCCCTCAAAAAACGTTTATCCGTTTTCTCGCTCCCCGGCAGCGCTCGCTGTGATAAAATCCGGCAGATTTTTTTTGTCCAAAACGTTGATTTTATATTTTACTTTTATCAGAAATTAAAAAATTTAATGGACCTAAAAATTAGCTAACTTTCAAGGAGAATTTGTCATAGATCTAAAGTAAAATTACCTTCAAAAAGTGTCAGTATAAAATTGAATTCCCTGACTTTTCCCTGAATTTTTACAAAATCTTAAAATTCCCTGACTTTTCCCTGTTTTCCCTGACGTGGGGCAACCCTGCAATATGTCTATTTAACAATTCCGGTAGTATTTTCCACAACGATTGTTAAAAAGGAGAATCTTAGACCATCTGCTGGTAATTCTATACTTATTTCTTTTTGAACGTTATACGATATACCTTACCGTATTTCCCCTAGATGGCGCCCAAAAATAGAGTGGTAAAAAATATGTTCCAATAGACCCATGATGAAAGTTGGGGGGCCGAAAATTAACATTTTTACCTGGCAACTCAGCATTTGGACGGAACATCCGTGTCCTTACTTCCGCCTGTATATTTCAATGGCGGTCACGTGGTTCAAAACGTCACAAACAGGATGTTCCGTCCAGAGGTCTCACTTAAGCCTCGTCTGCGGCCCCTCTTTTGATATGGGTCTATTCTGTACGTCGAATCCGTTTCCTGTAGAGTATATTCAATGTAATATAATGGAATTCAATGTTCCCACATTACGTAGAGCACGGCGGAACAGATAAATTAACAGTCAAAATTTAAATTATTCATTAAAATTTCGATTTACTTTTCATTTATGGATATTAATCGCGGTTATAAAACGATTTAATAGGTAAGAAATAGGTTTTTATTCGGATAATTTTCAGTTATCGATAAAAACCAAATAAAATTGATATTTATTATCCAAACTTAAAGCTCTATACTAACAGTACCTCAAAAGTCAGGGAATTTTAAAATTTATCTAAAAGTTGGCAAATGGAAAACGTTTACTAATATATATATGACAAATTTAAAATAAATTTCAATAGAATTTAGTTTAATTCAATATAGTTCAGTTAAGTTCAGTGTAATTTAATGGGATTTAGCGGAATTCAATATAATTAAAGTAATTTAAGGGAATTCGATATAATTCAATAGGATTTAGCGGAATTCATTATGATTCAATGTGATTTAACAGAATTAAATATAACTCGATGGGATTTAGCGGAATTCAATATAATTCAATGGCATTAATTATAATTCAATGTGATTTAACAGAATTTAATATAACTCAATGGGATTTAGAGGAATTCAATATAATTCTATGGAATTTAGCGGAGTTCAATATAATTTCATGTCATTTAGCGGAATTCAATATAATTCAATGGCATTAATTATAATTCAATGTGATTTAACATAATTTAATATAACTCAATGGGATTTAGAGGAATTCAATGGAATTTAACAGAATTTAATATAACTCAATGAGATTTAGAGGAATTCAATATAACTCAATGAGATTTAGAGGAATTCAATATAACTCAATGAGATTTAGAGGAATTCAATATATCTCAATGAGATTTAGAGGAATTCAATATAACTCAATGAGATTTAGAGGAATTCAATATAACTCAATGAGATTTAGCGGAATTAAAATAAATTATCAAGAAAACGTATTTACAGTTATGGAGAATACCTATATTGAGACCATCGTGCGTTTCAATCGGTTCGAAGGACGTCAATTTTAGTGAACCAATGATATACGTTGCAGTTTCGAGCAACGCCATAATCACCTCAAAATTGTCATTAATGCTAAGTATACATAAATACATTCCTGATATTACAATGTAATATAATAATTTATCGTTATTCTCAAGACCTTTCAGGTTTTAAGCCGATTACCAAGAACCATTTAGTAAGCAAGCCATACAACTCTTTGCGCGCGATAAAGTAAAATCCGACCTTTTGACCTTTCTATGAAAGAACCCGCATTTCCTTCCCTCCGGCCAAATTTATTCCACATGACTATGTAGCGCCATCTGATTTCCATCTCCGCATCTTTTTCAACTCGCTGCTTTCATCTTTCATAATATTTGATTTTTGGAGGCCCAGGCAATATCGGGAAAATCCTCATATATTTCGTCTTACGACGTTTCTTTAGTCTTCCAGTTTCGCCGTAACAAATAAAGCTAACCTTTAAAGGCAATACAACCAAACTAATTAGCCTTTTCAGTGTACATAACGCCACGTAGCGGCGAACGCGAGAAGTTAATAAACTGGTGGATTATCGTCTACTAAGCGGAAGACTTTCTATTATAATACACAAAGCTTTCATTTAGTAGACCAAAAGTAACATAATAAACATAAGTATGACACTTCCTATTCAGCCAATGCAAATTTTTTAACAGGGTTTTATTTAAATTAAATTTTATTGTTTATTGATTTTTAAACATTTTATTCCTCTTTTTCTTGACAAGTTGATTAATAATTTGCACGCATCGGAAAAATGATTTGGGTACATTTGTTCGAATTTCATTCGTCCGAACGGTGGTACAAATGTCCGAATGATCATTTGTCCGAATGCTGTGAAAACCTTTAATAATTTGTAAAAGAACTAAAAATGAAACAAGTTGTCGCGAGAAAATATTTAGGCGCCAGATTGTCTGGGAGTAAAATTTCCACTAATGTATTTGTCTATTCTTGTATCCTGCCCATTGTACGCGCCCCCGTGAATTGCAACACGAGGGTCAAAGTGGGAAAAAGAGCAGCGTCACGGGTTGGAAGGGAAAGATTTGGACATCCTTTCCACCAGTGGGGCCACCCGACCCCTTGGTCTCTCTCCCCCATCTTGTAAAAACTATAAATACCTCCTCCGCAAAAATGTAACCACTGTCTCTTTCTAAAATTCTCTCATGACTTGACGCGAAATAAAATGTTTCTTTTTCACCAACATCGTTATTATTTAACTATACTTTAAGTCTCTAATCGAGCAGGCAAAAGTAAACCTAGCGTTTTTCAGTCGGCGCTATGGTAAAAATAATTAGCTCTCCCAACCCCGGTAGTTCCTAAAACTAAAAACTACAAATGCCGGAAAACAGGATCGTATGTCCGAAAACGTATTTCATTTGCCCGAAAAATGTATTTGTTGGTGATTTAGTCGTTCAATTTATGTTAACTTTACTGGCGAATTTCATTTGTTCGAATAATCGTTTGTCTGTTTTTTCGAACATTAGGAATTGGTTGGTTTTTTTAAAATATTGTTAATATAAGAAAATAGTAACATTAACGTGAACCTAACCTAACCTAACCTAAAATATCCACAACATTCAACGCAATTCCCACTTACTATATCGGCCAAAAGAAAAATGGACATAATTGGATAAAATGATTAGACATTATAAAAAAACAGCAATAAGAAATACTAATTTAGCGACAGAATTCGGACAAGTGATGCTACCGATTCGGACGAATGAAACAAACAAGTTGTCCAATTCGAACAATTGAAACATTTGTTATTTCGGCGGTTCGGACGAATGAAATCCGAACATTTGTTCCACCGTTCGGACGATTGAAATCCGAACATTTGTTCCACCGTTCGGACGAATGACATCCGAACATTTGTTCCACCGTTCGGACGAATGAAATCCGAACAAATGTACCTACCCCGGTAAAATAAACCAGGGTTGGGCTGATTTAAATAAATTTCATTTAATCATGATTTATATAAAATTTTAAATAAAGTGATTTTTAAAAATAATTATTGATTTAAAAATCACACAATGTATTTCAATGGAGGAATAAAAAACGGCAAAAAATTTAAAATCTGATCAAACTAAAATATTAAATAGTAATTAGATTTAATTAAGATTTCGTTTAATTTAAGATTAGATAACTTATATAAAAATATCCGTTAATTATACAATGAAAGAGCCATAAATTGTGTAAAAATCAATAAATTCTATAAAATCAAAAACATCTGATTTAAAAAAAACCCTGATATAAACTGAAATATAAATGATGCTTAATGAAATTTAATTAGAGGGATGCACCGATATATCGGCCTATTTTTCTTATATCAGTATCGGCCAATATCGGCTTAACCGAAGCCGATGTTGGCCGATACTGATATTAGAAAAATATTTTCAGAAAAACATTTAAAAATAAGAAAATTCTCGATGAACTAACTAATGATAATATTTTATTTGATTGGCCGCGCCACGTACGAGAGACTTCAGAAGCTAGATCATTCCTTTTTTATGCAAATTAAAAACAACGGTATTCGATTTGTGATAGAAAATATGTTTCATATAAAATGAAAAGAAACAAATTCTGATATACTCTTGCAAACATTTTTAATGAAAAATTAGAATAAAATGGTATGACAGTGCACTGAACCGTCTTTGACAATGATTTTATCATACACACTACTGCTATGATAGATAACTTTGTTAATATCGGCCGATGTTACCGCCAATTATTTAAGTACTAGTAACTACTTTATTTTTTTTGTTTTGAATTGGGGCATTAAAGAGATTTAAATCAATGATTATTTCCAAAAATATTTCGATTTAAATTAAATGGATTTAAAAGAGACAACCCCGTTTCTTGCCCCCGATCCGAGCCTTTTTGTAACCCCTTTGTTCCGCCCCTACGAGAACTCAATAGTTGATTTTATAAAATAAAAAGTGGTCTTGCCCAACTTGTTAACATGTTGCTCTTACGTCACAAGACACAGCTTTATTAGTATATTTTGCGCACGAGCTAAAGAAACCTATATTCCTCGCGACTGTAGCGCGCGCTAGTAGGCTTGTGAAAGTAAGAGAGTGTGACGTAAAAGCAACATTTCAACAAGAAGGCCACGTTAATTTATAAAAAGAACTATTGGGGGCTAATTTCTGTTGCCATGGTAACTGCCCGAATAGAGAGGATGGAAACAACGAGCTCCATTGGCCATGAATAAATATGTGGCTTTTTTCTCCGACTAAGTTCTACGTTTCTTCGCTCTGTTTTTGATAGCTCTGATAAATGGTGGGAGTTTTTTTTGTTATTTCTCTCGCGGAGTGGACCGGTCAACCGTTGTTTATTTGTAAAGGGGACGCGCGTTGTACACTGGAAGGTTATTTTTTTTATTAATTTTTCTCGCGTTATCAGTCGCTATTGTTTAAAATTATTGTTGATTGTTACTTTTTCCGGTTCAGTTTTCGATCTCGAGTTCCCTTTTTTTTGAAGATGCGACTAGATGACCGGTTTTGACCGTTTCTCCTTTAAAACTATAATTATAGTAGGTGGTATCTTTTCGCTTGTTCCGGGATTTCGGAGTAGGGTAAGAAGTGTAAGGCTATGACGTCATTTTACTCCGATTCTGGGGTGACGAATAGTTTACAGGGTGACCAGGGAAAGGCTTGGAAAATTTTATAGGAAAAATAGGAATTTTAGAGGCGAATTATAGGAAAATATAGGAATAGAAATAAGCGAATTATAGGAAAATATAGGAATAGAAATAAGCGAATTATAGGAAAATATATTAAACTAAATAGGAAAACATAGGAAAATAATAAGGTAATTATTGCATATCGGTATATTTTGACTCGAATCACCTAGAATATTGATAATTTTTTGTACACTGCTTTCTTGCATTATTGGATCACTCAGCGGATTTACAAAGCCCGCACATTTCAAGATTCGGTTCGAAAGTGGCAGTTTTTTCACTAGATGTTCTATGACACGTACTTAAAAAATTATATATCATTTTCAAAAGATCGTGAAATTATAGGAAAATATAGGAAAATGGGTGAAAATAAAGTAATTTATAGGAAGGCATTAAAAATATAGGAAAATATAGGAAATATAGGAAGTCTGGTCACCCTGAGTTTTCAGTAGGAGTAAAAATGGTTTTCCAAAATGGCTGTCTGTGGCCTTCTTAGCTGATAAATCCTGGCTAGCAGACGACAAAATACGATTTACTCCTATACACCTCCTTTCCAGAAGGAGTAAAAAGATTAGCCCTAATACTCCCGAACAAGCGAATAGTTACTCAGTTACTCATTTACTCAGAAGCAGACGAACATTTGTACACTGCCACCGCTTTATTTAAAGTAAACAGAGTTAATTTGTAAAAATCGCTAAATGGACATGGCATTCTGCGTTCTCCTCTAACTCCGATTTTTTTTTGTCTGTTTGTTGTGTTAATTACTTATGTTATTATCTATCCCCCGACCCCCGCACTCTTGACCAATTTTTAATAAGCCCCCGAGGAGTAGAATTTAACTGGTCTTGACCATTTTGTTGGGTGTATTGACAATACTAGTTTAGCTATTTACTGATAGTTATTCTTAAATATCCCTAAAGTTCAATAAATCAGAAGTCTTAGAATCCGAAAGTCTAGTAAATAAAAACCATCTCACGCAATTTAGAAATATTTAAAATGAACGTTAACTTAAAACTTAAGCAAGGTTCGTTCAAAATTTCCGGAATTAAATTCCCTGACCAAAGTGCCAAATTTTCCCTGACCATTTTTATAGAATAAATGAATATTTTTATGTAAAATCTTGAAAAATATTGATTATGTATTTTTTTAATTTATTTGCCTGATTTTTTTTTAATTCCCTTACTTTTTTGTACGAACCCTGTTAAATAACTTTTGAATGCCAAGGAATATAGTTTATACAGATCAAAGAAATTGTTCTACCCTCGTTTTACATAATAAAATAAAGTTAATTAATTATTATTAAATTAAGTTAATTAATGAAACAGTTATCTTGAAATAAATTATAAACTAAATCCCTGCCTTCAGCAAGGCTAAAATATGAAAGTGTTTATCTCGGTCATATGACCCTTCCCACGCCCAGATCTTTCCCAACACTTTCACGAGGTATGCGCCCGACTGTAATGCGCCAACTGCGCAGTTCCCATTTCCGCATATGCAATTTCGCGGTTTTTCATTTGCGCAGTTTTCATTTGCGCAGTATCCCATTAACGCGATTTTTTTGCGCATTTTTCATATGCGTAGTTTTCCATTGCGTAGATAGTTTTCATTTCCGCATTTTTCCATTATGCGTTTTTCATTTGCGCAGTTTTCCACTTGCGTAGATAGTTTTCATTTGCACGGTTTATCATTGGCGCAGATTTTTCATTTGCGCAGTTTTCATTTGCACGGTTTATCATTGGCGCAGATTTTTCATTTGCGCAGTTTTCCACTTGCGCAGATATTTTCCATTTGTGCGGTTTCTCAATGGCGTTGTTTTAAATTTGCGCAGGTTTTTAACTTCCGCGGTTTTCCATTTGCGCAGATATTTTTCATTTGCGCCGTTTCTCAATGGCGTTGTTTTCCATTTGCGCAGGTTTTTAAATTCCGCGGTTTTTCACTTGCGCAGATATTTTCCATTTGTGCGGTTTCTCAATGGCGTTGTTTTCCATTTGCGCAGGTTTTTAAATTCCGCGGTTTTCCATTTGCGCAGATATTTTTCATTTGCGCGATTTCTCAATCGCGCGGTTTTCCATTTGCGCAGATATTTTTCATTTGCGCGGTTTCTCAATCGCGCGGTTTTCCATTTGCGCAGGTTTTTAAATTCCGCGGTTTTCCATTTGCGCAGATATTTTTCATTTGCGCGGTTTTCCATTTGCGCAGGTTTTTAAATTCCGCGGTTTTCCATTTGCGCAGATATTTTTCATTTGCGCGCTTTTCCATTTGCGCAGGTTTTTAAATTCCTCGGTTTTCCATTTGCGCAGATATTTCTCAATCGCGCGGTTTTCCAATTGCGCAGGTTTTTAAATTCCGCGGTTTTCCATTTGCGCAGATATTTTCCATTTGCGCGGTTTCCCAATCGCGCGGTTTTCCATTTGCGCAGGTTTTTAAATTCCGCGGTTTTCCATTTGCGCAGATATTTTTCATTTGCGCGGTTTTCCATTTGCGCAGGTTTTTAAATTCCTCGGTTTTCCATTTGCGCAGATATTTTTCATTTGCGCGGTTTTCCATTTGCGCAGGTTTTTAAATTCCGCGGTTTTCCACTTGCGCAGATATTTTTCATTTGCGCGGTTTCTCAATCGCGCGGTTTTCCATTTGCGCAGGTTTTTAGATTCCGCGGTTTTCCATTTGCGCAGATATTTTTCATTTGCGCGGTTTCTCAATCGCGCGGTTTTCCATTTGCGCAGATTTTTAAATTCCGCGGTTTTCCATTTGCGCAGATATTTTTCATTTGCGCGGTTTCTCAATCGCGCGGTTTTTCATTTGCGCGGTTTCTCAATCGCGCGGTTTTCCATTTGCGTAGGTTTTTCAGTTCCGCGGCTTCTCACGACTTAAATATTCTATATTTAGCCTTTTTACCTCGAAAGAGGTTTTTTCTGGCAGATTATTTTTAACATACCATTGTTTAACATCCAACTGCGCTGCTGGTGTATTTTTAATTACCGGTCGCGCTGTCAATACCAATAATTTTTTAGGTTTTTCTTAGTTGTAATATCGTTTGTTGAATTATTCTGTTGGGAATATATCTTCAGTCAAAACGCGAACCCAGATTCTCAGAATTTGGGCTAAGATAAACATGTAATATCTGCAACGCTGACGGAACTATTCTGGCGCTCGCTATCAAAACGTTTTCTTTGTTTGTTAAAGAACACAGGCTTAGGCAAGACTATTTTTTACTAGTTTTAGCTTACTTTGGCGTAGGTTCAGCTTAATAAGAATTTTTCATTTTAAAATTTAACAATCTAAACGAATGCCTGCCATACAATATTGCTTAGTGCCTGCCACAAAAAATGTCATTTTTAAAAAATATTTCTATTTAAATTTAGTGCCTTCACAAAAAATGTCATTTTTTCTAATTATTTATATTTAAACTTATTGGCTGCCACTAAAAATAACACCTTTTCCTAAATATTGTAATTTAACTTTAGTGCCTGCCACAAAAAATACACCTTTTAATGGCATTGCGTGTTTCTTAGGGGTCAAAAAGGTTATTTAAGTGGTAAAAGTGCTAGGTTAGGTTTAAACCTTAATTGTTTAAGCCGCGAACAGGTTTGACAATCACTGAAACCGTCCACCATAAACTTTTCCTGATGGCGGGAACTAGTTAGTAATCAGTTACTACACTACGATCTTAACCTAAAGGCCGAGAAGCTACTGGCGATATATTTTCAAGCGACTAATTCAACAAATGATATTTCAACTTAGCAAAACATGAAAATGTTTGGTATTAACAGCACGACCGGACATTAAACATAGACCAGCAGTGCAGCTGGATGGTAAACAAGGTAATGTTAAAAATTATCTGCCAGAAATAACCCTTTTGTCAAGGAAAAAAGGCTAAGTAATGAATATTTAAGGCATGAAAATCCTCGCAAATGGGAAATCCGCGCAAATAAAAAACACTGCCTTAGCTTGTTTAAAGGCTAGCTGCGTTCTCCCTGTGTTTGTTGCTCCTAGACGCCAGGATAAGCATTCCAAGTTGATTCCTGCTCCCGCTTGTAGTGTTTGTAGAAGTAATAATTGGAGTACTAGTGTAGTGTTCGTACGGGGACAAAATAAAGTCGGGGTCGGGGTCGGGGTGGGTCTAACCCCGCGAAAAACAAGTCGGGGTCGGGGTCGGGGATGGAAAATTCTTTGAGTTTATTATGAATAGAAAAATTATAAAAATAACCCAATTTTACTGAGCCTAGAGGTCTATAGCTTAGGCAATTGTTTAAGTAAGTTGTTTCATAAATTCACAAGTTATTTACAAACGTTGTAACTCCTTAGCTGAGACTGAGAGAGCCCGAAACAACGGAAATTATGAAAGTGAAACTAAAATTTAAAAAAGCTACTCAAGTCGGAGTTAAGCGTCGAGCGAGAACTACTTCAGCGGCATCAGCCGAAGGTCATTCGGATCATTCTATTGTCGCCCACGAAAAAAGGGAGAAAAGGAACTTATATATTTTATATATTTTTAGGATTTTAGCGGGGTGCGTTGGCGCGAAAATTTAAAATTACACTACAAAAACATAACCCCGAAAAATGGAAAACCCCGACTTAATTTGCGACAGTCGGGGTCGGGGTCGGGGACGGGGACAAAAGTCGGGGATCCCCGACTTTCGGGGTCGGGGTCGGGGTCCCCGTACGAACACCATACTAGTGGCCTAACCATCACGAGAATCGGCGAAATAGAACTATTCCCCTCGCTATAAAGACAATAATGATTTTCCCCATTTTGTTTATTTGTGTATAGTATCATTATATAGTGTTAAATAAAGATTTAGTGATTGATTAGAGACAAAGGGTTTGAATTCTGCATTCGAATATTTCTCTTTCCCTTCTACGTAACCCCCTCTCTCTGATTTAATTCGCCCCACTAAAAGGCCACGACTCGCACCGCCTTGGTGAGTTAATATCTTTGAGCAAGGGCTATAGGAATATATTCTAGACCGTAGTCGTTTTCCCAACCGATACGATACGCATTGGGAATTATCGCGAGAGGTTGCAGGACCCAGCAGTGGGATAGCGTTCCTTACCACTAGAATCATTTTGTTTCCATCGCTGGTCTTAGCAAGCTCCAAACAGGCAATTTCTTTTTTAACCAAATATAATACCTCCGGTACTTTCCACCAGGGCTCGCTGGTTTAAAAAACAGTGGTATAAACCATGGTTTAAGCTTAGTGATTTTTAAAAAAAACCAATGGTTTTTTCAATTAAAGGGGAACGGACAAGCTTTTCCAAATATGGCCTTATTTCCGTATCAAAAGATTAACAAGACGTTCAATATACTAACGCGTACCTTTTTTTGTCTTGAAAAAATAGCTTTTGGCCCAAAAAGTTCAAACGAAAAATAACGCCAAGTATTTGGGTTTGAATTTTCGCCGCCATCATAGGGGCTGCCGCCAGCGCCTCTAACCCCGTATGAGCGATTTGCGAACTATCCTAACTTTTAAAATCGCGCAATTTAGGCTTAGATCTCTTATAACTGGAACGCGCCGCGCGTGCAAAACAATTTTTTACGTCTTCAGCAGCGCGCGCTTGTACGTTGTTTTTCGGTCTCACCGACTTCTCACCAGGTGTCGCGGCGGACGCGCGGTCTTCGATTTCCCGAAATTTCTTTATTTTATTAAAAATTAACCACTCAATATTTTTAATGCGGTTTTCGCCATAAATTTTAGTTTTTAATGGGCTATAGGACTATCTAACTGGTTAAAGCTTGACCGTTCCCCTTTAACTAAATTATCCTAAAATGTTTGTACATTTCCTTACCGCAATGATGACATTTCTAAAACATTAACAAGGTGACCACATTTCCTATATATGCAATACCTTCCTATTCACCCCTTAGGTTTTCTCATGTAGTATATAATATAGTCGTGTACCCTTCTTCATCCGATGTTTCACTTTATTTTATCCACTGTTTTTCGATAAGAATCCTTATTTTTGCTTATGGTTTTTCCTATATTTACCTTTAATTTGATTAAAAATTTCCTATTTTTTCTATAAAATGTTCGAGGAATTTTCCTGGTCACCCTGCATTTATACAAAATCAAAAACGCAACTAAAACTTTGTTCTGGTCACGTGATACTTGTAATAATACTCTTACTAATTTTTAGTTTATTGGTAATATGTATGCACGGTTAAACAAAAGTGAAAAATAGATTTAAGGTAAAATAATGCAGTGTTTAAAAAACCTGGTCTAAACCACAAAAACCTGGTTTCAACCCCCAAAACTGGGCTTAAACCACAAAAACCTGCTATGGTCTTCTGTTCTACTTGTAAATTCAAGGACAAGTTCGGGCGCTAGCAACCCTGAAACTATGTGTGTCAGAAAACCATCATATTGGTCCTTAATGACTAAAGCCTTCGATTCTACTTCCATAGAATAATACAATTTTGTCAAAGCTTTATAATCTTTGGCGTCATGCACTTTATGAGCGCCTATGATTATCTGAGTTTTACCAAAATTATCTTTTAAAACATCTATGGCTACTTCATAATAGGGGCTTGGCAGCATGACGTGCTTTCCAAATGAAAAAAAAAAAAGAATTCCAGCATGGCGGCCATGGCCAAAGGTACGGCGTGGCGGAGTGGTTAGCGCTTTCGCCTCGCAGCAAGAGGAGCCGGGTTCGATCCCAACTTGTCACACTGGGTGAAACTCGGAACAACTCCTTCCGCGTTGAGTTTGCAAGTTCTCTCCCCACTGGTTTAAGGGGTTTTCCCCGAGTTCTTGGGCGTCCCCTTCCTTAAAAACCTGTTGGCTCGCGTAGCATGAAGAGCTGACCACCATCCTCCTACTCCTTGTAACCCGGACACCTGAACTAATGGCTTTAAAAGTCGCTCGATGACTTGGGCCTTGGGTATTAGCTTAGCTGATTATTTTTCTTTTTTCGACTTACAACTCTAAAGCAATTTAATCGGGGAATATATAAAAATAATCCACAATAAATTCATATTAGTTTAAATTATTCGGTTTGCATTTTTACCAATATCAACACTGACCTGATAATATTTTACCGTAAATCTGATATCGGGACTACTACAATTATTTCATTAGTTCAGATAACGCCACTGTTATCGATTAGAAGGGGTCGGACATTCAAAGAAATCCCGCACACTTTCTTCAAAATCTCGAAATCCGGCAAGAAATAAAGAAATCCATCGGGAAATCTCGAAATCCGGCAAGAAATAAAGAAATCCATCGGGAAATCTCGAAATCCGGCAAGAAATAAAGAAATCCATCGGGAAATCTCGAAATCCGGCCAGAAATAAAGAAATCCATCGGGAAATCTCGAAATCCAGCGAGAAATCACGAAATTCAGCAAGAAAGCTCGAAATCCGGCAAGAAATCTCGAAATCCGACGTGAAATCTTAAAATTCAGCGATAAATCACGAAATCCGGCAAGAAATCCCGAAATCCGACGTGAAATCTTAAAATTCAGCGATAAATCACGAAATCCGGCAAGAAATCCCGAAATCCGACGTGAAATCTTAAAATTCAGCGATAAATCACGAAATCCGGCAAGAAATCCCGAAATCCGACGTGAAATCTTAAAATTCAGCGATAAATCACGAAATCCGGCAAGAAATCCCGAAATCCGACGTGAAATCTTAAAATTCAGCGATAAATCACGAAATCCGGCAAGAAATCCCGAAATCCGACGTGAAATCTTAAAATTCAGCGATAAATCACGAAATCCGGCAAGAAATCCCGAAATCCGACGTGAAATCTTAAAATTCAGCGATAAATCACGAAATCCGGCAAGAAATCCCGAAATCCGACGTGAAATCTTAAAATTCAGCGATAAATCACGAAATCCGGCAAGAAATCCCGAAATCCGACGTGAAATCTTAAAATTCAGCGATAAATCACGAAATCCGGCAAGAAATCTCGAAATCCGACGTGAAATCTTAAAATTCAGCGATAAATCACGAAATCCGGCAAGAAATCCCGAAATCCGACGTGAAATCTTAAAATTCAGCGATAAATCACGAAATCCGGCAAGAAATCTCGAAATCCGACGTGAAATCTTAAAATTCAGCGATAAATCACGAAATCCGGCAAGAAATCCCGAAATCCGACGTGAAATCTTAAAATTCAGCGATAAATCACGAAATCCGGCAAGAAATCTCGAAAT
This sequence comes from Leiobunum rupestre, assembly GCF_980474605.1. NCBI lineage: Eukaryota > Metazoa > Arthropoda > Arachnida > Opiliones > Sclerosomatidae > Leiobunum > Leiobunum rupestre. Next base: position 24,512,679 of record NC_143393.1, on the reverse strand, counting down.
CCGACGTGAAATCTTAAAATTCAGCGATAAATCACGAAATCCGGCAAGAAATCCCGAAATCCGACGTGAAATCTTAAAATTCAGCGATAAATCACGAAATCCGGCAAGAAATCTCGAAATCCGACGTGAAATCTTAAAATTCAGCGATAAATCACGAAATCCGGCAAGAAATCCCGAAATCCGACGTGAAATCTTAAAATTCAGCGATAAATCACGAAATCCGGCAAGAAATCTCGAAATCCGACGTGAAATCTTAAAATTCAGCGATAAATCACGAAATCCGGCAAGAAATCCCGAAATCCGACGTGAAATCTTAAAATTCAGCGATAAATCACGAAATCCGGCAAGAAATCCCGAAATCCGACGTGAAATCTTAAAATTCAGCGATAAATCACGAAATCCGGCAAGAAATCCCGAAATCCGACGTGAAATCTTAAAATTCAGCGATAAATCACGAAATCCGGCAAGAAATCCCGAAATCCGACGTGAAATCTTAAAATTCAGCGATAAATCACGAAATCCGGCAAGAAATCTCGAAATCCGACGTGAAATCTTAAAATTCAGCGATAAATCACGAAATCCGGCAAGAAATCCCGAAATCCGACGTGAAATCTTAAAATTCAGCGATAAATCACGAAATCCGGCAAGAAATCCCGAAATCCGACGTGAAATCTTAAAATTCAGCGATAAATCACGAAATCCGGCAAGAAATCCCGAAATCCGACGTGAAATCTTAAAATTCAGCGATAAATCACGAAATCCGGCAAGAAATCCCGAAATCCGACGTGAAATCTTAAAATTCAGCGATAAATCACGAAATCCGGCAAGAAATCCCGAAATCCGACGTGAAATCTTAAAATTCAGCGATAAATCACGAAATCCGGCAAGAAATCCCGAAATCCGACGTGAAATCTTAAAATTCAGCGATAAATCACGAAATCCGGCAAGAAATCTCGAAATCCGACGTGAAATCTTAAAATTCAGCGATAAATCACGAAATCCGGCAAGAAATCCCGAAATCCGACGTGAAATCTTAAAATTCAGCGATAAATCACGAAATCCGGCAAGAAATCTCGAAATCCGACGTGAAATCTTAAAATTCAGCGATAAATCACGAAATCCGGCAAGAAATCCCGAAATCCGACGTGAAATCTTAAAATTCAGCGATAAATCACGAAATCCGGCAAGAAATCTCGAAATCCGACGTGAAATCTTAAAATTCAGCGATAAATCACGAAATCCGGCAAGAAATCCCGAAATCCGACGTGAAATCTTAAAATTCAGCGATAAATCACGAAATCCGGCAAGAAATCCCGAAATCCGACGTGAAATCTTAAAATTCAGCGATAAATCACGAAATCCGGCAAGAAATCCCGAAATCCGACGTGAAATCTTAAAATTCAGCGATAAATCACGAAATCCGGCAAGAAATCCCGAAATCCGACGTGAAATCTTAAAATTCAGCGATAAATCACGAAATCCGGCAAGAAATCTCGAAATCCGACGTGAAATCTTAAAATTCAGCGATAAATCACGAAATCCGGCAAGAAATCCCGAAATCCGACGTGAAATCTTAAAATTCAGCGATAAATCACGAAATCCGGCAAGAAATCTCGAAATCCGACGTGAAATCTTAAAATTCAGCGATAAATCACGAAATCCGGCAAGAAATCCCGAAATCCGACGTGAAATCTTAAAATTCAGCGATAAATCACGAAATCCGGCAAGAAATCCCGAAATCCGACGTGAAATCTTAAAATTCAGCGATAAATCACGAAATCCGGCAAGAAATCCCGAAATCCGACGTGAAATCTTAAAATTCAGCGATAAATCACGAAATCCGGCAAGAAATCCCGAAATCCGACGTGAAATCTTAAAATTCAGCGATAAATCACGAAATCCGGCAAGAAATCTCGAAATCCGACGTGAAATCTTAAAATTCAGCGATAAATCACGAAATCCGGCAAGAAATCCCGAAATCCGACGTGAAATCTTAAAATTCAGCGATAAATCACGAAATCCGGCAAGAAATCTCGAAATCCGACGTGAAATCTTAAAATTCAGCGATAAATCACGAAATCCGGCAAGAAATCCCGAAATCCGACGTGAAATCTTAAAATTCAGCGATAAATCACGAAATCCGGCAAGAAATCTCGAAATCCGACGTGAAATCTTAAAATTCAGCGATAAATCACGAAATCCGGCAAGAAATCCCGAAATCCGACGTGAAATCTTAAAATTCAGCGATAAATCACGAAATCCGGCAAGAAATCCCGAAATCCGACGTGAAATCTTGAAATCCAGCGATAAATCGCAAAATCCCGAAATCCAACGAGAAATCCTGAAATTCGACAAGAAATCTCGAACTCCGGCGACAAAGGTTGAGAAATTTGATATCCAACAAGAAATCTTAAAAACCCATCTCCCTAGTTTCAACAAAGTACAAATAAATTCTTGGTTGGGCCATGGGCTCGTCAATTTTCCAAGAAATCTTAGAAGATTGGTAAGAATTTCTACCTTAAGGCTTTTTGCTTTTAAAAGGAGGTACTTTTAACCACGCAACATTTCTTGAGCGATATGGAAAATTGGAACTAATCCATCAATTGCTATTTCAGTGCTCTTGAATCTTCCGGGAAAAAACCCGCTGAATTGACAGGTCTCTCCGCCATCTCAAATACACGTTTTTTTCACGCAACAAAACTTTCAAGCGGGATTGAATTTCGTTTCACTCGAAAAGCACGCTTTGATATCCCCCCTTTTAAAGTAATTGACAAAAACTAATTTGTATTTCGTCGTCGTAAAGCGAGTCCAATCAATAAAATGCAATACACAAATTTATACGTAATATTATCACGCGAGTAAATATGTCGAAGGTGATCTACGGCTTAAAGCCCCATTTTCATGCTCGCTGGTAGCGGTTAAAAATCGACAAAATCCGATTCCGCTACACACATTTTCACTTTCCGCGTCGATCTGTTTCAAACAGATATTTTAGCTTTATTTTCCCGCTTGCGAGTGGCGGATGCGAATTTTGACAATTTTTATCCGCTACCAGCGAGCATGAAAATGGGCCTTAAGTTACTGTACAGCTGCTGACAGTTATTTTCGAGAGAAATGTAAAATGTTGGCCCTGTTATAGTAAACTGTATTTTTCAAATATTGTACTCGTTATTTTCCACTAGAGAGCTCCGTGGAAATGTTTATTCTTGGTTAGGGAATGTATCGAATGGTAATTTTGGGCGGGAAATTATTTTCAAACTGTTCGCCATAATTGCAATCGGGAATTTCTTTGAAAATGTGTTTATAATAGAGCGTTCTATAAAATCGACCCAAAACCGGCCAAACTTTTCATACAGACTATAGAGCTAGTTTAGCGGGACTAGCAGCATTTGTTATTCTTTGGTTTAAGATAATTCGGCTTATGTCCTGTCTTTATATGAATATTTTAGAGACGTACCTTTTAGGAGTTGTAGGAGGGACCCTAGGTGTGTATGTTTGGGGTTAAGAATATTTTCATGATCCAAGTTTCTTTTGAAACCCGTGGATTTGGGACTAGTATTTTGCTTATTGGAAATCATACATTTATTACAAAAATCATTTAAGATAAGAAAAACGGCACGGAAAGCCGGAAATTAGTGAAGCCTAGGCTAGCAACTACGCTACTCCTCAATTTCTTACGGTTTTGCCAGGTAAATATTTTTCTCTCACAGGAAAAACCGGCCAAACCTTCACCTCCTCCGAATTCAAAAGGGGAAAGCACACCACACCGATTTTATAGAACGCTCTATTGTTTTAATCGGGAATGGGCGGGAATTGGTTTTCAAACTGGTCGCAGTTGTTTCAATCGGGAATGGGCGGGAATTGGTTTTCAAACTGGTCGCAGTTGTTTCAATCGGGAATGGGCGGGAATTGGTTTTCAAACTGGTCGCAGTTGTTTCAATCGGGAATGGGCGGGAATTGGTTTTCAAACTGGTCGCAGTTGTTTCAATCGGGAATGGGCGGGAATTTGTTTTCAAACTGGTCGCAGTTGTTTCAATCGGGAATGGGCGGCAATTTGTTTTCATACTGGTCGCAGTTGTTTCAATCGGGAATGGGCGGGAATTTGTTTTCAAACTGGTCGCAGTTGTTTCAATCGGGAATGGGCGGGAATTTGTTTTCAAACTGGTCGCAGTTGTTTCAATCGGGAATGGGCGGGAATTTGTTTTCAAACTGGTCGCAGTTGTTTCAATCGGGAATGGGCGGGAATTTGTTTTCAAACTGGTCGCAGTTGTTTCAATCGGGAATGGGCGGCAATTTGTTTTCAAACTGGTCGCAGTTGTTTCAATCGGGAATGGGCGGCAATTTGTTTTCAAACTGGTCGCAGTTGTTTCAATCGGGAATGGGCGGCAATTTGTTTTCAAACTGGTCGCAGTTGTTTCAATCGGGAATGGGCGGCAATTTGTTTTCAAACTGGTCGCAGTTGTTTCAATCGGGAATGGGCGGCAATTTGTTTTCAAACTGGTCGCAGTTGTTTCAATCGGGAATGGGCGGCAATTTGTTTTCAAACTGGTCGCAGTTGTTTCAATCGGGAATGGGCGGCAATTTGTTTTCAAACTGGTCGCAGTTGTTTCAATCGGGAATGGGCGGGAATTTGTTTTCAAACTGGTCGCAGTTGTTTCAATTGGGAATGGGCGGGAATTTGTTTTCAAACTGGTCGCAGTTGTTTCCATAGGGAATGGGCGGGAATTTGTTTTCAAACTGGTCGCAGTTGTTTCAATCGGGAATGGGCGGGAATTTGTTTTCAAACTGGTCGCAGTTGTTTTAATCGGGAATGAGAATGAGGAAAGGTTGGAAACACGTGTTTCAATCGGAATGGAAAGGAAATTGTATCGTTTCTTCTTCAAATCAGACCACTATTTTCCACGATGGAGCTATGCTATGTTCTTTTAATAGTAGAAATGGATCTTGTTACGAATGAGCTCGGGGAAACTGATAAATTTACCTCCAAAATTTCAATTAATCATAAAAAATTCGATTAACTGTTTATTTATTGATATTATTCGCGACTATTATACGATTTAATATGGAACAATTAAGTTTTTATTCGGATAATCTTCGGATATGGATATAAAAGAAATGAACGGAAAATTTCCTATCCGGACGCCGAACCCTACTCCTAAATCGATACGTCAACGCGTTTGTTTAAATTACAATTTTAAGTTCGATTGTTTTCATAAAAATATTTTATATTTATTTACCGACCTTGTAAAGCTTTTAGTCCATATTAGTTTCAGAAAATATCAGCAACATAACCATAATAATACTTCAGATTGTTCACTTTAGTTAGGGGACTATATTTCAGGCCGAAGATTAAAATTGATCGGAAAATTTCAGGCCGAAGATAAAAATTGATCGGAAAATTTCAGGCTGAAGATTAATCTTGATCGGAAAATTTCAGGCTGAAGATTAAAATTGAATTGAAAATGTCAGGCCTTTGGTACTAGGGTTCGAAAACCAAAAACCCGACCCAAAAAACCCACTTCAATCCCACCTTAGAAAAAACCCAATTTAAAACCTCAGATTTTAAATGAAAAACCAACTTGTTCAATGTGCAATGATCACTTCAATATATATCTGAGACTGAATTGTATTGTGGTACAAACTTTACAAAGTTAACTGGCTTGTTAACTTGGTACTTTTACGAACCCTTTGGTTCGCTTTGCAGTGTTGGTATACTTTTACATATCCTCAAATACAAATATGGAAATTGTAAACTATAATAAAAACCCATTAAAATGAAAAAAAAAAACATTAAAAACCGACTAAAAACACAATGGGTTGGGCTTTTTGGAAAAATAACCCGGGTTTTTCGAACCCTGTTTGGTACTAGTGATTTCTAGTATATCAGTAAAAAATAATACCCAAGGAATCAAACAGGACTGTCAACTAGCGACTTGTGAAGCCGGTTTAAATTAAATTCACGTATAATATTACGGTTAACCACCGCAAGTTAACCAGCATGGAGATAACTTACAAACTCAAGCTGGGATCAAACCCGGCTCCTCTTACCCCACCTAGTAATCTTATCTATATTTATTCTCACCAGATTCAGCTATCGAACTTATACATTTAGTAGATATATTATTTTGTCTATAGTGTTGTTTATTTTTCCGAAAAATAAAATGCGGAAATCGAAAAAAAAAATATTTTAAGGGTTTTTAAGTTTTATCGATATAAAATGTCTAATATCATTAAACATACTACAAAAAATTAATAGTGTTACATTGTTAATCAGTTTAAACCAGTCTAGAAGGTTAGTTTTACTTTTAGATTCGAAAAAATCAGGCGAAAATTTCGTTTTTTTTTCAATAATAATATTAGACTAATCATGGAGTGAAAACTTTTTTTATTTTTTGCGGAAAAATACGGAAGATTAGCCGGAAAAAAGGCCTCGGTCATTTTCCGACTTACAACACTAATTTTGTCGAAGCAAATTACATTGAAGATTAATTAAAATTTATAAAATAATTGTATCAGTAGATACTTTAAATCAATAACTGGAAGGCAACTAAAACTTTCTCACCTTCTTTTGGTCAGACTGTTTCGATCTGGTGAAAATAGTTCGGAAACGCTAATAACAACTAAATCCAATTTTTTTAATCTCCATTTTAGTGCTAATAACATTTTATCGTATTTGAAATATCTTTTTACTAAATTTTTTAGAAATTAGGCGATTTTAAAAATAATGCTTGGCCGATAATTAAATATAGAAACGTTTATTGCAATACGCCTAAGGGCTTAAAGGGAGTATGTTCATGGTGGATCAACTAATTTCACATTTCTGCGGCTTCTGTCACCAGGGCCCAGGCTTAACATTTACTATTGGCGATATTTAAGTTAAAACCAAGTCGTAGTTCCGCCTCCTTTAAATCGATTTAAAATAATTATTCTACTCAAACGTCGAAGTACTCCCGACGTTGACGTCTAAACGTCTAGAACGCGTAGCTTAGCCTCGTGATTAATTTAAAAAAAAATATATTTTTTTTTGCAACGGGGGGCTATATTCTAAGACCGTAAAAGTAATCAACAACCATCAAGTCATTTTTTACTTCCATTAACCCTATCTTTCGCCACCATAATGTAATATCATAAATATTCAAAAATATCCGCCATTTTTGGGGTAAAAAAGAATCGCGATACGAAAGTAGAGCTGTAAGAGTTATAAATTACACTGAGCGATATTTTTACATATTAAAATTCTCTTGAAAAAAGTAACTTTTTTCAGTGTATCCTCGGGTTGTGGAACAACCCCTCAAAATAAAATAGATTAAAGGACTAATGGGTGAAGAAATCGTCCGGAAAGAGGGGCGGTACACCAAAGTATAGGGCGCGAATGTGGTCCGCCGAAATCGACGATGTTCGAGATACGGAGAACAAGGTGCCAAAAGGCGAAATGTAGTCCGGCGCTTAAGTCGTCATCTACTGTCGCGAAACCGAACAATGGCCGAGAAAAGCACAGCAATTATATTTTAAAATTATTTTAAGTTAATTCATTTAATTTAAAGGAAATAAAACCTCAGGTATTTGGTGTGGAACACAAACGTTTGCAGCTCTGGCCGCTCTTGCCTTTGGCTTTAGAAATGTTTGGCGCTACTGTACAGGGTAATTTGAAAAATTGAAGGGGTCTTCCATAAAGATCGCTTTGCGGGTTATATTCCTTTTAATATTATTTTAGTTCTTAATTTTAATTTAATTTAGTATTATTTTAGTTCTTAATTTTAATTTAATTTAGTATTATTTTAAGTTAATTCATTTAATTTAATATTATTTTAGTTCTTAATTTTAATTTATTTAGTATTATTTTAGTTCTTAATTTTAATTTATTTAGTAATATTTTAAGTTAATTCATTTAATTTAATATTATTTTAGTTCTTAATTTTAATTTATTTAGTAATATTTTAAGTTAATTCATTTAATTTAATATTATTTTAGTTCTTAATTTTAATTTATTTAGTAATATTTTAAGTTAATTCATTTAATTTAATATTATTTTAGTTCTTAATTTTAATTTAATTTAGTATTATTTTAGTTCTTAATTTTAATTTAGTATTATTTTAGTTCTTTATTTTAATTTAGTATTATTTTAGTTCTTAATTTGAATTTAGTATTATTTTAGTTCTTAATTTGAATTTAGTATTATTTTAGTTCTTAATTTTAATTTAATTTTGTATTACTTTAGTTCTTAATTTTAATTTAATTTTGTAATATTTTAGTTCTTAATTTTAATTTAATTTTGTATTATTTTAGTTCTTAATTTTAATTTAGAATTATTTTAATTATAAATTTTAATTTAAGTTAATATTATTTTGATTATAAATTTTAATTTAATTTATTATTTTAATTATACATTTTAATTTATTTTATTGTTATTTTAATTATAAATTTTATTAAAATTTAATTTCAATTAACTTAATTATCTAAAATTAATTCAATAATATTTAAACTTAATTTATCTAACATTAATTTAATACTAATTTAAATTAATTTATTTCACATTAGTTTAATAATAATTTAAATTAATTTAATTCACATTAGTTTAATAATAATTTAAATTAATGTATTTCACATTAATTTATTATTAATTTAATATTAGTTTTAATGGCAAACTTACGCTCATATGCCTAGAACAGACAGCGACGAAGCCCTAAGAATATACTATCCCTCTATACCCTGGGAGCCAATTTTCAGATATCAGAAGGCCACTCTGCCTTTGGCAATCGGTGACATTCTTAAGCTATTTATAGGATATTTTAAGCCATTTAGAGAATATTCTTAAACAATTTATAGGATATTTTAAGCCATTTAGAGAATATTCTTAAGCTATTTATAGGATATTTTAAGCCATTTAGAGAATATTCTTAAACAATTTATAGGATATTTTAAGCCATTTAGAGAATATTCTTAAGCTATTTATAGTATATTTTAAGCCATTTAGAGAATATTCTTAAGCTATTTATAGGATATTTTAAGCCATTTAGAGAATATTCTTAAGCTATTTATAGTATATTTTAAGCCATTTAGAGAATAATCTTAAACAATTTATAGGATATTTTAAGCCATTTAATTAGAGAATATTCTTAAATAGGGTATTTACAGCCATTTATAGGATATTTTAAGCCATTTATAGCACATTTTAAGAAATTTATAGCATATTTTAAGCCATTTATAGGATAATTTTAATCTTTTTTAGGACATTTGAGTGTAATTTTAGGATATTCTTAGATCATTTTAGGATTTTCGATTCCCTTTTAGGTTATTTGGGGGTCCTACGTATCCTATTTTGAGGTAACTTTACCATATTTTGAGGCTCTTTTAAATAGTATTTATTATTTGGTATAAATCGAAATTGATTACATTAGTCCCTTTATCAGAGCATAATTATTGGCATCATAGATGGCTCCGGACTTAAAAGGCCAGATATATTCGATTGAAAAACATACGCGCGTCTTCGAAGGAAAGTTGTTTTCGAGAGAATTTATAGCTTGGAAAGTTAGCGATAGCTCGCAACGCATCCATCAGAATTTTTCCAAACCGCACAAAATTCGGAAGTTCTTCGTATCTGCGGCGCGAAAAGTTGTCGAATGACCGGGATACAAATGCCTGTCGTGTTTCAAACGGAAAAAGAAACCGATATTGAACCTCGGCATAAATTTCACCCGAAATTTCGCAGATATATATCTGTCTTTTTGATGTATTTATATACTTATATTCCACGAAAGGTCAAATGTTCGCTCGTACGAAAAGTAAAAATATTTTTGCTGGAACTTATGTTTGAGAGGTCAGTATCAGCTAGGTGGGGTGTTGTGTTTGTTGCTCCTAGGCATCAGTGATTTAAATCGTGGTCTTAATCAAGAGATTTTTAAAAAAAAATCATTGGTTTAAAATCAATGTACTTATGAAAATACACAAAAGTAGGTTCTTTAGAGAAAATGCGATTAAATTTTATTATTAATATTAATTAATAATTCAATTTAATAAAGATGAATTTAAGATATATAGTTTACGTTATCGCTGCACTCAAATTATTTATTAATTTGTCAAGAAAACAGTCAAAAAACCTTTCAAAATCAAAAAATCAATTAAAATCAAAAAATCAATTAAAATCAATAAAAATCAAAAAATCAATTGAAATCAATAAAAATCAAAAAATCAATTAAAATCAATAAAAATCAAAAAATCAATTAAAATCAATAAAAATCAAAAAATCAATTAAAATCAATAAAAATCAAAAAATCAATAAAAATTGATATCAACAACAACTGGCCAGTATCTTTTCTGTAGGATCTGGGAAGTTTTAAAGTTCGCTTTGCCGGCTAGCCACAACTTACATTGGGTTGTAAGATGTTTTGGTGTAATCTAAAAGGAACCAGAGAGAGTACAAATTAAAATTTCAAAAAAAAACTTTTTTATGAATGGGCTACAATGTACAATGATATTTTTTAATTAATTTAATTAATTAATAATTTAACAATATTTTAAAATGTATTTATCAAGGATAAAAAAATGAAAAGCACTATAAAGACAATTAATTTTAAGGGCTAATTTTGTTTTTAAAATATTTTTTGTTGTTAGATCGTGAATTTGATTTATAGTATTGTTTATCGCGTAAAAGAGGGCTATGAGACTTGACCCTCTAAAATCTTGTAAATCAAACTAAAAAATTAAAATTTGAATTTGAATTGGCGGGGCTCGTGCAGGCAACGGTATTGCCAAAAATGAGAGCGCGAACGGGCAAGGCAGCTTCCAAGCAGAACCATTGAGAAAATAGCCGTAAATGAGATACGCTTGGACCACTATCTCACTCGGATAATACTCATGGGAAATTCCCACTGTAGCGCTATAACCTTGGACATCTGATGATGGGACAACGGCCATTACGTACAGTATTGTCTAGAAACGGGCTAACTTATTGATCGCGACAGTGTGACTGACATTCTCAAAATTCTAGAAAATATAGACGTTGTCAACCATTGTAACCGCCTTCGGATAAACAATATTTTGTAAGCTCTTATAACTATGCCAAGTCCCTAAAATATCTCTTTCCCAGACATTGCTACCTATAGTGCAATGGATCAGTCTCAGAGATGCTCCAAATGTAACATTTTTAAATATTGAACGTTGTCTAGGGGAATTTAATATATGATTCTAATTAGCGTAATGAAAAGTGTTTGGGTCCAATTGCGCAGTTTTCATTTGCGCACTTCCGACCCGCGCAGTTTCCGTTTACGCACTTTTCCATTTGCAGAATTACCATTTGCGCGGTCTTCCCGTTTCCGCGGTTTTCCCGTTTCCGATGTTTTCCCGTTTCCGAGGTTTTCCCCATTTCCGCGGTTTCCCCATTTCCGAGGTTTTCCCGTTTCCGCGGTTTTCCCATTTCCGAGGTTTTCCCGTTTCCGCGGTTTCTTCATTTCCGAGGTTTTCCCGTTGGCGCGGTTTCCCGTTAGCGCGGTTTCTCATAAGCGCAGTTTCTCATTTGCGCGGTTTATTATTTGTGCGGTTTTCCGTTTGCGCAGGTTTTTTATTTGCGCGGATTTCCCATTTGCGAGGATTTTCATGCCTTAAATATTCATTACTTAGCCTTTTTTCCTTGACAAAAGGGTTATTTCTGGCAGATAATTTTTAACATTACCTTGTTTACCATCCAGCTGAACTGCTGGTCTATGTTTATTGTCCGGTCGCGCTGTAAATACCAAACATTTTCATGTTTTGCTCAGTTGAAATATCATTTGTTGAATTAGTCGCTTGAAAATATATCGCCAGTCAAACAACGACTCATTGTTTATCGGCCTTTAAGCTAAGATTGTAGTGTAGTAAACTGACTGGTTCCAGCCATCAGGAAAAGTTTATGGAGGACGGTTTCAGTGATTGTCAAACCTGTTCGCGACTTAAACAATTAAGGTTTAAAAATAACCTAACCTAACCAAGCACTTTTAAAACTTAACTAACCTTTTTGACCCCTAAGAAAAACGTAATGCCATTTAAAGGTGTATTTTTTGTGGCAGGCACGAAAGTTAAATTGCAATATTTTGGAAAAGGTGTATTCTTTGTGGCAGCCAATAAATTTAAATTGCAATATTTTGGAAAAGGTGTATTTTTTTTGTGGCAGGCACTAAAGTTAAATTGCAATATTTTGGAAAAGGTGTATTTTTTGTGGCAGCCAATAAATTTAAATTGCAATATTTTGGAAAAGGTGTATTTTTTTGTGGCAGCCAATAAATTTAAATTGCAATATTTGGGAAAAGGTGTATTTTTTTTACGGAAAGGGGGAAGACAATTTCCGAATTTCCGATTCCGACGACAGCAGGCGCTAAAACGTCTAACCAATGAAATCTGTACGCAAGAAAATGCACGACTTTGGACGGGTTGCGTTCTCCTTGTGTGGGCAGTGCTGCGTTTGTTGCTCCTAGACTACAAGCAGTTCACAAAATGGTCAAAGCTGAGGTGTGTCGAGGCTTCAACCCAGAACACAAGGCCATTTTTGATTATCCGATAGTTAAAATCTGAGACAGCCTTTGGGTAGGTAATTTCGTTTACCTAATTATTGCCGTGCTATAAAATTTCGAGTGGAAATCACTGAGAAATTAGTGGAAATTCACTGATAAATTAGTGGAAATTTAACGATAAATTAGTGGAAATTCACTGATAAATTAGTGGAAATTTAACGATAAATTTGTGGAAATTTAACGAGAAATTTGTGGAAATTCTCTGAGAAATTAGAGGAAATTAACTGAGCAATTATTGGAAATTAACTGAGAAATTATTGGAAATTCGCTGAGAAATTAGTGGAAATTCACTGAGAAATTAGTGGAAATTAACTGAGCAATTATTTTAAATTCACTGAGAAATTTGTGGAAATTAACTGAGAAATTATTGGAAATTCGCTGAGAAATAAGTGGAAATTAACTGTGAAATTATTGGAAATTCGCTGAGAAATTAGTGGAAATTCACTGAGAAATTCACTAAAACATTAGTGGAAATTCACTGAGAAATTAGTGGAAATTCACTGATAAATTAGTTAGTATAAGCAATAACCCATAGAAATATGTACGATAACATTGTCAGTATGATGTTATACTTCTCAGATTGTAAACGCCCTAAAAATCTGTCTGTAGCGCCATCTGAAAAATTCATATTTTATATTTTTCCTACGCAAGTAAGCTATTTTTATTTAAATTTGCATTCGCTAACTGAAGCATTATAAATTAAAATTATAGAAATAGTAATAATGGCAATAATAATAATACATTTTAATATATAGATTCAATTTTCCACGTCTGTATGAAATATTAGGCGCTAGAGAGCGCTAGTTAATTGCCTGAGTTTGAGAAGTAGAACTTCACGGTGCCAGTATTCAATATTTTTATAATTCTTAGTTACTTTTACGCAAAGTGATTCACGCTGTTTGCTCTTACAAGGAGACTTCCCGAAGTGTAACCCACCGATTTTGTTCAAACTCGGGGGATTGGTAGACCTTCATGTATCATGAAAAATCCTAAAGGGAATTTATTCAATGGGCAACCGTTTTGCCATGGCACCGAAAAATGTTTTTGACAACACAAAATATTAAACTTTCCCATTGAAAATAACATGGGATTTTGACCTCAAATTGATCAAAAGTTGATCAATTTTGATGTTTTTTTTGTCAATTTTTATCTATTTTTTCTATTTTTGGAATTTTCGAAATTTTTAAATTTGTTAACATTTTTCACAGGGGGTCCTAGGAATCGTTCAGAATGCCATGTTATTTTCAAGGGGAAAGTTTAATATTTTGTGTTGTCAAAAACATTTTTCGTTGCCATGGCAAAACGGTTGCCCATTGAATAAATTATCTTTAGGATTTTTCATGATTAATGAACGTCTACCAATCCCCCGAGTTTGAACAAAATCGGTGGGTTACACTTCGGGATGTCTTCTTGTTAGTAATCTATTTGGATCCTTTCATTGTTTGAGCTCGTGGATTACGGAGAGAGTGACCAGTCTGTCCCGTATTCATAACGATACCTAGTTCTCTCTCCTTCCGCGATTCGTAGTCACGTAGGAAACACTCCATTTTGGCACTCGCTTTATTTTCCAAAAGTGACAACTGAACGTGATAAGCCGCTTCTAAAGAGCGGAACGAACGCTACTTCGTAGATGGCGCCGCTATTATACTCTGATAAAGAGACAATTTGCGAATATTTCATTTGGGTTGACATCATTAAGAAATGTAGAGCGGACCTTGGTTATCCCCAAACTAGCGTTCAGGGTATAAAGAGATGGTGTATAGAATAATAGAGGGCTTCGTCGCTGTCTGTTCCTGGTATGGGGAGCCGACTGTCTAGTGAAGGTAAAGGTTACACTTAAAAAAGGAATTTTGGAATTAAATTAAAAATTATTATGAATTTTAATATTATATAAAAATTATGTAACTGTATATTAAATTAAAATTAGGCATTTTTATATTATATTAAATTAAGATAAAGAATTGAATTAATATTAAATTAAGATAAAGAATTGAATTAATATTAAATTAAATTAAGATAAAGAATTGAATTAATATTAAATTAAGATAAAGAACTGAAGTAATATTAAATTAAGATAAAGAATTGAATTAATATTAAATTAAGATAAAGAATTGAATTAATATTAAATTAAGATAAAGAATTGAATTTTATATTAAATTAAAATTAAGAATTTTATATTAAAATTAAGAATTTTATATTAAAATTAAGAATTTTATATTAAAATTAAGAATTTTATATTAATATTAAGAATTTTATATTAATATTAAGAATTTTATATTAAAATTAAGAATTTTATATTAATATTAAGAATTTTATATTAAAATTAAGAATTTTATATTGAAATTAAGAATTTTATATTAAAATTAAGAATTTTTTATTAAAATTAAGAATTTTTTATTAAAATTAAGAATTTTTTATTAAAATTAAGAATTTTTTATTAAAATTAAGAATTTTTTATTAAAATTAAGAATTTTTTATTAAAATTAAGAATTTTATATTAAAATTAAGAATTTTATAATAAATTAAAATTAAGAATTTTATAATAAATTAAAATTAAGAATTTTATATGAAATTAAAATTAAGAATTAAATTAATATTAAATTAAAATTTAGAATTAAATTATCGTTAAATTAAAATTTAGAATTAAATTATCGTTAATTAAAATTTAGAATTAAATTAATATTAAATTAAAATTTAAAATTAAATTATCGTTAAATTAAAATTTAGAATTAAATTAATATTAAATTAAAATTTAAAATTAAATTATCGTTAAATTAAAATTTATAATTAAATTTAATTATTAATTAAATCAAATTATTAACCTTTTCTCTTCTAATGTTCGGTTTCAAGAATGTAATGGCCACGTAAGCGCCGAACTGTATTTTTGCCGTTGAGCAACTTGTTCTTCGAGTCTTTTGTTTCTCGACCTTTTCTAATCCCGAATTGATCCCGCCGTAATCGCGCGGTGCTTTATTGTATCGCCTGGACGATGTTCTTTCACGTTGCTAAAGACATTTTTACTTCCTATCTCGGACATTTTTGTAGATCATTTTTTTTTGATTCCTTGTAATGTACGTTGGAAGACATTTTGGTAGTTTTGGCAAATGGATTTTTTGTTGTTTTCTTACAATATTTTCGTTCTAGACATTTGTGAACTAAACAAGCTGTTCAAGGCAAGTTCGACTTTTGACAGGGTTAGTACACGACCTGGAATACCTGGAAAACCTAGAAAAGTCAGGGAATTTGAAAATGTTTCCAAAAGGTCAGGGAAACGTCAGGGAATTTGAAAATGATTCCCAATGGTCAGGGAATAGTCAGGGAAATTTTAAATGGTCCGAAATAGTAAGGGAATTTTAAAATGACCCCAAAAATAAATCCGGAAAATAAATTTTTGAAAAATGTCTTAAAAATACAAAATTAAAATTTTTCAAGATTTTACCTCAAAACATAAATTTATTCTACAAAAATGGTCAGGGAAATTTGGCAATTTAGTCAGGGAAAACCTGGAAATGTCAGGGAATTTTATTCCGGAAATTTTGTACGAACCCTGTTTGAGATCAAAGCACGCTGATGTCATCTATTGCAAAACCGTTTTCGTCTAAAGCATTCACAATAGGCGAAACTATAAAGTAGATTTGGTCTTAACCAACTTGTTAAAATGGGAAAACAAAATAACGTTACTACCATTTCACAGCCAACTTCGATTCAGTAACTCATGTTCATAGTTGGCCGTGCGACGGTAAAAAAAAATTATTCCTTCCAAATATAGTTAATACTGCAGACAGCTAATTAACTTACACCTTTCTATTACAAAATGGTTTAAATAATAATTATAATTAGGTTATTTAGATGAATCGATCCAAATTTAGACTGCCATTAGCAAAATAAAAAGAATAATAGTTCGTATTTCGTACGATAGATGGCGCTGCTGTTTTCCACAAAGTCACCTGACTACTATCTTTTCAGCCCCCCTGGACTTTATAGTTTCGCCTATTATTTTTACGGCCTTTTCCAAGAATCAATATATTTCAGGGTTGCCATATTACCTGGAAAACCTGGAATTCCTGGAAAAGTCAGGAAAATTTAATATGGCTGGAAAATTCAGGGAATTTCCAAAACTAGTTAAATCATGTGGGAAAAGTCATTTAGTTTCATTTTGGTGGCAAATAGGAAATCTTTACTAATGTATTGGTTAAAAATTGTCAAAGTTTGACGTAAGAAAAGTCAGGAAAAATGTCTGGAAATGGTCAGGGAAAACCTGGAAAAGTCGAGGAATTGGTTTCCGAAAAAACTGTGGCAACCATGTGTTTGCCAATTATTGTTGGTCGACCCGAGTCTCAAACTAAGTTGCTTCGTATTGAAGGATAAAATATTTCCACAACTTGTTGGCCAAAAACAAACACTTGTTGGCCAAAAACAAACACTTGTTGGCCAAAAACAAACACTTGTTGGCCAAAAACAAACACTTGTTGGCCAAAAACAAACACTTGTTGGCCAAAAACAAACACTTTTGTTGGCCAGGTCACTTTCTATGACCGAGGATAAGCTACAAATATTTAATTCAAATACTTTTTATACAAATCCTTTTGATTACGCAAAACTAAATGATAACAGGGTGACCACACTTTCTATATTTTATATTTTTCCTATATTCGATTGTTTTCCTAAAACTTCCTATAATTGGTCAATTTTCCAATATTTTCCTATTTTTCGAGATATTTTGCTTTCAATATAGTTTCAAAGTTCGAGTAGAAGGGCTTCAAAAACAGCCACGGGGAGCCTTTTACAAAAGCACTAATAATTGGCTTTGACGGCTGGCTGGTGTTTTAAAATTTAATATTACTAAAAAAGCTTCGTTCAAAGCATTTGTTTTCTCTTTATTAAAATTATTCTTATAATTACCTAAACATTGCTCCTATAATTTCCTATATTAACCTAACAATTACGCATTAAATTTTTATATTTACCTAAACATTACTCCTATAATTTCCTATAATATTTACATAAACATTACTCCTATAATTTCCTTTATTTACCTAAACATTACTCCTATAATTTCCTATATTTACCTAAACATTACTCCTATAATTTCCTTTATTTACCTAAACATTACTCCTATAATTTCCTATAATATTTACATAAACATTACGCCTTTAATTTCCTGTATTTACCTAAATATTACGCCTTTAATTTCCTGTATTTACCTAAACATTACGCCTTTAATTTCCTATATTTACCTAAAAATTACGCCTTTAATTTCCTTTATTTACTTAAAAAGTACTTCTATATTTACCTAAAAAGTACTTCTATATTTACCTAAAAAGTACTTCTATATTTACATAAACATTACTCCCATAATTTCCTATATTTACATAATAATAATAATCAGCTAGGCTAATACCCAAAGCACCACCTTAGGCCTAAGTCATCATGCGACTTTTGAAGCCCTTAATTCAGGTGGCCGGGTTACAATGCGTAGGAGGGTGGTGGCAAGCCCTGCATGCCACGAGATCGAGCCAACAGCTCCCTACACTAACTATCACCGTTAACCTCTACAAGTTTTTATGGGAAGGGGAAACCGAAGAACTCGGGGGAAAACCCCTTAAACCAGTGGGGAGAGAACTTGCAAACTCAACGCAGAAGGAGTTGTTCCGAGTTTTCACCCAGAGCCACAAGCTGGGATCGAACCCGGCTCCTCTTGCTGCGAGGCGAAAGTGCTAACCACTCCGCCACCCCACTTATTTATTAGCAATTAAGCGAAAGTGCTTTTAAATTAAAAATTACAGTACTTAAACCATTAAAAATTAAATATACCAGAAAAAAACAAAAATTAATCAAAAATTAAGACCATAATAATATTTTATTTATTTATTCAACCGACTGTCCCATTCGACCGACATTTTGTTTGCTCATAAGTGAAAGCATGAAACCTAACCTAACCTAATGAAATAAACAGATTTAATTTTTATATTGCTTTCTTTATTGACCTTCGATTTGGATAGGTAAAAATATTCTATAAACGTTTTCGAATAAATGGGATTCGACCCGATGGGATTGCAAAATTAGAATTCGATCAATTGGGAAAGTATAAACATTACTCCCATAATTTCCTATATTTACCTAAAAATTACTTCTATATTTACCTAAAAAGTACTTCTATATTTACCTAAAAAGTACTTCTATATTTACCTAAAAAGTACTTCTATATTTACCTAAAAAGTACTTCTATATTTACCTAAACATTACTCCTATAAATTTTTATAAAAATAGTATACATTTTAATCTGTGCCTTTAAATACCATAGCAGCAAACGTTGCGTAACAACAACACCTATTTTTATAAATATTTAAAATGTCCAATATACATGTATGTTATTGTTAAAAACTTCGCGTGTTACAATTATGTCTTTTGATATCAAAATCTACAAAGCTAGAAATAATTTTAAAAATATTAAAAATCTTTGCTCGCTTAACCAATTATTAAAGCAAATTCCTCTTAAAAACTATGGATTATCACTTCATAAGTACTTGAGAACCATTATTGATTTAAGCGAGTATCAACCAATACTTTGCATTTGGCACATAAACGTACCATTTAATAGTTGCATTTTTTTAGGCCTGAACATTTTCATATATTCATTCGTCAATCAGAAAAACATTAGCTAAAATCTAAAATTTTCCATAGAAATTGGTCATTATAATAAAATTGCGAATTTGGCAACTGGGGATGATTTTATTGAAGCGCCTATTAGCTCGGTTACCATGACTTGTGTTTTTATGAGATAAAGGTATTAGAAATGACTCAAAAGCTTCCTCACTGAATGTTTTTTTGGAAGTGTTTCAAAGTTTGGAGTTCCTAAACTGTCCGTTATTTTTTTATTTAATATACAGTAAAAGCCTCTTTTTCGTTCAAGCTGATTGTTTCTGTTTTAACAATTACATAATTTAATTATATTTTTCTTATTAGACTGAACCTTCCTCTAGTGCTTAAAATAATTTTGATAGTTATAATATTAATAGTTAACGAGATATAAGGTCCTAACTAAAGGGTAGTTTGGGCGCTTGCCCAACTTGTTTAGCTCCGGGGGTCCGAATTAAAACGTAATAACTTAATTACTTTTAAGTTTAAAATTGTCAAAATTATTTTAGTCACTAAACAAGAGGCTGTTCTACACTTAAATATTAATTTTATAAGTTAAAATATAAAATTAAAAGAGTTCAGCTTGAAATAGCGCGAAAGTAGACAATGGCCACTGTAGTCTTCCCCCCAAATCTGGATCACCATTACTAGATGTGACACTTCTATTTGTAGGCCTTTATTCCAAGGATTAAGAACAAAAAATGTATTGTTTTGGGAGCAACATTAAATTTTGTTTTAAAGCTAAAAAAATTCACTTACGAATTCACTGAAATGGAAGTTGGAATGTAATAAAAATGGCGGATTTAATAATATTTTAAACATTCTTTTTTCCTGACACAATGATTGAGCGTGTACTCACTATTTCGCTAATTGTGGTGATAATTAGAACATTTTTAAATTAAACTTTTTCGAAAATAATTATACTCGTTATCTCGAAAGATAAAAAGGAAAACATTATAACGACCGATTCTAGATGGCGTTATTAAATTGGGAAACGGAGAGTTTGTTTTAAAGTAGTAACACGAATGGATTTATACTTAAGGGGGAAGACTACAGTGGCCATTGTAGTCAGGGATTTAAAGAATATCGTAATGTATTTTTACCTATGAAAAATTACCAGTAATATTACCAAAACGGTCAGGGATATTACCAACAAATTGTCAGGGATAACCTGGATAAGTCAGGGATTTTAAATCCGAATATTTCGTACGAACACTGTAGCTGAAAATAGAGCAACTGTAGTTATCGCGTGGAACAACAAGCCGATAAACCGCGCTCTTACGAATGGCCTTATCCGAATACGTAAATTCCCTTTTTATTCGACGAGATTAATATTCAGGCAGCAGGTTCCCCGATTTAGTTTTCTAAAAGGGTTTGGAAAGACGGATCTCGGAAAATCGCATTTCAACACGCGAGAAAATCCAATAGCTAAGCGTTTTTATATTTAAAAAGGCAGAGAGTGAATATGAAAATGAGAAGAAATAATCCTTTTTGCCTTTCCGCGTATTGACATCCGGACCACCCGCCCCCGCACCGATATTTCCCGGCTTTCCTTCTGAGTGTAATTTTATTTTCCTCCGCTTTAGTCCAACGCGTCATAGATGGCGCCGGCGTTATACTCTGATAAACGGACCAATTCTAAAATTTCGATCTTCGAGGACACCATTCTCAAATGTAGAACGATCTTTGAGAATGGAGGGACATTATATAGAGGGATTCGTCGTGGTCTGTTCTAGGAATATGGAGGCCTCTATGGGATGGAATTTAAATTAAAAATGCTAACAATGTATTTATAAATTAATTGTAACAGAAGCCTCGAACTCCCTATACCGCCAACGTAAAACTTTTGAAACGTCTGGTTTTCAACACGGACCAAGGAAGAAATTAACGCGGCCTAGGACTAGCGAATCTAGTGAGCGCTTTATTTAGTCTTTGTAGCGAAAAAGGAGTTTGCTCTCCGAAACGTCGGTTGGCAAACCTGAAACGTAGGTATAGATCATCCTTGGTTTAAAACTTTAAACGCGAAAGGCGGCGAGGTTTAAGGTTTTTCAAAGCGTATTAAAATAATTATACGGAGATATCGCCTTCATAATCACGATTATTGTTCATTAGTACGTATATTTATGATAGCAAATAATATTTTTAACATTTATTACCTTTATAATGTAGAAATTACTAAGTTCAATCAAAACGAGGCGAGTCTCTCAAAATTTAAAATCCCCAGCAAAATCCTTTGGGAATTCTACAAGCTAAAATGTAAAGAATCGTCTCCATTTTTCAAATGTTTTCTCCGCTACTGCTCGCGTATGAATCGAGGGGCTATCCAATCATTCAAATGTTTCAAATTTGGTACATCTGATTTCATTTGATTTCAATATTTAATAGATTAAAGTTATTAAAGCTACTTAATAAACGTGATTTCAAGTGATTTAACTGCTGATTTGTACACCTGAAGTCCCTCGGTATGAATTTATCGAGAGGACTATATTTTCTGGCCACATATCGCCTTAACAAATCTGTATCCCTCCGAATACCTCTAGTTCGAAAACGAGACCTTCCACGATTTTGGGCGAGTTAGAACTTAGAAGCTTCTTATATTGTAGGCTGCAGCACTTAGGCCTAAGTTAGCTAGCGACTTTTAATGCCTTTAATCAGGTGGCCGGGTTACAATGCGTAGGAGGGTGGTGGCAAGCCCTTCATGCCACGCGAGTCAACAGCTCTTTACTTCGTGAATCGTCTGAACATTCTTGGTTAAACTTAAAAGTGTAATTCTAGAACAGGGTTGCCACACGTCAGGGAAAACAGGGAAATCAGGGAAAAGTCAGGGAATATAAAAATGGGCCTTAAAAGTCAATGAAATGTCAGGGAATTTTAAGAATTGGTAAAAATTCAGGGAAAAGTCAGGGAATTCAATTTTATCTGGGCACTTTTTGAAGGTAATTTAACTCTAGATGTATGACAAATTCCACGATTATCATTTATTTCCTTGAATGTTTGGCTAATTTTTTCGACATTGCAAAAACCTTTTTACTGATATATAAGTCCATTTAAATTTATTAACTTCTGATAAAAGTAAAATATAAAAGAAATATTTTGGCCTTAATAAGTCAGGGAAAATCTCTTAAAATGGTCAGGGAATAGTCAGGGAATTTGAATCTGAAAATTTTGTGGTAACCCTGTAGAATAAAATAAAAATTATTGTTAAATTAAAATGAAGAATTAAATTAATATTAAATAAAATCGAAGAAAAGAAAATTAATATTAGATTCAAATGAAAAGAAAATTATTATTAAATTAAAATAAAACTAATATTAAATTCAAATGAAGAAAAGAAAACTAATATTAAATTAAAACGAAGAAAAGAAAATTAATATTAATTTCAAATGATGAAAAGAAAATTAGTATTAAATTAAAATAAAACTAATATTAAATTGAAACGAAGAAAATAAAATAAGTATTAAATTCAAATGAAGAAAAGAAAACCAATATATATTTCAAACGAAGAAAATAAACTAATTTTAAAGTCAAATGATGAAAAGAAATTTAGTATTAAATTTAAATGAAAAAAATAAAATAATATTTAATTCAAATGAAGAAAATAAAACTAATATTAAATTCAAACGAAGAAAATAAAATTCATATTAAATTCAAATGGTGAAAAGAAAATTAGTATTAAATTCAAACGAAGAAAAAAGATTAGTATCAAATTCAAATGAAGAAAAGAGTAATTAATGTTAACTTCAAATGAAGAAAAGAATAACTAATGTTAAATTCATATGAAGAAAAGAGTATTTAATATTAACTTCAAATGAAGAAAAGAATAACTAATGTTAAATTCAAATGAAGAAAAGAGTATTCAATATTAAATTCAAATGAAGAAAAGAGTAATTAATGTTAAATGACAATTTAAATAAAGAGTATTTAATATTAAATTCAAATGAAGAAAAGAGTAATTAATATTAAATTCAAATGAAGAAAAGAGTAATTAATGTTAAATGCAAATGAAGAAAAGAGTATTTAATATTAAATTCAAATGAAGAAAAGAGTAATTAATATTAAATTCAAATGAAGAAAAGAGTAATTAATGTTAAATTCAAATGAAGAAAAGAGTAATTAATGTTAAATTCAAATGAAGAAAAGAGTAATTAATATTAAATTCAAATGAAGAAAAGAGTAATTAATGTTAAATTCAAATGAAGAAAAGAGTAATTAATGTTAAATTCAAATGAAGTAAAGAGTAATTAATATTAAATTCAAATGAAGAAAAGAGTAATTAATATTAAATTCAAATGAAGTAAAGAGTAATTATTGTTAAATTCAAGTGAAGAAAAGAGTAATTAATATTAACTTCAAATGAAGAAAAGAGTAATTAATATTAAATTCAAATGAAGAAAAGTAATTAATATTAAATTCAAATGAAGAAAAGAGTATTTAATATTAAATTTAAATGAAGAAAAGAGTAATTAATGTTATATTCAAATGAAGAAAAGAGTAATTAATATTAAATTCAAATGAAGAAAACCTAAGTACCGGACGATATTTATGATTTTGGCAACTTGTTTTCGCCTCCCACGAAAATGGCCTCGTCATTATGCGAGGGTACGACTCTAACCGGAAAAGGTCGCAGACGTGGTTTTTCGAAAATATATTTCAACCTTCCGCCCACCTTGGCTTAGTGCAAGTGAATACGACCTGTTTTCTACTTCTTTTCCAAGTTTAAAAATATAATATTTTCCTCTCTAATTAGGTAGCGCAGATTTTTATTTGCGATGCAAAATTGTTTCGTTTATTGATTGGAAAAATACCATATATTTTTCAGATTAAGATTGGGATGATTTGTTTTATTTAAAAACGGTTTGTTGGAAAAATGTGCTGATTATTACCTTTAATTATTATTATTTTTAGAATATCCGTACTGGTTAAAGGGGTTTCCCTCGAGTTCTTCGGTTTTCCCTTTCCACAAAAACTTGTTGAGGGTAACGGTATTAGTAAGTGTAGGGCTCGCATGGCATGAAGAGCTTTCCACCAACCTCCTACGCATTGTAAACCAGCCACCTGAGTTAAATACGTTAAAGGTCGCTAGCTGACTTGGGCCTAAAGTGGTGTCAAGGGTATTGGTCTACCTGATTATAATTATTGTTAAATATTGTTAAATATTACTAATTTTAAAAAGGAATTTGTTAATTTTCTCTCTCAACTTTTCAGTCACCTCAAGATTTTTTTTCATAGAGTGATTACGATCATAAGTATAATTAAAATTGAATTTCATAAGTATGACACTATCATTCTTAACACGTAAACATTTTAAATCAAGGGCTGCCATATCCCTGCCAAAGGTTAGATAAAAGTAATTCGTCTAGAAGGTCAGGGTATTTTGATAATTTGTAAATTCCTTTAATTTATATTTAAGAAGTTGATCTAAAAACTCGAGGAATTTTGATAATTTGTGAATTCATTTAATTTAAATTTAAGAAATTGTTTTAAAAACTCGAGGAATTTTGATAATTTATGAATTCATTTAATTTAAAATTAAGAAGTTGATTAAAAAACACAAAGTTTGTAAATGTATCAAGTTTTTTTTGTTTAAAGCATAACCTTTGTATTAAAATATTGGCCAAAAAAATGTATAGAATTCTGATAGAAGTAAAATATAAATTTAAAAATTTGTTATTTGGTCAGGAAACTGGTAGCACAATTTTAATCCGAAACTATTGACGTAACCCTGTTATTCCAACAATGTTTCTGTTAAAACTTGTTGAGGTTAACGGTAATAGTATAAGTGGATAAGAAACTTAAGTATAACACTTCCTATTCACCGAATGCAAATTTTTTTAATGATAATCTGTTTCGACGATGACAACGTAAACCATTACGTACAGACGGACAGACAACTCTCCGCGAACTGTTACTAGTATTTGGAGGATGCCCGTTACATCACCAAGGCTTATTGAAAATTGAAATGCTTTCAAAAGTGTAATAACGCTTACTTTTGGAAAATAATGATGAATTATTGAATCGGAAGATAAAAATAACTATTATAAACACTGGCTCCATTTCAGAAGTTAGTCTTTTTCGAATTTCAAACCTAAACGCGTGTACGCTCGTATAAACTAACCAACTATTTTGCCAACGGAAAGAGTAGGAAGGGACTAGTTTTCTGTTTGGAAAATTCCTATTTCGCAATCACTCCACGACCAACTATCATTATCCGATTTCGTTCTGTGCCATACTTATGTTTATTATCCACTTATGGCAGGGTTAGCTGATTTAAATCAAAGATAAAAAAAATCATTGATTTAAATCATTTTTATATAGTATATTTGAAAAAAATAAACCTCTACAATTGCTATAATTTAGGTTTAAATATCGTTTATTCCCATTCGACCGAAATCCCTTTCGACCGAAAGAATTTTAAAATGTAGCCCAATTGGCGAGGTGATTTGGTATTTTATTTATAAGGTATGTACTATCGAAGATCCATGTTTAGGTTAGGTTAGGTTAGGTTAGGTTAGAGTTGGTTAAGTTTACTATTTCAGTTTTGGTTCAGTTACTTTTCTTGACTAGGTGAAGATAAAAATATAATTCATGCTCATTCCAAAAGCCAATTTATACAGCAGCGTTCGGTCGAATGGGACACATAAAAGCGTTCGATCGAATGGGACACATAAAAACCGCACGTTTCGGCGGAATTCGGTCGAATGGGACACCTCAAAAACCGCCTTCGGTCGAATGGGATTTCGGTCGAATGGGACTAAAGCTTAAATATAATCTTTCTCGTACTTTCCCCTAATGTTTCATTGGATTCTACCTGTGGGTGGGGATTCCGCCAAATTTGTTTTGTAAAGTACCATAATCGGTTTAAAAAAAAACTTCTATATGATTATTAGCTTAAATTGAATAAATTCATTATACATATATATAGATCAAGTCTTTAAAAAATTAAAACATTTGTTTTAGGTAAAATTATGATACTAAATTATATTAAACTTTGAAATTTTAATTAAAATAAAAATAAAAATCCGATTTAAATCGAGGCTTATGGTAATAGTGAATTAATGGCTTTAAAAGTCGCTCGATGACTTTGGTCTAAGGTGGTGCTTTGTGTATTACCGTATTAGCCTAGCTGATTATTATTATTATTATTATTATTATTATTAAAGGGAATATAACCTGCAAAGCAATCTTTACGGAAGACCCCTTCAATTTTTCAAATGTCCCTGTATAGTGGCGCCAAACATTTTTAAAGCCGAAGGCAAGAGCGGCCAGAGCTGCAAGCGTTGGTGTTCCACACCAAATACCTGAGGTTATATTCCCTTTAAATGGACAGAAAACGTGAAAAAAAATACGTAGAAAAAATACGTCTACACTCCTACAAGTTCCTTTTTCACGTTTTCGGGTGCTGGATTAACCTCTCTAAAACAGACTTATAAAACGGGAACGTCTAGGCTTTCACTAGACCGTGCAGACGTTTAACTTTGAAGTGGGAGTGAAAACGTCTCAGAGAGCTTCTGTCCGTTACGTTTCACCTTTAAACAGTACACTCTGATTCGGGGCCTACGAGATTATTCGAGCAGATTGGGGAGGTCGACCGTTCCGTCAGCGGAGAAGAGTCACAGAGAGTCTCCATCCGCAGTGCGGAGAGCGGGGTAAGCGCCCCCAACGGCCATTTCAGTAAATAATTTTTGTTTCCCCCAAAATGCAATCGATGATTTCGCGCTCCGATGCTAAAAGGAGTAGGAAGGGGGGGGGGGGAAACAAGGCAAAGCCCGGGTGTAGGGGGGGGGGGGGTCGTGGCTTTGTAAGTGACGCGTTTTTTTCTTTACACCAATTTTGAATTACGATTGCGCGAATTTGGCCCAGATTAAGTTGCCGTAAATTTTCCAATCGCCTTAGCTGCCCTCTGCTTATGTGGAATGACTTTGGAATGTAATTGAAACATTTGGAACGATTTTGTCGCCTTTGGTCCGTCTAACGTTAAACGATGGATTCTGTGGACGAATGCGTTTGACGTCATGGAGGAAATGTCAGGAGTCGAAAGGCCATTTTAGGGTATATTCCCGTTGGATAGAACAAGGATCCTATATGTTAGAAGGATATGAGGCGAGGGACGAATAAAGGCAGCGCCGTCGGTGGATCGCGCGCGATAGAGAATCCGTCTTTAGATTCCGTCAAGGACAAAACATGGAGGAAGCACAGCCAAAATTTGTCCTTGAGGGAATAGAAACAAGACGTCCCACGTTTAGAGGCTCTCTTAATATCGACGGCGCTGCC
The DNA here is from genome assembly GCF_980474605.1 of Leiobunum rupestre. Classification (NCBI taxonomy): domain Eukaryota; kingdom Metazoa; phylum Arthropoda; class Arachnida; order Opiliones; family Sclerosomatidae; genus Leiobunum; species Leiobunum rupestre. The sequence continues at coordinate 24,485,227 of NC_143393.1, read as the reverse complement.
GGCGTTTTGAAAACACGGGCTGGCCGGAGGGCTACCTATCCTTCTAACATAGAATCCTTGGATAGAATCCTATTGGGTCGAATTCCCAATGGATCGAATCAAAAAATATACTTTTCCAATTGATCGAATTCTAATTTGGCAATCCCATTGGGTCGAATCCTATTTATTCGATATAATACAAAGGTCAATAAAGAAAGCAATATAAATTTGAAAGAAATCTGTTTATTTCGTTAGGTAAGGTTAGGTTAGGTTAGGTTTCATGCTTTCACTTGTGAGCAAACAAAATATCGGTCGAATGGGATTCGGCTGAATGAGAATCGACCCAATGGGACAAAAGCCATTTTAGCGCCAGAATGGGGACTGACATCGTTTTTTTTGGGAATGGCCTGATGAAACGCGCGTTAACAAATAAAATGTCGGTCTATGGCAGCTAGTAGCAACCAACACAACACCCCACACAAGGAGAACGCAACCCGTCAAAAGTCGTTGATTTTCTTGCGTACATTTTTCATTGGCTAGACGCTTTAGCGCCTGCTGCCGTCGGAAGGGGAAAATTCGGAAATTGCCTTCCCCCGCCCGTAAAACGTTCAGCGTAAAGGCTCGTGACGCTCGTCCAATGAAATTCGTACACAACCCTTCGTTAGCGTGTTTAAAGGTTAGCTGCGTTCTCCTTGTGTTTGTCGCTCCTAGGTGGCAGGATGTCAAACGGGAAAAGGTATGGCTTTGACCAACCTTCTACTGTAAATTTAGTTTAGGGCCAAAACGTGTTTTTTGGAACCCCTCCGAAAAATTTTGGGGCTCTTTTTCAAGGTTGCCACACATCAGGGAAATCAGGGAATAGTCAGGGAATTTGAAAATTGGCCTAAAAAGTCAGGGAATTTTAAGAATTTTTAAAAAGTCAGGAAATTCAATTTTCTTTTGACACTTTTTGAAGGTAATTTTACTCTAGATTTATGACAAACTGTATGATTATAATTTATTTCCTTGAAAGTTTGGCTATTTTTTTTCAACATTGCAATAACCTTTTTACTGAATTATAAGTCCGTTTAAATTTATTAACTTCTGATAAAAGTAAAATATAAAATAAAAATTTTGGACTTAAAAAAGTCCGGGAAAATCTCAAAATGGTCAGGGAAAACAGGGAATAGTCAGGGAATTTGAATATCAAAATTTTGTGGCAACCCTGTTTTTACACACTTTCCTAAGGGATTTGTGTGTACTAAGATCACGTACCGCACAAGTCGGTCATTTGCCCAATCACGTACCCTGTAGGCGCCGCCGATGCCGCCTACATAACTCTTCAACAATTATAAAATATCAAATCCTCGATAGCCCGATATTAATTCGAAATCATTGATTTATTAATAGACCATTCTATAAAATACTACTTATGTGGTTATTTACTTTTGTGCTTAGAGAGGCTGAAGGTTTGGCCTGATTTTTCATGAACCAGGGCGGCTCATTAATATCTTTTATCTGCCAAACACTGTTCAGCTGGTCGATATAAAATGTAAATAAATGTTTTATGTCTAGTTCGAATAAGGACGGAACATAAGCCAAATTCTTAAAACCCAAGAATAATTAAAGTTGTCAGTCCTACAGCAATAGCTCAAAAGTCTTTGCCGTTTAGCTCGGAGTTTATACAATGGTCTATTAGTACATGTTTCGTTTTTATGGCCTAGATGCAGGGTTGGCTGATTTAAATCAATTTGAATTAATGATTTAAATCCAGAGATTTTCAAAAAAATCATTGATTTAAATCACACAATGCATTTCAATGGTGGAATAAAAAATGGCAAATAAAAAGTTCTTAGAAAATTAAAATACAAAAAATCAGAGCAAACTAAAATATTAAATGGTAATTAAATTTAATTAAGATTTCATTTAATTCAAGATTATCTAACTGATAATAGTAAAATATTCGTTATTTATACAGGAAAAGATAAATTCATTGTATCAAAATCAATAAATTCATTTAAAAAAAATCCGATTTAAATAAAAAAATCGATTGATTTGATTATTATTAAAAATAATAAAATAATTCCAAACCTACTTAGATGTATTATGAATTTCTGGTATTATATTCCTCATTTACTATATTTATTACAGGGTGACCACAGCTTTTATATTTTCTATTTACCTATAATTGAACGTCCTTCATTTTTTTTCTATAATTTCATTAAATTTCCTTTTAACTCACAAGTTTGAAGAAATTAAAATAGTTTATATTTTACCCTTAGATATTGTCTTTTTTTCTAAAATGTTATACCAAGAATGCATTTATTTATATTTAGGAAGAATGATTATGTTGCGACAATCGCCGGGCACGTTGAACGCCTTTCCCCCGTCTCGCGCGGGGGGAAAGACAAAACGTCACCGGCGTTTGATTTCCAACGCGTTAGGTGACGTAAATTTTAAGCAGCCAATGAAATACCGGGACTATTCGTTTTATTTTAAGCGGAGGAGCGTACTGGGAGGACAAAGGGTGGATTGAGAGAAAGGCTAAAAACCGTCTCGACATAGACATTCTCCCTAAGTATAAAAAAATACATTCTTGGTTATACCAGAGAGTGTAAAGATTATGAGAGGCGTCTCTCTTTCAAAAAAGCGTACTAACTTTTTTTTTCCCAAAAATGTCCACTACTACCGTAAGAGCGATGGCGCCACCAGTGGCGCCGTTCTCACAGCGCGTGCGTTTCGATGTTAGGTTTAAAAGAGACGCAAAAACTTTCCAGATTTTTAATGCTAGTTTTACAAGGTTTTTAAATAATTTAGTAGGTCTGGGGTATATTCTTTTGTTTTAAATTGTAAAATATCGAAAACAAGAAATCCTTGTTTATCTTTTTTTAAGTTTCCAAAGGAAAAAGCCTGGTAAATTCGCATTTTCATTAGATAGGCTTATTGGCATATTAACTTAATATAAATTTTAGTTCTATTTTGTGGCTGAAAATTGTAAATAATGATGGACTTACAAATAAAACTACGGAATATTTACACGTTAACCATAGAATTTGCGCGAATCATTTCATTGATGCCAGTTTCATGAATATTAGAACTAAAAATAGGCTCACACCATCCGCTGTGCCAACAATTTTCAGTCTTAATGACTCTACACCATTGGAAATTTCAGAAAATGGTAATTTCAATTCAAGCCTTGCTACTCCTCTGGGAAGATCTAAATGATAATTTTGGTTTTAAGTTTTAATTAACGGACAGGATTAGCCAAGATTTTGTAGATAATTTTCTTGGATCTATAAGACAGAAAGGAGGCAACCGTGATCATCCCAATAGACAACAATTTCGAGCTGCATACAGGGCTGCCTCTGTAATAATCTCTTGAAACCACCGGATTCTAATTGCATTGATGATTTGGATGAGTTCATTTTAAACATTGACACTTTTAAAACTGCAACTCCAGGACCGGATGAAGATTTCTCCAATTTTGAAAATCTTGTAGTCTCGCAAAGCCAGGGGCAATGTTCCGATGAAGACTTAGAATTTTGTAAATCTATTGAAAGTCCAAACCTGCTAAAACAAAATGTTCTTAGTTACATTTCAGAATATCTAATTCACCGCTGCTACTCAAACCTTCAATGCTCTTCTTGCATAAGTCAACTCAAAAAATACAATCCAATTGTTGACCCAACAAATCTGCTCTTTTACTTTTAAGCTTTCAAACCAGCAAAGAATTCTTCTATCAGCTGTTCAGCAGCCTCATCGTACCAACTGATAGTTTCTTCAAATTTGTAACGGAGACAAATGAAGTATTTGACACCAGTTTTAAGCTTTTATCGCACATGACAAATATTAAAGGACGTTTGGAGAGATTCATCATTCAAAGAATTGACAAGAAATATTTTAAAGCTAATGAAGATTCTCCATGTGCAACTGCTTACCAAAACATGATATCTTTTTTCATAGAATTCTGCATACATAGTTCCCTTAAAAAACAAGATCTCAACCATGAATACATGAAAACCCAGAAAAGATAAGTTAGGAAACTGTTAAAAATACAATATTAATCACATTTTACCAACTTCAATGTTTCCTCGTATTTTTTAACTTATACCGCTCTGTTCTCGTTAAGCCTCGGCAATTTCATAAAATTTCCAATGAATTTCCTTGGTTAATCAAACAAATTAATTCTTTTAGTATTAAAATATTATAAATAGTCCGCTTTCTTGTACTTACGTTTCTTTATCTTTCATGGAATTGAATTTTATTAATTTTAAATTAGCATAATTCAACTATGTTCAACAGCCATGACTGATGAAAAATATTTTCCGGATGTTTACAAAATTGAAATTTTTTTGAGTAGCGCCATCGTGTGGCGGGTAGTATCGGAACCTCTCCTATGGGCGCGTGCTCTCAAAATCTTGTACGAAATTTTAACGTTACGGGAATAGGAAGAGACGCCTCTCATAATCTTTACACTCTCTGGTTATACTTTCAATTAATTTAGTTTTTCAATATTAATTTACTCCTATTTTTTCCCTTTTTTCTTCTTATATTTTCCCTTTTTCTCTTCCTATATTTTCCCTTTTTCTCTTCCTATATTTTCCTTTTTTTTCTTGGTATATTTTCCTATATTTCACTGATAAATTTCCTCTAATTCATTTAAAAGATTTGAAAATATTCCGTGGTCACCCTGTTATTATTATTATCGAAAATAAATGTGAGCGTTTAATGAGATAACGTTGACTTTCCGAATTAAATTCTGGAAATTGGGACTTTAATTTACGGCCTTTTTGGGGAATTCTGTTGGGGAAAGACAACTAATGGTTTAAATATATAGAGCGAATTATTGTTGACCATCGAGATTAAATGTCCCTATGGGACACGTACCCCGGGATTCATCATTTTAATCTGTTTTGTAAATATAGTACGCGCTACGTTTAAATTCGTCGAAATTTTATAACGTCCTGAAATTAATTTCTATCTTTGTTTAAGGAAAATACGGGTATGTTTATAATATGTCCTTTAAGAGAAAAGTATCAATTAAAACATCGGGATTTGATCTCTGAAGTATACTATATTCATGAAATCCAGACTTCAAATATTTTTATACATCTACTCAAGGACTGTTTTCAAAATAGTTCAAGCCGAGAGTAGGATTTTGTGTTTAGTCAGATTGTAAAATTTTAAGGAAATATAAATACTTAGTCAGTTTTGGAATTTAGTTCAAATAAATATATCATTTTGTTTTACATTGCTACCATTTTTCAGATCTATTACTTCTCTAAAACGTATAAAATGTAAAAAAAAAATTATTAATAATATGAAACCATATTTAAAAAATAAAATAGTATTAGAAAATCATTAAGTGACTTATGTTTTAACTCTAAACCTGTTTGGAAAAATTAACGGGAACCTGCGTGCGAAGTACATGTTTCAAGCGAATATCATTAGCAAAGATAGGTAGATGAATACTTCCACGTATTATATACTTCTGGTTATACTAAATAAAAGTTGTTATCAAAGCCATCCGGGTGGATTTATTGGTCGAATTTCATGAATAACAACCAAACTATCAACAAAACCATTCAAAGCACATTTTGATATAGCTATTACCAAATGTCAAACATTTTTGGTGTTGTTACAAAAGTGGATCTTTTTGACGGAAGATATTCTGATTTAGCCTCGGACTTAGCTATTACCAGTTGTCAAACATATTTGGTGTAGTTACAAAAGTGGATCTTTTTGACGGAAGATATTCTGATTTAGCCTCGGACTTAGCTATTACCAGTTGTCAAACATATTTGGTGTAGTTACAAAAGTGGATCTTTTTGACGGAAGATATTCTGATTTAGCCTCGGATTTAGCTATTACCAGTTGTCAAACATTTTTGGTGTAGTTACAAAAGTGGATCTTTTTATTTAAAAAAAATTCAAGTTTTTGCAACTTTCCAAATTTTTTCAAAACACTCGTGCTGGAAAATTATTTTGCGAATCAATTCGGTTAGACAATTCAAAATTTTCTTTTAACCTCGCAGTGAAAACTTTGTTATTTCATTTGTTTTAACCTAACCTCGTCTTTATTTATTGTAAATTTAGTTATTCCGCCCACGTGCTCGGTGGTTAAGAGTATGCGAGGGAGAGTATGTACCTAATTGGAATAATAATGAAATTAGGTCGGTTACCATGACCCTGCCGCCGTTGCGTTGACGATTGGAAAAAAATAGTTAATTCACTTTGAACATTTCCCTTTAATAAATAATTTTGATAGTCACTTTTGTTCTTAATTATTTCCTCTCTGGTATACCCTTCATCTGGCAGTTTCCCATTTTCTCGTTGCAAATTAGTTTTTCGGCCCCAAAAAACACGGAAAAATTCAACCTAACTTTGTTTCTCTTAGGCGTAAGACCGTGAATGTATTTAGGTTAACAGAGAATAAGCAGCTTCCGTTTTTACGATGTCTCTACACGGAGAGAGCCCGTGTTCGTACCGGAGTCTCGTCCCCCCTTACTGGCAGCTAGGAGCAATAAACACCAGAAGAACGCAGCTAGCCTGTAAACATGCCAACGCAGTGTTGTGCAGGGGCGCCCGTAGAAAGTTTTCATACTTAGTCAAAAGGGGGAGGGAACTTCATACAGTTATTTGTGCATTTATAGCTCATAAAAGGGGGGCATTTTCTCCGTTTGCGGGCGCCCATGGTGTTGTGTACAAATTTTATTGGACGAGCCTTTACGCTGAGCGTTTTACGAAAAAGGGAAAGACAATTTCCGAATTTTTCCCTTCCGACGGCTAAAGCGTCTAACCAATGAAAAATGTACGCAAGAAAATCCACGACTTTTGACGGGTTGCGTTCTCCTTGTGTGGGGTGTTGTGTTTGTTGCTCCTAGCTGGCAGAAAAGGGGAAAATATTACGCCTGGAATGGCTGAGGGGCGTGGCTTTTAACGAGGGAATCATAAGGGTAACCCTGTGTTGCCCGCGTATTCTCAGTTCATTCGAAGGCATTCTTATTAATAGAATAAGTAACATAAAAAACATAAGTATGGTACTTACTATTCACCCAAAGCAAATTTTTTAATGAGAGTAGGTTTCCCCAATGACAACGTAAACCATTACGTACCAACGGACTGACAACTTTCCCCGAACTGCACCTAGTATTTGGTGGATGCCTAGAAAATCGGCGACGGTCCGCCGGCAGCCTTTTCGACGGACCAGCCAAGGCCTATTGGAAATTGAAATGCTTTCAAAAGTGGAAATAACGCTTACTTTTGGAAAATAATGATGAATTATTGAATCGGAAGATAAAAATAACTATTATAAACACTGAACCATTTCAGAAATTAGTTTTTTCCGAACTTCAAACCTAAACGCGTGTAAGCTCGTATTTCTCGCCATCAAACTAACCAACTATTTTGCCAACGGAAAGAGTAGGAAGGGATGAGTAGGAAGGAGCAACAAACACAAGGAGAACGCAGCTAGCCTGTAAACACGTTAACGGAGTGTTGTGTACAAATTTCATTGGACGAACGTTTACGCTGAACGTTTTACGGGAGCGGGGGGGGGAGACAATTTCCGATTTTTCCCCTTCCGACGGCAGCATGCGCTAAAGCTGTACACAAGGAAATGAACGACTTTTGACGGGTTGCGTTCTCCTTGTGTGGGGTGCTGTGTTTGTTGCTCCTAGCTATTATTAACCGAATTCGTTCCATACTTATGTTTATTATGTTACTTATGGTACTAGTGAAATAAAACTGCTAAATTATGACCTGACAAGTTTACCTTAGCCGCGGACGAGAAAGCACGGAAGCTAAATTGGTTCTAAGACTAGCCGTTCGTCGCAACGCCGCCACTCTTGTATTTGGTTGTAGCGATAGACGAGGTCTTAGGCGTTCTAGAAAAGGAGCAAACCGCAAATTTCTCGACGCTTTCGCGTTGTGTTTCGTTGATATTTATGACGCGTTGTAACGACGACTGTAGGTGGCGCTGTTTCTAGAGCGGCCCAAATCTCATTTTAAATCAGTTTGGAATAGTTTGGGCTCATATTTAAGCGTAGTAATTAATGTAATTGTGGAATGGGGCGTTGTAAGAGAATAACAATTGTACAGCGTGTAATCGATTATATTTTCCCACTGTTTTCGTATCGGTTTACGAATGTTAGACAATATTAGTTCAATAAATATTAATTCTAAAAATAAATAAGCCTTTCTTGATGATTATGATATTATATATTCCCGGTCAAGAAGCTATTTGACATCCTAAGAATCAACCTAAACTTCTTTCTCGAATGGAATATATACATTTCCCCAATTCTATAGCGACACCTAAAGTGTAGGTATTTAAAAAACTATTTTTTATATTTCGAAAAAGCGTCTGAAATTATTTATTTAGGGAGAGGGGGGGTTGGTGAAAGTGTTACTAAATGTTACTTAGAGAGAGGGGAGGTTGGTGAAAGTGTTACTAAATGTTACTTAGGGAGAGGGGAGGTAGGTGAAAGTGTTACTAAATGTTACTTAGAGAGAGGGGAGGTAGGTGAAAGTGTTACTAAATGTTACTTAGAGAGAGGGGAGGTTGGTGAAAGTGTTACTAAATGTTACTTAGAGAGAGGGAGGTTGGTGAAAGTGTTACTAAATGTTACTTAGAGAGAGGGGAGGTTGGTGAAAGTGTTACTAAATGTTACTTAGGGAGAGGGGAGGTTTGTGAAAGTGTTACTAAATGTTACTTAGGGAGAGGGGAGGTTTGTGAAAGTGTTACTAAATGTTACTTAGGGAGAGGGGAGGTTGGTGAAAGTGTTACTAAATGTTATTTAGGGAGAGGGGGGTTGGTAAAAGTGTTACTAAATGTTATTTAGGGAGAGGGGAGGTTGGTGAAAGTGTTACTAAATGTTACTTCGAGAGAGGGGAGGTTGGTGAAAGTGTTGTTAAATGTTACTTAGGGAGAGGGAGGTTGGTGAAAGTGTTACTAAATGTTACTTAGAGAGAGGGGAGGTTGGTGAAAGTGTTACTAAATGTTATTTAGGGAGAGGGGAGGTTGGTGAAAGTGTTACTAAATGTTATTTAGGGAGAGGGGAGGTTGGTGAAAGTGTTACTAAATGTTACTTAGGGAGAGGGGAGGTTGGTGAAAGTGTTACTAAATGTTACTTAGAGAGAGGGGAGGTTGGTTAAATTGTTACTAAATGTTATTTAGGGAGAGGGGAGGTTGGTGAAAGTGTTACTAAATGTTATTTAGGGAGAGGGGAGGTTGGTGAAAGTGTTACTAAATGTTACTTAGGGAGAGGGGAGGTTGGTGAAAGTGTTACTAAATGTTACTTAGAGAGAGGGTGGTTGGTTAAATTGTTACTAAATGTTATTTAGGGAGAGGGGAGGTTGGTGAAAGTGTTACTAAATGTTATTTAGGGAGAGGGGGGTTGGTAAAAGTGTTACTAAATGTTATTTAGGGAGAGGGGAGGTTGGTGAAAGTGTTACTAAATGTTACTTCGAGAGAGGGGAGGTTGGTGAAAGTGTTGTTAAATGTTACTTAGGGAGAGGGAGGTTGGTGAAAGTGTTACTAAATGTTACTTAGAGAGAGGGGAGGTTGGTGAAAGTGTTACTAAATGTTATTTAGGGAGAGGGGAGGTTGGTGAAAGTGTTACTAAATGTTATTTAGGGAGAGGGGAGGTTGGTGAAAGTGTTACTAAATGTTACTTAGGGAGAGGGGAGGTTGGTGAAAGTGTTACTAAATGTTACTTAGAGAGAGGGGGGTTGGTTAAATTGTTACTAAATGTTATTTAGGGAGAGGGGAGGTTGGTGAAAGTGTTACAAAATGTTATTTAGGGAGAGGGGGTTGGTTAAATTGTTACTAAATGTTACTTAGGGAGAGGGAGGTTGGTGAAAGTGTTACTAAAAGTTATTTAGGGAGAGGGGGTTCAGTAAATTGTTACGTAATAAATCTTATTCTAAAGTCGGAAAATAAAATCTAGAAACAGTCGTAATTATAAGAAAAATTAGTGGTACTTCTCTAAACGCACGCTACGTAGATCTCATGGGCGAGGGGGTAGAGCATTGCGCCGATTTAATTTCGGTCTTCGGCGACAACGTGTCTCCCCTTCCCTTTGGCAAAGTTCTTAAAAAAAATTAAAAATGTTTTGGAAAGAAAAAAAAATAAGTTAAATAAGTAAACTAAAAACAATTCGCCGATTTTTAAAAAATTCTCGGTGGCGTTGATTTTCGGCGGCGGCGACGTGAAGGGGGAAAATGTCTCCCTTTCCCTTTTGAAAAGTTCTTAAAAGATTTTAAATTGCTTTTGAAAGAAAAAAATAAAGTTTTGTGAACAATATTTATCGGCGGCGTTGATTTTTTTCGTCGGCGGCGGCGTGAAGGGGAAAAAATGTCTCACCTTCCCTTTTTAAAATTTTTAAAAAAAAAATTAAATTGTTTTTGAAAGAAAAAAAATAAAGTTACGTAGGAAAACTCAAAATATTTCGGCGGCGGGAAATTTTTTTTATCGGCGGCGCTAGTCTCTAGGAGGGGGGGGGGGTTTCCGTGGGGGTAGAGACGATAGGCAAAATAATTCCCTATTGTTCTAAAGCAGCAAAATGCGGAAAGAAAGGGGGTTTTTCCGTCCTCGTGGCGGGCTTTTAAAGGTGTAGGTAGCGTTCGGGTGGGGTAGGGGGCGCGGACGTCGCCTCGGAACCCTCGACAAAGCGGAGGGCGCAAGTTGCATGCGCGGAAATCGTCCGGGCGCTTTCCGTTCGATATCCCTCCCCGGCGCGCCGCGAAAAGTCTCCCGTTTCCCGCTGGCCCCATTCGCCTGCAATCGCGGAACGAGCCGCGGGTTAGGCACGCCACCGCACCTCGACACCTAAAATCGAAACTTTCCGCTCTCTCTCTCTCGTATTCGGCGTAATCTTCCAGTCGTTTTGTTGGCGCGCGCGAGAGTCCGGACACCCAGAGAGAGAGAGTACGCCTCGTGGATTGTTGACCCTCAACGTCCGGCCCGCTGTTGTTTCTCGATTTTTCGGCATTTGTTTGGTATTTGTAATTGGAGGGAGGTCTAACAGTCGTTGTTAGGCCCCAATTCCGCTCTGACGGCGACGGCGAAACGAACGCGGATCAGCAGGCTCGGCCGCCATCGGGACGACCAGGAGGCCGCCGCCGACGATGCCAGCTATTCGGCGATGCACCATCACAGACACCAGCAACATCGCAGCCGGGTAAGCTCTCGCTCTCATTCGATACGACAATGTTATTCTCACCGGGATTCTCTTCCCGATGAGCTCCCCCTACTAACTCTACTACTGGGTTAAGCGCGATTTTTCGCTAATATTCCGTCCTGGGTAGAGCTCTGCGTAACAGATAAATTAACCGACAAAATTTCGATTATTCGTAAATATTTTGGTTAACTGTTTATTTCTGGATATTATCCATGGATAAACAACGATTTAACATGCAAAAAATAAATTATATTTTCGGATAATTGTAGGTTATGGATAAAAATAAAATTAGTGGTTAATTTGTATCCAAACGCCGAGCTCTAGTCCTGGGATTTTCAATGTGATTTCGCTTTTACGAGGTTTTGACTGCGCTTTTCCCGCTCACTTAGAGGATCATTTTTCGCCCAGACTTCAGGATTTTCATTTGGTTTTAGAGATTTTTTGTGTTGATTTCTAGATTTTCGGATTAATTTAGAAATTTTTTGTGTTGATTTCTAGATTTTCGGATTAATGTAGAAATTTTCATGGTTGATTTCGAGATTTTCGGATTGATTTAGAAATTTTCATGGTTGATTTCGAGATTTTCTAGTGGTTTTCGAGATTTTCTAGTGGATTTCGAGATTTTTTAGTGGATTTCGAGATTTTTCAGGTTTGATTTCGAGATTTTCTTGTGGTTTTCGAGATTTTTTATGTTTGATTTCGAGATTTTTGAGTGGATTTCGAGATTTTTCAGGTTTGATTTCGAGATTTTCTTGTGGTTTTCGAGGTTTTTGGGTAAATTTCGAGATTTTCGCGGTTTGATTTAGAGACTTTCCTGTTGATTTCGAAACTCTCAACTTTATTTAAAAATTTATAAATATTTGTTCTGTAGCGTGACAAACATCAACCCCCCTGACGGAAGAAAATGGCGATTTTATTTTTTTCATTATAAGCTCGAGTTTACGTTCTGTGTTTTGTTAGGCGTATGTTAATTCTAATAACAGAAAGTTAGGTAACTTTAGTTCATTTCTTAGCGGGTGAAAGTAAATCTTAAGTTGTACGTATTATCGTTATTTCTTAACTAATATTTTATGCAATGGGAAAACACGTTTTTCAAATATTCGATTTAGGAACGTCGTGATAGAATTTTGAACCTATTGATATTTAACAGGGTTTCCACACGTCAGGGAAAACAGGGAAATCAGGAAAAAGTCAGGGAATTTTTAGAATTTGTAAAAAGTAATGGAAAAGTCAGGGAATTACATTTTATCTTGGCACTTTTTTAAGGTTATTTTTTAGACCAGATCTATGACAAATTCTATGATTATCATTTATTTCCTTGAAAGTTTGGCTAATTTTTTCAACATTGCACAAACCTTTTTACTGAAATATAAGTTCATTAAAATTTATTAACTTCGGATAAAAGTCAAATATAAAATAAAAATTTGGCCTTAAAAAGTCAGGGAAAATCTCTTAAAATGGTCAGGGAAAACAAGGAATAGTCAGGGAATTTGAATATAAAAATTTTGTGGTAACCCTGTTTAAATAATTGATTTTCACGTTAAATAATCAGGCATCAAGAATATTTGACAGCATACTTTATAGCAAAAGTTCGTCAACTTTCGATTTTTCGAGACGCCTTCTATGTTTACTTATTACGATTAAAAATCAGACGATCTTTCGCAACAAACTATGCGATGGTGGAGCACTGTCTAATATGGGATACTGTTATGAAAGGAAAATCACGACACAACAGAGGGCTTTATGACCCCGGGGATAATATCCCCTCAACGGCAATTTGATTGGATTGAAACAGCCCCTACCGCAACCCCGCTTGGCCCCAAATTAAGGAATAAGTTAATTAATTTTGAATTTATCACGAGTTATAACGCTTGAATTTCGCCAAAGTCACCTCGCACAATTTAAATTTATAGAAAGACCAAATTCTTGTCACGCGCGTGGGCGCACGTCGTCTGTAATGCAGTCTTATTTTAATCCGAAAACAAGGTACTGCAAGATCTGCGTTGGCTTTTTCCTACAAATTCAAATTTTTGATCGATATAAAGGCAATAGATTTTGGAAAGGTAATTTATTAAGAAATAACGTACCAAGCCATAGCAGCTTGTTAAATATTTACAGGGCCGTCGATAGCGACCCTAAGTAATAATACCGTGCCCTAAGAAAACTGTTATTACTAAAAATACAGTTTCGAAGTGAAACTCGTTGGCTCAAACCCGGGCTCCCAGGCGGTACTATAATATATATATATATTCTATTTATAATTTTACTTTATTTTGAAGTAAAATGTTTGAAAATTATTGCTAAAATGAACTGAAGAATAGTCGAAGTTGCGAATAAATATTTGTAATATTTTTGGAACTCCAAAAGTGAACACGAGTATCGGGAAATCCGTTAATGAACACGAGTATCGGGAAATCCGTTAATGAACACGAGTATCGGGAAATCCGTTAATGAACACGAGTATCGGGAAATCCGTTAATGAACACGAGTATCGGGAAATCCGTTAATGAACACGAGTATCGGGAAATCCGTTAATGAACACGAGTATCGGGAAATCCGTTAATGAACACGAGTATCGGGAAATCCGTTAATGAACACGAGTATCGGGAAATCCGTTAATGAACACGAGTATCGGGAAATCCGTTAATGAACACGAGTATCGGGAAATCCGTTAATGAACACGAGTATCGGGAAATCCGTTAATGAACACGAGTATCGGGAAATCCGTTAATGAACACGAGTATCGGGAAATCCGTTAATGAACACGAGTATCGGGAAATCCGTTAATGAACACGAGTATCGGGAAATCCGTTAATGAACACGAGTATCGGGAAATCCGTTAATGAACACGAGTATCGGGAAATCCGTTAATGAACACGAGTATCGGGAAATCCGTTAATGAACACGAGTATCGGGAAATCCGTTAATGAACACGAGTATCGGGAAATCCGTTAATGAACACGAGTATCGGGAAATCCGGAAATGAACACGAGTATCGGGAAATCCGGAAATGAACACGAGTATCGGGAAATCCGTTAATGAACACGAGTATCGGGAAATCCGTTAATGAACACGAGTATCGGGAAATCCGTTAATGAACACGAGTATCGGGAAATCCGTTAATGAACACGAGTATCGGGAAATCCGTTAATGAACACGAGTATCGGGAAATCCGTTAATGAACACGAGTATCGGGAAATCCGGAAATGAACACGAGTATCGGGAAATCCGGAAATGAACACGAGTATCGGGAAATCCGGAAATGAACACGAGTATCGGGAAATCCGGAAATGAACACGAGTATCGGGAAATCCGGAAATGAACACGAGTATCGGGAAATCCGGAAATGAACACGAGTATCGGGAAATCCGGAAATGAACACGAGTATCGGGAAATCCGGAAATGAACACGAGTATCGGGAAATCCGGAAATGAACACGAGTATCGGGAAATCCGTTAATGAACACGAGTATCGGGAAATCCGTTAATGAACACGAGTATCGGGAAATCCGTTAATGAACACGAGTATCGGGAAATCCGGAAATGAACACGAGTATCGGGAAATCCGGAAATGAACACGAGTATCGGGAAATCCGGAAATGAACACGAGTATCGGGAAATCCGGAAATGAACACGAGTATCGGGAAATCCGGAAATGAACACGAGTATCGGGAAATCCGGAAATGAACACGAGTATCGGGAAATCCGGAAATGAACACGAGTATCGGGAAATCCGTTAATGAACACGAGTATCGGGAAATCCGTTAATGAACACGAGTATCGGGAAATCCGAAAATGAACACGAGTATCGGGAAATCCGAAAATGAACACGAGTATCGGGAAATCCGTTAATGAACACGAGTATCGGGAAATCCGTTAATGAACACGAGTATCGGGAAATCCGTTAATGAACACGAGTATCGGGAAATCCGTTAATGAACACGAGTATCGGGAAATCCGGAAATGAACACGAGTATCGGGAAATCCGTTAATGAACACGAGTATCGGGAAATCCGGAAATGAACACGAGTATCGGGAAATCCGGAAATGAACACGAGTATCGGGAAATCCGGAAATGAACACGAGTATCGGGAAATCCGGAAATGAACACGAGTATCGGGAAATCCGGAAATGAACACGAGTATCGGGAAATCCGAAAATGAACACGAGTATCGGGAAATCCGAAAATGAACACGAGTATCGGGAAATCCGTTAATGAACACGAGTATCGGGAAATCCGTTAATGAACACGAGTATCGGGAAATCCGTTAATGAACACGAGTATCGGGAAATCCGTTAATGAACACGAGTATCGGGAAATCCGGAAATGAACACGAGTATCGGGAAATCCGGAAATGAACACGAGTATCGGGAAATCCGGAAATGAACACGAGTATCGGGAAATCCGGAAATGAACACGAGTATCGGGAAACCCAGATATACAATGCGAAAATTGGATTGGGTTGTTTTTATTTTATTTATAAGGAATTAGATTATTCTTAGAGAGTGAGTGGATTGATAGCCAAACGTTAAAAATGGTCTCAACATAAGTCATTCTCTCCTAAAGTATAAATAATTGAATTCTTGGTATGGGTATAGACGATAAAGAATTGAACCCGAAACAAGAGCACATATCTATGGTTTCCCTAATTCGAATTATGGATTTATATGCTGGCCCGCACAAAGCAACGTTGGTGTTCGGCACCTCCCTTTCAACTCGGGTGTTGCTAATTATAAATGCGTAATTGCCGATGGAAGCTAAAGATGACATTTGGTCCCAATTGGGGTTTGGAAGTCTACGGGCATTGGTAATCAGAGGGGCCGATCTTCATGGCCTAACGACAAATATTTCCTGTTAGCAATATTCATTTATATAATTATTGTAATACAATACAATAATATTAATATTAATAAAATAATAAAATGGGCTAATACAATAGTAATGTAATAATATTAATATTAATAAAATAATAAAATATGGTAATACAATAGTAATGTAATAATATTAATATAATAATAATAAAATATGATAAAATAATATTAATTTAATAATAATAAAATATGATAATACAATAGTAATTTAATAATATTAATGTAATAATAATAAAATATGATAATACAATTGTAATTTAATAATATTAATGTAATAATAATAAAATATGATAATACAATAGTAAATTAATAATAATAATATATTAATAAAATATGATAATATAATAATGTGATAATATTAATATATTAATAAAATATGATAATATAATAGTAATGTAATAATATTAATATATTAATAAAATATGATAATATAATAGTAATGTAATAATCTTAATATTAATAAAATATGGTAATACAATAGTAATGTTATAATATTAATATAATAATAATAAAATATGATAAAATAATATAAATTTAATAATAATAAAATATGATAATACAATAGTAATTTAATTATATTAATGTAATAATAATAAAATATGATAATACAATAGTAATAATAATAAAATATGATAATACAATAGTAATTTAATAATATTAATATATTAATAAAATATGATAATATAATAGTAATGTAATAATATTAATATATTAATAAAATATGATAATATAATAGTTATGTAATAATATTAATATATTAATAAAATATGATAATATAATAGTAATGTAATAATATTATTAATATAATAATAAAATATGATAATATAATAGTAATGTAATAATATTATTAATATAATAATAAAATATGATAATATAATAGTAATGTATTAATATTAATAAAATAATATAATAGTAATGTATTAATATTAATAAAATAATATAATAGTAATGTATTAATATTAATAAAATAATATAATATTAATGTTATATTATTAATATAATAATGTAATATTAATGTAATAATATAATATTAATATAATAATATAGTAATAAAAATATAATATAGAAAGTGGGGAAAATTTGGTGTTTGCGAAAGTTGTTATTATTAATGCTTTTGATTTCGGTCAATAGATGGCGGAATATACGTCTTACAAAAAATATATAAAAAAAACTACATGGAAATGAAAACCGAACTGGCTCCTTAGCTTCACAAAGTCAGTGAATTGGAAAAAGACTCCAAAAAGTCAGTTAAAATGAAAATAGCTTCACAAAGTCAGGGAATTTGAAAATAATCACAAAAGTCAGGGAATTTGAAAATAATCCAAAAAAACCAGGCAAAGAAATTATGGACAGATGTATTAAAAATACATATTAAATATTTTGCAAAGATTTTACCTCAAACAATTCATTTACTCAACAAAAATTATCATGAAAAATTAAGCATTTTGGTTCGGGAAAACCTGGAAAAGTCAGTGAAATTGTTTCCGTAAATTTGGTACGCACCCTGTACCTCCGACGTTGCGTCTCTATTACGCGGACTCGGTCGAACTTGATACCAATAGCGTGCTTTTTATCGAAGTTGTCCACAAGTCCGTAACGACCCCTTCATATCCAATTTCTTCGAGCGGTAATGTCAGGACATCCTTGGACGGATAAATTTGCGACCCGAATCTAGTACATACAGGGTGGAAACCTCAGCCGTGGTCCAGCCTCGGTACTTCTCATAGTACACTAGAGTGCTGCGGGTGGAACACTTCTACAGGCGCTGGTAGGCCAAAAATAGACCAATGGGAGAATTGAAAGCCGCAGCCGTGGTCCAGCCTCGGTACTTTTCATAGTACATTAGAGTGCTGCGGGTGGAACACATCTACAGGCGCTGGTAGGCCAAAAATAGACCAATGGGAGAATTGAAAGCCGCAGCCGTGGTCCAGCCTCGGTACTTTTCATAGTACATTAGAGTGCTGCGGGTGGAACACATCTACAGGCGCTGGTAGGCCAAAAATAGACCAATGGGAGAATTGAAAGCCGCAGCCGTGGTCCAGCCTCGGTACTTTTCATAGTACATTAGAGTGCTGCGGGTGGAACACATCTACAGGCGCTGGTAGGCCAAAAATAGACCAATGGGAGAATTGAAAGCCGCAGCCGTGGTCCAGCCTCGGTACTTTTCATAGTACATTAGAGTGCTGCGGGTGGAACACTTCTACAGGCGCTGGTAGGCCAAAAATAGACCAATGGGAGAATTGAAAGCCGCAGCCGTGGTCCAGCCTCGGTACTTCTCATAGTATGAATGAATGAATGAATTTTATTTACCCATAAGATCCCTTTTAAATCAGGGAGAAGCAAAGGCTCGCAGGCACAAAATGGTATTACAGAAACAACAATAAGAAACGTTGATATAATATGTTTCGAGTTAATATAAAAAAATATGTTAAAAAAAAAACAAACAAAAACCAAAAAAACTTCGGTTAAATGAACAAGTGCTATATACAAAATGGTAAACTATTACTTATAACACGGTCGGGGGGGGGGGGGGTAAACACTATGGCATAGCCTTTTTTTTTTCACCGCGGACGGTCCACCAAAGCTTCAGAAGCGTTTTTGTATTATCAATCAGCCGGATATCGGGCTCATTATCAAACGCGAGGAGAGATTTAAGCGTTAACCGTCGATGGTCTTCCACTCTGGCGTGATCTAATTCTGGACAATCTCGGATAATGTGGAGGAGGTCTTCATTTGGCGCACCACAAAGAAGGCAAGCCGGGTTTTCTTGAAATATTTCCTGAAATCGTCGGCCAGTGGGGAGGGCTCCACAGCGGGCCTGGAAAAACAGACGGCCTCCGAGGCCATTGGAATAAAACGCTTCAGTGGCCGGCGATTCTTTGCAGGAATACAGGACTAGGCTGGGGTGTTTCTTCACCTCGGACACCCAGTCCGCTTGGGCCTTCTCCAGTACACCCTTGCCAACTTTGGCGCGCCACTCTCTCTCATTCGTCGCCTCTCCTCTGTTAGAGCCCTGTCCGTATAAGTGATCAAGATACGTCAGTCGCTTGAGCCATTTGGTGTGGGTGCCGGTGAGGCGAATGTAGTCAAAGACTTGTTTGGCCAGTCGATCTTGCGACATGTAACGAAGGCGGAACACTTCTACAGGCGCTGATAGGCCAAAAATAGACCAATGGAAGAATTGGAAGCCTCAGCCGTGGTCCAGCGTCGGTACTTTTCCCAGTCTAAAAATAGACCAATGGGATAATCTTCCCAATGCTTTTTCGGGCGATTGGATAAAGATGCGCTTCCAATTATCCCATTGGTCAATTTTGGTAATACCAGCGCCTGTAGAAGTGTTCGACCCGCAGCTATCTATCTATCTATATTTATTTTCCTTTTGGGGTACAAATCCGTTTTATATCACGGAGGAAACCATTATACAATGGATTCGCAGGAATTTACAATTTTTAAAGCGAAGTAATAAAAAACATAATAGTTCATAACTTAAAGTCATAAGGTAACCAGAAGCAGTATATATATAATACAATAACATATTTACAAAATTATTTACAAAAAGAGTTAAGGCTCTACACACATCCCAGCACTACATTAGTTTTTCTTTTTTAAACGTAAGCCACCCCATCGGCCGAGAATTCTGGTGTACTACGAGAAGTACCGAGGCTTCCACCCTGTATACATCGAGATCTAGTTAACTGCAATTCGTTGTTTGGTAACTAGTGAGTATCTTGTCCGATATATTAGAGCGAGTCCCGAATCTTCCTCAATTTCGGTTAAGTGGACTAGGAAAAGGTCGCAGCCACCCCGAAAAGTATCTTAATTAAGTGACTTTATCCCCGTTCTTCCAGGTCGACCATTGCACGCCATCCAAAATCTACGCTCGTCCCCTAAGCGCACCCAACTCCTCAGTCTTCTTTCTGACATTTCCCTAGACTCGTCATTGTTATATTACTTTTTTTTATCCGAGTTGGGGGCAACTTCGAAGGAGACTTGGTGTCTTACGGGAAAGACACATCCTATATACGGAGCTCGGAGCATAGGCTGTCTTTGTATTTTAATTAACAGGAGCAATAAGTTTCACTTTTTCCGATCTATCCCGCGGCGAACAACCAAAAAAAAAAGAACAAAGTTATTTCTTTGAAATTGCTGCGAAGTAATTACCGACAATTTTTATCGTCTTAATTAATGCCGTTCTAAGTTGATCTGAATTATGGTTTCTAGTTTTTATACGAATTTTCTCGTTTACGTCTTTTGATCTAAATTATGACGTGGTTTTCATACGAATTTTATCGTTTACGTCTCTTGATCTAAATTATAATGTGTTTTTAATACGAATTTGATCGCTTACGTCTCTTGATCTAAATTATGACGTGGTTTTCATACGAATTTTCTCGTTTACGTCTCTTGATCTAAATTATGAGGTAGTTTTCATACGAATTTTCTCGTTTACGTCTCTTGATCTAAAATATGAGGTGGTTTTCATACGAAATTTCTCGTTTACGTCTCTTGATCTAAATTATGAGTTAATTTTCATACTAATTTTCTCGTTTACGTCTCTTGATCTAAATTATGACGTGGTTTTCATACGAATTTTCTAGTTGACGTCTCTTGATCTAAATTATGAGGTGGTTTTCGTACGAATTTTCTCATTAACGTCTCTTGATCTAAATTATGAGGTAGTTTTCATACGAATTTTCTCGTTTGCGTCTCTTGATCTAAAATATGAGGTTGTTTTTTATACGAAATTTCTCGTTTACGTCTCTTGATCTAAATTATGTGGTGGTTTTCATACGAATTTTCTCGTTTACGTCTCTTGATCTAAATTATGACGTGGTTTTCATACGAATTTTCTAGTTGACGTCTCTTGATCTAAATTATGAGGTGGTTTTCGTACGAATTTTCTCGTGTACGTCTCTTGATCTAAAATATGAGGTGGTTTTCATACTAATTTTCTCGTGTACGTCTCTTGATCTAAAATATGAGGTGGTTTTCATACTAATTTTCTCGTGTACGTCTCTTGATCTTAAATATGAGGTGGTTTTCATACGAATTTTCTAGTTGACGTTTCTTGATCTATGATGTGCTTTTCATACGAATTTGATCGATTACGTCTCTTGATCTAAATTATGACGTGGTTTTCATACGAATTTTCTAGTTGACGTTTCTTGATCTAAATTATGACGTGGTTTTCGTACGAATTTTCTCATTAACGTTTCTTGATCTAAAATACGAGGTGGTTTTCATACTAATTTTCTCGTGTACGTCTCTTGATTTAAAATATGAGGTGGTTTTCATACGAATTTTCTCGTTTACGTCTCTTGATCTTAACTTGTGGTCTAGTTTTTGTTCGAATTTTCTCGTTTACGTCCGTTAATTTGTTATTATCTCTCTGTAGGCTAACAACACTCGTGTTTACCGTTCCGGGCAACTACTATTGATTAATTACGCTCGAAACGGCGCTCTTTTGTGTGTTAATTTCGTTTCCATGGCAACAAATTATCTGTTTAATAGCTTTATTATTCCGAGATTTTCGTGTTCCGGTCTTTTTGTTAAAATACTCGTTTTAGGTAACTTACGTTACGACAACTGTATTAGCCTGTTTTCGAGAATAACACCGTCACTGACGTTGCAATTACGAGGCTAAAAATACGCATACGGAGGGCAAAATTCTCATTAGCCAAACTTAACGCGTATAAAGAAAACTTTATTCTAATATTTGGCTTCGTAAAGAGAATCGTTATTTTTATTTATAAAAGTGGTACGCTTTGCCTAAAAAGGGGCTTTAACTTTATGAAGCGTATGTTTTAAAAATGTTTGAAGACGAAGCTAGTTTGCTGTTATACGGGCGAACATTTTTCCTTAAATTACTCGCAGAGTTGCAGTTTAAAATGTAATAAAGCCAGAGAAACAGATCGCGTTAGCTGCTTTCGCTTAATTTAAAGTTTTTAAAAATAAATATTAGAGAAGTTTTACATTTTGATGTTCCATTTGAACTTTTCCAGAATCGCCTAAACAGAAGCGAGACCGTTTTTATCCCAGGATATTTTGTAAGGTATTAGCTTTTCAATTTCACTCGAGGGTAATGACACTCGTTATAAAGTGGAACTCTAGTTTGAAGGCTGGAATGCCAGAGTTTTAAAAGGCTACTTTTCGTAAATGTTCAGTTCAGTGGAAAATATTAAAAAAATTTGGAATATGGTGGAAAATATGGCGAATTGTGGAAAATATAACAAAAATTGGAAAATTGGGGAAAATATGACAAAAAGTGGAAAATTGTGGAAAACATGACAAAAATTGGATAATGGTGGAAAATATAACAAAAAATTGAAAAATTGTGGAAAATATAACCACAAATTGGTAAATTGTGGAAAATATAACCAAAAGTGGAAAATGGTGGTAAATATGACAAAAAATTGAAAAATTGTGGAAAATATAACCACGAAATAGTAAATTGTGGAAAATATAACCAAAATTGGATAATGGTGGAAAATATGACAAAAAATTGAAAAATTGTGGAAAATATAACCACGAAATAGTAAATTGTGGAAAATATAACCAAAATTGGATAATGGTGGAAAATATAACAAAAAATTGGTAAATTGTGGAAAATATAACCAAAAGTGGGGGGGGGGTTGGATAGGCTGCATCGAAGGCACGTTCTGCCAATTAGAAAGCTTAAAGGAGCGGACAGAGTTGGCCGTATTCGCAACGAGAAAACTCCATAAGCAGCCTCCTGTTGATAACGCGGAGGAAGTGTGTGTGGGGGTTGTAACGATGGCCTTAATAAAAGACTGCGGCTATACCAGCGGGCCAGGTAAGGCGGCTAACAAACAAGGGGCGTTTATCGCTCGTTAAGTGACGTCATAATAACGTCATTGGCCATTAGGCTGCCTTATCAGCTTCTTCTCGATGACGACGCGGGTAGTCGGGGTGCTCGGTGGATACCTTCTCCGCGCGGCTCCTTATCTCCCCTTTCCTCGGACACTTCACCTCGCTATTTATATCGGCAGGGAAAAAGCCTACGTCCTCCTTCCTGTCAACTGGAACTACGCTCGAAGGTTTCCGTTGGGTAACCTTCCTTTCGCCGGGGAAGGTCATTTTTATCTCCGAACTTTGCGGGGATGGTAACTCTCGGAATATGTAAGCTCGCAAACACGCTCGCTCGGCCAATCTCTGGAGAATGTTTGTTCACCGATCGTCCTCCCTTCTCCAAGGAGATTTTTCTGCCCCACTTTTATTATATTTGGCCAGATCGTGGAAGTACCCTCTCGGTGCCTTAGTGGGAATCACGGGCTTCGCAATTTTACGCCACGATATAAAATGAACAGTACGCTGGTCAGGGAAAAGTCGAGGAACTTTAAAATAGGCCTAAAAGGTCAGAGGAAACGGAAGGAAGTTTTAAGAATTTTTAAAAAGTCAGGGAAAAGTCGAGGAATTTAAAAATAGGCCTAAAAAGTAATGGGGAAAAATCAGGTATTTAAAAATAGGCCTGAAAGGTCGTGGGAAAAATCAGGGTATTTAAAAATAGGCCTACAAAGTAATGGGGAAAAATCAGGTATTTAAAAATAGGCCTGAAAGGTCGTGGGAAAAATCAGGTATTTAAAAATAGGCCTGAAAGGTCGTGGGAAAAATCAGGGTATTTAAAAATAGGCCTACAAAGTCATGGGAAAAATCAGGGTATTTAAAAATAGGCCTAAAAAGTCGTGGGGATATCAGGGTATTTAAAAATAGGCCTAAAAAGTCTTTGGGAAAATCAGGGAAATTAAAATAGGCCTAAAAATTATTAAAAAAATGCGGAATTTAAAAATAATCCTACAAAGTGATGGGGAAAATCAGGGTATTTAAAAATAGGCCAAAAAGTAATAGGGAAATTAGGGAATTTAAAAATAGGCCTAAAAAGTCAACGGAAACGGCAGGGAGTTTAAGTCAAGAAATTAAAATTAATCTTAAAGGTGATCTAAACGAAAATGATTTCTAAGTTGCATTTATTCTGAAATATGAGCTGAATTAATTTTATTAATTTTTGATTAAAGGAAATATACATAGTTGTAAATGGTTTAATTTTGGCAAGGAAAAGGTTAGGAAAATTCTCTAAAATATTTCACGGAAAAATCAGTGAATTTAAAAACCTGGAAAAGTTAGGGAATTTTAAAATGGGTCTATAATAATAATAATAATAATAATAATAATAATATTAGTAGAAAGGTCACTTAGGTCAGGGCAAAGTCTGGGAATTTAATTTTAGTTGTAAATGGAAAACGGTTATAAAAATATAGGCAAAAAATTGCCAAATTTGGTCTTAAAATAAGTCGTTGAAAATATCACCATACCTGGAAAACTTGGAATTCCTGAAACAGTCAGGGAATTTGAACATGGGTCTAAAAGTCAGGGAATTTTAAATGAAGTCTAAAAATCGGGGAATTTAAAAAAAAAGTCTAAAATACGGGAAATTTTAAATGAAGTCTAAAAATCGGGGAATTTAAAAAAAAAGTCTAAAAATCAGGGAATTTTAAATAGTCTAAATATCAGGAAAATTTCAGGGAATTTTTAATTTAGTCTGAAAATCAGGAAAATAACAGAGAATCAAATTTGTGTTGCAAATAGGAGACCATAATTACAATATAGATTAAAATAATATTTTTTTGGCACCGTAAAAACATTTGGCACAAAATAAGTTTGGGAAAATCTCCGGAGAGGGTCTGGGAAAACCTGGAAAGTCAGGAAATAGCCCTTTAAATAAAAGATCATTCATAGCCGATTAAAGAGTTTGTGCTGCTGAGACTGGACATATAACCAGTTTGTCGTTGGTTTATATTTATACTGCCAAAGCTGAGATTTTTCTACGCATAGACAATCAGAGGGGTTTATTTAAGCGCCTATTTGAATCTGAGAATATGGTGGAAATCCTGTTCAAAAAGCGGTAACAATGGCGCTTTAGTGTTTTGATATAAAAGAGTGAATAAGCTGAAGAAAATCGAGCCTTTTACTGGAAAAATGTAAATGTTGTTAATGCTTCCGTCGCTGTTGTATTTTATCTCGAAAGCAATGGTTCCTTTTGGTGAGTAGTGAAGGGGCAGAAAGCGTGTTCTATTTATTTTTGCGTCGTTAGCGAGTTTATTGAAAAGAACCTTCTTATTTTTCCTCGGCAATGTTTTCGCCCGTTTTGCCAGCTTACCACTTTTTCTTATTTTTCAACTTTCTTCTTCTCGAAGAAACCTATTTCTCAAGGGGCGTACGTTATAAAACTTTATATAAAAATGGGTTGAAATATAAAAAACAATTTCATGCAAAATGTTGTATTTTAGTCCATATTTATTTTAGTTGAAATAAAAACAATCGTTAGTGTTCTAAATAGTTTTTATTAGATTTAAAAGAATGGATTTGTTCGTTTTGTTTTCCAAGTAACTGTTTTTTTTTAGAAAAACAGAACTTAAATAATGGAAAACCGTTTACGTTATCATTATTTCATCAAGAACATATTTGGGTTTACTGAGAACGTACGGAATCAAGACGTTTTAGGAAGGACTAGATTGAAAATCGATATTAAAATTAAAACAGTAAGGCCATCTATTGGGAGTCTTTGGAACTGGCCTTAATTGATAATCTATTTGTTATTTTAAGATTAATTATCTTTAATTAAATTCAGCTATATTTAACTAAAATAAACGTTTAACCAAACTAATAATGATAATAAAATTAAAATAACACAACTGATACTTCATGGCTTTAAAAACATTATTTTAAAGTTATAAACGTTAAAATTGCGAGCTTAAAGAAGCCGTCTCAATAAAAAATGACGAAATTAAATTTATATAAAGGGAAAATTTGTATTAAAAATTGGGGGGAATTAAAAATGAATGAATGTAAAAAATGATTTGTAAACATTGTCAAAAATGATTTGTTAAAAATGAATAGTGATAATGAAAAGGGAGATAAAAGTTTATTGTAAACCTAGTGCTTGACAAGGGGTCACGTACCCGAAAGTTCGCAATTTAAACGTTTATAACATTAAAATAATGTTTTTAAAGCCATTAAGTATCAGTTGTGTTATTTTAATTTTATTATCAATTTTTAACCATGGATACAAAATTCAATTTATATGACACAAACTAATAATACTAGTTGGCGTTATGCTATTATTGAAAATGGACCTGGGAACTAGACTCGAACGTTCTTAGTGACCTAAATAGGTTCTTAATATTATATATTGTTCTTCTTGTTTACCGATATCGAAAGATAGAAAAATCGCGTAAATCCACGTTTTGTATCTCTCGAAAATGAAAAAATTGCGTAAAAATTGGTTGTGCCGAAACACTCGTTCAATTCCGTTCTGGTATCGAAATGAAAAATAAAGGTACGAAATATAGTTTTAATGCAGAAAAAAAAGGCAGACATTTCGGGCTTCCATTATTCCCACTATGATCATCCTGCTTAGGGTGAAGGAAAATCCCCCATAAATATCCATATAAATTACAGACCACGCTACGATACCTTTTCCCTTAAACCCGAAAATCGTTTTCAAATATTCCAGAACAATAATATTTCCAAGAATTTATTTATTTATACTTAGGGAAAATGACGGTGGTCGAATTTTCGCTGAGGGGTCGAACACAAATTTTGCTTACGGGATTTCCATGGGCCAATTTGGTTACCTATTTCAATTCTCCTAACTAATTGCACACTGTGAACATGGAAAATTAGGTAGGGTGGTTAGCACTTTCACCTCGCAGCAAGTGAAAGCGGGTTCGATTCCAGTTTGTGGCACTAGGTGGAAACTCGGAATAACTCCTTCTGCGTAGCGTTTGCAAGTTCTCTCCTCCCTTGTTAAATGGTTTTTTTCTCCCGAGTTCTATGGTTTACCCTTCCTTATTGAGACTAACGTTAATAGTGACTGTAGAGGGAGCAGTTGGCTCGAATGGCATGAAGGGCTTACCACCACCCTCCTACGCAATGTAACTCGGCCACCTGCATTAATGGCTTTAAAAGTCGCTTGATGGCTTGGGCCTTGTTGCTGCAACACCAATTTTCATTTTCACACTATGTACACTTAATTGGATGAACAACTTAAGTGTAGACAGGTTGATCAACAAAAGTTGTAAAGTGTTATTTCAAAAATCAGAAACTGATTTTGAGATTTAATAAATACATTCTGGTTTTGATAATAGATGTAAAAGGAAGGGATTTGATTTATAGTGCTGCCTTTGAAGCGGAAACATAGCCTATTCCTGCTGGAAAACAAATTGTTTCCACCTCATGTCCGTTCAAATATTGATTTTCAAACTGTTCCCATTTCATTTGTCATAGTTTACTCATTCCCGGCCATTCCCGAAATCTTAATCTCTGTCCTTGTCATAGTTTACTCATTCCCAGCCATTCCCGAAATCTTAATCTCTGTCCTTGTCATAGTTTACTCATTCCCAGCCATTCCCGAAATCTTAATCTCTGTCCTTGTCATAGTTTACTCATTCCCAGCCATTCCCGAAATCTTAATCTCTGTCCTTGTCATAGTTTACTCATTCCCAGCCATTCCCGAAATCTTAATCTCTGTCCTATTCCCGAAATCTTCATTCCTGTCCATTCCCGAAATTCCCATTCCTGGCCGTTCCCGAAATCTTCATTCCTGTCCATTCCCGAAATTCCCATTCCTGGCCGTTCCCGAAATCTTCATTCCTGTCCATTCCCGAAATTCCCATTCCTGGCCGTTCCCGAAATCTTTATTCCCGTCCACTCCCTAAATTACCATTCCCGTCCATTCCCGAAGTATAACGATCAGATTGAAAATCCATTCCCGACTTCAAAATTACCTTTTCCATTAATTCCCTAACTGAAAATAAGATATAAAATTAATTCCCATCCACTCCCGCGGTATTTCCACGGTAAAATCGTTAACACGCAGTACTCCGATTTGAGAGGAAAAAGATGACTTTTACGTATTAAGGCTCGAGCACCTTTTGTGTAACTTAACTTTTAAGAGGCACGCCATTATGTCTTCACGCGCCTGCTCAAGTTTCGAAGTCAGTTTGTATAGCAGAAAGAGTCCAACCTCGATGGCCGACTATTAATGATGCTCCGTCGCCGATATAGCTGGTCGTACGGCGGATTACTTCGTGCGGGAAATGAAATCGGGAATGACCTTATTTCGTGACCAAGAGAGAGGGAAAATCTGCTACATATATTGTAAACGTGGCTGATAAAACGCCCAAATTTTCTTTTGTCGAAAAGATGGTTTCACCGTGAATAGCCTCCCATTTTCGTTACTCTGTCGGTCTGTCAAGAGTGGCGATTTAAACCCAGTTCACACTATGCAATTAATTGGGCGACTTAATTGAAACCAACCAATTGTAAGCAAGAAAATTGAAAAGTGTGAACGGAAAAATTGTAACCATTGTTCCAAATTGTTTTGTTCACACTGTACAATTTTCTTGTTTACAATTAGTTGGTTTCAATTAAGTGGCCCAATTAATTGTATAGTTTGAACTGGGCTTTACTTTCCATATCTCGAATTGTACTGCTCTTGTTTAAAGTTGTATGATTGTTATACAGGGTGTTTCAATAGGTTATGCAAAAATGTTAAGGAGTTTTAGGGGGTGAGTTGAGAAGTATGCCTGTTTTTCCCTCATTTTCCTACGATGAGTTAAAAGAGCGCCAGAGAGCTTCAAAGTGTAGCCTACTAGTCCCTGGAAGTAGGCTGCAATCAGTGCAAAACCAAGCAGCAGGGAAATGCGAAGATTAAGGTTTGGGTTCGTGTGATAGGTGAAAAAGGACTGTGTTAACCAATCGAGGTAACCAGCGTAAAAAAAGTAAACTTAAACAGTATTTAAAGTCCCCGCTTCTTGGTTTTGCGCTTGTTGCAACCTACTTTCATTGGTTAGCAGGCCACACTTTGAAGCTCTCTGGCGCTCTTTTCACTCATCGTAGGAAAATGGGGAAAAAACAGACATACTTCTCAACTCACCCCCTACAACTCCTTAAAAATGTTGCATAATATGTTGAAACGCCCTGTATAGGCTATATATTTTTACAATCTTTTTAATTTCTTCCTGTAATTAAACTACTTTTTTCTATATAAATAATATTAATAATAATTAGCTAGGCTAATACCCAAGGCTCCACCTTAGGCCTAAGTCATCAAGCTACTTTTAAAGCCATTAATTCAGGTGGCCGGGTTACAATGCGTAGGAGGGTGGTGGCAAGCCCTTCATCCCACGCGAGCCAACAGCTCCTTACACTTACTAATATAGAGGTTAAACCAGCACCAGTAAATGACAAGAATACGTGTAGGGGGAACTTGTAGGAAGTGCAGACTGTAGACACAAAGATACGTCTACACTCCTACAAGTTTCCCCTACACGTTTTCGGGTGCTGGCTTAACCTCGCTATTACCGTTAACCTCAACAAGTTTTTATGGAAGGGGAAACCGAAGATCTCGGAGGAAAACCCCTTAAACCAGTGGGGAGAGAACTTGCAAACTCAACACAGAAGGAGTTGTTTCGAGTTTTCACCCAATACCACAAGCTGGTATCCCACACGGCTCCTCTTGCTGCAAGGCGAAAATGCTAACCACTCCTCCACCCCACTTAGGGCGTGAAGATCTGGGCGATTGCCCAGGGCCACTTAAATTAAGGGAGTTTAAGGACCGCTAAAAATGGTATATGCATTAACCAAAAATTTGTTTTTTACTTTGAAACATTTTAAGGAAATAAGTATTTTATATAATGTCGTTCTAAAAATATTATATTACATCTTAAATCCTACAGAGTAAATCGGATACTAATAAGGCAGCTGAAGACCTAATTACGATCCTGATTTAAATGTTTTTTGGTTGGGATTTCTAAGTCCTTCTCTAGTGACCATTAAGCTTTTGTAATCTAGATGACCATCGAAAACAACAAAATTAGAATTTATTTTGATCACAAAATTGTCACATTTAATCCATTTTTTCAACCATATCTTTAAACTTCATAAATATTTGAAAGCGTTTTTTTTAATAATTTCAACTGAAATTCTTTTATGTTTACAAATTATTCCTACAAAATCCTGTAAATTAAGTGCAAATTTCATATTTTTCGTATAAGAAGGAAGCTTTTGTGTGTTTTAGTGTTGCAATTTATCTCGTATCGAAAATTAATTGGAAATACAAAAGTTAAAATTAAAAATTAAACGTATTTTTTACATTTTATTTACATTTTATTTACTTTTAATTAATAACACTATATAAATAATAAACACATTTATTAAACTGTTTCTTAAATCATAACACGAAGAGTCATTTTAATACTGAAATATAAGGTGAAGTACATTCATTAACTTCTGATAAAAGTAAAAATTAAAAAAAAAAAATGTCTATTTTGGGCCTATAGAAAACAGTCAGAAAATTTTGAGTGTACAGCGTGTTTGAATTGGAATTCAAACCGAGCTGGTTTGATTATTTTTAGAGGGAGCTTACCTAAATATAAATAAGAACATTCTTGGCTAAACCTTATAATTTATAAATAGCAGACGGAGAAACCCAAATCGTAAGCCCTCTGGTGAACAATTTTCGTACTATTGAGACCCACAAATATTTCATATTAATTAATATAAATTGGTGGAAAGTTGTGTAACAATTAATTGCATCATCGGACATGAACCACTAATTTGACACCCGGCCACCTGATTAAAGGCATTAAAAGTCGCTAGATGACTTGGGCCTAAGGTGGTGTCTTGGGCCTAAGGTGGTGCCTTGGGTATTAGCCTAGCTGATTATTTTTATTATTATTACGAACACACGCAAACTAATCCATAGTTTTTTACTCGAAGATTTATTTTGTCCGACATTCGAGTCTTTAAGTTTTCTCGAAGACCTATACACTCTTTTACGAAGTCGGCCATTTCATTACAGGCCTAATTTAAAATAGTACAGGCAAGGGCACCTGCACGTGCTCATCAGCTCGAGACGTCGCATGCACTTGACCGCTTGAAGCGGAGCGGCCTTGCATGCACTATTTTAAATCAGACCTGTAATAAAATGGCAGCTCTCACAAATAAGGATATAAAAGAGTGTGTTGGTATGAGTTATTTCTAAGTATTTTAATTTCTTCAAATTTGTTGAGGGTTTAGCTTTTTTATCCCTTTTCATTATGGAAATTTCTACTTAATCGCGTATTTTATCACCATTTGCAATGCAGTCCAAAGGTGGTTCTTATTAACTTAACATTATTAATATTAATTGCGTAGTCTTAAGTACCGTTCAGACTATGCAATTTTATTGGTGGCAAATTATTGGTTCATATCCGATACACCAACTAATAAATCAGCTTCTCCACTAAACAAAGTGTTTATATTTAATTTTTGTGCGTCGTCTGCTATACTGTTTCCTGTAAGAAATTTTGAAATTAGGTTTTATTTAAATCATGATTAAAATCCAAATTTAAATCATGGACAGTAAATTAAGAGGACAGGTTTTCGATAGCCTTCCACAGTGTATTTTATTTCTCCCCGCGTATCAATCAGCTCGAGAGACTCCGAGGGAGTCTTGCAAGGTCGTTTGTACCACGTGATATTCAAATTTCAAAATGGCAATCTAATGCGGTTGATATTGTTACGTAATTTTTCGCGCTTCATATTTTAGTAATATTTAATTTTTTTTAATTCAATAAAAACTATCAACTGATATTTAGTATATCATATTTAATCTATAAAAACGTGAAAAAATAGCTTTTGGAGTAAAAATGTACTTCGTGTTTATCTTTTTTCGAACAGTATCGTCCACTCTTAGCGATACTTGTTTTTTTTTTCAAATAACCTGGGCCAACTCCCTTAGTGTGATTGGCTTATGGGGGCTAAAAACCAGGCTTTTTACCGATCCTCTAAAATCTACTATCCGTGTTTAAATCAACTATTTCTTTTCAAAAAATCATTGATTTAAATCATACAATGTATTATAATGTAGGAATAAAAAATTACAAAAATAGTTTCTTAAAAAATTAAAATACATAGAAAATCTGAGCAAACTAAAATATTAAATAGTTATTAAATTCAATTAAGATTTCATTTAATTCAAGATTAGCTAACTCATAAAAGTAAAATATCCATTAATTGTATAAAAGTCAATTAAATAAAAAAATCAATTGATTTGAATTTGATTAAAAACATCAAAAAAGTGCCAAACCTGATGTTTGCCATTTCGATAACCGCAGGAAACTATAGAGGTATACACTTGGAATGTCTAAGGTTCCATTGGGACGGTGATAAGAAAGCGCGTCGAGAAAAAGGCGGGGCTTAACTACGTGAAGTGTAAGACGTAACACGACATTTCGAATTCATTGGCTCGAGATTTGACGCGAAAAGAATGCGTCGTCATGGTAACAAATAGGCGATCTTCCCGCGCAAAAAAGGCTTATAAAATAATAAAATAAAAACCTCAATTTGTTATCGTACTTCATATTTTAAAGTAATTATAACGTTCTTCGCGAAAGAAGCGTAGTGATACCTAGTTTCAGGAATTTGTATGGTTATAAAAGAGATAATCAGGTAAGCTAATAATATAATAACCATGACTAGGCTTAATGACGAGTTTTCGTCGAAGTAGGGTAGCGAGGCGCGAGAGTTTTTCACGTGAGTTTTTCCGCTTTAAGACACGCCCATTTCTACGAGCTTCATCACGGCCGTAAAAATCTTCCTTGGACATTCCAAGTGTATACCTATATAGTTTCCTGATAATAGTAATATTATATAGTAAGCAGACGATATGTCAAATGTTTCAAAGTGACGGGATAGCTTAATTTCATTGCTTGAATTTCAAATATACCTCAAACAAATTGTACACCCAAAAATAGGTCACTTAACCGAAAAAGTTGCTTGGTGGTCCATTTCGTATATATACCATGCTCCACCACTCTCCCCCTATTCGGCTTTCCGTTGCTACGCAACTCGTTTTGAAATTTTTAATGTTTAGGCTTAGTTTCTCTTTTCGATTTAGTTAGTCGCGAGCCAGATTTCTCGCACGGTACTGACGAGTCCCAAATAGGACGAAACCGGTCTACCGTTGGAATTTCTGGCTATTTTATTTAATTTAGTTTTTAACTCGGAAGATTTATTTGGTCCGAGTTTCGCGTCTTTTGGTTTGCTCGAAGACCTATCGGTACGAGCTATTGACCGATTTAAAAATTAAGTTTTTGCATGTGACACTACCTTTACATTTTGAGGTATAGCACGCGTATTTACCTGCCTTTATACCCTAACATGGCGGCGTATTTTCACGCGCAAAATTAATTTTAAGATTCACCGATTGGTACGAGCTAAGTTTTTAAATTTCTTAAAATTTGTTTATGGTTTAGCTTTTTTATCCATTTTCATAATGGACTAATCTACTTATTCGCTAATTTCACAAAAGAGTGTACCAACGCTAGCTGTTTACACTGCTTAATTTATTCAAAATCAAATCAAATTCAAATTTTTATTTTATTTTTTTAAGCGTAATGGATAGAGGTTAGAGGGCCAAGTCTTAGTGCGACTTGTAGCCCTCTTATACAAAATTAAGTTTACTTAATTACAGAATGACTTTAAAAAAACATACTTATAATGATGATAAAAAATATTAATAAAACAGCCAACCAAAGTTAATTGAAGGAAATACAATTTGCAATTAGGGATAATATCTGACGGTCACAAATCTTTGAATATTGCATCTTTTAGAATTTTTTTCACAGAATGATTATTTTGTAGAAGTCTTATGTTATTATAATACTTATTATACAGTTTAACTCCCATATAAAATATCGAGTATAATTTTTTTGTCGTTTGACAGCTCGGTTGACTTAAAATATTATTGGACTTTGTTACAGTTTTTACAGTGTTTAATTCAAGCAATGGCTTTGGGTTGGTATTCAAATTCCCAATTAGTTGGTTAAATTTGGTGGTCAAACTAACTGGTCTTTAGTCCGAACGCGTCTTAAACAGTTCTTGAAATGAAATATTTGTTCAATTGAAAAGAAGTGACACGAACGCGGCTTCTTGTTGATGTTTCCCGGCTTGTAATTCGAGTCTAATGGTCACATTAGCGAGATATCTTAGCCAGAAAGTGGACTTTTATCCTAAAGACTCCGTCGCTATTCGTACTCTTTTAATATTAATGATATATAACACCCACTAGCGCCACCCGACGGTCTATCTGGCAATTACAATGGTCTCTACTCGGCAACTTTTCCTCCAGTAATCGTTCCCCGGTGGCGCCTAGATTTTTAGCTTCTCTGCCCATCTTTTCCCCCGAACGTCATTGTACTCTTAATCCATAGACGTTCGCCAACTTCATTACGTTGGCGTGCCAACCCTCGATACAACTTTTTATGTTTATTTGTCCATTTCCGTTCCTTTTGTCGGCAATGTGAGCTTCCCGAACGTTATTTCTTTTTACTCCTGCCTGGTAGCTCGCTTCTCCCTGAGCACCTGTGTGCGGCGTGTGGAACACTTCTACAGGCGCGCGTAGTCCTTAATAGACCATAATTCTATTATTATTTTAAGATATACTTTATTTTATTAATAATAAAATAATAATAATAATATTAGGTGGTTTCTTATCGCCTCGGACATAAGTGGGGTGGCGGAGTGGTTAGCACTTTCGCCTCGCAGCAAGAGGAACCGGGTTCAATCCCAGCTGGTGTTATTCTTCTTCCGCGTTGAGTTTGCAAGTTCTCTCCTCCTTGGTTCAAGGGGTTCTCGCCCGAGTTCTTCGGTTTCCCCTTGCATAAAAACTTGTAGAGGTTGGCTCGCGTGGCATGAAGGGCTTGCCACCACCCTCCTTCGCATTGTAACCCGGCCACCTGAATTACTGGCTTTAAAAGTCGCTCGATGACTATTAAGTGCACTCTTTTTACCCCAAAAAGTTTTATTCGCCTATTCCGGGGATGAGAATTACTCCGCCCCACAAACAGTTCGCTGGTTCCGGAGTATTAGGGCTACTCTTTTTACTCCTTCTGAAAAGGAGGTGTAAAGAGAGTAAATTGGATTTGGTCGTCTGCAAGCCAGAATTTATCTGCTGAAAAGGCCACAGGCAGCCATTTTGGAAAAAGGTTTTTAATCCGACTCGAACTATTCGCCATCACAGAATCGGAGTAAAATGACGTCATAGAGCTACTCTTCTTACCCTACTCCGAAATTCCGGAACAAATGAAAAGAAACCACCTAAAGATGGACTGCCGAATAACCTGTTATTTCTTAAACCAGGGTTGTAACACGTAAGGGAAAACAGGTAAATCCAGGAAAAGTCAGGGAATTTCAAAATGGGCCTAAAAAGTCAGGGAAAGGTCAGGAAATTTTAAGAATTTGTATAAAGTCAGGGAATTCAATTTTATCTTGACACCTTTTTAAGGTAATTTTACTCAAGTTATCTACCAAATTCTATGAATATTATTTAGTTCCTTTAAAGTTTGCCTATTTTTTTAATGTTGCAATAATACTTTTGTACTGAAATGTAGATTGATTTCAATTTATAAACTTCTGATAAAAGTAAAATATAAAACTTAACATTGTGTTATTTTGGTTTTAAAAAGTCAGGGAAAATCTCTTTCAATGGTCAGGATCTGAAATTATTGTGGCAACCCTGGTTGAATAAATCAATAAAATAAAATAAAAACAATTAAATTAAAAAAATCTAAAAATTATCGTTCATTATCGTACGTTGATGCAGATGGGGTGGCGGAGTGGTTAGCACTTTCGCCTCGCAGCAAGAGGAGCCGGGTTCGATCCCAGCTAGTGGCACTGGGTGAAAACTCGGAACAAATCCTTCCGCGTAGAGTTTGCAAGTTCTCTCCCCACTGGTTTAAGGGGTTTTCCTCCGAGATCTTCGGTTTCCCCTTCCATAAAAACTTGTTAAGGTTAACGGTAATAGTTAGTGTAGGGAGCTGTTGGCTCGCGTGGCTTGTAGGGCTTGCCACCACCCTCCTACGCATTGTAACCCGGCCACCTGAATTAAGGGCTTCAAAAGTCGCATGATGACTTAGGCCTAAGGTGGTGCCTTGGGTATTAGCCTAGCTGATTATTATTTTTTTATTTTTTATTAATTATCGAAATAATGGTACGATATTGTACGTCATGAAAATTATAGTACGCCCTAAAAAGTTCGATGAAATTATCGCCTTGCGCGATAATTATAGTACGTCTGGCATCGCTGTACTTCTGGGAAGCAAAATACTGAAGGGGAAAGAATACAGTAAAAGCCTCTTTTTCGTTCAAGTTGAACGTTTCTGTTTTAAAAATGACATAATTGAATTATATTTTTCTTTTTAGGCTGAACTTTCCTCTAGTGCTTAAAATAATTTTGATAATTCTATATTAATAGTTAACGAGATATAAGGTCCTAACTAAAGGGTAGTTTGGGCGCTTGCCCAACTTGTTTAGCTCCGGGGGTCCGAATTAAAACGTAATAACTTAATTATTTTAAAATTTTAAATTGAAAAAATTATTTTAAGCACTAAACAAGAGGCTGTTCTACACTTAAATATTAATTTTATAAGTTAAAATACAAAATTAAAAGAGTTCAACTTGAAATAGCGTGAAAGTCGACAATGGCCACAGTAGTCTTCCCCTTAAGCTCTTCCCTTCTCTTATAGATGCATATACACTCCATCAAATTATTTTAAACTAATACCCAAGTACTTATCCCAATGAATTCGCAATGCGATTTCGTTCTTATCATAATACCGTATATTGATTTTAATTCCTGGCCATTGCTCCAGTCAATTATGGGAATTAAACGGCAAATATCGGTGAGTGCCAGACCCCGTTTATCATAATCCAATTTCCTTTATAGCCCCTCTATAAATACACCGTTCGAAGGTCCCCCTCTCTTCCCTTCTCCGCTCTTTGAGAATACGCCACATTTTAGTTCATTTTTAATCAATACACGTAGCGTACATCGGTGATTTTCAGTCGCCCTGTTATAAGATTCCCTTTTGTCTAGGCGGCCCGCGCTACTCCGAGGCGCGTCTCTTATACGGACGGGAACTGCGTCGCCGTTGTGGAATTTCAAGCGGATGCGTTCAAAGTCGACGCCGTTTCTAAGCCTTTAAAAGTTAAACACGAGCGTATCTCTTTGAAGCAGACGCGCTGATATAAATACTTTGAAGTTTCGAGGCTCGGGAATTGGGCTCGGTATATACGTTAACCCGGGGGAGATTGTGCCAAAGCCATTTTCATTATTTATTTAATATTAATATTGATTAGTCTTTTTTTTAAACCAAGGGACTTTTAGGTCTCCCAAATTTGGAGGCTTAATGATAAATTGGTTTGGGTTAATTGCTATAGGTATTTTTAGAACGGATATCGGTAGCTGAGATCCAAAAGTCAACTAACAAGGAGACTATCCGAGGTGTTACACACCGATTTTGTTCAAACTCGGGGGATTGGTAGACGTTCATGTAACTTGAAAAATCCTAAAGGGATTTTATTCAATGGGCAACGGTTTTTGTTTTCACCCATTTGGTTCAAATTGATCAAAATGTGATCAATTTTGATTTTTTTCGTCAATTTTTATCAATTTTTTATAATTTTTATATTTTAAATTTTTTCAGTTTATTAAAATTTTTCACAGGGGGAGGGGGGGGGGGCTTGGAATCGGTCAAAATCCCATGCTATTTTCCATGGGAAAATTTCCATTTTATGTTGTCAAAAACATTTTTCGTTGCCATGGCAAAACCGTTGCCCGTTGAATAAAATCCCTTTAGGATTTTTCAAGTTACATGAAGGTCTACCAATCCCCCGAGTTTGAGTAGTCTCCTTGTAAGTATAGCCATATAATAACATAAGTTTAATCAAACCTAATAACACCTAACCTAAGGTAATCTAATCTTAATTTGATCTAATTTTGATCTTCGTATGACAGCGTTTAAAGTATAACACTAATTTGTAACTATTTAACTTATAAATCTCAATATTTATATTACCTTATTTTAAAATCGATATATTTAGATGTAAAAATTGCCAAAATATACAACTTTAAACAATAAATATAGGTTAACTAATATTTCGATTGTAAAATAATGCAATATTAATTTTGAGATTTATAAAAAATATACTTAATTATTACTTTTATTCTTCAAACGCGGTCCTACGAAGCTGCGATGCAGTCACTACCAATCGTAGCCTACGTTATTTAATTACCATGACATATGCTATAGACAAGCAGATTCGACGTACACGCGCACCTAGCGGGAATTGGCGGCGATTTCGAAGGACCAGAATAATAAATTTGTAGGTACGCTTAATTAAGATAGATTTATATAGATTTTCCTATATTTTACATGCTGGATTTTGCATCTCGATGTCATTTTGGGTTTTTGAGATTTTATCAACAAGGACGTCATTTGGGTGGGCATTGGCCCCCCCTGAATTTTTAAGAGCTAAAAAGTTCACGAATTTTTCTAATACCAACTCAGAATCGTATGAAGTACAAGGAATATCTTGGGAAAATGTTTTGTTCTCTAGCAATTATGCTATAACTATTTCGATTAAAAATCCAAAAAATATTTAATTTGATGTGCAATAGCTATTTCGATTAAAAATCCAAAAGTATTTAATTTGACGTGCAATAGCTATTTCGATAAAAAAATCCAAAAGTATTTAATTTGACGTGCAATAGCTATTTCGATTAAAAATCCGAAAATATTTAATTTAACGTGCAATAGCTATTTCGATTAAAAATCCAAAAATATTTAATTTGACATGCAATAGCTATTTCGATTAAAAATCCAAAAATATTTAATTTGACGTGCAATAGCTATTTCGATTAAAAATCCAAAAATATTTCATTTGACGTGCAATAGCTATTTCGATTAAAAATCCAAAAAAATATTTAATTTGACGTGCAATAGCTATTTCGATTAAAAATCCAAAAAAATATTTAATTTGACGTGCAATAGCTATTTCGATTAAAAATCAAAAAAATATTAAAATTGCCTTTTTACGTTCTCCGGAGATCAAGTTTTGTCCCCTTCTGAAAAATTCTGAAATAACGTCCCTCATTTTACCACCCTATTTTCGTGTCGATTTCCGGTTGTCTACCGCGATTTAGAAAATTTAGAACTGATTAAAGTTTTATCTAAAATCGTTTTTTTCCTCTGTATAAAGTTTATGGTAGTTTGATGAGATTCTGCCCCTTGGATTTACCCTCACCCGCAATCACGCCAGAGAAATTGAGTTTACTTACAGCATCCTATAAATACAATTTAGATAGAGAAAAAATGAGCAAAAAGTATCGAACAGTCGCGCTGTCTGAGAATCGCTAATAGTTCGTCGCTTGTGGGTTAGATCGCTGACAGGAAATCGATATCAACGGAGGGAATCGACATTCTACACCGATTCCCGGAGACTCGACGTTTATTTAGTCGGTGACAATTTCTCGGAAGAGGTTTGAGGAGACCTGGTTATCTACAGACAGGTTCGCACTTACCCCTAACATCGCTTCGTTTTAGATAACTAGTTTTAAAAACTGGCGAAATGCTGGTTAGATTTGCATTAAGAATTCTATTTGAAAAAAATTCACCAAAATATCGAAAAATATAGATTTGTTAAAGCAAGTGGCGGCTCTATCATTGTATATTATGAAAAGGCCTCTGTTATTAGAGATGGCCATGAATCTATCCGATTCTTCGAAAAAACGACTTTACTGGAGAGCGTGGTTACATCTATTTATGGCAAAAGAAGCTAAAGTTTAAAATAGCCAAATGATACCGTCGTCAATAAGTCATTGTAAATTATTATATTTACACTACTTGTACTCTATTTAGTGGACTTTAACCTAAATTATATAACCCATATAAAATATATTGTTTAAAATTACTGTAATTTATGTTATTGATCAATTTAAAAACGAGCCATTCAACGCGAGGGTTACCCGCCTTTTGGGTAAAAATGTAGCTTAACTATCTTGCTTTATTTCAATGCTAGCGACATCTGTTAAAAGAAGAGTTACTTCACGTCGAGCCGACACTTGCTTTAAGTAGAGTTTCCGATGGAGATTGACTTAGAGGTGTGGAAATTCATGGGAATGTACTATTTCGTCGATTAAGCATTGGCCACACTGTTTTGCTGGAAACAAAAGAACCTTGTTTCCAAGATAGGACTTTTCCAAGTTTAAATCACAATGGACCTCTGATCGGTTTTTACCTGGCCACCACACTTTCAATAATAATAATAGCAAACAGGAAAATAACTTATGAAAATCACTGTCAGTCACGGAAAAATTAGAACTCAGTGAAATTGACGTAAAATAACTTCGTTTTAGATAACAAGTTTTCAAAACCAGCGTGAGAAATCGCTTCGTGTTGGTTCGGGAGGCAACTTGTCCAAGTCCGCTCGCTTAGAATCGCTTTCAAAACGACCAAGCGGGGAAGTAAAATTGCTCGTATTTTCAAAAATAATGAGAATAAAATTCTAAATAATTTCAAATAATATTACTGTATTGACTAATTGTTTTGGGATACTATTTAGTATTTTCAAAATTCTGATCATAATCATAATGGTGTTAAACCTTGGCTATAAGCTAAACCGGGTTGAAGGGATTTCACACGTGTGAACCAAGATTCTGGCATTCAAACCTAACCGACCTAAACTGGGTTTTAAGCTGGCTAATGTCACGTGTAAGCCACGGTCACACTAGAGCTTAAAACCCAGTTTAGGTCGGTTTGAATGCCAGTTTTGACCGCCAACGTTATTTTTTGGTTCACACGCCCGAAATCGCTTCACCCCGTCATTTCAAATTATGACCACAAGGCCCCAAGAGGTCCTATAATTCCTATAAAATCCTATATTTTCCAAAATGTCCTATAACATCTTATATTTTTAGCAAAATCCCCCAAAAGTCCTATAAAATCCTATAATTTTTATATTTTGCCCATTTCAAATCCAGCCAATCAGTTAAATTGCTAGATTTAGCTATAGGATAAATTCCTATACCAAGTCATTCTAATGTCTATACTTTTGTTATTGTTAACATGGTTAGCTACTAGTATATTTTTGTGATAAAATGGTTAAATAGTTTCAATTTTTAAGTGAAAATCAAAGATTTATTTCTCTAAATATAGATTTGGTTTTTAAATGCATAAAGTTAGTAAATTAAATAGCATATATAGTCCTATAAAATCCTATAATTTTGTAAAAAGTCCTATAAAGTCCTATATTTTTAGAAATATAATCCTTTTTTTCCCTATAAAAAAATTGAAGATTTGAGTGGAGGCCCCGTGACCAGAATTTTGAAAATACTAAATAGTATCCCAAAACAATTAGTTAATCATGTTTACTATACATACGGTAATATTATTTGAAATTTTTTAGAATTTTATTCCCATAATTTTTGAAAATACGAGCAATTTTACTTTAGAAAGCGATTCTAAGCGAACCGACCTGGGCGAGTTGCTTCCCGAACCAACACGAAGTGATTTCTCACGTGCGCTGATTTTGAAAACTAGTTATCTAAAACAAAGCGATTTTAGGGGTAAGTGTGAACCTGGCTATTGTGGCTTATTTATTGGCAATAGCGCACCGCGCTGTGGAAGCTTTCAAGCGACCGAATAATCCAGAAATCGTCGCTCCATTCGAGCTAATTTGTACCTTGTATACAGATGTGGCGCGGGCCTAATGGCGATGTTGATGGGCGTACAATGGCGAATATAACTCACTAATGTAGCGTATTATTGGCCTCAAACCATCGTCGTAATAGATTTTCGTCGTTGCTAACCAAGACGCCGTATACTTTGCTCGAAGTTTAGAGAAATACGACTTTAGTTTAACGCGACTAAAACAGGGTTGCCACACGTCAGGGAAAAGTCAGGGAATTTAAAAATGGGCCTAAAAAGTCAGGGAAATGTCAGGGAATTTTAAGAATTGGTAAAAATTCAGGGAAAAGTCAGGGAGTTCAATTTTATCTTGGCACTTTTTGAAGGTAATTCAACTCTATGACAAATTCCACGATTAACATTTATTTCCTTTGAAAGTTTGGCCAATTTTTTCAATATTGCCATAACCTTTTTACTGAAATATAAGTCAATTCAAATTTATTAACTTCTGATAAAAGTAAAATATAAAATCAAAATTTGGCCTTAATAAGTCAGGGAAAATCTGTTAAAATGATCAGGGAAAACAGGGAATTTGAATCTGAAAATTTTGTGGCAACCCTGTAAAAGCGGCGCCCGGATTGGCTTAATTGCTTTCATTACGATTTACGAGCGAGGTTACATTCGCGTTTTATTCCATTAAAATCGCTCATTTCGAGTTAGGTTTTTGCCTTTGGCCCCAGTTGATTTTGGCCGCGTACGTGACTGCCGTTACTCTAGTGGTGACATTTTTTCTAACTGTTCAGGAATATCTGTTTCTCATTCTCCTATTTTATATGGATAACCAAGCTGCGAAAACTACTTTATTTCTTTAGGGGGGATAGAGGGAAGTATCCCCTATAATATTAGTCAGTTGACCAAATGAGGTTTAGTTAACCGAACGAGGTAACGTTGACTAAATGAGGTACCATTGACAAAATTAGGTTGTTGGGCAAATGAGGAACAGTTGACAAAATTAGGTTGTTGGGCAAATGAGAAACAGTTGACAGAATGAGGTTTAGTTGTACAAATGAGGAACAGTTGACAAAATGAGGTTTAGTTGACAAAATGAGGTTTAGTTGACAAAATGAGGTTTAGTTGACCGAATGAGGTTTAGTTGACCGAATGAGGTTTAGTTGACCGAATGAGGTTTAGTTGACCGAATGAGGTTTAGTTGACCGAATGAGGTTTAGTTGACCGAATGAGGTTTAGTTGACCGAATGAGGTTTAGTTGACCGAATGAGGTTTAGTTGACCGAATGAGGTTTAGTTGACCGAATGAGGTTTAGTTGACCGAATGAGGTTTAGTTGACCGAATGAGGTTTAGTTGACCGAATGAGGTTTAGTTGACCGAATGAGGTTTAGTTGACCGAATGAGGTTTAGTTGACCGAATGAGGTTTAGTTGACCGAATGAGGTTTAGTTGACCGAATGAGGTAACGTTAGTTCACCAAATTAGTTTCCGTTGACCGAATGAGGTAACGTTAGTTCACCAAATTAGTTTCCGTTGACCGAATGAGGTAACGTTAGTTCACCAAATTAGTTTCCGTTGACCGAATGAGGTAACGTTAGTTCACCAAATTAGTTTCCGTTGACCGAATGAGGTAACGTTAGTTCACCAAATTAGTTTCCGTTGACCGAATGAGGTAACGTTAGTTCACCAAATTAGTTTCCGTTGACCGAATGAGGTAACGTTAGTTCACCAAATTAGTTTCC
Organism: Leiobunum rupestre; assembly: GCF_980474605.1. Lineage (NCBI taxonomy): Eukaryota > Metazoa > Arthropoda > Arachnida > Opiliones > Sclerosomatidae > Leiobunum > Leiobunum rupestre. The sequence goes on along the minus strand of NC_143393.1, from coordinate 24,441,937 downwards.
GTTGACCGAATGAGGTAACGTTAGTTCACCAAATTAGTTTCCGTTGACCGAATGAGGTAACGTTAGTTCACCAAATTAGTTTCCGTTGACCGAATGAGGTAACGTTAGTTCACCAAATTAGTTTCCGTTGACCGAATGAGGTAACGTTCACCAAATTAGTTTCCGTTGACCGAATGAGGTAACGTTCACCAAATTAGTTTCCGTTGACCGAATGAGGTAACGTTAGTTCACCAAATTAGTTTCCGTTGACCGAATGAGGTAACGTTAGTTCACCAAATTAGTTTCCGTTGACCGAATGAGGTAACGTTAGTTCACCAAATTAGTTTCCGTTGACCGAATGAGGTAACGTTAGTTCACCAAATTAGTTTCCGTTGACCGAATGATGTAACGTTAGTTCACCAAATTAGTTTCCGTTGACCGAATGAGGTAACGTTAGTTCACCAAATTAGTTTCCGTTGACCGAATGATGTAACGTTAGTTCACCAAATTAGTTTCCGTTGACCGAATGAGGTAACGTTAGTTCACCAAATTAGTTTCCGTTGACCGAATGATGTAACGTTAGTTCACCAAATTAGTTTCCGTTGACCGAATGAGGTAACGTTAGTTCACCAAATTAGTTTCCGTTGACCGAATGAGGTAACGTTAGTTCACCAAATTAGTTTCCGTTGACCGAATGAGGTAACGTTAGTTCACCAAATTAGTTTCCGTTGACCGAATGAGGTAACGTTAGTTCACCAAATTAGTTTCCGTTGACCGAATGAGGTAACGTTAGTTCACCAAATTAGTTTCCGTTGACCGAATGAGGTAACGTTAGTTCACCAAATTAGTTTCCGTTGACCGAATGAGGTAACGTTAGTTCACCAAATTAGTTTCCGTTGACCGAATGAGGTAACGTTAGTTCACCAAATTAGTTTCCGTTGACCGAATGAGGTAACGTTAGTTCACCAAATTAGTTTCCGTTGACCGAATGAGGTAACGTTAGTTCACCAAATTAGTTTCCGTTGACCGAATGAGGTAACGTTAGTTCACCAAATTAGTTTCCGTTGACCGAATGAGGTAACGTTAGTTCACCAAATTAGTTTCCGTTGACCGAATGAGGTAACGTTAGTTCACCAAATTAGTTTCCGTTGACCGAATGAGGTAACGTTCACCAAATTAGTTTCCGTTGACCGAATGAGGTATATGAATATGTTAACTAATCTGCTTTTTAATATAAAATTTCGTTAATCAAATAGCTATCCGCTACAGATTTTACAATAATATTCTATTCTTATCAATTAGTAAATAATAAAAACATTAAAAAAACGACGTTTTTAAAAAGAATTATCTTACCTTAAGTAAACGTAAGGTTTACTTTCTTATCTGATATTAAAACGTGTTATAAATTCCGTTAAAGCAAACTAATTTTATTATCTTTTTATTTGGATTACTACGAACCAACCAATTGTTATATGTAGATGCTAAAAAACTTGGGTTAATCTGATGGGTTACAGTTGACAAAAATCTTGATGTCATCAGAGAAAGTAACAGATAATCTATGGGTGGTTCGAAACACTATCTTACTAGATAGGAAATACTCTCTCAGACTTAACATTTTCGCACGAACCCTCGTATAGATTTCAATCATTGATTAGTAGCCTCCTATTGTACATCGATTACGATTGACCGCGTGTTTAATGGTCAGCGTCTGATGGATATGTTTTCTCTTTTCAAAAGAGATAAGAGGCCTTTATCCAGGAAAAGTCGAGGAATATTAAAATTAGTAAATAAGTTAGGCGAAAGTCGGGGAATATTAAAATTAGTAAATATGTCAGGCGAAAGTCGAGGAATATTAAAATTAGTAAATATGTCAGGCGAAAGTCGGGGAATATTAAAATTAGTAAATATGTCAGGCGAAAGTCGGGGAATATTAAAATTAGTAAATAAGTCAGGCGAAAGTCGATGAATATTAAAATTAGTAAATAAGTTAGGCGAAAGTCGGGGAATATTAAAATTAGTAAATAAGTTAGGCGAAAGTCGAGGAATATTAAAATTAGGGGTCCATTAAGTTGGCCCGCGACTTCATCGAATCTAGTAGTTAAACACCCTATCATGTTGCACCCATATTGCACCATTTTGCACCGTTAATGCCGAATTTTGCACCGCAACAGTTTAGTAGCAATTAAAATAATTAAGTTTCGCGGGCCAAGTTAATGCAACCCGCGAGTTTTTGGTTATTACACATTAAACGAGCCTATCTTATTGCACCCAAAATGCACTAAAATGCACCACCAACGTTTTAATTTTGCACCATGTGGTTCTCGGGATATTTAAATTTCAATTATCGCGGGCCAAGTTAATGCAGCCCGCGACTTCTGCATTTTTAATGTTTCACTAACCTATCATGTTGCACCCATAATGCACCATAAGGCACCACAAAAATTTTAATTTTGCACCATACGGTTCTCGAGATATTAAAATTTTAAAATTTTGGGAAATTTGAAATTTAATAGCTCGCGGGCCAAGTTAATGCAGCCCGCGACTTCTGCATTTTTAATGTTTCACTAACCTATCATGTTGCACCCATAATGCACCATAAGGCACCACAAAAATTTTAATTTTGCACCATACGGTTCTCGAGATATTAAAATTTTAAAATTTTGGGAAATTTGAAATTTAATAGCTCGCGGGCCAAGTTAATGCAGCCCGCGACTTCTGCATTTTTAATGTTTCACTAACCTATCATGTTGCACCCATAATGCACCATAAGGCACCACAAAAATTTTAATTTTGCACCATACGGTTCTGGAGATATTAAAATTTTAAAATTTTGGGAAATTTGAAATTTAATAGCTCGCGGGCCAAGTTAATGCAGCCCGCGACTTCTGCATTTTTAATGTTTCACTAACCTATCATGTTGCACCCATAATGCACCATAAGGCACCACAAAAATTTTAATTTTGCACCATACGGTTCTCGAGATATTAAAATTTTAAAATTTTGGGAAATTTGAAATTTAATAGCTCGCGGGCCAAGTTAATGCAGCCCGCGACTTCTGCATTTTTAATGTTTCACTAACCTATCATGTTGCACCCATAATGCACCATAAGGCACCACAAAAATTTTAATTTTGCACCATACGGTTCTCGAGATATTAAAATTTGAAAATTTTGGGAAATTTGAAATTTAATAGCTCGCGGGCCAAGTTAATGCAGCCCGCGACTTCTGCATTTTTAATGTTTCACTAACCTATCATGTTGCACCCATAATGCACCATAAGGCACCACAAAAATTTTAATTTTGCACCATACGGTTCTCGAGATATTAAAATTTTAAAATTTTGGGAAATTTGAAATTTAATAGCTCGCGGGTCAAGTTAATGCAGCCCGCGACTTCTGCATTTTTAATGTTTCACTAACCTATCATGTTGCACCCATAATGCACCATAAGGCACCACAAAAATTTTAATTTTGCACCATACGGTTCTCGAGTTATTCAAATTTTATTAAATAAAATTTTTATAACATTAAGGACTTAATTTAGTATGAAATAAATTTTATAATCTTAAAAAAACTCGACGTTTTAATTATCTAAATTCTAAAACCATGGATTGTAGGTTTCATCATCAATATGAAATAAGATGCAGTTTAACTATGAATAAAAAAGCATTTACTCTATAACTGAAAATTATACATCATTATATGCTAACAAACCTCCAATTGTAAGTTATGTTGTTTAATGTGTACGTTATCCTAGGAATGGATAATATATTTGATTAAAAATTGGGGACAACGAAAAATTACACAAGAAAAATATTTATTTTTTAAAACTTATCAAGGTATATAAGTTTTTTTTATAAATATATAGTATCTTCAATATGGATTATATATGGATAAAATATATCCTGTAATATTTAATATTTAAAAATATATATTATAAGTAAACAAAAAATAAAAATAAAACTTTCAGAATGAACGCTATAGTTATAATCTCAATATTATATACACCTAATTGTTTGTGGATGTACGAATGACGTTTATGCAGATATTTTATTGGTCGCTGAGTATAGCTAGGTCGCGGATTATATTAAAAATTATATGGAATAGTAGAAGAGTTGGGCAGTAATGTTTTCTCGACCACTGTAATTTTCTCTTTTATTTTTAAGTCATCGTGTAGCTCAAACTTATCATTTATCGTATCAAATGATTATTATATGCCAATAACACTTGCAATTGTAACTTATAATGATAAATGTGTACGTTCGCTTAAGCTAATATATTTGATTAAAAATTGGGGAAAACGAAGTATAAAAGTAAAGAAGAAAAATATTTATTTTTATATGAACTACTAAATACCGCTAAATATGTGGTTTTTTGAAAATACATATTATTTTTTTAATTTTTTAGCGAAATATAAAACATTTCTTAAAATTAGTTTTTCAACAATTTAATTCGACCAATATTACAGTAGAATGCGTTATTTCATTGTTAAACAAGGAAGGTTTAATTTTATTGTACAGCTGATCTTCGAACCCGGCCAGCTGAATTAAAAGGCTTCAAAAGTCGCTTGATGACTTAGGCCTAAGGTGGTGCCTTGGGTATTAGCCTAGCTGATTTAAGTGAAATCCGTTCTATGTTATTGCAGCTTTAAGCACAAAACCAATTAACCAATTTAGGAATATATGTGCTGAAATTCCTTAGCCCAGATAAAGTAACGTTTTGAAAATAGAGGAGCGCATCGAAGCCTTTTAGCGCCCCGGTGATAATTACCAGCTATCCATTCCCGCCTAGTGAGTAGTGCCATTTGCGACTGTAGGGGGATTTCATTTTTCCGTGGATGTTGCCTTTGCCCTATACTAAAAGATTTTGGCGTAGAGAACCAAAGATATGTTTATAGATAATCGATAAATTCAATGTAATTAAATAAAAAAGAAGCCGAGCAGAACTTATAGGTATCTATATAAGTTCGAACTGTCTCTAACACTCTATAGCTAAATGATACGGAGGGCAACCTATAGTGGGCAAAGCCGATGCAGATGTTGAGAAACGTAGAAATAGTAAACCCAAATTAATATTTATGTCGGGAAATAACTTCGATTTAAAATTGGATAAAATACAAAACGTTTAATGACCAAATGGAGCATACATCTGTCTGTCTCGACAGTCAAACCACTACTAACAAAAAATACAGAATATTATTGAGTCTTCTGCGCGACTCTAAAAACAAAAAAGTTCTCACGCCTAGAGTCGGGGGGGGGTTAAAGTTCAAATTTCCAAAACAGGGGATAGCTCTAAAAAATCAAAGGTCCGAAGTCGGTGAAGCAATTCCGTTTGGAGGTCCGCAAAACAAAATACGAGTTTAAAAGAAAAATATAACATAACTAGCCAAGAAGCCCGCCCTACGGGCAGGCCTTCAGCTAGTTGTTTACTATGTGCATTAATTAATCATATAAAGTTATTTGTTGTATTGGTCAAGAACTCGTATCTTCCTCGTCCCAAAATCTATAGTAGAACCACCCCAACAAGCCTCTCCCCCTTTTCCCACGCGATAACTTCCGTGGTGCCCTTTTTCACCCCCGCAAGACCCCTTACCCCTTTAAACCCCTGTATCCAATGGCTGATTTGTCCCTCTCCCCAAACGCCAGAATAAGAGAGGAAAATAAAGTAACCTATCGAGAGAAAGGATATACCCTAAAAAAATAAACGTGTACCAATTAAAATATAAGTGCCTTCATATAAGAAGCGCCATGAACCTTGATGAACCTCTTTAAACCACATTTAAAAATGTTTAGTTGCGGATCCTTACAGCTTGCCCGTACACCCACGTAAATCCATTTCATCGTTTTATTAAAAAAAATAATAATTAATGTAACCGAGAAACCACCTTGAACTTTATACCGTGCGGTCTTCGTTTGCCCAATGATTCTTTATTTTTAAAAGGATGGGAAGTGATGGCGCTTTCGCGCCGGGAAGAAAAGCTCCACGCTCTTCCAGCCAGGCCGTTTATACAGGGTAAGGTTAGCTACTTTTGCTCGTTAGCACGGAGTCGGTTAGCGCCGTTTTCGGGTGACTTTGCGACCTCCCTGGAGACCTCCCTGGTGAAACTGGGTGGCTGGTGTCCCTAGATGTTGAGTAAAGGCTCGGCAAATAAATGTCTGCCGACGCACTGAATGTTGGTAAAACTGGGTTGCTGGTGTTTTAGCCGCTTTTGCTCGTTAGCAAGGAGACGATTTGCGTCGTTTTCGGGTGACTTTGCGTCCTCCCCACTTCTTTTCTTTTCTGCATATCCAAGCCACTTTCGCTCGTTGTATCGGAAACGTTTTGCATCATGTGCGCGAACCTTTTCGTTCGCCTCTCTCTGAGCGTTAGCAGGGAGCCCCTGAAAGTGGGCCGACTTAACCAGGCTAACGAATACGTTTCGTTTCTTCGTTGATAGTACCCAAACTATGTTGCATGGCTGTACCGTGCGCGTTGCAAATTGTTTTCCGATGTTTTAACGGAAATTTCCCGCTTCTCGCTTCTTCGTCGATAGCACCCGGATGTTGTGGCACGTGGTCGCCACCCCCCTTCTTTAACACCTATTTGTGGTGTCCCTCCGTTCTTTAAGCGGTATGGACTTTGTGCCGGTTGGGGTAGAAAAATCAGAGACAGAAAGAGAACGGGATATGGTTGTCCGCAAATCCCCAGTCCGATCCGCAGACCGCACCGTCAGCGACGCCTTGCGATTCAGGGGCGAGGGAGAAAATTGAAGGGCGAAAAGGCCTATGTGATACGAAAAGAGAACGGAATATGGTTGTCCGCAAATCCCCAGTCCGATCCGCAGACCGCACCGTCAGCGGGGCCTCGCTTTTCAGGGGCGAGGGAGAAAACCACCGGGCGAAACGAAAAGGCCTTAGAGTTTTATTATATAGATATTTATTTTTGGTTTTTTAATTTCCAACAGCAGATGCTCCATACAATAACAAAAACAAAATAAAAATAGATTTTAGCGGGTTGGTGTCAACAAAGGGACGAAAGGTCGTCGGATTACAAGACTACGATCTTAAACGAGGGGGAAACACGAAGGGTAAATTTTCAAAGCAAACTGCTACAGTTTTCCTACCTACAGAGCAATTATAGACTTAAATTTTGAGGAACGACTATGGCGTTCTTTTACACGAAGGGGGTGTGGAATATTTCGAACCTTATTGAGTTTCAAAGGTCGTCACGAGGCTCGTAATGCTGTGGTCACTTTTTAGCCATTCGGAACTGTGTATTTGTTGAAATCACTCGCTTCTCTATATGGGTAGTCGCGAATGTTGGAATTAGGATAACCATAAGGTTAGCAAATATGGCGGGTAGGAGACAAAAAAATATTGAGCTTATTGAACGGCTAAAGATATCCTTAAAAGAGCATAAAAATGATATTTATTATCGTAACTTTGTAACCAGTAAATCTTTCAAAATTTGGAAAGAAATAAGCGGAGAGTTGGAAGGTGCGTTTTCATCAGGTGCGCTTTATACAATTGTAAAAAAAACCGGTACAATGTGTGGGATGTGCTTGATATTTCGAATTCTAGAGGTGGTTCGGATCCTGAAATTGATTCGGATAAAAGTGATGAAGATAAAGGTGGTGATGAAACTGAAGACTCATCCAAAATGTCAACTGGTGGCTCCACGGGAAATGAGGTAAATGATGATACCCGTTTTAGTCAATTCAAGATAACTTTATCTCCGGAGGAGTACGCGAAAATGACCCCCGAAATTGTTACTTACGGCAAAACACAAAAAAACCAAAGACACATTTTCAAGCCAGGTTCTTGGTCAAATATAATATATGGACGTTTTTACGAACATACTCGCCTAGGTTGCACTTTAGTTTTTAAACGCGCAACTATTGCCAAAAGGGCGAATTATTATTCAAAAATTAGAGGTACCTGCAAAGAATGTGCCTCAGTTTTTACCGGAGTCATTGAAACCGAACCGTGCGCTAACGCGGAAGTTGAAATAATTTGCGAATATAAAGGACCTTATACTGAACCCCATACGCGTGGCTTAAAAAGAAATCTTTCCGGCGAAGCCAGGTCGGATTTAGTAAAACGTATGGTGGACACTGGTATGGCGCCGAGCATGGTGCGAAAACTTCAGGCGCAAAAACAAATGGAATTCGGAGATCCAGAGCCCAGCAACTTGTTTTCACCTAATGTTTTAAGAGTCGCGAAACATCAAGAATTAAGAGGAAAACAATTGCATTCTAATCCCGTGGAGGCCATTTTGAAAATGATGGTCAAACACCCATTCCGCGACGTGATAAGACATATTGCTCATTTTAAATTCCGGGTCTTTTATTGGTCGTCATCCCAAATCCATTTATACCGAGCGTATTTAAAAAACAACTCGGGCAATGCCAAAGTATCCATCGACGCAACAGGAGGATTGGTGAAGAGATTAATAAGACCGTGGGGAGAAAAAAGCGGTCATATTTTTCTCTACGAAATTACCGTCTTAGAGTCATCTTCCAGTTCACAGTACCCTGTGTGCCACATGCTTTCCGAGAGCCACGATTCAGAATCCATTTACTGTTGGCTTTCTGCTTGGCTGAGAACAGGTGCAGTCGCTCCCAATGAAGTAGTCACCGACATGTCTTTGGCCTTACTTTACGCTGTGACGAAAGCCTTCGCGAAGGAGTTTTCATTAAACGAGTACCTCGTTAAATGTTGGAAGATTCTGTTCCCCGTTGCGTCGTCGGATGTTCCAGAAAAGCCGCCGTGTTACATTAGATGTGACGTGGCTCATGTAATAAAAGAAATGACTCAATTTCCAAGTCTTAAAAACGTCATCCGAAGAACAAGGCAATTTTACTTGCGAGCGCTGGGACAGGCCTTGCAATGTGAAAGCGTGCGAGACTTGGAACATATATTAAAGGCTATAATCACCGTTTGTCTTAGTGAAACAGAGGGAAATAACGCGGCTTCCACTAGGCCAACTATATGTGAAATTCGTAAACGTTGGTTAATTCGCCGTATAGCCACTGGCTTAAATGAGAAGTCTTGGGAGGACAAGTTGGAAAATGAAGAACCATTGGAATCGGAGTATTACTCAAGAGCTATAGATGAGCCCGACTTACTGTCGCCATTTCAAGGATGGATAAGAAGGATAGTAAGCGATTGTGTAGCCGAACTGGAGCGTTCAGATCAAGTTGGTGATCGAGGAAACCAACAAGTTCTGCCAAATCTAGTCAAAGATATAAAAAAATTATCTCGCCTAATTCCTTTGTGGACGGCAATTATGAAACCACATTTCCCATCAGCCTCTAATATAGGGAGTAGCGAGGCCGTTGAAAGCAGTTTCAATGATGTAAAAAATAGGGTGTTTGCCCATCGCAAATTACCATTAAGAATAGGCGATTTCATAGAAACACACATTTTGGCAAACGAGGGGCAATCCAAATTAATTGCAGCCAAAACAAATCTTACAGGTAAATATTTTAAATTTTTATTTTGATACTATAGTCACTTTATTCTGTGGCATTTTAATCTGTCGTTACAGCCACACCAAGTACTGAGAATACAACGTTAACACCTAAAAAAATATCAAATCAAATCTTAGTGGTAAATATTATTGTTTCCGGTTATGATACTATAGTTAATTTATTATGGGGCATTGTATTTGTCGTTATAGCCAAACTTAGTACAGATAATACAACGTTAACCCCTAGCTCAACTGCTATTTGTTTCTATTGTGAGGTAAACAAAAATTAAAACTTATTTTCTCTTCTTTGCGATTTTAGTGATTATTAATTATTTCAATAATTAAAACGTTTAGGCGCCTCTCTCTCTAATAAGGGACTCGAATCCCGAGAAAAATGTTTGCGAAAACTGTTTGGCAACCGTAGAAAGAATAGCAGCCCTCGAAAAGAACTCAGGTTATAACATAACCACTTAAATATTTAACCTCAAAATTAGTAAACTATTTTAATATTAAGTATTAACTATTTATATGAAGTAGCAAATCGAAATACCGATAAAAGCAATATATCGTAATCGTAGTTTTATGAAACTTAACAGCAAATGAAAATACAATTAACAACGAAGAAGCTGAGAAAAAAGTGGACGAAAACTGCTTAGTTTGCGCGATGGGGAATTACCCTACAGGAGCACACACATGTATTTATTGCAAGGTAAATGCAAACATATTAAAACACTTTTAAGTTGGTCGCATTGGGGGGGGGGACTTTTCAAATTTAACCGCCACGTAGTAAACAAGATGCCGCGACATTTTGTTGCGCACAGTGGCCCCTTAAAGGCCTCGGTTTTATTCTGCCTGTCCCCCTTTAAAATAACTTGTCTGAAAAGCAAATACCCTGGTGGTGGGCTAACATGTTCAGCGGTTGGCCTACCACCAGGGTATTTGCTTTTCAGGCAAGTTAATTTAAGGGGAACAGGCAGAAGCAAACCTAGGCCTTTAAGCGACATTTTATTAATTTTATCGATTCTGTGTGTCGTATAGGTAGCTGTACATATAATTGAAGGCTGCAGTTACCCCTTGGAGGGCGAAGAAGAGGGTTTTGGAGAAAAGAGAATTTGCAAACTATGCGCAAAAAAGTCCAAATGGGATCAAAATAATTTGTCAGAACAATCAGAAAAAGAAAACTGGAGGAAACAGGGAATCTCGCCACCTAATAAACGTCCCAGGTCTTCATACTTAGAACCTCACAGTGAACTGAGTAGAACGGATTGGAGCAAATCTACGGGAGCCCTAATTCCGATAGGACTTCTGAAGAACAGCAGTAGGCACGACTTGCAATCAGTTAAAATAAAAAAGAAATCATTTCTATCAGCAACACTTGCGCTTACGATAGTTTGGCCCAATTGATTTGCGTAGCCTTTTGCGATAGCGATGTCATTAAACAATGTATAGAGAATTCCGATATTCCATTTTTAAAGTTTGCAAAAACAATGGTACAAAAAGGAATATCTTCACATGTGTACAAACAAAGAGCCTCCATCCTACGAGACGTGTATGAGGTGAATGTAGTCAAGCCCTACGATAGGTTTACAATGGTTAAATTATCTTGCGAAATATCCGCGTCCGAGTTAACAAAAATACTTCTACGAAACGAAAGTTGTTTTTCAGATGAAAATATTTGTACGAATGCGGATTGTTCAACAAAGGAACTGTACAAAAATAGACAAGTTTTAACTGTAGAGTGTTCTACTTCAAACATATCTAAAATATCTACGATTATAGAGGAAACATTTAATGACAGTTCTTTAGTCGAATGTCTTCATTGCAAAACGGTTCGAAAGATTAATTTAAGTAGACCAAGTAACCATTTCTTCGTAGAGCCGACCAATTTTTCTGCACGATTAAATTGCGAAACGGATATGCAAATAAATTTAAAGGACATACCTACAAACCTAAGAATTTTTGAGAAACAATTTAACCTTCGCGGAGTAATTGGTTTTGTAGGCCCTAATGAAAACAAGATAGTAGGGCATTATATGTGCTACGCATTCAGAATGAACGATAAATGGGAGCTATACGATGACTTAAAAAAGAAAAAAAAAATTGCAGTGGTCGAGAAAACATTACGGCCCAACTCTTCTACTATTCCATATAATTTTTAATATAATCCGCGACCTAGCTATACTCAGCGACCAATAAAATATCTGCATAAACGTCATTCATACATTCACAAACAATTAGGTATATATAATGTTGAGATTACAACTATAGCGTTCATTCAGAAAGTTTTATTTTTATTTTTTGTTTACTTATAATATATATTTTTAAATATTAAATATTACAGGATATATTTTATCTATATATAATCCATATTGAAGATACTATATATTTATTAAAAAAACTTATATACCTTGATAAGTTTTAAAAAATAAATATTTTTCTTGTGTAATTTTTCGTTGTCCCCAATTTTTAATCAAATATATTATCCATTCCTAGGATAACGTACACATTAAACAACATAACTTACAATTGGAGGTTTGTTAGCATATAATGATGTATAATTTTCAGTTATAGAGTAAATGCTTTTTTATTCATAGTTAAACTGCATCTTATTTCATATTGATGATGAAACCTACAATCCATGGTTTTAGAATTTAGATAATTAAAACGTCGAGTTTTTTTAAGATTATAAAATTTATTTTATACTAAATGAAGTCCTTAATGTTATAAAAATTTTATTTAATAAAATTTTAATAACTCGAGAACCGTATGGTGCAAAATTAAAATTTTAAAATTTGAATAACTCGAGAACCGTATGGTGCAAAATTAAAATTTTAAAATTTGAATATCTCGAGAACCGTATGGTGCAAAATTAAAATTTTTGTGGTGCCTTATGGTGCATTATGGGTGCAACATGATAGGTTAGTGAAACATTAAAAATGCAGAAGTCGCGGGCTGCATTAACTTGGCCCGCGAGCTATTAAATTTCAAATTTCCCAAAATTTTAAAATTTGAATATCTCGAGAACCGTATGGTGCAAAATTAAAATTTTTGTGGTGCCTTATGGTGCATTATGGGTGCAACATGATAGGTTAGTGAAACATTAAAAATGCAGAAGTCGCGGGCTGCATTAACTTGGCCCGCGAGCTATTAAATTTCAAATTTCCCAAAATTTTAAAATTTTAATATCTCGAGAACCGTATGGTGCAAAATTAAAATTTTTGTGGTGCCTTATGGTGCATTATGGGTGCAACATGATAGGTTAGTGAAACATTAAAAATGCAGAAGTCGCGGGCTGCATTAACTTGGCCCGCGAGCTATTAAATTTCAAATTTCCCAAAATTTTAAAATTTGAATATCTCGAGAACCGTATGGTGCAAAATTAAAATTTTTGTGGTGCCTTATGGTGCATTATGGGTGCAACATGATAGGTTAGTGAAACATTAAAAATGCAGAAGTCGCGGGCTGCATTAACTTGGCCCGCGAGCTATTAAATTTCAAATTTCCCAAAATTTTAAAATTTGAATATCTCGAGAACCGTATGGTGCAAAATTAAAATTTTTGTGGTGCCTTATGGTGCATTATGGGTGCAACATGATAGGTTAGTGAAACATTAAAAATGCAGAAGTCGCGGGCTGCATTAACTTGGCCCGCGAGCTATTAAATTTCAAATTTCCCAAAATTTTAAAATTTGAATATCTCGAGAACCGTATGGTGCAAAATTAAAATTTTTGTGGTGCCTTATGGTGCATTATGGGTGCAACATGATAGGTTAGTGAAACATTAAAAATGCAGAAGTCGCGGGCTGCATTAACTTGGCCCGCGAGCTATTAAATTTCAAATTTCCCAAAATTTTAAAATTTTAATATCTCGAGAACCGTATGGTGCAAAATTAAAATTTTTGTGGTGCCTTATGGTGCATTATGGGTGCAACATGATAGGTTAGTGAAACATTAAAAAAACCAGAAGTCGCGGGCTGCATTAACTTAACCCGCGATAATTGAAATTTAAATATCCCGAGAACCACATGGTGCAAAATTAAAACGTTGGTGGTGCATTTTAGTGCATTTTGGGTGCAATAAGAAAGGCTCGTTTAATGTGTAATAACCAAAAACTCGCGGGTTGCATTAACTTGGCCCGCGAAACTTAATTATTTTAATTGCTACTAAACTGTTGCGGTGCAAAATTCGGCATTAACGGTGCAAAATGGTGCAATATGGGTGCAACATGATAGGGTATTTAACTACTAGATTCGATGAAGTCGCGGGCCAACTTAATGGACCCTAAAATTAGTAAATAAGTCAGGCGAAAGTCGAGGAATATTAAAATTAGTAAATATGTCAGGCGAAAGTCGGGGAATATTAAAATTAGTAAATATGTCAGGCGAAAGTCGAGGAATATTAAAATTAGTAAATAAGTCAGGGGGAAGTCGAGGAATATTAAAATTAGTAAATAAGTCAGGGGGAAGTCGGGGAATATAAAAATTAGTAAATAAGTCAGGGGGAAGTCGTGGAATATTAAAAACTAGCTAATAAGTAGGGGGAATATTATAAATTAATTAATGAGTAGGGGAATAATAAGTTAATTAATGAGTAGGGGAATATTATTAGTTAATTAATGAGTAGGGGAATATTATTAGTTAATTAATGAGTAGGGGAATATTATTAGTTAATTAATGAGTAGGGGAATATTATTAGTTAATTAATGAGTAGGGGAATATTATTAGTTAATTAATGAGTAGGGGAATATTTTAAGTTAATTAATGAGTAGGGAAATATTATTAGTTAATTAATGAGTAGGGGAATATTTTAAGTTAATTAATGAGTAGGGAAATATTATAAGTTAATTAATGAGTAGGGGAATATTATAAGTTAATTAATGAGTAGGGGAATATTTTAAGTTAATTAATGAGTAGGGGAATATTATAAGTTAGCTAATAAGTAGGGAGTATTAAAGGTTAGTTAATAAGTAGAGGAATATTAAAAGTTAGCTAATAAGTCAGGTGAAAGTCGGGGAATATTAAAATTAGTAAAAAGTCAGGCGAAAGTCGGATAATATTAAAAATTAGTAAATAAGTTAGGGGAAAGTCGGGGAATATTAAAAATGGGTAAATAAGTTAGGGGAAAGTCGAGGAATTTTAAAACTTGTAAATAAGTCAGATAAATTGTAGAACTAGTACTTAAATAAGTCGGAGAAAAGTTCGAAAATTTGATGAACTACTAAAGTCAGGAAAAGTCGGGGAATATTTAAAGTTAGTTAATAAGTCAAAAAAAGTCGGGGAATATTTAAAGTTAGTTAATAAGTCAAAAAAAGTCGGGGAATATTAAAAGTTAGTTAATAAGTCAAAAAAAAGTCGGGGAATATTAAAAGTTAGTTAATAAGTCAAAAAAAGGTCGGGGAATATTAAAAGTTAGTTAATAAGTCAAAAAAAAAGTCGGGGAATATTCAAAGTTAGCTAATAAGTCGGTAGAAAGTCGGGAATATTAAAATTAGTAAATAAGTACGGGGAATATTATAAGTTAATTAATAAGTAGGGAGTATTAAAAGTTAGTTAATAAGTAGGGAGTATTAAAAGTTAGTTAATAAGTAGGGGAATATTAAAAGTTAGCTAATAAGTAGGGAAATTGTAAAACTTGTAAATAAGTCGGAGAAATTGTAAAACTTGTAAATAAGTCGGAGAAATTGTAAAACTTGTAAATAAGTCGGAGAAATTGTAAAACTTGTAAATATGTAGGAGAAAAGTTAGGGAATTGGATGAACTACTAAATAAGTCAGGAAAAATCCAGGAAATTTGAAGAACTAGAAAATTAGTCAAGGAAAAGTCGGGGAATATTAAAAACTAGTAAAAAGGTCAAAGAAAGGTCAGGGAATTTAATTTGGGCTGCAAATGGAAAACCTTTACTAAAATATAGGTTAAAATTTACTGAACTAAATATATCGATTAAAATCAGCAACTGCCAGGCTTAGCGTTCCGTAACAAACAGTGTACAACGCTTTTGCCAGTTTACGTCGCTCGTGTTTCTCGGTGGGGTTTCTTCAGTAACGAGCTTTTCTGGCGCGGGCTCGATTCGTTCCTCTATCTTCGTCCGGGGATTCGAGCAACTGCCCCTGCTCCTCCGCTTTCCCTTCGCTGCCAGCTGCGTTGCCGATAAGACTCCCCCGAGGGTTTGCTCGACGGAGGAGGCTTCCAGCAATTAGCCGCACCTCCCGCGGTGCCTCCTACGCGGACACTATTCGAGAGCACAGGGTGATTTCTTCGCAACGTCAGCTTGGAAAATTCGTTTCCAGATTTCGCATTTTCATTTGTTGGCGTATCAATAGCAAAACATCAATATGAATTTTTACATAATGCCGATTCGTTAGTTAGTTTATTAATACTTCTCAACCGGTTTCTTAGTATATTTGCATTATCAGATATAAAATAAACGATTTGTAGGGACTACAGCGCTTTCCTAAACAGAATTTGTTTATTCAGCCTTTTGAAAAACATCGTTTTTTCATAACAGCGCTTTGTCATAACAGCGTTTTCGAAAACAGCGTTTCTTTACATAGCATTTCCCAAAATAACAAGTTGTTCAAACGGCGCTTTGTCATATAGGCGGTTCTCTAAACCGCATTTTGTCGAAACAGCGCTTCCCAAAACCGCGCTGCTTTCTATAGCAAAAACGGTGCCTACTCGCATACGGCGCGCCCGGCTAACCTAACCGTTGCGCGCTCCGCGCGCTAGCCTCGATATAACTCCCTCTATATATCGCTGTCTTGACCAAAACCGCTGTTTTAAGAAACCGCTGTCTTGACCAAAACCGCTGTTTAAAAATCGCTAATTTGAGAAACGCTATATTCAGAAACGCTTTTTATGGAAAAAGCTGTTTTGACTAACCGCTCTACTGAGAAACGCTTAACCAAAAAACGCTGACTAAACAAAACGCTCTTTCGACGAACCGCGGTATTGAGAAACGCTATTACAACAACCGCTGTTTTAACAAAGCGCCGTTGCAACAAAATGCTGTTTTGAAAGACGCGCCTTTGAAAACGCTATTTTAACTAATGCTATTTTAGTCAAGCGCTCTATTCCCTACATACCAAAATGAACACTCGCGTGACTTAAGCTCTCAAATAGCGTTAGTATTAATGACCATCTCATTTCCAATTTTGAAATCCTATTGAAGTCCTATTGTATGGGATTGGGTTAGTTAGTACGACCAGAAGTATTTAATATATACTATATAAACTATAGAAATGATACGGTCGATTTTCCCGATAAACCGAAGATTATGTACACCGCTTCACGGCCTAGCATTTAAAGCCGGTATTACCACGCAACAAAAGGTTTTTAACTAAATCGAAATGGAAAGAGGCATTATTATAAAATATATGGGTTGAAGTAAAACCACGAACTTTTCATAAAAGAAAAAATAATTTTGGCCGTCAGGGAAATCACTCAAAATGCCCAGTGGGAAAAATCACAGAAAGAGGGAAAATCACAGAAAGTAGCCAGAGGGGAAAATCACTAAAAATGACCAGAAAGAAATATTACTGAAAATGGTCAGAAGGAATAAGTATTGCCAGGGGGAAATCACAAAAAATGGCCAGAGGGGAAAATCACAATAAAAGGCCAGAAGGAAAATCACTAAAAATACCAAGAGGGGAAAATATCTATAAATAACAAGAGGGGAAAATCACAAAAATACCCCGATGGAAAATCACGAAAAATGACCAGTGGGGAAAGTCACAAAAAATTACCAGAAGAAAAATCTCTAAAAATGAGCAAAGAACAATATCAGGAAACTTCAATCTGAAAATATTGTCGCCACTTTGGAAATTGATAATAATGATAATAATCAGCTAGGCTAATACCCAAGGCACCACCTTAGGCCTAAGTCATCAAGCGACTTTTGAAGCCTTTAATTCAGGTGGCCGGGTTACAATGCGTAGGAGAGTGGTGACAAGCCCTGCATGCCACGCGTTCGAGCCAACAGCTCCCTACACTAACTATTACCGTTAACCTCAACAAGTTTTTATGGAAGGGGAAACCGAAGATCTCGGAGGAAAACCCCTTAAACCAGTGGGGAGAGAACTTGCAAACTCAACGCAGAAGGAGTTGTTCCGAGTTTTCACCCAGTGCCACAAGTTGGGATCGAACCCGGCTCCTCTTGCTGCGAGGCGAAAATGCTAACCACTCCGCCACCCCATTCTTATCTCGTAAGGTAGAAAGGGATATATTATATAATTGTGGTACGTCGTGGCGCGCGTAACTAACGACGAATCACCTGGTACGCGCGATGGAATCGGAAGCGAGAGAAAGATGAAAGGTGCCGCCTATTGAGAAGTCACTCCGGAGCCGAGAATGATGTTTCCTCAGTTTGTCTTATTCTTTCCGAGCACGTTCTCCTTCTTCCCAGGAAGCCTCCCCCCCCCCCATATTGCGCCTGTACCTTTTAAAAGAAGAAACGTTAAGAGACTCCATTCATAAGAAATATCTAGGTCAATTTCGAAATTGAAGCCACTGTACTGGGCGCGCCCATCTTTCCGAAACGGGGACCAAGGCGACTCACCCTCTTTCCTTCCCGCGACATTCATTTCATCCCGGAGACTTTTTCGCGCTGCTCTACTATTGACCGGAAATTGATACGTTGGACTACTTTAGTATCAAACGATGGGCTACCGAAAAAACATTGCACTTCGACCGGAGACCTGCCAAAAAAATTTCTAAATCACTAAAGCCACGGTCACACAAGAGCTTAAAACCCAGTTTAGGTCGGTTTGAATGCCAGTTATCACCGCCGACGAAAATTCTTGGTTCACACGTGCGAAATCGCTTCACCCCGGTTCGCCTATAGCCAATCCTTAACGCTATTTCAAATTATGACCAGAATTTGAAAATACTAAATAGTATCCCAAAACAATTAGTTAATCATGTTTACTATACACACAGTGATATTATTTGACATTATTTAGAATTTTATTCCCATTAATTTTGAAAATACAAGCAATTTTACTTCCCGCCTGGTCGTTTTGAAAGCGATTCTAAGCGAACCGACTTGGACGAGTGGTTTCCCGATCCAACACGAAGCGATTTCTCACGCTGGTTTTGAAAACGAAGTTATTTTAGGGATAAGTGTGAAGCTGTCCTAAGTTTTTTTTTAATAATAACCCAATCAGCTAGGCTAATACCCAAGGCACCACCTTAGGCCTAAGTTATCAAGCGACTTTTGAAGCCATTAATTCAGGTGGTCGGGTTACAATGCGTAGTAGGGTGGTGACAAGCCCTGTATGTTACGCGTTCGAGCCAACAGCTCCCTACACTGACTATTACCGTTAACCTCAACAAGTTTAAAACAATATGGTGGTGTTCAAAAAATTGAAAATTAAAATTTTAGCAAAACAATTCGGTAAAATTTATAAAATTGGGTAAAATGCTATTTTACGTAGAGAAAGTTGAAACTTGAGTTGTGAAAAACATTTTTGGTTGTCATGGCAAAACTTTAAACTTTTCCCTTTAGAAGCTTTCAAGTCACATGGTCTACTTAACCCCCGAGTTTGAACAAAATCGGGGATAAACACCTCGGGATGTCTCCTTGTAAGCTTACAACAATATCCCGGCGTTCACTAAGTTCAAAACAATATCCCGGCGTTCATTTAGTTTAAAACAACATGGTGGCTAAATTTAAATAAAGATGGCGACGTTAGCTAAGTTTAAAACAATATCCCGGCGTTAATTTAGTTTAAAACAACATGGCCGCTAAATTTAAATCAAGATTACGACATTCACTAAGTTAAAAACAAGCTGGTGGCGTTCACCCTATATCGAATCCCAAGGCACTACCACAGTCAAAAGTCAGCCAGTGACTTATATTGCCTTTAAATCAGGTGACTGGGTTAGAATGCGTAGGAGGGTGGTGACAAGCCCTTCATGTCACGCGAACCAACAGCTCCCTACTATATTTACCGTTATTTACCATTGTTTACCAATATATACCATTGATTACCGTTATTTACCATTGATTATCGTTATTTACCATTGTTTACCAATATATACCATTGATTACCAATATATACCATTGAGTACCGTTATTTTCCATCGTTTACCAATACATACCATTGTTTACCGTTATTTGCCATTGTTTACCAATATATACCATTGATTATCGTTATTTACCATTGTTTACCAATATATACCATTGATTATCGTTATTTACCATTGTTTACCAATATATACCATTGAGTACCGTTATTTACCATTGTTTACCAATATATACCATGGATTACCGTTATTTACCATTGTTTACCAATATATACCATTGAGTAACGGTATTTACCATTGTTTACCAATATATACCATTGTTTACCAATATATACCATTGTTTACCAATATATACCATTGATTACCGTTATTTACCATTGTTTACCAATATATACCATTGATTACCGTTATTTACCATTGTTTACCGTTATTTACCATTGTTTACCAATATATACCATTGATTATCGTTATTTACCATGGTTTACCAATATATACCATTGATTACCGTTATTTACCATTGTTTACCAATATATACCATGGATTACCGTTATTTACCATTGTTTACCAATATATACCATAGATTACCGTTATTTACCATTGTTTACCAATATATACCATTGATTATCGTTATTTACCATTGTTTACCAATATATACCATTGATTATCGTTATTGACCATTGTTTACCAATATATACCATTGATTACCGTTATTGACAATTGTTTACCAATGTATACCATTGAGTACCGTTATTTTCCATTGTTTACCAATGTATACCATTGAGTACCGTTATTTTCCATTGTTTACCAATATATACCGTTGAGTACCGTTATTTTCCATCATTTACCAATATATACCATTGTTTACCGTTATTTACCATTGTTTACCGTTATTTACAATTGTTTACCAATATATACCATTGATTACCGTTTTTACCATTGTTTACCAATATATACCATTGAGTACCGTTTTTTACCATTGTTTACCAATATATACCATTGAGTACCGTTTTTTACCATTGTTTACCAATATATACAATTGAGTACCATTGTTTTCCATTCTTTGGCAATATTTACCGTTATTTTCCATTCTTTAGCAATATTTACCGTTATTTTCTATTCTTTAGCAATATTTAACGTTATTTAACATAGTTTACCAATATATACCATTGTTTACCGTTATTTTCCATTCTTTAGCAATATTTACTGTTATTTTCCATTCTTACCAATATATACCAATTTATACCATGGTTTACCGTTATTTTCCAGTCTTTAGTAATATTTACCGTTATTTACCAATGTTAACCAATATTTACTGTTATTTACCATTGTTTAAAAATATTTACCGTTATTTACCATTGTTTACCAATATTTACCGTTATTTACCAATATTTACCGTTATTTACCATTGTTTACCAATATTTACCGTTATTTACCAAATAACTGTTATTTACCATTATCCACCAAAATAGAATTACTTACCAAAATACCTTTATTTACCAGTGGTAAGCAAAATATTCTCTAAAAAAAGTTGTATTTTCGGAACACTGTAAATAACGAGCGGGCTGAAAAAGTAAAGATGCGAATCTCTCCATCAGTTCTCTGCTCTTCTTGCTAATGGATTGCAAAAGAGCGCCAAGAGAGGAAGGTGTTTCGATTTTCCGCAGCATCTTCACAATTTTACGTGCCCCCCCCCCCCCCCGCTTTTTTTCCTTTAAATGTCGAAACAATTTGGGCCGTCCAATGAAAGTTCCTTCCGTTGTCTGTCATTCTTACCCTCCTTTCCAATTTTTGTTTCATCCGATTAAAAATCTTAATTAAATGGCCACAATTACGATAAAGGGCGTTAATATTTCTCAGTTTACGAGTGACTCAATGCGATTTGTTGACTTTTTCTTTTTAATTTTTGTGTAAAAAAAAAGAAAGATTATTTTTTTTTTAGTTGTAATTATTTCATCTCCTTTGAACACCATTTTGTGAGCTGGACGTCTTGTTTTTTGGCCAGGGTACACCCGTTTTTTTATCATTTTTTTGTCCACGTTCTTCGGATAAAAGTCATTTGATGATGGAGAAATCGATCTGAAGAACCAGAAAATGGAGATTGAATTTTTGTTCTCGAATTCTCTTCATTTTGTACTTTTCCAACGTGGAATGACCGAGTGGTTCGATTCTCTTCCATACCTTTTTTTAAACGACTCTATGGGCACGTTCTCAGGATAGGAGTCATTTTTTTTTTCATAAAACTTTAAATTTCTTTACTTTTTTCATAAAATGTGTAAGGCTTCAGCTTGGTTACCACAACTAATATATTTTATAATTTTGTCTATATTTAAAATGTCTTGCTATAACTTACACTATTTTCTTATTTTACACTTTCTGTTCCATTTCCAGTTTCAGTAAATTTTATTGCAAAATGTATAAAGTATTAATAAAAACTTGCTGAGATTATGGGTAATAGTGAGTGTAGGGAGCTGTTGGCTGGTGTGGCATGAAGGGCTTTCCACCTAAATTAAAGGCATTATAAGTCTCTACATGACTTGGGCCTAAGGTGCTGCCTTGGGTATTACAATTATATTACACTTATCATTTCTTTTTTCATTTTGGATTTAAAAAACACTTAGAAATATTTTTTAATTTTTATTAAAATCCACTTATAATTTCTTTTTTATTTTTTATTTAAAATACACTTATAATTTATTTTTTTAATTTTTTATTTAAAATACACTTACAATTTCTTTTTTAATTTTTGATTTAAAATAATTATGATTACTAGAAATTTGGTTGTCGTGATTCGGTGAGTTGAATGACTTTACACCGTATTTAAAAATAGGTGAAATTTTTTCATTCGTTCTACAAAACGGCACTTTTAAGATATTTTTATTTATCGTTGTAGATAAGGTTATTCTTTTAGAGAAGTGAACTTCATTGTTAATAGACAGGTTAAGCCGCCGCTCGAAAACGTGTAGTGTATATACATGTATACTTCTAATTTTCAATTATTAAACCAAACTCATTTCAAGAACATATAATAATAATAAGCTAAGCTAATACCCAAGGCACCACCGTAGGTAGGCCCAAGTAATTATTTATAAGCAATACTGCAGAATTATCAATTTATTAATCAAAACAACACAAATATGAAGTAGAATAGGCAAGATCATAAATTTGTTACAGACTTTTAAGGGGATGAAACGATTCTTTTCAAAATATTCATCCTCCTCAAGATTTAAATTAATACTAGGGATGCACCGATATACCGGCAGTGTTACCTGAATGTCACATTTTTAGATTAAAGTCCATGTCAGTGGCCAAACGTGACTAATAATAAATATAAATGATATAAATAATATCTTTCGGATATGTAGCATCACTTACATGTGAGATAATGTTTCAGTTTTTCACAAAAGAACCATTAAAAACACCTTGAAGATACATAGCAGGACGAATTCAAACTCAGGGAAAATTGTTGAAAAATAGCCAAAAGAAATAACGAGATTGGGCTATAATGGAGTTTCTAGCCCAAAACCTGGCAACTTATCCAGTATATTTGTCTAAAATAGCACAAATATATTTTTTCTTTGATATTTTTTTTTAATTTATTATTTGCCACTATTTGGAATATTAGCCAGTAAAAGAATTATTTGCCACATTATTTGATCCCTTACACTTACCACTTCGGAACACTGTATACCGGCTATTTGTGGCCGATATTAACAAAGTTATCTATCATAACAGTATAGTGTATATAGTTAAAGACGGTTCAGTGCACTGTCATACCATTTCATTCTAATTTTTCATGAATAAACTTTGCAAGAGCATATCCGAATATGTTTCTTTTCATTTTACGTGATACATATTTTCTATCACAAATCGAATATCGTTGTTTTTATTGGTTGAAACTCGTAACCCCCTGTCTTAAAAAAGGTATGATCTAGCTTCTGAAGTCAATTAAAATATTATCATAAGTTAGTTAATCGAGATTCTTTTTATATTTAAATGTTTTTCTGAAAATAGTTTTCTAATACCGGTATCGGCCAATATTAGAAAAATAGGCCGATGTATCGGTGCATCCCTAATAGACGCTAGCATAAACTCTATTTATGTCTTATTCAACTTGTTAAAAAGTTCCACGCGCGTCTTGATATTTTAGCGTAAACGGGCTCGAGCGATTTCTTGCGTGCTCCCTGAAATAAAAAAAAACGCACGAGCCTTTTACGCTAAAATATTAAAGAGCGCGTGGAACATTTTAACAAGTTGAACAAGACATGAATAATTTATGCTAACGCCTATTAATACGTTTTTGGGTTTTCCACTCCATAATAATTTGAAAAGTATATTTTTCTATAAATTTAGCATAATTTTTCACAAAGTACAAATAATTGCATTACTCCCATAAAATCTTAAAAATCGATTGGAGGTTTCGTTTTTTTGGTCACCGTTTCTAAGGTGAAGATTATTTTTTAAGCCTATTTGGAAACAATATTAAAATTGATGATACCAATTTGCAAATTTAACAGTGATGAAGGGCTAAGCGGAGCTAAATCATTATAAATCAATGGTTTTTATTAGATGTTCTTACTTTGAATTATCAATTTTAATATAAAATATAATGTGATTTCAGTACGCAAAATATTTTTTTAAACGTAAATACATCTTTATTTAGTTTCAAAGAAGAATATTTTATTTAGTTTCAAAGAAGAATATTTTATTTAGTTTCAAAGAAGAATATTTTATTTAGTTTCAAAGAAGAATATTTTATTTAATTTCAAAGAAGAATATTTTATTTAGTTTCAAAGAAGAATATTTTATTTAGTTTCAAAGAAGAATATTTTATTTAGTTTCAAAGAAGAATATTTTATTTAGTTTCAAAGAAGAATATTTTATTTAGTTTCAAAGAAGAATATTTTATTTAGTTTCAAAGAAGAATATTTTATTTAGTTTCAAAGAAGAATATTTTATTTAGTTTCAAAGAAGAATATTTTATTTAGTTTCAAAGAAGAATATTTTATTTAATTTCAAAGAAGAATATTTTTTTAGTTTTAAAGAAGAATATTTTATTTAGTTTCAAAGAAGAATATTTTATTTAATTTCAAAGAAGAATATTTTTTTAGTTTTAAAGAAGAATATTTTATTTAGTTGTAAAGAAGAATATTTTATTTAGTTTCAAAGAAGAATATGTTATTTAGTTTCAAAGAAGAATATTTTATTTAGTTTCAAAGAAGAATATTTTATTTAGTTTCAAAGAAGAATATTTTATTTAGTTTCAAAGAAGAATATTTTATTTAGTTTCAAAGAAGAATATTTTATTTAGTTTCAAAGAAGAATATTTTATTTAGTTTCAAAGAAGAATATTTTATTTAATTTCAAAGAAGAATATTTTATTTAATTTCAAAGAAGAATATTTTATTTAGTTTCAAAGAAGAATATTTTATTTAATTTCAAAGAAGAATATTTTATTTAATTTCAAAGAAGAATACTTTATTTAGTTTCAAAGAAGAATATTTTATTTAGTTTCAAAGAAGAATATTTTATTTAGTTTCAAAGAAGAATATTTTATTTAGTTTCAAAGAAGAATATTTTATTTAGTTTCAAAGAAGAATATTTTATTTAGTTTCAAAGAAGAATATTTTATTTAGTTTCACAGAACAATATTTAATTTAATTTCAAAGAAGAATATTTTATTTAGTTTCAAAGAAGAATGTTTTATTTAGTTTCAAAGAAGAATATTTTATTTAGTTGTAAAGAAGAATATTTTATTTAGTTTCAAAGAAGAATATGTTATTTAGTTTCAAAGAAGAATATTTTATTTAGTTTCAAAGAAGAATATTTTATTTAGTTTCAAAGAAGAATATTTTATTTAATTTCAAAGAAGAATATTTTATTTAATTTCAAAGAAGAATATTTTATTTAATTTCAAAGAAAAATATTTTTCTCCGACTATTCGGATATCTTTAGTTTGAGGTTTAAGGGCTTTTAAATACTATTACAATAGGCAAAAACTACTCGCTAGTTTTGGAGTAATTTTTAGGAAATAGCGAGCAACTTCAAAATACAGTTTGGCTGTTATTGTATGGAAGTAGTTGGTAGTTTGTGGTAAAAGGTGTACTCTTTTCGTCCCAAAGCGAGCGAATAGTTTTGGCCTATGTTCTTTAACGTTTCCAAAACTTTTATTAAAAATAATTCGTTAAACGTGGAACTATATCATACAGGGTCATTAAATTATGGTACTTCCAACCGCCAACTGATCATGTAATTCGGGTCATAATAATCAGATAACTCAAGATAATCAGATAGTCAGATTAGGTTTATCTTTTATACCTTTCTGCACCTAGCAATCCGATATCCAATTGTATCTGATTCATTATCCCAAGTAACCAATCTCAACTGATTCAGTTATCTTGTGGAAAGTTATTTAAAATAAACACACTTAAAGGAGAACTGTCACCAAAACCAAAATTTACGAGGTTTTTTTACAGAAAGATAGAAAATATAGTAATGATTATGTCCCTGAAATTTTATAGTTATTGGAAAAGTATTTAAAACGTTACGCTACTTTTTCCGCAACCTACATCAAACGACTCCAAAGATTTCAGAAATCGCGGTTGAACCTACGTGCAGCGCCAAAAGAATGAAGCGGCAAAAATTTGAGAAAGGGCGGCCTATAAGGCGTATTTAAAACACGATTAACTACAATCTATCAATATAAGTAGGTTAAAAAGCCAAGGAGAATGTCGTAGCAGACGATAGTTCCGACCGAAAAACGATAAAACCGGATGGATGGTGGTGTTGCTGAACTCATACAGTTTTTTTTATATTGGCTTCATTGCAAAAACTATTCTTAAAAGAATATTCCGCTAGGGGCCCTCAACTCATACAGATATATTTTGCTCGTAGGTTAACATAGAAACTTCAAGAATGGGTTGGCCGCTATAGCGCGATATCAAAGTTGGTCGTGATTTATTCGAGATCGAGTTCGAGTACTCGACCTAAAAAAGGCCGAGTACTTGCACAGCCCTACTATTATATTGCCCAATAATAGCACAGTTTATGTTACTCGTAGTTTTATTGATAATTTTCGATGGGGGATGTCCATAATTTCGTATTTATAATCGAAAATTAATCAGGGTTCGTACACGACCTGGAAAACCTGGAAAAGTCAGGGAATTTTAAAATGTTTCCCAAAGGTCAGGGAAAAGTCAGGGAATTTTAAAATCGACCAAAAAAGTAAGGGAATTTTAAAATTTTTCCCAAAGGTCAGGGAAAAGTCAGGGAATTTTAAAATCGACCAAAAAAGTAAGGGAATTTTAAAATGACCCAAAAAAAATCCAACAAATAAATTTTTGAAAGATGCATTAAAAATATATACTAAATATTATTCAAGATTTTACCTCAAAACATTAATTTATTCTACAAAAATGGTCAGAAATTTGGCAATTTGGTCAGGGAAAACCTGGAAATGTCAGGGAATTTAACTCTGGAAATTTTGTACGAACCCTGTTAATCTGCTTTAGTCCCATTCGACCGAAGGCGGTTTTTATGTGTCCCATTCGACCGAACGCTTTTATGTGTCCCTTTCGACCGAACGCTGCTATATAAATTGGCTTTTGCTATGTTTTCAATTTAGTTACTGAAGTCGTTTGCAATGGAGCGGATAGCTAATAAAGGAGGGTATTTATTTTTATCTTCACCTAGTCAAGAAAAGTAACTGAACCAAAACTGAAATAGTAAACTTAACCAACTCTAACCTAACCTAACCTAACCTAACCTAACCTAAACATGGATCTTCGATAGTACATACCTTA
Organism: Leiobunum rupestre; assembly: GCF_980474605.1. Taxonomy (NCBI): domain Eukaryota; kingdom Metazoa; phylum Arthropoda; class Arachnida; order Opiliones; family Sclerosomatidae; genus Leiobunum; species Leiobunum rupestre. The sequence goes on along the minus strand of NC_143393.1, from coordinate 24,414,689 downwards.
TAAATAAAATACCAAATCACCCCGCCAATTGGGCTACATTTTAAAATTCTTTCGGTCGAATGGGATTTCGGTCGAATGGGAATAAACGGTTAATCTAGTACGCTTTAAAATTAATTTTGAAATAAATTTGAATATCCAACCCCATTGACATTTTCATTAATATTAATAACAAAGGTAGCGCAAATCTCGTTAAATCCAACAGTTTGGCGACGCAATTTCAGAGCCGTAAGATTGGCCAGTAGAAATCCAACAGTCGCCGTGATTTATCGACAAACCCAGGATGTTGTTATTACACGAAGAACCCCCGTCGATTTCTTCCAAGTTCTCCGATTTCGTTTGACTTCCCGCCGTCTTCTTCTCCTTCGGATCTTATTGAATTTCTCTTCATCTTAATATCGGCTTCGCTTCCAATCCCGAACGGCCCAGAAAGCAGCTTTCCCATCTACAGATCCGTCACTCTGTTTCATAGGTCAACGGGCTCAATTTGAAACGGAGCTCAGGTATTTTTAAATAAATATTGTAAGCCTGAGACGGGACCGATACGTTTTCACGTTAAAACCGAGCCCGAGCTGAGGTATTGCGGAACGAATATTGTAACTAGTGAGCCGGGCTCGAGCCCTTGTTAATATACAAATTACTTCGAGCTCGAGCTTGAACCCATTTCATGATTGACATTACTTGGAGCCCGAGCCCGTATTATAAATTAACGTACTAAGAGCTCAACCTTGAGCTCGACATCATATTTGAGCCCGAGCTCGAGACTGATTTTGGTAGTTTTCATATCTGAGGTGAGCCCGATCTCAACTCACGAGTACGATTGAGCCCGAGCCCGAGACCGATTTGAATACTGTTTTCGAATCTGAGGATGAGCTCTATTGTTTAGCCCACGTTCGAAATTTATTTTGGCCAAAAAAAGGGTTAGAAGCTAGCGCGGCCTAGCGCCGTCTGGATTCCCGGGCTCAGGACTAAAAATCGGGTTGAGCAACTTGAGCAACTTTAAGAGTCCAGAGCTGTCGAAAGGGTTTAATTATATCATGTTGAGCAGAGCTACAATATAGTGCTCCCGAGTTTGAGCTTTTCTGAGTATTTTGAAACATCGAGCTCGAGCTTGAGCCTTATGTAGTTTTAAAACATAGTGAGACCAAGCTCGAGGCCACCATTTTATTTGTAAGTTCTATATAGTGAGCCTGAGCCCGAGATCACACGTCGAATTGTAATTGTTGCGAGCCCGAGACCATCCGTCGATTTGTAAATATAGTGAGCGCGAGCCCGAGACTACCCGTTTATTTATAATTACAGTGAGGCCGAGCCCGAGATGGTTTGTAGGTTTTAAACCTATAGTTAGTGTAGGGAGCTGTTGGCTCGCGTGGCATGCAGGGCTTGCCACCACCCTCCTACGCATTGTAACCCGGCCACCTGAATTAATGGCTTCAAACGTCGCTTGATGACTTAGGCCTAAGGTGGTGCCTTGGGTATTAGCCTAGCTGATTATTATTATTATTAGCTCGAGACCTCACATCGGCGGGGATATTTAGATTGCGAGCTCGAGCCCGAGACCCGGCCAATATTTGGTGAGAACAAGGTGAGCCCGAGACCATCCGTGAGCTCATATACGAATTCAGTGAGGTGAGCTCGAGCCCAGCTCTTGGCGTTCCTTCCGTTTCATATCGGAGAGAAAATTGGTTTTCGCATCACATTGCTGTCACTAACAAGGAGAGTACCGAGGTGTTTATTGCCGATTTTGTTCAAAGTCGGGCGTAATGTAGACCTATATGAGACATGAAATTTGCCACTACCCATTCGATTTGCCATGGCAACCGAAAATGTTTTTGACCACTTAAAACCAACATATCTCCATTTAAAAAAGCATTCAATTTTCTCGGTTTCACAGGGCCTGTACGAAATTTTTATAATAAATAAAGTTTTAAAGCACGAAATGGGTAATTTGCACCACATTTAAGTAAATTTAATCAAGTTTGGTTAAATTGGAACATTTTTGGGATAAAATTGTAACAATTTTTGGATAAAATAAGGAAAAAATCTTATTTTTGTTTGAACAGAATCGGCAATAAACACGTCGGGTACTCTCTTTGAAAGACTCACTATTTTCGGAGATTGGAACAGGGAAATAACGATATCTCATAATATTGCATTTATAATATTGATATATTTACTCTACAATAATCGACCTTCTGCCTGGTGATTTAGAAAATACTTGACCAAATACTTTTCCTAATTGGTCGTGGTTTCTACGCATTTGGTCTACACATTTTTGTAGATAAGTCTCTCAAATTGTCGTATTTTTTTTTGCTTTTAGAAAATTTAAAGGATTTATTTTAAGGCAAATATTTTATTGGTGCGGCTGTAAATAAAGATATTGGTTCAGCGTGCGGTCTAATTTGCAAACTTCAAATCGATCGCAGAAAATTAAAACTAACGAATTCCTTAAAATTCTTCAAAATTGAGCCGAAATTTATTTCAGGGACTAACTGAAATTTTGAGTATGAAACACCATATTTTGTTAGCTTTGGGAAATGCAAAAGTCCCAGAAAATCTTTCTAAGGCTCCCCCAAAAACAAAATTTAAAGTCTGCACGTACCTCTGGCCCCGCCACTGTTAAAAGGTGTCGATTTTTCGAGTAGAATTTATCAGATCCTAAATATCCCCTTAAGCTTTTTCAAACTATAAAAGGGAGGAAATTTTTAGCACGCTCGTTTTAAGTCGGAAGGGGATTCTGGTCGCCGGATGTTTTGACCGGAAGTTTAGCTAAACGTCCGATATTTGACTTCTACTTAGATGGTTTTTTGTTGAGTCTCGTTGAAGCTGGCCAAAGTGGTTTCAATATGTTTTCCTTCCTTTTGAGTTTTCGGGAATAACTTAAATATCACGACAGGGCCCCCAGAGGTCCTATAAATTCCTATACTTTCAAAAATGTCCCATTATATCCTATTTTTTAGCAAAATCCCCAAAAAGTCTTATAAAATTCTATAATTTTTATATTTTGCCCATTTCAAATCCCGCCACACAGGTAATTTGCTAGATTTAGCTATAGGATAAATTTCTATACAAAGTCATTCTAGTCTATACTTTGGTTATTTTTAACATGATTAGCTACTAGTAAATTTTTGTGACAAAATGGTTTAATAGTTTTTTTAAGTGAAAATCAAAGATTTATTTCACTAAATATAGATTTTATTTTTAAATGCATAAAGTTAGTAAATAAAATAGCATATATAGTCCTATAAAATCCAAAATTAAAATTTTTTCATATAATTATAGTCCTATAAAATCCAAAATTAAAAAAAATTCATATAATTATAGTCCTATAAAATCCAAAATTAAAATTTTTTCATATAATTATATTCCTATAAAATCCAAAATTAAAAAAATTTCATATATAGTCCTATAAAGTCCAAAATTTTAAAACAATAGTCCTATAAATTCTTAAATTTTTATTAAAAATATTCCTATAAATTCTAAAATTTTTATAAAAAAAAGTCCTATAAATTCTTAAATTTTTATAAAAAATAGTCCTATAAATTCTTAAATTTTTATAAAAAATAGTCCTATAAGTTCTTAAATTTTTATAAAAATAGTCCTATAAATTCTTAAATTTTTATAAAAAATAGTCCTATAAATTCTTAAATTTTTATAAAAAATAGTTCTATAATATCTTAAATTTTTATAAAAAATAGTCCTATAAATTCTTAATTTTTTATAAAAAATAGTCCTCTAATATCTTAAATGTATGGTAATAGTATGTGTAGGGAGCTATTGACTCGCGTGGCTTGACGAGCTTGCCATCAGCCTCCTACGAAATTGAAAACGGCCACTGTTAATTGGTTTCACGAGTCAATAGAACTACATACACACGTAAGCTGTAGAAAACGGCTTGAATCGGTTTAAAACGATTTAGCATGGTTCACACAACTCTTTCGAAACGTTTTGAATCGATATCAAGGCTAGTGCTCGGAATTGTTTATTCATTATCCACAAATTTTCCGATTTATTTAAAAAACGTTGGTAAAAAGAATATCATTTTAAGTTATTTAATTATGTTTTTACGCAACCAAGCATTTATTTGAATAAAAGTGGCATTTATTTAATTAATAGGCTTATTCCTTTTCGATTATTTAAACATTTTACAATTTTTATTCAACTATTAATTATTTAAATAAATATTATTTAAATATCGCCGAGCTTATTTTATTCATGGATAAAAATTAATCGAAATCCGAGCACTAATCAAGGCACAGTTGACTTAAGCCTGTGTGGTTCGTTGATTTTTATTATTATAATTTTTAACTATCTTTTACAAATAGTGACGAAAATGTCTAACTAACGAAATCGCTGCCCCTGTAAATAGATCTACCGGGTCGCGCGCTCCGACTAAAGACGCTTTTGAACTCCCTAAAAATCAATGTCCTCCCGGCGCACTGAGGATATCTGAAGTTCTAACGTTCCCTTAGTTCCTACTTCGCCCGACAGATGGGGCGCGTTGATTATAGTTGTGACGAAAACTACGGGCTGAGTTTAACCAAGTTCTTTCGTTCCGCGCCAGTGAGCGTGGGAAAATATACCACCTTCTCCGTGTCTGCAAACACAGTGACTCGGCTATTTTCGTCTACTCTAACGATTGCTATTATTACTGGGTAACTGTGTTTTGATACATTATTTCCTAAAAGCGTTTTCCTCTACTTCGGTATAAACATTCCGCGAAATTTTCCACTTTCGGAAAATTAGTTTTGAGCCTTTGAAATGCTAATTTCCTTTCGCCGGAGAAGCCATTAAAATTTTATTACGAAATTTATGATTTTACTATTGTGGAAATTTGGGGCCATCTTCATTTTTAATCATATTTAAATTACTCAATTCTTCGCATTCCGAAGATTTTTAACGCTCTAGATATTGATTAAACGCCACGCTATATTTTCTAGTTTTATTTTAATCAATAAGGGTTGCTCGATCCTCAATTCTGGGTGTTGTGGGCGGCACCACTTTACGGGTGAGACTGGCCTAGTTTTTGAACCATTTTACAGTGCTGAGACTAAAAGTTACAATATTTAAAATCGGTTAACAAAGGTTACTATTTTCTAATTTGGTTATTTAATGTTATTTTTTTCTAATTTGGTTATAAAAGTTACTATTTTCTAATTTGGTTATAAAAGTTACTATTTTCTAATTTGGTTATAAAAGTTACTATTTTCTAATTTGGTTATAAAAGTTACTATTTTCTAATTTGGTTATAAAAGTTACTATTTTCTAATTTGGTTATAAAAGTTACTATTTTATAATTTGTAAGTTACTATTTTATAATTTGGAAGTTACTATTTTCTAATTTGGTTATAAAAGTGACTATTTTTTAATTCGATTACTAAATTAATATTTCCTAATTTGGTTACTAAAATTAATATTTCCTAATTTGGTTACTAAAATAAATATTTTTAAATTTAGTTACTAAAATAACTATTGCGTAATTTGTTTGCTTAAATTACTATTTTGAAATTTGGTTACTAAAAGTTACTATTTTGTAATTTGGTTACTAAATTTACTATTTGAAATTTGGTTACTAAAATAAATATTTTGAAATTTGATTACTAAAAGTTACTATTTTCTAAATTGATAAGTTATATCTACCAAAATATTTTTTTTTTAAGTTTTCAAGTGAAATTTCAATGAAAAGATTAATATTCTGGGATAAGTGGTTATTTAATCTGAAATGGTAATTCGGTATAGTCTAGTCTAACACATTAAGGCCGCTTTCACACTTTGCATTGATATCGATTCAAATCGATTCCGAAGGAGTTGTGTGAACCCGGTTACATCGTTTTAAACCGATTCAAAACCGTCAAAGTTCGGAAGGTGAAGAGAATGAAAATATCTGTAACTTTTATGAAGATAATTATAAGATAAAGATAAATTTAAAATTTTACTAATTATTTCAAAAAAAGTACCACTTTGATTACTATTTTCCAGAAGTGGTTAGTCACAGGGTTCAGATTTCTACCAGTCCTCTGGTTCAGCTTTGCAGTATCTGTACACTTTTACAAGCTTTTCAGCTTTTTCTGACACAAAAAAAGTGAAGCAGTCTACCTAGCAGACGATATCTAGTCCCTACAATCTTTTTTAGCAGGGCTCGACATAAGACATTTCTAATTTCTCTCGATTTGGGTTTTTTTTGGGCATATCATTTAATACAAATATGGAAATAATATACTAAAATAAAAAACCCACCCGAATAAAAAAAACATTAAAAACCCACTGGATTGGGCTTTTTGAAAAAAACCCGGGTTTTATCGAACCCAACTTAGTCACTATTATTACTAAAATGTAGGGCAACTTTGAGTTTCAGCGATACTAGATTTTCTGGACGACTTTGAAGGTCATCCAGATTTCGAATTGGTCCTCTAAGACTATAATCCCTGAAGAGAACTCTTAGTTTTTGACATTGCTTTTCCAGAATTCGAATCGGTCCATTTAGTCTGGTTCTAAGCCATTTGCAATTAAAAGGTAAAAACAAATAACTCGTCTGTACATGAACGTACTTGTGCTTAAAGGGAATATAACCTCGGATATTTGGTGTGGAACACCAACGTTTGCAGCTTTGGCCGCTCTTGCCTTTGGCTTTAAAAATGTTTGGCGCCACTGTAGAGGGATATTTGAAAAATACAAGGGGTTTTCCGTAAAGATTGCTTCGCGGGTTATATTTCCTTTAAATGAAAGCTAATTAAATTTCCTACAAACTGTTTTCAATAATAAGGATCGTACGACACGTCGTTGTGCGCGATATTTGGCTCGAAACATAGCCGATAGTTTAAAAAAACAAATTGGCAAAAATTGCCTATTTTTGAAGAGCTGTATCTCGGACACTATTAGACTTACAGAGCTCTTTTGGCGCTCAAATTGTAGAAAAGTTACTCTAGTTTAAAAAAGGTAATAGTGGATTTTGCGATAAAACGCCTAGGTTTGGAGCTACGAGACCAAACCTGAAAAAAGTCCCAGAGTTAGCGCAGGGATTTCGAAGTTGGCAAAATTGAGTATATACTACTGGGATCGAACCTAACAACATAAAAAAGTCAAACCTGCTACTAAAATTAATGCGAACTTCGGCCTTTTTTTGTATAAATGAACTGCACTAACGCTTCAAAGGCATCATAAAATTTTTGCCGTTTGCCACACGAGGAAAGTGGTGAAATTGAAATGGCAAATGTATTTCAATTAATACGCGTTTGACATTGAGCCATCACGCTATTCGGGAATTTATGTTTCGTGGTATTTTTCGAAAAGCAGCCACGCAACGCCGAAGTATTTTTCAACTATTATAAGTACCATTATTTTACGACGCGCGGAACCTTAGTTGAACGACGCGTAAACTTAACCCAAACCCGGCCTTTACCGGGACAGTCAGCTGATGGGACGACTGTAAAAGACAAATTTGTCACGACGCTGGTATATTTCTTTCCGCAGGACGCATTTTTCAAAGAAGAAGTAGACGCTCGTACATCTTAACGGAAAATCATTTTTATTTTTTGGTTCTCGGTTTATCTGGCGCTACTTAAGTCTTAGCGGCGACCAAGGCCTAGAAGGAACCGAGGCTTAAAGGAAGAAGGAGGACTAGGCTTAGCGGACAGACTGTCCGGAGCCTTCGATCTTTGCTTCTCTTTCTATCTTTTAGTCTGGCGCGTCGTAGATAACGCCGCAATTATAGCCCGATAAAGGGGTCGAATTTTATAAATGTTGTTTTTCGTTGACACCATTGGCAAGGTACAGCGGCACTTGGATATTTCGCCGTCAATTCTAAGAATATGGAGCCCTCTAACTAACCCTTGGAGATTAAAGGAGAACTGTCACCAAAACCAAAATTTACGAGGTTTTTCTGCAGACTAATTCGGATATCTTTAGTTTGAGGTTTAAGGGCTTTTAAATACTATTACAATAGGAAAAAACTATTCGCTAGTTTTGGAGTAATTTTTAGGAAATAGCGAGCAACTTCAAAATACAGTTTGGCTGTTTTTGTATGGAAGAAGTTGGTAGTTTGGGGTAAAAGGTGTATTCCTTTCGTCCCAAAGCGAGCGAATAGTTTTGGCCTATGTTCTTTAACGTTTCAAAAACTTTTATTAAAAATAATTCGTTAAACGTGGAACTATATCATACAGGATCATTCAATTATGGTACTTCCAACCGCCAACTGATCATGTAATTCGGGTCATAATAATCAGATAACTCAAGATAATCAGATAGTCAGATTAGGTTTATCTTTTATACCTCCCTGCACCTAGCAATCCGATATCCAATTGTATCTGATTCATTATCACAAGTAACCAATCTCAACTGATTCAGTTATCTTGAGGAAAGTTATTTAAAATAAACACACTTAAAGGAGAACTGTCACCAAAACCAAAATTTACGAGGTTTTTTTACAGAAAGATAGAAAATATAGTAATGATTATGTCCCGGAAATGTGGTTAATTTTTAATAAAATAAAGAAATTTCGGGAAATCGAAAAGCGCGCGTCCGCCGCGACACCTGGTGAGAAACCGGTGAGACACTCCCTGCTTGATTAAAATTGAAAAAATATATAAAAGTGTGCGCTGCTGGAGACGCAAAAAGTTTTTTTTTATTTTGCACTGGCGGCGCGCTCCAGTTATACGAGACCTAAGCCTAAATTGTGTGATTTTAAAAGTTAGGATAGTTTGCAAGTCGCTCACTAAGGTCGTGCTGGTGCTGGCGATACACCCTAAGATGGCGGTGAAAATTAAAACCCAAATTCTTGGCGTTATTTTGCGTTTCAACCTTTTGGGCCAAAAACTATTTTTTCAAGGTAAAATAAGGTACGTATAAGTATGTTGAACGTCTTGTTTATCTTTTGATATGCAAACAAGGCGATATTTGGAAAGCTTGGCCGTTCCTCTTTAAAGACTTGCCTTTATTACTTATATGATATGGAGCTAATTTGGTTCAAATTTCAATCATGAAATGAGTAACCCTATACCTCTTCGTGAAAAGATTGCTTAAGTTAGCAAAGAGACCACCCTCCTACGCATTGTAACCCGGCCACCTGAATAAATGGCTTTAAAAGTCGCTTGATGGCTTAGGCCTAAGGTGGTGCCTTGGGTATTAACCTAGCTGATTATTATTGTTATTATTATTATGTTGGCGATCTAATAAGATAAAACCTTTATTTTTATTGAAGGTGTCTTAAAACATTGAATTAGTGTTGTAAGTCGGAAAATTTACTGTTATTAAACATTTTATATCGATAAAAAGTTAAAAACATTAAAATCCTTTAAAAAGTAATTGGTTTCAATTTTTAACTTTCTGGAAAATTTTCGCCATTTTATTTTTCCGGAAAATTAACAACACTACTTTGAATGCTCTTTCACCTGTAAAAATCAGATAAAATAGTTTTCCTAATAGTGGTATTAGCCCACACGTATTCTGTTTGACGAATTTAGTTGGTGACTTAAGCGCCGGACTATATTCGCCTTTGTACATCTTGTTATTATTTTTTGTATCCGAGTTTTGGTATTCTTCTAGAGTCCGCGTCGAAATCTCCCGCCTTATACATTATACGGAACAAGTGCCTCCGGGTGGCTCACGTTTTATTACTCATATTTCCAAACGCCTTTGGCTTGTTTCCCTGTCTTTCCCCCGCTACTCCTCCCGCTCCCGCTCGTCCTGAAACGTCAATAGGGCTTCCAAAGACTCCTCCGTCCACGTAATATGAACGTTTGCCAATCCTTTAATTCAATCGGGAATTCGAGAAAAAATTCTGTTACTCTGAGTTGTCGGAATTTGTTTCAAAGAGGATGGACCTGTTCTGTATCTCTCGCGAATATGTTTCAAATATCAGCGATTGCAGATATTCTGGTCTACTTTCTCTAGCTATTATTTGATTACGTTTCACCATCCACCTACGCGAGGGGTCCGACATTTCCAAATTTTGCGTACGATATATTTAATTTGAAAGTGATTCTAGAAATCGGAAACTGATTTTGAGATTTCATAGCGCAATTTATGTGTTGATTTCGAGATTTTGGAACTGATTTTGATATTTCTGAGCACAATTTTCGTGTTGATTTCTGGTTTTGTACGTTGATTTCGAGATTTTGGAACTGATTTTGAGATTTCAGAGCACAATTTTCGTGTTGATTTCTGGTTTTGTACGTGGAGTTCGAGATTTTGGAACCGATTTTCGCACAGATTCCGGGTATTTTCAAGTAGATTTCAAGATATCGGACACCTTGCTCTTACGCAGTTTAACCCGGCCACCGAAATAAAGGCAATAAATGTCGCTTGATGACCTAAGGTGGTGCCGTGGGCCTATGGTGGTGTTTTTACACCAGACTCTTAGATTTTCAAAATCTTATCCGAACAAGACGTTCACGAGACCCTGGAAATTTGGTATCAATCGGTGCATTTGGTGTAAATGGTAATGTTTAGTTATTTTAGAAAAAACTACCGTATTCATCATGCAAATGACCCCACACTGAGCATTAAATGTATATTTAATATCTACTATTAAAACTTCTACTTTTATTATTATGGCAATTTTAATTTAACATAAAAACTTTATGAACGAATTATTCCATAGTATCAGAAGTAAATAATAAATATCATATTTATATAAGTATCCATTTATTTATCTTGCTAATGCTATTCGTTTGAATTATGTATCTTCCCAGGCTCCAAATATTTTATCAAAATTCCTCATATACATACTTTCTAAAACTATTAAATCTGGAAAATATGCATTTAATATAAGCATATGTAACATAATTACTCATAAGTATGCCTTTGTATAACATTTCCATTGAAACGCGGAACATACATTGAGCGGACCCAAAAATGCAAAAATGCTTATAATCCTTGCGCTATTGAAAAGGTTACCATGGAAATGAAATCATGTGATCGCGAGGCACGAGCTAAACTTGACATGGGCAAAGGAAGAAACGCGCGAGGAATTCTCACTAATTTCCGTTTCCCATCAGTAAAGTTGATGACGCGTATTTCGTCACGGAATTGTAAGTGACGTAATTTACGTCATATCCCGTGAACAAGGTTTCATTAACGAAAATGGTTTTATGGCATACTTATGAGTGATTATGTTACATATGATATAAGTAAATATTCGTAACGCTTACGTGAAACTTAAATGACTCTATTGCGCAAACTTTATTTCCTTGAATTCGCAGGCTCCCGCTGATTTTGCAAAGTACGCTTTGAAAGACAAATATTTGTTCGGGGGAAATTCGATAAGTTATTTTATTAGAAAAATATTGTTTATAAATTAGTAAATTTCCCTACGGAACGTAATTATATTTTACACCCTCAGGTGGAGTTTTCGCTTCCAACGGTTAACCGTTCATGTTAATCAGGTCGTAATTTTTAGCCACTGATCTGAACTCATCCGCTAGGATTCATCGAACCAGAGTCAATAAGTTATTCAGATCGCAACTTTCAGATATCTGAAGATAATCATTCAGTCAGATCTGGTTGATTTATAATGCCCCTGCCCAGCAATCTGATCTGAAATTGTATTGGATTTGTTATCCCAAGTAATCGATCTGAAATGATCTGCTATAATTAATCGAACCAGATTCAGTTAATTATTCAGGTCAAAATTTTCATATATCTGAAGATAATTAGTTAGTCAGATCTGGTTGATCTTTTATAAAGCCCACGTCCAGCAATCTGATCTGAAATTGTATTTGATTTGTTATCCTATGTAATGGATCTGAAATGATCTGCTATAATTAATCGAACCAGATTCAGTTAGTTATTCAGGTCATAATTTTCATATATCTGAAGATAATTAGTTCGTCAGATCTGGTTAATCTGTTATAAAGCCCCCGTCCAGCAATATGATCTGAAATTGTATTTGATTTTTCATCCCAAGTAATCGATCTGAACTAATCCACTATAATTCATCGAACCAGATTCAGTTCCCTGAGCAGTTATCTGATTTATTGTTTTAGTAGATTTATAGTCTTATGCTAGCAAATCAAAATAAACTTAACGGTAAATTGTGAGCCATGTTTCATATAAATGGCCTAAATGGATACTTCTCAAGTAAGAGGTACATTATTAACTTCTGGTTACAGTAGTTTTGGCGCATTGTTTTAAGTTTACCTCGACATTAAAATATTTATCTTCTACGAAATATTTGTGATTTTTAACTTTAAAATTTGTCGTATTAGGCGAATGCGTTCGTCCGTGAAAAATTCATGGTACATTTAATATTTCGTTGGAGCGCCTCTGAAAGCGCGATTTTATCCTCTAGAGTCTCTTATCGCGCACGATACCTGACTGAAAGGACGGGCCACTGGATAATCGCGATTCCGCAATTCCCGAAAGACCAATTGTATTTCGTTTGTTACTCCCCGATGTAATTGCGTCCAAAATGGGACCCGAATGACGCGACGAATCCGTAAACGGTGTCGCCCTAATTCGCTTCATTTGCATAAAACAACGCTCGGCCTCCCTCTATATTTCAATATTTCCTTTTCACGATTATTTCGAGCTTCTCATTAGCGTTTTAATATCCCAGTAATTTTGCCGACAGATTTGGTTATAGTTCGCGTTAAATGTAACGATTACGGAATATACTTGGGTATAAAACTATAAGGATGCATCGATGGTTTGAGTCTATTTGATCGATTCCCAAATGATCGAACGGGTCCCATTTGATCGAATTTCCATTTGATCGAATTTCCATTTGATCGAATTGCATTTGATCGAATGGCATTTGATCGAACGAAATTTGATCGAAAGCTACTGTAGAGTAAAACTACTAGTTTTTGGGAGTAAATCGAAAAGGCAACGGTGCATACGCGCCTACCGCGCGCGTACATCAACCTAACCTAACCTAACCTAACCTAACCTGACCTGACCCTATTTATATATATCACCGCATCGATATATCGGCCTATTTTCTAATATCGGTATCGGCCAATATCGGCTTAAGCGAAGCCGATATTGGCCGATACCAATATTATAAAAATATTTTCTGAAAAACATTTAAAAATAAGAAAATTCTCGATTAACTATTGATAATATATTCAATGTTAAGTTAAAAGGAACCAACTGTGGACTGCATTGTTAAGGATGATAAAATTAGCGAATAAGTAGATTAGTCCATTATGAAAAGGGATAATAAAGCTAAACCCTAAACAAATTTGAAGAAATTTAAAAACTTACTAATAGCTCGTACCGATAGGTCTTCGAGCAAACAAAAAGACGCGAAACTCGGACCAAATAGATCTTCGAGTGAAAAACTAAATTAAATTAAATAAAATAGCCAGAAATTCCAACGGTAGACCGGTTACGTCCTATTTGGGACTCGTCAGTACCGTGCGGGAAATCTGGCTCGCGACTATAACACCGAATAGAGAAACTAAGCCTAAATATTAAAAATTTCAAAACGAGTTGCGTAGCAACGGAGAGCCGAATAGGGGGAGAGTGGTGGAGATTAGTATATACGCAATGTTAATTTAAAAGGAACCACCTTTGGACTGCATTGTTAATATATTATTTGATTGGCCGCGCCACGTACGCCAGACTTCAGAAGCTAGATTATACTTTTTTTAGACAGGGGGTTACGAGTGTTAACCAATACAAAACAACGATATTCGATTTGTGATAGAAACTATGTATTAAGTAAAATGAAAAGAAACCAATTCGGATATGCTCTTGCAAACTTTTTTTCACGAAAAATTGGAATAAAATGGTATAACACTGCACTGAACCGTCTTTTACAATGATTTTATCATATACACTACTGTTATGATAGATAACTTTGTTAATATCGGCCGATATATAATTTTTCTCTAGAGTGTATTTCTACGAATGCCGGACCTCTCGATTACCAGTGTAAATAGTAAAATAAAATTTGAACTGGAACTGTATAAGGCAATTGCAGTAATACTCTTAACCCCTTAAGTATTTCGTGCTCTAAGCCTTGGTTGTACTTCGTGTTCACCAACATATTTTCCAAAAAAGCGTTTATTAACTCACGAACCCACCTTTTTTTACCAACAATATGTTTCACACACACACGACATTTCGTGTTATTCCGGCTTAGAAACACTTTGGGAAATTTTTGAAAGACCACCATCAAACTAACCTGGCAGTGATTACTTATGGTATTGCTAACATAGTATTACAAAAATTAAAATTTGCCATCTAGTTAGTCACTTTGTCGTTTTAAAGTTCAACATCAAAGCGAGTCATTGTAAGTGACTCTGTTAACCAAAATTATTATTTCTATGAAAACAATCATGAAACGCGTACATTCGTGTAAGTCGGAGTAATTTTTGGCGAATGGTTTTAGTCATATTAATTATACAGGGTGTTTTTATTTCATAGCCCCAGGCATTTTGCTCAAAAACTATATTACCTCGAAATGTGAAATTTTCACGATGTACACTATGGGGGAAGGTCGTTGTTATTTGTAAATTTCAGAAAAATCGTGAACTTTTTCACGGTTTTGGAATTTTTATTTCTTTAACGCTAGGTGGTAGACGAAAACTGTCTATAAGCATACTCGAAAACCTTAAATAAAATTGGTTTTGTTCAAATAGGTCAACTTGTCACTGAGATATTAAATCATCAAAAATAACAAGTTGGTAGTAGGTGGCATAAGCATTTTCACAGCTAATTTAAAAAGAAACCTATCTAAATTGTATTTTTTGTATGACTGCTAAAAATGAACGTTTTTTAAACTAATTTTTTTATTGGTAATTAATTTTGAGAGAAAAAAACACATTTCTAGATAATATTGATTTTGAGCAAAATTCCTGGGGCGATCAAATTAAAACACCCAGTATAAAAGCATCGTGAAACGCGAGTAATTTTTGGCGAATGGTTTTAATCCTTAAACGCGTTTTTCCGAATATTTTTCCCCGTTCATATAATGGTTTATAGTGAATAATTAAGGTAGACGTTCTCGGTAGTTAGCCCGAATAGACTCGTGTCGTGCCTGTGTGGCTAGGCGCCCACTGGCTTTCCGTTTCGTATCCGTCCTGCCTTCCACAAGGCATTGTCTCCGTCACGAAGCAAAGGCTTGTGAAAGGTAGGAGACGTTACTAAGAGCAGTGAGCGCCTGGCTTTAGTCGTGTTGAAAGTTATTCGCGACGTATTCATTTTCCCATGAGTAATAATCGTTAGGAGCACGCGGTACAATCGGAAGAATGGTATCCAGAGAAAGAGACTATACTCGCCACCTGCTCAGTCTCAAATTACATTCGGAAATTGCATGGTCCGCGAGGTCCATTTAACTAGCCTCTAATGGTCATTTCCACTTCGCCGCGCATTTAAGTGGCTCTTTGCGACGTTTCTTCGAACTGCATTTCAATTAGAATTCCGAGATTAAAACTTACCAGTGTTCGAGCTATTAATAGGCGTTTCTATAAAGTAACATTGGCATTTTAGTTTTGAAATTGCTGCTGTGTCACGGGTGACGTATCGATGACGTTTTTCTACGACAAGCCCTGGACATAAGATTCGACGAGGCACCTTGTTTTTAAGCATAAATCGATAAATTCAATAAATCCAAAAATCTGCTTTAAATAAAAATATTGATTGCATTTTTATGAAGAAAAATGGAAGAAGTTCTTCTTGGAAGTTTATATAATTCTTTTTAATTATTCATTTATAATAATTTATTAAAATGATACATTTTCGTTATTTAATAGGAAAATTAATGGAATTTTAATGAATTCTTTATTTGGTCTCTTTGCAGATTACAACCCTGGTGAATGCCAAAGACAAATCCATGAAATCAGAGAAAACAGCACGGGCAGTGGTTCGGGTGGGTCAAGGGGTCAACCTGGCGGTCGAACGGTTCGTCTCGGTGGGCGAAGCCATCGCCGATGACAACCCGGAAATTAAAGTCGACATGTACGAGGCTTGCAAAGATGCTAGAGCGGCTGGTCAGTACCTTTCTTGACCGTAGATTGAAAACTACTTTAAATACACGCGGTTGTTTCCTTCGCAGGTGCCCTGATAGAGCAGCTATGTTTCTCCCAACACCACATGGGAATCGAAAGCGAAGAGTTAATAGCCAGTGGTCAGATGAACCGGCCACAGGCCAGCGCCGACAAGAGCCAGATGGTCCGCGCTGCTAAAGGACTGCTTTCCTCAGTTACCAAGGTCCTACTTTTGGCCGACACCGTAGTTGTTAAACAATTACTTAGCGCGAAAGATAGAGTAAGTTGACTCCGTGATTAGCGTTTAATTTAATTTCATTCAACTTTCATTTTCAATTCCGTACAGGTGGCAATTAGTTTAAATCGCTTAGAAAACGTTGCTAATTTCACGGAGTTTGTGAAGGCGTTTAGTCAGTTTGGAACCGAGATGGTCGAATTAGCTCATTTATCCGGTGATAGACAAAATGTAAGCGTTTCAGATTTTTATTTTCCGTATTTTTCCGAAAATAATAAAAAAGGTTTCATTCCATAGTTAGTCTAATATATTGTTTGCAAATTTAAATAAAGGGGCATTTTTAGAATCTAAAAGTAAAACTAAACCTCTAGACTTGTTTAAACTGGTTAAGAATGTAACACTTTAGGCCTTTTCACACGAGCCAACTTTTTGACCCAACTAGATGAGTCAACGAGTTGAGTCAACGAGTTGGTTCGTGTGAATAAAAGTTCGATGAGTTGATCCACCAAAAAAGTACGCGAGTAAAAAATGGATCACTGATCCATTTTTGCTGACTCAGCATTTTGATTTGAAAAGTTGGCTCGTGTGAAAAGGCCTTAACAATGTTTTGTAGTATGTGTACTGATATTAGACATTTTTTATCGATAAAAAGTTAAAACCCTTAAAAAGTAATTATGTTTCAATTTGTATTTTTCGGGAAATTTTTCCACATTTTATTTTTCCGGAAAATTAACAACACTAGTGTTTTTGTTTTAAACTATCGTGTTTCTGTTTCTAGGATTTAAAAGACGAAAGGCGAAGAGCTCAAATCGCGGCAGCCAGGCAAATTTTAGAAAGGTCTACCATGATGTTGTTAACTTCTTCCAAGGTATCGTTTCCCGCAGTTTTTGCTTTAGACCAACAAATAAGGAACGGTACACTCAATAAAAAGCGATGTTAGCTTCGGAAACTTGTGTACTCCAACAAAACTACTTGATAAAGGTTCCAGATCTCAGAGCTGATAATCTGGCACTAGAGTAGATTCATTCAAAACCTCTCACCATTCATTAAGGAACGGCGTAGGCGTAGAGTTTCTTAAATTATTGGAGGTGCTCGACCTGAAGGAGCCGGTTGATCACAACATGGGGGGAGGGAGCCCCAAAGACCTGCCTGTAAGCAGAAACAACTTCTAGAACCCCACTTGAAATTTTAAGCTAAAATAATAATCTACCACTTAAAACCTGTATCGCAATGGAATCCTATTATTTTCCTCGAAAATGTAGTTGTCTCCATTAATATTGAGCTTTTTAGGGATTGCAATATAATATAATCAATGTACTTTGTCACTTAATGTCAATTCGTTGAATTATTTCACAAAACTTCTGCATGAGCTCGAGACAGAATATAAAATTATCGGGGGGGGGGGGCTAAGCCCGGCCTCTACAATAATTGGGAGGGCTTGAGCTTAACGGGCCTATATAACTCTACGCCTATGAGGAACGGTGCTAGCTTCAAGCGACGCCAGCGCCGTGGTGGTGACATTTAGAAACTTAATTTGTCTACTCGAACAAAACTAATTGGTAAATGTTCAAGGTCTCAGAGCTGATAATCTGACACAAGAGTAAATTCATATAAAACTTCGGTCACCACTCAATAATGAGTAACATTAGTTTCGAGCGACCTCAGCGTTCGGAACCTGCCTACTCAAACAAAATTACATGATACATTTTCAAGATCTCAGAGCTGATCACCTAACGCAAGAATAGATATTTTTCAAAGCTCCGTCACCAGATGGCGCCATTTGGAAACGCGGGTTTAACGTTGAGTGTGCCGTCCCTTATTTGTTGGTCTAAGTTTGAACAGACATTGTTAATCTGTACGAGTCGTGTCCTTAGGCTTGTCTCCGTCACCCGGAATGCGAAACGGCGAGAGAGAACAGGGACACGATATTTCTTCAAATGCGGCGAGCCATGGACTTAGTTCACTACGTAGTCAAAGACGGCGTCATTCCGGAACTAGCCGCCGCAGCCAATAGCGAACTAAGAAGGAGTAACAACCCCCTGGGCGTGGGCTCTTGCAGGCAAGGCCGATCCAACTCGACTGCCGCCTGGAGGTTGGAGGAACTGGACCAATGCCTGACAGTGCACAATGCTCTCAAGAAATTCGAAGTGGGCTTATTTTCAATTACCGGGTCGTTCGCCAATTACGTCACTTTGGACCTATTTTCTAATATCGGTATTGGCCAATATCGGCTTAAGCGAAGCCGATATTGGCCGATACCAATATTATAAAAATATTTTCTGAAAAACATTTAAAAATAATAAAATTCTCGATTTATTCAATGTTAAGTTAAAAGGAACCACCTATGGACTGCATTGTAAAGGATGATAAAATTGGCGAATAAGTAGATAAGTCCATAATGAAAAGTGATAATAAACCTAAACCCTACACAAATTTTAAGAGATTGAAAAACTTACTAATAGCTCGTACCGATAGGTCTTCGAGCGAACAAAAACGCGAAACTCGGACCAAATAGATCTTCGAGTGAATAATTAAATTAAATAAAATATTTTTTTTTATTTTATCCCCCTATTCGGCTTTCCGTTGCTACGCAACTCGTTTTGAAATTTTTAATATTTAGGCTTAGTTTCTCTATTCGGTGTTATATACGCGAGCCAGATTTCCCGCACGGTACTGACGAGTGCCAAATAGGACGAAACCGGTCAACCGTTGGAATTTCTGGCTATTTTATTTAATTTAATTTAGTTTTTCACTCGAAGATCTATTTGATCCTAGTTTCGCGTCTTTTTGTTCGCTCGAAGACCTATCTGTACGAGCTATTAGTAAGTTTTTTAATCTCTTCAAATTTGTTTATTGTTTAGCTTTATTATCCCTTTTCATTATGGACTTGTCTACTTATTCCCATAGTTTCTTCCCCTCCTAACAAAGAGTAACACCCCCTTAAATTACCTAGAAAATACAATTATATTCAAAGCTAAACCTTTTTTCTTGTTTTACGTATTATAAATAACAGGAATCCGTACTATACTTAGAATGCTTATCCTGCCGTATCGCGTATGGTAAGATCACTCTGACGGCTTTGGCCCCGCCTATTAGATGAACAATCCCCTCTGCGCGCGCTCCCTTCTCACGTTGTAGTTTGTTAAGTAAACGTCAGAAAAAACGTCAGCCACATCGAGACGGAAATCTGCCGTGATAAACATTCTAAGTAGAGGTATGGATTCCTCATACCGTTTAAATGAGAAAAATGTGTATTAATAATTGGAGAATTAAACTTTTGAACCTGAATCATAAACAAAACATCATTCTTCAGATTAATTCGTCCTGCACCCCTACCTAGAAAATCGTGAAACCTTTTCACCCAAATACTCTTAATCCCACTGCTGTGTGCGAAGTGGGGATTGGTGTCCACCCATTGCTGCACCTTCTGCTGGGTTTAGTGGTGTAACACTTTTAATTATTATGGTATAGTAATGGTGATTTTAAATTATGGGTAAGTTGTCTAGGGTTAATTAATTAGAATAATTGAGATTAGGATTAAGTGTTACATTAAATAAATAAAATATGGAGTTAAATGATTACTATAATAAAATAATGAATAAACATAAGAACAAGAAATATATTTACACGAACACAAAGAAAGTATATTTACAGAATCATGTTCGTCTCGCGGAAGCTTGTCCGAGAGGGCCAAAGTCACGGCGCGCACACACATTTAAAAACCGCATCGCGTCTTCTTAGTCGCGATCTCAATTCTGTCTTTCCCTCGCTCGGGTCCGAGGTTTAACCCCTACGATGGGTATTGCGAAATCGGTGGCAACCTCCTTCCCGGAGCGAGGAAAGTTTTTGGCGACACCATACGCCCGAGGTATCATTATAAGTTCAGGGAGAGTAAAATACGTTACAGTGGCTTGCGTCTAAGGTGCGACCATCAGTAGTAGGGTACTACTACCCATGCTGGATTTGTCACCTGTCCGGGCTTGTGGACGCTGGCGTAAGGCACTATGATGATAGGTACACCGGGCTATAAATTCTAACACACACTGAGCGCGTGCATTAAAACATTATATTAACAAGATAAAGATAATTTAACAATCTCGGATTAATTAACGCGCAGGGATATTCCGGTTCAGCAAAAACGCTAAAACGTTTTATAATTACTCAAATAATCTAGATTTGGGTCCCGTAGTTTATTTGTCCAAGATTTAAATTACTTAATAATAATAATCAGCTAGGCTAATGCCCAAGAACAACTTTAGGCCCAAGTTAGCTAGCGATTTACTTAAAATAATTGGTAATTTAGTTTCCTTAATAAAATTATGATATGTGAAGTAACATATTTCAGTGACTTATCTCCCTGTAACATTTAGTTACCATTCACCTTTAGCGCGTTACGTAATTCGCGAACGCCCCTAAGTGGACTCCACCATCCGAAGTTAACTCTTTCCGTTTTAGGATTTGGTAGAGATGACCCGCATGACATTGGTGGGTCCGGGAGACCGCGACCGCCTGACTGGTGCCTTAAACACTGTGGTAGAGAGGACTCAGGACTTCACCGACTCCGCGTACACGAGCCACGAGCACAGGGAGAACATTTTGCTGCTGTGCGACCGGGCTCGCCTAGAATTGAACCAGTTGCTCAGGATAGGCATCGGCCTGGTGAGTTCTTTCCACCTCCGAGCTGGCCGCTCAGCGCGGACGCTACTGTCTTAGCAGGAACTGGCCTTTTTTTCCTTTAATTTGCTTTCCCCTTTTGGGACCTCAATTATTTGCAGGATCAGGCTGGCTCCCTTTCGCCCAACGAAGATTTGGAGTCCGCCATTCTACAAACACTTCGAGCCAGCAAAGATTTAAAACAACAGGTAACCCACTATCCGCCATTAGTTATACCCAAAATGCATCCGTGTTAATTGAGAATATATGGCAGTTTATATAGCTTCCGTTTTTCACGATTCCCGGAAGTTATTCTTCACCCACACTGAGATAAAGCCTGCTGTAATAATAATAATAAGCTCAGTTGGTTCCCAAGGAACCACCTTAGGTGGCCGGACAGTACCGCAAGGCCTTCGTACCACGCGAGCCAACAGCTGCGTACACCTACTATAAACGTTAACCTCAGTAGCGTAGACAAGGTGAGGTTTTCCGTGTCCAAACCTCCCCCCTCTCTTGGGTGTAACTTTGGTTGTACTAAAAGGTCACCCCTTCTCGAGCCATCTCAGGTATTTTACATAGTTTGAACCCCTCCCTTGAAGGATTTTTGGCTACGCCACTGCTTAACCTCAACAAGTTTTTATGGAAAGAACTCGAGGGAGAGCCCCTGAAACCAGTGTGGAGATAACTTTCAAACTCAACGCGGAAGGAGTGTCTCCCCAGGGGCAGGGGCGTGGTTTATAACGAGGGCAACCGGGTGCTGCCGACATATTCTCTGTTCAGCTGAATGCATCTTTGGTTACAGCTTTAGAGCCTCTTGCAAAAGTATGTTTGTCTAGGATTGGCCAATATAACTTCTATGGTCGAATCCTCACCAAACATACTTCTGCAACAGGCCCTTAGTATGTAATATATTCCTAATGTATTCGCTTGAAACATGTACCTTCGCAAGCCTTCGTTGATATTTACAAAACGCGAATAATAGTCAGTACACGATGTAATACATCAAGTAATTTCTAAAACTATTCCATAGGAAAAATATAATTTATAAATTAGTACATTTCCTTACATTTTACACCCTTTACTGGAGTAATACAAGCGGTACATTTGAACCATGATTCATTGTGCACATCCTCGATTTGAATAGTAAATGGAAACATATTTATAAATTAAAAAATTTCCTTACATTTTACACCCTTTGGGGCAGGAATACAAGCGGTACATTTTGAACCATGATTCATTGTGCACATCCTCGATTTGAATAGTGAATGGAAACATATTTATAAATTAGTATATTTCCTTACATTTTACACCTTTGGTGGAGTAATACAAGCGGTACATTTTGAACCATGATTCATTGTGCACATCCTCGATTTGAATATTGAATGGAAACATATTTATAAATTAGTATATTTCCTTACATTTTACACCCTTTACTGGAGTAATACAAGCGGTACATTTTGAACCATGATTCATTGTGCACATCCTCGATTTGAATAGTTAATGGAACCAGCGAAGAAACATGTTTCAAACGGATATCTCAAGTGAAAGAAACCTACGAATAACTTCTGGCGCCTCGTCGTTTAAAAGGCTCGTATTTTGTTGGTTAGTTGCAAGACACGGCCTTAGTTCAGGCGGATGACTTGGCCAGGGCACTAGACGAAGTAGACGTCCTTAGTAGATTAAGAAACGCGGCCTTAGCCGGAGATCAGGGGAGGATGCAGGAGTACACCGAGAGGTTTTTGGAGGTGGCGGATCACGTACAAGAAGTTTGCAAGCTTCTTCACCACGTAGCTAGCTCAGAATCATTACAAGTCTCATCAAAAAACACTGAATATTGTCTCAAAGTCTACGGGAGTCAGGTAAACGAAATCTACTTGTTTGACAACCGACCCAGTTAATCGATTATTCTTTATTAGGTTTTAAGCGCGTGCCAGACGTTATGTCTGCATTCAACGAGTAAAATTGCGAAAGAAAACTTGGATGTCTTTCTCGAAGTGTGGCAGTCTTTGGTCTCTGATGTTCTTTCTTTGTCCGGAGAAGTAGCTGAGCTTTGTAGAGGGAGGATTCCTGAAAAACCTGTCTATATGTCTTTACCGAGACCCGGGGTAGGTCCTTTCATTCGTTTTTCCGCGATGGCTCGTATTCATTCTGCTCTCTAACGGTGGTGGTGGTTCTTAATCACTCACTGCGACTCTGTCCTGTCTAATTGACGAAGCTTTTTTACCGAAAGCGAGAAGTCGCCTTATGGGCCCATCTCGGGAACTCGTTCGTCTCAAGCGTAGTCAATTTTTAAAGCAACTGTCGGCTCTATCATTGCCACCTGTATTATGAAAAGGCCTCAGTTATTAGAGATGGTCATGAATCAATCAGGGTTGGCAAAAAACCGGCTTTTTTAATAATTTAAAAATTCAGTATGGATAAAACTGGTTGTAACCGGTGGATTAATCCGGTTAAAACTATGAATAAAAAATGCTCAAATTGCTTATATCTAGCCCTCATTGCTAAAATTGCCCGATTTCATAATTACGTTTTTGCGAGTGACAGTACCTTTACTTTGTGAGGTATAGCACACTTATTTACCCGCTTTTATACCCTAACATGGCGGCGTATTTTCACGCGCAAAATGAATTTGAAGATCCCTAATTTCTTATATCTAGCTCTCATTACTTGTGACAAAAAGTGAAGGTTTCAATATTTCTAATTCATTTCTCAATTTATTTTTTATAAATAAAAGTGGTTTTAACCATGGATTTTATTCGGTGGATAAAACTGGCTTCAACTATTGTGGTTTTCTCCAGTCTGGTTGGCTCTTGCCAATCCGATTCTTCGAAAAAAAGCGACTTAAGTGGAGAACGGGGTGCCATCTATTTTTGGCAAAGGAAGCTAAAATTCAAAATAGTCAAATGAAAGCCACAGTACTGTAGAGTATTATATTTAGATAACTTTTACTCTATTTAGTGGGCTTTAACCAAAATTATATATAACATGATAAAATTTGGTTTAAAATTGCTGTAATTTATGTAATTGGCCTATTTACAAACAATCCAATCAACGCGAAGGGTACCTATAAGTACCCGCCTTTTGGGTCAAAATGTAGCTTAACTATCTTGTTTTGATTACGACGTTTAAAAAAAGAGTTACTTCACGTCGAGCCGACACTTGCTTTAATCACTCACTGCGACTCTGTCCTGTCTATTTGACGAAGCGTTTTTACCGAAAACGACACCTGGGACGGGTTTTTTTTTATTGAGAGGTCGTCTTATGGGTCCATCTCAGGAACTCGTTTGTCTCAAGCGTAGTCTACTTCTAAAAGGGAAATTACACTGGGTCTCTACGCGCCATCTAATGGTAATAGTTAGTGGCACCACCCTCCTACGTATTGTAACCCGGCCACCTGAATAAATGGCTTTAAAAGTCGTTTGCCGACTTAGGCCTAAGGCGGTGCCAAGGGTATTAGCCTAGCTGATTATTATTGCTAGTTAATCTGATTTTTAGAGCATTAATGGTGGTAGACTGAACACAGCCGCCATCTATTAAATATTTTAAATTATTACATAAATATGTTTAAATAGTAGGATACAATTATAAATAATTAAGAACACAAAATAATGACATTGCTACTATAAATTAATTTATTTCGTATAATTTCTTATATCTATTTCGGGGTACCCGTATAGATGGCGTGAAAGAGCACAGTAAAATTTATTTCCGGACCCGAATCTGACGAACGGGTCTCAAAAAAGAACAAATCGCGCGCTGACCTCTCTATAAAAAAACCCTGACTAGGAATTGCCCTACATTAGCTTTCGCTTGACGCTTTACTTATCGCTTCCTGGTCTTTGTTCTTTTGTAAATAAACAGCGTCACGGCACAACGCAAAAGCCTATGAAGCCTGTTAAACTAGATGTGGAGGTGAGTTCAGAATGCTAGATTTTGCCGTTTTAATAAATCAAAAAAAATACTAAACATTTTCGACTTTTGTGCCTGTGTCGAATAAAAAGTACGCGTTCGAGTCGAAGATTGATGATTGTTTCTTTGGTTTCCGGCGTAGGAACAAGCCAAAATAGCGAAATTAGGCCTAGAAATGAAGTTATTGACTTCCGAAATGGACGCGGAAACGGAAAAGTGGCCGGAGTCGGAGAACGACATCGTCCGGAAGGCCAAAGCGATGTCCCAGATGGCTTTCTCCATGTACCAGTTTACCAGGGGTGAAGGGGAACTCAAGACTACCCAGGACCTCTTCACCCAGGCGGAATTCTTTGCCGAAGATGCGAATAAACTATACAAATTAGTTAGGCAATTCTCCTATCAGGTATTTACACGGTTCTACTTCAATTTATTAAAAAAATAATGGGATAATTCAAGAATTGTTTAAAAGGAAACCAGCTTAAACCTCTCCTTTTGGGAAATTTTGAATTAGCTCGCGAAATTTTCGACATCATATATCGCTTCCAATTAGTGTTTTTAAATTTCTGGAAAAATAAAATGCGGAAAAATTTCAGGAAAATTTTCCGCAAATCAGAAAAATAAAATATTTCAACATAAATTACTTTTTAAGGGTTTTTAATGTTCTTAACTTTTTATCGATATAAAATGTCTAGTAAAAGTAAACATACTACAAAACATTAATAGTGTTACATTGTTAATCAGTTTAAACTAGTCTAGAGGTTTAGTTTTACTTTCAGATTCGAAACAATTAAGTGAAAGTTCAGCTTTATTTAAATTTTCAAGTAATATATTAGACTAATCATGGAATGAATTTTTTTTAATTTTTTTCGGAAAATGTTCCGGAAAAAAGGGTTCGCTCATTTTCCGGAAAATTTTCCGACTTACAACACTACTTCCAATTGATTGTCAGATTACAATCTCGTTATCTGAACCCAGTTATTAATTACGATAGAACAGATATCGGATTAAGCGTATTTACACTCGGATATTATCAGATCAGTGATATTGGTCAAAATGCAAACCAGATAGTTTAAACCCGAAACTAATGGAAACATAATGTGAGCAGATCGATGGGCTAACCACTTTATACAAATATTTACACCGATTACAGACACACTAAACTGAATAAGCCTTTGGTTATGCTAAATATGTAATCAATTAAGCTCTACCGATTACGGTTAGTCCTTTGGTAATGCTAAATGTGTAATCAATTAAGCTACACCGATTACGGTGAGTGATTTCAGATGCCTCACAGCTATCGATTTTACATATTAATCGATTAAATTTATTTTAGAAATTTCCATTCTGTTCATTTTAGTTTTGTTTTATAAGTCAGATAACTGTTCAGTTAACTGAATTTGACCAGAATAATTAAAATGGATAAGTTCAGATCGGTTACTCGGGTTAAATAATCAGATACAATTTGACATAAAATGTATCAAAATATTGACGTGATATGACTAACTGATTACCTTCATGTATCTGAAAATTCCGTTGAAAAAAGATTGAACTATCTATTATAAAGTTTCTGTACCTTTGCACTTTTTTCTTTAAGGGGAACCCTGTTAATGTTTAGTCACTAACCCCGCAAAATAAGCAAATTAAAAAAATAACAGTTGTCGATACCGTAATTAATAATATGAACACAATTTATTTATCGATAACAGCGCCCCTTTTAAGTAATTTTTATAAAATCATTTCCGGTTCTAAAATCTAAATGTGCTCGGAACATATTTTAAATTATTACATATTTAACAAAATAAAATAAACCCCATCCACTTATCAAACGCGATTATCATTTAAAAAAAGGATTTCAAATTTGACAAAATGTATGTAAGTTTAAAATTTATTAAAACAATAATAAATTAATAAAAGAAATTGCTCTGAACAAATTCGAGAATATATATAGTGTGATCTCCAAACGCGGTAAAACGGTTCCTAAAATTACATAGAACGTGATATTCACTGACAAGGAGACATCCCGAAGTGTAACCCACCGATTTTGTTCAAACTCGGGGGATTGGTAGACGTTCATTAATCATGAAAAATCATAAAGGGAATTTATTGAATGGGCAACCGTTTTGCCATGGCAACGAAAAATGTTTTTGACAACACAAAATATTAAATTTTCCCATGAAAATAACATGGGATTTTGACCTCAAATTGATCAAAAGTTGATCAATTGTGATGTTTTTATTGTCAATTTTTATTTTTTTTCTTTTTTCGGCATTTTCGAAAATTTGAAATTTGTTTAAATTTTTCACAGGGGGAGGGGGGGGGCTCTAGGAATCGGTCAGAATCCCATGTATTTTTTGTTGTCAAAAACATTTTTCGTTGCCATGGCAAAACGATTGCCCATTGAATAAATTCCCTTTAGGATTTTTCATCATACATGAACGTCTACCAATCCCCCGAGTTTGAACAAATCGGTCGGTTACACTTCGGGATGTCTCCTTGTGAGTTTTTGGTTTATAGCGAAATGCCAAGAAATGTAAATTTTGACTTTCTTCAGTTTTGAACAATGTTGCCAGGTTATGGAAATCAAATTATATTTTCAAGGCCAGAAAATGATCGATTTCAGAAAACAACTGACCGTATATTCGCATTTTGTCTGAATATTGATGTTTAACTTAATCAAAGCTCAAATCAAATTAAAACTCTTAAATTAATTATATTAAAAGTTATAGTTTTAACCGCTAAATTGTAAAACGACGTACGCTTACAATGTTAGTGTTAATTATCGTATGTCCCAAAAATATCGTCGTGTAAGATAGCTATAGTACATGTACGTCTGGCAACGCTGCTTCTGAGCGACTTTCTTAACCTTCGATAATTTATTTTTCGCGTCTTCCGCTGAGTGGCTCTGCTGGTAGGGTACCCTTTTTAGGATATTCGTATTAAAAAAAATGGCACTGATTTTTACATCGATTCAAACTGACACCTAAACGGAAATAAGTCTTTTGCATAGTTTAAACGTACTTGTTAGTTATTTGAAAGTAATTTAGAGTCTTGTTCAACTTCTAAAACGCAAATTATCCGATGTTACAAAAAGCTTGGCGCATTCCTTTTATTAATAATTCTGAATAATTTTTGCCATTATTTGATTAAGTTTGTTATTTGTTATAATTTCTAAATAATTATATAACTCGAAGGTCCCAGGTGGGCAGCAGAAGAAAGAGCTTTTAGAATACTTGGACAAAGTTCCAACTTTCGTCCAGCAGTTACAGTTTACAGTTAAAAATCCGACGGTTGGTAAAGCTGCTACTTTTACTAAAGTAATCATCTTTTTGATCGCTAATTAATAATCTATCTTAAAAGTTATTAAAGGTATCTTTTACTTGACAGGTGGATAATGTGATTCAAGAAACAAAAAATTTAATGAACGTGATATCTAAAGTAGTGACCACGTGTTTAGTTTGCGCAACGAAGGTGAGTCTGCGCATTTTGATTACCTTAAGCTTAGCGTTTCTACTTGAAGTAAAGCATTTATCGCCTTTCCTTTTGCTTGTGGTTATGGTACCATTCGTTGTGATGCGTTGAAAGTGCCCTTAAAGGGGCTGGAAAGTGGGGTTTTGAAAAACGTCATCCGTGACGTCATTAACGAAATTTGGCGCGTAGAACTACTTTTTCTCAAGTTCGCGAAGATGTAAACAGGCACCGCTGTGTTGGGATTTTTGTATGACGAAATCCAGCGTGGTCTTGGTTAGTGTTAGCTGAGCTCGTAGGAAATTTTAAAATTTCGTTAATCTTTAATGAGATTTAGTTTAGTGAACAACAAATGTTTAACGAAAAATTCATTTGAGTGATAAGGTCTTTTGGTAGTAGTGTGTTCGTAATTTTTATAATTATTATTTGCGAGTTTCATCGAATTTTGTAAAAAAAACGCTAAATGAATCGAAGCCATTTTCCAAGCCATTTATCTAATTCAACAAAAAGAGATATTTTCGTATCATCACGTTTCCGTTTTTTATTTGAATTAAACTCGTTCATTATAATTAAATTAATATTAAAATACTAGAACCAAAACCACGTTCACGAAAGCCCGAATATCTTATTTCTCACTAGTCTCTCTCGGGTCGCTTCTCACTATTTTCAAAACATCTCCGTCAGAGCCAAATTCCTCAAGCGGGGAAAAAAGAAAAAAAAAACAGGGTCCGAATTTTTTTAGGAGATACCACGTCATTAGACGATTTCAAAACCTCACTTTCCAGCCCCTTTAATGTACTTGGATTGCTGCCATAGCTGTCATTGGTGGTGCTTTGGGGGTTATACACTCGCAACTTGTACATTGCTAGTCCAACAACTCTACATTATCTGTTTGTAATTGTAGTAGCTATGGTGTATTTTGGTTTTTACTTTCTCTTCAGTCGGTTACTTGATCACATCCTATGGTTTTGTTGCACATATGATTTTGGTTTGCATTTCCAGCCTCCATAGACCAGAACGATGTACCATCTGTGGAAATTCAATAGACGCTTTAATAAAACCACCCATTAAGCAATTCGCTATGATATATTAATACATAGAGCATGGACGTGCAAGCTACTCTCTATAGGGTCCGTGTAAAGGCTTGTTTTCAAAGGATAAAAAACGCCGCGATGGTGGAAGCATCGACGCGAAAATATTGTGTTAGGCCTAAACGAAATTATTTGCATCGAAGCGAAAAAATTATGTTAGACTTAATCCAAGGCAAAAGTGACATAATAACCAAACGTGTGACAATCCCTGTACTTCCGAATGCTAAAGGTTTAATGAATGCTCGACTCGAGATCGACCACATAAAAGACTATTTATTGCCGCCTTTCTGGATCTTTTTTAGTCTATGGTATTATATCGTAGGTAGATGGCGATAGCATCTCCACAGAACGACGAAAAATCAAAAAGTACACTAACTTTGACCAGTCCTACTTAGTTCCTCCGTTCCTCACTGCGAGGCGTTATTTGTTGGGTTTAACTTCCTTCCCTCCTCAAGGCATACTTCCCCTTCTCCCCTCCCGGCTTGTATTTCGCTCGTAACATTCATTCAGAAATAGGTCCGATTGACACACTTTTGGTAATTATGTCATTTTTGCCAAAGATAATATAGAACTCCGTACCCTAGATCTGTTCAAATTCAAACAGCTTTCCGATTGATGGTTTTGTAACGAAGCGAATACCCACTTCCGGGACGTCACCTCCGAAAAATCGGCCTCCATTAGTTGCTGTAGGGCACTATCTATAGTTGGGAGTTCTGGCAGGAAGTGGGTAAACGCTATTTATTACACGCTAGACAGTGATTTCGAATCTAGGGTACGAGGTCTATATTCTTTTTGTTCTAACCAAGATTATTTGCTTCGACGCGATGAAATTATGTTAGACACAACCGAGTTTGTTTTGCCTCGATGCTCGCCATCGCGCCATTTTTGTATTTTGGAAAATGAAAAGCAGCACCGCATTTATAGGTGGTTCGTTTTCTCTTGTTCTGGAACAAAAGTAGTAGACCTTTTAATTGAAATTCCTCCTGCTTATTCATAATTTATCTACTACATGGTTACCATGGTACCTGGAATACCTGGAATTCCTGGAAACGTCAGGGAGTTTGAATATGGGTATAAAAATCTGGGAAATATCAGGGAATTTTAAAAATTAGTCTAAAAATCAGGGAAAAGTCAGGGAATTTTAAAAATTAGTCTAAAAATCAGGGAAAAGTCAGGGAATTTTAAAAATTAGTCGTAAAATCAGGGAAATGTCAGTGAATTTTAAAAATTAGTCTAAAAATCAGGGAATATTAAAAATTAGTCTAAAAATCAGGGAATTTTAAAAATTAGTCTAAAAATCAGGGAATTTTAAAAATTAGTCTAAAAATCGGGGAAATGTCAGGGAATTTAATTTTGGTGGCAAATAGGAACTTTTAATAAAATATTGGTTAAAAAATACAAAGTCTTGACACAAAATAAGTCAGGGGAAATCCCCGGAGATGGTCAGGGAAAACCTGGAAAAGTCAGGGAATTTGATTATGAAAAAACTGTGGCAACCCTGTACTAAAATAGCCACCAGGCAGCCATGTTGGGAAAATATTTTTACTCCGACTCGAACTATTCGCGACCACAGAATCGGTGTAAAATAACATTAAAGGGCTACTCTTCTGACCCTACCACCGAAATTCGGGAACAAGCGAAAAGGAAGCACCTTAATAAGCGAATGTAGAACCTAGTTTGACCTGAATAGCAAGCTGAATCTGGTAATCGAGCCACCGGAAATAGGTCCTTAAGAGAGGGTCTTTTATTAAAGCGCCTATTGCTTCTTAATGGTCAATTTGGGCTTGTTTGTTCCTTTTCACGGATTGGTTTCTGAATATGTCATTTATAGGTTTTTGTTTCGTGACATTTTGCTTTAATCGTTCAGTGTCGTTCGGCTTGATTCCCATTTCTTCCGATTGTTACGCAAAATACAATGATCTTGGATGCTTTCCAGCGTTGCCAGGTCCCAAAACTGAAATTATAGTATCGAAGCCCAAAAATTATCGAATTTTCTAGAAAATTATAGCACACAAGTACGGCCAACTTTGATTACTCGCTATAGCATGGTAGCACTTTATCATAGTTGGCCGTTACTAACATGTTTCGTTTTCGTTAGGCTACAACACGCTTGATTAGTCAAGTTGGCTGTATTTTCGAGTACAAACCAAACACTCCTAGGAGTATAATATTTCAATTCTTAGCCTACTAGGAGTAACATAAACGCCGTTCTTATGTTAACAAAAAGGAACTTTCTAATATTTCTTAAGTTATAGCACAAATATCGGAAAAATAGTAAAACTATAGTACAATTATCGCCAAAAGCGTACTATATAGTACGCGATTGAAATTATAGTACGGAAAATTTCGAAAGGTAAAATTATCGAAATGTACTATAATTATAGTACGGTTGGCAACGCTGATACTTTCTTTCGCGCCATTTTGGAGGCCCGCTCGCGTATATTGATCCTAAACGCGGGAGAGAGTTTGTCGATAACCGGTATCTGGTTTGTTTGCGATTGTTTTCAGTTCAATCTGGACTTCGGAGCCGGGGGTCGCCGCAACCCCGTTTCTCCTTATAGAAATGACTCGGACGACCAAGGAGGGGATTCCGGGATGCCCCTGAAAGGCGGAGGCACCAGCGCCTCAGACCCGAGCATTTGACAGTACGGAATTGGTCCCAGGAGGGCCAAGAGCGAACCACGCAGAACACGCGTGTCTTTTTTACTCTTTTAGGGTCAAAATCCAGGCGAGACTAAGGATAGGAAGATTTAGCGGATAATCGAGATTACCGCGAAAGTCTTTCCTAATATTGTAATTAGCAAGACAAATATTTTGAGGTGGGGTGATGAAGAAATTGGCCTATTATTCGATTCAAATCGTGATACTGGTTGTTTCGGTTCAAAATGGACATTTTTTTTTCATTTCAAATATTTATTAATAAATATTTAATACTAAATAAATTACAAATCAAAATTACTTATTTTTCAATTTTCTTTCATTTCTCGATATTACAATGAATTGTAGAATTAAATTTTTTACTCATAATTTACACGCGTTAATTAGGAATTTGGAATTAGCGGCGGGAAAATATTTGTTTGGCTTTAATTCTGTCCATTTTGTATCTAAAAGCCGCTACAAAACATATCAAATTAGATTTAAAATAAAAGTGCCCTAGTTTGAATTATACACTATGAAATACTAAATGCAATACTTATTTATTTGCCTGTTTAGAAATTTACTATGCACTGATTTCCAGCTGTTAGTCAGCAATATTACGATAACGTTAGCATTTGTTATAATGTGCCAAATATGTATATACCAACGTATTTAACTAAAATTCAACGTTATTTTGAGTATCATTTCAGAGTGCCTTCAGGTATACAAATTATTTTCGCTAGTCATTAATATTTAATTTAATTTCTTAGTCTTAGCTATATTCACTGCCAATAAACTAACAGGCTAAATATTATAATGAAAAACTAGGGCATAGTTGTTAGTAAAGCAATACTATATACTAATACATTAGTAACGCTCAGTGTTTTTTTAGCAAAATACTGCTTTAAATCTAAATAAATTATTGAAAAAATTTGGCTCAAAATTAGAATAAGCAAAATTTTAAGCGAAAATTAACATAAATTAAGAAATGAAAAAAGGCCTTCGGTTTTGACTTTGACTTGCTGATTACGACCTTTGTCTTTAGCCGCTCCATCCACGGAGCCTTTGCTGGTAGCCCGAACCCCTCTATTTCAAAAATTTCTAGTTAAAAAAACAAAATCCTATGGAATTTGTCTTCGCGAAAGTCATTTTCGACTCTCCAAATTTCCATTTCCCTTTCAGACGCGCATTTGAAAAAAACACCAGATTTTAGCGCTATTTGCTTCAACTTTCTTCGATTGTCAACTTCCTCTTTAAATTTTACGTTACTGAATAATTATTTAAATTTAAATGCTTTATTGGTTAAAATAACCAATATAATTTTACACAGGAATAACATATAGTTCGTTTTAATAAAAAATAGTTTAGCTCAAATGAATTCTGACGTTTATAATTTAAAGGCCTAGGTTTTCTTTTGTCGGTCACCCTTTGAATTTACTTTCCTTCCAAACAAATACCCTGGTTGTAGGCCAACCGCAGAACACGTTGGCCTACCACCAGGGTATTTGTTTGGAAGGAAAGTAAATTTAAAGGGTGACAGGTAGAAGAAAACCTAGGCATTTAATGAAATAATATGAAATTCAAAGTTTAATGTAAAAGTTTAAAAAAACACCTACGTATTTAGCTAGCTTTTAAAATAGGGGTCGCTTTTTAGAATTAAAAACCATTTTTGTTGAAAACACTTGAAAATAATGAAGCGAAATAGCGCTAAATCTAATATTTCCTGATATTGTACAATGTTCAAGTGATCGAAGGCTGCCAACATTGATCTTCGTAGTGGTTTTTCATCCGAAGTCTTTTCGCTCCTGGCATTCGCGGCCACTCGAAACTCGAGTAATGGTCGAATCGAATAACCGAGTGGAAGCGGGTTGATGGAAAACTTGTCGAGCGCTGTGGATGAATAGAGTGGATTTTGACCCTGAACCGAAATGTTTTACATGTATTTGTCAGTCCATGACCGTCATTGTCGCCGTGTACGTCCTCGTTTGTGCAAAAATCGAATAGTTCGATTCATTTTCGTTTAGAACTTTTAGTTTCATTTATATTTCAATACTCGTTCATAAATAGATTATTTTGAAACGAATTTAACTCGTTTCTCTTTCGGATAATTTAATATCGTTACGAC
Source organism: Leiobunum rupestre (assembly GCF_980474605.1). Classification (NCBI taxonomy): domain Eukaryota; kingdom Metazoa; phylum Arthropoda; class Arachnida; order Opiliones; family Sclerosomatidae; genus Leiobunum; species Leiobunum rupestre. Next base: position 24,380,645 of record NC_143393.1, on the reverse strand, counting down.
GCTTAATTTTATTCGTAGGTGATTATTTCGCCTTAAAATTAATGTTCCTTAATTTTAGCAATAAATTCTACATTTTAATAATTAGCGATTTTAAAGTTTAATTACAAATAAACGTACAAAATATGTAGTCGAATGTTTTCAGGTCACAATAATTCGCTCAATAATTTTAACGAAAGTAAAAAAAAAACTAATATTACCGGGTATCCTGGTAGCTGGCTTCTCCCCCGAACACCGAAGCTCTGCCGTTGGAACACTTCTAAAGGCGTTTTAACCTACTGTTCTATTTTTAGCCTAATTATTTTCATAAATAAATTAAATTCGTTAGAATACGTTTCAAAGTAATAATTAAACGATTAAACGTGATTATATTAGTTTAAATAGTCACAAAAATTAGAAAATATATCTAAATTTGACTTTTGCTTTGATAGATTACTACAAAACCTATTTTCTATATTAAATGAAACTGCTGCTATAAAGAATTTAAAATAGTAGTGTAGGCTTAGGCCTATTCGTCATAACTTATATTAAAAAAAATAGAAATATTTTTCATTGAAAAAAAATTATAAATAAAAAGAAAAGCTTTAAAATATTATATAATTTTTAAAATAAAAAGCAAATAAAATCACGCGCGTAGCAGTATTGTACAAAATAAGTAGTTTATACTTATAGCTAAGTAAATTAACAATAGTAAATTGGCTCTATGGCCAATGCCATCAAGTAGTAAACTAATTTAATTTCATACAAATTAAACAGCTGACGATGAAGATAGAGCCACCTTATATGTGCCAAAACAATAAAATAAATTACGTCATTTATTTCAAATTATGAAAATCATGTTAAATTTATTTTTAATTTTTTCGCGTCAGGGGAAGTTTCTAAATAAAACGTTTAAAAATGTCATTTAATTACTCAATTTTTACAATAGTTTTCCAGTTAAAATTTACGTGTTATCGCAAAAATTTAGTACGCTTACTTCAAGTCCCTGATTCAGAGTTGGGTCACTTATTACCCGATAGCGTTATCAAATGTACTAGTTATAATAATAAGTCTATGACGTACGATTGGCATTATTCCCGCCTTTCTTAACATTATCAAGTTTCTTCGTTATACTGTCATAGTACCGCTTCGCGACTAAAGATGTCGCTACGCTCTCCACTGGGCAAAATCATTCGATATTATAACCGAAACTATCGCTTCTTATTTTTGTGAACTTTGTCTGTCAGAAGCGTAATTAATTTTGTTTATGCCTTGATAATTACTGTATAATTTAATCGTTTTAGTAGCGCATTAAATTAATTAAAAGTTGGTAATTTAATTAAAAAATTATCAGGGACTTTGGAGTAGTAGCGCCTATGAGCAGGCAGCTCTGTGATATACATTCGAAATGTGTACAAACAACAACTAAATCTTATCCCATCTCTAGTGAAACAAATTTAACATCTTTCCCGACGTGTCAAACCTCCTCTCAATTTCTATAACGAAACGAATATTATAATTGAATGTTTTTTAGTGACAAAAATAATGATTTATATTTAAAGGTGTTTTTCATGTAGAGATTTTTTTAATCGCTTTTAACTCAATAGAGAGACTAATTAATTAATTTTAACGGGTTAATTATTTGTAGCGTTGAACCTAAATCGTAACTAACCGTTAGTGTAAATTAAATTAAATTTATTAGTTATCTAATAAAGAAAATCTAGTAAAGAATTAAAATCGTGGAAGCACTAATTACTAAAATGCAACATTAACATAAAGTTAATTAGTTAATTCATTAATAATGAATTAATTTAATTCAAATTAGTTAATATGAATAATGCTATATTAAATTTAATCAAACCTTCCGTAGTAGCACCCGTGTCACTATAGACATTTTATTTTTCAACTTGATTTTGTAGAATTTTGTATAATCCGGCAGTATATTTGATTTTTACTAAAATTTAAAGCCATCTACATAGAAATTATACTCGAACGCGTAAAGTTATAAATTTGGAAGATTAGCGTTTATATTTTGGAACGTTTCAACCGCTTTTCAAAACGATTGAACGTTTAAACGAAAATAGCAAAAACGTCCCTATATATCAGATGCCGGAAATACGTCACTATACTGCGCCGGAAATAGTAGTAGGGAAAAATTAGGGTAAACTCTGCAAAATATTAAAATTTTGGAAGACGCGGCATTTAGTTAAGTCGGTGTTATCAATTCATTGTCGAAAACTAAACAAAAAATAAGAAAAAATAATTAAATGCATTCTGTGATGCTTGTTATTGTAGTTAATTTAGTATCATAATTATTAATACTAATAATAATAAAAAGATAAAAATTGTTTGTTATTACAAATACATTGTTAATTAATATTTACAAGCGTAAAAAATGCCCAAAAAAATATAATAACAATTACGAGAAACAAGTGTAAATAATGTGGCTTTGAAAGAATGGGGGATATGTGCTTTTTAACAAACAAAAAATGTAACCCAATCCTCCATTTCCATCGATTGTTTTTTGACGTAGCTGTGTTGCCTTTGTTTTTATCTAGGGTAACGAAACTAATTAACTTTGCTTCTTTTTCTATATAAAGAAAATGTGAATCATGGCTGGCTGTGGTTTTTGTGTCTGATTATCTCTCTTATTCCTACTTACTTATCTGAATACACACGCAGGGTTCGTACACGACCTGGGAAAACTGCAAAAGTCCGCGAATTTGAAAATGGCCCAAACATTCAGGGAAATGTCAAGGAATTTGAAAATAAACCCAAAAGTCCGGGAATTTGGAGAAAAAACCAAACCTCCAGGGAAAAGCCAGGGAATTTGAAAATAGCCCCAAACCTCCAGGGAAAAGTCAGGGAATTTGAAAATAGCCCCAAACCTCCAGGGAAAAGTCAGGGAATTTTAAAATGTCCCACACCTCCAGGGAATTTGAAAATAGCCACAAACCCCCAGGGAAAAGTCAGGGAATTTGAAAATAGCCACAAACCCCCAGGGAAAAGTCAGGGAATTTGAATATAGCCCCAAACCTCCAGGGAAAAGTCAGGGAATTTGAAAATAGCCCCAAACCTCCAGGGATAAGTCAGGGAATTTGAAAATAGCCCCAAAACTCCAGGGAAAAATCAGGGAATTTTAAAATAGTTCCAAAACGTCAGACAAAACTTAGGGAATTTGAAAATAGCCCCAAACCTCCAGGGAAAAGTCAGATAATTTGGAAATAGCCCCAAAAAGTCAGGGGATTTGAAAATTACCCTAATAAAACAGGGGAAACCAGTTAATTTGGAAAAAGCCCCAAAAATTCAGGGAAAAGTCAGGGAATTTGAAAACAGCCCCAAACCTCCAGGGAATTTGAAAATAGCCCCAAACCTTCAGGGAAAAGCCAGGGAATTTGAAAATAGCCCCAAACCTCCAAGGAAAAGTCAGGGAATTTGAAAATAGCCGCAAACCTCCAGAGAAAATCCAGGATATTTGAAAATAGCCCTAAAATTCAGGGAAAAGCCAGGGAATTTGAAAATAGCCCCAAACCTCCAGGGAAAAGTCAGGGAATTTGAAAATAGTCCCAAAACTCCAGGGGAAAATCAGGGAATTTTAAAATGGTTCCAAAACCTCAGACAAAACTTCGGGAATTTGAAAATAGCCCCAAAAGGTCAGGGGATTTTAAAATTACCCTAAAAATACAGGGAATTTGAAAATAGCCCCAAACCTCCAGGGAAAAGTCAGGAAATTTGAAAATAGCCCCAAACCCTAGGGAAAAGTCAGGGAATTTGAAAATAGCCTAAAACCTCCAGGGGAAAGTCAGGGAATTTGAAAATAGTCCCAAAGTTCCAGGGAATTTGAAAATAACCCCAAACCCCCAGGGAAAAGTAAGGGAATTTGAAATAAGCCCCAAACTTCCAGGGAAAAATCAGGGAATTTGAAAATAGCCCCACACCTCCAGGGAAAGGTTAGGAATTTGAAAATAGTCCCAAAACTCCAGGGAAGAATCAGGGAATTTTAAAATGGTCCCAAAAAGTCAGGGGGTTTGAAAATTACCCTAAAAATCCAGGGAAACCAGTTAATTTGGAAAAAGCCCTAAACCTCCAGGGAAAAGTCAGATAATTTGGAAATACCCTCCCCCCAATTCAGGGAATTTGAAAATAACCCTAAAAATCAAGGTAAAAGTCAGGGAATTTGAAAATAACCCTAAAAATCCATTGAAAAGTCCGGGAATTGGAAAAAAAAAACCCAAAACGTCAGGGAAAATTCGAGGAATTGGAAAATAGCCCCTTACCTCCAGAGAAAAGTCAAGGAATATGAAAAAAAGCCCTAAAATTCAGGGAAAAATCAAGAAATTTTAAAATAGCCCGCAAAAGTCAGGGAATTTAAAAATGGTTCCGAAACGTCAGACAAAAGTCAGGGAATTTGAAAATAGCAAAAAAATTCAGTGAAATGTTAGGGAATTGGAATATATCCCCAAAACTCCACGACAAGGTCAGGGAATTGGAAAATAGCCCCAAAGCTCCACCGAAAAGTCAGGGAATTTGAAAACGGTTCCAAAACGTCAGACAAAACTCGTGAATTTTAAAATAGCGCCAAACCTCCAGGGAAACTTCAAGGAATTGGAAAATTGCCCCTAACTAATTCGGGTAATTTGAAAATTGCCCTAAAAATTCAGGGAAAAGTCAGGGAATTTGGAAAAAGCCCCGAAAAATCAGGAAATAGTCAGAAAATTATAGTTCCAAAAAGCCAGGGAACTGTCAAGGAATTTTGAAAATTCTTACAAAAAGCCAGGGAATTTGAAAATAGCCCGAAAAATCTAGAGAATTTGAAAATAGCCCCAAACCGTTGAAAGAAAAGTCCGGGAATTTGAATATGGCCCCAAAAATTAGGCAAATATATTTTAGAAAGATATATTAAATATACATATTACATGTTTTGCAAGATTTTGCATTATTAGTTTGAGAGGGAAGCCGTTAAAACTTCGAATTTAATGCTTTTACTTCTACTAGATGGCACCAATTTAAACTTTTTGGTGGGAAGGGAATAAATGCATTTTAATTTATTACAAAAACAACATTTCAAACTTATAACCGGTGTTTTGTGTAAAATCTATAAATAAATGTTCAACTCTGGAAAATATTCAGCTGAAAAAAACACGAAAACATTTATATTTTATATTTATACTTCTGGCGCCATCTGGTAAGACTTCGGGTAATTATAAATGACGCTACCCCCGTGAAACTAAATTCAAGTCGTCAAAACATATTTATCTCTAACTATAAATTATTTATTGGTTAGATATTAGTTATAAACAGAGTTACCATGCCATTTTAATCTTAGAATTTGACAATCGCTAATTTCTCAAACACGGGGAGATGTCTTTCTCTCTGAATTCTAAAAATATCCAAATAAAAAAAGGCAGCTAGACGTAAAGCCCAAACCAGCGCTCTGTTGGAGATAATTTTATGGTCTGTTAATTTATGGCCGTTTAGAAAATGCCAAGCTCAATTTAGAATAATTTCAACGGATCGTAGTGACATTTTTAGGGTCTCCATTTTTTCTTTATTGTCGTGGAAGTGCCGTAAAAAAGAGAGGGGAACCATTTTGATTAATATTTTTTCGGTCTTTCGCCGACGCGTTTCTCGTAACATTTTTTGATGACAAATGTCTTCCTGCCTGTGTCAAATATTCCGCCCGAGTGTGTTAGACTAGCTGCGGTCTACTGTACCCTCCTTTCTTCTCTACGCATCAATCATTCTTCGTTTAACTAAGCGGTTGACAGTCGGAAATGCGCGGCTCCGCTATAACATTTCTCAACGGAATTCATGTTTGCCACTAGGACCGGCTATTTCTACCGTTTAATAAAGAATTCTCGAAGGCGTTCCTCCGTGCTGAGTTGATGCAAAAGTGCCTTAATTACCAATTGCGTGTCAGTTTCTGTACTTTCCAATAGAGTAGCATCAGTGCTCCATCACGTCACCCATGCTTTTTTCTATAGAGAAAAAAAAACGAGCCTAAAATGGCGGCCATGGCCAAAGCTACGAGGTGATACCACTCTATGCTATGGACTTTCTGGTTTGTTCTTTCGTGTTTTGTATTAAAACATAGATAGATGGCGGTAGCGTTTCCGTCGAGTGGAAAACAAATCAATAAGTCTGCTAGCCTTCTCCAGTGCTTCCTTAGTTCTCGAAGTTCTCACCAGGCGACACTATTTCTACTTTTTAACTTTGTACCTCACACGTAAGTGACGTAACATTAGTTTAAAAAATAGCTTCCATTGTCACACTTCTGATGATTCTGATAAAATACAAGTTGGCAAGCCAAAATATACCTCTCCTCGGAAGAGTTTTTAATTTTCAGTGAAGTGTATCTGTATCCGTGGTTCTGCGGTAGAACGCTCACCTGTCGTGCAAGAGGGCTCGGGTTCGAATCCCGGCCGATTAAAAAATTATACTACACCCAATGACAAAAAGAGGGCGCTTTTGGAAAAACCTTTTCCCTGATTCTAAGAAACTGGGTACGCAGTGATTACCCTTTGCCCCGAAAACGCGAACGCGTTCGCAGGCCTGACAGACAGACCCACCCACAGACAGACAGACAGACACGGTGGTTGTATAACCTCTCCTAGGGTACAAAGTCCTCTCGGAGAGGTAAAAACTACGTAAACAGGGGGAAAACTACTATCGTAGTATAAAATAGTGCAGAATTGACTGAGTGTCAAATTAAAGAGAGCATAACCCAGGTAGACCCCGACCGTTTTTTACGCCGCCGACGTCGAAGGATTTTGAACGGCGCGCCGCCGATGGTGTATAATATTTTTTAACAGGGCTACCAGATTTTCCGTTGATATCAGTCTCTTTGCAACTTTCAACAAACTTGTAGTTATTTCTTTATCACGTCTGTGGCTTCGTGTTTCGTAATCACCCGATTTGATCAGGTTACACGTTAGCCAAGGTTTGGGGCAAATTTTGACGCCGTAATTGTCGCATGAAATTATATATAAACGCCGCGCTACGCCGCCACTGCCGTTAAATTTTGGTTCAACGCCGCCGCCGACAAAAAGGTCGGCGCACGCCGATCGCACCACCGCCGCCGAAGGAAAATCACCGGATCGTCGCGTCGCCGCCTGTCAAATTTTCGCGGGGTTGGGGTCTAAACTTTCATCATTACTCACTGGGCGGTACGACAGTCTAGAATATAGTAGCTCTATACACCTCGCAGCAGAATGAGAAATTAGAGTTTTCTACCACCTTCTTGACTGTCGTTGCGCCCAGTGAGTGTTGAGAAAGTCTGACCTTTTTTGCTATACTCAGTTAAGGTTAAGAAAGGCAAAATATCTATCACATTTGGCGGAAAGATACTAGCACGACTTTCCGGTAAATCAGTGCCGGGAATTTCGAATTTCGCCTATTTACGGTTGAATTTCTAAATATATATAATTTTTTTAAAATACCGACTATTGCTTTATATTTCCAAGAGATAGTTAATTATTTAACATAAATAACATAAAGAAAGCATTTTCATTCTTTTTCTAAATTAAGATTTCAATAAAAATTAATGATATTAATCTTAAAGGAATTTAAAAGGCTATTTATCGACTCTTCTTATCAAGTATACCAAATAAAAAGACAGTTCTGTACTAAAAATACGATGTTGGTCATTTCAAATCATATTAATAAAATAAATAAAATACCATAGAAAATATATTTTTGGACGAAACATTGAAATTTCGTTTTTTTTTATTCCAAATAAATACAAATCATCAACCAGAAACGAAACGGATATCGTTTGAAAGATCTGTTTGTATGCGACGACTAGTCCATCATACGATTTTTTTTAGGGGTCCAGTAGTCCGGCAACCACTAGTTCGGGGACCACTTATCCTACGCGACCACTAGTCCAGGGACCACTCGTCAGGCGACCAGTTGGCCTGATCCGATTCCAAACCAATCAAAAAATATTTTTTATTGTACCCCCGTAAAATTTTCAAATATTCATAACAAAACACGTAAAATAATTAGCCCATTTTTAGTTGCACCATCGTATTCCTCGCCCACTGTTTCTTAAAAGTGAATGGTTTCAATAGATTCAACTGAAAAGAACGCGACTTATAGGTCATTGTGTAAAGAGGCGCAAACGTTTTGCAAAACGCTACTTCCAAATCCCCTCAAAAATTCATTTTTCGATATATTTGCCTCCAAATCTAGCAAACTTGTTATTTTGAACATACAAACAAGCGTGTAAAATTTTATAAAGATCGGCCAACCCATGGTGGCATGCCTCGGTGAATCCATATGGAATAGCCCAAAAGTAAAAAATAAAGTAAAAATTTGTCGTATTTTGGCCTTAAAAAGGTTCAGGAAAATCACTAAAAATTACATGGTTGCCATAGAACCTGGAAAACCTGGAAAAATCCGGTAATTTATAGAAGTAGTAAGAAAGTTAGGGAAAAATAGTTATATTTTCAAACCGTTTTTATGGGTAAACTTTTAAGTCATACAAAAAAATTTCTATTTTAAATTGTTCGGAGTAAATGATGCTAGACAGTCAGGAAAACCAAGGAATTTGAAAGTGTAAAATCTGTCGCAACCCGGAATGATCAGGGAAAAGTCAAGGGATTTGAAAATGTAAAATCTGTCGCAAACCGGAATGATCAGGGAAAAGTCAAGGGATTGGAAAATGTAAAATCTGTCGCAACCCGGAATGATCAGGGAAAAGTCAAGGGATTTGAAAATGTTAAATCTGTCGCAACCCTGATTGATCAGGGAAAAGTCAAGGGATTGGAAAATGTAAAATCTGTCGCAACCCGGAATGATCAGGAAAAAGTCAAGGGATTTGAAAATGTAAAATTTGTCGCAACCCTGAATGATCAGGGAAAAGTCAAGGGATTTGAAAATGTAAAATCTGTCGCAACCCTGAATGATCAGGGAAAAGTCAAGGGATTTGAAAATGTAAAATCTGTCGCAACCCGGAATGATCAGAGTAAAGTCAAGGAATTTCAAACGGAAAATATTATGGCAACCCTGCATTGAGCTACGTCACATTACAGCGATATTTTGTGAAAAACAAACTTCATCTAACATTAGTCTAATAATAACTTAAAAGTTAAATGTGTTTTGAGAACAGAGAAATCAACATTTTTGGGGAGAGTTGACCAAATGACCACTCTCAAGTTACCTCTTCATCATTGTTGTCCGCTACTTCGTCAGTACCGGAAGGAACTATTCAATAGAAAAATAAATCAATCAATCTAAATCATTTGTTTATCTACCATTTTAGAAACTTAATTCGCTCGTGGATATTTAATCTAAATGGTGCTTTAATTATTTATATAGAAAATGATCTTTTGTACGTAAGAATATAATAGGTTTTTTATTTATATCATATCATGTTTTACAAGAACGTAAAAGAACGAATAATAGATGACTTTGATCCCTATTGAGACACAGCCTCACCCACGCCTTGTTGAGTGATCGTATAATACTGCGACGTCAATTATTTGATATATTTATAAAGCATTGTTTTGTCGGGAACAATATATTGAAGATCAGTTATATTTATGGCATATTGACACGCTTGGATAGAGATATACAACTTGTAACAGCGCGTTGACATTAAAATCGTTAAAAAAATAATATATCTGAGGTAGCTTTGAATTTTAAAAAGGTTAAATTACCGCAATAAATAAATACATTTTTATCAAATACTGACGATGATATCGTTTCGTTTGAGCCGAAAATATTATAATGAGAACGTAAATATCGTCAATATTCGATGCATCCGAAATCATAATATTTTAAGTTTTTTGTTTATCTACACTCCTCTAAATTCAACATTTTCGCTCGGGACGGTGGTGCTCACTTTGGTGAACCCGCCGGACTTGTAGGTTTTGCTCTTTTTACTCAGTTTCATGTTGTAGAAGACCAGTAGAATGCAAATGACGCAGAGGATAATGAAGGCTGACATGAATCCCCAGGTGGCGCTCTTGTATTTTTCATTGGTCTCTTGGTTGTCGAAAAAGACGCGTTCGGTCCAGAGTAGTTCTTTGACCATGACGCTGAAGTACTCGAGCTTGGCCGATCTGTATTGGGAATGCATCATGTACAATTCTTTCGGGTTTTGCTCGGTGCTGTTCAAGATCCTCAACGTGCTGTAATTTCCGGAGAAGGGTGTCCAGTAAATCCTGGTGTTAAACGGCGATTGGAACTGAATTTGGCTGTTCGTCAAGTTGCTGGTTTCGAGATGACGTTAAAATTTCGTTAGTTACTAAGTCCCTCGCGTCTTAAGCCTGGTTCACACGGGCAGTGTTTTCCTGGTTTTCTATATTTTCTAGTTTTACCGCCTTTTCCCGTGGTTCTGGCGCGCAGGAACACGACTGAACACACGGACAAAATTTGCCGGATTTTATCACAGCGAGCGCTGCCGGGGAGCGAGGAAACGGATAACATTTTTTTGAGGGGCGTTGGGCTCGACCAGTCAGCGAGCGTGATGCCGTCACGTGGTAGACGCAAAAATTCTTAAGCCTACTTTTAAAGACTTTCAAAATCGCTCCTTATATCACGTGACAGCAGGAATTCATACCTAGAAGTTCGATGTATGAATTCCTGGTGACAGCGAAACGCTCGCTGATTAGTCGAACTCAAAGAGCTAAAAAAACCGGGAAAATAAAGTAGAGATATTTCAACATTTTTTTCTCGGTTTTCTCGTTTACCGGCAGCGCTGGCGGCGGTAAAATCCGTAAAATTTTGTCCGTGTGTACAGTCGTTTTCCCGTGCCCCAGAACAACGGGAAAAGGTGGTAAAACGAGAAAATAGAGAAAATCAGGAAAACACTGCCCGCGTGAACCAGCCTTAAAATAGTGCTCCAAACAGATTCCCAGATAACCAAAAACTTAATTTTGATAATTCAGATATTAAATTATCCCCATTTATGGTGAGATATTGTCAGATCAGTTGATACGGGTCAAAATGCGAACCATAGGGTTTCGACACGTAAAATAATCTGTATTCATCGTAAACTGACAAACAGAAGGTGAGTGGATTTCTGATGACTTACAGTTCTAGATTTTATATCACCCTCGATTGAATTCCTTGTTAAATTATAATAATAATAATTATCCGCTAGGCTAATACCCAAGGCACCACCTTAGGCCTAAGTCAGTAAGTCACATAGTGAGTTGTCAAGCCAGTTACCGGTGGCCGAGTTAAATTGAGTAGGAGGGTGGTGGCAAGCCCTTCATGCCACGCGAGCTAACAGCGCCCTACACTTACTATTACCGTTAACCGCAGCAAGTTTTTCATATCTACTAAACGTCAGATAAATATTCAGCTAACTGAATCTGGTTCGATGAATTCTAGTTAATCAGTTCAGATCGGTTGCTGAAAACTACCACCCGAATAACCTGAACTGAGAAATTATAGCAAATCAGTTCAGAACGGTTGCTGAAAACTACGACCCGAATAACCTGAACTGAGAAATTATAGCAAATCAGTTCAGAACGGTTACTTGGGATAATAAATCAAATGCATTTTCAGATCAGATTTCTGAGCGGGTGCATTATAACGGATCAACCTGATATGACTAACTGATTATCTGCCGATATCTCAAAATAACCTTCTTAATATCCTCATCAGTTGGCCGTTTGAAGCACTAGTCCTAAATACTCGCTGTAGTACCCGTCTTTGGCGAATTGAATCCACGCCCTGCTCAAACTCGTTCGATAAAAGTTGTAAAGAGTAATTTCGTTGTTCTCTTTTCGTCCCACTGCGCCGTCAAAATTGTGGGTCTCGAAGAAGTAGAAAATGTCGTCCATTTGTGTCGGAGCTATCGAGTTAATTTCGAGTTAATTTTATATCCTTAATCATATGTAACATAATTACTCATAAGTATGCCTCTGTATAACATTGAAAAAATTCAATCAGACCTTGTTTCACGCGGAACATACATTAAGCGGACCCAAAAATGCAAAAATGCTTATAATCCTTGCGCTATTGAAAAGGCTACCATGGAAATGAAATCACGTGATCGCGAGGCACGAACTAAACTTGACATGGGCAAAGCCAGAAACGCGCGAGGAATTCTCACTAACATCCGTTTCCAATCAGTAAAGTTGATAACCCGTATTTCGTCACGGAGTTGTAAGTGACGTAATTTACGTCATATCCCGTGAACAAGGTTTCATTAACGAAAATGCTTTTATGGCATACTTATGAGTGATTATGTTACATATGCCTTAATAGACGCTAGCATAAACTCTATTTATGTCTTGTTCAACTTGTTAAAAAGTTCCACGCGCTTCGTGATATTTTAGCGTAAACGGGCTCGAGCGAAAAATGCGCGATCCTTTTACGCTACAATATCAAGTAGCGCGTTTAACTTTTTAACAAGTTGAACAAGACATAAACAATTTATGCTAGCACCTATTAATGAATGAAGTGTATCCTTACCATATTCCTTGTAATTTTGCTCCCTGAATTCCAACTCTCCCCAGGTATAGACTCCCGCGAATTCCAGCGCGTACGTGTAGGTATTTTGGGTCACTCGCTTACCCCATTTCCGGGCCATCATGTCCACTCCGCTGTTGTACAGGAAATCGGACAAGAACTGCGTTCGAAATCGACGGAAGTTGCGTTAATTTCGTTACTGAATTGAGTCAAAAACTTAGCTTGATATTTACCTCAACCCAAATGACGCTGGACTCTGTCCACGACGATGGGTTGACGTCCTTGAAGTAAAGGTACTTGACGCCCTTAATTATCGAGTCTAGCTGGTGCTTCTGAACGGCGCTCAAGTAATCGTTGTGTTTCGTGAAAGGAAATATTTGCTGTTTCAGATACCAGCGTAATGGATCTTGCTCTTTCTTGAGACGTTCCAACGTATCTGTTCGTTGAATAATCGGAAAGAATTAGCTCCGTTTACGTCGCGGTATACAGGGTAAACAGGGAATTTAAAAATTGGCCTAAAAAGTCTTTGAAATGTCAGGGAATTTTAAGAATTTGTAAAATGTCAGGGAATTCAATTTTCTTTTGACCCTTTTTGAAGGTAATTTTACTCTAGATCTTTGACAAGTTCTATGATTATTATTTATTTCCTTGAAAGTTTGGATAATTTTTTTAACATTGCAATAACCTTTTTATTGAAATATAAGTCCATTTAAATTTATTATCTTCTGATAAAAGTGAAATATAAAATTTTTTTTTGACTTAAAACGTCAGGGAAAACAGGGAGTAGTCAGGGAATTTGAATCTCAAAATTTTGTGGCAACCCTGTATCTCCAAAAATGGCATTTCGAGATAAATCGATTTTTATAATTCTGATGAAAAATAACAATACTATCGTATTTAGGTAACTGAAAACTAGTTGTTGGGGGTTCCTTTTTGTCCGCAATCTAAATATGACCACGACTATCACCAAAATTAAGTAAATCTCAGAATAATTGGGCATTGCGTTTTGTACGTTTATATTTGGCTAAAACTCTTGGCAGAAACACATTATGAGTAACGGCCATTGTGACTGTAACCCTGCAATGCGACTGAAGAAATTAGAGCAGAAGAGATTATTCGAAATGAAGACTCTTATTCGAAATGAAGACTCTTATTAGTTAATAACGACATGATGCGTTTCTGCAAATTTTCGACGGTCGTTAATGCATTTCTGCGGAGTATTATCGAAACTTTTCGATTTGAATGGGTTTTTGCATTTTCACATCTCGGAAACTAGACCAGATAGAAAAAAACGGTCTTCAAATTTAGAATCAGCACCTTAAAATTTTTAATGTTTAGGCTTAGTTTCTCCCTTAGATTTGACAGTCGCCAGCCAGATTTCCCGCACGGTACTGATGAGTTCCAAATAGAACGAAACCGGTCTACCGTTGGAATTTCTGGCTATTTTATTTAATTTTAATTTAGTTTATTACCCGAAGATCTATTTGATCCGAGTTTCGCGTTTTTTGCTCAAAGACCTATTGGGTACGAGTTAGTAGTAAGTTTTTTAATTTCTTCAAATTTGTTTAGGATTTAGCTATATTATCCCTTTTAATTATGGACTAATCTACTTTTTCGCGTATTTTATCATCCTTAAAATTAATACGACGAGCATTCAAACTCAAAATTGCAAAAATGGTCGATAACGCGTTTCTGAAACGTAGGGCGGAAATTTACTCTCCGTGTCTCACCGAAATAATCAACGGCACCAGGACTCTTGGTCATCCCAAATATGACAGGGATATTCGTAAGAGTTCCCACATCCAGTACTTCAACGGGATCTTTATCCTTCTTGAAGAAACGTTCAGCTTCGTTAGCGGTGAAGTTAGTATCCAAGATTGGTACGAACGTCCCCTAAAATTATCTTCTCTCAATCGAGGCTCATATTTTAAAGGCCTAGATTTTTTTCTGCCTGTCCCCCTTTAAATTAACTTACAAGGAGACGACCCGAGGTGTTACTCACCGATTTTGTTCAAACTCGGGGGATTGGTAGACCTTCATGTAACTTGAAAAATCCTAAAGGGAATTTATTCAATGGGCAATGGTTTTGCCATGGCAACGGAAAATGTTTTTGACAACATAAAATGGAAATTTTCCCATTAAAAATAACATGGGATTTTGACCGATTCCAAGGGTCCCTCCCCCATGTGAAACATTTTACAAAATTGAAAAAAATTTAAAATACCAAAATATTAAAAAAAAAAGTTAAAAATTGACGAAGAAAATCCAAATTGATCACATTTTGATCAATTTGAACAAAATGGGTGAAAATGAACCGATATGGCTTACATAGGAAAAATTTCCATTTTATGTTGTCAAAATCATTTTTCGTTGCCATGGCAAAACCGTTGCCCATTGAATAAAATCCCTTTAGGATTTTTCAAGTTACATGAAGGTCTACCAATTCCCCGAGTTTGAACAAAATCGGTGTGTAACACCTCGGGTAGTCTCCTTGTTAGTGGAGCACAAATACCCTGGTGGTAGGCCAATCGCTGAACATGTTGGCCTAATACAAAGGGGGACAGGCAGAAGAAATAATAGGCCTTCAAGTATAATCCACTTCACGTACCTTTTCGAATTCCTGTTGGGCTCTCAAAATATCGGCGGGACTTTTTCCTTTGAGGCAATCCAGCAGGACTTGGCTGTTTCGAGGGTTACAGGCCAGTTTCGCCGCCAGTTCGTGGATGGTCCTCCAGGTTTCGTTTCGTTGGAAGGCCCAAGGGCTGTACGCTGATCCGCCCGAGATAATGGCGCGTTGGAAATATCCTGAAAAAGCCCACGTAAGTTTCGTTCTAGAAGTAAGTTCGACCCTGGTTGTTATCAATCTCACTTCTACTTTCTTCGCTGAGGACGTGAATTGAGGCGGAAACCGCTCCGCTTTCGTGTCCCATTAGTGTGACCGCGTTCTTGTCGCCGCCAAATTGACCCACGTAATCGTGAACCCATTTCAAGGCTAGACGCTGGTCCCATAGCCCCAAATTTCCCGGTAACCTCTCGTCACCCGTGCTCAAGAAACCTACCGTCGTAAAGTGTAGTGCTTATTAATATCGAGAAACGGTTGATGAAATGGTCGCGTCTAAGGCCTATTCACTCGAGCAAACATTTTTGCTCCGCGCGAATGGACCCAGTTTTAAAGAACTGCCCGTTTTTCTGACCCGGGCTAAGTGACCATTATTTTAATCTATTAATTTTCTTACATATCATTTTGATTACGCAAAATTAAATGATAATATTAAATATCTTGATTAATTAAATATTTTGTAGTAAGTAAGGGTTTCCTATATTTTTCTATATTTTTAATGTCTTCCTAATTTCCTATAATATCACGGTCTTTGGAAAATGAAAGAACTTTTTGGTACGTGTCATGAAACATCTAGTGTAAACCCTGCCACTTTCGAACAAAATCTTTAAATTTTCGGGCTTTGTAAATCCGCTAAGTAATTCCAATAATGCAAAAAAGCAGTGTACAAGAAATTATCAATATTGTAGGTGATTCGAGTCAATGTATACCGATATGCAATAATTACCTTATTATTTTTCTATATTTTCCTATTTAGTGTCCTATATTTCCCTATAATTCACCTATTGAGTTTCCTATATTTTCCTATTTAGTGTCCAATATTTTCCTATAATTCACCTATTGAGTTTCCTATATTTTCCTATTTAGTGTCCAATATTTTCCTATAATTCACCTATTGAGTTTCCTATATTTTCCTATTTAGTGTCCAATATTTTCCTATAATTCACCTATTGAGTTTCCTATATTTTCCTATTTAGTGTCCAATATTTTCCTATAATTCACCTATTGAGTTTCCTATATTTTCCTATTTAGTGTCCATTATTTTCCTATAATTCACCTATTGAGTTTCCTATATTTTCCTATTTAGTGTCCAATATTTTCCTATAATTCACCTATTGAGTTTCCTATATTTTCCTATTTAGTGTCCAATATTTTCCTATAATTCACCTATTGAGTTTCCTATTTAGTGTCCATTATTTTCCTATAATTCACCTATTGAGTTTCCTATATTTTCCTATTTAGTGTCCAATATTTTCCTATTTAGTGTCCAATATTTTCCTATTTAGTGTCCAATATTTTCCTATAATTCACCTATTGAGTTTCCTATATTTTCCTATTTAGTGTCCAATATTTTCCTATAATTCACCTATTGAGTTTCCTATATTTTCCTATTTAGTGTCCATTATTTTCCTATAATTATCCTATTGAGTTTCCTATATTTTCCTATTTAGTGTCCAATATTTTCCTATAATTCACCTATTGAGTTTCCTATATTTTCCTATTTAGTGTCCATTATTTTCCTATAATTATCCTATTGAGTTTCCTATGTTTTCCTATTTAGTGTCCTTTATTTTCCTATAATTCGCCTCTAAAATTCCTATTTTTTCTATAAACTTTACCCCGGTCACCCTGGGTTTTTTTGAATTACGAGTAATTTGTTAAGTTGATGAACCGGCGACATCTCGACCACTTTTCGTGGATCGTGCGAACGAAAATGTAACTTTTTTTGCAAACTCAAGGCGAAAACTAAGTTCCCCAGCAAATAGGAATAGTCCTTAGCACTCACCGTATATGCCAACTCGGTAATTGACGATGACCAAGACGATATCTTCCCTGTCGATTAAGTACTTTGGTCCGTAGTAGTCACCGCGCGCGTTGGCGAAATGGTTTCCTCCTGGAAGGTACACGATGACGGGGGCCAGCTTAGAGGGAATCGTGTACTTGGTGTACACGTCCAGGGTGAGGGACTTGTCGTTGGCCGTCCAATCCTGTTTGTCCAGGGAATCTTTCGATTGCGGACATGGTAGCCTATTATCGGCCTGGAAAGTTCCGTAATTCTCGGTTTCGTTGGCTCGCTGCAATGAAACGGTTACCAAATTACCAACGGCTTTAAACTTAAATTATTATCATTAATGTTATTCAGATTTTTAAATCCTGAACGGAATAAAATGAATTATGCAAAGAAGTTTTCGGTTTGCGGGTAGAAATTATCAGCTACAGAATATTTTCTTCGTTAATTATTATTAATTATTAAGAATGATAAAAAATTCGTTCATAATAATAATAATCAGCTAGGCTAATAATCAGAGCAACACCTTAGTCATCAAACGACTTTTAAAGCCATTAAATCAGGTGGCCGGCTTAAGTTACGTAGGAGTGTGTTGGCAAGCCCTTCATGCCACGCGAGCCAACAGCTCTCTACACTCACTATTACCGTTAACCTTAACTATTTTTTATGGAAAAGGGCATAGCTGGGTTTCCCATTGTACAAACAAGGAGATGACCCGAGGTGATTTTCAATGTATTTGTTTAAATTCGGGGGATAAGTAGACCTTTATGTAACTTGAAATTTCCCAAAAGGAAAAGTTTCGACGGCAGCCCAAAATGTTTTGATAACTAAAACCTACTTTCCCTTTGGAAATTAACATGGAGAAATCGCAGATTTTAATGAAAAATTTTAAAATATTTAAAAAATAAATTATATTAAAAAAATTGTACATTGGGTAAATTCAAGGTTATTTGGGTAAATGCGTGTAAATTTGGGGGAAAATAAGCAAATTTGGTAAGTACAAGTAAATTTGGGTTATATAATTTAAAATGGGTAAAAATGTAAATTTCGGTAAATATTGGTAAAATGTGTATATTAGGTAAATTTTGGTTATGGAAGGACAATTGGTAAATGCCATTGTATTTTAAAAATTTGGGTAAATTCAAGTAAAGTCGCAAAGTTTTGGTAAATGCCTTTAAATTGGCTAAATTTTACTTGAATTTACCAAAATTTCGCCTCCTGGTAGTATAAAGGCGGGGACTCAAAAGGCCTTGTCCGCCACCCTCCAGTCCATTAACACAGGGCCTCCAGTTGGTCAAATCCGGCACTGGAAAAGGGAAACCGTAGAACACGTGGAAACAATTTTAACTAGCAGAGAGATAACTTGAAAACTCAAAGCAAAAGGAGTAAAATTTTCAAGTTTTTACCCAGTGCCAAAAGCTGGGATCGAACCCGGCTCCTCTTGCACCGAGGCGAAAGTGCTAACCACACCGCCAAGATCTAAGTTTTAAGGAATCAATGACTGATTCGAAATGACCTCTAAGAGGAGGAGCTTATTGTAAGAGCGTGAGGGGGTATCGGGAGAAACGAATTAAAGGGGAATTGTCACCACCCTAAAATTGGTTAAAAACCATTTAAAATTCCAGTATTTGATTTATTATTAGAAACCAAATTTCGTGTTTTATCCCCCCGACTCGAGAATCTCAGAACCGCTTGGTTGAACCTACCCGCAGCGCCATCTCATGAACGAAATAATATTTTCCCCGGTTTTATCGTTTTTCGGTCGCAACTGCCGTCTGCTACGCCATTCTCCTTGGCTTTTCAACCGAGTTATACTCGTAGATTGTAGTTTATCGTGTTTCTAAAATGACTTACACGCCGCCCTTTCTCAAATTTTTGCCGCTTCATTCTTTTGGCGCTGAACGTAGGTTCAACCGCGATTTCTGAAATTTTTGGAGCCGTTTGATGTAGGTTGCGGAAAAACTAGCGTAACTTTTTAAATACTTTTCCAATAACTATAAATATTTCAGGGACAAAATCATTAATATATTTTCTATCATTCTGTAAAAAAACCTCGTAAATTTTGGTTTGGGTGACAATTTCCCTTTAAGAGCTTTTAGTACACTTATAACTTTGTAATAAATGGTTTAAAAAACGTTTTAGTAAATCAACGCAATTTTAATAAACATACCTGAAAATTCTCGTAAGTCGCGTATCGTATCCCCAAGAACTGATAAATTTTCGTTGTCTGATTATTTTTCCCAATAACCGTTCCTTTTCCACCTAAAGTAACTTTTACTTCTTGACCCGCGACTAGATTCAACAAGACGATCGTCAACGAGGTGACCACCACTAATAATTGCGCTTTATCCGTAGGATGCATCTTCGAACTTTAAAATCCAAAATTTGGGAGCGAAGTGATTGTTGAGTGCTCTTGTTAGCGCTAACAACGGGCTCTTTGTGATGGCGACCCGGTTCTCGATATGATATTTATACTTCGATTTAAAGGAAATTGTCATCTGTGGAAAGCCTTATCTTACTATGCTCTGTCGTGGGATGCGGTTCAAAGGGCGAGATTGCGCTCTCGCCGGCGGAACTGATTCGAGGTAGAATCGCTGTAACGTATTTCGTCGCGATGAGATTGGGAAGGAAGTGGTATGAGGTCATCCCGCCGTGTTTATCGGAGAGGTTAGCCGGCTCTCTTAGCAACCTGGTGACAAAAACATTGCACCGTGTACCGATTATTTGCCTTTCTTGTCGGTTCATTAACTCGCTAAAGAGGGTCTCAAGTGCAAAGTCTCTGTTCTCTTGGACAGTTCATTTTTGATCAGGGTTGGAACAATTTTGCCAAAGGTGGAAAGAACTAGATTTTTCCGCGGTTTTTTCCACCTATTGTTTTCCTGTTCAAAACCGTGTGGAAAATCGTACTTCCATGGTTTTTTCCACCTCTAGTGGCAAAATTCAATAAAAAATAGATAATAAAAGCAGTATATTCTTCTATTCTATTTCACTCTTCTTCTGGCCTTTTTTCATCTCTCCTATTTGCAATGACCAAATTAGTCACTTAATAGATATATCAATGATTAATTTAGCGCAAAAAAGATTTTTTTCCGGTTTTTACCAGTTTTTCCCACATGTCCCGGCCAACCCTGTTTTTGATGGATGAAGAATAAACGATGGTCCACTTGAAGATTTACTGAAATAAGCTTAAAACGCTTTAATATACAGGGTGATCCTATAGTAGGGTTCGGCGTTCGGATAGGAAATTTTTCGTTCATTTCTTTTATATCCATATCCGAAAATTATCCGAATAAAAACTTATTTTGCATATTAAATCGTATAATAGTCGTTAATATTATCCATAAATGAACAGTTAATTTAATTTTTTATGATTAATTGAAATTTTGGCGGTTAATTTATCCGTTTCCCCGAGCTCTATCCTTTAGGATCAGTTCCTATTTCTTCGTAACGTTCTTGCGTGTTTGCGTTAATTCGAGGGGCTGACCACTAGCCGTAATCGGTCTACAAGCACGTAGCTTTGACTGTACTAAAGTGATTACGTAATTGATTACAGACTTAGCAATACCAAAGGCTGTACTCGCTGTAATCGCTGTAATCGGTGTACATAATTTAAGGGAGTGGTTAGCCCCTCGTTTGCGTTGGAAATTATCAGTCTCGAACATTTCGAAAATTTGGTGGATAGATACTAGCAGGACTTTCCGGTATATCGCCAGAGGGAATTTCGAATTTCAACAATTTTCTGTTGAATTCCTAGAGGTTCCCGCGCGTGTTATGTTAATCCATTTTAGAAATGCCTATTGCGTAAATTTCAAAGTGATCAATAAATATTAAATTTAGATTATTATTTTTAAGCTTCATTGTGTTATGCTCCTAAACAATCAATAAATCGCGCGTTGATGTACCACCCCCTGTGAAACCGAGAAAATCCCATGCTTTTTTAAACGTAGATTTTTTCCTTTTAAGTCGTCAAAAACATTTTCGGTTGCCATAGCAAAACGGAAGCCCAGAGTAACTTTTCCCTTGGTGAAATTTCATGTTACCCCAAGGTCCACATACCCCCCGAGTTTCATAAAAATCGGTGATTTACACCTCGGGTACACTCCTCGTGAGTATAGAGTAGCTTTGGCCATGGCCGCCATTTTAGGCGCCTTTTTTCTCTATAGGAAAAAGCATGGGTGACGTTGCGTGATGTAGCACTAATACTAGTCTATAGAAAGTATATGATTATCAAACATTTTTACTAAAGTCAGAATTATATGATATTCTTATTTCTATACTGCTAATGTTTTTTGCAGGCTTCCGCTGATGATTTCTCAAAATACGTTTGGTAAATGAAAAATAGTGCAGGACTAAATACCAAAACTATTTTATAGAATAAATATAGTTTATTAATAAGTAAATATTCCCTGCGCAGTTTCTGCTAAGTTACATCCTAGATGTAAGAGAGGTAATATAAAAATACGTTAAAATCAACTTATACGGATGAGGATGACCAACATATGTCTAAAATCAATTAACAATCAATAGAAACGAAGTAGATCATAGGGTTGCCACCGTACCTGGAGAACCTGGAAAATTCAGGTAATTTGAAAATAGATCTAAAATTCGGGAAATTTGAAAATAAGTCTGAAATTCGGGAAGAAATCAGGTAATTTCAAAATGGGTTGGAAATCCGGGAGTTTGAAAATGGGTCTAAAATTCGGGGGAAATCAGGGAATTTGAAAATATGTCTAAAATTCGGGGGGAAATCAGGGAGTTTGAAAATAGGTCTAAAATTTGGGGGGAAATCAGTAGAGGTCGGGGATGGTTAACTTTTATTCAATAGATAAAGCTCTCAAAATTATTCGTAAAACGTTTTGATCAAGTAATTTATATTTCTGAATTATCCGATTAATTTTTTGATAAATTTGTAAAATTAATCGGAATAACGACGTATTTTTTGATAAAAAGCAAATATTTTACGAATAATACATGTTTTTTAATCATTTTCCGAAATATTAACTGGTAAATTTCTTTGTTTACATTTTTCCCCGAAAAAAATCAATTTAAACGTGGATAATGATTAACCGTCCCCGACCTCTAGAAATCAGGGAGTTTGAAAATGGGTCTAAAATTCGGGAGGAAATCAGGGAGTTTCAAAATGGGTCTAAAATTCGGGAGGAAATCAGGGAGTTTGAAAATGGGTCTAAAATTCGGGGGGAAATCAGGGAGTTTGAAAATAGGTCTAAAATTCGGGGGAAATCAGGGAATTTGAAAATAGGTCTAAAATTCGGGGAGAAATCAGGGAGTTTGAAAATGGATCTAAAATTCGGGAGGAAATCAGGGAGTTTCAAAATGGGTCTAAAATTCGGGAGGAAATCAGGGAGTTTGAAAATGGGTCTAAAATTCCGGGCGGGAAATCAGGGAGTTTGAAAATGGGTCTAAAATTCGGGGGAAATCAGGGAATTTGAAAATAGGTCTAAAATTCGGGGGGAAATCAGGGAGTTTGAAAATGGATCTAAAATTCGGGGGAAATCAGGGAATTTGAAAATAGGTCTAAAATTCGGGGGGAAATCAGGGAGTTTGAAAATAGGTCTAAAATTCGGGGGAAATCAGGGAATTTGAAAATAGGTTTAAAATTCGGAGGGAAATCAGGGAGTTTGAAAATGGGTCAAAAATTCGGGTAAAAATCAGGTAGAATACATCTATTAAAAAAATGTTACAATTTTTTTTCCAAATTTTGGCTTAACACATGTCAGGGAATACTCGGGAAAAACAGGAAATTTGAATCCAAAAAAATCTGCGGCAATCTGTTATTCTATCTCGGATAGATCTTAAGTGAAAATAACCTGATGATATTTAACCCCCATCGACATTGAATGTGAAATGGCGACCACCCACGCCCCAAATGATTCCGACACCATCTCCGCGCTTCAGCATCTTCAAGAGCAATTCGAGAATTACGCCGCCGTCTTCAAAACACTTCAAATAATTCATTAGAGTCTATTTTTTTCTTCATTAATAATAAATGATTTGTGGCTCGGGCTAGGTAGGCGGGCGCGCCACAAAAGCCCCGTTTGTTTTTCTTATCTAGGGCGGAAGTTGCCCTGCCAAGAGAGAAACACGCGGAGAATTTCCCGTTGTGGCGCTTTAAAAGAAAGCGAATTAGCCTCATCCGAGTCAGGGCTAATCACGTTCCACGTCATTCTTTATTATAGAAGACGCACTGTCTACACCTAAACTCCTTTCTCACTCGTTATTTTGTCAAGATAGTGGCTCCTAGGAGCAACAAACACAGCACCCCACACAAGGAGAACGCAACCCTTCAAAAGTCGTGCATTTTCTCGCGTACATTTTTCATTGGTTAGACGCTTTAGCGCCTGCTGCCATCGGAAGGGGAAAATTCGGAAATTGTCTTCCCCCTTTCCGTAAAACGTTCAGCGTAGAGGCTCGCCCATTGAAAATTTGTACACAACACGACCTTAGCGTGTTTAAAGGCTAGCCGCGTTATCCTTGTGTTTGTTGCTCCTAGCTGGCTAGCACCTTTTGGAGGCCCCAGACCGGTAGTTATTTCAGATTTTCACGTCCTCACCAGCTCCTTCGTTCGATACCAATTGGTAAAGTTTAGTTTGTGTATGTTACTACTGTGGGTCGATTTTTTTCCCATTTTTTGTGGGTGTTTTAATTATACATTTTTGGTTGCGATGGAAAGTGTAACTGTCGTGATGTCACGCTTAAGCTGACATCTACCGATAAAGAAAATTACGCGTAGTTCCGATATGTTTTAGAGTGCAAGTGACGTATCTACATTTAATAATAATAATAATAATAATAATAATTGGTTTATTGGAAATTAGTGGAGACTACATTTTGTTTATTAATATCGATAAGTTCTATATTATTTGATGTATAACGTTTTATTTGTTCGAAATAGGTCTATGTTTAAAAACTAAAAGTTAAAACAAGACAACAAAATAGACTCGTACACAAGCGTTTACAAATTTTATTAAAATATTTCAAGAAAAGGGCACCATGAAGGCATGAAGGTAGACTAAAACTGCAATCGAGTTTTAATAAACTTTTTAAACGCTTTAACTTTTAGTTTTTAAATATAAATATTGGTACTTTTAAACTTAGAAATACTCGGAAAAAAATTCTAGAAGAATAAAATGTGATTAAAATTATTAAATCGTTGTTTAAATTATTTAATCTTTATTGAAATGACGAAATCACTATTGAAATTATTAAATCGCAATAAAAATGATTAAATCGCGATTAAAATTATTTAATCGTTATTGAAATGACTAAATCATGATTGAAATTATTAAATTGTGATAAAATTATTCAATTGTGATAAAAATGATAAAGTCGTGATTAAAGTTATTTAATCGTTATTGAATTGATAAAATCGTGATTGAAATGATTAAATAGTTAGTAAATTGATTAAATTATGATTAAATTAAATTTTTAATAATTTAATCATGATTATAAGGACACCCTCGCTTCGATTGCTTTTTTTAAAAATTAATTATTTCAGTTAAGTGACTTTCGCTATCAAGTTGAAAATACCGATTGCGTATCAGTAAGAGGTCTTTTAGCTCGAAAATAATCGTGACGTTTAACTTATAGCACCTATCAATAGATACCACTCGTACCCATAATTTGGCTTTGGGGGGGGAGGCGTTTCTTCACACCCTCCCCTTGGATGATCTTATTTTACGATTTCGGATTTTTCTTCGGGTGAAAGGATGTCATAAATTTCCTCTCCGCCCACTTGCGAAGAACCGGCGACGCGCGCACCCCCTACCGCTCTCTCTATAAACTACAAAGCCGCTCGCTGCCGTAAAATGAACGTTATTGAAACTCGTCATTCCGCAAGGTGGACCGAGATGGAGAAATAAAACCTCGTATTATGGGCACGGCACCCTGCTTATTATACGACCATTATTCTCTTCAAATTTATATAATTTTCCCGCTCTTAGTCGTTGGGGTTTGAGAGGGATTTTAATTTCCAACAACCAATTTGTTCAGGCAGGTACCCCTCAAATTGGCTGGATTATTAAATGTTGAGATTGAAAGCGCGATTTCGAAATGACTAGGCGTTGGTTATTGTTAGAAAATGTTGTTCGAAGAATTTTGATTATTTTGTCTCGAAGGACAGAATGGGGAGTGTTAGATTAATCTACGTTTTTTTTAAAGACGAATATTATATTACCTTTAAGTCCCAATAATTTCTAGAAGGTCCCTAATTAAGTACTGATACTTAAAGTTTACAAGCTCTCTCGCCACTGGTTAAAGGGGTTTTCCCGCGAGTTCTTCGGTTTCTCCTTTCACGCATAAACGCTTGTAGAGGTCCAGGACGGTTAATCATTATCCACGTTTAAATTGATATTTTTCGGGGGAAAAATTTAAACAAAGAAATTTACCGGTTAATATTTCGGAAAATGATTTAAAAACATTCATTATTCGTAAAATTTGAGCTTTTTATCTAAAAAAACGTTGTTTTTCCGTTTAATTTTACAAATTTATCAAAAAATTAATCGGATAATTCAGAAATATAAATTACTTGATCAAAACGTTTTACGAATAATTTTGAGAGCTTTATCTATTGAATAAAAGTTAACCATCCCCGACCTCTAAACACTTGTAAAGGTTAACGGTAATAGTGAGTGTAGGGAGCTGTTGGCTAGCGTGGCTTCTCGATGGTGGCTTGAAGGGCTTGCCACCACCCTCCTACGCATTGTAGGCCGGCCACCTGTTCAAGGCATTAAAAGTCGCTCGATGACTTGGGCCTAAGGTTGTGCCTTGGGTATTAGCCTAGCTGATTATAATTTAAGTACCCTAATCTCAATAAATTAGTCATCATGCGACTTTTGAAGCCATTAATTCAGGTAGCAAGCCCTGCATTCTACTAGATCGAGCCAACAGCTCCCTACACTAACTATTACCGTTAACCTCAACAAGTTTTTGTGGAAGGGGAAACCGAAGATCTCGGGGGAAAACCGCTTAAACCAGTGGGGAGAGAACTTGCTAACTATACGCGGAAGGAGTTGTTCCGAGTTTTCACCCAATGCCACAAGCTGGGATCGAACCGGGCTCCTCTTGCTGCGAGGCGAAAGTGCTAACCACTCCGCCACCCCACTCGCTACATCGGTTTAAATTTTTTTACACCTTTAATTTTAAGGGCAATTTACAAATGGTAAATCTGAGGTGTAACGATGTACAATAATTACAACTTAAACTGTTACTTCACAAGTCCTTTTTTTAGGATAATTAAAAACTAAGTCAGCAATGGAGGATAGGCATTTCAACTAAACATCTTCAAGGAAATCTCCAAGAAATAATATTTTCGATAGCCAGGATTAGCAAGTCTCTGTTTATATAGTGCTTGTTGAAATAATGCAAACTTTTCACCTGCAAATAGAACGATGTGTTTTTTCTAAGCATGTATACACGTCAAAGTCAAACAAAGCTACCTGGTTAAAAGGAAACACTTTTTGCATACCGTACAAGTGACAAGTTTCCATTATTTCAACAAGCACCAACTAAACAGTAGCTTGCAGATCCTGGCTCTCGGATATATTACCTCTTGGCGATTTTCATAAAGATGTTTTATTCAATAAACTGATTTAAATCGAGGTATAAATAAAGTGATTTTTCGTTAAAGTCGCCGATTTAAATGTGTTTATCAAAATGTACCAAAGTAAGAAAAATGTTTCAGAGAAAACTAAATTAAATTTAGTATTTAAATTGTAATTAATTTTAATTTTGATTTACATTACCGTTTCACTGAAATTATTAAACAAATTGTCAAGAAAAAATATAAAACACGGTAAAAAATTAATAAAAATATAAATCACGTTAATAAATCAATAAAAAATATAAAACACGTTAAAAAATCAATAAAAATATAAATCACGTTAATAAATCAATAAAAAATATAAAACACTTTAATAAATCAATAAAAAATATAAAACACGTTAAAAATCCATAAAAAAATATAAAACACTTTTAAAAATCAATAAAAAATATAAAACACGTTAAAAATCCTTAAAAAAAATAACACACGTTAATGAATCAATAAAAAATATAAAACACGTTAAAAATCCATAAAAAATATAAAACACGTTAAAAATCCATAGAAAAATATAAAACACGTTTAAAAATCAATAAAATAAAAACGATTAAAAACAATAACAATCGATTTAAAAAAACAAACCCCAAAAAATCAAGAACTCTGTGTTAGGCACTGAATGAATCTCAGTGGTCTGATTAGAACAAGCTTCTAAATGAAATACTGAACTTTCTCCTAAAATGTTAGTTTTGTGGATGATTTTCTTCACGGGTCAAATTGTAAAATGATTGGTTTAAGGCGTGAAAATTTCCGTTAGGATTTCAATTTCAATGTTTTGCTTTTGAGGTGTTCAACGTGGAATGCGATCTATACAACAAATGCGAGACGGGCATCTCTTTGAACTGATCCCGCCACCCAGAAAAGAATGCGCTTTCTTTTGAACCGGTTACATCCCAAAAAAGAAGAACCTAAAAATAATTTGAAAAATAAATTGAAAGCTTGTCTGTGAAGACAGACGTGTGAAGAGTCTGATATAAATAAAATGAACAACCGTATAAAACCAAAAGTTATTTAAAAATAAAGTTGTAAGTCGGAAAATTTCCCACTCGGAAAATTAGCGAGGCCTTTTTTCCGCAAACTTTTCCGTATTTTTCCGAAATAAGTAAAAAAAAAGGTTTTATTCCATGATTATAGCCTAATATTTTGGGCAAATTTAAATTTAGCGGAATTTTCGCCTGATTTTTTCGAATACAAAAGTGAAACTAAACCTTTAGACTAGTCTAGAATAAAAACTCTTAAAAAGTAATATATGTTTAAATTTTTTATTTTTTCGAAAAGGGAATATAACCTCAAGTCTTTTTTAAGGTTTTTTTTAATGTTTTTTATGTTAACAATTTTGGCGGGAAATCACTAACCAGTGCCAAAAATATCTGAAGCCATAGGAGGGAGTGGGAAATGGTCGAAGTGTTGGTGTTCCACACCAAAAAAACTGAGGTTATGTTCCCTTTAAGGAAATTTTCCTGAATTATTTTTCCGCAAAATTAACAACTCTATTTAAATATAATTAAATTTATCCGATGTGGTTAACTGATAAATAGCGTTTAGTTAAATGCTGCTTAAATATTATAACTAATCCTATAACTTCTGGTGTTACCCAAATGGAAATTCAACAATTTCAATTCGCATTTTTATTATCTTATTTATTTTGAACTTGAATTGCGAACTTAATCCAATGGAATGGTTTGAATTTCCAATCGTACAAACGTTTTCAGTTCTATGAAACTAAAAATTATACAATTTAGAAATATTTTTATTTTTAATATTGTTTCAATAGTGCGAAACTAAAGTTTAGAGGTCGGGGATGGTTAACTTTTATTCAATAGATAAAGCTCTCAAAATTATTCGTTAAATGTTTTGATCAAGTAATTTATATTTCTATATTATCCGATTAATTTTTTGATAAATTTGTAAAATTAATCGGGAAAACGAGGTTTTTTCCGACAAAAAAGCTAAAATTTTCCGAATAATACATGTTTTTTAATCATTTTCCGAAATATTAACCGGTAAATTTCTTTGTTTACATATTTTTCCCGAAAAAAATCAATTTAAACATGGATAATGATTAACCGTCCCCGACCTCTACTAAAGTTTCCAATAATTAATGCAAAAGAGTGATTTTTTATCGTTTTAACGCTTTTAAAAAATATTTTACACACCAAAAAAACTTACACATATTTTAGAATAAATACAATAAAAATTATTTAAAAACATATTTTTATCCGACGTATCAGTGATTTGTTATTGCAGGAAAACCTTGAAATGTCGACAGCAACTTCAGTGAAATTTCAATTTTCTATTAAAAATCAGGTAAATTTATGAGGGTTCAGAAAGTGGGTCCTTAAGAATACAAATTTACATCAATAAGTTTTTCTTAATAAAGATTTGCCTTTATAATAACAATATGGAGCTGATAGTTTAAATGCCAATCTAGGAATGAGTAAGGCTATTAGTGAAAAGATTGGTTAAGTTAGCAAAGACATGGAGAATTACACTAGGTAAGTGTTTGCGACATATCAAGATAACACCTTAGTTTGTATTGAGGTTATCTTGGAATATTAGGTGCCCTTGAACCTGAAAACCTTAGAGACCTTAACACGCTCTTCACAATAGTGATTCACTGTAAATCCTTCATTTTAAATGCCTGAAAACCAATCAAAAAACTATAATATTATATAAATAAAATTCCAAACGCTTGGTAGATTTTGAAAAATATCTTTAAAAAATATCTTTTCAAACCTAGATAAAGGGTTAAATATTTTTCTTCCATTAATTAGAAAATTTTTAATGTTTCGAACAAAATTCTTTCGGTATCAGGTCTCAAGCTTAAGTTAATTTATTCCACTAAAATTTGAAACTAGGGGCTAACTACTTTACATTTTTCTATACACTGATTACGTATTCAGTGAACAACTTCAGTGATTTTGGATCGATTATCGCGATTACAAAATGATTTCGGATCGATTATCGCGATTAAAAAATGATTTTGGATCGATTATCGCGATTACAAAATGATTTCGGATCGATTATCGCGATTAAAAAATGATTTTGGATCGATTATCGTGATAACAAAGTGATTTTGGATCGATTATCACGATTACAAAAAGATTTTGGATCGATTATCGCGATTACAAAAAGATTACACTTATATCCGAGTGATTACCAGGTGATAACACGGATCGAGCTGCGGCACTGTTTCATCCAAGAAGACCTACTCACTTTACTATGTCGGATAAAATGACCAATAGGCGAAACTATAAAGTTCTTTTTCTCTTGCCCAACCTGTTAAAATGGGAAACATTCAAAATCGCCGTATTTTATATTAAAAGACGTATTCACAATCCCTAAGGGATTTGTGTCTACTAAGATCACTTATTGTGTAGCCGCCGCCGCCTCCCCCAAAAATAGGGTGTGTGTCAGAATTTGTAGCCCGGTGTACCTAGCAACAGGGGCCATACCACCAGAGGTCAATCATCATAGTGCCCTACACCAGTGTCCCCAAGCCCGGACAGGTGGCAAATCCAGCATGGGTAATAGAACCCCACTACTGATGGTCGCTCCTTTGACGCGAGCCACTCAACCCGGCAGAAAGTGCAGCAATGGGTGGACCATTTCCCACTTCGCACACAGCAGTGGGAATAAGAGCGGAAGCTGTACCAGCCGACAACCTACCTACGTAGGTAGAGTCATACCCTTTGAAGAGAGATCCTAAAGGGGAACGACGGGCGCATAACCCGGCACAGCTGGCACCGGAGATCCCGGTGTGCCCCAAAAGGCCGGGAAACAGGACCACCGCCGCCCCACAGCAGGCTACCCAATCCGCCGAGGCGGCCAGTTTGCACGGACCCTCTCCGTTAGCCTGTGCCGAAGCTCAGTTTCCAGCCCAAACCTGACCTAAGTCGGAGGTGGAGATAGGACCATTTGACCACAGCTAACATCTCCCGGTAAGCCACCGCCCTTATGGGTTACAAGAGCCGGACCCCGACTCCCCGGTAAAGCCACCAGTTATTGCACACTCTTACCCATTTAAGGCCCAACAACAATAGGGTGTAGAAGGATCAATGATATTGTCAATCAACATAAAATATCAAATCCTAAATAGCCTAATATTCATTTTGGCGCTAGGGGCCTACAAGCTGGGCATTTCCTCATTTTAGTTATTTTTGGCAATTTTCGACTTTAAATCTACACACTTTTTTTAAATTAAGACCGACTTGGTTGAAAATTATGTTTTTAGTTAGTGCTTTTTTGCATTCGGCATTTTCAAAATGCATTTTGAAGAACCCTGGAAATGATCAGCACTAACTAAAAACATAATTTTTAACCAAGTCGGTCTTAATTTAAAAAAAGTGTGTAGATTCGAAGAAGTATTTTGCATTTTACATTTTGCATTTTCAGTTTCTAGGAAACTATTTTGCATTTTACATTTTGCAAAAATGCTTTTTTCAAAATGTGTTTACTCTGGTACCATCATTGCAGCTCTTGCAGATAAAGTTCGTCTGCTATTTACTCCCAAGTAATCATAGATGGCGATACTCAGTTACTCATTTACTCAGAAGTAGACGAACATTCGTACAGTGCCACCGCTTTATTTACCACGCTGGCCAAATATTTTGCATTTTGTATTTTTCTTTGGAGCTGAAATAACAATTTTACATTTTGCACTTAGAAAAACCAATTTTCAAAATGCATTTTGTTTTTAGCGTTTTGAGTTATGGAGAAAGTATTTAGCATTTAACATTTTGAGTTATGGAGAAAGTATTTAGCATTTAACATTTTGAGTTATGGAGAAAGTATTTAGCATTTTACATTTTGAGTTATGGAGAAAGTATTTAGCATTTTACATTTTGAGTTATGGAGAAAGTATTTAGCATTTTACATTTTGAGTTATGGAGAAAGTATTTAGCATTTTACATTTTGAGTTATGGAGAAAGTATTTAGCATTTTACATTTTGAGTTATGGAGAAAGTATTTAGCATTTAACATTTTGAGTTATGGAGAAAGTATTTAGCATTTAACATTTTGAGTTATGGAGAAAGTATTTAGCATTTTACATTTTGAGTTATGCTTTAATAAATTTTTATTTTAAGTGAAATTTTTGCCCAATGCGCGGAACCACGCAACCCGCGTATACACTTTTGTGATATTTGAACTTCGTACCAATTGATACAGGCGCCATCTAACTCCAAAAAACATTCGCCTTGAGTTAAAATTATTTTTAATTAACTCGTTCGCGTTTCGCTACCTTATTTCCAAAACCAGGTAACTCGAAAAATTCGGTTTGTCTAAAAATTAATTTAAATTAACATGTTCGCGTTTCGCTACCTCACTTCCAAAACCAGGTAACTCTAAAAATTCATTTTCGATAAAATTTGTCTTGACTTTATTAAGTTAATGTACAAGATACTTGAAAATTCATTCAAATTTAAATTTAATATTTGAAATGTATTTAATACATCGGAGGGATTGTGTGTACTTAAATGTCCGTGACATCTTGTTTCATTTCCCGTTGAATTTACAGTTTCACCTATTGACCAGTTTCATAAAAACTATTACTTAGCTGAACACATTGAAGGTCCAAATTTTGTTCCACCCAAACCTAAAAACCTAGCATTAATTTTAGCTAAATTTAGTTTACTTTTGCCCAATGAAAGTCCTAATAATGTTTTAACCAAAAACAGTTACTTTATTTTGTATTATTACTGATGACTGTTTATAGTTATATTGTATAATAAATTATAATACATTATATTACATCCCATTACATCCCATCACATCCCATCACGTCCCATTACATCCCATAACGTCCCATCCCATCCCATCACATCCCATTACATCCCATCACATCCCATTACATCCCATCACATCCCATTACATCCCATCACATTACATTATATTATATTATATATTATATTATATATTATATATTATATATTATATATTATATTATATATTATATTATATATTATATTATATATTATATTATATATTATATTATATATTATATTATATATTATATTATATATTATATTATATATTATATATTATATTATATATTATATATTATATATTATATTATATATTATATTATATATTATATTATATTATATTATATTATATTATATATTATATTATATATTATATATTATTATTATTTTTTTAATTTTCAAAAAGTTTTATTTAAAAAAACAAAACAAAATTACAAACCGGCATATTTACATATTTCCAATTCAGTATTCTTTAAAATACAAACAAATTGACTAGATCGGGATTAAGTGAGATTTTTTGGGTGCAATCTATCTGGCATATTTTACTTTCTTTTTAAAATTTTATAAAATTACACTCATTTCTCTTCTCCATTTCTTGATTTTAAGTGCATATTCTTAATAATTTTATAAAGAAATTTTCTTTTATCTTTTGTTTCATCGCTTCGTTGTATGCAAAATATATAATTATTTTTCCAATATCATACAACAATTGTGTCACCTGTAGATATTCTATATTTCGTTCCACAACGTTATACCAATTCGAGGTTTTTAAAGTTAAAATCCTTATTAAAACTTTGAACTATTTTTGTAATTTGTTATAAAAGCCATTTGGTCATTTCACACTCTAAATACATATGTTTGAGGTTTCCTATTTGTTTGGAGCAGAAGGGACACATTGGGGACAAATTAAAAATTTTATGTGCCACATTAGGTGTTATTAGATTTCCCTTCAAGGTTCTATACAATATGTTAGAAATGGTAGAGCCAAATGCTTCTGTAGTTAATTTTTATCTCATCCTCAGGTAAATTAAATAGTTTTAAAGCACTATCTTTTAAATTTTTCATATTTTTACAATAAATTATATATTTTATATCGGCTTTTTCGCATTCTATTAATTGTTTTAACTCTTTCTTAGCTTTTATTTTTATATCGCTATAATATGAGACAGGATCAGGAGTGCCTTCTTCCCAGGTATATATTTCATCCATGGGAAAAGACTTTGCAATGTCAGTGACAAAATTTTTAAATTCTCGGTTTAGTGCTCTCTGGGAAGGAACACTAATATTTAGGCCACCTTTTAAAAAAGGGTTGCACCAAAGCTTCGTATTTGTATTAAAAATTTGGTGGATAAAAAGGAATTTTAGCTCGATCCATTTCTTTTTAAATTCGGTTTCTGTAGTAAATGGATTGTGCTGAATTGGTAAACTAATAAACTGTTGTAAATTGACCGGTTTTCCTAGTTGTAATTCCATTTTCATTAAAAAGCTAAAAACATCAACATAAAATTGTGGTATAAATTTAAAATCAAAATCAACATTTTTCAAACAGAAAACTATTATATTATATTTTATATTATATTATATTATATTACATCGTATCATATCCTATCTTATTCTATCCTATTCCTATAGTATCGTATGGTATTGTATGATATTCTATAGTATGAAAATATTAAGAGAAAATTCGTTTGACAATTTGGAGACGACGGGTATCTTTTTTGAGTTGATCGTGCAAAAAAAATAAAGTCATTTTTATTCAAATAAACCGGTTACGAGCCCTAAAAGAAGAACGTAAAATAAATCAAAGGATTCTAGTTTGTCTCTATAGTCGATAATATAAAAAACCGTACCTTTAAAACGTCAAGAAATCTCTCACCGAATAAAAAAGAAATGACCACGAACCGGTAGAACGCTAAACTATTTATTTGTCTTAATAGTGCAAGTTCATTAGGGGGAAGGTGTACAAATAGGTACCGCGAAAGAGACTATTTTGTTTTATTAAACTCCGGGAAATCTTTGCCAACAATTTAACTTTTAAAACTCGCAATTCGAAGGA
Source organism: Leiobunum rupestre (assembly GCF_980474605.1). Lineage (NCBI taxonomy): Eukaryota > Metazoa > Arthropoda > Arachnida > Opiliones > Sclerosomatidae > Leiobunum > Leiobunum rupestre. The sequence continues at coordinate 24,346,178 of NC_143393.1, read as the reverse complement.
GCATATTTGGAATTCCTCTTTTCGAAGAGAATATATTAGTCGTAAGGTCAGGGCTGCCGATAAACGGACCATTTTGAAAAGCCGGCAGTATGGTTCGGAAAAAGAGCTTGAAATAAGGAATTAAAATTCTTGGCGCACAGAGAGAACAAAATTGTTTTATATATTTCGCTTTTAATTATAGGTTTTTAAGCGTATTTTATTTTTTCGTCGGTCGTTCGTTATTAATTAACGGGGGGCCGCCCTTAGAACTCACTTCCGCGTATCCGATTTCATCATCGTGAAATTATGAGTTTTATTTTTATGGCTTACCAATCAGGCGCGTAATCGAGAGGCTGGGGTGACAAATCTTTGCCGTTATGTCACCCGCGGTAAAGGTCGCCATCGTGGGGGTGTATCGGGATCATTTGGTCCTCCTACACGACCAGGCCGCCGTGATGAAAACTCAAATGTATTTTGACGTACGAAGTGAGCGTAGGTGTTCACTTGTTACATTTATACGGAAACTTTTAGGTGTGCACTTAGCGGGAAATTTTAAGTGCTGTTTGATGATTTATATAATAATTTACTTTACTTAATTATTTACGAACCTTTTATGGGAATCCGCCATATTTGGTCCGTTAAGGTGGGAGTAATACCTTAACAAAAAAAAATTATCCTACAAAAAATGTATCTCTCATTACTGACCCTAAAATACCTCGAATTCTTCATTTTCTATATGGGTCCTTAAAGAAAACTCTCAAATCGGTAGGTCATCTCTAAACTACCCTCAAATTGTAATTTAATCTCTAAAACACCCTAAAATCGGGATTTAATCTCTAAAACACCCTAAATTCGGGATTTAATCTCTAGGATATCCAAAATTTGTGATTTGCTCTCTAAAACACCGTCAAATCTTGATTTAATCTCAAAAAACACCCTCAAATCGGAATTGAATCTCTAAAATACCCTCAAATTATGATTTACTCTCTAAACACCCTCAAATCCTGATTTAATCTCTTAAACACCCTCAAATCGGAATTGAATCTCTAAATATCCTCAATTCGGGACTTACTGTCTTAAACACACTAAAATCGGGATTTGCTCTCTAAAACACCCTCAAATCCTGATTTAATCTCTAAAATACCCTCAAATCGGAATTTTATCTCTAAAACACCCTCAAATCGGAATTTGATCTCTAAAATACCCTCAAATTATGTTTTACTCTCTTAAACACCCTCAAATCCTGATTTACTCTCAAAAATACCCTCAAATCGGGATTTCATTTCTAAAACACCCTCATTCATTATCTAAGATATCCTCAAATCGGGATTTATTCTATAATAAAACACCCTCAAATCAAGATTTAATCTCTTAAGATTTCATTATGCCATTACCATTTAAAGGATTCCAGCGTGGGTATTTAATATAGCTGTTCTTCAGACATATTTTCCCAAATTAAAATTTTTGTATAATGAAAAAAAATGTAATCTTAACTCAAATATTTTCTTTTTTAGCAATAAAAATATAAAAACAAATTGTCAATTTTTAATTAGATTAAATATTAAAATATTTTCGTAGTGTAATATCTTATTGCTAAAACATACAAAAACTTTTGTGTAATATCTAGTTTGTTAAAATATACAAAAATGTTAGAGTATTTCCACATATTCATTCTCTCTGAGTATAAATAAATACATTCTTGGTATTTCTAATTTGCTAAAATATACCAAAATGTTAGTTGAATTAGACAAAAATTTTCAGTATTTAAATATTTAAGTATAATTTGTAATTAGCTAAAATATTTCAAAAATTAATAGTATAATTTTTAATTTGGTGAAATATTTCAAAAAATTATTAAGGTATGATTTTGAAATAGCCTAAATATTCAAATATTTTAATAGCATAATTTGAGTAAGCTAAAATTGTCAAAATAATTAAAAATATATATTTTTTTTATTTGGTAAAATATTAAAATATTAAAAGAAAAATATTTTATATTTGTTAAAATATTGAAATATTTTAGTAGAATATTATCTAAGTATTATTCCTCAAAATATTAAAATATTTTAGTAGAATATTATCTAATTATTAGTCCTCAAAATATTGAAATATTTTAGTAGAATATTATCTAATTTTTAGTCCTCAAAATATTGAAATATTTTAGTAGAATATTATCTAATTATTAGTCCTCAAAATATTGAAATATTTTAGTAGAATATTATCCAAGTATTATTCCTCAAAATATTGAAATATTTTAGTAGAATATTATCTAATTATTAGTCCTCAAAATATTGAAATATTTTAGTAGAATATTATCCAAGTATTATTCCTCAAAATATTGAAATAATTTAGTAGAATATTATCTAATTATTATTCCTCAAATTGAGACACTATCGGAGAATCTCTTTGAAGTATAATCGCAACGTTCAAAGCAGCGACTTCAAATTTCCTTCAATTACATTCGGCGCCGGTATTAGTTCCGATTTGGGCTGTTACAAACACGTTATGTAAAACAAGCTTTCTAATTTACCTAATACAACCGTAACACGTGAAAATGAGAGCGCCGCTTATGTAAATCCAGTCGGCACATCCAAACGGAAGCTCCCATCGGCATCTTCTCTAAAGCATCCAAAACGGATGATCCCCCCTGTTGAGCGATGGAAAATCGGGAAAAATGAACGCAAAGCACACGCGAGCACGAGTTTAGTATCTGTTAATGGTTTTTCGCGCTTTTTTACACGACTGGTAATGTTAATTTCTCCCTCTTTTTAAAGTTCAAACACCTCAGAAAGTGTTGGAATAAATAATAAAAAGGTTTATTCGTTTTTCGAACACGTTAGTCCGGGCGTGAACAAATTCGGGTAACCCATAACCGTTTTATTCTCTCGCTTTATGACATTACTAAGATTGGTTTTTCACGTGAGGTCAACTCTATTTTGGAAATTGGTTGACGCCGTTCTCTCTGCCGTTAATTGAACAGACATACTTCCCTAGGAAGTGTATATATATTGGCGCATTTTGGCAAAACGGGTAGCTACCAGAAATCCTCTCTTCTTCAGCGGGTCTGGCTCGTGCCGCCAGGCTATGATATATATCCCAGCAAACTCTCGAAACGTTGCATCTCGGATTTCGGCAGACGAGAGGATTTTCAGTCAGAGTAAGAGTTGATTCCACTTTCGCTCGTCGCTGAGTTTGTGTGGTTCTAGCTGGCCCACTGCGGGAACCCACCCTCATTCGCAGATTTTCCCCAATTTTTAAATTCAATTTATTGGCTCGCGTTTTGCAGTGGTGTGTTTTTAAGGACAATACGATGAACGCCTCAAGGATTATGTCAATGTAGTTTTCTATAAGCGAAAAATTAAGGATTATACCGAAATTATGCGTAAGTATTAAAAGCAGTTTTTTAGAATACTGGCTTACAGGTTGTCGCTTTTTTTAAATGCTAAGGAAATTGGCACCCATTTTATATCAGTTTGATGATATCTCTTAGCTTTATCTTAGTTTAAATATTATTATTAAATTATATTATATTATTATTATATTAAAGTGTATTATAGTTTGAATAATGATCAAAACAAAACGCGAGACAAATTGCAATAGCTCCAGCGCACAATTAATATTAAGAATTAATTTAATACATTTACGTATAGCTATCGAATTCATTATTTGAGTTTACAAAAATTAGCCACAAATATCACATACAATAAAATGTTTCTCAAAGTCAATAAAATGTTTCTCAAAGTCAATAAATAAAAGTAAATAGACTTTGCATCGGTTACGACGTCAAGAGGATGTCATTTCATTGTTAACCCTAAAACGAGGTTTATTAAGAGACGCGTTACAGTTGGGCGTAAGTACGAGCACGTTTTCACCTTAACTAGCTCTTTTGACCTTGCTAGCGTCGGCGATTTCTTAGGGGGACTGTGTTTTTAATTCCTTTCCGAATTTATCGTGACCCTGGTTAACGCCTACACACCCTGCCTGCTCGAACATTAAAAGAAAATGCTTTCTAAAGAAAACCACGCCGACTTACACTCCCTCTCTCCCTCTCGCTCACTTCAAAGATAACATTTTTTTTCCGTTTCCACTCCGGGTCGATCTCAAGTAGCTCGCTAAGACGGCCCGCTGATAAGAAAAATGAGAAGTTCTACCGACAAAGTTATCGGAAAGTCGCGAATGATTTTGCACTCTTTTTTCTCGGATACTCTCCGTTATTAGGTCTTGTTAAGCGTACTTTCATTGGGACGTTTCGCTTGGCGACGATTTATTATGACACTCGCCGCTCGCGCCACGGAGAGTCATTCGTTATCGGCGTATAGTTATTATTGCACCCTTTTAACGCCGTGATATTATTTTTTAACTTAAGAGTGTTCAGTTTGTTTTCTTATTTTTATTGCTTGTCAGATTTGATCGGGTGGCTGCTCTGCTCCTTCTCATTGGTGGTTCTGATTCCCGGAAGTTCGCCGCAACGATGGGTGCATCCGGCACGAAATTCGCACGCGGTGATTGCGCAAAACTACGCCCAGTTTCACAGGTGATTGATTGCCACGAATGTATTAGGGTTAACCTAGAATGTGAAACGCCAACTATAACCTCTTATTTTTCATGATTTATGGTAGATATTCTCCCACTACACTGAGATAAAATCCCCTATAGACGCTTAAATAAAACCTGTTCAGTGATTTGCCTAGAAGTAGTAATACAGAGCCAGGGCATACTTGTAAAAGCGTTATATTTAGAAATCGCGCGCTGCTTAATAGTTCGATATAATAATAATAATCATCAGCTAGGCACCATCAAAGGCCCAAGTCATCGAGCGACTTTTAATACCATTAATTTAAATAAGGAACTAAATAGGCACTTCAATAAAACATCTTTAAGGAAATCGCCTAAAAGTAATATATCCGCGAGCCAGGACCTGCAAGCTACTGTTTATTTGGTACTTGTTGAAATTATGGAAACTTGTCACTTGTACGGTATGCAAAAAGTGTTTCCTTTTAACCAGGTAGCTTTTTTTGACGTATAAAGGCAAGTGAAAAGTTCCCATTATTTCAACAAGTACTATATAAACAGAAACTTGCCAGTCCTGGCTCTAGAAAATATTACTTCTTGGTAATTTCCTTGAAGATGTTTTATTGAAGCGCATATTCTCAAAATCTGACTAAGTTTTTAATTATTCTAAAAAAGGGACTTGTGTAGCAACAGTTTAAGTTATAATTATTGTACATCGTTACACCTCAGATTGGCCATTTGTAAATTGCCCTTAAAATGAAAGGTATAATAATATTTAAGCCGATGAACTTACTTTTCCCCTAATTTATTGAGAATAAGGTACTTAAATTACCAAGGCACCACCTTATTCCCAAGTCATCTAGCGACTTTTAATGCCTTTAAGCAGGTGGCCAGGCTACAATGCGTAGGAGGATGGTGGCAAGCGTGACAAAAGTTATCTACACTAACTATTACCGTTAGAAGGGCTCGTACGATTAGGCACGTGCCTCCTAAAAAAACCAAAATGCGTGCGCGCTATCAACTTTAGCCTTTCAAGTATAACTAACATAAACTACGTGACTATTTTATTCAGTGACCCGCGCATGCGCGTTGGGGAGGAAATAAAAAAGAGAGCGTCATTTATTGAAGCGCCTATTAGCTATAAGAACGGAGTGTCTTCCCCAGTACCGGGAGATAGTGGGGAAAGCTTACGCGAGGAATGGTTGGAGGGGCGTGGTTTTTCTTCCGTAAATCACTAGATTCCCATCCGTTCTCTGTTCGCCTGAATACGTTCTCGGTACGAAATATATTCAGTTTAATTTTCTATTGTCTGTTAAGAGTATTTGTTTGCCAATATGATAAGGTACAATTTGGCAAAATAGGAAAACCCTTCAGCGGTTTAAAAGCCAAATTTCACGTAAGAGAGAAAATAATAACCATGTAAAAAATTCTTTTTATTATTCCATCCGTATAGAGTAATTTAAGTTTCACCTAACACAACGTCGCCCACGCCAAATGGGGATCCTAGTCAAAGCAACGTTGCGATTACAATTCCCAAAACACGCCAGCCGTCGTCGAAATAAGTACAGTTTTGTATTTTTTCCGGGATCGTATTACAACTTCTAACTCTCCGCGACGCCGCCACGCGACGCTCCCATCAGCCCAAATCACTTTCTCCTAAATCAGGGTTTTTCAACTCGTTGCTGTTTAAATCCACGTTACACTATATAAGCGATAATAAAAATAAAACTATCCATTGAAAAGAGTTCCGAAAAGGAAAAAAAAATATTTCAAACTCGATTTATATTTCCAGTCTTATCTTGGTAGTCTAGCAACCTTGGCAATATATTTATAGAGAATGTATAAAAGCCTATTTTAAAGGCGAGCCATCCTAGGTTTAATCAAACGCTTCAAAAACAGCCCGAGCGAAAAGATAGGTTAATGTAAGCAGTCTGACAATTTAGTTTTGAAATATTTTTTTTAAAAGCCAGGATTAAAATTTATCTCAAGGTTATATTTAAATATAGCTCCAATTTTATGAATAGCTTAAACGTCGCGTCCTAGAAACCGTTAAATATATACACGTTTGTTATCATAAGTAACGTAATAAACAAAAGTATGACACTTATTATTATTATCCCAACGCTAACGTGGCTAAGCATTGACAACTCTTACTAAAATGGATTATTATCAATGATTATATAAATGATAAATTATCATATAAATGATAAATGATTATATAAAGGATAAATGATTATATAAATGATAAATGATTATATAAATGATAAATGATTATATGAATTATAAATGATAAATGATTATATGAATTATAAATTATAAATGATTATATGAATTATAAATGATAAATGATTATATGAATTATAAATGATAAATGATTATATGAATTATAAATGATAAATGATTATATGAATTATAAATGATAAATGATTATATGAATTATAAATGATAAATGATTATATGAATTATAAATGATAAATGATTATATGAATTATAAATTATAAATTATTATATGAATTATAAATGATAAATGATTATATGAATTATAAATGATAAATGATTATATAAATTATAAATGGTTATATAAATTATAAATTATTATATAAATTATAAATGATTATATAAATTATAAATGGTTATATAAATTATAAATAAGTATATGAATTATAAATGATAATATAAAATTATTAATTATTATATAAATTATAAATTATTTTATAAATTATAAATTATAATATAAATTTATTAATTATTATATAAATTATAAATTATTTTATAAATTATAAATTATTATATAAATTAAAAATTATTTTATAAATTATAAATGATAATATAAATTTATTAATTATTATATAAATTATAAATTATTTTATAAATTATAAATTATTATATAAATTATAAATTATTTTATAAATTATAAATTATTATATAAATTATAAATTGTTATCAAGAATGTATTTATTTATACTCAGGGAGAATGAATATGTCGAGAATATGTTTAGCGTTTCTCCAATTCCACCCGTTGGAGCCCGCGGTATGCTCCTCCACTTTAATAAAATCAAATAATACTGCAATCTCATTGGTTCTTAAAAATTACGTTTTTCGACGCGATTAACGATGTGCGAGGACGCAAAAAATAAGACCGGCTCCTCCCCCCCCCCCCCTTAGCGTGACGGGGTTAGGGCCTCAACGTGTCCGTCGATAGTCTCGACATATTCATTCTCCCTGAGTATAAATAAATACATTCTTGTTATTATATACATTATAAATTATTATATACATTATAAATTATTATATAAATTATAAATTATTATATACATTATAAATTATTATATAAATTATAAATTATTATATACATTATAAATTATTATATAAATTATAAATTATTATATAAATTATAAATTATTATATACATTATAAATTATTATATAAATTATAAATTATTATATACATTATAAATTATTATATAAATTATAAATTATTATATACATTATAAATTATTATATCAATTATAAATTATTATATACATTATAAATTATTATATCAATTATAAATTATTATATACATTATAAATTATTATATCAATTATAAATTATTATATAAATTATTATATACAGGAATCTGGCATTTGAATAAGCAGACGACGAGTGAAACTAGCAACAAAAGCCATTTTTATTAACTTGTTAGGTCGTACAGCAAACAAAATGTTGTGTGTTACTTTTTCTCTAAATGAAGTTTGATTGGGTGCATATGGCATCGGGGTCTTCACACCATTTTTTCCAAAATTAGAAAGATGTTGATGGTGCATGTGGTGACGTGGCCTTATTATCCTATTTGATACATAGATGGCGCCGTATTTCATTTCGCTAGACGAAAAATTACAAAAACATTTTGCTGAACGAAATTTATACCCACCAGTCGGGAAGAGACGTAGACGTTCGCGTTTACGCCTAGAAATGAGTTGCAGAAATTCTCCAAAACGTTCGATATCGTAATCGTCCATTGTCATACTTACGCGTTATACTTTACTTACGACATTAACGAAATGAACGTTACCGGTCTTATTACAAATATAAACGGGACGTTTTGTCGCTGGAGGCTTGGTTTTAACGTTTATTAAACTTTGGCCACCTGGGAGTCATTATTTGCTTTCCCGTATATTTCCGCCCCCCCGGACGGAACCCCCCTTTCGTTCTAGTAACGCTCGAAGCAGCCACGAATTTAGAAACTATGGCGTTATTAAAAAGATGTTTTCGGGAGGGAGAGACGATAAACTTTTAATTGCTCGGAAACGAGGTTGCCCGGATCGCGCTTTCTGTAAACACTAGACCGTAGCGCCATTGGTGGCCGAAATGATAAACACTATTAATGCCCTTTTCGTGTGTCCGCTCTTAGAGACAAAATGCTGTAACTTTCGTCGTCTTGTTTTGTATATGAATATATTAGTGGTTAGAATAGTGTCGTAAGTCGGAAAAAAATTAAAAAAGTTTTCACTCCATGATTAGTCTAATATATTGTTTGAAAATTTAAATTTTACAGCATTTTCGCCTCATTTTTTTGAATCTGAAAGTAAAACTAAACCTCTAGACTAGTTTAAACTGATTAACAACGTAACACTATTAATGTTTTGTAGTATGCTTACTGATATTAGATATTTTATATCGATAAAAAGTTAAAAACATTAAAAACCCTTAAAAAGTAATTTATGTTTAAATTTAAATTTTTCCGATTTGCGGAAAATTTTCTGGAAATTTTTCCGCATTTTATTTTTCCGGAAAATTAACAACACTAAGTTATCTCCATACTGTTTGATGGGGTTTTCCCTCAACATTTTCGTTTTCCCCTTTCCATAAAAACTTGTTGAGGTTAATGGTTATAGTTAGTGTAGGGAGCTGTGGCTCACGTGGCATGCACGGCTTGCCACCACCCTCCTACACATTGTAACCCGGCCAACTGAATTAATGGCTTTAAAAAGTCGCTTGATGACTTGGGCCTAAGGCGTTACCTTGGTTTCTGATCATTATTATAATTTTCCATATTATATCTCTTACCATAAGCAACGTAAGAATATAAGTATGACACTTCCCGTTTTTTTATTTATAATTTTCTGATCTAACCATTTTTCGACACGACACTCTCACTAAGCTCCGATTTAGACTCCCAAACAAACTGATATTATCGTCCTTGGTAATTGTATATTTCGCTTTGTGTGTATTTGGACGTTAGATGGCTCTGAGCTAAATTAAACCTTGATAGCGTTATAACTCTACAAATCAGTTCGGTGATAATTTTACAGAACTGTCATACTTATTTGTATTAAGTTACTTACGAGTAAACCTCTTCACGGCTTCAAATTTACAGCGTTCATTATTTTTCCTAACGAGAAATAGTGTCAAAAATAACACCGCATAAAAATAGTTATATTTATAAATGCTATTAAGAAAGTTATAATTTAATGTATTTACCGACGAATTATTATTTTCTCCCGAAACGTATTTGGAAAAACGTACAGTTCCGATCAAAAGTTTCTGGCCGTTTTCTTTTGGCAGCCATTTTGTTTCTATTTTATGTCGGAAACCGACTGTGGGCTTTTTGGAAAGAATACCTTCACGAAAAAAATACACAGTGAAAAATAAGGCGCTAACACCATTTAGGCGTGAGCAAAGCGGGAAATAGAACAAACCCCTCAAAATGACTTTGAAAATTTCTAAATTATATCCTGCCTAAAATTAAACAAAAAATATTATTAGAAATTATTATATAAACCATAAATTATTATATGAATTATAAATTATTATATAAACCATAAATTATTATATGAATTATAAATTATTATATATTTTATAAATTATTATATATTTTATAAATTATTATATAAATTATAAATTATTACACAAATTATAAATTATTATATAAACCATAAATTATTACACAAATTATAAATTATTATATAAACCATAAATTATTATATGAATTATAAATTATTATATATTTTATAAATTATTATATATTTTATAAATTATTATATAAATTATAAATTATTATACAAATTATAAATTATTATACAAATTATAAATGATTATATAAATTATAAATGATTATACAAATTATAAATTATTATATAAATTATAAATGATGACATAAATTAAAAATGATTATACAAATTATAAATGATTATATAAATTATAAATTATGACATAAATTATAAATGATTATATAAATTTAAATTATTATATAATTTATATAATTTCAACGCGTGATCAAACCCCCAAATCTAGTTATTAAAGAATTAGTTACTACAAAAACATGAAAATTAACCATAATTTCAATCATTTGCTCTTGTTTCACTTTAAAATGGAATTAGATTTGGTTTCTGAGTGTGATCACCCGTCGATATAAATTATTAATTTTTCGTGATTTCAGTTTGGAGGGGTTTTTCTATTTCCGGCTTTGCTCACGCCCAAATGGTGCTAGCGCATTATTTTTCACTGCGTATTATTTTCGTGAAGGTATTCTTTCCAAAAAGCCCCCAGTCGTTTTTCGACATAAAATAGAAACCAAATAGCTGCCAAGAGAAAAAGGACAGAAACTTTTGATCGGGACTGTACGTTTTTCAAAAAGAATAATATTAACGGTATTGGGGTGGGGTACAAAGAAATTACTAAAATCTTGTCCAAACATTTACTTTGTGACTGTCTTCCAACACAATAGTTGAAATCGATTAAATTGCTTTATTCAAATATTTATTATTCCTCGTGGTTTTCGTGTTCTATCCTTCACCCAAATTTTTCTATTATTCGAATTAAATTTCTTTAATCAAATATTTATCATTTATCGTAGTTTTTGTGTTTTCTATAATTCCAATGTTTAGAAAATTTATGATTTAGGATACAAATTTATACTTGGTACCCCAGACTGAAATCCGGGATATGCAATATACTCCTATACCCCCCTATTTCGCCTCCATTGATTTTCAATAAAAGTCGCTCGATGACTCGGACTTAAGGCCTTACTTATAAAGTAATATAATTCTAGTACTACTTAAATCGTCTATTAATTGTTGCTTACATTTAAACCAACATAGAATTGCGATATTTTTACGTTATTCAAAGTTAGTAGTATAGCCCTGTTTACGCTAGACAATTTATATTCTGGTCTACCCGAATCGATTTCAGTCGTTTATTCATTATATCCAAAATAACGTACCCAATATCTTTGTACTGGGAAACTAAGTTATGGAGCTTGCGTAATTTTAGCTCCGAGCTCCGTGAAAACGGTTTCTTCCAGAAGCGAGTCAAGTTCGCGCACCCCACGACCCCAACGGCTTCTAAATATAGCGACCAAACACGGTGCGGTAAGGTGACTCTGTCGAAAGGTTGATTACTGTTTTGAAACGGTTTAGATTTATTTGGATTAATCTAACCCCTGGCGTTGATTAGTTTATGGCGCTTTCCAAACATTGTTGCCCTTTCGTATTTGTTATTTGAAACTTCGAAATGAATTTGTTTTGATAATTAATTGGTCCGAGGCTTCGCGCCATAAATGAACGGCTTTTATCTTGGCGAGACATCCGACAATTTGATATGTCTACAATATTTTTGTTGACGTTTCAATCCCGCAGGCGGAACAGTTACGCAGTCAGCCTCCGGGATCCGAACAACCAGAAGGTTCCCATACCAGCGTACAATCATTATCGAATCTACGATAACCAAAATCATCAGTCGGTGTCGACTGATCAACATCCTGCCGCTAGAGTACGAGTGACCATTCACGAAGGTCGCCAACCATCGCGCGCAACAGTTCCTAGAGACGAGCCTAGTTCGTCTCCTCATAATTATCATCAACATCATCATCGCCACCGTAGGCAACATCACTCAAATCATCATCTTCGTCACGATCACCGTGATATTCGCGACGAAAATCGCCCGGCATTTGATCACGATGATAATAGGTCGAAAAATGATCATCGCGACAGTCACCCATCGATTCCAGACGAGAATCAATCCATAAGAGGTCATCCGGATATTCATCATGGAAATCAACTACCAAGTCATAACGACAATTATCAGTCCAGACTAGATCATCCTGATATTCGTCATGGAAATCAACAACCGATTCGAGACGATAATCAATCCAGACGAGATCATCCGGATAATCGTCATGGAAATCAACAACCGATTCGAGACGATAATCAATCCAGACGAGATCATCCGGATAATCGTCATGGAAATCAACAACCGATTCGAGACGATAATCAATCCAGACGAGATCATCCGGATAATCGTCATGGAAATCAACAACCGATTCGAGACGATAATCAATTCAGACGAGATAATCCGGATAATCTTCATGGAAATCAACAACCGATTCGAGACGATAATCAATTCAGACGAGATAATCCGGATAATCTTCATGGAAATCAACAACCGATTCGAGACGATAATCAATCCAGACGAGATCATCCGGATATTCGTCATGGAAATCAACAACCGAATCATAACGACTATCATAAATCCAGAAAAGATCATCGTGATATCCGTGACGAAAATCGTCCACCGACTGCGCCACCGGCTCCTCCGAGTCCTCAACGAAAATGCGAACCGATTCCTTACAATTGTCTGATGCAAAAACATTTCCACGATAATAGAGTGTCTTTGCCAGGAAGACCCGATTGTAAGGTCGAGAAAACGTGGAAAGCTCTTGGATGTCCTCAGATTATCAAGTAGGACAAATTGTAATGTTTTATTTTCTTAACGTTTAATCAATAATGTTTTGTGAATTATCCTTTAGGGATTTCATAGCCAGAGGGAAGAAGCTTTGCCACAAGAAGCCTTTCTTTTACCTGCTATTACCAAAAAGGGGAAATGGTTACCCCGCGCAAACCACTCGCGCACCACCGACAACGCGTAGTCCCTATTTGACTGATCGCAGAACGCACCCGACAACGCCTAGACCATACTGGACTGAGACTAGAACTCATCCAACACGTCCTACTGATGCTAGAACCCATCCTACGACTCCTAGACCGTATTGGACTGATGCTAGAACCCATCCTACGACTCCTAGACCGTATTGGACTGATGCTCGAACCCATCCTACGACTCCTAGACCGTATTGGACTGATGCTCGAACCCATCCTACGACTCCTAGACCGTATTGGACTGATGCTAGAACCCATCCTACGACTCCCAGTCCATATTATACCGATCGTAGAACGCACCCAACACGCCCTACTACTCCTCGAACATATCGAACGCAGAGACCATATGATTATAGGACCCGTCCCTATTATGAGGACCCGAGAAATCGACCGTCGACTTCCAGACCATATTGGTCGTCCCCAAGAACCCATCCGTCTCGTCCGACGGAGTTGACAGCCCCCGGAACTCAAGCTTCGTGGACTTCAACCTCAACTCCGCGACCCTATTGGGAAGATCCGAGAACACGCCCAACCCCGTACACGTCGTACTGGACACCGTACCGACCGCGGCGACCAACGTATCAACCACTCAGACCCACCGAAACGGAGTTACCCGTTGAAACCCGACCTAGACCCTCACCGACACCGGAAACAACAACTGTAGCTACTACTACGACGACGCGAGCCCCTACTACTACGACCACAACTACGGTTAAACCATTTACGTTCTGCACGGCGCCTCAAAGGCCTAAGAACGGTTTGGTCGTCTGTTACGACGACCAGATCGTGGCGGTTGAAAATTCCGTCCTTCCTGCTCTGAACGGTAACGAGAAACGAGTGGTCTATCCCACCGGAACCGTCTGCAAGTACTTTTGTTTGTCCGGGTACGAAATGTCCACGATTGACCCTAACGAAGGGGTCATTGTCTGCGAGGATTCATCTTGGAATCAAACCGCGATTGTCGAATGTTTATGTACGAGCTTGATATAAATTTAAAAAGCGTATCGAAAGTTTAATTTGGTTAGTATTGTTTTTATTCTAGATAACTACTGCCCTAAATCTCCCGACATTGAGAACGCCGTCGTGTCCTGCACCGATCAAAAGTCGAATCCGTCCGCTCCCAGAAGAAGCGACATATCCGTGGAGGAATCTTACAGCACCAACGGTCTCTACCGCACTGACTCCAGCGTCTGTACTTACAAGTGCAAAGCCGGCTTTCAGATGTTTATTCCCGACAGTAGAGGAGCTCTCACCAAATCCAAAATCGTTCGTTCGTGGAGCATCGCTTGCAAACCTCCGCGATGGAACATCACGGAAGCTATCCCAAAGTGTCTCCAAAAAATGAACCCGGTCCTTCGCTGCCAAGACGCGATCACGGTCGTTAAAGGACAATGGAAAGCTAACTTATTCGATACACCAACCGCGATATCCGGTGACCAAACGGGAAGACGTTTAAAAGTAGCCTGTTCCTCAAAGGTGAAAGGTAAAATATTGGGACTTCGCGTCGTTACTTGCGACACGGAGGACCCGTTCTACGGTACCACCGCTTCTTGTAAATTCAAAGTCAACGTTATCGGGCAATGTCTTAGTCCACCCGTAGCTCCGGAAAATGGTTCAATTACTTGCGACTTGAGCGAAGATTACGGACCAGGCGTGGGTCCCATACTACACTCGGTGGGTAGTTTCTGCCATTATTCGTGCGATTCCGGTCACGTCATCCCCACTAGCCAAAGTCCATTGGACACGGTCAGTTGCTTCGACGGTTTCAAATGGAACTCAACAAAGGCCCCTCTTTGCGTCCAACAACTTCCTCCCACGGCCAAGGTTTGCGACAATGTCCCCAAAGATTCCACGGATCCGGAGTTGTTCGTAGCGCCCGACTACTTCTCCACCTTCAACAACGAGAAACTCAACTCCAGTTGCGTCGTCACCGACGAGAGCGGAGACGTAGTGGCCACCTTCAAAGACCGGATGAAGTTGTCCCTTTTAGGGTTGTTCGTCATTACTTGTTCTACCTACGATCCGGAACTACGTATATCCGCCCAGTGTAACTATTCCATGAAGGCGGTTGACGTCGAAGTCCCCTTGGACGAGTTGACGACATTGACTTCGGCCGCTTATACCGACGCTTCTTACGATGGAAGGGATTTGAGTCAGTTACGGTAACGAGTTTTCGAAGTGCCATTGTTTATTCCTTCTCTTTTTAGTTAAGCTCAACGAAGAGTGTCCCGTCCTGATGTCCCCCGCGAATGGTAACCTCGCGTGCGACACGGAGGCTAGCAATTGCGTTGTGACGTGTGACGAAGACCATACTCTGCATTCCTCCGCTTTCCAAGGAAAGCCCAGAAGCACCATGACCGTTGAATGTTTCAAAGAAGAAGCTCGTTGGAGTTTCATGCCTTCGAAAGACTCCTCAGCCAAGTTACCTGATTGCCTAAGTAAGCTATTTCACTTTTTACCTTAGCCCCAAAATACGCAACGAAGTGACGATTGTTAAACCCCACCCATTTATTTTTATTGTTTTTTTCGTCAGCCCCAATTAGTAAATTTTAATAAATTTACGTCTGGGGCATACGCGGCTTGACTAAAACTTTGATGTCCTACCTCAGTGACCGGTGACGTCAACTTAGCCTTGCTTCGAAAGCTATTTTTAAAAGCCAATAAATTATTTAATCACGCGAAAAGGTGTCCATAGAAAATAGGGGAAAAAAGGAATATTTGGTCCGAATTTTGCGTTTTAATTTTAACTTTATTCCTGAAGACCTATTGTTCCCAGTAATTCGTAATTTTATCATTACTTTAATTTATTAGGGTTTAGCTTTTTTTGCCCCCTTTTTATTATGAACTTTTCTACCCTTTCGCGTAATTTTTCTGCATTATAGTCGATAGGTGGTTTTTATTAACTCCAAACAGGGTTGTCACACGTCAGGGAAATGTCAGGCAATTTAAAAATGGACCTAAAAATTCAGGGAAAGGTCAGGGAATTTTAAGAATTTGTAAAACATCAGGGAAGGTAAATTTACTCTAGTCCTTTGAAAAGTTCTACGACTATCATTTATTTCCTTGAAAGTTTGACTAATTTTTTCAACATTGCAATAACCATTTTACTGAAATACAAGTCCATTGAAATGTATTAACTTCTGATAAAAGTAAAATATAAAATAAAATAAAATAAAAATTTTGACTTTAAAAAGTCAGGGAAAATCTCTTAAAATGGTCAGGGAATAGTCAGGTAATTTGAATCTGAAACTTTTGTGGCTACCAAAAAAGAAAAATAGACATATTGAGGTGCTTATTTATATTGGTTTATTATTAACAAAATAGCGTGAATAAATACACAAAAATATACAAGTTTAAACAAATATCTACAACTTATTGACTATCTATACTTATTATTGACATTTGGCCGGGTTACAACTCCAAGTTCCATCCTCCAAACAGGTCGATTTCAAACAGCCGATTATTTTTCTACCTTCATCGCATTTAAAAGCGCAGATGTCTTTGGGTTTGGCGTTGACGCAAGAGCCGCTGCTTCGACCGTGCAAAGGGTCGTTTATGTTAGCGCAACCTACTGTAGACATCGTACGAAAGAAGTTATTTAAAATTTATTAAACTCAACGAAACTATTCGCTATATTTACTTTGCGCATCCACATCCCGTAATTTCCACGTTGTCAAGACAAAGCCTACTATTATCAATTTGAAGTACATGATGTCTGAGAATAGAAGCGAAATTAATCTTTACTCGACGATACCCGAGTAGTATTTATACTGGTATTTAAAATTACGTACTCGGGCAGAATATCAAATATTATTTACACGTTTCGACTTTATGTCGTATTTGCGCAGGCTAAATCAACCGTTCACTGTTTAGAAGACGAGATCAAGGCTGCCCACGATGTATCGACAAACCTACATCAGACACTGAATGATCTACCCGGAAAAACCTCACATATTTTGGTCTATAATTATTCTTAAAAATAATCAAGATTTAACGCGATGCCAATAAAAACTGGAAAAAAAAACCATAATAAATTTGGCAAATTACACAATTTCGTATTTAGTTTCAACAATTCACTCTTTACCGGTGGGTTCTTTAACGTTAATTAGCCGCCAACTACGATAATTAGCACAAGGTCTCATCTTTAATTACATACGGAGGGAATTTTAAACGCCGAACGAGAGAATTGAGGTCACGTATTTTAGATTTATTTTCCACGAGGAAATTTTAACGCGAATTCTTACCCGCCGTACGCTAATCATTAAGAATGACATTACTTTCGGTCCCCCTCAGTTAACGTATTTGTCTCGTGTCTTGTCAGGAGAATTGCCAACGACGTCGCTGGAAGTAGTTCTGGGTTTCAACGTGTCCCTGAAAGACGGATGCGGCAGTAACGAGCCCTTCATCAACCGGACGGTGCAAGTTCTGGTTGCGGCCAACAGGGGGAGTTGCGCCACCATCAATTGCAAGGATTGGATTACGCAATGTTGGCAGAATGAACGAGGATCCACTTTAACATTTAAATGGATCGTCAAGGTGCGCCTTTATGACTTTTCTGGCCCGTTCTTTCCTGCTTGTTTTCCCAAAGGTGGATCTGCTTCTCTTAAAGCGAGTGTCGGCTCTATCGTTGCAGTCTGTATTTTTGATTGGGTCTATGTAACGAAGATGGCTAAGATTGATTAGATTCGCGGGAAGGTGCTTCCATCTATTTTCGACTTTCAAAACCGTATTGTCATTTATTTGAACTCAACGATTACGAGATTGAAACACGTTATTGCAGAAAAGCCAATCCAAGCTAAGTGTTGACTGCGCACGTGATTACGCAAAGCCAATCAAATTAAGGGGTACGTCGAGGCACCTACTTTTGAGGGAATAATTTGCTTGCTCAACTTGTTTCAATTTCGACTAAACTCTACGTTAGTGACATCTCTCGCTCGCCAATGATACTAACCTTAAAATAGGAGCCGACACTTGCTTTAATTGATGGGATGGTGTATGGTAATAAAACATTTCTAATGAGGAATTGGGATTGTGACGGTTCAGGGAAAAATAATGTTTATATTTGGTTACGTGGAGGGTCACACGTTTTATAGTACTGACTTACGTCTTTTCATTTGAACATTTTCTTAAATCACATAAAGCAAAAGTGACATAATTTAAAGTGTGACAATCCCTGTACTTTCGTATGCTAAAGGTTTAATGAATGCTCGACTCGAGATCGGCCACATAAAAGACTATTTATTGTCGCCTTTCTGGATATTTTTTTAGTCTATGGTATTATATCGTAGGTAGATGGCGATAGCATCTCCACAGAACGACGAAAAATCCAGTGCTACTTAATTGCTCCGTTCCTCACTACGAGGCGTTATTTGTGGGTTTTAACTTCCTTCCCTCCCCAAGGCAAACTTTCCCTTCTCCCCTCCCAACCTGAATTTCACTCGTAGCATTCATTAGGAAATAGGTTCGATTGACACACTTTTGGTAATTATGTCACTTTTGCATAAAGTAATTTTTATCACATTAAGTAATTTTACACGTTTTGTTTTCCCGCAGGCTTCGTTTGATCCCAAGGATTACGACTCAAACGCCGAAGACACGATTGACGACGTCATCAAGCAAACCAAGAGAAGCTTCATATCCGGTGATGACTTCCGGAATATGGTGGAGGCGGAAGGACACTCTATCGACGATAATTCCTTCACGCAAAGCCACTTCCGGCTGATCTGCGATAAGTTGGGATTCGGCGTCGACAAGGCGACCGACCAATGTGGTAAGTTTCAACTCTTATAGGCCATTGCATTTACCTAGGAGCAACAAACACAAGGAGAATGCAGCTAGCCTTTAAACACACTAACGCAGTGTTGTGTACAAATTTCATTGGACGAATCTGTAAAGCTTGTTTTCCACTAGCGCGCGCTAGGACGCGTTTCTCAGTTTTGAAACGTTCAAACGTTTTTACGCGCGTAAAGAAAATAACATTATGACGCGCTGAGAAACGCGTCGTTGCGCGCGCCAGTGGAAAACAAGCATGCGATGAACATTTTGCGGAAAGGGGGAAGACAATTTCCGAATTTCCCCCTTCCGACGACAGCAGGCGATAATGCGTCTAACCAATGAAAACTGTACGCGAGAAATCCACGACTTTGTTGCTCGTAGCATTTACCTACCTAGTATCGGGTGCTTGCTCGTAGCGTCGTAGACTATGCCCCGCCTTAGAAAGGGTTGCCATGACAATATGTCACGTCAGAGATCACGAGGGGAAAAAACCCCAAAATCCTCTTTTGCTATAGACCTTTTGCGGCGTCTGAAGCTCGTAAAAATGTTCTGGTAGCCCTGTTGATGAAAAGCTGTTTTCCATACAGTATCTACTATCCTACTGTTAATTCTATTAGTTTTAAAAAATAGCTGTAGCATGGGATATCACTTTTAGGGTTTTGTGAAATTGTGATTTACCATTCATTTTCTTAGTAATTAAGAGATCACAAGTATTAAAGGTTAGCTTAATTAGTGTTTATGTTTTATGAGTTAAAAGCTTTAAAGGATCAAAATTAGGAAAATAACACGGGCTAAAATGGCAAGGCTTAGAATCTACAATCGCTCACGTGGTCTCTATGTCTCTGCTACTGTGTAATCAGCTGGGATTCCCCTGGGGAGAAATGTTATTTTTTCATCCTACTGAAAGATCCTACTAAAGGTGTTATGGGGGGGGGGGATTACCCATAGTTAAGGTGACTTG
Source organism: Leiobunum rupestre (assembly GCF_980474605.1). Classification (NCBI taxonomy): domain Eukaryota; kingdom Metazoa; phylum Arthropoda; class Arachnida; order Opiliones; family Sclerosomatidae; genus Leiobunum; species Leiobunum rupestre. The sequence continues at coordinate 24,326,034 of NC_143393.1, read as the reverse complement.
GGGGGGGGGGGGGCGGGGGTCGGTCGTAACGGGAAAAATAATAAAAATGGTAGCCCCCAGTCGAAAGCGCCGCAAATTATCTATAAATAAATAATATTATTCAGCTAAGAATTTCATTTTTTAACTAGTAACTGAACTAAACCTTTTGTAGTCGAATGTCCATCCGGGACGTATCACGATGGCGGGGAAGATTGCGTGCCGTGTCAGTTCGGGACGTACCAGGACGGCACTGGTGCCGCCGAGTGCAAACCGTGCACGTCCACCAGTTCAGTGCCGGGCAGCAGTGGAGCCCGGACGAAATCGGAATGTTAAAATCGACTTTTTAGGTGTTTAATTTATAATATTCCTTCGATCTTTCATTTTTAGGACCTTTTTACTTCGACGCGCAGTATTTTTGTAAAAGACTGTTTCCCCCAAAATCAATTTCCCCAATTGCGGATTTTTATACGATTGTATTTTCGAAATTTGTCGTTTTTTATCGCTATTTTATTACAATAAACATTTGTCTTCCGCTTTTAAATTGTTGATATAGTCTAGATAAATTGTCGGTGGCGGCGTTACTCATTTTCAGAGCATTCAGTTGCGGCGCGCCGACCAACTAGTTTCGGCGGCGGCGTTCGGTTATTTCTGTTCAACAGCGGCGGCGTAAGCCTTAAAAAATGCATCCAAGAATATAAAAAATTTAAATGGTAATTAAGTACACACCGGCTAGAAAGAAGGAACTGAAAAAGAAATACTACAAAATACAATACTAGAAATAAATGTCACCTGTGATAATAAGCTTTGGAATACTAGAATTGTCTGGCGTTCATATTTTTTGTTTTTTTTTGGGGAAGAAATTGGAAATAGTACGTCGTCGTGCCGAAGAAACTGCGGTGGCGGCGAAAAAATTGACCTATTGTAGGCGGCGCGCCGAAAATGAGGCAAAAAGCCGGCGTCGCAATCTAATACGGGAAACTAGTATAAGAATATACATAACGCCTTGACGTAAATAATTTGGGAAGGTGAACACTTTCGGCTCGCAGGAAAAGGAGCTATTGGTACTGGCAGGAATCCATTACGCTACTTGGAATGAATATTTCGTGGCCATTATGGGTTGGGGTTAAAAACGCTTATACCGACTTAAATGACGTAAAATTCGGTGACGCGAAAGCTCTCGCGTTTGATTCGTTATTAAAAATGTACATGTTTCTTGTTAGTCGCCTGATAGTTTTCAAAGAAAAGAGCGATAATAATGGTAGGTCTATTTTCCTCCAAATCCTGAACAAAGGCCTAACAGCTCAGATTTAGAAGCGTGGAGTCAAGCAAATAGCTATCAAAATCCTGCGAGAGTTATCAAACATCCAACAAATTAAGGCCATCCTATCATGATAGGATTTCAAACATGCATTACATAGTGCTTGGCACAAAGTGTTAAAAAAATTTGGACTTTTCCTTGCATGAACCATGGACTAATTAATTATTCCTTAAACTGGCGCGGAGGGAATATTAAATGTTCATTTCCGAAACAACTGCTTTCAGCCGTTTTTTTAAGTTATTTTATAACTTTGTTCTTATTCCTATTTCGGTCAATCAGACGACTGAGCAAACGACACATTAGTCACGTGGTTTGATGAGAGGAGGAGCTAACACTCGGCTTATAAGCTCCGCCTACTATGTTCCGCCCCAAACGGAATCAAAGCCGTTATTCATTCCAAGTAGCGTTATGGATTCCTGGTACTGGGTAAAATGAGGTTGCCCGAATTGTTCTTTCTGTAAACACTAGACCGTAGCGCCATTGGTGGCCGAAATGGTAATTCACTTTTCGTGCGGCCGCTCTTAGAGCCAAAATGCTGTAACTTCGTCGCTTTGTTTTGTATATGAATATATTAGTGGTTAGCACTTTCGCCTCGCAACAAGAGGAGCCGGGTTCGATCTCAGCTTGTGGTACTGGATGAACGCTCGGAACAATTCGTTCCGCGTTGAGTTTTCTAATGCTCTTTCCCCTTCCATAAAAACTTGTTGAGGTTAACGGTAATAGTGAGTGTAGGGAGCTGTTGGCTCGCGTGACATGAAGGGCTGGCCACCACCCTCCTACGTATTGTAACCCGGCCACCTGATTTAAAGGCATTAACAGTCGCTAGATGACTTGGTATTAACCTAACTCATTATGTCCTATAACGTTGTCCACTGCTGTCATGATGTCATACTTCTGATAATGGAAATGCCCTAAAATTCTCTCTGTAGCGCCTTTTGAAAAGTTCAGAAATGGATTATTTCCTTAGCTTTGAAAAAAAAAGTTAAGATATTTTTTCATTGGCATTCACTAACTAAAGTATTATAATTTTAAATTATAAATTAAAACATTATAATTTATAGACCCCATTTTTCAAGACTGTATGAGGGCACCAGTAATTTCCTGAGTTTGAGAAGTATACCTACACTTTACCAGCATTTAATATTTTCATAGTTCTTAGTTACTTATGTGTTCTTGATGGGGAAATATGGCATAGATTATCCGACAAACTTCACTAATTTATCGTTTCTACTTTCCAACCGTTTCCTTGGTTAGTTCGTCTTATAGAGTGGAAGTTAAGAATGATTTAGTTGCTAATATCTGTAGCCTTTCAAAGTTTGTTCCACCGTCCCTGTGTTACCATTTTGCCCTTCATTCTACACCCCAAATGGCCATAAAACTAACCCTTTCCTCCCAAAAGTACAATTTGAATTCATTAGTTTACGTTAGCTTTTGGAGATGGCGCCAGTGAGACCGATTTCGCTCGTAGATTCCTTTAACTTTACCCGCGTTTTTCTTTTAAAATTCGCGTCATTTTAAACCATCTTATTATAAAATCCTTAATAATTGAATATATAATGTTGCGGCTTAGCAATAGATAAATAGAATAAATTAACCATTTATTGATCTAATTGGTTCGAGCCTTCGGGTTTCTGGCGTAATTCTACTGTCAACTACAATTTTCTCAGAAACATATTGCATCGTGTAACGTAATAAATAGGCCTATAGCCGTTGCAAATAAGCCTTTGCAAATACGATGCATTTCTCTTCCAAGTTCGAAATAACCAATGACGTTCATTAATCAAACATGTTAGCATATATCGTATTTTCAGCAACAATAGTAAAATATGAATAGACGAAATCGATATTAATTCGTTCGAGGATGTGTTTGTATTTTATTTTTCGTTTACAAATTGTCTGGTTGCTCGATCGATTTATCAGAAGTAACAAAAATAAGTATTGGTAAACAAAACTTAATTCGTGGAACAAAATGAAAGGTTTTGTATTTTTGCATAGCGCCTAATGCCTTTTCTACTCAGAAAGGAATATAAAGAGCTGTCAATCGCTCTTAATCAGAGAATGATTATGAAGTACTTAATTTTTTTCACGGAAGTTACGCATTGATTTTGTAATTATATCAGCCCCACTTCGGGGGACGCGCTTAACCAAAAATTGATAAATTTCTACATAGACATTTTCTCTAGGTATAAATATATACCTCGTTGGTTTAAGCACGACCAACTTTGACACTCGCGCAATCGCGGCCAAGCCATTCGCTGAAATTCCATGAAAAAGGATTTTCCCGCTATAAATTATAATGATAATAATCAGCTAAGCTAATACCCAAGGCACCACCTTAGGCCTAAGTCATCAAGCGACTTTTAAAGCCATTAATTCAGGTGGCCGGGTTACAATGCGTAGGAGGGTGGTGGCAAGCCCTTCATGCCACGCGAGCCAACAGCTCCCTACACTAACTATTACCTTTAACCTCAACAAGTTTTTATGGAAGGGAAAACCGAAGAGCTCGGGTGAAAAACCCTTTTAACCAGTGGGGAGAGAACTTGCAAACTCAACGCAGAAGGAGTTGTTCCGAGTTTTCACCCAGTGTCACTAGCTGGAATCGAAAGTGCCAACCACTCCGCCACCCCACCAAAAAAGTTAAGGAGTCGTAGGGGTGAGTAGAGAAATATGCCTGTTTTTTCCCCATTTTCCTACGATGAGTTAAAAGAGCGCCAGAGAGCTTCAAAGCGTGGACTACTAGCCCCTGAAAGTAGGCTGCAACAAGCACAAAAACAAGCAGCAGGGACTTTAAATACTGTTTAAGTTTACTTTTTCACGCTGGTTACCTCGATTTGTTTACAAAGTTCTTTTTTACCTATCAAACGAACCCAAACCATAACGTTCGCGTTTCCCCGCTGCTTGGTTTGGCGCTTGTTGCAGCCTACTTCCAGGGGCTAGTAGGCCACACTTTGAAGCTCTCTGGCGCTCTTTTCACTCATCGTAGGAAAATGGGAAAAACAGGCATACTTCTCAACTCACCCCCTACAACTCCTTTAAATTTTTGCGTAACCTTTTGAAACACCCTGTATAATTCTTGATAAGAGAACCTGTAAATTTCTAAGCCTTTCTAGTCAAATATCATACTTAGTTAAAGCTGATGGTTTATTTTAAGCCTGTAACACAACGTTTGTAGTCGAGAAAAATGACGACCATTAATTTTCGGGCAGCACAAGAGAAATCATCAAATTGAAGGCGTGGGTTTGGTAACAACCATTTTAATGCGTTATGTAATTGTTTAAAATTAATGTTTCATACGGCCCATTACTCACTAAGACGCGATAAAACTACAACGATTAAAAGGAAATTTTATGGTAGCTGAGGATAATTTTGCGTTATTAATTTAAAACACGCTTTTAACTTTTATATTTAAGTTGGCCAGTGGTTCTTGTCTAATTCCGTGCCGAATGAATTCGCCTGTTCTCACGTGGCGCTTCAACGAATTAAAAATGAACTCTATCGAGGTTTAAGATTAGTTACAACTTTCTTCTGGCCTTTTTGCCAAAGTTTACGTGACGATAAGCCAGAAAAGTTTACCTCATATTTTTTACAAATCGGTTTAATTGAATTAAAAATTAATTTATCAAAGTTATATTCGCCTTATCATATCTTTCGTATGCAAGAAATAAAATTAATGGTTGTAATTTTATTAAATTACCTCCCGTTTGTATATCTTACTCGAGCAAAATGTTAATGCATACAGGTACGTACCTTGCCTAGAAATAGCCGTTGCACGTTTTTATTAGCCTTTTCAGTTTAGATAGAGCCACGTAACGGCCAACGCGAGAAGCTCGTAACCCTTTGCATTTTCATCTGCTAAGCAGACGCTTCAAATGTGATTTATGATTTATCGTGGCTCTATGTAGACTGCAAAGACTAATTGATCTAGCTAGCAAAACTAGCAAGGACTAATACTACTATAAGTAACGTAATATCTATAAGTATGACAACTATAAAATATTATCCCCGAACTGATTTTCAGAGCTAGAGCGTAATCAAGGTATAAACTACTGACAAGGATGATAATATAATATTAGAAGTTGCAGGTGGTTAACAGTGCCAAAATTATCAGGGTTGGCTGACTTAAATCAAGTCTAAAAAAATCTTTGATTTATATCATGATTTATGCTTTGGTGGGGTGGCGGAGTGGTTAGCACTTTCGCCTCACAGCAGTCTAGGAGCCGGGTTCGATCCCAGCTTGTGGCACTGGGTGAAAACTCGGAACAACTCCTTCCGCGTTGAGTTTGCAAGTTCTCTCCCCACTGGTTTAAGGGGTTTTCCCCCGAGCTCTTCGGTTTCCACTTCCATAAAAACTTGTTGAGGTTAACGGTAATAGTTAGTGTAGGGAGCTGTTGGCTCGATCGCGTGGCATGCAGGGCTTGCCACCACCCTCCTTCGCATTGTAACCCGGCCACCTGAATTAAAGGCTTCAAAAGTCGCCCTATGGTGGTGCCTTGGGTATTAGCATAGCTGATTATTATTATTTATTATTATTATATCCATTCAGAGTAAACTAAATTAAATTTGGTTTTATTAACAAACAAAATTTTGGAGCACTTAAATTATTAGTCAGTTTTTTGAAGAAAAGGAGATAAAAAACGTTAAAATAAATCCTTTAAAAATAATAAAACAAATTATTTAAATTAAATAAATCGTTTTTTTATTTTTTTAAATGAAAAAATTTACAACAATTCGTTATGTTAAGTATCTGAAACAAATAAACGAAATATTTTTGGTGTAGTTTGTTTTTTTGCTCTTAAGGGGGAAGAATACAGTAAAAGCCTCATTTTCGTTCAAGCTGAACGTTTCTGTTTTAAAAATGACATAATTGAATTATATTTTTCTTATTAGGCTGAACCTTCCTCTAGTGCTTAAAATAATTTTGATAGTTCTAATATTAATAGTTAACGAGATATAAGGTCCTAACTAAAGGGTAGTTTGGGCGCTTGCCCAACTTGTTTAGTTCCGGGGGTCCGAATTAAAACGTAATAACTTAATTATTTTAAAATTTAAAATGGTCAAAATTATTTTAAGCACTAAACAAGAGGCTGTTCTACACTTAAATATTAATTTTATAAGTTAAAATACAAAATTAAAAGAGTTCAACTTGAAATAGCGCGAAAGTCGACAATGGCCACTGTAGTCTTCCCCCCTAAGTTTAGAAATATTGATTTATTTACCTTTCTTTGCAGTGGTAATTATTTGGAGAAATTTCGTAACATTTTTTGGAAAAATTAAATAAAATATTTACGTGTTAAATAAAAGATTTTTTTGTATAAAATATTTTTGTTTTAAATTTAATAATAAGCTTCTTTGTCATGTGGATAAGATCAAACTGCAACATGGACCAAGAATCTATCACAACGAGAGTCTTAGTCAGGGCTTAGGCGACAGTACGTGCGAGAAAGTTGGGCTAGGCTTAGTTCATTAAATTTTTAAGTTTAGAAATGAAATAGATTCCAGTTAATTTGATTTTAAAACCTCAGCCATAAGTGGCTTACTGGTTATTTTTACCTAACACAATGATTAATTACCATTACTTAAACTTTTAAAGAACTAATTTCAAAAATAAAAGGTTTGAACTTATTTACTAAGCCTAATCATTTCACCGACAACAACGGCGCCATTTTATCAAAATTGAACGTTCCAGCTTCTCAACGAAACTACGCCGGAAATCGATTTCAGCGACGCCAAGTTTGTCCACATTGAACTAAAAATGTCCATGATTTTCCTATTCCCAGTATTAACGCGTGATTTTTAAAGCCTGAAAAGTGAGTATCCTTAGAGATTCTTGGTCCATGACTGCATTTCTCCAGGGCAACCATTAAAATTGAATCGATTTCTACTTTAGATTCGACTAAATTCTAGCATTTTATAGTTCGTATATTGCTCGTATGGAAAAATAAAATATTCAACTATGTTAGTTTTTCCAACTAATGAAATTTTGATGTCCTTATTTATGAATGTATTTGTTTCTACTTATGGAGAATGTTGAGGAGGTTTAAATATATTTGAGCCCAATCGCCCTTATGAGAAATATAAATTCCAGGCGCCAAAGAGTGCCGTTAATACTGGTCAGTTGCTATGGCTCTCCCCTCTTGTTTTGGGCCGGCCCCCGAATCAAATCAAATGACACAGAGCTGCGTCTAGTTTGTCAGAATTCTATTTCAGAAGTTCAGAATTCTATTTCAGAAGGTCAGAATTCTATTTCAGAAGGTCAGAATTCTATTTCAGAAGTTCAGAATTCTATTTCAGAAGTTCAGAATTATATTTCAGAAGGTCAGAATTCTATTTCAGAAGATCAGAATTCTATTTCATAAGCTCAGAAATTTTTATTTCTGAGAAACTAGACATTTCTTCTGACCGGAAATAGAATCATTGGTTTTTGGTCATTCTTAGAAAAATAGTCAGAATAGTTTAGAGGTACCTGGCCGACAGTAGTGAGTGTAGGGAGCTGTTGGCTTGCCACCACCCTCCTACGCATTGTAACCCGGCCACCAAAATTAATGGCTTTAAAAGTCGCTTGATGACTTAGGCCTAAGGTGGTGCCTTTGGTATTAGCCTAGCTGATTTTTATTATTGCTATTAATTCAAAATGGCGGGTCATAGTGCTGCTTATATTGATGTGACACTTTACGATCCCGAAACAGATTTAAGGGAATACGAAAGAATGGTGTATGTTAAGTAATATTTTTTCATTATTGGTCATTGATTTTTAATGTCTAACAGTTATTTTAGTATATACTCCTTTAAAATTGTGCTCTAGAGCCAAGGCCTAACAGAACCACGTGCTTCACGTGCTTTTTTGTTTTGAATTTTTAGATGAATTTTACGCGACAAAGAATTCTTAATAAAAGTAACGCGTCTGTTTCGAATCTTACTCTAAGAATTTTTCTGACTCGGAAAAAATCTTTTTGTCAGAACACACTATGCAGTTCTTATTTCGGTCAATACGTCAAATTTTGGCAAGTAGACTAAACTACTTTTACAAGCCTCGCGAACAAATCAAACCCCTTTACGTTAGTTTTGCTTGTCAAACATGAAAGCTTAACGGATAAACAAACTATATTTCGCTGTCCACTTTTTATTTATTCAAATTGTTTTCCCTGGTTTGTTCCGTTTCCAAGCTGCTTATTTGATATATCTTTTAATCTTACCAAATCTACTCCCCTGTTGTTTCGTTTAACTTTCCATGCATAGGATATTAAAGAGATTAAGTAACGTACGTTTTGACGGCGTTTCCAAACGTCGGAGAACCATTAGGCAAGTCTAGACGCCCACGTTCATAATGTAGGATTCTTAAAGTCTATTATTTCTTAAATTACAAAAATGGGTAGTTTTCCGTTATTCGGTTGAGGACAAAATGTAGCCGTTCTCTAGAATTAGGTTTGTGCTTTCGGAAAGCAAATTTCAAGTAATCTTTGTGCAGTTTCGCTAACATTTGGTCCGAAAACGTTACGTACTAAAAATGGCCATTTGGGCGTATACCTACTTTTTGCTCTTACCCACGATGGGCTCGTGTCACCTGGAAGCGCGTCCGTAAACAGTCTTTTCGCTTATTTTGCTCTTTGTATTAGCTTACAGCGTAGTGTCAGATGACAACGACGTAAACGAATAACTGTATAGACGTATCTACAACTCGTTATCTAAAAAGCTCGGTAAAACATCGTTACAAATAAAGCGTGAACCAGCAAATGCACCGTAGTTCACACCATTAACACCAACTGCATCACAGCCGCTTGAAAAAGTGGCGCTAGCTTCCTTCAAAAAATGAAAGAAAACTTAGTACAACTGAGACACATCGGGTCGATGATATAATTGGCGACATAAAAAGGAACAAAAGCTAAATTTCCTATCAGTTACGCCAGTATCGGTTGACAAATTTCATCTCGACCGTACGAGTTATAATAAAGAAATTGTCCTAGAAAGAAGACTAATCAAAACTTGTCGAGAAACATCTAAATATAAAGAAAAAAAGCCGATAACTTATTTTCTCAGCAAAAAACGTGAGATTTACGTTTATAAGCGTTTACTACTTTTTCTCGCGTTCTCATTTTTAATGCTTATTTTATTTGCACTTTTCTCTAAAAATATTTTCCTTCGAAGACCCTTTCTGAAAGTGAAATCTTGAGTGTTGCAACTTGCCAACGAAATATTGATTCCCCGACAAACTAGTTTGCCAAAGTCTTAAGAATTTTGCGAGCTTGTAAACATTAGTATTTACTTAACAATTTATCCGGAAATGGGGCAAAATTTAAATTTACAGCTTCGGTCGATTCTATCTCGAGGGAGAAAACGCTTAAGATTCAACTTTATATTTTTCATTAATTCCTGTTAAATTTCCCAAACTTCCTTTAATTTTATACGCAGTTTTAATCTTCCTTCATTAATTTAATTTGCATTTCAAGGGGAATTCAAATATACAAATGTTGTGGAATCTAAACACGAATTAATATATTTCTACCACGGATCTCTAACTTCGTTAAATAGTTCTATTACTCTGGGTCAGGCATGGGCGGGGCTTCGTTGTTGTAGCTATGGTAACGGTAAAACGATTTGGTTCGGTAATTTTTTGAAATTTAGTGATCTCTATTTGCAAAGGCTTTAATTTCGTGAAGTTTTCATACGCGTCTTTTCGATTGGATATTATTAAAATAACACACCTTAGTTAATGATAATCAAAATTTCGTTCTTTAATAGGAATTGTTCTAATAAATACAGGCAATTATCTTGATTGATAAGTAGAAACCTAAGTCTATAATATTGTTCCATAAGTTTGTCACTTTGGGGAATATTTTACTGAGAGCTAGTAACCGAGTGACGTCATCACAAGAAGAAAATATCCCCCTAGCGGGCGCTGTCAAAGGCTTCGTGTGACGCGGGAGCGAGCGGACGCAAAACGGCGACGAAGCCCGTAATGCAGTCTGTCTTGTGAGTAGCTCTCACAATTGTCAGTGAAACTTTTTCATGTGAAGAATAGGAAGTGTCACACTTATGTAATAATATTATAGACTTATGGTAGAAAAGAATGCGTAAGTAGAACCAATTTTAGCCAAAATCTATTCCTGTTGTCGAACGTAATTCCTCCGCACGCTCGTGCTGAAACGCTGCAGTAAACCTCAGTAAACTGCGCATGCGTGACTTGATCAGATTCTATACACAATTAGCATGTATCATAAAGGCGGGTATTGCCAACCTGTAGAACCCAACGACTTTTCAAATCTACCATTAGATCTAATTAATACGATCGTTAATACACTTAGAAGGCGGTTATAGCTAATTCCAGTAAAAACAATTATCTTACAATAACAAGCCGTTGTTTTCAGTATAGCGTGTAATAATTTGCGTGACATAATTTGGTTGGTATGATAACAAAACTAAAATACTACGAAAAATAAAATCGTGACCACTTATACAACCAATACCAGAATTTAGGGTAATTTATAATTTAGTAAATATATATTTAAAATACACGTAATATATTTAAAATTACACGTTATATATATTTAAAATTACACGTAATATATTTAAAATTACACGTTATATATTTAAAATTACACGTTATATATTTAAAATTACACTTTATATATTTAAAATTACACCTTATATATTTAAAATTACACGTTATATATTTAAAATTACACGTTATATATTTAAAATTACACGTTATATATTTAAAATTACACTTTATATATTTAAAATTACACCTTATATATTTAAAATTACACGTTATATATTTAAAATTACACGTTATATATTTAAAATTACACGTTATATATTTAGAATTCAACGTTATATATTTAAAATTACACGTTATATATTTAAAATTACACGTTATATATTTGAAATTACACGTTATATATTTAAAATTACACGTTATATATTTAAAATTACACGTTATATATTTGAAATTACACGTTATATATTTAAAATTACACGTTATATATTTAAAATTACACGTTATATATTTAGAATTCAACGTTATATATTTAAAATTACACGTTATATATTTAAAATTACACGTTATATATTTGAAATTACACGTTATATAATTAAAATTACACGTTATATATTTGAAATTACACGTTATATAATTAAAATTACACGTTATATATTTGAAATTACACGTTATATATTTAAAATTACACGTAATATATTTAAAATTACACATTATATATTTAAAATTACACGTTATATATTTAGAATTCAACGTTATATATTTAAAATTACACGTTATATATTTAAAATTACACGTTATATATTTGAAATTACACGTTATATAATTAAAATTACACGTTATATATTTGAAATTACACGTTATATAATTAAAATTACACGTTATATATTTGAAATTACACGTTATATATTTAAAATTACACGTAATATATTTAAAATTACACGTTATATATTTAAAATTACACGTTATATATTTAGAATTCCACGTTATATATTTAAAATTACACGTTATATATTTAAAATTACACGTTATATATTTGAAATTACACGTTATATATTTAAAATTACACGTTATATATTTAAAATTACACGTTATATATTTAAAATTACACGTTATATATTTAAAATTACCCGTTATATATTTAAAATTATACTTTATATATTTAAAATTACACTTGTAAAAATCCCTGAAGAAGGAGGAACAGTTCCTCCGAAACGTTGGATTTTTTAAATAAATAAATTGTGAATTTTAAAACTGTTTTAAGTCTCTCTTCATTTAGTTTTTCACAATGTGCTTCTCTTCACTTCTACACTTTATATATTTAAAATTACACGTTATATATTTAAAATTACACGTGATATATTTAAAATTACACGTTATATATTTAAAATTACACGTGATATATTTAAAATTACACGTTATATATTTAAAAATACACGTTATATATTTAAAATTACACGTTATATATTTAAAATTACACATCTTATCAGAATTAAATAAATTATCGAACTTTCAATAGATTAAATTATCGAACTTTCAATTGATTAAATTATCGAACTTACAATAGATTAAAAATTATATATTTTTAAATAATATTACATTTCAATTTACGGATTTTTACGGTCCGATGATTTCATTTTTTAAGTATTTTATTTCTGGCACTAATCGGCTTATCAGCCCCAGAGATAATGGTGCAATTTTATATTGTTTTAGATCGTTATAGGAAAGCTCGTTTTCTGTGGCTACGTAAAAATCTTTGAGCTGACTAGAGTTCCTCAAGGAGAGTGTCGCTTCTCTGCCTCGCTCGCCGCGCTCTGGACTTCACTTGGTCCGCGATTCGCGCTCGGTTCGGTCCAGGATCCTGCAGTCTGTTCGGGACATTTTCAACAATTTCACATTCTTCGACAATAGGGATATACGCCAGAATGGATTAAATTTTATTTTATCTCCGGTGAAAAAACGTTCTTTTCCTCAGACACGTAAGATATTAGATTTTTTTATTATTTGTTGAATATCGTTTGAAATTTTTTAAACTAAAGTTGCTTATTTAAAAACGTTTTAGTTTAGTTAGTTAGTTATTTATATTATATTATAAAGGGAACATGGAATAAAATAACAGCAAACTTTAATATAATTTAAATATTTTCAAACTAAAGCTACTTATTTAAAATATTTTTAGTTTAGTTAGTTAATTATGTTATGCTATATTATTAAGGGTACATGGAATAATATCGTATTATTTTTTCAAACTAAAGTTACTTATTTAAAATCTTTTTAGTTTAGTTAGTTAGTTAGTTATATTATATTATATTAAATTATATTATATTATAAAGGGAACATGGAATAAAATAACAGCAAACTTTAATATTGTTTTAATTTTACAAACTAAAGCTACTTATTCAAAATCATTTTAGTTTAGTTAGTTTATTATGTGATGCTATATTATTAAGGGTGCATGGAATAATATCGTATTATTTTTTCAAACTAAAGTTACTTATTTAAATCTTTTTAGTTTAGTTAGTTAGTTAGTTATATTATATTATATTATATTATATTATATTATATTATATTATATTATATTATATTATATTATATTATATTATATTATATTATATTATATTATATTATATTATATTATATTATATTATATTATATTATATTATATTATATTATATTATATTATATTATAAAGGGAACATGGAATAAAATAACAGCAAACTTTAATATAATTTAAATATTTTCAAACTAAAGCTACTTATTTAAAATATTTTTAGTTTAGTTAGTTAATGATGTTATGCTATATTATTAAGGGTACATGGAATAATATCGTATTATTTTTTCAAACTAAAGTTACTTATTTAAAATCTTTTTAGTTTAGTTATAGTTAGTTAGTTATATTATATTATAAAGGGAACAAGTAATAAAATAAAAGCAAACGTATTTAAAGCAATCGTTTATTATTCGGATGTAAGTAATCTTAAAAAGCTACTTATTAATAGTGAAATTTCGGGAACCAAATTTATGTTAACAACAAATGTTAGGGTCGGAAAAGCTATAGACCTAGTAGTCCAAAACGCCTGTAGAAGTGTTCCTACCGCGATGCTTCGGTACTCACAGAGAAGCGAACTTTTGCAATTTTGTTGGGTGTTATTTTAATACATTTCAAGTTACGTTACTTAGTTTTCTTTCGATAAAAGATCCAAATAAATATATGCTAAATAAATAATATACAATTTAATAAGCGCCTATTTCAATTTCCAGAAATAAATTTACTTATTCCAAATTTATTCGAAATAATATTTTAACGTCATTAAAATCACACGCCTACCAGTGACAAGATAAACCAATTTTAGCTATCGTATACTTAGCTAAATTACTCGACTCCGTGGTCAGCGGGCGTCCTAGCCTTCTCCTCTTGCCGTCAAATTAAATCACTTCTGAATAGAATAGCCTCTCTATGAATATATCATTGTCAGTTTAATTTGAGATTGCAGAGAGATGTGTAACGTATTATAAATAGAGGAATTGTTGCGGAACTGAAATATGCGAATTCGTCATCGCTTTGCTTCAAATCGTAAAATGTCCTACTATGTTGATTCGTTGAAGGTTTCTTTTTCCATTTATAGAAAAGCGAACGTCCCTTTTTCATTAATTTAACTGCCTTCTAAAGACGTCCGAGATTAATGAAATGGCTTTCATCGGAATGAAGCGAGTCACTTGGTTCGGCGAAAGTTATTATTTTACCACCCGCCTCTTCTCGGTTACTTTCGGGCCTTAAACAGTCTCCGATCGCGTTCTCCAAAGCCCTTATTTTTGTCCCTTTCTGCGCGGTAGGTTTCGTATTTCTTCTTTTGACCCTTGAACTAAAAATAAATTCCCTTGACAGAAATTAACAGATTCTTCTTCAATGGCCGAGAGTTTTTATTAACTTCTTTCAGTATTTTTGGAAACTTGGGACATTGATCCGTAACGAACTCAATATCAGTCTATCCCATTGTCCCTGATCTTCGTTCCTAAATGGCAGAATTTCTTTTCTGACGTTATTTATTTTTGGGATAAAAATCTATTTTTCGTGGCGTAGTGAAAGTGTCCATTGTCCAAATTCTAGATCTAACACGAATGAAGACTGAAATCTAATTCCCTTTTGGATCAAATAATTTTGCCCCAACCGGAACCAAATTGAATTGTATTCGATGTCATTGAATCAAATATAACAGCATTGGGTTGCCAATTTTGATCAAAGTAGAATTTGTATCTGCCCAAATTTGGCTATAATTTTTAAATTGAATTTGATCCACCTTTTTTGCTAGGGTCTCTGACCCCTTACGGCTAGTTGCTGCGAGATAAATGGAACGAATGACCCTTAATAGCGCGTAAATATTGAAAAATCGATGATATTAATAAACGGTTTCCTTCGTAACCATACATAATTTCTAAATTACTGGGTTTATGAAGAAAAAATCCTAAAAAAGGAAATTAATTTATCCTCCCGAAGTCCGCTTTGGTGTCATTTTATTAGCTTTGAAATATTGTCGATCGATATTCGATCCCCAAAACTTATCATTTCCCTTGTCCCCAATAACTTACCATTACGAGTGGCCCGCGAACTGAGCGAGAGAGAGAGCCGGAAAATTGAAAATGGAGTCTATAGGCTCTTTCAATATCTCTACGATTTACTTCTCTGTTTTTCTTTATACTCGAAAAATTCGGGAAAAATCATAATTTTGAAATTCGCGTATATTTAGGTATTTCATAGCACAGACCACCTACCCCAAGAAGGACTCGCATTAACCTCGAAAAAAGGTGTCTTAAAAAAGGATGCGGTTTTTAACAGCAAACAGAAAATAACGAGTAAATATTCTTTATTTATCGAAATAAAAATATATACTTGCCGTGAGATGGCGCGATCTTAGAAAAGTCGTGCGCAAGCCAGCTTTTACAATACTTTTTTTTATTGTCGCGCGTGCTCGTCTTTTTACCTTTAAAACTGCCTCTACTTGCCGTGAGATGGCGCGCTCTTAAGAAAGCGGAATCACATTCGAGACATAAAAAAATTGAAATTACTACCAGCGATACGTGTCCCTCTTGGAGTAGATGGTTTGTGTTCCCGCTGATTCTTCGAAAGCACGTTTCAAGAGCCACAAAATTGTACATCTCTTTTATTAAAATACTTCGAAATTTAGTCCGATCTCTAAAACCATCGTACGCAAATTTTCCTCGATTGGAAGAGCGGCGAATTGATTATTCGCTAAGTACAAGCACTCTGAGTTTCCTCTGTTCAAATATCAAGAACCAAGAACAGAGATTGCCTTTACGACTGGCGTTCGATTACGCTGTATTTGAGCCTAATCTTCTAACGCAAACAATTGATATACGGGAGTGCATTAAACATTCCACTATTGCACGAAGAACGAATTGCCAATAGTCGTACGAGATTGTAGGCCTTGCTTATGCGTAATCGAATTCGATAGGGATTATGGGATACGTCCGAATAAAATTGCCATAATGGTAGAAAACAAATCAGGAGGTTTTTCCTTCGTCATTAAACAAATTGAGTGGAAATGATGAAGTACAAGGAAGTGTTAGCAACCCGAGCGGAAATAAGCAATCTAAAAGAGAGCGCCATCTACTTACCATTGGTCTACTTTACTCGTGTCATTCTAGCGCACCTTTAATCGACCATTTAATCATATAAGTCTTTGGTAATGGCGGCGGGTACTAATGCTAATGGTACGAGTGAATGAAATAGACTTAATTATTAAAACCCCTTAATTGACAGCAGCGTCAATTAAGACCTCCAAAAAGCGACTGAGAATTATTTTCGAAATTAAATTATTCATTTTTAATAATTAGTGATGTGGCATGGACGTACGCGAGTTTTGGCGTGTTATTTGATATATTCACTAGAATGCGGATGGAATATTGTTAACTATAGTGCCAAATGTATTTAGGACAGATAAATAGGAGTGGTCTTTCTGATCCCAGCAGTTTGGAAACTTTCGATTAGGGCGGTGCCCTTGATCACGTTACTTCGCAATTTTCCCTAATTACTCCCTAATTACCTTTCCCGCTTTTCTTTCGACAAATATTCACCTGTCCATATATTAAATATGGCATCCAAAGTTTTCGATTCTACCCTATTAGCTCTGTTTTTATGAATTATTTAAGAGCGTTTTCCATTTGATTACGCGAGATTCGCTGCGTTGGAACACGCGAATATTTTGTTCCGAAGTGGACCGAGCGCGTTGGAACACGCGATTAATCTGCTCCGAAGGGGACCGAGCGCGTTGGAACACGCGAATAATTTGCTCCAAAGGGGACCGAGCGCGTTGGAACACGTGAATATTTTGTTCCGAAGAAGACCGGGCGCGTTGGAACACGCGAATAATTTGCTCCGAAGGGGACCAAGCACGTTGGAACACGCGAATAATTTTCTTCGGAGGGGACCGAGTGCGTTGGAACACGCGAATAATTTACTCCGAAGGGGACCGAGCGCGTTGGAACACGCGAATAATTTGCTACGAAGGGGACCGAGTGCGTTGGAACACGTGAATATTTTGTTCCGAAGAAGACCAGGCGCGTTGGAACACGCGAATAATTTGCTCCGAAGGGGCCCGAGCGGGTTGGAACACGCGAATAATTTGCTCCGAAGGAGACCGAGCGCGTTGGAACACGCGAATAATTTGCTCCGAAGGAGACCGAGCGCGTTGGAACACGCGAAAAATTTGCTCCGAAGGAGACCGAGCGCGTTGGAACACGCGAATAATTTGCTCCGAAGGAGACCGGGCGCGTTGGAACACGCGAATAATTTGCTCCGAAGGAGACCGGGCGCGTTGGAACACGCGAATAATTTGCTCCGAAGGGGACCAAGCGCGTTGGAACACGCGAATAATTTGCTCCGAAGGGGACCAAGCGCGTTGGAACACGCGATTAATTTGCTCCGAAGGAGACCGAGCGCGTTGGAACACGCGAATAATTTGTTCCGAAGGGTACCGAGCGCGTTGGAACACGCGAAAAATTTGCTCCGAAGGAGACCGAGCGCGTTGGAACACGCGAAAAATTTGCTCCGAAGGAGACCGAGCGCGTTGGAACACGCGAATAATTTGCTCCGAAGGAGACCGAGCACGTTGGAACACGCGAATAATTTGCTCCGAAGGAGACCGAGCGCGTTGGAACACGCGAAAAATTTGCTCCGAAGGAGACCGAGCGCGTTGGAACACGCAAATAATTTGCTCCGAAGGAGACCGAGCGCGTTGGAACACATGAATAATTTGCTCCGAAGGAGACCGAGCACGTTGGAACACGCGAATAATTTGCTCCGAAGGAGACCGAGCGCGTTGGAACACGCGAATAATTTGCTCCGAAGGAGACCGAGCACGTTGGAACACGCGAAAAATTTGCTCCGAAGGAGACCGAGCGCGTTGGAACACGCGAAAAATTTGCTCCGAAGGAGACCGAGCGCGTTGGAACACGCGAATAATTTGCTCCGAAGGAGACCGAGCACGTTGGAACACGCGAATAATTTGCTCCGAAGGAGACCGAGCGCGTTGGAACACGCGAAAAATTTGCTCCGAAGGAGACCGAGCGCGTTGGAACACGCAAATAATTTGCTCCGAAGGAGACCGGGCGCGTTGGAACACGCGAATAATTTGCTCCGAAGGAGACCGGGCGCGTTGGAACACGCGAATAATTTGCTCCGAAGGGGACCAAGCGCGTTGGAACACGCGATTAATTTGCTCCGAAGGAGACCGAGCGCGTTGGAACACGCGAATAATTTGCTCCGAAGGAGACCGGGCGCGTTGGAACACGCGAATAATTTGCTCCGAAGGAGACCGGGCGCGTTGGAACACGCGAATAATTTGCTCCGAAGGGGACCAAGCGCGTTGGAACACGCGATTAATTTGCTCCGAAGGAGACCGAGCGCGTTGGAACACGCGAATAATTTGTTCCGAAGGGTACCGAGCGCGTTGGAACACGCGAATAATTTGCTCCGAAGGAGACTGGGCGCGTTGGAACACGCGAATAATTTGCTCCGAAGGGGACCAAGCACGTTGGAACACGCGAATAATTTTCTTCGGAGGGGACCGAGCGCGTAGGAACACGCGAATAATTTACTCCGAAGGAGACCGAGCGCGTTGGAACACGCGAATAATTTGCTCCGAAGGAGACCGGGCGCGTTGGAACACGCGAATAATTTGCTCCGAAGGAGACCGGGCGCGTTGGAACACGCGAATAATTTGCTCCGAAGGGGACCAAGCGCGTTGGAACACGCGAATAATTTTCTTCGGAGGGGACCGAGTGCGTTGGAACACGCGAATAATTTACTTCGAAGGGGACCTGGCGCGTTGGAACACGCGAATATTTTGTTCCGAAGAAGACCGGGCGCGTTGGAACACGCGAATAATTTGCTCCAAAGGGGACCAAGCGCGTTGGAACACGCGATTAATTTGCTCCGAAGGAGACCAAGCGCGTTGGAACACGCGAATAATTTGCTCCGAAGGGGACCAAGCGCGTTGGAACACGCGATTAATTTGCTCCGAAGGAGACCGAGCGCGTTGGAACACGCGAATAATTTGTTCCGAAGGGTACCGAGCGCGTTGGAACACGCGAAAAATTTGCTCCGAAGGAGACCGAGCGCGTTGGAACACGCGAAAAATTTGCTCCGAAGGAGACCGAGCGCGTTGGAACACGCGAATAATTTGCTCCGAAGGAGACCGAGCACGTTGGAACACGCGAAAAATTTGCTCCGAAGGAGACCGAGCGCGTTGGAACACGCGAAAAATTTGCTCCGAAGGAGACCGAGCGCGTTGGAACACGCGAATAATTTGCTCCGAAGGAGACCGAGCACGTTGGAACACGCGAATAATTTGCTCCGAAGGAGACCGAGCGCGTTGGAACACGCGAAAAATTTGCTCCGAAGGAGACCGAGCGCGTTGGAACACGCAAATAATTTGCTCCGAAGGAGACCGGGCGCGTTGGAACACGCGAATAATTTGCTCCGAAGGAGACCGGGCGCGTTGGAACACGCGAATAATTTGCTCCGAAGGGGACCAAGCGCGTTGGAACACGCGATTAATTTGCTCCGAAGGAGACCGAGCGCGTTGGAACACGCGAATAATTTGCTCCGAAGGAGACCGGGCGCGTTGGAACACGCGAATAATTTGCTCCGAAGGGGACCAAGCGCGTTGGAACACGCGATTAATTTGCTCCGAAGGAGACCGAGCGCGTTGGAACACGCGAATAATTTGTTCCGAAGGGTACCGAGCGCGTTGGAACACGCGAATAATTTGCTCCGAAGGAGACTGGGCGCGTTGGAACACGCGAATAATTTGCTCCGAAGGGGACCAAGCACGTTGGAACACGCGAATAATTTTCTTCGGAGGGGACCGAGCGCGTAGGAACACGCGAATAATTTACTCCGAAGGAGACCGAGCGCGTTGGAACACGCGAATAATTTGCTCCGAAGGAGACCGGGCGCGTTGGAACACGCGAATAATTTGCTCCGAAGGAGACCGGGCGCGTTGGAACACGCGAATAATTTGCTCCGAAGGGGACCAAGCGCGTTGGAACACGCGAATAATTTTCTTCGGAGGGGACCGAGTGCGTTGGAACACGCGAATAATTTACTTCGAAGGGGACCTGGCGCGTTGGAACACGCGAATATTTTGTTCCGAAGAAGACCGGGCGCGTTGGAACACGCGAATAATTTGCTCCAAAGGGGACCAAGCGCGTTGGAACACGCGATTAATTTGCTCCGAAGGAGACCGAGCGCGTTGGAACACGCGAATAATTTGCTCCGAAGGAGACCGGGCGCGTTGGAACACGCGAATAATTTGCTCCGAAGGAGACCGAGCGCGTTGGAACACGCGAATAATTTGCTCCGAAGGAGACCGGGCGCGTTGGAACACGCGAATAATTTGCTCCGAAGGAGACCGGGCGCGTTGGAACACGCGAATAATTTGCTCCGAAGGGGACCAAGCGCGTTGGAACACGCGAATAATTTTCTTCGGAGGGGACCGAGTGCGTTGGAACACGCGAATAATTTACTCCGAAGGGGACCGGGCGCGTTGGAACACGCGAATATTTTGTTCCGAAGAAGACCGGGCGCGTTGGAACACGCGAATAATTTGCTCCAAAGGGGACCAAGCGCGTTGGAACACGCGAATAATTTGTTCCGAAGGAGACCGAGCGCGTTGGAACACGCGAATAATTTGCTCCGAAGGGGACCAAGCGCGTTGGAACACGCGATTAATTTGCTCCGAAGGAGACCGAGCGCGTTGGAACACGCGAATAATTTGTTCCGAAGGGTACCGAGCGCGTTGGAACACGCGCATAATTTGCTTCGAAGGAGACCGGGCGCGTTGGAACACGCGAATAATTTGCTCCGAAGGGGACCAAGCGCGTTGGAACACGCGATTAATTTGCTCCGAAGGAGACCGAGCGCGTTGGAACACGCGAATAATTTGTTCCGAAGGGTACCGAGCGCGTTGGAACACGCGCATAATTTGCTCCGAAGGAGACCGGGCGCGTTGGAACACGCGAATAATTTGCTCCGAAGGGGACCAAGCGCGTTGGAACACGCGAATAATTTGTTCCGAAGGGGACCGAGCGCGTTGGAACACTCGAATATTTTGTTCCGAAGAAGACCGGGCGCGTTGGAACACGCGAATAATTTGCTCCGAAGGGGACCAAGCGCGTTTGAACACGCGAAAAATTGTCCACGGAGAGCAGTTGAATGGAACACCCGGAAATTTATCGGAGCAGATCTGAGCACGCAAATGGAAAGTGAAATGGTGATCGTGGCAGTCAAATGTAGCTTTAAAGTCATCCTCTCTTACTCTTACATAACTCAATATGGTACTAATTAAACTCAATCTTGTGTTGGAAAGAGCTACATTTAATTTATTTCATTTTATTTAATATAAACCTCTCTCTGCTTTCGCTGATGAGCATTCTTAGGTTGCGCACAAATTGCTTCTCTTAACAAAAGTGTATTTCGTTGGAACTTCAATTCGACAACGACCGCGAGCCGTTGTCTACTCGGTCTACCTAGAAATGGAACAACCAAATTTTTTTTAGAAGTAGAATCTCCATCTCAGTACCTTTTGAATCTCACCGCAATGGAATTCTTCAAAGGCAAGTCAAGAAGCAATTAAAAAATTGCAGTGGGCAGCGACACAAATATTTTCCAAAATTAGCACATTAAGTCTTGCTTCTTAAAATTGAGAAACCAGTTTTTAGAGTCTGGATCCGTGACCCGACAATGACGATTTAAGAAGAAACTTTCGAGCTGTATTTTGGTCCTCCAATTAGACGACGTGAATCGCGGGTCGTCAAGACTACTAAAAGACTAAATACGTTGTCCCGACTACCAATAAAATAAAAATAGCCGCGTTCACACTTTGCCTTGATATCGATTCAAATCGTTTCGAAGGAGTTGTGTGAACCAGGCTAAATAGTTTTAAACTAATTCAAACCATTTTCTACCGCTTACGTGTGAACTTAAAAACTTGTTGAGGTTAACGGTAATAGTTAGTGTAGGGAGCTGTTGGCTCACGTGGCATGAAGAGCATGCCACAACCCTCCTACGCATTGCAACCAGGCCACCTGAATTAATGGCTTCAAAAGTCGCTTGATGACTTAGGCCTAAGAGGGTGCCTTGGGTATTAGCCTAGATGAATATTATTATTATTATATTACTTAGCTAATTTACTTCTAGCTTGGTCACGCTAAGAACGGCTAAAGGTTTCTTTTTACATCCCCATTGTGATAAATTTATTTATTAATATGATGTTTAATTTTTTAGTGTTAAGGGTCAAGTCGATTATCAACTTATAGCCCTAGCTTTTAAACTTGTATTTCAATTGGAATAACAAAAAATAATTGCTTATCATTTGAAAGAACAATTGTATAATATTAAAATTAGATAAACAAAACAAAAGAATAATAATAATAATAATAACACAAAAACAACATTATTAAAACATATTATTTAACATAATTTACAATTTAAAAAACGTTTTAACCGCGTGAAGAGTCCTGCATTCTTGGATTTTTTCATATAGTGAGTTATATAATTTTACACCGTAATAAAAAATATAACAATTTTTTTTCGTTGGTTACATTGGGGTAAAATTAAAATATTATTGGTTCTATATAGTTATAGATTTTTTTTAACTGTCTGGAATAAAGGAGGGTTTTGATAAGTTATGTTTTTAAAAATTAAAAGTAAATTACTATAATTGCATATCTGCTCAATATTTAAAAGTTTACTTTTTTGAAACAGTTGTTTTGTTGGGTGTAACCAGTCTACATTATAAATGGTTCTGAGAACCCTTTTTTGAAGTATTTGTAATTGGTTTCAATTATGTTTAGACGTATTTCCCCACGTTATCGTTCCATAATTTATATGAGAGTATAATAAGCTATAATAGACTATATCGTTACTACTTATCTCTTAAGAGATATGTTATAAACTTCTGGTACTATTCAAGCTCGTCTATCAATGGAGCTGCAAAAATACCGAAATTGTATCGACAGGCCAAAAATACAAATTAACAAGTTGGCAAGCCAAAATATACCTCTCATCGGAAGAGTTTTTAATTATCAGTGAAGCGTAACTTTATCCGTGGTTCTGCGGTAGAACGCTCACCTGTCGTACAAGAGGGCTCGGGTTCGAATCCCGGCCGATTAAAAAATTATACTAAAAGAGGGCGCTTTTGGAAAAACCTTTTCCCTGATTCTAAGAAACTGATTACCCTTTGCCCCGAAAATGTGAACGCGTTCGCAGGCCTGACAGACAGACACGGAGGTTGTATAACCCGTCCTAGGGTACAAAGTCCCCTCGGAGAGGTAAAAATTATAAAAAATACACATTTATTTGGAAAGAATACTTTTTATTGGCTTCATATACTCAGTTGCAGGTTGAGAAAGGCTAAATATCTAATAAATTTGGTGCAAAGATATACTAGCTCATCTTTCCGGTAAATCGGCGGCGGGAATTTCGAATTTCGCCTATTTTCGGTTGAATTCATAAAGGCTCCCGCACGTGTTATACTAATCCATTTTAGAAATGTCTATTGCGAAAATTTCAAAGTGATCAATATATATTTAATGTTGATTATTATTTTTAAGCTTCATTATAGTGTATTTTTAGTATTACGCTCCTAAACAATCATAAAATCGTGCTTTTATGAACGTCAACTTGGTAACCTCGGCAATACCCGTTCTATACTTACCCTGGACTCGCCAAACCGGATTTTTTAGGTATGCCTCACTGGTAGCACTAAAAATTAGTTATTACAATTGTTTTTAAATCTTATCTATGTTAATTAATTAATTATCATTTTGAAATATAACGCAATTGTCGGTATTTTCCAAAATTATATCGCGCGCGCGAGTATATTTATAAATTCAACCGTAAACATGCCAAATTCGAAATTTCCGCCGCCGATTTACCGGAAATTCCTTTTCGTCAAAGGTACTAGATATTTGGCCTTTCTTAACCTGCAACCAAAGATAATTTAAACTCGTACCCTATATTTGAAATCACTCTCTAGCGCGTTGCCGATAGCGTTACCACTTCCCGCTGGAACTCCATGGTTTGCGCCTTACCGCAACCGATAGAGCCCGATTTTTCTGAGGTCACGTGTCGGAAAAGGGTAAACGCTTCGTAACAAAACCGTCAATGGGAAAGCTTTCAGTATTCTAATCTAGGGTACGAGTTTAAATTATCTTTGCTGCAACTGAGAGGTCGGGGATGGTTAACTTTTATTCAATAGATAAAGCACTCAGAATTATTCGTAAAACGTTTTGATCAAGTAATTTATATTTCTGTATTATCCGATTAATTTTTTGATAAATTTGTAAAATTAATCAGAAAAACGACGTTTTTTTCGATAAAAAGCTCAAATTTTACGAATAATACATGTTTTTTAATCATTTTCCGAAATATTAACCGGTAAATTTCTTTGTTTATATTTTTTTCCCTAAAAATCAATTTAATCATAGATAATGGTTAACCGTCCCTGACCTCTACAACTGAATATATAATATTTTGTAATAATATGTCGATTGTCAAAGTCTGGGGGTGAAAATACCCTTCCCCCTATTTGTAGAACATTCACTTCCTCTACGTCATAAAGTCGTCCTTTCTCTAACTCTCCCGAATTTAAATTTGTCGGTGAGCATAGTTATCGAGTGTGGTTCGCAAAACATCGTTGCTTTTTTGTTCACAAATTTCAAGAAAGTTTTGTCGAGAATTCGCGCGTGAACCTGTGAAGAAAATTACTCGAAATTCTTAAGAAACATACTTCTTATACAGCAAAATATGTCAATTTATATTAATAAACGTATTTAACATTAATATTAGAATTTAGTTTTAAATAATCTAAAGGAACGGTACGAAAACTCTTGGAATAAAATATTCAGAGCTAAGCTTCTCAAGTAAAAATCGCTCTTCAAAACGTTTTTAACAAAAGCGTTTGTGTGTCTTTTCTTGTTGAAATGGACACTTTGAAATTCTCTAACATTTATTGGACAATAGTATTTGAAATTGAGGACTGAGGGGGATTTGGTTAAAATGCGGAAATGTGGACGAGAAAAATCCACAGTAGCCTGCGTGGGTACATGTCTCAAGTGAATAAAACTGCCAAAGATTGGTAGATGGATACTAATTATGACCTTCTTGTTTTTGGTGTTTATTTTCTTGGCTTCCTATTGGCCAATTTACATCGTTTCATAGCTACTTGGATATAAAATGCGATTGCGCACACCTTTCTAATTGAAACGGAGTCTCTAAACCCAACGGTTCTCGAGATAGTTTTTGATTGACCTTGAGGACATGGTTCAAGGTCATTGAGTTTCGTTTCATCTCATGACCCCTGCGCGTGTAATGCTATCTGAAAATATCCAATTCTTAGCGAGAAGTATGTTTTCAACTATTAGCTCTGTATCGTTTTTTAGTAAAACTAAAAAATATAATCACAACGCTCTTTGCGTTACAGTAGTCGAGGTTTCGTCACGTCACGGAGCTAATGTCGATCGATGTCCACGACCATTTCGTTTTGTCGTCATACTGGAACGTTACGTTACTGTAATGGATAGCGGGATTAAATTTTCAATATATTCAACGTACAAGCAAGGCAGCGATGATATAATGACGTAGAGAAACAGAGTCTTACAAACCACGCGGGAAATCATCCTCTCAATGTTGCATCCGTTTGCTCTCACGCCACTGTTGCGTCACGCTACCAATTCTACGCTATATTTAATGTCTTTACGAGATCACGTTGTCATCGCAGATTTACTAAACGGATTTTGATCCAAAGAGCTATGACGCCTTTGGACCATGCAGTGTATAAGAAAAATAAACAACGTGAAATTGTTGATAAAGAGAGGCGTTAATTGACGAAAGCGGATCTACCGGCTTGACAGAAGTACAGATTTGTTTCTTCATCGCTACATCGAAAAGCTTCTTATTTTCATGGTACAACTTTGGACGTCACGCGTAAAAGTGTATCAATTTGGGAATGTGACATTCCACCAATGATAGTCCGGGTTAGCCAGGCGGGACGCTAATGCTTTGGCGCGAATATGGCGGGTTTCCAAATGCCGCGACTTGCCAAACAAGATGAGCCCAGTCCCAAACAAAATGGATTCGACGTAAAGAAGATTTCGAAATAATTAGACCAAACTATCCAACAAGATTATAGTGCTAGTACTTCCAACGCCAACGGTTCAGATTATTCAGGTCAGATATCGAGGGGGTAGCCACTTAAGAAATATGGTGTACAAATAGCGAGAAATCAAAATAATTATTTCCTGAAATCTAGAAATCCACAAGAAATATAGGAAATATTAGAAATCCACGAGAAATATTAGAAATCTCGAGAAATCCAAAGAAATATCGGAAATATTTGAAATATATCGGAAATATTTGAGAAATATCGGAAATATTTGAGAGATATCGGAAATATTTAAGAAATATCGGAAATATTTTAGAAGTATCGGAAATATTTTAGAAGTATCGGAAATATTTTAGAAGTATCGGAAATATTTGAGAAATATCGGAAATATTTGAGAAATATCGAAAATATTTGAGAGATATCGGAAATATTTGAGAGATATCGGAAATATTTAAGAAACATCGGAAATATTTTAGAAGTATCGGAAATATTTGAGAAATATCGGAAATATTTGAGAAATATCGGAAATATTTGAGAAATATCGGAAATATTTGAGAAATATCGGAAATATTTGAGAAATATCGGAAATATTTGAGAAATATCGGAAATATTTGAGAAATATCGGAAATATTTGAGAAATATTTGAGAAATACCGGAAATGTTTGAGAAATACTGGAAATATTTGAGAAATATCCGATATATTAAAATTATTGGAAATATCGGAAATACTTGGGAAATACCGGAAATAATTGTGAAATACTGGAAATATTTGAGAAATATCGGAAATATTGGAAATATTTGAGAAATACCGGAAATAATTGAGAAATACTGGAAATATTTGAGAAATATCGGAAATATTAAAATTATCGGAAATATTAAAATTATCGGAAATATTGGAAATATTTGAGAAATACCGGAAAAAAATTGAGAAATACTGGAAATATTTGAGAAATATCGGAAATACTTGAGAAATACCGGAAAAAAATTGAGAAATACTGGAAATATTTGAGAAATATCGGAAATATTAAAATTATCGGAAATATTGGAAATATTTGAGAAATACCGGAAATATTTGAGTTATACCGGAAATATTTGAGTTATACCGGAAATATTTGAGAAATACTGGAAATAATTGGCTTTACAAGTCACTATGTGCCTAGGTTATTCGCTTAGCTGGCTGTTAGTTTATTCTAATCTTGTGGAAGCAAATCCAAATAAATTGATTGAAAATTATCAAGGAATTTAATCGAGGTTTCTATAAAATCGAGAGACCATGTTCCGAAAAATTTCGATGGGAGCCAAATTATTTTTCAGTGGAAAAAAAAATGGAAACTGATGAAAATTTCTTATTACTTTTCGTTTCGGTCGGAATTCAGAAAGAAAAAATAAAAAGATTTCGGATACGGAAATATTCGGAATTTTTGTAGGCCATTTAATATTTATCAGAAAAACTTCACTATTCGTGGGGTCCCTTGAGCTTGTTAATTGTGTTACTCGCGCACGCGCGATTTCTTAAAGTTTGTCATCTGTCTAGATTTTTCTAGAAAGGCTGGGTGCTAGAGATTATACAATCTCCTCTCTCTCTCTCTCTCTCTCTCTCTCTCTCTCTCTCTCTCTCTCTCTCTCTCTCTCTCTCGTCATTAGGTTAGTCGTTGGTATTTAAAAATCGAAATGGAACATTGGTTAGAAGAAGGTCTTAGACGAAAGAAAAACGAATATAAATCGATAAATCTATTTTCGTCAAATATTTAAAACTGTATTTGATTTGTAAAAAGTATAAATATGAAAATAGTTGTGCTCGCTTTAATTTCTCA
This sequence comes from Leiobunum rupestre, assembly GCF_980474605.1. Lineage (NCBI taxonomy): Eukaryota > Metazoa > Arthropoda > Arachnida > Opiliones > Sclerosomatidae > Leiobunum > Leiobunum rupestre. The sequence continues at coordinate 24,297,744 of NC_143393.1, read as the reverse complement.
ATCCAATTCTCTGCTATATAAAGGTCTTGCCAAAACTTAGTAATTCATATTTAATAGGTTTTAAAAAAGGAAACAAATCGGAAACCGAAAAAGTAGATAATAAGCATTTTACAAACCGCGAAATCGGTGGGGTGTATTTATGTCGGAGTGAAATCGGAAGGGTTTATAAAATGGGCAAAACGTCGGAGCGATATCGGTGGGGTGTATTTGTGTCGGAGTGAAATCGGAAGGGTTTATAAAATGTGCAAAATTTCGGAGCGATATAGGTGGGGTGTATTATTTCGGAGCGATATAGGTGGGGTGTATTTATGTCGGATCGGAATTGGAAGGGTTTATAAAATGCGCAAAACGTCGGAGCGATATCGGTGGGGTGTATTTATGTCGGAGTGAAATCGGAAGGGTTTATAAAATGTGCAAAATTTCGGAGCGATATAGGTGGGGTGTATTTATGTCGGATCGGAATTGGAAGGGTTTATAAAATGAGCAAAATTTCGGAGCGATATCGGTGGGGTGTATTTATGTCGGAGTGGAATTGGAAGGGTTTATAAAATAAGCAAAATTTCGGAGCGATATCGGTGGGGTGTATTTATTTCGGAAACTCGGAGTGAAATCGGAAGGGTTTATAAAATGCGCAAAACGTCGGAGCGATATCGGTGGGGTGTATTTATGTCGGAGTGAAATCGGAAGGGTTTATAAAATGTGCAAAATTTCGGAGCGATATAGGTGGGGTGTATTATTTCGGAGCGATATAGGTGGGGTGTATTTATGTCGGATCGGAATTGGAAGGGTTTATAAAATGAGCAAAATTTCGGAGCGATATCGGTGTGGTGTATTTATGTCGGAGTGGAATTGGAAGGGTTTATAAAATAAGCAAAATTTCGGAGCGATATCGGTGGGGTGTATTTATGTCGGAGTGGAATTGGAAGGGTTTATAAAATAGCAAAATTTCGGAGCGATATCGGTGGGGTGTATTTATGTCGGAGTGGAATTGGAAGGGTTTATAAAATAAGCAAAATTTCGGAGCGATATCGGTGGGGTGTATTTATGTCGGAGTGGAATTGGAAGGGTTTATAAAATAAGCAAAATTTCGGAGCGATATCGGTGGGGTGTATTTATGTCGGAGTGGAATTGGAAGGGTTTATAAAATAAGCAAAATTTCGGAGCGATATCGGTGGGGTGTATTTATGTCGGAGTGGAATTGGAAGGGTTTATAAAATAAGCCAAATTTCGGAGCGATATCGGTGGGGTGTATTTATGTCGGAGTGGAATTGGAAGGGTTTATAAAATAAGCAAAATTTCGGAGCGATATCGGTGGGGTGTATTTATGTCGGAGTGGAATTGGAAGGGTTTATAAAATAAGCAAAATTTCGGAGCGATATCGGTGGGGTGTATTTATGTCGGAGTGGAATTGGAAGGGTTTATAAAATAAGCAAAATTTCGGAGCGATATCGGTGGGGTGTATTTATGTCGGAGTGGAATTGGAAGGGTTTATAAAATAAGCCAAATTTCGGAGCGATATCGGTGGGGTGTATTTATTTCGGAGCGATATAGGTGGGGTGTATTTCTGTCGGAGTGGAATTGGAAGGGTTTATAAAATAGCAAAATTTCGGAGCGATATCGGTGGGGTGTATTTATGTCGGAGTGGAATTGGAAGGGTTTATAAAATAAGCCAAATTTCGGAGCGATATCGGTGGGGTGTATTTATTTCGGAGACTCGGAGTGAAATCGGAAGGGTTTATAAAATGCGCAAAACGTCGGAGCGATATCGGTGGGGTGTATTTATGTCGGAGTGAAATCGGAAGGGTTTATAAAATGTGCAAAATTTCGGAGCGATATAGGTGGGGTGTATTATTTCGGAGCGATATAGGTGGGGTGTATTTCTGTCGGAGTGGAATTGGAAGGGTTTATAAAATAGCAAAATTTCGGAGCGATATCGGTGGGGTGTATTTATGTCGGAGTGGAATTGGAAGGGTTTATAAAATAAGCAAAATTTCGGAGCGATATCGGTGGGGTGTATTTATGTCGGAGTGGAATTGGAAGGGTTTATAAAATAAGCAAAATTTCGGAGCGATATCGGTGGGGTGTATTTATGTCGGAGTGGAATTGGAAGGGTTTATAAAATAAGCAAAATTTCGGAGCGATATTGGTGGGGTGTATTTATGTCGGAGTGGAATTGGAAGGGTTTATAAAATAAGCAAAATTTCGGAGCGATATCGGTGGGGTGTATTTATGTCGGAGTGGAATTGGAAGGGTTTATAAAATAAGCCAAATTTCGGAGCGATATCGGTGGGGTGTATTTATTTCGGAGACTCGGAGTGAAATCGGAAGGGTTTATAAAATGCGCAAAACGTCGGAGCGATATCGGTGGGGTGTATTTATGTCGGATTGAAATCGGAAGGGTTTATAAAATGTGCAAAATTTCGGAGCGATATAGGTGGGGTGTATTATTTCGGAGCGATATAGGTGGGGTGTATTTATGTCGGATCGGAATTGGAAGGGTTTATAAAATGAGCAAAATTTCGGAGCGATATCGGTGTGGTGTATTTATGTCGGAGTGGAATTGGAAGGGTTTATAAAATAAGCAAAATTTCGGAGCGATATCGGTGGGGTGTATTTCTGTCGGAGTGGAATTGGAAGGGTTTATAAAATAGCAAAATTTCGGAGCGATATCGGTGGGGTGTATTTATGTCGGAGTGGAATTGGAAGGGTTTATAAAATGAGCAAAATTTTGGAGCGATATCGGTGGGGTGTATTTATGTCGGAGTGGAATTGGAAGGGTTTATAAAATAAGCAAAATTTCGGAGCGATATCGGTGGGGTGTATTTATGTCGGAGTGGAATTGGAAGGGTTTATAAAATAAGCAAAATTTCGGAGCGATATCGGTGGGGTGTATTTATTTCGGAGACTCGGAGTGGAATTGGAAGGGTTTATAAAATACGCAAAATTTCGTAGCTTCATCGGCAGTGACTTGAAGAGTCTCGGAGCGGAATCGGAGGTGTATTTAGCTCGGCGTTTCGGAAACAGATAGGTACAGTATGAGTAAATTTGGTCTTTACAGCTCTCTACTGTGAGGCATCTTAAATCCGCGTTCTCCTTGTGTGGGGTGCTCTCTTAAATCCTGACTGCAAAGCCTCCTCGTGGCGAGAGCCGGGCAACGTATGGCTAATAACCTGCGGCTGATTTGCACAGGTACACTGTTCCTATCCAGTGGTTTGATGGGGTCACTGGAACTCTTGATTGGCTCCACACCCGGCGTTCGGAGTCGCGGGGCTCTTGGGGGCGGTCCACACCCGGTTTGCTGGGTCACTGGAGTCCTTGGGGTGTCACGTGCTCGGGGCGCTGGGTCACTGGGACCTCGGGGGTGTTCCATACTCGGCATTCAATATCCTACTGGGGAGGATAATTGCGGTGGAAGAGGAAGTCACTCTAGTCCTCAGCTGTGCGAGGGTGGGAATTAGGGCAGCCCATGGTGTCGCCTTTTGTTGGGCCATGATGAGGGCGTTTGTTTGCCATATGTGAGCCTGTCTTTATGGCTGTCACTGGCCGAACGTTTGTTTCGCAAAGTGCATTTTTGTCCGGCATGACTCTTTGTCTTGTGTGCCGCCGTAGTGCCCAGCGGAACGGCGGGGTACAAATACATAACCTTATGTGTGGGGTGCTGTCCCTATCCGGATTGTCCTTAATGGGGTCACTGATGTCGTTCGCGGCTGCCGGGCTTGATTTCTGGGTTTGCGCGTCAGGTCACATCGGCCCCTTTGCTTGGTCCACTCTTGGGGTGTCGGGTATTGTCGGTGTTTGCTGGGCTCGGATTTTGGGCTCGCGCGATGCTTCGCTCCATACCTGTCATTTGATAACCTTATCGGGGATGGTAGTTGCGGTGGAAGAATTAGGTCACTCTAGCCATCAGCTGAACGAAGATGGGTTCTCGGGCAGACCCATGGTGTCGCCTTTTGTTGGGCCATGATGAGGACGTTTGTTTCGCAACGTGCACTTTTGTCCCAGCCTGATTAACTTGTAGACCGCCGTAGTGCCTAGCGGAACGGCGGGGTACCAATACATCATTCTATGCGTGGGGTGCTGTGCTTGTTGCTCATAGGTTCCATAATGTATCACTTTCTCGAAATGTCTTTAAAAATTTAAATTTTCCCGAAATTTTATAATAAATTTTTACTTTTTCGAAATTTCTTATAAAATTACCACTATCTCGAAATTTCTTATTAAATTACCACTTTCTCGACACTTCTTATTAAAGTACCACATTCCCCAAAGTTTTTATTAAATTACCACTTTCTCTAAATTTCTTATTAAATTACCACTTTCTCGAAATTTCTTATTAAATTACCACTATCTCGAAATTTCTTATTAAATTACCACTTTCTCGACACTTCTTATTAAAGTACCACATTCCCCAAAGTTTTTATTAAATTACCACTTTCTCTAAATTTCTTATTAAATTACCACTTTCTCGAAATTTGTTATTAAAGTACCACTATCTCGAAATTTCTTATTAAATTACGACTTTCTCAAAATTTCTTATTAAATTACAGTAATAAAATTTTTTAATTACCGTATCGAAATTTATCCACTACCAATAAATTAAAGATTAAAGTAGATAAACAATTTGTACATTTAAGTCCATCATAAAAGTTAATTTATTAAACGAATTTACGACGTTAGTGATTAGAATGAAGCGAGGTGTTTATTGCCGATTTTGTTCAAAGTCTGGCGTAATGTAGGCCTATATGAGATACGAAATTTCCCAAAAGGAGACGTTGCACTACCCATTCGTTTTGCTATAGCAACCGAAAATGTTTTTGATCACTTAAAACAATAAAATCTCCATTTAAAAAAGCATGGGATTTTCTCGGTTTCATACGAAAATTTTGAAAAATTTTGAAAATCACGAAATGTGTAATTTGGACCACATTTAGGTAAATTTCCTCAAGTTTGGGTAAATTGAAACATTTTTAGGGTAAATTTTTAAAAAATTTTGGGTAAAATAAGGGAAAAATCTTATTTTGGTTGTAAGTGGTCAAAAACATTTTCGGTTGCCATGGCAAATCAAATGGGTAGTGCAACGTCTCCTTTTGGGAAATTTCATATCTCATATAGATCCACATTACGGCCGACTTTGAACTAAATCGGCAATAAACACCTCGGGTACTCTCCTTGTCAGTGACCAGCCCGCTAAACTGGTTTTGGGGACCCTTTCTTATCACGAGAACCATTTTCACCGAATTCCTTTGCAGGATACTTATTCTTTACGTTTTTTTTAAAAATAAACACATTCAGAACTAATCAAAAATAACCGTATGATAATTTTAATTGGGAAGTTCTAACATTTAGAGCTACCGAATTAAGACCCAACCCACTGAAATTGACCATGGCTATATGGAAAACCCGTGTGTGGATTTGAATTAGAGATAAATTTGGCGGTCTAGGCCTTGGGAGGCCAATTTCCTTCCAAAACTCGATCGTTCCAAAACTATCTTTTCCACTTTCAAAGTTTCGCATCGAAGGAACGATTGCAATTACTTGATTTTGAATTAGCCCACAACAAATGTTTGTAGCGACGAACGAAGACGTTTCCATTTAACAAATAGAAACGAATTTCGCTAATTAAGCGTATCTAAACAAAGCCTATTCTCCCGGTTCGATAAAAGTCACTTCTGATTAAACGAGAGATTCAAACAGAGTCACCTTTCGTTTCATTTTGGGTATTTTGCCTGTAAACGTTCCTTCGTACCACCAACGGCGTTGTGGGCGTTAATCATACATGAATTTGGCGTTCTGGTTCTAATGGATTAGCATCGTAAAGGGGTCGACCAACTTAACTTTCCGATGCTTTCTTCCCTCTCCAAATGTTGTTGTAATAGCCCGTTCTTTACATCTAAGTAATAAAAGACCATTATGTTTTTTATATTTTTCACATAGGAATACCGCCCGGTGCGTACCAATGGTTTCTGTAAATGTTAAATCCATACTGATACGCATATGATTCTCACGTTCCGGTTAAAAATTTACGATCGTTGCTGTTAAGGTCTCTAGATATTTATTCCGCAAATATACAACGAGTTCGGCGTTCCTCGTAAATAAATCATTAGGCGTGCAATAAGTCTTCACTTTTGATAGAAATTAATAAATTAGTTAATTAGTTAATTAATGGATTGAAATTAAAGGAGCTAAAAAAAATTCAAATTCAAAGATTGCCATTTTCAAGGTCAAGATTGCCCTTTTCAAGGTTGAAATCGCCATTTATTCAAATTTGGTCTCCCCTGGTTTAAAAAGACGTATTTTTAATTTATGTATTAAAGGGCCACACCGGCGTTTGAAAAAAATCGGCCGAATTTAGAATGTTGTAGCAGCTACGACCAATCATATTCTGGAAACCAGAGCGTGAAAATGGATAAAGTCTACCCGCACCCAAAAATTAAAACTTAATATTTTATTAGATTATGTATAATTGTCAACACTGTCAAAATTTCATATTAAAATATTAATTATTTTATAAGTTATTCCAAATAGAAAATGTGAATTTTAGCAGACAAACTTCCGATTTCAAATGACCCGAAAACACGAAATCTTAAATTTATGACGTAGAAGAAGCCAAACAAAATATATTTTACTCAAACCGCCAATGTAGAAGAAGCCAAACAAAATATATTTTACTCAAACCGCCAAATTGGCTAGATCATGATTACGTATGGCAACGTTTGGCTGCACCCTAGAAATTAAAAAGCCAAATTTCCACGACAAGTTATGTCGCGTTGTACTATGAAAACATACTAAACATTAAGAAAAAAGGGGCTCTGATTACCATATCATGGTTGTTTTAAATACCAGTGGATGAAACTATCTTTACCCCATCTGTATGAAAGAAACATTTCTACCAGGGAATAATTATAATTATAATAATTATTTCACGGTGGGTGCTGCTGTAGTCTAAATGAGTACATTGGCGACACGAATTAAATCTTATTTACATTCGAGCCCGCCAAATTAACTAGCATCTGTGACCTCAGTGATGCTATAAATTAAGTCACGCACACTTTTAAAAACGGAATTAATTTCTATAGAAGGTGCTATAAGGAGAGGCACCGAGAAAATAGGAGACAGTGCAGGTAGATTTTAAATTCAAACGCCGGTGTGTCCCTTTGAGCTGTATTTTATTTAAATTAAATCAAGGGTTTATCCACTATTTTCGGGTAACGTTGAAACTTGAAACTCTCAACCATTATTTTTGACCTAAAAACCACTTACTTTAAAAATGTAAAGTTTCGCATCCCTTCTTGGTCCATTAACCACGTCCTGGTACTTGGATGATTTATTTTTACTCCTACAGAAAACTGATGTAGTTTGAATACCAATTCGCAAAGTATCTCAGTCTGTATACAGTTTTGTAATGGAATAAGTAGAAGAAAATGGATGTCAAGGAAACGGAAGTGTACATGCGATGGACCTCGGACGGTCTGACCAGCGAAGCCTACATCGTCGATGACGTGTACAGCACGGTGACAAACGAAATAAATGGACTCTTCCTGATGGCCAACGGAAGCCAAGAAATGGATTCCAACAAGACCATCGCTCCAATGCCCCGCAGCTCATCCTTGGCTAAAATTAAAGTAAGTGGAAACGAGAAATTGAAATGGAATTATCGTAATTAGTCTATAATTATTTACATCAGTGTGTCAACTTCAACCATTAACTTACTGGATCCGAACCTAGTGCGCGTTTAGCTCTTTCATAGTAGCGCATCTCTTAGCGCCACAGAGTCGGATAGTGGACAAATTTCAACCTAAATATTGAACACTTAAGGGGGAAGACTTTCGCGCTATTTCAAGCTGAACTATTTTAATTATGTAATTTAACTTATAAAATTAATATTTATGTGTAAAACAGCCTCTTGTATAGTGATTAAAATAATTTTGACAATTTTAAATTTAAAAGTAATTAAGTTATTACGTTTTAATTCGGACCCCCGAAGCTAAACAAGTTGGGCAAGCGCCCAAACTACCCTTTAGTTAGAGCCTTTTATCTCGTTAACTATTAATATTTATATTATCAAAATTATTTTAAGCACTAGAGGAAGGTTCAGCCTAATAAGACAAATATAATTCAATTATGTAATTGTTAAAACAGAAACTTTCAGCTTGAACGAAAATGAGGCTTTTACTGTATTCTTCCCCCTTAAGACCTAATATTTAGCACGTCATCTAACGTTATTAAGCACGTGCTTTGTATTTGGGTAAAAACGTTTCGCGATTCTCCCGGTAGGAGCGCAGGTGAGCGATGCTATTCGAAGAATTGGGTTTATGCTTATATCTCGTTTCTATTAGTTTATTCGTCCATTAGAAATAATTTCATCTAAAAGTGACGTAGAATCAACGTCATTACAATAAGATAAGAGAAATATACGTGACTCAAAAACGAATTATCACGCGCTCACTGTAAACTAGGAGCAACAAACACAGCACCCGACACGAGGAGAACGCAACCCGTCAAAAGTCGTGGATTTTCTTGTGTACAGTTTTCATTGGTTAGACGCTTTAGCACCTGTTGCCGTCGGAAGGGGAAAATACAGAAATTTTCTTCCCCCCGGCCCGTAAAACGTGCAGCGTAAAGGCTCGTCCAATGAAATTTGTACACAACATTGAGTTAGAATGTTAAAGGCTAGCCGCGTTCTCCTTGTGTTTGTGATTTGGGTACATTTGTTCGAATTTCATTCGTCCGAACGGTGGTACAAATGAACAAATGATCATTTGTCCGAATGCCGGAAAACAGGATCGTATGTCCGAAAACGTATTTCATTTTCCCGAAAAATGTATCACAACTTTTGTTGGTGATTTAGTCGTTCAATTTATGTAAACGTTACTGGTGAATTTCATTTGTTCGAATAATCGTTTGTCCGTTTTTTAGAACATTAGGAATTGGTTGTTTTTTTTTAAATATTGTTAACATAAGAAAATAGTAACATTAACGTGAACCTAACCTAACCTAACCTAACCTAACCTAAAATATCCATAACATTCAACGCAATTCCCACTTACTTTATCGGCCAAAGGAAAAATGGACATAATAGGATAAAATGATTAGACATTATAATGCTTATATCCGTTTATTATTAAAATATTTTACATTACATTTTTTACGATATTTACAATGTAGTTTTTTTATTTTTTATTCTTGCACTAAAAAAATCCGGACCAAAAAAACAACAATAAGAAATACTAATTTAGCGACAGCATTCGGACAAGTGATGCTACCGATTCGTACGAATGAAACAAACAAGTTGTCCAATTCGAACAATTGAAACAATTGTTATTTCGGCGGTTCGGACGAATGAAATCCGAACAAATGTACCTACCACGTGTTTGTTGCTCCCAGCTGTGACGACGGGCCATTCTAGAAATAGCTCTCAATTGAAATTCAACATACCGTAGATTGAGAACTAACATACGCTGTGATAAACTTATGGCGTTATTGAAGAACCTAAATTGTCCTTTTTATTGTAATTTTCAGCTCGGTACTCTGTCGCTTATTTTTGTGTTGACCGTGGTGGGCAATAGTTGCGTTCTGCTGGCCTTGGCTTTGCGAGGAATCAAGATGACCCGAATGTATTACTTCTTGCTGCATCTGTGCATCGCCGACCTGATGACGGCCTTCTTCAACGTGCTGCCCCAGTTCGCCTGGGACTCGACGCAGACCTTCAAAGGGGGAGACTTCATGTGCAAATCCGTCAAGTACTTGCAACTCTTGGGGCCTTATCTGTCATCGTACGTCTTAGTGGTCACCGCTATTGACCGTTATCAAGCCATTTGTTTCCCTTTGTCCAATTGTCATTGGACACCCAAGAGGTAAGAATCTTTACGGAAGGGGGCCATTGGATTGGCCAATTGGAATTGATGATAGTCCCTCAGAGATATTTCTTGTCCTACTGTTTTCTCAAATTGAGTATGGCGGTTCAATGAATTTCAAACTTCTGCTAGCAGGTTTAGCACGAGCAAGGGCGATTGGCGTTTGTAAATTAAGCCGGGTTTTCATGGTAGCTTGTAGCGTGTAAACGAAAAGATTGAGAAACAAAATATAGAGGTAGCTCAATAACCTTGAAAATTCCCTATATCTTAGCATTAGAATTTGGCCTTTCTATTAAGTAACATTGGCCTTCTTGCTTAGATGTATCGGGTGCGTCACTCGTGACGTAGAAGTGACCTTTCATAATGTTATCCCATACTAGACGCTAGCATAAATTATATTTATGTCTTATTCAACTTGTTTAAAGTTCCACGCGCGCGTCTTGATATTTTAGCGTAAACGGGCTCGAGTGATTTCGCGCGTGGTCCCGGAAATATAAAAAGGCGCGAGCCTTTTACGCTAAAATATGAAAGAGAGCGTTGAACATTTTAACAAGTTGAACAAATTAAAATTCGACGAGTCGCCCTTTTTATAAAGATCTAACCTTCAAAACTGAACTGAACTCCTACGTATCTCGTGACGAAAGCGATACATTAAAACAAGTTCGGCAAGCGTAATGACTTTATAGAAAGGCTTATTGTATCCATATTTTTCGAGTTAGTTACGGATTACGCTTACCCTATCTAAAAATCAACGACTCTGTGTTGTTTAATATGCCTTTAATTATATGGTTTCCAACTGCCTTACGTTCTATTACAGAAAGTGGCAAGTAAACAATTGGGCCCGAGGTAGCTGTATATTTTGAGACCGCAACTACTACGCAATCGAACGGGTTATGGCTATTTAATCTTAAACTGAAATAATCCAAGTAGTGTAATAAAGCCTGGTTTTCACTTGGCGGAAAATCACCGACAGAAAGTTTGACGTCGGCGATATGGTTTTCAACGTTTCGCTCACTGTCGGCGTTTTAGCATTTTCACTTGGCGTTTTTTTTAGGGCGGAAATAAAGCGTTTTTTTCTGGCAGCGAGTTCATCGGTTTTCGTCTGATAGTGGAGAGTTAAGGCTAGGCCTAAAAATGGATGATTTATCTGATCATAATAGTGAACTATTGATTAAAGCTCATGTAAGCATTTTAAATTTAATGTTATTTTACATGAACTATCGTGTTTAAAGAATCGGCTTGGGTGAAAAAAAAAACATACAGGAATAGAAGGCAACAAAGGTATCAAGAAAAAAAACACGTTCCAAAATTCACACAAAAGCACGTGGCCGAGTTCTGGATGCAAGAGGCAGTAAATTAACCACCCCCTTTTACGTCATAGTCACCTTTCGATAATGGTTTTTGATTGGTTGAAAAAGAACGAAATCGCCCAACTGAGCGGAAAAAAAAATAGAAATGAAAATCGCCACACAAAACCGAAAACCGACGGAATTTCCGCCCGGCGTCGACGGAAAATTTCGCCCATTTTCCGTCGACGCCGGGTTTTTTCGCCCAAAAACCACCAAGTGAAAACCAGGCTATATATAACAAATTTATCTGGTTTCAAACTACTTTGTTTACGCGGGCCATTTTCAGTAATAGTACACAAAAAAGTTGGAATCCAGATAATCTAACGACATATATTCAACAACCGAGTGGTTGATTTTGAGATAGAGTAGCCGTAATCCGTAACCAACTCGAAAAATATGGATAAAAATGAGAAATCACCGTTTATTCTAATGGTAAGATATAGAGAATTATCAAGCTCATTGAGCTACCTTTAAATTTTGTTCAATTTACTCCAAATTTCTTATAAAATATGTTTTCAAACATTGGAACAAATTTAGAGGGTAAGAATTCAATATTTAAGAAATTAACGAAATAAGGACCACCGTTTTTAATTTTCTTTTGTTTCTTTGTCAATTTCACAGTGGTTTACATTGTGGGTTATTGGTATTACCATAAGCCTATCATAAGTAAAGGTCTAGCATAGATCCCCATGTTTAAAATGAACGTACGACGATAGGGCAGTAGCGACATCTTCTTTTAAAAATTTTCTAAATCTAAAATATTATCTTACTTGGTAGAGCAGCTACGCTCTGGTTGATAACTGTCACGCAAAACGCGTCTAAATCTCAAATTTGAAAATTAAATACCTTCAGAAACAAGTTCTCTTATTTCTAAAAGCCGGTTTTAGGTTCTGATGAATCATTTTGAAAAAAAAAGTATTAATTTCAAGTTTCAAAGTGATAAAATTGTGAATAAGCCTTGGCTACGGAGATTTATCCCGCGTGGTTCAGAGTTTAAAAACGTTCGCGCACGGCTTGCGCGCATTCATAATGCATTTCACGAAATTTATTTCAGAAATGCATAGTTGAGGACGTAGCCACTAGGAGGTGCAGATTTTGAATTCCTAACGGGTATGTGATCATCAAAAATTTGGCCTAGACCTTTGCTTATGGGGACCTTATGATAGGCTTATGCTAATACCATAAGCCTATAATATTGTCACTTTAGGGAATATTTTACTGAGAGCTAGTAACGGAGTGACGTCATCACAAGCAATAAATCACCCCCTAGCGAGGCGCTGTCAAAGGCTACGTGTGACGCGTTAGCAAGCGAACGCAAAACAGTGACGAAACCCGTAATTAAGTTTGTCATGAGAAGCGCTCTCAGTAAAACTTTTGCATGTGAAGAATAGGAAGTGTCACAATATTATACAATTTTTATAATATTGGTAAATATTACAAATAAACCTTGTCCGCTAACAAGCCAACCTCGTGATGCGCAACAAATTGCAATTTACAACCAGTTTCCCATTGGCTGAATGTAGTCACGTGGGCAGACGTCCTGCTTTAAACTTTCGCTTGCGCGTGAAAATATCTAGTAGGATTTGATCGACGCTAGAAGCGAGTCCCGAAATAGTTTCGCAAGCGCACGCAACAAATGCAAAACACAAGCGTGGATGAAAACTGAAAAGCTAATGATTTTCGATTTATTTCATCCGGAGTTATAATATCATTTCCGAATGCTGTCAATTCGATCCTATACTTAAACAATAGAAGGTGGCTGTGTCGGAAGTACTTCCTGCCGTCGTAAACGACCCCACGGTTGGCAAACTTTAACTAAAGAACACTTCGTAGTCGCGTCAGTATCTAAATTAGAGCCATTATACAGGGTGTTTCAAAAGGTTATGCACAAATTTGAAGGAGTTGTAGGACGTGAGTTAGAAGCGAGGGGTAAGACACTCTGCGAACTCGGTGTACACTGCCTTACCTTTGACAGTGCTAAATGGAACTCGCGAACTTTTGAAAATATGTACCTTTAACAATGCTAAATGCACGAACTCGGTGTAGAGATTATCTGAGACTGTCTTACCCCTCGGTTAGAAGTACGCCTGATTTTCCCCCATTTTCCTACGATGAGTGAAAAGAGCGCCAGAGAGCTTCAAAGTGTGGCCTACTAGCACCGGGAAGTAGGCTGCAACCAGCGCAAAACCAAGCAGCGGGGACTATAAATACCGTTTAAGTTTACTTTTTTACGCTGGTTACTTCGATTTGTTTACAAAGTCCTTTTTACCTATCACACGAACCCAAACCTTAACGATCACATTTCCCTGCTGCTTGGTTTTGCGCTAGTTGCAGCCTATTTTTAGGAGCTAGTATAGGCCACACTTTGAAGCTCTCTGGCCCTCTTTTAACTCATCGTACGAAAATGGGAAAAACAGGCATACTTCTCAACTAACCACCTACAACTCTTTCAAATTTTTGCTTAACCTTTCGAAACACCCTTCATATTTTTGAGGTGGCTCCGCGACTATCTTAACACTGTCTTCTTGATGAATTGACGGCCTTAAACACTCTCTTTAATGGCATTTCCCTTCTTTCAGGTCCAAGATTATGATCGGAAGCGCTTGGGTGGTGTCGTTATTGTGCTGCTGTCCTCAGCTGGTCATTTTCTCGTACCAGTTAATTCCGGGCAGCACCTCGACCGAAAAGGATTGCTGGGGCATCTTCATCCAGCCGTGGGGGGAGCGAGCGTACGTCACGTGGTACGCCATTTCTGTATTTTTCCTGCCCCTAATCGTGTTGACGTTCACCTACGCGTGCATCTGCCGAGCGATTTGGGTCAATGTGCAGCTGAAGAGGAAGAGTTCCTGCGTTCCTGAACAGATGAAAAAGGATCTCAAGAAGATGAAAGGGAAATCCACCTTTTTAGTCATCGGAAGGTGGGTCGTTTTTTACGCTTCACTCGGAGCAAACGCGTCTACTTTATTCATCATTTGGACATTGTTGGAAGAAATCGTAGGATGGTTTTTGGAGCCGAACTTCTAGACCCCGCGGGGGAGGTGGGGGTTAGTAGAAAGCTATTATCCGAATTTTAGAGTAATTAAGAAATTTCCATTCGATACGAGATGAAGAATCTTGATCACGACATAAAATGTAAAAACTACTTAAATGGTTGCACGAAGTTTTAGCTATTTATAATCAATGATTCATTAGATAGAGCAAAGATTTTATAGCAAGTACAGGAAATTTCATCAAAATCGGTTAAGTGGTCTCTGAATTACTATAAGTTAAGTTAGAAAAAAACCATCTATGAACTGCGCAAAGGATGATAAAATACGCGAATTGAATTACTATAGAAGTCAAAATGGTGGAAATCGAGTATTTCGGCGAATTTCCAATGGACTTCTAAAATTATTTTCGGCACCCTCGAAAATGCAAAGCGTATCATTGGCTAATGGTCTGTAATACATTTCTTTACATCTGGGATTAAAAGCGGGTTGATTTAACACCCAGGAAATATTCCTACGCAGTAGTAATTGAAATAGGCATACACAAGGCAACGCGTAGTAGAAAAATGATATGAAACAAGCCCGAATTTGTTCGATTTTATTACTATCGACGTTTCGTGCAACAAACACTTTTAATAGATATTAATAGATATTAATATGTATTAAAATCATGTAGAGATATTAATATGTATTAAAATAATGTAGAGATATTAATATGTATTAAAATAATGTAGATATATTAATATGTATTAAAATCATGTAGATATATTAATATGTACGTATTAAAATCATGTAGAGATATTAATATGTATTAAAATCATGTAGAGATATTAATATGTATTAAAATCATGTAGAGATATTAATATGTATTAAAATCATGTAGAGATATTAATATGTATTAAAATCATGTAGAGATATTAATATGTATTAAAATCATGTAGAGATATTAATATGTATTAAAATAATGTAGAGATATTAATATGTATTAAAATAATGTAGAGATATTAATATGTATTAAAATCATGTAGAGATATTAATATGTATTAAAATAATGTAGAGATATTAATATGTATTAAAATAATGTAGAGATATTAATATGTATTAAAATAATGTAGAGATATTAATATGTATTAAAATCATGTAGAGATATTAATATGTATTAAAATAATGTAGGGATATTAATATGTATTAAAATCATGTAGAGATATTAATATGTATTAAAATAATGTAGGGATATTAATATGTATTAAAATCATGTAGAGATATTAATATGTATTAAAATCATGTAGAGATATTAATATGTATTAAAATCATGTAGAGATATTAATATGTATTAAAATCATGTAGAGATATTAATATGTATTAAAATCATGTAGAGATATTAATATGTATTAAAATCAAGTAGAGATATTAATATGTATTAAAATCATGTAGAGATATTAATATGTATTAAAATCATGTAGAGATATTAATATGTATTAAAATCATGTAGAGATTTTAATATGTATTAAAATCATGTAGAGATATTAATATGTATTAAAATCATGTAGAGATATTAATATGTATTAAAATCATGTAGAGATATTAATATGTATTAAAATCATGTAGAGATATTAATATGTATTAAAATCATGTAGAGATATTAATATGTATTAAAATCATGTAGAGATATTAATATGTATTAAAATCATGTAGAGATATTAATATGTATTAAAATCATGTAGAGATATTAATATGTATTAAAATCATGTAGAGATATTAATATGTATTAAAATCATGTAGAGATTTTAATATGTATTAAAATCATGTAGAGATTTTAATATGTATTAAAATCATGTAGAGATTTTAATATGTATTAAAATCATGTAGAGATTTTAATATGTATTAAAATCATGTAGAGATATTAATATGTATTAAAATCATGTAGAGATATTAATATGTATTAAAATCATGTAGAGATATTAATATGTATTAAAATCATGTAGAGATATTAATATGTATTAAAATCATGTAGAGATATTAATATGTATTAAAATCATGTAGAGATATTAATATGTATTAAAATCATGTAGAGATATTAATATGTATTAAAATCATGTAGAGATATTAATATGTATTAAAATCATGTAGAGATATTAATATGTATTAAAATCATGTAGAGATTTTAATATGTATTAAAATCATGTAGAGATTTTAATATGTATTAAAATCATGTAGAGATTTTAATATGTATTAAAATCATGTAGAGATTTTAATATGTATTAAAATCATGTAGAGATTTTAATATGTATTAAAATCATGTAGAGATTTTAATATGTATTAAAATCATGTAGAGATTTTAATATGTATTAAAATCATGTAGAGATTTTAATATGTATTAAAATCATGTAGAGATTTTAATATGTATTAAAATCATGTAGAGATTTTAATATGTATTAAAATCATGTAGAGATTTTAATATGTATTAAAATCATGTAGAGATTTTAATATGTATTAAAATCATGTAGAGATTTTAATATGTATTAAAATCATGTAGAGATTTTAATATGTATTAAAATCATGTAGAGATTTTAATATGTATTAAAATCATGTAGAGATTTTAATATGTATTAAAATCATGTAGAGATTTTAATATGTATTAAAATCATGTAGAGATTTTAATATGTATTAAAATCATGTAGAGATTTTAATATGTATTAAAATCATGTAGAGATTTTAATATGTATTAAAATCATGTAGAGATTTTAATATGTATTAAAATCATGTAGAGATTTTAATATGTATTAAAATCATGTAGAGATTTTAATATGTATTAAAATCATGTAGAGATTTTAATATGTATTAAAATCATGTAGAGATTTTAATATGTATTAAAATCATGTAGAGATTTTAATATGTATTAAAATCATGTAGAGATTTTAATATGTATTAAAATCATGTAGAGATTTTAATATGTATTAAAATCATGTAGAGATTTTAATATGTATTAAAATCATGTAGAGATTTTAATATGTATTAAAATCATGTAGAGATTTTAATATGTATTAAAATCATGTAGAGATTTTAATATGTATTAAAATCATGTAGAGATTTTAATATGTATTAAAATCATGTAGAGATTTTAATATGTATTAAAATCATGTAGAGATTTTAATATGTATTAAAATCATGTAGAGATTTTAATATGTATTAAAATCATGTAGAGATTTTAATATGTATTAAAATCATGTAGAGATTTTAATATGTATTAAAATCATGTAGAGATTTTAATATGTATTAAAATCATGTAGAGATTTTAATATGTATTAAAATCATGTAGAGATTTTAATATGTATTAAAATCATGTAGAGATTTTAATATGTATTAAAATCATGTAGAGATTTTAATATGTATTAAAATCATGTAGAGATTTTAATATGTATTAAAATCATGTAGAGATTTTAATATGTATTAAAATCATGTAGAGATTTTAATATGTATTAAAATCATGTAGAGATTTTAATATGTATTAAAATCATGTAGAGATTTTAATATGTATTAAAATCATGTAGAGATTTTAATATGTATTAAAATCATGTAGAGATTTTAATATGTATTAAAATCATGTAGAGATTTTAATATGTATTAAAATCATGTAGAGATTTTAATATGTATTAAAATCATGTAGAGATTTTAATATGTATTAAAATCATGTAGAGATTTTAATATGTATTAAAATCATGTAGAGATTTTAATATGTATTAAAATCATGTAGAGATTTTAATATGTATTAAAATCATGTAGAGATTTTAATATGTATTAAAATCATGTAGAGATTTTAATATGTATTAAAATCATGTAGAGATTTTAATATGTATTAAAATCATGTAGAGATTTTAATATGTATTAAAATCATGTAGAGATTTTAATATGTATTAAAATCATGTAGAGATTTTAATATGTATTAAAATCATGTAGAGATTTTAATATGTATTAAAATCATGTAGAGATTTTAATATGTATTAAAATCATGTAGAGATTTTAATATGTATTAAAATCATGTAGAGATTTTAATATGTATTAAAATCATGTAGAGATTTTAATATGTATTAAAATCATGTAGAGATTTTAATATGTATTAAAATCATGTAGAGATTTTAATATGTATTAAAATCATGTAGAGATTTTAATATGTATTAAAATCATGTAGAGATTTTAATATGTATTAAAATCATGTAGAGATTTTAATATGTATTAAAATCATGTAGAGATTTTAATATGTATTAAAATCATGTAGAGATTTTAATATGTATTAAAATCATGTAGAGATTTTAATATGTATTAAAATCATGTAGAGATTTTAATATGTATTAAAATCATGTAGAGATTTTAATATGTATTAAAATCATGTAGAGATTTTAATATGTATTAAAATCATGTAGAGATTTTAATATGTATTAAAATCATGTAGAGATTTTAATATGTATTAAAATCATGTAGAGATTTTAATATGTATTAAAATCATGTAGAGATTTTAATATGTATTAAAATCATGTAGAGATTTTAATATGTATTAAAATCATGTAGAGATTTTAATATGTATTAAAATCATGTAGAGATTTTAATATGTATTAAAATCATGTAGAGATTTTAATATGTATTAAAATCATGTAGAGATTTTAATATGTATTAAAATCATGTAGAGATTTTAATATGTATTAAAATCATGTAGAGATTTTAATATGTATTAAAATCATGTAGAGATTTTAATATGTATTAAAATCATGTAGAGATTTTAATATGTATTAAAATCATGTAGAGATTTTAATATGTATTAAAATCATGTAGAGATTTTAATATGTATTAAAATCATGTAGAGATTTTAATATGTATTAAAATCATGTAGAGATTTTAATATGTATTAAAATCATGTAGAGATTTTAATATGTATTAAAATCATGTAGAGATTTTAATATGTATTAAAATCATGTAGAGATTTTAATATGTATTAAAATCATGTAGAGATTTTAATATGTATTAAAATCATGTAGAGATTTTAATATGTATTAAAATCATGTAGAGATTAATGTATTAAAATCATGTAGAGATTTTAATATGTATTAAAATCATGTAGAGATTTTAATATGTATTAAAATCATGTAGAGATTTTAATATGTATTAAAATCATGTAGAGATTTTAATATGTATTAAAATCATGTAGAGATTTTAATATGTATTAAAATCATGTAGAGATTTTAATATGTATTAAAATCATGTAGAGATTTTAATATGTATTAAAATCATGTAGAGATTTTAATATGTATTAAAATCATGTAGAGATTTTAATATGTATTAAAATCATGTAGAGATTTTAATATGTATTAAAATCATGTAGAGATTTTAATATGTATTAAAATCATGTAGAGATTTTAATATGTATTAAAATCATGTAGAGATTTTAATATGTATTAAAATCATGTAGAGATTTTAATATGTATTAAAATCATGTAGAGATTTTAATATGTATTAAAATCATGTAGAGATTTTAATATGTATTAAAATCATGTAGAGATTTTAATATGTATTAAAATCATGTAGAGATTTTAATATGTATTAAAATCATGTAGAGATTTTAATATGTATTAAAATCATGTAGAGATTTTAATATGTATTAAAATCATGTAGAGATTTTAATATGTATTAAAATCATGTAGAGATTTTAATATGTATTAAAATCATGTAGAGATTTTAATATGTATTAAAATCATGTAGAGATTTTAATATGTATTAAAATCATGTAGAGATTTTAATATGTATTAAAATCATGTAGAGATTTTAATATGTATTAAAATCATGTAGAGATTTTAATATGTATTAAAATCATGTAGAGATTTTAATATGTATTAAAATCATGTAGAGATTTTAATATGTATTAAAATCATGTAGAGATTTTAATATGTATTAAAATCATGTAGAGATTTTAATATGTATTAAAATCATGTAGAGATTTTAATATGTATTAAAATCATGTAGAGATTTTAATATGTATTAAAATCATGTAGAGATTTTAATATGTATTAAAATCATGTAGAGATTTTAATATGTATTAAAATCATGTAGAGATTTTAATATGTATTAAAATCATGTAGAGATTTTAATATGTATTAAAATCATGTAGAGATTTTAATATGTATTAAAATCATGTAGAGATTTTAATATGTATTAAAATCATGTAGAGATTTTAATATGTATTAAAATCATGTAGAGATTTTAATATGTATTAAAATCATGTAGAGATTTTAATATGTATTAAAATCATGTAGAGATTTTAATATGTATTAAAATCATGTAGAGATTTTAATATGTATTAAAATCATGTAGAGATTTTAATATGTATTAAAATCATGTAGAGATTTTAATATGTATTAAAATCATGTAGAGATTTTAATATGTATTAAAATCATGTAGAGATTTTAATATGTATTAAAATCATGTAGAGATTTTAATATGTATTAAAATCATGTAGAGATTTTAATATGTATTAAAATCATGTAGAGATTTTAATATGTATTAAAATCATGTAGAGATTTTAATATGTATTAAAATCATGTAGAGATTTTAATATGTATTAAAATCATGTAGAGATTTTAATATGTATTAAAATCATGTAGAGATTTTAATATGTATTAAAATCATGTAGAGATTTTAATATGTATTAAAATCATGTAGAGATTTTAATATGTATTAAAATCATGTAGAGATTTTAATATGTATTAAAATCATGTAGAGATTTTAATATGTATTAAAAGCATGTAGAGATTTTAATATGTATTAAAATCATGTAGAGATTTTAATATGTATTAAAATCATGTAGAGATTTTAATATGTATTAAAATCATGTAGAGATTTTAATATGTATTAAAATCATGTAGAGATTTTAATATGTATTAAAATCATGTAGAGATTTTAATATGTATTAAAATCATGTAGAGATTTTAATATGTATTAAAATCATGTAGAGATTTTAATATGTATTAAAATCATGTAGAGATTTTAATATGTATTAAAATCATGTAGAGATTTTAATATGTATTAAAATCATGTAGAGATTTTAATATGTATTAAAATCATGTAGAGATTTTAATATGTATTAAAATCATGTAGAGATTTTAATATGTATTAAAATCATGTAGAGATTTTAATATGTATTAAAATCATGTAGAGATTTTAATATGTATTAAAATCATGTAGAGATTTTAATATGTATTAAAATCATGTAGAGATTTTAATATGTATTAAAATCATGTAGAGATTTTAATATGTATTAAAATCATGTAGAGATTTTAATATGTATTAAAATCATGTAGAGATTTTAATATGTATTAAAATCATGTAGAGATTTTAATATGTATTAAAATCATGTAGAGATTTTAATATGTATTAAAATCATGTAGAGATTTTAATATGTATTAAAATCATGTAGAGATTTTAATATGTATTAAAATCATGTAGAGATTTTAATATGTATTAAAATCATGTAGAGATTTTAATATGTATTAAAATCATGTAGAGATTTTAATATGTATTAAAATCATGTAGAGATTTTAATATGTATTAAAATCATGTAGAGATTTTAATATGTATTAAAATCATGTAGAGATTTTAATATGTATTAAAATCATGTAGAGATTTTAATATGTATTAAAATCATGTAGAGATTTTAATATGTATTAAAATCATGTAGAGATTTTAATATGTATTAAAATCATGTGGAGATTTTAATATGTATTAAAATCATGTAGAGATTTTAATATGTATTAAAATCATGTGGAGATTTTAATATGTATTAAAATCATGTAGAGATTTTAATATGTATTAAAATCATGTAGAGATTTTAATATGTATTAAAATCATGTAGAGATTTTAATATGTATTAAAATCATGTAGAGATTTTAATATGTATTAAAATCATGTAGAGATTTTAATATGTATTAAAATCATGTAGAGATTTTAATATGTATTAAAATCATGTAGAGATTTTAATATGTATTAAAATCATGTAGAGATTTTAATATGTATTAAAATCATGTAGAGATTTTAATATGTATTAAAATCATGTAGAGATTTTAATATGTATTAAAATCATGTAGAGATTTTAATATGTATTAAAATCATGTAGAGATTTTAATATGTATTAAAATCATGTAGAGATTTTAATATGTATTAAAATCATGTAGAGATTTTAATATGTATTAAAATCATGTAGAGATTTTAATATGTATTAAAATCATGTAGAGATTTTAATATGTATTAAAATCATGTAGAGATTTTAATATGTATTAAAATCATGTAGAGATTTTAATATGTATTAAAATCATGTAGAGATTTTAATATGTATTAAAATCATGTAGAGATTTTAATATGTATTAAAATCATGTAGAGATTTTAATATGTATTAAAATCATGTAGAGATTTTAATATGTATTAAAATCATGTAGAGATTTTAATATGTATTAAAATCATGTAGAGATTTTAATATGTATTAAAATCATGTAGAGATTTTAATATGTATTAAAATCATGTAGAGATTTTAATATGTATTAAAATCATGTAGAGATTTTAATATGTATTAAAATCATGTAGAGATTTTAATATGTATTAAAATCATGTAGAGATTTTAATATGTATTAAAATCATGTAGAGATTTTAATATGTATTAAAATCATGTAGAGATTTTAATATGTATTAAAATCATGTAGAGATTTTAATATGTATTAAAATCATGTAGAGATTTTAATATGTATTAAAATCATGTAGAGATTTTAATATGTATTAAAATCATGTAGAGATTTTAATATGTATTAAAATCATGTAGAGATTTTAATATGTATTAAAATCATGTAGAGATTTTAATATGTATTAAAATCATGTAGAGATTTTAATATGTATTAAAATCATGTAGAGATTTTAATATGTATTAAAATCATGTAGAGATTTTAATATGTATTAAAATCATGTAGAGATTTTAATATGTATTAAAATCATGTAGAGATTTTAATATGTATTAAAATCATGTAGAGATTTTAATATGTATTAAAATCATGTGGAGATTTTAATATGTATTAAAATCATGTAGAGATTTTAATATGTATTAAAATCATGTGGAGATTTTAATATGTATTAAAATCATGTAGAGATTTTAATATGTATTAAAATCATGTAGAGATTTTAATATGTATTAAAATCATGTAGAGATTTTAATATGTATTAAAATCATGTAGAGATTTTAATATGTATTAAAATCATGTAGAGATTTTAATATGTATTAAAATCATGTAGAGATTTTAATATGTATTAAAATCATGTAGAGATTTTAATATGTATTAAAATCATGTAGAGATTTTAATATGTATTAAAATCATGTAGAGATTTTAATATGTATTAAAATCATGTAGAGATTTTAATATGTATTAAAATCATGTAGAGATTTTAATATGTATTAAAATCATGTAGAGATTTTAATATGTATTAAAATCATGTAGAGATTTTAATATGTATTAAAATCATGTAGAGATTTTAATATGTATTAAAATCATGTAGAGATATTAATATGTATTAAAATCATGTAGAGATATTAATATGTATTAAAATCATGTAGAGATTTTAATATGTATTAAAATCATGTAGAGATTTTAATATGTATTAAAATCATGTAGAGATTTTAATATGAATTAAAATCATGTAGAGATTTTAATATGTATTAAAATCATGTAGAGATTTTAATATGAATTAAAATCATGTAGAGATTTTAATATGTATTAAAATCATGTAGAGATTTTAATATGTATTAAAATCATGTAGAGATTTTAATATGTATTAAAATCATGTAGAGATTTTAATATGTATTAAAATCATGTAGAGATATTAATATGTATTAAAATCATGTAGAGATATTAATATGTATTAAAATCATGTAGAGATATTAATATGTATTAAAATCATGAAGAGATATTAATATGTATTAAAATCATGTAGAGATATTAATATGTATTAAAATCATGTAGAGATTTTAATATGTATTAAAATCATGTAGAGATATTAATATGTATTAAAATCATGTAGAGATATTAATATGTATTAAAATCATGTAGAGATATTAATATGTATTAAAATCATGAAGAGATATTAATATGTATTAAAATCATGTAGAGATATTAATATGTATTAAAATCATGTAGAGATTTTAATATGTATTAAAATCATGTAGAGATATTAATATGTATTAAAATCATGTAGAGATATTAATATGTATTAAAATCATGTAGAGATATTAATATGTATTAAAATCATGAAGAGATATTAATATGTATTAAAATCATGTAGAGATATTAATATGTATTAAAATCATGAAGAGATATTAATATGTATTAAAATCATGTAGAGATATTAATATGTATTAAAATCATGTAGAGATTTTAATATGTATTAAAATCATGTAGAGATATTAATATGTATTAAAATCATGTAGAGATATTAATATGTATTAAAATCATGTAGAGATATTAATATGTATTAAAATCATGTAGAGATATTAATATGTATTAAAATCATGAAGAGATATTAATATGTATTAAAATCATGTAGAGATTTTAATATGTATTAAAATCATGTAGAGATATTAATATGTATTAAAATCATGTAGAGATATTAATATGTATTAAAATCATGTAGAGATATTAATATGTATTAAAATCATGAAGAGATATTAATATGTATTAAAATCATGTAGAGATATTAATATGTATTAAAATCATGAAGAGATTTTAATATGTATTAAATTCATGTAGAGATATTAATATGTATTAAAATCATGTAGAGATTTTAATATGTATTAAAATCATGTAGAGATATTAATATGTATTAAAATCATGTAGAGATTTTAATATGTATTAAAATCATGTAGAGATATTAATATGTATTAAAATCATGTAGAGATTTTAATATGTATTAAAATCATGTAGAGATATTAATATGTATTAAAATCATGTAGAGATTTTAATATGTATTAAAATCATGTAGAGATATTAATATGTATTAAAATCATGTAGAGATATTAATATGTATTAAAATCATGTAGAGATATTAATATGTATTAAAATCATGTAGAGATATTAATATGTATTAAAATCATGTAGAGATATTAATATGTATTAAAATCATGTAGAGATATTAATATGTATTAAAATCATGTAGAGATTTTAATATGTATTAAAATCATGTAGAGATATTAATATGTATTAAAATCATGTAGAGATATTAATATGTATTAAAATCATGTAGAGATTTTAATATGTATTAAAATCATGTAGAGATTTTAATATGTATTAAAATCATGTAGAGATTTTAATATGAATTAAAATCATGTAGAGATTTTAATATGTATTAAAATCATGTAGAGATTTTAATATGTATTAAAATCATGTAGAGATTTTAATATGTATTAAAATCATGTAGAGATTTTAATATGTATTAAAATCATGTAGAGATTTTAATATGTATTAAAATCATGTAGAGATTTTAATATGTATTAAAATCATGTAGAGATTTTAATATGTATTAAAATCATGTAGAGATTTTAATATGTATTAAAATCATGTAGAGATTTTAATATGTATTAAAATCATGTAGAGATTTTAATATGTATTAAAATCATGTAGAGATTTTAATATGTATTAAAATCATGTAGAGATTTTAATATGTATTAAAATCATGTAGAGATATTAATATGTATTAAAATCATGTAGAGATATTAATATGTATTAAAATCATGTAGAGATATTAATATGTATTAAAATCATGTAGAGATATTAATATGTATTAAAATCATGTAGAGATATTAATATGTATTAAAATCATGTAGAGATATTAATATGTATTAAAATCATGTAGAGATATTAATATGTATTAAAATCATGTAGAGATTTTAATATGTATTAAAATCATGTAGAGATATTAATATGTATTAAAATCATGTAGAGATATTAATATGTATTAAAATCATGTAGAGATATTAATATGTATTAAAATCATGAAGAGATATTAATATGTATTAAAATCATGTAGAGATATTAATATGTATTAAAATCATGTAGAGATTTTAATATGTATTAAAATCATGTAGAGATATTAATATGTATTAAAATCATGTAGAGATATTAATATGTATTAAAATCATGTAGAGATATTAATATGTATTAAAATCATGTAGAGATTTTAATATGTATTAAAATCATGTAGAGATATTAATATGTATTAAAATCATGTAGAGATATTAATATGTATTAAAATCATGTAGAGATATTAATATGTATTAAAATCATGAAGAGATATTAATATGTATTAAAATCATGTAGAGATATTAATATGTATTAAAATCATGTAGAGATTTTAATATGTATTAAAATCATGTAGAGATATTAATATGTATTAAAATCATGTAGAGATATTAATATGTATTAAAATCATGTAGAGATATTAATATGTATTAAAATCATGTAGAGATTTTAATATGTATTAAAATCATGTAGAGATATTAATATGTATTAAAATCATGTAGAGATATTAATATGTATTAAAATCATGTAGAGATATTAATATGTATTAAAATCATGTAGAGATATTAATATGTATTAAAATCATGTAGAGATATTAATATGTATTAAAATCATGTAGAGATTTTAATATGTATTAAAATCATGTAGAGATATTAATATGTATTAAAATCATGTAGAGATATTAATATGTATTAAAATCATGTAGAGATTTTAATATGTATTAAAATCATGTAGAGATTTTAATATGTATTAAAATCATGTAGAGATTTTAATATGTATTAAAATCATGTAGAGATTTTAATATGTATTAAAATCATGTAGAGATTTTAATATGTATTATAATCATGTAGAGATTTTAATATGTATTAAAATCATGTAGAGATTTTAATATGTATTAAAATCATGTAGAGATTTTAATATGTATTAAAATCATGTAGAGATTTTAATATGTATTAAAATCATGTAGAGATTTTAATATGTATTAAAATCATGTAGAGATTTTAATATGTATTAAAATCATGTAGAGATTTTAATATGTATTAAAATCATGTAGAGATTTTAATATGTATTAAAATCATGTAGAGATTTTAATATGTATTAAAATCATGTAGAGATTTTAATATGTATTAAAATCATGTAGAGATTTTAATATGTATTAAAATCATGTAGAGATTTTAATATGTATTAAAATCATGTAGAGATTTTAATATGTATTAAAATCATGTAGAGATTTTAATATGTATTAAAATCATGTAGAGATTTTAATATGTATTAAAATCATGTAGAGATTTTAATATGTATTAAAATCATGTAGAGATTTTAATATGTATTAAAATCATGTAGAGATTTTAATATGTATTAAAATCATGTAGAGATTTTAATATGTATTAAAATCATGTAGAGATTTTAATATGTATTAAAATCATGTAGAGATTTTAATATGTATTAAAATCATGTAGAGATTTTAATATGTATTAAAATCATGTAGAGATTTTAATATGTATTAAAATCATGTAGAGATTTTAATATGTATTAAAATCATGTAGAGATTTTAATATGTATTAAAATCATGTAGAGATTTTAATATGTATTAAAATCATGTAGAGATTTTAATATGTATTAAAATCATGTAGAGATTTTAATATGTATTAAAATCATGTAGAGATTTTAATATGTATTAAAATCATGTAGAGATTTTAATATGTATTAAAATCATGTAGAGATTTTAATATGTATTAAAATCATGTAGAGATTTTAATATGTATTAAAATCATGTAGAGATTTTAATATGTATTAAAATCATGTAGAGATTTTAATATGTATTAAAATCATGTAGAGATTTTAATATGTATTAAAATCATGTAGAGATTTTAATATGTATTAAAATCATGTAGAGATTTTAATATGTATTAAAATCATGTAGAGATTTTAATATGTATTAAAATCATGTAGAGATTTTAATATGTATTAAAATCATGTAGAGATTTTAATATGTATTAAAATCATGTAGAGATTTTAATATGTATTAAAATCATGTAGAGATTTTAATATGTATTAAAATCATGTAGAGATTTTAATATGTATTAAAATCATGTAGAGATTTTAATATGTATTAAAAGCATGTAGAGATTTTAATATGTATTAAAATCATGTAGAGATTTTAATATGTATTAAAATCATGTAGAGATTTTAATATGTATTAAAATCATGTAGAGATTTTAATATGTATTAAAATCATGTAGAGATTTTAATATGTATTAAAATCATGTAGAGATTTTAATATGTATTAAAATCATGTAGAGATTTTAATATGTATTAAAATCATGTAGAGATTTTAATATGTATTAAAATCATGTAGAGATTTTAATATGTATTAAAATCATGTAGAGATTTTAATATGTATTAAAATCATGTAGAGATTTTAATATGTATTAAAATCATGTAGAGATTTTAATATGTATTAAAATCATGTAGAGATTTTAATATGTATTAAAATCATGTAGAGATTTTAATATGTATTAAAATCATGTAGAGATTTTAATATGTATTAAAATCATGTAGAGATTTTAATATGTATTAAAATCATGTAGAGATTTTAATATGTATTAAAATCATGTAGAGATTTTAATATGTATTAAAATCATGTAGAGATTTTAATATGTATTAAAATCATGTAGAGATTTTAATATGTATTAAAATCATGTAGAGATTTTAATATGTATTAAAATCATGTAGAGATTTTAATATGTATTAAAATCATGTAGAGATTTTAATATGTATTAAAATCATGTAGAGATTTTAATATGTATTAAAATCATGTAGAGATTTTAATATGTATTAAAATCATGTAGAGATTTTAATATGTATTAAAATCATGTAGAGATTTTAATATGTATTAAAATCATGTAGAGATTTTAATATGTATTAAAATCATGTAGAGATTTTAATATGTATTAAAATCATGTAGAGATTTTAATATGTATTAAAATCATGTAGAGATTTTAATATGTATTAAAATCATGTAGAGATTTTAATATGTATTAAAATCATGTAGAGATTTTAATATGTATTAAAATCATGTAGAGATTTTAATATGTATTAAAATCATGTAGAGATTTTAATATGTATTAAAATCATGTAGAGATTTTAATATGTATTAAAATCATGTAGAGATTTTAATATGTATTAAAATCATGTAGAGATTTTAATATGTATTAAAATCATGTAGAGATTTTAATATGTATTAAAATCATGTAGAGATTTTAATATGTATTAAAATCATGTAGAGATTTTAATATGTATTAAAATCATGTAGAGATTTTAATATGTATTAAAATCATGTAGAGATTTTAATATGTATTAAAATCATGTAGAGATTTTAATATGTATTAAAAGCATGTAGAGATTTTAATATGTATTAAAATCATGTAGAGATTTTAATATGTATTAAAATCATGTAGAGATTTTAATATGTATTAAAATCATGTAGAGATTTTAATATGTATTAAAATCATGTAGAGATTTTAATATGTATTAAAATCATGTAGAGATTTTAATATGTATTAAAATCATGTAGAGATTTTAATATGTATTAAAATCATGTAGAGATTTTAATATGTATTAAAATCATGTAGAGATTTTAATATGTATTAAAATCATGTAGAGATTTTAATATGTATTAAAATCATGTAGAGATTTTAATATGTATTAAAATCATGTAGAGATTTTAATATGTATTAAAATCATGTAGAGATTTTAATATGTATTAAAATCATGTAGAGATTTTAATATGTATTAAAATCATGTAGAGATTTTAATATGTATTAAAATCATGTAGAGATTTTAATATGTATTAAAATCATGTAGAGATTTTAATATGTATTAAAATCATGTAGAGATTTTAATATGTATTAAAATCATGTAGAGATTTTAATATGTATTAAAATCATGTAGAGATTTTAATATGTATTAAAATCATGTAGAGATTTTAATATGTATTAAAATCATGTAGAGATTTTAATATGTATTAAAATCATGTAGAGATTTTAATATGTATTAAAATCATGTAGAGATTTTAATATGTATTAAAATCATGTAGAGATTTTAATATGTATTAAAATCATGTAGAGATTTTAATATGTATTAAAATCATGTAGAGATTTTAATATGTATTAAAATCATGTAGAGATTTTAATATGTATTAAAATCATGTAGAGATTTTAATATGTATTAAAATCATGTAGAGATTTTAATATGTATTAAAATCATGTAGAGATTTTAATATGTATTAAAATCATGTAGAGATTTTAATATGTATTAAAATCATGTAGAGATTTTAATATGTATTAAAATCATGTGGAGATTTTAATATGTATTAAAATCATGTAGAGATTTTAATATGTATTAAAATCATGTGGAGATTTTAATATGTATTAAAATCATGTAGAGATTTTAATATGTATTAAAATCATGTAGAGATTTTAATATGTATTAAAATCATGTAGAGATTTTAATATGTATTAAAATCATGTAGAGATTTTAATATGTATTAAAATCATGTAGAGATTTTAATATGTATTAAAATCATGTAGAGATTTTAATATGTATTAAAATCATGTAGAGATTTTAATATGTATTAAAATCATGTAGAGATTTTAATATGTATTAAAATCATGTAGAGATTTTAATATGTATTAAAATCATGTAGAGATTTTAATATGTATTAAAATCATGTAGAGATTTTAATATGTATTAAAATCATGTAGAGATTTTAATATGTATTAAAATCATGTAGAGATTTTAATATGTATTAAAATCATGTAGAGATTTTAATATGTATTAAAATCATGTAGAGATTTTAATATGTATTAAAATCATGTAGAGATTTTAATATGTATTAAAATCATGTAGAGATTTTAATATGTATTAAAATCATGTAGAGATATTAATATGTATTAAAATCATGTAGAGATATTAATATGTATTAAAATCATGTAGAGATTTTAATATGTATTAAAATCATGTAGAGATTTTAATATGTATTAAAATCATGTAGAGATTTTAATATGAATTAAAATCATGTAGAGATTTTAATATGTATTAAAATCATGTAGAGATTTTAATATGAATTAAAATCATGTAGAGATTTTAATATGTATTAAAATCATGTAGAGATTTTAATATGTATTAAAATCATGTAGAGATTTTAATATGTATTAAAATCATGTAGAGATTTTAATATGTATTAAAATCATGTAGAGATATTAATATGTATTAAAATCATGTAGAGATATTAATATGTATTAAAATCATGTAGAGATATTAATATGTATTAAAATCATGAAGAGATATTAATATGTATTAAAATCATGTAGAGATATTAATATGTATTAAAATCATGTAGAGATTTTAATATGTATTAAAATCATGTAGAGATATTAATATGTATTAAAATCATGTAGAGATATTAATATGTATTAAAATCATGTAGAGATATTAATATGTATTAAAATCATGAAGAGATATTAATATGTATTAAAATCATGTAGAGATATTAATATGTATTAAAATCATGTAGAGATTTTAATATGTATTAAAATCATGTAGAGATATTAATATGTATTAAAATCATGTAGAGATATTAATATGTATTAAAATCATGTAGAGATATTAATATGTATTAAAATCATGAAGAGATATTAATATGTATTAAAATCATGTAGAGATATTAATATGTATTAAAATCATGAAGAGATATTAATATGTATTAAAATCATGTAGAGATATTAATATGTATTAAAATCATGTAGAGATTTTAATATGTATTAAAATCATGTAGAGATATTAATATGTATTAAAATCATGTAGAGATATTAATATGTATTAAAATCATGTAGAGATATTAATATGTATTAAAATCATGTAGAGATATTAATATGTATTAAAATCATGAAGAGATATTAATATGTATTAAAATCATGTAGAGATTTTAATATGTATTAAAATCATGTAGAGATATTAATATGTATTAAAATCATGTAGAGATATTAATATGTATTAAAATCATGTAGAGATATTAATATGTATTAAAATCATGAAGAGATATTAATATGTATTAAAATCATGTAGAGATATTAATATGTATTAAAATCATGAAGAGATTTTAATATGTATTAAATTCATGTAGAGATATTAATATGTATTAAAATCATGTAGAGATTTTAATATGTATTAAAATCATGTAGAGATATTAATATGTATTAAAATCATGTAGAGATTTTAATATGTATTAAAATCATGTAGAGATATTAATATGTATTAAAATCATGTAGAGATTTTAATATGTATTAAAATCATGTAGAGATATTAATATGTATTAAAATCATGTAGAGATTTTAATATGTATTAAAATCATGTAGAGATATTAATATGTATTAAAATCATGTAGAGATATTAATATGTATTAAAATCATGTAGAGATATTAATATGTATTAAAATCATGTAGAGATATTAATATGTATTAAAATCATGTAGAGATATTAATATGTATTAAAATCATGTAGAGATATTAATATGTATTAAAATCATGTAGAGATTTTAATATGTATTAAAATCATGTAGAGATATTAATATGTATTAAAATCATGTAGAGATATTAATATGTATTAAAATCATGTAGAGATTTTAATATGTATTAAAATCATGTAGAGATTTTAATATGTATTAAAATCATGTAGAGATTTTAATATGAATTAAAATCATGTAGAGATTTTAATATGTATTAAAATCATGTAGAGATTTTAATATGTATTAAAATCATGTAGAGATTTTAATATGTATTAAAATCATGTAGAGATTTTAATATGTATTAAAATCATGTAGAGATTTTAATATGTATTAAAATCATGTAGAGATTTTAATATGTATTAAAATCATGTAGAGATTTTAATATGTATTAAAATCATGTAGAGATTTTAATATGTATTAAAATCATGTAGAGATTTTAATATGTATTAAAATCATGTAGAGATTTTAATATGTATTAAAATCATGTAGAGATTTTAATATGTATTAAAATCATGTAGAGATTTTAATATGTATTAAAATCATGTAGAGATATTAATATGTATTAAAATCATGTAGAGATATTAATATGTATTAAAATCATGTAGAGATATTAATATGTATTAAAATCATGTAGAGATATTAATATGTATTAAAATCATGTAGAGATATTAATATGTATTAAAATCATGTAGAGATATTAATATGTATTAAAATCATGTAGAGATATTAATATGTATTAAAATCATGTAGAGATTTTAATATGTATTAAAATCATGTAGAGATATTAATATGTATTAAAATCATGTAGAGATATTAATATGTATTAAAATCATGTAGAGATATTAATATGTATTAAAATCATGAAGAGATATTAATATGTATTAAAATCATGTAGAGATATTAATATGTATTAAAATCATGTAGAGATTTTAATATGTATTAAAATCATGTAGAGATATTAATATGTATTAAAATCATGTAGAGATATTAATATGTATTAAAATCATGTAGAGATATTAATATGTATTAAAATCATGTAGAGATTTTAATATGTATTAAAATCATGTAGAGATATTAATATGTATTAAAATCATGTAGAGATATTAATATGTATTAAAATCATGTAGAGATATTAATATGTATTAAAATCATGAAGAGATATTAATATGTATTAAAATCATGTAGAGATATTAATATGTATTAAAATCATGTAGAGATTTTAATATGTATTAAAATCATGTAGAGATATTAATATGTATTAAAATCATGTAGAGATATTAATATGTATTAAAATCATGTAGAGATATTAATATGTATTAAAATCATGTAGAGATTTTAATATGTATTAAAATCATGTAGAGATATTAATATGTATTAAAATCATGTAGAGATATTAATATGTATTAAAATCATGTAGAGATATTAATATGTATTAAAATCATGTAGAGATATTAATATGTATTAAAATCATGTAGAGATATTAATATGTATTAAAATCATGTAGAGATTTTAATATGTATTAAAATCATGTAGAGATATTAATATGTATTAAAATCATGTAGAGATATTAATATGTATTAAAATCATGTAGAGATTTTAATATGTATTAAAATCATGTAGAGATTTTAATATGTATTAAAATCATGTAGAGATTTTAATATGTATTAAAATCATGTAGAGATTTTAATATGTATTAAAATCATGTAGAGATTTTAATATGTATTATAATCATGTAGAGATTTTAATATGTATTAAAATCATGTAGAGATTTTAATATGTATTAAAATCATGTAGAGATTTTAATATGTATTAAAATCATGTAGAGATTTTAATATGTATTAAAATCATGTAGAGATTTTAATATGTATTAAAATCATGTAGAGATTTTAATATGTATTAAAATCATGTAGAGATTTTAATATGTATTAAAATCATGTAGAGATTTTAATATGTATTAAAATCATGTAGAGATTTTAATATGTATTAAAATCATGTAGAGATTTTAATATGTATTAAAATCATGTAGAGATTTTAATATGTATTAAAATCATGTAGAGATTTTAATATGTATTAAAATCATGTAGAGATTTTAATATGTATTAAAATCATGTAGAGATT
This sequence comes from Leiobunum rupestre, assembly GCF_980474605.1. Taxonomy (NCBI): domain Eukaryota; kingdom Metazoa; phylum Arthropoda; class Arachnida; order Opiliones; family Sclerosomatidae; genus Leiobunum; species Leiobunum rupestre. The sequence continues at coordinate 24,262,776 of NC_143393.1, read as the reverse complement.
TTAATATGTATTAAAATCATGTAGAGATTTTAATATGTATTAAAATCATGTAGAGATTTTAATATGTATTAAAATCATGTAGAGATTTTAATATGTATTAAAATCATGTAGAGATTTTAATATGTATTAAAATCATGTAGAGATTTTAATATGTATTAAAATCATGTAGAGATTTTAATATGTATTAAAATCATGTAGAGATTTTAATATGTATTAAAATCATGTAGAGATTTTAATATGTATTAAAATCATGTAGAGATTTTAATATGTATTAAAATCATGTAGAGATTTTAATATGTATTAAAATCATGTAGAGATTTTAATATGTATTAAAATCATGTAGAGATTTTAATATGTATTAAAATCATGTAGAGATTTTAATATGTATTAAAATCATGTAGAGATTTTAATATGTATTAAAATCATGTAGAGATTTTAATATGTATTAAAATCATGTAGAGATTTTAATATGTATTAAAATCATGTAGAGATTTTAATATGTATTAAAATCATGTAGAGATTTTAATATGTATTAAAATCATATGTTATAGTTTTATAAAAACAGACCGTGCAACAGGGTTGTTGATATTTTGTTGATTTAAAAAAATCGATTTATTTGATTAAAATCAGATTTTTATGGATTTCAAAGTGTTGGTTGCACGAAAAATCAATAGTAATAAAAACGAATGAATGCGAGCTTGTTTTGAAGCCCAGAACGTTTTCATTCCAAAAATGTCATTCTCGAAACAAATTTCCAAGCCTAAGTGTATTAACTTTGAGTCCGAAACTGACCTTTTTCGCTCCTCAAAATCCTGAAATTTTCGGCGAATTTCTCTCCTCCGTAGCACGAGCAATTTGGGGCAAATCAAAGCTGTAGTTTTATTCCTAAAATATAAGGAACTGAAATGGAGGGATTCTGTTTACTCGTAGAAGTTTTCAAACCAGAAGTTTTTAATCATAATATTAGGCTTATTATCGAAATAATTTTTTTTACGCGCGCGCTAAGCGGCGCGCGCGACCCGACGTTTAACAGAAAATTTACGAGGAGCCTTCGGTTTCATATCGTTTTTCTACTACGTAGGCTTGTGTATGCCTATTTCAATTACTACTGCGTAGGACTTTTTCCTGGGTGTTAAATCAACCTGCTTTTATTCCCAGATGTAAAGAAATGTATTACAGACAATTAGCCAATGATACGCATCGAAATTCCCTGAAAAACTCGATTTCCACCATTTCGACTTCTTTTTATAATAATTCAAAGACCACTTAACCGATTTTGATGAAATTTTCTGTACTTGCTATAAAATGTTTGCTCTTTCTAATGAATCATTAATTAGCCATAGCTAAAATTTCGTGCAACCAACACTTTAAATGATTTTTTGATTTTATTGATTTTTTTAGGGTTTTCTTGACAAATTGATAAATAATTTAAGTGCAGTGATAACGAAAACTAAATTTTAAATTAATCTTTATTTAGTTGGATTATTAATAATTAATAATTTTTATTTGCATTTTCTCTGAATGGAAATTTCTAAAGAACCTACTTTCGTACATAGAAGTAGCACCCTGTTTCTTTTTATTTTAGGACTACACCACTGGTGTTGCATGTTTCTGGGCCCTTTTTTTTGGGAAAATTTTTTAGCAAATAACATAAGCAATATAGGAATAGGGATACTTCTCTGGTTAGAGGGATATTATTTACTTCTGGTAATAATAAAACTCCCGCGAAATTTATTTTACTGTGTGTTTCGTTCGCTGCTGCGAAGACAAAGTTAGCAAAGCGTCAACGAACATAAACTTGTTAAAGCTTGGATAAGTAAAATATAGGACAGGTATCATAAGCAAAACCCTAATTCTTTGAATTTCATCGTACCGCAGCGCCTCTGCCAAGAGAGTCTCGAAACATTTCCACCCAGTACAAAGCACGTTGTTCACTTATTATGGTGCACGCTTGTTTAATATTTGGGTTGAAGTCTTTAAAGAAGCGTTGCAAAACCAAACGCTCTACTTAGTTTCGGGTTAGTATATAAAGATTTTCATTTCGTGTGGGATTTAAACTAATTATAATAAATAATGAAAAAATAATAATCAACTTGGCTAATACCGTTGATACCACCTTAGGCCCAAGTCATCGAGCGACTTTTAAAGCCATTAATTCAGGTGTCCGGTTTAAACTGCCTAGGAAAGTGGTATCAAGCCCTTCATACCACGCGAGCCAACAGCTCCCTACACTCACTATTACCGTTAACCTCCACCATTTGATCCATTTCTTGAACCTCCAACACCTCCCTTAAATACGCTCTTGGTCCAGTAGTTTATTTGTCCAATGTGCCACGTGTAATACGAATTTCTGATTATTTTTAAATAAACTGAACTGAACTGAATTATGTTTTCGATTTGCGTAGGTCCTATCGTTTCCGAAACAAGGACCAAGTCGAAATCAGTTTGCAAGAATGCGAAGACGGTTCACCCGAGGGAAAGCACGGTGAAGTGGGCTTACGCGTCCCCACGTCGAGTAAACCCGCCAAGAGCCGCTCGCAGCAGGCGTCGTTCAAAGCCAATTCGGATAATTTAGTGGCGCCCAGAACTCATTCGATGCGTGGATTATCCAGGGCCAAAATCAAAACCGTCAAAATAACCGTCGTGGTCATCTTGGGTTACATCATTTGTTCGACGCCGTTCCTTTGTGTGCAGTTGTGGGCTTACTGGTGGCCCGGAGCCCACCTGACGAGCTTCTGGAGTGGTGAGTTCGTTTTTCAAATTTATATATTTCAAAGTTTAAGGTATTTAGATTGTTAGTGAACGTATTAAGTGTGTGGAGGGCTGGTAAAACTCTTTTGGTGGGCACAGTAGGTTGTGTTCGTAGCGTTCCCAGAATTTTGGTTCACGGGAGGGGACATAATTGAAAACAAAACGACAATTGTACGTACAAACATAAGTTTGGTTAAAGGTATTTGATATTTGTTTTTGTGTAATCAAAAGATTTGTACGAAAATTATTAGATTTGGAGGTACAGCCTAGTCGCTATTCAAAACTGGGCAAACAAAACCGCTTGTGTTTTTGCAACTTGGTTGGTTGGTTAAAAACTAAAAGTTTAGTTAAAATGTTTATTTAAGAACCTTGGTTAAATATATATAGTTAAAATATTGATTTAAGAACATTGATTTAGTTAAAATATTGATTTAAGAACATTGATTTAGTTAAAATATTGATTTAAGAACATTGATTTAGTTAAAATATTGATTTAAGAACATTGATTTAGTTAAAATATTGATTTAAGAACATTGATTTAGTTAAAATATTGATTTAAGAACATTGATTTAGTTAAAATATTTATTTAAGTACCTTGATTTAGTTAAAATATTGATTTAAGAACATTGATTTAGTTAAAATATTGATTTAAGAACATTGATTTAGTTAAAATATTGATTTAAGAACATTGATTTAGTTAAAATATTGATTTAAGAACATTGATTTAGTTAAAATATTGATTTAAGAACATTGATTTAGTTAAAATATTGATTTAAGAACATTGATTTAGTTAAAATATTGATTTAAGAACATTGATTTAGTTAAAATATTGATTTAAGAACATTGATTTAGTTAAAATATTGATTTAAGAACATTGATTTAGTTAAAATATTGATTTCACAAACTTGGTTTAGATTAAAACTTTATTTCACAAACTTGGTTTAGTTCAATCCCTTTTTTAAGAAACTGTTTGTTTTGAATTGCTTCCCCAAGATTATTTATCTAAGTCAAATAACTGAATCTGATACTATGATTTATAGCGGATAGGTTAAAATAAGCGCTAGACCATTGCAGTGGTTATCAGTCTTTGCCACTTCGTGGAATCCCATTTCAGTTTCAAATGTATCGTAGAACCCTCGCTTGAAAAAACAAGATATCAAAGACATTTCCATACACACAATCCCGCTGATGTGTTATTCCTCACAGTCCGAATAAAACCACCCCTGTCCTAGATTTCAAAAATCACAGTCCGAATAAAACATTCATCCTGTATCAAAATTCGCACCAGAAAATGCCCAACACAGTAAATAATCAAGCCCGATATAAAAACTTCACCTATATCAAAATTAGCTCCAGAAAGTCTCGAACAAAGGAAATAATCACAATCCAAATAAAACATTCACCCTGTCCTAGATTTCAAAAATCACAGTCCGAATAAAACATTCATCCTGTATCAAAATTCGCACCAAAAAATGCCCAACACAGTAAATAATCAAGCCCGATTTAAAAACTTCACCTATTCAAAATTAGCTCCAGAAAGCTCCAACATAGTAAATAATCACAGACCGATATAAAACATTCACCCTGTGCAAAAAAATCGTATCGAATCAGTCTATTAAATGTCCCAGATTTCAAAACCCACAGACCGATATAAAACATTCACGCTGTCCCAGACTTTTTAATAGAGCTAATACCCAAGGAACCACCTTAGGCCTAAGTCATCAAGCGACTTTTGAAGCCATTAATTCAGGTGGCCGGGTTACAATGCGTAGGAGGGTGGTGGCAAGCCCTTCATGCCACGCGAGCCAACCGTCAGCTCCGTACACTTACTATTACCGTTAACCTCAGCAAGTTTTAATCGCCAAGAAGCGTGGGGGTCCACTAAATTGGGCAAATGACCAACTTCTTAGCACCCGATTCAAAAATAATTGGCAATGGCGACGAGGGTTTTCTAAGTCTAATCGACCGACGTATCGTTTGATTTTGCATTGCAAACGGTTCGAGAGTAATCGAACGAACGGCGGCGGCGGACTACACTGTACGTGAACCTAATACACTACAATCCCTATATACATAGGGATTGTGTGTAAAAAGGTTAAGAAAATCCAGAAAAGTTATTCTAAAATTTTAGTGCGACGATTGACAGTGATTTTCAGAACATAGTATTTCGACAGTTAAATACAAATATGTTCGGTACTTAAATATTTTCTGCCGAAACTAATTATATCATGGCACAGCTCAAAATCTCGTGAAGAACGTAGAATTTTAAATGGAGCCCCATTCGAAACAAAGCTACCTCTATCCGTTCTTGTAAAGGCTCTGGTTCAATATGAAAGTAAAGTAGCAATAATTTTCCATTTATTTTTCTCATATTTTGTTTCTCGAATTTGGGTGTGCAGAAAATAGAAACACTTTTAGGAAAAAAGATGGCATCGAAATATGAATTCTTTTCCGCGCGAATAAATCCCGGCAACATAATAATATCTTCGGCCCTCGTGGGAACTCTAAGCCCCATTTTATACGGCTCACTGGGCCCACGCTCCGTATGACGAAGAGAAGATTCAACGCCTGCCAAAATATTTACGAAACTTTGTAAACGGCTCTTAAACTTAAAACTTTGAGTCACTTTAAAACCATTTTACCTGAAGACCCGGATTTAAACAACAGCTGTTTACTCAAAATAAACTTCAGGGGGGTATTGAAATTTAGCCTGTATGAAATGCAACTAATAATACCCAAAATTAGGTACCTTTCATTTCATTTTATACCCCACTAATGTTACCCTTAGCATGTATGAAATGCAACTAATAATACCCAAAATTAGGTACCTTTCATTTCATTTTATACCCCGCTAATGTTACCCTTAGCATGTATGAAATGCAACTAATAATACCCAAAATTAGGTACCTTTCATTTCATTTTATACCCCACTAATGTTACCCTTAGCATGTATGAAATGCAACTAATAATACCCAAAATTAGGTACCTTTCATTTCATTTTATACCCCACTAATGTTACCCTTAGCATGTATGAAATGCAACTAATAATACCCAAAATTAGGTACCTTTCATTTCATTTTATACCCCACTAATGTTAACCTAAAGCTCTCTTGCCAAATATTAATAGGCCCCTACTGCGTTAAATCCTATTTATGTTGGAATTGAAAACCATTTATTAGCTAAATCAAAAAGTAATATAAATTATTAAGTATGACACTGAAGATTCAATTATTAAACATTATTTTGCCAAAGTAACCCCTGTAGCATATTGGAGTCGGGCCGACGTCGATCAAAGCCCTCAAATGGCTAGGCCAGTCGACCTTCGGTTTTAATGTCGAAATGTCCTATGGGAGATATGTGTGACCGACCTTTAAAGGTCGACTCTCTGCCGACTAAAAAATGTACCTGTTTCCTACTCCAAAACGACGTGGCGCCACAGTCGGCCCAATTTCCAAACGTGACTCTATAAATATTATGATTAACCGACTCCGAAACGTCGTCGGGCCGACTGCATAAAATTGCGTATTTCCCACTCAAAACTGACTATTATAATGATTAAATAACATATAACACATGAATTACAAATAAATCAGAACAGTTAATTTTCAACCGAAGGCTGTTTTATTTCTAGTTCGCGATTAATATACGTACAAGTATTCGGAGTGTTTCAAAAGGTTATGCAAAAATTTGAAGGAGTTGTAGGGGGTGAGTTGAGAAGTATGTCTGTTTTTCCCATTTTCCTACGATGAGTTAAAAGGGCGCCAGAGAGCTTCAAAGTGTGGCCTACTAGCCCCAGGAAGTAGGCTGCAACAAGCGCCAAACCAAGCAGCAGGGAAACGCGAACATTAAGGTTTGGGTTCGTGTGATAGGTAAAAAGGTCTTTGTAAACAAATCGAGGTAACCAGCGTAAAAAAGTAAACTTAAACAGTATTTAAAGTCCCTGCTGCTTGGTTTTGCGCTTGTTGCAGCCTACTTCCAGGGGTTGGCGGCCACACTTTGAAGCTCTCTGGCGCTCTTTTAACTCATCGTAGGAAAATGGGGAAAAAACAGACATACTTCTCAACTCACCCCCTACAACTCCTTCACATGTTTGCATAACCTTTTGAAACACTCTGTATATTCGGATTGAAATTTGACGTGTGAATTTCGTAACTGTTACAAATTAATATTAACATTGTAAGATCTTTTTTGAATCCAATATTTGAGGTCTTTAAAACGGATCAAAAACGTACTTACGTGGAATTATCTCAAAAACCTTTAAGGCTCTTAGACTCAAAAGTGACGTTTCGACCAAAGCCCGACTCTTTAAGTTCAATTTTTAATTTTGCAAGCGTTTCAATTTTCAATAAGCGTTGGATTATCCGTCAAAATGGATGTCGGGAATTGTTATCTGACAGTTCCAGCTAGGAGCAACAAACACAAGGAGAATGCAGCTAGCCTTTAAACACGCTAACGCAGTGTTGCGTACAAATTTCATTGGACGAACCTTTACGCTGCACGTTTTACGGGCGGGGCGAATACAATTTCCGAATTTTCCCCTTCCGACGGCAGCAGGCGCTAAAGCGTCTAACCAATGAAAACTGTACGCATGAAAGTGCACGGTTTTTGATGGGTTGCGTTCTCCTTGTGTTTGTTGCTCCTAGGTTCCATAGACTAGTAAGAACTGTGGAGTTGTCAGTTCATAGTCAGATAATGATTTATATAATCTTTGGCGAAATTATCATTAACAAAATTGAGTTGGAAGAATGAGACAGGTCATACTTATTGATAGTATGCTACTTACGCTAATAATAAGGTACTCGCGATCAGGGTTGTTGATTTTTTGATTTTTATATAAAAATCGAAAAAAAAAACGATTTTATTAATTTAAATTGTTTTTTTATTTTATTGATTTTTTTTAGGTTTTACGCCTGTTTTTCTTGACAAATTGATAAATAATTTGGTTGCCATGATAACGTAAACTAGAGTTTAAATTATTCTTTATTAAAATGAATTATTAATTAATAATTAAATTTAATATATATATAATCAGGAATTCATACCTCTACTTGGAATGCTTATCCTGCCGTATCGCGTAAGATCACTCTGACGACTTTGGCCCCGCCTACGAGAGAAAAAAGGCCATTTACGCTCGCTTCTAACTCACACGTAGTTGTTTGTTACGTTAACATAGTGACACCAAAAAAAAAACCGTCAGCCAGATCGAGACGAAAATCTGCCGCGATAAGCATTCCAAGTAGAGGTATGGATTCCAGATATAATATATTCTATTGATCATTAGCCAACCCAATTTTATGCAGCAGACGATTCATATAGCAGACTGCAATTTATGACTTCAGACCACTTCTATGCAATAGGACTCGCATCGACATGCCAAAAAATATTCCTCACATTACCACAATGTATAAGTAATAAGCTTTGGTAGCGCTATCGTTTGTCCGTTAATGTAAACTTTTAAAGAACATTTTAAACAATCATTTAAATAATTCCTAAAATATTTAACATAGTAACTAAATATTAATTTAATAAGTACCTCCAAAGCTAGAAAAACTGGTGATAGATGTCGCAAAATTCCACTTTAAAAAAAGTATTTATCTATAGCATCCTATAATAATATTACGACTCCCATTGGATGTAAGTGGTCTGTGCTTAGACGAATCAGAGGATAAAAATTGTTTTAGGCCTAACGAATAATTTTTGCGTCGAGGATAAAAATTGTCTTAGGCCTAACGGATAATTTTTGCGTCGAGGATAAAAATTTTCTTAGGCCTAACGGATAATTTTTGCGTCGAGGATAAAAATTGTCTTAGGCCTAACGGATAATTTTTGCGTCGAGGATAAAAATTGTCTTAGGCCTAACGGATAATTTTTGCGTCGAGGATAAAAATTGTCTTAGGCCTAACGGATAATTTTTGCGTCGAGGATAAAAATTGTCTTAGGCCTAACGGATAATTTTTGCGTCGAGGATAAAAATTGTCTTAGGCCTAACGGATAATTTTTGCGTCGAGGATAAAAATTGTCTTAGGCCTAACGGATAATTTTTGCGTCGATGAGAAAAATTGTCTTAGGCCTAACGGATAATTTTGCGTCGATGAGAAAAATTGTCTTAGGCCTAACGGATCATTTTTGCGTCGAGGAGAAAAATTGTCTTAGGCCTAACGGATCATTTTGGCGTCGAGGCCAAAGATAATATAAACCAAAATAAGTTCCTCGCGCGTATAGTCAATAGCGTTTACGGATATTTTTTGCGTCGACTGAATTTTCTGAAAACATTTGATGAATGTCGAACCTAGTTGACTTGGTGTGGTTTTAGTATGAATTGTAGTTTATTTCTTTGACTATGCAGACGAATCTGATAACCGAATAACCTTAAATATTTAATTAAGTGATCGCCACGTAGGAAGCGAGTACATTTTATATGGTGAAATATCATCTAAAACCACATTAAGTTAGCTGAAACCTATTTCCTGATGAGCTCCATCGAGACACAATGTTAATATAACTATACCCATATATACAAAGCGAAAGCTTATTTACCGATCCATTCGTGATGTAGCGAAAGTAGAGCTAAAATATTCAGTAAGACCTGTTCTGATCCTTCGGTCGTAGCTCCGTCGGAACTTCAAGGCGTGTTAGCTTTAGCTTCTTAAGTGTTTGGTTTCGGGGTACCATCGTCCTGAAATTTGGACGGGTCTTTGTTGACAGTTCATCTCTAGGATGACCAGTGGGTCAAGTCTGCTCCGTAAACCCCGAACGGCGTTGTCAATATTTATCCGATTGTATCGTCGAAGACAAAGCAGCATTCGGAGATAGGGTGGGCAGGGCTGGGACCTATTCGATCCACCTGTAGGTGTAAAAGTGCGTAAATCTTGGGGTAAAGGTGTCTTCTATTCCCCGCTTCTCAGGGGAGCACTTCAGTCGCGACTAATGCGATTGGATAGCCATTTCTCTGGTTTTTTCTCTTATTATCAGCGAGCAGCACGGTCAACAGGAACTCGGTTCCGAGAACTTTGATGCTGGGATAATATTTCCTTCGCCACGTTACATAATACCAAAAGTAAATGAACTGAAGTTATCAGACTGCACACAGTTAGAAAAAAGAGTTTGATTATAAACCCCCAAGGTTCTTAAAAAAAATTCCACAAATTCAAACCCTCCAAAACCCTTTAACGGAAATTTTCAAACCCACAAGGCTTCAAAATTAGCACTTTTATGATTATAAATTGAAGCATTAGAAACCCTTTAAACACTTCCTAGGGTTTGCAACAAAACCCCCGAATTTATAGATTAAATTAAAATTAATTAATTTAATTTACGACTTTATAACAAATTTTGGCGATTGCAACGGGCGCGTTTCTAACCCAAGCCCTCTAGCACGACAGGCGGGCGTTTTACCACAGAACCACCGAAAGATGTATGATTGCAACGATGTTTAGAGAAACCATTTTGGGGAAAGTCCGTCTTCCTTTACGTTTTATGAAATTATTATACTGCTTGATATCAAATTTTGGCGTAGATGGCGTGAGATAGTTTAAAACGTGCAGGGTTTGAAAAGGGTTTTAAAAAGTGACAAATTATTATTTTTTTATAGGTTCTTAAATTGGAATCCTAAGGGTTTTCCATTGACCTATAGGGGTTTCCTTTAAACATTTAAACCCTTTTCAAACCATGCAAGTTGCCAAAAAAACCTTAAGGGTTAATAATTTTTTCCTAAACCTTTGTTAAACCCAAAGTTGGAGGCGTTTTACTTATAAAGTTACATTTTGACATCAAATTGTAAATTTTGCGCGCCCCTAGGCCGAAAAAAAAATCGTTTTTGTTTTAATGAAACCATTTTTTATACATAAAAATATCTATACCCACAATTCCCAAGCGCAATTTATCACGTCAAAAGACGGGGATGGATATTACCTTTTATTTGACTCGATTGTCTTGATCATTTTCATCAGAAAAACGCCCTCCGATTCTGAGAGCTATTTCGATAACTACGGTTCATTTACTTCTGATAATGCGCTCGGAAGGAAATGATCCTACGGCCGAGTCAACGCGTCATTTATTAGACGAGATTAATAATGGGGTATATTACAGAATGCCAAGATTCCTTTTTTGTTTGAACTATAAGGAAGCTCTAATGATTCCTGTTTTATTAACTACGTCAATTTGTTCGGGCTAATTTGATAATCGATTTGGTAATTATCAAGGCTAGGTTAATAGGCCTTTCCATAAATTCTCTACGACTGCCCAACTAGTGGGAGAACTGGGGAAGCGTTGTAGAAGCGAAAAAAAAACAGTAAACAAGAAGGCCTATTGAAAATTTAAATTCGACCGTTTTAATTGGGTTGCCAGTTTTGGAATATTTTTTATTAATTAATCAAATGTTAATTTTATTTTTATCATTGAATTTAAATATACGATTTCCAGGAGTTGGAATTAATTTTAATTTTAACTTTACTCTAAACGCGTTAAAATGATTTGTAGTTGAAGTTCATTTCAGATTTCTTTCATTTTAATTTTGTCTACTAGCCCCTGTAGAAGTTTTCTAGCCGCGATGCTTCGGTGTTCAGCAACGAGTTAATTTACAGGCGTTTAGCCTACTTTATCGGAATAGCCAAAACAAATCTTTGGAAGCTGATATACCTTGATATTGATTGCTTGTGTAACCGTGTGGTAGGACGAATAAATAAGCTTAATAAAAGTCGGATTGAGTTTTTCGTCGGCGATTGGCGGTTCTTCCATTACGTCACGGGTTTTTGGCCCCTTTACTAGGCTGTCCTGCCAGCGGCCTTTGTCACGCTCTATTGACTAAATACGGATAGGACAGACTTTCTTGACTTTGCGTGGAAGATAAATAACGTTGCATCTGAGAAATAAGTCTCTGTACCACGGATGAGTGGGTCAGGGCGAAACAACAGGAGAGAGGTCCTTTCTTTGTTAGCTTCCTATTGTTTGCCCCCTCGTCCGTTGCCAATTCTATACGTACGCGTTTCGTACCTTCCACGGCGCTTTCCCGGCGTACAGAATGGGAGTTGCGACGTGAGGAAAGAGTAGCTTAAATGGAAGAACCCATTTTGTTGGGCATTTTACGAGTCTATATCCAAGGAACTCTGACTTAGATCGGCGATTTTTCAAAAGTGAATAATTTATTATTCCAAGAAGTGGGGGACAACGGAATCGCCGCTGTTTTGGACGATTTTCTTTCTTATTTATATTTCCCAGAAGCCTTTAATCCCCGGGTTTCTATCTATCTTTGGGCACGTGTGTTGCTGGAAAGAACGTAGAGACCCACCGCTTACTTTTAAGAAATTTAAGTTCAGCCTTTTTTCCTCGCCACCTAGGTGTTGAAAAATGAATTTTTGCGGAGATAAGGAGATGCCAGTTCAGGGTGTTATTTTTTTAATATAGATGACCTTTTTTATACTCGGTGTATTTTAAAAAAAATTATGCAAATTAATGTACTTTTAATGCGCTGTTGTGTATTTTTACCGTTTTACTGTCTTAGTGATAATTTATTGCTTTTTTCGTGGTAGTAAAAATTCTATGTAAATATATTCTGTCCTATTTGTTTAATTTAAACCTTTTTTATGAGGTTTACATAGTTGAAAAATGTCGTAGATAAATTCTACTTTTAAATGCACCCGGATTCCATATAAATATATTTTGAACTATTGGCGAATCCTATTTCAATCGTTTAAATCTCTATTGAGTATTTGATTGATATTTCTATACGAAACCATTATAGAACTTTTCTCATTGCTTCTATAGAGAACACCCCAATGTTTCTAAAGAATGCATTTATTCAACATTTAAAAGCAAATATCTTCGGGTGCAACACTAAAAATCATTTCAACATATTAATTCTCCCTATAGGTTTAAATAAATATATTATTGATACAAAAATAGCTAAGATAACTCAGAAATATCTTCAGATAATTAAATAAAAATCTTAAAATTTTTATAAAGGCCATATTTTCCCCGAATCACTTTGACAAAATCTATAAGATAAATTAGTACCGATAAAAGTTATTTTAAAAACAAGGAGTAAAACGCCTTACGCGTGTGTATTAAAGTAAACTTAAATAAAAACACGAACATTTTGCGTAAGTAAAGTAATTTTTATTTATAATAAATGTTTATTATAAATAAAAATTACTTTACTTACGCAAAATGTTCTTTTTTTATTTAATTTAACTTTAACCGATAAAATTAATTCCCCTTTCAATTTAGTACGAACTGACCAAAATTGTAACGGAATTTTATCCAATTTCCTTAAATGCTTCTGCTTGATTAAATTGAACCTTATAGGGAAATTAATTTCTTTTTTTTAATCATCCGTCGACCTTATCTGTGAATGTATAAGCTTTATTACCATAAGCCTGAATAAGATAGACTGTCAAAAAAATTTCTTTCATAAATATAGCGGTTTTTTTTGGCCACACATCGTTAGGCCTTTTAACATTTTGTATAAAATTTGACGGGAAGAGAAACTTTCGATACGCTCTGGGTAAAAAAGAAAGATGGCTGTGGATTTTTTGGACTGCTCTTCTGGTCGGCTGTCACGAGGCAACAGCGCCGCCCTCAACTTCTTTTTGACTCTTTACCTTTTGGCAACTTTCGCTTCTTTTTTCAGAAGCCACGTTTGAAGAATGACTTGGCTAATAGAGCGCGTCTAAGAATAATTGCAGCATCCCTGGTGGGCCCTTTCTACATCCGGAAGCCATTGCCTTCATTAGATTTACATTTCTTTTTGGGCGCTCCGTTAAGTTTCAAAAGACCACATTGACGGAATTAAGCCATAACCTTGCTTAGGTCTCTATTTATAATATTTCATCTACGTGCCATTGACATTCATTTTTTGAAAGGTCTTCCGCTACCTCGACACTTTGAAAGCCTTATTTATCGAGCTAAGCCTTCCTTTCCAATATATTATACAGAATTGTAATCAGAATACTAGAGGGAAATAGAAGTCTATGGTTTTCTTTGTCCTTTAGAATTGTAATCAGAATCCTAGAGGGAAATAGAAGTTCCTGGTTTTCTTTGCCCTTTAGAATTGTAATCAGAATACTAGAGGGAAATAGAAGTCTATGGTTTTCTTTGCCCTATAGAATTGTAATCAGAATACTAGAGGGAAATAGAAGTCCATGGTTTTCTTTGTCCTTTAGAATTGTAATCAGAATACTAGATGGAAATAGAAGTCTATGGTTTTCTTTGTCCTTTATAATTGTAAACAGAATACTAGAGGGAAATAGAAGTCTATGGTTTTCTTTGTCCTTTAGAATTGTAATTAGAATACTAGAGGGAAATATAAGTCTATGGTTTTCTTTGTCCTTTAGAATTGTAAACAGAATACTAGAGGGAAATAGAAGTCTATGGTTTTCTTTGTCCTTTAGAATTGTAATCAGAAAACTAGAGGGAAATAGAAGTCTATGGTTTTCTTTGTCCTTTAGAATTGTAATCAGAAAACTAGAGGGAAATAGAAGTCTATGGTTTTCTTTGTCCTTTAGAATTGTAATCAGAAAACTAGAGGGAAATAGAAGTCTATGGTTTTCTTTGTCCTTTAGAATTGTAATCAGAAAACTAGAGGGAAATAGAAGTCTATGGTTTTCTTTGTCCTTTAGAATTGTAATCAGAAAACTAGAGGGAAATAGAAGTCTATGGTTTTCTTTGTCCTTTAGAATTGTAATCAGAAAACTAGAGGGAAATAGAAGTATATGGTTTTCTTTGTCCTTTAGAATTATAATCAGAAAACTAGAGGGAAATAGAAGTCTATGGTTTTCTTTGTCCTTTAGAATTGTATTCAGAAAACTAGAGGGAAGTAGAAGTCTATGGTTTTCTTTGTCCTTTAGAATTGTAATTAGAATACTAGAGGGAAATATAAGTCTATGGTTTTCTTTGTCCTTTAGAATTGTAATCAGAATACTAGAGGGAAATAGAAGTCTATGGTTTTCTTTGTCCTTTAGAATTGTAATCAGAATACTAGAGGGAAATATAAGTCTATGGTTTTCTTTGTCCTTTAGAATTGTAATCAGAAAACTAGAGGGAAGTAGAAGTCTATGGTTTTCTTTGTCCTTTAGAATTGTAATCAGAAAACTAGAGGGAAATAGAAGTCTATGGTTTTCTTTGTCCTTTAGAATTGTAATCAGAAAACTAGAGGGAAATAGAAGTCTATGGTTTTCTTTGTCCTTTAGAATTGTAATCAGAAAACTAGAGGGAAATAGAAGTATATGGTTTTCTTTGTCCTTTAGAATTGTAATCAGAAAACTAGAGGGAAGTAGAAGTCTATGGTTTTCTTTGTCCTTTAGAATTGTAATCAGAAAACTAGAGGGAAATAGAAGTCTATGGTTTTCTTTGTCCTTTAGAATTGTAATCAGAAAACTAGAGGGAAATAGAAGTCTATGGTTTTCTTTGTCCTTTAGAATTGTAATCAGAAAACTAGAGGGAAATAGAAGTATATGGTTTTCTTTGTCCTTTAGAATTATAATCAGAAAACTAGAGGGAAATAGAAGTCTATGGTTTTCTTTGTCCTTTAGAATTGTAATCAGAAAACTAGAGGGAAATAGAAGTCTATGGTTTTCTTTGTCCTTTAGAATTATAATCAGAAAACTAGAGGGAAATAGAAGTCTATGGTTTTCTTTGTCCTTTAGAATTGTAATTAGAATACTAGAGGGAAATATAAGTCTATGGTTTTCTTTGTCCTTTAGAATTGTAATCAGAATACTAGAGGGAAATATAAGTATATGGTTTTCTTTGTCCTTTAGAATTGTAATCAGAAAACTAGAGGGAAATAGAAGTCTACGGTTTTCTATGCCATTTTTCTATAAAGTAAGATAACGTTTTTTTAATGGATATAGAAAATTTACCCACAGTTCTATAGATATTATCAAGAATATATTCAGAATATGTGGACCGATTATAGTTGTGGCTTCATATTCCCTTAACGCGATTATTGTCCTAATTCTATACAAATTTGGCCAATTTTCAATAATTCAAGATTTTCTATAGACTTCTATAAAATTTAAAAAAAAAGCTTATAGAACACTATCACATATAGAAAACCGAAGAATTTCTATAGACTTATAAAAAAAATTATAGAAAGCATCTAGAACACTATCGGATATAGAAAACCCAAGACTTTCTATAGAGATCTATAAAAATTAAATGAATGCTTATAGAACACTACCGAATATAGAAAACTCGAGACTTTCTATAGAGTTCTATAAAATTTTACAGAAAGCTTATGGAACATTTTTATAAGATTTAGAAAATAGCTGTATTGACATCTACTAGTGTTGTTAAAAAATGTCTAATATCAGTAAACATATTACACAACATTAATAAAGTTACATTTTTTATCAGTTTAAACTAGTCTAGAGGTTTAGTTTTACTTTTAGATTCGAAAAAATGAGGCGAAAATGCAAACAAGATATTAGATTAATCATGGATTGAAACCTTTTTTAATTTTTTCCGGAAAAATACGGAACATGGTTTAAATTGGTCGCTGGCACCGTTAAGCTTAGCAGAAACCTTCTTAAATATTGAATGTTCATATTAGTTTCAGAAACGCTGTCTAAATAGAGATGGAATCTCGCTATACACTTCATCTTTGTTTTCTCGGCAGTTGTTTGGGAATTTAGGAAGGGTCTCACGTTTTGGGCATCTGAGAATGTAAACAACGAAACTCAACTTTCTGTCCCCCTTTTTGTTCACCGAAATCCAGGAAGCTACGCGGCGCCACTTGTAGCCTTTTAGCGAAATTGAAAGTCGCTTTCCGGAGATATTTCCGATACTTAAAGGAGGACTCTACTCCTACGAGAAAACTACTCCGGGTATGATAAGATAGAGAATTCCAATATTTGGATATGGAAATTTAATCCGTAGCAAATGTTTTTAAGAAGCGCCGGTTTTTTTGGTTTGCTAAGTCGATTTTAAATTTTTAAGAATTTATGAAGTTACTATTAATCCATCTGGAAATTTTCCAAATGGATCGTTTTAACGAAATTTCGAAGACATACCGGCCCCAAATATCACGATACAGGACGTCCACTAAAAAATAAAAATAACTGAAAAAGGTATTTTTTTTTATTTCAAATTTCTATGGAACATTCCTCTTTCAGGGGTACATTTACTAGTGTAAAATTGAATGATCTTGAACCAGGTGTTCAAGTTCATTCAAAAACTATGTTTAGGGATTTGGTTCCAATTAGAAAGGTGTTGCTCACCAAATTTGACCGATTAGAAGCCGAGATATTGAAGGTTAATGAATTGAACCTCATTTCTGTAAGATTGGTTGTCGTGACAACATAATTGAACCGTTTTAAACTATTCGGTATTTATTTGATTTAGTTACATTAAAACTAATCAGATTATTTTATTATCAAACACTAAATTCATTCACCTTCAATTTATCGGCTTCTGATTGGTCAAATTCAGTCAAATCAAAGTTATTTGAACTAATAACATGGCGAGCAACGACTTTCTAATTTATAAGCAAATGCGTAAACCCAACGGTTCACGAAATAGTTTTTTACATTGAGTTGGGAATAAATAGAGGTACAACTAAATCTGGCTAGCGCGGGACCAATTTCATTCAATAAGGAAACTTTATCAACTTTATCGTTCTACCGTGGCGGCATCTGTCTCTAGTGGTGGCAACTATATGGCAATTAAAGTTTTTCGCGAATCTGATGCGAAATTGAAATGTATGATTACTCGTAACAAACAAACCTTTGAAGTTGTTTAAAAATAATTTTATTCTGTCAACACGATCCTTTTTAACTCAAATTAAGGTGAGTTAGCTAATAATTATTTATTTTTAGCCATATAACTTTACAAAATATAGATGACGCTACCGCCTAATTATAAAGATGAATTTCGTACAGTCGTATCAGAACAGGTCCCGCGTAACCATGGCAACCGAAATCGTAATGATCTTGAAGACATGGTTCAAGGTCATTCAATTTTACACTAGTAAATGTCCACCTGCACGAGGAATGATCCATAGAAATTTGAAAATTTAAAAAAAAAACATTATTCAGTTATTTATCATATTTCGTTTTTTTAGTCGACACCCTGTATTTCATGTATCTGTCATCGTGACCTCACGTAGAACAATTTCCGATTTGTTAGAACACATTCAATAACAAGCGAGGTACGCGTATTTTTTCGTTAACTCTGTTTGATATGAAGTAGGGGGAGCAACAGAATCAGTCCGAATGAATGATTCATGAAAGCGAACCCGACCGGATTCTATATTGATTCTCAATATTGTATTTCGGTTTTTTTGGAGTCTTACGAATTTCCGATAACACAAAATCTTACCCGGATATTTTTTGCCTATGCTTGCTTTGGTTGATATTAATCCGATGGTGTGTCAGTCTTTGTCCTTGTGTCCAATCTTATATAGTCTCGGGTTTTTTGGATGAAATTGACTTTTTTCCCTGTATACATCCCGCGGTTAAATTCTTCAGTTAATTTATAGCTATAACACAGGAATCCATACCTCTACTGGGAATGCTTGTCCTGCCGTATCGCGTATGGTAAGATCACTCTGACGGATTTGACCCCACCTACGAGAGAAAAAATCCCCTCTGCGCTACCCTCTCACGTTGTTGTTTGTTCAGTTAACATAGTGACGTCAAAAATACCGTCAGTCACATCGAGGCGAAAATCTGCAGCGATAAGCATTCCAAGTAGAAGTATGGATTCCTGCTTGACATTATAGCCGTTATCAGGGATGAGGTACAATCTCTTAAGGTACAAAATGGGTCGATTTGGTCCCACCAAGTCATAGTTCTTCCAATCCCATTTCACCCAAAACATTTTCTCCCGACAACATTTTACCTAGTGTTGTAAGTCGGAAAATCTTTCCGAAAAAAAAAGTTTTCATTCCGCATGATTAATAATAATTAATAATTTAAATAAAACGGCATTTTCGCCTAATTTTTTCGAATCTGAAAGTAAAACTAAACCTCTAGATTAGTTTAAACTGATTAACAATGTAACACCATTAAAGTTTTGTAGTATGTTAACTGATATTAGAAATTTTATATCGATAAAAAGTTAAAAACATTAAAAACCCTTAAAAATTAATTTATGTTTCAATTTTTTATTTTTCCGATTTGCGCAAAATTTTCCTGAAATTTTCCCGCATTTTATTTTTCCGGAAAATTAACAACACTTACTTTACCCAAAATATCAATTTTCCTCTCCCAAAAAAAGTTTTAAAAAGTAAAATTTATTTTTTTCATACTAATTTATTGGCTTCTAAAAACTCTACAGGAGTTTTATTTCTGGTCTCCAGTTATCTCTTAGTTTTTGGCCCTTAACGTCTCACTGGGTGAAGACGCTTCATAGAATCTATATCTATCTCAATTTGTTCCTCTTCTTTCTGTGTACTGCGGCAAAGCGGGTGATTTTTCTTCTATGTGCAACCACAGATGGTCGATTCGCTGTTGAGGAGCCATTGCCAATCCTATCATTCTTCTAAGAGACATCTCGAATTCGGTATTGGTGTTAAATACAAATAAAAAGAAATTTCAAATACGCCTATGTTTATCATCTGATAAAACAAGCTTTACGTCCAAAAATCTTTTTTTTTGGGTGAAATGGCTTTGGGAGAATCGGAGCCCCAAATTTGTTTGGGTTAAGTAGGATTGGGGACACATTAAATTCCGATTTTGGGGTAGAAAAAAGGTAACTGGAGCTTTGAGAAATCTTTTAAGAAAGGGAATTGTCCACCACCCGTCCGTAGACTATTTTCTTTAAACTTACGAAGTGTATATTACTGAAGGCAGAGTGACCACATCTCATAATTTCATAATTTTTCCTATATTTTCCTATGTGTTCCTGTGGTTTCCTATAATTATTTTATATTTTTCGGGCTACACCTGTTTGCAATTATGACTTTTGATATCAAAATCTACAAAGTTAGTAAGAATTTTAGAAATATTAAAAATCTTCCCTCGCTCAACCATTTATTAAATCAAATTCAATTTAAAAACTTTGGATTTTCACCTTCATAAGTACTTGAAACCTATGTTTTAATGGAATTTATCCTTTATTCTCTTTGATTTTGTAAAAAAAACTACTTTAAAATCCTATAAATCGACTGCAAATTTCCTATTTTCCTTATAAGATATTTTTGAGTTTTCGGTGACAGTCTATAACTTTGCTCCATAGTCACCATATTTGAAACTAAACCCACGAACTGGTGGCTAACATTAGAGTATTGATTTATATTGGAAATTTATCCGAGTTTAGGGAAATTTATCTTAATCCCCCGCAAAAGTTAAGCCTTTGCCGGATTTGGACCTTAATTAATTCGCCCGTTATCGAGTCCAGTTTACGAATCTACCGAGTGTGAAAATTCCAACACTCTCTTTCCCTCAAGCTACTCTCATTTTAACTTCATTAATATCGACGCATTTCGGCCAGATTATTAGCTTCCAACTTAATTAACTCTTTCTCGGTACAGGCTGTACCGTGTCGAACTGTTTATCGAATAGTTTTGTATTTCCTTTACAAAATATGCCCGTTTGATTAAGTCAAAACGTGGCGCCTTCTAAATGGGATATTTGACCATTTTAGGTTTAGTATACGGTGTGAAATTGGCGATGACGACCAAGAAATAAGCGTTTATAGCTCTTAGCATACGCTACGATGTCGTGGTATTTCATTTACGACGTTAGTTAGACGCTTAGTTCAGGTGATAATTGCCTTTAAACGCTTTTGACAGATAATCTTTTGGTTTTGGGAAACGAGCTTTTAATCTGATTAAAATGTATCTGGACGCGGCGAAGTAAAGTTGGGGAAACTCTCTTGTTTATTATGCGCGAATAAATTAAGCCCCTTCAAGCGGATAATTTGCTTTTAAGTTTTCGATACGAAATTTGATACGAAATTTTGAAAGGAGAGCTCTTCGAAGCGATATTAATATTTGAAAGCTATCGAGAAAACTAAAGTGTCAATTTAGAGATGAACGAACGAGCGGTTTTTGGAAATAGCATTATGTAGATTTTCATTCTGTCGTAACCGTTCTAAAGATTATTTTTCAGTCGCAAAAATTACGAATAAATGAGACCAATTAGGGATAATTATCCAATACCAAGAATGGGCTCGGGTTAACTGAGAATATGTAACCACGACTGTGGCCACTTTTTCATGATCCACGGAAGATATGCTCCGCCTACACCCAAATAAAACCTGCTATTTTACAGGAGTGTCTTCCCCTCTTTACCAGGAGAAAGGGGGAAAGATTAAGCGAGGAAAGTAGCTGGGGCGTGGTTTTTTTTCAGGACATCACGAGGCGAACAGTGGCGCTACCTACACATTATCTATTCATCTTACCATAAGTGTATAATAAACATAAGTATGTAAGTCGGAAAATTTTCCGGAAAATGACCGAAGCCTTTTTTCCGGAATATTTTCCGTATTTTTCCGAAAAAATTTAAAAAAAGTTTTCATTCCATGATTAGTTTAATATATTATTTGCAAATTTCAATTTAGCGGCATTTTTACCTACTTTTTTCGAATCTGAAAGTAAAACTAAATCACAAGACTAGTTTAAACTGTTTAACAATGTAACGTTATTAATGTTTTGTAGTATGTTTACTGTTATTAGATATTTTATATCGATAGAAAGATAAAATCATTAAAAACCCTTAAAAAGTAATTTATGTTTCAATTTTTTAATTTTCCCATTTTCTAAAAATTTTTCGGCATTTTATTTTTCTGGAAAATTAACAACTCTATATGACACAGAACGAATTCGGTTAATGATAGTCTGTCGTGGAGTGATTGCGAAATAGGAAGTTTCCAAACAGGAAACTGTCCCTTCCTATTCTTTCCGTTGGCAAAATAGCTAGTTCGATGGCGAGAAATACGAGCGTACACGCGTTTAGGGTGGAAATTCGAAAATAACTAACTTCTGAAATGGAGCCAGTGTTTATAATAGTTATTTTTATCTTCCGATTCAATAATTCATCATTATTTTCCAAAAGTAAGCGTTATTTCCACTTCTGAAATCATTTATATTTTCAATAGGCCTTGGCTGGTCCGTCAAAAAGGCTGCCGCCGGACTGTCTGCGATTTTTCGGGCTTCCTCCAAATACTAGGAGCAGTTCGCGGAGAGTTGTCAGTCCGTCGATAAGTAATGGTTTACTTTGTCATTGGCGAAACAGACTATCATTAAAAAATGCGCATTGGGTGAATAGGAAGTGTCATACGTATGTTTATAAAATTATTATCCACTTATGATCTTACTTAATACATTCTTGAGGAATGAACGAATTACTCCAAAATGCACAAAAATATAAAACCTATTTATTCCTAAGGTCTATTTTTACGTAAGTTCCTCTAAGATTTAGCCACTATAGTTCGAAAATTAGGCTTTTTGTACGCAAAAACAAAATCTCCAACGATTTAAGGAACCCTCCACCAAGCGGTTTTACGAGTTTATTTGCAATTGCAATATTTCTTCGCAATCAAGGAATATTTTTCTTACGTTTTATACGGAAAAATGCGATTTCCACCGCTTTTAACGGACCAAATAAAAACGTTTTGTGGAAAACGAATACGCATTTAAATAACTTTCCAACAGATGGCAGTTTTCTTGATCAATTCTGGTTGAACAAACATTTTCCCTTCGAGGTCCAATTTTAGGGCGTCGCCTTCTAGATGACGCCGGAATTATACTCTGATAAAGGGACCAATTTCATAACAGAAGAGGTTTTACGCTTCTCTAAGTTTTAATTCGGGTGAACTAAATTTTAGCTAATCCCTTAACTCGAACCGAAAACAAGTTAAGGGAAATATATTTTAACGCGCGTCCACTTGTTCCTAAGTTTAGGTACGAAGAATCGAAATGAAAACTACGTTTAGGTTTTTTAAGGAGGTTTAATTGCGGTTGAGAAAATGTTCCGCTATCTGGAGAAAGCTCGGTTAATCCGTTAACAAAGCATGGCAATATCCAATTTAAGGGATTAAAATACAATAGAATACAAACAATAAAAGTTTTGAACAATTGCAATATTTAAGTTACACGCTTTCAATGTTTAATGTTTTACAGGTTAACATATTTAATAACATTTAATTTTACATTAACATTTTATTTAATTTATCGCGCAATCACTTATTTAAATGACACCTTTGACAAAGATAACCTTGGAAATCTAGATGAAGTTCTCTCCCCACTGGTTTAAGGGGTTTTTCCCCGAGATCTTCGGTTTCCCCTTCCATAAAAACTTGTTAAGGTTAACGGTAATAGTTAGTGTAGGGAGCTGTTGGCTCGCGTGGCTTGCAGGGCTTGCCACCACCCTCCTACGCATTGTAACCCGGCCACTTGAATTAAAAGGCTTTAAAAGTCGCTCGATGACTTAGGCCTAGGGTGGTGCCTTGGGTATTAGCCTAGCTGATTATTAAATAAATTAACTGAAATGAATATTAAATAAATTAAGTGAAATGAATATTAAATAAATTAAGTGAAACGATAATTAAATAAATTAACTGAAATGAATGTTAAATAAATTAGATGAAATTAATATGAAATAAATTATGTGAAATGAATATTAAATAAATTAGGTGAAATGATAATTAAATAAATTAACTGAAATGAATATTAAACAAATTAGGTGAAATGAATATTAAATAAATTCACTGAAATGAATATTAAACAAATTAGGTGAAATGAATATTAAATAAATTAGATGAAATGAATATTAAACAAATTAGGTGAAATGAATATTAAATAAATTAGATGAAATTAATATTAAATAAATTAGAGGAACTGAATATTAAATAAATTACACTGAACAACAAAAAAAATGTTTTGGAATGTTTTCTAACCCAATTGGACTATTTCTGACTATTTTTTGGTCAAGAAAAACGAATATGGCAATGAATTTTTTTTATTAACTACCGTTTCCAAGATACATAATACATAGACATTAATACATAATCCATAGACATTAATATATTATGAGCTGTTTCTAATGTTTCGAAGTAAAATGATAATCGGTATGAATCGAAGCAGCAGTAGTAGAGCATTCGACTGCATATAAAGGGTTCCTTAGTTCTTAACCGAAATCTCCCTTGTTGGTTTCGCTTTCTTTTAACAAAAAATTACTGTTCAAGACATTTTAATGACATAAACAGTCACTATGACTGTATCTCAAAAACTAGAGCTAACCAACATTTTTTATTGTCATATTCGTGTTCAGCAGACAAAAATACATTAATATCAGCTAATTTTGAGCCCGAAACATTTTCTTTGTTGTTCAGTGTTATATGAAATGAAATGCATATTAAATAAATTAACTTAAATTAATATTAAATAAATTAACTTAAATTAATATTAAATAAATTAACTGAAATGAAAATTATTATTAAATAAATTAACTGAAATGAAAATTATTATTAAATAAATTAACTGAAATGAAAATTATTATTAAATAAATTAACTGAAATGAAAATTATTATTAAATAAATTAACTGAAATGAAAATTATTATTAAATAAATTAACTGAAATGAAAATTATTATTAAATAAATTAACTGAAATGAAAATTAAATAAATTAACTTAAATTAATATTAAATAAATTAACTGAAATGAAAATTAAATAAATTAACTTAAATTAATATTAAATAAATTAACTGAAATGAAAATTAAATAAATTAACTTAAATTAATATTAAATAAATTAGATGAAATTAATATTAAATAAATTAGATGAAATTAATATTAAATAAGTTAGTTTAAACTATTAAAATTAAATTAATATGAAATTATTAAAATGAAATTAAAATTAAATTATAGAAATTAAATTAAATTAATATGAAATTATAGAAATTAAATTAAATTAATATGAAATTGAAATTAATATGAAATTATAGAAATTAAATTAAATTAATATGAAATTGAAATTAATATGAAAATATTAAAATGAAATTAAAATGAAATTATAGAAATTAAATTAAATTAATATGAAATTATAGAAATTAAATTAAATTAATATGAAATTATAGAAATTAAATTAAATTAATATGAAATTATAGAAATTAAATTAAATTAATATGAAATTAAATTAAATTAATATGAAATTATAGAAATTAAATTAAATTAATATGAAATTATAGAAATTAAATTAAATTAATATGAAATTATAGAAATTAAATTAAATTAATATGAAATTATAGAAATTAAATTAAATTAATATGAAATTATAGAAATTAAATTAAATTAATATGAAATTATAGAAATTAAATTAAATTAAAATGAAATTATAGAAATTAAATTAAATTAATATGAAATTATAGAAATTAAATTAAATTAATATGAAATTATAGAAATTAAATTAAATTAATATGAAATTATCAAATTTAAATTAATTGTAATATTAAATTATCAAATTTAAATTAATTGTAATATTAATTATCAAATATAAATTAATAATAAATTGTTTCATTTAAATTAATATTAAGTTGTTTTATTTAAATTAACATTAAATTGTTTTATTTAAATTAAAATTAAATTATTTTATTTAATTTAGCGTTAAATTAATATTATATTATTTTATTTTATTTAGCGTTAAATTAATATTATATTATTTTATTTAATTTAATTTAGCATTAAATTAATATTATATTATTTTATTTAATTTAGCATTAAATTAGTATTATATTGATATTTAAATATTGAAATATTACCGTGCTATTTTACGAATGAAACTGGATATAAACGTCGAACTATGTTTGGCCTTTTACCACTTGTTGTGAATGAAGAAAGTTTGGAGGGGGGCATTTTCCTATAGTCTTTGGGGGATCAAAGGTTTTTTGGGCGAACCAGATTTTACGGGATTAGGGTAAGCTTTTGCTCGTATTTTTGGGGTCGTCGATAGCTCAAAGCCTGCGGGGAAATCCCAAGTTCAGTTTGGAGATAGGTCTTCCGACAGTTATTAAAACTGGATTCCTTCTTGTGGCAATCATCATTAAGATCCCCCCTCTCCGTCACGCTCAAACTTAATTAATATTGCCGAAGAATTAAGGGCTAGCGAGTGTAATAGGGGGAGCTCGGAACCTCGCTAATTTGATATTGGAACAGCCTCAGTGTCTACAACGGGAGTCGGAGTCATCGAGCCCAATTTTCTCGTGGAAATCGAAGGCACGTGCTTTCAGACGAAACTCATTGGGTAAAAGAGTTTAGCACTTTCGACTAAATTTATGGTTTCCAATTTTAATAGCTCTTTATATAAAATAATTCGTCGTGCAGTTAAAGTTAGAGAGCGCGCATAATTTTGTTTTTGTTGAGCTCGCGCGAAAACGCACGAGACCCTCTACACGGAAATATTAGGAAGCGCGCGCGCCAAAAAATAACACTTTTTATACATGTATGCGTATATATTATTTTATAGAAAGAGCTATTGGTCAAAAATTATTTCGCAACCCAAGGCTGAAAAGACTTAGTAACTTTAACCTAAACTTACTTTATTCTAAGCAAACCGAACCTAACCTAACTTAGCCTAACCCTTAATAATCATCATCATCAGCTAGGCTAATACCCAAGGCACCACCTTAGGCCTAAGTCATCAAGTGACTTTTAAAGAATTTAATTCGGGTGGTCGGGTGAAAATGCGTAGGAGGGTGGTGGCAAGCCCTGCATGCCACGCAGGCCAACAGCTCCCTACACTTACTATTACCGTTAACCTCTACATGTTTTTATGAAAGGGTAAACCGAAGAGCTCGGGGGAAAACCCTAACTTAAATCTTATCCTACTATAACCTAACCGTATCCTACTCTAACCTAAAATAAGTCTTATCCTAACCTAAACTAACCTAAATCTTATCCTACCCTAAACTAACCTAAGCCTTATCCTACCATAAACTAAGGCAAACCTTATCTTACTCTAAATTCATCTAACCTTAACCTTATCCTACCCTAATCTAACCCAAGCCATATGCTACGCTAAACTCACCTAAACCAATCCTACCCTAAACTCACCTAAGCCTTATCCTAACCTACCCTAAGCTAGCCTGAGCCTTCTCGTAAACTAACCTGAGCCTTCTCCTAAGCTAACCTAGACCTTATCCTAACCTTAACTAAAATCGGATCCAGACTAATCAAAACACCGTGAAAACCTAACGCCTTACCCATTGATTCGATAGTTTAATAGACCCCGAAAGAAACAAGATGATGTAACCCGCAGCCAATCAAATTGCTAACAGTTGCTACGGTTTACTCTCTTCGCGTGAAGTTGCCTTTGATGTAAATTGAAAAAGCGATTTTCTTTGAAATAGCCAACTCGTCCGTCATATTAAGACCTTGAGAGTTAGTTCAGATTGGCAACAAAAGACTTTTAAATAAACTAAGTCAGCGTAATATGACATTGATAAATGCAAGTGACTCTCTGCGGGATTTCAATTCTATTCTTTCCGCAAAATATTCGAAGATTCGTATTTGTTATTGGAGAAACCTCAAAACTGGGGTATTTTCTTCGAACCCTGAGCAAATTCGAGCTCATTCATCACGTGGCGCGATTTGCGTGATCGACCTAGGATCCGCCTCAATTCCACTATTGTCTCTTTCGGCTCTCGCAGAGTGGCCTTCCTGAAACATCCATTCCAGGCCGATGAATTGTCCTCGTTCCAAAACAAATTAGTCGCTGGGGGCCAACTTAAAAGGGTGCTTTTGGACACATTAAGATAGATTTAACACGGATGTCTCTGATATCCCGTGTCACCGAAACTCTTTAGCCTATTTCCCTATACCAAAGGTCAAATCGGCAGTTTATAAGACATCTCATTCGAGAGCGGCAACCCGCGATGGTACATGTTTCAAGCAAATAGATTTCGCAAATTTTTGAGATAGATGGAAATTTTTCTATTTTAATTTAACAATTTAAATATCGTAAATGTCATACGGTATGCGAAAGAAACTACGGTTTCTTATTTATGTAAGTTTCTTGATATGTAAATATTTTTAACTAGAGAAGTGGGTAGATCGTTTAGAGTAACAGAATATATTAACTTTTAATTTATGGAAAACAAGCGAAAACGTATGTATTTATCAAGATTTCTGTTAATGACTATGTGGAGACTATTTTTAGCGCTTGCTACCAATCCCACTTACGTTCTAACAATAAGCTACTTCCCCCCTAAAAACATTCAATCAGGCTGGTATCTCGTTGGTTCCCAAAAACTGACTTCCTTCCCCCTCACGTGCTAAGAGATAATTAGAATATTATGCCCGCCAAAATCCTCCCTAAGTAGAAATAGAATACATAAATATATCTGAGAGATTTATTATCAAACTTCCAAAAGAATATTAAATCGAGATATTTTTCATCAATGGAAAAAACATAAAATGTGGGAATTCGATCAGGGTATAATGTGCTTTGAGGTCAGGTTTACCGCGTTTGGATAACGCTTTTCCCCGTGTGGGTTTAATTGAGCGTGAATTATGAATCAGCCTTACGTCTTTGGTGGTCGCATTAGCCTAAAATATTATTTCTTTCTTTGAGGCGATTCTTCTAAAGAATTTTAGAATACCTTTTTTTCGCGATTTTCTTAATCGAAAATCTATAATTAATATAATAAAACCACGTTAAATTTTATTAATATAATGAAACCACGTTAAATTTTATTAATATAATACAACCACGTTATATTTTATTAATATAATAAAACCACGTTAACATTTTATTAATATCCTATAATAAAACCACATTAAATTTTATTAACAAAATAAAAACACATTAAATTTTATTAATATAATAAAAACACGTTAAATTTTATTAATATAATAAAACCACATTAAATTTTAATAATATAATAAACCACATTAAATTTTAATAATATAATAAAAACACATTAAATTTTATTAATATAATAAAACCACATTGAATTTTAATAATATAATATGGCCACATTAAATTTTATTAATATAATAAACCGAATTAAATTTTAATAATACAATAAACCACATTTAATTTTAATAATATAATAAAACCACATTTAATTTTAATAATATAATAAACCACATTTAATTTTAATAATATAGTAAAACCACATTAAATTTTATTAATATAATAAAACCACTTTAAATTTTAAGTTGTTATTAATTAAAATAAATAGGTTTTACGTCTCATTTGAAACTTATGTTCTAGATTAAAGGATTGGGGATATTACTAGCGGTATTAGGACGTTTGCAGAGCATAAGCCCAATTATTGGGAAAAGCAGATGGAAACTAAACGTGAAAAAAAATGTTTTCTTGTTATTTGCGCTGGAAGCATCATTATAGATTTGGCGTATAGGAGTGCCAAAAGAAATTATTGGAACGAAATTACTTTCTTAGATTCTTTTTTTTTTCCTACTAATCTCAGCACCCCTCCCCGATAAAAAAAATGGCCAAATCGAAAATAGGACCCCCAAGAATCGTTAGCAATTTCTTTCCAATAAATATGTAATCCACCAGGGGCAACCACTTTTACTTTTCACTTTGCCAGATTTTCCCCTCGAGGACGAGAATCGAAATTTCTCCGTTGAAGTTCTGTAGCTTAATGTTCTTTTGATCGCACCAACATTGTTTTATTGGTCGTGTAAAACTATTTGGGGAAAAGGGACTCTTCGCGAATGGCAGACCAT
This sequence comes from Leiobunum rupestre, assembly GCF_980474605.1. Taxonomy (NCBI): domain Eukaryota; kingdom Metazoa; phylum Arthropoda; class Arachnida; order Opiliones; family Sclerosomatidae; genus Leiobunum; species Leiobunum rupestre. The sequence goes on along the minus strand of NC_143393.1, from coordinate 24,233,394 downwards.
TTTCATTTGAAAATTGCATTGAATTTTGACACCTTTTTTTCTTCTTTCAACAAAAAATTTGATTTAATTTCGCGTTGTAATATGTTGCGTTGGCATTCTGGCCATTTCGGAATATTGTTCCAGAATTAAAGCGAGTGTCGGCTCTATCGTTGCAGTCTGTATTTTTGATTGGGTCTATGTAACGAAGATGGCTATGATTGCTTAGATTCGCGGGAAGGTGCTTCCATCTATTTTCGACTTTCAAAAACGTATTGTCATTTATTTGAAGTCAACGATTACGAGATTGAAACACGTGATTGCAGAAATGCCAATCCAAGCTAAGTTGACTGCGCACGTGATTACGCAAAGCCAATCAAAGGAAGGGTTACGTCGAGGCACCTACTTTTGAGGGAATAATTTGCTTGCTCAACTTGTTTCAATTTCAACTAAACTCTACGTTAGTGATATCTCTCGCTCGCCAATGATACTAACCTTAAAATAGGAGCCGACACTTGCTTTAAATGATTATTTTCTTAAGGAGAAGTGTTCATTTGTCTATGCATTTAATGTTATTTGCTTCTTAGGCTTGCATGATTTTTTCCAAATATAATAATAATAATAATCAGCTAGGCTAATACCCAACGTTTATTCCCATTCGACCGAAATCCCATTCGACCGAAATCCCATTCGACCGAATCCCATTCGACCGAAAGAATTTTAAAATGTAGCCCAATTGGCGGGGTGATTTGGTATTTTATTTATAAGGTATGTACTATCGAAGATCCATGTTTAGGTTAGGTTAGGTTAGGTTAGGTTAGGTTAGGTTAGGTTAGGTTAGGTTAGAGTTGGTTAAGTTTACTATTTCAGTTTTGGTTCAGTTACTTTTCTTGACTAGGTGAAGATAAAAATATAATTCATGCTCATTACATTTTATTAGCTATCCGCTCCATTGCAAACGACTTCAGTAACTAAATTGAAAACATAGCAAAAGCCAATTTATATAGCAGCGTTCGGTCGAATGGGACACCTCAAAAACCGCCTTCGGTCGAATGGGATTTCGGTCGAATGGGACTAAAGCAATACCCAAGGCACCACCTTAGGCCTAAGTCATCAAGCGACATTTGAAGCCTTTAATTCAGGTGGCCGGTAGGAGGGTCGTGGCAAGTTCTTCATGTCACGCGAGCCCGCAGCTCCCTACACTCACTAATAATAACAATAATAATAATAATCAGCTAGGCTTATACCCAAGGCACCACCTTAGGCCTAAGCCATTAATTCTTATAGTTGGTTTCTAATTATGGTTTATAAATAAGTTATTAGCCCCGTGCATTGAAAATTTAACATTTAACATTGTTAAGCGGAGTAACACATTTTGGACCGTGGTACGGTGTATTAATGTTGGGGTGGCGGAGTGCTTAGCACATTCACCTCGCAGAAAGGGGAGCCGGGTTCGATCCCAACTTGTGACACTAGGTGAAAACACGGGACAACTCTTTCCGTGTTAAGTTTGCATATTCTCTCCCCATAGTTTTAACGGGTTTTTCTCCCGAGCTCTTCTGTTACTCCTTCCATAAAACCTGTTGGGGTTAACGGTAATAATTAGTGTAGGAAGCAGTTGGTTCGCGTGGCATGAAGGGCTTGCCATCACCATCCTACTCATTGTAACCCGGCCACCTAAATTAATGGCTTTAAAAGTCGCCTAGCTGATTACATCCGTGGTTTAACGTTCATTGAAATCTGCTTCCGATCGTTGAGTCGGCTAAGCAACCATTTTTATGCTGGAAACTTCTCTCGAAAAATATATGTTATACACTTCTGGTCTAAAATATAGCCTTCGAACCCGTAGAATGTAGCTAATAATAAAAGTTTAGTTTTGGGGTTCTGCTAAACCTCAAGGTTGCCTTTTCACTCGACTGAAGATAATCTTTTTGGTACGTCTACAGTAAGACGGCCAATAATTACAACGAATTGGTAACCCCAAAATAACACATACGCGGGGCCTTTTCCGCACCCTTGATTCTCCGCTATTTCGTTTTGCGTCATCGATTTTGTCCATCCGCGAATTATTAGGGCGTACGTAGCAACTGCGACTAGACCCCGACGCCGCCGACGCCGATCTTTTTTTTATTTCATGTGGTTTTATTATATTAATAAAATTTAACGTGGTTTTATTATATTAATAAAATTTTACGTGGTTTTATTATCTTAATAAAATTTAACGTGGTTTTATTATATTATTTTTTTTTAACGTGGTTTTTTTATATTAAAATTTTTTTACGTGGTTTTATTATCTTAATAAAATTTAACGTGGTTTTATTATATTAATTATAGATTTTTAAAGGTACGCCGCCTCGCAGCTGATGTTTTCTTGGCGCGCCGCCGACGGTTTTTAATATTTTTAACACGGCTACCAGATTTTTACCGTTGATATCAGTCTCTTTGCACATTTAAATTATTACTTTGCTAGTGCAATTAAAAGACAGTTTATTCTCTACGAAATTTCGTATAAACGCCGTGCCACGCCGACGCCGCCGTTAAATTTTGGTTCTACGCCTCCGCCGCAGTGTTGACAGATTTTTCTGACTGAATTATTTTGCAAAGGGTAAAACATTGTAGTACAACAATAGAAACTATGGTACGAATATAAAGTAGTATTAATTACTTACTATTTAAAATGTTTAGGGTTTAGCTTTTTTATCCTTTTTCCTAATGGACTATTCTACCTATTCGCGTATATTAACACACTATTTGCTTGTTAATTACCCCGAAGAAGAACCACGCCCCTCCCGGTACAATCTCTCCTCGGGGAGTGTCTTCGGGGAATCATGGAAACAGAGTTCCTACGTTCTCCATTAGCACAAATATGTTCTTGATAAGAACGTTAGGAATAGGACTGGTGCTTCTATAAAATATGTGAGGTCACGTGTAAATGTTTTCTACGTCACTAGCTTTAGCTATTGAAGTTCGAGAGCACGCCAGTGCACGCGCTGGGGTCGATAAAGATTTTGAAATTCGAAGTCCACGTGCGAATCGCTCGTGCCCATAAAATACTCAAAAGCTTAAGCTCGTGACGCGGAAAAAAATATTTTATACTTCTAATTTTTGTGTTATTATTAACACTTATTGACCGACTTCCAAATTACGGTGTGAGGTATAGCCGGCATATATAATAGGTGTTTCTATAAAATAAATCAATAAGAAAATTAAATGTATAAAATATTTTTCCCCGCGTCACGAGCTTAAGCTTTTTAATGCTTTATTGGCACGCACGTTTCGCACGTCGACTTCAAATATCAAAATCTTTATCGATTCGAGCGCACACGCTCTATCTTCAATAGAAAAAAACATTTACACGTGACCTACCGTATTTTATAGAAACACCTATTGCTTTTATACCAAAACACGGTGGCATATTTTCACGCGCAAAATGAATTGTAAGATCCACCAATTTGCGAATGGCGTAGAACATCCAACGCAAATCCGTGCTAGCTTCGCCCTTTGTTTGTGAAACCCAAGTGAGATATCTGAGAGCTCGAATAAATCATCCTTTTATTCAGAAGGGATGCGTTGTATTTGTTTGAACGGGATTCCCATAATTCTAAGACGATTTCCGGAGCCGAGGCTTATTTTGGGACGATTTATTCCACCGAGGTGGGCAAATATTGCGAGCAACTTCCAAAAATGAACGTTCAGAATTTTCTCACTTGGTTGATCAATTTCTCTTCAACTGACAAGGAGAGTACCCGAGGTGTTTATTGCCAATTTAGTTCAAAGTCGGCCGTAATGTGGACCTATATGAGATATGAAATTTCCCAAAAGGAGACGTTGCACTACACATTCGATTTGCCATGGCAACCGGAAATGTTTTTGACCACTTACAACCAAAATAAGATTTTTTCCTTATTTTACCCAAAATTTGTTAAAAATTTACCCTAAAAATGTTTCAATTTACCCAAACTTGATGAAATTTACCTAAATGTGGTCCAAATTACACATCTCGTGATTTTCAAAAATTTTCAAAAATTTTCGTAGCTAGGACCCTGTGAAACCGAGAAAATCCCATGCTTTTTTAAATGGAGATTTTATTGTTTTAAGTGATCAAAAACATTTTCGGTTGCTATAGCAAAACGAATGGGTAGTGCAACGTCTCCTTTTGGGAAATTTCATATCTCATATAGGTCTACATTCCGCCCGACTTTGAACAAAATCGGCAATAAACACCTCGGGTACTCTCCTTGTGAGTAAGCTCAGGGTGAGACGCAGTAGTTGGTTTACATTGGAATTTCACAACCCACCGAGCGACGGGATAGTTGGTTTTTCGGAAAAGGTGATAACATAAATTATTTTGGTCGTAGCTAACTTGTTAAAATGTTCCCGGAAATTCGTCAAAGCACTGCCAACTTTTATAACGCGCTTCCGCGATCGGGGTTGGCCGCGGTCGAAACATAAGGGCTGCTTCACTAAGCCTAGGTTAAACACGTGTCCTAATCCAAATCTTTCATTTTTTTACAATTTTCTAGTCAGAGACTTAACATCACTATAACATTAATACTAATGTCCGAGTCTTCGTTAAATTAAGTATAATAAATTCATCTTTTTTTATATTAAAAAAGTATAAATATTTAAAAACATAACTTACGACGTTAGTACACAATTTTAAGTATGACTTTCTTACTTTTAAAGATTTATTTCATGAAGCTGGAAGCTAGGAGCAACAAACACCGCACCCCACACAAGGAGAACCCAACCCGTCAAAAGTCGTGCATTTTCTTGTGTACAATTTTCATTGGCTAGACGCTTTAGCCCCTACTGCCGTCAGAAGGGGAAAACTCGGATATTGTCTCCTCCCCCCCGCCCGTAAAACGTTCCGCGTAAAGGTTCGTCCAATGAAATTTGTACACCACTCTGCTTTGGCGTGTTTAAAGGCTAGCTGCGTTCTCCTTGTGTTTGTTGCTCCTAGATGGAAATCACTGTTCAACGGTAAACTTCAAAATAATTTTATAACCCCGTGATTATTTTTAAAGGCTTCTACCGTTTGATGGCGCTCAAACATTTCCCGAAATAAATTTTACCCAGTATACCTTGCAATTTATGCTAACGTCTATTCGCTCACAGCACGGAAAGGAACTAAATTGTGAAAAAACTACTGCCTCTCTCAGCGCAATCACTGACTGAGCGAACTATTGGGCGCTCACCTTGAGTTTGCTCACTTTTTCTTTCTTGCTGAACAAGATTAACTGACCTTCGTATTTAAAGTGCTCGCTCGTTTCGAGAGGATTTTCTAAAATGAGCGCTCCCAAATTTTTGCCCACCTCTGTTTTTCCGAATTCAAAAAGAAAACGGATTATGATATGAAAAGTTAATAAGGGAAAATTTGAAAGAGAATTTCGAACAAAGGGAAATTTAAAAAGGGAAAAATCGGGTTAAACAAAAGTTGATTTTTAACCGCGGGTTTTCGGTCTTCGTATTTGCCTTGTTACTCGGGTTTCACTATACGAATGACGTTTTTTTTAAGGCTTTTTAAAAGTTTTGGACAGGTTTTGTTTGACCATCTTTTTTATTTCAATTCGCCATACGTGAAATGAATAATATGAGTAGTTTTACTGACTGGGAATGTTTTTAATAGATTTATTATTTCGCGTTTGGGGACTTAAGAAATGAATGTTTGCCGACTAGGAGAATTTAAAAAGTACAGTTTTTCTTTACTTTATCTTGTTTTATTTGCGGATGGGCTAAGACTTCAATAAAGGCGGATAGTGGGAGGTCTTTACTCCGAATCAAGTGGTTTATCTTTGTAAGGGCTTACGGTGTCGGTGTCTCCAATTTTATGGTCCTATTTGGAACTGCTTTTTTCGAACTTAGTCTGTAAATAAGGGGCTTACGAAGCGTATCTCTTTGTTCGTTGTTTTGTTCTACAATCAATTGTTTTTGTTTGCTTACGAAATAGACGATCGATCACGGGAAAATACGGGAAAATAGCCATTTAAGTAATCAAATGTTTATTTATATGTCAAAAGTGTACGCTATACGCTTTCGTATTAAGAAGGATTACTGGAACAGAGTTTATCCAAATTATATCGGATAGCCAAGATGCCCTTAAGCCTGTTAAACAGTTCAGGTTTTCCTCTGTTGCTTGGTGCTCCTCAGCTGTCTAGTCGTAAAGCCTAATGAACGCTAATAGGGTGTATTCTCGTGACGTCATCATCGCTGTAGTGGAAGGCTAGTGTCATCCCCCTTTCCCCCATAACTATCTACCTTAGAGCAATGGCCGCCATCTTCTCGTGAATACCACCTATACTAAAGTTAGTATTAAATTCCTTTACATACGTGAATGGTAATAATAGTAATAATATTATTCAGCTGGGCTAATACCCAAGGCACCACCTTAGGCCCAAGTCATCTAGCGACTTTTAATGCCTTTAGTTTCGGTGGCCGGGTTAAATTGCGTAGGAGGTTGGTGGCAAGCTCTTCAAGCCGCGCGAACCAACACTCACTATTACCGTTAACCTCGACAAGTTTTTATGGAAAGGGGAAACCGAAGAACTCGAGAAATTACCCCTCTAACCAGTGAGGAGAGAACTTTCAAACTCTACGTGGGAGGAGTAGTTCCGAGTTTTAACATAGCGCCACAAGGAGCTGGTATTAAACCTGGCTCCTTTCGCTGCGAGGCGAAAGTACTAACAACTTTGCCACCCCAATGGGGCTCTCTGAATTACGTAATCAAAATAAAGTAGAATTTGATTGGGTATAATAATAATAATCAGTTAGGCTAATACCCTTGGCACCACCCTAGGCCTAAGTCATCAAGCGACTTTTAAAGCCATTAATTCAGTTGACCGGGTAACAATGCGTAGGAGGGTGGTGGCAAGCCCTTCAAGCCACGCCAACCAACAGCTCCGGACACTTACTATCTGGTCATAAGGGACATCATGACACTCTATTTAAGGTGGGTGTGATTGGTATCATTGACGATTCCACTCGCGGGGTTTGCTGCAAGGTTGCCAGGGTGTTGAATAAATCCCACATTGTGAGGTTTTCCGCGCTTATTTTGACTATGAGGGATAAAGGTAATTTTCAGTTAAATGATAGTTTTGTGGAATTTTTTAAGTATTATAATAAATTTTTGTGGGAACAACTTCCAAAAGATGCGCTTTGGGAATTTTATTCCTTGCTTGTCCTTAAAACCAATTCCATTTACAAACAGAGCTGCCAAGCTGTTAATAGCGTTCAGTCCCAACCAGCTAAAATTCCTTAAAGAGATTGGGGAACTGCTGGTTATATTTACAATAAGAATTCTATTTGAAAAAAAAATCACCAAAATACCGAAAAATATAAATGTTTTACGTAGAGTTTCCGTTGGAGATGGGCTTAGGGGTGTGGGAATTCATAGGGAATATACTATTTCGTCGATTAAGCATTGGCTACACTGTTTTGCTAAAATAAAAATAACCTTGTTTCAAAGATAGGGCTTTTCCAAGTTGAAATCACAATGAATCTCTGATCGAATTTTACCTGGCCACCACACTTTCAATAATAATAATAACAAACAGGAAAATAACTTATGAAAATCACTGTCAGTCACGGAAAAATTAGAACTCAGTGAAATTGACGTAAGCCTGGTTCACACTTACCCCTAAAATAATTTCGTTTTAGATAACAAGTTTTCAAAACCAGCGTGAGAAATCGCTTCGTGTTGGTTCGGGAAGCAACTCGTCCAAGTCGGTTCGCTTAGAATCGCTTTCAAAACGACAAGGCGGGAAGTAAAATTGCTTGTATTTTCAAAATTAATGGGAATAAAATTCTAAATAATGTCAAATAATATCACTGTGTGTATAGTAAACATGATTAACTAATTGTTTTGGGATACTATTTAGTATTTTCAAATTCTGGTCATAATTTGAAATAGCGTTAAGCCTTGGCTATAAGCGAACCGGGGTGAAGCGAATTCGCCTGTGTGAACCAAGAATTATCGTCGGCGGTGAAAACTGGCATGCAAACCGACCTTAACTAGGTTTTAACAAGGACAGTAGATACAGGGTCGAGAAAGTGTATTGGCGGCCTCTGTTGGAATATATCACCTAAAACGACCTAAACGCAAGGAGAGTTAGTTGTAAACAAAAAAATGGCGGTCACCTAATTTTAGCGGTTCTTGACGAGGCTTAAGTGTTCAAAACAAATGGGCATTTTTTTATTTACGCTCGTAGTTTTATTTTTAATTGAACATCAAAATGGTAAAAACTAACTACAATAATACTGTCCATGGTGAACCACGTCTTAACAATGGCCGCGGTTTGTTTACATCTAACTCCCCGTGAATATGACGACGTTCAAAATGGAATTTTTTTTCCTGCTTTCTCCTCTCTGTATCTACTGTCCTTGGTTTTAAACTCCAGTTTGACCGTGGTTATTAATGATTTTCGAAAACCTGTAATCAGCCGGATAAAAAAAATGGGCGGGAGCGGAATTTTGGGCTGGTTTTTGGTGTGTCCACTAAATAGCGGCTGCCCAGCGGTCTAGGGAATAATTATACCGTGAAATGTGTCAAACGGAGGGAAAATTGAATTGAAACAAGGCGATAGCTGCATCGTGGAAATTCATGGGTTAAATATTACACGTTACTACCCTAATGTTAGACCGCAATTCTGCTAAAAACCAATATTTTATTGGTTTTGCATTGGTTATTAATATATATAGTCATTATTTGACCGAAAATCATCGTTATTATAAAAAATCTCCACTCTATTTCGTGACAATTTGGCTAGAAAATTAGGTAGAATTTGGGCTTTTGTTCGAAAAAACCTTTTTGACGGTGGGCCCTTTTTTGGCCTAGTTTCATTTCCGTTTGGGCTCTGGGACGTCACTTATACAAGACAACTCTGGTAATCAGGTGTGCAAATGTTTTGTGAGTGACTACCCTCTGGGAAAATATTTTCCACCGAATTTTAAGGCCAACACGTTTCACTTCTACCACGAATAGAAATTTTAAGGCCAACACGTTTCACTTCTACCACGAATAGAAATTTTAAGGCCAACACGTTTCACTTCTACCACGAATAGAAATTTTAAGGCCAACACGTTTCACTTCTACCACGAATAGAAATTTTAAGGCCAACACGTTTCACTTCTACCACGAATAGAAATTTTAAGGCCAACACGTTTCACTTCTACCACGAATAGAAATTTTAAGGCCAACACGTTTCACTTCTACCACGAATAGAAATTTTAAGACCAACACGTTTCACTTCTACCACGAATAGAAATTTTAAGGCCAACACGTTTCACTTCTACCACGAATAGAAATTTTAAGGCCAACACGTTTCACTTCTACCACGAATAGAAATTTTAAGGCCAGCACGTTTCACTTCTACCACGAATAGAAATTTTAAGGCCAACACGTTTCACTTCTACCACGAATAGAAATTTTAAGGCCAACACGTTTCACTTTTACAACGAATAGAAATTTTAAAACCTTGAGGTTTGAATTTCATTAATTTATCACGGTTTTATCCTCTTCCAAACAGGTCCAGTCATCGCGATATTGATGCTGTTATCGAGCTTAAACAGTTGCGTCAACCCGTGGATTTATCTCTTCTTCAACCACAATCTCTTGAAGGCGTTGAAAGACTTTTGCTGCTGCCGCAAGAAAGGAGGCAAGTCCAAGCACGACACGGTCCTGTCCACACACACCGAGTTCCAGTCCTTGCACAGCCACGTGGTCAACGAGAACCGTTACGCGGTCAGCGAACCGAGGGCGACTCCGGCACTCAGTCGCTTGCAAGCCGCCAGCCCCGCCATCGCTTCTAAAGACCGCGTCAGTAATCTCATCACCTTCAACGACAACGCGGACAAGACCTCGTTCGTCTCGGAAAATGAAGTCAGCGATGAAACGTGCGCGTGATAGGTTCACCGTGACCCATAAACGCTCGAGCGAAATGGATTGTATAGGATTTTCTAGAAGGTATTCACGCGTATCGTATTTTTCTTAGATGGTTTAGTTTGTACATTCTTAGACCAAGAAACACAGGGACATCGCACGGTAGATATTTCGCGCCGGAAGCTTCGTTGCGGCTGCCTATTTCCTATTTATCTCGCGCTGTGTCGCTAGTAGCGAAGGTGAGTCAATTTTTATTGGCTATTTGAGTCACGTGCGCAGCCCTACAATCTGTCAGCACGTGGCCTGCAACAGCGTGGCTCCAAAAAACTAAATTTCTGGTTTGTTTTTTAATATTTGTATCCCTAAAATATTAAAAAAATATAAAATAATTTAAAAATATGTAACTCTTAGCTAATTATTTTTTTTCAAGTTCTTTAAAAAACGTTAACAAAGCCCCGCCGAAAAATAAAGCGTTGGGTATGCTATGAGCGAGACGTCCCTGTGTTTCTTGGTCTAAGGTACAACTCTAATGTCAAAATCATTTTCTAATTTATAAAAAATATGTCTATAAATATTTCGTCGCTCAAATTGCTGTTTTTAAAAACGTTCAATGTTCTTCACCCATTAGTTTATTTTTCTATTCCGTGTTTAAAAAATAATATATTCGAATTCTTTCAAAAAAAGGACTACGTAAATAAAAACGCCTCTAGCATTTTGTAAATACGGGAAAAGTTTCGAGCTTAAAAAATCAGAATATTTAATTTGTTCCTTCGTGTAAATAGAATCCACCGAAAGCGAGAAAACGTCTTCTATTTCAACTAACAATTTTATCTTTTCTCCTTACTCTTTCTAGTCTCTGTTTCATTTTCGTGAGTAAAATTTTATCTCTCTATCTCGACCTTTTAATTCTTCGAATTTACAAACATCCATTTCAGGGAACACACGCGCCAAAGCCTTTTCACGATGAATTTTACCGACTTTAACTCTGGAAACTTTACGGAAAAATCCCTCTTCACACGCTTTGTCGCGTTCTTATTTGACCTAGTGGCTTAAGTTACGATTATTAATTGGGATCCTAGACTCTACTTCGTCCCTACCTTCGAAATGATTGTCCGGTTACGTTCGGGTGCTTGAAAAGTAACTAGAAAGATTAATCGCTCCTTTGGAGGCTTTGATTATCCTCTCTTAATGTTTGACATTGTTGGCTTAGCGCATTCTTGACCCGAAACTATTTGAAATTTGTTACTGGTTTTCGCAACAGTGGTTCTCTCTAGAGCCCCGGTCACACTTGAGAGTAAAATCGGTGATCAACTCGCAAGGAGAGTACCCGAGTTGTTTATTGCCGATTTTGTTCAAAGTCGGGCGTGATGTAGACCTATATGAGATATGAAATTTCCCAAAAGGAGACGTTGCACTAGCCATTTGATTTGCCATGGCCACCAATAATGTTCTTGATCACTTAAAACAAAAATATGATTTTTTCCTTATTTTACCCAAAAATTCTTACAACTTTACCACACATATCTCATATAGGTCTACATCACGCCCGTTTTTGAACAAAATCGGCAATAAACACTTCGGGTACTCTCCTTGCAAGTTCGAAGCGAATTCCATTTTTTCTTGGTTCTTACGTGCGAAATGACTTCGTCCCGGTTCTGTTATAGCCAAGGCCTAAAGTGATTTCAAATTATAACCAGAATTTTAAAACTACTGTATCCCGCAGCAATTAGTTAATCATGTTTCCTATATATATAGTAATATTATTTGACGTAATTTCGAATTTTAGTCGCGTTATTTTTTGAAAATATAAACAATGTTACTTCCCCACCTGGTCGTTTTGAAAGCGATTCAAAGCAAACCGATTTTTCACTCTGGTTTAAAAACTACTTATCTAGGGGTAAGTGTGAACCTAGCTTTAGTTAAGACCGCTATTTAAGATCAAAACGTGTTTTTGGTGAATAGAGGTTTTTAGACCAATTATAAAGCTCTATTTTTCCACTCCAAATTGTAGTTTTAATAACAGGGTATAATAACGTTTTACGGCCATTTTTCCATCACGTTTTATATCCTTAAGGTAAATAACGTCGTAGAAAGTCCGATGGAATTTCGTAGTTTCGCTCCACCATTCCTCGTCAAGTATTACGCATTTAGTTGATGCTTAGACCGCTTAAGCGACCATAATATAGTAGCTTTCGTTGCTCCACGGATATTTCCGAGAAGACTCTTCAAAACATGAGGCGGATAACGACGGCCGATGAAACCATAGTTGTACGTGCTCTTTCACCGCTGCTGGGAATACTGCTCATCTCTAACGAAGACCTCGCTAACGGTCAGTACAATTTTGCTAGAGTATACTCCGTTTCAAACTTAGTCGAAACTGGATCTTTTTGAGTGTACTTCAGTAGCAATATTACAGCCTACTTCCTATTGGTTTGTACCATCGTGTTGCGGTTGCGGCCAAAACGCGATTATAGTGACTGTTCTGGTCGGACTATCTGCGCTCCACAGCTTTACACTCTCGCATCTTTATGGTCTTGTTCACCTACGGACCCCAGAGATATTTTAAAATAGAACCCTTTTGGGAAAATTCTAATGCTGAATATATATTTGCCATAGCTATATGCGACCACCCTCCTACCCAATTTAGCCCGGACACCTGACTTACAGGCATTAAAAGTCGCCAAATGTGGCAGTTTTAACTTCAAGTTGAGAACAATAGACCCTTTCAAGCTGAAAGCGGCCAAACCATTCGCACAGACTATATAGTGATACTTCAGAAAGATTTACAACTGTGACTATTGTGTGGTTTTAAAATCACGAGAAGGGATTACATTTCAAATTATATGAATATTTTAAAAGGGGTTACGCAATTAATATGATTTCGATATTTCGCTACGCATAAAATTAAGCACCGCTTCATATTCAAAAGAGTTCCGTAAAAGTACTTCAAAAGTGTATTGTTTATTTTATGCGAAATTCGACTTACTCTTAATTGCGTTGTGTTGTCCCGTTTTAATACGATGGCTCAAACCGCCCTCATTAGTGAATATTTTGGTTTTATTTCCAGCTTTGTTAATTCTTCAAAACCGGCGGTGACCCCTAATCCCTTCGCCTAGTCGGTTCATTCCCTTCTCTAAGTCTGTCCCGAAAGATAAAATTTAAGAAAAAACTCGCGACACCGAGAACTCCGCCTCTGGAAATTGAATTAAAATTCAATACCGTTTCGCTGCAAAAATCCGAAAGATTGTACGCCAAGAAACGCGTCCTTAAATCTTTTCGTTTTGATTATTGATCGAACGTTATCCTACAGTTCATTTAATATAATCTTTCTAAGGCGTACCACTTCTATTCCCCGCAGAAAGAATCGGGAAAACTTTTTCCCTTTTAAATTAGAAAAATGAAAAAAATACTTGCCCAAAAGGCGTTTGAAAATCAATGCCCACAACTGTCCTTTCCCGAAATTCGTCCCGGGGTATACTCTTACTTAAAAAATATTAAATATTCAAGTTTAGAATTATTCATTTAAAACCACAAAATATTCCTCAATATTTAGTTTTTTGTCAAAGCTTTGAAGAATCTTATTAATTTTCTTTTTGCCTGTTGATTGTACGGCTAAGATAGTTCTTAATTAATTTCCTGAAAGCGAAATCGATAACGACCTAATAGACTTATGATCCCAAGGAAAAGTGAGCTTCAATTTCCCCCGAAATAATAATAATAATAATGAAATGAAATGATTTTATTTACAGTGCACATCAACAGCGCAGAATGCGCCAACAAGGATATACACTTTGGAATTGGTAACAAAACAGTTTGAGTACATAAAATATAAAATGAAATTTAAACAACGCAGTATTGCAGGAGAGATAAACCACCCTACTTCAATTTTAAAATATCAGAATATTTACACGCGAAAATGTCTATAACATCATTGTACGAATTGCAAGTACTCTGCATAATAATAATAATAATATCAAAATATAATAATAAAATAATATTATAATATAATAATATAATGATATAATGATATAATAATAGAATAATAGAATAATAGAATAATAGAATAATAGAATAATATAATAATATAATAATATAATATAATAATATAATAATATAATAATATAATAATATAATAATATAATAATATAATAATATAATAATATAATAATATAATAATATAATAATATAATAATATAATAATATAATAATATAATAATATAATAATATAATATTCGTAAATAACGTTCTTTTGACGTTGAAACATCCATTGCCTGTAGCCTTCTGAAAGAAGAATCGGGTTATTAGGCTCTCTTTCGCCCGGTGGCTTTCTTCTCCCTGAACTTGAGTGTACGACGTGTGGAACACTTCTACAGGCGTAATGTCTATTTTTGGCCTATTTCCCATCCGAGACTTTCGTTACGAGGATTTATTCGTAATTTTGTGGCCGTTGTGAAATATGAGCCATAATGAGTTAATTATTCTTTCTTTTCGTTGGACGTCTAACGAGATTGTCCGTAATCTCTGCGGACATCGCGAGCCAATCTCCATTCTCGCTAATTGAAATAGGGCCTTCATGCGCCGACGATCTACGCTCTCTGCGGATGACACCTGACGCGACATTTCGGTAGCGAGAGGGTCATTAGCGCCCGGGGTGAAGAATTCTTTTCTATTCGGGCTCGTAATGGTCCCTCTATCTTCCCTTTCGTCTGGATTGGGTGGTCTTTCGTGTTCTTTTAAGGGTTTCATTTGTTTCGCTTTTGAACGTTATTAACGTTGGCAAAGAATTCTTTTAGGTCAACTTTTCGGGTCACTCACGAGGAGAGTACCCGAGGTGTTTACTGCCGATTTAGTTCAAAGTCGGGCGTAATGTAGACCTATATGAGATATGAAGCTTCCCAAAAGGAGACGTTGCACTAGCCATTCGATTTGCCATGGCAACCGAAAATGTTTTTGACCACTTAAAACAGAAATAAGATTTTTTTCCTTATTTTACCAAAAACGTTTTACAAATTTACCCTAAAAATGTTCCAATTTACCCAAACTTGAGGAAATTTACCTAAATGTGGTCCAAATTACCCATTTCATGATTTTAAAATTTAAAAAAGTTTTCGTAGGAGGTACCCTGTGAAAACGAAAAAATCCCAAGCGTTTTAAATTCAGATTTTTTGTTTTAATTGATCAAGAACATTATCAGTTGCCATGGCACATCAAATGTGTTGTACAACGTCTCCTTTTGGGAAATCTCATATAGGTGTACATTACGCCCGACTTTGAACAAAATTGGCAATAAACACCTCGGGTACTCTCCTTGTCAGTCTTTTCAACGGAACATGAGCTGGGGTGGCGAACTATGAGATCAACCCCTAGATTTTCAGTTCGATTTTCTAGTAGATAATTTATTTTTTCATAAATAATCATTCCGAAATGTAGAATTCTTACACGGTTAGAAATAAAGGTTTAATTTAAGACCTATAAAGTGGTTAAAACTTTTTCCATTATTTTAACCATTCAGGGTATTGGCACAGAACATATTCAAATCTTCTGCTCTCCAAATTCAGTCCGTTTGTGGAGTGTATAATAAAGGTCTATTCACACGAGCCAACTTTTTGATCCAACTAGATGAGTAAACTTTGAGTTGACTCATCTAGTTGGTTCGTGTGAATAAAAGTTCGATGAGTTGATCCACCAAAAAAGTACGCGAGAAAAAAATGGATCACTGATCCATTTTTGCTGACTCAGCATTTTGATTTGAAAAGTTGGCTCGTGTGAAAAGGTCTTTACTTATTTTACAATTTTTTCTTCATAAACTTTATTTTCAGTCCTTTGTAGGCACTTATTTATTCCGATTATTCAATACGACTTAAATTTGATCCATCAACTTGGCCAAATTATGTGGTTATCGCCCGGGAGTAATATCCCAATGAGCGTTCCTGAATCCGTGCAACAAAGGCGGGGGGTGGAAAAACGCTAATTATATTTACGATATGTGATATAGATGTAATAACCCCTATTTGGGTACGCATAGTTTGACACCCTAATCAATATTCCCTTTTTTAAAATCTGTAGTCAATATTTTAAAAACTTAACTAATGTTAAATATTCTAGGTTACTGGAATTTCTTTGCATTGTGTTATTTTAAAGAACATACTCAAAAAGAAAATAACGTAGTATTTAAATACTATTATCGAAATTGGTCCATATATTGTTTTTTCTTTAAGGGAATAAATAAAGTATTCAAAAAGGACATAATGTAAGAACAACTTTTTTATACCTTTACCACAAGGACAGGAAAAAGTTTAGTCTTAGGATTACTTTCCTTTGAATACCAAAAAAGGTATTGTACTAACTATGAAAGAGTAAAATGCATCTAAAATAAGTTACTCGACTTTTTAAGTACCGTAATGGTTTGAAATATCTTAAAAGTCCAATTTGATCCGTTTTATAAACCTTTATTTTTAACAGTGTAATAGTCATTTCCAAGAAGACTTTTAAAAATGCATAAGTACTCTTTATGTTGGTATTATTGGGCATCTCCAGTCCGTCGTTACTGAACCGGGAGCACTGGCAACTTTCAGCAAAAAGCCACATAAGACAGAACCACGGCGCATTCGGTCTTTAAGGGAGTAAAATGAAAATAAAAATAATTTATTTTGGAGTCCAAATAGATTTTACACGGTCAATTTATCGTACATTTATCGAGTTCAATCGTACAATGTTTTGAAACTACTTGGAAAACTAATGGTTGAAGAGCTTTTTTTTGTAATCCCGATTTTATCTTTCCTTTTCGAGAGGAAACCCCGAGGCTAGGCTCGGCGACTGGCCCGTCAATTTTCCACGCTACAACCTACAAAAGTTGGCGGGGAAAAAATGAGAATAAGGTTGATCTATAGCAACAAACATTCCAACCACGCAGCGTCTGTTTATGGCCTCCGGTCAGTCACTTCTTATTTTTTCAGCTGACCGCTTCTCAGCCTAAGTCGCTGTCCGCGCGTCCAGCGGAGATTGGTCGTTGCTTCCGATTCGAAGCCACATTCATTATCGCTCTGCCAGTTTTTGGCCACTGTCGCCTTACGGATTTTTGCTCTTTCCCGAATTTCCTGACCTCAGTACGGTCTTTCTCCGACCCGGTATGGCAGAGAATCCTTATCTATTAGCGTCAATCTTTTGGTCCGAGAAAATATTCCCGATAATAGCCTTAGGCCGAAACATATAAGAGTTTTTTTTACCTCTACGTTTTTCTCATTTTTGTATTAGAAAAGATTTTTTTTATTAAATTGAAATTTCCAAGAAATGACTGAATGGCTTGATTGATATATATATTTCCTTCACCCAAAGATAATTTGTTACCTCTACGTTTTTCGGATTTTCATATTAGAAAGAGAGATATTTTTTTTATTAAATCGGAATTTCTAAGAAATTATTGAATGGCTTGATTGGAATTATATCTTTCCTCAATCCAACGATAATCTGTAAAATACCCTTACAAATCTCAGAATCTGAAAAAATAGAAGATGCTGGGGTGGCTGAGTGGTTAGCACTTTCGCCTCACAGCAGTCTAGGAGCTGGGTTCGATCCTAGCTTGTGGCATTGGGTGAAAATTCGGAACAACTCTTTCTGCGTTGAGTTTTCGAGTTCTCTACGGTTCTACCCACTGGTTTAAGAGTTTATCCCCAAGTATTTCGGTTTCCCCTTCCATAAAAACTTGTTGAGGTTAAAAGCAAAAGTAGCATAAGACCCAAAAGTGTGTCAGAACGGTATAGTAGTTAATGAGAGTTTGTCGCAAAGTAAAAAAGGGAAACGAAGGGGGTCGGAAAATACGTCATCAAAATCGAGGTACTCCAGCGCCACCGAGTGAGGCGTTTTAGAACGTAGGTCTACGGGTGAGAAAATCGCGCCAGACTTTAGGCTAAATATAATGTTGCTAGTACTATTCCAAATAGTAGGTTATGTAGACTATAATGTGACTAGGTCTCACTAGAAATTTTAATAGGCGCGAAGGTACAGCTGACACACTTTTGGGTGTTATGCTAATTTTGTTAAAGGTAATAGTTAGTGTAGGGAGCTGTTGACTCGCGTGGTCACCACACAGAAAAAACAATGTTTCGAATCTAAACGTTTTCCTAAACGCCAAAATGCAACGCTTTTTTAAACACATCTGAAACCTAAACACATGTTTAAGCCAACACTGTTAAATAAATAAACATGTTTAAAGTCAATATGTTGTATTTTTAATCGTGTTAAGAACCCCTTACGTTTAGGCTAAAAACATGTTTAAAATCGTGGTGTTGACATTGTATAAATGCTTACCTTTTTAAAAGAAGGTGTTGAAGATTTAAATATGTTAAGTTTTATGTGTTTAGGTTACAAAAGAAATTTAATTATTTTTGTTTTATTTTAAGGTATTAGTGCTCCGTAGATGTATGCAGCTCAGGATGTTGCGGAGCACTACTTTTAATGCGTTTATCTTTCATTAGACACTTAGTTTGATTAAAAATATTTTAATTCAACAAAATAATATCACACTTTGATAACAAAATAGTCTTTTGAGAAGTTGTCATTAAATATAGTTTAAAAGTAACTCAGTCTGTGTAATCCTCTCAAACATTATCATGTGAGAGAAATTGAAAGCTCAAATTTCAATTATTTGATATTGTACTAATTTCACTCACATGATGTTAGAGAGGTGTAATGACAGAAGGACAAGGCTTAAGAATTTATTCTCAATTATAGGAGACTAAGAGAGTTGGCTTTCATTACACATTTAACTTATGACGTTCGTGGGAATTGTTAATTAACCATCTTATAATATGATTAAATAACAAAATTTATACTAACCATAAAGTAGAGCTTCGAAGTCCAGAAGACCACACCAACAGTCTCTTCTGCCAAGCTCGGTTGAAGTAAAATGGCGCCTGTGACGAGACTTAGCTGGAGCGTAAATACAAAACGGTTCCGCCTAAACATTTTGTTTAAAACCTAAGCAGTGTGTTTAGAAAAACGTTTACTTCCCGAAAACGTTTGCGAAATAAACACTTCCTAAGGCGCCGCAACGCGTACGAAGTGTTTAAAATTTTGGCGTTTCTTTTAACAACACAAAGACGTTTAAGATTTGAACATAATTTTTTTCCCGTTTAGGAAAAACACATGTTTAGATGTGAGAAATGTGTTTAAAAGGTAAGCGTTGTTTTTTCTGTGCACCCTCCTGGCATGGATTAAACACTAAGGATGTTCCTCGGGCGAAAAAACACACAAATGCCCTGTCACGTCGCCACCTAGCGGCGCGAGTCCGAAAAACTGGAAATTTATTTTTCTCTCCGCTCTATCCAGGGGCAAACAAACCCACGTGCTTTTAAATAAATAATGGTATCGAAAAATAGCAGACGAATTCTAAAAATCACGGTATAAAAATTCCAAAAAATAACAGATGGCGCTACAAACTAATATCCGGTGCCCCTAGATAGAAGAAAAACAAAAAATAACACCTAGCTAACGAGGACTTTGCCTTAGGAAGCTAGCCCGTGGAACATCCTTTAGTGTTTAATCCATGCTCCTGGATTAATGGCTTTAAAAGTCACTTGATGACTTAGGCCTAAGGTGGTGCCTTGGGTATTATCTTATTATTATTATTAGGAATAACGTTTTTTTTTTGACATCACTGGTATCCAATAAACCAAATGACGTATACAATATTGAGTAAAGAAACGCAACCTTTTTTATTAGACATTTCCTGGAATATATACATATATTTGCATTTTAACGTGATAGTGCCGTGAGCAAACCCAAAACAACATTACGCACCTTACAGATCCCTTTTATATCTAACGGATTTTATCTGTCAGAGAATAGCTTCATTTCTCCTTCTACAGAAAGATATTCTCTAACTCCCCTCATCCCTGCCGGATATCCTATGACGAGAGAGCTTTATTACTAGCCACGACCTTGCTAGCGTAACCTCAAGTCTACAATAATAAAATATATAATCCTGCCATAAATATCTACTGATATAACGTATAATAACGCTCCCGTTTCGAGTTACGGCGGTTTTTTTTTACCACATTACTCAACAACAACATCAGCGTACGATATAAAACATCTCGAAGGCTAAATTTTACCGTTTTAGGTTCAGAAACAGTTAAGCCACGTTCACACTTACCCCTAGAATCGCTTCGTTTAGATAACTAGTTTTCAAAACCAGCGTGAGAAATCGCTTCGTGTTGGTTCGGGAAGCAACTCGTCCAAGTCGGTTCGATTAGAATCGCTTTCAGAACGATAAGGCGGGCAAGAAAAATTGATCGTAATTTCCAAAATAATGGGAATACAATTCTAAATAATGTCAAATAATATTACTATATGTATAGTAAACATGATTAACTAATTGTTTTGGGATACATTTTAGTATTTTTATTCTAGTCATAATTTGAAATGACGTTAAGCCTTGGCTATAATCGAACCGGGGTGAAGCGATTTTGCACGTGTGAACCAAGAATTATGGTCGGCGGTCAAAACTGGCATACAAACCGACCTAAACTGGGTTTTAGGCTCTAGTGTGAACGTGGCTTTAGTGGCGCAGTCACCATTTTAAGTCCAAAAAAAATCTATTTTGTGAATTGTGAGTGAAATTACCAGCCATCTTGGCAGTCTAAAGTTGGCAACAAATGACGATGAAAGCTTTCAATTTTATAGACTTCACGACGCCTTATTTTTTGGATTGTCTTCGCAAAGTGGAATCGCTCTGGATTGTAAATTTGAAAAACTTTCTTTCGGAAGACCTATACTTAATTCGAATTTTTTTGGGCCAAAATTTCGTCACAGAAAGCCAATTTTTAAAGGACTGCGTTCTTTATGGCTGCTTAGCTTCGGCTAACGGCTGCCCTTCCTTCAAATGGGACTTTTTGAGCCAAACTAGGCAAGAAACAAAATTTTAAAGAATAATAGAAAGATAAAACGTCACTTCCTTATTATTTTTTTTTGGGGCTCGAAGCAAATCTGTAAGATTTTCATTTTTCTTCTTTTTTTGAAGTGTGACTTTGTAGAATCCGTTAACTTCGTTTTTATATACAGGGTGGAAGCCTCAGCCGTGGTCCAGCTCCGGTACTTCTCCTAGTACACCCGAGTGCTGCGGGTGGAACACTTCTACAGGCGCTGGTTGGCTAAAAATATACCAATGGGAGAATTAGAAACGCATCCTCCAAATGCTTTTTCGGGCGATTGGATAAAGATGCCATTGGTCTATTTGTGGAATACCAGCGCCTGTAGAAGTGTTCGACCCGCAGCACTCTGGTGTACTAGGCGAAGTAGCGAGGCTGGACCACGGCTGAGGCTTCCACCCTGTATATATTCTCTCGAGAGAATCATTTCTAAAGACTGTCATTTTTGTGACAATTGCGAGAGTGAAAACGAAACTGAGCTTGAAATGTAAAGTGTCATTTTATTTTTAATAACCTTCTTTCATAGTGCAGTCGAAATGATACAGTCACTATTTTGTATTGTTTATTTTTCGGAACTACAGAGCGATGCGAGATCCAAAAACTTAACTTCATCTATACATATTTTATACAGGGTGTTTCAAATGGTTATGCAAAAATTTGAAGGAGTTGTAGGGGGTGAGTTGAGAAGTATGCCTGTTTTTTTCCCCATTTTCCTACGATGAGTGAAAAGAGCACCAGAGAGCTTCAAAGTGTGGCTTACTAGCCCCTGGAAGTAGGCTGCAATAAGCGCAAAACCAAGAAACAGGGAAATGTGAACGTTAGGGTTTGGGTTCGTGTGGTCATATGTAACATAATCACTCATAAGTATGCCATAAAAGCATTTTCGTTAATGAAACCTTGTTCACGGGATATGACGTAAATTACGTCACTTACACCTCCGTGACGAAATATGCGTCATGAACTTTACTGATGGGAAACGGAAGTTGGTGAGAATTCCTCGCGCATTTCTGGCTTTGCCCATGCCAAATTTAGCTCGTGCCTCGCGATCACATGATTTCATTTCCATGGTAACCTTTTCTATAGCGCAAGGATTATAAGCATTTTTGCATTTTTGGGTCCGCTCAATGTACGTTCCGCGTGAAACAAGGTCTCATTGAATTTCTTCAATGGAAATATTATACAGAATAATACTTATGAGTAATTATGTTACATGGTGTGATAGGTAAAAAAAGACTTTGTAAACAAATCGAGGTAACCAGCGTAAAAATGTAAACTTAAACAGTGTTTAAAGTCGTACCCCTGAAATCGCATTTCCCTGCTGCTTGGTTTTGCGCTGGTTGCAGCCTACTTCCAGGGGCCATCTGTGGGCGATGCCGGACTTACGTTTTGATAGTAAAAACCTGAAACCATTGTCAAAGCTACAAAGTGGGCCTTAGATATCCGTGAATATCTCCCAGGTTATTAAGAGAAGCCGGCACATTCCTTTCGGCTCGGGGACCAAGTGTGTTACCTGGAACCATTGTCCGAGCTACTACACGGCTGTTAGCTATCTGTGAATGTCTACGAGGTAATGAAGAAAAGTAAGCACATTCCTTTCGTCTCGAAAACCACGTTCCAGTTTCGTCCTTGCTCTGTGGTACATGTACGTATATTTCAATAATAATAATAATAATTATAATTATATTAAATAATAAAATGAATAATTTTTTTAAAGGATTTGTTAGATCTGCTAATCCTCAAAACTAATTTTTAAATATTAGAATATCTAATCGTAGTAGGTGGTGCCATAAGCCTACCTAATCATAGGCTTATGGTGGTGCTTAATGAGTTTGTATTAAATGAACTGGTTCGTTAGAAATACCAGGTATGTATATGAAATGCATCTAATTTAAATCTAAAATATAGTGTTATGATACATTGTACAACAGCACATGTATGTAACTGTACGTTTGTACACGTATCAAATGGAAATCTGAAATTTAGTATTAAGATACATGATACAACAGCGTATGTACGTAACTATAAGTTTGTACAATATCTAATGTAAATCTGAAATTTAGTATTAAGATACATAGTTTACATACGTACGCTGTTGTACAATGTAACTGTACATTTTTACGGTATCTAATGGAAATCTGAAATTTAGTATTGAGATACATTGTACAACAGCGTACGTATGTAACTAATTGTTTTTTCTTCAGCATACGTAATACATTTGGCAGCAGTATACGTAACATTTTGTAGCAGTATACGTAACATTTTGTAGCAGTATACGTAACATATTTTACAGCAGTATACGTAACATATTTTGCAGCAGTATACGTAACATATTTTGCAGCAGTATACGTAACATATTTTGCAGCAGTATACGTAACATATTTTGCAGCAGTATACGTAACATATTTTGCAGCAGTATACGTAACATATTTTACAGCAGTATACGTAACATATTTTGCAGCAGTATACGTAACATATTTTGCAGCAGTATACGTAACATATTTTGCAGCAGTATACGTAACATATTTTGCAGCAGTATACGTAACATATTTTGCAGCAGTATACGTAACATATTTTACAGCAGTATACGTAACATATTTTGCAGCAGTATACGTAACATATTTTGCAGCAGTATACGTAACATATTTTGCAGCAGTATACGTAACATATTTTACAGCAGTATACGTAACATATTTTGCAGCAGTATACGTAACATATTTTGCAGCAGTATACGTAACATATTTTACAGCAGTATACGTAACATATTTTGCAGCAGTATACGTAACATATTTTTCAGCAGTATACGTAACATATTTTGCAGCAGTATACGTAACATATTTTTCAGCAGTATACGTAACATATTTTGCAGCAGTATACGTACTCATTGTACAGCCATAAACGTATTTGTACATTTTACATTGTATAACAGTGTATATATTGAACAGCATGTGTATTTTACCAATATTTTGTTAAGATTTTATGTATTGAATAAAAAATTTCGAAGTGTTTACAGTTTTCATGATGATCTACATCTAAGTTTTTATATTTAACATGGAAATCTAGGTGATATGCAATTTTTTTCAGGTTTAATATATGAAATTTCTGTTGTGAATACTATCTCAAGACTTCACGATTTCATTTAAGAGTAGGGTTTGAGAATTGTTGAATTATTATGTAACCTTATAAACATAGGTATGACACTATTCTACAAATTATAATTTTATTAATGATAGCCTGTTTTGTCCAAGACAATATAAATCATAACATTGCGTAGCAATATTTACTTATTTTATAAATCATATTTTCTCGACGTATTAGTTATGATGCATTTTGCCACCCACTAATTTTTCTGGAAACTAAAAATAACGCCCGGTGTTTGGGTTTGAATTTTCGCCGCCATCTTAGGGGCTGCCGCTGTCAGATTTGAATTGCGCGCCTTTTTGTTTATAAACAATCAGTGTATAGAAATGCCGAGCTCGTGATATAGATGTCACTAGTCTGTTAAAAGTTTTTAGTTTTACTTTTGGTACGTCATTTTTTTGTGTGTTTCATATAATAAATCAGTCTTTGTGAAAACCCGACTCGTCAATTCGAAAGCTAAACGCACGTTATATTTATTCGAGTACAGAATTCTAACAGGTTATGGGCTCGTTACGTTTTTACCGCGCAAATCAAGACGAAGTTTGATCGCATCGAAGAAGGAAAACATTATAAATATTACGAGTGTGAAGACGAGGCTTAGAAGTATGACGACTCAGACAGACGAGTTCAGAATCACCAGATTATCGTCAGAGAAGAGCAACTATCATGCATGGGCGATACGAACCAAAGCTGCACTGATGAACAAGGGAGTTTGGGAGGCCATTGATCCTGGATTTGGACCTGCAATGGCGCCAGCCGAAATAAAAGTAAATGACAAAGCTCTGTCCTTCCTATTCTTAGTAGTAGAAGATAACTATTTGGATGATATCGGAAGCCATATAAGAGCTAGCGATGCGTGGCATACATTAGAAGATATGCACACGAAATACGGACTTTTGCACGTATTACAACTACTACGGGACTTATTTAACATCAATAAGAAAAAGGAAGAACGTATGCAAACGTACTTATCTAGGATCATGGACCTGCATAGAAGACTCTCCTCATGTGGCTACGGCTTCACAGATAAAGAAGTGGCTTTAATAATGCTAATGGGACTACCAAAATCATATGAGAACCTCATTCTGACTTTGGAGCACGACATAAACAATATCACAACGCAAATTGTCAAGTCGCGTCTCGCTGTCGAGGAGAAACGACAAGATCGAAGGGACGTTGATAATGACATTGATAAAGAAGAAGTAAACAACCAAAAGGCGTTTATGTCTCGCAAAAAGGACGAAGATACAACCCCCAAGAAGAAACAATTAAAGAAAAAGTATGATCAAGGTATGACCAAATATATTAAATGTTTCTGTTGCGGCAAGTTTGGACATATAGCCAGAGATTGTCCTGAAGTAGAAGAGTTCAAACAGCTGAAAAACGAAGAAGGAAAACAGAAGAAAACAGCCAAGAAGGTGACCGATATAAGCAGCCACAAAGCCCTTTGCTCAGGCAACCGTCGAATGGACGATTCCAACAATCACACTTGGTTTCTAGACAGCGGTGCGACAGATCATATGTCATCCCAGAAGGCGAAGATGAAAAATTTCTGTGAATTGAAATCCTCAGTAGAGGTAGCTAATAGCGAATCGATATTAGTAGAAGGGAAAGGCACCCTGGAATTCAAACCAAAGTGTGAAACAGACAAATATACTATCAGACTAGACGAAGTTCTGTATGTTCCTGATCTAGACGGGAATTTGATGTCTGTTGGACGAATCGAAGAGCTTGGGTATTCTATTGAATTCAAAGACGGAATGGCAGTGGTAAAGGAGAACGACGAAGTTATATTAACGGCGAAAAGAGTGGGTAGACTATACAAAATAGAAGAAAACGTCGTAACACCATTCGTCAAAATAGCGAAGAAAGCAGATAAAGCGATCTGGCACAGACGATTAGGTCACGTACATTATGGCGCGTTAAGTCAAATACTTAAAGAAGGAACCCAAGAAGATTTTGAAGAAGATACGACTTGTCGGTCATGTATGCTAGGAAAAATACGTAGGAAACCCTTCCCAATAGGACAAACAGCAAGAGCGACAAGACCCCTCGAGCTAATTCACTCTGATGTGGTTGGCAAGATAAAACCACCTTCAAAGGGAGGTGCGAACTATGCAGTCACATTCATCGACGATTTTACAAGACATACCTCGATATTCTTTATGAAGTACAAAAGTGAAGTCTTCGAAAAATTTCAAGAATATAAGGAACGATCGGAAAACGCCCTAGGTTTGAAGATCAAAACCCTGCGAACAGACAACGGGGAATACATTAGTAACCATTTCGATGACTACCTAGTAAAGAACGGCATTGTACGGCAACTGACGATTCCGGGCACTCCTCAGCAGAATGGAGTCGCTGAGCGCATGAATCAGACTCTTATGGACGTAACACGATGTCTCCTATTAGACTCGGAAATACCGAAGCAGTTCTGGGCCGATGCCATGAATACCGCGTGTTACCTGCGAAATCGCTGTACATCGAAGTCAATCTCGAACCAGATACCCGAAGAACTATGGTGTGGGGAACCAGTGAAACTCGATCACTTGAAAGCCTTTGGGTGTAGAGTGTGGACAGTTAAGAGCAAACTAGAACGTCGAAGCAAACTTGATCCAAAGGGAGAGGAGACCATCTTCATTGGGTACCCAACCGGAGTAAAGGGCTACAAACTTTGGAACCCTGAAAGTGATAAAGTGTTTGTGAGTCGAGACGTTGTATTCAACGAAGACATTTACCCTATGAAAAGAAAGGAAGTATTGACTAATGAAGACATCTATCAAATAAGTGATGAAATCATCGTGTTCGATGATGAGGACAGAGAAGACAAAGTCGGCGACGAGGACAAAAAGGACAACGTCGATAACGATCAAACCCCCGAAGCCGAGAACGATATAAATGAGCTGGAAGAAGTACCTGAGTTCCAGGGGAAGCAATCGATTGCAATAAACGACGTTCTGGTAGAACCGGTGACGACGAGTTCCTCAGCCAAGGGTTCAGTGAGCCAAACCGAAAGTAAGAGAAAACACAAGAATTATAACATCGGCGATGTTCCACCTAGAAGATCGGAGAGGATTGCTAATCAAGAAAAGAAATGTTTGACGGCCTGTCAAACCTCGATGAACACGCTGGATCCTCTTACTCCGCAACAGGCAATGGCTGCAGAAGACGCCGAAGAATGGCAAGAAGCTATGAAAATAGAGATGGGTCACCTGAAAAACAATCAAACATGGGAACTTGTCCCCCGACCAGAAAATAGAACCGTAATTGGTTCTAAATGGTTATTCAAAAAGAAATACACTAACGACGGCACCTTGGAACGGTATAAAGCAAGGCTGGTGGCTAAGGGGTTTCTACAAACACCGGGAATCGATTTTACAGACACCTATTCTCCTGTAATGAAAATGAAATCGCTAAGAATTTTACTAGCACTAGCGGTAAAATGGAATTGGAAACTAAGGCAGTTAGATATAACAACGGCATACCTCAATGGAACGCTTCAAGAGGAAATATTCATGGAACAACCGGAATTGTTTGTGGATGAACGAAACCAAAACTACGTTTGCAAGTTGAAAAAGGCCCTTTACGGGTTAAAACAGGCAGGGCGTGAATGGAACAACCGTTTCGACCAATACCTCAAACAAGCGAAGTTAACACGATCGAAGGCAGATCCTTGCGTCTATTACAATCTTGAAGAAGGCATAGTATTAGGTGTGTACGTAGACGACACACCGATGATAACTAAAGACGACGAAACTGGAGATCGGTTCGTGAAGAATTTGCAAGGGGTTTTCGAGGCCCGCGATCTAGGGGACGCCAACAACATACTGTCAGTACGAATTCAGAGAGAACCGGACGGCTCGCTTTCCATTGATCAGACTAAGTACGTCGAGGAAGTGTTAGAAACATTTGGTATGGCGGAAGCGCGAGGTCTAATGACCCCTTTGGACCCCGGAACCAAATTAACGAAAATCTCTGATGACGATTGGACGAAGAGAGAACACGAAAGTAAACACATTCCTTACCGCCAAGCTGTCGGTAGCATTCTATACCTAGCCGGGTTAACCAGACCAGATTTGGCATATGCCGCTACGTACCTGAGCCAATTCAATGAAAGGCCTGCCGCGGAACATTGGTCAAGCGTCAAACACGTCTTACGTTACATAAAAAAGACGAAGCATTACAAGTTAACATTTCGTAATGACAGCACAAAACTGACGGCATTTTCCGACGCTGACTGGGCGAGAGACCAGAATGACAGAAAGTCATTTACCGGCTATGTCTTCTGCCTAGGAGGCACAGCTATTTCCTGGCGTAGCCGTAAACAGAAAACGACTGCACTGTCCACAGTAGAGGCCGAATATTTGGCCATGTGCGAAGCGAGTAAAGAAGCCATTTGGATGAAAGGGTTAATGTCGGAATTAAATGAAGAAGCGATAATCAGAGAACCAATTCAGATTAAAGTGGATAACCAAGGCGCTATTTGTTTGGCGAAGAACCAAAGCTCATCGGATCGAAGCAAACATATAGACCTAAGATACTTCTTCTTACGTGAAATGGTTGATGACGGGAAAGTGTCCTTCTCTTACGTACCAACGGGAGATAATTTGGCGGACATGTTCACCAAACCATTAGGAGCGCAACATGTGAAGAAACATAGCGCTGGAATAGGACTTTATGACTCAGATCCCGAGCACGTCAAGGGGAAGTGTCAGATTTGAATTGCGCGCCTTTTTGTTTATAAACAATCAGTGTATAGAAATGCCGAGCTCGTGATATAGATGTCACTAGTCTGTTAAAAGTTTTTAGTTTTACTTTTGGTACGTCATTTTTTTGTGTGTTTCATATAATAAATCAGTCTTTGTGAAAACCCGACTCGTCAATTCGAAAGCTAAACGCACGTTATATTTATTCGAGTACAGAATTCTAACAGCCGCCAGCGCCCCTAACCCCGTATGAGCGATTTGCGAACTATCCTAACTTTTAAAGTCGCGCAATTTAGGCTTAGGTCTCTTAAAACTGAAACACGCGCCACGCGTGCAAAACATATTTTTTGCGTCTTCAGCAGCGCGCGCTTTTACGTTGTTTTTCTGGCTCACCGACTTCTCACCAGGTGTCGCGGCGGACGCGCGCTTTTCGATTTCCCGAAATTTCTTTATTTTATGAAAAATTAACAACTCAATATTTTTTATGTGGTTTTCGCCATAAATTTTAGTTTTTAATGGGCTATAGGGTTATCTAACTGGTTAAAGCTTGACCGTTCCCCTTTAAGGACCTTTCAAATTTACCCACAAACCAGCGAAGCAAACACCAAACCCGTCGGCTGCAACCACGATTCTAGCTTTCTTTTGATTGGCCGCCACCCTATTTACATAATTTTAATTTTTAATTATGTTTCGCGAACGAAAGATGCAGATCAAAGTAAAATAATTTATCTTTTTGAACTCCTATACCGCTTGTATTAACTGAAATAATAAATTACGATTCCACCTAAAAGGTTTTTTCTTAAATTGATTCTTCCCAAACCGAACCATTATTTTTTATTTTCTTCATTAAATCCTTTGAACATTAAAAACCAATTTACGATTTGAGTTTGGAACCTCGATGGAATACAGATAGATGAAACACGCTAAAGTGTAGCCTATCTGAAAAAACTATCTTTAGGCTTTGTTTAGCGAAATTACTTTGTAAATTGGATATTTTTTTGGACTAAAATAAAAAAATAAATAGAAGATCGTTGTATTTAAAATTGTCTACGTTCCTTTGCTCATTAAGATTAAACTTTGTTAGAAGTGTATGCTTTTATTTATAAGACTACTTAGAACTTTTCCGAAATTAGACTAGTTATTTTCACCTTCGTATATTAGATTGTAAACTTTTCATAAATTATGGGTTGGTCGATAATTATCGATCGATAATTATCGATCGATAATTATCAATGATAATTATCACGATAATTATCGATATTTATTCGATCTGAAAAAATTATGATAATTATCGAATTAAATTAAAATCTCTGAAAACAGTTTTTAAAGTTTAATTTAATAATTATGAAAGCAATATACAGCAGTATTAAGTATTTATGACATTTATGTCATGTTTACAACTATCCAAAATGAATTTTAACAAATTTTAAAAATCAAACTTGAAAAGGCCATGTTGATTTGTTCATAATAATTTATCGGAACTATCGTTGATTTTTACAACTTAAATTACAAATATTCATAATTATCAAAAAAAATCCGATATTTATCCAAATAATCCGATAAGTATCCAAATAAATAAATAAATAAAATAAATAATCCGATAATTATCCAAATAATCGGATAATTATCAAATGATCGGATAATTATCAAAAAATTAGATAATTATCGTATAAATCGGATTTTTTTATTTTTTCCGAAAAAATCCGATTTTTTGCCAACCCGTTATGATGATAAATATGCTAATTCCTTCTGGCGATTACAATTGCATATCGTATTCTAGATTCCTAAATGTAATATTGACAGGGGTAAAGTTTAGAAATATTATAATACAAATTGTAATATTTAATAAGAGAGTGTTAAATTGGAGAAAATGTGGCTTCAACTATACATACATTCTTGATTACTCAATATGCAGCTTGTCAAGTTTCAAAAAAATTCAATTTAAAACTTTACTCGTTCGTAATCAATTTTTTTAGTCGACCGACTTCAAAACTAGTAAATTTAATATGAACTTTCTCTAAATTTAATAAACAGGGGAAACGCAGGTGTGTCCTCGTACGGGTTTAACATGTCTATTTTAATCAATAGGACAGCCTGTACCGCTACGTTCAGACTTTGAAATTAACCTTCCGAAAAACTTAAGACTAATCTTAAGGCTTAGAAACTTTCAATTACACCTTTTTATAAAAACTGTCAAGGGACCAAGTGCAAAGAAAAACCTGAGACTTTTTCCACAATGAGAAAAAACAAAAGAATAAATTCCAAAGTTTTTCAAAAAAAAAAGTCAAAGAGATAAGAACGTTCTATCTGCTTAATTAATTGAAAATACTGGATCATTGTTGACCCTTAACTTTAAAGCAACTCCCTTACTAATTAATCCAACTTTCTTCGTAATGATCGTACTAAATTAATAACAGATTTTTATGTGGCATTTTTCTTCTTAAAGGGAGTATAACCTCAACAGGGAAGGTGTAAGGGATAAAAAATAATAATGTATTTTTTTATAAGAATGGCTTAAGATAAAAATGTACGGGGTTTGTTTTATTTGGTTTGATAGGTAATAAATTGGCCTTTCTTTAAAGTAACATTGGCCTTCTTGTTTAGATGTATCGGGCGCGTCACTCGTGACGTAGAAGTGACGTTTCACTATGATAGCCAATAGACGCTAGCATAAACTCTATTTATGTCTTATTCAACTTGTTTAAAGTTAAACGCGCGCGTCTGGATATTTTAGCGTAAATAGGCTCGAGCGTTTTCGAGCATGCTCCCTGAAATTAAAAAATGCGTGAGCCTTTTACGCTAAAATATTAAAGAGCGCGTGAAACTTTTCAACAAGTTGAACAAGACACGAATTAAAATTTGACGAGTCGCCCTTTTTATAAAGATCTAACCTTCAAAACTGCGGAACTCCTACGTATCTCGTGACCAAAGCGATACATTAAAACAAGTTCGGCAAGCGTAATGACTTAATAGAAAGACTTATTAAAATTGGTTTGGAACACATTTACAATTTATACCCTCAATTATTTCTTTGAATTATTTAAAATAGACGTTTAAGTCACACATTTGCCATAGTTCTCTATACTGATAGCTAGGAGTAACAAACACAACACCCCACACAAGGAAAACGCAACCCGTCAAAAGTCGTGGATTTTCTTGCGTACATTTTTTATTGGCTAGACGCTTTAGTGCCTGCTGCCGTCGGAAGGGGAAAATTGGGAAATTGTCTTCCCCCCCGCCCGTAAAACGTTCAGCTTAAAGGCTCGTGACACTCGTCCAATGAAATTCGTACACAACCCTTCGTTAGCGTGTTTAAAGGCTAGCTGCGTTCTCCTTGTGTTTGTTGCTCCTAGCTGATAGTGCCTAATATATACGGTTTTTATATTATTTATTATATTTTTAAAACTTCTAAATAAGTTAACTTAATTTTATTTAATTTTTTTACAGGTGTGATATGAATTAATACGAGAAACAATTTTTTCGAATCGTGCAAGTTATTATTGACTTACTAATTTCAGCCTCAGCCTATTCAATACAGCGCGGTTATGAGGGAATCGTTACCTCATCTGGTGGCAGATAACGTTAACTAAACATTCACAGGGTTTAACCTAGTGTTGTTAATTTTCCGGAAAAATAAAATGCGGAAAAATTTAAAGAAAATTTTTTGCAAATCAGAAAATTAAAAAATTGAAACATAAATTACTTTTTAAGGGTTTTTAATGTTTTTAACTTTTTACCGATATAAAATTTCTAATATTAGTAAACATACTACAAAACATTAATAGTGTTACATTGTTAATCCGTTTAAAGCTAGTATAGAGGTTTAGTGTCACTTTTCGATTCGAAACAATTAGTCGAAAATGCCGCTTTATTTAAAATTGCAAACAATATTAGACTAATCAAGGAACGAATTTTTTTTCCCCGACTTACAACACTAGTTTAACCTTAAAAACGGTAATATTTCACAAGATCTGACAAAGTACTTGTTCTTAAGGGTAACGTCATAAATCTGAATTTCCGATCTTTTATTTTTATCTACTTAGCATATTGATTAATTAAAATGCGGGGGTTGTATTAGAAGGCCCTCCCTTCTCCCCCTGGTTTTTAGTCCTTTCAAAATAGATGATTCTAATAAGCCCGTGCTTGATCGGAATTTACTTTGTCGGCTCTTTCGCAGTAAAAATTTATTTTTAGTGGGTGTGTGTCTTCGTTGCATTTTCTCGGAGGAATTCGAGGGAGGATCTCTAAAAGAATGTCCCTTTTTTGGTCCTTTCGAAGATCTTGGTCCGTTAAACCTGGCATATCGTAGGAGAGCCGAAAATGGGTACAGCCTGCGGATGACGAGCGCGTTAAACTTGACTGTCTGTTAGACTGTTCATTATTTGAAGAATGGTGTTGGACATCTTTTCTTAATGCTCCATCATTCTTATCGCTCGCCTACAGATTGTCGTTTGTTTTTGAGGAAATTGTCGCACTCTTTTTAGAATATGTCGCGAGATTCGTACGTTCAAAAAGGGCCCAACTTACATTTTTTGTTCCTCCAGCGGATAATATAAGGAAAAACAGCCAATTATTTCCAAATTCTGTGGGCTTTTCCAGCTGTTATCAGAAAATAAAGTTGGCGATTGTATTTGGTGACATACCGGAAATATTTTGTCTTTTTTCGTTGGCGAAATTTATGACATCTTTCTATTGTTCGGCGTGACTCCGCGGCAGATGCTACTCCGAAACTTAGCGCTTTTAATATTGTCTCCAGTCTCTATGACCGATATTTAAGTCAATTTTCAACAGCGGCCAAGTTCTCTGTTATTAGATTCTTTGTAAGGTGCCCTATTAGAGAGGTTAAGATCGGCCTAGCATTCGTGTAGGTTAAACAGTCTATTCACGGTAAAGCTTCATTTATCCCCTCTCTCCTCACTGGTTTTCTATCACTCGCTCAACCTCTGTATTATTTATTCAGTCCCAATTTCGACTGGATTTGGTTTCCGCCTATAAATTAACCAGATTTCTTTCACCTGGTGCAATATATTTCGACTTTAAATTAATCCGATTGTTGTAGGGCTGCCGACTTAAACTTTTTTACGTTTTACATTTTATTGGTTTCATACGGGTGAAATTTCTTTCAAAATTTGTACTCTCCCGTTTCCCCATTCGACTTTTAATAAAACCTTACCATTTGTTCCCGGAAGTGTAGAAACAAGATGTCACGGACATTTAAGTACACACAATCCCCCCGATGTATTAACTTTATTTTAAATATTAAATTTAAATTTAAAAAAATTTCCAATCATCTTGTACATTAACTTAACAAACCCAAGATGAATTTTATCTAAATTGAATTTTTAGAGTTACCTGGTTTTGGAAACAAACTAGTGAAACGCGAACTGCGGCGAACACGTTAAATTAAATTAATTTTTAGACAAATATTCGAGTTACCTGGTTTTGGAAATAATAATAATAATAATAATCAGCTAGGCACCACCTTAGGCCTAAGTCATCATGCGACTTTTGAAGCCATTAATTCAGGTGGCCGGGTTACAATAAATAAATAAATTTTTAGACAAACCGAATTTTTCGAGTTACCTGGTTTTGGAAATAAGGTAGCGAATTGTTTTTTGAAGTTAGATGGCGCTTGTATCAATTGGTACGAAATTCAAATATGACAATAGCGCGTACGCGGGTCGGTTGGGTCCCGCGAATTCTCCAAAAGACTCACTTAAAAACAATTTGTTCAGAAATAATCAGTATCAGGAAACTATAGAGGTATACACTTGGAATGTCTAAGGTTCCATTGGGACGGTGATACGAAAGCGCGTCGAGAAAAAGGCGGGGCCTAACTACGTCAAGTGTAAGACGAAACACGACATTTCGAATTCATTGGCTCGAGGTTTGACGCGAAAAGAATGCGTCGTCATGGTAACAAATAGGCGATCTTCCCGCGCAAAATAGGCTTGTAAAACAATGGATTTAAAAACCTCAATTTTTAATATTTTAAAGTAATTATAACGTTCTTCGCGAAAGAAGTGTAGTGATACTTAATTTCAGGTATTTGTATGGTTATAAAAGAGATAATCAGGTAAGCTAATAATATAATAACCATGACTAGGCTTAATGACGAGTTTTCGTCGAAGTAGGGTAGCGAGGCGCGAGAGTTTTTCACGTGAGTTTTCCCGCTTTAAGACACGCCCGTTTCTAAGAGCTTCATCACGGCCGTAAAAATCTTCCTTAGACATTCCAAGTGTATACCTATATAGTTTCCTGTCAGTACTAACTAAAAATATAATTTACAACAAAGTCGCTCTTAATTTAAAAACTTTATATCGTTAGAAATTAAATCGCCAACAATTACTAAATTGGGCAAATACCCCACTTCCATTCCCCCGATCTCACAAAATCTTAACAATGTCGACGAGGTGATGATGTTTCCCATCGATTGACGTATCATGTGTCATGGTACCACGATAATTCGTGCGGACACCAGTGGCGGACACTAATAACGTAAGACACACAAGTCCCCTATAGGATTGAGTGTAAAAATCAGGACGAGTTGTTTATGTAATCTTTTATTTTAATTATTCAATTATCAAAGGTTATTGTAACCTCTCACGGTGCAAAATGAA
This sequence comes from Leiobunum rupestre, assembly GCF_980474605.1. Classification (NCBI taxonomy): domain Eukaryota; kingdom Metazoa; phylum Arthropoda; class Arachnida; order Opiliones; family Sclerosomatidae; genus Leiobunum; species Leiobunum rupestre. The sequence continues at coordinate 24,198,149 of NC_143393.1, read as the reverse complement.
AATTAGATTTATCGGTGGCAAAAAAAATATATTTATTATTTTTTTTTGAAATATACACAACGTTAATTTTGGTATAAAATGATAGCAGTTTTAAAAGTCTGGAGACCCGACTACCACGCGTCGAACGCTGTCTTTGAGCTGTTCCCAAAGAACACCCAAATCCTCTTTGTAAGGCCTAAAAAACTCCAAAGCTTCTCTGGCAGCTTCCTCGCTCATGATTTTACTTTTTTCGATAATCTAGAAAATATTGAAAAGTTCAAGCGTAAATAAGCATTTGGTCCCGCGAATGGGCGGAAGAATACACCTCGTAATCGAAAAAAAAAGAAAAACGGAGCTTGGAGAAAGTTATACATTATAGTTTTGAGCTTTTGAGCCGCGTGACTGCTTGCTAATCGCCGAGAGCTACGAAAGCTGCTGTTGCGCTCCACGGAGCGCGTCAAAGTTCAACCCAAGAATTTCTCGAGCTTCACTGAGAATATATAGCAGCGACTATCCACGGAGAGAGAAGCTTGCATCGGAGTATCTTAACCCCTTACCAGTGGATAAAGGGGGAAAGATTACTCGAGGAAATGCTAAGGGGCTTGGTTTTTATTTGTAAATCAAGTGGTCCACAAGGGGCTTCCTACATATTATCCATTCACCTTTATAAATTCTTGGTTCAACTTAGCGTACGCCTCTAAATAATTTGCTCCACGACTCCCTATCTCATAAAATGGAGGAATTTAGTTTAGCTAAATTCTATTATATTAAGAGTGCGGGGAGATTTAACGAAAACTTTTATCAATATGCCTGCCATGGGTCAAAGCGGGTCAAAGGCAGGGTTTGCAGGGGACAACCGGGAGGATCCTAACCTTCCAGAGAAAGTGCCGTCAACTGAAAAATACCTGCAAATATTTAAAGCAAGGGGCGGCTCCTATCTAGTTGTATTCTCTCGCACTAGATGTCGTTAGCGTATAAATCAAAACAAGCTGAGTAAGCATCGAAATCTAGCTTAAAAGGTGTGGCAAATTTGGAACGTGTCACGTTGATTGGCTTTTCGGAATCATGTGATTATTCACTTATTAAACACGTGGTTTCGGGAAACCAATAGATCTCGGACAACTCGCCTTTGCTTTAAGTCCCCGAAGGTGCTGCTACCTAGGAGCAACAAACAAAGCACCCCACACAAGGAGAACGCAACCCGTCAAAAGTCGTGCATTTTCTTGCATACATTTTTCATTGGTTGGACGCTTTAGCGCCTGCTGCCGTCGGAAGGGGAAAATTCGGAAATTGTCTTCCCCGCCCGTAAAACGTTCATCGTAAAGGTTTCGTCCAATGAAATTTGTACACAACACTGCGTTGGCGTATTTAAAGGATAGCTGCGTTCTTCTTGTGTTTGTTGCCCCTAGCTGCCACCTAAAAGCTCTTTCAGAAGCATTTTTGTAAACTTTTTTGCTTTAACGATTTGATGTTTATATAATACGTTGAGGATTAGGAGATAAATTTGGATTTTTTCCTAGTCATTTGAGAAATAAGTACTCGAAGGTCACTTCTATAGACTGCCCGGTAATCAATAACGTCGTGGTTATTGAAATGGAAGGATAAAATGTTTGATTAATGACTGACCTCTCGCGCGATGACCCTCAAGCGTTCGGATTTCTCTTTGGCATTTTCGAATCCGCTCTTGACGGTTTCTCTGACCCATTCGGCGAATTGGGCGATTTTCTCGGTGATCTGACCTTTGGAATCGTGAAAAAACTCTTTGATGTTTTCCCACGCATCTTTCAAAGCGTATTTGGATCCGGAAGATCCGATAATTCGACTAACGAGGTTCGTTAAGGCCCGAGCTCCTTGACTTTTCACGGCTTCCAATAACGCTCTGCCCACCTAATGAATAAAAATCAATTAATTAAAATCCGTCTTCTTCTCATAAGAATATTACGCACATTACTGAATTCACCGAAAAGGTTTTTGATGTATTTCGAGATACCCTCCAAGTTGATTTTCTCCACTAGCTGTAAAATAAACACGTTTCATTTTAATATTCAATCTTTACCTATAATAACATAAGTAACGTACTAACATTAATACAGTTGACACCGAAAATGTTCAATCTTATCTTTCGAAACCGTTTTAAAACGGTTCCAAACAGTCTAGTGTGAACGTGGCTTATATACTTTCAGAAACGAAGTCAGTTCCAACTAGGAGCAACAAATATAAGGAGAACGCAACTAGCCTTTAAGGGGGAAGAATACCGTAAAAGCCTCATTTTCGTTCAAGCTGAACGTTTCTGTTTTAACAATTACATAATTGAATTATATGTTTCTTATTAGGCTGAACCTTCCTCTAGTAAAATAATTTTGATAATTATAATATTAATAGTTAACGAGATATAAGGTCCTAACTAAAGGGTAATTTGGGCGCTTGCCCAACTTGCTTAGCTCCGGGGGTCCGAATTAAAACGTAATAACTTAATTACTTTTAAATTTAAAATTGTCAAAATTATTTTAAGCACTAAACAAGAGGCTGTTCTACACTTAAATATTAATTTTATAAGTTAAAATACAAAATTAAAAGAGTTCAGCTTGAAATAGCGCGAAAATAGACAATGGTTACAGTAGTCTACCCCCTTAAACACGCTAACGCAGTGTTGTGTACAAATTTCATTGGACGAACCTCTACGCTGAACGTTTTACGGGCGGGGGGAAGACAATTTCCGAATTTTACCCTTCCGACGGCAGCAGGCGCTAAAGCGTTTAACCAATGAAAATTGTACGTAAGAAAATGCACGACTTTTGACGGGTTGCGTTCTCCTTGTGGGGGGTGTTGTGTTTGTTGCTCATATAGGTTCCACAGACTAGTCAGAACTCGCGGAGCGTCGAATCATTGTCGGTGCTTAGCAACGTAATGATTAAGTAGTCAATGTAGAAACAGACTATCACGCTAAAAAAGCGTTGGAAGAATTGGTAGTGTACTAGCATAAGTAACATAATAACAATAAGTATGACAATTAACGAGATTTACAACCAAACTGAATTTCAAAGTTATTGCGCAATCAAGATGTTTTCTCAGCACAGAGCCCTCTAGTGTCTAAAATATGAGAGACTTCCGCTAAGCCGAAATATCTGGTTAAAAATAAAAAAAACGTTTTACTCGGCGCCACGAGCTCATGTTTTTTTATCACGCGTGATTCGCACGCGGGCTCAAAACAAAGCCAAAGCCCCTCGCGACTCCAGAACGTGCTCTCCGATATTAGGCTTAAATTTTTATCAAAAAGTAGTCATCCAAAACGGTAAGTCGCGAGTCCAAGTCACAGCTGGAAGAGAGTATCAGTGCCAAAAAAAGGTTCGGTTAGAAAATTAGCATTAAAGCAATAGGAATTGTCATACTTATTGTTATTATGTTACTTATGTTAATAGCAATAAAAATTATCTATGGTCAATACCATTTACGCTTACAGCGCGCTCTCAAATCAGAGCTTTCTTAGTGCGAAAAATAGAATAAATAACACTGTACTCCAATATTTTAAAACATTTTGGAATGGTACCTTTTCCTTGAGTTTTTGGATCAGCGATTCAATGTTCAACTGTCCCGAAATCCCTCCGAAGAAATCTCTGAAACTTCGTTTACCGATGCCCAATTTGTCCAACAAAGTCCTCAACCAATCTTTGGCCTTTCCTTTGATCCGTTCCAAGAGTTCCCTGGCTTTGGATCCGCTCTCGAAACCCAATTCTTTCAATTTAGCCGCGATTTCTTTCGCCTGGAACAATATATTTCGACTTTAAATTAATCCGATTGTTGTAGGGCTGCCGACTTAAACTTTTCTACGTTTTACATTTTATTGGTTTCGTACGGGAGAATTTCTTACAGAATTTGTACTCTCCCGTTTCACCATTCAACTTTTAATAAAACCTTTCCATCCGATTTGTTCCTATTTAATGGTCCACCGGAAGTGCAGAAACAAGATGTCACGGACATTTAAGTACACACAATCTCCCCCGATGTATTAACTTTATTTCAATTATTACATTTAAATTTGAACAAATTTGAAATCATCTTGTATATTAACTTAATAAACTCAAGACAAATTTTATCGAAAAATAAATTTTTGAGTTACCTGGTTTTGGAAATAAGGTAGATGGCGCCTGTATCAATTGGCACAAAATTCAAATATGGCAATATTAGGGTTCCGCGAATTAGCCAAAAATGTCACTAAAAACTAAAATTTCATAATGCAACTGAAAATATAGATCAGAAATGATCAATACTAGTGTTGTTAATTTTCCGGGAAAATAAAATGCGTAAAAATTTCCAGAAAATAATAAATTAAAACCAAAATTACTTTTTAAGGGTTTTAATGTTTTTAACTTTTTATCGATATAAAATGTCTAATATCAGTAAGCATACTACAAAACATTAATAGTGTTACATTGTTAATCAGCTTAAACTAGTCTAGAGGTTTCGAAAACATAAGGCGAAAATGCCGCTTTATTTAAATTTGCAAACAATATTTTAGACTAATCACGGAACGAAAACTTTTTTTCGGAAAAATACGGAAAATTTTCCGGAAAAAGGGCCTCGGTCATTTTCCGGAAAGGTTTTCCGACTTACAACACTAAATTCAATACTAACTAAAAATATAATATTCAACCAAGCCGAACTAAAATGTGAAAATGCCCCACTTCACCCCCGATCTCTCAAATGTTAACAATGCCGAAGAGGGCATGATATTTCCAATCGATTGACGTATCATGTACCATGGTACCTCTAACGAAATCGTGGGAACACCGGCGGCGGCGACGGTGGCGGACACCATACGTGAAACTAATACACACAAATCCCCTTAGGATTGTGTGTAATAAAAAAGACAAAAGAGTCGTTTCCATACAAACCGATTTAAGCCTCAGAAATTTCTCAACCCAAAGGTATCCCGTTTTTGTTACAAATAGGAGCAGTTACCTGTCGCCTTTGTTGTTACTATTTAGTGGTTGCGCCCATCGTCGTAGTGGTTGGGAGGAGGTACAATGAATTGATGCAAAACAAAAAATTTCGGCTCCCTTACGTTTTTACACACAACCCCTAAGTGATTTGTGTGTACCGGGACCACGTATAGTGTAGCCGATGCTAGGAATCCATACCTGTACTTGGAATGCTTATCCTACCGTATCGCGTATGGTAAGATCACTCTGACGGCTTTGGCCTCGCCTACGAGAGAAAAAATCCCCTCTGCGCGCTACCCTCTAGTGTATTTGTTTGTTAAGTTAACATAGTGACGAAAATCTGCCGCGATAAGCATTCCAAGTAGAGGTATGAATTCCAATGCCGCCGTATTCCACATAACTCTCCAAGAATTAGGCGTATTAGGGCCGGGGATATCTCAATCGAAAGGAAATATCATTCCCTCGGTAACCCGCTATGAATTTTGGAGATCGGGGGCCTTCAAGTTTATCATTGGTCCATTTCATTGCTGTATGACGATTTTCGACTTTAAATATACATAATTTTGTTAAATTAAGAGCGACTTGGTTGAAAATTATATTTTTACTTGGTACTGATTATTTCTGAAGTACGTTTTCGATTGCATTAAGAAATTTTAATTTTAAGTGAGATTTCTGGCCAATTCGCGGGACCCAACCGACCCGCGTACGCACTATTGTGATATTTGAATTTCGTACCAATTTATACAAGGGCCATCTAACTTCAAAAAACATTTGCGTTTCGCTACTTTATTTCCAAAACCAGGTAACTCGAAAAATGGGGTTTGTCTGAAAATTAATTTAAATTAACGCGTTAACGTTTCGCTACCTTATTTCCAAAAACAGGTAACTCGAAAAATGGGGTTTGTCCGAAAATTAATTAAAATATAGTTAATACATCGGGGGGATTGTGTGTAGTTAAATGTCCTTGACATTTTGTTCAATACGTGATAAAAAAATCGCGTCTTATTTTGTAGGACGGGATGGCGTTCTCGCATTGAAAGAGCGCCAAAGTAGGCCCGCATTAAGAAGAGCCTCAAAGAGGAGAGAGAGCCAAATATATCAAGTATAGGCCCATAGGCGAATTTCAAGCTAAGGTTTTTTTCCTTTGAACGAAAACCTAAATAAAAAGAGATTTCAGAAGCCTTTTACGAATTGAAAAAAGGGCTTCGTTCGTACCAGAACCCTCGAGGATACCGCCCTTACTAATATTCAAACAAATTTCTATAGCTTAAGTTGACCACTATAAAGAGTCAAGGCTAACGATGCTTTAAAAGCGGCTCTGTATACGTTACATCATAAGTGTATAATATTGTTACATAAGTGTGTCGCTTCATATTCTTCACATGCAAAACTTTTACTGGGAGCTATTTACAAGACAGACTGCAATACGGGCTCGTTGCCATTTTGCTAACGCGTCATACGTAGCCTTTGACAGCGCCTAGCTAAGGGGAGATTTCATTCTTGTGATGACGTCACTCCGTTACTAGCTCTCAGTAAAATATTCCCCAAAGTGACAAACTTATAAAACAATATTATAGATTTATGGCTACATCAATATGGAATTCGGATGAACAGATAATATCATAAGACTATTAAGGGCCCCTAAGTTTGGTATTTCAACGTTAGGCTCATCACTGACCAAACTGGCTACCTGAATCCACCTGGTGGTGAATAACCGAAACTTATGAACACATCCCTCAATGCATGCTACCGGAAACTGCTTCGTAGATAGCAAGAGGTAGTATAGGTGGTAGGGGTGAGAGAGATGGGGTGAATTTGCCCTTTTTCTCCACCAGGTAGCGTAGATCCTAATTTTGATTTATCGCGCACGTGTCCAGTGTTGAATATACAATAATAATCAGCTAGGCTAATATCCAAGGCACCACCTTAGGCCCAAGTCACCGAGCCACTTTTAATGCCATTGAACAGGTGGCCGGGTTACAACGCGTAAGAGGGTGGTGGCAAGCCCTTCATGCCACGCGAGCCAACAGCTCCCTACACACACAATTACCGTTAACCTCAACAAGTTTTTATAGAAGGGGAAATTGAAGAACTCGGACCCCTTAAACCAGAGGGGAGAGAACTTGCAAACTCTACGCGGAAGGAGTGGTTCCCAGTTTTCATCCAGTGCCACAATTGAACCCGGCTCCTCTTGCTGCGAGGCGAAAGTGCTTATCACTCCCCCTACATGTACCGTTATGCCCAACTCAAACAGGCTTATGATAATATTTGGGCAACGTCCTTTTCACCTCGTGATACCCGCGTTAAAAGCCACGCCCCTCACGTAATTTTTCCCCTCTTTCCACGCGTATGTAACATTCATATATTCTTCGTTATATTGTTCGCGATAAAATGGAGAAGAAATAACGCGGACATAATATAAAACCTTTATAAGAAGACCAGGCCATTTTATTCAACACGTATCTCTCACCTAGTCCAAAAAAAATCGGCGTCCATATTGCAACAGGGATGGTTTTTATCACGGAAGTGAATAGAGGAAGTTGTTTAAAGTAAAGTCTACCTCGGACAAAATAGTAACGAAACGGCACCCTTAACTCGCGCTAAACGAGATATCGTAAATACGCGCAACCTCTCTCTTCATATTATCGCGGTACTTTCCAAGGTCAAAAGATTACCAGTCCGTCGTGATAAAAACGCAACGCGAACGGACTTCTTTGGGTCGGTAAATGGGGCCTGGACTTCGCGCGCCTCCTGATAAAAGCGGCCCCTAAATTTCGTTTTTAGCGCGGTTTTGGAGAGCGTTCAGCCACGGCGACGGTTGGGGTTGAAGCCCCGACTCGTCTTTTACTCGCTTTCTCTCTAATTTATTGATCTTTACCCCTTTTCTCCCGCCCTTTTACTTTTCTCTCTTTCGTATTCGAAGTAGCCGAGGCACCAGAACACTGAGCAATGAACTATTCCTTTTTTCCAAAGCAGAAAATCTTAATTCCCGAAAGAGAGGGTTTGTTTTTTGTTCCTCCATCCCATTATCACTTTCTTACAAGTTTAATATATTCCGTCGTAATTATACGAAATAAGGATGGACGTTTTTCTATCTAAAATCCGAATCCCTAATGACGCTATTTTAACACCCAAAAACTAGAATTGCTGGATCTTTTGTAAGCCTTTTTACAGATACAACTTTTGTTAGCTTGACCTACTAAATGTAGACCGATTTAACGTGATAAAAATCATAAAACTGAACCTTATCCTATTTCCAAATCGTTTATCGTCTAAAATAGCGGCACGGTTTAAGCTTTCAACGAGCTCTTTCAGGCTGGTTTTCACCAGTACCAAAACGGCACGACGCTGAACTTCGACGCGTAAAAATTGCGTTAGGCCTAACGGAGATTTTTTGCGTCGACGTTCACCGCTGCAGCGTTTTTGCCCAAGTGAAAGCTCGCCTTTAAGCCTTTTATTGGGTTCGATCGAAGCCACTCTCCCTCGGTCTAGTTTTAACTCGGGGCTCCGTGGACGCGTTAGTGTCGGGCCATTTAACTGTCAGGAAGGGTGACAAGCTGGCTCGTCTCAGAATCTTAAATTTTGTCTGCCGTCGGATCTCTTATCGAAACTCGAGAAGGGTTTGCTTCTGTATTACGTTTTGACCCGCGAGTGTCTAGTGGTTGGGCGTCTCTCACCTTATCAGTCAAGTCCTTCCCGACTTGACGACCGTGTTCGACGGCGTCCCAGATCTTCTGCAGCACCTGATCCAAGGTTTCCTGGAGAGTTTTGCCTAGTTCCGTTTTGATGTCGTACTCCAGTCTGCGAAACAAAATCATTTTCAACAGTGAATTTATAAAGTTTTCAAAGTTCAAACTCTCTGGATTTTCGTAATTTGTTTCTAGGGCTGTGCAAAGTATTCGATTTGACCAAATTATTTGGTCATTTTTAGGCTAAACTATTCGCACCGACAAATCGAATTCTAGTTTTTAAAATTCTAGAAGGGAGTAGTTAGAGGTTAAAGGTTATATATTTGTTTTGTTTTTAAGATGGCGACCGGTAGTGAGATCATCAATATAGGACTCATTTTTCTTATTTATTTAATAATAATAAAAATCAGCTAGGCACCCAAGACACCACCTTAGGTCTAAGTCACCAAGCAACTTTTAAAGTCATTAAATAGCATTTAACAATTGGATATTCGTTATTAAAAGCTTGCCACATGTGAAGATGTTCAAAACCATTGAATTGGGAATAATACTGCTAGAATTACAATTACGATTTCGGTTGCCATGGTTACGCGGGACCTGTTCTGAGAAGACTGTACGAAATTCATCTTTATAATTAGGCGGTAGCGCCATCTATATTTTGTAAAGTTATATGATTCGCGCAAAAATTCAATTGCAATATAGTTGTCACCACTAGAGACAGATGCCGCCACGGTTGAACGATATAGTTGAAAAAGTCTCCATATTGAACGAAATTGGTCCCGGGCCAGCCAGATTTAGTTGTACCTCTATTTATTCCCAACTCAATGTTCAAAGCCCGTCATGTTTTCGTGAAACGAAATTTAAGCAGACGAATTTTCTATGTAAGCTAGATCACTCCCTCTAGACCTCCTTTCGAGGAGGAGTAAAAAGTGTAACGTTTGAGCTCTGGAACAAGCGAACAAAATTCGGGACAGGGTAAATCTTACCCCAGAACAGGCGAATAAAACGTTTTAGGGTAAAAAGTTTACACTTTTTGTCCTGGGACAGGCGAAAAAAACCACCTAACTATTTCAAAAAATTTAATTTGATTTGGTCGATTTTAATCAAAATTTAACAAATTATTTGGTTTTTGCATCAAATTTCTAAGCTAGTAAACAAAAAAACCTAGCGTTCTTTTCTGCACAACGAAACCAAAGGTCACGAGTAACTAAGCAAACAAAATTTAAACTTGCAAGTTATCTTGACGTTTGTAAAGGAATTGTATGGACACAAGATAACTATGAAGTAGATGTATACGTTATAGAGTGGAAGAAACCATTTTGGGAGGGTGATTCCATAGTATCTCTACAATGATTAATAATAAAATAAAAATAATAATAATCAGCTAGGCTAATACCCAAGGCACCACCTTAGGCCTAAGTCGTCAAGCGACTTTTGAAGCCTTTAATTCAGGTGGCCGGGTTACAATGCGTAGGAGGGTGGTGGCAAGCCCTGCATGCCACGCGATCGAGCCAACAGCTCCCTACACTAACTATTACCGTTAACCTAGACAAGTTTTTATGGAAGGGGAAACCGAAGAACTCGGGGGAAAACCCCTTAAACCAGTGGGGAGAGAACTTGCAAACTCAACGCAGAAGGATTATATTGAATCTAGACCAGTGAGCCGAGTTAGCCTCTTTCTTTAGTAAAATTTGGTATTTGATATGATAATTTGATAAAGAAATAAATTTATGAATGAGTTAGTTAGTGTAGGGAGCTGTTGGCTCGATCTCGTGGCATGCAGGGCTTGCCACCACCCTCCTACGCATTGTAACCCGGCCACCTGAATTAAGGGCTTCAAAAGTCGCATGATGACTTAGGCCTAAGGTGGTGCCTTGGGTATTAGCCTAGCTGATTATTATTATTATTATTATTATTATTATTATTATTATTATTTAGTTATTTGGTCAAATTATTTGGTACAGATGGTTCGCAAAAACCGACGTATTTGGTATTCGCCAAATACCTAAAAAAAACATTATTCACCCAGCCCTATTTATTTCGCACGGATCGATCGTTTGGTTATTCGATCTGATTTCTTAATAAGTGTCTGTCATCTCGATGGGGGTCGCCGGTCGCTATGGCCGATCTAATCTGGAAATTTTAAATCTCGCTTCTTTTTTAAGCGAGCTCGTAGGTCAAAGGTTGATTTTGATAAAGGTCAAAAGTTTATTCTTATAAGGAACGTTATTTATTCACGAAAGTAGACTGATCAGTAATTTGGTTCGACATAAAGGCTTAAATGAAATATGTAAGATACTGGAAATAGGAGAATATTTGTCTGACATCAATATTTCTGTATATAACTTTACTGACGGAATTTAGAACTATGCTTTACATTTACTTATTTAAAATTAATCAATATACGTAAAAGGGAGATACCGTCTAAGCTTCTCAGTACCGCGGATAGACATCTTAACGCTACGTTATCGAGCGCGCCGATAAGTAATCCCTCGTACGAACTTCTCGTAGGAATATCCGATGATCCTCCAATAAGAAACGGAGCTTGTAGAAGGGTCAACTTCAATATCGTTAGAGTCCCTTTAAAATAGGTTCTACGGAACGTGTCCGGTCGTAACTAAACCAAGGCGCTTGTAGGATTCAATCAACACTTAATTATAAATCACGTTGTAATAAATGCGTTGTAAGCGCTAATTTCCATAGGGCTTTCCTACGACCGCGGCACACTCTATAGGGGTAATATCTCGACAACCACTAAACGGGGAACCTTTCCTCATAGACGTTTTAACTCTAAGTAATGTTCAGAAATTGCGTACCGGCCTATGAATTATAGCTTTCGTCAACTCGTTCGGTTATCCACCCATCTCGAAGCTGTCTTGTATAGCGGTACAGTCATTCTCTTAAATACAAGCGAACCGATAAAGTTAAAAGATCGAATGATAAAAGTGTCTATTGTTAGAAACGTGCGTATCGCGGATTTGAATATTTAGAATTAACGCGTTTTCAACGTGTCAGCAATTTTGGAAGATTACGTAGTTCGAGAGATGCGGGTTGAGAGCGCATTATGCCTCCGTAAATGTCTACTTTGCAGTCACGCATTGTGTTTCGTAGGCTGATTACACGTATATGAACATTTTGAATGCCAATTTAGTCAAATTTAGTACAAAGCTCTTCATCTAACCTCAATTTAATACTATCTCAATCACCACGTGGGACGAAACGAAGTAATGCTTATCAATTTTCAAAGGTTCAAAGTTATCTCGTAACACAAAGTAATTCCTCAACTATTCGTATAGTAACCTAATTTAGCCTAACCTTAACTAAACATTAAACCAACCTAACCTAAATCTAACCTTAAACCAAACTAATTCAAATCTAACCTTAAACCAACCTAACCTAAATCTAATCTAATTTACCCTAGCTTAAACCTAACTTAATTTAGCATAATCTAAAATAAATTAATTTCACTTAACCTAAACTAAGCTAACAGTTACCTAATCGACCCGTAAACTAATTACACCTTCACTTAATCTAACGTAAATTAACTTAAGCTTTTTCTAATCTAACCTAAAGTAACCTAAACTAAGAATAGCCATATAATAAAATAAGCAAAATCAAACCTAACCTCACCTAACCTAAGGTAATCTAATCTTAACTTCATCTAATTTAACCTAAGGTCAAGCTAATGAAACCTATCCTAAGTTAAAAAAACATTAACCTAATCAATACGAAAATTAACCTAACCGAACCCTAACTAATTAAACCTAACCGAACCTTACCCTAACCAAACCTAAATAATTTAACCAAACCTAACCAAACCCTAACTAATTAAAACTAACCGAACCTTAACTTAACCAACCCTAAAAAATTTAACCTAACATAATTTAACCAAACCTAACCTAACCTAACCTAAACTAACTTAACCTAGCCTAAGATTAACCAAGACTAAGATTAACATCAAGTAATTAAACCTAAATTAATATAGCTTAACTTAACCGAAACTAACTTAACCTAATTTCAGCTAAAACTTTTTGAACCTTAAACTAACCTTACCTAACCAAAACTAATCAAACCTAACTTAAGCTTAACCTAAACCAAGCTAAACTAAACTAAACTAACATTAACTTAAACGAACTTTTGCCTAATTTAACTTACGCTTAGCCTAAAACTACTCCATGTACTAATTAACTCAGGTGGGTTTATTTGTCGGAACCCCACCTAGTGGACGATCTGAAAAAAGTTATTCCAGACCGGAAATGAAGAGGGAGATTGACCTCCGACATTTCGCGTCGGCTTGCAGTTTGCACGACTCGCGGTTAAAGGGCAACGCAAGTGACCATGCAGGGGGTAAATTATCTTATAGATAAAAAGAACGACTGCGCATGCGCTATCAGCGTTTCCCTCTGTAAAAAAAGCAGAACCATATTTGCCGAATTTATTTTGTATAAATGCGCCTCTCGCTGTTTATATGCAAAATCCATGCATTCTTTAGTCGCGAAAATGGCGGAGGAAAGTGAAGTCTCCGTGCTTACCGACAAATCGGATCCTAAACTTCAACAAAATAAATGTAATAATAAAAGATAAATATTCTGTCGGGGTATAATGATAGGGAAATTGTTAAGGGAGACGGGATATAGGAGTGTGTGGTGTTGAATTTTCTTAATCCAATGTGAGGCCAGCGGCAGAGATTTGCCGCGTCCAAGGCCTAATTTTTCAACTTCCATTATTAAAAATATTCAATTCACAAATATTTTTATTCCAAAACATTGTTAAATCGAAAATATCAAAGTCCAACTCTCGGAAACTAACCCAGTTCATTTCTCCATAATAAATAAATTAAGCTAGGCCTAAATTCCTGGGTTCGTTGATTGCGAGCTAACTCAGCGAAGAAAATCGAAAAATTCGCGAATGAGAGCGAAATTGCGCCACGTGGCTACACCAAGGAGAATAAGGCTTTCGCGCTGTATAAAATCATCCTTGGAAAACCTACTTACGGCTTGTTGAAGAAAACATAGTTCCCCGCTGCATGACCACTTGCGCAAGACTAACGGTAGATGGCGTTTTCCACTTTCGCATTTGAATAACCGAAAGTTAATCCATGGGGGAATCAGTTTTAATTGGAACCCGGAAAAGAAACACCTTAAATTTACAACCGTTGCTTCGTTTAGTCTACTCTTAGCAATCAACTTTGCAATTTCGACTCTGTTTAACGAGTCTATTGAAATCTTAAAGGGGAACGGTCAAGTTTTAACCAGTTAGATAACCCTATAGCCCGTTAAAAACTAAAATTTATGGCGAAAACCGCATAGTAAAATATTAAGACGTTAATTTTTAATAAAATAGAGAAATTACGGGAAATTGAAAAGCACGCGTCCGCTGCTACACCTGGTGAGAAATCGGTGAGACAGAAAAACAACGTAAAAGCGCGCGCTGCTAAAGATGCCATAGATTTGTTTTGCACGCGCGGCACGTTCCAGTTATTCGATACCTAATCCTAAATTGAGCTATTTTAAAAGTTAGGATAGTTCGCAAATCGCTCACTAAGGTGCTGCTGGCGCTGGGGATACACCTTAAGATGGCGGCGAAAATTCAAACCCAAATACTTGGCGTTATTTTGCGTTTCAACTTCTTAGGCCAAAACTATTTTTTTCAAGACAAAATAAGGTAAGTGTAAGTATATTGAACGTCTTGTTGATCTTCTGATATGCAAATAAGGCGATATTTGGAAAAGCTTGGCCGATCCCCTTTAAGGTTTTACACGCTTCAAGATGTAAGCCTAGTAGTTTTAAATACGCTGTTAACCATCGACGCATTTTTGTGTAGATTTTCTGATTTACTTTCTGAAATCTTCTTGAAAAAGTATGAACTAAATAAACCAACGAGAATCCTGGATATACAGGGTGTTTCAAAAGGTTATGCAAAAATTTCAAGGAGTTGTAGGGGGTGAGTTGAGAAGTATGCCTGTTTTTCCCATTTTCCTACGATGAGTTAAAAGAGCGCCAGAGAGCTTCAAAGTGTGTCCTACTATCCCCTGGAAGTAGGCTGCAACAAGCGCAAAACCAAGCAGCAGGGAAACGCGAACATTAAGGTTTGGGTTCGTGTAATAGGTAAAAAAGGACTTTGTAAACAAATCGAGGTAATAATAATAATAATCAGCTAGACTAATACCCAAGGCACCACCTTAGGCCTAAGTCATCAAGCGACTTTTGAAGCCATTAATTCAGGTGGCCGGGTTACTATGCGTAGGAGGGTGGTGACAAGCCCTGCATGCCACGCGTACGAGCCAACAGCTCCCTACACTAACTAACCAGCGTAAAAAAGTAAACTTAAACCGTATTTAAAGTCCCTGCTGCTTGGTTTTACGCTTGTTGCAGCTAATAGGCCACACTTTGAAGCTCTCTGGCGCTCTTTTAACTCATCGTAGGAAAATGGGGAGAAAAAACAGGCATACTTCTCAACTCCTTCAAATTTTTGCATAACCTTTTGAAACACCCTGTAGATTGCCTTTCGATGTTTTTGCGTATTAATGTACCTCAGTAACTCCTCCGAGTATTGGTGACTTCCTAGCGCTTCCTGTAAACTTTGACCTTGCTCCATCCCCAACAGAAAGTCAGCGACCAGCTCATCAGATGCTCTTTCGAAAACTGCGCGTGAAAAAAATATAACAAAAGCAAGATGGCGCCATGTAATGCCAATTTAATTGCCCGGGACATTAGCACGTTTACACCAGCCACACTAACTTACAAAAAAATAGAGCGTTTTAGAAACTGGCGGAAAGAGAGAGCCTAAAGTCGGCTTTGCGCTCACTCCACAAACCATCTTCTTAGAACGTTTAAGTTGGCTCGTATCGATTTTTCATTTTAACCCGTTTTAAGGTAAACTTGGAACCGAGTATAAGTCGAGTTGCGTTAAAAAGACTCACCATCGTAAAAGCCAGCCGAAGCGAAGCCGATAAGAAATAATAACCCTAGAAATTTCATCCTGAAAGAAAATGAAAAAGAGAAATTTGTTACTTTTAGAAGCAATTTCCGAGCGTGTAACAGGTATCAAAATGGCCTTAACGCTTTAAAAGATCAATTTTTAAAATTTCTTACAAAGAACATTTTTTTTATCATTATTATTATTATGTGGGGTGGCGGAGTGGTTAGCACTTTCGCCTCGCAGCTTGAGGAGTCGGGTGCGACCCCAGCTCGTGGCACTGGGTGAAAACTTGGAACTTGGAACAACTCCTTTTGCGTTGAGTTTGCAAGTTCTCTCCGCACCGGTTTCATAGATTTCCCCCGAGTTCTTCGGATTCCCCTTTCATAAAAAAACTTGTTGATGTTAACGGTAATAGTTAGTGTAGGGAGCTGTTGGCTCGCGTGGCATGAAGGACTTACCACCACCCTCCTGAGCGTTGTAACCCGACCACCTAAATTAATTGCTTTAAACGTCACTTGATGGCTTAGGCCTAAGGTGGTTCCTTGGGTATTAGCCTAGCTGATTATTACTACCCTCGTAAAATGGAAAAAATAAAGTTTATAATTATCATCCGAGCCTTTTTTGACGCCTGGATAGAGTAGAAAACCTAAATACTTATACTAAAAATCGAGCTAAAAATAGTTTTCTGCCGGGAAATATATTAAATATAAATTATATACACCGTAAAAAAATCCAATGCACTTTTAATACGGCAATGTTCTGATATAAACTGAGCTCTGTTTCTAAAACAATTACGGCCAGCTTAATCTGATTGGCTGGCGACGACAGGAGGAGATAAAATTTGACTAAACCCTAAAAACAAATTTCCCTGTTTCGTACGCTAACCTTGTTTTTCTATTAACGAGATTCTGATCCTTTATTCGGAAAACATTTTTTTCTCTGTTGTTCGCCATTACTTAAAAGGGAAGTGGCGTGAAATGGTTTCCAAAAAGGCGACTCTCTCCAGTAATCTCCAGTAAAGCAATTAAAGATGAGCGCCCAAATTGGAACCACGAAAATATTTTAATTAAAAGCTAATTTGATTTTGGCGTCCAAATTTTAATGGTTGTTAAATGTCGAATCACAAACATCACAGTGCGTTTTGTCTGGGTGTTGCGTTTAATATTAAATATGGATTTTTAATTAAAGCTATAAAATTAATTATTAAAAATTAGGTCACTGAAATGTCGGATTACAAATTTTAATTTAGTTTAGGAAAATTAAGAGTTATCTCCGAAAGGATTTTGTCCTGTAAAATTGGACTCCTGGGAGTAATTTATGGTCGGCTTCAGAATTTTCCGGTCTTCTTCGTTTTAAACAGCCAAACATTTTCTAACTTACAAAAATTAGCTATCTCGAGCTATTAAAATATAAACTGCATCGAAAATATTTGCAAAAATTTCATTAAAGCTAAATAATTTTATTTGGTCATAACCCTTAATTCCAAATAATAGCTTTACAGTAAATGTCATTACATTTCCGATATATTTATTTTAAGACCCAAACACTTTTACGACATTTTCAATATTGAGGAATTCTGGAAAACAGTTAAGCCCAGTTCACACTATACAATTAAATTGGACACTTAATTGTATCCCACTAATTGTAAGCAAGAAAATTGTATAGTGTGAACAGAAAATTTGTAACAATAACTCCCACTTTTTCTGTTCACACTATACAATTTTCTTGCTCACAATTAGTTGGATATCATTAAGTGGTCCAATTAAATGTATAGTGTGAACTGGGCTTTACTTCAAAGAAAAAAAATTTATTTTCTTTATTACAAAGCATCAGCATCGTGTAGAATTAAGCGTTTAAAATTATTTGATCCACTTCGCGAGGCCATCGCTTTTAGGATTAGAGAGGAGACCTAGCTCTTAACAGCCATAAAAATGTCACTACGGTAGAATTAATGGCCTTGAACTTTAGAGGCTTGAAATAAAAATTCTCCGTATTATTAGTTGTCTTACGTCCACCCAAGAATTTTGAAAGGGTCCATAAATTATTCCATATTCGTCGTGAATACCAACTTGGTGCCAATAAAAGCTATAGAAACGTACCTTGAAAAGTCGGTCTTACTAGCAAAGTCAAAACCACACTTCAAATTTCGTATTTTTCTTTATATACTAGATTAAATGTGTAATATGAAAGTCGACGTTATTTTTAATCTTCGAAATCCGTGTGAATTTTAACATAAGTTTATTTTATCTTATTTTAATGACATCTGTCATCCTATTTCGACGTGACGTTTACAAAAACTGATGTGGTTTGACAGTCCGAAAACTCTGTTTCTTTGTAGGCTATATAAAATAAAATTAAAGGAAAAGTTCAGGTTGGGTAAGATTTGGATTTATTTGAAAGATCATGTTTAAATTTACTAAAAAGTATCTTTTTTAAGTGACGAGAAATTAATTTTTAAACGAGCCAAATTTACCCGCCAAGCGATCTGCCATTTTGTTTCGCGGTGACGTTTTAGGACTTAAATCACGCGCTGTTCGCGCTATAACAGCGCTCTGTTCCCTGTGCGCGCTTGCTCCGCGTGCCGTCTGCGGAGGGAAGGCGAAAGAAAATGGCAGCTCACTTGGCGGGTAAATTTGGCTCGTTTAAAAATTAATTTCTCGTCATTAAAAAAAGATACAATTTTACGACTGATATTTTTGAGTTTATTTAAACATGATCTTTCAAATAGACCCACGTTTTACCCAACCTGGACTTTTCCTTTAAACGATTCTGACGTGTTCGAAATCGGTCGAAATTCCATATTGTCCAACTTTTCTTATCCCATCTCCGAAGTAATTTGTTATTTTTAAAAGGTTTATCGAGCAAATTGCAACTCCGTAACGTTTCAAATCTTCTTCGCCAATTTTTACAATAGATGTTCCAGAGTTGTATTAGGTGGTGACCGTAACATATTTAAGCTTTTTTCTATTTTAGTCATTTTTTCCCAGTAAGCTTTATCCAATCCATCACTACGGAAATATTTTTCTTCGCATCTGATATTTTTTCTAGGATAATTTAGTAGAAAACAAGATAGCCACCGTCATATTACTAGTTTCAACCCGTCGATACTTATTTGAATTTGCGAAAAATACAAGCTAAATTCCTTAACTAATAATAATAAATAATCCGCTAGGCTAATATCCAAGGCACCACCTTAGGCCTAAGTCATCTAGCGACTTCTAAAGCCATTAATTTAAGTGGCCGAGTTACAACGCGTAGGAGGGTGGTGGCAAGCTCTTCATCCCACGCGAGCCAACAGCTCCCTACACTAACTATTATACCGTGGTGCCATAAGGAAAGCAGGGCTTTCAGGCCCCAAAGACAGCTGAAGGTTTTTTCAGTTTCGCGTATCTGACGCTACCAAATTATATGTCAAGCTGTCAATCTAAACGTCAATGAGAAGGTTTTGTGGGAGGGTATAGGTTATTTTTGGTAAATTTATAAGCAAAGTAAAAGTTACGTCATAGTATATAGCTGATCTCAAACCTTAAACCATCCTAGAATTGGGATTTGCTCACTAAAGTACTTTACGTTCAATTCATCCAAACAAAAGCCCTTCTTTTACAAGTTATATTATTTTTTTAATTATACAGGGTTTTAAGAAAGTAACTACTCGTAAGGTATCGTTAAGAAAGTAAAATTAACCAGACTCATGTACCCAAAATTTTGCATGTTTATAATAAGATACATTATGAATTTTTGATTTAACGCATATCAAATATTTATTTCTTTTTACTTTAAAAAAATAAAAACAATAGATTTATTTGATTTAAATAGGATTTTTAGTGATTTTTTAATTTTTTTGGATTTTATTGAATTTTTAAGGTATTATGACTGTTTTATTGACTAATTTTTAAACAATTTTAGTGCAGCGATAACGTTAACTATAGTTTAAATTATTCTTTATTAAATTGAATTAATAATTAATAATGAAATTTAATTGCATTTTCTGTGAATTGAAATTTTTAAAGAAACTACTTTTGTATATTGAAATAAATACATTGAAATAAATATACTTTTGTTATGAGAAATGGAAATTTAAAAACATATTACAACGTCATAAAATAAACTATTGGAATTCCAGATTTGCAGGTTATGCCCAACAGCGCTTTTTAGGACAATTTCCCAGCAAAGCGTGCTGTTCTAGCAAGGTCTTCCTTCGGTGGTACCATGGATAATTAAATACATCCATAACAGCCACCATACTAACTAAATCTTTGAATCTCAAAGTAATTTTGGAAATCAGAAACTGATTTTGAGATTTAAGAGCACAATTTTCATGTTGATTTCTGGTTCTTTAGGCTGATATCCAGATTTTGGAAGTGATTTTCACCCACATTTCCGTATTTTCCAGTTGATTTCAAGATTTATAAATTTATTTGTCTCTATAGTGTACGGGATTGGTACGAATGTATAAATACTTTAAACTGGGCAATAGTGGTTTTTTTTAGTTCTTTAAACTTCATTTAACCTTCTTTAAAGCACCCCCTTACACGAATTCAAGATGGTGGCTTACTGTTCAAACCAACGAAGTGCCAATAAAATTTATATCATCTTCATCATAGGGCACCATAAGTTTATAATATACTAGCTTCCTATAAATTAGAATCGTACATAGGCTGTGCGTTAACAGCGATTTCTCCCCAGACGTCGAAGTCACGGCGTGTCGCCATCTGACGGTGAAAAATCGAAATATGAGCTCGTTAAGCCTAACGCGAGTTGTCGCGAAGAGATAAGCTTTAAACTACGAATATTTAACGACAATACCTGTTCATATTGAAATGAATAAAATATTCTTCCGAAATGTTGACACATTATAGTGGTTCCGCTTAAGTTTCCCCCAAACCAAGTATTTCGCCAGCCAACAAACCCATCACCACCCGTGTCAAATTTTAAAATAAAGCTTCTTTAGGACTAGCTCCTCTCTACGGGCTAACTTCTGTTCGTCTCGTATCCATGGAGATAGTCGTTTCCGCTATCGACGGAAGTTGAAGAAGCTAAAAAGATAGGGCAAAAAATTGCCGCAGGGAGTCACGTACATCGGTTCTGATAATAATAATAATCATAATCAGCTATGCACCACGTTAGGCCCAAGTCATCAAGTTACTTTTAAAGCAAGTGTCGGCTCCTATTTTAAGGTTAGTATCATTGGCGAGCGAGAGATGTCACTAACGTAGAGTTTAGTTGAAATTGAAACAAGTTGAGCAAGCAAATTATTCCCTCAAAAGTAGGTGCCTCGACGTACCCCTTCCTTTGATTGGCTTTGCGTAATCACGTGCGCAGTCAACTTAGCTTGGATTGGCATTTCTGCAATCACGTGTTTCAATCTCGTAATCGTTGACTTCAAATAAATGACAATACGTTTTTGAAAGTCGAAAATAGATGGAAGCACCTTCCCGCGAATCTAAGCAATCATAGCCATCTTCGTTACATAGACCCAATCAAAAATACAGACTGCAACGATAAAGCCGACACTTGCTTTAAAGCCATTAATTCAGGTGGCCGGGTTACAACGCCTAGGAGAGTTGAGGCAAGCCCTTAAAGCCACGCGAGCCAACAGCTCCCTACACTAACTATTACCGTTAACCTCAACAAGTTTTTATGGAAGGGGAAACCGAAGATCTCGGAGGAAAACCCCTTAAACCAGTGGGGAGATAACTCTCTAACTCAACGCGGAAGGAGTTGTTCCGAGTTTTCAACCAGTGCGACAAGATGGGAATAAACCCGGTTTCTCTTGCTGCGAGGCAAAAGTGCTAACCACTACGCCACCCCACCTTAAGGGAGAGATCGCTGTTAACGTTAAATCTATGGCGTATTCTAATTTATAGGGAGCTGTATACAGGGTGTTTCAAAAGGTTATGCAAAAATTTGAAGGAGTTGAAGGGGGTGAGTTGAGAAGTATGCCTGTTTTTCCCCATTTTCCTACGATGAGTGAAAATAGCGCCAGAGAG
This sequence comes from Leiobunum rupestre, assembly GCF_980474605.1. NCBI lineage: Eukaryota > Metazoa > Arthropoda > Arachnida > Opiliones > Sclerosomatidae > Leiobunum > Leiobunum rupestre. Next base: position 24,176,630 of record NC_143393.1, on the reverse strand, counting down.
CTTCAAAGCGTGGACTACTAGCCCCTGGAAGTAGGCTGCAACAAGCGCAAAACCAAGCAGCAGGGACTTTAAATACTGTTTAAGTTTACCTTTTCACGCTGGTTACCTCGATTTTTTTACAAAGTCCTTTTTTACCCATCACACGAACCCAAACCTGAATTTTCGCATTTCCCTGCGGTTTGGTTTTGCGCTGGTTGCAGCCTACTTCCAGGGGCTAGTAGACCACACTTTGAAGCTCTCTGGCACCCTTTTAACTCAACGTAGGACAATGGGGAAAAAGGTATACTTCTCAACTCACCCCTACACCTCCTTCAAATTTTTGCGTAATATTTTGAAACACCCTGTATTATTAACTTATGGCTCCATCGAAAACCACATCATGCACAAATATAATAACTTCTTCATCAGGAGTTTGAGGCTAAAAATGAAATGGCGAGATATGACTCCGAGTGCTGTAATATGGTATTGCGAGGAGCGTACGCTTTGGGAATCCAATTTTAGCTTCCCTCGTCCTTGATATTGACTCTTACTTGTCTTCTGTATTCTCAGTTTTTGCATTTTGACGGATGGGGCTGGAAATGTCCAAAGTTTCATTTTTTATCTCGACTTTTTCCCTGGAAAATTTTTCGGTGGAGTTCTCGTCACTCTGCACCATATTTTTAATGTATTTTTTAACCCTCTTTGAAGAAATTTGTGATCTAGTAAATTACTATTAGCATTTGAGCTATTTTGACCTTTCCAACGTAAAAAGGCAAAAAAATACTTCGAAGTCGGATAAATACAGCCTGAGGCAGTAGCGAACGACTTGGGAGTTCGGTTTCATAATTATCCGCTAGGTGGCTCGATCTCGGGCCTTAAAAAAGGGTTTAAACACCATCTATGGGTGTTTTTAAGGGGAGGGTTTCAATGGAACTTACGTATGTAAATTGGGTTATAGGTCTGAACGGGGTACAAAGTTGGTGCCATCTTTATGCGATGGAAACAACTAAGGACCAAGGTCGACGCCAAAAATCTCCGTTAGGCCTAATACGATATTTTTGCGTCGATTCTTAGCATGTTGGCGTTTTTGGCCCTGGAGTAAGCCAGCCTTAAAGCGCAAAGAAATATATTTGTCTCCTTTGCAGAGAGATTGCGCTAAGGGCGTTTAAACAAAACCTTCGGGGCGGGGCTCAGCCACCTGTCAGCTAAATTTCGAAACTACTACATGGTTTTCGTTGCGGTTACTAACCGTGTTTGTTTTTGTGGTTTTCCCAAGAAAAGTAATAAATATAAAATAATATTTTTAATTAAGATGTAGTCTAGCCTGAAACAAAGAGTTTTTTGGCGGACCTACCTACCCGAGACCGAGTCTTTTGAATACAATTAATTGATTACGCACGAATTGTCTCCAAAGGTCTCCCGCGTAACGTTGAAATAATTATTCGGATTATTTCCGCTCTAATTAACCTTGAGCGGCTTTGTATTTTTAATTAACCCTTAGATTAATGATGCGACTGCGGATATCAATGGCATACTGAAAGAAGTATCTGTATTAAAATATTCAACCTTAGACCACTTACATCCAACGGGACTCGTAACGCTACACTGATAATATTCGTCACCATACGACAGTTTATAAAGTTTGGTGGCGCCATCATTTGTACGTTAATTTAAACTTTTAAGGAGCCATTTAGAATTAATTTTTATTATACTCAGTTGCAGGTTAAGAAAGGCAAAATATCTAGTACATTTGGGGGAAAGATACTTGCACGATTTTCCGGTAAATCGGCGGCGGAAATTTCGAATTTCGCCTAGTTGCTGTTGAATTCCTAAAGGTTCCTGAGCGTGTTTTTTTTTGATAAATTTTAGGATTGTCTATTGCGTAAATGTGATCAATAAATATTTCATGTAGATTATTATTTCTAAGCTTCAATATAGCGTATTTTTAGTATTACACTCCTAAACAATCATCAAACCGCACGTTGATGTACGTCAACGTGGTAATCTCGGCAATACCCGTTCTATACTTACCCTGGACTCAACAAACCGATTTTTTTAGGTATGCCTCTCTTCCACTAAAAATAAATTATCGCAACTGTTTTTAAATCTTATCTATGTGAATTAATTAACTATCACTTTGAAATATAACGCAATAGTCTGTATTATCCAAAATTATATAACGTATGCGGTTATTCAACCGTAAATAGGTGAAGTTTGAAATTCACGTCGCCGATTTAAATGAAATTCGTGCTAGTATCTTTCCGCCAAATATACTAGATATTTTGCCTTTCTTAACCTGCAACTGACAAGGAGACGACCCGAGGTGTGACACACTGATTTTGTTCAAACTCGGGGCATTGGTAGACCTTCGTGTAACTTGAAAAATCCTAAAGGGATTTTATTCAATGGGCAACGAAAAATGTTTTTGACAACTTAAAATGGAAATTTTCCCATTAAAAATAACATGGAATTTTGACCGATTCCAAGGGTCCCCCCTGTGAAACATTTTACAAAATTGAAATAAAATTAAAATACCAAAATTATAAAAAAAATTGATAAAAATTGACGAAAAAAATCAAAATTGGTCACATTTTTATCAATTTTAAAAAAAAATTCACAGGGAAATCGGCCAAAAAGTCCCATGTTATTTTATGTTGTCAAAAACATTTTTCGTTGCCATGGCAAACCCGTTGCCTATTGAATAAGATCCCTTTAGGATTTTTCAAGTTACATGAAGGTCTACCAATCCCCCGAGTTTGAACAAAATCGGTGTGTTACACCTCGGGTCGTCTCCTTGTGAGTATAGTACGTAAAATAGTAAATATTTTAGCTACATATCAATTTAATAAGAATCTTGAAAGCTCTATATTCTTAGTAAATCATTTACTAATTTACGAAGCACCTTCAAAGCATACAGAAATTGGCAACAGATGTCACCTCATTCAACTTTCAAAAATCTATTATCGTTTCTACGAGTCCCTTTGGATATAAGTACCGCTTCCAACTGCTAACTGGAGAAGCTATTCAAGTTGTAATTTTCAGATTTGGAACAAAACAGACAAAACATTCCAGACCAACTTGTCCAAAGCATACAGCAATCCGACTCTGATATCCAACAAGATTAAAGGGCTAGCACTTCCAACTCCAACTGTTCAGATTATTCAGGTCAGATATCTGAAGGTAATCAGTTAGTCAGATCAGGTTGATCTGTTACATTCCCCCAAAACTTTATTTATTTCAACTTAAGGAGAATGACTGCAAACAGATTGAAGTGCTGATTAAATCCAGATCCGGTTGATCTGTTACATTCCCCCCTCCAGTAATCTGATCTGAAATCGTATTTACTTCATTATTCCAAGTAATCTGCTAGCATTAATCTCACCAGTTTCAATTATCTGACTTATTCGTTTGAAGAAACAAATTAAAATTAACCCACATTAACTGAACTGATAATATACAGGGTGTTTCAAAAGGTTATGCAAAAATTTGAAGTATGCCTGTTTTTTCTTTTTTCTTACGGTGAGTTAAAAGAGCGCCAGAGAGCTTCAAAGTGTGGCCTACTAGCCCCTGGAAATAGGCTACAGCGAGCGCAAAACCAAGCAGCAGGGCAATTCGAACATTAAGGTTTGGGTTCGTGCAAGAATTGATCTATTTATATATAAAAATCGAGGTAACCAGCGTAAAAAAGTAAACTTAGACAGTATTGAAAGTCCCTGCTGCTTGGTTTTGCGCTTGTTGCAGCCTACTTCCAGGGGCTAGTAGTCCACGCTTTGAAGCTCTCTGGCGCTCTCTTAACTCATCGTAGGAAAATGGGAAAAAACAGGCATACTTCTTAACTCACCCCCTACAACTCCTTAAAATATTTGTAAATACCTTTTTAAACACCCTGTATAAACGTAAATGCGGATAACCTGATACCACAAATATATTTTAGGTTCAGATAACGTGACTGCTATTTGAAGATATTTATAATAGATCTGAGATCGAACAAAAACATTGACTTTTAAAAGGAACACCAAATTTTCAGTAAACAAATATTTTATTTGTACACGATATAAAATAACATCTGCTTATAAAAGTATATTGCTTTGTTGTGGAAAATGGGGCCAAAAAAAATACAATTTGATTTTGTTATGATGGATAGAATTTTAGGTTGAAAGGGACTGTTCTATAATAGATTTTTTGATGGTTTCCATTTTTTTGCCTTTATTTTCGGATAGGCGCGAATAGCTTAGAAGGAATCTTCGCCTCCCAAAACTCTTTTGATGGTATCTTTAGCGTTTTCCCAAAGATCTCCCAAATCTTCCTTGAATGGTTGCAAAAATTCCAAGGCTTGTCTAGCGGCTTCTTTGCTCATGGTTTTGCCTTTTTCAATCACCTGCGAATGATAAGGTATTCGTAAAAAAGTTTTCAATTTTAAACCATCCATACGGTAAAGGGGACTATAGTGACTTGTTGGTATTCGTGGCGCGTGTTCTAAGTTTAACCAGGACTATCTCTATTCATAGCCGTAAAAATTTTTAAAGGGGAACGGCCAAGCTTTTCCAAATATCGCCTTATTTGCATATCAAAAGATCAACAAGACGTTCAATATACTTACACGTACCTTATTCTGTTTTGAAAAAATAGTTTTTGGCCTAAAAAGTTGAAACGCAAAATAACGCCCAGTATTTTGGTTTGAATTTTCGCCGCCATCTTAAGGTGTATCCCCAGCGCCAGCAGCACCTTAGTGAGCGATTTGCGAACTATCCTAACTTTTGAAATCGCGCAATTTAGGCTTAGGTTTCGTATAAATGGAACGCGCGCCTTTATGTTGTTTTTATGTCTCCCGGATTTCTCACCAGGTGTCGCAGTGGACGCGCGCTTTTCAATTCCCCGAAATTTTTATTTTATTAAAAATTAATCGCTCAATATTTTTTGATGGGGTTTTCGCCATAAATTTTAGTTTTTAACGGGCTATAGGGCTATCTAACTGGTTAAAGCTTGACCGTTCCTCTTTAAATTAACTTTTCTTAGATCTGACTTTCGCGTTTAGCGATTGTAAAAATATATATTTTTTGTTTGTTTTTCCCATTGCCCCCTACACCACTTCTATCGTAAGTGGCGGCCTCTGTAGGGGAGATTCGTGCTGCATTCAAATGAGAAAATTCTAAAAACGATTTGGGTCATTTTTCCATGTACGTCACTCGAGGGAATTGAACTCCAGGGGTTATAGGTCCGTCGGCTCTTCCGTCGACATCCGAAAGTTATGAAAAAGGCCGAGGAAAAACATTTGAGCACTATCGGACGTGATAGGAAAGTAAAAAACTGGTTTTTTTTATAGGTATTTCTCACTTTTCAAAAGTACTTTACATGTAGATCTCTAGTCTGGTTGTAACGTGGCTTAAAACTGTTTTAGAGTATATGAATCCCTACTTGAGTATTCCCATCGGTTCTACGGAGATTTAACTGTCTGTTTACGCGCGACTGTCTGTTTTAAAATTCCATTATTTTCATACACAATTGGTTTTCCAACCTCTAAAGTCCGAGGGGCTAACCACGTCCTCAAATTCCTTACACCGATTACAGCGAGTACAGCCATTGCTATTAATCTGTAATCGATTACTTAATCACTTTAGTACAGTCAAAGCTTCAGGCTTGTACACCGATTACGGATATAATAATAATCAGCTACGCTAATACCCAAGGCACCACCTTAGGCCTAAGTCATCAAGCGACTTTTGAAGCCTTTAATTCAGGTGGCCGGGTTACAATGCGTAGGAGGGGGGTGGCCAGCCCTGCATGCCACGCGAGCCAACAGCTCCTTACACTCACTATTACCGTTAACCTCAACAAGTTTCTATTAAAACCCCTTAAACCAGTGGGGAGGGAACTTGCAAACTCAACGCGGAAGGAGTTGTTCCGAGTTTTCACCCAGTGCCACAAGCTGGGATCGAACCCGGCTTCTCTTGCTGCGAGGCGAGAGTGCTAACCACTCCGCCACAAGTAATTGCTTGAGGGAAGAAATTTCTTTGAAAGCGCGGACATTGAATTAGGTTATACATACCAAATCAGCCAACTGAGAACAATAGGTCTTTCTATAAAATAAGCTTCGCTTGCTAAACTTGTTTTTATTCGTCACGAAATACGTAGAAGTTCAGTTCAATTTACTCTTCTGCATTAAAACGTCATCGATACGTCACTCGTGACGCAGCAGGTACATAAAAACAAGAAGGTTAATGTTGCTTTATAGAAAGGCCTATTGAGCCGTGTAAGTTAACTTTACCCTGGACACCGGTGCATCGCGGGTCGAACGCTTTTACAGGCGTTTGTAGGTCAAAATATTTTAATTTCTTAATCGTGATAAGAAAGATTACCTGTTTGGCGATTTCCCTGACCATTTGTACCCTGTCCTTGATGTTGAGGACACCTTCCTTGACGGTTTCCTTGACCCAGGTTCCGAAGCGCAAGAATCGTTCCTTGATTTCCAGTCCGAGTCCCTTGAAGAACTCTCGGATTCTCTGCCACAGTTCGACCAGCGAGTAGTCGCTCTGGGCGGGGGAGGCGGCGTAGCAGAATCGACCCAGCAAGAATTTCAAAGCTGGAGTTCCAACCCTCAAAGCGGTCAGCAGTTTATTGCGCCACTGCCCGTCGTAAAAGAAAATAAAAATTATTCCTAAATTAACTTTATTCTTCGTAGACATTTTCACTGTTATCCGCGTTGAATAAAGCCCAGTTCACACAATACAATTAATTGGGCCACTTAATTGAAACCAACTAATTGTAAGCAAGAAAATTGAATAGTGTGAACAGAAAAATTGTAACCATTGTTCCAACTTTTTCTGTTCACACTGTACAGTTTTCTTGCTTACAATTAGTTTGTTTCAATTAAGTGGCCCAATTAATTGTATAGTGTGAACTGGGCTTTAGAGTTTTCACTTCAGATTTTAACGGAGGGTAACTAAGAAAAGTGTCCGACAAAATTGGACCTTTTGGAAAATGGGAATTTTATAATTATCTCGTGAAGTTTACATCCAACGGAAAAGTTAATCAGCGAAGTTCGTTTGTTAGAATAATAAAAGTAGTCGTTGTAATTTATGCAACGAATTGATGTAAGTTAAGAGCAACAAACACAAGGAGAACGCAGCTATCCTTTAAACACGCTAACGCAGTGTTGTGTACAAATTTCATTGGACGAACCTTTACGCTGAGCGTTTTACGGAAAGGGGGAAGACAATTTCCGAATTTTCCCCTTCCGACGGCAGCAGGCGCTAAAGCGTCTAACCAATGAAAAATGTACACAAGAAAATGCACGATTTGTGTGGGGTGCTGTGTTTGTTGCTCCTAAGACCATAAGTAACATAATAACAATAAGTATGACACTTCCTATTGCTTTAATGCTAATTTTCTAACCGAACCTTTTTTCGGCACTGTTACTCTCTTTAAGCTGTGACTTGGACTCGCGACTTACCGTTTTGGATGACTACTTTTTGATAAGAATTTAAGCCTAATATCGGAGAGCACGTTCTGGAGCCGCGAGGGACTTTGGCTTTCTTTTGAAGCCCACGTGCGAATCACGCGTAATAAAAAAAACATGAGCTCGTGGCGCCGAGAAAAACCTTTTTTAATTTTTATCATTTTAGCCTAATATTCCGCCTGGCTATCGGAAACCAGGGCTGCGTTCAACAACTCTAAAATAGCTCAGCGCTGAGCTCAACGGTCAGCGGTTTTTTGCTGAACGGGTTTTTGACTTCCGGTTTTGACGTCACGTTGATCATCGGAGACTCAGCGGAAACATCGGCTGGGCGAGATGGTTTTTCCGTTGCTCATCGGTGTCGTGACGTCATTCGACAAAGTTAAAGGAGGGGTAGCAGACGATATTTTGTTCGTTAAGTCAGCGAACTATATAAATCGTACAACAACTTTAGATTTTTGTGACGTAGCGTTGATTAAAAGAACTCAACGATAACTCAACGGTTTTTCTCCGTTGATAGTTGTTGAACGCAGCCCAGATATTTCGGCTTAGCGGAAGTCTCGCATATTTTAGACACTAGAGGGCTCTGTGCTGAGAAAACATCTTGATTGCGCAATAACTATGCAAATCAGTTTGGTTGTAAATCTCGTTAATTGTCATACTTATTGGTATTACGTTACTTATGGCAAGAATGTATTTATTTATTTATACTCAGGAAGAAGGAGCATACCGGGGGCCCCAACGGTAGGAATTGAAGAAACGCTAAAAATAATCTCGACATATTCATTCTCCCTGAGTATAAATACATACATTCTTGCTTATGGTAAGACCAAAATAACTTACGTTTGGTTCAACATTGCCGTTGATCCAGGATTCCAACTTGTTCTTGCCCCAACCAAGACCGATCTATGGATGATATGGACATGAAATCCACTTGTTAATTTGGTATCTCATTAAATATAAATCGTACGTATTTGACGAGCATGCAAGCGGCTTTAGCGATGGCGACCCATCTTTTTTGGACGTGGCCCGAAACCGAGGTCTCAACCGCGATCAGTTCGGTGTCGATGTCTTCGATGTCCAAAGCGTCCAAGTATTCCGGAGTGGGGAAGAGGAACTTGAAAATGTCATCCAGGGCCTCCTTTCTTCGGGTGCGAAGGGACTTCAACAGCGCCTTTCCGGTCTGCCATAGAAGAAGATAGCGCGTTATTGATGAAACCGGAAACGAAAAGCTCCCGTCCATTTCCGCTTAGTTTAGCCGCGACTTAATACGCGGTAATGGAAGGTACACGTCGCAAAACTTACTTCGCTGAATTCTCCGAAGATCTTGATGATGTACTCTCCGACCTTGTCCAAGCTGAGTCCGCTTAACTGCGAGAAAGAAAAGTTAGTTTTAATTAAATTTTGGAGATCAATGATAATGGTACGAAAGCAGGGAGTTTCCACTTTTGAAATTATCAAAAGAAGCGTATATGACGTTTTTTATTGATTTATTTCTTTTTAAGCCTAATATTATCAATAATTAATTTATTTATTTCTTCTTTGAATTAAGTCTAATATTAAGCCTAATATCGTTAGTTAGGTTTATCTGACGTTTTTAAAGCACAATTTTTTAATTGGGGGGAAAAGGTTTCACGATTCTGCAGTTTGAAGTATGAGCTTTTTTCCTTATGATTCGGGTCCACAAGTTTGTTTGTTCACGCTGTAGCAAATGATTTATTTGTACCCAGGGTTGGCTGATTTAAATAAAGATTAAAATTAAGATTAAGATTAAGATTAAAATTAGGATTAAAATTAAGATTAAGATTAAGATTAAGATTAAAATTAGGATTAAAATTAAGATTAAGATTAAGATTAAAATTAGGATTAAAATTAAGATTACAATTAAGATTAAGATTCAAATTAAGATTAAAGTCAAGATTAAAATCGAGATTTAAATTGTGATTTAAATCGATATTAAAACTAAGATTAAAATTGAGATTAAAATCGGGATTAAAATTGAGATTAAAATTGTGATTTCAATCGATATTAAAATTAAGATTAAAATTGAGATTAAAATCGAGATTAAAATTGATATTAAAATCAAGATTTAAATCAGGTGATTTTTTAAAAAAAAATCATTGATTTAAATCACATAATGTATTTCAATGGAGTAATAAAAAAGGTAATAAAAAGTTTCTTAAGAAAATAAAATACATAGAAAATCTGAGCTAACTAAAATATTAAATAATAATTAAATTTAATTCAGATTTCATTTATTTATAATAATAATAATCAATAATAAAATTAATCAGCTGGGCTACACCAATTCAAGATTAGCTAACTGATAAAAGTAAAATATCCGTTAATTATACAGAAAAAGAGCTATTAAGTGTATAAAAATCAATAAATTCAATAAAATATCCGATTTAAATTAATAAAACGGTTGATTTGAATTTTATTAAAAAAAAATAAGGAGCATGATTATCTTGAGACGATTTTTAGCGTTGCTACCAATCCTCTTCATTTTCGAAAAAGTAAGTTTGCTCCCCGTAAAATACTTAAATCAGCCCGGTTAAATAATTTGCTTCCGACGCGACTGAAGTTCACGCCGGTGACAGATTTCCTTCCCCTTCACCCGCTTCGATCATCTCAACATATTCATTATCCCTACAGCATAAATAAATACATTCATTCGCTGATTCCGGTCCAATGGGAAATATTAAAAATATATTTTTTCTCGGAATTTATTTTAAGAAATCAAAGCGAAATGTAAGGAAATACATTATATTTGAACAACATAGTTCAATGGAGTTAAAGCGAAACGTGAAAGTGTTTCTTTAGGGGAAAAATCGTCCAATAAACAAATATTTGTCTTTTCTGGGCTCTCAAAGCTAAAAAATAAAAAGCCGTTCGAAATCCTTTTAACGTTGATGGGTGGTTTTTTTTGGACATCGCGCGAAATATCTTAGTTGATAGGCTGGTATGGTTCGCTCTTGATGCTCTGTGTATTTTTGTCGGCTCCCATAATGGCTCTTACACGCTTCGATTCGTGGCCCGTATATTATAGGCCTATATTTTGAATCTAAGTAAGTTTTTTGAAAGTTTTAAAACGGAGGACACCATGGAAACTACGACGCAACGGTGATCGAATTTTGTTGCAAATGACCGAGTAATAATTTGTTCTTAAAGTGTCCGAAATGGGGTTTCAAATGGTCAAAATGGTTTGTCAAGTGTCCGAAGAATATTAACTATAATAATATAATTAAATTGGAACTAAACCAAATTTAACCTAACCAACCTTAGCCTACATTAACTTAACCTGGCCTTACCTAACCTAAGTGTTAATGATTTGTAACAGTTAAATTCAGACAAATTAAAACAAATAGATCAACATATTCGGATATTATGAAATTTATAGTTAATTTTTTTCGAAACAGAAAAGGTAATTTAATTTGGGCATTCGAAACAGAAAAGGTAATTTAATTTGGGCATTCGAAACAGAAAAGGTAATTTAATTTGGGCATTCGAAACAGAAAAGGTAATTTAATTTGGGCATTCGAAACAGAAAAGGTAATTTAATTTGGGCATTCGAAACAGAATAGGTAATTTTAAACGGACATTCGAAACGAATAAGTAATTTAATTCGGACATTCGAAATGAAAAGGTAATTTAATTCGGACATTCGAAATGAAAAGGTAATTTAATTCGGACATTCGAAACGAATAGGTAATTTAATTCGGACATTCGAAACGAATAGGTAATTTAATTCGGACATTCGAAACGAATATGTTATTTAAAACGGACATTCGAAACGAATAGGTAATTTAATTCGGACATTCGAAACGAATAGGTTATTTAAAACGGACATTCGAAATGAAAAGGTAATTTAATTCGGACATTCTAAACGAATAGGTAATTTAATTCGGACATTCGAAACGAATAGGTAATTTAATTCGGACATTCGAAACGAATAGGTAATTTAATTCGGACATTCGAAACGAATATGTTATTTAAAACGGACATTCGAAACGAATAGGTAATTTAATTCGGACATTCGAAACGAATAGGTTATTTAAAACGGACATTCGAAATGAAAAGGTAATTTAATTCGGACATTCGAAACGAATTGGTAATTTAATTCGGACATTCGAAATGAAAAGGTAATTTAATTCGGACATTCGAAACGAATAGGTAATTTAATTCGGACATTCGAAACGAATAGGTAATTTAATTCGGACATTCGAAACGAATATGTTATTTAAAACGGACATTCGAAACGAATAGGTAATTTAATTCGGACATTCGAAACGAATAGGTTATTTAAAACGGACATTCGAAATGAAAAGGTAATTTAATTCGGACATTTGAAACGAATAGGTAATTTAATTCGGACATTCGAAACGAATAGGTAATTTAATTCGGACATTCGAAACGAATAGGTTATTTAAAACGGACATTCGAAACGAATAGGTAATTTAATTCGGACATTTGAAACGAATAGGTAATTTAATTCGGATATTCGAAACGAATAGGTAATTTAAAACGGACATTCGAAACAGAATAGGTAATTTAATTCGGAATTTCGAAACTAAAAGGTAATTTAATTCGGACATTCGAAACGAATAGGTTATTTAAAACGGACATTCGAAACGAATAGGTAATTTAATTCGCACATTCGAAACGAATATGTTATTTAAAACGGACATTTGAAACGAATAAGTAATTTAATTCGGACATTCGAAACGAATAGGTTATTTAAAACGAACATTCGAAACGAATAAGTAATTTAATTCGGACACTTGAAACCCATTTCCTTTTTGATATTTGAACAAATGAAGTTCGGACATTAGCAACACCATTCATACCCCATGTTATCTCATACCTTTTCTTTCATCTTTTTGACGATGTTGCGAAGACTGAGTTTCTCCAGGAAATCCATGACGAGCCCTCTTTTTCCGATTCCGATTTTCTCCAATAATTGCTTGAGCCAATCCTTGGCCTTCTCTCTGATTTTCTCCAAGAGTTCTTTGGCCTTTCCGCCGGCTTCTTCTCCTATTTCTTTCAGCTTGTCGGCGATTTCCTTGGCCTACCGAAAAAGGAAAATCATAAAATTACCCATTCGCTTGGAAGCCTTGGATTACGGATCTCCTTTCCCTATTTTTCCAATACATAGTGTGAGATTTCGCGGTTGACCCTAAATCTACCCGTTTAAGGTTTTACGAACCCATAACGCCTCGCCATTGGTGTTTGCTATAAGCTCCGGTTTTGACTTTATACGCGTGATTTAGCTTACCGAATTGGTTCTCCCTTTACGCGTATAGTATAACCCGCTATTTTCTGTTACATTAGTGACGCCTAAACTTTACCTTATCATTCGTTTCCAACCAAATAGCCATTGATTGACTAATAGTGCATACAAAATAGCCTGTAGTTTCTAAAGTCAAACGATGATGGCGCTTTAAAGGTATAAAACCCGTGGTGCCTTGGATAATGGTGACAATCATAGACGCTAAAGCTTATAAGTTTATAAGGGTACGTAAGTGTCCATTTTTGAGAAATCTTACAATGATCTCTAACAAAAATTTAAACAAAAAGCGCATTAGATAAGGAACATTGGAAAGGGGGAAATACACGCTCCTCCACCTTTCCTCGTGATTCCCGCATGAACAAACACACCCCTCCGCCTTTCCTCGTGATTCTCACAAGAACGACCACGCCCCTCCACCTTTCCTCGTGATTCCCAAAAATTCAACCACGCCCCTCCGTCTTTCCTCGTGATTCCCGCAAGAGCAAACACACCCCTCTGCATTTCCTCGGGATTCCCGCAATAACAACCCCGCCCCTCCACCTTTAATCGGAAATCCCAGGAGAAAACCCACGCCCCTCCACTTTTCCTCGTGATTCCCAAAAATTCAACCACGCCCCTCCGTCTTTCCTCGTGATTCCCGCAAGAGCAAACACACCCCTCTGCATTTCCTCGGGATTCCCGCAATAACAACCCCGCCCCTCCACCTTTAATCGGAAATCCCAGGAGAAAACCCACGCCCCTCCACTTTTCCTCGTGATTCCCAAAAATTCAACCACGCCCCTCCGTCTTTCCTCGGGATTCCCGCAATAACAACCCCGCCCCTCCACCTTTAATCGGAAATCCCAGGAGAAAACCCACGCCCCTCCACTTTTCCTCGTGATTCCCAAAAATTCAACCACGCCCCTCCGTCTTTCCTCGTGATTCCCGCAAGAGCAAACACACCCCTCTGCATTTCCTCGTGATTCCCGCAAGAACAACCACGCCCCTCCAACCTTTACTCGGGAATCCCAGGAGAAAACCCACGCCCCTCCACTTTTCCTCGTGATTCCCAAAAATTCAACCACGCCCCTCCGTCTTTCCTCGTGATTCCCGCAAGAGCAAACACACCCCTCTGCATTTCCTCGTGATTCCCGCAAGAACAACCACGCCCCTCCAACCTTTACTCGGGAATCCCAGGAGAAAACCTACGCCCCTCCACTTTTCCTCGTGATTCCCGCAAGAACAACCATGCCCATCCACCTTTCCTCGTGATTAACGCTAGAACAACCACGCCCCTCCGCCTTTCCTCGTGATTCCCACAAATTCAACTACACCCCTCCGTCTTTCCTCGTGATTCCCACAAATTCAATCACGCCCCTCCACCTTTCCTCGTGATTCCCGGGAGAACAACCACACCCCTCCACCTTTCCTCGTGATTCCCACAAATTCAACCACGCCCCTCCGTCTTTCCTCGGGATTCTGGCAAGAACAACCCCGCCCCTCCACCTTTAATCGGGAATCCCGGGAGAAAACCCACGCTGCTCCGCCTGTCCTCGTGATTCCCACAAATTCAACCACGCCCCTCCGTCTTTTCTCGTGATTCCCACAAATTCAACCACGCCCCTCCGTCTTTCTTCGGGATTCCCGCAAGAACAACCACGCCCCTCCACCTTTACTCGGGAATCCCGGGAGAAAACCCACGCTCCTCCACCTTTCCTCGTGATTCCCGCAAGAACAACCACGCCCCTCCACCTGTCCTCGTGATTCCCGCAAGAACAACCACGCCCCATCCACCTTTCCTCGTGATTCCCGCAAGAAAAACCACGCCCCTCTGCCTTTCCTCGTGATTCCCGCAAGAACAACCACACCCCTCCGCCTTTCCTCGTGATTCCCACAAATTCAACCACACCCCTCCGTCTTTAATCGTGATTCCCACAAATTCAATCACGCCCCTCCACCTTTCCTCGTGATTCCCGGGAGAACAACCACACCCCTCCACCTTTCCTCGTGATTCCCACAAATTCAACCACACCCCTCCGTCTTTCCTCGTGATTCCCACAAATTCAACCACGCCCCTCCGTCTTTCCTCGGGATTCTGGTAAGAACAACCCCGCCCCTCCACCTTTCCTTGTGATTCCCGCAAGAACAACCACGCCCCTCCACCTTTCCTCGTGATTCCCGCAAGAACAACCACACCCCTCCACCTTTCCTCGTGATTCCCACAAATTCAACCACACCCCTCCGTCTTTCCTCGTGATTCCCACAAATTCAACCACACCCCTCCGTCTTTTCTCGTGATTCCCACAAATTCAACCACGCCCCTCCGTCTTTCCTCGGGATTCCCGCAAGAACAACCACGCCCCTCCACCTTTACTCGGGAATCCCGGGAGAAAACCCACGCCCCTCCACCTTTCCTCGTGATTCCCGCAAGAACAACCACGCCCCTCCACCTTTACTCGGGAATCCCGGGGAAAACCCACGCCCCTCCACCTTTCCTCGTGATTCCCGCAAGAACAACCACGCCCCTCTGCCTGTCCTCGTGATTACCGCAAAAACAACCAGGCCCCTCCACCTGTCCTCGTGATTCCCGGGAGAAAACCCACGCCCCTCCACCTGTCCTCGTGATTCCCGCAAGAACAACCCCGCCCCTCCACCTTTAATCGGGAATCCCAGGAGAAAACCCACGCCCCTCCACCTGTCCTCGTGATTCCCGCAAGAACAACCACGCCCCTCCACCTTTACTCGGGAATCCCGGGGAAAACCCACGCCCCTCCACCTTTCCTCGTGATTCCCGCAAGAACAACCACGCCCCTCCACCTTTACTCGGGAATCCCGGGGAAAACCCACGCCCCTCCACCTTTCCTCGTGATTCCCGCAAGAACAACCACGCCCCTCTGCCTGTCCTCGTGATTACCGCAAAAACAACCAGGCCCCTCCACCTGTCCTCGTGATTCCCACAAGAACAACCCCGCCCCTCCACCTTTAATCGGGAATCCCAGGAGAAAACCCACGCCCCTCCACCTGTCCTCGTGATTCCCGCAAGAACAACCCCGCCCCTCCACCTTTAATCGGGAATCCCGGGAGAAAACCCACGCCCCTCCGCCTTTCCTCGTGATTCCCGCAAGAACAACCCCGCCCCTCCACCTTTAATCGGGAATCCCGGGAGAAAACCCACGCCCCTCCGCCTTTCCTCGTGATTCCCGCAAGAACAACCCCGCCCCTCCACCTTTAATCGGGAATCCCGGGAGAAAACCCACGCCCCTCCGCCTTTCCTCGTGATTCCCGCAAGAACAACCACGCCCCTCCACCTTTAATCGGGAATCCCTGTAGAAAACCCAGGCCCCTCCACCATTCTTATTGTTTTCTCACGGTAAGGCGGAAGGCACCCCGGTACGATCGCAGCGTCTCTATACATGTAGGCGAATCATATCACCCGGGAATCATCAAAACAGAGGCTATACTCGCTGTCACATTTTATATGGAATATATTATTTATATACTTTGAAACGAATGTGTCGATTTGGACTACTAGTGAAATTACCTCGAATCTCCCAACTTAGCTTAAACCATAAGTTGTAAAATTGTCTGGTGATCTGATTTCATTTCAAAAGGTGGTTCGTGTACAGTATTCAATAGGAATTCAAAATGGCGATTTTTCACCATTCAACTCTAAAGGTTAATGCCGACCAGTTAATTCCAGGGGACAAAGAGGTTTACGACTAACAGTGGTGGAAAACTTACATATGCCTGGTATAATATGGACTCTAAGGGCTCATTAAGGTTGTTGGAATAACAACTCGATGATTAGATTCCCTCTTTCCAGAATAGTTTAAAATGACCAATGCATATAGGGCTTAGAAAAGGGACGAAACCCGAGACTAATACTTTTCCTATATATATAATCAAAAGTGTATAATATTGTTACATAAGTGTGACACTTCCTATTCTTCACATGCAAAAGTTTCACTGAGAGCTATTCGCAAGACAGACTGCATTACGGGCTTCATCGCCGTTTTGCGTCCGCTTGCTAACGCGTCACACGTAGCGTTTGACAGCGCCTAGAGCTCGGGGAAACGGATAAATTAACCACCAAAATGGCAATTAATCATAAAAATTTCAATTAACTGTTTATTTATGGATATTATTCGCGACTATTATACGATTTTATATGCAGAAAATTATTTTATTCGGATGATTTTCGGATTTATGGACATAAAAGAAATGAACGGAAAGTTTCTTATACGAACGCCGAGCCCTAACAGCGCCTCGCTAGGGGGAGATTTTCTTCTGTTGATGACGTCACTCCGTTACTAGCTCTCAGTAAAATATTCCCCAAAGTGACAAACTTATGAAACAATATTATACACTTATGATATTATTAAAAAGACGCTTTGAATATCCCCGTGTTTAAATTTACAAGCCTAATGAATAAATATTATTCCGCGCTGATTAACTTTCAGTGTGTTTAATAGCAAAATGATAAAATCGATCTAATTTCAAACTAACTTAAGTATACTGACGTGAACGGAATTTGAGATTATCCAGGAGCGTATTACAATTTTAATGATACCGTTAACATTAATGGGTTCAATTTCTTATTTAACACCCCTATTACGAAATATAATTTACACTGTAATTACGGGTATATTTTCTACTGTATAGAAGAATGAGCCTACATCTAAATTACACTCAATAGTCTCAATTTATTAAACGACCAAGTCTATAGTTGCCGAGATAGGGAATATTGGCCATAATTTATCAAAAAGATTCGGTTCGGAAGTCTACGAAAAACATTAAAGATATACTAGACCTAATACTAAGGTTAGGACAATCTTTTTGGGCCGCCTTTTGACGTATAGAACGGGAATTCGCTCATAAATTTCTCGACAAGTTGAACGAGACCCGGCCTGTACGGATCAGACCGAAGAGAGATACCTACTCTGTTTTTCTCCAACTGGCTCCCAGTGGACATTTTTCCGCTCCATAGAGGCCCAGCCATGAGAGAGAAATCTCGGAAAATAGCGAAGACGAAGCGCCAGGAGGCGCTAGCTATTATTATCGTCCCCTATAAAAGGTAATTCGAACGGGAAGTCTCCCTTTCTTAATGGCCAGCCAGAGCTCCCGAAAGAAACGCGCGGAAGATAGCCTTGCCCCGTTCCTTTCACAAATGGTGACAGCATCCTTTACTCTCTCTCCCTCTCTCTCTCTCTCTCTCCCTCTCACTCTCTCCCCCTCTCTCTCCCTCTCTCCCCCTCTCTCTCCCTCTCTCTCTCTCTCTCTCCCTCTCACTCTCTCTCTCCCTCTCACTCTCCCTCTCACTCTCTCTCTCTCTCTCTCCACCTCTCTCTCCCTCTCTCTCTCCCTCTCTCTCTCCCTCTCTCTCTCTCTCACTCTCTCTCACTCTCTCTCTCTCTTGAGGCCGCATTTGAGAAATGCGCTCGTAGATGTCGCTTTTTCTAGATCCGGGCTCTCTACATTCTTTGATAGTTCGATATATACTCTTGGAGTAAAGAAAAGCTTTCGCGGTTGCTTTCTATTCAGTTTGTAAGTGTTCTTGGAATTATGTCTACGTTGGAAGAACACTGCCCTTAATCCACGAGGGCTGACCCTAAGACACTAAACCGTAAAACTCGTATTCAGGGCTAAGCCCGGTAATAAATCAAAAAATTTCCCCTCTGGATTTAAAAAAAACCATTTTGCACTTTTCAAAGGGTAAACCTGTTATTCGCCAAGGAATAGTAGGTCTCAGGAATAACAACACTTGCAAGCTTCTTTATCTCCTTAAAAACTTCAAGCTTTTCTTTTAAAGCGTCACTTTGCTCATTTTTTACGCGTACCCTGAAAATTCGTAATACGCGTACGCGTACGTACAAACGGAACTGTATTTTATATAACACGTACGAGTTGATATTAGTGCTTACCACTGATTCTCAGATAACAGTCGCGTTATCTGAACATTGGTTTTTATAAATATTTTATTTAAGAACCTTGGTTTAGGTAAATATTTTATTTAAGAACCTTGGTTTAAGTAAAAACTTGATTTAAGAACCTTGGTTTAGATAATATTTTATTTAAGAACCTTGGTTTAAGTAAAAACTTGATTTAAGAACCTTGGTTTAGATAATTAATTTATTTAAGAACCTTGGTTTGGGTAAATATTTTATTTAAGAACCTTGGTTTAGGTAAAAAATATTTAAGAACCTTGGTTTAGGTAAAAATATTTAAGAACCTTGGTTTAGTTAAAACCTCTATTAAAGAAACTTCGCTTAGGTAAAAACTTGATTTAAGAACCTTGGTTTAGGTAAATTATCTTCAGATATCTGAAAATGACGACCTGAATAACCTGATCAGTTGGCCGTTCGAAGCACTAGTTTGAGATTGAGTATGGCATAGCCTCAACTTTGACTTTTCTAGAATATTATTTTTAATTGGCTACCATAAATATATTTATCTTTTGAATATGAAAATAAAGCTAAATTTCCTCTAAGTTTAATTTTTCCGTTTAAAATATGCAAAAACCAGAACATTTACATACCTTGTCGACCAATTCGCGGCTAACTTCTTTTCCATGTTCAACAGAATCGCGAATCTTCTGAAGGACTTCGTCCAAACTTTCTTTCAAAGTTTTTCCCAGTTCCGTTTTGATATCGGATTCGAGTCTAAAATTTTGAAAATAAAATATTGAAATACGTAACAACGTAAGTAACTAATTAACAATAAGTGTGACACTTCCTATTGCTTTAATGCCAATTTTATCAACTATAGGTGGTTTCTTTTCGCCTGTTCTCGTACTAAAAGTCTACTATTTTTACCCTAAAACGTTTATTCGGCCCATAAACTATTCGCTTGTTCCGGAGTATTAGGGCTACTCTTTTTACTCCTTTTGAAAAGGAGGTGTAAAGAGAGTTAATCGGATTTTGTCGTCTGCTAGCCAGAATTTATCTGCTAAAAAGGCCACAGGCAGCCATTTTGGAAAAACGTTTTTACTCCGACTCGAACTATATTCGTCACCACAGAATCCGAGTAAAATGACGTCATAGCCTTACTCTTCTTACCCTACTCCGAAATCCCGGAACAAGCGAAAAGAAACCACCTTATGACACTCCCATACGAACTTGCAACCGATCTCAGAAGGGTATTATCGTCTTTGGTTATAACGTAAGAAAAATACGTTACGGTTTCAAATACCAATTATCTCCTATTGAGATTGTTTTTTTACCAAATTCGCACCCTAAATCTTGTTTACTCTGCTAGACACCTTAATTTAATTACTAATAATTTTTTCTATCCGCTGAGTTTTGTTTTATTTTTCGGGACGGCGAAAAAAATATTCTCCCTTTTTTGTCCGAACTCCAATTGTGCAAATTTGCGTTTCCCGTCGAATGGCTGGTTCGTGCCTGTCAAGAGTAATTTTAGCCCACCCGTCTAATTAACGCCGAGAAAGATAGATTCAGACACCTATTAAACCCTCTTCGCGGCCACCCCCTGCCCAACCTCTCTTGTGTTTAATTACATTTTTTCAGCAGGCCCAACACGTTCTCTTCAACATTTTCCGCGATGAACTTTATTTATTCTTCAAGAAAACCGAACAACGTTTATTACAAACAAATTGGGCCTTATTAAATTTACGGCAAAAGTTCCACCCATGTATGGCAATTAACTATTTTTAATTCTGGTACGGAAAAAGCAATTTTTAAATGAAGAAATTCCACCCCAAAAAATAACCAAAGAATTCAAAATATAAAACATTTTGGCGGAGTTTTTCGCCGTAAAAGGATGAAAATTGATCTTTGTGTATTATCAGAAGTATATAACAATCTCTTTTGTGGAAGAAGTATGATCCCTTGTTTTTTAGTTATATATAATCGTATTTATCAGTTTCTTCTCATAAAGTGAATTAACCTTTTCAGTCACATTCATAAACAGCTGGGAGTTCGTTTGCTAATCCGGAGTGTTTCATAATACCAATTGCCAGCAATTTATGAGCTTCTCGTATTGGCCGCAACGTGGCTCTATGTACACTAAAATGTTTACGTTCCGTTGTGGGCAGCCTAGCGCCATCTATCTATCGTTAGAGGCATATGTAACATAATTACTCATAAGTGTGCCTCTGTATAAAATCTCTGTATTAAAAATTTAAATGAGACCTTGTTTCACAGCCACCAAGGAAAATACGGACTAACGTCGCGTAAAACTGGTTTGAACTTCCTTCCCTCCCCGCCAGAACTAGTTTTGATGACGATAAAACCGTCATCGACTGGGAAGTGACGTCAATTACGTCATATCCTTGCAACACGGTCTCATTGAGAAAGAGTTATTTCTGGCACACTTATGAGTAATTATGTTACATATGTTAGGGGTGAATAAACTCCAAATTGAGCATAGGGGGAATGAAAGGGGAAAGCAGTCTGGAATAGAGTGTTAGTTACTCCCCCGTGTTTTTATTTATATGCTTCTGAGAATATTTCCGAACCAATATAGCAGTACTCACTTCTCGATTTCTTCGTTGTTGGCGTATCCTAATCCGATGACTTCAGTCAGAGGAGGGGTAGCCTCCATACCCACCAGGAAGCCAGCAACCACTTCGTCGGAAGCTTGATCCAAGACTATATTTACGTACGAGGGTCAAGTCAAAATGCTGACCATAATATATTAGGCCTGTACTAGGTGTTATTGGGTAGTACTCCATCAACATCAAACATTGATTAAATCCAGGAGTAGGAGATATTAATCAGTTTTTCAAAGAATTCTCCTCTCCCGACTGAACTGTTAATTTGTGTGTTTTGGGGTTGCTTCTTGCGTTCGCTTGCTCATTCGAAACATCTGTTGATCTGCCTTTTCTCTTTTTAACGCGTTCTCTTTTAGAAAACTTTGGGAAGCCACTTCGATTTTTCGTAAAACAAACTGAGCGAGGCAGGCTGACTTAGTGATCGCGGAAGTTGCCGTATAATTTTTATCGATCCGGAAGCAAAATTTTGAAATAAACTCTAGTGTTACCGCGAGGCTTCGCGCGTTGTTACATTTTGGTCACAATAACCATTTTCTTTTTAATTTAATTTAATTAATTTAAATTTCACATTAATTAGATTTGTTTAAATTTAACTTTAATTAAATGTGTTTAAATTTCACTTTAATTAAATTTGTTTAAATTTAACTTTAATTAAATGTGTTTAAATTTCACTTTAATTAAATTTGTTTAAATTTTTAACAATTTCACTTTAATTAAATTGGTTTAAATTTTTGTTTAACAATTTCACTTTAATTAAATTGGTTTAAATTTTAGTTTAACAATTTCACTTTAATTAAATTTGATTAAATTTTAGTTTAACAATTTCACTTTAATTAAATTTGTTTAAATTTTAGTTTAACAATTTCACTTTCATTAAATTTGATTAAATTTTGGTTTAAAAATTTCACTTTAATTAAATTTGTTTAAATTTTAGTTTAAAAATTTCACTTTAATTAAATTTGTTTAAATTTTAGTTTAAAAATTTCACTTTAATTAAATTTGATTAAATTTTAGTTTAAAAATTTCACTTTAATTAAATTTTAGTTTAAAAATTTCACTTTAATTAAATTTTAGTTTAAAAATTTCACTTTAATTAAATTTTAGTTTAAAAATTTCACTTTAATTAAATTTGGTTAAATTTTAGTTTACAAATATCACTTTAATTATTTGTTTAAATTTTAGTTTAAAAATTTCACTTTAATTAAATTTGATTAAATTTTAGTTTAAAAATTTCACTTTAATTAAATTTGTTTAAATTTTAGTTCAAAAATTTCACTTTAATTAAAATTGTTTAAATTTTAGTTTAAAAATTTCACTTTAATTAAATTTGATTAAATTTTAGTTTAACAATTTCACTTTAATTAAATTTGTTTAAATTTTAGTTTAATAAAATTAATTTATATTTCACTTTAATTGAATTAGTTTAAATTTTAGTTTAATTTAATTAATTTAATTTTGAGTTTAATTAAGTTAGTTTAATTTTTAGTTTAATTAATTTTTTTAATTTTTAGTTTAATTAAATTAGTTTAATTTTTAGTTTAATTAAATTAGTTTAACTTTTAGTTTAATTTAATTAGTTTAATTAAGTTAGTTTTAAATTGAATGCGTGAAAGCTTCTGCTCGTTCAAAACAGATGAAAATTTCAGACTATAACTAAAACGTCCTCTGCTGATTGCTCACTCATTTAGTTGACGGGTATTAAGGCAGATGGCGTTATATTTCATTAAGTTCAAAGCCTAATCTGTTGTCTAAACTTTACAAATTTTTCTTATTTCATCACTCTTCGAAATTTACCTTTTTCTTAGAAAAATCCCTATTTTATGGAATGTTTTATAACCATAATTAATCGCGAACACTCACAACACTTTTGGGTATACTAAAATATGATAGAGAAAATTACCATCGTAAAATGATGCCGAGGCGTAGCCAATGACCAATAACAGTGCCAGGAACTTCATTCTAAATCAAACAAATATAAATT
The DNA here is from genome assembly GCF_980474605.1 of Leiobunum rupestre. NCBI lineage: Eukaryota > Metazoa > Arthropoda > Arachnida > Opiliones > Sclerosomatidae > Leiobunum > Leiobunum rupestre. Next base: position 24,153,439 of record NC_143393.1, on the reverse strand, counting down.
AAATCATTTACTGTAGAAATGTTTTTAGAATAAAACTTCAAAAGGTGAAACCCTGCGAGTGTTAGTACACGTGTTTGACAATAGATGGGGTAAGAAGTCTCTCAGCTTCGCGCTGTATTGACTTAAGAGCGTGAATTAAATATTACCAACCAGACACGACTAAGAGCCTGCACGCTTCTAAAACCCCAACTTTTAAATAATTTATGTCATCAAAGAAATAAAATCAACATGCTTCCATAAATTGCAATATAAAGCGAATACAAAAGTAACTTAGACTTCCAGGTTTTCATAAATACTTTTTCACTACGCCTTCCAAACCAGCGGTAATACTGCCCCAACCAATTTTTTATAAACAAATTAACAATAGCCCTTTTATATAAATTTCTAGCTAAAGCGGATGAAAATATATTTTCTTTCCAGTTTCCCACAGCGCGAAGAAAACTTATTTTACCCTAATTCAAACACCTACAAAATGGATTACAAAATATTTAAAATAATGCAATTTGTATACCGTATTGTAGAGACCGAAATGAACTTACTTGTTTGGTCCTTCCCTAACTAGGTGAAAGTAATTTGCGCAAATCCAATCTCTTCTTTTTATAGCTCATCTAATTATTTCTTGGTTATCTTTCTCAATTATTTATCCGTGTAGGATGTTAAATTATCATTTGGTTTATTTTTCGTGAGATTTGAAACATGTGTTGAAGATTAACACTTGTCCTTGACTAGTTCGTTTCTACAAATTTATTTCGTCTTTCACTAAATTTACCTCCAATTTGTATCATATCGATACAAATTTATATTGAATTTTGGGGTGTTTATTTTTACTAACGATATATATTATGCAGTAATCATATCACACGCTAAATATCCTTTCAAAAGGTGTTTGGATATAAATCGCTATTAGATAGATTTAATTTTTGTTAAGTCATTTTAAGACCATTGTAAAGTTTGATTATTTTTCTTTACAAAAACAATAAATATTTGGTTATAATAATGAAGTTTATTTGAATAACCAAATATTTACTATTTTACTCATTTGTAAATCGGTGTTCCTCCCTTTTCACGCTCATTGGAGAAACAAAAACGGTGCTCCTCTCTTTCAGCAATTAGTACTGAAACGGAAACCGCGCTTCTCTATTTCAGCGCTCATTATTGAAGCTAAAACGGTGCTCCTCTCTTTCAGCAATTAGTACTGAAACGGAAACCACGCTTCTCTATTTCAGCGCTCATTATTGAAACGAAAACGGTGCTCTTCTCTTTCAGCAATCATTACTGAAACGTAAACGGAGCTTCTCTATTTCAGCGCTCATTATTGAAGCTAAAACGGTGCTCCTCTCTTTCAGCAATTAGTACTGAAACGGAAACCGCGCTTCTCTATTTCCGCGCTAACTACTGAAACGAAAACGGTGCTCCTCTCTTTCAGCAATCATTACCGAAACGGAAATAGCGCTTCTCTATTTCCGCACTCATTACTGAAACGAAAACGGTGCTCCTCTCTTTCAGCAATTATTACTGAAACGGAAACGGCACTTCTCTATTTCAGCGCTCATTACTGAAACGAAAACGGTGCTCCTCTCTTTCAGCAATTATTACTGAAACGGAAACGGCACTTCTCTATTTCCGCGCTCATTACTGAAACGAAAACGGTGCTCCTCTCTTTCAGCAATCATTACCGAAACTGAAATGGCACTTCTCTATTTCAGCGCTCATTACTGAAACGAAAACGGTGCTCCTCTCTTTCAGCAATTATTACTGAAACGGAAACGGCACTTCTCTATTTCCGCGCTCATTACTGAAACGAAAACGGTGCTCCTCTCTTTCAGCAATCATTACCGAAACTGAAATGGCGCTTCTCTATTTCCGCGCTCATTACTGAAACGAAAACGGTGCTCCTCTCTTTCAGCAATTATTACTGAAACGGAAACGGCGCTTCTCTATTTCAGCGTTCATTACTGAAACAAAAACGGTGCTCCTCTTTTTCCACGCTCATTTCCGAAACGGAAACGGTGCTCCTCTCTTTAAGCAATTATTACTGAAATGGAAACGGCACTTCTCTATTTCAGCGTTCATTACTGAAACGAAAACGGTGCTCCTCTCTTTCAGCAATTATTACTGAAACGGAAACGGCACTTCTCTATTTCCGCGCTCATTACTGAAACGAAAACGGTGCTCCTCTCTTTCAGCAATCATTACCGAAACTGAAATGGCGCTTCTCTATTTCCGCGCTCATTACTGAAACGAAAACGGTGCTCCTCTCTTTCAGCAATCATTACCGAAACTGAAATGGCGCTTCTCTATTTCCGCGCTCATTACTGAAACGAAAACGGTGCTCCTCTCTTTCAGCAATCATTACCGAAACTGAAATGGCGCTTCTCTATTTCCGCGCTCATTACTGAAACGAAAACGGTGCTCCTCTCTTTCAGCAATCATTACCGAAACTGAAATGGCGCTTCTCTATTTCCGCGCTCATTACTGAAACGAAAACGGTGCTCCTCTCTTTCAGCAATTATTACTGAAACGGAAACGGCGCTTCTCTATTTCAGCGTTCATTACTGAAACAAAAACGGTGCTCCTCTTTTTCCACGCTCATTTCCGAAACGGAAACGGTGCTCCTCTCTTTAAGCAATTATTACTGAAATGGAAACGGCACTTCTCTATTTCAGCGTTCATTACTGAAACGAAAACGGTGCTCCTCTCTTTCAGCAATTATTACTGAAACGGAAACGGCACTTCTCTATTTCCGCGCTCATTACTGAAACGAAAACGGTGCTCCTCTCTTTCAGCAATCATTACCGAAACTGAAATGGCGCTTCTCTATTTCCGCGCTCACTACTGAAACGAAAACGGTGCTCCTCTCTTTCAGCAATCATTACCGAAACTGAAATGGCGCTTCTCTATTTCCGCGCTCATTACTGAAACGAAAACGGTGCTCCTCTCTTTCAGCAATTATTACTGAAACGGAAACGGCACTTCTATATTTCCGCGCTCATTACTGAAACGAAAAAGGTGCTCCTCTCTTTCAGCAATCATTATCGAAACGGAAATGGCGCTTCTCTATTTCAGCGTTCATTACTGAAACAAAAACGGTGCTCCTCTTTTTCCACGCTCATTTCCGAAACGGAAACGGTGCTCCTCTCTTTAAGCAATTATTACTGAAATGGAAACGGCACTTCTCTATTTCAGCGCTCATTATTGAAACGAAAACGAAGGTCCACTCTTTCAGTAATCATTACTGAAACAAAAACGGTTCTTCTGTATTTCAGCAATCATTACTGTAATGGAAACCACGCTTCTCTATTTCAGCGCTAATTATTGAAACGAAAACGGTGCTCTTCTCTTTCAGCAATCATTACTGAAACGGAGCTTCTCTATTTCAGCAATCATTACGGAAACGGAAACGGTGCTTCTCTATTTCCGGGCTCATTTCCGAAACGGAAACAGTGCTCCTCTCTTTCAGCAATTATTACTGAAACGGTAACGGCACTTCTCTATTTCAGCGCTCATTATTCAAACGAAATCGATGATCCTCTCTTTCAGCAATCATTACTGAAACGGAGCTTCTCTATTTCAGCAATCATTACGGAAACAAAAACGGTGCTCCTCTTTTTCCCCGCTCATTTCCGAAACGGAAACAGTGCTCCTCTCTTTCAGCAATTATTACTGAAACGGTAACGGCACTTCTCTATTTCAGCGCTCATTATTCAAACGAAATCGATGATCCTCTCTTTCAGCAATTATTACTGAAACCGAAACGGAGCTTCTCTATTTCAGCGCTCATTATTGAAGCTAAAACGGTGCTCCTCTCTTTCAGCAATTAGTACTGAAACGGAAACCGCGCTTCTCTATTTCCGCGCTAACTACTGAAACGAAAACGGTGCTCCTCTCTTTCAGCAATCATTACCGAAACGGAAATAGCGCTTCTCTATTTCCGCACTCATTACTGAAACGAAAACGGTGCTCCTCTCTTTCAGCAATTATTACTGAAACGGAAACGGCACTTCTCTATTTCCGCGCTCATTACTGAAACGAAAACGGTGCTCCTCTCTTTCAGCAATCATTACCGAAACTGAAATGGCACTTCTCTATTTCAGCGCTCATTATTGAAGCTAAAACGGTGCTCCTCTCTTTCAGCAATTAGTACCGAAACGGAAATGGCACTTCTCTATTTCCGCGCTCATTACTGAAACGAAAACGGTGCTCCTCTCTTTCAGCAATCATTACCGAAACTGAAATGGCGCTTCTCTATTTCCGCGCTCATTACTGAAACGAAAACGGTGCTCCTCTCTTTCAGCAATTATTACTGAAACGGAAACGGCACTTCTCTATTTCCGCGCTCATTACTGAAACGAAAACGGTGCTCCTCTCTTTCAGCAATTATTACTGAAACGGAAACGGCGCTTCTCTATTTCAGCGTTCATTACTGAAACAAAAACGGTGCTCCTCTTTTTCCACGCTCATTTCCGAAACGGAAACGGTGCTCCTCTCTTTAAGCAATTATTACTGAAATGGAAACGGCACTTCTCTATTTCAGCGTTCATTACTGAAACGAAAACGGTGCTCCTCTCTTTCAGCAATTATTACTGAAACGGAAACGGCACTTCTCTATTTCCGCGCTCATTACTGAAACGAAAACGGTGCTCCTCTCTTTCAGCAATCATTACCGAAACTGAAATGGCGCTTCTCTATTTCCGCGCTCATTACTGAAACGAAAACGGTGCTCCTCTCTTTCAGCAATCATTACCGAAACTGAAATGGCGCTTCTCTATTTCCGCGCTCATTACTGAAACGAAAACGGTGCTCCTCTCTTTCAGCAATTATTACTGAAACGGAAACGGCACTTCTCTATTTCCGCGCTCATTACTGAAACGAAAAAGGTGCTCCTCTCTTTCAGCAATCATTATCGAAACGGAAATGGCGCTTCTCTATTTCAGCGTTCATTACTGAAACAAAAACGGTGCTCCTCTTTTTCCACGCTCATTTCCGAAACGGAAACGGTGCTCCTCTCTTTAAGCAATTATTACTGAAATGGAAACGGCACTTCTCTATTTCAGCGTTCATTACTGAAACGAAAACGGTGCTCCTCTCTTTCAGCAATTATTACTGAAACGGAAACGGCACTTCTCTATTTCCGCGCTCATTACTGAAACGAAAACGGTGCTCCTCTCTTTCAGCAATCATTACCGAAACTGAAATGGCGCTTCTCTATTTCCGCGCTCATTACTGAAACGAAAACGGTGCTCCTCTCTTTCAGCAATTATTACTGAAACGGAAACGGCACTTCTCTATTTCCGCGCTCATTACTGAAACGAAAAAGGTGCTCCTCTCTTTCAGCAATCATTATCGAAACGGAAATGGCGCTTCTCTATTTCAGCGTTCATTACTGAAACAAAAACGGTGCTCCTCTTTTCCACGCTCATTTCCGAAACGGAAACGGTGCTCCTCTCTTTAAGCAATTATTACTGAAATGGAAACGGCACTTCTCTATTTCAGCGCTAATTATTGAAACGAAAACGGTGCTCTTCTCTTTCAGCAATCATTACCGAAACTGAAATGGCGCTTCTCTATTTCCGCGCTCATTACTGAAACGAAAACGGTGCTCCTCTCTTTCAGCAATTATTACTGAAACGGAAACGGCACTTCTCTATTTCCGCGCTCATTACTGAAACGAAAACGGTGCTCCTCTCTTTCAGCAATCATTACCGAAACTGAAATGGCGCTTCTCTATTTCCGCGCTCATTACTGAAACGAAAACGGTGCTCCTCTCTTTCAGCAATTATTACCGAAACTGAAATGGCGCTTCTCTATTTCCGCGCTCATTACTGAAACGAAAACGGTGCTCCTCTCTTTCAGCAATTATTACTGAAATGGAAACGGCACTTCTCTATTTCCGCGCTCATTACTGAAACGAAAACGGTGCTCCTCTCTTTCAGCAATCATTACCGAAACTGAAATGGCGCTTCTCTATTTCCGCGCTCATTACTGAAACGAAAACGGTGCTCCTCTCTTTCAGCAATTATTACTGAAATGGAAATGGCACTTCTCTATTTCCGCGCTCATTACTGAAACGAAAACGGTGCTCCTCTCTTTCAGCAATCATTACCGAAACTGAAATGGCGCTTCTCTATTTCCGCGCTCATTACTGAAACGAAAACGGTGCTCCTCTCTTTCAGCAATCATTACCGAAACTGAAATGGCGCTTCTCTATTTCCGCGCTCATTACTGAAACGAAAACGGTGCTCCTCTCTTTCAGCAATTATTACTGAAACGGAAACGGCACTTCTCTATTTCCGCGCTCATTACTGAAACGAAAAAGGTGCTCCTCTCTTTCAGCAATCATTATCGAAACGGAAATGGCGCTTCTCTATTTCAGCGTTCATTACTGAAACAAAAACGGTGCTCCTCTTTTTCCACGCTCATTTCCGAAACGGAAACGGTGCTCCTCTCTTTAAGCAATTATTACTGAAATGGAAACGGCACTTCTCTATTTCAGCGTTCATTACTGAAACGAAAACGGTGCTCCTCTCTTTCAGCAATTATTACTGAAACGGAAACGGCACTTCTCTATTTCCGCGCTCATTACTGAAACGAAAACGGTGCTCCTCTCTTTCAGCAATCATTACCGAAACTGAAATGGCGCTTCTCTATTTCCGCGCTCATTACTGAAACGAAAACGGTGCTCCTCTCTTTCAGCAATCATTACCGAAACTGAAATGGCGCTTCTCTATTTCCGCGCTCATTACTGAAACGAAAACGGTGCTCCTCTCTTTCAGCAATCATTACCGAAACTGAAATGGCGCTTCTCTATTTCCGCGCTCATTACTGAAACGAAAACGGTGCTCCTCTCTTTCAGCAATTATTACTGAAACGGAAACGGCACTTCTCTATTTCCGCGCTCATTACTGAAACGAAAAAGGTGCTCCTCTCTTTCAGCAATCATTATCGAAACGGAAATGGCGCTTCTCTATTTCAGCGTTCATTACTGAAACAAAAACGGTGCTCCTCTTTTCCACGCTCATTTCCGAAACGGAAACGGTGCTCCTCTCTTTAAGCAATTATTACTGAAATGGAAACGGCACTTCTCTATTTCAGCGCTAATTATTGAAACGAAAACGGTGCTCTTCTCTTTCAGCAATCATTACCGAAACTGAAATGGCGCTTCTCTATTTCCGCGCTCATTACTGAAACGAAAACGGTGCTCCTCTCTTTCAGCAATTATTACTGAAACGGAAACGGCACTTCTCTATTTCCGCGCTCATTACTGAAACGAAAACGGTGCTCCTCTCTTTCAGCAATCATTACCGAAACTGAAATGGCGCTTCTCTATTTCCGCGCTCATTACTGAAACGAAAACGGTGCTCCTCTCTTTCAGCAATTATTACCGAAACTGAAATGGCGCTTCTCTATTTCCGCGCTCATTACTGAAACGAAAACGGTGCTCCTCTCTTTCAGCAATTATTACTGAAATGGAAACGGCACTTCTCTATTTCCGCGCTCATTACTGAAACGAAAACGGTGCTCCTCTCTTTCAGCAATCATTACCGAAACTGAAATGGCGCTTCTCTATTTCCGCGCTCATTACTGAAACGAAAACGGTGCTCCTCTCTTTCAGCAATTATTACTGAAATGGAAATGGCACTTCTCTATTTCCGCGCTCATTACTGAAACGAAAACGGTGCTCCTCTCTTTCAGCAATCATTACCGAAACTGAAATGGCGCTTCTCTATTTCCGCGCTCATTACTGAAACGAAAACGGTGCTCCTCTCTTTCAGCAATTATTACTGAAACGGAAACGGCACTTCTCTATTTCCGCGCTCATTACTGAAACGAAAAAGGTGCTCCTCTCTTTCAGCAATCATTATCGAAACGGAAATGGCGCTTCTCTATTTCAGCGTTCATTACTGAAACAAAAACGGTGCTCCTCTTTTTCCACGCTCATTTCCGAAACGGAAACGGTGCTCCTCTCTTTAAGCAATTATTACTGAAATGGAAACGGCACTTCTCTATTTCAGCGTTCATTACTGAAACGAAAACGGTGCTCCTCTCTTTCAGCAATTATTACTGAAACGGAAACGGCACTTCTCTATTTCCGCGCTCATTACTGAAACGAAAACGGTGCTCCTCTCTTTCAGCAATCATTACCGAAACTGAAATGGCGCTTCTCTATTTCCGCGCTCATTACTGAAACGAAAACGGTGCTCCTCTCTTTCAGCAATCATTACCGAAACTGAAATGGCGCTTCTCTATTTCCGCGCTCATTACTGAAACGAAAACGGTGCTCCTCTCTTTCAGCAATCATTACCGAAACTGAAATGGCGCTTCTCTATTTCCGCGCTCATTACTGAAACGAAAACGGTGCTCCTCTCTTTCAGCAATTATTACTGAAACGGAAACGGCACTTCTCTATTTCCGCGCTCATTACTGAAACGAAAAAGGTGCTCCTCTCTTTCAGCAATCATTATCGAAACGGAAATGGCGCTTCTCTATTTCAGCGTTCATTACTGAAACAAAAACGGTGCTCCTCTTTTCCACGCTCATTTCCGAAACGGAAACGGTGCTCCTCTCTTTAAGCAATTATTACTGAAATGGAAACGGCACTTCTCTATTTCAGCGCTAATTATTGAAACGAAAACGAAGGTCCACTCTTTCAGTAATCATTACTGAAACAAAAACGGTTCTTCTGTATTTCAGCAATCATTACTGTAATGGAAACCACGCTTCTCTATTTCAGCGCTAATTATTGAAACGAAAACGGTGCTCTTCTCTTTCAGCAATCATTACCGAAACTGAAATGGCGCTTCTCTATTTCCGCGCTCATTACTGAAACGAAAACGGTGCTCCTCTCTTTCAGCAATTATTACTGAAACGGAAACGGCACTTCTCTATTTCCGCGCTCATTACTGAAACGAAAACGGTGCTCCTCTCTTTCAGCAATCATTACCGAAACTGAAATGGCGCTTCTCTATTTCCGCGCTCATTACTGAAACGAAAACGGTGCTCCTCTCTTTCAGCAATTATTACCGAAACTGAAATGGCGCTTCTCTATTTCCGCGCTCATTACTGAAACGAAAACGGTGCTCCTCTCTTTCAGCAATTATTACTGAAATGGAAACGGCACTTCTCTATTTCCGCGCTCATTACTGAAACGAAAACGGTGCTCCTCTCTTTCAGCAATCATTACCGAAACTGAAATGGCGCTTCTCTATTTCCGCGCTCATTACTGAAACGAAAACGGTGCTCCTTTCTTTCAGCAATTATTACTGAAACGGAAACGGCACTTCTCTATTTCCGCGCTCATTACTGAAACGAAAACGGTGCTCCTCTCTTTCAGCAATCATTACCGAAACTGAAATGGCGCTTCTCTATTTCCGCGCTCATTACTGAAACGAAAACGGTGCTCCTCTCTTTCAGCAATCATTACCGAAACTGAAATGGCGCTTCTCTATTTCCGCGCTCATTACTGAAACGAAAACGGTGCTTCTCTCTTTCAGCAATCATTACCGAAACTGAAATGGCGCTTCTCTATTTCCGCGCTCATTACTGAAACGAAAACGGTGCTCCTCTCTTTCAGCAATCATTACCGAAACTGAAATGGCGCTTCTCTATTTCCGCGCTCATTACTGAAACGAAAACGGTGCTCCTCTCTTTCAGCAATCATTACCGAAACTGAAATGGCGCTTCTCTATTTCCGCGCTCATTACTGAAACGAAAACGGTGCTCCTCTCTTTCAGCAATCATTACCGAAACTGAAATGGCGCTTCTCTATTTCCGCGCTCATTACTGAAACGAAAACGGTGCTCCTCTCTTTCAGCAATCATTACCGAAACTGAAATGGCGCTTCTCTATTTCCGCGCTCATTACTGAAACGAAAACGGTGCTCCTCTCTTTCAGCAATCATTACCGAAACTGAAATGGCGCTTCTCTATTTCCGCGCTCATTACTGAAACGAAAAAGGTGCTCCTCTCTTTCAGCAATCATTATCGAAACGGAAATGGCGCTTCTCTATTTCAGCGTTCATTACTGAAACAAAAACGGTGCTCCTCTTTTTCCACGCTCATTTCCGAAACGGAAACGGTGCTCCTCTCTTTAAGCAATTATTACTGAAACGGAAACGGCACTTCTCTATTTCCGCGCTCATTACTGAAACGAAAACGGTGCTCCTCTCTTTCAGCAATCATTACCGAAACTGAAATGGCGCTTCTCTATTTCCGCGCTCATTACTGAAACGAAAACGGTGCTCCTCTCTTTCAGCAATTATTACTGAAACGGAAACGGCACTTCTCTATTTCCGCGCTCATTACTGAAACGAAAACGGTGCTCCTCTCTTTCAGCAATCATTACCGAAACTGAAATGGCGCTTCTCTATTTCCGCGCTCATTACTGAAACGAAAACGGTGCTCCTCTCTTTCAGCAATTATTACTGAAACGGAAACGGCACTTCTCTATTTCCGCGCTCATTACTGAAACGAAAACGGTGCTCCTCTCTTTCAGCAATTATTACCGAAACTGAAATGGCGCTTCTCTATTTCCGCGCTCATTACTGAAACGAAAACGGTGCTCCTCTCTTTCAGCAATTATTACCGAAACTGAAATGGCGCTTCTCTATTTCCGCGCTCATTACTGAAACGAAAACGGTGCTCCTCTCTTTCAGCAATTATTACTGAAACTGAAATGGCGCTTCTCTATTTCCGCGCTCATTACTGAAACGAAAACGGTGCTCCTCTCTTTCAGCAATTATTACTGAAACGGAAACGGCACTTCTCTATTTCCGCGCTCATTACTGAAACGAAAACGGTGCTCCTCTCTTTCAGCAATCATTACCGAAACTGAAATGGCGCTTCTCTATTTCCGCGCTCATTACTGAAACGAAAACGGTGCTCCTCTCTTTCAGCAATTATTACTGAAACGGAAACGGCACTTCTCTATTTCCGCGCTCATTACTGAAACGAAAACGGTGCTCCTCTCTTTCAGCAATTATTACCGAAACTGAAATGGCGCTTCTCTATTTCCGCGCTCATTACTGAAACGAAAACGGTGCTCCTCTCTTTCAGCAATTATTACCGAAACTGAAATGGCGCTTCTCTATTTCCGCGCTCATTACTGAAACGAAAACGGTGCTCCTCTCTTTCAGCAATTATTACTGAAACTGAAATGGCGCTTCTCTATTTCCGCGCTCATTACTGAAACGAAAACGGTGCTCCTCTCTTTCAGCAATTATTACTGAAACGGAAACGGCACTTCTCTATTTCCGCGCTCATTACTGAAACGAAAACGGTGCTCCTCTCTTTCAGCAATCATTACCGAAACTGAAATGGCGCTTCTCTATTTCCGCGCTCATTACTGAAACGAAAACGGTGCTCCTCTCTTTCAGCAATTATTACTGAAACGGAAACGGCACTTCTCTATTTCCGCGCTCATTACTGAAACGAAAACGGTGCTCCTCTCTTTCAGCAATTATTACTGAAATGGAAACGGCACTTCTCTATTTCCGCGCTCATTACCGAAACTGAAATGGCGCTTCTCTATTTCCGCGCTCATTACTGAAACGAAAACGGTGCTCCTCTCTTTCAGCAATCATTACCGAAACTGAAATGGCGCTTCTCTATTTCCGCGCTCATTACTGAAACGAAAACGGTGCTCCTCTCTTTCAGCAATTATTACTGAAACGGAAACGGCACTTCTCTATTTCCGCGCTCATTACTGAAACGAAAAAGGTGCTCCTCTCTTTCAGCAATCATTATCGAAACGGAAATGGCGCTTCTCTATTTCAGCGTTCATTACTGAAACAAAAACGGTGCTCCTCTTTTTCCACGCTCATTTCCGAAACGGAAACGGTGCTCCTCTCTTTAAGCAATTATTACTGAAATGGAAACGGCACTTCTCTATTTCAGCGCTCATTATTGAAACGAAAACGAAGGTCCACTCTTTCAGTAATCATTACTGAAACAAAAACGGTTCTTCTGTATTTCAGCAATCATTACTGTAATGGAAACCACGCTTCTCTATTTCAGCGCTAATTATTGAAACGAAAACGGTGCTCTTCTCTTTCAGCAATCATTACTGAAACGGAGCTTCTCTATTTCAGCAATCATTACGGAAACGGAAACGGTGCTTCTCTATTTCCGGGCTCATTACTGAAACAAAAACGGTGCTCCTCTTTTTCCCCGCTCATTTCCGAAACGGAAACAGTGCTCCTCTCTTTCAGCAATTATTACTGAAACGGTAACGGCACTTCTCTATTTCAGCGCTCATTATTCAAACGAAATCGATGATCCTCTCTTTCAGCAATTATTACTGAAACCGAAACGGCACTTCTCTATTTCCGCGCTCATTACTGAAACGAAAACGGCACTTCTCTATTTCCGCGCTCATTACCGAAACTGAAATGGCGCTTCTCTATTTCCGCGCTCATTACTGAAACGAAAACGGTGCTCCTCTCTTTCAGCAATCATTACCGAAACTGAAATGGCGCTTCTCTATTTCCGCGCTCATTACTGAAACGAAAACGGTGCTCCTCTCTTTCAGCAATTATTACTGAAACGGAAACGGCACTTCTCTATTTCCGCGCTCATTACTGAAACGAAAAAGGTGCTCCTCTCTTTCAGCAATCATTATCGAAACGGAAATGGCGCTTCTCTATTTCAGCGTTCATTACTGAAACAAAAACGGTGCTCCTCTTTTTCCACGCTCATTTCCGAAACGGAAACGGTGCTCCTCTCTTTAAGCAATTATTACTGAAATGGAAACGGCACTTCTCTATTTCAGCGCTCATTATTGAAACGAAAACGAAGGTCCACTCTTTCAGTAATCATTACTGAAACAAAAACGGTTCTTCTGTATTTCAGCAATCATTACTGTAATGGAAACCACGCTTCTCTATTTCAGCGCTAATTATTGAAACGAAAACGGTGCTCTTCTCTTTCAGCAATCATTACTGAAACGGAGCTTCTCTATTTCAGCAATCATTACGGAAACGGAAACGGTGCTTCTCTATTTCCGGGCTCATTACTGAAAGAAAAACGGTGCTCCTCTTTTTCCCCGCTCATTTCCGAAACGGAAACAGTGCTCCTCTCTTTCAGCAATTATTACTGAAACGGTAACGGCACTTCTCTATTTCAGCGCTCATTACTGAAACGAAATCGATGGTCCTCTCTTTCAGCAATCATTACTGAAACCGAAACGGAGCTTCTCTATTTCAGCGCTCATTATTGAAGCTAAAACGATGCTCCTCTCTTTCCGTGATCATTAATATTAAGCTAGGCTATTACCCAAGGCACCACCTTAGGCTTAAGTCATTGAGCGACTTTTAATGACCTTAAACAAGTGGCTGGGTTACAATGCGTAGGAGCCAACAGCTCTCTACACTAACTATTACCGTTAACCTCTACAAATTTTTATGGAAAGGGGAAACCGAACAACTCGGAGGAAAACCCCTTAAACCAGTGGGGAGAGAACTTGCAAACTCAACGCAGAAGGAGTGGTTCCGTGTTTCCACAAGTTGGGATCGAACCCGGCTCCTCTTTCTGCGAAGCGAAAGCGCTAACCAATGTTGACTGCACTCTAGAAGTTTGAACAACAACGTGGTGACGTTTTACTTTTCCCGTTTGTACTTCGGAGTCGAATATTTAACAACTTCAAGTCAACGCCATATTTCTGTCGAGCTTACGTGACACCATAAACTATGGTGACACGTCGTAATATATTTATATTGTTTTAATAAAAAAAAATTATAATTATTATTTTAAAACTCAAAAAATCGAGACAGAGTTATGACAACATATTATTTATCTAGAAGAATATTTTTTAAAAAGCGTAAATACTTGTTTAAATTGTAGTACGCCTAGGCCTTGTAAAATTAAGACGAATTTGGCGAAATACGTACGAGAATACAATGAGAGACATTCGCGGTACACCCGGACACACGAAGAAACAAATAATTGTACTTCGACAACACTCATACCCATACGTAACGTCTGTTTTAGTATTGTTCAAACGACGTTTTAGATTCTTCGTGTATCCTGGTTTAGCCAAATGTGTGCAATTTGTGAAAATTCGATTGCAAACGTACTTGATCGCGTCGAGGTTCTTCCAACGTTGTTGGTAAAACGTCTAGAGCGCTTTGCTTAACCTCTCTATTGTCCGAGCTGCTTAGTGGTTTCTTTCGGAGGTTATCTCTAAAATTGTTGGACTCTTCCGTAAAGAACTCGTTGGATGTTAGATTCCCTTTAAGGTGGTTATTACGTCATTAACTAATTAAGTTATTTTCCTGCTAGATAAATGAGTGTTAAAAAGGAAACCACCAATTGCCAATGTTTTATTAAATTTTCATTTTCTTCTCAATTTTGCTACATTTTAAAAACTTTAACCGGAAGCTACGATGTTTTAAAAGTAAATTCTTACCATCTTTATGTTAAACCTAGGTTTAAAGTTGCGTCTTATTTATTAAAGATAGTATTGTTATTTTTTACAAATAAAAAAACTGTTGATTTGAATTTGGCGCCAAAAAACATTCCCAACTTGATGTGTCGCACTACTGCCATCTACATTTAAGTAGCATCCTTAAGCATATGTTTTTCTTCGTAATTTTGGCATGGTTTTGGCGGGAATACTCTATGACGATTGACAAGACGTTTTATTCTAATTTCATCCATATTAAGATTAAATAATATTAATTACAATTTTACAAATGTCCGGGAAATATGACCCGCAAGATTTAGATTCCATACTACCCATTTATTACAAAAGATTTTTTCCTTTTGAGCTTTATTATAAATGGTTGAGTTATGGAAATGGTCAGTTAATTTTTTATTCCTTTTTTGTAGCCTTAAAAATGCCAAAAGTACTATTTCGAATTATCTTTTATTTTTCTATTAACTTCAGTTGACAAAAATTACTTTTCGAATCGGGAGTTTTCATTCACATTGAAAGATGATATATACCTGCGATATTTATCTTTCAACAACCAAAAAGAGCTGGAACAAGAAATAAAGAATAAGGTTCCCCATAAGATTGACATTGGAGCTGTTTATAATTGTTCAGTAAGAACTTATTAAAAGTAGTTTTAACGTTTTCTGAATATTTTTATTAATATTCCTATTATTTTAGCCAAAAGATCATCGGCATTTGGATACTTTTCAAGCTGAGGAGAAAGAAGTTGTGCTTGATATTGATATAACTGACTATGATGAAGTTCGAACGTGTTGCAGTGGCGGTGGGATTTGCAAACTTTGTTGGCCGCTCATGGCCATCGCTGTCAAAATATTGGATACGTCCCTTAGAGAAGATTTTGGATTTGATCATCTTCTGTGGGTTTTCTCCGGAAGAAGAGGCGTCCATTGTTGGATATGCGATCCAATAGCTCGCAAATTGACATCTACAGGAAGATCGGCGATTGTGGGGTACCTTTCTTTAGTTAAAGGAGGGATGTATCAACACAAAAAAGTCCATTTGAATAAATACAAACCTGAAATTAAACCATGGATAATGTAAGGTTAATGGTTGAGAAATGTTACTCAAATTTTGCATTTCTTATCTTATTTATTCTTAAAGGAGGTCATTAAACATTGTTGACGATCATTTTAAAGAGTTGATGCTGGAAAACCAAAATATTTTGGAAACGAAAGAAAATTGCGTTTCAATTTGTAAAATAGCCTTTGAAGATATCCCCAACTATCAAGAGGAAGCTGTAGCGGGTTTAATAAAAATGCCTAGTGATAGCGTTAAACGTTGGGAGAAACTCGAACAATTAGCTGTCAAAGCTCCAGGGCTTAGAGTACGTTAGAACAAAGTTGAAATTCTTATATTCAGTATTTTATTTAATTTGTAACTATTTTCAGATCTTTCCTCATTATTTAGAAGAAGTAAAACTGCAATATTGCTACCCTCGATTGGATATAAATGTAACAAAAGGAGTGAATCATCTTTTGAAAGGACCTTTCTGCGTTCACCCTAAAACGGGGCAAATTTCGATTCCATTCGATCCGAAGCAAGTTGACGAGTTGGATCCGACCAATGTTATCAAAGTGACGTAAGTTTTTGCCATGTTTGAATGTTTCACTTAAATAAAATTAATTTTCTTAATTTATAGAGATTTATTGATGGAAGTTTCTGAGTATGACAAGCAACGCAGCCCTGAAGCTGAAAATACCTTAAAGGATTATCAGAAAACCAGCCTTAAAGCAAGCTTCAAAGTGTTCCAAAAGTTCTTGTCAAAATTGGAAGGAACGTGGAAAACCAAATTGCAGGAGGAGAAAGGTAGGCTTTTAAATTTTCTTCATTTTTGTGGAAAGGTCTTAATTATTTACTATAATTTGTTTTTAACAGATATAACAATGGATTTTTAATATTGTGTTTAAAATTTTTCCGTTTTTTTTTAAATAAATAATTTATGATGATGGGAAAATTTCCCATTGATTAATGTAAAAGTAGCTGCCAACAGTTTAAAAGGTTTTATATCGAGAAATCACTATTCCTTTGTTAAACGTAGATGGCGCCATTGTTCTAATTTTTGCAACATGTAGGATATCGGTTAACGCGAAAATTTATCTGACGTTGAGTCTTATCCTATGAGAAACACAGATGGCGCCATATTTCACTCCGATAGATATTAAAAAGCTAGTTACGTTAGAAACAAGTCAAACGCGTGTTAGACAATTATATTTCGTTTTAGTTTCTATTCCCCTTAAACAAAATTTGGAACAAACTTCGTGGAGTTCAAAGGCTTCCACCCGAAACTAAACTACTGGCGCAGACGTTCGCGTTTACGTCGGGATATGTGACTACCTAGATACCCAATTGACAAATCTATTTTATTTCCCATTTTTGCAAAACTTCCAGGTGCTAGAAAATACTTTCGGTTTTATGACTAAAAATAATTTTTCTCTAGAAATTATCCTAACCGATATTACGCCACATAATATTAATTTCCTACCTCCTTATTTGGCGGGAAAACTAAAGTTGGCCATTTTCCATATTGTTCTTTGGTGCTTCTAGCAACTAGCAGCCTTGGTCATTTACGTTGTATTTCAAACAAAGTAGCCTGAATCTGACAAAACTGCTTTTTTTTTGGCTGACAGAAATGTTTTTGCCTGGCAGCTCCCAGCTAGGAGCAATAAACACAGCACCCCACACAAGGAGAACGCAACCCGTCAAAAGTCGTGCATCTTCTTGTGTACAGTTTTCATTGGTTAAACGCTTTAGCGCTTACTGCAGTCGGAAGCGGGAAATTCGGAAATTGTCGTCTAATGAAATTTGTACACAACACTGCGTTAGTGTGTTTAAAGTCTAGCTATCCTTGTGTTTGTTGCTCCTAGCTGGCAGCGTTGTTTCGGGAGGGGGGGGGGGTCAGAATAATGTAGAAGGGAAATTGGTGTATACAGCTAAAAGCCTTCACACCATGCGCGCCAATTTTACGTTCCGAAATATACATGAAATGTCAATAAAAATACAAAAAAACAAAAACAAATTAATAAAACTGTACAACATAATAAAGTCAATTCAATACAGGTTCGTACGCAGGGTTAAAGTTATGGACGAATAGCCTTTCGCAGAATGTCACAAGTTGCCTCAATCATTATCGAAAAAAATGAGGGAGTGGTTTTAGACAGATATTAATTTTACGGCAAGTTAATTAAAGAGTCTAATGGACATCAAAGTTCCGTTACTGACGTATTAGTCAATATCATTTTAAATTTCCGCTATCATATCGAGTTACAAATTTTGAACTCATTCTAAAATTAGACGTTTAACTCGATTCGATTGTCAAGGAAGTGAGGCGGGAGGGATGGGAAACGTTAAGTTCCTCATAAACTTCGTGAATTATGTTTTCCAAATGTCATTTCTGCCAGAACTAAATTGTCGGTTGCCAGAAATTATGAACGACTACGATTGCTACTTCCTGATACCGTTCTTATCTACATATATTATTAGTAAGAAAATGACGCCACTTTCCTTTTAACTCGTCACGAGGGTTAATTCCTTTCCTATAGAGTAATATCACTTCGTAGCTTTGGCAATGGCTGCCATTTTAGGCGCGTTTTTTTTCTCTATGGAAAAATGTATGGGTGATTTTGCCTGACAGTCACACTGATACTACTCTATCCCTTTCAATTGTACCACAAGTATATAATAGACCTATTAGAGAGAAGACTCCATCTACCTATACTCCTATTGTAATTCGAATAAAAAAGGTGTGCCCATCAAGTTCCAATTCTAAAGATCGCCAGTTTGAAGGTCGAGATCACCATTCTCAAGGTCAAGATGGCCACGTTTATAGTATTTATTTATTATCTTAAGATTTTAGTTTATTTTCGAAATGAACATTTAGAAGGTCGAGATTGCCATTTACTAAATCTTTACAGCACTGGCCTTGAAACATGTATCTTCACAGGCTCTTGCTGCTTCTAAAAAAATATTTTTCCAAAGAAAAAACTGTGTGGTGAAATGCATCATATAGGTTTCGTGCGTAGTTTAAATCTCGGTCATAATCATCGCGGCCTACCGTTCGAGTTTTAAATTGTATATATGAAAGCTGTCTGCTCGTTCAAAATTATCTCTGCCACTCGATCTCTGCACAATAGCTGAAAGTTTCACCGAAAAACATAAATTCAAAAGTCGTCTGCTATTTATTCACATATTTAGTGGACGGATATTAAGGCAGATGGCGCTATATTTCCTAAACTCGAAAACTGTAGTGGGACTTTCTAAAACTATTACGTAAGAAAAATATATACAAATTCCTAGGTATCACCAATCACTAAGAGAGGCTATGTTTAAAAAACAAAAGATGCTAATCTTATTTTCTTAACATGGCCGCGCATTTTAGTCGGGAAGGGATTGGATTAAGGAGTGTGTTTCTATGGAAACTGAAACGTCCCTCTTTTTATTAGTATCCAAGTATGCAGTTCAAATTTTAAAATGTACATATTTTACTTTTTGTTTAGATGGACACTTCTCTTTTCAGAGCTGCGTTATATACTTCCGATTGTACTCCAGAGACTCTATATCCGTATCAATCTTTCTTCACACTTACATAATTATATCTAAGTTTTCTGGTAGAGGAGGGCTAGGCAAGTTTCCGAGTCGACTGCGAAGAACACCCGCTAGCTGCGCGTCCGATCTCTTTTATCTATTTTCTACCACCAACAACACGTGGTCGATTGACGTCAAACCGTTTGAACTCCCAGGAAAGGTCAATAAATTAACTGAATTGTGACTTCCACTTGGGAGAGGGTTTAATAATATTTAAAGACTTTCTCATACTCGGCCTCTGCAACCATTTATTTTGATAAGTTTTGGGGGAAAGCACGATTAAGGGGGTGTGTTGAAACAATCGAAGTTAGTTCTTTAGTGAATGATAACAATATTTTTATTAAAAGACAACCACGTTAACTCTATTCAAAGATTATAGCAGCTAGGAGCAACAAACACAAGGAGAACGCAGCTAGCCTTTAAACACGCTAACGCAGTGTTGTGTACAAATTTAATTGGATTAGCCTTTACGCTGAACGTTTTACGGGCGGGGGGGAGACAATTTCGGAATTTTCTGTGTCTAACCAATGAAAATTGTACACAAAAAACGCATGGTTTTTGACGGGTTGCGTTCTCCCTGTGGGGTGCTGTGTTTGTTGCTCCTAGATAGCAGTTTGCAACAATACTGGCTAATTATTTCGATGAAAGTGGTAATTTATATCGATCGCAATCGATGAAAGTGGTAATTTATATCGATCCCAATCGATGAAAGTGGTAATTTTTATCGAACCAAATCGATGCAAGTGGTAATTTTATCGAACGAAATCTATGAAAGTTGTAGTTTATATCGATCGCAATCGATGAAAGTGGTAATTTATATCGATCCATATCAATGAAAGTGGTAATTTATATCGACCCCAATCGATGAAAGTGGTAATATATATCGATCCCAATCGCTTCAAGTGCTAATTTATATGGAACCAAATCGATCTGATGAAAGTGGTAATTTGTATCCATCCCAATCGATAAAATTGGTAATTAATATTGTACCAAATCGATAAAATTGGTAATTAATATTGTACCAAATCAATAAAATTGGTAATTTACATCGATCCCAATATATAAAATTGGTAATTAATATCGATCCCCCAATCGATAAAATACCAATGAATTACATCTTTAATTATTTTGATCAAAATCGAAGACATCTTTAAATATTTCAATCCCAAACGATGAAATTGGTAATATATATCGATCCCAATAGATTAAAATTCGTAATTTATATTCATCCCAATCGATGACATCTTTAAACATTCAAATCCCAATCGATGCAATTCGCAATTTATACTAATCGATGCAATGACATTTTTGAAATCACATTAGCATAACTATTTCACTCTTTTTAGATTTTTTTCAAATATTATAATATTTCCTTTGTCGTTTTTTTTTATTTTATAGCCACGTAAACTCAATTTAGTTTATCCTTTATGCTAAATTGTAAACCAATGTTAAACAGTCATTGAAATTATAGCTAAAAACCTGATTGCACTTCAAGTTATGGCAATTTTCGACTAATTTATTTTTATATTTTATTTGTAAGCGAAAGAAAGGTTTCCAAAAGATGCTTTTTTGGGGTCGTTAAAAAGGTCCTGCTCCTCCTCCTAAAATCTTTTTAAGCGAAAGATTTTGTGATTTATAATTTTCAAGGCTAGCGCGTTCCGGTAAAGTAGGAGGGACTTAAGTGGGAATTACGTCAATGGTTGCCATGGTTACGCGCAACAGGTGCTAAACCCTGACGCTACCTTAAAATACAAATGAGCAAGTTTGGCCATTTTCTTTCCAATAGGCTTATTTTTCCTCATTGCGGGTGTTTGTTGAAATTTTCAAAGTTAAAAACGTCCAAAACGTTACGTTTATCATGGTTTATGATAACTATAAATAGAAACTTAATTAAAAAATCACATTCTGTTGTACCTTTCATGGCCAGTTCTTGAATTGGTTTATACAGAAAAAAACTCGAAAGCATATAAAAGGCGGATTTAAGTTTAAATTTACTAAAATAATAGGCTAGTTTTCCTTGTTAACGCTCATGCCCAATCGTTTATAACTTCCCCATTGACTTCAAAATTACGAGTTAAAATTTGTTTTAAATTTTACAGATGCTAAATGCATAAAAGCAATTTTTATTTTATTTGACCATGGAGGAAACCTTAGACGTAATTTAAAATTTTCAGTGAATATTTTAAAATCACTATATAACGCGCAGGGTGACCAGGGAAAGGCTTGGAAAATTTTATAGGAAAAATAGGAATTTTAGAGGCGAATTATAGGAAAATATAGGAATAGAAATAAGCGAATTATAGGAAAATATAGGAATAGAAATAAGCGAATTATAGGAAAATATATTAAACTAAATAGGAAAATAATAAGGTAATTATTGCATATCGGTATATTTTGACTCAAATCACCTAGAATATTGAGAATTTTTTGTACACTGCTTTCTTGCATTATTGGATTACTCAGCGGATTTACAAAGCCCGCACATTTCAAGATTTGGTTCGAAAGTGGCAGTTTTTTCACTAGATGTTCTATGACACCTACTTAAAAAATTATCTCATTTTCAAAAGATCGTGAAATTATAGGAAAATGGGTGAAAATACAGGAACTTATAGGAAGGCATTAAAAATATAGGAAATATAGGAAGTCTGGTCACCCTGAAGGCGTTTAAGACTCCAAACCGAGTGTTATTCTATTAATATCCGAATGGATCATTATTTTTTGAATTAATTTCTGGTCTGGCGTCGGAAAATTTGGGATCTTATGATGAGTATAGCTACTTGCTGAAGGTCGTCCATTGACGTCATAGGTACCCCTGAAAGCAGGTTTTCCAACCTGTTTTATTTTTCTTTAGCTAACATAGCCGCGTTTATTATAATCGTGATTATAATCGTTAGTGTCGTCGGTTTGGAATTAATTAATTATAATTCAGTAATGAATAAAAAAAGAGACCCTTAAAAATATTAGTTTATTTTCATATTAAATTATTTAACGGAAAAGGCCTAACAAATGTACTTTGGTTGTATTCCATCTCGTTTTTAATCACATAAACCTTTCTTTCATTTAATGGTTTATTTACGCCAAGTCTCACAGGGAAGAAATGGCTAGGGTTGCAAACACTGGTTTTTAATTACACTATCCAAAAGTAATTATCATTTAAAAAAATAGTAATCTATTCGTTCGATTTTATATAAATATAGTAAATGATTTCCTTATGTTATAAACTTTCGGGTACAAAAGGCAAAAATAAATAAATTATAGGCATTGCTTTAATTTAACGTAGACGAAACAATATACTTCAGCTACTGAAGACTCGCTTTTATCCTTTGCTGGCAGAATGACTACCAGGTCACGTTGACGGCGAGAGATATCAAAGAAAACGTGTTTTTGATCTCAAATTTCATTTGAATTACCTTCACCAACGGAACGAGCGTCTAAAATAGACAATTCCGCGTTCCGATTCAATAATTTGTCATTATTTCGCTGAAGTAAGCTTCAGATTTCTTTATGATAGCATTTCAATTTTCTCTAGACTTTGGCCCCACATGCATAAATTAGATAGGGTAGGAGATTCATTTATATCGTTACCTGGAAGTTACATGCAGCACTAAGACAGTGGCGTAACAAGGGACCCGCAGAGCCCGCGACCGCGGGGGGGGGGGGGGGGGGCATGATATTTTCATAAAATAGGGGGCCCTTTCGTCTTAAGAATTAATTTTTTTCTACGAAAATTGTACTAATGCTTGATAACCAATAGAAAAGTATTTTTTATAAAGGGCCCTTTTGTTATCCTGCGGGGGGCCCCGAACATTGTCGTTACGCCACTGCATTAACAAGGTGTTTATTGCCGATTTTGTTCAAAGTCGGCGTAATGTATACCTATATGAGATATGAAATTTCCCAAAAGAAGACGTTACACTACCCATTTTCCATGGCAACCGAAAACGTTTTTGAACACTTAAAACAATAATTAGATTTTTGCCTTATTTTACCCAAAACGTGTTAGAAATTTACCCCAAAAATGTTCCAATTTACCCAAACTTTATGAAATTTACCTAATTGTAGTCCAAATTACCCATTTCGTGGTTTTCAAATAAAAAAAAAATCATAGGATGTACCCTGTGAAACCGAGAAAATCCCATGCTTTATTGTTTTAAGTGGTCAAAAACATTTTCGGTTGTCATGGCAAATCGAATGGGTAGTGCAACGTCTCCTTTTGGAAATTTCATATCTCATATAGGTCTACATTACGCCCGACTTTGAACAAAATCGGCAATAAACACTTCGGGTCAGTGTTGTGCTAAGCGGTACATTTGTACTTTTTTAATACGTTTTGTAATTTGTAATACGAAAATACGTTTTGGTTTTTATTATTCGTATTTAGTACGTTTTGAAAATTTATGATATAAAAATACGTTTTGTTAGTTTTTGGCATATATTTAGTACTTTTTTACCACTTCAGTATCCCTTTAATTTATTTTTTTTTAATTCAAACTTCACGCCAAATTTGAAAAACAACGAAAATTTGTTACATAGATGGCGCCCTAAGCGGAAAATCAAAAAGTACGTTTTTCCAAAAAAAAATACTTGGAAAGTACATTTTGTGATTGGACAAAGTACGTTCCCGAAAACAGCCGGAACAACACTGCTTCGGGTACTCTCATTGAAAAGTTCGTTTGCCGCGTGATTTGGTCGCTAATTTCCGATCCGCATCCCGACTAGAAAAATGTTTAACTCACATGTGCGAAGGTATCACAAAAATCGACCATATGTTTAAAAAATGTTATTAGCGTCAACGCCGTCAACTGTTTTTCAAACATGGCCGCTCTTTGCGATACCTTCGCACTTACCAAAGATAATTTAAACCCGTACCCTAGATTCGAAATCACTCTCTCGCGCGTTGCCGATAGCGTTTACTCACTCAGAAAAAAATTCGCTCCGTGGTTTGCGCCTTACCGCAATCGATGGAGCCCGATTTTTCTGAGGTCACGTGCCGGAAGGGCCGGATTAACCAATAGGCCGAATAGGCCTGGGCCTAGGGCACCAAGCCTACAAGGGGCACCAAGAGGGATCGAAAAAAAATAAAAGTACAAAACTTCAATCATTTGCTTTTCACAAAATATTTTCCGGAGTAATTTTAGTAAATGCGTCCACCCCTATGAACCAAAAACGTTTGATTGTCACATTGTCTGAAGGACTGCCGTCTAGCCCCTGACGACATACTAAATCTGGCAGCAAATTGAATTTTCCTTCCATTTCTCAATTATAAATTGAGGAAGCGCCTAGCTCGCTTTGCTCGCTATTGAAAGGGGGCACCAAAATTAACTTGGGCCTAGGGCCCCATAAAGTCTTAATCCGGCCCTGCGTGCCGGAAAAGGGCGAGGGGCTAACCACTCTTAGAAAGTCTGTACACCGGATTAAACTTAGATTAGCACTGCCAAAGGCAGGGAATTCAAAGATTACGCGTAATCCCATTAGTACAGTCAAAGGTACGGCTCTGTACACCGATTACGCGGAGTGATCAGCCCCTCGCCGAAAAGGGTAAACGCTTCGTAACAAAACCGTCAATGGGAAAGCTCTCAGTATTCGAATCTAGGGTACGAGTTTAAATTATCTTTGCACTTACGCAGTCCTTCCAAGTGCAGTCGCTGTTAGGCCAATTTTCCCGATAGAGGGATTGGAAGAGTTTTCGTGTTTGTGGCACCGAAACGTCCCTATATTAATTAGTCCACATTGCGTACCAGAACTTGATAACTTTTCCTGGTACATGGAAAAGACAGTCTCAAAAACCGTAGCGCCATCTATCGGCTTTAAAATTAACTATTAGGATGGTACTTTTCGCGTCATAGGTCAGCGAGGTCACGCTGAGGTATGACGTCAAAGTACCATCCTCGTCTGCTTTTTGGTCTGACTGCGCATGTGTCAGATATTATTGAAAATTGCTTATTATTAACGTCTGTTAGTTGAGATTTAATCTTATCCTCTGATTTTGATTTCGCAATATACTCCAAAATATCTTTTTCTATTGTCTTTATATCAAACGTTTTTCGAGTGTCTTTGAAGATAATTTACGTGGAATATTTATTTAATACCATCAGGTATAAACCTATCTTAATATGAGTCATCCCGCGTTATTTTAACGATTATTGGAGGAAAGCGGAAAACAAAACGCGAATATTTTAGCAATGTCTCGTAACATAAAATTCTCAAGAATGCCAAAATATCTATTTTTATATTAGCGAACCCTCGCTGAGAGAAATAACAGAAACTTTATTACTTTCCCTTTTTTTGCGTGGGTAGTTGTTATTGTTGGCATCAGCGTCAGTGCGTTAGGCCTAGTTGTTTCTAGACGTCTGAATTTGCTGGTTGGCCATTCGGCCATTGACGTTTGGTTTAGAAATGTTGTATTTTTTTTTAATTGTTTTTAGGAGCCCCACTTCACTTTATCGGGAAATGTATTCTTTAAATGGCTATATTAGTGTTATAAACTACGGATGATTTTGGATATTCAACTTACTAAGTTAGGCCTTGGCTTTAATGGCTAATTCTTTGCGTTATGATCTTAATAAAGTACAGCATTTCCATATATAAATAACCTTAAAATTTTTAATTAGACAAGCTAAGCTCGCATAGTGGAGTAGGAAGGGGGAGGGGCGATACAAGGGTACAAGGTTTGAGTCTATTTGATCGATTCCCAAATGATCGAACGGGTCCCATTTGATCGATTTTCCATTTGATCGAATTGCATTTGATCGAATGGCATTTGATCGAATGGCATTTGATCGAATGGCATTTGATCGAACGAAATTTGATCGAAAGCTACTGTAGGGTAAAACTACTAGTTTTGGGAGTAAATCGAAAAGGCAACATCTAGTCAAAATGAGATACAGTAGACTATGAATAATAATTATTTCTTTAAACTGTACTAAAGAAAAATAACCATAGTACTTCTCCATAATAAGAAACTAAAACAAACAACAGAAATATGCATATTCAAATTTAATAAATTAATTAATTTGTTTACAATTTAATTGTCACGTGTGTCATTTTAGCAATAGAAGGGCCGTGAACGTGGTCAGACCCCCCGTATACAACGGTGCATACGCGCCTACGGCGCGCGTACATAAACCTAACCTAACCTAACCTGACCCTATTTATATATATCAAAATCAACGGGCCATTATCGTCGATGTCATTAAAAATTCCATCATTTAGTGTATAAAGTAAAAATCTCTTCATCTTTGTGGCTTAATACAGTTAAAGCAATGAATTATTCCATCATTATTCCTTCTGCACTTCATATTGACATTCGGTAAAATAAAAACATACCAACTGGTACTATAAATACTTTTGAATTCGATCAAATAGTATTCGATCATTTGAAGGTTCGATCTTATGAAACAAATGACAAATGGGATTCGATCAAATGTAATTTCGATCAATTGCAACGTATAATAATCGACTGTCGATCACATATTTTTCGATCAAATTGGAAAGGGGAACCCAATTTGTAGTAAAAAAATATTATTTTGCTTATTTTTTAGATTTTTACGAGGAGCTAACCATTTCCTTAAATTCTGTACATGATTACAGCCTTTGGTAGTGCTAAGTCTGTAATCGATTACGTAATCACTTTAGTACAGTCAAAGCTACGTTCTTGTACACCGATTACGGATAGTTGTCAGCCCCTCGATTTTTTATTACGTTTAAGGGGGCCGCTAATTTAAATATTCAAAATGTACCCCCCTAAATCGAAAACGTTCCTACGCGCCTGAACTCGCTACTCGCACTAGAAAATGCGTAGTGTAAAATGTAGACGTAGCATCATCGCTTGCAGACTGGTTACCTTACACCTTTTCTAGCGTGAGTTTAACCTGTCTATTACACGCCCTAAAATTTATGTTATAACGGCTCTTGCAAGAATAAATTCAGGTACTTAAAAATGTGGTGCTGCTGAGATTCTAAACACCCACGCTCGCATACTTCGTAGCAAAAATTCGTCTGCTTTCGATTTTCCGTGACTCTTTCACACGGACCTTCGCCTTCTATGTTTTGCGTTTTGTGATTAAAAAGAAGACGTACTTTCGCTACAAAGTATGCGAGGGTAATCTTATAGCCCCAAATAAATACCTAAAAATATTGTTCGTATTAGGTAGGCGGTTGGTAATTATTTTGTTTTCGAAGAAAGCTTTTTGAACGGTGCCTGAAATAGCAGGTATAAATACATCACGGGATAAGTTAAAACACATTATGCTTGCCAAAATTGCCAATTATTCTATCCTAATTGTTATTACTCTTTCGTAGAATGCATTTAGCATGTTTAATCAGTGGAAAAACCATTGTTTCAAGTTCCTTCTTTTAGCCTCTCCTTATTAGAAGTGAAGTTATTTTTTTATTTTTTGAAGATTTGGCAAACGTATCTGATGCTAGGGAATATTTTTCCACTCGTGATTTCGTTTTGTGATAAGGCAAGCTCCTTTTCTCTTTTGTAATAATCGCTGAAGAGGATAATTTCGAGAACATTTTAACATTTGCGGTAAAAAAGAACGCGCTCATTCTCCGTCAATTTTCGTATTTGGCTGGTGTACGGCGCTTGTGTCGGCTTATGGGAGTGACGTTCCGTCTGCGATAGATAACAGACGAATTTTCGATTTGGTCGGTTTGGCAAGGCTTAGAAATAACGCGCTCTGAAGCTGTAGACGCTTGAAACAGGAAGGATAATTTTGTCGCGCTTTGTTTATCTCTAATATTGCTCTAACTTTTAATATCTTTAATATACAATGTTTAGCGTAGTTCGTATTATTTAATTTAACTCGCGTACAAAGTGAATTCTTTCAGGACTTGGTGCTATAAACTGAATTTTAAGAAGAAGTGAAATATCGATAGATAGGCAAAGGGTTATATCCTCGAGCATCGTAGAAACTAGGAAGTGGATTGAAATTTGAAAATGGCTACAATTAATACCGTATTTCCTCCAGTAACTTACAGCACATTCTTTGTCCCCTACTTGCTGAAATTTCAGGTAAATGTTGTTTCTTATCATTTTACCTAGCCTTTTCCAATAAGTAAACAAATCCTGTATCCTGGTACATGTGTAAGTTAGAGGGTAAACATCCTTGATTATTACATTATCTGGGTTGAAAATTGTTTTTCTATAAATATTCCAATACATTGTTATGATTTGCAATTTTGTAAAATTTAGAACAGTGTTTAAGGGTACATGAAATTTGAAAGTAGGTGTTGGTGAGGCCCCAGCTTTTTTCAAAATTGTCATGGTCATTCTTATCTGAAATTTCTTAAGCGTTCGATATAAAAATTGTACCTTAAGGGTAAGTAATATTTCCAAGTTATAATCCTCAAATAAAGTTGCCTAACCCAGGTTTTTAAATCCTATTTCAACGCAAAAATGAATCATCTTTTTTTAATCGAAACATGTTAAGTATTTCTAAAATAATGCAATAACCTATGACGTGGGCTGTATATGTATTATAAAAACTCAAACTTGTTACCAAAACACAATTTTTATAACAGTAAGAGTAGTACATTAATAGACTAGTCACAGCTGTCTTTGGAAATAAGGAAATAAATGCAGAAAAATCCAACCCAGAGTTAATAACCTTAACGTTTTACTAACGGGGAAATATATCTCGTAAGCATTACGTTATCCTTTATAACTAAATTTAAATAATTGTAAACAAAATTTAAAAACAAGGAAATTACTATATTAACTGCGTATCATTTTGCCCATAGATGGCGAAACCGGTTCCATACCCCCTCATTTTCAACGAGTGTTTATGGATCGATTTTGGCCATTTTCAGATATATATATCTTCCTTCGTCCGGGTGGGAGGGAGAGGGTTGTAAAGTTTGTAAATCCAGCCCCCCCTCAATCCCACCCATCGTTTTCAATTGACGTCATAACTATAGCCTAAGCCCCTTTTTCAAACAATACGTTTTTTCCCATTGGCCAACCTCGTGCGAATACGGCGTGCCGAATAGATCCTAGAGCGTATCCGGAATTTCAAATCGTTTATTCGAAGAAAAAAGTTGGAAATCGCGTATAACTCGTGAACGTGAACATTGAACCGCGAAATAAGCGGGATCGGTAGAGAGAAAAAAGGCTTTTTTTATCTTTGCTCTTTCTGGATGTAGCTAAGCCTTTATAAGACGTTTCCAAGGTCTATTAAATTGCGGAAACGGATATGGCCACCTAACTGACAGCTGAATTTTGTTTCCCCAAAATGCCGAGCTATCATTTCGCCCCCCCCCCCCTCTGTCTTTCTAAAGGAAAAACATTCTCTTTAATGTTGTATACAATTTAATATTCCGGATGCATTTACTTTATATTTCGACGACAGGGTAATACCAAAAGTGGATAATAGTACGCGAGAAGTATCCATCTCCATTTACTCTCCTGCTATAGTGAGTTGCAGGCTAAGAAAAACAAAATATATAGTACAATCGGCGCAAGGATGCCTCAGATCGTTTCCGGTCATTCCACCGCGCGAAATTTGAATTTGGCCATTTTACGGTCAAATTCGAATTTTGCTCTTTTTGTCGTCTTTTAGCGCCATCTAGAGACCGAAATTGGAATCTTTATTTTTTAATTTCATAATTGTGGTGGCGAGCAAATTTAAAAGATAAGGCATTCCTATCATTCTTAAATTTAAAATAGTATGTATAATTATTTAATTTTGTAAATTTATTTCTACGTCTTACAGTTAAATCGGCAGTTTCTTTTAAAATAGTTACCACGCTTTCTTGGGGGTAACGTTGTCTTAATGAGCTATAGACGTTTAAAATTATATTTTTAACTTACCTGTTAACAATAAACCTTTATCATGCTTTTTATAGAAACCTCTTGGGCTATTTAAATTATTTGGAGCTTCAATTATCGAACCTTCTTTAGCTGCATTCAGTAATGAAACTCATGACAACATGAAATTAAAAAATAGATTCCTATTTCGGTTCCTAGATGGCGCGAAAAAACGATGAAACTCACGAAATTTGAAATTGACCGTAAAGTTGTCAAATTTAAATTACGCGCGGTCGACTGGCCGGAAATGGTCTGAGGTATCCTTGCGCCGACTGTACTATATATTTTGTCTTTCTTAGCCTGCAACTGACTATAGTTTTTTTTTTTTCAAACATTTTTAGTGGGGAAAATGTAAATAAATATCTTTACGCAGTCTAATATTACAGCGTGGATATTGGGACGCGTCAAAATACTTAGAACAGGGTTACCACGGTACATGGAAAACCTGGAATTCCTGGAAAAGTCAGGGAATTTGAATATGGGTATAAAAATCAGGGAAATGTCAGGGAATTTTAAAAATTAGTCCAAAAATCAGGGAAAAGGTGAAACTATCCCAATTTTCTTCCTATATTTCACGGATAAATTTCCTATAATTCCTTTAAATGGAATATAACCTACAAAGACCCCTTCATTTTTTAAATTTCCCTGTACAGTGGCGCCAGTCAGGGAATTTTAAAAATTAGTAAAAAAATCAGGGAAATTAATTTCGGTGGCAAATAGGAACCTTTTACTAAAATATTGGTTAAAAAATACAAAATCTTGACACAAAAAAAATCAGGGGAAATCTCCGGAGATGGTCAGGGAAGACCTGGAGAA
Source organism: Leiobunum rupestre (assembly GCF_980474605.1). Lineage (NCBI taxonomy): Eukaryota > Metazoa > Arthropoda > Arachnida > Opiliones > Sclerosomatidae > Leiobunum > Leiobunum rupestre. The sequence continues at coordinate 24,122,781 of NC_143393.1, read as the reverse complement.
GTCAGGGAATTTGATTGTGAAAAAACTGTGGCAGCTCTGTTAAATGCCGACCGTTTTAATTGTCTCGGGAAACATTGTTTTCGAGAATATATTTGTAAATATGATTTGAACCCGAACAACTGTCAGCGGATGGCAGATCTCTAACGCGTGATTAATGTTCTTGTTCTAAAGAAGAGTTAGAAATAGCGCGTAAAAAAAGTATATTTGGAGGATAAATTTCATTGTATTAGCAGTGGCGCGAATCACGTGTGTGCAAAAAGTATCTGGCATGGCTCTATAACCTTTTCAAAGTTCTGTCATTGGCGCCAAATCTTATTATTCATTTTTTCTCTCCATCGGTGTCGACTTCATTGTTTAAAAAAACGAGTGCTTGTCATTTTTCCCGTGACGTCGGAATATTAGAAGCAGGTGCGCGTCCAAGGCGACCATTGTTTTACTCGCGGCAGGTTTATTTCGCGGCAGAGGGCGCCGTTGTCATTGAAGACCCCGTTTCCGACGTTTAGTGCCTCCGAAATTCGATTTTATTATTTTAAACCAAATATTTTGAAGATTATTTATGATTAAGAAAATTCATTTTGGTTCAAGGAAATTTCTATTAGATTATACAAAAAACCATAGCTCTACTTGGAATGCTTATCCTGGCGTATCGCGTTATAATAAGATTAGTCTGACGGCTTTGGCCCCGCCTACGAGAGAAACAATCCCATCTGCGCGCGCTCCCCTCTCACGTTGTTGTTTGTTAAGTTAACATAGTGACGTCAAAAAAACCGTCAGCCACATCGATACGGAAATCTGCCGCGATAAGCATTCCAAGTAGAGGTATTGATTCCTGGATTATATCAAGAATGTCTTCTGTTGCAGTACTTGAATACATATTTGATTGTATAGTAAGGTTTTATTGATTTTTGATTTAAAAAAAAGTTGTGGAAAATCGCATTTTTTACTTTAGTTGATTTTTTTTATAAACTTTTTATTTTACAATTTTTCTTTTTAGTGAATTTTTATTATATAAATTTGTATTTTAGTTTTTTATTTTATCAATTTTTATTTTAGTTGATTTTTATTTTATCATTAATCATTTTAGTTAATTTTTATTTTATCAAATTCTTTAAATATTCATGCCTTTTTTCTTGAAAAAATTTATGAATAACGAAAATTTTAATTAATCCTAATTAAATTTAATTAGTAATTTTAAATTAGTTTTCCTCAGAATTGGCTTTGCTACCAAAACTATTTCTTCACAAATTGATTAATAATTTGCTAAAATTTCAAATAATCTTAATTTCATTAGTACTTGTAATTTAGTTTTAATCAGAATTGGCATTGACAGATAACGTAGTTTTGTACATTTTCATAAAAACATTGAAATATAATTTGATATTAATGATTTGAAAAATAGTTTGACTTAGATCAATGATTTGAAAAATAATTTGATTTAGATCAATGATTTGAAAAATAATTTGATTTAGATCAATGATTTGAAAAATAATTTGATTTAGATCAATGATTTGAAAAATAATTTGATATAAATCAAGGATTTGAAGAAAAAAATTGATATAAATCAATGATTTGAGAAATAATTTGATATAAATCAATGATTTAAAATTTTTATTTAAATAAATTAATTAACTTTATTTTATTTTTAAATTAATATTTGATTTAATTAAAATTAATATAAATCTAAAATATTATTAAATGGCTGCGTGTAAAGACAATAACTATTTTTAAATTAATTGGATATATTTGAAAAATGAAATTTAATTATTGCCACTGTGTATAAATACTATTATTTGCAAGTATTAAAAAGTGGTCTAATTTAATTCAAGCATACGCTGTAATTTACAGTGTTACATATTTCGTCGTTAAGGTGTGCGCCGGCGTTTTTTGGGTTTGTTACGTAAAAAATAATTAATTTATCCAAGAACGGGTTTTTCAGTCAGGAAGTCTGGCGGGCATACTTTTAAAGTTTTTATTTCTTTCCAAAATGGTTTTATTATTTTTAATCGGCATCGTATCCTGGTGGTCGCGCTTTCCCGCAACCCATTAAAGTCGGTTATCGACGCTGGCAAATTTAGAATTAATTTAGTCCAGTCACGGCTATGTTGAAAGATTGTGACAAGTGAAAATGTCCATCTATTGTCACGTACCGCGTTCGCGTTGGGTGTCAATTTCGACTGTCATCCGCGAAAAATTTAGTTTTTTTTTAACGCAATGAAAAAATAGTTTTCATTTACATCACAATCGTATTCATTATATTTCTATAACTTCCTATAATTACATTATTTTATCATTTTTTGATATTGATGGTCATAAGTGTCTCGAACAAAATTACGTCAGTTTTGTGTTTTTTTTTAAACGATTTAAATAATTTAATCAGATATTTTAATTGTTTTATTGATTTAATTTTTTTATCAGAATTGGCTTTGCTACAGAAACTATTTATTCACCAATTTATTAACAATTAAAAAACCAATTTAAATACGACCATCCCTGGTTATGGCATCACTCTGATTCAAATTTGAAATTTTAAATTCTTTAATTATTTTTGGTCAGAAGTACATTATAAAATATCCACTAATTTTTCAAAATACGTTTCGCGAGACAAAAACCTGGGTTGAAATACTACAAAAGTTGACTTTTTAATATTGTATCAGAGAGTGCAATAGGCGGTTAAATAAACCCCTCTCTGACTGTCTTGCCCCCCTGTTGAAAAATGCCACCAGATCTATGCATAGAAAATTCTCAGCTTTGCCAGTATAAAGATAAACCAGTTATATGTCCAGTCGCAGCAGCACAAACTCTATAATCGGCTATGAATTATATTTTATTTAAAGGACTATTTATTCAACCAAATTCCCTTAAAAAAACCATTCGAATTTAACTTCGTAAGTATGTATTCTCCAATAAATCAACTACAAATTTTCTATTTTTCGTATAAAATTTTCAAGCTTTTCTGTGATCACCCTGAATTTATTTAGCTCTACCACGGACGTAAATTTACAGTCCATGGCTCTACCAAGAATATATTTGATTCTACCTATGGAAAATAACTATGCTTATACTCACGTCGTCAGTTGCAGGTTAAGAAAGGCAAAATATCTAGTACATTTGGCAGAAAGATCCTAGCACAAATTTCCGGTAATTTCGAATTTGGCCTGTTTACGGTGGAATTTACAATTATACCCGCGCGCGTTATATAATTTTTGGAAATACCGTCTATTTCGTTATAGTTCGAAATGATAATTAATTAATTTACATAGGTAAGATTTCAAAATAGTTGTAATAGTTTATTTTTAGTACTGCAAGACTACAAGTGAGGCATACCTAAATAAATTCCGTTTGGCGAGTCCAGGGTAAGTATAAAACGGGTAATGACGATATTTCCACGTTGACGTACATCAACGCACGATTTGATGATTGTTTAGGAGCATAATACTAAAAATACGCTACAATAAAGCTTAAAATTAATAATATACATTAAATATTTATTGGTCACATTTACGCAATAGACATTTCTAAAATGGATTAATATAGCATGGGTAGGAACCTTCGGGAATTGCACAGAAAATAGGCGAAATTCGAATTACCGGAAAGTCATGCAAGTATATCTTTCCTCCAAATGTACTAGGTATTTTGCCTTTCTTAACCTGCAACTAACAAGGGGACGACCCGAGGTGATTTTCACCGATTTTGTTTAAATAAGGTGGATTAGTAGACCTTTATGTAACCTGATTCTTGAAATTTCCCTAAAGGAAAAGTTTGGATGGGCTTTAGTTTTGCCATGGCAACCAAAAATGTTTTTCATTACTTAAAAATCTACTTTTTCCTATGGAAATTAAATCGCAGATTTTTAGGGTCTCACCCCTTTGAAAAAATTAATGATATTAAAAAAATTGTACACGCATTTACCCAAATTAACCTGAATTTACCCAATGTACAAATTAATGTAAAAATTTTAAAATATTAAAATATAAATTATATTGTACATTGGGTAAATTCTGGTTAATTTGGGTAAATGCGTATACAATTTCTTTAATGTTATTCGTTTTTTTATTTCCTAAAAATCAGCGATTTCTCCATGTTAATTTCCATAGGGAAAAGTAGATTTTAAGTAATCAAAAACATTTTTGGTTGCCATGGCAAAACTAAAGCCCGTCGAAACTTTTCCTTTTGGGAAATTTCAATTTACATAAAGGTCTGCTTATCCCCCGAATTTAAACAAAATCGGTGAAAATCACCTCCGATCGTCTCCTTGTTAGTATACACCAATGAGATACCTAACTGATTTAATTGACTTTAGGGGGGGGGGGAGGAGCTTACTGCTAGAGCGTGAGGAGGGGGGATTAATAACCACGCTCAACATAGTCATTCTCGGCAAGGATAAATAAATACATTCTTTTGGTTCCAGCATAATTACGTAACCAGTTAATAATAAATTGAAATTCCTATTTCTAAATTCCATCTACGTCAAAACTCTATTCACGAAGGAGCTATTCAACTCGATAACGGGTTTGGGCACTTGACATTGAGGTAATTGCTTTAACGGTCAAAGAAAAAAAACTGTAACTTAGTCACCCCGGTCGTCATATTGGAGACGGTAATTTTCGAGCCTGACCCAGATTCGGCGAATGGGAGGGCTCATCCGAGTGAATTATGTACCGTCACCGGCGCATCTCCAACACCGTTCTCTAACCATTGACGTCCGTTTTCCAGCGTGCTACCAGCTTATAAACGAGATTATCTCTATGGAGTGTATAAAATCTTCAGCTGGCCTTCGGTAAAAAAAAGTGTATTTATTTTCGGCTGCAAAATGACAATAGGTCGTTAAACGCACACGCCAATATTCTCAATTGCCGACAGATTTCCGATAAAGCGTTTATTTCCATTTTTTTTTTCATTACAATTTTACCGCGACATTATCAAGAAAACTTTGAAAATCCTTAACCATTTTTTTCTTTATAACCTTGCACAAATTTTAAAATTAAAATAATTTTAAAATTTATTTTATTACAATTTGACTATTAACCTATTACCTTTAACTCAAATTACTGGAAAAACATTTAACGACCTTACCAAATTATTTCTTTATAAATTATAATTATTTGAAAATTTTAACCGAAATGTAAATTTTATTACAATCTGACTATTAACCTATTACCTTTAACTCAAATTTGTAGAAAAACATTTAACGTTCTTACCAAATTATTTCTTTATAAATTATAACTATTTAAAAATTTTAACCAAAATGTAAATTTTATTACAATATGTTTATTAACCTATTTCCTTTAAATCAGATTTCTATAAAAACATTTAACGTCCTTAAGCAATTTTTCTTTATAAATTACAATTATTTTAAAATTTGAACCAAAATGAAAATTTTATTACAATCTGACTATTAACCTATTACCTTTATCTAAAATTTCGAGAAAAGTATTTAACGTCCTTAATCATATTGCCATAAAAGTCGTCTGCCAATAAGCGGTACGACTTGTTTTACATAACTGCAACCGCTTGTACTACACGTGTCGTCTTTTCAGAGAAAACAAAAATGCCAAAAAAGAATGATAGAATCCTTCAAATTAGCGGGTTTTTGGTAAAACAAAAGAACTCCTTTTGCTCTCCCCCCCCCCCCCTCTCCTTCCACGCGGCGTTTCTCTTACGTCACGAAGTTCTTTTCAACGCCAAAATATCAAGCGAACGTCTCCGGATCAGCTCTAGAACTTCGGTAGACTGTAGTAGACGCGGTTTGTTGAGAAAGTTTTCCGTCACTTTAATTGGGCAAAAATCTTTTTTATTCATCGCGGGCGAAGTCGCCATCTATATCGAAACGAAGGAAGCTGGCAATTTCGTCGAATCGAATCGAGAAAAGCCTCGGGTGTTAGTAGCGTTTTACGGTCGTCCGTTACGTATTGTGGATAAGCCGTTAGCGTTTCAGTTCGGGGCGCACGCGTCGATCGAGACAGTTTTCGAAGAAAGCGAAAGGGGATCGAGCCACGCGACGATGGCGAGCGTCTGCAGTCGCCGGAACGCATCGGGCCGGATCCGGGCCGCCGAATTCCGCCAGCAGCCGCCACGACGGAGCTAGGCGTGGACGAGGCGCGGGACGCCGCCGGGCCCTCCTCGGCGCTGTCCGAAGAGGGCCGTCCCGCCTGCGACGACCCCCAGCGCCGCTGCCTCGGCCGCTTATCCACGCTCTTGCGACGCTTCTCCAAGAGCCCGGTTTGCCGTTCGTGCTCTCGCCGACGACGCCCCAAACGCGGAGCTCGGCCGGACGCCGACGTCGACTCCGCGGCAATCTCCGATAACAGCAACTTGTTGATCACCGTAAGATAACATTTTTATTTTCACGTTTTACGCCGTAGTTGGGGGCGGCTTTCCACGCGATGGCTCGCTGTCACGTCTTTCATTCCGTTAGTGGCGACGGAATAGAGGGTACGGGGGTACAATGTACCTCCGCAGATTTCTATGGAGGGTACAATGTATGTTTGTACCCTCTAAATATGGTACTTCCCATATTTCTATGGAGGGTACAATGTATGTTTGTACCCTCTAAATATGGTACTTCCCAGATTTCTATGGAGGGTACCATGTATGTTTGTAACCCCTAAATATGGTACTTCCCAGATTTCTATGGAGGGTACAATGTATGTTTGTAACCTCTAAACATGGTACTTCCCAGATTTCTATGGAGGGTACCATGTATGTTTGTACCCCCTAAATATGGTACTTCCCAGATTTCTAGGGAAGGTACAATGTATGTTTGTACCCTCTAAATATGGTACTTCTCAGATTTCTATGGAGGGTACAATGTATGTTTGTACCCTCTAAATATGGTACTTCCCAGATTTCTATGGAGGGTACCATGTATGTTTGTAACCCCTAAATATGGTACTTCCCAGATTTCTATGGAGGGTACAATGTATGTTTGTAACCTCTAAACATGGTACTTCCCAGATTTCTATGGAGGGTACCATGTATGTTTGTACCCCCTAAATATGGTACTTCCCAGATTTCTAGGGAAGGTACAATGTATGTTTGTACCCTCTAAATATGGTACTTCTCAGATTTCTATGGAGAGTACAATGTATGTTTGTACCCTCTAAATATGGTACTTCTCAGATTTCTATGGAGGGTACAATGTATGTTTGTACCCTCTAAATATGGTACTTCCCAGATTTCTATGGATGGTACAATGTATATATTTGTACCCCCTAAAATTGTTCTTCCAGATTTCAATGGGGGGTACAATGTATATATTTGTACCCCCCTAAATGGTGCTTCCCAGATTTCAATGGAGGGACAATGTATTTATTTGTACCCCCTAAAATGGTACTTCCAAATTTCAATGATCGGTACAATGTATTGATTTCTATCCCCCCCCCCCAAATTGTACTCCAAAAAAATTCATAAATCATATTTCGCTCTATAATTTTACAAATAGATTGGATTTATAGACAAATGGCAATGGATAAAAAATCGAAAACCATGAGAGAAAATAAATGTTTGAAGCATTATAATCGATTTTATAGTTATTGTATGGACCCAGAATAACAGTTTGGACAATAGTAACAAATGGTTTTCAGTTATTTTTAACACGATTTATACCCCACCAAATGCCAAAAGTCTGGTAATGATGAACTCGGGTAACTTAGAATATTGGCCAATAGTGTAATCCTCCCGCGCTTACCTTTTGGATTGGGAATCGCCTTGTACGGTTATCCCTTGACCCAATACGTTATCTTCCTGATTAGCATTATCGCCCCTTATCGCTGACTTCGCGGCAATCACCCACGCGTTGCGGGGAAACGAACCGTACGCAGGGTGTCCAGATTTCTTATATTTTCCTATATTTTTAATGCCTTCCTTTAAATTCCTTTATTTTCACCTATTTTAATATAATTTCACGGTCTTTTAAAAATGAAAGAACTTTTTTGTACGTGTCATGAAACGTCTAGTGAAAACCCTGCCACTTTCGAACAAAATCTTGAAATGTACGGGCTTTACTGGATCACTTATCAGATTTACAATGCAAGAAAGCAGTGAACAAAAAATTACCAGGTGATTAGAGTCAAAGTATACCGATGTGCAATAATTGCATTATTATTTTTTCCTATATTTTCCTATAATTCGACTATTTAGTTCCTTATTTTCCTATATTTCGACTATTTAGTTTCTTATTTTCCTATAATTCGGCCCTAAAATTCCTATTTTGCCTATAAATTTTTCAAAGCCTGGCGGTTTCTTCGCTAATTTACATAAAATCCTTGTGTAACAAATTAATGGGCCAACTTTACTTTCGCTCATATAACCTAACCAGCAACACCTGTTGCTGGTTAATCGGGTTACGTCATCTACCTTTCCAGGGTATTCACTTCGCCGCGTTAGGTCCATTGCAGCCTGGGGAATGTTACGAAAATATACAGTTTTTGTAGGAATGTCCAGTAGCGTCGACAGAATCTCGTCAAGGGAAGGATCAGCTTATGTAAAACTTCTGAGATACCATTTCGCATTTTGAGTTAGAAAAAATATTTTGCATTTTACATGTTGAATTTTGAGTTTCTAGGAAATTATTTTGCATTTTGTGGGTTTGATGTGGGGAAAAACATTTTCAAAATGCTTTTTTAAAATGTGTTTACTCTGGTACCATCATCGCGGCTCTTGTAGAGAAAGTTCGTCTGCTATTTACTCCCAAGTAATCATAGAAGCAAACGAACATTCGTACAGTGCCACCGCCGTTTTTCCCACGCTGGCTGCGAGGACGCTTTTGAAATCTACGTAATAATTAGTTAGTAATTATTCAATTTTCTCGCGTTTACAATAAATTCATTGTAAATGTATGCGAGTAATTAAAAGTAAACAGAGTGCATTTGTAAAAACCATTTTCAAAATGCATTTTGTATTTTTATTTTGCGCTGCAAAAACCAATTTACATTTTATATTTAGAAAAACCAATTTTCAAAATGCATTTTTGTATGGAGAAAGTATTTTGCATTTTACATAATTGCGTTTTGAGTTATGGAGAAAGTATTTTGCATTTTACATACTTTGCATTTGAGTTATGGAGAAAGTATTTTGCATTTTACATACTTTGCATTTGAGTTATGGAGAAAGTATTTTGCATTTTACATTTTGCACTTTGAGTTATGCATTTTGAAAAAAAAGCATTTTGAACAACCCTGCTAAGTAGTAATTAAATGTAATCAAGAGGATTACATAAATTTTTAGTTTATGTTAGTAATGCACGAAAATTATTAATTAATTTACCAGAAGAAAAAAAACGAAAGTTTAACAATAAATAAAATGTAAAACAAATTCAATAATGTAAAGGTATTTTCAAATACCACAACTTCAATAGTTTTTGACACGCGCTTTGAATTTATCGCAATTGCACTTCAATGCAAAATATTTGTAACCGATAGATGGCGGTAATGTTATTTAAACTGGCAAATTAAAGTTAAATATGCAATTTCTATCAATTAAATCACTTAAAGTAATCGGGTGTGCGTATCGTAGGTAATCACGGTAATTATTTTGATGTGGGGTGGCGGAGTGGCTAGCACCTTCATCACGCAGCAAGAGGAGCCGAGTTCGATCCCAACTTGTGGCACTTAAGCTACGTTCACAATTACCCCTAAATTCGCTTCGTTTAGATAACTGGTTTTTAAAACCAACGTGAGAAATCGCTTCTTGTTGGTTCGGGAAGCAACTCGTCCAAGTCGGTTCGCTTAGAATCGCTTTCAAAACGACAAGGCGGGGAAGTAAAATTGCTCGTATTTTCAAAAATAATGGGATTAAAATTCTAAATAATGTCAAATAATATTACTGTTACTGTATGTATAGTAAATATGATTAACTAATTGTTTTGGAATAAAGTTTAGTATTTTAAAAATTCTGGTCATAATTGGAAATGACTTTAAGCCTTGGCTATAAGCGAACCGGGGGTGAAGTGATTTCGCACGTGTGAACCAAGAATTATCGTCGGCGGTGATAACTGGCATTCAATTAGCCCTAAACTGGGTTTTAAGCTCTAGTGTGAACGTGGCTTTAGTGAAAACTTGGAACCACTACTTCCGCGTTAAGTTATCCCCCCACTGGTGAAATAATTTGAATTTAAATCGGAAATCAGGTGTTACACACGCTTACACTCTCGATTCCGTACAGATAGCGGGACACCTTGTGAACAGGTGTTCAGTTAAAGTTTTAATCTGTAAACGTATCAAATAGTACCACTACCTAATTAACAGGCGTTATTTGGTAGGAGAGGATTCGAGGTTGGGAAAACCCTTCCATTTAGCGCTGTACAATGTTATTCAACAGTCGCGACACAAGATTAGTTTTCACCAAGAAATGCTTCGTAATTTTGGTTCGTATCAAAGTCTCTTGTCTTTAGAAATTTATTTATAGAAATAATGTACCCATTTATACTTATGGTAGGTACGATTTTTAGCGTTGTTCCCAATCCTCCGTGTAGCTGTGCGGGGGTACTGGTTTTAGGCAATCGAGTAGGGTATCGAGTACGAATTTTTTTTCCCTCGAGTATTCGAGTCGAGTGATCGAGTACTGGATCAAGGAGAAATTTTCTCTTATTCGAAAGGATGATAAAATTAGCGAATAAGTAGATTAGTCCATTATGAAGATCTATTTGGTCCGAGTTTCGTGTCTTTTTGTTTGCTCGAAGACCTATCGGTACGAGTTATTTGCAAGTTTTTAAATTTCTTAAAATTTTATTAGGGTTTAGCTTTTTTATCCCCTTTCATAATGGACTAATCTACTTATTCGCTTATTTTATCATCCTTTACAATGCAGTCCATAGGTGGTTCCTTTTAACTTATCTTATTCGAGTCAAGTAACTCAGAAAAAACCTCGAGTAATATTTTTAACGAGTCGTGTTATCCAGTATACTTGATTATGAGCTGATTTTATTCAAGTAAGTGTCCTTACTTCCGCCTGTATATTTCAATGGCGATCACGTGGTTCAAAACGTCACAAACAGGATGTTCCGTCCAGAGGTCTCACTTAAGCCTCGTCTGCGGCCCCTCTTTTGTTATGGGTCTATTAGGAAATTAAATTTAAAATGAATATAAACTAACTTTCAATGCTGAAAAATATTCCTTTAATTTAAATGAACCACAGTTTCCACAACTTCAGTAACATTATTGTGACTAGTGATATATAATGACTAATATACTAGGCTATTAGCCTAATTATAGTAATTAATAGTAAAATAAAAATACAATATACATTTTTTTAAATTATTTATGTACCGTTTGTCCGTATATTGTTTAGGAAGTTAAGACTCGTGAGTTCTAACGGCGGCCGACATCCGAACTCGCGAAATGACATCAAAGTGACACTCCAAACCAAAACGTAATCATATTGTTTGTAGAAAATCCCAAGGTCATTCATAGCTTTTGTCGTTTGTGCGTTTTGTAGGTACCGTTTATTATTGCCACCCCAAAAAGCTACAAAGACCCATCTTTGAACTTACAATTGTTAGAGCAGCTTATTCGAGTAATCAAGTACCCGACTATGAAATTTTTTTGGTACTCGATAATCGACGAGTATTTTCCAATTACCAGAAGAAAATAGGGGAAGTACGTATCTGTAGCTTTGAGCCGTAGAAGTCGTCGTGTGACCCACGAAAACGCCTTTTTACGCGTAATAAACCAAACTGAAAAAGTAGTCCTACTTTTGTTTTGATTCAACACGGCTATAATCGACGAAAGCAAATACGCCTTAGCTCAAATAGCAGAGAATGAGAAGGGCAATATGTTACAATTGTTCAATTTAAGAAAAATGACTTTTTAAACGATGTATTCATCCGCGATTTCCCGCCAAACCGTTTTGGCGCGAAAATTCGTGAAAAGTGACGCCTTTCCAAAGCTGACTAGAAGCGTACTTCCCCCTATTTTCTTCTGCAATTACTTATTCGAGGTCGAGTTCGAGTACTCGACCTGAAAAAATGCTGAGTACTCGATGATGTTCGAGTACTCGCACAGTCCTACTCATTGGTTCCCTATATACTTATATCTACGGACGTATACATACATATTATCTTGTTTAAAGTAGAGATTACTGGCCGTAATTTCATACCGGATTTCAAGGGACCTGGCTAGCACTAATTCTAAAGCTCCTGAGATTTAGATTCGCGGCAAATATCGTGAATGGGCTACAGCGTGTTTAATTAGCTCTTTAGGTTTATTGGAGTTTGAAGGTATTAATAGTTTAAATTAGTTTTGTAGGTTTAAAATTCATTTTACATAGGGTACAATTATTCGCTAAGACTTACGGGGAGACTACCCGAGGTGATAATCACCGATTTTGTTGAAACTAGGTGGGTGTGTAGACCTTATGGTAACATGATATTTCACCAAGGGAAAAGTTGCAATGGGCATTAGTTTTGCCATGGCAACCGAAATTGTTTTTGACAACACAGTATGTATATTTTTCCATTGAAAATAACATGGGAATCTGAGCACTTCTAAAAAATAATAATAATAATTATAATTAAAATTATTAATTTTGATCAAATTCAAACAACTAAATTCTATTTTATTAATTTTGAAAAAATTCATTTATTACCGTCGATTTGGCGATTAGTTGGTAAATACAACTTTTTATTTTTATATTTAGCTTTTCTCCATTTTTACCGATTCTGATAAATTTTTACATATTTTGATCAAATTGACCAAAATTCATCAAAATATCATAAAATTAATTTGGGACCCTTAAAAGCGCTCAGATTCTCATGTTATTTTCAATGGGAAAATATACGTACTGTGTTGTCAAAAACATTTTCGGTTGCCATGTCAAAACTAATGCCCATTGCAACTTTTCCCTTGGTGAAATTTCATGTTACCATAAGGTCTACATACCCCCCTTAGTTTCAACAAAATCGGTGATTATCACCTCGGGTAGTCTCCTCGTTAGTTCATCAAATATTAATATTTTAAATATTCCTAAAAGCTTTTCCCGGAATTTTCCGAAATATTGCCTGCAATGTGAGATTAGCAGCGTAGGGTATTCTAAACCGAAAGCAGGGTGACCACAGTTCCTATATTTCCCATTTTTTCCTATAATTTAACGTCCTTCCTTTTTCGCCTTTAATTTAATTAAATTGCCTATAATACCCTATATTTTACCTCAAAAGTCTGAAGCAATAAAAATAGTTTATATTTTACCCTTAGATGTCTTTAAAACGTCCTTATTTCCAACACTTTTCGGCGATAGTTTTTGAATATTTCTATCGGTTATCAACTTTATTTTGAATGTAACCCCTTTAAACAATTTTGACAACCGTTTTTTTTCTTATAGTATAATTAATTTTATCCTATTTTTTCCTTTTTTTATCCCAATTTGTTTTATTATTTTACTGCTAAATTTCCTATAATTCCTTTAAATTGAATATAACCTTCAAATCAATCTTTGTGGAAGACCCCTTCAATTTTTCAAATTACCCTTTTAAAGCCAAAGGCAAGAGCGGCCAGAGCTGCAAACTTTGGTGTTCCACACCAAATACCTTTGAACAATTTTGACAAGCGTATTATCTTACACATGGCTGGAAAAGTCAGGGATATTGAATATGGGTATAAAAATTACGGAATCTTAAAAATTAGTAAAAAAATCAGTGAAATGTCAGGGAATTTAATTTCGGTTGCAAATAGGATTTTTTTTCTAAAATATAGATTAAAATACAAAATCCTGGCACAAAATAACTCGGGGAAAATCTCCAGAGATGGTCAGGGAAAACCTGGAAGAGTCAGGGAATTCGATTGTGAAAAAACCGTGGCAACCCTGCTTATATTATAATTAATTTTATCCTATTTTTCCTCTTTTATACCAATTTTCTTCCTATATTTTCCTATATTTCACGGATAAATTTCCTATAATTCCTTTAAAGGATTTTAAAATATTCTGTGGTCACCCTGATAAATAATTCAAATTAATCCGACTATGCTTTACGTACACACTATAAATTTTAGTGAAAGTGTTATACTATAATAATAATAATAATAATAATAATAATAAAATATTTTTATAAATATTATTATTTATTTTATATAAAAAAAAAATAATCAGCTAGGCTAATACCCATATATATATATTTATACAGGGTGTTTCAAAAGGTTATGCAACAAGCGCAAAACCAAGCAGCAGGGACTTTAAATACTGTTAAAGTTTACTTTTTTACGCTGGTTACCTCGATTTGTTTACAAAGTCCTTCTGTACCTATCACACGAACCTAAACCTTAATTTTCGCATTTCCCTGCTGCTTGATTTTGCGCTTGTTGCCGCCTACTTCCAGGGGCTAGTAGGCCACACTTCGAAGCTCTCTGGCGCTCTTTTAACTCATCGTAGGAAAATGGGAAAAACAGGCATACTTCTCAACTCACCCCCACAACTCCTTAAAGGCCTACAGGGCTCCCACCAGGTCCCTAAAATGCCTAAAAGCCCCTACTTTTTTTCGAGGTCCCTAAACCACCATAAAAGAGGGATTTGGTCACTAAATCACCCTATTTCTAATACATTTGGTGAAAAGTACCATCAGCTTAAAATATAGATCTTAAAAGAAATTGATTTGAAAATCTTCATCGGTTCATTGTGTAAATTGGCGCGTGCTTGCTCGGAAGGGATAATCTTATTGGCTAAGACAAATGCAGATAAATATTGCTAAGCCCACGTGATTCTATTTTATTATCAGAATAAATAATTGCACGTGCGACGAAAAAATGGGCGATATCATCGAGATTCACGCGTTTTGAATTTAAAAACCCTTCCTTTTGACGGTTTTTATTTTGGAGCGAATAATTTCTTTTAGCGTCTATTTCGTAAAAAAGCGAAAAAAACCCGATTTAATGTGATAGAATTATTACAAAAAATTTAAAGTTATTTTTTCGATCGATAAAAGTTTTTTAGAAATTAAAACTAAGTAATTTTTGTGATAAAACATTAAAAAAAATTAAAACTTAGTCAGTTTTAAAAATTTGCTGCTTTTAAAAGAATAAAGATCTTATTTTTGTTTATTAAAATGGTCCCTATTTATTTCCTACTTTAAAATATATGGTT
Source organism: Leiobunum rupestre (assembly GCF_980474605.1). NCBI lineage: Eukaryota > Metazoa > Arthropoda > Arachnida > Opiliones > Sclerosomatidae > Leiobunum > Leiobunum rupestre. The sequence goes on along the minus strand of NC_143393.1, from coordinate 24,107,715 downwards.
CCTATTTCAACCTATTTCTAGCCAGAAAAATCCCCTATTTCCCTATTTTTGTTTTCAGATATTGGTGGGAGCCCTGAGCCTAGTATTTCTTCTGCCTGTTTACCATTAAGTTTTCTTCCCGCCGCGCAAATATCCTGGTGGTAGGCCAACGTGTTCTGCGGATGGCCTACCACCAGGATATTTGCGTGGCGGGAAGAAAACTTAATGGTAAACAGGCAGAAGAGATACTAGGCCTTTAACATTTTTTGCATAACCTTTTGAAACACCCTGTATTTATATTTAGGCCTAAATTATATTTGCGCCTAAGCATTTCAGTTAAACGTGATCGATATTTGTAAAACGTGTTGTGGAAATATTAGCCGATCACGTTTTACCTCGAGTTTATATTTAGCACCTATTTTCCGGATCAGCTCCAACGCCGTCTCGCGGGGGATCATCGTAGGGGGATGAAAGTAATCTCCCGGCTCTGTCGCGTTTCAATTTCCGCGCCTATCTGTTTGCTCGCCCCTATTACAGGCATCTAATAGATAAGAATCCAATCTGGCGGATCACATTCTCCGTCTCGTCATCCCTTTTGAAATCGGATCGCCTGGGAACTCAGCCACCGCATCTCCTTCGTCCCACTCTTACTTGATACTACCACGTAAAGTCGGGCTCCATTTAAAGAGTACGCTACCTCGACGTTAAAGGATGGTGTCGGGTTATAGCGGCTCCTTCTCATCTTTTATTGCTCTTGGGCTTCCAGCGATGTCGTCTTTCCGGATCCAGCCATCTTCCTCGATATTAAAAGAGGAGCGATATTTTTATCCTTTCAATTGATGTAAATTTATACGCTGGAAGAAGCGAGTGTTGGCTCAAATGGGTGGCCGCTGATGCTTTGGGACATATCTCAATCTCTCTTCGCTTTGAGCGATGGGAATCTGGGATTTGTCTTTTGAATAGATTCGCGCTAACGTAAGCTATCCGCCGAGATACTTCGCGGTCTCTTTTCATCATCATTTCGTATTTTTCCTTCAAACCCGAGATAATGTATTACCCTAACTTACTACCAGTCCTATTGTAAATTAGAAACGGTAAAAAACTATAGATTTATGTTTATTTAATTAATCGGTATTTAGTTTAGCTAAATTCTATTATATTAAGAGTGCGGGGAGATTTAACGAAAACTTTTATCAATATGCCTGCCATGGGTCAAAGCGGGTCAAAGGCAGGGTTTGCAGGGGACAATCGGGAGGATCCTAACCTTCCAGAGAAAGTGCCGTCACCTGAAAAATGCCTGAAAATATTTCAAGCAAGTGGCGGCTCCTATCTATTTGTATTCTCTCGCACTAGATGTCGTTAGCGTATAAATCAAAACAAGCTGAGTAAGCATCGAAATCTAGCTTAAAAGGTGTGGCAAATTTGGAACTTGTTACGTTGATTGGCTTTTCGGAATCATGTAATTATTCACTTATTAAACACGTGGTTTCGGGAAACCAATAGATCGCGACAACTCGCCTTTGCTAAAGTTCCCGAAAGGTGCTGCTACCTAGGAGCAACAAACAAAGCACCCCACACAAGGAGAACGCAACCCGTCGAAAGTCGTGCATTTTCTTGCGTACATTTTTCATTGGTTGGACGCTTTAGCGCCTGCTGCCGTCGGAAGGGGAAAATTCCAAAATCGTCTTCCCCCCGCCCGTAAAACGTTCAGCGTAAAGTCTCGTCCAATGAAATTAGTACACAACACGGCGATAGCGTGTTTAAAAGCTAGCTGCGTTCTCCTTGTGTTTGTTGCTCTTAGGTTTAATAGAGTACAATTTTAACAATTCAGGAAAATTTTGAGCATCTGGAATTTTCTGTAAGTTTACGTTTGGTTCGTAATGTTTTTTTAGCAAGTAACAGCTGGAAATTTGAAAATATTCACAAGCTTTAATTATTTTAGTAAAGAAGGGTACGTGATGACAAACTAAATGTTTAAACAACACTGCAACCAAAAATAACTTTTTTTATTCTTACTGTTGTGTAAAAGGTGGGTAAAAATGCCGACCAACGTAACAAAATTTGAATTTATACAAATAAATATTTCCTGTCTTGCGTAGTTCTAGGGTTGTTTTAAAAAAAATAAAAAAATCGATTTATCAGATTTTTATTGATTTTTCTAAGTTTTTATGCCGGTTTTTCTTGACAAATTGATAAATATCTTGAGTTCCGATAACGTTAACTATATTTTAAATTAATGATTATTATATTTAATTATTAATTAATAATGAAATTTAATTTAATTTTATCTGAATGGAAATTTCTAGAGAACCTACTTTCATACATTTTCATAAATACATTGAAGTGTAACACGTGATTTAAATGAATGATTTTTTTAAATATCACTTGATTTAAAAAGCGATTTGAATCGATGATTTTTTTAAATATCACTTGATTTAAAAAGCGATTTTAATCAATTTTTTTTTGAAATATCACTTGATTTAATAAGCGATTTAAATCAATGGTTTTTAAAATATCACTTGATTAAAAAAGTTATTTAAATCACTGATTTAAAACGATTGAAATCAGACAACCCTGCGTAGTTTCGTGTTTTAGGTTTTAATTCGTCTGCGTTTCAGACTACGTGTAACGAAATGGCGGAATCTTACTAATCTATCGTATCAATTAAAATTTTGCTCGCTGGGTAGGCATTTTTACCCACCTTTTAATATAGGCGTATGGCCACTATATATAAAAAAAAAACAACAATATTTTTATAAACTGAACTGAAACTGAAATCAGTGGGAACTCGCGAAGTTACTTGTTTCAAGCTAATAACGTCATCAGTATCTAAATATTTAGAGAAGCACTTCCACTATCTTGTCCAAAAGCAGTAAAATCGTCGCCGTCGTGTGGTCTGCTGTACCAAAGAAAAATAGCTAAAATTGTAGGGTCATTTACGGGTCATAAGTTCAAACGCCGCGATCAGTCTGTTAAATTGACCCCTCGTATTGCTAAAATTGAGAGGGATTTCGCGAAATAAACACACTCTTCAACAAAGCGAAACCGAATTAGCTCTAATTAATGAAAGGTCGTAATTTTCTCAATTCACGTATTTCATTTAAAGGAATAAAATAGATTAAAAGCACTTTTGATGATGGAACATTAAAATATATTATAAAATTGCCACACGTCCGGAAAAACAAAGAAATCATGGAAAAGTCAGGGAATTTAAAAATGGGCCTAAAAAGCCAGGGAAATGTCAGGGAATTTTAAGAATTGGTAAAAATTCAGGGAAAAGTCAGGGAATTCAATTTTATCTTGGCACTTTTTGAAGGTAATTTAACTCTAGATCTATGACAAATTCCACGATTATCATTTATTTCCTTGAATGTTTGGCTAATTTTTTCAACAATGCAATAACCTTTTTACTGAAATAGAAGTTCATCTAAATTTATTAACTTCTGATAAAAGAAAGATTTTGGCCTTAATAAGTCAGGGAAAATCTGTTAAAATGGTCAGGGAATTTGAATCTGAAAATTTTGTGGCAACCCTGTATTATTTATTGAGCGTATTATACTCTTTGTAAAGTTGAAATTAAAAATAATGAAAATACGATATCGTAAGTCCGAATTATCGCACGGAAACCGGAATACGATACTGATTTCCTAATGGCTTTATCCACTTTAGATCTCAATCAATATCATTGTACGTTCGCCCCCATTAGAATGATTAGGACGAAATCGCACTGGACGGAAAATCAAACTGGAATCCATTTTCCGCCACGAATTCGTCGTGTTTTCCGTCGAGTGTGATACCACCTTAAGAAGTTCGAACAAACCCAACTTCTCCCAACCATACAGCAACTTGGCATTAAGTAAATCATTAGACACGGGTTAAGCAACTCCTCGAAAACGTGTAGCGGGAACTTGTAGGTGTGTAGATTGCACGCGATTAAGCTAGTACGTCAACCCTCCTACAAGTTTAAGTTACACGTTTTCAAGGGTTGCTTAACTTTTTCCCAATTAGTAACGGTTCCGTTCAATTAAACTACACATACGCCAGATTATAATATTAATTAGCCTAGCTGATTATTATTATTATTAAATCTCTACGTTCGATAAAAAAACGTTTCACGCCACGCTTAGTAAAAAAGTAATAATGAAGCCCATTTAGGATGTCAAGATATAATATGATAATATGGTACGTGATTTAGTAGCCCTCAGATTGGCCAAAGCGATATGATTATTAAAAGTTTCGTATCTCCTTCCTGCGTATTATCCCGCGTATACTCTTCAAATCGCCCGTTCGCGACGGCTAACACGCACTCCGAACCTCTAAAACATTCCAAAACGATTTATTCCCGATTTCGAAGTAGTTTAAATTCTATCAAAACGAATTTGATTCGGAAATAACTTATTATGAAGCATTTTTCTTTCATTCATTCTGGATAAATTATTAACTTTTGTTTGTAACCTTTTATTCACCCAAAACTAATACACAATCTTTTTTTCTAACTTATAAGGTTCTATTCCATTTATAAACTGAACTTTTTCCCAAGGGGTTTTCCCTCGAGCTCTTCGGTTTCCCCTTCCATAAAAAAACTTGTAGAGGTTAACGGTAATTGTGAGTGTAGGGAGCTGTTGGCTCGCGTGGCATGAAGGGCTTGCCACAATCCCTCCTACCGCCCTACGCATTCTAACCCGGCCACCTGAATTAATGGCTTTAGTCGCTTGATGACTTAGGCCTAAGGTGGTGCCAAGGGTATTAGCCTAGCTGATTATTATTATTATTATTATTATTTTACCTTTTTCTAACTTTTTGAGGTACTGAATCCGAATATTCTTTACTAGAAACTTTATTTTTCGATTTTGCATTGCTCATTTTGCATGCCTAGTTTACAAAACTCGTAAAATGACCGCCATTATGGTATACTTTTCGAAAGTGTGACGTTAGATGGCGCTATCCTTTAATACGTTACCGCAGTATAAGCAGACGACAGATTTTCCCTACTCCTTTCAGTGCCAACTCTCTATAGGAAAAACGAACAAACAATATTTTATCAAATTTTCGTCTTTATCTGCTGATGCTGTAATGTGGTTTCGTTCTAACTTAATTGGAGATGCACACCTGCAAACCTAGTTGTTTTATTCAAAATCTAGATGTTTATTGGTTATTTTTTTAACAAAGTTATTGATTAATTTTTTTGAACAAACTTATTGGTTAATCAGGTTTCGTACACGACCTCGAAATCCTGGATAAGTCAGGAAATTTGAAAATGTTTCCAAAAGGTCAGGGAATTTGAAAATGATTCCAAAATGTCAGGGAAAAGTCAAGGAATTTGAAAATGGTCCCAAAAAGTATCTTTTTCAAGATATTTACCTCAAACCATTCATTTATTCTATAAAAATGGTCAGAGAAAATTTGGCAATTTGATCAGGGAAAACGTGGAAACGTAAGTGAATTTAATTCCGGATATTTTGTACGAACCGTGTTAATTTAATGAACAAACCCTTGTACGAGGTGAACTAGACATCGTTTATTTGTTGTGTAAATATTAAATTTATAATATTTCTATATTTGAAAAAAAAATACTTTCTTCGCGTATGTTACCTTAGCTATATTTGTAATAAATTGGCTGGCGCTTTAGGTATTTTCATAAAATCCGGCTATGTGGATTTCCCCCCGACAAAAATTGCCCCTTCAGACTTTAATGGGAGTTCAGTTCAGTACGTTCCAGTTCTAAAACCGTCAGCGCGACTCGCATGAATGTACGTCAACAAGCTGGCAAACATGTTTCCCGAAAAATCAATAAAAGCCAAAGACTACAGACAGTTACATGTCCCTTCCTAGAGTATACCACATCCTAGGCAGTTCTTTGATGGGGATTTTATGAAAACAAAAATATATTTATTTACACTTACAAAGAGAGTACCCGAGTTGTTTATTGCTGATTTTGTTCATAGTCGGGCGTAATGTAGACCTATATGAGATATGAAATTTCCCAAAAGGAGACGTTGCACTACCCATTCGATTTGCCATGGCAACGGAAAATGTTTTTGACCACTAGCATGGGATTTTCTCGGTTTCACGAAATGGGTAAATTTCATCAAGTTTGGGTAAATTGGAAATTTTCGGGTTAAAATTGTAGGAATTTTTGAGTAAAATAATAATCAGCTAGGCTAATACCCAAGGCACCACCTAAGTCATCAAGCGACTTTTAAAGCCATTAGTTCAGGTGGCCGGGTTACAATGCGTAGGAGGGTGGTGGCCAGCCCTTCATGCCACGCGAGCCAACAGCTCCCTACACTAACTATTAGTTAATAAGGTAGTTTTAAGTGATCAAAAACATTATCGGTTGCCATGGCAAATCGAATAGGTATAGTGCAACGTCTCCTTTAGGGAAATTTCATATTTCTTATAGGTCTACATTACGACCGACTTTGAACAAAATCGACAATAAACACCTCGGGTACTCCTCCTTGTTAGGGACAATAGTTGTTTACCGTGGTAACTATGAAGCTAATGGTTTTGGAGTAAACGTTATTGACTACGCGCCAGGCAGTGATTTCCAATTTAGGGCACGCCAAGTCATTATCCCTCAGTAGAAATAAATAAATACGATCTTGGGATTGGCTGTTATCTTCAGCTTTCGAGAACCATAAATTTTCCAGGATATAAAAACAAACACACGTTGAATTCCTTAAAAAAAACACCAACGTCAACCCAATAATTAGGACTCTTTTAAACTCGCGTTAGTAGGCGTGTAGTTCTTCAAACTGATAATCCTTATTTAAAATAAACTTAATGGCAGTACCACTTAATGAATGTATAGAGTGTTTATGTAGGTCCTAAATATAGAAATGACAACATCTCATTAAGCCCCCCCCCCCACCCCCCTTTTCCATTTCGTATTTGTTGTCAAAGAAAGCGTCGGAATGCGGTTCCCGACGAAGGTCGTAAAAAAAACAGCGTCCCCGCGCGCTGGAATAAATCCTTTTATAATCGTGTAGATAAAATGAAACTGACATCCGCGGTAGGTGCAAATATTCGGCGGCAGTTAAGTATCTCTTAAACGTGCTGGGATAGAATGCAACAAGAATTTACTCTGGTTAATGGAGAATAGGTAACCTACGCTTACATGATCCACGGAGGATATGCTCCGCCTACACCGAGATAAAGCCCGCTATTATACGGGAGTGTCTTCCCCCCCTTATCGCTAAAAAGGGGGAAGGTTTACGCGAGGAAAGGCTAAGGGGCGTGGCTTTTAACGAGGGAATCACGAGGCGAATAGGACGCTGTGTATTCCCCGTTCACACGAATACGGTTTAAGAGTGACTGTCTTTTCGACAGGATGGGTGTTGTCTTTCCCATTAATTTGCATTCGCGTAGGGGTGACGACGTAGAATTTCGTTATCGGCGATGCCAGCGACGTGTCGGAGCTACGTGTGAAAGCATTTTTCAATTCATTTTTTCCCCGTGCCTTTCAAAAATATTTTCCACGTAGACAATATCGTTTAACGTAGATTTTGTATTTGTCATGATCAGAAATTGAGGATTTTACGTTTTCCACGCTAATAACCTATCTGTTGTTATTGAATTTGGTTCTTTTATACGTAGCATTTTATGTAACATAATTCCTCATAAGTATGCCAAAAAAACCATTTTCTTTAAACCTTGTTCACGGGATATGACTCCGTCATCAGCTGTACTGATGGTAAACGGAAGATGGTGAAGTCGATTTTGAATCCCTCGCTCGTTTCTACAGTTTAGAACTCGGCCTATGACTTTCTAAACTCAAAATTTGACACTATGTATCTTTTGTATCTTTAAGTATTTTAATTTAATTATTTAATGTGTGGACCCTATTGTAAATAAGTCTTCTGACTTAATATGGTTATCCCTAATAAAGCATTTATTTATTTATTTATCACGTGACTTCGTTACCATGGTAATCTTTTCAATAGCCCAAGGATTATAATATTTTTTGCATTTTTGTGTCAGCTTGTTGTATGTTCCGTGTGAAACAAGATCTCATTGAAAGTGTTTCTATGGAATTGTTGTATAGAGGCATACTTATGAAGTATTATGTTACATGTGGTAGTAAGCGTATCGCTTTGTCGTGAAAAAAGTCGCCAATTTAGTACTTTTTATAAAATTTTAATGTTGCTCTTACGTCACAGTTTCTAAGCGTGCGAGCGCGCGCTACAGTCGCCAGAGGAATATACTAATTAAGCAACGTATCATATTTTTTTACTTTTTATTCATTTTATTTTATAGAAGCAACTATTTTAATAGTGTATTTTATAAAATAACACGGACATTTAAGTACACATTATTAAGTATATTTTTAAATTTAAATTTGAACAAATTTCCAATCATCTTGTACATTAACTTAACAAACCCAAAAGGAATTTTATCGAAAAAGAATTTGAGTTACCTGGTTTTGGAAATAAGGTAGTGAAACGCGAACACGTTAATTTAAATAAATTTTTATTAAAAACGAATTTTTTGAGATACCTGGTTTTGGAAAGAAGGTAGCGAAACGCGAACGAGCTAGATGGCGCCTGTATCAATTGGCACGAAATTCAAATATGACAATAGTGCGTACGCGGCCCCGAAATCTCAATTAAAATTTGTTAAAGGCCTAGAATTTCTTCTGCCTGTTTTCCTCTAAGTTTACTTCCCGCCGCACAAATATCCTGGTGGTGGGCCAACCGCCGAACACGTTGGCCTACCACCAGGATATTTGCGCGGCGGGAAGTAAACTTAATGGAAAACAGGCAGAAAAAATTCTAGGCCTTTAACGCAACCGAAAACGTAGTTCAGAAATGATCAGTACTAACTAAAAATATAATATAATATCACACTTATGTAACAATATTATACACTTATGGTGGAACTAATACGTACAAATCCCCTAGTTATTGTGTGTAAAAAGTGGTCTTGCCCAGGTGGTAAAATTGTTGCTCCTACGTCACAAGACACTGCTTTATTAGTATATTCTTCGAACGAGCGATTTGTACGCGCGCTAGAAAAAGTGATATTCCTCTGGCGACTGCAGCGCGCGCTCGTAGGCTTGGCAAAGTAATAGACTGTGACGTAAGAACCAAATTAAAACCAGAGGGCAATGTTACTAATAAAAATAACTATTGGCCGAAAAAAGTTCAATCGCTTTATTTTCTTAAATTTGTTTTTAATTTTTTTGGCTAAAAGGGTTCTGAACCTGATTTCCCGTATCCGCAAAAAGTGTTTTCCAAAAAGTTTCCCCCTCAAATTAAACATTAAAAAGTTTTTATTAGCTTTTCTAAAACTTAAATCTGTTAATAAAAGTGTTTTTTTCCCTCGAATGGCAAAGTAAATATATAGGCCACTATATTTAAGTTTAAAAGGGATTTTAATATTTTATCCCAGATTTTTTGTTTTAAGTGTAAGAGTGAAAAGTCTACGTAACCCGAGGATTAAACCGAGTTTTCAGCTATACTTTTTAATTTATTTTTATGTGTGACGAAAACCTTATTTTAAAATGGGTGTGATATAGTAATTAGTGGTTTGATTTTAAAAACCGGGTTTATAACTACTAATATTCTTCGTTAATGTATCCACATATATCCTGTCTGAAATACGAAGCGTTTATTAAATTAATGCTATAAAATTCGTCCGAAAGCGTAATGAAATTTAATGATGCTATAGTTTCATTTACGAATAATTAAATTTAATGGACTACATTATACGATTCTTATTCTTTCATCATAAAGAAAAATATTTTAATGGATGTTTTTATTTTTTATGTAAAAAAAGCAATGGTGTTCTGTAAAATATAATACTAATAAAAATAATATAATTGTTATTATTATTATTATATAATTAAAATTATATGATAATAATTCTGGTAATTATATGATAATAATTCTGGTAATTATATGATAATAATTCTGGTAATTATATGATAATAATTCTGGTAATTATATGATAATAATTCTGGTAATTATATGATAATAATTCTGGTAATTATATGATAATAATTCTGGTAATTATATGATAATAATTCTGGTAATTCTATAATATTAATTCAATTCAAACTTTGTTTAATCTGCACAACACGAGTTATACAAAGGGTTAGTTTGCGACATTATTATAATAAAATTTTAATAATAATTATAATAATAATTTACGTTCAAATTGAAAATATTTGTTTTTAAAGGCGCATAATGCTTAAGTGACATTTGAATGTTGCGAATTAAAGGGAAGGCTAACTCGCAGGTTTCGGGCGGATTTTAGTCACATCAAAATAGGTCATAACGGAATAGCGTACCATTTTGGGATTTGTTTTCATAGGGCGTTGGACATCCGTCAAAATTCTTTTACATTCTACAGAAATAAATTTAAAAAAATCCCAAAATCTGACCGAAAATGAAATGAAAGACCCTAAAATTTAAAATCAATACGAAAATCGTACTTCTCCAAATCGGTTACTTCTATTAATAAGAAATTAAATAAATGACAATGGTAGGGTTTTTCTTTAATTTTACGCCCCTACAAAAATATCGGTTTATCCCCAAAATAGTCTTTCCGCGAAACATTAAAAAATGCCACGAACTAAAGGCATCCGGACGGGGAAAACCAGATGTACGACGGTCAGAATACACACAATCCTTCTAATGTGTTAAGTTTGTTTGAGCTATTCACAGCAACCTGCAACGCCGGTATGACAACCAATATATATCCACGGCCACACATAATTGTATTTACACTTATTTGTTACTTTTACTCATACCTTGAAAGCATCGAAGATTCCCTCGATCAGTGTCTTTCTTATTTTTTTCTTCTGATAACACTTATTTGTTACTTCTGGTCATACGTTGCAAGAATAGCGTACTGCTCCGATAAGTGTCACAGTTATTTGTTACTTCAGGTCATACGTTGTAAGCATAGCGTATTACTCCGAAAAGTGTCACACTTATTTGTTACTTCAGGTCATACGTTATAAGCATAGCGTATTTCTCCGATAAGTGTCACACTTATTTGTTACTTCAGGTCATACGTTGCAAGCATCACGTACTGCTCCGACAAGTGTCACACTTATTTGTTACTTCAGGTCATACGTTGCAAGCATCACGTACTGATCCGATAAGTGTCACCCTTATTTGTTACTTTTGGTCATATTAGAACAGCCTTGAAAAAAGCCAGGTATAAATTCGCGTATAGTCTCTATAACCACGCGTATTTAAAATGTTGGAAGTTGAGGGGGGTACGTATACGCTGTCCAAAAAACCTAACTTAGAATTAAACTTAAGCAACGTAATTGCAAATCTAGGTTATACGGAAACCACAGCTATTCAAAAATATAACTTTCATGAAAGTCGGACTTAAATTAAGGAACGTTATGTAGATTTTTAGGCGAAAATATAAACACACGAAAATTGGGGTCCCGTAAATTACCCTGAAAACTATACTTAAATTTAATATTTACTGATATAACCGAAGTTGTAGGTCCGCTGAATCCTTACCTATCCAATAATATTTTTTTTAACGTTATCGGACTTAATTTTAATGAAAATATCTACCCCATAAAGCGAAACCACCGAAAATAGTAAATTGGGCAAATGCCCAACTTCTAGGGCTCCGATTTGAAAACTTTATGAAAGGCTATCAATGGCGATGCATGTACACTCGAAGGAAATATCATTGACTCTTCTAGCCCTAACCGTTGAAGAGATATGCGCGACACGGCGGCATCGGCATCGGCATCGGCATCGGCATCGGCATCGGCATCGGCATCGGCATCGGCATCGGCATCGGCATCGGCATCGGCTACACTGTACGTGAGACTAATACACACAAATCCTTAGGATTGTGTGTAAAAACGAAACATTTAAATTAAAAAGAAATTTGTGGAACCCGAGTAGCCCGTTCTTTGCGTCATTGTTTTTTGGCCTACGGACTGGTCCCCGCTCGGGAAAAACGGGATCTTCCCCCCCCCCCTTTCTTATCTGCCGCGAAGACGTCTTTAAATACCCCCCCTCCCCCCCAATCTTGATTTATCTTCCTATGAATCACCCAGAAAAGAGACGTTTCCCAGTATGGATAATCCCAGCACACGCGGTAAAAATTCTATGACTACCGCGAAATCAGTACCGGAAATTGACCGTTAAGACCGCTAGCCCCGAAAAACTCTTTCGCCAACTCGTCGATCACCTTTGACCCTTCTCTGTACACCCCCCCCCCCCCTCCCTCAATATAGCCCCTCAGTATAGCCCCTCAATTTTGCCGTTAGTGCCATTCCAAGTTTGACTCTCGGTATTTTAAGTCGCGTGTCGTGTCCGTTCGTGGTTTCAAATTTATCGTCGTGCTATCGTGTAGTTCGGCGTGAAAATGTTTACGATAACCGAAGTGAATTTCTGTCGCATTTTGCATCAGCATCATCCTGTTTTAGTGTTGAAGAGTAAGGTAAGAAGCGATCCTTTTTATAATATTTAAATGAATAAGATTCAACTTGGCGTCGGAATGTCCGTATCGAGTTTATTCGGTTTCCTGTTATATTTAACGCGTCTCGTTTTGGTTTTGATTTGAATTGACGTGGCTGACTGTTCTATTTCCTTGGCTGAACCAATGCCTTTTAAAAGAGCGGATTTTTCGTCATGCGTGTCCTTATCTGCGAGTGTCATAATTTAAAATGTTGCTGATATGGTTAAGGAAATGAGTTCTTTTTATCCAATTTTACGTAATATCAATAATTTAGCATATGACGACGCCAATGTCTTTATTTACAGTGACGGGTAGACCAATAATCTACTTATATATATTTGGAGGGGTCCGGGAATCTGTATCGAACTCGCCCCCCCCCCCCTCTTTGATCGGGCCTAGTTGAATTATCCCGGTCCGAGAGGAGGGGGGGGGGAACAAAACCGACGCGAGCCTCAAACGCGTCAGATGACGTCAGTTTGAGGGAACCAATGAGATACACCGCTGATTTATTTTTATTTAGGGAGGAAGGAATTTACCTTTTAAGCGTAATGGGGATTGGGAACCACTTTAGGGCGCGTTCAACAGGGTTGCCACACGTCAGGGAATTTAAAAATGGCCTATAAAGTCAGGGAATTTCAAGAATCGTTCTTTTTATAAAAAAATAACCTTGGCCATCTTGTTGAAATGTTGCCTCCCCGCTTCAGCTGTGGATCCGTTTTCTCTCCCACTAAAGAGTTTATGAACTCATTCTTAGGCATTGGCTGAACTTTTCCAGGGCAACATTTCAACAAGTTGGGCAAGCGTAAAGATATTTTATAAAATCAGCTATAGAGTAATGGCAGTGCTACGTCACGCAACGTCACCCTTGCTTTTTCCTATTCATAAAAAATTCTCGCCCACAATGGCGGCCATGGCCAAAGCTACGGAGTGCTACTATTCTATTGGCCAAAATTCAGGGAATTCGTGAAGGTAATTTTACTCTAGATCTTTGACAAATTGTATGATTATCATTTATTTCCCTGAAAGTTTGGCTAATTTTATCACCATTGCAATAACAGGGTTCATACAAACATGGAAAACAGTGAAAACCTGGAAATATCAGTGAAATTTATTTAAAGCAAAAAAGTCGGGGAAATATCAGGGAAAATGAAAATTTTCCTGAAAAATCAGGGAAATCAGGGAAAATAATTGTGAGAACTCCAAATTATGTGCAATTTGTTTTAGTATTACTGAAATTATTACTTAGTATTGAATTCGTAAGTTCAATCTTGACTATATTATATTAGAAAGTGTAACAGTAATGCTTTTAACATTTTAGAGACCCCTATTGTTTTAAAAAGTACACCTGGAAAATATTCAAAACTACTCTGGAAAACCTGGAAATATCAGGGAAAATGGTTTTTGAAATATTGTATGAATCCTGAATAACCTTTTTACTGAAATAAGTATATTTAAATTTATTAACTTCTGATAAAAGTAAAATATAACATAAATATTTTGGCCTTAAAAAGGAAAATCTCTTTAAAAATGTTTGCTCGAAAAAGCGATTCCAATTTCAGCGTTGAGCAGCGTGACGTCAGAGCTTGTTGTGCGACCTTTTTTAAAGAAATTTCTTTACCGATTCCCATCGTGACGCTCTGTAGGTTGTAGTACGGTTTTATTTCCCCGATTGTCATTTCAGCGAATAGATAAGATGGTGGAAGCTGAAATCTAAAGAAAAATTGCTCTTTTGCTTATAAATGAATTTCGTAATGATGACGAGATTGAAAATTTAATTAGAAATCGGGATAACTAACTAGAACGAATTTTGCGCCAATTTTTTGCGTAATTAATAAGAAATCTAGTCACTTTTCGGTAACTTTTTTAAACTTTTTAGTCAATAAACTACTATGTAAGCTATGAGCAACAAACACAAGGAGAACGCAGCTAGCCTTTAAACACGCTAACGAAGGGTTGTGTACGAATTTCATTGGACGAGCGTCACAAGCCTTTACGCTGAACGTTTTACGGGCGGGGGGGAAGACAATTTCCGCGTTTTCCCCTTCCGACGGCAGCAGGCGCTAAAGCGTCAAGTAAATGAAAAACGTACGCAAGAAAATCCACGACTTTTGACGGGTTGCGTTCTCCTTGTGTGGGGTGTTGTGTTTGTTGCTCGTAGGTGTAAGTGAGTATCAGGCTTGCTATTTCTTACCAGATGCCATCTAGGAACAACAAACATACCAGCTATGTTTGTTGCTCCTGGATGCCATCAATAGTCTGAAACGTTAAAATTTTTAAGTAAAAGCATTGTTTCAGTTTAATAATAATCGTTTAAAATATTAGTTTTTCTTCGTAATATATAATCATTATCACCCCCACCAAAAATAAAAATTTAGCACCACCTAGGGTAAATAAAAAGCATTAAAATCAAACCTCTAATGGCTTCGCCGTAAATGTTTGTTGCTCTGTAAGCAATTTGTGAATCAGGCAGTAAAGCGCGGTTAAATTTTAAAAGCCATTTGGAAATTGTTTCTCTAAAATGGCGCAAGGCGGAATTTCACTGTTTTCCCGATATTTCCGTAAGAATGTGTCTACTCTGTGTAGGACGTTTGTAAATTTGTAGCGCTGCATGGGTTGCCACAGGGCAAAGAAATCAGGGAATTCAATTTTAAAATGGAAATGTTTCGAAAGAGATTTTTACTCTAACAAATTCTGATGGTTTAGTTTCTTGAAAGTTGCGGATATATTTTAAACTTTTCAATATTTTTTTAAATTAAGTTCAAGGAAATTTAATAACTTCTGATAAAAGTAAAATATAATGTTAAACATAATCTAATTTTCGCCTTAAAAAGAGGGAAATTTTCTAAAGTAAAATATAATGTTAAACATGGTCTAATTTGGCTTTAAAAAGATCAGGGAAAAATTAACTGTAAAATAAAAGAGGGTAAAGTCGGAATTTTTAATCAGAAAATATGGTAACAACCCTGATAGCGCCGGATTGTCTGATTTGATTTAATTCAATGGCTAAAAAATAATTATGAAAGAGTTCAAAACCAAAATCAACGTATCCATCAATTCCAGAAAAGTCATTGTTGAAAATCAATTTTCCTGCACAAATATTTAGTTAACCCCTCCATAAAAGAAAGTAGAATTTCAACCAGGGTTCTCAACAATTGTCTAACACCCTGTATTGACAACAAACACTAAAGAACAAATTTCCATATAAAATCGGCCACCTCGAATAAATTTTTGGTCCAACTCCGAACGGGAATCCGCCGGGGGTGTAGCGATTAATTGTTACGTAACCACCCAGGCCAACCCTTAGAATTTGCATATTTAAAGAAGAATATTTATGAATTCAATTTTAATGTACCGCGAATGTTTAGTTGATATTTACTGTCACTTGTACTTGTGATAACCGAAAGCCCTTCTGTCATGAAGTAGATGCAGAGACTCTGGGAGGGTTATAAATACAAATTTATCTGTAATTTTCCAATTTAAAAGCGTTTGCCATAATGGCACTTTGCAATTTTCAATGTACCGTGATTTTGTTATCAAAGTCAAAAGTATATCATACGCTATAAGTGTCCATCTCTTCATACGGCTAATGTGAAATAGTGAGTGGTGACTTACTAAAAAATACAGGTTTTTTTATACAAAATTCCCAATTTTTCCCCGACCATTTTCTGGATTTTCCGCCATATTTAAAAAAAAAATACCCCCCACAAACATTTTGCTACCAAAATGAAATTCCAGGATTTTTCCAGGGTTGGTTGATAATTATCGATGGATATTTATTGATAATTATCAAATTAAAAAAAATAAAATAAAATTAAGGCATGCTGAGCTGGACTTTGCAGTAAGAGTTTAATCTCAAAGCGATACTTACAGGTTATAAGCAGTATTTATATTTACAACTATCCAAATTTAATATTATCAAATTTTAAGTTGTTCCCTCATTTCAGAGTGAGGGATAAGAGTTCAAAGTTAGAAATTTAACGACTCCCATAAATGCGGTTACAAAGGTGCCGATTTGTTATTTTCGAAAAAATCTGATAATTATCGTATAAATCGGATTTTTCCTTTTTTCCCAAAAAATTCCGATTTTTGTCAACCCTGGATTTTTCCCTGACTTTTAAGACTCATTTTGAAATTCCAGTATTTATCAAGGTTTTCCAGGTAACCCCGATTGGCAGTCAGTGTAAATTTTTTTAATTTTTACATTGAAACGCGAAGTAACACGAGGTAAATTTCGTAACCTTGATCGACACTTATCTCAGACAAAATATCTTATTAACTTCTGGGAACGCGCTTAGTTGGGACGGAAAAGACTGTAGTAGTCCTATTAGTCTAGAAGTAGTTTGGCTCTCAAAATCAAAGGCCGACCGTTATCAAACCCCAAAACAAGGATGAAGCTGTCATAGACCCCCCCCTTTGCCTAGATCTTTTTTGATTGACAAGAAACACTTTAAACGTGAAAACATTCCGCCCAGAACGCCGACACCTTACGTATTCGACCTATCAATTTTTCCACTTTATCCTCTGGGAAGACAGAGATATGTATTTTCGTTTGATAGGCGTCTTCGATCGAGATTTCTTGTTCTTCGTTTTATTGCTACGCGAAACAACGAGTTTTATTTCTTGGAAAGCCTCGATTTTGTCAATAATTCTGTCCGACTCTCGTTGATTTATCGGCGATTTTGGACGTTTGTTGACCGCGTTTCTTCGGAGTTGGTGCCTTTTATCGAAAGGTCCCGTTGAAACGATGGAATGTTATTTCTTATGGATCCTGGCCCAAACATTGAACGCCCTGTCCGTTGATGTCGTACACAGATTCCAAAAGGTACGCTATTTGCGCCGAAAATGCTTGTATGAATAATTGTTCGTCGACGCGTGTTGGCGATTGATTTTATCGGGGAATGCCTGAGGTTGGGGAACATTGTATCGTTTGGGAACCGCTTGGGTCGTCTGGGACGCGATGCAATTACCATAACGCCATTAACCACAAATCAATCCGCTGCAGTTTGGATTTGTGTAGATACTATAGTCTTAAGGCTGATTTTCACTAGGGCAAAAACTGTCACCGTTGTGGCGTTTTTGCCCTAGTGTAAACCAGCCTTTAAGCTGGTTTTCACTCGACGGAAAATTAGCGGCGTAAAGTTGAACGTTAGCGCTATATCGAATGGGAATCAATTTTCAGCTCGGCGTTTATTATCGTTTTTCCGGCATATTTTCCGTCGAGTGTGAAACCAGCTTAAGTCGATAATTCAAAATAACGGTAAAAAATGCCGCCGATCAGTTTCAAAACGAAAATTTTGCGGCGTAGCTATCGACTAAGACTATTAGCGGAATAGCAAAGGTCATCAGTACTGTGAAGGAAATTTATTTAACTATCTGAAATTTGTATTTCAACAGAAGCCCGAGCGTAAAAGATGTCTGCTGTATTCGTAACGTCGTAACGGTCGTATACATACGTCGTAGATTAGCCCGCCTTGAATCGGCCGCCATGACATAAATTTAACGTCACAGATCACGAGGCAAAACGCTACACGATCCCGAATTTAAAGTTTCATTGCTTTTAGTACCGTAGTTAATTTGGAATAATTAAAATAAATACATTTAGGGTTTGAGTTTTGGCGGCGTTGGTGACGTCACCAAATGAGAGCTTTCTCATTGGCCGAAACTGACTAGCTTCCACCAGCCTTCCACAAGAGCTTTATCTTGACACTTTTTGAAGTTAATTTTACTCTAGATCTATGACAAATAATATGATTATCATTTATATCCTTGAACATTGCAATAACCTTTTTACTGAAATAGAAATCCATTTAAATTTATTAATTTCTGATAAAAGTAAAATGTAAAATAAACTTTATCCTTAAAAAGCTGGAGAAAACTCTTAAAATGGTCAGGGAAAATCCTGAATAGTCAGGGAATTTGAATCTGAAAATTTAGCGAAAACCCTGTCGTGGTTCTCAAGGGCATTGTAACTGCTGACAATTTTGACAGCGCTTACAATGGCGGATTTAATCCTTCCACGCGGAGAGGTCGTGAGAGTTGACCGTCGCTAATGGAGGGTTTCGAAGCTAGAAAGATTTTTGAAATATTTTTAAGTAAGGCTTTTAATTTCATTTAGGGGGACGAATTATACTTTTACTGGCTAATATCCCTAATAGTGGCAAATAATATAAATAAATAAACATACCAAAGAAAAAATATATTTCTGCTATTTGAAACAAATATACTGGAGTAGTTGCCAGGTTTTGGGCTAGAATCTCGATTATAGCCCAATCTAGTTACTACTTTTGGCTATTTTTCAACGATTTTTCCTGAATTTGAATTCATCTTTAGGGTGTTTTAAAAAAAAATAAAACTGAGTTTGCAATATAAAATACTTTTGGTGATTAAAAAGTTTGTGAAATAAACTGGCATTTAAATTAAATAAGTAATTACATTTACTCATTATTAGTCACTATTTGCCACTGACATGGACTTTATTCTAAAATAGTGACATTTAGGTAACACTGCTTATTTAGTCCGCGGCCGCAACATGTGGAGAATAAATTAACTTAATGTTCTAGATAATTTTTAAGGAATTTTTTTCGTATCTAAACGAGCGAAACATATTATGATAGTTGACGTCATAAGTCATATGGTACTCCTCCGCGCTATTAGAATAAATACTGGCGGGAGAGTTGAACCCGTGGGCGTTAATGGCGGGCCCACGTAAACGTTCCAATCATCACCATCAAGGCAATAAATGCACCAACCAGATCAAACTAAAATCAATTCTTGGAAGTTTCAAAAGTTCTAAAGAGTCGGAGTAGAAGTGCCGCCATTGTTACTTCATTCAAAAGAGAAGAATTGAACGATCCTAACTTAGCTCTAAGGCCGATTCGATCAGCTACGCCTAGACAGATGGCGCTAAAAGCCGCTCGTCTGATAAATACTTGGAAAAAGATGGAACGTTTTTGTGGAAAACTAACTAGATACGTCTTCTAAGCTAATTTAAACTTCAGATTTATATTCATCTGAAGGTCCATCGACTGAAATACTGCTTCATTTCCCTAACAAGGGCTGATTTTCAATAGGCCAAAAACGCCGCGGTAGAGAGGGTCAACAGAATAAAATGGTATTAATACCGGTTTTCACTAGGCGAACGGCCTTTAGGTTTAATTTTTTTCCGTAGACGCCAAAATATTCCCGTTAGGCCAAATTTCTTTTTTTGTCGTGGACGTCAAAATATTCCCGTTAGGCCAAATTGGTTTTTTTCGTGGACGCCAAAATATTCCTTTTAGGGCTGGTTTTCACTAGAGCAAAATCGCCACGACGGTGAAAGTTGACGCGAAAAATTTCCGTTAGGCCTAATGCAATATTTTTGCGTCCATTCTCACCGTTGTAGCGTTTAGGCCCTAGTGAAAACCAGCCTTAATACAATATTTTGGCGTCGACGTTCGCCGTTATGGCTTTTTTTGTCTAAGTGCAATCCAGCTCTACGTCATGGCGTTTTTGCGATAGGGAAAACCAGCCCTTAAGCGTGGTTTCCAATAGGGTGGGTGATAATGTATATTTCTTAACGCGCGTCAAAAAAAATTAAATCCCAAAGTTGAGTAAAGCGCCGTTACGCGCGCTAGTGGAAACCAAGGCTTATACAGCATTTTTGCGTCGCCGATCCTAGAGGCTAGTTAAAACTACCCTTAAAGTTGCACGTACATAAATTTAAAATGCCTCTCTAAAGTCAGGGAATTTTGAGAATTTGTTTAAAGCCGGGAAATTCAATTTTATCTTAACGCCTTTTGAAGGTATTTTTAATCATGACAAACTCGGTTATTATTTCGTTCCTTGAAAGTTTGGCCAATTTCTTTAACGTTGCAATAAGCTTTGTACTGAAATATAAGTTGATTTAAATTCATTAACTTCCGATTACAGTAAAATATTTAAAAATTAAAAATTTGTCTAATTTTGGCCTTAAAAAAGTCGAGGAATTTGAATCTGAAAATTCTGTGGCAATCCTGTAAAATTTATTTCTTTGGTCTTTTCTAACTTCTTAGCGTGTTCTGTTAAAAACTAGTTCTTCTTCGATCCGGAAGATGTCGTTGGTAGAATTGAATTTCAAGATTTCAACTGCTACGTCGATTGGTGGGTTCGGCTGAAATCTTCGATTTTGGGAATGATTTAAGCGTCTTCTTTGCTTCGTGTTTTCGGTGGCGACGAACTCGGCGAGCTCCTTTTGCGCAGTGAAACCACGTAACTTGAGATACGTGGTTTTGTAAAAATTGACACATTTAGATTCTACACCCTAATTTACGTATATAATATTAAAAATATTAATAGGTTGCAATTGGATTTATTTTTTTAAAACGAGAAAACATTTAAACGTATCTTTGATATTCGCAACTTATTTCGCGCAAAAGCACGTATCTCGCTTATTGTCAGCTCCTATCTCACTACATGACGCAAACCACGTATCTCAAAAAATTCCCCTTTAGCAAAATATTTTTAAATTAAAATCCTCATAAATTCAATATTGAAACGAAATTATTTAACTAAAATTAACTCGCGTGTAAAAACCTAACACGCGATTTCGCAAGTCCCTGCAAAATTAAAAATCCATTTTTCTCTAAAAGGCCACCGAAAAGATACGTGGTTTTGTTTTAACGGCGACAAGTTATCGTCCATCCTGATAGAACTGGCGTTATCGATGCGGAGCCGTTGGATATTTGCCGCTCAGATGCTTCTGGCGCAGTGCCATTAATTACCGCTTTACCGCGCATGTTCTCACTATTCCCATCTCCTTTTTAATGCAGCGTGCCTCTTTGGTTCTTCCTGCAGTAATTGAATGTTATCCCGCTAAATAGATTTTCTTAAAGGGGAACGGTCAAGCTTTAACCAGTTAGATAGCCCTATAGCCCATTGAAAACTAAAATTTATGGCGAAAACCGCATCAAAAAATATTGAGTGGTTAATTTTTAATAAAATAAAAAAAATTCAGGAAATCGAAAAGCGCGCGTCCGCCGCGACAACTGGTGAGAAGTCGGCGAGACAGAAAAACAACGTAAAAGCTGCTGAAGACGCAAAAAATGTTTCGCACGCGCGGCGCGTTCCAGTTATAAGAGACCTAAGCCTAAATTGCGCGATTTTAAAAGTTAGGATAGTTCGCAAATCGCTCATACGGGGTTAGGGGCGCTGACGGCAGCCCCTAAGATGGCGGCGAAAATTCAAACCCAAACACTTGGCGTTATTTTTCGTTTCAACTTTTTGGGTCAAAAGCTATTTTTACAAGACAAAAAAGGTACGTGTAATATTGAACGTCTTGTTAATTCGATACGGAAATAAGTCCATATTTGGAAAAGCTTGGCTGTTCCCCTTTAAATGAAAAGGTCTTGCCCAACTTGTTAAAATGTTGCTCTTACGTCACAAGATACAGCTTTATTAGTATATTCTTCGCAAGTGCGATTTGCGCGTGGGCTAGTTAAACGTATATTAAGTCTAGTGACTGCAGCGCGCGCTCGTAGACTTGTCAAAGTAAGAGACTGTGACGTAAGAGCAACATTTCAAGAAGGCCACTTTAATTTATAGCTAGGAGCAACAAACGCAGCACCCCACACAAGGAGAACGCAACCCGCCAAAAGTCGTGCATTTTCTTGTGTACATTTTTCATTGGTTAGACCATTTAGCGCCTGCTGCCCGTCGGAAGGGGAAAACTAGGAAATTGTCTTCCCTCCTTTCCGTAAACAGGGTTCGTACACGACCTGGAATACCTGGGAAACCTGGAAAAGTCAGGGAATTTGAAAATATTTCCAAAAGGTCAGGGAAAAGTCAGGGAATAGTCAGGGAATTTGAAAATGATTCCCAATGGTCAGGGAATAGTCAGGGAAATTTAAAATGGTCCGAAATAGTAAGGGAATTTTAAAATGACCCCAAAAACAAATCCGGCAAATAATTTTTGAAAAATGTATTAAAAATACATAATTAACATTTTTCAAGATTTTACCTCAAAACATAAATTTATTCTACAAAAATGGTCAGGGAAATTTGGCAATTTAGTCAGGGAAAACCTGGAAATGTCAGGGAATTTAATTACGGAAATTTTGTACGAACCCTGGTAAAACGTGCAGCGTAAAGGCCCGTCCAATGAAATTTGTACACAACACTGCCTTAGCGTGTTTATAGGCTAGCGGCGTTCTCCTGGTGTTTGTGGCGCCTATAGCTTTATAGAAATAACTATTTGGTGGTTTCTTTTCGCCTGTTGTCGGACTAAAAGTCTACTGTTTTTAGCCTAAAACGTTTTATTCGCCTGTTCCGGGGATGATAATTACTTCATGCTAAATTAATCTTTGATATATCGTCGCCTGAAAGCAAAAACCACGTAACGCTTTGGTGGGCATTTTGAGAATTATCGATTTAAATATTTCAAAGAGTAAGGGATAATTAAAGCACGCGATTTTTTTTAATATATTGTCGCAAATAAACGTGATAAATTATTATAGTTTTCACTACTGGTATCAGAAACCATCGTACAATTTAAATTACTATTCAAAGAAAAAACCACCTAAGTCAAGTTACGTGGGTTTTGCTTTCAGCGGACGATATCTATTAAGTGACTAATTTGGTCATTGCAAATAGGAGAGATGGAAAAAGGCCAGAAGAAGAGTGAAATAGAATAGAAGAATATACGGCTTTTATTATTTATTTTTTATTGAATTTTGCCACTACAGGTGGAACAACCATGGAAGTACGATTTTCCACACGGTTTTTAACAGGAAAACAATAGGTGGAAAAATCTAGGTTTTTTTCCACCCTTGGCAAAATTGTGCCAACCCTGAAACAATTCGCTTGTTCCGGAGTATTCGGGCTACTCTTAAAAGGTGTAAATCGGATTTTGTCGTCTGCTAGCCAGATTTTATCTATGAAAAGGCCACAGGCAGCCATTTTTTCACTCAGACTCAACTATTCGCCACGACAGAATCGGAATAAAACGACGTCATAGCCTTACTCTTCTTACCGACTCTGAAATCCAGGAACAAGCTGAAAGAAACTACCTATTGACGGTCGTGAAATATCCAACCAATCATTTTAGTGCGCGATGAAGCGTAACAAATAATTTTTCGAAATGTCATTAAAGCCTTTGACGTCATATTCAATGTCCAATCGATTAAATTTGTTAATTACAACAAAGTAATTAAGGTCTACGTCATTATCAAAGAATAGTTATATCATAAACCTTTAACCGCTTTCGCACTCGACCGAAAATGTAACGAAATCACGGCGGAAAATTGTTCCGCATTATATTTATATTAATTTTTCAAATATTTTCTATCTTGCTCTATAATTGCACTATTTTAATATTTATGTAGAAATTTTGGTGTTTTACCCGTTGCATTAACGTTTTTTGATATGCAAAAAATACTTGGGTTAATTTCTAGTGAAAATTACCCTACAATTTTCTTAATTTTCCAAAAAATCTCCGACAAATTTCCCATTATTCCTATAAATATTTTAAAACCGATAACTCGAGTGCGAAATGTACCTTAACCATACGAAACTTGCGTCACGAAGTTGAATTTTGGTTGCCAAATGTACAATTATATTTATTATTAATAATTTGGCAAATTGGTTTTTGGAACTTTTTTTCGCGTCTGCTTAATTTTACCACCGCATCAATTTGGATCTTAATCCTTCCAAGCTATTTAAATAATCGGTTTTGCCAGAGTCTCAAAATAGTACGAAAAACTTAAGACGAATGTCTTTTAGAAACAGAAACGTGTAATTGGAAGCAAAATATGACATTAAAAATGGAAAACGAACTGGGCCCAGAGGCCAATCTGCCGTATAAATATGCTCGAACGTTTCTTTCGTGCGTCACTCATTGACGTCACGCGCGACAACTCGAATTTGACCAATCGGAGAGCGACATTTTAGTCGAATAGGTGGGCATTTTTTCAAAAATATTATCTCCCCTGAAAATACGTAAAATTTTTATTCAGAGTTTGAAAACAAGAAACCACTTTTCCGTTTTACAATTTCGTGTAGTACAATTGGAATGGCGTGTAAAGCTTATATATATTTCTTAAGAGATAAATCTCCATTTAGGCTTCCATTGAGCTTGAA
Organism: Leiobunum rupestre; assembly: GCF_980474605.1. Taxonomy (NCBI): domain Eukaryota; kingdom Metazoa; phylum Arthropoda; class Arachnida; order Opiliones; family Sclerosomatidae; genus Leiobunum; species Leiobunum rupestre. The sequence goes on along the minus strand of NC_143393.1, from coordinate 24,083,199 downwards.
TTTCCGGTCAGATTTCACATAGCGCTAGTGTATTAAGTTGTCTAACGATATAAACTGAGAAATTAACTCCAAGATGGGTTTATAAATAAAATTGTTTATTTGCCACGACCATATCCAATTAGTTTTGGAGGAAAGACTTCTTTTTAGCCCTTACTTTTTGCGATAGTCTTTAAATCAATATAACACCAGGGTTGACAATTTCTTGATTATTTTAAGAACAAATCAAATAAATCGATATTTTTTTTATTTAAATCGGATTTTTATGGATTTATTTTTTAATATTATTTAATATCATAATTTTACCTAATCAAATGTTTTAACTTTTTAAAAACTTAATATATATGTGTATGATGAATTTATTTAATTTAAGCTAATAATCATATAGAAGTTTTTAGTTTTTAAAACCTATTTTAGTACTTTACAAAAAAGAATCAGCGGAATCCCCACCCACTGGTAGAATCCAGTGCCACCTTGGACGAATAAATTTATTTATTTATTTATTCGTCCAAGGTGCCACATTAGAGGGGAAGTACAAGAAAGATTATATTTAAACCTAAATGTTGGCAATTGGCGGGATTTTTTCTTATTCAAATATATTATATAAAAATGATTTAAATCAATGTTTTTTTTAAAAGAAATCATTGATTTAAATCAGCCAACCCTGTCTAACACTGAATTTAAATTCGATAAAAATATAATTAAAAAGAAAAACCCTTATTGCATAGTAAACCTTAAAATATTTACAGGGCTCCCACCAGCTCCCTAAACTGCCGTGATTTGCACAAAGGCATTAACGACCAAAACGTCATTTTAAGAAAAACTCAGTTTTGTTGCTTTTTTTTTATCAATGAAAAACTTTCCCTCAGAATTTTCTGGAAAATATCCTATCTAGTAGTATTTTTTCTGCTCTTTTTAAATTTATAGTTCCTGATTGAAACTAGTGGTTCCTTTATCCCGCTTTTTAAGTTAAATTCCGATGTGCATGGTATTTTTTGAGTTTTAAATGTTCACAAAGGCAATAATGCTTTTGCGCAAATTATTTAAAGGTAATCTCATATTACTTAAATTATTCGCGCAAAAGCATTTAATGCTGATGGGATAAACCCATAAAATGCTTTTGTGCTAAGTAAAGGATGGCGCTTAATGCCTATTTGCGAAGTAGTTCCGTGAAAGTACCGAAATAATGCTTTTGTGACAAGCGTATATCTTAAAACCTAAGAGGGCTAGAAACAAACTAATTTCAGATTCAGAATCAGCACCACCAACTTACCCAGATAAAACTAAAACATTAAAATGTCAAAAATGGTCGTTAATGCCTTTGTGCAAATCACGGCAGTAAAATGAATACTTCTGCCGTAAGATATTAAATTTATCAGAAGTACGTAATATAAGGATTAAGATGTTGGCAGGGGGACCACAGTTTCTATATCCAATTTTTCCCCATAATCCTATCAACCCTATATTTTAACTCAAGAGTCTAAACAAATTAAAATTGTTGATATTTTACCCTTAGAAGTCTCTAAAACATCCTAGCGAGTTGTACCACTTTTTGGCGAGAGTTTTAAGACTATTTCTATCGTCTGCTTATAATCCTTATATATTGATACACTTAAAAAAAAATTAAATCCTTATTTCCTACCCGGTTCAGACAGTTCAATTATCTCTTGTGAGCCGCGAGCGTCAGCTTTGTCGTCTGCCTACTTTTTTATTATTTTCGGTTATCAACTTCATTTTGAAGGTTATACCCCCCTTAAACCATTTTGACAACCGTTTTCTCTTATTGTATAATTAATTTTATCCTATTTTTCATTATCCCAATTTAATCCTATATTTTGCTGATAAATTTCCTCTAATTCCTAAGTATTTTAAAATATTCTGTGGTCATTCTGTGTAGGGCGTATTTGGTAACCAAGTAAGTCTTCGATATCCCAATGTCACCTTGATCGTGGAATTATCCCACTCGTCTCATTAAATTAATTCATTCTCCGGGAGAATCAGGTAGTTAACTGAAAAGACGTAGGATTTTAACCCCCCCCCCCCCGAACGAGATATTTCAACGTGGGCCCTTGAAATTTCGTACATATGCGCCAATAATGACCCGTCAGCGCGTCAGCGATTTCTTATTCGTTTCAGACATTTTTGCCAATTCCATTGCGGTAATTATGTTATAATAAGTCTATACTACCTATGTTTTATAATTTTTCGTATATTTTCAATGTGTTCCTATAATTACAGTATTTTCCTATATTTGTTAAAAATTATCAGGCTTCACCTGTCCCAAATATGTCTAAGTTTTAAAAATAATTTTAAAATGTTTTAGAAATAACCAATTATAAAAAAATCAATTTAAAAACCATGTATTTTAACTTCGAGTATTCTTATCCTAATATTTGCCTTCATTTTAAAAACAATCTATAAATTAACTTATATTTTTCCTAGATTTTAAGTTTTAGGGGGTTACCCTACTAAGCAGGAATGTATAAAAATAAATGGCATAAGTCCATAGTACATTCCTAAGTGTGTCAGATAGTGGAAATAATTACCGATAGCTGGTGGATTACGCGGAATCGACGTCATACCTATAAAGATGAAGCTCTTCTAGCGACAAAATATGCAACATAAGGAACCATGCTCTCACTAAAAGCAAAGAGCACGTATGGCTTCAAAAGTAAATCTAAAATGGGGTCATTCTAAAAATGGCTCTCAATAAAAATTAAACGTAGTTAGGATATGGAATTGATACACGTATGTCAAACATGGCTATAAAATATTGGTTCTGATTTCATTTGCATCTTTAGAACTTAGTTTTTGGGGTGGAACCGGCCAAACAAACGTTTCATACAGACTATAGAGCTAGTTCAGCAGGACTAACAACATTTCTTATTCTTTGGTTTAAGAGAATTCGGCTTATGTACTGTCTTAATATGAATATTTTAGAGACGTACCTTTTAGGAGTTGTAGGAGGTACCCCTAGTTGTTGAAGTATGTTTGGGGTTAAGAATATTTTAATGATCTAAGTTTCTGTTTAAACCCCTGGATTTGGGACTACTATTTTGCTTATTTGCCATCATACATTTATTACAAAAATCATTTAAAATAAGCCGGAAATTAGTGAAGCCTAGACTAGAAACTACGCTACTCCTAAAAATCAACTGCTTTCAATTTCTTACTAGTTATCCAGATATTTTTCCCTCGCACGAAAAACCGGCCAAACCTTCACCTCCTCCCGAACTCAAAAGGGGGAAAGCACATCACGCCGATTTTATAGAACGCTCTATTGTAGTTGGTAAAATCTCTGATACACCTAATTGTTAAGAAACAAAGTACTCGAGAAACAATCATTTCTTTCACAAGTAGTCTTAAATCTTTTTATCTCGATTTTACATAGCTAGGTTGTCTTAATCACTTCTTGTATCCCGTGATTTCGTGATGCCCACGTACCAGCACCTTATCGTAATAAACGCCTTTACTACCAGATCTTTATTGAGACTAATCGTTGAACCTTTCTAACTTCAACGTCAATTTCCAGAAACCCGATGTTTTGACGTCTTTTACGTATTCTCTCTCCTCTTAGAAATTCGTAATTGTTTCAAATTACCGTATACTGCTTGCGTATATATTGGGAGTAAAAGACCACGGAATCCTTTGAATTTCGGAAAAAGGACTTCGTAATGGTAGATTATCATACGTTGGATTCTCTAACGAGAGGTACTTGAAAGGATTCTGTGGATATTTAGGGCCGACTTAATAACAGTGAAGAGGAATCCATACCTCTACTTGGAGCGCTTATCCTGGCGTATCGCGTATGGTAAGATCACTCTGACGGCTTTGGCCCCGCCTACGAGAGAAAAATCCCCTTTGCGCGCACTCCCTTCTCACCTAGGAACAACAAACACAAGGAGAACGCGGCTAGCCTTTAAACACGCTAACGAAGGGTTGTGTACGAATTTCATTGGACGAGCGTCACGAGCCTTTACGCTGAACGTTTTATCGGCGGGGGGGAAGACAATTTCCGAATTTTCCCCTTCCGACGGCAGCAGGCGCTAAAGCGTCTAGCCAATGAAAAACGTACGCGAGAAAATCCACGACTTTTGACGGGTTGCGTTCTCCTTGTGTGGGGTGTTGTGTTTGTTGCTCCTAGCTCTCACGTTGTTGTTTGTTAAGTTAACGTAGTGATGTCAAAAAAACAGTCAGCCACATCGAGACGAAAATTTGCCGCGATAAGCATTCCAAGTAGAGATATGGTTTCCTGTTGTGAACTCTAGACAAGCTCACACTTCAGCAACAGTGCAGGGGCTTAGCTAAAGCAATAAAAGGTGTTTCTATAAAATAAAACAATAGTTCTTTTTATAAACTAACGTGGCCTTCTTGTTGAAATGTTGCTCTTACCTCACAGTCTCTTACTTTGACAAGCCTACGAGCGCGCGCTACAGTCGCGAGGAATATAGCTTTTTCTAGAGCGCGTGCAAATCGCTCGTGCGAGGAATACACTAATAAAGCTGGGTCTTGTGACGTAAGAGCAACATTTTAACAAGTTGGGCAAGACCACTTTTTATTTTATAAAATCAACTATTATTAGAAGTATAAAATGTTTTTATCTGCGTCACGAGCGGCGGTGATTTTAAGTGCAATACTTGCACGCGAGTTTTGCACGCCGGTTTTAAATTCCGAAAGGTCTCGGGACTATAGTGCGTGCTATCTACCTGTTAAGGGCTACAGCTAAGTGACGTGGACTATCACAACACCTGTCGTGATATTGAAACACCTATTTTATAATTATCACCTTTGCACGAGAGGGGGAGACGTAAGCTATAGAGAACCAATAAGATACAGGGCTGTTTTGATTTTGTTCAGGTGGAAAAGCAAGCGTTAAAAATCATATTATATAAATCCCTTTTATGCCTTTTTTTATAAAGTAACATTGGCCTTATTGTTTTGGATGTTGTGGCTGCGTCACGGGTGACGTATCGATGACGTTACACTACGAAAAGCCCCGGACATAAAGAGTAAATTTGACGAAGTACCCTGTTTTAAAGCATAAATTGAACTGAACTTCTACGTATTTCGTGATGAATGAGCTTCGTAAAAACCAGTTCAGCAAGCGTAGCTTATTTCATAGAAAGGCCTAGCGTCAATAAACTGCTGGGCCCGAATCATAAACATAAAGCTAATACATCAAGTTGCATCGAACGTTAGCGCTCCTACCGAGAGAATCGCTAATTCAAAGCGCGTTCTTTTAAAACTTCAGAGATGAACTTAAATTGTTAATTACACCGAAATTAGCCAAATTGTTAACTTTCCCACCCGCCGTATAAAAAATATGAAATTAAATTGACGTAATAGTTCCATTTCTGTATATTTCAAAGCGTAGTTGCCCAGTTTTTAGAACTGTTCCAACCGGTGTTTTAATTAACATATTTGTATCACCCTCTTGCGTGTTTTTTCGTGGCTGGGTGTGGAGGGGCAACCACGTAGACGTTTCATTGACGTCATAGTGACGCGTTTGTAGGCCTATATAGTCCGTTCCAAATTCGCCTTACAGAAACCCGTACTGTGGCACGCCTTAGGACTGTCACCGCTAATTTGAAACGTGACTATACCCTACTAAATACCTTCCCCATTGCTACTGTCAAAGGCTTACGTAGGTTTGTAATTACGTGACCAAAAATATTTGTAGCGAAGTATAAACGTCTTTCAAATTAAGTGGGTGAGGATTATAAACAGTACGACGACTTAAGGCCGTTTCCAAGATCCCCACTCTCTGTTGAGTACCGTCTAAATGTCTTACGCAAGGATGTTAAGATTCGTATCTCGAATGCTATCGGGCAGTATCGGCTAAATCGTGTACTGAAGGCGTTCATTATCGACAGGATATATTTTAACCATTGTTCACTTAAAGGCTATTAATAAAATATTTAGTGGTACGTTAAGTTTTATTCTGCAGTGTAATTTTTTTTTACAAATTTGGAATTTAATTAACATTCTTCAATTATTTTTGGTCAGAAGTATATTATAAAATATCCAGTTCGTGAGACAAAGAACGGGGTTGAAATCGGTTGAAATGCTTCAAATATTCACTTTTTAATATTGTATCAGAGAGTGCAATAAGCGGTTAATGAACCCCTCACTGTCTTGCCACCGGTTTAAAAATGCTATTCAAAGAAACCAGTGTTCCGAGGTGGAAAATAGTGGAAAATTCCGGCCTGAACAAAAGTGAATTTATGGCCAATTTGACCAATAAATATTTTTACCACAGAAAATTATAAAATATTTTAACACAAATTTCAGATTTGAACTACTTAAGGCATATATATCATATTTTATAATTTTCTGTGGTAAAATATATATATATGCATACATAAATCCATGCCTCTACTTGCAATGATTATCCTGTCGTATCGCGTATGGTAAGATCACTCTGACGGCTTTAGCCCCGCCTACGAGAGAAAAAATCCACTCTGCGCGAGCTCCCCTCTCACGTTGTTTGTTAACTTAACTTTGTTAGTTACGTCAAAAAAACTGTCAGCGACATCGAGACGGAAATCTGCCGCGATAAGCATTCCAAGTAGAGGTATGCATTCCTGATGTATAGGAATAGTCAGATTCTGACTAACATTAGATAGTCCGTTATTTTTTTTTATAATTAATTCTAACATTGTAAGTTCAGTGTAAACTCAGACATTTTTACAATAAACTTCTTGAAAATATAATTTCAACTACTTTAAAGTTTTGAAATGCAAATATAGTGGCTAATAAAGAAAAATTGCAACTTTCTGCCAATTTTAAAACTATTGCTTTTTAGGCACGCTGATAGAAAGCTCTCAGCATTGGCAGTAAAAAATAAACCATAGACAAACCAATTATATGTCCATTCGCAGCGGCACAAATTCTATAATCGGCTATGAATGATCTTTTATTTAAGACTAATACCGTTTATAAATAAGCGTCTATTTTCAAATTTCCAACGGTTAAACTTTACGGGAAATTCGCGTCCATTGTTTACATCCTAAAATAATGTAAAACGAAGGATTGAAAATTTCATCCTCAGTCAAAATACTAGTACCTCGAGACTGGAATACATTCTGGTTTCCCGCGTTGCTGTCCCAGTCGCCTACTGAACTCAACGAGTCTCAAGTAGTGTAAAGTAGTTGATGCGCCCTTGTTGAAATCGTTTCAAGTTCTTTCCGCGAAACTCGTCGATGACCTTAAGAAACGCCTGCCCTCGTTCCACGTGCTCTTCCGGCCGCGAGCCCCGTTTCTACCACCCCCCTGCCTGCCTCCCCCTGCCGTCGAACGAGCACTCCCTCCGCTGCCAGCCAGTTCGGTTTCTCTGTACTGTTCATCCGCATTCGCGGAACGCGGCTCGTATCGCCTCAGTCAGTCAGTCCCCGGATTCGTGACATCGTGGAAATTCGATTTCGCTACGAACGCCGTTATTATTTGACGTTTGTTTTGGAAGTCTCGAGAGAGTTTTGGGGTCGTTCGAACCTCTGAACTCTTCCGCCAGTTACATTTTCGGCCTCGTTTGACCGTGCAGTGATGGGCGGTTGGACTCGGGACCAATTGGCGACCAAATCGAATAGGACCACTTATTACGACAATATGAGGACTTACTGGCTAGCCGCCCAATGGGTAAGACTCATTTTTCTCGTTTTCGCTAAAGGCAGTACGCGGTTTAGTCACCAGGTTTAACAAAAGCTAGGGACTATTGGCGCTAGTTACGTTAAAAACAAGTTGTAACGGACTGTTTTTCGATTTAGATTCCACTCTTTAAGCCTTGGTCAGAGGAAAAACACGTGTTTGTCGGGGATTAAGCGCGAGTTTAAGCTGAAACTTCAATGCGAAGGCGTAGAGGTTGTCCATCTTCGATAGAAAAGTTGCCAAACTTGTCTTCTAAAGGTCAAATCCGGTTGCTTCGTTGGCTTTTGAAATTCGGCAAAATACCCCCCACACAATGATAATATAAATAAGCCAATTTCCAACTTGGAAACTAGTACCCTAATATTTACATCACCACTAGGGGGCGTTACCTTTATTTGTTTTATCTAATTAACGTTTTCCCCCATATTGCCTTCTTAATTGGACTGAAAATGAAATCGCTACTCACGGTAATAATAAGATATATAATTATCCAAATTGCTAAATAGATAAAATCGTTTTATTAACGTTGCGTTGCGGTCGCTATAAAAAATAAAAGATTACATGCTCGTAAACGTTTATGATTCCCTTATGTCTGGGCTGAAATCCGTTTGTGTACGAGCAATTTTTTCATTTATTTAATGCTAAACTCTTATTAAATATTTATTTTAATTAGATACGTTACGCGAAATCTAAGCAATACCCTTTATATGACCCTCGAATACGAAATTTCCCAAACGTTTTTAACCTTGAGGTTTGGAGGATGGCACGAAATGGTATTTTTATTGTGGCAGAATTTACCCCCCTGTACAAGCAGTCAACGCTACTAATTATCCTGAAAAAAAAAACTGAAATGGTTTTTTTTGTTTTAAACGACTTGTTTTTTTTGTTTTAAACGACTTTTTTCTAACTTAAAGGAAGCATCAAATGTTTTATAATTAGGCAATAATTCAATTCAATTTTAATAATTTTCGCTCTTGTAAAAATTTTACTAGTTAAAAATTGGAATGCTAAATCTTAAATCCGAATCAGTATCTTATGATGGGTTAAAGGCCGACTACATAAATCTTCGGTTTACTCTCTTTCACTGGAAGTAGGCTTACTGCAATACACGTGTGCCATGCAGTCAGCCTACTTCCAGTGAAAGACAGAGTAAACCAAAGATTTATGTAGTCGGCCTTTAACTTAATATAATCAAATTTGCCGCCTGGAGTTTTCCACCTCAGAATAGAATGATTTTATTTACCTTAAAAGTCGATAGCGCTCCTAGTGTCAAAAATAAATAATTGATCGATCGAACGTTCGCCTATCAACAGTTTTTTAGCGTTTAATCTGGGACTCATTGCAGGAAATCGTTCAGTTTCCTGTTTTTGGGGACTGGGCTAGCGCGGTTCTATAGCGACCAACCTTGGGGCTTTTCTATCAGTTGTGTTTCCATTTTCCAGATGTTTCCGTTTCAAGAAAGCAGCGTGCTTTCTACGTCAAACGCGCTACAATATTTTAAATTTCCCACGCACCCGGATTTAGATTAAACTTTGTTTTTTCCTAGATTACAAAATACGATTAAATCTATGGCCAAAGATCCCAACGATCTTATAATTTCATTTTCTATATTTTTTGCATATTAGGTAAAACCTACCTGATCAAATTTTGTAAGAAATGTTTTTTTATCGAAAAGCAATGACCCTCTCGAATAATAGTCTGCTAAAACGCTAAAATTTGTTTTTAACGTAACTAGCGCCAATCACCACCTATCTTCTGTTACGCCTGGTGGCAGCAATATGAAATGCGTTGATACACCCTAAATATCAAATAAATAAATAATCAATAATCAGCTAGGCTAATACCCAAGGCACCACCTTAGGCCTAAGTCATCGAGCGACTTTTAAAGCCTTTAATTTAGGTGGGCGGGTTACAATGCGTAGGAGGGTGGTGGCAAGCCCTGCAAGCATATTTTTAAAGATTTGGAATTTATTCTGATCTGTCATACCAACTACTTATAAAAACCTCTAAAACTCCTCCTTTAAATTGGTAATTTAGTCCTGTAATTTATATTTTTAAGCACTATTGACTGGGATTCCCTGTATTGCAAAAGCTTTAATAGACCGTTCTTTAAAATAAGATACTAAGTATTAAGGGTTGTGAAAGTTTGGTCAGATTTTCGACGGATATAAAATTCTCGAAAGTATGTGTTCGGTTTTGGAAAAAGTTTAGATATACCTCCAAAAATATGTCTGTCTGGCCCACACAGACCGAAAATAAGCTAAAGTTTTGAAACCAAATAATAGCGAATTTAAAAAACTTGATCGGATAGTCCTTGTGAAATGTTTGGCCAGTTCTACTCAGGATTTTATAGAAAGAACTATTCGATGGTTTGGTTGTAGCTTTTACCTCGAACTTAATTTAGTTCGATCTTCTAATTTCTGACTACACCACTAGAAACTGTTTTCTCTGTGGTTGAAAGTAGCAGTATCAATTCGTAATATATTTTTTTAATTTGGATAGTTTCATATTCGTAACCTGACGTTTTACCACAAATTATTTACGGCTAAAATACACCATAAGTCATATATCATTAAGAGCCTTTGATATTAGTAGCAGGTAGTTCATTTCGAGAATGTTATAGTTTTACGCGTGATGTGGGCTGCCAGGTGGCAAAATATTGTCGTTTGCTTCAACGTTGCCAGACGTACGATAATTTTGGGCCCGAACGATAAATTCAAACGATAATTTGATCTAAGCGTACGATAATGCCTGATAATTTTCCAAATTAATGAAAACGGCTCAAAACTAATCAATAGTAGTTTTCTGTTTTAGTTGAAACATTTTTCAATAAGCCAAACCTGATTTAAACGTTAATAAATTTTGATCCAAGTCTAATAATAAAATAATTCCCACCAATTTTGAATTTTAAGGCTCACGATAATGTTTTTCTGAACTCGATATATTCCGAAGTTGGCATTTAAGGCTCACGATAATGTTTTCCTGAACTCGATATATTCCGAAGTTGGAAATGCTGTTTTGTTTTTAACCTTTAAGTCCCTCTATCCCGTGGTAGCCGTACTCTGCACGGAAAGTACCTCTTCCACCTAGCTCCAAGGCTGTGACTGTTACCGTTGCAAAAATCGATACCTTTTAAGCTATATGAAATACGGCGTTAATTAATCGGTCCACTCGACCGTTATGATAAGCGTGGAATTGGGGGATTTATGGTAAAAGTGAAACTTGTTCCTTCGCAGGCTCCAGACACTTTTCAATAGGCTCTAATGAACCACCAAACCTACTCCCTTTGTGTGAACTAAAATGTTAAAATTACATCATATTTCAAATGTAATAGCTCTAATATGTCTAAATGATATATAATAGTATTAAAATATATTAAATACAGGACATTGCGTAAATAATACGTTTTTATTCTAAAAAACGTATTTACGCTTATGGATTAAATTATATTAATTATAAAAGTTTCAAACTAATTAGTACAATGTATAATAGATATAATTAGACACTATATTTCTAATTTTAATACATAGTGAAAAATTGATGTTTTTATTAATTTCTTAATTATGTATTTTATAATAATTTAATATATCTATAACATGTATAAATTTGATATTAATATAATTATATATAATTTAATATTCGTATATAAAATTTATATTATCGTATATTATAAAATATGATGTAATTTCATATTAATATATAAAATTTATATTATATAAAATAAAATATGATGTAATTTCATATTAATATATAAAATTTATATTATATAAAATAAAATATGATGTAATTTCATATTAATATATAAAATTTATATTATATAAAATAAAATATGATGTAATTTCATATTAATATATAAAATTTAATGACAATTTGCAATATAATTTAATATTAATATAATCTGAAATATAATTTAGTATTAATATAATATGAAATATAATTTAGTATTAATATAATATGAAATATAATTTAGTATTAATATAATCTGAAATATAATTTAGTATTAATATAATCTGAAATATAATTTAGTATTAATATAATCTGAAATATAATTTAGTATTAATATAATCTGAAATATAATTTAGTATTAATATAATCTGAAATATAATTTAGTATTAATATAATCTGAAATATAATTTAGTATTAATATAATCTGAAATATAATTTAGTATTAATATAATCTGAAATATAATTTAGTATTAATATAATCTGAAATATAATTTAGTATTAATATAATCTGAAATATAATTTAGTATTAATATAATCTGAAATATAATTTAGTATTAATATAATCTGAAATATAATTTAGTATTAATATAATCTGAAATATAATTTAGTATTAATATAATCTGAAATATAATTTAGTATTAATATAATCTGAAATATAATTTAGTATTAATATATATTAATTTTAACAAACCGAAGTTTTTCTAAACTATATATATTATAATATAGTATAATGTAATATTTAATTTAATATTAATATAATATAACATCCGCAAATTAAGCGCAATCTCGTGTCCCAAGCGGTCGAAATAAAGGTAATATTATTGTGAGCCGTACCAGGATGCGATTGCTTTAGTAAGAATTTGATTGCCCATTGTATTGAAATGACATTGAGGTAGAAGTTTGCCTCTATCAAACCTGAACGCTGAGAAGTTACGTAAATCTTGCCATCTTTTGATATACCAGACCGGTGGGGCCAAGAGGATCCCAGTTCAGGTTAAACTCCTTTAATTTAGAGGTTACCACTTAAGTACAGATTGCCGTTGGTTTCGCCACCAACCAAACCTGAAGGCCTAGCTTTTCATACATTCCTAACCTAGAAGTACTATCAAAGGCGGATGACGGGGTAAATTTACCTCGATTGAATCTACCTCGCGTTATTCCCTGCCATTCCCGGAATTTCGGCGAAAGTTTCGTTCTTAATTGACTTTGTACAACCCGACGCTTTGAAATAATTATTTGTTTACCCTAACTCCGTAATTATGTCGACATTTTCGTTTTGTCGGATGTCCGGCTTTACCACGAACGGTGACGACCAACGCTGACTACCGTTCTCATAAAAAAAAAACATGAAATTGGCATACCGTTTCTCCCTGTACTAGGTCAGGCGTTCGCCATTGACGTCATCGCGATAGCGCGCGCTGAAATTCTTCTTAGTCCAACGCCGTAAAAAGAATTTTCCTAAAGATTTGCGAGTGTATCCCCCCCCTCCGGACGCATCAGTATCTACTTATATTACAGAGTGACAGGTAGAATTATTTTTTCATCCTCGAGTACATCAACTAGATCAGACCCTCCTCGGTACCATCCTAGTTTTTGTTTGTGTTAAAGGATTGCCTAATTCTCTACAGTCATGTCGGTTTTATGTAAACGCGAATTGGGGAAAATAACGCTGGTTTTAATAAATGTAAGTTTTTAATTTTAATTTATCGTTTTTTTAATTTTAATTTATCGTTTTTTTAATTTTAATTTATCGTTTTTTTAATTTTAATTTATCGTTTTTTTAATTTTAATTTATCGTGTTTTTTAATTTTAATTTATCGTGTTTTTTAATTTTAATTCGTGTTTTTATATAATTTTAATTCGTGTTTTTATATAATTTTAATTCATGTTTTTATATAATTTTAATTCATGTTTTTATATAATTTTAATTTATCGTGTTTTTTAATTTTAATTTATCGTGTTTTTTAATTTTAATTTATCGTGTTTTTTAATTTTAATTCATGTTTTTATTTAATTTTAATTTGTCATATATTTTTTATTAATTTATCGTATATTTTTTATTAATTTTCACTTCTAAACGTATACATTTTTTTTAAAAGAATTCTTTTAAATATTATTTCCGGTTACAAAATTATAAATTTGGATTGTAGCCACAGCTTTTGCGATAGTAACAATCTGAAGGCAAAGGATGCTAAATAGATATAGAATTAATGTCAGGGTTTAACATCGGTATGACCTCTTTCTCGCGCTATTCTCATTTTCTAAAGTAAACGGATTTAAATTTTTGGTGGGTAACGGTACGAATAGGAACCGGAACCAAACGGCGGAAGTTAAACGCGAATGGATCCGGTTTCGATTGATTACAATTGGACCGGAATTTGTTAACCCTACGTCGAATCACGCATTTTGTAATAATTCGTTACTTTTTAACTACATCGATAACATCTCAATTCCGGGAAATATCAATCATTAAATTAACGGGTCAAGAACGTTAATTAATAATGGGTAAACATCAATTTACTAATAGACCAGCAAAGTGCACTTGAAAAGAGAGCAACTTCGTAATGGAAAATATTTACGATATTATTGTACTTGAAAGCTTTCGAAGCTTGAGACGTCCTTGCCGAGCTGCAACTCGATATTCGCTCGTGGCCTCTATTACGTAAAAAATATCTCGAAACAAATAAAACGCCTTATAACCAACAATATGTTACGAGAAATATATTTTTTTATCAACTCGAGTGTTGACACGAGCGCTGGGGTAAAATGTCATATTGACAAAAATAAACGATGAAATCCCGGTTTCCTATACGTCATCGGTGACGTCACTGCTTCGTTTTACAATACTCTCCTCAGATCGGATTTTTTTCTCATTTTATATTAACGTGTAATTGAAATTGTTTTCATTTTACGGTAACTGGAATTTCCACCCGGTTTTTATTAATAAGTACTTTGCGGTTAGATTTTATTGTCAGCGCTTTGTTCCGCGGGAATTTTCTTTAATGAACAGGGTTGCCACAGTAACTTTAATTCCTGGAAAAGTCGGGGAAATGTCAGGGAATTTAATTTCGGTTGCAGATAGGAAACATTTACTAAAATGTTCGGAAAAAATACAGATTTTGTCACAATAAGTTGGGGAAAACTTGGAAGAGTTAGGGAATTTTAATCATAAATCTGGCAACCCTGAATGAAATTGAGTATCGCGAAATTCTAGTCATTGTCTAAAAATCAGGGAAATGTCAGGGAATTTAATTTTGGTTGCAGATGCAGATAGGAAACATTTTCTAAGATGTCATTAAAAAATACCAAATTTTTTCACAAAATAAGTTGGGGAAAACCTGGAAGAGTTACTAAGTTAGGAAATTTTAATCTGAGAAGACTGGCAGCCCTGAATGAAATTGATATTAATATTGCAAACATTTGAACCTTTTTGAAATATTTAAATTTGTTCAGGTTTCGTACAAATGATATATTAAATAATTAACATATTACAATAACGTAATTTATATTTCCTTTTAGGGTTGCGTTAAATAATTCAACCGTACCGTTACTAAATTTCTTTCATAAAAAAGTGGCACAAACACCGCCGCTTATTGAATATCGAAAACAAAGCGTTTGAATGACTATTGGATTTCATTCGTTTTCTATGGCACCTATTGAAAGAACCCTAATCGAGTTTCTACGCTGTCGTATTAAATTCAATTATCGGATTTGGAAAAATAAAAAAACTGGGATTAGGTTGTTAGCGGACGGTACGGTCAAAGCCGTCGTGCGTGGTAAAGTTTGCGAGACGGACAATTTTCGCGCGGTCTTTCGCGTTGTTTCGATGTATAAGCGAGAATGTATCAGTAGACGGAGAATACTGGAGGCGCACTGTGTCCGCCCCGTGATTCCCGGCCGTAAAACCACGCCCCTTCCGCCCTTCCTCGGGTAAACGTAACCCCCCCTTTCTTCCGGTAAAGGGGATGGAAAACACTCGGCGGAGAAAACTTTCCTGGAACCCCGAAAACACGGGCAACGGTTGCGTTTGCGTATTCTCAGTTAAGCCGAATGCATACCTGGTGTATGAAAACCTGGGTTAATATCGTAACCGCCGATCAGTCATTTGCAATGACCTATATTACGTAATCGGCATTAGAACTGGGGACCCGCCGCGTCGCCCAAACGAATTAATCAGGCGCGACCAGAAAAAGGATTTTAATGAAACGAATCAGCGGCCAATTCCGCTACGCGTACTCGGGAAATGCTGATGTAGAATACATTGAAAGACTCTCTCCACCTACACTGCTTTCCCTGAAAAATAGATAATTTCAGAAAGGCATTTTAAACGCATTTCTCATTGTTAGTTCTAACGCGAAAGTTTGGTGGGAATACTTATTTGGAAGCCTTTTTTTAAACCGGGGATTAGGTGTAGTTTACGGTGTGGGCGTTACGCTTCATAATTATCCTATCGTTTGTCTTAACTTAGCCTCGGAATGAAATCTATTGTGGTCTTAATTTAAAGTTTATTCGGATAATATTAAAAAAATATAAAGAAATAATATTGAAATAATATTGAAATATTGGGATAATATTGAAATATTGGAATGTATTTTAAAACATTTTTTTATTATTTTAAAACATTTTTTTAATATTATTTTAAAACATTTTTTAATATTATTTTAAAACATTTTTTTAATATTATTTTAAAACATTTTTTTAATATTTTAAAACATTTTTTTAATATTTTAAAACATTTTTTTAATATTTTAAAACATTTTTTTAATATTTTAAAACATGATTTTAATACATTTTTTTAATATTATTTTAATACATTTTTTTAATATTATTTTAATACATTTTTTTAATATTATTTTAATACATTTTTTAATATTATTATTTTAAAATAATATTATAAAAATGTTTTAAATACAATTTAAAAAAATGTATTAAAATAATAATATTAAAATAAAATTGAAAATAAAATTACTTTGAAACGTCACTGGCACCTATAGGAGCAACAAACACAGCACCTCCCACAACAAGGAGAACGCCACCCGTCAAAAGTCGTGCATTTTCATGTGTACAAGTTTCATTGGTTGGACGCGTGTTTAAAGGCTAGCCGCGTTCTCCTTGTGTTTGTTGCTCCTAGATGGAACGCGCTTCAATCGCGTCGGAAAACATCAGTTTATGGAGACCAATCAGCTGATCTGAATTTTTTTTAGGGGAAGGAGCTTACTGTTAGAGCTTGAGTGGGATAAAAAATGCGCCGACATATTAAGATTAGTGTTCCGAATGTCACGTCAACGGGGTTTTCCCCAAGATCCGTTCTTAATTTAATGGACAGATTTTCGTACTCCGAAACACTCGGTTAAATCAGGAGCTTATATAGAAATAAATTTATAGCCATAATAACCATAAGCACTTTTTTAGAACCTTGCCTACCACCCGCGATTCGGGATCTGCGCGAATAAAGATTCGGAATAATTTTCTCAACTAAAAATATTTCTTTGCTAGAGTATTTTCTGCACCAACTTGAAAATAGGGTCATGGACAATTGGTGAAAAAAAAAACCAAGATGAATTTTTGACTCGTCCCTGGTATAAAGATTGTGTAGTTGTAAAAGTTAATTTCTATATTTTTTTTTACCGTTGAAGGTTGGATGGGCGGGTAATTCTTCTTTTGCATTTATAATTTTGTTTAATTTTTTTAACGCAAAGCAGGCAACCCAGTGGTCCTATTATTTCTATAAAATCCTATATTTTTAAAAATATCCTATATTATCCTTTACGTTTGAGTTATACTTATTTAACTTCGTAATTAGTGATAGGGAAACTATCGCTACGCCCTCTGCGGGAAACTATCGCTACGCCCTCTACCGTCGACAATTGAACCTCTGCTCGTTTCTGTCACAAAATATTCATTTTATAATTCTTTGATAGCATTATTTCGTGTTTTAAACGTGTAATTTTCTTATCCTTTATTTGAGCAATTTTATCAAGTTGTGTTCCTTATAAATAGGCAAAAAAGCGCAATTTTTTCGCATAAAGAAATTAAAAATTTTGGCTGGGCTCTATGCCAAAGAAATCGTCAACTTTTTAAAAAAATTGATTTGAAATGATCTACCCGCCTCCCCGGTAAATTCGAGGGGGTATTGACGTAGTTATATTTGATATTTCTTCTTTTTTATCGATGAAACGGGTCCAAAGAAGCTATTTTTAGGTAAATAAAGAATTTATCTGTAGTATCGAATTGGGAAATATCGTATGCGCGTACGAACGTACGTCAGTAAAGATTATATTTTTAATTTTACTATATTTCGGGAGGGGGGGAATCGGATTGTTTTGAAGCGTGTTAGTTTGAAATTTGATCCGCATAAATTATTCGCGGAACTTCGGTTAGCGCTAAATTTGTAGGTCGTTTCGTTCGGTAACTGTTTATTAATAGGTCTGAAATAATTTTTATGCAAATCGTTATTGCTGACTACAAGTAAGCGTAAAATGCGTCGCAATCATTCGAAGTTTCAAAGATTCAGAAATAAGCGGGTTTTAGTGAAATTAAGTCGAAAGAAGAAAGTTCGAAACCCAAATGTGAGTTTGAAAATACTTATTTTAATTATATTCGTATTTCAATCGTAAAAAGTTGCCACGGTATATTGTTTTTTAAACTATTCGATACGCCCCTGATCGGCAGCCTTTGAAGTTTCACGGTACTAATTAATAATTAAGGGAAGACACTCAGTCGCGACTAAATAAATTTAACCTTACATTCTACTAATGAAGTGGTTTTTTTCATTATATTCAATGACATTCGAATTTTTTTCGTATCAATTATATTCTGTTTCTATTAACAAATATGAACAATAGTACAAATTAAAAGAAAAAAGAATTATATTATATATTCTATTCAATATTTTTTTTTGAGTCCATTATAATTTACTTTGTTAAGGAATGTTTTTCGGTCTGTAGAAAGATTCCTTAAAACACCCATAGGTGAAAAAAGTTTTCAGAAACGTAGAATTCATCCTTATAAATCATTCTCCATAATCTTAAAAAAAATTTCATAGGGAAATTTCATAGGGAACGTTACTAATAATCTAGCAAAAAATTTTAATTTAACTCTGATATATAATAACTCTAATTTGAAATAGGATATTTTCCCTTCAAGGTCGATTATCTTATTTATATTCCTATAATTTAATTACTAATGTTTAAGAACATACAGGGTGTCCTTATTTGATCGGCCCAGGCATTTTCTCAAATACTTTCTAGAAATGTGAAATTTTCAGTAAGCACTCTCTCGGGGGAGATCGTTGTTATTTGTAAATTTCAGAAAAATTTGTTAGTTTTGGAACGCTACGTGGTAGACGAAAAGTTTCAATAAGCAAGATGTAGAGCATACTCGAAAACCTTTAATGGAATTGGTATGGTGGAAATCGGACATTTCGTCACTGAAATAATTCGTCATGAAAAACCAACAAAATTGAAACTTTTCGTCTATCACGTAGCGTTCCAAAACTAACAATTCCTAAACACGATTTTTCAGAAATTTACAAATAGCAACAATCTCCCCCGAGAGAGTACATACTGAAAATTTCACATTTCTAGAAAGAATAGTTTTTGAGAAAAATACCTGGGCCGATCAAATTAAGACGCCCTGTATAAGAAAAAGCTACTTTTAAGAAATATAAGTTACTATTACAAATGCTTTGATTTTTACTTCAATAAATTGTTCATTTTTAGTGACGTTTCGATCACTTTACTCAATTTTTGGTCACTAGATACACTAAAATTTAGGCTAACTCTGTGTATCAGCACTGCGTTAAAACCCTGACGCGTTACGAATTGTTCTTCGATACGTCCAACGTTTACCATCCAAAAAAACCCGAAGATGGGTATCATTAGTCATAAGCCACCGAATGAATGGCGGAAGGTCGACAACGTTTCGGTACCGTCAACGCGTACCTATGTAGCAATACGCTGAAATCGTACGAAAACAAATACTCTGACGTACGCCCTCGAAAAGATTGTTTATTCTCAGCCTCCTTTGACGTACTTAATCGATTTGTCTAAAACAAACGGACTGAACCCTATCCTTTCACGATGCTAAGTGGGGCGTGGCCCAATCGGAACATCCAAATCGAAATTATATTCTCTTTTTCGTTGCGTCCGCGTGGCCGCTCTTCACGTTTAAATATAAGTGAAAGAGCAGGGTTTGTTTGTATATTGAATTAAGCCCGCGTTGAGGAAAGAGGTATTCGTACTTGAACTTAGACAGGGCGCGTTTGTAAGGTCTCCTTCGATGATTGCCTTAAGACGGGGTCACGCGCGAACACCCTGAAATCCATTTTGGTTAATCTCGTTACGGAGGGTATCGGTTTCCTTTCTTCGTAAGACTCGCGTTATTCTTCGGTTTCCGTTCTGGCTTTGGCCTAGCGCTATCGGACTTTGCCACCTCGCGCTGGACGGCCATGGGTTCCGCCTTTGGCTGTAAGGTACTACTCTCTTTTCCTTTTGTCGGATACTTCCTAGGAGCTCCTTTTTAGCTATCCAGTCCTTTATCCCTTTGAGAAATTCGCTTCAGTTCGATAAGAAGTCGAATTTAAAGAAAGCTCGCTATCGCGTCGGTGTTTTTATATATACTTAATCGGATTGGGATGTGTAACAAAAATACTTTTACTTTGGTAGATACCAGGTTTTTCTCCGAGAAATATGTTGAGAGAAACTAACGATAACGTAGTTTACTTTTCAAATTTTACCGCCTTTATTTTGAGACTGTTATTTGCCGTAAGCGCCATTTGGTAGTCACTCGAATAATAGGGTGTAAAAATAGATCACGGTAATTATCTTAAGAAATGACTGTAAATCAAGATTTCTTTCGAAAATGGATAATCAGTTGGGACAGAAACGCGACAACGGCGAGGGCGGACGCAAAAATATTGTATTAGGCCTAACGTTGATTTTTTGCGTCGAAACTAACCGCCGTGGCGTTTTTGGCCTAGTCACGGCACCTGGAGTTCCTGGAAAAGTCAGGGAATTTTAATATGGGTGTAAAAATCAGGGAAAAGTCAGGGAATTTTAATATGGGTGTAAAAATCAAGGAAAAGTCAGGGAATTTTAATATGGGTGTAAAAATCAGGGAAAAGTCAGATAATTTTAAAAAAAGTAGTCTAAAAATCGGAATTTAATTTCGAGTGCAAATAGGAAGCTTTTACTAATATATAGATTAAAAAAAATCCAATCTTGGCACAAAATAAATCAGGGAATCTTCGGAGATGGTCAGTGAAAACCTGCTAGTGAAAACTAGGCTTTAGTCGCGTATCGTATTTTCGTCCGTACTTTAAATGCAAACATCGAGAATAAGGATTTCCCTCGTTCCTCTTGATCCTCTTCCCTGGATTTTAATTTGTCGTTGGTCCTAATTTGTTTTCCTTCCGTGTAGGCAGCCAATGCGGGAGATAAAAAGGCCGCCGAGTTGACTTCGTTTCTGCAGAATGCGAACAAGTCCAGAGAAGTGCTGGCCAGCGCCGCCAACCACCACAATCACTCTCTTCAACTGGCGGGCAGCGGCGGAGGATGCCCGGCAGCCCAACCGACTGCCATTTGCAACCAGAACAATCTCTTGCACTGCTACAACAACAACAATCACAAGAAGAACTCTCGCAAGAAGTGGAAGCAATTAGCCAAGAACGCATTCTCCGGCAAAAAAAGTCCCAGTAATTGCCATTCGCATTCGTCCTCGACTTGCGAGATCCAAAATGGCGGAAACGGAGCCGTGACTGGCGTCATGGTAGGAGGAGAAACGCAACAACAGCGACACTTGCCCCTAGACTGCTGCTCGTCCTATTGGCTAGAAGGCAAAACTCAGAATGTAGATTTCAATGACCTAACCCTGCTGCAGTTGCTAGCACTGGTAGGAGCAATCGCTTTATTTTTTTGCGCCTTTTAGAACTTAGCGAGATCTGTTTACGGAGAAGTCGACGCGCTTCCTCCGCGTTGCCAGCTCCTAAAAATCCAATTATCGTTCCAATGCTAGAAAACTATAGATTTCAAAAAAAATAACATACCACTGAAATTTGGTTGTAAATTTGAATTTTATATTGATGGGAAATCAAATTTTATAATCAAGTTCTACCTATTGAAAAATCTTGGCTACATTGAAATTACCGTACGACCCAAAAATTACCGAAGTGTAAGGTAATAATCGTAAGTTTGGTACCCGTTCCTCGCTGGCCTAATCAGTTACTTTTAGCGGTGAAATATCAGTCTCGACGCGCCTTCTATTGAATTAACTTTGTAATATAGCTTCTGTTCAAAACTTGTGTTCCTAATCGCTAATAATATCATAATTTATTTAAAATGATTGTTTTAAGTTACCAGTGTAGATGGCGCGAAAAAGCGCAGATTTGATTCCCTTGCCCGAAACGGACCAACTAGTAGCGCAAAAAAATCGCGAGTGCCCTAACCTCTCCATATAGAGATCCTGGCTTAAACTTTTGTTCGTTTTATTCCCTTTTTACATTCCAGTCCCGTTTTCGGGTGGCTTTTCTTGTTTACTCTAAAGTCAACATTTTTCTACCTCGTTTGACTTTGTTCTAAAACGTAGAAATTCGTAATTTTCCGGGCGAAAAGGCGCGCGTTTTTCCAAAAATAGGCCAAACGTGAAAAGGAGGAGGCGAAACGTTTTTATTCTCTTTGACTATCAAGCTTGACTGATTTTGAATACATTAGGCGTTGTTCGTATCTTTATATATTGTTCGCGATTTTAAATTGAATTTTCGAGGGTTTTAAGGAATTGGAACTTTCTCTCGTAGCATTGTTTCCTCGCAACATACGAACGAAACGTGAACTCGGCTAAAATATTCCACGGGGCGTAATCACTTTATATTATTTATAGATTTTAAATAAGTCTTCAACCAGATGTATTGTTTTTCCATCGTGATTAAATAAGTTTTTTTTACTTTTTACTGATAGAATTCTTTGGAACTGACGGCTCCCGCCAGCGATGTCTTGCTCAAGAACCGGTCGAATAGTTGGGTTCAGTTATCTGGTCACGAAGGGTCGTTCGCCCTGGCTGGTCCAGGGACCATTTGGAAGAAACGCGGTTCCGAAGCCGACACGGAAGTGCAGACGTATCAACAACTCTCGAAGGAGACCGAATCCTGCAGAGACTTGGTGCCGAAATTTTATCGAAGCGTCGAATATCAAGGAGAACGTATCCTTTCTTTATCATTGTATTGGCAAACGAAATCATCATTTCTATGATTGATACTTCAAAGGGTGAAGCGAAAAGTAGTGCGCGCGTCGTATTCTGTAGATTAATTGGCCTTTGCTAATTGATAATAACGTGGGAATTTACTAACAAGGAGACATCCCGAAGTGTAACGCACCGATTTTGTTCAAACTCGGGGGATTGGTAGACCTTCATGTAACTTGAATAATTGTTTCCTTTAAGTGTGTTAGTTAGTTGAGAAAATAACTGATAGCAGTAGTTGACGTCATACGCA
Source organism: Leiobunum rupestre (assembly GCF_980474605.1). Classification (NCBI taxonomy): domain Eukaryota; kingdom Metazoa; phylum Arthropoda; class Arachnida; order Opiliones; family Sclerosomatidae; genus Leiobunum; species Leiobunum rupestre. Next base: position 24,060,347 of record NC_143393.1, on the reverse strand, counting down.
AAACGATAAATGTCTCAACCTAGCAAAATACGAAACTTAGAAACGCGTTACGACGTGCCGATCTTACTCGAGACGTCGCTAGAGTAATAATTTAACACCTATAAGTCACTCATGACTTGGCCCTTAACCACATATTGTAAATTTCGCATAAAATATCAATAAAAAACTTGAAACTTGAAGGTATAACTTATGGTAGGAGGAATAATTTATGAAAGTTCATAACAATACAAACGAATTAAATAGCATTTACTCCTTAACACGCAAAATTCCAGATTTCATTGAAATGCAAGACTTGTTGTACAGTTTCCAAAACCCTTCCATAATGGACATAAAAATGGGGACCAGGTAAATCTCATTTGAACAACTAACCTGGACATTTTTTACAAACTTTCTTTTCGTTGAAAAAGGACATTTTTGGAGAAAGAAGTGCAAAATTCCAAAGCCAGGCGGGATCTTTACGAAAAGATGGTGAAAGTGGATCTATCTGCACCGACTGACGAGGAACGCGAGACTCAAGAGATAACTAAGCTTCGGTACATGCAGTTCCGCGAAGACTTGAGTAGTTCTTCCACCCTGGGCTTCCGGATCGAAGGTTACAAGACGGACAACCAAGTCGCCCCCAGCACGGAATTTAAACTCGTCAAGAGTGTCGACGAAGTGACTTCCGTCATGAACTCCTTTTTGGGCGGGGATCGTGACGACGACCAGCAACAGAGGGTGTGCCGTCAATTCTTAGATCGAGTCAAGCACATCAAGACTAAATTTCAACATTCGGACTTTTTCAAAAACCACGAAGTACGCGTAAGAATTTTTCGTATAGAAAATATAAGTTTATATTTATCCGCTATTTTTTATCGATAGGTGATTGGAAGCAGCCTACTTCTCATATTCGACAGTCAAAGAGTTGGCGTTTGGATGATTGATTTTGCTAAAACCGTTCCTGTACCTGAAGACATTACGATAGATCACAGATCTAAATGGGTTCTCGGAAACCACGAAGATGGTTACTTATTCGGCCTCGACAATCTCATTAAGGTAAATCGAATTCTATTATTTGAAAATAAAACGAAAAACTAAATTTCTACCCAACTCTGAACAATACCTTCCACATTGAGTTTGTAAGATCTTTCCCCACTGGTTAAACGGATTTTCCCCCTTGGAAATATCAGCGAATTGGAGTATCGACAGAAAAGTCGGAAATTCCAATTTTTAAATTAAAATCTATGAAATCAGGGAAATTTGAGGTTTCAGAAAGTTTGCCCTATTGAATACACCACCATTGTAACCCGGCCAAATTATTCAAAGGCATTAAAAGTCGCTAGATTACTTTGGCAGGTGGTACCTTGGGTACTAGTCCAACTTATTACTATTACCCTTTGCCCATTTTCATGGCAAATCAAAATTTATATGGTCAGTTATATGGTTCCCACCATTTCCCTAGAACACATAAATTGTACATTTTTAAAGCTATTAAGTATTAACATGAACCAAAAAAACCTAACACTTTAAGTGTGTTGTAGCTAAATGGATAAATTCCTTAGTTTCTCAATAATCTGAAGTAAAAGTAAATTGTTTTACGTTGGTCCCCATTTCGTTTGTTTTCTAATTCACCCCTTTTTTATCGTGAAAAATTCTTATTACCCAAAATTACTTTCCGTATGTTGGTGAGAGCCCCGCAACAATGTTATTTTCTCTAAAACTTAAATTAATACAAATGTTGTTTATTTTAGGTCTTTGAAGGGTGCTCTAGTACGATAGAAGAGTCGAGTAATACAACTAAATAAATTCCCCTACAAAGACAAAGGATCTCTGGGTTCATCATCATCCAAAACTTATTTTGAGCTCTATCGTGTTTTTTATTTCTTATACTGAAGAAAATGGAGAAGATCTTCCATATTTGCTTATTTTCATTCCGCGTTGTTGTCGGTTGAAAGATGACAACACAAATTACACTGTGCCAGACTATATTTATTCTTAAAAAAATTTAGATTTCAATGATGAAGAAAAATGAGTTTTTATATATTTTTTTTAAATCATTTACTTTATTCGGGCTATAAAAACTGTGCGTGATCAGTGCGTTTGTCGTGTCTTTTGTGCAACATAGACCTGGAAGTTGAATTTTTTTCCACGTGCCAACCTAAAGTTATAACCTAACGTTTATATTCCTAGTCTCCCCGAATTTTTAGCCTTTGGCTGATTTTATGTCAAGCCGTTTTTAAAAGCATCGGTGTACAGCTTTATTAAACAAAAATGATTGAAATACCATCTCTTCCTTATTTGGTATTGTTTATAAATGCTGTGTTTGTAAAAATAATTGCCTGTCAATATTTTCACGTCATTTGCCTTCCATTGGTTAGAAGTGGTTAAACTGTTACAATTTGGTTTAGCGTAAATAGACTGGTTTTTATGTTGAGCGCAATACCAAATTTTAAAGGTCCCATCATGCCCATATACTGTAACTCACTCTCTCTCTCTCTCTAGCTATCTTACGAATTTAATTATCAGTATCATAATTGTCTTCATACATTGAAAACTGACACTATGTTCAACGTTGATTTGAGAAAATACTTCAATATCTTATGAAAAGATTAAAATTTTTGGACTAAATCTATGGTTCTACTACTACTACTACTACTCCTGCTACTATTTCTATATTCATTTGTCTTTTTCTTTATTGTGCTAAATACGAAATTCCCCGATGAGGAATTTACTATTATCATTTTAATAGTGGAAAACAATGTATATTAATGTATATACTATTTATTACTCATTACATTATTAAAAAATGAAATGCATACTAAAATGAAGGTGGTGTTTCTTAGCTTTTCACTTTATTTTCTAAGATCTCTCAAAATGTAAGTGTTCATACCATAAATGTATTCATTTAAACCATGAATATCCGAATATCTAACTACATTTCCCCAGTCGCTAAGATGGGAAGGACTTCGTTATTATTAAAATAGGGTAGTTACATAAGCAGCTGATACCTTAATTTATTAAGTGATTTTGTAGTACTACAGGTATTTTTCTAAGAATTAAAAGTAATTTTTTTGGCATCTAAAACGAGTTAAGCCTGGTTTTCACTTGGCGGAAACTCACCGACAGAAAGTTTGACGTCGGCGATATGGTTTTCGACGTTTCGCTCACTGTCGGCGTTTTAGCATTTTCACTTGGCGTTTTTTTTTTGGCGGAAATAAAGCGCTTTTGTTTCTGCCAGCGAGTTCGTCGGTTTTCGTCTGATTGTGGAGATTTAAGCCTAGGCCTAAAAATGGATGATTTATCTGATCATAATAGTGAACTATTGATTAAAGCTCATGTAAACATTTTAAATTTAATGTTATTTTACATGATCTATCGTGTTCAAAGAAATATGAGTTACGAAAGATCGGTTTGTGTGAAAAAAACATACTGGAAAAGAAGGCAACAAGGGTATCATGAAAAAAAAACACGTTAAAAAAATTCACAGAAAAGCATTAACCATCCCCCCTGACGTCACAATCACCTTTCGAAAATGGTTTTTGATTGGTTGAAAAAGAGCGAAATCGCCCAACTGAGCGAAAAAAATAGAAATTAAAATCGCCACACAAAACCGAAAACCGACGGAATTTCCGCCCGGCGTCGACGGAAAATTTCGCCCATTTTCCGTCGACGCCGGGCTTTTTCGCCCAAAAACCGCCAAGTGAAAACCAGGCTTAATCCGGAAAACGTTTTGCGTCTGTTGATTGGCTTAAGTGACGAACAACGCAAAATCGCACAGCCAATTCTAGCCCCAGATGGTAGAAATGGTTATATGGGTGCTTGCTCGAATGCTCCTAGCTAAGCCCCGTCTTGAAAGCGCCGCCATGACATTAATTTAACTTCACAGATCACGAGGTAAAACGCCACACAATCCGGTGACCGCCTTGGGCGTCAATGTCATGGCCGGCCTATACGCGTCACTATGGTACCGAACACAAGCCACACCCACGAGCAAGCTACGAATAGTTCGATATTCAAGTTCAAACTTTGGGAGAATTGCTAGATTGTGGGAATTTTTAGGGTCTATTTTCTCTCTGTGGGAAAAAGTTTTTTTTTTCCAAAACGTTCTTCACCAAGCGAGAAGTGGTGAAAACCGTGAAACCATGCCAGATAGTCAAAGTAATTACCATAAGTCTATAACATTTTCCATAAGTTTGCCACTTTGGGGAATATTTTACTGAGAGCTAGTAACGGAGTGACGTCATCACAAGAAGAAAATCTCCCCCAAGCGAGGCGCTGTCAAAAGCTACGTGTGACGCGTTCGCAAGCAGACGCAAAACGGCGACGAAGCCCGTAATGCAGTCTGTTTTGTGATTTGCTCTCAGTAAAACTTGCATGTGAAGAATAGTAAGATGTCACACTTATGTAACAATATTATACACTTATGTAATTACTAATAGCTCACCTAGGAGCAACAAACACAGCACCCCATACAAGGATAATGCAACCCGTCAGAAGTCGTGCATTTTCTTGTGTACAATTTTTATTGGTTAGACGCTTAAGCGCCTGCTGCCGTCGGAAGGGGAAAATTCGGAAATTGTCTTCACCCTTTCCGTAAAACGCTCAGCGTAAAGGCTCGCCCTATGAAATTTGTACACAACACTGCGTTAGCGTGTTTAAAGGCTAGCTGTGTTCTCCTTGTGTTTGTTGCTCCTAGCTATCACTATAGCCCAGTTCACACTGTACAATTAATTGGGCCACTTAATTGTATTCAATTAATTGTAAGCAAGAAAATTTTATAGTGGGAACAGAAATATTGTAACAATGGTTCCAACTATTTCTGTTCACACTATGCAATTTTATTGATTACAATTAGTTGGATACATTTAAGTGGCCCAAATAATTGTATGGTGTGAACTGGGCTTATGATAATCAATGGTGGCGGCAGCAATAAGTAGGACCAGGGCCGGCCCTACGCCCCTACCATAGGGCGAACGGAGCGGCCGCTCCAGGGGGCTCCTCAGTGGTAAAGAAAAATGAAGGAAATTTTTTTCATATATTAGTAGCAAGCAAGGGGGGGCGCCATAATTGGATCTCGCTCCATCCTAAAACTTGCCTCGGGACGTCACTCAGTAGGACTAGGCTGCTGCCAGGGAGTAAGGAAAGAGGGAGTAGCCGACAAAATAAGGGGCAAACCAAGTTCCGAAAATATTGGTTGAAATTATTACTATTTTCTATTTCCTGTTGCCTGCGAATAGCAAAACTTGGTGCTGGATCCAGCGATGCGGATTCGCAAGTAATTAACTTTTAAATAATTGGCAAGTGAATCGCGATTCGCGCGCCGTGAATGGCACAAAAGTGAACGTTGCCGCTTGCTAGGTGCGCTACGGCCCTGCGTGAGACACGGCCATCAATACTATTTGTTTCTTGAGATTGTACTTACAGAAAAGTTTAAAAAAGGCCTCTTGTATTAATGTATGTGGTTTAATATTTTTTAAAAAGTAGTTAGTTGCCAGTATTTACAATACAGTCTGGTTTATTGGTAATTGTCTGCATTATTCTTCCAAGATGTCAACAAGAATCCCCTTAACTAGTTGGTGTAGATAGATACCCCCAACCCACGTGCGTTTTCAAATTATACAAACGTGATTGATTTATCCTTTAAAAGACTTCAAGACTAATATTTTATAACTCCTACGTCTAATAAGCCTTTCCCATAACAGAGTTCCCTAGGAGGGGTTTTACCATTTTGTGGTGTGTCTGTTGGCAAAGTGTATTTACCGCGTTGGCAGTTTCATGAACTTTGGAAAAGGTTTACCAGGGCAAAGCAGGTGTAACGGCTAAACTCCTCGTTACATCTGATATATTTTTTAACGTTAACGCACACCGTAACGACGGTTTTGACTAACTTGTTAGTGTAAACCAGCTTTTGAACGTTTGTATTCGAATTCGTGCTTTTGTAATGTTTTGTGTACTGCGTGTTTGTGTTCAGACATGGGTGAATGTTGTGTATGTTCTGTAAGTATGAGGCTTCTTCTCTCCAACTCCTAATTTTTTTTTTAATTTTGGGACGGCGAGTGCTTAGGGTTACGGTAAATTATGTTGCAACGATACTTATACAAACAACTTTGGGAAAAGTCGGTCTTCCATTACGTTTTTATGAACTCATTAACGTCATTTATTCTATATTATTTATTATATATATTAATTTAATCAGTAAGATCTTTATTATTTAGATTAAATTAAAATTAATTGATATAATTAAAAGTACAGTTGCGAGCAGGAGCTATATTTTTAACAAGTGGATCTTAGGGTTCCGGGGTGGTAAATACCAGGTGGATAATAATGTGGCAAATACCAGCCTGGCCAAAAATGTATTTAGTGGAAAAAAGTGGCCAATATATTTTTTATTTTATTAAGATTTCAACATTGAAGTTTTTGCATTTTGGGCTATAAAATACAAATATCTATACATAGTTGCCAGAATTTGGGTTGGTCCAAAAGTTTATTATTGATAACTAATAATTAGATTTTCAACTTATTCTCTTTTCAAAAGGCTATTTTCTTAATTAGCCATTATTAGCCACTATTTGCCAGTATTTTCCACGGGCATGGACAAAAATCCAAAAAGGTGGCTTATCAGGAACACCGATCCTTTACAGCTGAGCCAATGACTGCCACGTCTTGTAATTGCAAATAAATAATATCATCGACATACCATGGAGGAATAACAGCAGAAGTTTAAATTTGTCACGCTATTTAGTAAAGTACGACAGCCAGGTGACGCTAGCATCTCCATGGAAAACTTCCGAGGAGAGGTATATTTTGGGTTTCTAAGTTGTTATTTGATAAAATTCTTTGGTTTTTTTTTTAAATATATAAATTGCTGGATCCGCGTTGGATCCAGCGGGATTGATGTCGGTCCGGCAAAAATCCAGCTGGATTGAAAACCCTGCTGGATTGCAATCCCTACACGCGACTGTTCATATAACCATAAGTAACATAATACCCCTAAGTATGACATTAGGAAAATTTTCTACTACATCCTTTCTTCACAGTGACGTCCAACATTTTTAGAAATAGCGCCACTCGGTAGCGGCGGCATGAACTAATCTAACACAACTTCCGGGAACGTGATTCCCGCGGTTTCGAAAACAATCATTTTCAGGCTTAAGGCGAATAGCCGCACTAATTTCGTTTTCGCCACGGAAACTTTAACAACGGAAGAAATTGTATGTATTTTCCCCAACAATATTAAATCTTTATATCGGGCAAATGGTATTATATTAGAAATTCACCAACAACTCGAAATTTGTGGATCACTAGTGTAGTATATTGAGAAGATCAATCTCATTGATGTTTATCAATGTCAGAGATGGGCAAAAATTGCGAGCGCTCATATTTGAAAATCCTTTGCAGTGAGCGAGCACTGTAGATTAGAAGTCAGCTAATCTTGTTCAGAGTTAGGGCAAAACTGAGTCAGCTCAGGCCGAGCGCCAAAAAGTCATCTCAATCACTGATCGTTCACGGCGCGTTGAGCGAGATCGGGCGATCGACGCGATAGCGTGCTCACTTCTGAGTGCCGCGTCGTCTAGCGGCCAAATAGTTCGTTCAATAAAAAGCGCTGCCGTAAAGGCGAGAGCAGGAATCCATAACGCTACTTGGAATGAATAACGGCTTCGATTCCCCGCCGTTGTGGCGGAACATAGTAGGCGGAGCTTATAAGCCTTTGTTTGTCACTGAATTTGACGTCATTTAAGGCGGTATAAGCGTTTTTAGCCCCTCCCACAATGTTCCGCCACAAAATACCACAGGGGATATGGGGAGATACTCATTCCAAGTAGCGTTATCCGGAATTCCTGGCGAGAGAGATCTACCCGATCGATTGAATTCATTTTTTAAAAGCTGACGGATCTCAATCACGGTGAGCGACCGGATGGTTTGTTCGACCACAACCGCTCACTCGGCGGGGGGCCTACGTGTCAAAATTCTTAATTTTTTATTAACATATCTTATTTTTTAATTGCTATAATCAGTGACGGGGAGGAATATTTTTCTTTAATTTCTCGATCGATTTGTTCATTCTAAAAATTAAATAAAAAGCGGAACAGAGGGTGCCCAATTCTAACCGCAAAAATTTAAAAATATTATATTATTATACTGGAAAATTATTTGGGTTTTTAGTCATTCCGCCGGTTACGTCACATGACCCCTTAAGAAACCAAATTTTGGTTAGAATGGTTTTATAGTTTACGGATCTAATCAGTGGCGTACATAATTAGTTGGATTGGGGGGAGTAGTGTATCAAAACTGAGTGCACACCACCGGAGGTCCTTACGCCAGCGTCCACAGCCCGGACAGGTGACAAATCCAGCATGAATGTATTCATTTCAACCATGAATATCGAACTGCATTAAGTAATCTGGCCTCAGTCGCTAGGATGGGAGGGGCTTAGTTATTATGACGGTGGTCACGCGCCACCGCTCAAAAATTGTATTGAAGCTTATTTCAAGGGCAACGTTTTGAAACTTGACTATCTTTTAGTGCCAAGGCTTAGGGCGAAATTAAGTTTCTGAAATTTTAATACACATCTTTTTGATTGAACTAAAATAGGTAAGAATGTGTATAATAATTTCGTGTATTTATGATTATCAAGTAATTTGGATAGAGTACAGTTATTTTTCTAAGAATCACGCCAGTTAAATCGCGCAATTCCGGAAACGTTTTGTTGATCAACTCAACGACAACGCCTGTCTTCTGATTGGCTCAAGTGATTACGTAAAACGCAGAAAGGCACCGCCCATCCCAGCCCCAGATGGCAGAAAGGGTAATGATGTAGTTCGATATTCATGGTTGAAATGAATACATTCATGGTAGTAGTACCTAGCTACTACTCATGGTCTCAACTGTGACGCAAGCCACTCAACCCAGCAGAAGGTGCAGCAATGGGTGGACCAATTCCCACTTCGCTCACAGCAGTGGGAGTAAGAGTGGATTCTTGTAGCAACTCCAGCCGACACCCTACATTCGTAGGTAGAGAGACACACCCTTCAGAAAGAGCTGATAACGGGGAACGACGGGCGCATAACCCGGCACAGCTGGCACCGGAGATCCCGGTCTGCCCCAAAAAGCCGGGGAAAGGACCACCGCGCTTCACACGGTGGCCCGCCACCCCACAACAGGCTACCCAATCCTCCGAGGTGGCCAGTTTGCACGGACCCTCTCCATTAGCCTGAGCCGAGACTCAGTTTCCAGCCCATACCTGACCGAAGTCGTAGGTTGATATAGGACCATTTGATAAGAGTTAACGTCTCACAGTGTGCCACCGCCCTTATGGGTTACAAGAGCTGGACCCCGACTCCCCTGGAAAGCCACCAGTTATTGCACACTCCAATCCCTTAAGGGGGAGTATCTATTTTACCAAGTCTACCCGGATATTTTTCATGTTACAAACTAGACCTCAGTTTACCGACTATCCAAAACGTTGGGGGGAGCCTCCCACATCCCCTAAGGGACACCTCTGAAAAATAACGATTATAATATAAGAACTTATTTAAGGCGTTTACAAAATTTAACCAAATTCTAATACGTTAAGTCTAGCAGGCTGCCCACAAAGTTGAAATGTTTTATATATTAGTCTATATGAAGAGATGACCTTAAAAAATAGTGAACAACGGTCACCGTCGAGCTGAGGATGTGGCGGAAGACCACCCGCTGGTTAGTCGGAGTACAAACTCCTCTTATTTCTTTGGGGAAAAGGGGGATATAAAACCTTACGAAGGTACTTTTGAACTCTATACAAAGTGACGTGTAGGCAGTGTCCACTTAAGTGTCGCGTTCGTACGTGGGCTTGCAAACCAACCGTTCCAATTACAATATCAACTAAATTCTGCGCCAAAGAAATGCGGGGGTAATTCTTTTTACTGGAACTTTATTGTTTTTTACATACAATCCCTAAGGTATTTATTTTTATTGATATAAAATAGCTGTTTTTGGGATAATAATATGATGTAAAAATTCTAGCATATTCTCATGTTTAAAATGGATATTTGCGGTTTTTAAAAGTATCTGGATAGGTTTTTCTTACAAATGACCTAATTTTTTTATGGCATTATTTACGTTTTCAACAGTCTTCTGACGGATTTTGTATTATTATGCCCACTCTTTATTAAGTGGTAATTGATGTTTTGTGTATGGTAAGTTGAGTTTTTTTTAATAGTGCTTTAACTGTTAATGTAATGTTGGATGCGGTTTCTCAGTGGCGGATTTACACATTTCCCAAAAGGAGGCTGTTCACATTTTGCCGCCCTTACCTTTACAATTGTTCAGTTCCCATTTTTTTTTACAATACAACAACTTGGTTAAAATGGCACAGGAAATAGTTTTTGGGTATATTTTTTTTTAATAAAAAAACGACTTTTATTGCCTTATTTACGAGTGGCCCTTCATTCCACGCGAGCTTACCGTCAGCTCCCTACACTCATAGCCGGCTGTATTAGAGAAGGCCGGGAAATCTCGGCGGTTGAAAAAATATTTACTGGCACGCGGCCAGACCCCAACCGCCGATAGATGGTGCTTATTGGAGTAGGAAATATTTAATGATGTCATTGCTTTTTGATTTTTACAATTTTTCTTCCACGGTGAGCGTCTGCTAGCTAGGCGGCGGTGTCAGCTGTCTAATTGTTATAAGTACCGACAAAAAAGTGTAAGTACAGTTTTGTAATAATTCGATGTTATTATTTTAATTTTTTAAAGGGAAGTGAAGGAAATTCTGAAATTGCCATTTTGTCTTTTTCGACGAGTAAAAATAAAATATGTAACGTTTGAAATATCTGACACGCCTTCAATTATTTCCCCATTTGTAAAAAAAAAATTAAATAACTGGTTTTTGAAAAACCTACCATTTCGTTTTGTAGCTAAATTTGTATTAGTCACAAATAAAACCAATTTCATTGAATGAAATTAGTGAAAGTGAAAGGGTGTGGCCTGAACGGATCAGGAAACGAAACGTGTGTTAAATAACCTTGATATTAATAAAACGGTGGTTTTCCGATGATTACGATACAATAGGCCTTTATATAAAGTAATCGTGGCCATCTTGTTCGAATGTTGACGCCTTCCATAATGCTTTTACTTGCTCTACCACCAAAGAGCCTATGAATTCATCCATAGGCTTTGAATGAATTATTTAACGGTGCGTAGCGACTTTACTTAAAGACGCATTTTTGGTCATAAGAAAGTACAGTTATTCACGCACGCCTGAGTCATTTATTTCTCAGCCATGCGTGAAACTCTGCGAAATTGAAGGCGAAGTTCATATAGGCAGATAATTAAATAAAATATTATTGAGAAGTACGAATACATTTTAATAATAAATTAAATACCTCTAGAAAATTTTAAATTATGGATATCAAATGTGTGTATATGCATTTTAATGGTTTTAGTTCGTGTATGATTTTCCTATTTATATAAATTAAATGCATATTCAAAATTTTAAATTATGGATGATCAAGTAATTAAATGGTTTTAGTACGAGCATTTATGATTTTCTTACTTTATAAAGCTTTATATTATATTAATAATATAATAATAATAAATAATGTAATAAAGATTTTCGCCTCCCACGCATTTTTTAAATGGTTTTGTTACTTTCTAATTTCGGTTCACCGTGGTCAATACTTTTTGTGTAAAAGATAATAATTATAGTTATAATTAATTTTGCAGAAAGCTGTAGTTGTAATTATAATTAAAAAAAATTCAATTATAAAGGTACTATAAAATTGTTATAATATAAATATACATGGTTAAATATTTTACTTATGCGAACTTAGGTTGACAGATGGTTTTAATCAACAAAAACCAGCTATGATTTGTAGGATTACAGTTTTTCCAAAAAGGGGTCAAATGATACATTACAACTGTTCCTAAATCTTCTACAAATTATTTTTGGCCAAACGAATATTCAAAGAATATATTTAAATGTCTACGTGCCGTGTATCAGGTCATAAAATAACCTTTAACCTAAAGATAACCTTATTGACAGCACTGCCTAAATATTAAAATGTCTCTTAATTTATATGTTTGGAAATTACCATAAAAAAGATTACATTAAAAATTTTTGCAGACGTTTGACCCTTTTAAACAATTATTAAGAGTACTGAGAAACACGAAATAGAATATAAATAAAAGGGAATTCGATAAAATCATTAATAAACCGATAAATATATATGTGATGGGTAATCACGAATATCGAGCTAAAAAAATAACAGGAACTAATCAAAATTCTCAGTTCTTCCATTCGATAAAAAAAACTATCTGATTTGGTGGTTTTCTTATTAAAATCCTCCAACACTTCTAAAGGAATACGGCGAAATTATTATGAAAACACGCGAAGGTATAAGACGCTGATTGATATTCAAGAAACGTTTCTCGTCGATACAACCTCTTAAATCTTCAACTTACACACGGCTCGAGAATTTTTAAATATGTATCTGCTCTCAATAACATTTAGAAAAGCGTAAAAGCCTCTCGGAAAAAGAAAAAACTGCGAATCGAATCTCTTACAGCCCAGAGCTGATCGTAATTGCCGGATATACTGGGAATTCCTAACAGGGTCGTCACCGAACTGGCAACCTCGCTATGAAACACACTTCTCGATTATTTCAAGAACTAGGACTTGGCTTACAAAACCCAATCATTTCGCGTATAAAACTTCATATAGTAATATGCATCAAAAGTCAAAATTTCAGCCAGAGATTCCAACAGTAGACCGGTTTCGCCCTTTTTGGGCTCATCAGTACTGTGTAGGAACTCTGGCTTTACTCGGAAATCTGCCGATATCAGTAGAACTAATATACAATCAGAGTGCCCTATAAGTGAGCAATCCATTGCAATTTATAGTGAAATTCTTCACCAATTATTGCATGGCGGTCCGAGTAAAGCCAGAGTTCCTACACAGTACTGATGAGCCCCAAAAGGGCGAAACCGGTCTACTGTTGGAATCTCTGGCTGAAATTTTGACTTTTGATACTTTTATCTGAACGTTGGATTTCAACGGACGCCCGAGCGTAAAAGATGTCTGCTGAATAGCGACCGCCATGCAATAATTGGTGAAGAATTTCACTATAAATTGCAATGGATTGCTCACTTATAGGGCACTCTGATTGTATATTAGTCATATGCATCATAATACCTCTAAGTATGACATTAGGAATTTTTTTCTCTACATTCTTTCTTCACAGTGACGCCTAAAATATTTCTAAATAGCGCCCCTCGGTAGCGGCGACATGAACTAATCTAACCCAACTTCCGTTAACGTCATATTCCGGGAATTTGGCGCGATTTTAAATACCGTCATTTTTAGGGTTAATGCGTAATTAAACGCACTATGATAACGTAACGGACTAAATTTTTGGGTGGTTTGCACTCTGACCCCTTTTGGATGACCAATAGAAAAATTTAAATCACAAAGAGGGTTTATCTTCCGGGCTACAGAGTTGATCATCGTTTTACTGAGTGAAGAAAGGATGTACTAAGAAAAAATGCATGAGCAAGGCTACAAGTGTCATACTTAGAGGTATTATGTTACTTATGATATAGTTAAAAACCAAACATTACTAGTACAAGAATTTAATTGTTTATACTTAGGAATAATAGACAGGTTAAGCTAACCCTCTTGAAAACGTGTAGGGGAAACTTGTAGCTGAGTGTAGACGATTTATAGCAATGCTCCAATGGTCATCACGCTCGATAAGTAAGCTCTTTCCCCCGAACCAAATTCAATCTCATTGGTTAGCTAAATCTGACGTCTTCCGAAGCTATTGAAGCCCAAGCTAGTAACGTTTTTACCCCCCCCCCCTCTCATGTCGGGGGAAAACTAGACCACGATTCCCGTGTATTTCTCTTTAAATATGAAAAAAGAACCTTGACCGGTATATTTCAATAAAAATATTTCCTATTTGGAATAAATCATGATATGTGTATCATGAGCGATAGTTCTAATATTTAAATATGTGCTTAGAATTAAATACTGGGATAATTTAAAGTATCTTACTTAAGCTTCAATTTTTTAAATAAATTATAATTTGATCTAAATTTTAAAAACTGCAAAACTTCTAACTAAAATCTAAATGATTAGAATTTTCAAAAAAGTTATCAGCTTTTTGAAAATAAATTATTAGCCTTTGGGAAATAAGGTATAAGCTTTTCAAAAATAAATTATAAAACTTTTGAAAATAAATTATCAGCCTTTTGAAAATAAATTATCAGCCTTTTGAAAATAAATTTTCGGCCTTTTGAAAATGAATTATCAGCCTTTTAAAAATAAATTATCAGCATTTTGAAGACAAATTATTAAACTTTTGAAAATAAATTATTAAACTTTTGAAAATAAATTATTAAACTTTTGAAAATAAATTATTAAACTTTTGAAAATAAATTATCAGCCTTTTGAAAATAAATTATGAGCCTTTTAAAAATAAATTATTCAGCATTTTGAAGACAAATTATTAAACTTTTTTTAAAATGAATTATAAGCCTTTTCAAAATAAATTATTAAAATTTTTCAAAATGAATTATTAAAATTTTTAAAAATAAATTACTAAATTTTTCAAAATAAATTATTAAAATTTTTCAAAATAAATTATTAAACTTTTTTAAAATGAATTATAAGCCTTTTCAAAATAAATTATTAAACTTTTTCAAAATAAATTATTAAACTTTTTAAAAATATATTATTAAACTTTTTTAAAATACATTATTAAAAAATTTTATAATATGTTTTTAAACTTTTTTAAAACATATTTATAACTATTTAAATATATTATTAAACATTTTAAAATAAATTATCGGCCCGTTGAAAATAAATTATCAGCCTTTTGAAAATAAATGATCGACCTTTTGAAAATAAATTATCAGCCTTTTGAAAATAAATTATCAGCCTTTTGAAAATTAATTATTAACCTATTTTCTTTCTATACCGTTTTGCGCCAATATCCTTCAACCTAAATTAAGGCAATATCGATTTTCAACAACGGCGTCCACGATATTACGAAATATAACACTTACGTAAGTACAATAGAGTCTATTGAAATATGAAGTGAAATCCATAAAAATATTTTCCGGTCTTAGTATTTGAAAAATTTTGAGTGATGACAGTCACTGTCTAGAAGTTTTAAACAAAAACCAGACCATCCTATAATAAACGGGTTATCTCAATTTAATAAGGAACATGAATTGGTACCAGATAAATTTAAATTACATTTAACCCGTTGACCCACAGTCCAGCTCTCAAAATACATATTAGAATTTTACATATCGTAATACATTTCTTTCCTTTTAAAAGCAGCGCTGTGTAATTTTACAATTTGGGGCTTTGGAATATCGAATAAACAACCAATAATTAAATTGTCATTAATATGTAAAAGGATTAGCCCGGTTTAAATCACGGCTGGAAACCCTTTCGATTTGAAATCGGAAAATATTTCAATTTCGCTTAAGCTGTTTAAAGGGCCACATCGGCGTTTGAAATTAAATACCTCCGGAAATAGGGCTGGAAAAATCCCAGAGCATGATTGGCCAGATTTTCTAACAAGGGGCACGGTTGAGCTACTCGATTTTCACCCAAATATTTCAAATATCGATCTGGTAGTTTAAGTATAGCTTCTTGCTGAACTATTAAATTCAAAACGAATGACTGAATACGCCACTTCAGGAACCCGGTCTGCACAAACGCAGTTCCTATAGCGCCATCTACTTTCAGAGAAGATAAGTGTTTAGTATGTAATTTATTTTTCTCCAGATTTATAAAAATTAAATAATATCTATTATATCAATCCTGCCATAGATGGTGCTACAACAAATACGGAAATGGCGTATTCTTGGGTTTGGAAACCATATTATTAATTTAACGAATTGACGGGCTATTCACTTTTTGCCAATTACCTTTTGGCAGTACATTCTTACCGAAATTATTTCAAACAATAGATGATAATGTAATCTAGATGTATAAAATTAATTCTTCGATTGTAAATATTGGTCCAACGTCCAGGCAATGCGGAAATATTTGAAATTGAAGCGGTTCGAATTTTATTTGCGTATACATCTCCGAACTGAAGCTTGAGGGTACCAGTAATTATGGTTAATGCAGCTGAATTTCACACTCCGACAAATTTTCGCACCGTAGTAGTATGATAGCAGTTTTCCCAAAATTTACGCAGTGAATTGCTTATAAGAATCATTTTAGTCACTAAACCTTTGCATAAGGTAGTAGGAATAGAAGCTACTACAGACTTCTCACCCTAATAAGACAATAAAAGTCGCTAGAGGACTTGGGTTTAAGCCTAGCTGATTATTGTTATTATTATTATCATAAGTAACATAATAACAATAAGTATGACACTTCCTATTGCTTTAATGCTAATTTTCTAACCGAACCTTTTGTTCGGCACTGATACTCTCTTCAAGCTGTGACTTGGACTCGCGACTTACCGTTTTGGATGACTATGTTTTGATAAAAATTTAAGCTTAATATCGGAGAGCACGTTCTGGAGTCGCGAGGGGCTTTGGCTTTGTTTAGAAGCCCGCGTGCGAATCATGCGTGATAAAAAGAACATGAGCTCATAGCACCGAGAAAAACGTTTTTAATTTTTATCATTTTAGCCTAATATTCCGCCTATCTATCGGAAACCAGATATTTCGGCTTAGCGGAAGTCTCGCATATTTTAGACACTAGAGGGCTCTGTGCTAAGAAAACATCTTGATTACGCAATAACTAGGAAAATCAGTTTGGTTGTAAATATCGTTAATACTTATTGTTATTATGTTACTTATGATATTATAAAGTCAATCAACAGCTCTCCTGGCGGCAAAACATAAAATTTACACCATACAACTTCCTGCTTTATACTCCCTTTAAGAATTTGGTTCACTTCAATGATAACTGAAGCTTACCCACTGAGTAAAAATAAAGTCATTTGAGCCTACAAAATTAGTCTTCTGGTTCATTGTCGTACTCGGGATACAATAAGTAAAAATAGGGAACAAATGTGGATAATTCGACGCCTTTTATGCCAACACCGTTAAGAAAAATCCAGTCACTGAACTCAACGCGTACGTAGGTGCTAAGGTAAAAAAGCTTTTACAAACAGCGCCCAATTTAAAGTTATCCATGTTTCACAATTGCATTATATTTTTAAAAAGGGTGGTAAAAATGGCATTGTTTGTTGACAGAATATATAAATAGGTTTCTTAAACAGTTCCTAAGAATTAATTATATCGACTCTATTTATGCCAAGATAGCAATATGTAATATTTTAGTATTGTACAAAATGTACTAAAATACTTGACGTTTTGTTTTTTCTTTGTATTGAAAACGTTTTACATTTTAGTTGTATTACGTAAAGCAAACAATATTTAATACTTCATTATTGTACAAAATTTATAAACTACTTTACGTTTAAAAGTGTCGTTTTTACATATTTGGCTTTTAATAACAAGCAAACTATTTGTAATATTTTAGTAAAGCACAAAAATGATCAAATAGTTTACGTTTTATATATTTTTACCTTCCCGAGGGGACTATGTCCCCTAGGAGGGGTTTTAAAATCACTGTTTCTGTCTGTCTGGGCTGCGAACGCGTACGCATTTTCGGGGCACAGCGTAATCACTGCGTTCGCAGTTTCAATTTCCGTTAGAATCGGGCGGGATTCGATCCCGAGCCCTCCTGCTCGACAGGTGAGCGTTCAACGACAGAACCACGGATGCATGTTGTTTCAATGTGGTATTGAATTTTGGGCTTTTTATGTCCAACAAACTATGTAATATTATAATATGGTTAAAAAATATTACGTTTAATATTTTATTTTACTAAAAAAGTATTACATTTTTGGTTTTTTTATTTCAAAGTACAAAATTTTCAAATAAATCTAGTATGAAAATATTCTAAACAATGAAAAAATCATTAGAAATAACTAAATTTAACATTAAAAATCTAGTGTAGTAACTAATATATATGATTATAGTTATAGTACGTATTACGTTTGAGGGTGTATTAAAATTTACAGTATTCCAAATTAAAAAGGAAATCAAAGAAAATTTTTACGTAGTTCTTAATAGTGCTCGGAATTGTTTATTTATTATCCACAAATTTTCCGATTTATTTAAAAAACGTTGGTAAAAAGAATATCATTTTAACTTATTTAATTATGTTTTCTACGCAACCAAGCATTTATTTGAATAAAAGTGGCATTTATTTAAATAATTGTTGGTTTTATTTAAATAATAGGCTTATTCACTTTCGATTATTTAAACATTTTACAATTTTTATTCAACTATTGGATATTTAAATAAATATTATTTAAATATCGCCGAGCTTATTTTATTCATGGATAAAAATTCGTCGAAATCCGAGCACTAGTTCTTAAGATAAGCCATAGGTTAATACGCAATGAGGGCTAACATCAATTGAAAAATATTTTGTTCACTGGTTTGTTTACATTTTTTTCACGCGATATTTCCCGATCAAGGCTCTAGATTACAATAAACATTCCATTTGCTCGCGAATTTGACTATTAAGGTTAAATTGACTATAGCGAGCGGCTAATTTGGTTTGGTGTATTACTGACCTACACAAAAAGGCCTAATTTTCGAGGTATTGTCTGGTATCATTAATTAATGAGGAATTTCAATTTTAAAAAAAAATTCGCGCGCAACACGCTAGGGCAAAAATATCATTGTTCAAATCACGAGTTTGGGAAATGCGACATTAATATGTCTGGACTAGATTGTGATATTACCCCCTAACCGAAATATTACCCACCGGTGTGGTAAGTGTAAACTTCACCTTACGCCTTGGTCTTATCAGCGCTGTCGGTTGAAAGATGGAAAGAGGTGTAACTCGGCAAAAAGTGAGAGAAAAGCCCCGAGGGCCGCCAAAAAAGTTAAATGGCGGAAGAAACCATTAGTTTGTCGACTTGTAATATTTTTCACGGAGAAAGGGGGTGATTCTTCCCAAGTGAGAGTCAATTCGATTCAGCACAAATCGGAAAAGATGACCTCTTTGATTTTGACTTTAATTGATAGTACGTCTTAATTGCCCGCAAAAGTTAAAGGCTGGGGTTAATGATTATATAGCACAGCTGTTATTATATAAAAAAACACACATAAATTATTTATATTACGAGATATTTTTAAATCCAAGTCGGAAAATATTTTATTTTTGAAATTGAACTATTTTTTATGTTTTATTTTAATGACATTAATAGGGGCTTGGCAGTATGACGTTCTAGAACGTAACCCGTGCTTTTTCTATCGATAAAATATGGTATACGAACATGGCAGCCATAGCTAAAGCTACGAAATGCTATTCCCCTATGAACAACGAACTGCGCTAATTAAGTTACAAAATAAATTTTAGTACAAAATTATATAATTGTTAAAAAATAGTATTACGTGATGTTTTTTCAAAATGATTAAATGAACGGCAAATTTGTAAAGTATACGGTTGTGATTTTTCACATTTTTATTATAAATGACAAATTAGAGTTACCTGATTTTACATAAATTACCGTAGATGTACGTCAAAAATCAATACATTATAAGCTTTTTCGTTCAAATTACAATTATCATTACGCATTGGCAATTTCGAATGAATGACCTATAACGCTAATTATTTCCAACTACAAAATGTAATTGAAACTATAATGACATCACACGACTAACGACTAACGAAAGTGATTCAACGAAATGCGATAAAAGCAGTTTAATCTTTCGAATAAAAACCCCGAAAATGTCGAAACCTTCGAAGGGTGTGCTACGTGACGTACCGAAAACGCCCGATCCAGTTTTAATCGTGAAATTTAAAAAATTTGGGGGTATGGCAGAAAAGCGAGTTTTTTGGTCAAAGACGAAATGTAAACAGGTAGAGATTAATGTCCCTGAGCTGTTTTTCTGTCTCTCCGAGCCCACTTATCTGACTTTTATCAATCAAAAACGTTCAATCAGTCTACGGGACAGGCTTAATCTCGACGCCTTATCTAAAGAATTTTTTCTTGGCGAAATAAGGTCGACATTTCAAGCGAAGGATCTCACACGATGTATGCTGGATGTCACGGAATAACACGCGTTCGTATTTCCGTCACCCAAATGAAATAAACAATTAACAAAACCGTAAAAATATAATTTTTGGTTGCTAGAAGCCATATCACACGTCTTTAAACATCACCGGAGAAAGAGGAAAATTACGATTCTTCAAAATAGAATGACGCTTACGGGGTGTCGAGGATATGAATTCCGATAAAAATAACGGAATCAATCAAAATTTCTCAAATATGGCGGTAAGATATATATTAAACAACCAGATAGGTGTTTGGAAGCTTCGAAAAATATATTTGTAACGCGTGTCATATTTATAACAAAAAAACCGTGTTAAGGATTTTAATACATTTCGAACAAATTCGGAGATAAATGTTTCAAAAGAGTTCATTTTCACATTTTGACTGGAGGAAAAGCGGAACGATAATAAATAGAAAGAGGAGCGCGATTTATTTGAGACACATTTCAGACGGTAGATACCAGGAAACGGTGCGTAAAGTAAATTAGAAATCGGTAAAAGTGAATCTGTAATTTACAAAAGTACATTAGGAATAAATGGAGAATAATAATATTATTTTGCAGTGAATTATTATTGTTTTTACGGCGTGAAAGGCGTCAACTGATAACGAGATTATGACACGCCGTGGGATCAACGAGATGATCTAAGCGTAATTGAAAAAGAAGTACAACCCTAAGGCTTGTTGATGTAATAGTATTTGAGAGTTACGGCAGACATCCCCTTATGGTCATATTATACCTTTCATTCAGGTGAACAATTACATCTTAAAATACCAAGAATGTATTTATTTTTGGTATACTTCGGAATGATAAATATGTTGAGACGGTTTTCTAGCGTTTCTCGCAGTCTACCTCATGCACGGTTGCCTTAAAACTGAATGAAATCGACCTGCCCCTAAAACGTTCCCGGGAATCGTTTCAAGATAGTAACTCTCCCTAAATTTTACAACATTTATTTATATTGATATTGGCAAATTTTGTATTGAATTTTTAATAAGGAAAATATAAATTTGTGTTTCCACAATAAAAACTACAAACATTTAACTTTGCAAAACACAACTTTCATCCTGAAAACCTAGATTTGGTTAGATGCTAAGGTTTAAACAATATACGGGAACCACCATTACGGGAAGAGATTAGACCGTATACATTCGCTTATATTTGCTTACGTTACTTCTTGCATCACACTACTTCATCCTTCTGAGAGATTACAATGCGAGTATGGTAATGCGCAACTGAAAAGAATGTTAGCTTGGTATTGAAAACCGGGAGTAAAGTAAAAAGCATTAACAAACCCTTCGAATTTACATACATTTGAAAACCGGTAAGCCTCATTATCCATTTAAAATGTTGTTTTCGTTGTTTGTAAACGCCGAAAGATTTTGACTACCAGCACATAAATATTAATGACGTACGGATTTATTTCAATATTGTCTGAGAGTTTTGAACTCGAGAAAAAGAGAAAAACTAAAATGTCCTAATTTATACCAAATACACTCGTATTTTCTGGCTAATTGTAGCTTGGGGGAGTCGGTGGTTTAAATTTTAATGGGCTAACTGGACCTCGAGGAGCATTCGCGTATAAAAACATAACTAACCTAAACAAAAGTGAACCAGTTTTATCAAAATATTACTTTTCAATTGTAAAAATGGCAGATAGAGAAATATGAGATCGTAGAACGTAATAACCAAAAGCATTTTTTAAGTAGATGTGTCGACTGTGACCTCAGTCATTATACTTAATTACTTTGATGGGCCATTTTTCACCTTTCGGTCTCATTGACTTAATTTCGAGAAATAAAAATTGAATTAAGGGCCGTGTAATTAATGACTTCAAATTATCACAGCTATTTTAAGACAAAGTATCTCCAAAATATGAATTTTATATAAGATTTTATGAAGAATACGGGTTATTTTTCTTAACCATTTGAAACAATTTTTAAACATTTTTAATGGAATGACCCTTACTATTACGCTGTTGTAGGATTCCCTAACATTTCTAGGTTCCTAGTCAGTCTAAAAAACTACTACGTATATATTTTTTCATATAAGAAAATTTTCAAACTATACCATATACGGTAAATTACATTAGATCTTCCATAATTCAAAACAAACAACGCGCAATAATATTGTTTGGATTTCCGGAGCGATCGTGAAAGGATAAAACACCGAAATAAAAGTAAACAAAGAAAATTTAAACGAAACATTGTGATCTAACAAAAGATCAAAAGTGCCATTAAATATAATGGATGGGGAATCAAGTGCCGCAACACTACCATAGATAGAATTATCTAGCGGGCTGTTAAAGTTTAGATTATCTTTCTCGACACCGCGTACAAAACGAGAAATTTAAACTTCCTCAAGCAGAGAGATACGCTTCTCATTGTGGCCAATCGAAATCGACGTGAAGAAAGTGTTACGCCGGGAATTGAGAAGTGATAAAGCGTGATTTAGATCAGGCTCACAGAGAGTGCGTTATGCTCTCGTTGAATCTTTCGAGAAAAGTGTAACAGCTGTAGTTGTCTTCGGGCGTGGACCACAAACCGCTATTATTTAGTGGAAAATGAAGCCGCTAAAGTGCTAGAAATGCCCCTAATTCGGACGCCGAAGACTCCAGCGCCAAGAAACAAAACTTGGAATCGGCCATTGTTTTATTATATGGGCCTGCAGGTGGAAAGGGTGAAACGCGAATGCTCTATGGTCGTTGACGCTTTCAAACTACGGTACGCTACGCTGATGTGACGTTTGAAACGCAACCAGGGCGTATATTCCATAATGCGGAAATAACTTAAAACAAATAATCTAGTACACTTATTAAGGGAATACTATATTTTTTGTTTTTATTTTTGTTTTAAAATTTTAATCTCTTATTCTAAATTTCAACCAAAAGAATGAAATGGATTAAAGTTTGGAATATCAGTATAATACGTGAATGTAATAAAGCGGTGTCCTCTGTAATTAAATTTCGGGTCGTACGACGTCATCAAAATATAATTTGTTTCAATGAGTCATAATGTCAGGTTGTCTTAGGAGGATAAAAACAAAATATCCTAGGCTATCTATTGAATGATCGTTGTTTGAGAAATATTTCCCAAAATTTAAGAAGTTACTGAAAGAGAGTATAAATTTCCATTTTAATGGTGAATCAACGAATTTCACATTGCTATCACCAGAAGCAAGGGGTTAAATATAGGTCATAGATTCCGTTTAATCATTACTTTATTAAATTGCTCGATGGCTTCTGGACTTGGCGATGTACTATTGTGTGTAGACGCTAATACAATAACCACAATTACAGCCAAAATACAGAGATTAAGCCGCTATTAAAAAAATGAATTTTCAAAGTGAAATGTCTCTCAAATAACCCTAATTGGGTCATGAAGAGGGATAAATATCGAAATAATCCCTATACAATCATTCATCTATTGAAATTGAACTGCTTCACGTGCTGAAGTTCTATTGCCAAAGGAAGTAGCAATAAAAACGACCATTCACGCAACAATAGCTTTTGATATAATACGGCCGGATTTTAAAAGGGTATAATTATTATTCAATAATTCCGACGGTGGCGGTAATACACGAATTAACAATGCTTTTTGGAAACTTTCTAACGAACCGCGGGAAGACAATGGACATGAACAATATAAGCGTTCATTAGAAGAGAAAATTAAAAATCGTAGATTAAGAATTCTCTCCTTGAAATCACCCTTTATTTTCTAATGAAGCGTCGAGCGTGGCCCATTAAAAGGCAGAAACAATAGATATCTTTCTAGCGTTAATCGTGGAGTTTAGAATAAACGATGCAAAATGAAAAAGTGAAGGCTATCTATTCCGGATGAATAAATTACTTTATTTGCAAAAGCGTTTATCAAGAATGTATTCCGGTTAGCGAAGAATATGTAAGTTTCGTGAATACTGATGAAAAACCACGCCCCTTCACTTTTGCACGTGCAATCTTTTGGGCCGTTTCCCTGGTAAGAAGGCAAGACACTCATGTAGGCGGGTACTATTTTTTATAAATATCATGAAAACAGAGACTATACTTGCGGTCACATATTCTATGTTCACTCGAATACGTTCTCGAGCGCGGATAATGGGAGTATTGTTTGTAATCCGGTGGGCTTCGAAGCCCCCAGAAAAATTGAATGTAAAGAAAGTAAAGTAGGCGACCTTGAATGACCATACTCGTCACACATTTATAACGACATGTCACTCCCTACAATCTTTATCGTGGGTTTTCGGATAGATTTATTGGGAAGGTCAAGGATTTCTGATTTACGCGATGTCTCCCGACTTGGTACGTATTAATTTTTTCCGAGTGACTCAGCTTTAAAAGCAGTTGACGTTAACGTGAAGAAAAGAAAAATGGTACCATCACGCACCCCAATTTTCCCGCGAGTGTTCTTAGCCTTCGTCCAAGATAGAGTAATTGATCTATTTCCATTTTCAAGGACTTACGATGGCTCAGACTATACGAAAGTACTAACGGCTCCGCTGGTACTTTCAATACTAAATTTTAACGTGACGAGTAATCTGAAGTTGTTTTCTTAATCTACAAATAAATTTAATTTATATTAAGATTGCAATGGAATTGAGATTTAGTTATCCATAACAATTTTTCCAAAACTACATTTTTCCTTTTTGCTAAATCGAGAGCAGTATTAAATATATTTCAAGGCGAAAGGGAGCTGTGTATTTCTTCTGTTTTAAAGATTTCACTTTAATTCACTCACGGAAAGTAGAAAAAAAAACAGAATAATTTGCAAAATGAAACGATAACTACGTCACTGATAATACCCCTTTCGAAAATGACTCGATCCAATGTCCAAAATTAGATTCAACTGGAATCAAGACACATCCAGTTTGAATCCATTTCTGTGTGGATAAAATACTTTTTATCAAGTCGGAATAAAGTTCAATTCATAGTTAGTAATTAAATCAAATATGACACATTTTGGATCCATAAATAAATATATAAATAGATAAATAGATAAATATATAAATAGATAAATAGATGAATAGATGAATAGATGAATAGACGAATAGATTAATAGATGAATAGATAAATAGATAAATAAATAGATAAATAAATACATAAATAAATAGATAGATAGGTAGATAAGGTAGGTAGATAAATAAATAAATGAATGAATAAATAAATAAATAAAAATTTATACATGGAAATTTTAGTATTTTATATTCTATTAAACGTTGCAAAATAGTGACTAAAGACCGATATTTGAACAGTTTGAATATTGAAAACTTATTGTGTTAAAAGGATCGTACATTTTTTTCTACGGAAAAATAGAAACTACAAATCAAGGTGTGGACCATTCTGCCGTAAGCACCGTTTAAAAGGTTACCCCCAAAACAATATAAAAATCACTTGGTTTCAAAAATGGACAATATTTTTCGACGGAATGAAAAACTATGGGCTTTTCCCAAAATCTTGGCACGTTTTGTATCAAACCTCTCCGCAGTTCTCACACCCAACATAATCAATCCAGTTCAAGGATTTCGGCAAAAAGGCGAAGACCTCAACCACGCCTGCGGGCAGGGGCATGCCGAAAAAGTGAAGGTGAAGTCGACCAACTGCCATCAGTGAAATATGACTAGCCACGGAACCCGGATTCTCTCCAGAGAGACAATTAAAATACACGCTACTGTTTTTGATTAAATTCTGAGATTCCAACCAGACGGCTCCCAGTTCACTTCCCAACCTGAATTTCGAACTATTTCTCGAGACTTGAAAAGATAATGATTTTCAAAATTAGATGAATCATAGGTTATATTTTACATAAACACTAAAGGACCCCTTATAACAAACACATTGACACTGAAGCAATTAATATTTTTGGGAAATATTAAATTAGCGAGTGTCCACCCATTTACTCGTTATATTCGCTAAACAATAAAAGTAAATTTGATTTTAATTAGGACAGAAATGGATGATGTAACATACGACATTTAATTATCCTGTATCATAAATTAGATTGAATCAACACTCAATTTGATTTTAAATAGAGAGCGTAGTGTGGGAAATATGACAATTTGTAAGAAGTTAAGTAAGTATATACATTTTAGAACATTGAACTTTATAAATTACCAAGACATACTTATTTGATCGTAGCTTGGATCCTGTGACAAAATTTTATGGAATCAAAAACCTTTTTTTACAAGTTAATTGAAATTTGAAATATGAGTAGCAAATTTTATTCTTAAAAGGAATTAAGAATAAAGAAATTTTTATGGATCCATCCTTTTAAAAACATTAATAAAAACATACTAGTTAGTCACGCCCATTAAATTTTATGTATCAGTACCAAATATTCGTAAAAAATTATCTTTTGTTTAAAGAAAAATTCAAATTTTTCCACTCAATATGAAAGTTCTCCGCCAAACATTTTTTCAATAAAATACAATTAAATGTGAACTAGTATGAAACACAAACTGACATTAACTCCACCCTAGATCGATACACTCAGACGTTGGGCTGAAACATCCATTATTACACGCGAGAAATGAATATTTAGGTGAGGTAAATATGGCATAAAATTAAAAGTAAAAAATAGGCTGGATAAGTCAATTCGAGAGCGCACTACAGATAAAGGGTGGCCCAGGTCTGGAGCCATTGAATCCGTCACTCAACGCTTAAGTTGAAACCTAGCCCAATCCCAGACGAACGAACTATAATAAATTTCATAAACCGATTCAACAGGTGGAGGGCCAAGATTTCTTTTCTTTCTTCGTAAGAAAAAGGGGGGGGGGGGGCGGAGAAAGTCAAGATAGAAAAACGATCGTTTTCCTTCTCTCTAAAAACCGAAAGTAGATCACTAAAGAAGTTTCCGAAAAACCCCGCTTGGGGGCACTAGGAAGAAAAACGCCCCGACTAAGGTGAAGAGAGAGAGAGAGAAAAAAAGCGAAGAAAGAGGGGCAGGTATAACGTGGGCCTCTTTGAAATTTCTACCCTTTCTTTCTTACGTAAGAAAGCAGCGAAAAAGCCGTGTCAATCCCCGTATAAAAGGATCCGGCAGTGTCCGCAAGAAATCATTCAATCCTCCCAGCTCAAAGCGTTCGCTTCCGTCGGAACAAAAACCACAGAAACTAATATGGCTTATTTCAAAGCTGTAAGTATCGGACCTTCCGACGAGACTTTGCAATTTTTTGGATAATCCCCTCGCGGTTCTGACCATAGTGATTTTTACGGAGATTTTAAAAGTTTTAATTCTCGACTATCAAAGGTTCTAACTGAACTTCGGGCTAGTTTCTAAAATGATAGACGCTCGGAGAAGCGTTTCGAATTCCCCGTTTTAATACAGTTCAGTTCTATTGAGTCTGAAAGGGTTGTTCGTGGGAGCTAAGCTGCTGCCATCTAGATCTAGTTGATTAAATCTCTTAATTTGTTTTTCAGCTCCTCGTTTTCGGTCTCCTCGCTCTCTCCTTCGCTGAGAAGACAGAGAAAGCCGACGCCAAGGAAGACTTGGAAACTTCCGAAACCTACGGATCCTTGTCCTACGCCGCCGCTCCAGTCGCCTCTTACGGATACGCCGCCGCTCCAGCTGTAGCTCTCAAGGCCGCTCCAGCTACTTACGCTACCACCACCTACGCCCACGCCGCTCCAGCCGTAGCCCTTAAGGCCCCAATCGCCTCCTACGGATACGCCGCTCCAGCTCTTAGCTACGCCGCCGCCCCCGCCGTCGTCAAGGCTCCAGTAGCTTCCTACGGATACGCTGCCGCTCCAGTTGCCGTCGGAGTTGCTAAGGCTCCACTCGCTGTAGGTTACGGTGGTCTCGGATACGGAGCTGGTCTCGGATACGGAGCTGGTCTCGGATATGGAGCTGGTCTTGGTCTCAGGTACGGAGCTGGTCTCGGATCTTACGGTGCTGGTCTCGGTTACGCCACTGCCATCAAGGCTCCAGTCGCCTCTTACGGATACGCCGCTCCAGCTCTTAGCTACGCCGCCGCCCCCACCGTTGTCAAGGCACCAGTAGCTTCCTACGGATACGCCGCTCAAACTGTTGCTGTCAAGGCTCCAGTTGCCTCTTACGGATACGCCGCTCCAGCTCTAAGCTACGCCGCCGCCCCAGCCGTCGTCAGGGCCCCAGTCGCTTCCTACGGATACGCCGCTCCAGCTCTTAGCTACGCCGCTGCTCCAACCATCGTCAAGGCCCCAGTAGCTTCTTACGGATACGCCGCTCCAGCTTTGGCTTCTTACGCCGCTGCCCCAGCCCTCGCCGTCAAGGCTCCAGTAGCTTCTTACGGATACGCCGCTCCAGCTTTGGCTACTTACGCCGCTGCTCCAGTCAAGAGCGGAGTAGCTCTTGGTTACGGAGCTGGTCTCAGTTATGGAGCTGGTCTCGGATACGGAGCCGGTTTGGGTTACGGAATCCACAAGAAATAAATCTTCTATTTAAGAAGGTAAAGAAATCTTGCCAGAAGGCAACTATATTTAAAATAAGATTTAAGAATAGTCGATAAATTTAATTCCAATTACATTTAACAGGTTTTCCAGTAACTAAACTGCCATTAATGTATTCTTCCGCTGTTGCGGAGGGATACAGGAATTAAGCGCCGATGTCTTTCTTCAAACCTTCGGGAGAACTATTTATAATGATCACTCTTCCGCTTAGGCGAAGCAGGATCTTCGGTTGTCTTACATTCCTACTCTTTCTTCCCAAAAATGCCACATCTTTTTTTTATACCACTATCAATGTGTCAATAGGCCATGTTCATCGCTATAAACACATGCAATGTAAAAATTACACTTGTTGTTAATAAAAGAGAATTTTTACGTTTTCTTATTATCGATATATTTTTTAACCTAGAGTCGCGGTTCCTGACATTTTAGTACTGTATGGCGGATTGAACTCCTCAATCATGACATACAGGTGTCTTAGTTGCTCGTTGAATGTTAATAATTTCTGCATATATTAAAAATTAAGGGGAAAATTAAATTTACAAATTTTAGCAATTGATAGACCATGGATCAAGAAT